>NC_135317.1:78064371-80564371 GCF_048772815.1 Callospermophilus lateralis
CTACAAAAGACACCAGGCCATCCCTGCTTCTACGGTCACATCCTGTCCTGATAGCGGGTCCTTCTGCCTCTCTCTTCCTAGGGCCCTTCAGATTAGATTGGGCTCACCTCCATAATCCAGGACAACCTTCCCATCTCCAGATCCTTCACTTGGTCACATCCACAAAGTCCCTTTGTCATGTCAGGCAACACGTTCACAGTTTTCGGTGATTAGGACATCTTTGGCAGCCCACCCCAGGAGACTATTGTGCTATTCCAGTATCAGTAGAGGCCATCTCACTTGCTTAAACTGGTGTCAGCAGCAGAGATGGAGGCCAGGGAGAGACCTGAGATAACTTTAGGAATTAGATTAATTGGTGACTGATTGGATGTGGGAGGTGGGGGAAGAGGGAGGAGCAGGGATCACGACTGATTAGATGTCATTAAAGACAGAGGTTTTTCCTCTTGTAAGGAAAAATGAAGGGCTGGGGCTGGGGCTCAGCGGCAGAGTGCTCGCCTAGGACGAGCAAGGCACTAGGTTCAATCCTCAGCACCACATAAAAATAAGTAAAATAAAGGTATAAAAAATTAAAAAAAAAATGAAGTGGAGGGGTAGAACACAGAGGAGATGAGATTGAACTATCTCTGAAGCATCCAAGGAGAAATGCCCAAGGGGCCGGCAGGTGTGTGTCTAGAGTCCAGAAGGATCTAAGAGGCTGGGATAAGCTACTGTAGGGCTCAGCAAACTATGGCTAGCCTATATAGTGAATAAGGCATCCTAGGAACACAGCCCAGCCACTGACTTCTGTGTCTCTTGGGCCACTTTTGTAGTATGGATGTAGCTCAGTGAAGGACATGCTTAGCCTTCTCAAGGTCTCGTGTTCCATCTCCAGCAACACACGCATGCGCAAAACAGAAAAAGTTTGCATCAAAGGTCCAAAGGTGTCCCATCCGCTTGTAGGGTAGCCCACAGCAAATATGTGGAGTGAGAAGAAGAGAAGCCCCAGAAACCCAATATCCAAAGAAAAGGACCAATACAAGGAGCCATAGTGGGTGCTGAAGTCGGGCAGGGTGGCACACGCCTGTAATCCCAGGAGCTGGGGAGGCTGAGGCAGGAGGATTCAAATTTGAAGACAGCCTCAGCAACATAGCAAGGCCTTAAGCAACTCAGCATGATCCTGTCTCTAAGTAAAATACAAAAAAGACTTCCCTGGTACCAAAAAATAATAACATAAAAAAATAATAATCATTATAAGTGGCTCTGAGGAGAGCAGCCAGAGACGGGAAGAGGCAGTAGAGCTGTTCTGCTGCAGGAGATGAGTGAGGCAGCGTTTATTAAAATATGTCCACAGATTCTTTGATAGTTGCCCTCTGAAAGGTGCTATTGGGGGCTGGGTTGTAGCTCAGTGGTAGAGCACTTGCCTAGCATGTGTGAGGCACTGGGTTTGATTCTCAGCACCATATAAAAAATAAATGAATAAGATAAAGGCCCAACAACAGCTAAAAAAAATAAAATAAAAATTTTAAAAAGAAAGGTGCTATTGGGCTGGGGCAATAGCTGAGTGGTAGAGCTCTTGGTAGCTTGTGTAAGCCCCTGGATTCGATCCCCAGGCCTGAAAAAATAAAAATAAACATAAGGTGTTGTCTAATGCTCTTTCCCCAAAGTGGGGCTGGACTCGGTGACTCATTTCTAAGGAACGGAATAAAGTGGAAGTGACAGTGTGTGAATTTGGAGACTAGGTCATCAAATGCATGACAGATTCCTCCTCTGTCTTTCTGGGGAAGTTGCCGTCCTATCATGAGGACACACAAATAGCCTATGGACAGAGATGACCACATGATGAGGAACCGAGGCCTCCGGCCAATAATCAAACAGGAATCGGAGGCCATGTGAACAAGCCAGCTTGGTAGGTCCCCAGCCCTAGTCAAGCCCTCAGCCGATGGACTGCAGCTATTGCCAGGATCCCGGCTGCAACCACATGAGAGATTCTGAAACCAGAACCACCCTGCTAAGTCGATCGGGAATTCGTGACCCACAGAAACTGTGAGATCATAAGTATTTGTTGTTTTAAGCTCCTAAAGTTGTGGAGCAATTTGCTACATGGTGATCGATAACAAATACGGGGAAGTAAGTTTTTCAATGGGAGAGGGATCTACTATGTCTGTACAGAACTTAGCTTGATTTTTTTTTTTTTAACCCTTAGGTAGCATCTGGTGGGTCCTGTGTCCTGTAGGATTGTTCCAGAGTTGAGGAACATTGATACAGCTTTTGCAGGAGGCCTTGGCCAGGATAAGCAGGAGTGTGTGCAACAAACAGTCATTTGCTTTTCACTTATGTAATTCTGGAGAGAAGAAACAAGGAGCATCTGGGGACTGTTGTAGAATGTCAGTCCTCACTTCTGAGCCAGCTCTGCCCACTGCAAAGGGAATTTGGAAGATCTGGTTCGGAAAAATATACATAAGGGCACTGACCTGCAAGTCGTCCCAGTGCCTTGGCCCGAGGCTTACAGGAGCATGACCAAATACAAGCACATCCTCTGCGCTCTCTCTCATTCCTCTGGTGAAGTCAAGACCTGTGTCCATGGCTTTATGATTTTCCATAAATGACCCAGAAGGATTTGTGCTGTAGTGATCAAGCAGCTTTTGAGAGTGAGAATGTACCAGAAATCTGACTTCTGTTTCCACCCCTCACCTAAAACTTGTCTCTCAAAAGCGTCATGGAACTCTCTACGCCCAACAGAAGGATCTTTCCTTAGTTTTTTTTTTTTTTTTTGGGTACTGGGGATTAAACCTAGAGGTGCTTAACTACTGAGCCACATCCCCATCCCTTTTAAAAAAAATGTATATAATTCATTTAGAGACAGAGTCTCCCTGAGTTGCTTAGGGCCTTGCTAATTTGGTTTTTATTTATTTATTTATGTTTGGATACTGGGGATTGAACCCAGGGGCACTTGACCACTGAGCCACATCCCCAGCCCTATTTTGTATTTTATTTAGAGACAGGGTCTCACTGAGTTGCTTAGCACCTCATTGTTGCTGAGGCTGGCTTTGAACTTGCAATCCTCCTGCATCAGCCTCCCAAATTGCTAGGATCCACAGGCCCCTGCCATCACGCCTGACTCCTTGGTTGCATGTTTTTTTTTACATTTTGGTGAGGGAAGCAAATAGCCCTAATATTTAGACATCCGCTGTGCAATGAATTAACTCATCTCTTTTGTAATTAAATGATGCTGGTTATGTACCATCCTTGGGAAAATTAAGAAAATAATCACTCAAATAATTTTCCGTGTTCTGTGGCTCAGACGGGAAACACTGGTTGAGGAAGACCTCAGGTAGGTGTGTCAGTGCCGCCGTCTGGCTGGGCAAAATAATGGGGGGGGATGTGTGTGTGTGTGTGTGTGTGTGTGTGTGTGTGTGTGTGAGACAAGCAACTTGTGAAGGTTGATACAGCAGGAGCCGCTTTATTGTAGGACAGCAAGGGTATATATACATAACTGAATATACAACTTATTTCAATTTAGCATCATCCAGTTACAGCAATCAGTCATTAAGGAATCCTCATCATCTTAATAATGATACACAGCTTAACTTAATTAACATCATTAGATACAGCAGTCAGTCATTAAGGAATCGCCATCATCTTAATGGCTTGCTGGCGTTACTTCTCAAACCACTCCTTCTGGCAAAGTGCCAGGCACCATCCTGACTTGGTTGTGGCTCTCAACATGTCAGATTTTACGATTGCTTCATCTTGAGTATCTCTAGTTGCCTTAGCAAGACATGGCTCAGCTTTTGAATTTGTTCTTGCTCCAGGTTTGAACCCATTGACCATGAGTTCTTACTTATCAGTTTCTTACATTTTATTTACTTTTTTTAAATTTATTTTTTAATTGTAGTTGGATACAATATCTTTAATTAATTAATTTATTTTTATGTGGTACTGAGGATCGAACCCAGGGCCTTGCCTGTGCTAGGCGATTGCTCTCCTGCTGAGCCAAACCCCAGGCCTTTTATTTACTTTTATTATTTTAGCTTTTAAAAGTTTTTTTTTTTTTTTTTTTTTTTTTTTGGTGTCTTTAACTATTCTGTCTAACTTGAACTGACCTGGCAATGCTTAATTGTTCTTGGCATGTTTTGTCTTTTCTTACTATTTGATACCTCCTTTTATTCCATTTAAACTTTTTGTTCTCAACCACATTTTTTTTCTTTTTCCTTATCATTTTCAATTTTATGCATGTCTCTCTCTCTCTCTCTCTCTCTCTCCCCCACTTTGGCAGTGCTGGGGACTTAACCCAGTGTCCTGCACGTACTAGGCAAACAAGGACTTCCCACCGAGCTGCCTCCCCAGCCCTGCCTTCTTTTTATTTTGTCTTTTACTTAAGTTTTTATTTTATACTTATTTAAATTTTTTCCTTGTTTTAACTTTATTAAATGGTGTGTGTGTGTGTGTGTGTGTGTGTGTGTGCGCGCGCGCGTGCACATGTGTGGTAGTCCTGGGCATTGAACCCAGGGCCTCACGCATGCTAGGCATGTGCTCTTATCACTGAAAGGCTCACCCTGCCTAAATGCTTTCTTTAAAATAACTTGTTTTCTCTTCGTTTATCAGATGGCAGTGTAAGCACGGTTCCTACAGGCAACTGTACCTTGCAGAAGGCTGAAGGTATCTTCCCCTCTACTTTACCCTTCCAGCTTCCTTTAATGGGTACCACATTCCCTCTCTGAATTCACAAAACTTAAATGAGATTGTTATAGGAGACCTGCTGGCTAGAGGTTCCCCTGGGATCGAGTTTGATAGGCAGCATTCTAATGGCCCCTGATCTTCCCATGTCCTGGTGAGCAAGCCCTGTATAGACCTCACCCCTGCGTGAGAGTGTGACCTGAGGATGATGGCGTGCAGCAGGGGTTCAGGTGGGGCATACCTGTAATCCCAGTGACTGGGGAGGCTGAGGCAGGAGCATTGCAAGTTCAAAGCCAGCCTCAGCAACTTAGCAAGGCCCTAAGCAACTTAGTGATAACCTGTCTTTAAATAAAAAGATAAAATCAGGCTGGGATGTGGTTCTGTGGTTAAGCGCTCCTGGGTTCAATTCCTGGTACAAAAAAGAAAAAAAAAAAAAATGAAGTTATTCTTTTTAGTGTCCGGGCTGGGGATTGAACCTGGGGCTTTGTGTGCTTTATGCTCTGTCATTGTACTACACCCCCGGCCCAATGGTGAGAGGATTCTGCAGATGGATTTGAGGTCCAAAATTAGTTCACTTTGAGCTAATCAAAAGGGAGACCTGATCTAATTAGGTGATCCCTCTGGGGACAAGGCCCATCTTAAAGTCAGGTTTGAAGCGTGAAAGGGATTCTGCGCTGGCCTTGAAGAGGTGGCTGCCATGTTTCAAAGGTCTGAGGAGAAGGTTGCAGGGCAAGGACCTGAGACCATCCTCTAGTTGTCCAGAGCAGTCCCTGGCTGACAGAGGGCAGGAGACAGGGACCTGCACTGTACAACTACAAGGAAACCATCTCTGCCAAACCCCGGGGGCGCTCGGAGGGAACCTTTCCATAGTTCAGCCTCCAGAGAAGGACAAACCTCACGACACTTTGACTCCACCCTGGTGGAACCCTGAGTGGAGGACCCAGCTGAAACGGACCACAGACACGGAGAGAGCAACTTCATGTTGTCGTAAGCCACTAAACATGTGGCGTTTTGTTACACAGCAATAAAAAATGAATATATGATGGGACATCATGCTGATAACTTTTTCTAAACTGCTAAAATGGAGCTGTTGCTGGGCACAGTGGTGCACACCTGTGATCCTAGCGTCTTGGGATGCTGAGGCACGAGGATCACAAGTTCAAGGCCAGCCCCAGCAACTAAGCAAGACCCTGTCTCAAAAAAATTTAAAAAAAAAAAATAGAAAAATAAATAAATAAAAAGGGCTTGGAATGTAGCTGTCTAGCGAAGTATCCCGGGTTCAATTCCCAGTACCAAAAAATAAATAAATAAATAAAACATGAAGCTATTTGCTCCATGATCTGTAGAGTTTCTCTCTGAGGGAGCACAGACTATGGTCTCCATCCTCCTGAACACAGGTTGAGCCCATTATCCACATTCCCGGAAGAGAAGCTATGTTAAAAAGTTGCATGTGAGGAAGGATCTCGACATGGTTAGAGTTAATAAATACACCACATGTGCTCTTGACCAGAAGACTCGAGAAGGAAGTAAAGTACAAGAACCCAAACTTGGTGTCACAATTACATTTTCCAAAAATCGGCAGGACAAACCTGCCCGTCTCAGGTAAGCTTCTTATTCAGTGGCTTGGACCCTCCCCCAGCTGAGTTCCTTGTCCTCTTCCCTTGAAGCCAGGCAGCTTGTGATAGCAGTTTGATGACCCTGAGGCCATTATGCTCTGAGCAACCCCAAATTGGCCCAAGCAGAGGTCCCTGTGGCGTGAAGAGAGGGCACCTCTTAGCCAGTCCCAAACTCTGCAGATCTGCCATTGTTGGGTGCCAGCCAGCTGCTGGGAACCAGGGAACGACGGAGACTCCCAGGCAGAACCGCCCAGCCAAACCCTTCTCACATCCCTGACCCACAGAAGCAGAGAAAGAGTAAAACAGTAGCCGTTGTTTTACATCATGAAATTTTAGGGTAGTTTGTCATGAAGCAATGGATGACCAGGACATTTGATCTTGGTCTTAGGTCAGCTGCCACCGCCCTGGCTCCACTGTTTTTATTTATTTATTTATTTTTATTTATTTTTTTCAGTTCTGGAGATCAAATCCAGGGCCCTCCTGGGCTTGGAGGCATAGGCCTATAATGGCAGCTACTCAGGAAGCTGAGGGAGGAGGATCTCAAGGTCAACATGGGCAACTTAGTAAGACCCTGCGTCAAAATAAAACAATGGAAAGGGCTGGGTGTGAGTGAATGACAGAGCACTCGTCTAGCATATGCAAGGCCCTGGGTTCAATCCCCAGTACTGGGGGGGGGGGCGGGGGGAAAGGAAACAAAACAAGAAACCCCAGAACCTTGCTCCTGGTGGCCCCCTTTCTACTCTTAGCTTCTCATATATCAACCTGTAATCCTCCTGAGTATAAAGGCCCTCTTAGGGGACTTGGAGTATGGTTCAGTGTAGAGTGCACAGACAGCACGCACACAGCCGGCTTCAACCCCAGTACTGCACGCACAAAGGCCTTAGTGTATCACTGCCTCAGTCCCCTTTGGTTGGGATAATCCTCAATGGCTCTTCTGTCCTGGGTCACCTGTACTTTGACTGGGTTAACTGAGGGATAAGACCATATGTAAAATACTAAGGTCAGAGTGGTATAAAACGTGACTACCGCCTCAAGGAACTACAATCTATTTAGAGTTAATGAAAACAAAAAAAAAGCCAGGTGTGAGCTGGCACGGTGGTGCACACCTGTAATCCTAGCAGCTCAGGAGGCTGAGGCAGGAGGATCGCAAGTTCAAAGCTAGCCTCAGCAACAACGAGGTCCTTAGCAACTCATTGAGACCCTGTCTCTAAATCAAATACAAAATAGGGCTGGGGATGCGGCTCAGTGGTCGAGTGCCCCTGAGTTCAATCTCTGGTACAAAAAAACAAAAAACAAAATAAAACAAAAACAGCCAGGTGTGGTGGTGCACCCCTGTCTATCATCCCAGCTACTCAGAAGGCTAAGATAGGAGGATCACAAGTTCAAGGTCAGCCTAGGCAACCTAGTGAGGGCTTGTCTCAAAATACAAAATAAAGATTTTGGATATAGCTCAGTGGTAGAGCATCCCTGGGTTCAATCCCTAGTACCATTAAAGAAAAAGAAAAAGAAAAAATAGAAATAGAAAAAAAAGTAAAAGTCAAACACTGATAAATTCTCTTCCCAGAAAACTTTAATTGCATCACATTGGCTCCAGGTAGGATGAATAAATGGTCATTTCATTTATCATCCAAATGAAGACAGGTTTGAGAGTCCAAGGGGGCATGGTTAATCACTGTGAGAAAACAAACATAGACTGGACTCCCTGGGCCCTCCAGTGCCAGTAGACCCCCCAGCTACAGAAACATGTGCAAAGAGACCTCAGACCTCTAATGTGGCTGGGCTACCCCGGCCACACCATGGCCTGGTTCACCCGCACCTCTCCCACCATCCCACCTCCTCCTGCAGCTGCTCCCTGGGTAACACACCCAGGCCCACTGCCTGGTCTGCTTTACACCCCTGGCCGGGTCTCCCGACCCCCCTCCTTCCCCCTCACTCGGAGGGGAAGACCTGACCCATCTCCCCTGGCTGCCCCAGGGCGCAGGCGCTCTCTCCTCCCCTGTAGTTGTGTCCTTGAAGAGGGCACTGTCCACAGAAGTCAGCTCCTGTCTGCTCTCACCCACTGAGGTTTCCTCCCAGCAATTCTCTCATGTATCTCTTGCCGAATTGATTTTTTCCCCTCTCATCATTTCCTCAATACACAAATGTGATTGGTTTATAGCTCCCATCAATAAAAGACACTCCCCCACCTCTCTCTCCTTTTGATAACTCAGGATTGAACTCAGGGGCACTCAACCCCTGAGCCACATCCCCAGCCCTATTTTGTATTTGATTTAGAGACAGGGTCTCACTGAGTTTGCAAAGGACCTTGCTGTTGCTGAGGTTGGCTTTGAACTTGCAATCCTCCTGCCTCAGCCTCCCAAGCCGCTGGGATTACAGGCATGTGCCACCATGCCTAGCGAAAAAACCTACTCTTCACTCCATTTTCTCTTCAGTTATGGACACAATTCCCTTTGCACTAAATTATTTAAAAGAATTTGTAGGGCTGGAGGTACGGCTTAGTGGCAGAGCACTTGCCCCGTAGGTAGGTATGAGGTCCAGGGTTTCATCACCAGCCCAAAGACACAAACAGACCTAAAAGAATATTCATTTTCCAGTTTCTCTCTTTTTATTGTATCTTTAGCCCATTTCAGCAAGGTTTCTGTCTCCACCCCGCCACCACCATGATTCCTGCCATGGTCGGTAGTAGACTCCACCAACCAGCTCCAGTGGCTCAGCAGCATCTGGCAGGGTGAGCTCTAAGTCTTACTTAAAAAACATTTTCCCTTGGATTACAGCACACTATCCTCCCCTGTTTTGATGCCTACCTCTTAGCAACTAACAACTCTTCTTTGTTGATTCTTTTTTTTTTTTTTTTTGGTTCTAGGGATTGAACCCAGAGGGGTTTTACCACAAAATTACATCCCTGGGCCTTTTTAATTTTTGTTTAGAAACAGCATCTCCCTAAATTACTTAGGGCCTTGCTAAATTGCTGAGGCTAGCCTTGATTTTGTGATCCTCCTGCCTCAGCCTCCGAAGTCTCTGGGATTATAGCCGTGCATCAATGCCATGCCCAGTTTTGTTGATTCTTTTTTATCTCCCACTTCTAAATATTGGAGCACTCAAGGCTCAGTCCTGAAATCTCCCACCTCTTTTACACTCACTCCTTAAGTGATTTTATTTTTTGAGGCACTGGGAATTTAACCTAGCCTAGGGGCGCTCTACCACTGAACTACATACATCTCTAGCTCCACTACCTCCTGGCCCCCTTTTCTTTTCTTTTTGATACAGGGTCTCACTAAGTTGCAGAGGCTAGCCTCAAACTTGAGTACCTCCTGTCTCAGCCTCCCGAGTCACTGAGATTACAGGTGTGCACCACCATGCCCAACCAATCTCCTAGTTTTAACTACCACCTACATTTTAGGATTCCCAAATTCGTATCTCTAGCCAAAATCCCGTTCCAGTACCCCAGGCTTAATTATCCAATTGTTTTCTCGGGGCTGGGAGCAGAGCTCCATGGCAGCATGCTTGCCTAGAGTGTCCAAGGCTGCTTGCTATTACCTTAACACCATTCTTTCTTCAGTCTCCCCAACATAGAGGATGGTAACCCGATTCTTCTAGTTACATGGACAGAAAGTCCTGATGTTAACTTTGACTCCTCTTTCTCTCATACTCCACATTCAACCCATCAGCAAATCCTGTCTGTTTTACCTTCAAAATGTTTCCAGAATTAGCTGGGTATGGTGGTGCCAGCCTGTAATCCCAGTGATTTAGGAGACTGAGGTAGGAAAGTCTCAAGTTCAAGGTCAGCATGGGCACCTTAGGGAGGCTCTAAGCAACTTAGGAAGACCCTGTCTCAACATAAAAAATAAAAAGGGCTGGGGATGTGGCTCAGTGGTTAACACCCCTAGGTTCAATCCTTGGCAGCCCCCACCCCAAAAAAAAAAAAAAAAAAAAAAACAGTTAATGGAGTCAGTGGTTCCAACCTGTAATCCTAGCAGTTTGGCAGCCTGGGGTAGGAGTTTAAGACCAGCCTCAGCAACTTAGTAAGACCCTCAGCAACTTAAAAATAATATAAAATAAAAAAGGTCTGGGAATATAGCTCAGTGACAAAGTGCCAGTGAGTTCAATCCCCAGTATTGCCAGAGGAAAAAAAAAAATCACTGTTATGCAAATCACACAATAAAAAACTACAGGGCTTAGAGGGAAAATGGAGCTCTAGGTACAGCACTCAAAACTCTGTCACTAATAATAACGACAAAAGGAAGATAAGAATCTTATAAAATGGTAGCCCGTGTACACATGTCAAATGGTTAAGGAATTTGTGTGTGGCCGTGGGTGTTGGAAAGGGTGCACCTAGGCGTTGCTGTGAAATGGTGACTGGGTGGGTCACCCCATAGATTCAGGTGGTGGCCATTCGAGGGGTCTGCTTGTGCACATTGTGAGTGTCCCCATCCTGCTTTGTGGAGCTGGTCCAGAGTCTCCGTTCACCTGTGTTTCCCAGGGCAAAATCAAGCCAACGCAGAGTCTGTATTACGCTCAAATTGCTCCCTAATGTATGAGTTGAGTTGGAACAAATTCATGTTTTCAAAACAAGGCGAACAGCAGGACTGGCTGTCTTTGTTTATATCACTGCCCAAGGCTATAATAGTCTGTTGTTTTTTTTTTCTTTTGGCCTGGCAAAGTCCACCTTTACCTCAAGGCCCATTTTCCATTGTCTCCATCAGTACCTTCAGTAGACTTTATCATCTTTGAACATTCTACGCTTTCTTCTCGTCTTTGAAAAACAGATTTTATTTTTCACAGCAGAATTGAGTACAAAGTACGGAGTGTTCCCATAAGGTCCCTGCCCCCCTGGGCACAGCCTCCACCATAATCCACAGCCCCCACCAGAGCAGTCCGTTTGTTGCAATTATGAACCTGCATTATCAGCCAAGGACCATAGTCCATATCAGGGTTCACTTTGGTGCTGCACATTTTGTGGTTTTGAACAATGTCTAATGACACGTGTCCACCATTATAGTATCAGACAGAGTGATTTCACTACCCTAAAAATATTTTGTCCCTACCTATTCATTCTCTCTCTCTCTCCCTGATAGTCATTAATCCTTTTATCGTCTCCATGGTTCTGCCTTTTCTAGAAGGTCACACAGTTGAAATCAAACAACATGGAAGTTTTTTTCAGCTGACCTCTTTCAGTTAGCTTAAAATTTCCTCACATCTTTTCATGGCTTGACAACTCATTTCTTTTTAGGGCTGACTAATATTCCGTTGTCTGGATATACCACAGTCTATCCATGCATCTGATGGAGAACATCTTAGCTGCTTCCATTTTTTTTTTTTTAGTTGAAGATGGACACAATAAAACCTTTGTCTTATTTATTTATTTTTATATGGTGCCGAGGATCGAATCCATGCCTCACATGTGTTCCTCAAGCATTCTACCGCTGCTCCCCAGGCCCAGCCCTACTTCTAAGTTTTGACAATTATAAGTAAAGCTGCTATCAACGCCCATGTGCAGGATTTTGGGTTAACATAAGTTTTAGGATCAATTCTTTTGAGTAAATATCAAAAAGTGTGATTGCTGGATCCTATGGAAAGAGTACATTTAGTTTTATAAGAAACCTCCAAACCATCTCCCAAAGTGGCCATACCATTTGGTCTTCCCACCAGTAATGAATGCAAGCTCTTCACCAGCATCGATGATGTCGGTGTTCTGGATTTTAACTGTTCTAACAGGACAGTAGTCATACTCTCACTTATATTTCACTTATTCTCACTTATATTGTTATCCTCTTATTAAGTGGAAGTCTTGTGATGCACACCTGTAATCTCAGCAGCTCAGGAGGCTGAAGCAGGAGGATCTCGAGTTCAGAGTCAGCCTCAGCAACTTAACGAGGCCCTGAGCAACTTAGTGAGACCCTGTCTCTAAATAAAATATTTTTTTAAAAAGGGCTGAGGATGTGGCTCAGTGGTTAAGCAGCGCTGGGTTCAATGTCTGGTTAAAAAAAAAAAAAAGAAGTCTCCTAATGTTCGCACACTTTACACACGACTATGTCCATCTCTTCATCTAGCTCTAAACCACTTGAGAGCGGGAGAAGACGCCAGTTCCTCGTCCCTCCTTGATCATCTCACATACTCATGCTAGGACTGTCTTGTGCACCACTGTTTAAGATCACCTGTTGATGTGATGCAGCTCCTGAGCAGGATTGGATGGGCCTATTTCGTCACTGAGCTCCATGCCTCAGCAGAGCAGGAGGATCTCGAATGGAGAAAATCAGACCCGGAATGAGCGCGAGACATAAAAACCTGCCAGGACTTCATTTCCACTTGGTTGAACTCCCGGGGACCTCAGAGCTCAGCACTAGTGCCTTGATCCCAGGGCTGTTCTCAGACTCTGGAAGATGCTGCCAGCCTCTGCGCCCACACCCTGCATGTGCTGGCCAAGGGACTGCCCCCTGCATCACAGGCAGCGGGTCTGGGGGTGTTGGAAAACGGACCTTGCTGAAGGCCTGGTGGAGCCCCTAAGCCTTCTGTGATCTGGTCCTGCCCGGTGGCTGGGCAGGATGGATCAGGAGTGCTGAGAACACAGTCGCTTCTGTGGCTGCTACTCACTGAGCGTTGAAAAATAGGAGGGAGGAACCCTCCGCCCCTATCCCCTTGGTTCCCTCTTTGGGAGGGATGAATTATAAACATGATTTGTGGACGTCCATTCTTCTTCTTCTTCTTTTTCTTTTCTTTAACCAGAGATTGAACTCAGGGGCGCTTAACCACTGAACCACACCCCAGCCCTATTTTTTGTAATTTTAATCTAGAGACAGGGTCTCACTAAGTTGCTGAGGGCCTTGTTTCGTTGCTGAGGCTGGCTTTGAACTCACGATCCCCCTGCCTCAGCCTCCCGAGCCGCTGGGATTATAGACGTGCGCCACTGCACCTAGCTGTGGAGGTTCATTCTAAACTAATTTTTCCTTTCTGTGCCCTCCCTTGATATGGGGAGTGAGGTGGAAAGAGACAGGAGGAAACCTGCGAAAAGCTGCTTTTCCAGTTTGGCTGGCCAATGGATTGCCAGTCAGCACTCCGCCTTCTCCCCAGCAGCCTGTCCACAGATCCGAAGTGACCGCTGCTTTCATTGGAGGGAAATGACTTGTTTGATAGAAGACAGCCAAGTAAACACCGAGCTGCGGATAATAAATCTGTTTAGACTAGCTGAGTACATGGGAATCATGATGATTTTTACAGAACATGATAAGATTTAACACGTGAGGGTTGAAAAAACACAAGAATAGTGTTGTAAGTAGGCACCAACAAGGGTGTTTTGTTCATTTCTAACAATGATAGAAAAAATAATTTTGAATTGTAGAACTTTGGTTGTATTCATTACACACCACAAGTTGGGAAAGTAGCATCACTGTCTAAACAATAGCAGCAAAATCCTTAAATCTAAAGTTTTGGCAGTGCATGCTGTAATCCCAGCAGTTTGGGAGGCTGAGGCAGTGGGATCATGAGTTCAAAGCCAGCCTCAGCAACTTGGGGAGGCCCTGAGCAACTCAGCAAGACTCTGTCTCAAAATAAAAAATAAGGGACTGGCGATTTAGCTCAGTTGGTAAAGTGCTTGCCTCGCATGCACAAGGCCCTGGGTTCAGTCCGCAGCACCACAATAAATAAATAAATAAATAAATAAAGGGCTGGGGACAGGGCTCAATGGTTAAGTGCCCCTGGGTTCAATCTCTGGTACAAAAAAAAAAAAAAAAAATGGTCCAGACCAATGTCCATCAGTTTCTGGCAAAGACTTCTAGACAGCCACCTTCTTCTCACTGTGTCCTCACAGGCAGGGAGAGAAAGTCAACTCTTATCTCTTCTAATCAGGACACTAATCCTATGAGGGCCCCACCCATTTAATCTTAAGTGCTTCCTTATTCCATGGATAGTCACTACAGGGTCCACAGCATTGTGCCCTGCCCTTCCCCGAAGTTCATGTCCTTACTACAGGCAAAATACACTATTCCATCCAAGAGACCCCAGCCTCTTAACCCAGCAAACATCCAATCTAAAGTCCAAAATCTTATCTAAGATCAGACACAAGACGGTCCGCTAGTCAGCTCTGCATCACTGAAATCAATCAACTCTTAAGGAGAATGGTCTATTTTGGCTCAAGGCCTTGGAGGGTTCAGTCCATGTCCGGCTGGCCGGCTGCTTTGGGGCCTGTGGTGAGGCCACACAGCAGGGCCGAGCACATGTGAGAGGAACCGCTCACCCCAAGGGCCAGGAAGGAGAGAGAGAGAGAGAGAAGAGAGGAAAGAAGAAGAGGAGAAGGAGGAGAAGGAGGAGGGGGAGGAATAATAATAACAATTAGAATTATTTTAGAATTCTCTTTGGCTTAATGCTGTCTTTCAGACTCAGTGTGGAGGACTGTCCGGCTTTCAGAAATCCCTGGGACAGAGTCTGTCCACCACAGTGATGCCAGGAAGGGCTCACCGCCCTCCAGAGACCCTGCTGGGTGTGTGGGGGGGTCCCATTCACTAGGCTCCACAGAATGATGCCACCCCCAAAGCTTCAGTCGGAGGCCATCAGACCTCTTGAGCCTCATGCCTTGAAACCTGGAAAGCAGCCCTCTGACCTCGGAGTGGCCTTCAGAGCTCCATGGTGCAGTAAGACCTTAGAGGTCCTGGAAGCCTTCTTGCACTTTGTCCTGTTTCTCTGTCCCCTCCGTCCAAGCCAAACTGGCAATGTCGGTGCTACTATTATCTCATCTCCATTCCTGGCTTCTGCCAAGACAATGGAGCCCCTGAATCACTCCTGGTCTCTTTTTCCAATACTCCTTCCGTCACAGTCTTAGTGTTCTCCTCAGGGCAAACGGACAGGCTAAGAGTTTTCCAGACCTTCAAGTTCTGTTTCCTTCTTGCTGAACAATTTATCTTCCTCCTCCTCCTTTTTCTTTTTCTTTTTGATTGTGAGATGATCCTTTGTTGAAATGTTTTTCTTTGAATTTCTTAACTAGCCGGGTGTTCCACTGCACGGCTGTCATGTCATCTATGATGATGTGTCATCTATGATGTCCTGAGACCATGGACACTGTAGCCCCTTGAGACTGGCAATGCTCAGCATCTCTCTCTTTTTCCCCACAATTTCCAACACCAGTGGTGCTGGGGAGTGGGCCTTTTGCATGTGAAGCATGTGCTTTACCACTGAGCTACATCCTTAGCCCTTTCATCTTTTATTTGGAGTCAGTGAGGGTCTTGCTAAATGGCTGAGGCTGGCCTCCAACTTTTGACCCTCTTGCCTCAGCCTCTCAAGTAGGTGGAGTTACAAGCATGCACCATCACGCCTGGCCCCAGGATCTCTTTAATGGTTCCTCTGGCAAAAGTTGGTGCCTGACACCTGTCAGGCAATGTGGACAATCTTGTCAAAAGCGTTATCCACTGTGTCTATCATTTTTCAGTTTCTTTATCTCTTGGCTATTCCTTAGGGGCTTTGATGATCAGGGAAGAGGCAGAAGTCACCACCTCAGTCTGCGCCTGCTGTTCTGAAAGGTCACTTTCTGTCATCCTCGGACTCTTCAAGTCACTGCTTGCCTTGGCAATGTCATCACCAAACTTTCTGCAGACAGACCCAGGGGGCCAATCTTGGGGGCCAGGGAAGAGATAGCAATCTTACCACTAGTGCACCTCAGCCACAGGACTTTGATCTCACAAGGGTCAAACTTGGGTGGCATGGTGATGGATGAATTCAGATTGGGGACAACTGAAGAAAATAGCAACTTGGCCTTCTCAGAGTCAAAAGCCCAAAGATCAATTTCTTCTTCAATTCATGTCTCTCCTTTTTCATTTTACCATAAACAGTCAGGAGAAACCAAGCTGCTCCTTCAATACTTTGCTTAGGAATCTCCTTAGCTAAATTCTGATTTTATCACTCTGCTCACAGGTTCTACTTCCCACAAAATTCAACCAAGATCTTTGTCGCTTTATAACAAGGATAGCTCTGCTCAGTTTCTCAGTAACGTATTTCTCATGTCCACCGAGATCTCAGCAGAATCACCTTGAACAGTCATATTTCTAACATGGGTCTCGAAATTTTTCCAGCCTCTGACCTGTTACCCACTTCAAAAGCTGCTTCTACATGTTTAGGTCTTTGTTACTACAGAACTCCACTTGTAGGTACCAAGAATAGTATTAGCCAGGGTTCTCCAGAGAAATAGGGCCAACAGGGGTGTGTGTGTGTGTGTGTGTGTGTGTGTGTGTGTAGACAGAGACACATGCAGTGAGACACAGGAAAAGTGGGATTTATGATAAAGCTCATGTGATTTTAGAGGCAGAGAATTTTCAAAATCTGTAGTCAGCAAGCTATAGACCCAGGAAAGCAATGAACAAGCTCTAGTCGGAATCCAAGGGCCTGAGAACCAGGAGGGGTCAGTCCAAAAGTAGAAGGCTTGAGGTTCCAGAAGAGCCAAAAGTCTCAGTTGGAGTCCAAAAGCAGAAGGCAGAGGTCCCAGCTGAAGTATTTGGGCAGGAAAAATTCCCTCTTACTCGGCCTTTTCATTTTATTCAGGTCTTCAAATGGCTGGACGCGGTCCACTCAACATTAGGAAGAACAACCTGCTTCATTCAGTCTCCTGTTCCTCTCCCCTCCCCCTTCCCCTCCTCTTCTCCTTCTCCTCTCCTCCAGGGTGCTGGGATGGAACCCAGGGACTCACCCTCTACAGTGAGCTACCTCTGAGCCCAGTCACTCTGGTCAGCCTTCTGATACAAATGTCAACCCAGACCCACCTAGGACAACGGTTGACCACATGTTTGAGCACTTTGCCTCCTGGTCCGGTTGACACATAAAATTAATCATCATGGGGTTCATGCAGGGAAACCACAGTAGGCAATTTAAACCTGTCCCCCCATAAGCTTCAATGGAACGCAGGCCAAATACAACTTGAAAGATTATTTGAACATGACTTCATGACTTCACTCAGTCTGATGGCTGAAGAGTTGCTGTGGTGGAACGGGCTGCTGCACAGAGGACGGAGGTCTTCCTGTAGATGCGGCTGGATGACGTGGGTGGGCCCAGGTTTTCTGTGATTCTAGGTGATGGCAATGCCACATGATGCAGGCAGGAGCCAGGTGGGAGACGCTGTTCTCGATCACTGCTCCTCAAAGAGCATACGAATTACTGGGGGAGCTGGTGAAGATGTGGATTCTGTCCGAGAAGGAGTCTGAGATTCTGCATTTCTAACAAGTTCCCAGGTGATGCTACTAATGCTGCTGATGCAGAGACCACATCTTGTGTGTGTGTGTGTGTGTGTGTGTGTGTGTTTGTGGTGCTGGGATTGAACCCAGGGCCTCACGCATGTAAGGCAAGCACTCTACTGAGCTGTATCCCCAGCCCAGAGACCACATTTTAAGTAGCAAGGAACTTGATGAGCTTCAAGGTCCCTTCTGACTATAAATCCAGTCTAGTTCAGCAAGTGTTCACTGAGAACTTATCGTGTACCCTGATGCTGTAGGTGATCAACAGGTCTAAAATGTGTTTCCTGCCTTCAAGGAGCTAACTTACATTTAAGAAAGCTGGACAAGAGCTGGGCAGAGTGGTGCACACCTGTAACCCCAGCTCCTTGGGAAGCTGAGGCAGGAGGATTGCCAAGTTCAAAGCCAGCCTCAGCAAGTTAGTGAGGTCATAAGCAACTTAGCAAGATGCTGTCTCAAAATAAAAATAAAAAAGGGCTGGGGATGTGGCTCAGTGATAGTGTGCCTCTGGGTTAGATCTCCAGTATGGCCAAAAAATAAACAAAAAAACCCCAATAATAATAATAAAGCCAGACAAGGGCTGGGGATGTGGCTCAGTGGTAGACCAAGAGGTCCTGGGTTTTATCTTGACACTGCAAAAGGAAAAAAAAAAAAAAAAAAAGAAAGAAAAGAAAGAAACAGAAGAAGAAAAAGAAAGCAAGCAAGCTGGACAAATAGACATAATGTGTCCCATAAATCACATTATTGTCAACTTTCCAGGTCAACCTTAGAGCGTCTAGACTCTTAGGAAGACATTCTCCTTGAAATTCTTATATGAATTGCTCCCCAAGAAATCTGGTCTCAATTTTTTTTTTTTAAGACGCCAAAGACCCAAAAATAGTTTAACCACTTAAAAAAATAATAACCTAGACAAAATAATAAGAAGTTTGCTTAGGTGGAAAAAAAACAAAACACAGAGGAGTTATCTAAACCTGTGGCATCAGCCAGAAAGGGCTATAATCCCAAGAAGCTATGAGCCCACAGCCTAAGGCCAAGGAAGCCCTGGGAAAGGACATCTCTGACCCATTACTCCAGGGTCCAGGCTCCTCTAGGGAGGAAGCAGAAGAGACACAGAGTGGGGAGACGCTAACACTGTGGCTGATGGTTGTGTGCACCCTGGGCGTGGCCATCGAGCTATGGAAGGGCCGGCCTGTACCAAGTGGTCTTCTCCAAGGGTCGGACTAGTTTTCTGATCCCTCAGGTTCAGCTCCAAGTGGCAGAGGTGGCAGGGGAAGCCGGGAGTTGGTCAAGAATGGTGAAACCATAAACAAGGATGAGTGGAAGCAGTGGCCATGGGTGTGTATGTGGAGGGGACACTTGGTGGCACAAAGGAGGAAGGGGGCAGTACTCCAGAGTGGGACCAAACAGGCATGGCTGTCACTGTGAAGGCCTTTTAACAGTGAACTGCTCAGGCTGGGTTTGTGACTCCCTGAACCAACCCTGGCACACCCCAGTCTGCCTGCCCCTACTGCCCGGCCCTGACCTCCATGCCTTCCCTCCTTGGAGGCCCTGATAAGGTTGAGGGCAACTGGAAACCCTGAAAGAGACCCTCCGACTCTGGTCCCTGGGTCCCCTGCTGTCACCCCCCATACCACCACCACCACCACGGCTGCCACCGCCAGGCTGGTGACTGGAGCTCCAAATGGCTGGAGCGGGTGGGGGCTGGAAACCCGGGAGGGGGAGAGAAGGGAAGCGGGGAATCAAACAGAAACCTCATCTTTCTATCAGCAGCCATGCAAGCAATATTGTTCAGCGTGGCACAAAAGCGGCACTGAAAATAGCTTCAGCCAGAGCGGGGCTGCCAACCACTGCCTGAGATAACGTCTACTTGGAGACACTGGTGTCTTTGTGGGGCTGTCAGTGTCCCTATTGTTCCCGAGCCTATTGCCTGGGGAATATTGTTCCCGGCTTTTGTCTCCCCCAGTTCACTTTTGTTTGCCTTTACTTACCATTTCATTCCTGCTCCCTTTGTGCTCCCCATTCCCTCCTTTGTCTCTCCCTCTCCAGCCTGCCTGGGGCTGCGGATTGGTGCCGGGGACACAATAGGCCCGGCCCCCTCCCAACCTGCGGCCCCACCCCAGCCGCACCGCGCTCCCCGGCCCTCGCTCTCCCGGTGGCACCCCGGCTGGCCTGAGGCAGGAGGCCTCGGGGAGGGCGGGGAGGGAGGCCCAGGGAGGATCTGACTTCCAGAAGGGTCTCCACTGCCTGCGTGGGTCCCCTCAGACGTGGATCCCCGCCCCCCCCCCCTTTTTTTTTAACAGAATGCATTTGGGGTCCCGTCCAAGGAATAAGGACAGGCTCCTGCTCCACAGCCCCCAGACCCTCTTTCAAGTGCCCAGCGTGCACTTCTCTGACCAGGGCACTCTGCTGTCGTCCTCCTCCCGCTCGGCCACACGGATCAAAGCTACTTCTGTTTATTTGCACATTCAAATCCAGACTGCCTCCAGTAACCCGATCCAGCCCGGCGCCAGGATGGGGCGAGAAGAGCCCCGCCCGCCCCCGCCCCCAGCTCACAGCCCTTTTGGCTGAACCCGCCAAAGGGAGGGGACCGGGGTCTCCTAGGGTCAGAGCTGGGAGTGGAAGAGGAGTGGGCAGTGAGAGAAACAAGACTGCCCGGGCCCTTAGCCTGGCCCTGGGAAGCCTGGCCTCGGTGATGGGGAAACCGAGGCCTGGAAAGGGATTCAGAAAATACAGCGATCAGACCCTGAGCTGCCTTGTCCACCCAGGGCCCGGGCAGGTGGCCTCTCCCCGTCCTGCGGAGACAGTCCCTCTTGGTCCTAGTTAGGAGAAGAGGGCCCTAGAGGGGCTTTTCCTTCTGCCCCCCCAGCTTCCTACCTGATAAGATGGGAACCCACCACTACTCTGGAAGCTTCTCCTCTGGGGGGCAGCCAGGGGCAGGGGTACAGCCTGAGGCCAGAGAGAAGGCTCCACTCTCTCATTGTTCTGGTTCCAAGGACAATGGGCATAGTCTCCAGAGAGTCATTGTTTCAAAAGCTGGAAATTGGGTAGGGGATTTCCGGAAGGACTGAATGGAGGCCAAGCCTGGCTGTGAGAAGACAGGAGGAAGGGGAAGAGGAAGGGGCGGGGCAGTCTGGGGCTGGGGAAGGGACTCCCAGGCCCAAGACAGACTTGCCCTGGCGGCTTCCCTGCCCTCAGTCCCAGGCTGCCCGTTTGTGCGCTGATTCTTGCTTTCCCTTCTCCAGCCAAGATCAGCTCTAGATTCTTCTTTCTTTTTCTATTTTGGTACCCGGGAATGAACACAGAGGTGCTTTACCACTGAGCCACATCCCCAGCCCTTTTTAGTTTTGTAAATCAAAGTCGGGCTTTCCCTAAGTTGCTTAGGGCCTGGCTAAGTTGCGGAGGCCGGCCTGGACTTAGCAATCCTTCTGCCTCAGGCTCCCCAGCCATTTGGACTATAGGTGTGAGCCACCACGCTCAGCCAGACTCATAATACTCTAAGCAGAAAGAAAAACAAAATAATTTGTCCCCTTCTTCATGGCAAGAACCGAGTCTCATCCACCTTTGTAACCTCAGCCCACAGCCCAGAGTGAGCACTCAGTAGGTGTATGAATGACAGCAGAAGCATTGTGAAGCTCGGAAGGCCACCCTGACTACTCCTGAGCTTCTGGGAGGTTGGGTATAGAGCCAAAGGTTTGAGGTGAGAAAAATCTGAAGTTGGGGCTAGTGCGGACGCTGGGACAGATGGGAAAGTGGGTGACAGACATGTCACAGAAATACAGAATGACATGGTCGCTGGCCTCTTTTCTCTTCCCATTCACCTGGCGTGGACTGAGCTGTCTTTCAGAGATTCAGATGTGATCACATCAGTTGGTCCCAGGACTCATTGCAGATTAACAGTGCCAGGGAAGTGGGCAGGCTCTTGGTGAATGTGGAACTCATTAGCTGACATCTAGCCATTTCTACAGTGCTTCCCGAACGACATTAAAGTTTTGGTATAGTCAATGATTTTGACCGTTAATGTTTTATCCAATTTATTTGATCTCTGAAAATAGGTGAGGGCCATAAAAATCTAGACATTTACATTACGCCTGTAATCCCAGCAGCTCAGGAGGCTGAGGCAGGAGGATGGCAAATCTGAGGCCAGCCTCAGCAACTTATCGAGGCCCTGAGCAACTTAGCAAGACCCTATTTCAAACTAAAAAACTAGGGCTGGGGTTGTGGCTCATTGGTAGAACGCTCGCCTGGCATGTTCAATTCTCAACACCACATAAAAATAAACAAAATAAAGATATTGTGTTCATCCGCAACTAAAAATTTTTTAAATAAATAAATAAAGATGAAGACTAAAAAGGCTGGGAAGTGCCCCTGGGTTCAATCCCTAGTAATAAATAAATAAATATGGAGTCATATCCCATCTAACTAGAATGAAGTTGAGATCTGGGAAGTAATGTAGACTGCAGAGCAATCAAAAGTGGTGCTATAATGACAATTCATTCAATGTACTTGAGAGAACAAACATTCTCCTCATAGCTAAGGGTGGTCAATGCCATATAATTAGAAGAAGTGGAGTGTCAGGAAGTTTCTCCCAAAGGGGACTGCATGCAGGAAGTAGACCTTTTGTTCTTCTCATCTTCCTCTTTATCCTCTGTAGAATTGCCTCTGATGGTTGGAGCTCCAGCAGCCATCCTCTGACCACAAAACAACATGAAAAGTTGTCTTAAATAGGCCCAAACAAAAAAATAGAAAGTGCATGTGGCCCTGATGATTGACAAGCTACGATGTGAGATATCCCATTACTTACTCCAGCATGGGAATTATCCTGTATGTTTTCAAAGTAAAGTTGCAATTTGAGTTTGGAGGAGCAGCTGGAGTGAATACAATCGTTTGGTATAATAAAGCAACAGGAGCCAGGCTGAGTGGCCGGAGAGCAGTGAAGAGGCCACAACAGGTAGATTACCATGGGTGAAGTGGTAGTGGCAGCCTGAACGAAGGGTAGGGGAATTTAAAAAAAATAGAAGTTCGGGCTGGGGATGTGGCTCAAGCGGCAACGTGCTTGCCTGGCATGCGTGCGGCTCTGGGTTCGATCCTCAGCACCACATACAAATAAAATAAAGATGTTGTGTCCACCGAAAACTGAAAAAATATATGTTAAAAAAAAATCTCTCTCTCCCTCTCTCTCTCTCTTAAAAAAGAAATAGAAGTTTATCCATATTAACGACACTTCGCCCAAAGTCCCATAAACCTCATCAGGGCTGGGGGGGGCAAAAGGCTTTGGCAATAATACACAAAAATGATTCAAAATGACAAGTATGTGTCATAAAATGAGGCTCCCCCATTCGGCACTGCGGAAACCAAGATGCGGCAACCCCTGCCTCCTTCTCCAAACATGTAAAATGAAACAGAAAAAAACTCATAGCTGCACTTGAAACCAAGAAAGGGAAGTCTTAAAAGCTATCAAAGAGGGAAGACAGATCATTTGCCAAGACATAAGAATCAGATCAACACCAAATTCTGTCATATGAAATAGCAGATGGTAAGATCTTTCAAATGCTGAAATAAAATAATGTCAAATGTAAAATTCTATGCTATTTTAGAAGGCTATTATTCCAGAGTCAGTGTAAATAAAGAGCCCAGAAGTTTTACTGATGACAGATTCTCCTTGAAAGAACTGTTTGAAGCCCTGCGTGGTGGTGCACACCTGTGGTCCCAGTAGCTTGGGAGGCTGGGGCAGGAGGATGAGAGTTCAAAGCCAGCCTCAGCAATTTAGTGAGTCCCTCAGCAACTCAGTGAGACCTTGTCTCTAAATAAAATTTTCAAAGGGCTGGGGATGTGGCTCAGTGGTTAAGCACCCCTGGGTTCAATCCCTGCTACCAAAAAAACAAAACAAAACAAAACTGTTTGAACAAGAAGAGTGAATCCCGAAGCAGAAAATGTGGGATGTGTTGGGAAAGCATATGGCAGCAGCACCCCAGAGAAAAACCCCAACATGGCGCCTAATGACCCTCTTTCTCCTCTTTGCTTCTTTCACTGGCGTGAAACCTTCCCACCAGCGCCAATGTTCAAATCCTGTGGGTGGGAAGCCTTAGCCCCAATTAGAATTAACTTCTTGGGCTCCGGAACTGACATATGGAAGAGCTTGCCAATAAACGGGGTGTAAGGGTCCGGCGAAGCATCGGAGGAAGAGACCACCAAGAGACTGACTTTATGCAATAAGCAAGAGGGAATTTATTGAGGATCCGATTTCAGCGCACTGAGGCTCCAGGCAGGCTCGCTCAAAAAGGGAGAGCAACCCAGAGCCCAGAGCAGAGGTCAAGCAGTGCTTAAGTACACTTTTTGGGGAGGGTGGGGTTTTGCATACATCAGAACAAATCATCGTGAGGTGCGGGAAAATTGAACAACAACTCTGAGACATGATTAGTACATTCATTGGCGGGAATAGATTGGACAGGGGTGATTGGTCACTTCTAAGCGGGGTACACATTCAAACTGATTGGTTTTAGGGCCTAAATGCCTACGTGACATACTACACAGAGTCCCAAGTTACTACACAACCAGGGAGTCAATGGAAATATTTACTGGGCAGTTCGGGTATTGTCCTAACAGCTACAGGGATTACAGGTTTGGGGGTAGCAGGGGAACTTAACAATACTTGGTCTTTTACTCTTTAAGCCAGGCCTCGAAGCTTTACAATGCCTGGTCTTTTACACTTTAACTCAGGCTTTGCAGCTTAGAATCAGCTTAGAAATTTTACCCTTACAGGGGGACCTGTTATCTACCTCAGCCCTGCGACCTCTCCTTAGACCTATATAAACACACAGCCTTTGGTAATAAAGCGGAACCTCTTTGGTGATCTGTGTCGTGTGGTGCGGCGTCTTCCAGTCTTCCAGGATGCAAAATCGAACAGAAGATCATATATGAAAGCAAAAGTAAACAGAAAGGGAAAAGACCTCCATCAAGCACCAGAGGGGCACATTTTCAAGAGGAAAATGGCAACTGGTTACAAGAGGGGTGGATTATGTAGGTTTCAACTAGACGTGGCTCAGCAGAATGTGTCCGCTGGGAGTCGGGGAGCAGTTACGGTGAAAGTCCAGGGCCCCTTGTTTTCCTTCTCTCCCTAGGACTCCTGGCCTCCTTTTCTCCCTGGGGGTTGTTGTTTTCCATATCCTTCCATACACATATCACAGGTGACATTTTAAAAAGGAAGTACTAGGGCTGGGGGCGTGGCTCAGGGCTACAGCACCTGCCTCCCCTCCAGGAAGTTCTGGGTTCGATTCCCCAGCACTGAGAACAGGCAGCACCCCCAAATCCCAAAGGCCAGTAAATCCCATAGGTGCATGTCTTGCTCTCCCCAGTTCAGCTGCAGCTGGCGTAAGGTTGCTCTCAGGAGGCAATGGGGGTGGGGTGCACGTCGTCCATAATTCTAGAACACTAAAGAATCTACTGCGACAGGCAAAAGGGCTAGAAAAATACAACTGTTCGCAACTGTTGATTCTGGGGAGGAGAAATATATGTAATTATGTTCTGTATTTTCAGAGTTTTGAAAACAGAGAGAGAGAGAGAGAGAGAGAGAGAGGGAGGGAGAGAGAGAGAGAGAGGAGAGAGGGGAAATGTTAGATTCACAAAAACATACATTTTTGAAAGTTTAATGTTAGTTTTGTGAGCATTTGCCCACATCTTCTCCATTTACCTTTTTATAACAGACGGAGATCTAATTTGATTTAGAAAGGCCAAAGTGAATGAGATGATATAATTTTGGTGCTGAAACTAAGTGTGTTTACCAAGGAATTTGAATGTCTGATATCTTATTTTGTGTGATTAGGATCCTGGTGCCATACTACCTTTTTTTTTTTTTTTTTCTCGTACTGGGGATTGAAGTCTGGTACTTTAGCACGGAGCCACATCCCTAATCCTTTTTATTTATTACTTTGAGGCTCTCACTAAGTTGCCCAGGTTGGCCTCAAACTTGTGATCCTCCTGAGTAGCTGGGATTGCAGGTATGTGCACCTGCACGTGGCTTGAACTCTCTTTTGAATTTGTTGCAACATCTTACTGATTCCTTCACTAATTTAGTAACTTAAATAAATAAAAATCTTTGATATGTGTTCATCTTATATTTGTATGAGAGTTGTGGTTTTATATTTTTTATTTTGGGGGTATTGGGGATTAAACCTAGGAGCACTTAACTACTGAGCCAATCCCCAGCCCTTTTATTTTTAAAAACAATTTTTAAGTTATCAGTGGACCTTTTTTTTTTTAAATATGCAGTGCTGAGAATCCAACCCAGTGCCTCATGCATGCTAGGTAAGCACTCTGTCACTGAGCCAAAACCCCAGCCCTTTTATTTTTATATTTTATTTAGAGACAGGGACTTGCTAAGCTGCTTAGAGCCTCTCTAAATTGCTGAGGCTGGCTTTGAACTCGCAATCCTCCTGCCTCAGCCTCCCAAACTGCTGGGATTACAGGCATGCGCCACTGCACCCAGCCCAGCCCAACCCTTTAAAAAAATATTTTTTATTGCTTCTTGTTAGTTATACATGACAGTAGAATCCATTTTGATAAAATTAAACAAGCATGGAACATAATCATATTCTAATTAGAACCCTATTCTTGTAGGTGGGCACAATGGTGGGATTCACTTAGGTATTTTTATATGTGTACGTAGGAAAATTATGTTAGATTTATTCTACTGTCTTTCCTATTCCTGTTTCCCCCTTCCCTTTGTTCCCCTTTATATAATCTATTGAACTTCTCTTCTCTACCCTACCCCTTATTATAATTTAGCTTCCACATATCAGCAAAAACATTTGCTTTTGGTTTTTAGGGATTGACTTATTTCATTTAGCACGATAATCTCCAGATCCATCTGTTTACTGGCAAAGATCATAAAGTCTTTCTTCTCTATAGCTACGTAATATTCCATTGTGTATATATATCACATTTTCTTTATCCATTTGTCTGTTGAATGTTACCTAGATTGATTCCATAACTTAGCTATTGTGAATTGAGCTATTGTGAATTGATGTGACTATGTCACTGCTGGGAGCCATTAGCCAAGTAGGTATGACAATTTCCTTGCCAGCGTACCCCCATGTTGCTTTGTGGAAGGACTCCTGGAAGGTGACCTTGCTCAAGGACCAGGGCGGATCCGTGTTTAGGGTGTTCCCGGTTTAGGATAATCCGAGTTTAGGGCGTTCCCCGGGAATAGGGCGTATCCTGCTGCCTGAGTTCCTCTTGAGTTCTTAGGGATTCAGAATATATTTGGGAGACAGAAGCCCAGTGGAGGTGTGGATTTGGGCAGAGAACGTGGATTTCCCCAGAACGTGTTTGTAGAAGGCTGGTGTGAGGTTGGGAATAAAGAATTGCTGTTTGAATCTACAAAGCTGTGAGTGGCTCGTGATTTGTGCCCAGCCAGACTGTGGCATGTCACTATAGAATGCTGATTTTAAGACCTTTTTGTATATGATGAGGAGTGGGATAACTGGGTCAAATGGTGGTTCCCTTCCTAGTTTTTTGAGAAATCTCCATATTGCTTTTCAGAGTGGTTGCATCAATTTGTATTCCTACTGACAACAATGTAAGAGCGTTCCCTTTTCCCCACATCCTTGCCAACATTAATTGTTACTCATATTCTTGATAGTTGCCATTCTGATGGGATAAAATCTCAGTGTAGTTCTAGTTTGCATTTCTCTAATTGCTAGAGATGTTGAACATTTTTTTATATATTTGTTGCCCATTAGTATTTCTTCTCTTGAGGAAGGTCTGTTCAGTGCCTTTGTTTTTTTTTTTGTTGTTGTTGTTTTTTTTTTTTGGTGTTAAGCTTTTTGAATTCTTTGGATATCCTGGAAATTAATGCCCTATCTGAGGTGTGGGTGGCCAAGAGTTTCTCCCATTCTGTAGGCTCTCTCTTCATGTTTTTGATTGTTTCCTTTGCTATCAGGAAGCTTTTTAGTTTGATGTCATCCCATTTATTGATTTTTTAAATTTTATTTCTTGTGCAGTGGGAATCTTGTTGAGGAAGTCAGTTCCTGAGCCAATATGTTATGAGCCACATCCCCAGCACTTTTTATATTTTATTTAGAGACAGGGTCTTACTAAGTTGCTTAGGGCCTTGTGAAGTTGCAGAATCTGGCTTTGAACTTAGGATCCTCCTGCCTTAGCCTCCTAAGCAGATGGGATTACAGGCATGCGCCACCACACCTGGTTTATGGTTTTATATATGTGTTACCTTTCAAACTTTTAAAAATAAAAATAAATTGTCCTTTTATACTGAATATCTCTTGAGACTTCATTTGAACATTTATAAGTGGGTGGCCTCTTAAGCTACATCTTTGCAACTATATGTGACAATGTTTTGAATTATTAAAAGGTGCCTTTTCTCTGTGACTTTCCTTGGCTGGTCTCATTTGTTTCATTGGTCTCTCTTAGTAATTTGCTTCGTCAGTTTGAATTGCCCTAACAGAATGCATAGACGGGTGATCATTATGGTTTGGATATGAGGTGTCCCCCAAAAGCTCACATCTGAGACTATACAAAAAGGTAAGGAGGAGATGTGGTTGGATTGTGAGAGTCTGAACCCAATAAGTGAATTAATCCCCTGGCAGGGATTAACTGAGTGATAATTAAAGTGATCAATGTGGCTGGAGGAGATGGACATTGGGGCGTGGCTTTGGGTACATATTTTGTATTTGGAGAGTGGAGTCTCTCTCTGCTTCCTGATCACCATGTGAGCTGCTTCCCTCTGCCACACTCTTCCTCATGATGTCCTGCCTCACTTTGAGCCCCGAGGATGGAGCTGGCCTTCTAGGGACTAAGACCTCTGAAACCATGAACTCTAAAAGAAACCTTTTCTCCTCTACAATTGTTCTGGTCAGGGCTTTTAGTCACAGCAGTGAAAAAGTGACTAAAACAGTGGCTTAAACTATAAAAATATATTTCTCACAGTTCCAATGGCCCGAAATCCAAGTTCGAGATGCGGGTCAACTTCATTCCTGGAAAGACTCATTGGCTTGCAGATGGCCGCTTTCTCCCTGTGTCCTCACACAGTCTGTCCTCAGTGGAGAGAGCTAGTTCTGTGTCTCTTTTTATAACATTACTAATCCCTCTGGAAGGCCTCACCCTCACAACCTTATTAACCCTACCTTCCTTCCGAAGGCCCCATCTCCACATAGCGTCCATGAGGCGTAAAGCGCTTCAACATAGGAATCTGGGGGCAGGGACAGAACTCAGCCCATAGCATCAGGTAAAGACACCTGTGCATCCTGGGGCTGGCAGTGAGGTGGTAGCTAGGTGGCAGTGGTGGGACCACCTTGTTGGGGGCAGAGGATAGAGGAGCCAAGAGGGGAGGAGGCTGCGGGGAGCAAGAGGCCCGTAGAGCTGACAGGCCCTGCAGCCCAGGCCTGAGGGCTGCCTGACCGACTCTCTGGGCAGTCTTTTATTTCTAACGGGCATCCAGAATTCTTCCAGTAAATTTTCTCTTTGGATTTAGCTGATGTGAGCTGCTTTCTGTTATTTGCAACCATAATGACTTTAACCAAAACAAAAAGGAACCAAGATGTAAGGCATAAAACCATTCACCTGTTGAAATCCAAGTCCCCATCCAGTCTAGATCCTGTGGCTGGGGCAATGGCACGTTCTTGCTCTGAGCTCCTGATTGTGGATCTCAGTGACATCATGCTGTCAGCCATTGTCCTCACCTCCCTAGTCTATTGGCTTGCCCTCCCTGCTCTCCTACTTCAGGCCTCTCCATCTCCACCACACAGCTTTTGGAACATTGCGACATGACGTCTCCCTTTTCTTTCTGCCTGAGCCCTCCTCCTCGGCTCCCCTGATCTCTTCTCCTAAACCCCTAATCTTCAGCATGGACTGGTCTCTGGCCTCATATGGCTAGAGACTACTAGAAACGTGGGCAGCTGAACTGACACACTGCTGTAAGCATTCAACACAAACCAGATTTCCAAGACTTCCTAGGAGAAAAAGAAGGCAAATTATTTCATTAATAATTTTTATGAGAGCCAGGTCGGGTGGCGCATGCCTGAAATCTCAGAGTCTGGGGAAGCTAGGGCAGGAGGGACATAAGTTCGAGGCTAGCCTGGGCAACTTATGAGACCCTGTCTCAAAATAAAAAATAAAAAGGGCTGGGGATGTAGCTCCATGGCAAAGCAGCCCTGGGTTCAAAGAAAAGTTCGTATGATTAAATGATAACATTTTGGGTATTTCTGATTAAATAAAATAAACTTTAAATTAATTTCACCTGCTTCTTTTTACATTTAAATGTGTGGCTACGAGGCAATTTAAAATTAATGTGCCTTGCTGGGCAGAGTAGTGCACATCTGTAATCCCATAGGCTCTGGAGGCTGAGGCGGGAGGATCACAAGTTCAAAGCCAGTCTCAGCAATTTGGTGAGGTGCTAAGCAACTCAGTGAGACCCTGTCTCTAAATAAAATACAAAGTAGGGCTGGGATGTGGCTCAGTGGCCCTTGAGTTCAATCCCTGGTACTCTCCTCCCCCCCAAAATAAAATTAATATGCCTTGCAATATATTTTCGTTATTTGGCACTGTTCTAAGTGTTAGAGAACCCTAGGGCTGTCTTGGGTTCTCGATTCTCTGTCCCTTCCAGTCTCTCATTCACTTTTATGACTTTAAGTTTTTTAGGCTAACAACTCCCAAATCTGTTCAGCTGTCCCTCTTCTGTATCCATGGGGGATTTGTTCCAGGACATCTGCAGGTACCAAAGCCCCAGAGCTCAAGTTCCTGATATAAAATGGTATAGTATGTGCATGTAACCCACACATTTAGATCTCTCTAGATTACTTATTTTTTTCTAAATATTTTATTTTTAATTGTAGATGGATTCAGTACCTTTATTTTATTTATTTATTTATGTGGTGCCGAGGCTGGAACCCAGTGTTTCACACATGCTGGGCAAGTGCTCTACCACTGAGCTACAGCCCCAGCCCTCTCTAGATTACTTATGATTCCTGATACGATATCAAGACTCTGTTCAGACACTTTTTTCCCCCCCTGAATCTTTTCCATTCACCATGGGTTCAATCCATGGGGCAGAAGCGGTGGAGACCAGGCTGGCTGCACTGCTGGCCTGAGCAATGTCTGAGCAACTTCTGTATACAACTGTCTGTGGGCTTCTCTACCTGGAAGTCCAGTAGATACCTCAGGCTCTTCCCTTGCCTTCCCCATCTTGACGGATGGAAACTCTTCCCTTCCCATTGCTGAAGAGAATGACCTTGGAGTCATCTTTGAGTCCTTTCTTCCTCTCGAATGCCATATCCGTTTCTTCCTGTGGCTTCTCTTCAGAGTACATCCAGCATCTCACCATTTCCACTGCTTTCCCTGTTGCTACCACCCTTTCGGCCCAGATTGCCAGGATAGAAACAGGCCTCTCCGGCTGTTGTGCCTCTAGTCTGTTCTCAACACAGCCCAGTGATCCCTTCAGATGAGCCCTGCCCCTCCTCTGTTCTGTATCCTACCATAAGTCCCATACCACACAGAGAAAACATCCGGGAACTTACAAGGGCTGCAAGGCCCCCGGTTCTCCTTTGGTCTCCTGCAGCTGTCACTCATCCACTGCTTTTCCTTATGCACCAGTCACCACCTGCCTTAAGGCCTTAGTCTTCTTGCTCTTTTGGCCTGGAATGCTCTGCTTTGAAATATCCCCATGGTGACTCTCACCTCCTTCACTCTAAACTTGGTTGCAACTTCTGACTCATCCCAGTCTCTTCACCCCCATCTACTTTGTCTTTTCTCCAAAGTGTGTACTCGCGCCCCCCCAACCAACATCTTATGGGATTCGCTTATTTGCGGTGTGTGTGTGTGTGTGTGTGGTTATCCCACCCCTCCCCCAGCTTCTAGAATGGAGGCTCCTCCAGGGCAAAGCACTGGTGTCTGTGCGGCTTCCTGCTGCATTCCAAGCTCTTACAACAGCATCTGATACCAGAGCAAGACACCCAGAGGGGCATGAGGCTAATCAAAGTAGTTTGGTGACTCTGACAAGGAGCAATGAGACAATTCCCATTCAAGGTTGCCAAACAGGAAGCAGAAAAGGAAAACGGATCCAGAGATCAGATCCTGAAATCCAGATCAATAAATCAATACCTGGCCAGGTCCAAATACAGTCTATGGGTGAAATGTTGATTTGCTTCTATTTTTTTTTTTTTTTTTTTTGTGAGAATGGTTAATACATTTGATTGGAATCCTGAAAAATCTCACAGTGGGACATGGGGAGATCACTAAGAATTGCAGAAACCTGACCTTGGACCCTTTAAACAGCCTCTCGGTCCTGCTCACTCTGCAGAAAGAGGGAATCTTCCATGCCGAGGCTCAGACTGGAATGCAGTTTGGGGGAAGGGGCAACATTCCCAGGGAGATTAGAGAAGATAGATTCTTAGTGACCCCCTTTCTACCCCTTTGTCCTAGGTGTATGCCTGGAGGCTAAAGCCATTAAAGCAGAAAACAATGGAGGATGCTAAGAAAAGGGAGATCTGCCACCCTGGTCCAGACCTGGCTTTTCTGCTCAGTTGGGGCTGGGGTGCACTGGGAGGCCCAGCAACCCTGCTGACATTCTTTCATCCCTAAACAAATATTTTTTAAGTTTTTATTACAGTCAGCAGCATTTCTGGCCTTGGGGAAACAATAATGATTAATATAAGGGCCTTGTTTTCCTGGAGCTTTGTTCTGGCTGGGAACAAAAAATAACCTGAGTAAAATGTGACTGAGATTAGCTCAGTGGTAGAATGCTTGCCTAGCATGCATGAGGCCCTGGGTTCCGTCTCCAGCCCACAAACAAACCAATGGACTAAGATCATTTTGGATCATGGGTCTTCCTAGGCATGAAGAAGAAAATTAAAATGAGAATATGATGGGGGAGGACTGCTTTGGATGAGGTGGTCAGGGAAGGCCTCTCTGAGAAGTTTTGTTGGATACAGAAAAACAAACAAACTACATAACTGTTTTATCAAACGCGACAGTTCACCTCTTTTTTTTCCAAATATTTTTTAGTTTTAGGTGGACACAATATCTTTATTTTATTTTTATGTGGTGCTGAAGATCAAACCCAGTGCCTCATGCATGCTGGGCAAGCACTCTACCTTTGAGCCCCAACCCCAGGCCTGGACAGTTCCCCTTTTGATGAGGGCAAACCTGATAAACACAACCAGGAGATAAATGAGCATAGAAAATTCCAGGTCTTGCGGCAAGGAGAGCATTGTAGTGATTTGCAAAGCAGCATTCCCTCCAAACAAAGAGGTGCTTTGGTTGGAAATTTGTACATGCTCAGGTAGGGGAGACTCATCATCACAAGTAAAGGTAGGGACATTTCTGAGCATGCGCATTTCAAGGTCATAAATAAATGGTCAAAAGGGGGAAAAGGAGAACAATGGGCTCTGGACTTTCACAATTTCCCATATCTACAGCTGTTCCCCTGACTGCCCAACAAAGATGACTCAGCCTCACTGAACCCTAGAAAACTCAGATCCTTATTGACACCAGTTTCCATTTTCCTCTTGAAAATGTGCTCCTCCGCTGCTTGATAAAGCATTGCTGATACTTTGAGGTCTGTCTCTCTTTCTTTTTCTTCCTCTTTTATTTGCTTTCAGTGGGCACATTCCTGAGCATAGAATTTAGTCCTTGGAAGTTTTTCCAAAAAGCATTGGCGGAAACATAAGGAAAAAATTGGAAGGTACATGAACACTCTTCTAAAGGGCAGTACTTCACCCCCAGAGTATAGCAGCCTGTCCCTAAGAGTGACAGCCTGGACTAGCGGCTCACGCGCAATACAGAAACAGCACTTCACCTGTGGACGTGAAAAATGGGGGATTTCTCCCCACAAACAGCAGTTCTCTAACAGACATCATCCGGGTGTCCTATGATTCAATTCCATTCTGTCTTTATCTATTTGGATATGGTGTCAACTATCTTAGCAGGTTAAAGATGCAGTCCCACGAGACATCAGTCACAGGTGCCAGGTTGTGTTCTTTAAATAGAGGTGCCCACAATCCCCCCTCCTCAGGTTTGCTCATGTGTTAAGACAACCCAAGGGAATCCTTCATGTTTACCAGTTTATTATAAAAGATACAGAAAAGCCGGATGAGGAGACGCACAGGGAAAGGTATGGGGGAGGAGCTGTAGAGCTTCTGTGCACCCCTTGGTACCTCCACGAGGGCAGCAACCCAGCTCATCAAATCTTCCTCAAGTTATAATTAATTAACTGGTACTGAAGATTGAACATAGCGGTGGTTAACCACTGATCCACATTCCCAGCCCCCAGCCCCTTTTTTGTGGTGCTGGGGATTGAACTCAGGGCCTTGTGCATGTAAGGCAAGCACTGTACCAACTGAGTGACATCCCCAGCCTCCTTTTTATGTTCTATTTTGAGATAGGGTCTCACTGAATTGCTGAGGCTGGCTTTGCACTTGCAATCCTCCTGCCTCAGTCTTCCAAAACCCTGGGATTACAGGCATGTGCCACTGTGCGACTCCTTCTAGTTTTTAGAGAGCATAATGTCCAGCCACCCTTCCTCACCTCCTTCCCTAACCCTCTCATTCTCTAGTCACATGGTCTTTTTGGTGACTGGCTTCATCCCACACTCTCTGGGGGCCACACCCTAAGTTACGTCATTAGATAAACCTAAGCAAGATCATGTCCACGAATAACAAAGGCACTCCTATGATCCAGGAAATTGCAAAACTTTTAGGCGCTCTGTAACAGGAACAGGGGGACAGAAACCTGGGCTATTTCATGTCATCCCATAGATCAGATGATGAAAAAGACCCAGCCATGGAAAGGACATTCAGGTAGAAAGAACAGCAAGCATCAAAGTTCTGGGCAGGAAAGGATGCTCATGGAGCCCAGAGGAAGCCTATGTGACTCAAGAAAGGAGAGCAGGTGAATGAGAAGAAAAGGGACAGAGGACGGAATTGGAGAGCGGGGATGGAGTCAGACCAGGCCCTGGGCAGACAAACGGCACTTACAAAGAAGTGAGCTCATAGTCTGATTTTAATTTTATAAATATTATTCTAAATTGTTGGGGTGACTATAAAGTTAATTCTATAGTCCAGGAGAAGCCAGATGCGGTGGCACACACCTGTAATCCCAGTGGCTTGGGAGGCAGGAGGATCGCAGCTTCGAAGCTGGCCTCAGCAATTTAATAAGGCTGTAAGCAACCCAGTGAGACCCTGTTCCTAAATGAAAAATAAAAAGGGGGCTGAGATTGTGGCTCAGAGGTACAGTGCTCGCCTGGTATGCGTGGGGCACTGGGTTCGATCCTTAGCACTACATAAAAAGAAAATAAAGGTGTTGTGTCTACCTACCCCTAACTAACTAACTAAATAAATATAAAAAGGGCCCAGAAAGTGGGCATGGTTAAGCACCCTTGGGTTCAATCCCAGTACCAAAAAAAAGTCCGGGTGGAAGATAATCACAGATTGAGCAAGGTAGGTAGTGGTTGTATTGGAAATAAAAAGACATGAACATTTCAAGAGATTTTGGAAATTTTAGAATGTAAAAGAATGCACCAGATAACTAATGAAAATGTTTTCTGACAGTGAAAACCAAGAGGTGGGGAAGGGAAAAGAATATGCTAGTCCTATATTTACCATGTTGGCTTTAGGGTTATTATGAATGGAAGATAACTGAGATACAGCAGGCACCCAAAAGCTCTCTGCCCTCCCTACATTCGCCTAAAAGCAGGACATAAATTTCCAGGTGTAAGGTGTCTCCCTCTCTGTGCCAGGAAGAGGTGGTCGCTTATTAGACTTTTAATCACCAGAGACAACTTCAGACTTTAAGCCCGAAGTGATGCAGAGGAATCTTCAAAGCAAGCCTCAATAAAAATACCCCTTACTGACCATTAGGCCCCCTGCCTCACCCCTGCCTTGCCATATATAGTTTGCCATCCCTAAAAGCCTAAACCCGGTGGGGTGCAATGACGTACCCTTGTAATCCCAGCAGTTTGGGAGGCTGAGGCAGAAGGATCACAAGTTTAAAGCCAGTCTCAGCAATCTAGTGAGGCCCTCAGAGCAATTCAGTGAGACCCTGTCTCTATAAAATATATAAAAGGGCTGGGCTTGGGGCTCATTGGTTAACCACTGCTGGGTTCAATCTTCAAGGAAAAGAAAATAGAAAAACAAACAAACCCCAAACCCCTTACACTGCAGGCTGGGGGATCAGCTAGTGGAAGAGCACTTGACTAACATATGCAAGATCCTGAGTTCAACTTCCAGGACTGGAAAATCAAAACAAAAAAAACACAAACAACAACAAAAAGCCTAAACCCCTTTTCCCATGTCTTGTCATTTCTCTACAAATTAATTGTTCTTTGCTAAGGGGCTACATAAGCCCCAAGTCCTAACTACCCCATTGAGCAACTGATCACCGAGTTCCTCCTGTGTGTAGGTTGCGTGCATTAGTGAACTCTGATCAATTTTTCTTGTTAATCTGTCTTACTTCAGTTTAATTTCCAGGTTCACAGACCCAGAACCTAGGAGGGTCGAGGGAATGTGTTTTTTCTTCCCCTGCAGTGGGTATACACTGTCACAAAATAGTGTTTATAAATTTCTCAAAGTGGCAGTAATGAACATCTTTATTTATTAATGGACCAAAGGTACATTTAATTCCCTGTAGCATATAAAAATAAGCATATAGACATGAAATTATGCTTAGTAATCAGTGATTCAATATTGTATGTTGAAAATGATGTCATGTCTAATGAATATCCATTAATTTACTGAATTAATTAATTAATTTTTCAGTACTGGGGATTGAATTCAACAGTGCTTTACCACTGAGCCACATCCCCAGCTCTTTTTATTTTTTATTTTGAGACATGATCTTGCTAAGTTGTTTAGGGCCTCACTAAATTGCTGAGGCTGGCTTTGAACTCTGGATCCTCCTGCCTCAACCTCCCCAGTTGCTGGGATTACAGGCATGCACCACCACGCCCAGCAAGGCACATTAATTTTAAATTTCCTAGTAGCCACATATTTAAATGTAAAAAGAAACAAGTGAAATTAATTTAAAGTATATTTTATTTAATCAGAGATATCCAAAAATGCTTCGATCCTCCTGCCTCAGTTTAATCCCAAGGATTAAACCAGGATTACCATTTGCCACTACATCCAGTTTAATTAACGGAATTTAAATTAATCTGAAGTTCTAAACTACTAAAGACCTTGGAAGCTACAAGGTAATTATCAATGGAATTTACCAGAATATATAAGGTAATATAAGATTAAAAATGAATTTGTATTTTTATAATCTTAAACATTAAATAGAAGTAATGTTCACTTATTCAACCGGTATAAATTAAAGAGTATATCTAAATAGAATAAAAATGTACATTTTAGCTGGAGGTCATGGCAGATGTCTGTAATCCCAGCAACTCAAGAGACTGAGGCAAGAGGATCACAAATTTAAGGCCAGCCTGGGAACTTTGCAAGACCTTCTCTAGAAATAAAAAATAAGAAAGGCTGGGAAAGTAGCTTAATGGTGAACCACTTTCCTAGCATGTACAAGGCCTTGGGTTCAATTCCCAATACTGGAAAAAAAAAAAAAAGGTATACTATGCTTTAATGTACATTAATTTAATTACATGTCTGTTAATTTAATTTTAGTATGTTTAATGCCTATAACTCAGAGAAAACATAACTTTATCACTAAGCCACATTCCCTAGCCCCAAAGAGCTATTTATTAAACCAAAAATTATTTAACTAATTTAGTTTGCCAGAGATTTATGTTAACTTGAGTTCTTAAAATGCTTCTGAGTTAGTTTCTATAAGAATATCTCTTTTTCACATTAAAAGCATTAGAGGTTCAATTTCCTTAATTTCTAAAAGTTTTAGTTCCTGTGTGGTAACCATCTATAATTCCAGTGACCTAGGAGGGTAAGGAAGGAAGACTGCAAGTTCAAGGCCAGCTCAGCAATTTAGAAAGGCCCTAAGTAACTTAGAGACTGTCTCAAAACAAAAAATTAGGGGGCTGGGGATATAGCTCATTTGGTAGAGTGCCTCACAAGCACCACCAAATAAATAAATAAAATAAAATAATTTTTTTCTAGGAATCTTAGGGATATTCCATTTATATAATGCTTATTTATCTCTAAGCCAATCAAAACAGACCTCTCCTAAGAGATTTTTCTTTTTCTTTAAAGTTTGAGACAAGGTCTTGCTAAATTGCTTAGAGTCTCCCTAGTTGCTGAGGCTGGCTTTGAACTTGAAATCCTCCTCCTTCAGCCTCCTAAACCACAGGGATTACAGATATGCACCACTGCACTCCCAAGAGATTTATAATCTCATTTGGAAAGACTGTCTGGAGGTAGGAAAACACTCTACATTCACATAAGGAAAGATAAAGACCTTTCCAGAATTATGGACATACGGACATACTGAGAGGGAAAGTTTAGAGATTCCGTTCTAAAATTTCAACCATGGTTCGAGGATAACAGTGAGGCGGGTTCCATAGCTAGAGAGTGGCAGAGCCAGAGTTCCACCCCTGGCAACCTGGCTCCAAGTGGACAGAGTGGTCAGGTTAGCCACTTCCAAGAGCCCCTATTTCACAATAATGGAGGAAACCAATCAAGCTATTGTAAAGGTTTCCTCTTAGGAAAGGGGAATGGAGGACACTTCCATAAGGCCCCCCACATGGATCCCAAAGCAGCCTCATGCCATGCTCTGCCAGACAGGATACTGACACCACCATCAAATCTCAGTGGTATTAGGTGTTAACACAGATTAACAACTCCACTTTAAAGGCAATAAGAATGTAGCCTATTCTGAGCTAAACATGAGTGACCAAGGCCCACAGATTCAGGTTACCCTGAATGACTATGCTCCCCAGTGGAAGAGGTTACATGAGCTTTTATAGCCAAAGAACAAAGAAAGTCATAAACTCTATTCAACAAATACCTCTGGGGGGTGCATGCGGTGGGCGGGTTATGGCAAAAGCGGGAAATCTTTTCTATAGGTTTCAGATGTTATCTTGTAGCATTCTTAGCTTTAGGGTTGGTGGAGAGAGTGGTCTGCTTTTCATCAAACTGTATAGCAAACATTTAACTAAGCTGAACAATACATTCCATTCTGAGAGGTTTACCTAACAGAATGTTAGGCTGGATACAAAGGTTAAAAGCAAATGGCTCTTTTTCTGAAGGACTGAAGATAGACCAAGATAGCTTGGCCCTGGGCATGCAACATTCCATCTCTCCCGGATGTTCCACTCAGCTGAGATTGGTCTGCTGTATATTTATTTTATTATTTATTTATTGGCACTGGGGATTGAACCCAGAGGCGCTTTTACCACTGGCTGGCTTTGAACTTGGGATCCTCCTGCCTCTGCCTCCAGAGCCACTGGGATTATAGGCATGCACCTGGCTGTCTACTATATCTTTAATACAGATGCAGTGTCATTGGACAACTTCGGTGTCACATAGGTCAAGTATTTATTTCTGTGATCAGAAAATGAATTTGTTTCCTGGTCAAAGGTCAGCTGCCACAAAGTCTGCCCTGGGAGAGGCTACACCTTATCTCATTCCCTTCCAACCACATGAGGGTCAATACCTGTGAATGTTATTATTCTTTGGTTGCTAATGCCCAATCAATGGCTGCAGAACTGCAAAAACAATTTCTTGTCGGGTGGGATACGTCGGGTGGGAATGGGGTTACTGAGGATTGAACTCAGGTGCTTAACCATTGAACCATATCTCCAACCCTTTTAATTTTTTTTTTTTTTTTTGAGACAAGTCCCACTAAGTTGCTTGGGCCTTGTTAAGTTGCTGAAGCTGGCCCTAAACTTGCAATCCTCCTGCCTCAGCCTCCAGAGTGTGCTGGGATTACAGGTGTATGCTACCATGCCCAGTCCCCAAACCATTTTTTAATTTTACTCATTCATTTATTTTTTTATGTGGTGCTAAGGATCCAACCCAGTGCCTCACACATGCTAGGCAAGCGCTCTGCTAGTGAGCTACAGCCCCAAGCCCCCAAACCATTTTTGAACAGATACTTTCAGAAGTAGTTGAACTTCAAGCCGATCTCTTGAGCTAAAGCTCTATAAAATCTTCACTTTTCCCCTCCAGGCGAAGCATCCTTTGGACTGGTTCCATGCAGAGCACTCTGAATGAGAGTTTCCTTCATGGCCTCTGGTTGCCTTTCCCCCACAGTTTCTGGAACCCTGACCTGAATCCTGAATCCTGTTGCTCAATCTGAATGAAATACGCTAAAAACTCTGCAGTCTCTCCCTCTGGGTCTCAGGTCCCGCACAATCGATCACCAGGGCTTTGGTGAACTCCAGGTCATTGTCCAATCTCTTACAGGTCCATACGTCACAGTGCCAACAGCACCAAATAAGGAAGCTCTGTCAAGGAGTGTTTAAAATTTCAGTGACCACTCTGAGGAACTCATATACAAACAAAATTATTCACATGCCTAGTGTCTTAAGTCAAAGGATTCAAAGACTCCACATGATTTGATGGTCAACATTTTGTTATTATTATAAGGAGATTTCCAAAAGACAGAAGAATTATAAAATTGCTTCCCTGAAGGACTTTTGAAAAGGCAAATAAAAAAATCTGGAGAACCCCAAAATCCAAACTTAAGCTTTCATCTCCCTTTTCCCCCAAATTGTTAGTTTTCTCTGGCACTGGGTGAAAGGATCCTTGCAGAATCCACAAGAAATCCAAGGAACACGCCCCACACAGGAACGTCTCGCAAGAGATTTATTGTCGGAAACAGGAGGCATACCCACAGGCTGTCCCTCCGAGGAGAGCAGCAGCCTGTGACACTCCCAGAGCAGCCACATAGCCCGCAAGAGGAATCTCATAAACTGCTTAGGAGTTTCAGCTGGGATGGGGTTGGTCCTTTTTTAAGCAGGCACATGTTTTTATGGGAAGTTAAGCAGTATGGCCCTGAAATTTTGGAACCTCTAGATAAAATGGCTCCCGACCTAAAATGGTACCAATATTGATCTGATGCCAATACTGGATTGAATCGAGGGTCTTGTGTGTGCTAAGCACACTGAGTGTCACTGAGTTACCATCCCCAGTCCTATTTATTTTAAGACAAGATCTCACGAATAGCCCAGGCTGGCCTTGAACTTGCGACTCTCCTGCCTCAGCCACCTGGTAGCTGGGATTACAGGTGAGCACGACTGTGCCTGGGTAAAATGGGCCTCTCTCTTGTTCTGCTCCCCATACCTTGACTTCTTCTTCCTCCCCCTTCTGTATCACTGCTGGGTCGCTTCCCCACTTTTTCCTGAACACCCTTCTCTCATTGGGTGATGTTCCCTCAAAAAGGCTTATAAAATAGGTGGGAATGAAGATCATTTCCTACATCAATGGATTTATCACTTTAAAACTTGGCCAAAGTCAAAGCTATGTCATCTGACTTTCCTAAGCTTCCCAAGGAAAGATAAAAATTCATCAAAGAATTTAGGATTGTTCCAAGAATTCATATTTTCCTGGGACCTAAACATATAAAACTTAGTTAGAAAAGGCAGGATAGATTTTTTTTTACCATATATTAAACATATGCATGAACATTTGAGTGTCAATGAATATTTAAATATCTTATAAAAATAGCCTAACATCTCTTAGTTTTCAATTGAACTATTTCCTGTAAGATTTTGGTCAAAAAATCAACTTTGTAAGTGCTAGAACACTATGCAAGACCCTGGGTTCTATCCCCAGCACTGAAAAAAAAAAAAAATCAAATTTGTAAACAGAATAAATTCATCCTAATTTCAGAAACTATTCAAGTACCATTCTCTAGGAGCACGCTAGTCTTCATAAGATCAAAGGTATCACATCAGTCTTAAATGATTTTTGTTGATGCTTTTAAACAAAAATAGCAGATTTAGTTTAAAAATAGAAGATACTATGTTCTCTTCTCTAAATTATCTTCAAAGATCTTTCAGAACACTGGAAAGATACTTTGACATAGAAAAGAAATATACAGAACATATTAGTAGTTCTTTTGATGAAGGAACTAGATAGAATAGGAACAAGGACACTTCCATGTCTCATCTAGGCAAAGGAACCTGTCTGTGTTATAAAGAAAAGTGACATTGAAATAACAATCGCTCTGTACTAGTTCAAAAGAGAGGATTTAGTGGGCTGAGGATGTAGCTCAGCTGGTAGAGGGCTTGTCTCTTGTGCACAAGGCCCTGGGTTCAATCCCCAACACCACACACACAAAGATAGGATTTAGGCTGGGCACAGTGGTACATGCTTTTATCTTAGTGGCTCTGGAGGCTGAGGCAGGAAGATTGCAAGTTCAAAACCAGCTTCCAGCAACTTAGTGAGAACTTGTCTCAAAATAAGAAATAAAATAGGCTGGGGATGTGGCTCAGTGGTTAAGTGCCCCTGATTCAATCCCTGGTACCCCCCCCCCAAAAAAAAGGATTTAAAGAGACAAAGGACAAATTGTGGATGCCAAAATGACCACCCTCTGTAGAAGTAGCTGCTGTGGTCTGCCCACAATTGCCTGTTAATACACAAAAAAGGAACTGCAAAAACAGAATGCTTTATTCCCACCCAAAACCCTCCCACTTTTTTTGGATCTCTTCCTTAGGGTAACAAAACATCCTCTCAGTGGTGAAAATCTTGTGCACCTGGGACTGAATGTCTCAGCGGCTCCTGTCCCTGGGCCTCTCAGCAGGGCCTCGGGCTTTCCTGCTTCACCTGAGTGAATTTGTTGTAAATGATTTGCCATAATTTGGCGAATAATTTGATAATGGCAGAGATTACTCACTGTCGATGCCTTTGCTGCTAACAATTCAGAACAAGAACCCAGACCCAATAGCCTCAAAAAGTTCAAATGTGGTACAGATCGTGGAGGCGGGACCCTTAAAGGTCTCAATTGATCCTACTATCATCTTCCAGAACTGGTCCAAAGTCTACAAAAAGGAGAAACTGAAGGTCTTAGCCCATCATACCTCATTACTCTCAGAAAAGACTCATGAATTCCTTGCACTAGCACCATCTTGCCCTTTCAAAGGGGCCTGTAGGTTGTGGGCATAGTGGCCCACACCTGTAATCCCAGTGATTTGGGTGGCTGAGGCAGGAGGATCGCAAGTTTGAGGTCAGCCTCAGCAATTTAGCAAGACTCTCAGCAGTTTAGCGAGACTGTCTTAAAACAAAAAATAAAAAAGGCTGGGATGTAGCTCAGTGATAACGTTCCCCTTAATTCAATCCCCTACAAAAAAACCAACCTCCCCAAACAAACAACAAACAAAAACAAACAAACAAACAAACAGACAAAAAAAACAAAAACCCAAAACAAAAAAACCAGAAACAAACAAACAAAATGCCTCTAGGTTCAGCAATGGCCATCTGAATGAATACAATTGTGCCTTCTCAATTCCCTGTAATTTCCAATCCCTGAGACAAGTACCTACTTTATAGTATTAAGTCTATTTCTCACATACTTTGGAATACCCTTGCAAAATATCATTCGCATTCATTTGAGATAACCAATAATACATATGGACAGTTACACCCGAAGGTTTGGAGAAGCAACCTCTTATTTTTCTCAAATACTCAATGATGATCCTGGAGACCTCCAACCCCCCCCCCCCCCCCCCCCAGGAATCTGTTCTCACACAATGTGATGACCTTCTGGTCTACTCTCCAGATGGAGTGCCTTGCAAAACCCCTTCCTTCCGTTTGCAGAGTGTGAGGATGTATGAGAAACCCAATCTCTACGAATACATCCTGATTTCCTACGCTCCAAGCCCAATATCTAGGCCCTGTAATTACTCAAGTCTCTTTGTCCTCATAGATGGGAAAGCTCTTTGGGACTTGCTTGTCTCCAGTTGCCAAAAGACCATGTTAGGGATTTCTCAGTGTCATAGACAGGATGCTTCAGAATTGGATTCCTCGTTTTTCTAACTTGGCTGCTCCTTTATGTTTTGATAAGAGCAGAAATACCTGAGCCATTCCTAGATTTTTGATTCACTAGAGCCTGTTTTCTGTAACTTAAAGGACTCTCTTCAAAACACTCCTGCCCTTGAACTCCCCGGTTTCTAGAAACTTTTCTATGTATATGTGAAAGATCAACACAAGTCTTGGGGCGTTCTGAATCAAAAGCTCAATGGACAAGACCATCCAAGGACTTACTTTGAGCTCTCACTAGACCCTGCAGCAAGAGCCACCCTCCTTATTGTGTATAGTGGCAGAAGCTGCAAAGTTAACTGAAGCCTTTGATGCTTTTAGAATTTCCACTTAAACTCACGGTCCCTCATGCTGTTTAAACCTCACACTTGACCGAAAATAACCCCAAATTTTCTGCTTCTAGACTGACCTCCTGTGGAATCCTTCTTTCAAATGCATATATTTCTATCACTGCAGTACCCTAGACCTCCACCTTTCTTCCCCTCTCAGAGAGTATGAATCTCAAGACTGTCATGCATGAATTTGGGAGGATTCCTTGCCTCACTTTGATCCTGACTTGATTTAATTTCTTTTTTTGTTTTTTTTTTTTTTGTTCCGGGGATTGAACTGAAGGGCATTTAACCACCGAGCCACATCCCCAGCTCTTTTTTTAAAATTTTGAGACAGGGTCTCACTAGGTTACTTCCAGCCTCCCTAAGTTACTGAGGCTGGCTTTGAACTCAAGATCCTCCTGCCTTAGCCCAAACTGCTGGGATTACAGGCATGTGTCACACCCAGCTAATATCTGATTTAATTTCATTGAGATAGAAGGACATGATTTTGGGCTGGGGATGTGGCTCAAGCGGTAGCATGCTCGCCTGGCATGCGCACGGCTCTGGGTTCAATGCTCAGCACCACATACAAATAAAGGTGTTGTGTCCGCCGAAAACTAAAAAATAAATATTGAAAAAGAAGGACATGCTTTAAAATTTTTTTTTCTTTTTTGGGGGTACCCGGGATTGAACTTAGGGGCACTCGACCACTGAGCCACATCCTCAGCCCTATTTTGTACTTTATTTAGAGACAGGGTCTCACTGAGTTGGTTAGTGCCTAGCTGTTGTTGAGGCTGGCTTTGAACTCTCAGTCCTCCTGTCTCAGCCTCCTGAGCCACTAGGATTAGAGGTGTGAGCTACTGTGCCCGGCGACATGCTTTTCTCTATGCTTTTTAAAATATACATGCTTTTTAAAACTTTGATATTGGGGGTTGAATCTAGGGATGCTCTACCTACATCCTGAGGTACATCCTCAGCTTTTCTCATTTATATATTTATTTTATTTTATTGGGTACTGGGGGTTGAACCCAGGTGGGCTTTACCAACTGAGCTATACCCCTGTCTTTTTAAAAATTTTTAATTTTATTTATTTATTTTATTGAAAAAATCCTCTCTTTTAGTTGTTGATGGACTTTTATTTTATTCATTTATTTATATGCAGTGCTAAGAATCGAACCCAGTACCTCACACATGTGAGGCAAGCGCCCTGCCGCTGAGCCACAACCTCAGCCACTATTTATTTATTTAAGAAATTCTTTTCCTTAGTTGTAGATGGACAGCATGACTTTATTTTATTTGTTTATTTTACACAGTGCTAAGGATAGAACCCAGTGCCTCACTTATGCTAGGCAAGCTCTCTGCCACTGAGCTACAGCCCCAGCCCTTATTTTTAAAATTTTGAAACAGGGTCTGCCTAAGTCGTTAGGACTTGCCTCAAACTTGCTGTCCCCTGGCCTCAGTCTCCTGAGTCGCTAGTTTTAAAGCATGCACATTATACCTGGCTTTGTTGTTTTATTTTCTGACAAGCTCTCACTAAATTGCCAAAACTGGTCTCAAATTTGCCATCTTCCTGCTTCAGCTCCAAATTACTAGGATTACAAGTATGTGCCACTGCACCCGGTTTACACCAGAAAAATTTATAATCCATTAGTAGGCAGTTCAAGGACAGGAATGTTTTGGACAGAGTCCTTTGTATTACAGAAAGCATTCTCTAGTGAGTCTCTCCAGGGCAAGGGCTCAGGTATTTCTACTCTGTAGAATATGGTCTGCAGTATATGGTGCCGTATGTATGAAAAAATTTTTTTAAAAAAGAAAATCCTTGTTAGAGTTTGGATCAACTAAAGCTAGTGGTCACAGTCCATAAGATTACTCTAATCTGATACCAAACACAAATTCATGGTATTCCCAGAACCACTCTCAGTTTTGATATTTACAAGAAGAACTCACTGAAAATATTATTCTCATAGAGATGGCTTATAGGGAAACAGTACAGATTACAGTCAGACTCGGGAGAGTGATTGGCCAGAATCCAAGAGAAAACCCAGCAGAGCTCCCGACTGCCCCTCCCTATGGAGTGAGCACTCTGATCCCGACATCGGAGTGTGACAATACACAGCAAGTACTGACATCCCAAAAGCTCAACTGAGCTTCTGCGACAGAGTTCTTACTGGGACTTCATTGCACAAGTGTGACTAATGGGTGGCCGCATGGTTGAATCCAGTTTCCAGGTTGACTGATCCTGAGTAACTAGAGCCGCCACCCTGAGACCATTAGGTGTGGCTAGCCCCACCCTGAGATCTGCTATGTCCAGTTCCTGCCCTAAACAAAGACACTCCCATCAGGTAGGACCGAGTGCAAAGGACACACCTCTCTTTGGGCAAGGTCAAATCCTTTACTATACCATTCTGCTATTGTGTAGAGTGTTCTGAAAATGTCAATTTGGATAAATTGCTTGACAAGAGGGACCAAGTCTTTTATATCCTTACCTATATTCTGTTTATATTGTACATGAGCTACAGAGAGGTGTTTAAATATCTGCAGCTAAAATAGAGCTTTGGTCCATTTCTACTTTTAGTTCTATTAGTGTTTTCTTTATGTATTCTTGGCCCAGAATGGGTGAAAACATTTAAAATTATTAATATTATCCTTGTTTTTTTTTTTTTTTTTTTTTTTTTGGTACTAGGAATTGAACTCAGGGGTGCTCAACCAGTAAGACACATCCTCAGCCCTTTTTATTTATTTATTTTTAATTTAGAGGCCCTAAGTTCCTTAGGGCCTTGCTAATTGCTGAGGCTGGCTTTGAACTTTTGATTCTCCTGCCTCAGCCTCCCGAGCCTGGGATTACAGGCATGTGCCACTGGACTCAGCATCAATGTCCTCTTGATAAATTGACATCTTTATCATTATAAATGACCCTCTTTGTCCCTGGTGAATACTTTGTCTGATACTAATATAGAAATTCCAGGTTTCCTTTTACCTATTTTTGTGCTGAAGAGAACCCAGGGCCTCTGGCATGCTAAGCATGCTCTCTACCGCAGATCCATTCTCCCAGCCCCTTTCTTTTGTTATAATAGCTTCATTGAGATGTAATTTACATGTCACCCTTTAAGGTAAACAATTCAGTAGCTTTTATTATATTAGTATGTTCACAGAGCTGTTCATCCATCACTATTATCAAGTTCCTTTTTTTTTTGACAGGATCTGGCTAAATTGCCCAGGCTGGCCTTAAACTTGTGATTGTCCTCCCCAGCCTCCTGAGTAGTTGGGATTAGGTGTGTGCCACTACTTTAGCCAGTGTCCAGAACATTTTCATTAACTTAAAATAGAATTTCCATATCATCAGTCACTCCCAATGTGATTACCACTGCCAATCCCTGGCAATCACTAAACTTTTTTTTTTTTTTTTTGCAATGCTGTGGACTGAACCCAAATCCTCATGAATGCTTAATTAAGCAAGCACTCTACCACTAAGCCATATGCCCAGCCCCTACCTTCTGTCTCTATAGATTGGCTTCTTCTGACTATTGCATATATAGGATCATATAGTAGGTGATCTTCTGTGTGTGACTCTTGGTGTGTGTAATGTATTCAAAGTCCTCCTAGATAATAACACATATCAGGATTTCATTCCCAGCTGGTGAATCAAATGCACCTGGGAAACTGAGGTAAAAGGATCAAGAGTTTGGGGACAGCCTAGGCAACTTATTGCGACCCTGTCTCAACTTAATAAGGGTTGGGGAATATAATCTAATTCACTGATAGAGCACTTGTCTAGCACACACAAGGCTCTGGGTTCCATCTTCAATACTGGGGGAAAAAAAGAATTCCCTTTTAGGACATAAGAATTTTGTTGTATGAAAATACCATTTATTAGTTGATTTTTCCCCCACTTTTTGGGTCTTATGAAAAATGGTTACCTTGTGAAAAACACACTCTGAAATTACTTTTCTTTTTATTCAGTTAATTAATTACCAATAAATTAAAGATCTATTTGGCTTTTTCTAGAATGATTTCAACTTCTTCCCAAAGAACTAACACAGAGGACTCTTCTATGCTGACTCTGGCAAACGGGGCACCTTCTCTAATGGGTTCTGTGAATCTCCCTAGTTTTTGGAAAACTGGCACATTTACAAGTTTGATATGGCACCTGGATCCAGAAACTCCATTCTGCTTTGGTCAGGCCACAGGTGGCCTCCCCTAAGCTGGTTACCAAGCCCTCATATTTCTTTAGAGCATAAAAAGCCCCTGAGTCTAATCTGTTTTCTGAAAAATCCAACGCATTAAAATATTAATAAAAGTCATGTGCTTTTCCCCTACAGAACAGAAAAGAAAAATGGTGCTATGAACGTTCCTGTACAATTGTTTGTGTGATGCATGTTTCAGTTTGCTTGGTATATACCTAGGGATTTTACCTAGGAGTGAAACGTCTGTATCACGTGGTAACTCTCTGTTTAGTTTTTTGAGGAACTGCACACTTGTTTTCCAAAGCAACAGCCCCATTTTACATTACTAATAGCAATGTATGAAGATGCCAATTTCCCCAAAGCCTTACCAATACTTGTTATTATCCTTCTTTTTAATTATAGGTACCCAGTGGGTGTGTAGTGGTATCTCATTGTTTTGATTTCTATTTACCAATTGACTATAATGATGTTGAGCATCTTTTTTTAAATAAAAACCCTTTATTTAATGTATTTATTTTGATGTGATTTTGATACTGAGGATCCAAACCCAGTGCCTCACATATGTGAGTCAAGCACTCTACCACTGTGCCACAACCCCAGCCCCAATGTTGTGCTTATCAGTCATTTGCACATCTTTGGATAAATGTCTACTCAAATCTTTTGCCCTTTTGTTTTTGTGCTACTGAGCATCGAACCCAGGGCTTCGTACATGCTAGGCAAATGCTGTACCCACTGAGTTACCTCTCGCCTTTTAAAGAAAAACAATTATTCTGAGACAGAGTCTAAATTGCCAGATTGACCTTGAACTTTCTTTTCTTTTGGTACCAGGTATTTAGAGACTGGTCTCCCTGAGTTACTTAGGGCCTCCATAAATTGCTAAGGCTGGGGCTGGGGTTGTGGCTCAGTGTTAGAGCGCTCGCCTAGCATGTGTGAGGCACTGGGTTCGATCCTCAGCACCACATAAATATAAAAATAAGGATACTGTGTCCACCTAAAACTAAAAAAATAAATAAATATTTAAAAAAATTAATTGCTAAGGTTGAGTTTGAACTTGGAATCCTCCTGCCTCAGCCTCCTGAGCTGCTGGGATTACAGATGTATGCCATCACCTCCAGCCTGACCTTGAACTTCCAAAAGTACTGCCTGGTGAGCCTAATGAATAGCTGTGATTATAGGTGTGCACCACTGTGCTGGCTCCTTTGCTCATTTTTAAATTGGGTTACTTATCTTTTCATTGTTGGATTGTAAGCATTCTCTATATAGTCTGGATATAAATCCCGTATCCAATACGTGAGTTGAAAATATTTTCTCACATTTAATGCGTTGTATTTTCACCTTCCTTTTTTTCTTTTCCATTCTCTTCTGCCTGATTTTTTATTCTGGGAATTAAACCTAGAGCCTTACACATGCAAGGCATGTGCTGTACCACTTAGCTATATTCCAGTCCTTTTAATTCTTTTATTTTTTTATTTATGTTTTTGGTACTGCAGGTTGAACCCAGGGGCACTTAACCACATCCCCAGGCCTTTTTATTTTTATTTTAAGACAGGGTCTCACTAGGTTGCTTACAGCCTCACTAAGTTGCTGAGGCTGGCTTCAAGCCTGTGATCCTCCTGCCTCAGCCTCCTCAGCGGCTGGGATTACAGGCATGTGTCTCTACACCTGTTGTATTTTTCATTTTTTAATGCTACATAAAAATTAATAACTCAAAATTATTTGTAACACATACTTTTTAATAGCCCACGAGGCAAAAAAGAAAACAACGGTAAACTAGAATATATCTAGAACTGAATGATACTAAAATTCTACACTTCAAAATTTGTAAGGGGCTGAAAGAGTACCAAGAGAAACATTAATAATCTTGCAGAAGATAGGTTGGAGTAAAGAGGTAAGAATTCCCATCAAAAAGTTTCAAATCTAATAATAGTGTGAATTCAAAGAAATCTTTTTTGTGTGTGTGTGTACTGGGGATTGAACTCAGGGGCACTTGACCACTGAGCCACACCGCCAGCCCTATTTTGTATTTTATTTAGAGACAGGGTCTCACTGAGTTGCCAAACACCTTGCTTTTTTGCTGAGACTGACTGAACTTGCGATCCTCCCACGTCAGCCTCCAGAGCAGCTATTTCTGTCTAGATGATAAGGAATTTACTTGACCAAATCTGCTGAATGTTCTTAAAACTCTGAGTAAATTCAAAAAAACAAACAAACAAAAACTTTTAAATGTTTCAGTGGGTTGTATCCTAGTCCATTTTCTGTTACTCTAACCGAATACTACAGACTAGGTAATTCTAAAGAATAGAGGCTCACTTGGCTCACAGCTCTGGAGGCTGGAACGAGGTGAGCACCATCTGCTCCTCATCTGGTGAGGGCTTATGCTGCATTGCAGCACGGAAGAAAGCATCATGTCACACAGAGTGGGGTGTGTGTCAGAGGGGGTCTCTCCTCCCATCATGGGATCCCCACTCTCATGACCTAATGGGACCCTATTTACCTCCCAAGGGCCCACTTCCAAATACCATCAGAATATGCATTTGAGAATTAAGTTTCAGCATGAGTTTTGGAGAGGACATTCCAGCCATGGCAGGTTGGCATAAAAGAAATCTGCAAATTCCCACTCAATGAGTTGCAAGCTGTTCTAGAAGTTAAAAGTCCCAGTATTCATCCTGAGGTTGTCTGAACAACCTTCTCCACCTCCCTCTCCTCCTCTCCCCTCCTCCTCCTCCTCCTCCCCCCTCCCTTCCTCACCAGGGATTGAACCCAGGGGCACTTAACCGCTAAGCACATCCCCAGTCCTTTTTATTTTATATTTTGAAACAGGGTCTCACTAAGTTGCTGAAGGTGGCTTTGAACTCGAGATCCTTCTGACTCAGCCTCCAGAGCTGCCGGGTTTACAGGTATGCGCCCCTGTGCCCAGCTACAAAGTCCTTCTCCTCCCCCTCCCTTCCCCCCTCTCCTCCTCCTTCTTTCCTTCTCCTTCTTCTTTTGCTTCACCGACCTATAAAGTCCTTAACAGTCTCCTATTAATATTTCAAAACTTTAATTTAAAAGAAGTTAGGGCCCCCTTTTCTTTCCTGATGTTACATACATATAAATTTATTATCTATTATTAATCTAGCTATAAGTTTGTCTATTTTAAAACCAACTTTGTTTTCATGGATCCCTCTGTGATATCATTTCTTATCTATTTCATTAATTTGTTTTTCATTTTTATTAATTCCTTTGCTATACTGTACTTGAATTTACTTTGCTACTTAATATTGTATTTTTCTTTTCTGATATGCTATTAAATCACCATAGGTCCCTTGGATTTCTTCTATTTTCCCTGTTTATTTTTTTATTTTTTATTTTTTTCCTGTGGTACTGGGGATTGAACCCAGGGCCTTGTGCATGGAAGGCAAGCACTTTGCCAACTGAGCTATAGCCCCAGCCCTTTCTCTGTGTTTTGCTGGGCTTTCTGATCTGAAGATTGGTATTTCTCACTTAACCTGGGACATTCTCAGCCATTTTATCTTCAAGTACTGCTTCACCTTCACTCTTTGTATTGTCTCCCCCTGGCTCTCCACGAGGTAGGGTAGACCTCTTCATTCTGTCTTTCATGTCTGTTAAGCTTTCATCATACTTTCCTTCTTTGGATCCATTGACTGCTTTCTGGATAAATTTTTTGGATCTACTTTTCAAAACACTGGTTCTTTTTAGCTGTGTATTATCTGTTATTTGTGGTCAATTCACCAACTAATTTAAAGTCATATATTTTTCAATTATAATAAAAGTTCTTTGTTTTTTTTTTTTAAAAAAAAAACATCTGCTTAGTTATTTTCTATAATTTATTTCCTACTCTGCTGGGAGCCATCAGCCAAGTAGGTATGACAATCTCCTTGCCAGCTTACTCCCATGCTGTCTAGTGGAAGGACTTCTGAAAGGTGACCTTGCTCAAGGACCAGGGCGGTTTAGCATAATAGGAGATTAGGGTGTTCCCCCTTTAGAATAGGGCGTATCCTGCTGCTGAGTTCCTCTTGAGTTCTTAGGGTCAGACAGTATATTTTGGGAGAACAGAAGCCCATGCGGAGTGGATTTGGCAGAGGAGTGGATTTGGGCAGAGTAGTGGATTTGGGCAGTGATGGATTTGGGCAGAGAACGTGGATTCCCCCAGAACGTGTTTGTAGACGGCCAGTGTGAGTTCGGGAATAAAGAATTGCTGTTTGAATCTACAAGCTGTGTGGTGGCTCGTGATTTGTGCCCAGCCAGAGACTGTGGCATTTGGTGGCTCGTAGGTGGAACGCCTGAAGCTTGGGGGTAAGTGAAATTGCTCGCCCCTGAGGGAAGGTGAGAGAATGGGTGACCATTTCAGAAAACAATGTGTTCTCCTTTTGATTTATTTTGTTTTTGTTTCAAGCTGCCTATCCCTAGAAATTTCTCAGGCAAACTGGAAAATATGGTTGACTAAAGGCTTGAAGTTTGTCGGCCCCGAGGAAGAGAAAATTGATACAACGATTTTTTATTCCGTTTTTGCTTCATTCAGTTTCGGTTTTGTTTTGTGTTATCTTATTGGGTTGCGTTATCTTTATAGTAGAGTAAAACAAACTGAAAAGATGTTAAGTAAATTGTTAGAGGTTCAGAACATGGAGAAAGACATTTTAGATCAAGCAAAAGAGAAGGTCTCTCGAGCTAGTCAGACAGAGGAAGAAAATTTAAAGGAAAAGGGGTTGTTAGGAAAAAGGCCACAACAGGAGGCTGTTACTAACTCTGTTTTATCACAAGAGGGTGTAATTCAACCAACAGCCCCACCGATAGAGACAGCTGAGTGGCCCTCAAACCCCGTAGTTGATAATTGGGATCCTGAGACAGGACCTCGAAGATTAGCATGCCCTGTACTTGAGCAGGCAGGAGGGCAGCGAATTCACCGTGCTTTAGATTTTAAAACAGTGAAGCAGTTAAAGGAGGCTGTAAAAACCTATGGTCACCAAGCTCCCTTCACGGTAAGCATGGTCGAGTCCATTACTAACTTGGACATGACGCCAGCAGATTGGGCTAGCATGTGTAAATCTGTGCTAAATGGAGGACAATATTTGTTATGGAAGGTTGCCAATGAGGAATTTTGTGCAGAGACAGCTAGGCAAAATGCAGCAGCCGGTTACCCTCAAAGAAATCTAGAGATGTTGCTAGGAAAAGGACCTTATGAGGGTCAGCGGCAACAAATTGAATATGATCCTGCTATATATGCACAAATTGCTGCAGACGCAGTTAGGGCATGGAAGACTTTACAAGGACATGGAGATTTACAAGGTCAGCTATCTAAGGTAATACAGAGAGCTAATGAACCTTACGCTGACTTTGTAGATAGGCTAATTCAAACGGCTGCCAAAATATTTGGGGATACGGAACAAGCAATGCCATTGATAAAACAACTGGCTTATGACCAAGCAAATCGTTGCTGTAGAGAGGTTATTAGACCATGGAGACATGAAGATTTAAACACATATATTAAATTATGTAGAGATATTAATGAACAAGGGCAAGTCTTGGCAGCTGCAGTACAACAGGCTTTAGATGCCAGGCCAAAAACATGCTATAATTGTGAACAAACAGGACATTTTAAAAGGAGTTGCCCCATAGGAGGAGGATTTAACAAAACTAGGTATCAAAGAAATAGAATATCGGGTATTTGCCCATGATGCCATAGAGGGAGACATTGGGCTAGTGAATGCCGTTCTCAAACCACCTTAGAAGGTACTCCCTTATCAAAAAATGGACAAGGACCAGGTATTTACCCACAATATCGTGGAGAAAAGCATCAGGCTCCATTGCCAAAAGTACAACAGGCTTTAGATGCCAGGCCAAAAACATGCTATAATTGTGAACAAACAGGACATTTTAAAAGGAGTTTAAAATGCTCCGGGGCCCACAACCACAAATATACGGGGCAGTGGAGGAACCCAGCAACACCATCAGAGTAGTGCCCAGGACACATTGTCCATTAAATCCCTCATCAGACAAACCCGAGGGAGCGCAGGGTTGGACATCTGCGCCTCTGCCAGAGCAGTACTAACTCCAGAGATGGGAGTTCAAATCATTCCCTCAGGAATAAAAGGACCTCTTCCCCAAGGGACAGTAGGCTTATTATTGGGACGTAGTTCATCTACATTAAAAGGACTTATGATAAGTCCTGGGGTAATTGATCCCAATTATGTAGGTGAAATAAAAATTATAGCTAGTTCTCCAAGAGGTATATCAGTAATTTCACCTGGAGATAGAATAGCACAGTTGTTAATAATACCCAGCCTACATAATAAATTTCCTAGTCATAGTGTAAAAAGAGGTTCCAGGGGATTAGGCTCCACAGGTGTAGATTGGGCTATGTTGTCTTTAAATTTAGATTCTCGCCCAATGTTAAAACTAAATATTCAAGGACACGACTTTAATGGGCTACTGGACACAGGTGCAGACCTTAGCATCATATCTAGTCAGGAATGGCCAAAACATTGGCCATTACAACAAGCCACTCAAACGCTTCAAGGCCTAGGAGTGGCTACTAATCCCCATAGAAGTGCAATGGTATTAGATTGGAAGGATCCTGAAGGATGTGAGGGAACTATACAGCCATATGTATTGGATCATCTTCCTATAAATTTATGGGGACGAGATGTCCAAGATCAATTAGGTTTGACGTTAACAAATAACATCAATCCTAATGCGCCCACTACTAGGGCTAGACAAGGTTTTAGGAAAGAAAAAAGATTAGGAAAACAAGGACAAGGTATAGCAGCACCAATTCAAATAGATCAAGGAACAGACAGACATGGGTTGGATTTTCAGAAAGGGCCACTGAGACAATCAAAATTACTTGGAAATCAGAAAAACCAGTGTGGGTTCCTCAGTGGCCCCTGTCTAAAGAAAAGATACAAGTAGCCCATGATCTGGTCAAACAACAATTAGCGGAAGGACATATACAACCTTCCATATCTCCCCATAATACTCCCATTTTTGTCATTAAAAAGAAATCTGGTAAATGGAGATTATTGCAAGATTTAAGAGCCATTAATAATGAAATGGTTATTATGGGACCTGTTCAATCAGGGATTCCTCAATTGTCTGCTTTGCCAAAAACCTGGCATGTTTTAGCCATAGATATTAAAGATTGTTTTTTTTCAATTCCAATTCATCCCAAGGATAGTCCACGTTTTGCATTTACTATCCCTGCATTAAATCATGAAGGTCCTGATCAGAGATATGAATGGAAAGTACTCCCTCAAGGGATGGCTAACAGTCCAACTATGTGTCAAATATATGTTAATAAAGCAATCCAGCCACTTAGAAATCAAAATCCTGAACTACAAATATTTCACTATATGGATGATGTATTATTGGCACATAAAGATAAAAACATATTGCTGGAATGTTATGCCACACTTACAAACTTACTAAAGAATTATAATTTAGAGATAGCAATAGATAAGGTACAATTAAATTTTCCAATTAATTATTTAGGAGTTCTATTATCCTCAACCATGGTCTGTCCACCAAAAATTCAAATACGAGTAGATCAACTCAAATCACTTAACGACTTTCAAAAGTTATTGGGAGACATAAATTGGATAAGGCCTTATCTAGGCATACCAACAGGAGAGTTGGGACCTTTATTTGATATTCTAAAAGGTCCATCAGATCCAAACTCACCTCGCATGTTAACTCCTAAAGCTAGAAAGGAATTAAAAATTATTGAAACATATATGGAAAATATACATTTGGATAGAATTGATATAAGTGTGCCTTTATTATTTATTGTACTACCAACAAAAAATATTCCTACAGGAGTATTTTGGCAAGAAGATCCATTATTGTGGATACATTTATCTTATTCTCCTAACACTATTCTTACTAGGTATCCTGAGGCTGTAGGACAATTAATACTCAAAGGAATAAAAGCAGCGAAGGGAGTGTTTGGAATTTCTCCCAATAAAATTATTACTCCATACACTATGGATCAAATTGATGAGTTAGCTAATGAGTTAAATACTTGGGCAATAATCATGTGTAAATCTAATGTTTCATTTGATAATCACTTACCATCTAATCCTTTGTTGTCTTTTTGGTCTAAGCATCCTGTAGTTTTTCCAAAAATGACAAGAAAAACCCCTATCATGAATGCTCCAAATATATTCACTGATGGGTCAAATAATGGTACAGCAGCAGTAGTTACCCCCGATCAAACTTTTACATTTTTAGTACCCAAATAATCAGCTCAAAAGGTAGAGCTTAATGCAGTATTACAAGCCTTTTTAATGTTTAAAGATTCTGTATTTAATTTATTTTCTGATAGTATGTAGTTAATGCTATAGTATCTCTTGAAGATGCTGATAGGATTTCCCCTTCTTCTACTGTTTTCTCTTTGTTTTCCACTATACAAAGTCTAATCTGGGACAGAAAAGATCCATTCTTTATAGGACATATTAGGGCACATACAGGATTGCCTGGAGCCCTTAGTTTGGGCAATGATTTAGCAGATAAAACTACACATGACATACATATTTTCTCTACACTAGAAGAAGCTACGAATTTTCATTAAAAATTCCATGTTAATGCTAATACTTTACAAAAGCATTTTAAAATAACTAAGGAACAAGCCAGACATATAATAAAACAATGTCAAAATTGTGTGACCTTTTTACCACAAGTTAATCTTGGAGTCAATCCTAGAGGACTGATACCTAACCATATTTGGCAGATGGACGTCACACACTTGCCAGAATTTGGAAAATTAAAATATTTACATGTTACAGTTGATACTTCTTCCGGATTTTTGATGGGCTCCCTTCATGCCGGAGAAAAAACTAAAGATGTTATAGCTCATTGCTTACAAAATTTTGCCACTGTGGGCGTTCCTAAACAGTTAAAAACTGATAACGGTCCTGGCTCTACCTCTACCTCTTTTAAACAATTTTGCTCATCATTTGGTATTACTCATATAACAGGAATTCCATACAATCCACAGGGACAAGGCATAGTTGAAAGAGCTCATCAAACTATTAAAACGTACTTATTAAAGCAAAAAGAGGGAATTGGAAAGGGGTATATATCCCCCAAAGATAAACTTAAAGTAACGCTTTTTACTCTAAACTTTTTAAATTTGGATTCATCAGGACTTAGTGCTGCGGAAAGGCATATGTATCCAAAAAATGTGCATAAGCCTAAAGTTCTTTGGAAAGATATTCTAACAGGACAATGGAAAGGTCCTGACCCAGTAATTGTCTGGAGTCGGGGCTCTGTTTGCGTGTTTCCACAGGGAGAACAGCAGCCGATTTGGATTCCAGAAAGACTAACTAAAACGATTTCTACAGATCGAAAAGAAGATGATTTGACTCAAATCCATAACAGCTGATATCCAGAACTCCAGCTTGGCCATTCTTACATCTGCAACAGTGATTAACCAGGATGCTTTTTTCAACATCTATTTTATTATTGCATTTTTCCACATCATAAGGTTCTATTTTTATTTTTTGAGCTCATACAAACCTAGGTTAATATTTTTCTGATCAGTTTTATTTTTTTGACTGTGGAGTTTTCAAACATTGCAATGGAGATTTCACCTAGGTAAAGCTACAAGGCCTTTATTATTATCTTATGTGTTGTACGTTTGTTTGCACATTTGTGTTTTGTGTTGTATGTCTGTGTGTGCGTATTTCATATATGAGGAGCGCTCATGAGAAAATGGATCCGAATTATTTTTTTTTTTATTCACGTGATTTAAATGGCTTAATTTAAATTAGGTAAACAGCTGTTAAGGATAGTTTTTAAAGGTGGTTAACAGATCTGCTTGTTTACTAATTTAAATCAGGTAAACAGCTGTTAAGGATTGTTTTTTAAGGAGGTTAACAGATCTGTTTGTTTACTTTCACCTTTCCTTTTCATTATATTTAATAATTCTTTTCAGGATAATGTCTTTTTAGCATCATTGCCAGAATTCCTATCTTCATCCCAATGAATATAACTCAACAAGTATGCTCAATCAAGGAGTCAACTTACTTTGGGAGGAAACGGACTTTGGGAGGAGACGGACATATTGATAGATTTCTCCACTTTGAACTGCTTGCAGAACTTGCCTGGACTATGTAACTATCGTTTAGTGCAGCAAATTGTGGTAATGCTGGCATATCTTTGCTGATGGTGTCACCAGTGATGCAATTTTTATTTCCTTGCCAGCGCACCACATGTTAATTGTGGTAATGCTGGCATATCTTTGCTGAAGGTGTCACCAGTGATGCAATTTTTCCAAAGGAACTGTCAATTGGCTTGGTCCTCGTGGCAGTTTTCCGATGACGGGTAAGAACCATATGTTGAATTGGACAACCTACCAGGCACGGTCCTTAAGCCACATTAACCTCACTCCCCCACTGGCACCAAGGCCAAATTTGGGGGCCAACAGAGGTGAGGCAAAGAACCTCACCCCCCCACTGGTGCATAGACCTATCCACAAGTATGGCTGTATGCTGGACCGGTAGTCAGTGACGGGTATGATCCAGTTGCAGTGGTATCAACCTAAGACAGGAGGCTGATGCCTAAAGGTCAGTTTTCCAATGACGGGTAAGAGCCATATGTTGAACTGGACAACCTACCAGGCACGGTCCTTAAGCCACATTACTTGTTGTTTAATTAATCAGAAGGGAGGAGATGCTGGGAGCCATCAGCCAAGTAGGTATGACAATCTCCTTGCCAGCTTACTCCCATGCTGTCTAGTGGAAGGACTTCTGAAAGGTGACCTTGCTCAAGGACCAGGGTGGTTTAGCATAATAGGAGATTAGGGTGTTCCCCCTTTAGAATAGGGCAGTTTAGCATAATAGGAGATTAGGGTGTTCCCCCTTTAGAATAGGGCAGTTTAGCATAATAGGAGATTAGGGTGTTCCCCCTTTAGAATAGGGCGTATCCTGCTGCTGAGTTCCTCTTGAGTTCTTAGGGTCAGACAGTATATTTTGGGAGAACAGAAGCCCATGAGTAGTGGATTTGGGCAGAGTAGTGGATTTGGGCAGAGAGTGGATTTGGGCAGAGAACGTGGATTCCCCCAGAACGTGTTTGTAGACGGCCGGTGTGAGTTCGGGAATAAAGAATTGCTGTTTGAATCTACAAGCTGTGTGGAGACTCGTGATTCGTGCCCAGCCAGAGACTGCGGCACTACTCATAGTTTCTTTTTTTCTGATTTTCTTTCTTGAAATACTTTATTTATTTTTATTTTTTGTGGTGCTTAGGATCAAACCCAGGTCTTCACACATATTAACTATGTGCTTTACCACTGAGCTACTGAGCTACACGTGTACGTGTTTACTTTGTGTTTGTGGGGGTTTTTATTGTTGTTGTTTGTTTGTTTGTTTGTCTTATGTACTAGGGATTGAACCCTGGGAAACTTTACCACTGAGCTACATCCCCAACCCTTTTTAATTTTTATTTCGAGACAGGATCTCACTAAATTACCCAGGTTGGTCTCAAACTCGAAATCCTGCCTCAGCCTCCCAAGTCACTGGGGCTGCAGGGATGTGCCATCAAGTCCAGGTTTTATTTTAGATTCTATGACTAATATAGTCAGTGTATGGATCTATGATCTTTTATTTTTGAAATACATGACAGCGGAATGCATCACATTCTTATTACACACGTAGAACACAATTTTTCATGAGTCTACCATCTTTATAGAACATGAGATTAGCGTGTTTGAGTGTTTCCAGGTCAGTTTTCACATGAGGTTGCATTCCAAATGTCGACTGGTTTCACACACCTACAATCCCAGCTGATAAGAGGCGGAGGCAAGAGGATCACAAGTTAGAAGCTAGTCTGGGCAACTTAGTAAGACCCTGTCTCAAAATAAAAAAAAAAAATAAAAAGGGCTGGGGGTGTGGCTCAGTAGTGGAGCAATTGTTTAGCACAAATGAGGCCCTGAGTTCTATCCCAGCACTGCAAAAAAAAAAATAAAATGAAAATAAAAAAATTAACTGGCCCTGCAGTCATCTATGGGCTTACCTGGGGCTGGAGGATACTCTTCCAAGGTGGATCACTCACAGGCCAGGGAGGTTTGTCTTGGTTGCTAGGAGAAGGTCCTATCTCTTCCTAGGCAGCTTGAGTGTCTTCAAGACATGGCACCTGGTTTCCAACAGAGTGAAAAGTAGAAGCCTTAATATGACTTAGCCTCGGAAATCACACAGAGTGCTGGGCAGGCTGATGCACACCATAATCTCAGCGATTTCGGAAGCTGAGCAGGAGGATCACAAGTTCGAGGCCAATCTGAACAATTTAGTGAGGCCCTAAGCAACCTAGGGAGACTCTCTCTCAAAATAAAACTAAACAAATAAAAATAAAAGGGGCTGGGGATGTGGCTCAGTGGTTAAGCGCCTTTGGGTTCAATCCCCAGTACCAAAGCAAGACAAAACAAACAAAAAAATACCTGTTGAAATAGCTGTTTTCTCGTCTAAACCCTTGCCTCTGCTCTGCCTGCTAAGTCCTCTAGATCCCCAGTGTCCACTGAAGTTCCCACAGAGCCCATGTGTGGTGTAAGACCAGTGTCGTGGTTGAAGTTTGAGGACACAGCGTGGTGTGTCCCCGAGTCTACCGGAGGCGCAGGAGGTGGCTTGCTGAGGGGTGCACGGTCTTGCTGAAGGCCAAGTGTGTGTGTGGCTTTGCCTTTGGGGAAGTACAAACTACAATGTCCTGACATCAGCTGTAGTCACCCGCCCAGGTCAAAATATGAGTTGGCTTAAGAAAGGCTCTCACGGAAGCTAAAAGCCACCTGCGTGCTGTAAAAACTCACCCGGCTTAAAATAACTTCTCTAAAATGAAAGGTCCACTCTAAGGTTTAAAACTCAAAGCCACACACTTCACCTCACCAAAAGCCTCTTTGTGTGTATATTTTGCCATCCGAAATTTCACTCCCTATTTATGAACCAACATTCACAGCCCAACATTTCAGATGTTGGGGTCTTTGATGTTCTATGTCCAAAATGCAGGCCTCTGACTATAGAGGTAATGGCTGTCCCCATAAAGCTTACAATATGTAAGAGAACCATCAGATTTTTTTTTTTAACCAGGGATTGAACCTAGGGACAGTATACCCCTGAGTCATATCTCCAGCCCTTTTTTATATTTTATTTAGAGACAGTGTCTCACTGAGTTGCTTAGGGCCTTTCTAATTTACTGAGGCTGGCTTCAAATTTGTGATCCTCTTTCCTCAGCCTCCCCAGTTGCTGGAATTACAGGTATATGCCACCATGTCTGGCTAGAAGATTCTGTGTGTGTGTGTGTGTGTGTGTGAGAGAGAGAGAGAGATACTGGGGAGTGAACCCAGGGCATTTTACCACTGACCTATATCCTCAGCCTTTTTTTTTTTTCCCTTTTTTAATTTGAGGCAGGGTCTCTCTAAGTTGCCCCAGCTGGCCTCAAGCTTGCCATCCTCCTTTCCTCAGCCTCCCCAGTCACTGGGACTTCAGGCCTGCGTCACCACACCTGGCAGAGGATTGCTCTCTCTACAGGCAGGTTGGCTTCCCCATGCCTGTCTTCTTCAACTCATCACTCCAGTAACTCCTCTTTCCAGAGAATCTGAGAGTAAGGGAGCGAAGAGAGGCCGGGGAAGTTATGTAATGAAGTTCTGAGGCAACACCAAGGGATAGAAAGACGCACCTCCAAAGCCTCAGAGAGCTTGTCTTGGAGACCTTGTGGTGCCAGACCAACTGCTGGAGAAGAACGCACAACAGATCCAGGGAACAGGGCCAGAGATACGCAAGCAACTGGTCAAACCACTGGGGCTCGGACAGGTGCCCAGATAGACCCCAAATCAGCAATGATGGAGCCAGGGAAATCCACATCGCCCACTCTGAAAATAAGTAGGTCTTTTATCAGGATGTGAGAGGTCACGCCATTACAGAAGGGAGCAAAATTCACTAAGAGGGAACAGGGGCTAAAGGGACTGCAGGATGAAATACAATGAGCACAGGAGAAATGAAGAGGGAGGGAGGGAAGGTAAGGGGGAATTACGAGGAAATCAAAACAGCAACAAACAAGATGCCAACAGCAAAGCACAGAACTGACCGTTTAGAAAATATGATAAATGGCATAGAGGCCAAATAGCAGGAAGAAATAGGAGGAAAGGGGGAAGAAAGAAATAATGAGAAAAAGATGATAGCAGAACAGAACAGAAAAAGAGTCAATGTGAGAATTAGTGCTGTTCCTGCTCGCTGTGGTGGTGCATACCTGTAATCCCAGGGTGCATCGGGAGGCTGAGGCAGGATTGCTGTTCAAGGCCAGCCTCAGCAACTTAGTGAGGCTTTAAACAACTCAGCAAGACCCTGACTCTAAATAAAAAAATTAAAAGGACTGGGGATGTGGCTCAGTGGTTAAGCACCCCTGGGTTCAATCTCTGGTACAAAAAAAAAAAAAAATACTGCAGTGCCTAAGTAGAGGGAGAAATGGAAAAGATATCAAAGTTGAAAGTTTTGATGGCTGGGAAAATACAAGTATTAAGACTAAAGAGAATCCGTATATTAAAGAAAAGTTAAATAGACCCACATAGTCACTCATACTCTGGCTAAATTTTTTAATTCCAAAAAAAAAAAAAAAAAGGTGCTAAGGAAACAGTACCTAAGAACGTTAATATAAAAAAAAAGTTTAATTTTAATTTTTCCTATAATACTAAATATAAGAAAGCAATGAAACAGTAGATACAGATTTTTTTTTTTGAGGAAAAAATTATGTGGTTTTGTTTGGTAATAAATCAGCAAAAGGAAGGTACTAAAGCAGATATGCTCAAAGTATAATCTATAGACTGTTCAGGATCTTGAAAGTCTTTTTGGGGGTACTGCAGGTTCAAAGCCATTTGCTGAGACATCACTGGTGTTTTTCATGGTATTGATATTTGTACTGCTGATACAGAAGCAATAATGGGTAATATCTTTGACAGTTTAGCACAGATCAATGCTACAGCACCAACTAGGTGCGTAATTATTCTATTCTTCATTACCTGACCCTCAGTCATCAAAAGAGTTCTTGATGAAACCATAAAACAAACACTTTATTAAATTGTAAATACACATTTTTGGAATATCTTATAAAAACAAATAAGAATTATACATAAAATAATACCTCTGTCTCCTGGAGTAGGGCAGTGGTCTCAAGCAAATGTATTTATGAAACCTACGGTTTTTCATGTAGCATCATTTTTACTAGAAGGTGAACAAAGCAATCCTGTTTTTTAAAAGAAAACATTTGAGGTTTGGGTTGTCAATGAAAATGGTTGAGATTTCAAGTGAAAGTTAAAATTTTGGGAAAGTTGGGTCTGTTAGTCTGGGCTCAGATCCTAGGACTTAAAAGGCTTTTCTAATGAGGTTAGTGATAATGAAAATGAATGTAACTTTTTTTTTGCAGTGTTGGCAATGGAACCCAGGAGCCTACACATGCTAGGCAAGTGCTCTGCCATTGAGCTTCATTCTCCAGACCTTTTAAACTTTTATTTTGAAATGGGGTTTCAATAAATTGCTCAGGGTGACCTTCAATTTATAATCTTCTTGCCTTAGTCTCCCAAGTAGCAGGGATTATAGGCTTGTATTACCATGCCTAGCTGAATATGACTTTTTGTTTTTATACTGGGAATTGAACTCAGGGGCACTCAAATCACTGAGCTCCATCCCCACCCTATTTTGTATTTTATTTAGAGACAGAGTCTCACTGAGTTGCTTAGTACCTCATTTTTGCTGAGGCTGGCTTTGAACTCGAAATCCTCCTGCCTCAGCCTCCTGATGAATATGATGTAAAATGAAAATGTGTTAACATTTCGAAGGTAAGCATAACACAGTGCACCAATGTTTTCCAAATGACCAAATGTCTGATGTTATGAAATTACATACACATAAAAGATACATTTTCTTTTTCTTTTTTGTATCAGGGATTGAACCCAGAAGCATTTAGCCTCTGAGCCAAATCCGCAATCCTTTTTCTATTCTTTTTTTTTTTTTTTTTTTTTAAATTTTGAGACAGGTTCTTGCTAAGTTGCTTAAGGCCTTGCTAAGCTGAGGCTGGCCTTTAACTTGCAATCCTCCTGCCTTAGACTCCTGGGGCACTGAGATTATAGGTATGTGACACTGAGCCCAGCAAAAGATCCTTTCAATTTGAAAGATGTACCAATGGATTCTAATTTAACAGAGCATTAAAGATTCATTGGTATGATTTTAGAGTTCACATTGCAATTAAGTTTTAGGAAACTATCTATTGTTGAATTTTGGTGTAGTATCAAAGAAGAACATCCAGAATTATCTGAAAAGATTATTAAAATATTTATCATATGTGTGTATGTGTGTGTGTGTGTGTGTGTGTGTGTGTGTATATATATATATATATATATATTTTTTTTTTTTTTTGTGGTATAGGGATGGAACCCAGGGTTTCATACATGCTGGGCACTGAGCTACACCCCCTTTATATTTTATTTTGAGGCAGGGTCTTGTTAAGTTGCCCAGGTTGGCCTCAGACTTGTGATTCTCCTGCCTCAGGCTCCTGAGTAGCTGGAATTACAGGCATGTGCCATCACAATTCTTTCTCAATTCTTCATCCGTCCGAGCCAGATTTTTTCATCTATTCCAATCAATATAACAGATTACAACAGGTTGAATGCAGAAATGTATGATAATTCAGTTGTGTTCTGTTAGGCCTGGTGTTACACATATTTACAAAAAAATATTTTATACCCAACCAAAAGAATATTCCCTGTAGAGACAACAGAAAATTATTCTTAGCTATGCAAGAACTCTATAAATAAAATACCCCCTCCCTCGCCCTTCTTAAAAGAAATTACTTGAGGGCTGGCTTCTGCCAATCAAGATATGAATAGTTATGACTGTAAGAATGGAGAAACTAGGTGATAAGAGATATGCTCTGTGATTTTTTTTTTTTTTTTGGTACTGGTGATTGAACCCAGAGATGCTTAACCACTGAGCCACATCCCCAGCCTTTTAACTTTTCATTTTGAGACAGGTTCTCACCAAGTTGCTTAGGACCTTGATAAATTGCTGAGGCTGGCTTTGAATTTAAGATTCTCCTGTCTCAACCTCCTGGATGGTTACCTACTCTTTAAAGTGTGTAGCGTAAATGAGGTGCAGAGGCACATGCCAGTAATTTCAGCCACTCAGAAGACTGAAGCAGGAGGATTTCAAGTTCAAGGCCAGCCTCATCAACTTAGCAAAGCTCGGAGGAACTTAGTGAGACCCTGTCCCAAAATAAAAAGGGCTGGGGATATAGCTCAGTGATAAAGCACCTCCCAATTCAATTTCCAGTACCAAAAAACAACAGCAACAAAAACAAACAAACAAACTGTGTAGCATAGAATCAGCTGTCAATTGTATTAGCTTTCTGTCACCATAACAAAAAAGCTGACTCAGGCTATTTTTTTTTTTTTTTTTTTTTGGTACTGGAAATTGAAGATTGAACCCAGGGGTTTAACCACTGAGCAACATCCCCAGCCCTTTTATTTTTAATTTTGGGATAGTGTCTTGCTAAGTTGCTTAGGGCCTTGCTAAATTGCTGAGACTGGCTTAGAACTTGTGATCCCCCTGCCTCAGCCTCCTAAATTGCTGGGATTACAAGTGTGTACCACTATGCCCCGCTTGACACAGGCTACTTATGAAGTAAAGAGAGGTTTATTTTGCCGCATGTGTCTGGAGATTCCAGTTCAAGACTGGGTGGCCCCATTGTTTTGAGCCTCTGCTGAGGTGCACATCACAGCGGGAGTGGGAAGCAGAGCGCACTGTTTAGTCCTGAACCAGGAAGCAGAGAGACTGGATGGGCAGGGGCCCTACATTTCCCATAAAACCTCCCTAAGGTCCACAATGCCTCCCAATAGCACCACTCTGGGGACAAAGCCTTTAAAACACGGACTTCTGGGGGGACATTCAACATCCAAACCATGGTGCTGTTCTCTATAATCGTCCCTTTACACCCACATGGTGGAAGTGGTAGGAGAAAAAAAAAGAGTAGAGCTCTGAAAGTCTGTCTTCCAGGTCGCTCCTTGAATCCACCTGCATTTCTGCTCTTGTAGGTTGGTTTATCAATTCTTCCTTGACCAGGAGAAGTACCCCAGTGTCCCTCCAGACACTTCCGAGAGGCCTGTCTACCACACGGAAGAACTTGCCCTGACCTCTCATGTGGCACAGGAACCAGGCCAGGAAAAGGCCCCAGGAATCCTACCTGTGCTTTTTCCTGTTAAGGATTTGCCCACCATCTCTGAGCCCCCAGCTCCTGCATCTGTACATCCAACTGCCTAACTGGCAGGCGGCCTCAGGGGCAGCTCAATCACAGCGCTTCCTCAGAGCCTCTGCCTCCAGGGCTGCCCGTCACAGTAAATGGTGTCACTGCTCACCCTCGGGTGCTCCACTCACAAAACCTGGCCGTCCTGGCCTGTGCCTGGCACTCTAGTTCAACCATATACCGCCCTTGCCTCCACGCTACACTCCAGACACACTGGTTTATATAAAATTAATGAGCTGGGGCGGTGGCCCACGCCTGTAATCCCAGTGGCTTGGGAGGCGGAGGTAGGAGACCTCAAGTTCAAAGCCAGCCTCAGCAATTTAGCAAGGTGCTGAGCAACACGGTGAGACCCTGTCTCCAAATAAAATACAAATAGGGCTGGGGATGTGGCTCAGTGGTTGAGTGACCCTGAGTTCAACCCCGGGTACCCCTAAATAAATCAATAAACACACTAACTAATGAATGAATGAAGTAACTTCTCTCCTTCCTTCTGCGTTCTTCCACGACCCATTCTGCATAGAACTTTCCTGTGCAAAACCATAATTTTTCTTTTTTTAAAAAATGTTTTTATTCATTTATTTATTTTGTGGGGTGCTGAGGATCAAACCCAGTTCCTCACATATGCGAGGCAAGCACTCAACCACTGAGCTACAACCCCAGCCCACAAAACCATAATTCTTATGCAGACTCCTTAGAATGAAGACTGTGGAAGCCTCTGCACCCAATGGCTCCCTCTACCTACCCTAAGTCTTCTGATACCATACGGGGCTCTCAGAAATAAGGTCATCCTGGCTGTGGGGTGTAGCTCAATGGTAGAGTGTTTGTTTAATATACTTGAGGTCCTAGGTTTGATCCCCAGCACTGCAGAAAAAAAAAAAAAAAAAAAAAAGAAAAAAAGGAAAAAAAAAGAAAGTCATCCCAACCCTCAGATATCAAAGAGTTTGAAACAATGTGGAAATAGAAAAAACTAGAGAGGTTCTGTAGTGATGCCTGTAAAGGACAATACTGACTGGTGGGATAACTTGAATAAGGGCCGATCTCGATAAATCAATAGCTGGACTTCTGCTACCCTTCTGGTAAGAAACACGGACCTTGCTTCCTCACCCTACTCTCTTCAAAATCTCAAGCAGAGGCCTCCGATTATGAGCTGGCTTCCATTCCTGTGCCACGGCGGCCCGAGATAGCCTTGAGTCTGGCTTCTAGTTTGGACGGGGGGGATTCATAATGACAAAGAGATGTTGGGTGACCCAAAAGTATCCCTTCCCCGTGGCTCAGCCCAGTCAGCAGGTGATTGTATCACAATAGGGTCTGACTCCCACTCAGGACAAGGAGCTCTTGGAGGGTCTCCAGGGTTGTCATAAAAGAAGAGTTTCCATTCTTAAGATCTAATGAGAGTTAGCTGGTTCTCTGTTTCTGAATAATATGGTTTAGGGTAACACCAGGCATTACTGCAGCAATTTTGTCACCATGAGAAAAGTCATCCCCAAATAAAGTTAGCACAGTAGATACAGAAAAAGTAAATTTCACCAGTCCTGAAGCCTGCCCTTTTTACCTCTGGATCTTACCAGTTATGTGATTCAATAGATTTTTCTTTTTCTTTCTTTCTTTCTTTTTTTTTTTTTTGTGTGTGTGTGTGTGCGTGTGCGCGTGGAGCTGGGGATGGAACCCAGGGCCTTCCACATCCTAGGCAAGTGCTCTGTCATCAAGTTACACTCCTTGCCCTGAGCCAATAAATCTTTTATCATTGCAGCCAGTTTGAGGTTGTTTATTTGATTGTCTTAAAAAGCACATATCGGACAAAGGACATGTATCCAGGACATATAAACAACTCCCAAAACTCAGAAATAAAACAACAAACACCCAAGCTAAGGAAATGATCATGCTGGATGGGGTGGTGCACGCCTGTAATCCCAGCTACTCAGGAGGCTGAGGCAGTACTGTTTTTTCTTCTTCTTGGTGTTGAGGATTGAACCCAGGGGCACTTTACCACTGAACTACATCCTCAGCCCTTTTTATTTCTTATTTTGAGATAGGATCTCATGTTGGAAGCCAGCTTTAGCAACATAGTAGACTTCATTACCAAAAACAAAACACCCTGAAAAGATGATCAACATCATTAGTCTTTAAGAGCAAATGAACACCAAAATCAGATGTTACTACACATCTATCAGAATAGCTAAAATTTAAAATCTGACAAACATGTATAGCTATTGGAACTCACAGCGTTGGTAGAGAGTTAAATGGTACAGTCACTTTGGAAAAACAGTTTGACTGCTTCTTTTTTTGAGTACCAGGGATTGCACTCAGGGGGCACTCGCCCACTGAGCCACAGCCCCAGCCCTATTTTGCATTTTATTTAGAGACAGGGTCTCACTGAGTTGCTTAGCACCTTGCTTTTGTTTAGGCTGGCTTTGAACTCATGATCCTCCTCCTCAGCCTCCTGAGCCACTGGGATTACAGGTGTGCGCCATCAAGCCCAGCTGACTGCTTCTTTTAAAGTTAAATATGCCATTACTATATGATCCAGCAATTTCCCCCAAGATATTTATCCAAAACAGGCTTGGAATGTAGCTCAGTGGCATCATGCTTGCTTAGGTTTGCTACCTCCACCCCCCAAACACTCAAAAAGATATTTTACCCAAAACAAGTAAAAACTTATGCAAAAGGCACACAAGTTATGATTCCACTTACAAGACGATTTGGAAAGTACAAAAGCACAGGGACAGAACATATCAGTATTTGCACATGCCTGGGGTACAGATGGGAGTTGACAACAAAGGGGCAGAAGAAGGAAAAGGGGGGACGAACTGTTCTACATATTGATCGTGGTGGTGTTTGCATGGCTGCATCTTCATATAACTCTATACACAAAACTGCATCTTACTGTACATAAATCTTTAAAAGTAAACAACTTTTAAAAAGAGTTCTGTCTTTACGGTGATTCAATCTACTGGATGAGCGAATTCCAGTTCTCAGCCAGCTTTTAGTCCAGGTGGTAAAATAAAGGTTTCTCCTCCAAGAAACAAGCTAAGATTTACACATTAAAATAGATATTGAAGATGGAAGGGCTGGGGTGTAGCTCTGTGGTAGGTGCTTGCCTTACATGCAAGAGGCCTGGGTTTGACCCCCAGCACTGCAGAGTAATAGTAATATTGATGATGATGATGTAGCCAATTACAAAAAAAGTCTAGAAGGATACATAACAGCTTGATGACAGTGGTCATCTGTAGATAATGGGATTATGCATGATTTTTTACTTTTGCTTTTATATTTTTCTGTGTTGCTTGATTTTTCTTTTACAGCAAGCCTACATTTCTCAAAATAAAAAAGAAAGGCCTTGGGATGTAGCTCAATGGTAGGGTGTTTGCCTAACGTGTACGAGGCCCTGGGTTCAATCCCCAGCACTGCAAAAATAAAAACAAGAGAGATAGATAAGAGTACAAATGCATGCAACTTCAAAAACAATTACATATAGAACAAGGTAAAATTAGTGGGAAAAGCCTTCTTTGGAGGGATGATTAGAGGTTATAAGGATAAGAATTTACAGAATTATGAAAGCACTTTGCAAATATAATGATTTATAAAGGTATAGGCTTCAGCCAGATGCTGTGCACATGCCTGTAATTCCAACTGGGGAGGCTGAGGCAAGAGGATGGCAAGTTCAAAGTCAGCCTCAGCAATTCAGCAAGACCCTAAGCAACTTAAGGAGACCCTGTCTGTCTCAAAATAAAAAAATAAAATGGGCTGGGGATGTGAATCAATGGGTAAGTGCCTCTGGGTTCAATCCCTGGTCCCCAAAATTAAAAAAAATACAGGCTTCAGAAATTTCTTTGCATTCCAACAAGGCCTCACATAATATTGGATATGTTGCTGGTATTGGTAAAGTTTTACAATTTATTTTTGTTAAAAGATTATTAATAATTGGGACTGGGGATGTGGCTCAAGTGGTAGCGCGCTTGCCTGGCATGCATGCGGCCCGGGTTCGATCCTCAGCACCACATACAAACAAAGATGTTGTGTCCGCCGAAAACTGAAAAATAAATTCTCTCTCTCTCTCTCTCTCTCTCTCTCTCTTAAAAAAAAAAAGATTATTAATATAATAAATTGTTCAAAGGATAGAAAGGCATTCAAGTCTAAGGGAAGTATCCCTAAGAAGTTCCTGTTATGTATAAGCTCCAGAGCTGGCTCAGATCCAAGAATCTTTCTCCTTGTTATGGACAGGGTTTAGGATTGGCCACCTTTTCATGTCCCTTTAGCATGACTTAGGTTATGCTTTTAGCTGTGGCATGGTTTGCAGTTTGAATAACTGGTATCAGTCTTTTGCTCTCTGTTCTACAGAAAGATGTAGGTTCTGATGGGTGAAGGTATATCAGCACCCACCTGCCCCGGGGGGCATGCTTCCTGCAGCAACCCCCACTTGCCTGCCTCTCCTGCCTGACTACAGGGCTATGTTCTGCAGAAACCAGCACTGATGGTATCTTGTCTCCCAGATCTGCAAGGGCCCTCTCTGTTACTGATCGGTAGTGTGACAATCAACCTTCAGGGGTGCCTGATCCCAGGTATGGGGTACATAGCAGCAACCACCTCCGGTAGTCAGCATCTTGCTTATCCACCTGTACCCCACAAACCCGGTGATGCTGCGATTGGCTGGAGTGGAAAAAAAACTGTGTAATTAACCATCTTTTCACTCTTCCAGGGTCCTAAAAACCTGTGACTTCTCTCCATCAAAAGAGTCTCGTTTCCAACAAGCTATAGGTTAGCTAAATAATTAATTTTTTTATTCCTATAATGCTCCCTCTGCTAGGAAATCTTCTGGAAGCCAAATACTCATCTCCCTTTTTCAAGCTTTCCTTCATTAAAAATTCTAAATTTTATTTATTTTTTTTTCACAAAAATATCTTAGTTCTAAGATGGGTATTGGGTTTTGTTTGGTTTGTGGGTATTGGGTTTTGTTGGGTATTGGGATTGAACCCAGGACTTCATACGCACTAGGCAGATACTATACCACTAGGCTACATCCCTAGCACTACAGCCATTTTATTTTATTTTTTAATTTATTTTTTGGTACCAGGGATTGAACCCACTTAACCACTGAGCCACATTCCCAACCCTTTTTATTTTTTATCTTGAGACAGGGTCTCAATAAGTTGCTTAGGGCCTCACTAAATTGCTGAGGCTGGCTTTGAACTTGTGATACTCTTGCCTCAGCCCCCTGAGTCACTGTCTGGAAGACCTTTATCTTTCCTTGTGTGCATGTGTAGTGTTTTCCTGCCTCCAGATAGTCCTATCAATTTAGATTATAAGTCTCTTAGGAGAGTTCCATTTTGATTGAAAAACAAGAATTATATAAGTGTAACATTTCAAAAATCCCTAGAAAAAGGAGCTGTGGATATTAGCTCAGTTGGTAGAGTGCTTGCCTTGCATGCATAAGGCCCTGGGTTTGATCTCCAGCACCATACACACATACAAACACACACACACACACAAAAAAAATTCCTAGAAAAAAATTTTTTTCCTTGACTCTGGGGATTTCATCTTATTTTACCACTGAGCTACATCTCCAGCCTTTTTTATTTTTTATTTTGAAACAGGGTCTCACTAAGTTGCTTAGGGCCTTAATAAATTACTGAGGATAGCCTAGAATTTGCAATCCTCCTGCCTCAGTCTCCCCAGTCGCTGGGATTACAGATGTGCACCACCGCCTGGCCCTATAGCCATTTTTGAAAGGAATATGGCAAAAGACATATCTTTATCTCTTTTCCCCAGTTCATATGCTCAGAACTATAAGGGTCCTGAACAAACAATTCACAAATAAGAAGTCATTTCATATAGTTATTGTGTGTATATATATATATATTTTCCCACATTCAATGCAAAATACACACACCACATCCCGTCACTTTACCCCGCACCCGACACAGACATTCATAGTTCAGACTCCCCCCTCCTAGTTCCTCCTGGTGAATGGGCATCGCTGAGGCCTCCTGTCGACCAGTAACTCTTACTTTGTCCAGTTCTCCCGCTAGGACTCAGACGCCCTGTCAGTTTCAGCTGTTAGTCGTGGCCAAACCTAGGAGATTATTTCCCAAAGGTAGGAAATACCATGAAGGCCTGGGGAAATTTCACGAACCAACTTACCAATGTTAGAAAACAGCACACAGAGGCATTTCATGGGCCTCAAGTTCATGCATCTTAAATGAAGGCAGCCGCCCAGAGGACCATCTCCCAGTAGAATCCATCCCGAATCATGGAAGAGCACGTAGGCCGGAGGGAACAAGGCTGGAGAGAAGGGAGAATTTTCTAGCCAGTCAGCTTTCCTTAGGGCTTTGGAGAAAAATCTCTGAGGAGAGGGTGGGGACCAAGCAGGGGAAAATGGAAAGCGGAGAGTGGGGTTAGCCCGATTCAGAGAAAGAAAACAAGCCATCCCTGAGCTGAGCTGGGCGCTCCCTGCCACAGTGGGGTGTGGAAGGTAGGACTTGAACTTTGGGGGCAGTTGACGCCAACAGAACAAATCAAGACAGTAAAGCAAATCAGAGCTCAGATGACGTGTTTAAAGTGAGGGGACAGGAAAGGCTGTGTTCCATTCTTATTGTTGTTGTGACATTCTTGAGGCAAGGCACAATGAAACTCCGGCCTCCATATCTTTCACGACAACAGAAAATTCCCGGGTAACACTGATGTAGGACCTAAGTGCACCACATTTAAAAGTTTTGGTCCCATACATATGTGAGAAAAAATGCTATTCATGTCTAACTTCCAGAACACTTTTTAAGTTCAGCCAGATTTTACATAAATTTTTCTACTCAATCTTCACAATAACCTTGTGAGATAGGAGCATGTTCCCATTCTGTAGAAGGAGAAACTAAAGTATAGGGAGATTAAAGTGTTGGCGATACAGTCATGTGTCCCCAGTGGCACTAGCACCCTTAGAACTCAGATCTTTGGACATCCTGACATGTGTCCTTTGCACTCAGTGGTTTTTGAGCTTTTTTTTTTTTTTTTTTGGTACTAGGGATTGAACCCAGGGATGTCCAACCACTGGGCCACATCCCCAGTCATTTTTAGTTTTTATTTTGAGACAAAATCTCGCTAAATTGCTCAGGGCCTCGCTAAATTGCTGAGGCTGGCCTCATACTCATGATCCTCTTGCCTCAGCCTCTGGAGTTGCTGGGATTACAGGCACCAATGTCCAGCAGTTTTCAAGCTTTCTTTATCAAGGCCTTTAACAATCCCACAGGGAGTGATTTTGGCCAAATTATATTGTTACATCGTGTGCATGTGCAAATATGTAACCACAAATCCCATCACTGTGTATAACTAGCACGCACCAATTAAAAAGACAAGGAAATTAAAAACAACAACAACAACAAAAATCCCCAACAATGACAAAAACAAAACAAAACATAATCCCACAGGGATCCATGGGGTTTTGTGGAGGTTCTTAGAGCAGTGCACCCCCCCCCCCAATATCTTTATTTCAAGTACATTTGATTCCTCCAGCAGGCTCCGGGGTTGTTGGGCTCACTTTCCTCTGAAGCTGCAATGACTAAGAAGGATGAATGACACAGGGCCCTGCTGCCCGGACAGCAAGCCTTGCAGGGCTGTGGTGAGAGAAGCGGGCAGAGCAAAAGGAAGTCTGTCCCCGACGCTCCGCGCCGTGGGATGATAACACAACCGTTCCTCTTCCTGTCGAAGATTTTGATATGTTCTCAGTTAGGAATGAAATTTTCTCAGATTGGTTTTAGGGTTTATTTTGGGGGGGGGCGGTTGGGTTTGGGTTTTTTTGAGGTACTGGGGATCGGATCAGGGCCTCACTCATGCCAACTCGACCACTGAGCCCCATCCCCAAACCTTCAGATTGGTTTCTGGAAATTCCTTTGAGACTTCTAGCTCTTCAAACCGCCCTGGCCCACCCTGCGCCAGCAGCCCAATACACTCCCATGGTGACTGCTCTGACACAGCGTGGTCCTATTTCTTACTTCTGCGGCTCCCTGTCATCTGAATCTGCTTCCTATATTTGGGGAATTCTCCACCATTCGAGCTTTAGTAAAAGTCAGAGCCAGCATCCCAATAGAAGTAGAAGGGCTGGATCCTTACTGTCTCAGCTCTTGCACAGCCAGGGAGTGAGCACAGGGACCCTGGCTTGGTCACCTGGACATGTCTGACTGGGATGTTGATTCAGGAAATAGCAATGCAAAGGAAGAAGCGGGGAAACACAGAGTTGATCCTAACAACAGCAGTATCTAGTTTCCGGGCCAGGCCGTTATCCACTGTCTGGTATTGGCAGCGAGAAAGGCTTTGTCAGATTTCTTTGGTATGATTTTTCCCCCCAGTTCTGGGGATCAAGTACAAGCCCTCATCCTTCTTTTGTTTTTTAGCCCAACGTATTAGTCCATTTTCTATATTTTTGTTTTGTTTTTATACCAGGATTGAACTCAGGGGCCCTCCACCACTGAGTCACATCCCCAGCCTTATTTTGTATTTTATTTAGAGACAGGGTCTCACTGAATTGCTTAGGGCCTCACTTTTGCTGAGGCTGCCTTTGTACTTGTGATCCTCCTTCCTCAGCCTCCCGAGCAGCTGAGATTACAGGCATGCACCACTGCGCCCAACCCCATTTTCTATTGTTATAACAAAATATCCAAGGTTGGGAAATGTGTAAATAAGGAAAGTTTATTTACCGCACAGTTTTAGAGACTCAGGGACCCAGATGAGCTGATTCCATTTGTTCAGCAACTCCAGAATGAAACTGACCGAATTCCGTTATGTGTATGTATGAATATACCACAGTGGATTCCACTTGGATGTAAAACTATAATGCACCAATTTTTTAAATGGATGATTGATTTTTGTGGTGCTAGGGATTGAATCCAGGGGCACTTTAACCACTCAGCTATATCCCCAGTCCTTTTTATTTTGAGACAGGCTCTCAAGAAGTTGCTAAGGCGAGCCTTTAATTTTATCCTCCTGTCTCAGCCTCCTGAATCGCTGGGTTTCTAGGTCTGTGCCACCGTGCTCAGCACCTCATGTCCTCTAAAAGATCTAAAATTCTCACAAGTTCTCAGCTTTGATGGAACAGTTCGAAGATCTGTTTTCAATCAATATTGTTTAAAAAAAGCAATAAATAAATAGAAGGAAGACCGGTCAAGTAGAGGAAGGGGATCAGAGAAACTGAGGAGAGAAGGGGAGGGAAAGGGGAAGAACTGGAAATGGAAATGGAGCAAATGATGCTACACGCACTTATGAACCTGTCAAAAGAATCACATTATTATAAATTACTATAAAGCATTGTAAAAAGTAAATAGATTATAATTACCACACATTATGTCACATGAAAATGTCATAATTTATTATAGATCTTTATATGAATTGTTGATGAAAACATAGCATGAGGTGAAGCCTGATCTTTAGAGATCTCTCCACAAGTTGAGATTTATCTTTTATTTTGTTTTTAGTACTGGGAATTGAACTCAGGGTACTTAATATGAGCTACATCACCCCCAGCCATTTTTATTTTTTGTTTAGAGACAGGGTCTCACTAAGTTGCTTAGGAACTCTCTAAGTTGCTAAGACTGGCTTTGAATTTGTGATCCTCCTGCCTCAGCCTCCTGAGTCTCTGGGATTACAGGTGTGCACCATCACACCTGGCTTGAGAGTTACCTTATTAGTACTTAGGTTTAACTTTTCAATCAACACTAATAAATTCAGCCAACTGTTTTTCAGGGGAGAGATTACGGTCTAGTAATTAGCACAATGGACTGAGGACACATTCCTATGAATGGATGATTCTGACATTTTGCCACTGATCTTGGACAAATCAACTCACTTCTCTTGAACTCATCTGGAAAGTGGGAAGGCTTCACTAAGCTTACTTCCTCTTCTAAAATCCAGAGTCTATTATCCAGTCCATAGTTCCCCATGTGGGAGGGAGGGGGAATATTGTACAATCTCTTTAACTATCCATTATCTTTTTCAAAGACAGGGCAATAATATTTCTCTTTGGCCTAATTAATGGCATTTAGCAGAAGTAAGTATCATAATATTCTCAAGACAGTGCAATTTCAATTCATTTCACAAACATTTATTGGATGCATACTATGTCAGACATAATTGTAAGGGGCTTCTAAAATAAATCACCAATAGGTCAGGCATGGTGGCACACGCCTGTAATGCTAGTTACTCAGGAGGCTGAAAGTTTAAGGCCAGCCAGGATAGCTTAGTGTGAGGCCCTCCCTGCCTGAAAATAAAAAAAAAAAAATAAAAAGGACTTGGATTATAGCTCAGTGGTAAACCACCCCTGGGTTTTATCCCGATTACCAAAAAATAAAAATTAAATTAAAAAGGGGCTGGGAATATTCCTTAGTGGTAGAGTGCTTGCATAGTATTATGCTTGTTAGGTCCTGGATTCAGATTCTTGTACTGCAAAATAATAATAATAATAATAATAATAATAATAATAATAATGGAAGAGAGAAGAGAGAGTGTGAAAATGTGTGCGAGCCCTTAGAGATCAATAAGAAAATGAAAACCAGCTTAATAGAAAAATGGGCAGAAAAGGAACAAGCAGTTTGCAAAAGAGAAAACACAGGTGGCCAATAGACACAACCTCATTACTAGTAAGAGAAATGTGAATCAAAGCAACAATTAGATTCCACTTACGTTCATCAGGCTGAAAATCATTTTAAAGTCTACAAAATCAAATATTGGTGAGGATATGAAAAACTAAGAACTTACATACTGCTCTGTGGAAGGTAAATTGATTGGCACAACCACTTTGGAGAGTGATTTGGCAATCACTAATAAAGGTGAGTTTGCAAAATACATATAAACACTGTAGAGAATTCATATACATATGTACAATGAGAAATGTACCAGAATATTCAATGTAATATTGATATAACAGTGAAAATTGGAAACAATCTAAATGCCCATCAATAGGTAAATAGATAAACATAAATTGAGGCTATTCAATGAAAAATATTAGTTAACCAATATAGATAAATTTTAAAAATAATCTTGAATGGAAAAAGCAATATGCAGAATAATATTTATAATATTTATAACATGACACCATTTAGAAACAGGCAGAAGATGGGTTTATATTACAGTATATACTAACTACATTAAAAACAAACAAGAAGCTGGGTGTGGTGGCACATGTCTGTAATCCCAGCAGCTTGGGAGGCTGAGGCAGGAGGATTGAGAGTTCAAAGCCAGCCTGACCAAAAGTGAGGTGCTAAGCAACTCAGTGAGACCCTGTGTCTGAATAAAAATACAAAATAGGGCTGGGGATGTGGCTCAGTGATCAAGTGCCCCTGAGTTCAGTCCCCAGTACTCCCTCTCCCCGTCCAAAAAAAACATGCAAGAAAATAATATATATTAAGGTAATAAACACTGCTGGGAAGAAAGAGAAAGGAATTTTATTGTAAGAGTGGATTTGACTATATCTATAATGTTCCGCATCTTACACCAACACACACACACAAAACATCTGAAGTACAGATAACTAAATGTTAGGATTTGATAAACTACATGGTGGACACATTGTTTTTCAATGAGTCACTCTACTTTCTTATTTGCTTGAAATAATTTGTAATTTAAGTGGAAGGAAGGAAAGGAGAAAGGAAGACAGGGAGGGAGAAAGAAGGGAAGGAAAGCAATTTCTCTCTCTGCAGCCAATTGCCTCTTCAATACCAGGATTTTGCTGCTGTTTTCCACAGTGGAGGAATGTGATAGAAAATGTCCTGTTTTCCAAAGGGTTGAATTCTGAGTTGTGTGAGCTTATTCAAACCACATAACTTAAAAGATTCAGAGTAGGATTACTTGAATTGGTATTGTATTAGTTTCCTTAACTGCAAAATAGGAAAATAGTAAACCCAGCACACAGAGCGATTGTAAAACTTACCAGAGACAGCTTACATAAAGGGGGTACACAGTGCCTGACATACAGACACCCGACAAACCAATGCAGAACAACTGAGCGATTTCCCCCCTTCGTTTCCAACTTCCCATCCCTCCATCCCCATTCCTAATCCTCTGCTCTTGGCCTATAATTTGCTGAAAGGTATCAATTTTCTTGGATTTCTAATTTATTTCCCCTGACATTTCAACAAAATTCTACACTTAGGAAAATTAAAACTCATAGAAATAAAAGACTATCCAAAGTTATTTAGGAGAGTCGTCAGGACTGACATAGAATTCTCTAGTTCTTGACCTGCTGCAATTCCAAACATGGTGCCATAATATTAAAAGAAAGATGTGGATTGGGGAGAGAGCTCAGTTGCTAGAGTGCTTGCCTTGCATGAAGAAAGCCCTGGGTTCAATCCCCAGCATGACAAAAAAAAAAAAAAAAAAAGGGAAGAAATAAAGGAAGGGAAGAGTAGGGAGGGTCAGAGGAAGGATTACAAAAATAAAAGCAAGCAAACAAACAAAATCAAAATCAACTGAAAGTACTTATCTCAGGACTTCCTAAAAGATAGTAACTGTGCCCCAGACTCCTAACTTTCCACACTCTCCGAATTTCTACAAATGACTAAAACAAAGAAATCTCCATATCAAAAAATTAAACTCAAGACTGTATAAATACACATAAAAGTAACTTGGGGACTTTACAAAGAACACTGTATTAGTTCGCAATTAATCCAGTCATTGAAATGGATGAGCAGTAAGAAACACAAAAATATACTAGGAGATGAGATTTTTAATTCCTGAGGATGCAAGAGAACATCTAGAGAGTTCTTGTAGGTATTCACTAAATGACACCTGGGATTGTCACATTGCCAGGTATGATAATTGTGTAGAACAGTCAAAAGTAAAATGGACCCGACAGGGAAAAGAGACAAACAGAAAACAATGAGGAAAATATATCTAGAAAACAAAAAATACACGTAGTTTTATTTTGTTTGTTTGCTGTGTAAGGGATTGAACCCAGGGCCTCCCACAAGCCAAGTGAGCACTCTACCATTGAGTGACATCCCTGTCCTCTTCATTTCTTTTTATCTTTTTTTTTTTTAGGTCTAATTTTAAAAAATTAATTTGTTCTAATCAGTTATACACGATAGCAGAATACTCTTCAATTCATTGTACACAAATGAAACACAATTTTTAATTTCTCTGGTTGTACCCAAGTAGGGTCACACCATTCGTGCAATCATATATGTACCTGGGATAATGATGGATATTTCATTCCACCATCTTTCCTATCCACATGCCCACTCCCCGCTCCCCATTTGTCCAATCCAAAGTTCCTCGACTCATCCCATGCCCCCTCCCATTATGGATTAGCATCCACCTATCAGAGAAATCATTCGGGCTTTGGTTTTTTGGGATTGGCTTACTTCGCTTAGAATGATATTTTCTAACTCTATCCAATTACCTGCAAATGCCATGATTTTATTCTCTTTTATTGCTAAGTAATACTCCAGTGTGTGTGTGTGTGTGTGTGTGTGTGTGTGTTGTGTGTATCTCACAGTTTCTTTATCCATTCATCTATTGAAGAGATTCTAGGTTGGTTCCACAGTTTGGCTATTGTGAATTGTGCTGCTATGAACATTGATATGGCTGTGTCCCTGTAGTATGCTGTTTTTAAGTCCTTTGGGTATAGACCGAAGAGTGGGATAGCTGAGTCAAATGGTGGTTCCATTCCAAGTTTTCTAAGGAATCTCCATACTGCTTTCCAGATTGGTTGCACCAATTTGCAGTCCCACCTGCAATGTATGAGTGTGCCTTTCCCCCCACATCCTCAACACACTTATTGTTGTTTGTATTCTCCGTAACTGCCATTCTGACTGGAGTGAGATGAAATCTTAGAGTAATATTGATTTGCATTTCTCTAATTACTAGAAATATTGAACATTTTTTCATATATTTGTTGATTGATTGTATCTCTTCTTCTGAGAAGTGTCTGTTCAGCTCCTTAGCCCATTTATTGATTGAGTTTTTTTGTTTGTTTGTTTGTTTTTTGAGTTTTTTTCTATATCCTGGAGATTAGTGCTCTATCTGATGTGCATGTGGCAAATATTTGCTCCCAAAATGTAGGCTCTCTGTTTACTTCATTGATTTTTTTCTTTTGCTAAGAAGAAACTTTTTAGTTTGAATCCATCCCATTTATTGATTCTCAATTTTATTTCTTGCACTTTAGGAGTCTTGTTAAGGAAGTCAGGGCCTAATGCAACATGATAAAGATTTGGGTCTACTTTTTTTACTTTCTTCTATTTTACCTTCTTCTATTAGCTGTAGGGTCTCTGGTCTAATTCCTAGTTTCTTGACCAACTTTGAGTTGAATTTTGTGCATGGTGAGAGATAGGGGTTTGGTTTCATTTTGCTGGATTTCCAGTTTTCCCAGCACCACTTGTTGAAAAGGCTATCTTTTCTCCAAAAGTGTTTTTGGCACCTTTGTCTAATATGAGATAACTGTATTTATGTGGGTTTGTCTCTGTGTCTTCTATTCTGTACCATTGGTTGACATGTCTATTTTTGTGCTAATACCATGCTGTTTTTGTTACAATAGCTTTGTAGTATAGATTAAGGTCTGGTATTGTGATGCCTCCTGCTTCTCTCTTCTTGGTAAGGATTGCTTTCGCTATTTTGGGTCTCTTATTTTTCCAAATTAATTTTATGATTGCTTCTTCTATAAGGAATGACCTTGGAATTTTAATTGGAATTAAATTGAATTTGCATAGCACTTTGGGTGTATGGCCATTTTGACAATATTAATTCTGCCTATCCAGGAGCATGGGAGATCTTTCCACGTTCTAAGGTCTTCATTTCTTTCTTTAGTGTTCTGTAGTTTTCATTGTAGAGGTCTTTCACCTCTTTTGTTAAATTGCTTCCCAAAGTATTTTACTTATTTATTTATTTGAGGTTATTGTGAATGGGGTAGTTTTCCTAATTTCTTTTTCAGAGGATTCATCACTGATGTATAGAAATGCACTTGATTTATGGGTATTGACTATATGTCCTACTAATTTGCTGAATTCATTTATTAATTATAGAAGTTTTCTAGTGGAATTTTTTGGATCCTCTAAGTATAGAATCATGTTTTCTGCAAATAATGATACTTTGAGTTCTTCTTTTTCTATTTGTATCTCTTTAATTTCTTTCATCAGTCTAATTGCTCTGGCTAGAGTTTCAAGGACTATGTTGAATAGAAGTGGTAAAAGAGGGCATCCCTGTCTTGTTCCAGTTTTTAGAAGGAATGCTTCCAATTTTTCTCTGTTTAGAATGATGTTGGCCTTGGGTTTAGCATAGATAGCTTTTACAATGTTAAAATGTGTTCCTACTATCCCTAGTTTTTATAGAGTTTTGAACATGAAAGGGTGCTGTATTTTGTCAAATGCTTTCTCTGCATCAATTGATATAATCATCTGAGTCTTATCTTTAAGTCTATTGATGTGATGAATTATGTTTATTGATTTCCATATGTTGTACCAACCTTGCATCCCTGGGATGAACCCCACTTGATCCTGGTGCACAGATTTTTTAAATATGCTTTTGCATGTGACTTTCCAAAATTTTATTGAGAATTTTTGCATCTATGTTCAAATTTTCTTTCCTTGATGTGTCTCTGTCTGGTTTTGGTATTAGAATGATACCAAGGGTTCCTTCTTTTTCTACTTCATGGAATCATTTGAGGAGTATTGGTATTAATTCTTCTTCGTGGGTCTTGTAGAACTCTGCTGAAAATCTGTCTGGTCCCAGGGCTTTTCTTGGTTAGTAGGCTTTCAATGACATCTTCTACTTCCTTGCTTGAAATTGATCTGTGTAAATTGTGCATGTCCTCTTGGTTCAGCTGGGGAGATAATATGCCTCTAGAAATTGGTCAGTGTCTTCAAGGTTTTCTGTAGTATAAATTTTCAAAATAGTTTCTAATAGTCTTCTGTATTTTAATAGCGTCTGTCGTGATATTCCTTTTTCATTATGAATTTTAGTAATTTGAGTTTTCTCTCTCCTTCTTTTTGTTAGGGTGGCTAAGAGTTTGTCAATTTTCTTTATTTTTTCAAAGAACCAGCTTTTTGTTTTGTCAATTTTTTGAATTGTTTCTTTTGTTTCAATTTCATTGATTGCAGCCCCAATTTTAATTATTTCCTGTCTTCTACTCCTTTTTTTGGTGTTTGTTTGTTCTTCTTTTTCTAGGGCTTTGACTTGAATGTCAGGTCGTTTATTGACTTTTTCTTTCTTTTAATGAATGAGCTCAATGCAATGAACTTTCCTTAGCACTACCTTCATAGTATCCAAGAGATTTTGATATGTTGTATCAGAGTTCTCATTTACCTCTAGGAATTTTTTTTTTTGAGAGAGAGAGAGAGAGAATTTTTTTAATATTTATTTTTTAGTTTTCAGTGGACACAACATCTTTATTTTTATGTGGTGCTGAGGATCGAACCCAGAGCCCCGTGCATGCCAGGCGAGCGCGCTACAACTTGAGCCACATCCCCAAGCACAAAGAATTTTTTTTATCTCCTCCCTGATGTCTTCTATCCATGAGTCATTCCAGTAGAGTATTATTTAGTTTCCAGATATTGGAGTAGCTTCTATTTTTTACTTTATCATTGATTTCTAATTTCATTCCTTTATGGTCAGATAGAATTCAGGGTAGTATTTCTATTTGTATTTGCTAAGTATTGCTTTGTGGCATAAGATATGGTTTATTTTAGAGAAGGATCCGTGTGCTGCTAAGGAAAAAAAGTGTATTTGCTCATTGATGGATGGAATATTCTATATACATCTGTTAAGCCTAAATTATTGATTGTTTTATTGAGTTCTATAGTTTTTTGTTTAGAAGATCTATCCAGTGGTGAGAGAGGTGTATTATTGTGTTGTGGACTATTTGATTCTTGAAGTTGAGTAGGCTTTGTTATACATAAATGCTCCATTGTTTGGGACATAGCTATTTATGATTGTTATGTCCTGCTGATGTATGATTCCCTTGAGAAGTATTAAATGTCCTTCTTTATCTCGTTTCACTAACTTTGTTTGAAGTCCACTTTATCTGATATGTGAGAGGTATCTTTTTTCCCATTCATTTACCTTCAGTCTGTGAATGTCTTTCCCTTTGAGATGAATATCTTTTTTTTTTTTACAGTCACTTTTTTTTTTTAAATATTTATTTCTTTTTTAGTTCTCGGCAGACACAACATCTTTGTTTGTATGTGGTGCTGAGGATTGAACCCAGGCCACCCGCACGCATGCCAAGCAAGCGCGCTACCACTTGAACCACATCCCCAGCCTGAGATGAGTATCTTGAAGACAACATATTGTTAGGTTTTGTTTTTGATTTTGTTTTTTTTTTTTAAATCCAATTTGCCAGTCTATGTCTTTTAATTGATGAGTTTAGGCCATTCACATTCAAGGTTATTATTGAAATATGTTTTGTATTCCTGGACATTTTGATTTATTTTTGGTTTTGAACTTGACTTGGTTTCTCCTTTGATTGGCCTTTCCTTTATGTAGTTCCTCCCTTTGCAGATTTTCATTGTTGTTTTTCATTTCCTCCTCATGGAATATTTTGCCAATAATGTTCTGTAGTGCAGGCTTTATTGCTCTAATTTTTAAAAATTTATTAATTCTTAGGTTTTAGGTGGACATAATCTTTATTTTACATTTATGTGGTGCTGAGGATCCAACCCAGTGCCTCATGCATGCTAGGTGAGCCACAACCCCAGTCCCTGTAAATTTTTTTTAAACTTTTATTTATCATGGAACGTTTTTATTTCATCATCAACTCTGAAGCTTAATTTTGCTGGATATAAGATTCTTGGCTGGCATCCATTATCTTTTAGAGCTTCTATATGTTGTTCCAGGATCTCCTGGCTTTGAGGATCTGGGTTGAAAAATCTGCTGAGATCCGAATAGGTCTCCCCTATTTGTAATCTAATTCTTCTCTCTTGTGGCCTTTAAAATTCTATCCTTATTCTATATGCTAGTTACTTTCATTATAATGTGCCTTGGTTTAGATCTGTTTTAATTTTGTACATTTCGTGTCCTGTAGGCCCCTTGTATTTGATTTTCCAATTCATTCTTCATATTTGGGGAGTTTTCTCATATTATTTCATAGAAGAGATTGTGCATTCCTTTGGTTTGAAGCTCTGTGCCTTCCTCTATCCTGATAAATCTTAGATTTGGTCTTTTGATGTTATCCCATAATTCTTGGATGTTCATGGTTTCCTAATATCTCCACTGTGGTCAACTCTATTTTCTATATTGTGTATTTTCTCTTCATTGTCTGAGGTTCTGTCTTCCAAGTGAGTCTGCGTGGAGAAGAACACCATGCCCACACTGCACTGCGGTTCCCTACCCACCAATGTGTGGCTGCACCCAAACTACCTCTGTCTTGGGACAATGCAGCCACCACCACAGCCCTTCCCACATGGTAATCTCCACCATGGGACAATCGACAGGGCCAGGAGGCACCTGCCTGTGGCAGCACCCCATAGCACAGTGTGCCGTTGTGAACAGGCCAGCCAGCGCCATGGCACAGCCCATCCTTCCAGCCTCATCTCTGAAAGCGGTTGCCTCCATCTTGAGCTATCTCGCTGCCACCTCTGCCATCTTTAGTTGGGGCAGATTCCATCTTGGGACAGTGACTGGGGCCTGGAAGCCCAACAGCAAGGTGCCTACAGGCTTGATGCTACTGCCGCCACCAACTAGGGATGTGGCTGCTTCCATCTAGGGACAACAACCAGACTGGAAGACCATTACCAAGGTCTTTGCCCGATTGCACCAGAGGTCCCCCTACTAGTGTGCTAACAGTCACCATCCTGTTGCAGAGGCACAGGATGCCTTGCAAGGAGTCGCCTCTCTCTCTCTCTCTCTCTCTCTCCTGCTAACAGCCAACTTCTTTTGATTCCCCTTTGACTCGACCTATAATCCAATACCTCTATATTCTCACATCCTACCTCATGAACATCACATCCTACCCGCCCCCCACCCTCTCTGTCCATCACTAGAAACTGTAAACCCTTACGCAAACCTACTGGCTATATAGTAGATGATAACCGTCATTGTCATTTCTGCTTATAGCAGCAAAACTCTAAGTGTCTAAATAGAAGCTAATTGATTTACGGCTGCATATTAATTGCATTGGGTGCTATAAACATTGATCTCCCCCTTAACCTTCAGGGACACTACAAGATTATACGGTAGAAACTGCAATACCTCGGAGATACACTGCAAGAAAGGAAGACACGTAGAAAACATGAAAAAACAAAGGAGGAAAATTTCCCAATAAACCCAGATACTATGATAATAGAATCCACTGACAGCACAGTAGATGAAATGACAGAGAAGGAGTTCAGAATGTACATGATTAAAATGATCTGCGAATTAAAGAATGACCTGAGAGAGCAAATTCAGACAACTATTGATCACAGCAACAAAGAGATAAAAGAGAAAATACAGGTAGCAAAAAGATTACTTCAAGAAAGAGACAGAGATTTTGAAAAAACAAAACAAAACAAAACTCAAACAGAAATCCTTGAAATGAAGGAAACAATAAACCAAATAAAGAAACTCAATGGTACTGAGGATTGAACTCAGGCACTCAACCACTGAGCCACATCCCCAGACCTACTTTGTATTTTATTTAGAGACTGAGTTGCTTTGAGCTTCACTTTTGCTGAGGCTGGTTTTGAATTTGTCATCCTCCTGCCTGTCTCCCAGCTGCTGGGATTACAGGCATGTGCCACCAACCCAGCCAACTTCTAGATCCCAAACGACATGGAGGAGGAAGGCAGAACCAAGTTCTGAATAAGCCTCAGATCATTAAAAAAAAAAAAAAAAAGCACTCTTGTGATGAATAAAGGTATGAAAGAATAACTTTTCACCTGAAAAAAAAAAAACTGAAATTGGACACAAAGATAACTCAGAGAAAATAAAAATTAACTAGTAGAATCCAAGATCATAACTTTGTGAAAAGAAATTAATTTGGGTGCAGGGGGGTACTGGGGATTGAACTCAGGGGCACTCAACCACTGAGCCACATCTCCAGCCCTATTTTGTATTTCATTTAGAGACAGAGTCTCACTGAGTTGCTTAGTGCCTTGCTTTTGTTGTGGCTGACTTTAACTCAGGATCCTCCTGCCTCAGCCTCCTGAGCCTTCCGTACACCACCACACCCTGTTTAAAAAATTGAATTATTGATTATTGATTTTTGTAATCCCAGTGACTTGGGAGGCTGAGGCAGGAGGATTGCAAATTTAAGGGCAGCCTCAGAAATTTAGCAAGACCATGTCTCAAAATATAAAGGGCTGGGGATATGGCTCAGAGGTTAAGTGCCCTTGAATTTAATCCCTAGTACAAAAAAAAAAAAAAGAGGAAGAAGAAGAAAGAATATATATATATATATATATATATATATATATATATATATTCCTAAAAATGAAATAATTCTAAAGCTTCCAACTAGAAAAAAGGCAGACTCTATGCAAATTAGAGCAGCTTTCTATTTGACATTAATATACAACTATAACAATCTGAGAAAAAAATGGCATTTATTATAATTATAAATTCCATTTGTAAATAAATGGACCATGAAAGAAATATTAGTTTGGCAAAATGTTAATAAAATCTTGAAAGCAGCCAGGCAAGGTGGCACATGCCTGTAATCCCAGTGACTCAGGAAGCTGTGGCAGGAGGATCCCAAATTCCAGGCCAGCCTGGGCAACTTAGTGAGACCCTATCTCCAAATAAAGCAGAAAAAAAAAAGGCAGGATATATAGCTCAGTGTAAAGCACCCCTGGATTAAATCCCCTGTACCAAAAAGAAAAAAGGAATACAAAAGTTACATTGCTGCTAGACACCAGAAGGGACCAGATACTAGTAAACTGAACCAGCTGCCAAAGACAACCAAATCCTGGATTTTTAAAAAGTCTTTATTCAGAAATTGACAGGAAAAGTAAACATTCTTTAATGTATTATATCTATTCTAAGGGATTATTGGTTGAAAAAAAATATATCATTATTTTTCTTACTACTAAGGGAAAAAAATGCTATCAAACTCTGACCTAGTGTTTTCCTTGCAATTTGTGTGTGTGTGGCGGGGGCGGGGGGCCCTAGGGCCTACTAGGCAAGTGTTCTACCCCTGAGCTACAGCCTCAGTCCAGAACTTTTATGTTTACTGAAAAAGATCTTCCAGACTAGTGTTCTGTTTTCATCACACAATACTTAGGCACACATAAAAAAGTAAAAGTTCGTTTAAAAAAATGCGGAAGGAGGTTGGGGCTGTAGCTCAGTGGGAAAGTGCTTGCTTCGCATGTGTGAGGCACTGGGTTCAATCCTCAGCACCACATTAAAAATAAATAAAGATACTGTGTGCCCATCTACAACTAAAAAAAAATATGTTGTTCATCTACAACAAAATTCCATTTAATGGAATTCTTCTACATAATGCTCTGTAACAAAAGCAACAGTGATGTATTATTTCATAAAACAATCCTTGAAAGAATGAAAATCTATTGACGCGCGGCTCTGAAGCCTCACTTGGCCAATTCTGTAGCAGGAACCTGTTTTTGACTCATGCTTCAGGAACGCTGCTTCAGGAGTTTCATTTACATGAGGACACCTGCTTTCCCCAGACATTTGATTCCTGGGAACTGAAAGAATATTCTACTACTGGCTTCAAGATTTTCTTTTAAACCATAGCTGGCAGATTTTTTCTTTCTTTCTCTTCCTCCCTCCCTCCCTTCCTTTCTCTGTGTGTAGTACTGGGGATTGAACCCAGGGCCTCATGCATGCCAGGTTAGTGTTCCACCACTGAGCTACACCCCAGTCATTTTCATTTTCCCTTTTGAGACAGGGTCTTGCTAAATTGCCCAGGGTGGTCTCCAACTTGGGATCCTCCTGCTTCAGCCTTCCAAGCCGTTGGGGTTACAGGTGTGTGCCACTGTACCAAACTCATCCTGTAATTTTTGATGCTGCACTTTGATATTAATACATGCATAAAAAATGACATCTATTATAATTGACCCTGACTGACAGTGATTATAGGATACCATCAGTTTAAGATACATAGCAATACTAGAGATGTTAAAATGTTGGGGAGGAAAAAAGAGTGTTTCGAATAATGAAACACGATTGAGCTGGACGAAGTGAAATATGGAGAACTATCAACCCTAGAACAGCTTAAGGTTCATTTTTTTTTTTTTTTTTAATACTAGGGAATCAAACTGAGGGACACATTACCATTGAGCTACATCCTCAGTCCTTTTTTTTTTTTTTTTGAAACAGAGACTTGCTAAATTACTGGAGGGGGCCTCGAACATGTGATCCTTGTACCTCAGCCTCCAGGTCACTGGGATTAGGTATGAGTTATCAGACTGCCTGAAGTTCAATTCTCATAATGTTGTGCAGAGTGCAAGTTGAAAATCAAAGCCCAGAAAATCGATTAGGAGATCCTCATCCCATAAAGCTGGTTCCTCCAAGAGTTACATCTTCAGGGCAGGGCAAATTAGAAACCAATCATTGCTCCACCATAACCACCACCACCAGATTACAAAAAATTGCTAATTTTAAAACTTATCCCTGAGTTGTGAAGAGAGGATATTATCTCCTGTAAGAATCTGTAACCATGAGCTAGTTCTAATATAGGTTTCAATTCTCAGCATCACATATAAATAAATGAATAAAATAAGGGTCAATCAACAACTAAAAAAATATTTAAAAAAATAAAAAAATAAAAAGGACTGGTTATGTAGCACAGTGATAAAGCACGAGTTAAATCCCCAGTACCAAAAATTAATAAATTAATTAACTAATTAATTAAAACACACACACACGGCCCAGTCAATAGTCACTCTAATCACTCCTATTTCTATGGCTAACTGCCTGCCAAACACCAGACTTAAGAGTAGGACATTCTGAGGTCACCCAACTGTTAGCTAGTCTGCCAAAGGGTCACAGATGCATAAAAGAGTCTAGGGATCTACTGAGCTGACCCGGAGGTGCTCCACAAAGAGCTGACACAAAGAATAAACTAAACAGATGGTTGTTTTTTAAGCTATTGAGTTTTTAAAAAATTTAGTCTATTTTTTTTTGTGGAAGAGAGGGTCATTGTTATATAGCAAAAGCTAACCATCTAACTTTTTGAGGTAAAACATAGAATGAGAAAATAAAAATACAAAGGAAGACAATGTACGGGACAAAAACAGAAAGCAAGACAAAAAGAAAGCAAGAAGGCAGAAATAAAATCCTAATTTTAACCATAGTAACTATAAAAACTATAAAAATGTATGCGGATATGATTGCACAAATGGTGTGACCCCACTTTGTGTACAACCAGAGATGTGAAAAATTGTGCCCCCTTTGTGTACAATGAATTGAAGAGCATTCTGCTGTCATGTATAACCAATTAGAACAAATAAATTTTAAAAATGTATGTGGACTAAAAGATACCACTATAAATCAAAGATTTCAAAACTGGCTAAAAAATTAACCATATTTTATTTACTAGAGACATACCTAAAACTAAATGCTAAAGTTTCAACTAAAAGGATGAAATATATATATATTTGTATTTGGTGGGGTGGGTAGCTGTTGTGGATTGTGGATTTTATCCAGGGGCACTTTACCACTGAGCTACTACTCCAGCCCACTTTTATATACACACACACACACACACACACACATACACACACACACACATATATTTGGTATTGGGGATTGAATCCAGAGGTGCTTTACCAATGAGCAACATTCCTAGCCCTTTTTTATTTTTTATTTAGAGATAAGATCTTGCTAAGTTGTTTAGGACCTTACTAAGTAGCTGAAGCTGACCTTGAACTTGAGATACAAGGATGGGAATTTTTAAAATATACTTTTCTATAACACATGAGTTTGCTGGGTGTGCTGGCACACACATGTAATCCCAGCGTCTTGGGAGGCTGAGACAGAAGGTCGTGAATTCAAATTCAGCCTCAGCAACAGTAAGGTGCTAAGCAACTCAGTGAGACCCTATCTCTAAATAAAATACAAAAAAGGGCTGGGGATGTGGCTCAGTGGTTGAGTGCCTGAGTTCAATCCCTGGTACTCCACAAACAAACAAACATATAACACATGAGTTTAAAGAATCATAATTAGGACAATATTTTAAAATATTAATTTAGTGGTACTGAGGATTAAACCCAGGGGTGCTCTACCATTGGGCAACATCCCCAGCCCTTTTTGTTTTTTACTTTAAGACAGGATCTTACTAACTTGCTGAGTCTGGCCTTGAACATGTGATCCTCCCACCTCAACTTCCCTAGTTGCTGGAATGACAAACATGTACCACTCTGCCCCACTAGAATGATATTTAAAAGCACAACGGCGTAAAGCTACATATCAAAACTTGTGATATACAGCTAAGGAAGTACTTAGACAAAAACATACGTCCTTGAATGTTGGAAAAAGAAGAACAAAATAAACCCAAAGAGAATAGAAGGAAAAAAAAAAAGAATGGAAGTCCATGAAATAGAGAATCAACAAAACTAAAATGCTGACAAAATTGATAAATTACTAGTGAATCTGATCAAGAAAAAGGAACAATGGCACAAATAATTAACATTATGAATGAAATGGATGTAACTACAAATGCTGTAGACATTAAAATATAACATAAAGGATTTTATGCCAACCCATTAAAATAGTTAGATGCAGATGGGCATGTGGGCACACACCTGTACTTGGGAGACTAAAGCAGGAGAATCACAACAAGATCAAAGCCAGCATGGACAACATGGCAAGAACTTGTCTCCCCCCTCCCTTCCCTCAAAAAAGGATGAAATAGGCAAAGAAGTAGGAAATATATCCTACCAAAGCTGACTCACAAAGAAGTAGAATGTCAGGGTGTTTTGGTGGGGTGGGTGGTTATTGTGGATTTCATCCTGGGGCACTCTACCACTGAGCTACTACTCTAGCCTACTTTTATTTTTATTTCAAGACAGAGTCTCACCAAGTTGCTCAGGCTGGCCTGGAACTTTGCAATCTTCCTGCCTCAGTCTCCCACATCACCAGGATTACAGGTGTGCACCACTGCACCCAACTAATTTGGTTATTTTATAATCCTTGGAGAATAGCATAAGCAGTTTGAAATTTTCTGACAAAGTAAACTCACTAAGACAGTTTTATGAGCAATCTCTCATCATCCCAGGAATAAATAGTCCCAAACTTACACAAACTATTTAAAAATATAGAAAAAGAGGAAGCTGTATGATTCATCTTATGAAACTGGCATTAACTATGATTCCAAAACAGAAAAGGAGAAGTATGAGAAAGGAAAGTTATATATTAATCTCACTCATGAACATAGATGAAATATCCCAAAGAAAAGCAGTTCATGCTTACCTTACACTAAAATAATTTCTGGTAGATTCAAGTTCTAATTAAAAAACATAAAGCCATTAAAATGCTATAAGAAAAAAAACATGAATTTTTTTTCTTAAGAATGACACAGGTTCTAGAAGCCATTAGAAATGACCGATAAATTTAACTATATAAGAAAAAAAACTGTATAGTAAAGGGTGGCACACATAAAATTAAAAGATGACTATCTAACCAGGAGAAGATTTCCACAATTTATGCCAAAGAGTTTACACCACAATTTGTAAAAAGCTTCTATGAAACATAGAGAAAAATAAATTTCATAGAATATCAAAGAACATGAACTGGCATTTCACAGAATATAAATATATAAAATGGTATTATGTAGTGACAATTCTCAGCAAACTGCAAAGCATAATAAATGGTGTAACATAAACACACTACATTATTTATACCATCAAAACTAATCTTTGCTGTCACAGACGGTGGCCCATGCCTATAATCCCAGCAGCTCAGGAGACTGAGGCAGGAGGATAGTGAGTTCAAAGCCAGCCACAGCAAGTTAGTGAGGCCCTAAGTAACTCAATTCAGTGGACCCTGTTTAAATAAAATATAAAAAGGGTTAGGGATGTGGCTCAGTGGTTAAGTATCCCTGGATTCAATCCCTGGCACCAAAACAAACAAACAAAACTCCTAATTTTGCTTCTTTTAAATGTATAAATCCTCTACTCACTCTTCCACCTTTTTTTTTTCCAGTTTCTATTTCCGGTTTTTCTGCCTGCCAGTCATAGTACTCCATTCTTAGCCTTCTCTTTCCCTCATTCTCTGCTTTCTTTATTAGCATGTTTACACCCTTCCATAGTTTCAAACATGCCTGATGAACCTGTATTTGTCCTTCAGTGACAGCTACTAGCTACAGTGTTTACTACATGTCAGATGCTCTTCTAAATGCTTTACCTTTATTAACTCATACTTATGAGGAAACTGGGGTACAGGGCACTTAAGCAACACGCCCAAGTTACACAGTTACAGAACTAGGATTTGACTGTGGAGTCTTGCTAGGTTGCCCAGGGTCGCTTTGAACTCCTGGGGTCAGGTGATTTTCCTGCCTCAGTTCCCTGAGTGTTGGGACTATAGCTTGAGCTGTGTTCTTAATGACAAAAACATCACTTGAAAAAAATTTTTTTCATATTTGTTTAGGAAAAAATAATTTATTTCTTCTCTAATATTACCAGGATATTCTGATTTAAACAACTAGTGAAGTGATTAGCACAGTGTATATATAGTAAAAGATATCTGTCTCCACAATTTCATTGTGAACACCGTAAAGATAGGGTTTCTATTTTACTCAGTTTTGTAACAACATCTCCCAGTATAATATTTGATATTCAAATTTTATTGAACAGAATGTGAAAATTGTTCAAATAAAGAGAATACTATCATGCATTTATATAAGAATGTTCTCATATCAGGTATGGTAGTGCATACCTCTAATCCCAGTGACTCTGGAAACTAAGGCAGGAAGATCACTGGCAAGTTCAAAGCCAGCCTCAGTAACTTAGTGAGGTCCCAAGAAACTTAGGGAGATCCTGTCTCAAAAAATAAGAAGGCACACTCTCACATTGCTGGTGGGACTGCAAATTGGTGCAACCACTCTGGAAAGCAGTATGGAGATTCCCTAGAAAACTTGGAATGGATCCACCATTTGACCCAGTTACCCCACTCCTTGGTTTATACCCAAAGGACTTAAAATCAGCCTACTACAGTGATGCACCCACATCGATGTTCATAGCAGAACAATTCACAATAGCCTAACTGTGGAACCAACCTAAATGCCCTACAATCTTCAATAGATGAATGGGTATAGAAACTGTGATACACACACACACACACACACACACATACATATACATACACACACACACACACATACATACACACAATGGACTATTATTCAGCATTAAAACAGAATAAAATTATGGTATTTGAAGGCAAATGGATGGAGTTGGAGAATATCATGCTAAGTGAAGTAAGCCAATCCCCAAAAACCAAAGGCCGAGTGTTTTCTCTGATAAGTGGACACTAATCTATAAGGAAGTGGGGCATGGGACGAATGGAGGAACTTTGTATAGGGAAAAGGAGAGGGAGGGGAAAGGAGGGGGCTTGGGGAAAGGAAAGACGGTAAAAAAAAAAAAGGAAAGGAAAGACGGTAGAATGAGACGGACATCATTACCCTAGGTACATGTATGATTTCACAAGTGGTGTGACTCTACGTTGTGTATAACCAGAGAAGTGAAAAATTGTGATTCATTTGTGTATTATGAATTAAAGTGCTTTCTGCTGTAATGTATAACTAAGTAGAACAAATAAATAAGAAAAAAAAAATGGGCTGGGGTTATGGTCAGTGGTAGAGTGATTGCTTAGTGACTGCTCAGCACCACATGAAAATAAATAAATAAATTAAATATTTTTTTAAAAATTTAAGGCTGGGGTTGTAGCTCAGTGGTGGAGTGCTTGCCTAGCACATGTGAAGTACTGGATTTGATCCTCAGCACCACATATATAAAATAAAAAAAAGGTATTATGTCCATCCATAACTAAAAATATATATTTTTTTAATTTAAAAATAAAATAAATAAAAAGGGCTGGGGATGTGGTTCAGGGATTAAACGCCCCTGGGTTCAATCCCTGCTACCATAAAGAAAAAAGAATGTATTTGTGTTTCAATAAAAGAATACTCAACAATAAAATTAAACAGAATGTACTTTTTAATTGACATTGGAAATGTATATCTAGATGTTTGTGCTGAATCTGTGAGGGCTGCAGGCTTTCTTTGTCCTATCCCACCTGTCCTGGTGTGGCCCAGCAGGTCAAAATATGGCTGCAACTGCTTCAGCAGTTTCATCACAGTTCAGACAGGAAGGGCCGCAGTAGAGAGGAGGGAGCAATGAAAGTGGAATCTGTCTTTTTTATTAAGAAAGAAAAATCTTCCTGCAAAATGTCACCAGAAAGCCCACTTCTTTTTTTAGTGTCTGCAACTGAGTTATTTATCTACTTACACCTTCAAGGGGGAAAGTGAATCTGAGAAAGCGAATCTACAGCTTTACTAATCCCTCAAGGGGTTATAAATAGGTGCTAGAAAATAAGCTCATCATCTGCCATGATGAGAGAAATGATTATTCACAAAAATGCACATTTCTTGTGTTGATCCAATCACATTATTTTTTTTAAAAAAAGATTTATAAATGAGAAGGGAAAACTGAGAAAGTAGCAAGTAGCTCTGTCACTCAAAAACAAAGCTAGGGGAGGTGGTGGGAGAGGCTAGAATAAACTCTGTTGTACTAGATTAGAGACATCAGTGTGAACTCATGTTTAATCTAATATGCAGATATGGACCTGGTCATACATGGTCTAATATATACACTTAAATTTCCTAGCTCTATATTCTGAGTCCAGAAGCAGTGAGATCACAATAGTAATCTTGGTTTTTAAATGCCATTCTCTTATATAAGGAAACAGCGCTTCCTTTTATTATACTAATTCTAGGGTTAGGAAAATAACAATGGGCCTGGAATATCTTTTAGTGTCAAGAAGTAAGGAATGTTCAAGTGTCAAAATGATCGGACCATGTCAAAGGGACACAGAAACCAACTGACCAAAGGTGGAACATACTGAGCAATAAAATAAATAACACAACATTGGATAATAACCCAAAGCATAATGTATTCATAAGTCCACATGGATATAAACAAAAAAGGGAGAAGACAGAGGAATTCTCCTTACAGAAGAATTCCAAATAATATGTACAGATATTCCCCCTTCCAGGAAGTGAAATCAAATCTCCCCCAATTTGAATGAGTTGTTTTCATAGAATGGAGTATAAAAAGGGAAAATGGTAACTTTGCTATGGAGGGACTTAAATGACGCTATTCTAATCAAGTGATCAGGGTTAATGGGCCAGCAGTAAGTCATGTTGACTTCATGTCCCTCTGATCTGATGCAATGAGGAGGGTGCTTCTCTTCTGTGTATTCTCTCCAAAAGTCTCTAGCCTCAATCTGATCATGAGAAACCTTCTACAAAATACTTGACCTCTATTCTTTAAATTGTCAAGGTCAGGCAAAGCAAGGAAAGATTAAAAAGCTGTCACAGACATCTTATTAGAAGAGATGGCACTAAAATGTGATGTAGTCTCCTCTGTGGGATCCCAGAGCAGAAAAAAGATATCAGTGGAAAAACCGGTGAAATATGAATTAAGCCTGGATTCCAGTTAATAGTAATGTTCCAAAGTTAATCTTTTAGTTTTAGCAAGTTTACCATTATTTGAAGTTGTTGACATTAGGAGAGGCTGGCTGAACGTAAATGGGTACTCTCTGTATCACTGTATTTTTTCTGCAAGTCTAAAATGATTCCAAAATCTAAAAATTTATTGAAAAGCAATCACTTTGGCTCATTGGATTCACAGATGAATTATTTAAAATTTCCAAGAGCAAGGCACACACTTATAATCCCAGCAGCTCAGGAGGCTGAGGCAGGAGGATTGCAAGTTTAAAGCCAGCCTCAGCAATTTAGGAAGTCCCTAAGAACTTAAAGAGACTCTGTCTCAGAATAAAAAATAAAAATGATTGGGGATGTGGCTCAGTGACTAAAAACACCCCTGGGTTCAATCTTTGGTACAAAAGCAAAAACTTCCACGAAATTTAAAATTTGCATTTTATATAATTTCATATTTTTAAAAAAAAAGATGAAAAGGTATAAATTCAATTTATTAGGCGTCTATATTTCTGATAAAAACAACACCTGGGTGAGGTGGCTCATCCCAGCAACTGGGGAGGCTAAGGCAGGAGGATTGTGAGTTCAAACCCAGCCTTAGCAACTCAGCGAGACCCTGTCTCTAATAAAATATAAAAAAGAGCTGGTATGTGGCTCAGAGGTTAAGCATCCCTGGGTTCAATCTCTGGTGCCAAACCAACAAAAAACAAACACACATTCAAAGGGAAGATAATAGTAGTAGTAGCTAATGAAACAATTTAAATACTATGTTTTTAAAAGTATAATAGCTAAACACTGTTCTCAGTACTTTGTGAATTAACATTTCATTGTCACAAACCTATAGGAAATAATCTTATTATTCCCATTTTATAATAAGGAAATTGAAATCTAAGTTTAAGCAAACTTATGTTACTAGAGTAAGAAGTGGCAGATTATAGAAGCTAGTTCACATCTATTAGACTAGTTTTAAAATAGAATTTGGTAGGGATGTGGCTCAGTGGGACAGCCTGTGCCCAGGAGTGTGAACAAGACCCTAGATTCAATCCCAACACTACACAGAAAACCCACAAGAATATAGGAAAAAAAAAAAAAAAAGAAAGATTTTTCATTACACATGAGTATATTATAATAAAAGATCCTTTTCTCAGTGTCACAAACACCCCTAGTTGTCCCCCAGTATTCACTCCCCCTTTCCATTTGTTGTCTAGTTTGTGCTCCTCTGAAAGCTGACTCTGAGGTGAAGACTTGGGTGCAGGAAATTTATTTGGGAGATGATCTCAGAAGGCAGAATACGAGATGGGGGTAGGAAACAGGGACAGCAGAAAAGCTAATAAAGGTGGCTTTGATCATCTACTCAGGTGGAGCTCATTTCTGCCAGGGACCCTGTGAGGGACTGTATAGAATATGCTTTAGGATTCTGCCACTAATTTTTCTCACCTTCAGTCCCTTCTTACAGGAGAGCACGCAAGCCCAGGCAGGACAAGCCCTCCTCCCTGACAGCAGATGCCCTCAGACAGAAACAAGAGGCGACTGTGTACAGCAGCTGGTCTGCAAGTGCCCTTGGGAAGTGCCAAGGGGCTAGGGGCAGGCCACCAACCGAGGTGACTACAGAAACACAACCCTGAGGTTTGTTTACTGGGCAGGTGCTTACTGTGTGGACTGAACTGTGTCCCCCTCAAGTTTATATGTTGAAGTCCTGATCCCCAATGTGATAATATTTGGAGACAGGGCCTCAGAGGAGGCAACCAAGGTTAAATGAAGGCCTTAGGATGGGACCCAAATCCAGCAGAACTGGTGTCCTCATAAGAAGAGGAAGAGACAATAGAAATCTTTCTCTCCAAATACAGACGAAAGGTCATGTGAGGACATGGGCAGAAGGCAGCCATCTGCAAACCAGGAAGAGAGCCTCACCAGAAATCAAGTCTGCCAGTACCTTGATCTGAGACTTGTAGCTTCCAGAACGATGAGGAAATATGTTCCTATTGTTTGAAACTCTCAGTCTGTGGTATTTTGTTATGGTAGGCTGAGCAGAGCAATACACTTACTTTCTCAGACTTCCTTGTAGCTGCTGGTGAACAATAAATAAGATGTGGTTACGGCCAAAGGAAGTCTTTGGGTAGAAACTGTGAGAAAGCCTTTATGAAAAGACAGACATGCTCAGATAGCATGCTCCTTCAAGCCCCCTCCATTGTCCTAGAGAAGCATCATCTGTCTTGGGATCACAGGGACAGGCAGAAGACCAGCATCCTAGTGCTAAGAGAAAACAGCAAGGAAGAATAGAAGCAGCCTGGGTGTCTGATGGTATCATGGAAAACCACATGAGCACTGGAATGTGCTAGAGATCAGTAGATGGCACATAGCTGGACCAACTGTCTTGGCGTTCTTGTTCTCTGAGCTAAAAAAAAGGTACATGTAAAGGTTTGGGTAGTTGGAGTCTGTTAGTTACAAATTTCCATATGATATACTCCCAGATGATAAACACAAAGAAATTAAGGAAAAACAAGAAGTTGTAAAACATTTGAAGCATTCATATAAATTGAAGCATAGGCTTAACTGTGTCCTGCCTCCCCTTAAAGAGGGTATATGGAAGTTAAGTTTTAAAAACATATGTTGTGTGTTAAATACTGAAGGTGATAAATGGAATCAAATATAAGTAAAAGTCACATGAAATTTTTTTTTTCTTTTGGTACTGGGGATTGAACTCAGGGGCTCTCAAACACTGAGAACATCTCCAGCCCTATTTTGTATTTTATTTAGAGACAGGATCTCACTGAATTGCTTAGCTCCTGGCTTTACTATGGCTGGCTTTGAACTCAGGTTCCTCCTGCCTCAGCCTCCTGAGCCACTGGGATTACAAGCGTGCACCACTGCACCTGGCTTACATGAATTTTAAAAGAACCTAAAACTTAAAACAAACAAACAAACAAAAAACCCTTTCCCTTTGAAGTATATAATTTAGAATTGTGTCATCAAAGTTTTGAGGATGAATATCTGAATTCTCCGCTCATATGTCTTTCTCAGTGAAAAGGTTTAAGATGCATTGACAGGAGAGGCTGAAGACTTGAGCTTCAGGACTTCTCACTCACATGGGCCCATCCAAGGCTCTTTGAGAGACCCCAGCAATTTTTTTTTTTTTGGTACTGGGGATTGAACTTGGGGCACTTGGCCACTGAGCCACATCCCCAGCCCTGTTTTGTATTTTATTTAGAGACAGGGTCTCACGGAGCTGTTTAGCTCCTCATTTTTGCTGAGGCTGACTTTGAACTCGAGATTCTCCTGCCTCAGCCTCCCGAGCTGGGATTACAGGTGTGCAACTGTGCCTGCCAAGATATATATATATTTAAAAGTGCAAAATAAGATATTTTAACTGCAATAAGTTAAGACTATTGTCTCTTTCTACTTTAAATCCTCTCTGTCACACTTCCCTGTGTGAGGTGGCGTTAGAGTTGCCAAAGACATTTTTGGGATCTGACTAAGAGGAAGTTCAACTGGGAATATACTTGGTATTGGTTAGGTGAGATTTTTTTATTTTTTTATTTTTTAGTTCTCAGCAGACACAACATCTTTATTTGTATGTGGTGCTGAGGATTGAACCCAGCGCACACGCATGCCAGGTGAGCGTGCTACCGCTTGAGCCACATCCCCAGGCCCTAGCTGAGATTTTATGTGTACTTTGCAATCATTTCTGTGCAAAAATTATTACTGGCCCTCCCAGTGAAGGAGTGGTTTTCAGGAACATTCCTAACACATGTAGTGTCAATGCACTTGACAGGGGCACAGGAAGGTACAAGTCAAATCTCTCACATGTTATAAATGAAGGATTCCAAACTCATAAGCACCTAATTAAAAACAAAGCTAGGCATGGTGGCACACACCTGAATCCCTGCTACTTTGGAGGCTGAGGCAGGAAAATTCTGAGTTCAAGGCCAAGCTGGGCGACTTACTGAGAATCTGTCTCAAAATAAAAATTTTAAAAAAGAGTTGAGAATGTGACTCAGTGGTGGAGTACCCCTGTGTTCAATCCCCAGTATTTCACACACACACAAATGAAAGACACTTCCTGTCAGAAATACACTCATAATGCACTACACATAATTTAAAGTGCACCATAGTAAAACTCAACTCAAAGTGGATCAAAGACCTCGGCATTATACCAGAGACCCTGCGCCTACTAGAAGAAAAAGAAGGCCCAAATCTTATCATGTCAGCATAGGAACCGAATTCCTCAACAAGATTCCTAAAGTGCAAGAAGTAAAATCAAGAATCAATACATGGGATAGTATCAAACTAAAAAGCTTCTTCACAGCAAGAGAAACAATCAACACTGCGAATAGAGAGCCTATAGAATGGGAGAAAATTTTTGCCACCTTCACCTCAGGTAGAGCATTAATCTCCAGAATATATAAAGAACTCAAAAAACTTAAATACAAATAAGCCAATCATTAAGTGGATTAAGGAACTGAACAGACACTTCACAGAAGAAATGTGATCAGTCAACAAATATATAAAAAAAATGTTCAACATCATTTGCAATTAGAGGAATGCAAATTAAAACTACACTGAAATTTCATCTCACTCCAGTTAGAATGGCAATTATCAAGAATACAAGTGATAATAAATATTGGTGAGAATATGGGGGAAAAGGTTCACTCACACATTGCTGGTGGGACTGCAAATTGGTGCAACCACTCTGGAAAGCAATATGGAGATTCCTCAGAAAACTTGGAATGGAACTACCATTTGACCCAGTTATCTCATTCCTTGGCATACGCAAAGGACATAAAATCAGCATACTATAGTGACACAAACCCATCAGTGTTCACAGCAGGTCAATTTACAATAGGTAAGCTATGGATCCAACCCAGGTGCTCTTCAACAGATGAATGGATAAAGAAAATGTGATATATAATTTTCTGATATATATATAAATGTGATGTATAATTTTCTGATATATATATATAAATGTGATGTATAATTTTCTGATATATATATATATATCACATTTTCTTTATCCATTCATCTGTTGAAGAGCACCTGGGTTGGATCCATAGCTTACCTATTGTAAACTGACCTGCTGTGAACACTGATGGGTTGTGTCACTATATATATACACACACACACACACATACATACATACACATACACACAATGGAATATTACTTGGCCATAAATAAGAATGAATTTATAGCATTTGCCAGTAAATGGATGGAACTGGAGATTATCGTGCTAAGTGAAATAAGCCTATCCCCAAAAAACAAACACTGAATGTTCTCTCTGACAAGCGGATGCTGATTCAAAACAGGTGGGAAAGGGGAGTAGAAATTCACCAGATTGGACAGGGGGAAGTGGGGGGGGGAGTGAGGGAGTGTGGGAGGCCAATCTTACGGGTGACTGAGTTACACTCCCCAGCTGGGTGCTGAGGCGCTCAGTCACAGAAATGGGTGTGTCTTGCTACAGCCCCATGGGTGAAGCTATGCTCACCTGTTCCTTTGTAATATAACCCCTTGCCCTGTTTAGGATAGAATTTTCCATGGAAGTGCCTTGTGTGTCCCCTCCTCTTACTGCGCCCTTGGGTGTGGCCTACCCAGATGTCAGTCAACCTGCTGACAGTGGACATCATGAAGATAGACTCAGCCCCCTGAAACCTGACCCCTTGCCTCATTTGAATAGCTTCTCCTTAATAAAAGGGGTCAGTGCATGCTCTCTCTCTCTCTTTCTGCGGACCCTTAAGGTCAGAGGAACCGTCAGAGCAACCCCAAAGAAAAAGGTATTTGTGTCTCTTGTGTGGTTATTTCGTGCAGCCCAGTTAGCCCAGTTTAACTAGAATGACCCCTGAGCCTTTTAGTCGCGAGAACAGAAACCCGGCAAGGGAGGGTGGGAATGGGAAGAACAGTCAAGTGAATCAGACATAACTTTCCTAAGTTCACATATGAATCAGGATCAGTGTAACTCCACATCATGTATAACCACAAGAATGGGAAGGTATACTCCATGTATGAATGATATGTCAAAATGCACTCTACTGTCATGTATAACTAAAAAGAACAAATAAAAATATGTAAAAAATAAAGTGCATCATAGTTCTTTAACTTATTGACTTAAATGTATTTGAAAATTCTATCCAAAGATTGATAATGTGAAAAAATAAATAAGGGCTGGGGTTGTATATGGTGTCTCTCAGTGATAGAGCACTTGCTTTACCTCTGTGAGGCCCTGAGTTCAATCCCCAGCACCAAAGAGACAAAGAAAAAGAAAAAGAGAGAACCAAAAAAAAAAAAAAAAAAAAGGAAAGAAAGAAAAAGAAATGTTTCTGTTTCTAGTAACAGTAATTGAGGTTATCTGGATTGATCCCCCACTACCAATATGGTTGCCAGATTTAGTAAACAAAAATACCAGAATGCCCAAACAAAAGAAAGACTAAATTGAATTTCATGAAAATAAAAACATTTTATGCCATAAAAGAAAACAAAGAGTAGAAAGGCAATCCAGAGAATGGTAGAAAACTTTTGCAAATAGATATGTAATGAGGGATAAAACTATAATATATAAAGAACTCCTAAAACCCACACAACAACAAAAAACAACTCAAAAAATGGGCAAAAGGCTTCAGTAGACATTATTCCACGGAAGATATACAAATAGCCAATAAGCATACTCAAAATGTTCAGCATTATTAATCATTAGTGAAATGCAAATCAACAATTGAGTCAAATGTATGAAAGATGATATATCATGAGCTTTGTAATGTTTTGAACAACCAATAAAAAAAATGCAAATCAAACTATAATGAGTATCACCTTATACCCATTAGGATGACTAATATTTATATATATGCATATATATGTGTGTGTATACACACACACACACACACACAAAATAAGTGTCGATAAGGAGAAATAGGTGTTGTGGGGCCAGGATTATGGCTCAGTGGTAGAGCACTTATCTAACATGCGTGAGGCACTGGATTCGATCCCCGTCACCACATAAAAATAAAATAAAGGTATTGTGTCCATCTATAACTAAACAAATAATAGGAAAAAAAAAAGAAATAGGTGTTGTGGAGAAATTGTAACCCTTGTGCACTACTGAACAGAATGTAGAGGGTACAGCCACAATAGAAAACAGTATGGCGGTTTCTCAAAAAATTAATAACAAAATTACCATATGATCAAGCAACTGTACTTCTTATATATTCAAAAAAATTGAAAGCAGGGTTTCAAAGAGATATTTGGACCTCCATGTTCTCGACAGCATTTTTCACAATAGTGAAAAAAGATGGAAGCAACGCAGATGTCCATTGTTGTATAAATGGATAAACCAAATGTGGTATATACTTACAGTGGAATATTATACAGTCTTAAAGAGAAAGGAAATTCTGAGCTAAAGTACAACATGGATGAAACTTGAGGACATTGTGCTACATAAAATAAGTCAGTCACAAAAGGACAATGCTACACCATACATTACACATATACTTACACATAGAGACAGAAAGTAGATGGGGTTCGGTGGAGAGGAGAATGGGGAGTTATTCAATGGATGCAAAGTTCAGTTTTACAAGATAAAAATAATTATGGAGATAGATGTGGTAATGGATATACACCATTTTGAACATTTAGAACACTTAAAATGGTTAAGAAGCTGAGTGTGGTAGTGCACACTTGTAATTCCAGTGACTCTGGAGGCTTGAGACAGGAGGATTGCAAGTTCAAGGCCAGACTCAGCAATTTAGGGAAGCCCAAACACTTTTAAAGAGACTGTGTCTCAAAACAAAACATAAAAAGGTCTGGAGATATAGCTCAGTGGTAAAATGCCCCTGAGTTCAATCCCTAGCCCCCCCTCCCCCCAAAAAAAGACTAAGAAGGCTGGGCATCAGGGCAACATCTTTTTTTTTTTTTTTTTTTTTTTTTTTTTTTTTTTGTGGTGGTGGGGATTGAATCCATGGCCTTGTGCATGCATGTGAGAGGCAAGCACTCTACCAACTGAGCTATACCCCCAACCCCTAAGGGCAACATCATTCTAAATGGAGAAAAATTGAAAGCATTCCCTCTAAAAACTGGATAAACCAAATGTGGTATATACTTACAGGGGTGTCCTCTTTCACCATCTCTATTGGATAAGTCCTTGAAACTCTAGCTAGAGCAATCAGAGAGATGAAAGAAATTAAAGGGATATGTATAGGAAAAGAAGAACTCAAACTATCACTATTTGCTGATGACAAGATTCTATATTTAGAAGATCCAAAAAACTCCACCAGAAAACTTCTAGAACCAATAAATGAATTCAGCAAAATAGCAGGATATAAAATTAATACCCATATATCACATGCAGTTCTATACATAAGTGATGAATCCACTGCAAGAGAAATTAGGAAAGCTACCCATTCACAATAGCCTCAAAAAAAGAAATGAAAAAAAAAAAAAAAACCCACCTCGGAATCAATGTAACAAAATAGGTAAAAGACCTCTACAAGGAAAACTATAGAACACTAAAGAAAGAAATTGAAGAAGACCCCAGAAAATGGAAAGATCTTCCATGCTCTTGGATAGGAAGAATTAATAAAGTAAAACTGTCCATACTATCAAAACTGCTACACAGATTTAATGCAATTCCTTTTAAAATCCCAATGACATTCTTCATAGAAATATGAAAAGCAATCATGAAATTCATTTGGAAAGAGACCCAGAATAGTCAAAGCAATTCTCAGCAAGAAGAGTGAAGCAGAAGACATCACAACACCAGAACTTAAACTATAAACTACAGAGCAATAGTAACAAAAATGGCATGAAATTGGTACCAAAATAGACATGTAGACCAATGGTACAGAATAGAAGATACAGAGACAAACCCACGTAAGTACACTTATCTCACACTAGAGATACAAAGAAACCAAAAGCATACATTGGAAAAAAGACAGCCTCTTTAACAAATGGTGCTGGGAAAACTGGAAATCCATAGGTAGCAGAATGAAATTGAACTTCTATTTCTCACCCTGCACGAAAATCAACTCAAAGTGGATCAAAGACTTAGACACTTGAACAGAGACTCTGTGCCTAATAGAATAAATAGGCCCAAATCTTCATCATGGCTTAGGAGCTGACTTCCTGAGCAAGACTCCTAAAGTGCAAGAAGTAAAATCAAGAGTCAATAAATGGGATAGATTCAAACTAAAAAGCTTCTTCTCAGCAAAGGAAACAATCAATAACGTGAAGAGAGAGCCTACAGAATGGGAAAAAAATCTTTACCACACCTCAGTCAGAGCACTAATCTCCAGGATATATAAAGAATTCAAAATACTGAACACCAAAAAAACAAATAACCCAATCAATAAGTGGGCTAAGGAACTGAACAGACACTTCACAGAAGAAGAAATACAATTTATCGATGAATTTATGAAAAATGTTCATCACCCATGGCAATTAGAAAAATGCAAATCAAAACTATTCTAAAATTTCATCTCACTCCAGTCAGAATGGAAGTGTCAAGAATTTGAGTGTCAATAAATACTGGTGGGGATATGGGGGGAAAGGTACACTCATACATTGCTGGTGAGGCTGCAAATGGTGCAACCACTATGGGAAGCAGAATGGAGATTCCTCAGAAAACTGGGGATGGATTCACCACTTGACCCAGCTATCCCAATCCTCAGTTTACACCCAAAGGACTTAAAATCAGCATACTACAGTGATGCAATCACATCAATGTTTGTAGCAGCTCAATTCACAATAGCTAAATTGTGGAGCTAACCTAGATACCCTTCAGTAGATGAATGGATAAAGAAAATGTGGTGTACATACACAATGGAATATTACTCAGCATTAAAAGAGAATCCAATTATGGCATTTGCAGGTAAATGGATAGAACTAAATAATATCATGCTAAGTGAAATAAGCCATTCCCCAAAAATCAAAGCCAAATATTTTCTCTGAGAAGCAGATGCTGATTCATATTGGGGTGATAGGGAAGAATAAAGGGACTTTGGTTTGTGTAGAAGGGAGTGAGAGGAGGGATGGGGTGTGGTGATGGGAGGGACTGTAGAATGAGACAGACACTATTACACTTCTGGAGTGACTCTGCACCATGTACAGCCAGAGGAATGAGAAGTTGGGCTCCATTTGTGTACAACATGTCAAAATGCATTCTACTGTAAAATAAATAACAAATTAATTAAAAAAAAAAAGAAGAAGAAGGCACATACCTGTAATCCTAGTTATGGGAGACTGAAGCAGGAGGATCACAAGTTCAAGGCCAGCCTGGGAAACTTAATAAGATCCTGTCTCAAAATAAAATAAAAAGGGCTGGGGAATATATGCTTGCCTAGAGGACATGAGGCCCTGGATTCGATCCCAAATAATGCATTAAAAAAAAGGTAAGCTGGTAAATTTGATGTTACAAGTATTTCACCATGAAAATAATTGGAAAAAAAATGCAGGTTGTAGAATTAATTTTAAATTTCAGATATGCTAAAAATGATTCATTTATTTATCTAAAATTCATCTGAAATTTTATCTGAAATTCAAATTTAACTAGTATCTTGTATTTTATCTGGCAACCTTAACCCTTGCCACTAAAAAACAACTAAAAATTCTGGCAGACACATACCAATACAAATATGTATAAATATATAGACACACATCCACATGTAAGATCTAGAATGCATCAAAGAGGTGACAAGATACAAAGGAATTATCAGGTACGGTGGTTTTATACTGTGTCAATGAAAAGTGTAATTAGTTAATACAGGTGCAGGTAGGAAAACATTACAGATTCAGACATCTGAGAAGCAAGAGATTTCTCAGACTCAAAGACACACAGAGAGCTGTACTTCAGTTCTACTTCAGTTATGAGTCAAAATAAACACAAAATACAAAATCTTATTACCTCTGATCCCAGAGGGATATTTTCCTTTCCCATGAGCAAAAAATGTTTTCTTAATTGATCTAAACTCACATGTAGGCAAACTTTCAAATAAATAAAAAATATAGCAAATAATAATCTGCCATCTTTTAGCTGTCAGAAGATTAAACCCCCATCATGTTCATATCAATAACCAAATGTTCAAACCATAAAATCAGCTCCCTGATTATTGTTATCACCAAATGAAACTAGCTTATCAACTGTGTGCCAGACAGAATTAGAACCGAATTTGGCCAAGAACTGGAAACAAAAATTCAAGGTATGAATAAAGGAGATGAAAACTAAGTAAATTTATATTTCCACATGGGATTCACACCAGGGTCAAACTAAAACAAAGTTTTCTGAACTGAAATATTTCATAAGATGCACTCAAGGGCAATATATATATATATATATATATATTTTTTTTTTTTTTGGTGCTGGTGATTGAACGAAGGCTTTTCATATGCTAAGCAAGCACTCTGCCACTGACCAGGAAGCTACATTTCCTGACTAAGGGTAATGCTTTTTATAACATCCTCTTTTCTTTTTTGGTGGTACTAGGGATTGAACCTAGGGCCTTATGCATGCTAAACAAGTGCTCTACCACTGAGCCATACCTGAGTCCTGGTATTGATCTCTAATTGACTCTGGTAGAAATGTCCATTTGGGCATCTTAATGGAACATCCATAATAATCAAAGTATAATATTCAAAAAGTCAAAAATATGGATTTTATACAACAATAGAATAACTCATGACAAAAAGTATCAACTTCTTAAGGCCGGGCACAGTGGTGCATGCCTGTAATTCTAGCGACTCAGGAGGTGGAGGCAGGAGGACCTTCAACTTCAAAGCCAGCCTCAGAAACTTAGTGAGGTTCTAAGCAATTTAGCTAGAACTTGTCTCAAAATAGAAAACAAGCAAACAAACAAAATGAACTGAGCATGTGGTTCAGTGGTTAAACACCCCTGGGTTCAATCCCCAATACAAAAAAAAAAAAAAAAAAGATTGCTAGGTTAGATATAAAACTGGTAAAATGAGTTTTGGGGTAAAAGAACTGTAACTTTAAGGTATATCTTTTCTTCTTTTTGTGGTGTTGGGGATCAAATCCAGAACCTTGTGAATGCTGAAGAATATCTTTTCTGGAGAATATCTTTTCTATTGGCTAGAAATCAGAGTTGGCTCTCCAGGTGGTAAACAGGAAAGTCAAACACAAGTACATTCTTTTAAAGAAGTCAATAATTCTTGGTAAATAATGCTTTAGTAAGACATTGAAAAGATAGACTATAATTTATTTTATTTTCATGGTTTTTTTCCTTTGTCTTTAGATGCACATATGATCATCTGAGAACTCAAACACTGCAGATTCGAGTCCTGTCTCTACAACTCTCTTCTATTTGGTACTCTGCTCCGAGAACTCCAGCTGCTTTGTCTTTGCAGTATCCTAGTTCCACTTTTCTTTCTTTCTCTCTCTTTCTCTTTCTGGTACTTGGAATTGAACCCAGAGATGCTTTAATATTGAGCTACATCCCCAGCTCTTTTTATTTTTTTTATTTTAAGACAGATTCTCACTAAGTTGCGCAGGCAGGCCTCAAACTTGGGATACTCCTATATCAGCATATGCCACCACACTCTGCCATTCTCTCTCTTTGAATGCAGGGAGATGTTGGGGTTATACCGGGGTCCCCCTACCTACGTCCTAGTAACTGTTTTCAGGCAGGACGCTGGGCCAATTGTAGGGCTCTGTTTGTTTTCATTAATCAGAGCTCACTGTATTCAGTGGCTTGAAGTCTAATATATTGGGATCCATTGCTTCACCTGTTTAGTGATTTAGCTACTAAATCCACTTCCTACTACTCATTTACTTCTTATTTCGCTTTCTTTCTTTCTTGCCTCATTTCATTGGTTAGACCTTTCCGTACAACATTGAACAGAAAAGATGAGAGTAGGTGTGGGAAGCCGATCTCGCACGTGATTGGGCCACCTCCCTGACTGGGTGTGAGGCGCTCAGACCAGCTGTGTCAGAGCTTTCCCCACCCTTTCCAGGTGCGAGGGCTTGTCCGTGTTGGGGTGTGACTGACCATTGACCTGGAAACCAATCACTGACCCTGACCTTGGAATGCTGTCCCCCTCGACCTTCATTGGATGGAATTTTCCCCTGAATTTTTTGTTCCCCAATAAAAGCCCACTCTCTGGCGTGCTTCTTCCTCTCTCCTGCTGGTCTCTTGTGTAAACCTTGCTACCGCCAGGTGGCTGGAGGCAGGAGCCCGGAGAAGCCATCTCTTAGCTGGGCAAGAAAAAGGTAAATTGAGTTTTATGTGTCTTTATTTTGATCTCACTAGTTAACTTCTATGTTTGGAACCTCTAGTATGAAGCTAGCATGCTGGTCGCGCGGCAGAAGTAGGTATCTTTGTTTTCTTCCTGATTGAACTGGTTTTTCCATCTTTCAGTATTAACCATGATATTACATGTAGGCTTTCTATAAATGCTTATTCTTAATTTGCTGAAAGTTTATTAAAGATGAATGTTGGGTTAGGTGCAGTGGTACATGCCTGTAATTGTAGCAACTGGGGAAGCTGAGGCAGGAGGATTGCAAATTTGAGGCCAATTTCAGCAAATCAGCAAGACCCTATCTCAAAATAAAAGCTAAACAGGAAATGGGGATGTAGCTCAGTGGTAAAGTATCCCTGGGTTCAATCTTTAGTCAAAAAAAAAAAAATTAGATTTTGTTGGTGTTTTGGGGCATTAAGAAGATAACATTCAGCATGTCTGTAACTCCAGGGACTCAGGAGGTTGTAGCAAGGGGACTGCAAGTTCAAAACCAGTCTCAGCAACTTAGTGACACTCTGTCTCAAAATTTAAAACAAGAGGGGCTGGGGATGGATCACAGAGGTAGAGTACCTCTGGATTCAGTCCTCAGTATAATTTATGGGCCTAAAGTTGTTCATAATATTCCTTTATTGTCTTTTTTTTTTTTTTTTTTGGTGTTGAAAATTGAACCCAGGGCTTCAAATATCTTTTAATATATATAACATATAGTTATGTCTCCTATGTCTATTAATATAAAGAATTACATTGATTGGCCTAGAGTGAGTTAGAGAGTATTCTGTTCTCTTCAACTCTCTGGAAGACTGTGAGGAATTTGTATTTATTTTTCTCTCTTAAATGTATGGTGGAATTCAATACTAAAGCCATTCAGTCCTAGTGTTGTCTGTGGAGTTCTGTGGAGTTTGTAAATTTTTGAAGTTATGTGACTATTGACATTTTGTTTTGGCCGTACTGGGGATTGAACCCAGGGGTGCCCTACCACTGAACTACATCTCCAGTCCTTTTTGAGACAGAGTCTAAATAGCAGAGGCTGGCCTCCAACTTGTGATCCTCTTGCTTCAGCCTCCCAAGTAGCTGGGATTACAGACATGCCCCACCCCACCTGTCTTGCTTCATGTATGTTAAAGCTGTTGTTTGGAATATGAACATGCAGGGTTGCTATGGTCTCTTATTGAATTGGCCCTCTGAGCTTTATGAAATGATCCACTTTTCACTGATAGTAAATTTTGCTCTGAAATCTATTTTGTTTGATGTTCATACAGCCTCTCTAGTTTTCTTTTCTTTTTTTAATTTTTGTAGTCCTGGGAATCAGACCCAGGACATTGCACCTGCTAGGCAAGTGTTCTACCACTGAGCTACAGCCCCAGCCCTCCGGTTTTCTGAGCACTACAATGGTCTATCTTTTTTCATGTTTACACTCAACATATTTGTGTCTATATTTCAAGTAGTTTTCTTTGGGTCTGGTTTTATAACTCATTCTCATGTTTTGGGGGGTGTCTGGATAATTTTTGTTGAGTGTAACTACTGATAAGTTTGCTTTTAAAATGTACCACCTTTCTTTTGTTTTCAGTTCTAGCTCTTCTTTGAACCATTTTTTCTTCTGTCTTCTTTTAAATTGAGAATTTTTCATGATTCAATTAAATCTCTTTTGCTGGTTTATTAGTTTTTTTCCTTCTTGTGATTTCTTTAGGGTTTATCATCTACATCACATCTTTAACTTATTATAGATTAAATCATCTGTGCCATATCTTATTACATACTACATTCAAATAACTTTTTCTTCTTTTTTTTAAAATATTTATTTTTTAGTTTTAGATGGACAGAATCTTTATTTTTACGTTTACGTGGTGCTGAGGATCAAACCCAGTGCCTTGTGCATGCTAAGCAAGCACTCTACCACTGAGCCACAACCCTGGCCTCTCTTTCTTTTCTTTTCTTTTCTTTCTTTTTTTTTTTTTTTTTTTGTGTGTGTGTGCTAGGGATAGAATCCAGAGCCTTATGGATCCTAGACAAGTGCTCTTCCACCGAAAACAACGCCCCCCACCTTCAAGTACTTTATCTCTTCATGTAAAGGGTAAGAATCTTACGGCAGTTAAGATTCCATTTCTCCTTTCTTGTTTTTTTTCCTATTGAATTCACTATTGAATTCTACCATACATTTATTTATAAACTTATCTATAAATCTTATTTCTAAACATATCCTAAACCCAATGATGAACTTAAATATTTTTTCCTTTAAGAGGCAATTATTTTTAGAAAAAAGTATTTGCTTTTTATTTCTTTCCGTAGCCCAGTTTTCTGTCTGATATCTTCTTTGTCTCTGAAGGTCTTCCTTTAACACTTCTTGTAGTAAACGCTTCTTGGGAATGATTCCTTCAGCTTTTGTAAAAATGTCCTTATTTCACCTTCACTTTTGAAAGGTATTTTTGCTGAGTACAGAACTCAAGGTTTTTTGTTTTTGTTTTCCTATATTTCGAAGATGTTACTCCGTTTTTTCACACCTGCATTACATCTGAGGAGAAACATGCTGTCACCCTTATCTTTGTTTCTCTATGTGTAATAAATATATTTTCTCCTGCTCTTAATAGTTTCTGTTAATCTTTGGCTTGAGCAATTTTTGAGTACTGTGTGTTTTGCGATAGTTTTCTTCATGTTCCTCGTGCTTGGGTCCATGGGGCCTGTGGGATACAGTTTCTATGAAATTTGGAAAATTTCCAGTCATTTTTCTTTAGACTTTTTCCCTACTCTCCCTCTCATTTGAGAACTCCAATTATGTACATACCGGACCACTAGAAGTTGTCCAACAGTTTGATGCTGTTACTTTTTTCAGTCTTTTCCTCTTCACATTTCACTTTTGAATAGTTTCTATGATTTGTCTTCAAGTTAATTAATCTTTTTTTCCTACAACATCAGTTATTAATCCTTTAATCCTATCCAGTGTGTTTTTTCACCCACACACTGGAGTTTGCACTTACAGAAGTTTGACACAGGTTCCCCCCCCGCCCCCTTTTTTAATTGGTGCTAGTGTTCAACCCCAAGACCCCTCACCTGCTAGGAAACAGCTCTATTACTCACAACAACCCCAGGCCCGTCTTGGTTTTTAAATTTTCAATGCTGAGGTATTTCTCTACTTCCTTGAACACACAGAATATATTTACAAACTGCCATAAATATCCTTGCAAATTAATTGTATCACATGTCATTTCCATGTGTGTCTCTATTGATTTTCTCTTTCTGGGTTACATTTTTCTGCTTCTTTGTATGCCAATTTTCAATTGAATGTGACATTGAATTTCGCTTTGTCAGATGCTAGATGTTTTTGTAGTCTTTTATTCTTGAACTTTGGTCCTGAAAATCAGGTGAGTTATTAAGTTTGTTCCCTTCCCTTTATTTTATTTTTTGTGGTAGTGGTTATAGAACCCAGGAATGCTTTACCCCAGAGTTACAACCCCCACTCTGTCTGCTTTTCAAATTGTGAGACAGGGTCTTGCTAAGTTGCTGAGGCTGGCCTTAAACTTGCAATCCTCCTGACTCAGTCTCCTGAGTTGCTGGGATTATAGGCACACACAACCCATGGGGATTTTCTTCCTCTTAAAGGTTGCACTTAGGCTTTGTTAGGTGAGATCAAACCAACTTTTTAACCGAGGGCTAATTTTGTTCTGCTACTAATGCAATCCACTTTTAAGTATTATGTCTGATGCTATATAAAGTATGAGGCCTTTCCGTGTGGCTGGTAGGAACACACACTATTCCTCACCCTTTATGAGATGTGGATATATTCCTTTCTGGTGTTTACTTCCCCTACCTGTGTTGTTACTTCACATACATGTGCTGAACAATACTCAGCAGACTAATGGGGAAAAAGTATTGAGTATCTTCCACTGTCTCCTCTCTGGTACTCTGCCTGGAAATATTTATGTGCGTAGGCATTTCCAGATTATTATTTTTTTTGCACTAGGGATTGAACCCAGGGGCGCTTAGCCACTAGCCACATCCCCAGCCCTTTTTGTACTTTACTTAGAGATAAGGTCTCACTGAGTTGCTTAGGGCCTTGCTAAATTACTGAGGCTACCTTTGAATTCATGATCCTCCTGTCTCGGGCTCCTGAGCTGCTGGGATTACAGTCGTGCACCACTTTGCTGGGCTGCATCTCCATCTTAACTTGGGGACATTGCTGGGTTCCATCTGGGTGCCTCTCTCCCACCACACTAAGACCTGAGAAAAAAATCTCTCCAGACAGTAAGTTGAACCAATTGCATAGCTTGCCTTATATGCTTCCCAACTTTGAGACATCATTGTCCCGAAATGTTCCCTGTCCAAAGCCTGCAATTGATTATATCATATATCTCCCCTAGATTTTTTATTATTTATGCTGGGAGGGTAAATTTAGATCCTTTTACTCATTCTCAACTAGAAGTTTACTTTTTTTTTTTTTTAAACCGTTATGATTATGAGCCTGTTGGGGGATGGAGAGATAAACTTCTCTATAAATCTAATGAAAGATATTTACTATATTTTCCTTAAAAAGGAATGTTCCCACAAATCTTTAATATAATTTCAGGTAGGTTCATTAGCTCCTATATTCAGTTTGGAAGGTCTATTGGAACAGATAGAACTCTTGGTTTATTTCTTCTTTTGAATATTCTTGAGTTAATTCAAGAAATTAATTCTACCCTTGTTTCTTTTCATTTTCATATTTAATCATTTTATTACTTTTATTCTTTTTATTGCTTTCTTAATCATTGTGTTTATCCTTTAAAAACTTTCAATGTTATACAATTAGGCAGGCAAAAAAGCCTGGTCGTGTGGTAACAACTGCATAATCAGTCTATGCTTTAAAGTGGACACTAGTTGTTTTTAAGAATAATTCTTGCCCATGCCTATTCTTTGCTTAAACCAGTTTTTAATTTAGAGAACTTCTAATTAATTATTTTTGGAACAAGTTGGGTATAAGAATCTTTTTTAAAAATATTTTTTTTCACTTTTGGTGGACACAATATCTTTATTTCACATTTATGTGGTGCTGAGGATCAAACCCAGTGCCTTGTGCATGCTAGGTGAGCACTCTACCACTAAGCCACAACCCTATCGCCAAGAATCATTTTTAGATATACATTTAATGTACTCTCTCTTTGCCTATGGGTGATGTATGGACACACACACAAATTAAAACATTGACAAACCTTGCTAAAAACAGATTTCACAATAGGAAAGAGTATGACACAAGTTCAACATAAGAATGGACTCAACATATTGCTCTTAAAGAACAATCAAGCAGTATTTTAAATCTCACATATTTTTTGGAAAAGCACAGAGTTCCATAATTTTGGAAATTTTCCTTGTAATAGCCTCTCTCCAACAAATCTATAAACAATACAATTTACCTTTTTTTTTTTCCCCCTAGGCACTTAATCCCCCAGGTATGTATGTTCCAATTTCCTTCTTTAACTTACTTTTATACTACCGAGTAAGAACTACAAAATGGAGATAGTCTTAGATATAGAAACTCCATAATAGAACAAAAGAGGTATAAAAAGATATGCACAAAGATGTTCACTGTAGCATAATTTATAATATTGAAAAAGCCAAACTACACAATGTTTCTTAAGTTATCGAACTCAATGGAATATTATACCCAAAGCCTAGAGGACAGCAGGAAGACAGCATACTACAGGCTTCATAATTATTGGTGATATTTTAAAAATCCTGAATGTCATAATAAACTCTTTCAACAATGGAAAGTGGAAAAAGGGAACATCCTAGAGTTGAAACAGGGTATAAAGACTGGAGCAGAACTGTTTTCTTCTTTTGCTGTCTAAAGGAAATTAACAATAAGAGAGAAAAGGAAGTGCCCTCACTGACCTTCCCCCCAGTCTTTCCTGCTGTTAATTCCCTGACACTGAACTCCAGCCAACATTTTAGAAGCAGCCTATACATAAATGGAATCAGCCCTCAGGTCTCCTCTTAGAAGGGGTGGGAAGTCTATGTATGGAAAATGTTAAATAGAAGCCAATGAAAGATTCATTTGGCAAAAATAATAACCTCATACCTCTTCTTAAAGAACGACCTAGAAATTATTTCCAATCCAAACGTTTATGTTAAATTAAAAAAAAAAATCCTAAGGAAGACAGGAAACTTTCTAACCTAACATGTAGGTACACAATATGAATCTCAATAAACGTCTGAAGCAAATGTAATAATAATGTTTTGTGGGACTTATATCTAAAAGTCTAACAAAAAGGGGCACAAAGGATAGGAGGGAGGAATTAAAGATGTAAGGTTCTTGTATTAAAGAAATGAAATGGTAAAATACCATCGAAGGTAAACTATAATAAGATGTATGTTGTAATCTCTGGGGGAATTGTGTAACATATTTTATAAATGGAGTGTAACTTATAAGCCAACAGTAGAAATAAAAAAATAATCAAAAGAAAGCAGAAAAAAAATGAGAAAAAAAAAAGAGATGTGACAAACTAAAAAACAAAGCAAGAAACAAATAAAATGGGGTCAAGAACTGTGAAATAAAAAAAGAATTGTAAAGTTTCCCTACTTGCAAGCAAAAAAAGTTGGCCTATCACACAGATTCACAGGGGCTGTGACATTTGAATCGGAGAAGGATAGTTTGTTATATCAAGTGTAGTATCCAAGCATCAGAATTTTTGAACCAGTCCCCAAATCTGTTTTCACAGAGCAATGTCATGAAGGCTACAGGACCCTGACACATATGAGTTGTATCATAAAAGTAAGGGAAACCACATTTTTTTTTTTGAGCTGTAAGTCTGTCTGCAGCTTGTTCTGCAGTCACTATCTTTCTTCAAAGGCTGCTTGTCAAATAAAAGATAGTCTGGAACAAAGGGGAGTTAGTGCCTTGCTTGCAAGACAAACAGAAATGCAAAAAACCTATGAAAAATTATGTCCACCAGATGGCAGATTTAAACTGATATCGATAATTATACTAAACGTAAACAATTTAAACACCTCAATTAAAGGGCAGAGACTGGGCAGGGGGAAGAATAGAAGCAGTGTAGATTAGACAAAGAGGAATAAAGGGATAGGAAGGGGGATGGGAATAGGAAAGGTAGAATAAATCAGACATAACTTTCCCTCATTTCCATACACGGCCAGTATAATTCCACATCATCTAAAACCACAAAAATAAAATGTTATACTCCATGCATATCTCAAAAGAACAAATAAAAACTTAAAAAAAAATAAAAATTTGTCAAAAAAAACAAAAAAACACCACAAAACAGCAGAGACTGTCAGTCTGGATACAAACCATACACTATCCATGATAAACTGTTGAGAGCCACAGTTTAGTCAGAATGACGCCTGGCATTTTTGCCAGAGGGAATGGTTGAAAGGTGACCCTGCTCCAGGATTAGGGTGGATCCTGCTGGGATTAGGGCGGATCCTGCTGCCTCAGGTACCCGCTACTTTGGAGTTCTCGCGGGGTTCTGAGAGAACTGGCTGGAGGAGCCCGGTGGAGGGAGTGTGTTCCCGGGAAGTGTGTGTAGAGTGCCCGTGCGAGTTTGGGAATAAAGAATTGCTGTTTGAACCTACAAGGCTTTGTGGCGGCTCGGTTATTTTGTACCCAGCCAAACTGTGGCATTTGGTGGCCCATATGGGGAACGCTGGAAGCTTGGAGGTAAGTGAAATTGCTCGCCCCTGAAGGACAGCGAAAGAATGGGTGACCATTTCAAAAAACAATGTGTTCTTGTTTTGATTTTTTTTGTTTTTATTTCAAGTTGCCTGTCCCTAGAACTTTCTCAGGCAAAATGGGGAAAAAGGTTGACTCAAGGTTTGAAGTTGTTCGCCCCCGAGGAAGAGAAATTGTTAGAGGAAGGAGGCACCCCAGTAAGACCAAGAACAGCTAGGGCATATGTTGATACAATACAAAAATATAGCCCATGGCTTTTTAAAGAGGAGTTGTTAAATATATCACAATGGTACCATCATGGTATCCTGTAGAAGGATTTTTCTTCAATAAGAAAGAGATGGCTAGTTCTGTTTACCACACTAGTCTAAGATCTTGGTTTTTACAGACATCTGATTAATTTACAAAGCTAAAGTGTTGAAACATCAACCACTAAATATAAAATCAAGTACTCTTTACTTATTAAGTTCCATAAGGTAATATATTTAAATATTATGTGTGTTTTCATAAATTGGTAAATGAAAAAAAAAAGTTTAATATTGCTTTGTGTCTGTGTCTTTGCTGAAACAAGGTTACTAAGAGTTAAGATTCTATCAGGTGTAATTTATATACAAAGAGTATAAGAAGTTTCAGTTGGGTTTCAATAATAGTATTATAGTACCATAAAAAACATGAAAGTATTTCATCTTATTAAAGTGGAGTAATTTGTCTAAATTCAGAAATTTTATAAGGGTTGTTTCAGAATGTGAATTTTTAAAAAGGGTTAACGGCTAAAAAAGAGATATAAAAAGATTCAAGATGTGGAAATATATTTTAATATGGAAGGTTGAAGAAAAAAGAAATGTCTCTAGATGAGATAATCTTTTGTGATAAAGTAAAAAGTTGTAAAATGTCTAATAAGTTGCAAAAGGCTTTAAAAGGTTAAATTAAAGGTGGTTAAAATGCCTTCATGGCAGAGGAAAGATTGCGTCATTTGAAGCCTAGTTAATCTTAAAAGCATTACTAAAAAAAAAAAAACATGAAAATGGGAAGATGATAGGATAAAAGATATTTGGATAAAGAAGATTAAAAATTTGAAGTGGAAAACTTTAAAGACAGAAGTACAGAAAGGTAAAAAAAAAAAAAAGATAGAGAAGATGTAGGAAGATAGAAAAGATGTAGGAAGACAAGAATTTTAAACCCACAAAATAGGAAGCAAAAAAAAAAAAAAAAAAAAAAAAACTAGGAGGAAAAAAAGCAACTAAGGGTGAATGTACAAACCTTAGAAGAAAACTAGAAGATAGAAACAAGATTAAAAAATGGTTAAAAATGTCAAATAAAGGTATTTCAGATTTAAAAAATGCAAAAAGCTAAGACAACTATTAGGTACAGACATTCAAGATAGAAAAAGTTAGAAGAGAGACGTTTAAAGTCAAATATTGGATAAAATAGAAGAACAAGGAGATTATTAGTAATTTTTTCAAAAAGCCCATCAACTTTAATTTCTGGTGGTGCAGAAATTAGAAGTCTCAGATGAGGGTGTTAAAATTTATAGACAAGAGCCAATGGGGCTGGGGATGTGGCTCAGGCGGTAGCGCGCTCGCCTGGAATATGTGCGGCCCGGGTTCGATCCTCAGCACCACATACAAACAAAGATGTTGTGCCCGCCGAGAACTAAAAAATAAATATTAAAATTCTCTCTCTCTCTACCTCTCCCTCTCTCTTAAAAAAAAAAAAAAAAGACAAGAGCCAATTTAGAAAACGTTAAACTAAAAGGAAATTGGTTTAAAACCACATCAAAAAAATTAAAAGGATGCATATTGGATATTTTGGAACATCATCCCTGAAGAATAATCAGTTAATGTTTTACTTACATAGTTGAAAGAGCTCATCAAACTATTAAAATGTACTTATTAAAGCAAAAAGAGGGAATTGGAAAGGGGTATATATCCCCCAAAGATAAACTTAAAATAACCCTTTTTACTCTAAACTTTTAAAATTTGGATTCATCAGGGCTTAGTGCTGCAGAAAGGCATATGTGTCCAAAAAATGTACATAAGCCCAAGGTACTTTGGAAGGACATTCTAACAGGACAATGGAAAGGTCCTGACCCAGTGATTGTCTGGAGTCGGGGCTCTGTTTGTGTGTTTCCACAGGGAGAACAGCAGCCGATTTGGATTCCAGAGAGATTAATAAAGCTATTTCTACAGACCAAAAAGAAGATGATTTGGCTCAAATCCATAACAGCAGATATTCAGAACTCCAGTTTGGCTATTCTTACATCTGCGACAGTGATTCTCCCACACCTGGAAACTAATGAATAATGAACACCATTAGAGCCTATTTCAAATGTAAAAAACCTTGGGGCTTGCTTGTGGGAATACCTTCAGACCCATATGCAAGTTACAGAAAAAAGGATGGGATATCATAAGAAGAGTCAAACCCAGGTGGTAACCAGGATGCTTTTTTTTCAATATCTATTTTATTATTGCCTTTTCCCACATCATGAAGTTCTATTTTATTTTTTGAGCTCATACAGACCGAGGTTAATGTTTTGTTGATCAGTTCTATTTTTTGACTGTGGAGTTTTTAAACATTGCAATGGAGATTTCACCTGTGAAAAGCTACAAGGCTTTTACTATTATGTTATGTGTTGTATGTATTGTATTATGTGTGCACACTTCTGTTTTGTGTTGTATGTCTGTATGTGTGTATGTCCATATATCATATATGAGGAGCGCTCATGAAAAAATGGATCCAAATATTTTTTTTATTCACGTGATTTAAATGGTTTAGTTTAAATTGGGTAAACAGCTGTTGAGGATTGTTTTAATATGTGAACAAAAAAGGAGGTTAACAGATCTGTTTGTTTACTTTCACCTTTCCTTTTCATTATATTTAATAATTCTATTCAGGATAATGTAAATTATTTAGAAAATTGCTTTCTTTTAGAGACTGCTGGAATGTTACATAATTTTTTAAGCTATCATTGCCAGAATTCCTATCTTCATCCCAGTGCCAGTGAAGACAAAGATAAAACTAAACTACAGCTTCTTCAATAGCTATCACAGTAAACTGTATAAACTGATGCATCAATGAATAATAACTCAACAAGTGATGCTCAATCAAGAAGTCGATTTACTTTGGGAGGAAATGGACCTATTAATAGATTCCTCTGCTTTGAACTGCTTGCAGAACTTGCATGGACTATGTATCACTTGCATGCATTGTGAACTATCTGTTGGTGCAGTGAATTGTGGTATTGCTGGGGTATCTTTGCTGATGGTGTCATCAGTGGTACAATTTTTCCAATAAGAGCCGTCATTTGGCTTGGTGCCTTGGCATTTTGCATCCTCCTCCCTTTCTGCTTGTGATGATTTAAAATTTGGGGGCCAACAGAGGTGAGGCAAAGAACCTCATTCCCTGCCACTGACACCAAGGCCAAATTTGGGGGCCGACAGAGGTGAGGCAAAGAACCTCACTCCCCCACTGGTACCAAGGCCAAATTTGGGGGCCAACAGAGGTGAGGCAAAAAACCTCACCCCCCCCACACACTGGTGCAAAGGCCTATCCACAAGTATGGCTGTATGCTGGACCGGTAGCCAATGACGGGTAAGATCCAATTACAATGGTACCAACCTAAGACAGGAGGCTGACGCCTTGAGGTCAGCTCATCTGATGACGGATAAGGACCATATGTAGTATTGGACAACCTAAGACAGGCACGGTCCCTAAGCCACATGCTTGTTTAATTAAACAGAAGGGGGGGAGATGTTGAGAGCCACAGTTTAGTCAGAATGAGGCCTGGCATTTTTGCCAGAGGGAATGGTTGAAAGGTGACCCTGCTCCAGGATTAGGGTGGCTCCGGGATTAGGGTGGATCCTGCTGGGATTAGGGCGGATCCTGCTGCCTCAGCACCCGCTACTTTGGAGTTCCTGTTGAGTTCTTGCGGGGTTCTGAGAAAATTGGCAGGTGGAGCCACGTGAGAATTGGCACGTGGAGGGAGTGTGTTCCTAGGGAGTGTGTGTAGAGTGCCGGTGAGAGTTTGAGAATAAAGAGATACTGTTTGAACCTACAGGCTTTGTGGCGGCTCGGTTATTTTGTGCCCAGCCAGACTGCGGCAATAAACCTATTTTGTTCAGTAAGAAAGAGAATAAGTAAACAAAATTAGTAAGGATATAGGAAAGTTGAACAATGAATTTGGCCTACTGATATTTGTAGAATTGTTCTCCCAACAACACGACACATATTCTTTTTTGTTTACTATTTTTTTGGTGGGACTGGGAGATTGAACCCAGAAACACATCCCCAGACCTTTTTTTATTTTTTGAGACAGGGTCTCACTAATCTAAATTAAAAAAAAAAAATAAGAAAAGTTTCTATTTTGTAGAGGTTATTCTTTTACTGTACTCCAGATTAAAGTCTGCTTTAACTTATTTATTTTTTTCTTTTGTGGTACTAGGGATGAAACCCAGGTACTTGTGCATGCTGCCACTGAGATACATTCTCAACCCCACAGTACATTTTCTAAAAATTTTTTAATATTTATTTATTTATTTATTTTTAGTTTTCAGCAGACACATCTTTATATGTATGTGGTGCTAAGGATCAAACCCAGGTCACACGCATGCCGGGCGAGCACACTACCACTTGAGCCACATCCCCAGCCCACACAGTACATTTTTTTATGTCACTTATCCTTTAGTATTTATACGTTGCTTTGCGTTATTCCCTATGTAATACTGTGCAATACAGTACCCCAATAAGCAAGTTTGTAAATTCCTTATAAATAATAAACTTTTCTAATTTAGGGGGAAAACTGTAGAAATGTTTCACCAAAGAAAACTTGAGGCTAAGAGCTTCACAGGTGAAATAGGTCAAATAATTAAGAAAAAAGTGGTATAAACTCTCTATATAAAATGTTTCAGAAAACAGACTGAGGGAATACTTCCAAAACTTTTATAAATTACCCTAATACTAAAACTAGACAAAAGCATTACCAGAAAACCAAAGACCAACATCCCCCATGAAATAGACACAGTTCTTAAAAAAAATAAGGAAACAATTTAGCAATATACAAAATGAATAATAAATCACAATCAAGTGGGGTTTATTCTAGAAATACAAGGTTAACTCAAGACTGAAAACCAGAGAATATAATTTAGATTATTAATGACTAAAAAAAAATCATATAATCATTTCAATAGATGCAGAAGAAAGAGTGGCAAAATTCAATAGACATTCATGATAGAAAAAAACTCTTAAGTAAATCAGGATAAAAGAGAATTTCCTCAACCTCATAAAGGGACATCTACAAAATACCTACAACTATTTTATAGTTAATGGTATAATTTTCCCTAAGACCAGGAATAAGACAAGATGTCTGTTTCCAACATTCATACTAGAGTGCTCCTAGCCTTTGCAATAAGGCAAGAAAAAGACAAAAGGCTAAGTCTGTGAGGAAGAAATAAAATTATTTGCATATATTACCATTTATATAGAAAATCCCAAAGCTTTCAGTTTTGGGCTGGGGAAATACCTCAGTTGGTAGAGTGTTTGGCTTGCATGCACAAGGCCCTGGGTTCAATCTCCAGCACCAAAAAAAAAAAAAAAAGAAAGAAAAAGAAAAAAGAAAGAAAGAAAATCCCAAGCAGGTGTAGCCATTATGGAAAACAACATGGAGATTCCTCACAAAACTAAAGAGAACTACCACATATAACTAAGCAATCTCTTTAATGGCTATATCTTCAAAGAAAATTAAATTAGCACTTTGTAGAATATATCTGCAATTTCATGTTCATTGTAGCCCAAATATGGAAACATCCAAAATGTCCATCAATAGACAAAGATAAAAAACCATGATGTGTTTATAAACATATGGGTATATATCATAATTCATACACAGACACACACACACACACACACACACACACGAAATTTTTTCAATCTTAAAAAGAAGATTCTGAAAAAAAAAATAAAAGAAGAAGAAGATTCTGTAGGACTGGGTTATATTTCAGTGGTAGAACACTTGCCTAGCATGCACATGGCCTGGGTTCAATTTCCAGTGCTGCAAAGAAAAAAAATGGAGATATACCTATTTGTAATAACATGGATGAACCTGGAGGATATTATACAAAGTGAAGTAAGCCAGAGAGAAAAATAGTGTATGATTTCACTCAGTGGTAAAGGACTTGCCAGAGTATAAAAGTGGTTATCAAGGGCAGGGAGAAGGAAGAAATTGGGAGTAGGTCAAAGGGTACAAGTTTGCAGTAAGATGAATAAATCTAAAGATTTAATGTATATAGTATTAGGAGTATAGTTAATAATATATTGAGGGGCTGGGGTTTGGGCTCAGCAGTAGAGCGCTCACCTATAGCACATCCCAGGTCTTGGGTTCGATCCTCATCCTCAGCACCACATTAAAATAAAGGTATTGTGTCCAATTACAACTAAAAAATAAATATTAAAAAAAAATGTATTGAATCCTGAAATTTTACTAAGGGAGATTTTGAATATAATTACCATACACACACCAAAAAAAAAAAAAGGTAACTGCAAAAGGTGATATGTAGGTTGACTGTAGTAATAATTTCACTAAGTATATGTATAGCAAAAAAGTATATTGTATACCCTAAATAAATATAATTAAAAAAAAGAGAGAATCCCAAGCAATCCATAAAAAAGCTACTAGAATAAATAACTGAGTTTAGTAAGGTCACAGGATTCAAGGTCAACTTACAAAACTCTGTTGTATTTATAAATACTAAATGTAAACATGTTGAGGGCCACAGAGTGGGGATGACCATGGCATTCTGCCAGAAGGGAGTGGTTGAGAGGTGACACCAGCGAGCCATTGAGATGATGATGGTTATGTTAAGCTGTGTATTCAGTTGTATATGGACCCCTGCTGTCTGGCAATAAGGTGGCACCTGCTACTTTGGAGTTCCTGGAGAGTTCTGGGGGGGGGTGTCCGAGTGGGGTAGGTGCGGGGGAGAGCAGGGAGAGTTCTGGGAGTGTGCATGGAGTGCTGGTGGAGTTGGGCAATAAAGTTTCCTGTTTGAACATACAAGTCCTTTGTGGCGGCTCAGTGATTTGTGTCCAGCCAGACTGTGGCATAAACAAATAGAAATCAAAATTAGAAAAATAACACCATTTATAGTAGCATCAAAAATATGAAATATTGGGCTGAGGTTGTGCCTCAGTGGCACAGCACTTGCCTAGCACATGTGAGGCACTGGGTTTGATTCTCAGCACTGCATATTAAGAAAAAAAAAGGGGCTGGGGATGTGGCTCAAGTGGTAGCATGCTCGCCTGGCATGCGTGCGGCCCGGTTCGATCCTCAGCACCACATACAAACAAAGATGTTGTGTCCGCCGAGAACTAAAAAATAAATATTTAAAAAAAAAAAGGAAAAAAAAGTCCATTAACAACTAAAAAAAAGTATGAAATACTAGCTGGGTACATGGTGGTGTACACCTGAAATCCCAGCAACTCAGGAGACTAAATTTGGAAGATGACAAGTTTGAGGCCAGCTTGGGCAATTTAGGGAGATCCTATCTTAAAAAAAAAAAAAAAAAAAAAAAGGCAGGGGGTGTAGCTCAGTTGCAAATGCCCCGGTACTAGTTCAATCCCCACTACTGGAAACAAACAAACAAACAAACAAACAAAAACATATATATATGAAATACTTAGGAAGGGGTAAATCTAATAAAATGTGTGTAAGAATTATGGGCTAAAAACTATAAAACTCTGATAAGAGAAATATTGAGATGTTTTTTCTTATCAAAATGATCATAGTTAAGTAATATCAACCAAAATCCTAGTATGTTTTTGTTGTTGTTACAGAAATTAATAAACAGATTCTAATATATTAATGGGACAGTAAAGGCCCTAGGATTAATAGCCAAACTACTCTGAAAAGGAAGAATGAAGTTGCAGGGTTCCCACTGAGTTCAAAGCTTACTATAAAGTGACACAAATGAAGATAATGTATTAGGTGAAACAATAAACCTAATGGTCAGTAGAAAGAAACAGTTCTGTAAAAGACTCACAGGTGTAGTCAATTGATTTTCAAAAAAGCTTGTAAGGCAATTTAATGGAAAAAAATGTTAGTCTTAAACAAATGGTCCTCTAGTAATTGTTCATCCACATGCAAACAAAATGAACCTCAATTCAGAATTCACACCATATTAAAACATTAACTCAAAAATGTATCATAGATAGATAAAATATAAAAACTGAAAGCATCAGAGAAAATCTTTGTGATCTTGGAACAGAATTCTAAGAACACAAACAGCATAAGCAAAATTTTAAAACTAATAAAATCTTGAGGTTGAAATAAATGAAAACTAGTGTTCTTTAAAGACATGGAAGGGAAATGAAGACAAGACACAAATTAGAAGAAAATACTTATAAAACACATATCTGATAAGGAACTTTTCATTCGGAATATATAAAGAGCTCTCCTATTACAGAAAGAGGAAAACAAACCCAATTAAAAATTAGGCAGGGCTAGGGGTGTAGCTAAGTGACAGAGCACTTTGCCTAGCATATTTGAGTCTTGGGTTTGATTTCTAACGCTTCAAAAAAAAAGGAAAAATGTTCGAAGGGGATACTTCACCAAAGAAGAGATATAGATGTCAAATAAACATATGAAAAGACACACAAAACCACCAGGAAAATATCAATTAAAAGAATGAATTACTGCTATACATCTATTAGAATGGATGAAACTTCCCCCCTCTCCCTCTCTGGCAAAAACCAGAAAAACCCAACAACATCAAGCACTGGTGAGATTCGAGACAACTGGAATTCTCTTATACATTGCTAATGGGAATGCAAAATGATACACCTTCAAAACAGTTTCATAGTGTCTAATAAAATTATAATATATAAATGTATATATTAAGGATATAAAGATATACTCTAACCCTTTGTCTAGTCCTTGCAGTCCTATTAATCCAATAAACTTAAAACCTATGTCCACACAAAGGCCTGCACATAAATTTTACAGCAGTTTATGCATAATTGTCCGAAGTTATAAACAGCTCAAATGTCCATTAATTAGTTAATGGATAAACAAATGCTAATATATGTATAGAATGAACTAGTAATTAACAATAACAACAAAAAAATGGATCAAACTACTGATAAATGTAACATAAATGAATCTCTGAAATGTTATATTAAGGAAGCTAGACACAAAAGGCTACATATTTGTATCACAATGTGAAAAATGTAAAACTATAGGGTCAAAAACAGACCTGTATTTGCCAGGAGTGAGGGCTAAGTAAAGTTGGTTGAGTACAAAGAGGTCTAAGGTAATATTTTGGATCACAGAAATACTGTACATTTTGACTGAGATTGTAGTTATATGTGATTATGCACATTTTTCAGATATTATAAAAACATATATGTATAACACTTATCTACTGAGCCACATCCCTAGACCTTTTTTCTATTTTATTTAGAGACAGGGTCTGAGTTGCTTAGGGCCTCGATAAGTTTCTAAGGCTGCTTTTGAATTTGTGATCCTCCTGCCTCAGCCTCCTGAGCCACTGGGATTACAGGCATGTGACATCATGCCTGCTAACAAATCATAAAGTACCTGTAAACTGTACTTCACTAAACTTGATCCAAAACAAATAAATAAATAAACAAAACAAAACTGATTCTCAATATTGTAATCCTTCTGGCTCCATGAGAAACAGAAGCTTGAGTTTATCTTTTCCTACAAATATTTTTAGACAAATCTTTTAAACTATAAATTACCATTTATAACATATACTTCTTAAATTTGAGGACTACAAAGTAATTTATTTATATTACCTCATTAAATTATCCCAACAACCTTATGAAACTGAGATTGAGAGGTGATGATTATAAACTGGGATTTAAACCAAAATTATGCTGTACACATAATATCATCTTTATTCCGTACTGTCCCCAAACTCCAGGACAGACCAAATTTTATATTTTTCACTGTGCATAGCATATAGTAAGACCCAATAAAAGCCAACACTGGTGAAAAATAATACTCTCCTAAACTGAGTCCCTTATATCAAATATAGAATCTAAAGGAGGCTACTTTTCTGGAGAAAATACCACATTTCTCCTCCCTCTCCTACTGTCCATCTTTATCTATGGTTTAGCAATGTAGTTCACCAGAAAGGAACATTCATTTGTTTATTCTCCCCAGTTCCTCTGCAATTTCCTCTGCCCAACAAAACATCTCTGACTCAGGATGGCCTCAAAGATAAGACAAATCTGTTGACACTTCAGAAACAGCAGTTTCTATGGACATGGAATGAAGACTTAAGCTCATCTTTCCCTGGATTATTTTCTAGCTGTCTTTCTTTTTTTGTGATGCTAGGGATCAGATAAATCCAGGGCCTCTTGCATGCTCAGTAAATGCTCTACCATGAGCTATTCCAGAATTACTTTCTTAACTAGGGAAGGGAGTAATGTTTTTTTTGTTGCTGGGGACCGAACCCAGGGACTTGTGCATGCAAAGCAAGCACTCTACCAACTGAGCTATATCCCTAGCCCTGGGAAGGGAGTAGTGTTTACTGTTTTACTGAGTAAAATAGATACATTACTTTTTTTCTTTTTTCCCCAGATATATTACTTCTTCTTTGGATTCCCCCACATAGCCTTAAATTATCACTTCAATTGTCTACTTTCTCAAAACATTTAACATTTAACAATTCTTCATGGCATATCTGATACCCTTATAGAACTAAGAGATACTGAAGATGGGGGCTGTTGATCTGACATTATTATGAATTACAATGCTTTTGTCTGCAAATAACAAGAACTGTAACTAAGGTTGGCTTAAGTAATATGGGAGAAAGTTATTATTTCACCTAAGTTGGGTTAGCTGGGCACACTGGCTCACACCTGTAATCCACTGAGGCAGGAGGATTGCAGCTCAAGATCATCATCAACAATTTAGAAAACCCTATCTTAAAATAAAATAAAAAGACCTGCTGCCCCTGACCTGCACAGGCAGCTGAACTTTAGGTCACTCTTGTGACTTTCTGGGACACCAAATAAAACAAAGACACACACTTTACCTTTAAACAAGCTTCAGGATGGCTTCTCAGCTCTAGACCTCAGCTCCCCAAAAGGCAGAGCAAGAGAAAGTCACGAGAGCCTGGCGAGAGTGAGCACATTCAGAAGTGGGCTTTTATTGGGGGAACCCTTGTTCTTAGAAAGTTCCATCCAAAAAAGGCCAGAAGGAGCAAGGTTACAAGGACAGGTGAGTGTAATTCAACCCAAGGGGCGTTGCCTGCATCTGAAGACATGCCCTCAACTTCCTGAACTGGGACAACGCCCAAATCACTAGGTCAAAGCCTCTCGCTTCAGGGCTTCAGGACAGAAGACAGAAGTGGCTCCCCACAAAAAAGGGCTGGGTGTGTGGTACAGAAGTAGAGACCCTCTGAATTTGATCCCAAGTACCTACCCGCTCCTCCTGCCACACAAAGAATATAAGCCTCAGGATTCCCTCCCCCAAAGAAAGTTCGTCTAACCACTACCATAGATCATAACATCTCCCCCACCCACCACCCCAGCCCCCAAAGGCCTGGGCATTGCAGGTAGGGCCTTGCACTTGCTAGGTAAGAGCTATAGCACTGCACTGTTCTCCAGCCCTAATCAGACATCTTTTTGAAAGCACTACTTGGAAACAATCTGAAACACCCATGTGATCCTCAAAATCAAATGAAAATTGAATTAGAAGTTTAAGGATGATCTCACTTCAACCATATAGTCCTCTCCCTTCCCAAGTCTGGACAACATCATATGGAGGGATGTTCCCTTTTACAATGGGGTGGGGGTGGAGAGGTGGGGAGCAATGGTGGCAGTTATGGTTTCCCTAGCTTTTTGAGATCCTTCCTAGGAAGCCCACTCCAGTTTTGCCTCACGGGAAACACTGCAGATAACGGCACAGCTAGACTGACCCAGAAACAAAAAAATGAGACAAAGGTCATAGTGACCTGCAAATGCATCTTGGTGGTGCCTGTGTAACTGATAGCTGTGGTGCCCAATCAAAGATACCAGCCGACTCCATAATCCCACCTGCAAAGCTGAGCTGGTTGCTTTCAGAAACATGGTGGGAAATTCAATTTAGCTTGAGTCCCTAGACAGATACTTTCCATGTTTAGTTTTAGAGCTCACACCAGTGGGCCCACTGAGGCAGGCACAACTGTGGAGATAGATCTGCTTGTCACAGTATGCAGCCAGTACCCTGAGAGCAGAGCCCAGCTAGTGGTCATACAGGGCAACTGAAGCTCAGCCAGCAACCCCACTTGATGTCAGTACAAAGGTAGCAGTCTAGCCAACTAGAGAACCAACAGCATGTTCTGCCTGTCCAGGATCACCATTAACTGGCTCTTCCAGAATCACAGGCTAAACTAAATAGTAAAGGTCTCTCCCTGCCAAAGAACACCTGTCCAGGCCATTAGAGGTGGGCTGCCTTCTCAAATACCCAGACAACAGTGCAAGGACACAAGGATTACAAAAGATTCAGAAAATCATGACATCTCCAGAAGAAATTAGTAACTAATGAAGTTCCAATAATGGACCCCAAAGAAATGGAGACCTATGAAATGACTAATAAAGAATTCACAATAATTCCCCTAAATAAGTTCAGTGAATCAGGAGCAAGGTAAGAATGTTCACTCTCACCACTTCTATTCAATATAGCACTGTGTAACTGATGCCTGTAGTTCAAAATTCGAAAAATTTACATTCAAAATTCTAGCCAGAGCAATTAGGCAAGAGAAGGAAATAACACGGTTACAAATAGGAAAGGAAGAAATATAAAAATATCACCATGTGCAGATATATGATCCTATTCTTAGAAGATGCAAAGAGCTCTAGAGCTAATAAAAACATTTGGCACACTAGCAGGATACAAAATCAATATACAAAAATTAATAGCTTTCCTATACACCAATAATGAGTTTGCTTAAAAAGAAATCAAGAAAGCAACTGCTTTTACAATAGCCTCAAAAACAAAACATAAAACCTAGGAATATATCTAACCAAGGAAGTGAAAGATCTCTACAATGAAAACTATATGAAACTGAAGATACCAGAAGTTGGTAAGAACTCCCATGTTCATGGATAGGTAGAACTAATATTGTTCAAATGGCATATTGCCAAAAGCAATCAATCTACAGATTCAATGCAATCCCCATTGAAATACCAATGCCATTCTTCACACAAATGGGAAAAAGCCCAAAATTCATTTGGAAGAATAGAAGACCCAGAATAGCCAAAGTAATTAAAAAAAAAAAAAGCAATATTGTAGGCATCACAATATCCACCTTCAAATTATATTACCAAGCTATACTAACACAAACTGCTTGGTACTATCATAGTTAGGGACACATAGACCAATGGAACAGAATAGAAGACACAGAAACAAACTCATATACTTACAGTCACCTGATCCTTGGTAAAGGTGCCAGAAACATACATTGGAGAAAAGAGCACATAGTGCTGAAAAACTGGATATCTATATGTAGAAGAATGAAACTAGATCATTCTCTATCACCAGGTGTGGTGGTGCATTCTTGTAATTCTAGCAACTTGAGAGGCTGAGGCACGAAGATCCCAAGTTTGGGGCCAGCCTCTAACTATGCAACTTAGCAAGACCCTGTCTCAAAATATAAAATAAAAAGTGTTGGGAATGTGGCTCAGTATTTCAATTCCCACCAAAATATCAAAACAAACAAACAATAAACAAAGTACCAAAACAAAAAAACAAAAACCCCAAAACCAAATTTAAAAAAAATGCTGGAGAAAATATTTGGAGGAAAAGGAGCATTTTCACACCATTGGTGGAACTGTAAATTAGTACAACCACCATGGAAATCAGTATAGAGATTCTTCAAAGGACTAGAAAAGCCATATAATCCAGCCTTACCACTCCTCAGTATTTAAAGTCAGCATACTATAATGATACAGGCACATCCATGTTTACAGCAGCACAATTCACAATAGCCAAATTATGGACAGACTAGGTGTCCACTGACAGATAAATGAACAAAGAAAATGTGGTATATATACACACAATGGAGTTTTATTCAATCATAAAGAATAATGAAATTATGTCACTTGCAGGAAGATAGATGGAACTTGAGAGCATTATGTTAAGTAGAAAGCATAAACAGGAGATTTGGTCAAGCAGAAGAATCAGTGAGCTAGAAGAGAGAAATTTGAAATTATCTAGTCAGAGGAAGAAAAATATAAAAAATAAAAAGCCCAAAGGATTTATAAAACTTTCGGAACACCATCAAGAGGTGCTGAGAGCCATTAGCCAAGTAGGTATGACAATTTCCTTGCCAGCGTACCCCCATGTTGCTTAGTGGAAGGTGACCTTGTTCAAGGACCAGGGCAGATCCGTGTTTAGGGTGTTCCTGGTTTAGGATAATCCGAGTTTAGGGCGTTCCCGGTTTAGGAAGATTATTCCTGCGGGGGGGGGGGGGAATAGGGCATATCCTGAGTTCCTCTTGAGTTCTTAGGGATTCAGACAGTACTTTTTGGGAGACAGAAGGCCAGTGGAGGTGTGGATTTGGGCAGAGAACGTGGATTTCCCCAGAACGTGTCTGTAGACGGCCGATGTGAGATCGGGAATAAAAAATTGCTGTTTAAATCTACAAAGCTGAGAGTGGCTTGTGATTTGTGCCCAGCCAGACTGCGGCATCTGGTGGCTCGTACGTGGAATGCCTGAAGCTTGGGGGTAAGTGAAATTTCTCGCCCCTGAAGGAAGGCGAGAGAATGGGTGACCATTTCAAAAATCAATGTGTTCTTCTTTTAATTTATTTTGTTTTTGTTTCATGCTGCCTATCCCTAGAAATTTCTCAGGCAAACTGAAAAAAATGGTTGACTAAAGGCTTGAAGTTTGTCGGCCCCGAGGAAGAGAAAATTGATACTACGATTTTTTATTCCGTTTTTGTTTCACTCAGTTTCGGTTTTGTTTTGTGTTATCTTATTGGGTTGCGTTATCTTTAGTAGATTAAAACAAACTGAAAAGATGTTAAGTAAATTGTTAGAGGTTCAGAACATGGAGAAAGACATTTTAGATCAAGCAAAAGAGAAGGTCTCTCGAGCTAGTCAGACAGAGGAAGAAAATTTAAAGGAAAAGGGGTTGTTAGGAAAAAGGCCACAACAGGAGGCTGTTACTAACTCCGTTTTATCACAAGAGGGCATAATTCAACCAACAGCCCCTCCGATAGAGACAGCTGAGTGGCCCTCAAACCCCATAGTTGATAAATGGGATCCTGAGACAGGAACTCAAAGATTAGCATGCACTGTACTTGAACAGGTAGGAGGGCAGCGAATTCACCGTGCTTTAGATTTTAAAACAGTGAACCAGTTAAAGGAGGCTGTAACAACCTATGGTCCCCAAGCTCCCTTCATGGTAAGCATGGTCGAGTACATTACTAACTTGGACATGACGTGAGCAGATTGGGCTAGCATGTGTAAATCTATGCTAAATGGAGGCCAATATTTGTTATGGAAGGTTGCCAATGAGGAATTTTGCGCAGAGACAGCGAGGCGAAATGCAGCAGTCGGTTACCCTCAAAGAAATCTAGAAATGTTGTTAGGAAAAGGACCTTATGAGGGTCAGTGGCAACAAATTGAATATGATCCTGCTATATATGCACAAATTGCTGCAGACGCAGTTAGGGCATGGAAGACTTTACAAGGACATGGAGATTTACAAGGTCAGCTATCTAAGGTAATACAGAGAGCTAATGAACCTTACGCTGACTTTGTAGATAGGCTAATTCAAACGGCTGCCAAAATTTTGGGGGATACGGAACAAGCAATGCCATTAATAAAACAATTGGCTTATGACCAAGCAAATCGTTGCTGCAGAGAGGTTATTAGACCATGGAGACATGAAGATTTAAACACATATATTAAATTATGTAGAGATGTTAATCAACAAGGGCAAGTCTTGGCAGCTGCAGTACAACAGGCTTTAGATGCCAGGCCAAAAACATGCTATAATTGTGAACAAACAGGACATTTTAAAAGGAGTTGCCCCATAGGAGGAGGGTTTAACAAAACTAGGTATCAAAGAAATAGAATACCGAGTATTTGCCCATGATGCTGTAGGGGGAGACATTGGGCTAATGAATGCCGTTCTCAAACCACCATAGAGGGTACTCCCTTATCAAAAAACAGACAAGGACCAGGTATTTACCCACAATATTGTGGAGAAAGGCATCAGGCTCCATTGCCAAAAAACGGACAGCGGGGCCCAATGCTCTGGGGCCCACAACCACAAATATACGGGGCAATGGAGGAACCCAGCAACACCATCAGGGTAGTGCCCAAGACACATTGTCCATTAAATCCCTCATCAGACAAACCCGAGGGAGTACAGGGTTGGACATCTGCGCCTCTGCCAGAGCAGTACTAACTCCAGAGATGGGAGTTCAAATCATTCCCACAGGAGTAAAAGGACCTCTTCCCCAAGGAACAGTAGGCTTATTATTGGGACGTAGTTCATCTACATTAAAAGGACTTATGATAAGTCCTGGGGTAATTGATCCCAATTATGTAGGTGAAATAAAAATTATAGCTAGTTCTCCAAGAGGTATATCAGTAATTTCACCTAGAGATAGAATAGCACAGTTGTTAATAATACTCAGCCTACATAATAAATTCTGTAGTCGTAGTGTAGAAAGAGGTTCCAGGGGATTAGGCTCCACAGGTGTAGATTGGGCTATGTTGTCTTTAAATTTAGATTCTCGCCCAATGCTAGGACACGAGTTTAATGGGCTACTGGACACAGGTGCTGACCTTAGCATCATATCTAGTCAAGAATGGCCAAAACATTGGCCATTACAACAAGCCACTCAAACGCTTCGAGGCCTCGGAGTGGCGACTAATCCCCATAGAAGTGCAATGATATTAGATTGAAAGGATCCTGAAGGATGTGAAGGAACTATACAGCCATATGTATTGGATCATCTTCCTATAAATTTATGGGGATGAGATGTCCTAGATCAATTAGGTTTGACATTAACAAATAACATCATACCTAATGCGCCCACTACTGGGGTAGACAAGGTTTTAGGAAAGAAAAAAGATTAGGAGAACAAGGACAAGGTATGGCAGCACCAATTTAAATAGATCAAGGAACAGACAGACATGGGTTGGATTTTCAGAAAGGGCCACTGAGACAATCAAAATTACTTGGAAATCAGAAAGACCAGTGTGGGTTCCTCAGTGGCCCCTGACTAAAGAAAAGATACAAGTAGCCCATGATCTGGTCAAACAACAATTAGCGGAAGGACATATACAACCTTCCATATCTCCCCATAATACTCCCATTTTTGTCATCAAAAAGAAATCTGGTAAATGGAGATTATTGCAAGATTTAAGAGCCATTAATAATGAGATGGTTATTATGGGACCTGCTCAATCAGGGATTCCTCAATTGTCTGCTTTGCCAAAAACCTGGCATGTTTTAGCTATAGATATTAAAGATTGTTTTTTTTCAATTCTAATTCATCCCGAGGATAGTCCACGTTTTGCATTTACTATCCCTGCATTAAATCATGAAGGTCCTGATCAGAGATATGAATGGAAAGTACTCCCTCAAGGGATGGCTAACAGTCCAACTATATGTCAAATATATGTTAACAAAGCAATCCAGCCACTTAGAAATCAAAATCCTGAACTACAAATATTTCACTATATGAATGACGTATTATTGGCACATAAAGATAAAAACATATTGCTGGAATGTTATGCCACACTTACAAACTTATTAAAAAATTATAATCTAGAGATAGCAATAGATAAAGTACAATTAAATTTTCCAATTAATTATTTAGGAGTTCTATTATCCTCAACCATGGTCCATCCACCAAAAATTCAAATACGAGTAGATCAACTCAAATCACTTAATGACTTTCAAAAGTTATTGGGAGACATAAATTGGATAAGGCCTTATCTAGGCATACCAACAGGAGAGTTGGGACCTTTATTTGATATTCTAAAAGGTCCATCAGACCCAAACTCACCTCGCATGTTAACTCCTAAAGCAAGAAAGGCATTGAAAATTATTGAAACATATATGGAAAATATACATTTGGATAGAATTGATATAAGTTTGCCTTTATTATTTATTGTACTACCAAAAAAATTATTCCTACAGGAGTATTTTGGCAAGAAGTTCCATTATTGTGGGTACATTTATCTTATTCTCCTAACACTATTCTTACTAGGTATCCTGAGGCTGTAGGACAATTAATCCTCAAAGGAATAAAAACAATGAAGGGAGTGTTTGGAATTTCTCCCAATAAAATTATTACTCCATATACTATGGATCAAATTGATGAGTTAGCTAATGAGTTAAATACTTGGGCAATAATCATGTGTAAATCTAATGTTTCATTTGATAATCACTTACCATCTAATCCTTTGTTGTCTTTTTGGTCTAAGCATTCTGTAGTTTTTCCAAAAATGACAAGAAAAACCCCTATCATGAATGTTCCAAATATATTCACTGATGGGTCAAATAATGGTACAGCAGCAGTAGTTACCCCTGATCAAACTTTTACATTTTTAGTACCCAAACAATCAGCTCAAAAGGTAGAGCTTAATGCAGTTTTACAAGCTTTTTTGATGTTTAAAGATTCTGTATTTAATTTATTTTCTGATAGTCAGTATGTAGTTAATGCTATAGTATCTCTTGAAGATGCTGGTAGGATTTCCCCTTCTTCTACTGTTTTCTCTTTGTTTTCCACTATACAAAGTCTAATCTGGGACAGAAAAGATCCATTCTTTATAGGACATATTAGGGCACATACAGGATTGCCTGGAGCCCTTAATTTGGGCAATGATTTAGCAGATAAAACTACACATGACATACATATTTTCTCTACACTAGAAGAAGCTACAAATTTTCATAAAAGATTCCATGTTAATGCTAATACTTTACAAAAGCATTTTAAATAACTAAGGAACAAGCCAGACATATAATAAAACAATGTCAAAATTGTGTGACCTTTTTACCACAAGTTAATCTTGGAGTCAATCCTAGAGGACTGATACCTAACCAAATTTGGCAGATGGACATCATACACTTGCCAGAATTTGGAAAATTAAAATATTTACATGTTACAGTTGATACTTCTTCTGGATTTTTGATGGGCTCCCTTTATGCCGGAGAAAAAACTAAAGATGTTATAGCTCATTGCTTACAAAATTTTGCCACTGTGGGCGTTCCTAAACAGTTAAAAACTGATAATGGTCCTGGTTATACTTCTGCCTCTTTTAAACAACTTTGCTCATCATTTGGTATTACTCATATAACAGGAATCCCATACAATCCACAGGGACAAGGCATAGTTGAAAGAGCTCATCAAACTATTAAAACGTACTTATTAAAGCAAAAAGAGGGAATTGGAAAGGGGTATATATCCCCCAAAGATAAACTTAAAGTAACGCTTTTTACTCTAAACTTTTTAAATTTGATTCATCAGGACTTAGTGCTGCGGAAAGGCATATGTATCCAAAAAATGTACATAAGCCTAAAGTAGTTTGGAAAGATATTCTAACAGGACAATGGAAAGGTCCTGACCCAGTGATTGTCTGGAGTCGGGGCTCTGTTTGTGTTTTTCCACAGGGAGAACAGCAACCGATTTGGATTCCAGAAAGACTAACTAAAGCAATTTCTACAGATCAAAAAGAAGATGATTTGACTCAAATCCATAACAGCTGATATCCAGAACTCCAGCTTGGCCATTCTTACATCTGTGACAGTGATTAACCAGGATGCTTTTTTCAATATCTATTTTATTATTGCATTTTTCCCACATCATAAGGTTCTATTTTATTTTTTGAGCTCATACAAACCTAGGTTAATGTTTTTCTGATCAGTTTTATTTTTTGACTGGAGTTTTTAAACATTGCAATGGAGATATCACCTAGGTAAAGCTACAAGGCCTTTATTATTGTCTTATGTGTTGTACGTTTGTGTACTCTTGTGTTTTGTGTTGTATCTGTGTGTGCGTATGTCCATATTTCATATATGAGGAGCGCTCATGAAAAATGGATCCAAATTATTATTTTTTTATTCACGTGATTTAAATGGCTTAATTTAAATTAGGTAAACAGCTGTTAAGGATTGTTTTTAAAGGAGGTTAACAGATCTGTTTGTTTACTTTCACCTTTCCTTTTCATTATATTTAATAATTCTTTTCAGGATAATGTCTCTTTAGCATCATTGCCAGAATTCCTATCTTCATCCCAGTGCCAGTGAAGACAAAGATAAAACCAAACTACAGCTTCTATGATAGCTATCACAGTAAACTGTATAAATTGATGCATCAATGAATATAACTCAACAAGTAATGCTCAATCAAGGAGTCAACTTACTTTGGGAGGAAACGGATTTTGGGAGGAAATGGACATATTGATAGATTCCTCCGCTTTGAACTGCTTGCAGAACTTGCCTGGACTATTTAACTATCGTTTGGTGCAGCGAATTGTGGTAATGTTGGCATATCTTTGCTGATGGTGTCACCAGTGATGCAATTTTTCCAAAGGAGCTGTCAATTGGCTTGGTGTCGTGGCATTTCTGTATCCTCCTCCCTTCTGCTAGTGATGGTCTAAAATTTGGGGGCCAATGGCTATATTCTGGACCGGTAGTCAGTGACGGGTATGATCCAATTGCAGTGGTATCAACCTAAGACAGGAGGCTGACGCCTAAAGGTCAGTTTTCCGATGACAGGTAAGAACCATATGTGAATTGGACAACCTACCAGGCACGGTCCTTAAGCCACATTGCTTATTGTTTAATTAATCAGAAGGGGGGAGATGCTGAGAGCCATTAGCCAAGTAGGTATGACAATTTCCTTGCCAGCGTACCCCATGTTGCTTAGAGGAAGGACTCCTGGTAAAATGGACTTGCCTTGGACATTTTGCAGTGACATTACATGTAAGGTGACCTTGCTCAAGGACCAGGGTGGATCCAGGTTTAGGGCGGATCAGGGTTTAGGGCGGTTCCAGGTTTAAGGTGTACCCTGCTGGGAATAGGGCGTATCCTGCTGCCTGCCCGCTCCTGTAGTTCCCGTTGAGTTCTCACGGGATTCAGAGAGTATTTGGGCAGAGAATGTGTTTGCCTCAGAACATGTTTGTAGAGGGCCGGTGTGAGATCGGGAATAAAGAATTGTTGTTTGAATCTACAAAGCTGTGAGGGGCTCGTGATTTTGTGCCCAGCCAGACTGCGGCAAAGAGGTTAAACTTGAATAATGATGTTTTAGAAAGAAGAAAAACAAAAAAGACTAGAGATCTTATTTAAAGGAATAATGGGGCTGCAGTTGTGGCTCAGTGGCAGAGAGCTTGCTTACCATGTGTGAGGCCCTGGGTTTGATCCTCAGCACCACATAAAAATAAATAAATAAATAAAGGTATTGTGTCCATCTACAACTAAAAAAAATATATATATTAAAAAAAGAAGAAGATAGAATGGCCGATAATTTCCCTAATCTGGGGCTAGATACCAACATCCAGATATAGGAGTCCAAATTCAACCCAGTGAGACACATACCATGACATGTAATAATCAAACTACCAAAAATAAATCACAGGGGCTAGGAGAACAGCTCAGTGACATAGCATATGTTTGACATGTGCAAAGCCCTAGGTTCAGTCTACAGTATATGTACACACACACACACACACACACACACACACACAATCTGAGAGCAGCAAGGGAAAACAAACATTACAAAGGAGTACCAATAAAACCAACAAATTTCTGAACAGAAACTCTGCAAACCAGGCAAAGTATGGGAGGATACATTCAAAGTATTAAACAACAGCCAACCAAGAATACTTTTAGACATGTCTTTAGACATGAGAAGTAAAACGTATAAATAAGTTAAAGAAGTCCATCACCACTAGACCTACCTTATAGGAATGGCTAAAGGGAGTGTTTTTGTTATTGTTGTTTTTTTAAAGTTGAAACAAAAAAGTCAGTAACAACATTGTTATATAATGTTTGGACCTGGAATGCTTCCCAAAGGCTCATGTGTTGAGTGCTTAATCCTCAACAGTGTTCATAGGTGGGGTCTCTGTGAGGTGACTGGATCATGAAGGCTCTGACCTCATCAGTGAATTAGTCCACTGACAGCTTAACTACTGGGAGGTAACAGAACTATTGGCATGGTAGGAAGAAACAGGTCACCAAGGCATACCCTGGAAGGGTATTTCTTTTCCCTGGCTCCTTCCTTTCTCTTTTTTTCTGCTGCCATAAGCTTATAGCAGCTTTTCTCACTCAGTGGCCCTTATGCCATGATGTTCTGCCTCACTTCAGGTCCAAAGCAATAGAGCTAGCCGACCAAGGATTGAAACCTCTAAAATCATGAGCCAAAATAAAACTTTCCTCTTCTGTTTTTTTCAGGCATTTGTCACAGTGACAAAAAGCTAACTAACACAAACATAAAACATGAAAGCACAAAATTCAATGGTGTAAGTAAAACAGAAGCACATTTGGAAAGCTTTAAGACAGATAAAGATAGTTTGTAAGGCAATTTTATTCCTAGTAAAAAGCTTAGAAGACAAAACTATAAAAAACAACTATAGCCAGGCACATTGATGCATGCCTATAATCCCAATGGCTTGGGAGGCTGAGGCAGGAGGATTATGAGTTTAAAGCCAGCCTCAGCAGCTTAATGAGGCCCTAGGCAACTCAGTGAGTCTCTAATATGGCTTAGTAGTTAAGCACCCCAGGTTCAATCCCTGGTATTAAAAACAAAATAAAAACCTACAGCTAAAATAAATTGTCAAAGGATATGTATTATAAAATGATATAAATTCTAAAATTAAAAAAAAAATAAAGTGGATGAGATGAAAGTATAGAGTTGTATGCAATCAAAGCATGGAGAAGATGGCAGCATGAGGTGGACATCATTACCCTAGGTACATGTTTGACTGCACATATGGTGCAACGCTGTTTCGTGTACTACCAGAGAAATGAAAAGTTGTGTTGCAATTTTTGTACAATGAATCAAAATGCATTCTAACTACCAAAAATAAATTTGTCATGTATAATTAATTGAAGTAAATTAATTAATTTTAAAAACCAAATTAAATTGTTAGCCTGAAATAGGTAATTATAAGATCTTCTATATAAGCTAGACAGTAACCACGAAGAAAAAATATTTAGAAGAAGCATAAAAAAAAAATAGAAAGGAGGGCTCTGGGTGAAAGTAAAAACTACACAAAACCATCAAAGTACAGAGGAAGACAATGAGAGGAAGAAACAAGGTGACTGCAAAACAACCAGACAAGCCAGGCATGGTGGTGCATGCCTGTAATCCCAGCAACACCAGAGGCAGAGTCAGAAGTGACTCTGAGGCCAGTCTAACAATCCCTCTAGACTAAGGCACTTTACTGAGTTACATACCTAATCAGTTCTTTCGATTTTTATTTTGAGACAGGGTCTCACTAGGTTGTTGAGGGTCTAGCTAAATTACTGAAGCTAGTCTCAAACTTACTATCCTCCTGCATCACCCTCCAGAGTCATTAAGATTACAAGCATGCAAATGCAGCAACTGAAAGAAACCCTGTCTCAAATAAAGTCCTAGGTATGCAGTTCAGTGGTAGAGTGCTAAGGAAGGGAGAGGGGGAAGGAAGAAGGAACTGTACAATTTTCAAGAACATGTACAGAACTGAAGAAGAACATTATGCTAAGTCAAATAAACCAGGTACAGAAAGACAAATACTACAAGTATTCCAATTTTCATGTGGAAACTAAAACAACAAGAGCAGAGAGTGCGTGGTTACAAAGGGTAGGGGGGAAAAGAATGGGAAGATGATGATCAATGGATATATAATCTCAGAAAGAATAAAGTTTGGCATTATGAATGTAGTAAACAAGTCTCTTGTACATTTCAAATTTGCTAAGAGCAAATTTTGAATGTTTTCATCATAAAAATAAGTATTTAAAGCCAGGCCTGGTAGCACATGCCTATAATTCCAGCAACTTGGGAGGCAGAGCTAGGAGAATCACAGGTTCAAACAAAGGCCACTCTTGGCAACTAAGTGAGACCCTCAGCAACTTAGCAAGAACCTTTTTCAAAATAAAACACAAAAAGTAGAAAGGACTAGGGATGTAGCTTAGTGGTAAAGCACCCCTGGGTTCAATCCCCAGTACCAAAAGAAAGAAGTATTTGAAATAATAGATTTTAATTGGCTTGATTTAAATTATCTCACATTGTATTTATAAGTGATAATATCACTTTGTACTCCATAAATACATACAATTATAAATAGTCAACATGCAATAAAATAAGCAAACAAAGGGTAAAGCAACCATGTTACCAAAAGCATAGGCAACAAAAGTAAATAAAAATGAATATCAAAATTTAAAACTGCAAGGTCGGGGCGGTGGTGCCATTCCTGTAATTCCAGAAGCTTGGGAGACTGAGACACGAGGATTCCAAGTTCAAGCTAGCCTCAGCAAAAGCAAGATGCTAAGCAACTCAGTGAGATCCTGTCTCTAAATAAAATACAAATAGGGCTGGAGATGTGGCTCAGTGACTGAGTGGCCCTGAGTTCAATTCCTAATACCCCACCCTACATCCCCCTCCCAAATTTAAAACTCTTCAGGTGTTGGCTGGTGGGGGGGTGGGTAGCTCAGTGATAGAGAGTTTGCCTAGCAAGAGGAAGACCTTGAGTTCAATCCCCAGAACTGCAAAATAAATAAATAAAACTGCATTACAAGGGATATGGCTCAGTGGTAGTATTTGCCTAGCATGCATGAGGTCCTGGGTTCAAACCCCAGCACCACAAACAAAACAAAACCTGTGCATCAAAACAATCAAAAGAGTACAAAGGCAACCTATAAGGCTAGAGATATAGCTCAGTGGAAGAGTACATGCCTAGCACATGCCAAGTCCTAGGTTCAATCCCCAGAAACACACACACACACACACACACACACACACACACACAGACACACAGAGGAAACTTATAAAATGTGAAAAGCATTTACAAATCATCTGATAAAATACCAGAATATATAAAGATAATACCAGAATATATAAAGATCTACAACTCAACAACAACAAAAATAGCTTGTTTCTCCAAAGATAAAAAAAAACCTGAGTGCAGTGGTACATGCTTATAATTCTGGCTACTTGCAAGGCTGAAGCAGGACAAGTGGTGGTTAGAGTCCAGTCTGGGCAATTTAGAGAGTCTGTCTCAAAAAATAAAAAGGCTGGGAATGTAGCTCTGTGATACAGTTCCACCAGGTTTAATCCCCAGGACTGGAAAGGGGGATCTGAGAAATGTTGGCAAGAATATGGAGAAAGTAGAACCTTTATTCACTGCTGGTAGAAGTAAATGATGTAGCTGCTATAAAAAATTGGTGATTCCACAAAAATTAAAAAATAGATGACCCAGCAATGCCACTTCTCAGCATACACAAAAGGATCTAGGAGACATTTGTGTACTCATGTTGACAGCACTATTCACAACAATCCAAAGTAATCTATTTACAATCCAGAGTAAATAAATAAACAAAATGCAGCATACACATATGATACAGTGCAACCTTCAAATAAGAAAGTTAATTCTGTACCATTCTGCAACATGAATGATCTTACAAACACTGCTAAATGAAATAATCCAGTCACCCCAAATACTGTATGAATCCATTCATAAGAGGTACTTAAGAGGCTAGATATGGTGGTATACCCCTGTAATCCTAGCAGAATTGGGAATTCAAGACCAACCTGGGCAACTTATTGAGAACCTGTTTCAAAATAATGAAAATGATTGGCAATGAACCTCAGTGGTACAGTTTTCAATCCCCAATACCCGCCCCCCACAAAGGTACTTTAAGTAGTTAGAATCATAAAGAAAAAGTAGAATGGTAGTTGCCAGAGGCTAGGAGAAAGGGTGGATGGAGAGTTGTTGTTTAATAGGTATACAGTTTAGTATCTGCAAAATGAAAAAGAACTAACTGTATGCTTAAAAATTATTAAGATGATAAATATTATATAATGCATATTTTATAATTAAAACTGTTTTTATGGGCTGGGGCTGTAGCTCAGGGGTAAAGCACTTGCCTTGCATGTGTGAGGTACTGGGTTCGATCCTCAGCACCACATAAAAAAAATAAAGATACTGTACTAACTACAACTAAAAAATATTTTTAAAAAACCAACTAAACTAAAAAAAGAGCTAAAATACCAAAATAAAAGATAACAACAACAAAAAAAGCTATATACATGTAGAGTGCTTGGCTAGCATGTGTGAGGACCTATGTTCAATCCTTAGCAATACATACACAAGGATAAGCATCTATGGGGATACAGTGGAAAAAGGAGAGACTTTTGTTTTCTACTTTATTTCCTTTTATACTGTTTGCATTTTGATCATAAACATAGTGAATATTATAAATTTTAATTTTAAAAAGTTCCATTGGCTATAGCTTTTGAGTTAAAATTAAACCCTAGATACTAATAGACTTAAAGGTTTTACCAAGCATCTCCTCAAAAAATCCTACAAGTAGGTGGTTATGGTTTTAGAAGGAATAATTAGTAAAGGAAAAACTCCTGTGTCTTCAAGGTAATGTGAGATACTTCATGGCCCATAATACCTTCATCTAAATCAGATAATTCCTCTTCCTAATCCCGAAACTGCTGACAAATGTGCCATGGCAAGAGCTGACATCCATACAAAGTCCTAGGATTTTCAAGCTTTTCCTTTTCTCTACCTGCTAACAGAACATCAGGCCCACATCAGCACTTACTTTTCTTTTACAGCCTGATTCTCACTCCTCCCACTCCCTTTTCAAGAACATTACAAGAGAGTTAGTGGGTGGTTAGAGACCCCCTCAGAAACCTACAGCCATTCCAGAAAAATAATTGCTCACATACTAAGGGCTGCCTACAAGAACAGTTTCCCAGTAGCATATTTTAGTAACCTTAATGAAGCAGAGAGCAACGCCCCCTGCAATACAAATTCTGGTCGGAAGAAAGAATCTACAGATTATGGAAAAGTACAACTTAAAAAGCAAACACCACAGGCTCCAGTAGAGCAGGAAAGCAAGCAGAGATTTCTAAATACAGAGCTCAATTGTAAGAGTTCCCTGTACCTTATTTCTCACTATCATCATTTTTGCTGTCAAAAATAGAAGCTTCCATGTCTTGATCCATTCAGACTAAGCCACAGCAGGAACAGCTCTGCTTACACAGGGCAGCCAGGTCAGAAAGGCCGCCCAGGGAAATGGAAAAAGCAGCCAGCAGGTTTTCTTAGGGATTATACTGTTCCAGCTTTCATCCTCCTTCCCAGCTATTCTGGTGCCAAGAAAGCTACAGGGAGGTCTTACTCTTGAAAAAGCTTCCATCTTTTCACCAGCAGGGCTGAAGCAGTTTTAGGACTACAACTCCCTCTACTGCCCAATAGTTTCTTTGCATGCTTAAAATTACTAATAGACTTAAATTCAAAATGTTAAGAGCTAAAGCAGCCCTTTACTCAAAATATAACCAAAAAGTATGGTCAGAGAGGACTGCATCTAGAATGACTTCTATATTCATCTGCAAATCTCTACCTCAAAAGATTTTTATTTAGTTTAATGAGAAGTCTCTATCTAGCTTACAGGCATATAGAAAAGCAGAAGCTGGTTGGTTCTCTTTTACCACCTTTAGCAGAATTTAAGATAGGCCTTGGGGTTGGAACTGTAACTCAGTGATAGAGTGCTTGCCTACCATGTGTGAAACCCTGGGTTCCATATCCAGCACTGGAAAATAAATAATATAGGCCTTTTTCAAATAAGATCCAATTTAAAAGTTGAGGATGGTAGAATATACCTGTAATCCCAGACGTGGGAGTTTGAAGCAGGCAGATCTTGCTTTTAAAGTCAACCCCATCTCAAAAACAAAACAAAAACCCAAAAGATCCTATTTAAATAGTACTTAGGACATGGTATTAAACTACCTGTTTGTCTGTTTCACTGTATTCACTAAAGTTTTGCCTAGATAATAGCAGATGTTCAGAATTAACAGAATTCTGTCACCCTTAGCTAGAGAGAGAATCTGTCCACATAAGAATTAGATAATTCATAACCACTGGGAGAGAAACCAATACCCTTAGTGATACTAGAAAGGTGTTTCTTCAATATACTATTTAATTTTTGAGTCAGGGTCTCACCAAGTTGTCATGCATCAAACTTGCAACCCACTTTCATCAGTCTCTGGGACTGCTGGGGTTACAGGTATGCACCACCAACCTCAGCTTAACATGGTTTATTTTTATTTTTTAAATATAACCCCCCAGTTTTTTTCATTTAGTTTTTTTAAAATTTAGTTAGTTTTCTTTCTTTTTTTTTTTTTTATATGGTGCTGGGGATCGAACTCAGTGCCTCATGCATACTAGTAACTGCTCTACCACTGAGCCACAACTGCAGCCCACAGGGTTTATTTTAAATGTACTTTGAGGACATTTTATTATTAGGTGGGCATGGTGGCAAACACATGTAATCCTGGTGACTTGGGAAGCTAAGGCAGGAAGATCACAAGTTGGAGGCCAGCCTCAGCAATTTAGTGAGGCCCTAAATCTTGCAAGTTAGGCAAACACTCTACTATTGAAGTATACTATCAGTTCTAAAAATCAGAATTGATTTAGACATAGGTTAGTGCAATACCAGTTTATTTTTGTAAACTTTCATTTTCTCTGCCACCCAATATTGGAACACTGCCTGTCAGATAGAATACTAAGAATAAATAGGTTCATGATCTGAAAAAAGCAAATGCCCAGAGCAACTCCTAACCATTTAGAAACTTTAAAATAAATACCAACAGCTAATAATGGCACTGTGTAAAAGGTCTTTACCACTGAATTAAGAAGAAACAATGTAAATTTTTTTTAATAAAAAGAGTCCCACAGCATTTATTTTCATCTGGTAATAACATAGGTCATCAAAACAATGTGAACTAATGCTTTAGAACTATATTCCAGGCAAAGGGCAGCTAAATTAAAAAAAAAAAAAATTGTTGCTTTCTCTGTAATTTCTCACTTCATTGATCATTTCTAGTTGGAGACACTTTGTAGCAGAGTAATATTATCTCCTTTTAGCATGATCCGACCTGCAATGACAGAAAAGAGCTATTAATAGTTATACTAAGACATAAGTAATTATCTTTAGCCTCAGAATTTTGTATCTAGTTTTTAAACAATATTTTGAAAATACTCTCCCTTATAAAGATATGTGAACATTTTCAAGTCTTCACATATTGAAAGGCTTTCCAGCTCCATTAGGGCATATATACCTTTTCAACAATTATCTAATGAAGGTTGGTGTTTGTTTTCAAAAAGTACTGTTTCTATAGACTAAGTCAATTGAACATGCCTAAGCAAACATTTCCCAGTACTGAGTTTGTGTAAGTTTGGAAATTAATTATAAGCCAAGTTTGAAAAATGCAGCATATTATAATCTCATTCTTAGAACTGGGGATGTAGTACAGCAGAACGCTTGCCTGAGTGCACACCCCCACCTACAAAAGCAGCTTTTAAAAAGAACTTATTATATTAAATGACTTCATCTTGCAATAAACAAACTTATTTAGGTTTTACCCATATTTCTTAAATTTATTTGAGATGAGAGCACTTTTTTTTTTTTCCTGAGAAATATCTACTAGCATCTTTAGGAGCACTGGTGTTCACTGGTAAAACAGTCTGAGAAAAGCTAATCAACTCCAATAGTGACTATTATTTTCATTATCATTATTATTTTCATTTCCCAGGATTCTATGGGTGATTAATCTATTATGTAGAGTGGGAATTCAACAGTTGGCAAATAACTTATAAGTAATTTGACCCAAATAACACTGGTTTGCTTTCTGGCAAGACAATTTTATTTTGTCTTTTATAAAAATAGCTTAAGCAGAAAGAAGCACAGCAAAATATCCTATCACTTCTAAGATTCTACTTTCCACATACCTACTATGGTTTCAAGAGAATTCTCCAGGTCTGGGATAAACAGAAATCATCATTTTTATACTAGTGAGTTGCACAATGAGCACTGAACAAATAAAATACCTCAATAAAGATCAAGTTAACAGGAGGTTAACAGAAATGATTCAGTGTATGGGTTGGGATTGTGGCTCAGAGGTAGAGCTCTCGCCTAGCATGCTTGAGGCACTGGGTTTGATACTCAGCACCATATAAAAATAAAATAAAGGAAAAAAAAAAAGAAATGATTAGGTGTCTCTTGATGAAACCATGAATCCTTAAGACCTCCTAGGTAAGAAACTGTTCAAATATTTTTGCATTGCTATGTGTCACTCAATGAGTTATTTACTGGGGCTTATTAGGGAACAAAACAGACAAGACATATGCACTTATGGAGTACATGGTCTAATGGCAAAGGCAATAGTAAAACAATCCCACTCATGTTTTACAACAAACTCAGAAGACACATCATACCCCATCTTCCCCATCCCAAGCAAAACACAATCAAACCCTGGGCTTCTTAGAGAAAGCACTATTTGATTTAAGTTCTAGAGTCACAGGAAGCTGGGTGTGGTAGTGCGCTCCTATAATATCAGTGACTCTGGAGGTAAAAGGATTACTAATTCAAAGTCAGCCTTGACAACTTAGTGAGACCATGAGACCCTATCTCAAAATAAAAAACTAAAAGGGCTAGAGCTGTAGTTCAGTGGTAGAACATCTCCGAGTTTCATCCCCAGTATTTGGCAAAAGGAGCACATACAATTGTTTATGGGGGGGGGGGATAGGGGGTGGGATGTAGTTTAGTGGTAGAGCACTTGCATAGCAGGTATGAAGCCAGGGGGAAATTTTTCTTAACAGTGGGACAAAAGGGGAAAACAAACAAACAGCAGAGTGTATTATAAGTAGGAGGAGGTAAGGCCAAATCACAAAGGACCACACAGAATCTGTGAAAAATATTTGTTTTATCCTAACAGCCACAAAAAGTCAAAGAAGAAGGGCTGGGGATATAGCTCAGTTGGTAGTGCTTGCCTCACATGCACAAGGCCCTGGGTTCGATCCCCAGCACCACACACACACACACACACACACACACACACACAAAAAAAAAAAAAAAAAAAAAAAGAGTCAATGAAGAAATGTTGGTAGGCTTTTGTTTTTGGTACTAGGGATTGAACCCAGGGGCACTTAACCACAGAGCCACATTCCTAGCCCTTTTTATTTTGTGATACAGAGCCTTGCTAAGTTGCTGAGGCTAGCCTTGAACTTGTGATCCTGCTGCCTCAAGCCTCTGAGTCACTGAGATTACAGGAATGCATGACCATGCCTGGCTCAGACAAATATTTTTAAAAGAGGACTGAAAACTGGAGAACAACCTGGAAGGGAAGGAGATAGTTGCAGAGTGAATATACAAAAGTCTGAAAAGGAATAACAGAGATGAAAAATGAACACCTGAGTATGGTATCCCAGAGCCAAGGGAACAAAGTGTGTTAGGGAGGAAATGGCCAACAGTGCCAAGTTTTGTACAGAGTTAAATAACATGAACACTAACAATATTCATTAGACTTAATAACATTTGTCTTTGGTGACCTCTGCCAAAGCTGTGTAGGTGGAGAAAGAGAAGCAGAAATAAAACAGGATAAGAAGCAATTGGAAAATGATTCCAAAAGCTTGCTTCTTTCCAAAGATAACTTCTCAAATGCAAACCAAATTTAAAAATAAATTGAGCTGCAGGTCACTCAATTTTGTGAGTGAAATAAACATTTCTAGAATTCTGTATGAACCATATTCTTACCCAGCTGTTTTCTTGACTTTGTTTTAGAATGAATCTCTTCTGCATCATCTAATACAAGGTTCATGTATTCATCAAAACCCTGGGAAAATAAGTCAACTGCCAGTCATTTTTAAGTAAATTATTCAAACCATTCAAAAAGAACATTATCTACCCAGAAACAAAAATGGCAATTAACTCCCTCCACTGATCTTTTAGCTCAAACATCTGAAACCTCGTATTAAATAACAAAGTCTGACTGTGGCCCAAATTGCTCCTTCAATCTTTTGGATTAAGAATTCCACTAGATACGTCAGAAAGTCATTATCCTTATCTTTTATGACATGCCAGCATAGAGTATGTTAGTTATGTATATGAATTACCTTTTATTTTCATTACTTTCTCAATCAGAAACTATTACTGCAAACTAGCATGCTTGTTTTTCAAATGGTAAAGGAAGGGGAAATTACTGATTGAATCTCTGATAGTGAAATACAGTATTTCCAGCCAATTTTATTTTTCTTTAAAACATTACTGGGATTGGGGATGTAGCTCAGTGGTAGAGCAAGTGCTGAGCATACACAAAGTCCTGGGTTTGATCCCCAGCACCACCAGAAAAAACAAAACAAAAACAAAAACATTGCTAACCTGAAGTCTTATTTAACTAACACCACCATTTCTATTCATATATTGCCTAACCTGAAATCAAAGTATTCCATTAACCACGTCCCCAAATCGTTTCTTTTGTCTCTTCCTTTAATACTAATATCGTTGTTTAAATTATTTTTTAAGTTAAAATTTCTCTCTAACTATCCAACTCTTATAAACAAGAACAAGGAGAAAAATATAAATAATGTGCCTTGAAAAACTTTCCTTGGTTTGGGTCTTTGACTTTTTGTATACTGCTCTGGTGGTCATTTTCTATAAATCTTTTTCTATCAATAAACTGCTCTGAGAAGAACACCCTGGGTACTTACAATAATACAGCCCTCTATCCGCATATTCACTTGCTCATAGAGCCACACTTGAATCCGGGATCTCTGAAATAATCATAAACACAAGAATGTTTTTAAACAGTAAACAAACTAAATACTTTGATCAAACAATAAAGAAATGACTCCTAAACATCTTATAATAAATGCAAGCCAAGAATTTTAATTAGTTCATACCTAGGATTTGGTAACCAAGACTGGTTTACTTGCTAAAAAACACTTTCATTTAATAATTGCTACATGGGGACTGTTCAAGCTAGTAATTTCCTTTATCCTGGGGCTTAATAATATTTCTAACTGCATTGTCTCAAAAGAGTGAAATTTGGAGACAGTATAGCACAAAGCAGTAATTTTTATTGATCAAGGTTTCTTTTCTTATCTGCTTTAGCAAAACCCAGGTAAAAAATAGAGGAGTTTTTCTAGTTTCTCAGTTTTCCATAGTACACACATAACAACCAGGGGAGGAACTCTCACTTCTGGAGATTAAAAAATTGTAATGGCTTAATCTGTTCTTCAATTGTGTTGTCTCATTCTAAGTCTTTAGGATGCTTAAAATTCCTCCCCCCCAAAGCAGCTGCCATTAACTGCTCTGCATCTGCTCCATTCCCTTTCCTTTTTAAAAAAAGTGTCTTAAGTTTTTTCATATATACTAAACATAACACCTTATGACCTGGTTAAAGGTGAGCCAGTATGGCATTCACTGTTTCATCCTGAAGAAGGAAGTGAGAAAGTTTCCAATGTTTTAGCCTATAATCACTACCAACAAAAGTACCAATGTCCAACTACTAAGGTCACCTCAGTAGTTGGACATTGGTACTCTGCAAATACATAAAGTTTAGTAATTCTGATCCTACAAAGTAATGACACCATTCTTTGCACGCTAGGTGCTGGAACACATACCCACCACCTTATTACATTAGCGCTTTTTCTCTAAACTTTCCCCTCAATGAGTTTTACATCTCGTGTGTTTTTTAAACTCCAGAACCCAATGATCAGGAAAGTTGACGCAAATAGCAAAATGAAATCAACTTTTATTAAAAAAGTAGTTACAAGACAATTAACGACTTACGTTTTGCAAGTATCTGAAGATGAGGTTCTGCACCACAGCAGTTAAGGACGAAATCCATCAACAGCACAGGCTCTGCTCCCTGAAACTGAGGATCGACCCAACCCTCATCCCAACTTTGGTTTCTGAAGGCGAGCTCTGGTGCCTACTGCAAGAAGGGCCAAACCGGGCCTTCGCTGGGGGGTGGCGGTGGGCGGAATCATCCTCCCAGAATCTCTGGCTGCTGACACCTTCCTCCTACCCTAGACCATGAACTCCCGCTTTCACTCCGTATCCACCTAACGTTGTCTCCCTTCCTGTCTCCCCGCCATTCCTGCACTTCTCCCGCAGGGGTGGCCCGAGCCCACCCCCCACCGGTTCTTCAACTACCCGCGCTTTCTCCCGGCTCCGTCGCCCCGAGGGCTCATGGGATGTGCGCCCGCACTCCGCTCCCTTAGGCCTGCTTCCCGCCTGCGCCTTCGCGCCCGTTTTCCGGCCCCAAACTCCTAATCCTGGATAGGATACGATGGGCTGCACCATCACCTTCTGGACCTTCTGGCCCTGGCCACGGTACGCCATGGTGGAATCTCACAAAGACCACACGAACCAGCACGTTACCTCAAAGAGCAACTTCCGGAATTGAGAACCGGAAGTGGAAGTGTACGAGGATCTTCTGGTGACGTACCTGGGCGGCTCCTTGGAAAATGTCTCTCTAGCTCTGAAGTCGCTTTTCTCTGTGCTTCGTAGCATCCGGAGGAGGCCAAACCTAGGCGAGTTGCCTTGGAACCTGGGTCGATCCTACAGCGCCACCTGGAGGGAAGCGGGAGGAGGCACCGACCGGGCTTCGGGGGTTTGGCGGCCGCGGGGAGGGGGTAAGCCCGGCCCGGCGCCTGCGCCTTCGGTTCTCTCTGTTCTGAATGTGTATTAAGAGGCGAAACCGTGCAATTTTCCATCTCAGTAAAATGTGCTAATTCACCGCTATTTCTGAGCCTGTTTCAATAGAATGCAGGCTTGACCGCACTATTGTTGGAGAAACGGCAGGGCGGCAAGAAGCCAAAACAAACCCCAGGCGGCTGGGCCACCAGCGGTCTGGGCGGTTTGCTCGGAATAACCGATGGGTCTCATCGCTTCTGTGAGGAGTTGTTGTTAAGGTCGCGACTAAGGGTGGCGATGGAGCGTAAAGGCGCTGAAATCCGCTTGCTGGGCTCAATTCCAACTCAAAGAGTTTGTGTGACCAAGCTGGGGATGTGGCTCAGTGGTTAAGCGCCCCCGGTTCAATCCCCAGTACCCAAGGCGGGTGGGGGGAAGCTGCGTGACCAAGGGTAAGCTTCCAAGCCTCACCACCTTTCGGCTTGGTAGTTTCTGAAATGGAGATTAAATGTGCCTTCCTTTGGGGTTACATGGTGCACAGATGCTCCTCATCTACGTGAGGTCATGTCCGATCGCGTGGTTGACCTGGGACACCGCTCTGCCCGTCTGGCCAGCGAGTGTCTCTAGCTATGGCTAACCTGGAAAAAGATCAAAATTCAAAAGGCCAAGTTTGGTTTCTATTGAATGAATATTGCTTTCATATGATATTTAAGTCCAACTTGTAAGATGGGAGCCATCTCTGTGTGTGTGTGTGTGTGTGTGTGTGTGTGTGTATACTCACCATTCAAACATACCCTTCCCTGGATGACACAGCTGGTAAGTAGAGGAGCTGGGGTTAGTAGGCGAGCCCCAGGCTTGGGCCTGCCTGAAATTTCATTTAATGGAATACTGATTTTATAGATCAAGTAACAAAGCCCAGAGTTTAAGGGACTTACCTATGGAGAAACCACTTAGGTCAAATAGCAGAATCAAAATTTGCTTAACTGAGGCCTTCTTTTTAATGAGAAGATCATTAATGCTGACCCTATCAAGGAGTTGAGAGCAATTTTTTAAAATACAAAGAGCTTTTTTGAAAAATATGCATGGGATAACTATTTCTTTTAAAAGATTTTCTCATTTGCAAACACAATAGAGTCCTCCTGTACACAGATGAATTTGCTGACTTCAGAGATAGCATGCTGCAGAACAAACACTCTGATGTATCCATCCCATCTCAGAGATGCTTAGCTACTTGTCTGGCATTTTCCTGTTTGCGTGGTTATGATTTCTAAACTTTTGTACATTGAATTTCTCTCCTCTTCCTCCTCTTCCTTCTTCTTCTAATTGAACCCAGGGGTGCTCAACCACTGAGCCACATCCCTAGCCCTTTTAAAATATATATGTACGTGTTTATATATACATATATACACACACACCACACACACACACCACACACACACACACACACATTATTTACAGACAAGGTCTCGTCAAGTTGCTTAGGGCCTCTTTAAATTGCTGAGGCTGGCTTTGAACTTGCAATCCTCCTGCTAAACCTCCCAAGCCGCTGGGATTACAGGAGTGCAATTTGTGCACCTCTGTGCATTGAATTTTAATAATCAAACCTTCAACTGATTATATAACTCACCAAAAATGCTTATGTGGTTTCCTTCTGTTTAAAAAATGATTTTGTGAGCCAAGTTTGGTAGAAGACACCTGTAATCCCAGTGACTTGGGAGACTGAGGCAGGAGGATCGCTAGTTCAAAGCCAGGCTCAGCAAAAGCGAGGCGCTAAGCAACTCAGTGAGACCCTGTCTCTAAATAAAATAAATAAATAAAAGATTTTGTATTTTTACATTTAAAACATTGATCAAACTGGAATTTATTTATCCTGGTATATCCTGGGACTGATGCATGCTTATAGTTTTTAGGTGACTACCTAGTTTTTGTTTACCATTTAAAAAAATTAATAACCCCATTGTTCTCTACCCAGTCTAAAATGCAACATTTATAATGTACCAAGTGTCTATCTATATGTGTGTGTGTGTGTGTGTGTGTGCATGCACATGTGGTTTATATTTTGTCCAATTGACTTTTATGTTTATGGACCAGTATTACTGTTATAAATATTCTAGCTTTATGTTTTATTATTTGTTAGGACTAAAAAGTAGGTAGAATTGTCCTACTTGTTTGTTTTTCATGCAAACTTTAGAATCAAATTATCTGATTTTTAAAAATCCTTTAGAAATTTTTGTGATTATGTAACTTAAAATCAATTTTTTATGTACATGATGTCTATTTTTAAAAAGTCATGTTTTGAGACAGAGTCTTGCTATGTTGCCCAGGCAGGCCGTGAATGTGAATACTCCATACTTCTGCCTCAGCCTCCTGAGGAACTGTGATTACAGGCATGTGCTACCACATCTAGGGACTTGAGGTAAATTTTGATTTTAAGGTGTTTGCTAGGCATGCCAGAGGCCCTGAATTTGAACTGCCATACTGGAAAAATAAATATCTTTTTTTCAATTTTCAGAAATTTTAAATTTCCTTTTATAGATCTTGTGAATTTAAATTTAAGTGTAGATATTTCAGCTCTTGTTCTTGAAAAAATTATCTTTTTTCTCAATTTTGTTTTAACTAGTTTTAGATGAAATGCATGATAAATTCAACTACATAAAAATGACAAAGATGACTAAAAAGTGGCCATAATTTAAAAAATTAAAAGATACAAAAAATGTTTTTTATAACAGTAGATACATGGCTAATTTTACTAATATATACAGTTCCTCTAAAATAATGCAGCTCTGGCTCTTTGTTGCTGTGTAAGAAATGTTCCCAAACTTAAGACAATTAAAGCAACCACGATTTTGCCATAATTAATGATTTTTGTGGGTTGGGAATTTAAGCAGGTTCTTAGGGTGATTCTTCTGCTCCTGAAAACCTACCTCAGGCACATGTCTTTGGAAGACTGGCCTTAGCCGAGGCCCTTTCCCTGTTGTCTTTTTAGCAGGGTAGTGTGCTTTCTTACATGTGGGGGCTCAGGACTTAAATCAAGGCTGAAGCTACCAGGACTTGTTTTTCTTTTCTTTTTTGGTACTCAGAATTGAACCCAGGGATGCTTTACCACTGAGCTACATCCCAGCTCCTTTTTTTAAAATTAGTTTTTGAGACAAGGTCTCCTTAGTTGCTGAGAGTCTTGCTAAATTGCTGAGGTTGGCCTCGAACTTGTGATTCTCCTGTGTCATTGAAATTACGGGCATGCACCACCACACTTGGCTACTACCAGTATTGTTAAAGGACAGGCCTGAAACACCCCAGGGCAGGTTCAAGAGCTGGAAAAATAGAGCCCATCCCTTGTTGTGAGTTAAAGAACTTGAAGCTATTTTTAATCTGGCACAAAGTTACAAAATTGAAATTGTCCATGGATGTAAACAATCTGTTCATAACAAAGGAAATACGAACGATTTTTAACATGAAATTTCATGTTTATCCAATTTCACTCATAAGAGAAATCCAACCTAAACTCCACTGAGATGACCATTTCTTTCCAATTAGACTGGCAAAAATAAAAAAGTGGTGCTAATGTAAATTATTAAACTCTACTCATACTCATTTTCCAGATAAACTTATATGTTAATAATGTAATCATTGCAGCATTTGTTTAAAATATCAAGATAGGAAACAACCTAAATGTCTATCAATAAAGATTAGCCAAATTATTGTATATCATAAGAGTATAAAATTATTCAACTATAATCAAGATTGAAGAAGCTCTCTGTATATCTTCTTTTCTAATATAAAACAATATGAGTATACATTGAAACAATATCTAATATACATTGAGAGAAAAAAATCAAGCAATGACATGCTAGAGATTTATTTCAAAATAATCTAATGGAGCCAATAGGGCTAAATCTTAGATAAGGAAAGTCTAAACTTTAGCAGAGTTTAAGAGGCTACACTTACATGTACATCTCCTTAAATGGTGTGCAAGCTTCTTGCTTGCCTCAGCCCAGCCTCAGCCTTAGGGCTCAGAATATGTGGTAAATAGTTGGTAAGGATTGGCCATGAATTTGTAATTGTTGGAACTAGGTGACTATGTGAAATTCATTATAATGCTCTCTATACTTCTAAATGATGAAATTTTCCTGAATAAAGAAAGCAAGGTCCAGAATATTGTGTTTATTAATACATAATACTGTATGGATTTCATTTGCTGATATATGCCTGATATGTTTAGAAAACCCAGGTCACTGTAAGCTTAGCTTTGGAGAACTGAGTAGCTAGGGAACAAGTCGGAAGGAAGATTTTATATATATACCCTCATATACTTCAAAAAAATTGAAATTTGTGTAATGGGTATATCACTAATTGACTAAATATGTTTGTTAGTGGATACTACTATGAAACATTTGTTTCCTTTTTTAAATTTTAATAATGTTCATGTAAAACTTGAGAGATTTTTGTGACACAAAGTATGTGGGAAATAGGCTTAAGAAACCCTGGCCCAAAGACACATACCCCTGAAAAAGTAACTCCAACCTTACCAAATACTTGAGAACTTTTTCTGCTGAGTTTGAAATTCCTTCCATCTCAGACAGAAACTTCACAATTTGCTGAATAGCTGTGACTGACTAGAAGTACAATAAAGAGTAGAGTTGGGAAGAGGCAAAGGGTAGCCTTGCAAAGATCAGCAACCTGACGAGGGATTCTGAGATAGGAGGATCAGAAGATCAGTCTTGGAAATTTAGTGAAACTATCTTAAAAAAAAAAAAAAAAAGCATCCCTTGAAATAAAACAAGAACTTTTTTATTCATTCAGCAAATATTTGTTAAATGTCTTTTGTTATGGGAGGAATTGTATCCCCAAAACTCATCTCTTGAAGTTCTAACTTCCAATACTTCAGAATGTGTTTGTATTTAGAGACAGGGATTTTGGAGGTCAGATAGGTAGGACCTCTCATCCAATCTGCCTGGTGTTCTCATAATAGGAAGAGTCATCGGAGTCTCTCTCCCCCAACAGAATACAGGAGAATGTCCTGTGAAGATGAGAAGGCGGAGATAAAGGGGGAGGAAGAGAAGGGGAGCCTCACTGGAAACCCAACCTGCCACTGCCTCATCTGGGGCTTGTAGCCTGGAGAACTAGAGAAATAAACTTCTCTTGTTTGAGCCACTGTCTGTGGCATTTTGCTATGGCAGTCAGAGTAGACTGACTAATGTACCTTCCTATGGGCCAGGGCCTTTATTGGGTACTAAGAATGTAAATAAGATGTACAGTTAGACAATTTTAAAACAAGGGATAAACACTGAGTATATGCCTGGTGGATGGACACCAAACCTGAGTTTGGATAGAGAAGGGTATTGTGAGAGCGCCTGGGGAACATAGAGTTTGTAGAAGTTAGCCAAAATAAAAGGAGAGGCTTTAGAGAGAAGAGAGCCAGCATTATCCAAAGGCAGGGGACTGGAGACAGGTGTGGGCAGTGTGTGTGTGTGTGTGTGTGTATGTGTGTGTAAATTGAAGCCTGGAGGTAGAAGAGCTTGGTGAATGGCAGAAGAGGCTCTAAGCCAAGGTCTTACATGCTATGCTGAGAAACTTGATTTTGCAGGGAAAGGGAAGGCAGTGGAGGATTTTATGAAGCAGAGTGACTTCACTTTGTAGTTTAAATATATCTTTTTTAAAAAAAATCAGTTTATACCTTGCCCAGGAATAACTGAAAACCAACTGAACAAAAATGAGACAAAGCAGGGCCTCTAAGAGAACACTAAGGGATGGCCAGAGGTTACTTTAAAGACCTTACCTGCTCAGTTGGATACTGCTCAAATCATCTCTTAAGCTACTCAAACTTCAGCTCTATCCTGACCAATCTGGAATGTTTTTTTCTATAGCATTATCCACTTCATATCAAAGCCTACTTTGCTCCTTTTTTTTTTTGCAGTACTGAGGATTGAGCCCAGGAGTGTTCTACCACTGAGCTACACCACCAACCCTTATTGAGACAGGGTCTCTAATTGCTGGTCTTGAAATTGCAGTTCTCCTGCCTCAGGGCCCTGCTGGCATTACAGACGTGCACTACTGTGCTGGCTACTTAGGTTACTTTAAAAATTATTTCCTAAGTACTTCTACTTTGACAGCAGGGACTTGGGGCTTAAACCCTTTTACCCCTAATGACCAGTAGTGCTTAATGATGATTTGAGTTCAGAACTTCCTAATTTGAGCCCATTAAAGGGTGAGAGAGTCCTACATATTTTTGGCAATTAATGCCAGAATATTTATCATTTCCTCTTGGTAGCTTTTCTAAACTTAATCCGCCCTCCTTGAGCTCCTAACTCAAACCATATGTAGCTATCAGGTAAGTTTTCCTTCCATTTCGCTTCTTTTCCTTTGAAACTTCCTCCTTTGCTACTTTTTTTTGGGGGGGCAGGGTCGGGGGAGGTAGGGGTACCAGGGATTATACTCAGGGCCACTGAGCCACACCCCCAGCCCTATTTTGTATTTTATTTATAGACAGGGTCTGAGATGCTTAGCACCTCACTTTTGTTAAGGCTAGCTTTGAACTCACGATCCTCCGGACTCAGCTTCCAGAGCCACTGTGCCCAGCTCCTTTGTTAGCTTTGAGTTCTTTTGTTGTGGTACTGGGCCTGAACCACTCTACCACTGAGCTACATCGCCAGCCCTTTTTATTTTTTGACATGTGGTCCCACTAGATTGCCAAGGCCTCCCAAATTGCTGGGATTACAGGTATTTGTCACCATGCCCTGTTTGAATGTTCTTAATCCACCTACTTTCCAACACTCAACAAACAGGAGTCTTTACTGCTTTTTGCTTACTGCAAGGCTGACTCTTCAACATTTTTGCTGTAAAATCCAACCAAATTTAAGTAGTTTATTAACAGGCCCATTCTGTAATCTGAGTCCTAAATTGTTTTTAAATATAAAAATTAAATCCTAGATTGCTATTACTTAATCATTGCTTAGCTTTTGCCATCTTATTGTACAATAAGTAAATGGTTGAGATCAACTATTTTTTTGTGCTCATGCCACTTAACATCATTTTCCATATTAAGGAGGCTGAGGCTGAGACAGGAGGATTGCAAGTTCAAAGCCAGCCTCAGCAATTTAGCAAGGTCCTAAGCAAAACAAAAACAAACTGCAGTTTAAAGACTTAATTATGAATGTAGCCAGATGGCTGGGGGTGTGGGAACTTTCAAAGATAATAATTATTAAGTAATTAGCTTTCTAAAATCAGATTAAAATAAACCTAGTGGAACCTAAGAATCCTACTTTCTTGCATTTAAATCTGAACATACTGACCCTGAAACTACAGTGGGGGAATAAAGCAATGATCTTTTTAAGTGGTACATGTAGGATTTTGTCAAAATGGGTACATTAATTCAAGGTGAATAAAAAATAATGTTTAAAAAAGTATCACCTATTAAGTTACAAATGGAGATCATGCATGTCCTGTTGCTAAACTGCCAAATTCAAACATTTTAAACTACAGAATATTTGGGCAAAATGCAGCAATAATTTTAGAAAAGGATCATAGAACTTGGATCAAAATAAATCAAGCTTTGTGCAATTTTAAATCAGTCCTATCTCTGTGGTAGCTCCAAAGGCTGGTTGGGTACTGTTTTGACCATCCATTTGGGATTTAGGGTTAAGGTCAGAACTTTATGGATTGTTCATCTTGATATATATACATGATTATAAAACTATATTTCTGGATAAGGCCAAACTACAACATTTGGGCCCATTTCTGTTAAAACTGAAAACTATTGTCACTTAAAATTATAATCTGTTTTGCTTTTTTGTTACTGTTACTCAACTGGTTAGGATAATTCTTTTTCAATGTTGGGCACTGGACTCAGGACCTCACATTTATAAGGCAAGCACTCTTAACTATTGGGCTACATCCCCAACCCAGGACTATAAATTTATACTACTACTAGGAAAAATCTATATTCTCTTCTCATTAACAAATTTGTATGTATTCTCATAATGATTAAAAAAATGGTACACACATTGAAAAAACCTGGAATTTCCTGAATTAAATTTTTTATGTTTCACCTTCATGCTTGAAAATTCTAAATCACTGAATCTAAGATCATTTTTAAACCCTCCCTTCTTTTAAAAAATGGCAGCACTTAAATTACAATGATAAGGACCAACTGTCTGTGTCAGAAAGAATCCTTACATATAATTATATGCATTCTTACCTAAAACATACAACTAAAATAGCGCATTTAAGGGTAAGTCTGGCGATCTGTTCTTGCATGATTTCTAAAGCCAAACAGAAACTGAAGCACTTATACAAAGGGTCAGTAACACTCTGACTGGGGGCCTCTGATCAAGGCAGAGCTAGGTGAAGTGATGTAAGACTACTTAACTCACGTCAAGACTTTCCTACACCAGTTTTATTTAAAACACAAATAAGTATTTCTCTTTCTATAATGGCAAATGGTTCAAATAATGCTGAACATGAATCATCGACTAATACAAGGGCTTTAAATATGAAACAAAATTATTTTTTAAAAAAGAAAAAGAATAAAGGTTATATATACAAAAAGGATCTGGAATCAGCTGATTCCAAAAATGAAATGAGTTTATAAAATCTGGTGAAACCGGAACATTCCACCCCTGCTTTGGAGAAGGGCTATCATACAACATTCAGTCAGCTGAAGATGGATTGGTAGAGGTGTGTCTATACATAAATTTCAAGTCATTTTTGCTTGTGCAGAATCATCCAGATCTTCCCAAGACTGAATGGGCAGTCCTGTGGCTTTCTTCCTTTTCCATATTCCCAAACAAGGCTATATGAAGTTCAACTCTTGATGAGCCGCTTACAACAGCAGTTCCTTAGGAGCCAACGTGACAGGTGGTTCAGATTTCCCTTTGAGAAACAAAACTGGCCACCTACAGCAAAGTATCAAAATGGACAAGTCCTTCTTTTCTCCTCCTTCAGATTATGTACAATATGTCTCCTTTCAAGACTCTCATCCTCATCATTCTTGTTCCTTCACAAGTCTAAACCTTGAGGTGATATGAAGGAGACCAACATCAAGAAAAGAAAATTCAATTCAGAAATGAAGAAAACTGGAAGGCATACAATACACCCCCAGAGCATCTCAATATCCCTGCTACAGTACAATTCAGTGTACTGCTACGGTCCGTAGACAAATATTGGCAGCTTGAATGAGTTCGTTTTTTTTAATCCTGTGGTGCATAAAGGGCACCAAATAAATATTGGGCAAGAGGAGCTTGCTAGGAGAGTTAGAAATAAAAAATTAACCAATTTTTGTCCCTGTGATAATTCAATGCCAACAGGAGGCAAGTACTGAAGAAGGGACAACTTTCATACTAAAAAAGAATTCCTCTAATCATGTTACCATCTCTTACAAAGAATCCAGGGAATCCCAAGTAGAAAATTAGTTTCAGAGGACCCCTGAGGCACTTTAAAGCCTTTAAAAAAATTACAGTAATAATAAGTTAGCTATTGCTCTTCAGAGGCTTACAGAGCAGCTGAAGCATCAAAATCAGGTCCAAAGAGTTATGTCCGTATTTCAGGTTTCTTGAGCTGCTCAGCCCTCTTTAAAGCTTAGTTGTATCTCCAAATACCTTTAAAAAGACATACAATATAACACAGAGTGAGTGGGGTTTTTTGTTTAGTGGTAGCATGAAATTTGGTCCACAATGGTAGCAGCTGTCTTCGTCCAAACTTAGATAATATTAAGAACATTAAGACAATACATAAAAGAAAGAATACAACAAAAAGGAAAACAGCCAAAACTGACAAACACCTCAAGGAGTCACTAGGTTCTCTTGCACCCTTGTCACTTGCATCTCCCTCAGTCTTTTTTGTGGAGAAAAGAGTATTAAATAACTTTTTTTCCTCAAGGATGCTAAATGATGTGGGGAAAAAAAATGGTTATCAAGGGACTGGAAAAATCTGACCCCAAAGAATCCAGGACACATTACAGATAATTCAGAGGTATACTTCTGATTTGGGGCAAATTTGAGACTAAAGAAATGATCACTTCAGGTAAATGTTAAAATAGATACAATAGATGAAACTAAGTCCAGTTTTTTGGTGAGTTTTTTTTTTTTTTTAAAGTGTTCTCACTACCACCTTCAGCTGTCAATCATTTCTGAGAGCTCAAGCAGAAGGTCATCTTCATCCTTCCCAGGATCCAGGTCAATCTCAGCTTCTAATTTGCCTCCTGAAATTTCCCATATTAGTTTCTCAAAATCATCCTCCACAGAGAGTGGGGGCTTTCCTGTTGAGGCAGAGCTGAGCCGGCGAGTTTTCGTGACCATTTGGGATGAGGAAGGGCCAGATACTTCTGGGGGTAAGGAATCTGAAGAGGACTGGGTTGGAGGCAGCACAAAACTGTAAGAAAAATAGAAGGGATTATCAGAACTAATTGTGCCAGTTTTCATTGGTTAGCTCACCCACAGGTCTCAGGAATAGAGAGTTAGCAAAAAATTATTTCTGAGGACACAAAGAATAAATGATTTCACTGTTTTGGAACCAAGCATTTTCATAATTCTGAGTATAATTTAGCCTAGTATGAAAAACATCTTCTAGATAACGAGGCACCAACAGAGAACAGCAATTCCGAATTTCATGCTTTCTTGCAGTTAACTTGAAGTTCAGATTTGTTTAGATGGGGCTAAACTGTAAAAACTTAGTTACTTATCCGTATCATTCTTGATAGAGTAGAAACAACAGTGGCCTAGAGTTTGGTTAAGAAGAATTACCTGTCTCTAGGTTTTTCTGTCTCAGGCATGGTGATTGATTTGTCCTCAGAGAGGAGTGGGACAACAGCCTACAAAAGAGTAAGAGTAAGGTAATTCAGTGGAAAAGACAGGTTTTTATATTTGAGCATATTCATAACTATCATTCTTCTATTATTTATTTGCAGTACTTGGGACTGAACCCAGGGCCTCACACATGCTCATCAAGTGCTCTACCCATTGCTGTTTATTTTGAAACAAGGTTTTGCTAAATTGCCCAAGCTGACCTCACACTTGGGATCCTTGGGCTTCAGTCTCTCCAATAGCTAGGATTTCAGGTGTGCGCCACCTCATGTGGCCCTCCTTCTTTTTTTCATGGGGCTAGAAATGGCACCTAGGGCCTTGAACATGCTAGGTAAGTGCTCTACTACTGAGGTTCAGCCCCAGTCCAACAGTTATCATTATGTAAACTTGTGAATTCAAGAATCAATAATCCAAAGGTTGAGTGTACAAGGAAACCATATATCTTGCCACCTGAAAACTGGCTTTTAAAAATCCTGTCCTCCCATACTTCACAAATATCTGTAAATATCACAAAAACTGTAAATTTAAAATAGAGTAACAACCTAAACAACCTAAATGCTCAGGAAATGGCAGGAAGTGTTAAACATAGATATAGGCAGAACACAATGGGGAGTTTGTTTTTTCTACCACATAGTATATAGTACCTACCGCTAGGGTGGAACTTCTACTTACCACAGCTGCTTTTTTGGCTGGGCTTTCTTGCAGGACACTACTAGAATTGAGTGGCTTCACAGCTGCAATGACAGAAGGGTGTACCTCCACTGCCTTGCGTTTTGGGGCCAATTTGGGAGATGAAACAACTTTAACCACAGATGGCTTCACATTTACTTTGGGTTTAGCTATAAGAGAGAAAATATTAATAGCTAGAAAAATCTTTTTACATAAAAGTAATTCAGAATAAAGTAACAAAATTCCTTGAGTACTAAGAGTAACAAGAAAATATATAAATCCACACTGAAAATGATCCACGACATGTGTTTATTATATAGATATACATTCTCAACCCCTTTTACTGGCTTTTGAATCTGTTATTGTTCTATTCTTCAAAACCAGAGAAAAGATGTACCATAAAGTTTTGGACAAAGTTTTCAAACTTGGTAATTTTAATGTCCTAAAGCAAGACATACTATAGAAAACACTCACCTTTACCCCTTTTTTCCAAAGTCTGTGCTGCACATTTCACATTCAATATGGAGTCCCCAATCCCTGAAGTTTCTACTTCCACCTTCTGGGATGACTTTGTGGGAAGCCGCTTGGTTAGCTGCCGTGTGAGGCCTGACATGGCAGTGAGCACTGGTTTTTCCACCACTTGGGTATTGCAAGAGGCTGAATCTCCCCGGAGGGGCGTCAAAACTGATTTTTCCTTTTGTGAACCTCCCCGCTCCTGCTGTTTCTGCATGTGTTTCTCTCTCATGGTCTCACATTTCTTAACTGGAATTTTAGTGATATCAATTCCCATAGTTTCATCTGGAGCCTATGAACAAATTTAAATGACAGAATTAAAATTTAGTACCTCTAATAATCTAAACTTGTTATTTATAAAGTATTGAGCTAAAATGTAAATTAAGCAGATTGTAGCATGATATAGAACCTAGAGAAAAACTCTTTGATATTACATAGGGAACATGCTGCTAAAGATGAAAGGTTAAAACTGAAGATGTATGCAACAGTAAAAAAAAAACAACCCACATTATATAGGCTAGACAACCATGACCCCAAGTCAAATACTAATGCCTACTAAATAATCACCTTTACAAAAGACCTAAGCACAAAAACAAAATCTAAGTGCCCAGAAAGATTATATGCATATAGCAGAATATTTTTATGTAGTCAATAAATACAAATATCTTAAAAATTCACTAATATGGTAAAGCGAGTCTGCAAAATGACAGAAGAATTCTACATCATGTTCTAAACATGAATTAAACATTAATAAACTCATACACACACACACACACACACACACACACACACACACATATATTATATATATAACAAAAAACTTAAAAGGAAATCCTTGAAAAATTTAATGGTGGTTACATCTGGGTCGGACAATTATAGGATTTGTTAATTCCTTTTTCTCTTTTTATGAGATGGGCCTCACTATGTGTCCAGGCTGGCTTTCAACTCTTGAGCTCAAGTGATCCTTCTGCCTCAGCCTGCTGAGTAACTGGGACCACAGGCACAAGCTACTGCACCTGGCTTGTTCTTTCTTTAAAAAAGAAAAGTTTCTCAGCTGGACATGGTGGCACACACCTGTAATCCCAGCAGCTTGGGAGACTGAGTCAGGAGGATCACAAGTTCAAAGCCAGCCTCAGCAACTTAATGAGACACTTAGCAACTCAGTGAGAACCTGTGTCTAAATAAAATATAAAAAGGGCTGGGGATGTGGCTCAGTGGTTAAGCACCCATGTTCAATCCCCAGTATCAAGGAAAAAAAAAGAAGAAAGAAAAGTTCCTCAAAATCTGTACAATGTGTAGCATTATTCTCAAAAGCAAGAGAAAAACCTGTTTAAAAAATATTAATGGCCAACAACAACAAAAAAATTTATAAGGGCAAAGAACATTGACATACAGAAAACTATAGGAAATGTTCAGAGAAAATTAAAAGCATACCTGAAGTTTCAGTGAAATGTTAAACAGACATTAATTATAATCTGAAACTAAAACATTTTACCATTCATCTAGCCTTCACCATAAAAAAAAAAACCTGCAAAACAATCTTAAATTTACTCACCTCATTAGCCTCAGCTCCAGTAGCACTGGTCTGAGAAGCAACTTCACTTCCTTCCTCAAGTTTCTTCTCTTCTTTCATACCTATATTCACATTAAAGACATCATCAGGTCTACCATTTTGGCTGCAACTTTGTGAAAGTTGAAGTTAAACTTTTGTTAATGAGAATAATGATAAAATATGATAAAGAAAACGAGATAAAAAACCCACTGGTCTTATAAATTCTTAAAATGCACATTAAAATATTGAAGGTCTACACAGTGCAACTGTAAACAAATAGCTTAGATTCTTTGAATCCAGTGCTTTTCAAAGTTATCTGAACAAAGTTTTCAAAGAACTTCTATGAAGATCCCAGGGCACACTGTTTTTTCTGGAATAGTATTTGGGGAAGTGGCACTACACACCTGTTCTTTTGGTGATTCGAAGTAGCCGCCTTGACCCTGGGGCAGGCTCAGGGTGAGGCTGGGAGCTGGTGCTGCTCTCGATGTTCTGCTGCACCCTTAGTGCCTTCTCCAGTTTAATTTCTTCTAGAGTCTTAATGTGTACCTCCTGCATAGACTTTGTTCTACCTGCAGGTTCCTCTGATTGTCCTTTGCTGATAACTATGGGTGGCAAAACCACTGCTTTTTTAACTTCACTATCAGTCTTTAGCTTGATGCAAGTGGCATCCTTTTTGCTTTTTTGTCTCTCTGTTTCCTGCTGCCGATGTTTTTTTTCAGCCAGGACCTCAGAGAAGGTTTTGATTCGGATGGTGGAGGAGCTTCTTGTTCCTGAAATAGAATCATCAGCTTTTGAAGGTACTTCTGTCTTGAGTTTAGTTTGCAATTCTCCACGTTTTTGACTGGCTCTTTCAAGGAGAATTTCTTCTAATGTCTTCACATGGATTTCACCAGCTTTATTAACTCTCTCTGTTTTAGAAAAAATCACGTCATTATACTTCGAATGTATCTCTTAAGATTTCTTTACTCTAGGATTAAGACAGTTCAACAGAAAGGTATCATTTAGGTAGGCAATTAAAAGGATCAAGAGTATAACATTAGTTTCACTCTCAATTTTAAATTAGTGGCCGGTAGTGGAGCACTCCTCTTATCCCAGAAACTCAGGAGGCTTAAGAAGGGGGATCACAAGTTCAAAGCCAGCTTCACCAACTTAAGACCATCTCTTAAAATAAAAAATTTAAAGGTATGGGGATTTGGCTCAGTAAAGGAGTGCCTGTGGTTTTAATGAGCAGTACCCCCTACCCCCCCAATACACATTCAGATTACTGTATATTTCAGGCAGCAGCCCTCAAAGAAAACTAAGGAGGTTAAAAATTTCTGATTAGTATTTCTACTAAGAAGCTAATCCCCAAAGAACCTGAAAACTATTTACTAGTTGAAGAAATGTGTTATTATAAATCTTATCAATAAAAAAGCAATAATTCTTCTATTCAAAGATATAAACCTGTACTGGACACTGTACTAGAACTATAAGAAAGCAAAATATAACTTCTGCCCCAGTGTAGTTTTGAGTTTGACAGACCAATAATTAATCCAGCAAAAACAAAGTATGCTAATGGTAACTGCACACAACAAAAATGTCAACTGTCGTCCAGGAGCTAGTTGAGGGCAACTTCAGAAGAAGTGATATTTTAATACCTTTATTTTATTTATTTATTTTTATGTGGTGCTGAGGCTCAAAACCAGGGCCTCACATATGCTAAGTGAGCACTCCACCACTAAGCTACAACCCTAGCCGCAAAAAAGAAGTGATATTTTAAGGATAAAAAGAAGGTCACATAAGTGACAAGATGAGAATAATGAGAAACACTTATAAATTGGCATGCTATCCAAGAGCTTCTCCCCACACTACCCACCAAAGGCATAGACAGAAGGTTATTTAAGAAAGCAGAGGCACACTCAAGGGAGAATGTGGGCTAACATGACAAGATGAGAATAATGAGAAACACTTATAAATTGGCATGCTATCCAAGAGCTTCTCCCCACACTACCCACCAAAGGCATAGACAGAAGGTTATTTAAGAAAGCAGAGGCACACTCAAGGGAGAATGTGGGCTAACATGAGAGTGAGACCCTTTAGGGGTAAAGCAAGGAATACACTCAAGCGAAAATGTGAGTCATCTTCAGAGGGAGAAAGCCCTGAAGAAATTAGTTTTAATGATATAGCAATCATTCTATATCTGTTTAAAACTAAAAAATAAATTTCACAAAAATGCTTCTGAATTATGTGTTTAGGGCCTTTTGTTTTGGGTACTAGGGACTGAACCCAGGAGCACTCTACCACTGAGTTATATCCCCAATCCTTTTAAAATTCCTTTTGAGATAGGATCTCGCTAAGTTGCCCAGGCTGGCCTTGAATTTGCAATCCCCCTGCCTCAAGTAGCTGGGATTATAAGCATATGCTACCATGCCCAGCTCTCTTTAGCTTTTTAAATTACAGTTATAAATTCTTCCATTTCAAGATGGCAGATCTATCTTGGAATTACCACTTAAAAGTAACAACATGAATGTGACATGGAGACCCGTTTCCCTTTCCTACCGAAATTTCACTGAAATGATAGAAGTTAAAATTAGAATAAATCTCTACTAATAATAAAGGATGCCAATGGTAGAGTATAAATCTTGAAGAATTTAAGACAGAAAGCAAATATCTGAATTCAAAAAAATATGGAAAAAGAAGAGTTAATGCAGAGGTAAGTCCTGTTCTTCCCAACAGAACCAAAATAAACTGTGAAATTTGGTTTAATTAGTATGAAAATCAAAAGTGGGGTGCTGGGATGGGATGTAGCTCAGTGGCAAAGTACCTGCCTATCATGCAAAGGCCATGGGTTCAATCCCCAGCATAGAGGTGGGATGGGAGAAGAAGCAACAGTGGGCTCAGAGATAACTATTAAGGTAGAAATTGTAGTTCAGTGGTAGAGCACTTGCCTAGCCTGAGTGAGGCCCTAGATTCTACTACCAGAAAAAAGAAACAGAGAAAAGGAAAAAAACAAAGAGAAATTAATTAATCAATTTTAGAACTGCCAATAGAATAGCTCAGTCAGTTATGACCTCTTCCTGAGAATCATTCCTTCTACTTTTTTTGTGTGTGTATGGTGCTGGGGATTGAACCCAGCCTGAATTACTCCTTTTAAAGAAGGAAAGTCTGGGCCAGTGAAAGAGTACTTGCCCTGGATTCAATCCCTAGCACCAGTGGAAAAGACAAGAAGAAGAAAAGAGGAATCTACTCAAGATATGAAGATATCAGGGTTGGAGAGAAGTAAGGCATGAAAATTATAGACTTTTACAAGTATGAAACGGAAAAGCCGAGTTGGGAAGAGAAAAGCAAGAAAAGGAAAAATGTTTCTCTGAAAGTGAAAAAAATCTTTGCATGTCTGTAATCCCAACAACTAGGGAGGCTAAGGCAGGAGGATCACAAGTCTAGGCCAGCCTTAGCAACTTGAGAGAGACCCTGTCTCAAAAAAAAAAAAAGGCCAGTGGATGAAGCTCAGTGGTAGAGCAGGACACCTGGGTTCAATTCCCTAGTACTGCAACAACAACAACAAAAAAAGTCTCCAGCTTTCCGGCCTGCAATCCGTATAGGTGGGTGTTTTAGTATACCTCCTCTACTTGACCAGACATAAATCAAGTCTCCCACTCAGAAGAGAGGATTACTTTGGAAAATCGCCTTTAGAACACAGAAGAAACTTAGCCCAGCCTTTTAACTACAGAAAAACATCATCAAAAATAAAATAAACTAAGCATGAAGCCAAAACAATACATTCATACAAATGTAAAAAACAGATTCAGGGTTGGGGATGTCATTCAGTAGAATACTTGCCCAGTATACATGAAGTTCTGGGTTCCATACCCAGCACCCAAAAAACAAAATCCTAGATTCAAATCAGAAACCCTAGAGCAACTTGAAATTAGACTGTGAAAAAAGGAAAAATGAGAGAACAAAAGTCTAAATACTGAAAATTAGATGAGGCTGGTTCCAAATCAGCCATTTAGAACAAGGCAGGCAAACTATATGCTGGAGGCCAAATCTGATCACCTCCTAATTTTGTAAATTAAGTTTGTCAGAACAAATCCACACTCATTCATTTAGACATTACAAATGGCTACTTTCGTACTACAATGGCGTGAAACTGTGGACCACAAAACTTAAATTATTTTTGTTTCGTTTTTTGGCAGTGCTGGTGATTAAACTCAGGGCCTCACACATGCTGAGAAAGCACTTACCACGGAGATAACCGAACACAAAGCCTAAAATATTTACTACATGACACTTTACAGAAAAAATATTTTGTTAATCCTGATCTAAAATAAAATAAAGCCAAACAAAGTTCATAGAGGGTGAGGGGAAAAACAAAGGGATGGAAAGTATAAAGACAAGGTCAAGAGACATGGGAAGCATATGAACAAAGTTCTAACATCTTTTCTTATTTTTTGGTACCCAGGGGTGCTTAACCACTGCGCCACTTCCACAGCCTGTTTTATTTTTTATTTAGAGACAGGGTCTCACTAAGTTGTTTGGGGTCCTGATAAATTGCTGAGGCTGGCTCTGAACTGGTGATCCTCCCATCCCAGCCTCCTGAGCCACTGGGATTATAGGTGTGTGTCACTGTGCCCAGTTCTAACATCTTTCATATGAAAACCAAAAACAAAAATGCAGAGGTCATACTCAAAAGAAATCAGAAGAATGTTTTCTAGAATTAAAAAAATAAGAACTTAGATGCAATGAGTTCAATGAATACTGTTCAGAACAAACAAAAAGGATGCATTTAGGTCCACTTCAGTGAAGTTGCAATGTATTAGGCAGGAAGAGAAAAAAAAATCCTAAAGATTTCCGTTGAATAAATTTAGGTTATCCAAAAAAGAATTAAGAATGTCTAATGTCAGACACTTTTTATGATGCTAGTATAACATTAATATTCAAATCTGATAATGGAATGAAAAGAAAAAATATAGACTATCATCATTCATAAATACTGATGTTAAACTTACACAAAAAGGATCACACATATAAATCTTGCAATTTGTAAACAAAACAAAAACTCCAAAACCAAAAACAAATGCTGGAGAGTGGGAGGTGTAATTCAGTGGTACAGCACTTGGCCAGCATTTATGAGGCCCTAATTTTGATTCCCAGCACTGCATCCAAGAAAGCTGGATGGTTGAGTGCATGAATGTTCATTTCATTATACTTTAAATTGTACATGTATACACAAATCTTATGTAGTTATGTCACACAATTTTTAAAAATATTATTGTATAGAAAGAATATAAGAGAAAAAATTAAAATTACCTACAACCTCAAGATACAGATAAAATCAGTATTAACATTTTGGTGTTGCATTTTTAGTGGGGGATCCTTCCCTCCTCCCAGTTCTAGGGTCAGTCAAACCCAGGATCTAACACATGCTAAGCAAACACTTTATCTCTGAGCCACATTTCTAGCCACTTTTTTCCGGTTATTTTCTATGGCATGTACTTACTATGCCATACAATCATGTACATCATAATCATCTTATGAGTCTATTTATGTACCTGTGGCTTCCTCATTATTTGAACCAGCTGACATGCCTAGTCGCTCCTTCAAAGATTTGGAAACTTGCACTACAAAAAGACAAAATTTCAAACTCAAAAGTTGAACACAGACTTTTTATAATCAAATATTTTTTCAAAGTTCATGAATTAAGCTATATTTCTAATGCAATTAAAAAAACTCAAGGTCTTAAAATTTTTCTTCTCCATAGAGCAGACTTATGATAAACCCTGAATTCCCTAGAGCATTTTGTAAAATTTCAAAAAAATTTCTTTATACCTCAAAAGCAAAAACTACTGAATTCAGGGAAATAATTCTGTTACTGTACACTTTCTAAATGTTTTGGTACCAGGCATGGGAATACACGCCTGTAATCCCAGCAAGGAGGCAGGAGGATCCTAAATTTGAGACCAGCCTCAGCAACTTAGTGAAGTCCTAAGGAAGTTAGCAAGACCAAATATCAAAAATAAAAAGAGCTAGGGATGTAGCTCAGTGGTAAAGTGCCGCTGGTTTCAATCCTCAGTACCAAAACAAAAAACACAGTAACTTCCACTTGCTTTGAGTTCTTAAGAAAGCCCCCCAAAGAAGTTAGAGGCAAATGCAAATAAATTTCTTAAAAAAAAAAAATATATATATATATATATATATATATATATATCACACACACACACTTTAGTTGTATTTGAACACAATATCTTAATTTATTTATTTATTTATTTATATATAATGCTGAGGATTGAACCCAGCACCTCGCATGTACTAAAAAATAATAATTTATATGAACAAAAGGATGAAGAACCACAGCTGTTAACATTATAACAAGGGTAATTACACACGTAATTATACACACACCATGTATTAAAACAGAGGTATCTACCTTTTTTTGGTGTTTTCTCAAGGTTGGTTTCTGGAGCTTCAACTTTCTTCCCTAGCCTCTGTGCAAGGCTCCGCTTTAATGGGGGATCATTGTCACCACCTACAAATAGGGGGAACTTGTGGAGGTCAAAAAATACAAGCAAAAGAGACAATGATGACTACTTCTGACAAGTTTTCTCCATTTGCATGGTATGTTTGTTCACTAGCTTCCCAAAACTCTATGTTGGAGAAAGAATAAAAGTCCCAGAAAGAAAAGGTAAGGGACAAAAACCTGAAATGCATAAAAGAATATTTACTGAGTAACTAACATACTTGATCACACAATGTACTGATCCTATGGAGAACCACAAGCCCTGGTGAGGCTGAAGTTTAGAACCAGGAATGTGAAAAACCATCACAAAAAAATCTTAGCTGGCCAAATGCTGAATCCATAATAAATTCACCTGACTATGACCTTAGGAAAGTTATTTAAGCCTTACTAAGTTTATGCTGAATGCATAAAATATTTGCTGGCATTTATTAAGTGCCAGTATTATGCCTAGTTTCCTCATGGTGCTGAGGAATAGTTGAAAGTGTACACTTAACAAATCCACATCAAATATCATATTTCATTCATAAGGCTTGATATAATCAAAGTTTTTTTTTAATTACTTAGGGTGATATCTGCATAACTGAGTCAATTAAAACACACTTTCTGACTGAAAATAAAATATAAAATAAATTTATATATGCATGGCTCAAGGTTTCAAAATTTGAGTACGTAAGACAGTAATAAGAAATCTCCGAACTAAAAAAATTCAAAATATTTTTTTGGTGGTGCATTATAATAGATATGAAGTAATGTTATATTCATCACTGTTTTTTAAACCTAATACTTTCTACAAAGTTGGTCATGGCCAACAATCTAATTAAATTTTAACACTTTAATTCTGAGTTTAATAAAAGATATAATACACACATAAAAAATGAGGAAATTTTGTAAGTGCTTTTAGCTAAGAACACAGGGGGCCCAGCAAATCAATTTCAATAGGATATGAGTTTAGAGAAGATTATCATGCTTATGAACACGCAAACAAAAAACAAAAGATATGCACAAGATTTATCTTACCCATTGAAAATTTTCGTTTTCCCAGTCTCTCAGTAAGACTCAATCTAACCAAGGGTTCTTCTCCTGAAATGCCAAAAATAGAATTCTCTGCTAGCCAAGTTTTCAGTACTTAATAACTACTAATAATGGGTACAAAGTACATTATCACCCCGCCCCAGAATTGTCCTGAAAATCAGATCTCAAGTCTTAAGGAAATCTATCACATTGAACAATAACAACAACAACAAAAAAAACCAATTTTAATAATTTTAAGCAATCAAATGCACAGCCCAAACAAAAGCCAACAGCACAGTTTTAATTATTAACAGCAACCAAGTATAATACAAATTATGTTCCAATTGGTTACAGAGCCCAAGCTTTTTACTTTTTTTTTTTGTATCAGGGATTGAACCTAGGGATGCTTAACCACTGAGCCACATTCCCAGCACCTCCCACTTTTTAAATTTTTTATTTTGAGACAGGGTCTCACTAAGTTGCTGAGGTTGGATCACAAGTGATCCTCCTGCCTCAACCTCCCGTTGCTGGGATTATAGGTGTGCACCACCATGCCCATCCCAAGCTTTACTTTTGCTTTGGCACTTTGATAAGCTATATTATATAACTTTCTTTTATCACCCCACCTTGTAAGATTTCTTTCCTCTAACTTTTGGTTGTTTGGCATAAATTTAAGTGTACCTATTATACTGCAATTTATTCCTTACTAGATTTTAAAATGTTGAGTGAAAAGACTTGTATTTTTTTGTAACTCAAAGCATTTATTACAATTCTTTACCCACAATAAGAAGCCAATAAATTATCTGAATGAATAGAAACAGTAAGTGTATAAATTAAATATAAATAAATGTGAGGATGGCTTAATTAAGTATTTCTACCTTTTAAATGGTAGAGCCAAATGTACTTCTTTTTATCCTTATATCTGATCAATACAATAAAGTCTTCATGCAAATGCATAAAAGGTAAAAAAAATTCCTAAAGATTCTTCATTCCCAATGACTGCATTAAAGTAAAAGGCCAACAACTCTCAGATCTACCTATACCTTACCTTGTTTGTTTGACAGAGTTACTGTCCTCACCACAGTCCGAACATTCTCTTTTTCGGGACCTGGAATAGGCTGAGGTTGGAGTAAAAGACTGGAAACTCCTGCAGAACCTTCTAAATAAGGAAAGTCAAAGAATGGCAAATAATTTGTGGAAAATAAAGCTATCATTAAAAAAAAAAAAAAATTGTCTTTATGACTAGTTAAGTTCAATACTGACTGCTATATCACTTTTCTGTACCTGTCTGCCCAGTGAAATGGGGTAATGTTAGGGAAAGGCTTGGATACAATGTGAAAATAAAATATAAAATAAATTTATATAATTCAAACCTATGAGGCACTCAACCTACTTTTATGTACTGGTAAGGCTACAAGTATTCTAAAGTTAATCTCAGAAGTATATTAACAATCAGGTATATCAATTTAACCTTTCCATCTAAAATCATTAAACACAAGTCAAGGTTCTTATAGAATACGCTTTAATATGATAGTTCTTAGAACCAACCATCTTTCTCTCTATATACTACATTTCACATCTTATCTAAAACTTTTAGGGTTGGAAATATATATTCACCAGATTGAGAGAAGCTCCAGAAGAAAACCCAGCAACTCTCAAGGAAACACTCTTCTATCACAAAATGAAGTTTTTGCCTTCTTTTTTTGGATGACATGGGGATTGAACTCAGGGGTGCCCTACCACTGAGCTATATCCATAGCCATTTTTATTTGTCATTTTGAGACAGGGTCTCACTAAATTGCTTAGAGCCTCACTAAATCGTAGAGGTTGTCCTGCTCCTGTTTCAGTCTCCCAAGTCACTGGGATTACGGGACTGCACCAGCTCTTCTAATTTTTCACTTTCATATAGAGTCTTGCTAGGTTGCTAAGACTGGCCTCAAACTTGCAATCCTCCTGCCTCAGCCTCCCAAATAGCTGGCAATACAGGACTGCGATCAGCATGTTTGCTTTCTTAAGATGGTCCATTTTTTCCCTCTCAACTTATAAATAATATGGTTCTTATATGGTATTCTTTAGAGCTATGCTTGCCAAGATACACAGGTTCTTTTAGGTTACTACATATGTCTAGCTCTGAACAGTAAGGCATTGAGACACTGCTGCAAATAAGTCTGTTATACTTAAAACAAGCCACATGACTCAAAATCCATTTGCTCATTTTTGCTGTTGCTTCAAAAACTGGTAACATACTTGTAAAACCAAACTGTGCCCAAACTTTTGTGACTTACCACCTTGCTTCTTAGATTTTTCTTTCATTTTCTTTGATTTAATTTCCTCAAGAGTTTTTATTCCGAAATTCAAACATTCCCCTGAAAAACCAAAAGTAAATCACATGAAGAACTAGAGCATGGAAGACATTAAAATATTTCTTTAATGAATGACTAGGAGAAAATATGTTTATATAGTATGGGAGAGAAAATAAGAGAGATCCATAACTGAACTGAATTTCAAAAGTAATCACAATAGTCTGGACATATTTCAACAGTGCTAAAAGATTTATCAACAACAAAGCCTCTTCTTACCTTGCTTTAAATTGACCCCAGGTTTTCGAGCAGAAGTTACTCGTAATCCATTATGAACTTCAGGAGTTGGTTGCAGGGTAGGTGTTTTAGTTTCATCACCCTCCTCAGAAAACTGGTCTGTACGTCAACAATGAGGACAAATTTACGATTTAAATCAGACTTAGAGCATTAATTCTCATTCTGTACAATTTAATACATGACTCTGACTGCTTATTTGCCTTTTTTAAAGAAAAACCTAAAACCTACCATCATCATCTTCATCATCATCTGCAGCATTGATTACAACTGGTGGATGTGTGGGGCTAGGGACGTTTTCAGAACTTTCTACTTTCATAACACTCCGCAGCTGAGGGGAGGGATTAGACTGGACAGACAATTTGTTCTGCTGAACTGTGAGCTGGCTTGTCTTCACTTCTTCTTCTGATGATTCAGACACAGTGGGCAATACAGCTAAATATACAAAACCAGTCAAATTAAAAATTATGATAAGTTTGATACATATTTCCCTTACTAAGACTTTTTTTTAAAAAATATCTTTATTTTACATTTATGTGGTGCTGAGGATCGAACCCAGTGCCTCGTGCCTCGTGCATGCTAGGCGAGCACTCTACCACTGAGCCACAACTCCAGCCCCAAGACTTTTTAACCTAATTTTCCCATTTAGGTTTTCAACGTGCAGGGACGAAAAAAAATGGAGTTTTAGCCAATAACTCTTCACTATATTGAAACACAGTGGAAACTCATAAATCAAAAGACTGGATGTATAGCAGTGGTTTGCAAATTGTATCCATTTAATTTTAAAATTAAAGTTCTAGCAGGGTACAGTGGTGCATGCCTGTAATTCCAGCTACATGTGAGGCTGAGGCAAGTGCTATAAAGTTTGAGGTCACTTGGGCAAGCTTGATAGACCCTGTCTCAAATAAGGGCTGCAGATGTAACTCAGTAGTAGAGTGCTCCTAGGTTCAATCTCTAGTACCACCACCACCATCAAAGGGGGGGGCTGTAGAAAATTCGGATCCTATTTTTTGCACCTAATTAGACATGAAAAGATGTAGCCATAAAATTTTAATCACATAGCAAATGCGGCTATTTATTTATTTATTTATGCATTATTGAGCACTGAACCCCAGGACTTAGTGCATGCCAGGCAAGTGCTCAACCACTGAGCTATACCCTGAGTCATGGATGTGCCTTTTTAACGGGCAATAATTCCAGAAGGAAATTACTTTAAAGGGGGCTTTGGAAAGAAATGCCAGATTTCTGGAGAATATATATTTTATTATAGCTGATAGCTTAGGGCATGGTTGGCAAACTTTTTCTATAAAGAGCCCAACTCTTCAAGGCCTTGTGAGCCATACGGTTGCTGTCTCAACTATTCAACTCTGCAGGGGTAGCATAAAACCGGCCAAACAAAATATGTAACTGAATGGACAAGGCTGCATTCTATAAATGTTTTACAAAATAGACTGAAGACCAGACTTGCCATCCCCTGTGGAATGAAGTTTCTTTTGAGAATCTATATGAACCCTCTATGGATCTGGTAAGAGAATGAGAACTAAAGCAAGCTATAGGAATCTAATCTGGCATGCCAAGAAACATTTGGTTCTATGACTATGTACAAATAATCTAACCTTAAAAAGGTTCAGTTTCCTCATCTGCAAAGTGGAAATAATACTACTTTCTCACTAGACTGAAAGAAGGCAATGTATAAAAAGTACTTTGTGTAGTGTGTATAGTAGGCATTCATTTAATAATATATATTCTTTTAAAACTAAAAACTCATCTCACTTTTGCTTGGAGGTAGAAACAGGCCATCAACATAACGTCCTCTATTGTGATGGAAAGCGCAGTTCAGTTTTTGACATCCCATTGGTTGATTTTCCCAATAACAAGGAATTTCACTGCGTTTTTTCTGTAAGAGACAAAGACATATTGTTTTCAAATAAAGAACAAAGGGAATCCTGTATTAATCCAATAATTTGTTTTCTGGACAAAGTTAACACAAGGTATAAAAATCTGAGAAGTGAGGGGCTGGGATTGTGGCTCAGCAGGCCTAGCACGTGCAAGGTGCTGGATTCAATCCTCAGCACCGCAAATAAATAAATAAAATAATTTTTTTAAAAATCTGAGGCGTGAGAGATGATTTTTTAGCAAAAAGTAGAGAGGTTGCTGAAAGTGAATTAGTTTAGACATAGTAGTGAGATGGAAGGAACAGGAGTACGGTTTATCTGCTAATGTTTTCTTCTTGCCCTCATCCTGAAATCTCTAAAGAAGTAGGATAATATAGTAAGTACCTAAGAATATAAAAGACTAAGAATATAAAATCAAAGATAACAGGGTTTTCATCTCTATTATGTTAATGTTAGCCATGTGACCTGGAACAATTTAATGCCTCTCAACTTCATTTTCCTTAGCTATAAAATGGGAATGTGATAGTAGTTAAATAATACTCTCAACTTCACTTTTCTTAGCTATAAAATGGGAATGTGAAAGTAGCTAAATAATATGTTTAATTTTTTTAAATGAAGATTAAGTGAAATAATGTATGTGAAGCACCTACACAGAATCAAGTCAATGAACTGCAGTTATTATTTGAAGATGTAATTTCAAGGTTCTTAGAAAATTTTTCATTCTTGATTTCTTAAAGGCAGGCACATATAACTTACTAAGGATGGTATGTATTCTTCCAAGCCACCTCACTGTTATAAAAGAGAACTGGGGGAGAAGAATATCTGCAGGGTTGGGGTATAATTCAGTGACAGACTATCTGCCTAGCATGCATAAGGCCCTTAGTTTAATCCCCAGCACCAATGTGGGGAATGTTCAAAGCAACATCATTTGTAATAGTTTAATTTCACAGGGTCCAAGGACAGACTGTTGATTCTCATGAATTATTTAAATAGCTATGTTCTATGAAGTCACTGGGGACACTGAATTAGTGAACACTAAACCAATGCTTCTAAGGAAAATACAGGATCAGTTTCCTATGATTTTCTGGTCACATCTTCATCAACCAATCAACACATAATCTAGTTCTCAGAGAAGCAGCCAACTAAGTCTGTATAGAAATTTTAACAGGTCTGAGACTATTCTCCCTAGAAAGGCCTGTATGCATGGTTGGTCTTTGGCTGGCATCTGAAAATCTGGCCCTTAGAATGCCCCCAGTTAACTGATAATGGGGGGAGAGAAGAGGCTCACTGTGCTTAAACTGTCTGTGTAAATAATATGGTTTATGGTGAATAATGCTCCTTCCTGAGTCTAGAATTTTGGTACATGTTAGAAAACAAGTGCCTAATACCCTATTGGCCATTCCTAAGAAAAACCTGGGACAGCAAGTCTATAATGGACCTTTCTGGGCAAAAATATCACAAGTTGATACATTTCATTGCAGAGGAAAGAGTATATTCTGTGCAACTCCCAGGGGAGGGAGTAAGCAGAAACAAACCTGCATGCTAGCTGGGCATGGCAGCACATGCCTGGAATCCTAGCTACACAGGAGGATTACAAATTCAAGGTCAGCCTAGGCATTTAGCATATTTCAAAAAATAAAATAAAAAGGGATCCACATATAGGCTCAATGGTAGAGCGCTTGCCTAGCATGCAAGAGCACTGGGTTCAATTCCCAATACCACCACAAAAAAACAAACAAGCTTGCATGTTGCTTCAGCCAGACTCTCTTTCTCTTATGATCCAACACTATATCCTTACTCTATTGTTGTAATAAATCACAGCTGGGAGAATACTTGTTCACAGAGATCCTGATATAACTCTCCATTGGAGTTGTGCCTATTTACTCTGAGGAGCAATGTTACACATGACTTTGCAAAAGTTATACAGTAGGATTTTTTCTGAATTTATTTAGTGAGTCCTCTGGCTATCTGCAAGGAAGGGAGCTTAGAAGGGAGTTCAGAAATAAAATCTAGAAGCAAAATGTAGTAGTTATATGACCACAGGCATACAATTTGCATATTTAGTCTCTCTTTTTTTTTTCCCCTCATCCCACCTTAACATGTTGGTCCAAAGTCATTACATGGGCATGAGGGAACCAGGCACTCATCTGGGGAAAGAAAATGGAGGGGTGGCCCAGAGCAGGATGTTGGGGCCTGAATACGATATTGGAACTTACAATGGGTTAAGAGGACACTACATGGGAGGATGGCCTGACCAGTGTTGGAGTCTGAGTGGTGAGCAAGGATTCTGTGCACAGATGATCCCCATGTAGGATGAAGAGGCTATACTCATGTAGGCAGAATGCAACAGGCATCAAAGATCCAATTGGTTGAGTAAGGTTGGGTCTTCCTGAGAGAAATTGGTACAAAGTAGGAAAGGAGCATATCACATGGGAGGGTGGCCTACTATAAAGTATTAGAGCCCAAAGGAGTGAAAAGAGCATCTACTGGGGAGATTGAAGTCCAGAGTAGAATACTGGGGTCTGAGCTGGGTAAGGAAAGGTTTCCCCACCATGGAGTAATAGAGGGAGCCAGCCATTGTATGCTACAGTCAAAACAAGATGATCAGGGTGTGGTGGTGCATGCCTGTAATCCCAGCAGCTTGGGAAACTGAGGCAGAAGGATCAAGAGTTCAAAGCCAGCCTGAGCAAAGGCAAGGCACTAAGCAACTCAGTGAGACCCTGTCTCTAAATAAAATATAAAATAGGGCTGGGGATGTAGCTCAGTGGTTGAGTGCCCCTGAGTTCAATCTCTAGTACAAAAAAAACAAACAAAAAAAACAAACCCAAGATGAAAAAAGTTTCCCTGTAGAGGGGCAGCCTCATGTGTGGTGTCATAGCCTGAAAGGATGGAAGACGTTGTGACAAAATATTGATTTACTAAGGGACTGATCAAATAAGTTAAAGCGTTAAGAACAATGGGAACCACATTTCTCACTTTTGAAGAGTTAATGAGAGAAGCCTAAACTAAACCCTATGATATTAAGGAACTAGAAGCATCTATGTGAACTCATGTTTTTTTAATAAGCACAAAGTAACAATTAATTATGTACATGTCCATCTGCATATATACTTATATATTCCAGAGCTCTGTCCACTAAGAGAGGATGGAAGCAATGATACTCCAAGAATAGCCCTAAGCTTAGTTTCTATACACCATTCTTCACTAAAACAAACCAGTACATCATGGAGAAATGGCTGATTCTAGGGCTTGAGGAGGAAAATTACAGGATAACCCAGAAAATAAAACAAAAAGTAAAAGGGTTCTAAAGATTGATGAATGATGAAAAGTATATAAAAGTCAGCTTGAAGGGCTCCTACAGTCCCCGTTCGGGTCAAAGTGAGCATTAAAAATAAACAACAATAGTAACGGAGTACAACACATTGAATAAATGAAACCATGAGTTCACACTAATATAAATAAATACCTAGAAAAAAAAAAAACTTTTTTGATGAGAAACAGGATATTTATAGGGTCTCAAAGTATCTCCCGACAAAATACTTCTAAACTTAAAAAACTTTTTTCTTGAGAAGAACAATCTGGCAGATACCATTTTAATCAGGTGATCCAAATTAAAACACCACTAATGGGAAAAGTAAAATTGAACACCACCTAACGATACACAATGAAAATACTACTTTTGTGATACTTCTGTTAAAGATACACTATCTTAATTTAGTAATGAGAAAATACAAATAAACCCCAGTCAAGGAACATTCAACAAAATAAGTGACCAATAACTACCAAAAGTGTCAAGACCAATAAAAGGCAAGGCAAGACTAAGCAACTGCTCTTGACTGAATAAGACTAAAGCATCATGACAGCTACAGGCAACACTTGAATCTGGACTTGCTCCGACCATAAAGGATATTACTGGGACAACTCGCAAAACCTGCATGGGATCTGAGGATTAAACAGAGGTAACATATCAATGCTAATTTTCCAACATCGATAGCTTCCTGTTTCCTTTTTTAAGGAAATATTTAAAGTATCTGGAAATGATCAAGAATGTCAGTAACTGACTGCCGAATTGCTTATGAAGATTTATACTGTACTTCCAATTTTCCTGAGTTTGTAATTGTAATTGTAATTGTTTGGAAATAAGAAATACAGCTGGGCACTGTAGCACAGGCCTATAATGCCAGCTATTTAGGAGGCTGAGCCAGGAGGATTGAAAGTTTGAGGCTAGGCTGAACAGTTTAGCAAGACGCTGTCTCAAAATAAAATTTTAAAAAGATCTTTGGATGTAGCTCAGTGGTAGAATGTTTGTCTAGAAAGTATAAGGCCATGAGTACAATGCCCTGTTACCAAAAAATAGAGATAAATATATTAGCAACTGCCTTCCAGAAAAATCACACTGATTCATGCTCTGTTACATTTAGTTACTGGCCAGGAGAGGTGGTGCACACCTGTAATCCCAGCAGTTTGGGAGGCTGAGGCAGGAGGATTGCAAGTTCAAAGCCAGCCTCAGCAAAACTGAGGTGTTAAGCAACTCAATCAGATCCTGTCTCTAAAATACAAAACAAGGTTGGGGATGTGGCTCAGTGGTTGAGTGACCCTGAGTTCAATCCCCAGTACCCCTCCACCCCGGCCGTCAAAAAAGGAGCAAACATTTAATTGTTAAGTGAGCATTAATGAAAAAAAAGAAATTAAAAAAAAAAAAAAAGTGAGCATTAATGTCAAAATTTCACTGGAACATTATGATAATGTAAATCAAAAGCTTACATCAATTTCCATGTGTCGAAACCTGCACACCTGTCGAAAACAGCGCCCTTCCTGCCATAATGTGCAAACAGTTTCATTTCCTAGTGCAGCTTCACAGTGACGGAATGGGCAGCTGTCACCCTGTTAATAAAAAAGAACATAAAGAACATGTGTAACTGAAATAGGCATCCTAGGTAAAGAGTCTAGAATCTAGACAAACATAAATTAGTAAGGAAGACAGGTATGGTAGAAAATAACTGAAATGGGATGACTATAATCTACTTCTTGACAGTACCTTCATCTGACCTGACAACCTGAGTGACACAAGCTGAAAGGGTTGAAAACGACAGAAGTTGTTATGTACTCAATAAAATATCTTACAGTTCATCTTCAAAAGCATTCCACACATCCTAACTTGTGTAATTCCAGCTTTTGAGAGCAAATTACAAAGTTAACAGATAAGGACTTCAGTATAATCAGTCAGTAGAGTAATTGCCTTACATGCATCAGGCCCTTGGGTTCAATCCCCAACACCAAAAAAAGGGGTGTAATCAATCTATAACTAATATAATTTAAGCTTCTCTTCATACCTCAGCTGAAACAAAATGCAAGTATGCAAATTGCTGTTTGTAAAATAGATTACATTATCAGAACTTTGCTTAAAACTTATTATTTTGTGGAGGTCCTCCCCCAACTCCCAGTTAGGGATTGGACCTAGGACCTTATACATCAGGAAACAAGCACTCTGCCACAGAACTATACTCCCAATCCTAAAACTTACATTTTAAATACAACATCAAGATGATTCAAGAAAAAGTTACTATAACACATTAATGTGTTGGGCATGGTGGCATACTCCTATAATCCCAGTGACTCAGGAGGCTGAGGCAGGAGGAATTCAAGTTCAAGATCAACCTTAGCAACTTCATGAGGCCCTAAGCACTTAGTGAGGCCCTATTTCAAAATAAAACATAAAAAACGGATGGTGGGGTTGGGGAGGCTGGGGTTGTGGCTCAGCGGTAGAGCACTTGCCTTGCACATATGAGGCACTGGGTTTAATCCTCAGCACCACATAAAAATAAACAAAATAAAGGTATTTGTCCACCTACAACTAAATATAAATATATATATATATATATATATATATATATATATATATATATATAATTTTTTTAAAGGGTGGGGGATGTGGCTTAGTAGTTAAGCAACCCTAGGTTCAATTTTCAGTACCAAAAACCAAAAAAATAACAACAAACAAACAAAAAAAAACCCATACAAATGCACAGAATGTCATAAAGAAGTAACTGAAAGTAGACCTATCTAAATAGAGATACAGAAGAATCAAGCAGAAAAATAGGAAATTTGGACAAAGACAAAGCAAAAATGCTACAAAAGCATGTTTAGAAAGATAGCTTTATGGCTGGGATTGTGGCTCAGCGGTAAAGCGCTCGCCTAGCACGGGCAGGACCTGGGGTTCGATCCTCAGCACCACATAAAAATAAAGGCATTGTGTTGGGTCCATCTACACCTAAAAAAAAAAAACATATTAAAAAAAAAAAAAGATAGCTTTATATTCTTAGCCACAAGAAATTTGGGAGAAGTCAAATTCAACCCATAATAGTTTCTAAAATATAATACAACCACCCACTCACTTAATACAAAATACATAAAATCAAAGAGAATAAGCCATGGATCAAAGTGCCCACAGTTCCAAAGACACTCTGAATAGATTAATTACAGATAAGAGAACACTGATGACTGTGCCACTGGTCATTTCATTTTTTTTAGAATATGGAAAAATTAGTTATATATAAAATGCAGAAGAAAAATAAAATCCTTCTTTACTATAAAACTGACAGCAGATAAACAGTTGAGCAAAACAAAACAAAAGCAATTTAGGATGCATGAAAAACCCTCATTTATTAAAGAAACTATAAATAAAACTGATTCAGTAATATTAATACTTACTTTGGTACATGTAGAATAGAAAAAAAAATAGCAGTCTTCTCCTTGATTAGACATGCTGGGTAAATTCTTAGCCCAGAAAATGGCTTCTTGAAGTAAGCCACTGCTTCCTCAAGGCGAGGACCAGCGCCAAATCCTTTTGAAATGGGTTTGATCTTCCAAATGACAACTCAACCACAGAAATCGGCTTTAAAACACAATCCTAAAATAAGGAGACTATGAATTAAAACATTTCAGGTAAATTCCTGCAATATTCTCCACCAAATCACCCTGAGATTACTTTGTTAAAACCAAATTTTAATTAATTATATTAACATACACATGTCTCAACAGAGCCTTGTAAACATAATGACTGAGAATATTGTACATTCCCATCTACAATGTTAAAATTTTATTAAAGATAACCATGTCCTTTTTTTTCTTTTGTATTCTCATAGGGTGCCTGTTTATTACTGCTTCAGAATAAATTTATTTTTTGTATTTTTTAAAAAATTTCAGAATAAAATTTATATAAGTATTGTAACTAAATATATGATCTACATAGATTCATGGGATCTAGGTTACTTTACACAAGATACTTTCTAAATCTACATTTCTAGCACTAGGTTTTTTTTTTATCTAAATGAAAAAGTTCAGAAAGCTTCATAACCATTTGTTTTATTTCAAAAGTATACCATTGTAACTAGGTGGGAAAATATTAGCTGTAATAATTGGTGAAAGAATTACCTTTGAAAACATCTGAATTAGCTTATATACTGAAGGTGGCTAAAGAGCTGCATACTATAAGTAAGGAGCAAAATAAGTCTTCAAGACTATTCCCATAAAACAGTAATTCAACAAAACAATGAACATTCTAGCCTCAAGCCCCTGCCATACCCTGGTCCCCACACTAAAGTGTCCAAAAAAGCTTCTATAAAATCCAATATAGGGCTGCGGTTGTGGCTCAGTTGTAGAGCGCTTGCCTAGTATGTGTGAGGCACTGGGTTTAATCCTCATCATCATATAAAAAATAAATAGAATAAAGGTATTATGTCCATTATGACCGACCCCTCTCCCCCTCTCCCTCTCTCCCTCTCTCCCCCTCTCCCTCCCCCCCTCTCTTTCTCTTTCTCTCTCTCTCTCTCTCTCTCTCTCTCCAGCAAATATATAAAAGCATACATGAGAATATGGAAGGGTTTTCTTTATATCCATACACAAGAAGATCAGGTTTCATAAACATTGATCTACCACTTGAAATCAAAACGAACTGAATCTTATCTCCCACTAATAATTCCTAATTCAAGACTACTATGCCATGATGAAAACCAACCTTCAAGTCAACAACCTAGGTTAGGAGAAGAGTCTGTAACTAACCATGTGACAAAAGTTTTAAACTGCATAAACCCTTTGACCCAATTATTCAATTCCTAAAATTTATCCTAAGATAAGAATATTCAACGAATATTCAAGGTAATAATACCCAAGAAAATACATCACCATCTTGTTTCTAATGTTCAAAAACCAGAGTCTGTTTAAAAAAATTATAGTACATCCACAATACAACAATGTGCAGCCTAACAGAGTTTGGTACCAAATAGTTAACACCGATATAAAAATATCCCTAGAAATGGGGATGCAGCTTTGGAATACAGTCATAAGTAGAGGTTGGAAGAGTTCTGAAGCGGTTCACAGAAGAAACCTAGAAATTACAGCTAAAAAAATTATGTTTAAAGGTACTTCTGGTGAGGTCTCAGTTGGAAATAGGAGCAAGTTATCAGAAACTTGAGGAAAGATGATTGTTAAAAAATGGTAGAGAACTTGGTGGAACTGTGTTCTGTTGGGTGGAAGGTAAAACTTGTAAGCAAAGACTGTGGATATTTACCTGAGATGTCTAAGCAAACTGTGGAGGAACAGCATGTTTTTACCGTACTGTTGACAGGAACGTGCAAGAAGAAGAGATATATCAAGGAACTATTAAACAAAAAAGAAGCAGAGCTTAAAGATTTGGAAAATACTCAGCTTATTCATATGGGGATGGGAAGAATCAAGCAAAGTGATGAAGACCTGTAATCCTAGTATCCAGGGGCTGAGGCAGGAAGATCAGATGTTCAAAGCCAGCCTCAAGGAATTTAGTGAGGCCCTAAGCAATTTAGTAAGACCCTGTCTCAAAAAGAAAATAAATAAATAAACATCTGTTCCATGAAAGAACTGATAAGAGGATGAAAAGATAAACCATAGGTTGGGAGAAAATCTTTGCAAGACAGCCAACTTGGAGACCCTGTCTCAAATTTTTAAAAAGGGCTGGAAAAGCTCAGTGACAGAGAGTTCAATTCGCACCACCACATATATAAATATACACAAAATTTGTACGTGTGTGCACATGTGTGTACATGTGTGTGTTATTTTTCATTAAGGGGTAAAAGGTAAATTTTCATTAAGGGGTAAAATAGTTTGAATTGCAAATTTAGGTCTGCAAAGCTCCCTCAAAGTTAAGCAGAATGTGGGGAGATTGAATCTTGAGTAGACAGGCACTTCCTTACTAATGTTTCAACAGAAAGGATCTTCTATGTATGTTTCACATTACTGGACTTCTATAACTTTCATTAGGAAAAAATATGTACATAATTGCTATTTTAAAAAATGGCAATTTGGGGGTTAGAGTTGTGGCTCAGCAGTAGAGCACTTGCCTAGCATGTGTGAGGCACTTGGGTTCGATCCTCAGCACCACATATAAATAAATGAATAAAATAAAGGTCCATCAATATTTTTAAAAATATTAAAAAAAGAAAATGGCAATTTAGCCAGGCATGGTGATGCATGCCTATAATCCCAGTGACTTGGGAGGCCAAAGCAGGAGGATCATAAGATTGAGGCCACCTGGGTAATTTAGCGATCCTATCTAAAAGAGATTGGGGTGTAGCTTGGTGTTAAAGCACCCCTGGGTTTAATCAGTACCAGGGTGGGCAGGGAAGGGTTGAAAGGAAGAAAAACTTTAGAAAACTCAAATTTCTATCTTCTCACCTCAAAGATAGTTTAATGGAGGGAACAGAATAACAGAATAAAAATCAATGAAAAACACAACTGAATTTTAAGAGATCACTGGCAGAACATCTCTGAGAATCCAAAGTAAAAATGGAAAAGATGTCAACGAGAGAAAAGGTATACAACATGGAATTTTAGGAAATTCAATTTCTAGACAACAGAAATTCTAAAAAAAGAAATGAAATTGGTAGCACAATAAGAGAAAAAAATACCAGAAAACTTCCCTAAACTGGATGAATTTGAGCCTTTAGAGGCTTATCATATGCCCTACTAAACTTTTAAGATTATTCTACTCTACATAAACATGGTTAAAAATTTTTAATTCCAACAGTAAAGACAAAGTCATGTAAACTTCCAGGAAAAAGCAGACTAACAAAGCAAAGAACAACAGATTTGACATTATTACACTTCGCATCTGAAATTCTAAATTCCAAAAGACAATACTACACAACTGGATCTAAAGGATATTATGACCTTAGATTTAGCCTTTCAATCTATATTTCATGAACAGCTCAAGTTTTTACACATGGAAAGTCTCAAAAAGTATGCCCTTCCCAGCCATGATGGTGCATACCTTTAACCCCATCAGTTAAGGAGGCCAAGGCAGAAGGATCACAAGTTTGAAGACAGCCTGGGCACATTAGAAGAACTTTGAGCAACTTAGAAAGACCGTTTCAAATTAAAAAATAAAAAGGACTGCAGATGTTGCTCAGTGGTAAAGCACTAGAGTTCAATCCCCAGTACCAAAAATAAACAAAAAAAAAAAAATCCAAGTATACTCTTTATATACTTTTTCCATTTTTGGAAAAAAATCATCCAAGCAAGTATAGCTTAGGAAGAATTACTCAGAAAAAAGAACTCAATAAAAGTGCAAAAGAACAAAACAAACAATATTACAAGTACTATTTCACTCTTTTAAAAAAAGTTTTAAAACAACTACTTCAGACATCTGATTTATGATACAAATAAAAATCCCAATAAAGCATTAGCCAGTTAAACCAGCAATGTATTAAAAGAGTAATACACTCTTCTAATAGGCTGATTTCAGAACTAAGAATGGTCTAACATTAAGCAATTCATTACATTAATAAAGGGCATTAAAAAAACAAAACAAAACAAAACCCAACCCCTGTAGTACTCTAAGCAAGATTTCAAAAAAAATAAAATGGCCAGACACAGAGGTACACACCTGTGATCCCAGCTACTCAGAAGGTTGAGGCAGGAGGACTGCAAGTTTAAGGTTAGCCTGGACAACTTAATGAGATCCTGTCTAAAAATAAAAAATAAAAAATGGGGGCTGGGAATTTGTTTAGTAGTAAAGCATCTCTGGGTTCAATGTGCAGTACAAAAAAGGAGGGACGGAGGGCTGGGGCTGCAGCTCAGTGGTAAAGTGCTTGCCTATCATGTGTGGAGGCATTGGGTTGGACCACATAACAAACAAACAAATGTATTGTGTCTATCTTCTAAAAAAATGAAAAAGAAAAAAATGGTTAAAAGAGAGAAAAAAAAAAAGGAGTTCAAAATGGTATTTTTTTAAAAAGACAATAATGGCTAAAAAAAGGGCAAGCTAAGCTGGGCATAGTGGTGCATGCCTATATAATCTTAGAGCTGAGAGAGGCTGAGTCAGGAGGATTTCAAGTTTAAGCCGGCCTAGGCAATTTAACAAGACCCTGTCCTAAAATAAAAAATAAAAAGGACTGGGGATATAATTCAGCAGTAAATGGACCCTGGGTTCAAACCCTTGTACCCCCGTGAAAAAAGCAAGGAAGTTAAAATGCAACATCTACTCCTGGTTTTAAAAAAATAAAAAAGGAACTGCCTTAGCATAAATGCATATAATCATCAAACTGGCAGCATGCACAGATGGTAAAGTATTAGGGGTGAACTCACTGAAGACAGATGCAAAGATACTCAACTGTTGCCACTATCATTCAAAACTCTTCCAGAGTAGGACACATTCCTATAATCCCAGCAACTCGGAAGGCTGAGGCAGAAGGATCACAAGTTTGAAGCCAGCCTGGGCAACTTAGCGAGACCCTGTCTCAAAATAAAAATAAAAATGCTAGGGATGTAGCAACCCTGGGGTCAGTCAGTCCCCATTACCCTCCGACCCTACCCCCCCAAAACAAAACAAAGCAAAACCAAAAAACCTGTTCCAGAGGTTCTAGTATGTACAGTAAAGAAAAAATACAAGGAAGGATGAGACCAAAAATCATCATAATAAAAAAATCTGCAAATTATATGCTTGCAAACTAGTAAATTTAATAATTTAAAAACAATAAAAATAATAATATAAATATACAAAAAGCAGTAAATCTGCTTAGTGTCAGCAACAATCATTCAGACACGAGCGTCATTCACAATAAAACCATAAAGTACATAGAAAAAAAAATGAAGAGTATGCAAAAGTCACATCGAAGCAAAAACAAACCCCCGAAACTATGAAATGACTAAGGCACAGATGATCTGGACAACGGATAAATTTAAGAAGTAACTTAAAAATGCATACTTTGAATGTAATTCATGCCAAATCCCAATGAGACTTTATTATTGGAATTGACAGATTATAAAATCACCTAAAGTATAAGTGAGGGGGAAAAAAAGAAATGGAAGAGCCTCCCTCTGCCTGATATTACAAATGGCAAATACAACAATATTTACATGTAACGTGGGCAAATGAAATACTGTTCAATAGAATTCAAGAGCACCCCTAAGTTATAATGTGATTTATAAAAATAAGTGGCATTTGAGATTAACAAGAAAAATGGCCAACTATTTGAAAAAAAAAAAGAACTTCGTAACAGTGGCAATGTCATGTAACTACAATCCTCAGCATTTTTAAAATAAAATACATATTCACCTAGACACTCAGAAAAAAAAATTTTTTTAAGCTCAGAGTGGTAAAAAAAAAAACCCTTTCCTAAGGTACCAATGATAAAAATTATAACAATAATATGGATAAAACTGGCAAACATTTATATAGCAAAAGATCTATCAGCAATATGGCCCAAGATTACTATCTTTATAAAAAGATAAACATCTATAACTTTTGCAAATTAAGACCTCCTTAATTGTTCAGTAAACTTCTACAACTTGCTCTTATAAAAATTATATACAAATTATTATTATGATAATTATTATATAAAATAATTCCATAAATTTGCATCCAAGAACTTGTTCTAGGGAAACAAGTTCATGTAGATGGGTGCATAAGGCTACTATTAGACACAGGGATATTTTTATTTGTAAAACCCCAAATGTTTACCAATGAGGGATACATTGAGTTACAATGGACAATAGAACACTACATAATCATTAAAAAGATGAGGCAGAGTAATGTGTATGGGCAAGGAACCATATTGTGATAAAGAACAAACACGTTTCTATTCAAAAACTAAAAGTTTGTGAATAATTACAAGAAAAAAAAATGACTGGACAATAGCCTTTTAATTTCTTACTAGTCCAGAAAAATTTTGCCTTAAATTACAAAAGTTTTTACTCCTTTAATGAGAAAAGACCCATTTCCCCCACTTACATTAGCTGGTTGCTCTCAACAGGAACGTCTGTGTCTTCACTGAGTTCCAATCTATTACGCCTGTAGGTCGAACCAACACTCAATCCATGAATTAATAATAATGAGGCAGAAAGAATTTTCTTCCTCACATTGCCAAGGAAACCTCTCAGCCACAATTGAAACACAGGATGTGTTTTTAAAACATCTCCCAACTACTGGAAGATTAAGTCCATTCGAATAACCTTTGCCAGCCTGGAGACAGCTAGCATTAGTTATCTCCTCAAAAAGAAAAAACAAGAACAAAAAAGTTCATTTAAAAGATGAACTTGAAATTCAAAGATTTTTTTTAAAAATCCATCTTCCATAGTCGAACAATATAATTTAAAAAGGAAAAAAAAAAAAAAAAAGAAAAAGAAAAAAAAAGAAAAAAAAGGGAAAAAAGAAAAAAGGAAAAAGGAAAAGAAAAAAACACCAAAATTCAATAAGATCCAATTTCTGGTCTTCAAGATTTCTTCACCTATTAAGAAAAAAACAGAAACCTTCCCCCATCTTTATTATCTGTATAATAAAAGCATACTTGTATGTAAAAATATATAGTGTTTTATGTATATAATATACACATATACTAACTGGCTTATACACATACATACAAACACACACACACACACAAATGTGTAGAAATAAAACATCTGGGTAAGTTTCCTTTTTAAAAATACACTATAAAAGACTGTAGATTTGAGTACATTATAAAAATAGTGAACTTACATACCCAAGTAGCACGAAGCTAATGTTACACTAAATTTTGCCCAGCCCACAAAATAAAGATGAAGGGAAACCCTTATACATATATCAAGGTGTATAAAATGATGTATCTATATCATCATCAAGGAGTGTTTAACCAAAAAAGATAGAAACGTATAGTTATAGAGTAACTACAGAGTGGTGCAGCAAGCTGTAGAAGGCAGAGCAGCATTATAGCCATTCTGAACTGGCACTGTCAAAATACAGAAAGCTTTTATCCAAGGGAAGACTTTTTTTTTTCCTTCTTTTATATTAACACCAGCCCTGTAAGGGCTTGCTTATGCAGCCTAGAACCAAATTCTTTACTACTGATGGCTATAGCTTTTAAAGACTATAATTATCCATTTACTCCAGTTAGTAAAAGGGTATATTTTGGAGTTGAAATTTCATTTCACAATGGTACATTTACCATTTAAGAATAAAAAAAAAAATTTTTTTTGATGTACAGAAATGAGTTTTCTAAATTTTTGAAACCAGCCCAGTAACAAAGCAATTTTGATTCTCACATAATAAATACTACATAATTTCTAGGCTAAATCTTGCCAAATACTATCCAAGACAAAACTAAAATCAAAACTTAAAAAAAAGTGGACACCTTTTACTCACACTTAATACTAGTCAATTTTCCAGGATTTTTTTGGGCAGGGAATATCCCCAAATCTAAAATGAAAAAAAGGAAAAATTGGGATCTTACATTAGTTATTCAGTCTGAAACTTCTAATAGACTTTTACTAAAAGTCATCATTTTCTGGCTTCCCACTCAAATACAGAAACATACTTCCAGAGTGGAAAGGGACCTTTAAAGGATCACTGGGATTAATTCACTTATTTCACCAATGATTCCAAACACATGCTGACTGCTTATTTTTAGTTAAGAATATACAGTGGCCAAAACAACTTCAGTTAGTTAATATTAATATTATGGATCATTAAGTAAGTTTTTCAAAAGATCACCAAAAATTAAAAAAACATTCTTCAGGAAAGGCAAACTGGTTTTGTTTAAGTATGCTCACAGGGCTTATAATCCAATCCTGTTCAACAGTTTCCAGTTTTGCAAACTTTTTACTATTATTAACCCATAAATTATGCAAAAGCACCTATATAATCTTTACTTTATAGTTTTATCCTATATATAAGGTTAAAAAGACAATTCAAAGACTAAAAATAACTATTTTCCTAATTGTTTCCTCTCTTTCCCTTTTATATAGATTCAATCCTAAACATAAAGGGTAATTCTATCATGCCCAATAATTTGAAATTATAAAGCTGACCAGTATGAGGAGGCAATTAGAAATTTCCAAATAGAAAACAAATTTTTCTTCTTTTTGCCAAATTATAGCATCAGGGTTTTAAAAGATATAGAAAAATGGGGAGAGGGAAGGAATACCAATTTAGTATGTTATTGTTTTTCTCAATTCATTGGTTTCAGAGTAATCAAACCTCTCATGCTGGAGGAAATTTTTATTTTAATTACTAGTTCAATCTACCAGTCAGAAATAGCCTAAGGCCTTTCAATGCTGCACTATATTTTTTTAATTAAAAAATATCTTTTCTTTCTCAAATGATATAAACATTTTCAAAATTTCCAAGGTCTAACATTAAGTTTACAACTGTGAAATCTTTCGAGTTAACCTTCATTTTATCAACATCATATTGTCTCTGAGGAATTTCCAGCCCTTTTTGTTTTTGGGTTTCCCCAGATTCAGTTTTGTGGCTGCTTGTTTTTAGAGATAGGGGTCTGGCTCTATTGCCCAGGCTGGTCTCGAACTTGTGGGCTTAAGCAATTCTCCCGCCTCAGCCTCCCAAGTAGCTGGGATTACAGGAGTGAGTCAACATGCTCGGCTGTTTTTGAAAGAATGATTAGTATGACTATATAATAACTATAGCAGTAAAGATACAATAAAATAGCAAAAAAGTTGCCCATTTTAAATGGAGAAAGGAAAAAGAAATCAAGACAATATTTCTTTTTCATTGCTTTGAACAACCTTATTCTGGGGATCCTGGCTTAGAACCAATGCAGAATAATCATAGTTAACATTTTTCAAGTTCATTTTCAGAAACATCAGCTGTTCTATATTGTCAAAGTCCAGGCTCATGATCTGCTTTGGATGGAAGTGGCTATTTGAAGTAAAGATACATTCAGATTGCCAACTACACATGGGGCAACTTAGATACTGAATAGCAACTTGGGTCAAGGCTGGCCATATGCTCAGTTTCCTTTGCCAATAAATCAAAGGATCATCACCTCCTGAGAGTTCTGAATACTTCTCTTTGAAGTACTCATCCACTATTGCTATTGCAGAAGGAAACATGAAGCCTTTGCTTCCAATGGCAACAGTGTCTGTGGCTGGGATATCCATGGAACCTGAACTGGAGGTGCCTTCTTTTATAGATGAGGTATATGAATCAACTCCTACTGTAACTAAGGGATCAGATGCTTCTGAAGCTGCTATTTGACAGGTTTCTGGTGAAGATTCCATATAATTACAAACCTCTTCTGCAAGAATCTGTTTATAAATTTCTAAATCAGCACCTTGAGGAAAAAAGTCTTCCAAACTGTTCTTAAAGCAAGGATCTAACAAAGTAGCCAAGATACAAGGTTTGGATTTGAGCATGGCACTTAGTAGGGTATCAGTTTCAAGTTTCAGAGATAAACTATCAACCAGATTGAGGGCCTGAGTAATACCTCTGACTTGAAAATCTTCTCTGAGTTTCTGAAGGGAAAGGAGTAGATGATGGATTAGGGGTAGCACCTGATTCAATCCTGTGGTCTTTACACTCACTTTCTGAGTGGCTTCCTCAAATGGTTTAAGAATATCACAAACATATGTCATTAGAGTCCACTGAAGAGATGTGAGCACAACTCCACTGGCTCTACCAAGACTATGGTGAACTGAGTAGCAGTGCTCCAAAAGCCACTTTAACATATAAAAGGTAGAAATCCAATGGCCAGTTTCATCCTGCTTCAAATTCTTCCATGGAAGCTGGTGATCATTTTGGAATTCTTGCAGTATCTGACGGGCCTTGACTGAATGACTAAAATGATGACAGGTTTTCCTAGCAGCCACTAACATATTCTCGATGCTTTTGTGCTCACAGAAAAAGTCCTGAATGACTATATTTAAACAATGCAGGAAGCAGGGCACATGAGTAAAACCACCATCTTTGATTGCATGTACCACATTAGAGGAATTATCAGAAACAATGAAGCTAGGGATAAGGAAATTGGGAGAAAGCCACAGACCAATCTGGTCATTTAATTCTTGTAAAATGTTTGTTATCAAACAGTCTTTGGCCAAACCAGTAACACAAAGCACAGCCCACTTTCTAAAATTGGGGATCCTGCCATTATTGGGAGAAGAGTCAGTTTCCAAAGAGACCCAGTGTACAGTCACAATGAAATAGTCAGTAGATGGGTCATGGGTCCATATGTCAACAGTCAGGTGGATCTTTTGACTTTGGACATTCTCTAAAGTTAAGAAAATCTTTTCTCTGACACAGTCATATAACTGAGGTACAACCTTAGTGAAAAAGTAAGTTTCTGATGGCAATCTATAGTCAGGAGCCACAATCTGCAGGAACCTCTGAAAAGCTGGAGTTGAGAAGTAGTTGTAAGGATGCATATCCTCCACAATCATTTGAATAATTGCCTGACTTATTTGACTTGAGGCTGGATTTTCACAATATGTTGCTTCTCTCTCTTGTTCATGCATGAGACTGTCTTGCTCTACAACAGGAATAGGACTCTCAGATCTATTTTCAACCTCTAACACAGGAGGTTCATCTGAATCAGAGTCACTAAGATCCTCAGCTGTTAAATCTTGGCTGCCTGTAGACTTCTCTCCATGAGTATCATTCAAAAGATCACTGCTCTCAGTCTCAGTCTCATCTAATCCATTTCCAAGAGCACCACTGTCTTTGTTGGCAACCGCCCAATGGATGGGATGTGTGGCCTGCAGGTGTCGTTGAAGTGTTGAAGTTCCTAAGTGGGAACCTGGCCTACCCCGGCTCACACTTCTTTTACATATATTACACACAGCTCTTGAGATGTGCTGAGGGTCAGTGTAAAAAAAGTTCCAAACTGCAGATGTCTTGGCTCTGGTTCCAGGAATTAAGGCATGCTTGACAATGTTACTTTTGATGAGAAATCTCCCTCTTTCTGCCCTTAGGGCATCAGATGCTGATTTATCACGTTTCTTACCCATTCTATTATCATCTAATGAATCAGCAGGAATATAATCAAAGCTTCCATTGCTTCCAGGAGAAGAGGGAGATAAAGATACATCCAAGCTAAAGTCCTCCTCCCCACTAGTGACTCCAAATTTGTTGGCCCTGGTCCAGTGAGGTGAATGCCTTGCCTGCAAATGTCGCTGAAGAGTAGATGTACCAAGATGACTGCCTGGTTTACCTCTGCTAACACTTTTTTCACAGAGGTTACAAATAGCCCGCCAGGTGTACTGGGGATCAACATGAAAGAAATGCCACACGATGGAGGTCTTAGCTCTTGTACTAGGTAGATAGATCTGTTTTTCTATATTGCTCTCGAAAAGACTTTCTTCATCCTGTTCAGAGGCAGTGGGGGCTAACAAAGCAGGAGCATCTGCAACAGGCCTTCCAGATCCCAAATCCTTAGTAAATTTCTTGGCAAGGATCAACTTTTTTCGGCGCCTTTTCCCTTTAATTCGCAAACCCTTCTTTCTTTTCTTTTTAGCAGGCAATTTTGCCTCCTTATCCACTCCTTCTGCCACCATCTTTCCTTCTACCACATCTTCTTCGGCTGCATTAGAATTAATGGAAACACATCCCAGAATCCCAGCACCATTAAAAGTTCTGCATCTTCTACGAGGAGAGAGGGAAGAAACTGGTGCACTTAAAGTACATACACTCATTCTCTTTATGTCTCCAAAATTCGTACCAGAATTTGTTAGTGTGTTTATTACTCAAGCAGAAATACAGCTGTTCCTCTCTCCTTGCATTACCTTTTCTCCAATTTCTACAGGGAGTCAAATTCCCTTTGGACCAATGAATTCGAAGCCAGGTTATTTTTGGAGGAAAAATTACAGCAGTGAAGAACATTCCCAAACTCTTTCATAGAGGGCTTTAAGAACCCTTTCAACTTTTTGAGTTCTGAATTCAAAGTCCAGTGTCCTTACATTATTAAAAAACAAAAAAACAAAACTGAGGCCCACTCTCCAACAGTCATAGAGTTGAACTGTTTAGTACCAGCTAAATGCCAGGTCTTTCAAACACCAGGTTCATGCTCTTCCTGCTTCACCAAGAACTATACCTGCTTGAAATGTCTTCAATTGTTAATATTTTAAGATGTCTCATGATAGCCACGATTTTCCCTTAGTTCTGAAATTTTCAGGAAATTTAATTTAAACAAAAACATAGTGCATCATTCAACATTCATAGTTTAGGACTGTGATTTGTCAATACAACCCCCAAAAATCAATTCTGGAAAGCTAAATGAGACTCCACATACTGGTCATTAACAGGAAATGTAGTTGGGCCCTTTCACTTCTGACTATAAGTAGTACATTTTTTAAAAATGCAGATAGCTGGAAAAGATCCTTTGGAAATAAAATTTTAAAACAGGAAAACAAGTTGCATTTTCAATTTGCCGTTTCTACCAAGCGTTAATGTTTTCAGACTGAAGCAGCATTACAGGTTGTAAATAAGTAACTCATAAGTTGGACTCTATATGAACAGTAAAAACTGAAATATGGGCTTTAAACTACTTTCATTCCTTTTCCACGGATCCCTCCCCTTTCCCCAATACCTACACACTTTTACCCTAAAAAGCATCTCTATCACTAGTTCCACCTCCTTCTCAAGGTCCAGAATCAAAGCCTGGAAGATGTCAACAATATGGGCCTTCCCCATAGGAATCCGCACCAATTATGGGAGTTTAGGGGGTGTTCTTCATTACGGTTCCACCAATCCTATAAGGAGAACGGAAGTGTCCCTGTAGCTCTCGACTTCGATGCTCGGGGCTGGGGGAGGGAGTGTAACTGGGGTGGGGAATGGGTGTAGGATCCCGGAATAAGGTCAATGGCTTTGAATGTGGAGTTTGAGAAAATCTCCAAAGTAGTAAGACCCCGGAGAGGAATGAGAGTAGGTCAACTCAGGTCCTGGCACTTGGTCTGCTTTAGGCAGTGAGCGTCCGCTAAACTGGAGAAACTGTTGCCCCGAAGAAAGCAATCTAGTGTCAGTTCGCTCTCCGGGGGTCGGGAACAGTCGGCTCTCGGGGAAGCTCCCAGATTCGCGAGCACCGGATGTGGGGGAGGGGAGGAAGGGTGGTTGGGAAGGGAGCAGGCGCCGTGGGGGTGGGGCGCAGTGGGGTGGGGGTGGGGTGGGGAGGATGGGAAAAGTGAGCGGGAGCCTGGCTCCCAGCCTTCACCGACAAGGGCCGCGGCTGGGAGGGGGTGGTCGTTACCGCGGCGCTGCAGAACCCCGCTCTAACTTCCCAGGCTAGGCCGCGACCCGGGGGCGAGGGGAGGCCGCTGCCACTCCCCTCGCCCTCTCCCCCACCTCCCTGGCTCCAAGCCACCCGGGAATCAAGAAACGGGTCTAGTTACCAGAGAACAGAAACTTTACCGAACCGATGACACTATCTCCGACTCCCGCCTGCTGCCACGTCTTTCTTCTTTCTTAGCCGCGGCCGCCCGCCGTCCTCACAGCAGCAGAACCAGCAGAAACCCGAGACTGCCAGCGTCAAAGATGGCGCCCGGCTACAGCTCAGCTCTAAGACCCGGCCAGTAAAAGTGCCAGCACGACGCAGAGCGCGGGGATTCTGGGAGTTGTAGTTTGCTCTATGAGGCGATGCCTAAGATGGCTTCCCCGGGTCACAGGGTCACGTGAGAGGGGAGGTGCTGGGCCAAGGGGTAGCCTTGGCAAGGGCTGTTTTTGAAAGTTTCCGGGCCCCTAAAACCGTCTTTGATAAAGTTTTGTTATTTTTTTAACTTCATATCAGATAATCGAGAAATAAATGTCCACCAGACCATAAGCGTTCTCATTTTCCTCTTATCTAAATTTGCCTAATGAATATATCATTCAAACCGTGTATAAATTTAATTTAGAAATAAACTTTTTCCACATATTGTTGAAGGATTTGGTGGCTCAGTGGTTGAATGCCCCTGAGTTCAATCCCCAGCACACACACACACACCCTCCCCCCAAAGAGGAAGAGTCCTGAATGTTGAAGGATTTGTGCTTTTTAAAATTATTATTATTATTACTATTATTTAAATGTGAAGACAGGGTCTCGCTAGGTTGCTTAGACCCTCACTAAATTGGGCTGATGCTGGTCTTGAACTTGCAGCCCTGCTTCAGCCTCCTGGGTCCTGGCATTACAGGCGCGTGCTCCCATGTCTGGCTTGTGCATTTACTTTCAATTTGCAGAAGTGAAATTGGGCTTTGGAGGGTTTTTGTTTGTTTGTTTGTTTGTTTTTTGTATGTGTGTGTGTGTGTGTGTGTGTGTGTGTTTCTTAAAACAAAGTTGTGTATCAGGCTTATTAATAAGTTCATGAGGGTTAGGGGAATGAAAAGGAAAACATAAGCAATTGCTGTTCCATTTCATTATAAACATCCTGTATTTTCCATTTGAATGTTTTGATCTTAAAAAAAAAAAAAAAGAATCACAGAAATATGTAGAATAGAAAGTTAAAATCTGGATTAATCTCATTCCTGGGAAATTTAATCTCACTGATTTCACATACATCTTTCCTAACTTTTTAAATATATTACATGGATGTAATAAGAGCTAGAGATCTCTCCGGGTTCGTAGATCAGCAGAACTTGCTTCTGAAGCAACATTTTACCTAAACTTTACTTGGGTGACGATACATTCTGCTACTGCGAAAGGATACACTTGATGGTAAAGCTGATGGAGACTCCAGGCACCTTTTATTTCTTTTTATGCTAGTCCTGTGGGAGTCCCAATCAGATCGCAAATGGCAATCTAAGGGATCCATTAGTCAGGGGAGTCCTGAGTTTCCTTACACTTTGACTTTTATCTTCTTTCAAAGATGAGAAGCCACAACATTAGAATTCGCCAGTCCTTGCCTTACATTCAAAACTCTTGAGATGGGGTCAAGACAGATTTCACTCTGATGACCATGTCAACAAGACCTAACAAGCAGGTTCCTGGTAACCAATTTCTGTCTGTTGTTTGTCTCCACAACACCTAGGGTTCTTTGTAATTTCACAGATGGCTTTCCAAAGAATTTGCAGGTTTTATAGCCAAGGCCTTCACAAGCTGCTGTCCTGGCCTGAATGGCATTCTATATATAGTTTATAGATATAACATATTTCATCAAATTATATCATAAGATGCATTCTTCTTTTGTGAGCCTCCAAGAGAAAAAAATACAAACACACAAAACTCTGCTCATTAAATTCTTACAGGTTGGGCTGGGGATATAGCTTGATTGGTAGAGTGCCTGCCTCACATACACAAGGCCCTGGGTTCAATCCCCAGCACCATCCCACCCCACCCACCAAAAAAGTTCTTACAGGTCATTGATCAGAGATGCTAAATTGAAAAGGATATGCATCTTAGAATGAATTAAGTGTAGGGATGGGCGATGTAGCTTGGTGGTAATGTGCTTACCTGCCTATGCCTAAGGCCCTGGGTTCAATCCCCAGCACTACGAAAAGAAAAGAAATGTGTATTGTAACAATAAAAACAGGCATCAACTATGCATAGGATTTTACAATTTGCTTATTTCCACTTCATAATATATCTTGAATATCTTTTAACAGTCATCAGTACTTATAGGCTTAGAGGCTTACTTTTTTTTTTTTTTTTTTTTTTTTTTTTTGGTACTAGGGATTGAACCCAGGGGTGCTTAAGCACTGAGTCATATCCCCAGCCCTTTTTATTTTATTTTATTTTTTATTTTGAAACAGGGTCTTGTTAAGTCACCTAGGACTTTGCTAAGTGGCTGAGGCTGGCTTTGAATTTTCAATTCTTTTCCCTCATCCTCCCCAGTTGCTGGGATTAAAGGCATGCACCACCATACCAGCTATTACCAATTTTTTTTTTTTAACAACTCCCATCCCCCTCACTATAAGGCTCTTTTTACAGTTTGTTCCATCAGTCCCTTACCAGTGGAAATAACCATATTTCATATTTCAGTTTCTCCCAATGTGGGGAAGAAAAAAATAGGGTAATGGGGACATTGAAAAGGGCAAAAATTAAAAACCTGAGGCTGTTGAGAAGAGGAAGAACTAGTTGGGGAAACCCTATGTCGAGGGAGAATCCATATGGGGATCTCCCCTAAGCCCCCAATACATACACACAAGATTCTCAGAGGTGAGTGTGGGCTTGCCCTTTGGATGTTACAAGTGGGTAAAGTGTCTAGACCATGCACACAATGCCAGATTGCCCATGCTTAAAAAGCACCTCAAACTACAAATGAATTTCAGTTTCCAGATCTCTTTCATAAATAATTACAGAACCATGTAGCATGTTCAATAAGTTTTTGCTTTGAGAGCAAAGTTTTCTAGAAAAAGAATGCAAAATTATTGAGACAAAATTATGTTCACAGTGGCACACACCTGTGATCCCTGCAACTTAGGAGGATGAGACAGGAGAATCTCAAGTTCAAAATCAGTTTCAGCAAAGCCTCAGTGACTTAGTGAGACCCTATCTCAAAATAAAAAATAAAAAGGTCTGGGGGATATAGCCCAGTGAGAAAGCACCCCGAGCTAAATCCCCAGTTCCAATAAAGAAACAAATAAATAAATAGACTATTAGGGTTCAGGATGTAGCTCAGTGGTAAACTGTTTGCCTAGCATGTGTGAGGCTTTGGGGTTCAATCCCCAGTATGATAAAAAGACTGAACTAGTGGTGATGTTGGGCAGGACTCACAATAGAGTCAACAAAGTCTGTTATCCACCTCCCCTCCTCTATTTTTTCTTCTTTTTTAAAATACTGGGCCTTGAACATCCTGAGCAACATCTCTAGCCCTTTTATGTATTTGTTTATTTATTTGTTTGTTTGTTTGTTTGTTTGTTTTGGGGGGGGGCGGTACTCGGGATTGAACTCAGGGCCATTCAACAACTGAGCCACATCCCAAACCCTATTTTGCATTTTTACTTAGAGACATAATCTCACTGAGTTCTTTGCTTTTGCTGAGGCTGGCTTTGAATTTGCAATCTTTCTCAGACTCTGGAGTTGCTGGGAATTACAGGTGTGTGCCACTGTGCCTGGCCCAGCCCTTTTTATCTTTATTTTTATTTTTTATTTTAAGGTCTCACAAAGTTGTCCAGGCTGGCCTGGAACTTGTGATCTTTCTGACTCAGACTCCAGAGTAGCTGGAATTCTAGGCATGTACCACCAAGCTTGGCCCTTTTTCTATTTTATCCTTAATTTGTCCCTCTCTATTTGTTCCTGAAAACCTGATAACAGTACTTGACTCCCCCTCTATTTAAAAGTATGCTCAATTCCTTGTTTCCCTCTGGCATACCTAATTTCTTAATTTATCTTTCTGGCCAATTTCCTTGGCCATTTTCCCACCTCTAACATACTTTTAAATCTATTTCATCTGGATTTTATGTCTCCGTGACTTTTGTGAAATTCCTTTGGTGGGGTCCATTGTTGTAAGTTAAATAAATACTTTTCAGGGTTTATTTTCTCATTATTATTAGACATAACTTATTGATAGTTTATTCTGTGTCAGGCACTGTTATCAGGTTTGTGTATACTACTCTGTTTAATCCTCGCAATAACTCTATAAGATAGAAGCTCAGATAATCCCTTTTTACAAATGCTTGTAAAGTTCCAGTGATTTATCCCAAGTGTCATTGCTGACTGGTAAGTGAGAAAGTCAGGTTTCAAACCAGATCTGTTTGACTCCAAAACATCACAGTCATTTGATCTGTTGGGCCATTTTCTCTTTCTTTCAGCTCCCCCCTCCCTTGGTTTAAAGGACAACATTCTATCTTAGTTTCCTTCCAAACTCTTTGGTTGCCTATCTGTATTCCTTGGCAAGTTCCTGTTTCTCTGTGCTTCGCTTAATTGTTGGTGTTCCCCGGGATTCAGTCCTCTTCAATCCTCATCTTTTCTCTCTGCATTCTTTCCCTGAGTTGTCTCATCCATTTCCATGGTTTCAACTATGAATTAATTATATGTGGTGACTCAGATCTTATCTCGGAACCAGATCTCTGTTCAACTGCCTACAGGATTCATCAGTTGGATGCTGCAGAGGCACTTTTAAGTACAGCACATGGAAAAACTGAAATCATCACCTGATCTGGTCCCCAACATCACTTCCTGAAGCCTCTGTCTTAGCGAATGACACCATTCACCATCCACCTGGTCATTAATCAAGACTTTATCCAATCACTATAATGCACTTTGACTTTATTACCTCCTGGTTTCTTTTTTCTTTTGGTTCTGAGGATTGATCCCAGGGCCTTGCATGTACTAGGCAAGGACTCTGCCACTGAAATACATCCCCAGCCCCTGACTTTACTCCAAAACATCTCTTAAATCTACATTTTTCTTTTTTATCCCCATTGATTCTGACAAGATGAGCATAAGGTCCTTTCTTAGCATCTGGATGGCCATCTTAAGTGACAGCTGTCATTTTAAGGAAAAAGTTCCCCTTTCTGGCCCAAGGGCGTTTCTGAGAAAGGATCACCACTCCCTCATACCAACCCAACCCCTAACTGCCCACGTTAGGACATACCCTGAGCCTCCCCCATAAAAGTCCCAGAACCCAAGCCTGTGTTGCCTCTCTCTCCTATAGAGAGATGGCCTTTATTTGTCAGCTCGTGTGCATCTCTGCCTGGTCTCTGTCTTCCATTTCTCCTTACCCATCTCTCGTTCCTCGCTTTCCCTTCTCCCACCATCCCCAATTTTTTTTTTTCTAGAAAAATTTATCAACAGTGACTAACTGAGGAGAATAGGGCTGGATATCTGAGGTAGAAAGATACTTTTCATTGTGTGTTCTTTTGGTTTGGGTTTTGGTTTTTAATGGAACTGGGGATTGAACCCAGGGATGCTCTATCACTGGGCTACTTCACTAGCACTTTTTATTTTTTATTTTGAGGAAGGGTCTAAGTTCCCCAGGCTGGCCTCAAACTTGAGATCTTCCTGCTTCAGCCTCCCCAGTCACTGAGATTACAGGCATGCACCACCATGCCTGGCTAGGTAGTCTTATCTGTGGTCATTAACACTATTTCCATAAGAGGTCTAAACTTGTCTTTTGTTTTTATTTTTTTGTTTGAGGAAATTGAACTCAGGGGCACTCAATTCACTGAGCCACATCTTCAGTCCTGTTAGCATTTTATTTAGAGGCAGGGTCTCACTGAATTGCTGAAGCTGGCTTTGAACTCGAGATTCTCCTGCCTCAGCTGCCCCAGCTGCTAGTCTTTGATTTTTATAGGTACTATTAACCTATGTAGATCTGTTAAGGGCAGAGTAACATGATTATAGTTATCCTTCTGAGTCATGGATTCAGAATTTCACTTCAAAAGTAAAAGCTAAATTATGCCCAGTATGGTGGCATATGCCTGTAATCCCAGGGGCTTAGGAGGCTGAGACAGGAGGATCACAAATTCAAATCCAACCTCAGCAACAGTGAGGAACTAAGCAACTCAGTGAGACCCTTTCTCTAATAAAATACAAAATAGGGCTGAGGAAGTGGCTCAGTGGTTGAGTGCCTCTGAGTTCCATCCCCTGGTACACTTTATCAAGCCACTATCCTCCAAACTAAAATTGTTAGTAGTAACAATCTTTTAAAAGCTTATCTTTGTATACTCCTAATTGTATCATGATTCTCATCTTTAAGTAAAGATAATTGGATGTTCTCAACACTTTGCATTCTAAGCAGTGCTACTCTGGTAATTAAAAGAATTGGGCATTGGTCACTTAAGGTGTACATCTGTAAACAAGAAACTTAGAAAACTACTTCTACTTTAATCATAAAATATTTTGTTTATTTATTTTCTGGTTGTATACAAAGTATATTCACACCAATTCATATTTTTTTAAATAATCCTCTTTTTTTTTTCTGTCAAGGTCGCTACTATTATGGAGACTTTTTTTTATATATATATTTTTTATTCTTTAGTTTTCGGCGGACACAACATCTTTGTTTGTATGTGGTGCTGAGGATCGAACCCGGGCCGCATGCATGCCAGGTGAGCGCGCTACCGCTTGAGCCACATCCCCAGCCCCCCCCCCACCTTTTTTTTTTTTTTTTTTTTTTTTAAAAAAAAAGAGAGTGTGAGAGAGAGAAGGCGGGGGAGAGAGAGAACTTTTTAATATTTATTTTTTAGTTTTCGGCGGACACAACATCTTTGTATGTGGTGCTGAGGATCGAACCTGGGCCGCACACATGCCAGGCGAACGCACTATCGCTTGAGCCACATCCCCAGCCCACCAATTCATATCTTTATACTTGTACTTTGGATAATAATGTCCATCACATTCCACCATCATTTCTAACCCCATACCCACTTCTTTCCCCTCCTACCCTGACCTATCTACAATTTGTCTGTTCCTCCCATGCTCCCCCTCCCTACTCCACTATGAATCAGACTCTGTCTTTCTTTCTCTCTCTCTCTCTCTCTCTCTCTCTCTCTCTCTTTCTCTCTCTCTCTGTGTATCTCACTATTTTTTATTGAATATTTGTTTTTTAAAATAGTTTTCCATGTTTGTAGCTTGCTATTTATCTTCTTTTTTATTTATGTATGACAGCGGAATGCATTGCATTTCTTATTACACATATAGAGCACAATTTTTAATATCTCTGGTTGTATACAAAATGTATTCACACCAATTCGTATCTTCACACATGAAACATTTCATTTAGTTTTAAGACAAGAAAGGAAGACATAAAATAGCAAATCTAGATAGGAAATCTATGTCACTTAATATTTTATAATTGTGTTGGGCATGGTGGCACAGGCCTGTAATCCCAGCAGCTCAGAAAGCTGAGGCAGGAGGATTGAGAGTTCAAAGCCAACCTCAGCAATTTAGGGAGCCCTTAAGCAATTCAGCAAGACCCTGTCTCTAAATAAAATATAAAAAAGGGCTGGGGGACTGGGGTTATAGCTCAGTGATAGAACACATGTACCTATCACCTCTGAGGCATTGGGTTCAATCTTCATCACCACATAAAGATAAATAAATAAGATAAGGGCATTTTGTCCATTTACAACTAAAAATATTTTTTAAAAAAGGGCTGTGGGTGTGGCTCAGTGGTTAAGTTCCCCCGAGTTCAATCCCCAGAATCAAAATAAATGAATAAACAGATAAATAAATAAATTTATAAATGGATAAAAATAACCAGTTATTATAAGTTTTTTTTTTTTTTTTTTTGTGTGTGTGTGTGTGTATAGAATTATGTTCTACCTTGCAACTAGGATGGGAATTTGAATTTATGAAGAGATAATTAGGAAAGCCTGATGGTCCTATTATAATACAATCAATCATAATAGTTATCCTAAAATGCTTCATACAATGAAAATAAATAGTTTTGTCAATTACTAAACATTCTTCAAAATTCTAACCATAGCTGTTCTAAGATTTTTTTTCCTCATTCACAGTTTTGATTCTTCTCTAAAGAAGATTGTTTCTTGGTTCAGAACTACTACACAAAACTGGATTTGCTTTGCTCTTGTTAATTTTGTTTTGTAGTGGGTACAGTAGTACACATCTGTAATCCCAGTGACTCAGGAGGCTGAGGAAGGAGGATCACAAGTTTGCAGCCAGCCTGGGCAAATTAGATAGACCTTGTCTCAAAATAAAAAATAAAAAGGGCTCAGTGGTAGAGTACCCCTGGATTCAATTCCTAGTACCACAAAAAATTACTTTGTATCATAAAACTTTATAACTGTTGCCTGATAGTATTTTGCAGAAACACAAGGTGTAACCGAACAATCTGAGCAGTGTTTGGAGATGATAGCCATCACTTACAGGACAGATAAGATATGACACTGCCCCCCCCCCTATACTAAGTTGTCCCCAGTTCAATAGAAGGAGTAACTGTAAAATTACAAAAGTGAAAATTAGAACCAATTACTCCCACTTCAAAATTGAAGGAACTGGCCTTCTGGATGTTCAGTGACCAAGATTTGGAGGCCAAAACCAAGGAGGATTAAAGGGCTAAGAGGACAGCCAATATTTTGGCCCTTATCCTCCAAGTTCAGCCAGGACTCAGGGGATGGCAGGACCCTCTAAAAGGGTCTGGTAGCTCTGGTGAGTCACCCAATATTCTGATCAGGGGGAACATGAACCCTAGAGATTAGAAGCCAACTGGTGTACACTCTGCAAGGAGGAGGGCCACTGGAAAACAGAATGTCCCCAAAGCTTCCAAGGAAGCTATGTGGTCAGTGAGACCCTGACCATCCCAGCAGATGACACAACTTGCAGAGGGAAGTGCCTGAATGAGCCAAGAGGGTCCTCACAAGATCCTAAAAGTTACCTCTGAAGGAGTTTTGATTGACCTTAACAGTAGGACAACACAGGGACTGTCTACTCTGTCTTGAACATAAGCAAGGAAGTATAAACAAAGACAAATGTACTAATGTGAGAGTCAAGAAAAGTCAAAGTCATGCACGGATAATTACAAGGAAAGACAGTGGTTCTTTTAAATGGAATTCAAGGTGTGAACTTGTGTCACTCCTACCAAAAGTAAGTAAAGCTGAGATTGTTGTAGAAAAAGGGTTCTTTTGTGTTATTGCCTGAGACTGAAGTTCTTCCCCTAGGCAGCCATGCATGAAGGTGAAACTCATATTTTAGGCAAGAACACTTTATTTAGATAAAAATAAGAAAATGGCCCCCTCCCCCCATTCTTTTTTCAAAGAAGTTCATACTCATGGAGCTATTTAAAAGGAGAAGGAGAGAGAGAGCCAGACATGGTGGTGCACACCTATAATCCCAGTGGCTTGGGAGCCTGAGGCAGGAGAATCCCGAGTTCAAAGCCAGCCTTAGCAATTTAGTAGGCCCTAAGCAACTTTGTGAGATCCTGTCTCTAAATAAAGTATAACAACAACAACAATAAAGAAAAAAAGAGAAAGGAAGAAAAAGGGCTGGCTGAGTACCCCTGGATTCAATCCCCAAAAAGAAGAAAGTACCTCTACACAATTTATTTGGTCAGATATCTTCTGACTTTGGCTCCCTCTTAAATTTTGTTTACAATTTATAATGGTACTTCTACTTTTAGACTTAAGTATCTGACTCTTTTCACTTAGATGCTTAAGCCATTATTTAAAGACTGTTTTACTGTAACAGGGATTCACTTGATGTTTTGACTATTCACTTGATGTTTTGGCTTTGAAATGTACATGCTGTTTTTCTTTTTCCAAATCTTCTTTTCCCTAAACTTTTTCTTCCTGATCTCTCCTCTCTAATCTCATTTTCTCTGAATCACTCCTATAAAAGCCCCTGTTCCTACAGATGGGCAGAATCACAGCTTTTGGGACAGGAGTGCCTGTGTTTCTCCTTTGCTAGCAAAGCAATAAACCTTCTTTTTCCTTTTTCTCAAAACCATGTCCTTCTTAATGGACTGGCATTGGGGACAAGGACCAAGCTTTCGGCAACAAATTTGGTGACCCAGATGGGATCCAAGAGCAGTGCCTGTTCCAACTTTCTTTGGCAGGCCTGGCTTTCCAAGGAATCCCATTTTCATGCTGAGGATTCATAGTGCTGGTGAGTCTGTTGAGATCCTACTGCTGAAGAAATTGGGATACGGTGTGAGTTTGCCTCAGACAGAACCAGAGGAGCTCTTCCTATGAGTAAAGGGAGGGATTGAGGGACCATCCCAGCAGCTGGTGAAGCTCTTTTTGCTTTGGGGAACTCCCGCCTTCTCTCCCTGAACTGCACAAGTTGCTCCATCAGTTGGTCCACTTTGAGAAAAAGGAAACTGAACTCAGGAAAGTCACGACAACTTTGGTCATTTGATAAGCTCCCCCATTGTGCATACCAGGACCCTTGATTCTACACATCTGGTTCACCTTTGTGGGAACATCTGGTTCCTCTGTGGGGACATCTGTGGCACTGTTGGTGTAGAAGTCACGGTTAAGCAAGAGTTGGGAACTTGGGATGTTTCCCTATCTGGCCTGTCGGTTTTAAAGGCTCCAACCTGTTAGCCGTGGCTTGGGAATTCCCTCTGGTTGTCTGTTTTGTTCGAATGTGTTGCTGCTCCTTGTAAGAAGACATGGCAGGTACGCATTGATTCCATAGGTAGGGAGTGTCTTGGGAAAGATCTTGGCTGGTCAATCTGAAGGTTCCCATTTATTGGCCATGGGTTTTAGGACTTCTCTCTGGTTGTCTCTCTGTGTTTCTTTTTGTACAATCTTGCAATTGGAATTGGCCTGTCAGGGGTAAAACGAGTTGAAGAAAGGGCCACTTATAAGTCTAAGATAATGTTTTACTATAACAATCTGACTTTTAAGTAGCTTTCTAAATTATTATACAATCTTGCAATTATAATTGGTCTGTGAAAGGTAAAGTAAATGGAAGAATTTGTACGTGCAGGTCTGTCTGTTTTAAAGATTCCCATCTGTCAGGCCTGGTTTCAGTGATCCTCTTGTGTGTGTGTGTGTGTGTGTGTGTGTGTGTGTGTGTATACATATACACATACATACATATATATATGACTGATCTTTAAGACATGGGCCATGCTGCATGATCTTACAGGTAGCCTCTTGAGCAGAGACATCTTGGCTGCATGGACCACCCATAGGGATAAGCCTGTCTGAGAGAAAGATGGTTTACTGTAACACAATCTGGCCTTTGAATGGTTTTTCTGGATTATTATGAAATCTTGAAGTTGAAGTTGGTCTGTCAGGGATAAAGTGTGTGAAAGAGATTCTGTATGTACAAGGATTTATGCAGTTGCATGCTAAGAGGTCTGAACTGTCAGGAACTAAGTTGAAGGTGCCAAAAGACACTGCCTCTGGTGTGTGAGAATAGTGGGACACCAGAACAAAGGGTTTAAAAACTTAAATCTTTTAAAACCAGTGCTGGCACTCCCAGTACTGTCTCTCAGCCTGGCCAGGCAGCTGCAGATATCTCTCTGTGGGTCAAGGACACCAGTCCTAAACTGGAGGGAAAAATCCCAGAAAAGCTCTCTGCCTGGGCTGTAGAAAAATGGCCAAGAAAAATGTGGCCTCTGCCCTGCCTTTCAGCCCCTTTTGCCCCTGGGCTAGAGGGTGGAGGCTGCTGGCCACAAAGAATGTCAGTTTATGACCTGGGAACAAGAATAGTCTACCCTTTTAAGATCTGACAGGACACCCCATTTGGCCAGGGGATATTCATTACTGGGGCAAAGCAATTCTTGCTGTAATAGTATCCCATTAAACTAGATGCCTGGGGGAACAGGCAGAATAAATAACTGCACCCGGAAAAGGAAAAGACAGAAACTAAGACCAACCTGCGTTTTGTAGGCAGCCTCTGAAAAGGGATCTTCAAGGAAGCCTAAAAGGATGGAAAGGGCCTCCTCTGTTGCATATCAATATGCCTAGTATAAGAAAAAGACCCCAAAGGGACTCTGGGTACAATTGACAGTGGGGAACTCATTTAAAGTTCCTGGCATTGTGATAATGGCAATAGAGACAAGTCAGGCTCAAAAGTATCCTGTGTTCCAACCCCTTAAATGCAACCTGGGAGAAAAAAGTTAAGGCACAGTTGGTGTACGTGCTGAATTGTCCAACCCTCTCCTGGGATGGAATTTGTTGTGTAAATTAAATTCACAGAAAACATTCATAAAGTCTGTTTCAGAATATGAATTTAAGAAATAGTCTGAAGCTAGAAAAGATAAAAGAAAGTTATAGGTATGGAAATATATTTTAGTCTGGAAAAAGGTATTTCTGGATGAGAAAGTATTCTGTCTGGTAAAGTAATATTCTTGGGCTAAAGTCCAAGATGAAAGTGGGCAAAACTAAAGATATAAAGTAGTTGTGAATGTTTAAATTACAGAAGGTTTGTAGAAGGTAGATCTCAAAAAGCTTGTGCTTGATTATGACTATAATTAGTACAGTCAAAATTCTTTGAACTTTAATGTACTGATATGAAGCAAAGTCTGAAACATTAATCTGCTCTTATCTATGGATAATTTTCATGAATTTTTTTCAGTTTTATTACTTGAGGAAACTAATCTTAAAGGAATTGGGTTTTGTACCTGTTTTAAATGATTACTTTGTAACTGGTTAAACAAACAACTGTTATTTAAGTTATAACAATATAGTTGATACCCAACATATTTGTGACTAGGTGTACATATGCATCTGAGAATTATCTAAGTCTTGGCTAAGGGTTATGTAAAAGTTTATAAAATGGAAGTTTATGTAAGGTTACTGGAAAGATAATCAAATAAGTGCTCTATTTTATCTATTGTATCTGACATAGAAGGGCCACACTGTCATTTGAAGACCTGTCTTATATCTGTTTGCTTTGACTAAGCCAATTTCTGCTCATTAACACTGTTTCCTAAATGTATAAGAGATTTAAGTCTATCCTTTGATTTTTGTTAACCCATTCAGACCTGTGATTATTGTTACCATACACTCTGGATTCTAAATTGTACTTTAAAAGTTAAACTTATTTGGGCTGGGGTTGTAGCTCAGTGGTTGAGTGCTTGCCTCACATGCATGAGGCACTGGGTTCAATCCTCAGCACCAAATAAATAAATAAATAAATAAAACAAAAATATTTTTTAAAAAAAGCTAGGTTGCTAGCTTTAAAAAAATAAAGTTAAACTTAGTTAAATGTACAGCTTTGGAGAGCACTTTGCCAAGTTGGTGTTCTCCAAACCAAAATTGGGTGTAGCAGAAGTCTCAGTTTTGCATGGAAATAACATTCAGTTGGCATTTATTCATGTATTTGTTGTTTTTTAGCTGGATTAAGTAACCTATTGTCAATAAGTTATATACACAATTTTGCTACTTTCCACACTGGAATTGGAATTTAAAAGTATTTTTGGAAGGTATTAAGGAATGCCTGATCTGTTTAAAGGTGATATGTGAAAACATGGAAACATTCTGTCACTTTTTTTTCACAAAAACAAAGTTAAAATCTCTCTTCACCTGACTTTGATTCAAGTTTCAGGTGTAGTGTTGTGCTGTGAAGAGCCCTACCTTACCTGAGATAAGGCTCTTCCTCCCACCTTATTCCATGTTAGAATGACTCCAAAATAGGCTAGATTTCAGCTTATTTAAAGTTGTGATCAAAAGATTGATTTCCTTGTAAATGTTGGGTGTGTGGGAGACCTTGCCTTTTGGTTTTATTTCCCCCAGAACATCACGTAATCCCTTATTCCTCCCGCTCCTCTCTGAAGGGTGCCAGGCCAAAGGGCTCCAAAGTCAAGTTCTCTTGACCCATCCCTGCGGGACACCCTGCTGCTCCCTTTCTCTCCTTTTCTCCCCCTTCAGGCGGCCCCCCAATACAATCTCTTGGTTGAATTTCCATCTCAGGTGAGTCACTCGCCTTTCACTGGTGCTGTGACTCGGATGGGGCTCCCCTGCCTTTAAGCAGGACCCCCATCCTGCCAGAGATCACCACCTGAGCAGAGACCAACCTGTGCCCGTCTTCTGAATCGCCTCCTTTGCATCCACCATTGGCCTACGAATTGGTGAGCCCCCTCTCTGGACTCCTAAACCCCGCGAGGCACCATAACAGGGAACTGACTGTTGATTGTCCAGCAACCCCCTGTGGTGTCTCGTGGGGAGGAATACACCCCACCCAGACCTTCACAGTCGCACTGATCCTCTTGCAGCCCTCCCCTTCCAACAGGCTTGAAAACTGGCAAGCCCCTCCCCTCCTCCAGCTTGGGTCTCCTGCTTCCCCATCTCATTCTGAAAAGCCTGGTGTGACAACCGAATCCTTGGCCTGAGGTTTCCTTCTGATATTTGGCTCCAGTGGGATGCCTCTCCAGTCAACATATCATACCCTTCCTCATAGCCCCACGGGGGGTGCCTCCTCCCTGCTGGCTGACTCCCCTCTCAAGTGCCTCCTCCACAATTTGGACACCCTCAGCCTGACCCCGGAGATCAAACCCAAAAAATTGATAAAATTCTCTACTCAGGATTTCATAGACCTACAAATCTTACTAACCTTTTACATGAATTTGATCTGTTTTTCACTGATAAGATTATGAATTACAGACCTCATGGTTTTGTAGACTGGCTGAAATACTAATTGTTTTGTGCTCATTGTTTACAAAAAAAAAGTAATGCTTTGTTATCTTTATCATTGTCTTAGTATGATCCCTGCCCTATGTATGCCTTGTCCGGTCACCTGCCATCTGCCACTGTGGACCTCTGGACTGTTCTGATGCTGAATGCCCTTCACTGTCCATGCCTCACCTGATGGAGAACAAGGACTTTGGGTTACTTCTCCCAACTTTGCCCCCTTTGCAGAAAGTAGCTTGGAGATGTCGTCACCCACTTTCCATAGAAATGGAATGTAGAAGTTGACAGTGGGGAATTGTAACAGGGGTTCACTTGATGTTTTGACTATGTCCCTTGTGGCTTTGAAACTTACATGTTTGTTTTTTCTTTTTCCCAATCTTCTTTTCCCTAAACTTCTTCCTGATCTCTCCTCCCTAATCTCATTTTCTCTGAATCATTTCTATAAAAGTCCCCTGTTCCTGTGGATGGTCAGAATCACAGCTTTTGGGACAGGAGTCCCTTGTGTTTCTCCTTTGTTTTTAATGGATTGGCACTGGGGACAAGGACTGAGCTTTCAGCAACATTACCACTGAGCCAAGAAACCTGCAAAACAAAATTGACAGATACCCTAATTCGTTTAGGACTACGGAATGAGACAGGCACTGTGGCACATATCTGTGATCCCAGAGTCTCTGGAGGAGGAGGTGGAGGATCATAAGTTGGAGGACAGTGTGAACAATCTCTAAATTAATTAATTAATTTTTAAAAATTGACTGAGGATATAGCTCAGTGCCTATCAAGGGCCCTGAGTTCAATTTCCAGTATTTGGGGTGGGGGGGAAGATTGAGGAATGGACAAAAGACAGGGGTAAAGGGAGCATTATAACAGGAACTTAAACTCTTCACTTGGGCCTGCAATGTCCAATGGGTCACTAAAAGCAGGATAAAAAACTTGCATGTCTGTCTGTCTCCATTTTGCATCTGCTTCCTTTGCTCTGAGTCACCTTGGATTCCAGGAACAATAGCTTTGATCAATAAAATCTTGTGATGCATCAAAATTATCCCCCAGGAAATAGATATTTTCTTATCACAGACAAATCCCCTGTTGAGAAATGCTGAGATAACGATGGACCAGACCACGCTTGACCAAGATCACCTGTTTTGCCACAGTGCAAATCCTCTAGCTATGCAACCCACAACCTTTGTCCTCATTCCCTTTTTTATAAAACCTCAAAGTTCTTGTCAAAGACAGGGCTACAGATGTGGGTACCCTTGTCGTCCTGGTTGGCTACACAGTTTAAAGCTCCTTTCTTGCTCTTTACCATTACCGTTTCCATTTGCTTTTTGGAGTGAGTGGCTGGACCTGATTTGTTGGTATCCCCATAGTCAGGCCTCTGGCCAAGGACTCTAGTTACAATTTTTGAGTTAACTTTTCTTACAGGGTTAAAGCACAGGGGACTTTCTTCATGCCCTCTCAGGTTGACTGGGCTGTTGGGTTGGTTGTTATTTCGAAAACTAGCCTGTTTCTCAGTTCAGTTTGATGACATGGCATCTAGACAAGTATCTCTCTTCTGGATCCATCTAGTCTATTGGGGCCTAGTGCCAGAGCCCAGACCAAAACAATGACCTCCCTTAAGTATCACTTAATATCAGATAGTCAGAAGTTGGGGAAAATTTGGGTGTGAAGAGTAGGGCTGTTGGCCCTGGAATGAGTAAGGAAAGCCTGTAGGGAAACTGGTTTAGGGGGAAGGATGAGTTTCTGAGAAACTCATGTGACTCCATTTTAAAAAATAAATAAATAACAGCAGCTTCTACCTCAAGGCCTGTCCTAAGGAAGGGGGCGTGACCCTTATCCTTGGAAAAACCCACAGAGTACTCCTAAGCACATACCCACTCTGCTGAGTTGTTTGTAAAAAACAGGAGAGGTCTGCGGTGCCAGGTGTCCCTGACTCAGTTAGGCAACCTCCCTAGCAACCTCCAATCAGCATGAGACAGGGAAAATACCTGGGATGCCAGATGACGCCCCAGTAGTTTATGGTGGTTGATAACATGTTTGGAAACCATGTAGTTTAGCACATACACCCCTCGTGGCCTAAACCAATCAGTTCAAACGAATCCCCCTCTTGTACTAACCAGTTACCCCTACCCAACTTGTTCCCGACAGTGAATGTGCTAATCAATGTTAAGAGTTGTTGTTTGATTTTCCTGCGGTATGGAATGATTTGCTGTGTGATGTTGTGACGCATAGAGTATCCCCCCAAAACCATAAAATCTCACTGAACAAAGGACCAGGACTCATTCCCTGGGACCGCTGCATCGGGAACGGTTGTGAGTCCAGGCTTGAGCTTGCAATAAAGACTCTTGTGTGCTTGCATCAGATTCGGCTCCTGGAGGTCTATTGGGGGTCCCACGAATCTGGCATAACATTTCTAAGGCAGAAACTGTCAACAATGGCTGTCATTTATACTGTGGCATGTTAACACGCCCCATCCTCATGCTGGGGACTGAACCAGGTGTATTCTACCACTGAGCTATATCTCAGCCTTTTATTTTTTTGAGACAAGGTTTCACTAAGTATAAACACCTTCCAGGTATTTCAGAGGCCCAGAAGGACGTTTTTGTCTGGATAGGATCTTGACCTACTGCTGAAGAGTTTAGCAGTCTTCTTCCCTAACACACCTATTTGCTTGTGGGGCTCGGTTGGTTAAATTAAATTAATTAATTTATTAAAGTTTATTTTAGGTACCTGGGATTGAACCCAGGGGCGCTTAGCCACTGAGCCCCCAACCCCAGCCCTTTTAATTTTTTTATTTTGAGACAGGGTCTCCCTAAATTGCTTAGGGCCTCACTAAATTGCTGGGTTAGGCTTTAAATTTTTGATTCTCCTGCCTCAGCCTCCAGAGCCTCTGGGATTGCAGCTGTGCACCTTTACGTGCAGCATTTGGTAGATTTTAGTGGAATCCCTTCTATCTTTCTATAGCCACAGGTTTGTTCAGAAACTGACTCATCCCCAAAAACAGAGGGAGCAGGAACTCTAACCCCATCAAACATAATAATATGTCTGAGCAGTGCATGGTGGCACAGGCCTGTACTCTTAGCTATTTAGGAGGCTGAGATAGAAAGATCTCCAGTTTGAGACCAGCCTGGGCAACTTAGAGAGACCTCGTCTCCAAATTTTAGAAAAGTGCTGGGGAAGTAGCTCAGTAGTAGAGCACCCCTGGGTTAGATTCCCAGTACTGGGGGGCGGGGAGTGGGGAAGCAAGCTCTGTCTGATGGATTGGGAATACTCAGCCAAAGTTTGATTTCAGGAAGACAAGCTGGTTCCCAAGGGGATAAATGGCTTTTGGGATCACTGAATGAGACTCCCTTCAAAGGCCTAAGAAGGAGGCCCTTTTACAGTGCATAGTGCGTCCTGAGGGTGGAGTTGAGATGGAGGCAGAAGGCGGCAACTCTAGAGTGCTTGTGTATGAAGTGAGTGTGCTCTACCACATGGAGACCAGACTGCTTTACCTGGGACAGCCTGACTGGGCTGAATGAAGATTGAGTGTGTTTTCTCTCAAGTGTCAATGTCTACAGAGGCCCAAACTAAGGCCTTTAGTAGTCAGTAAAGTAGCTTTATTCCTTCAGGACTTCTGGGGTTTGAGGTAAAAAATTGATAACTAACTGGGCGCAGTGGTGCATGCCTGTTAATTCCAGCAGTTCAGGAGGCTGACGCAGGAGGATCCCAAGTTCAAAGCCAGCCTCAGCAACTTATCAAGGCCTTAAGCAACTTAGTAAGATCTTTCCTCAAAATAAAAAATAAAAAGGGCTGGAGATGTGGATTAGTAGTTACAAGCCCCCCTGGTTCAATCCCCAGTACTAAAAAAAACGCCACTAATTCTGTGACAGGTTTCCAGCTCTATTGAGCAGTGAATATATGTTTCCATATATTCCATATATTGTAAGTAATGCCAGCAGGTGTCTGATTGCCCATGGCCGGGGAAGAGGCCAGAAGGCATAAGTGACTTGGTTAGAGTGTTATCTGAAAGGCTATTAAGGACTAGGAATTTTAGGGTAAAGCTCAGGCCACCAAAGTATAAGCAGTAACCAGGGCTAATCATGGACATACTGTTGTCATGGAGATTCCCAAAAAAAGAGAAGAAAGTAACCCCAGAAAAGACTGCAACTTCTTATTAGTCCAGCAAGTAGTGTTTAGCAATGCTTGGAATCTTGTTAGAAGTGCAAACTCAGAACCAACCTCAGACCTACTGTGTCAAAAATACTGGTGTGTGTGTGTGTGTGTGTGTGTGTGTGTGTGAGTTTATGTGTGTTGTGTGTGTTTTGCTGGGAAAGGAGGATGGAGACAGCACCAGGTCAAGCATGTTCTGTGAGCCACAGAAGACCAGCAACTAGAAGGTTTTATTCTAGTTGCAGCAGGAAGCCATTTAAGGGTTTTAAGCAAGATCTGATTTTTGCTTTAAAAATTGCAGTCAGTAAATTGTCTGTACATTCTCCCATCCATCATCACATGGCAGCCACAGTGGCCTTCTTTCATTTCTTTGAACACACTGAGACCCTTGCTGCCTCTGAGCCTTTGTACTTGTGGCTCCTTCTGGAATGTTCTTCCCTAGTAATTCACCTGGGGGCTGGGGATATAGCTCAGATGCTGGGGGCTGGGGATATATCTCAGTTGGTAGAGTGATTGCCTCTCAGGCACAAGGTCTTGGGTTCAATCCCCAGCATCACAAAAAAAAAAAAAAAAAAAAAAAAAAAAAAAAAGATGGAGATGGTGTCCTCAGTCCTACCTATGGCTCCAACACAGGAAGTCGAGTGAAGAAGAGCCAGCAAAGAAGACTAACTACAGTAAGGGTTGGGGTTGTAGTCAGTGGTAAAGTGCTTGCCTAGCATTAGTGAGGCCCTGGGTTTGATTCTCAGCACCACATTAAAAACAAACAAACAGTAATTTGAGAAAGATTTTTTTGTTTTGTTTTGTTTTGTTTTTGGTACCAGAGATTGAACCCAGGGGCACTCAACCACTGAACCACATCCCTAGCCTTTTTTTTTTTTTTTTTTTTTTAGTTGTATATGGATACAATGTCTTTATTTATTTTTAAGTGGTACCGAGGGTTGAACCCAGTGCCTCACTCATGCTAGGCAAGCGCTCTACCACTGAGCTACAACTTCAGCCCCCCGACCTTTTTTTTGTATTTTATTTAGAGACAGGTTCTTGCTGAGTTGCTTAGGGCCTCACTAAGTTGCTGAGGCTGGCTTTGAACTCATGATTTTCCTGCCTCAGCCTCCTGAGCCACAGGAATTACAAATGTATGCCACCGCCCCTGGCATTGAGGAATATTTTTTGAGAATGTGCAACTTTCTTTTTTCTCCTTAAAGTATTACTCACTAATTTTGTATTCATCAGTATATTTGTCTGTAGCAATCATTTTGTGGTATCTTAATGGAGATTTTTCTATTTCCTTCATTCTACATATATTATTTAGAACTCATCTGTAAAGAAAACATATCCCTTTCCTCCAATTTATTTATTCCACCTTGTCATGCATTCATGGATATGCATTTTGTTCTTTGGATTATTAGTCAGTGTTTTTTGGTGGGGAGGGTACTGGGATTGAACTCAGTCAGTATTATAATTTTTTTATTTTTCTTGCTCAAATTGTTCTCGCTTTGTCTTTGGGAGCTCTTTTAGTTGGATCTTCCCCCCCCCCTTGGTAATGAGGATTGTATCAAGGGGTACCCCATCACTGAGCTACACCCCCAACCCTTTTTATTTGAGATAGGGTCTTCTTAAGTTGCCCAGGCTGGCCTGGAACTTGCAATCCTCCAGAGTCTCTGGGATTTTAGGCATGTGCTACCAACATGCCTGCCAGGTGCATTTTTTTTGACATGTGGTCATCTCTTCCCTCTCTCTCTCTCTCTTCCACTCCTTTTCTGTAAGACACGCAAGCTCATTCTGCATTTTCTCCATCTCAGCCCTAGAACTAGCCATTTCTCCAAGGAACTTGGGTTCCTTTTGTTGGAGAATAGCATTTTGAAACTAAGATCTGGGTGCTGAGTGTGGTCATTGCTGCTGGGGTGTCATTACTTCTTGGTCCTCTTAATGGATAATACTAGGAAGCATATGTTTATATACGCTTATGTATACATATTTATTTCTTTGTATACCTATTAAAATAAACAAGCGTTCAAGCTGTATTGCCAACTCTAATGCAACCTCACAGGGTCCCGCCTAGCTTTCCCTACCTCATTGTCGTTTCTTTCTGGGCCAGTGAGAAACCTCTCTCTCTTTATCAACAGTAGATTTATTTATCTGTACAACCCTAGTACACAAAGTAGTTTCAGAATTGTATCTGTGCAAGACAGTTTGCCAACAATACTGCACTGTTTGTATACAGTTCTTTCTGTATCTTTTAATCTTATAATTTTAAGCCAAAACATTGCTTTCCAAAGTTAAGTTTAATTTTTTTTTAATCCCTCACTCCCTTCAATGAGGTTATGTTATACATTTGTTATACAACTAGATTCATTTGTCATACTCTGAGTTTTCAGAACAGCCTGATTATCTTTTTTTATATTCCCATAAATAAAAGTCCCTCTTCATGGTATGTGCTTCTTTGTGTTTTGATAAATGTATACAGTTATAAACCCACCACCGAAGTACCATGTAGAACAGTCTGTCACCTAAAGATTCCCTTGTGCAGGTCCTCATAGTGAGTGCCTCCTTTCTTCACACTGACATATTTTCCATTCCTATTACTTTGCCTTTTTCTGAATGTCTTACAAATATGTAGCTCTTTAAGTCTAAGCCTCTTTCACTTAGTAAAATGCATTTAAGCTGTCCATGTTGTTATTTGAACCAATGGTCATTTCTGTTTCCTGCTGAGTATGGATAGGCTCATAGCCACTCATGGATTGAATATCCACAATTGGTTTATCCATTCTTCTGTGGAAGCACATCTGGATTATTTCTAGTTTTTTTTTTGGGGGGGGGGCAACTATTAATGAAACTGCTAATAAGCAGTCATATTAGTCATATTTTGTGTGAGTGTAAGATTCCAGTTCACTTGGGTCAGTTTCTGGTAGTGAAATGGCTGCCTCCCATAATTATATCCTTATAAGAAACCGCCATACAGTTTTTCAAAATAGCTGCTATGCTTTGCCGTCCCTTTGGTGACAATGAGAATTCTTCTCCTTTCCTTTAGGTCTCTGCCTGGATCACAAAATAATCTACACCCTTGCCACTTGCTGGGATTGGTGCAGGTGATCAGCCCTCTTCCTCTGGGTGCTAAGTACTCTCTTGCTTCTATTTCCCAACAGTCGGGTAGGCTGGCCCCAGAGACAACAGCACTTTGCTGGAGAAGCATTCCCTTCCTGGATTTCCCAAACCTTTGCCTCCGGGCAGCCTTTGAGCTTCTAGCTCCTTTCAGCCTCTGGCTAATCTAACCAAGGGAATCCACTGACGTTCGAGGGTGGTCAAGGGTCTTCACTAGAGACTCTTCAGCGGCTGAGGAACCCACAGGAGAGACCACTTCGTGTGGCTTTCCAGCTGGGCAACGGTATTCATTCATCAGGAGGGAGCTGAGCAGCAGGCCTCTGCTCCCTGTCTCCGCCTCCTAACTTGGCAGGTAGCACATTCTCATAGTCATGAGTGTCTTCGTGTGACATTTCTTCTTCATGTTTCATCTGACAGTCCTCACTCAGTGGGGATACACAGTGCCCTGAAGATAGGGAATTCCTTGGGAGAGGATGGATGTCAGTCCCCGGGCCATCTGTCTTTCCCTCTTCATGGCCTGTGTTTGAAGATGTGACTTCTTCCTCAGTTTGCTGCTGGCTTCCCTTGGGATCTGCTGGTGGGACATTCTCATAATCTCTGCAGCAATGAAAAGCCACCCAGGGCAACTCCTCTTGGATGTCCTCGAGATCCAAACCTGTCATGTTGACATAGTCATTTGAGGTCTGAGAAGAATCCTCCCCATCGCTGAGTGGATCGCTGTCCTTAGTTCCTGGAGCCCTAAAGCTGGTACAGTCACTGGCATCCCCACAGCCCTCGTGTCTTTTCTCAGTTAAGTCCGACTGCGGGGCGCTTGATAGAACAAGGAGATTTCCAGGCAGGCTGTCGTTAGGAGTTAGAGTCCCAGCTGTCTCTTCTGCTGTGGGGACATTGACATAATCATTTGAATCCTCTGAAGAAGTGCTCGAGACATCCCTGGAAGCTCCGACATTGACGTAGTGTGTCGAGGGAGTGACGTTCCTGCACACCTGGGGCACCGTGGCATTGTCGTAGACACCAACTGCGTATCCCATGGTGTGGATATGGGCGGTGTGCATCTGGAGGGTGCTCTCTGCTTGGGAGGGCTGTGAAGAAGAAGAGAAAGTGACAGGATGGAAGCAGAAGTGTGGACAAAGTCTCTCTTCTTCCCTGTGCACCACTTACTAGTGCCACCTGGTTGCTTCATTCAGTCCTCTATCTGGGGTCTCAGACCACAAGGCTCTAGCTGTCAGACAGGTATGAATGACGTGGACTGAGTTTAAGAAGCGCAATCATGTAAATGGGATGACAGGCTGCAACTGGCTTTTGGCCACAGGGTGGGGGTTCAGTGGGGCGTGGGAAGGAAGTGTCATAAACTAGAGAGAGCCTGCGTCCCCAGATCACACTGAGAAGCAATATGGCACAGGGACTAAAGGCAAGGCTCAGATTGGTCCTGAGTGAGTCCAATCTCTTCACCTTCTCTTTCTGCCTTTATTTCCTAATTTGTCAAATGAGGATCATCATTGTATCAACTTCATAAAGGTTTTTGTGAGAGATCAAAGGATCAGTACATATAAGGTGCTTAGAATAGCACACCGATGACCCCAAGAAATGCTTGCTGTTATTTCTAAAGGGACACTGGTGTGCAGCTCCAGCTGCTCATTGCCATTTAGGGATCCTGGTCTGATGTTTCCAGAATTTCTGAATTTTCAAGAAAAGCTGGATATCTGGATTTTTTGGTCTGTAATGTCTTCAATATTCACATGTTGGTAACTCATTCAGCGTGTTCTTCAAACACTACAGAGTACAAACCAAACATATTTGTGGGCCTAAGACAGTTTGAGTCACACAGCATGGTGGCACACGCCTGTAATTCCAGAGACTCAGGAGGCTGAGGCGGGTTCAGCAATTTAGTGGAAGAATAAGAATTAGAGGAATTTAGCAATTAGTGAAGTATTAAGCAACTCAGTGAGACCCTGTCTCTAAATAAAATACAAAATAGGGCCTGGGATGTGACTCTGTGGTCGAGTGCCCCTGAGTTCAATCTCCAGTACCAAAATAAAAACAAAACAAAACAAAACAAAAAAAACTTCAGCACAGGGACTTGGGGAGACCATTCAGATCACCATGGGGATAGCAAAATTTAAGCAATTTAGAAAAAGAGGAAGCAAAAGTGGTGACGTGGGGTGGCTGCATAGTAAAGGAACCGAAATTTCTGGGAAACTGGATGATGACGGGCCGAGTGACAACAGATTGTCCATCAGCAGTCTCGCTGCACTTGCCCAAGGATGACCACTTAGTAAGATCCTGCCTCAAAATAAAAAATTAAAAATTAAGTGACAGAGGATGGAGCTCAGTGGTAAAGCCTTCTTGGGTTCAATCCCCAATACAAAAAAAAAAAAAAAAAACGTCTGGGACCTAAGCTCTAACTGCAAAATGTCCTCAGGGACTACCCAGGTCTTCGAATGGCTTTGGCAGGGAATTTCCTCTGCTCTGCCCTTTCTCAGCCACTCAGACTCGCTACCCAGGAAGTTACAGGCAGGAGTAGAGGCCAGTGAGTGGGAGGAGGAAGAGGAAGCAAAAGTGGTGACGTGGGGTGGCTGCATGGTAAAGGAACCTAAACTTCTGGGAAACTGGATGATGACAGGCCGAGTGACAACAGATTGTCCATCAGCAGTCTCACTGTACTTGCCCAAGGATGACCACAAAACCAGAGGGACTGGTTTTTTAACAAGCAAATAACATGTGTACAAAAATCAGGACCCTGACATTCAAAGTAGCCCCATTGTCACCAAACTGTTGTTGAAATCATCCTCGGGAGACACCTTCAAAGCCAGATTATAAAACACACAGGACTACCTCTGTGAATCCTAACACTCCGCTCGTAACCCCAGAGGCTATCCCCATGGTGATCGGAATGGTCTCCGCAGTCCATGTGTTGGAGCAATTGGTTTTTTTTTTTTTTTTTTTTTTGGTACTGGAGATTGAAGTCAGGGGCACTCGACCACAGAGTCACATCCCCAGCCCTATTTTGTATTTTATTTAGAGACAGGGTTTCACTGAGTTGCTTAGTGCTTCAATTTTCCTGGGGCTGGTTTTGAACATGTGATCTTCCTGCCTCAGCTTCCCAAGCCTCTGGGATTACAGGTGGGGGGCCATCGTTCCCTGCCCATGTGTGGAAGTCTTAATCCCTGTTGCAACAGTATTGAGAGGTGGGACCTTTAAGAGGTGATTAATGCTGTTGTAGTGGCAGTTAGTTATCACTAGTTATTATCACAGAAGCGGGTTCCTGATAAAAGGATGAATATTTCCCTCCTCTCTCTCTTTTCTTTCCCTCATCATGTTATAACAAGCAAGAAGGCCTTCACCAGATGCAGTCCCTTGATTTTGGACTTTGCAGTCTCCAGAAGGGCAAAACAAATAAACTTCTATCCATTAGAAGTTACCCTAAATGGGGCTGGGGCTGTATAGCTCAGTGGCAGAACACTTGCCTCACATGCGTGAGGCACTGGGTTCCATCCTCAGCACCAAATGAAAAAATAAATAAAATAAAGGCATTCTTTCCATCTACAACTAAAAAAAAAAAAAAAAAAAAAAATTTAAATTAAAAAAAAATTACCCCAAATGGACCAAGACACCTTCATTTGATCAAACACTTTCTACAAGGGCTTCAGGGATGAATGAATGATTTATGGAGATTTTTGCTTTGAGGATCATGGAGACAATTTGACACAAACCCTAGAAGTAACTCCCAGAGCTGGGTTTTAAGTGTCTTGAGTATCAACAGCGTCAGCAGTACTCAAAATGACACCCACCTCTGACTCTCATTTGGATAAGCACATTATCACATCGTGGTTAAAATAGTCAATTTCAGTTCCACATTATGTACTTGAATACTTTGGCCTTTCTTAAAACCCCAAGCACTTGCTCCTGTCTTTCTTAACTTTTCTCCTTGGGCAGTAGGGAGGTCTGCAGCTGGTCATCTCAATTTATTAATAGGCTGGCAAGGTGAGGGCCAGAGGACATGCTGTTTGTCGTGAAACCAGATCCGAGACCTAGGACTCATTCCCTTCAGTTCTTCGGCCAGAGACCTGTCATTCTCTCCGGGGGCTTGATTTTCACTTGACTTTTTTTTTTTTTTTCCAGGGCCGGGGATAAAATCAGGGCTTCCCACATGCTCAGCAGGTGACTTGTCACTGAGCTACACCCCAATCCTTCATTTGGCTCTTACCATATGCTCTGGGCTGTCGGAATTTCTGGACAGGAGGCTCTCGGCACTGAACATTCGGATACTCCTTGGCTGATGTCTCCCTGAAAGGACAGAGAATGAAACCTGAAGATAGTCTTCTGTGTGCTTCAGCCCAAACTATCCCTGCGTGGTGGCTGAGCTGGGTTTGTGTGGGACCTGGTATTTCCAGACGGAGCTTGGTGTTCTGTGATGACAGGATCCGACCTGCCAGGCTTCTGTGCTCTGAGACTTGGAGGCCTCTTTGGAAGCTCCTGCAGAGCACTCCCCCATCGCTACCCGAGATGCTGGCTCCAGGGTCTCCTTAGGCAGGTCCTCCCCACACTTGGACACATGCGGCTCTCCTCTGCTGCCTTAATGTCAAGAAAAGCCAAAACCCCAAGCCAGGATGATCCTTGCTTCCTTTTTAGAGCTCTCCCGGCCTCCCCTGGAGGTGCAGCTTACAGTCTACCTAGCTCATTCTTCTCAGTGCTCTCTGAAGCGCTCTCTGGAAGCTTGGAGCGAGTTGCTTCCAGGTGGAGAGAGGTGCATTCTGGAAGCTGAAGTTCAGGTATCAGGACTGCACAGATCAGAAGGAAAAACTTACCCAGCTCTTCTTGCCGCTGAGGCAAGAGATCGTAAATATTTTTGGCTCGTTGTCTGGGTCGAGGCAGAGTCAATGAGGGCATGGCAGTCACTGGGAGGTAAGGAACCCGCCCTGCAAAGCAGTGAGAGAGATGGGGATCATGGCACGGGTCAACTGTGAGGACTCTTGGGGACAAGATGCTCCCTGGAAATGTTCCCCACCCCTACCTGGTAGCATAAAAAAAAAAATGATCTTTTTAGACTTGAGCCAGAATTTCCATTTGAAATTCTGCCACACTGTCCTCCAGTGCCATTTGAACTAAAGGAATAGGGGACTCATGGACAGAGGCAGGACGAGGGTGCAACTGGCTGCAGGGGCACTTGAGCCACGTTCTTCTGATCCCAGTGCACTGCAACTGAGGACCAGTGTGCCAGGTAAGGGCAGAGGACTCCTCAGAGCCATGCCAGGCTGCAGGATTAGCCCTACTATGTCTCAACTCAGGATATACAAGGACTCACGCTTCTTCCGTTTGTTCCAGTTCCACAGGATGCAGGCCACTGTGATGAGCAGGAGGACAGCCAGGAGTCCCACTAACCCAGAAAAGATGATGCTGCTCTTGTCGTTATCTCTAGGAGGAAAACCAAGTGCCATGGTCCGGCTGGCTGTGGGGTGGTGGGGAGGTGGGTGGAGAAAATGTTTCCTTCAGGAGTTAGAGCTCAAAGATTTGGAACAGGAGCCCAAGCAAGGAAAGCCGAGGAGGAGAACACCAAGGGGCGGAAGAGAGGGTCATCTCTGAATAGCGACGACAAGGAGAGGGGACTTGGACATGGCAGACGAGAACCATCCCTTTAGAATGCCTACCAAGTGCTAGAGGTTTGCATGTGCAACTTATTTAGTCTTTAGAACAACCCTATCTTGCTTTGGGGCCAAGCACCCTGAGATTTAGACTCAGGAAAGATACCTTGTCCAGGATTACATAGGTAGGAAGGCACAGAGGTGCAACGTGAGTCTAGGTCTGCTAGGGTTCAAAGATCTTGCTCTTTCAGCTCTGTCACACTGTCCTCCAAACTTGCAGAATCAAATCCCTCTGCCCCTGTTTCTCCTCATTCCCACTCGTGGGATTCCTGGCTTGCTTGGAGGAGAAGATTACCCAACTCACAATTAGGGAGTGGCTCTGTTTCAGAGTCCAACTTGTATGAACTTGAGTAACCCCCAACTTGTGGAGCTGGTCTCCAGGCAACACCCGACTGTTGTGTAGAATTGAACCAATGCGAGTTCTGTGCTACCTTGCAATTCCCTGGCAGGGCCGGAGTCACCCTCTGTTTGCTTGGGTGTTGAAATGCATTCAGATGAGTGCAACCCCAGGTGGCTGTACCTACTGAAACAGGAAGCAGTCAGCGGAGGTTACGGCAGGAATCAGTAACTGAACTGCCACCCCTGAACATTAGAAACCAGATTACTACCAGGAAAGGTTTCTGTCCTCCAAATTCTAAGCTAATAATCCACCTTTCTTTTCTTCCCCTGCCCCATGCTCCTGTCCTGACCCCCACCACAGTGCTAGCTACTTGCTCCTCCTCCTTTGGTATTTCTCATCTAGTGGCATGATCAGAAACCTTGGTGACTTATTTTATTTTATTATTTTTAAATCCAGGGGCACTTAATCACTGAGCCACATCTCCATTTTGTATTTTATTTAGAGACAAGGTCTCATTGAGTTGCTTAGGGCCTCACCATTGCTGAGGCTGACTTTGAACTCACCATCCTCCTACCTCAGCTTCCTGAGCCACTGGGATTACAGGCGTGTGCCACTGTGTCTGGCTCCTTGGTGCCATCCTTGACTGCTCTTTTTCTTTATGCCCTCCTTCTAGTTAACCAACACATTCTGTCTGCTTTACCCTGGGCATGGGCCTCTACCCCAAACCCAGTTACCTCTTATTCCTCTTCCGCCTCCACCCTGGTCCCAGCCAGCAGGAGTTCCACATGGAACTTTGCAATAACCTTCCTAATGGCTGCCCTGGTTTTCCTCTTGGCCCACATCCATCTTCCCCACAGGAGCCAGCATGATCATTGCAAACAATAAGGCAGACCGGGTTCTTTCTCTGCTTGTAGCCCTCCATGGCTTCCTGTTGCCCTTGGAAGAAAGGCTACAGTCCCTGCCCAGTAAGGATTTTATGGCTCCATATAATCTTGCCTCTGCCTACCCTCTGATCTCATTTCCTACTACCTTTCCTCTGATCTTGACCTCCAGGGCTCCTTGCTGTTCCTTCCTATGCAAGGCAGAGGACTGTCTCAGATCTCTCTCTCCCTCTCCCAGCTCTCTGCATGGCTTAGTCCCTCACTTCACTCAAGTCTCTTCTGACATGTGAACTCCTCAGTCTTTCCTGGCCACACTTTTACTTGCAATCTCCTTACTCTGTTCTATTTTGTCCTTCAAAGCATTTACAACTGGTTGAGATTATATTAAACGTTCATTTGTTTATCTGTTTTTCATCTGACACTCTAAGCTTCAGGAGGTCATGGACTTGTCTGTCCTGGTCACCTGGTGCCTTCAACAGTGCTTAGTACCAAGCAGGAGCCTGATGAATATTGATTAAGTGAAGGAGTGAGTGAAATGATAAGCAAATGCATAGAAAACGTTTTGAGGGTAGGACCGCCATTATGGAAAACAGTATGAAAGTTCTTCAAAAAATTAAAAAGAGAGCGACCCCATGATTCACCAATCCCACTACTGGGTATAGACCCAAAGTAAATGAAGTCAGTACAGGTGCACTCCCACGTTTATTGAGAGGTGTCCACAGTCCCACGTTCACTGCAGCATTATCCCAAAAGCCAAGATTTGGAATCAATCTAAGTGCCCATCAGCAGATGAATGGAGAAAGGGAATGTGATATATATATATATATATATATATATATATATATATATATATATATATATACACACCATGGCTACTACTCAGTCTTAGAAAGGGAGAAAATCTTTGTGACTATGTGGATGAACCAGAAGGTTATCATGTTAAGTGGAATAAGTCAGGCATAGAAAGACAAATACTGCATGATCTCACTTATATGTGGAATCTAAAAAAGTTGGACTCATAGAAGCAGGGTAGAGTGGTGTTTATCAGGGGCTGTGGAGATGTTGATCAAAGGATACAAAATTTCATTTAGATTGAAGGAATAAGTTCAGGAGCTCTATCACAAAACATGGCATTGTTAAAAATAATGTATTATACCCCTGAACATTGCTTCGAGTAGGTTTCACTGTTATCACAGACACACAAGAAGAAACAATATGTGAAATAGGGCCTACATTACTTAGCTCGATTTAGCCATCCCACAATGAATACATATTTTAGATCAACATGTTGTACACAATAAATAGACACAATTTGTATTTGTTGATTAAAAAATAAAAACTAAATTAAAAAAAGAAGTCGTTTTGGAGGAGTGCTTCAGCCTTGTGACAACTTTTACAAATTCATTCCTCATCAAGGCCCATGTTCACCTGTAAGCGACGGGTTTTGGTTCTGATAATAACATTTGTTCCCCAATCTAAGCAATTTTAAAATCTTTATCATAGCACTGAAATTTATATCTGCCAGAGTTGCTAAAGTTTCAACTCCTGATGGACCTTTTATTTTTGTTTGTATGGGACTGAAAGCATTAGCAATGAATTTATAACTGCAGTTAGTTCTGTGAGTTTCTATACTCTAAAGACATATCTCTATTACATCTATTATTACATTTTCTATGTGTGGTTAGGTTGTAGGATCTAAAAACACATCCTTAGGACAATGGGCCTTTTGTTTCTATAGATTGGGGACAGAGATCAGGGTCTCAGAGAGAAGAAAGATCCAACTAGGCCAGGAAATCCAACCAACAATTTTTCTTCACCCCCAACATCTCCTTTCTTTCCTCCCACCAACCCTGAGCAAATGTCGCTGAGCTTAAGCTTGGTGTTCTTAGTGGACCTGAGCCTGGTTGTGAGGAGCAACAGCACTGTTGGGTTAAAGGATCCTTGGGGTGGACAAGGCTTCTGACTAAAGCAGGGGAAAATGGAGTTCACCACCCCAGATCACTCACCCTTCCTGGCTTCCGAGAGTCACCCGCGGAGTGCTGGGCTCCAAGGTCCTCCTGCTATCCCGTTGGGTTGAGTTGGTGACATCCATCCTGGGAGAGCCTCTGAGGTGCTCTCTGGCTTCGAAACCTGTGCCTTTCCTCAGTCATAACGAGCTAGCCAGCATGTCTGCTCCTAGTCCTAAGTTGCTGACTCCCAGGAGAAGAGGTGAACTGGTTTGTGTTTTGAATTTAACCACTCGGTGTATTTTTAGAAAATATAAGAATGACAGAAATCCTAATCTGCTGTGTCCTCCAAACATTCCCCAATACACAAATTTACTCTCAAGCTTTCCTCTTCCTAAGTCTTTATTCATCAAAATTCTTTGCCATTAAAAAAAAAGTCTTTGGATTTTCTTTCTTAAGTTTCCAATCTTCTATTCTCGAACTTTCTTTCCCCCCCAAAAGACTCCCTGAAATGCCAGGCTGAGTAGATTTAACCTACAAAAACAACAAGTTTGGTTCTACCTGGAGCAAGTGGAGGTGAGCTCTCATCCGGGCGCTGGTGTTCCCAGCGTGAGGCCACTCAGGGAGAACGTCCGGCCCCTGCCTTCTGGTACAAACATGAGGGGCTCCGAGGGAGGAACTGCCAAGAGGCCCAGGAAAGGCTCCGTGAGAAACTCGTCATCCTCCACCCGCCAGAACCTCAGAGCAAAAACAGCAAACCACTTTGCCAGATGGAAACACAGAGTCAGCCACAGGAAGCAACACCACCGACGTGCTAATGAGGCACAGGGCACAGGAAATGCTGCTGATCTTCATAAGACAGAAGGAAACCGTCCTCAGCCCGCCGTTCCCTGGGCAGGCTTGCATGTGATTAGAAATGGGGAGGAGAGTCGGGGATGAGATTGGCCACCCTGGGTTCTGAGACACTTGAGAGTTTTATAAGCCTCCGGGGTCATGGTGCTTTTTCGCGGAGAAAGAGTACTGGGGGGTGCTTTTAGAGAGAAGTGTGTGTCTCTGGTACCTGCTTCCATGGGTGGGGGTAAAAGGTACAGAGGAACAGGCTTTAGAAATAGCTTTCCAGGTGATGTTGACAGCTGGTCTGTGTTTCATGCTTTGACAACCTCTGCTCTGGGTGCTACCCCCCCAAACAGAAGTGAGTCTGGGTTGTTAGGGCCACAGGAGGTCATTTCTTCCACCCCTGCTCCCTCAAGGCCTGTGTCAGAGGCACCTGGCTGCTGACTACCTCCTGCTAGCAGGGCTCTTCTGCAGACCAGTCCCAGGCCCATCTCAGAGGACAGATGTTTCCCCCCCAGGATCTACCTGAAGGGTCCCAAGCTTTGGAGATTGTTCAAAGGGAGAACCTTCTCATCTCCCAAAGTGCTGCATCTTAGGAAGGAATCCCAGTGAGAAGGGGCCTCTGAGACAGCTGTGAGGATGTGAAGAGCCTGTCTGACCCCGCTTTCCCTAAGCAGGCAGATCCCCAGGCGGATGGTTACCACGCCTCTCTCCTGTCCCCTCCCAGGGGTCATCAGGGTCCTCTGCTTCCCCAGGACAACCTGCCCTTCCATGCTCCAGGCTGTCCAGGGCTGGGACATGACTGACAGCCAGGCTCTCCAGGGCACTAAGCCCTTACAGCCTTCCCTCCCAGGAGCCTGACCTGGAAGGAAACAGAGATGACTTGGCCACAGCTGGTTCTAGCTGGTTCTAGCTGGTTCTGGGTCTCTCTCTCTCTTTCCTTCTTCCTTTTTTTTTGTACTGGGCATTGAACCCAGGGGCGCTTTACCACTGTGCTACATCCCCAGCCCTTTTTACTTTTTATTTTGAGACAGCTCTTGCTAAGTTGCTGAGGCTGCTCTTGAAATGGACTTAGCCTCCTGAGCTGCTGGGATACAGGCGTGTGCCACCGTGCCTGTCAGGAACCCGGGTCTCTGCCTCACATCTCCTTTGGATCAGGTCTGGGTAAGAACTGGGACTTCTCACTAGATCTATTGCACTGGTGGTCGGTGGCTGGCGCCAGCAGCCTGAGCCATTGTAACCAATGAGGGATGGTACGGGAACCAGGAACTGGACGGTGATAAGGAAAGGGCAGATAGAACAAATCACAGAGCCCTGACTACTGTGTAAACAAGAAAAACAAAATGTTTAAAGCGCCTGCCCCTGGGTGTCATAGTTTCAGGGCCTCACTTCCTTTACCTGCCCCAACTGCTGCAGGTAAATAAGCTTCCTTCTGGCCCTCTCATTCTCTTCTGCCCCACCCCGAGGGAACAAGCTCCTCAGAGGGGTCCTGCGCTGAGGCGGTTGTCCCTCCATCATCCTGCCCTCCTGTCTGTCCCCATGGCACAAATTGTCTGTCTAGTCAGTGCGTTAAAACAGAGTCTTAAAATAAAAAATGAAAAGGGCCGGGAGGTAGCTTGGTGCTAAAGCACCCCCTGGGTTCATCCCAGTACAAAAGCAAAACAAAAACAAACCAACCCCCAAACAGGTGTCTAGAAGATTAATCAAAACAGTAGAAGACACTCACTCCTGGGAAAGGGTGTGTTTTCAACCCGGATGTTCTAGTGTTTCTTTGTAGCCACTTGTAATGATTTTAGGTGTTGCATGTTATGTGATTATAAAGAAGAAAGCTTAGTTCCTTTTTTTTTTTTTTTTTGTACAGGGAATTAAATGAACAAACCCAGGGGCACTTAATAACTGAGTCACATCCCCAGGCCTTTTTAAAAGAAATGTTTTATTTTGAGATACGGTCTTGCTAAATTGCTTTAGGGCCTTGCTAAATTGTTGAGGCTGGCTTTGAACTTCTAATCTTCCTGCCTCAGCCTCCTGAGCCTCTGGGATTACAGGCTTGCACCACCATACCCAGCAGGGAGCAAAGCCCTCTTATGGGGCTTGGGGACTGTGTGCTATTGTAATCATGTTGCTAACACAAGAACCTGTCCTCCCTAAGAGGACACGACTTGAACAGTGTCCACCTGGGTTCAGATTGTCAATTGCCAACTGGTGAATCTTGGCAGGTCATCTACTCTTTCTAGGTTTTTCCTTGGATATAAAATGACTGTAATAATAATAATAATTCTTATGTAATGCTGTTGTGAAGATTAATTGGACCTATGATGAAGAATGCTTGGCTTAAGACTTGGCATATAAGAGAGCTTATTAAATGAGGGCTATTGTATTATTATTATGACATCAGTCTCATTAGCTCATACTTATAGGCTTAATGAACTGCTCTCATTGGCGTCCCTTCTCCCACTGGCGTCCCTTCCTGGCCCCTCTCCTTGGTGCTTCCCCTGCCTATCTTTGCTTTCTCCTTTAAACACATAATTCTGGGACATCTCCCACTGCAGGCACCAGGCGCTGGGTTTAGCTACATGGCTGGCAGTGTCCTGCATTCAATATAGACCTGACTTATTGTTCCTTGGTCCTCTGGGCCTTTGCACAAATTCCCCCCCATTAAGAAATTTGCAAGCTGTTTATTTAGTAAAAATAAACATATGTGATTCTTCCTGTTATCTAAGCATATAAATGATTGTAACCAAAGAAGTTGGCCAGAACTATATCACCAACTCTGTTTTCAATTTGCTTGCTAGGCCCTTTTTATATTTTTTGTAAGGTGTAGAAACTTTGAGAAACCAGCAATGAATTCCATTTTACTAATTGTGTAGTTCAGACAAGAGGCATTGAATGCCTTGTTTGTACAAGGTATCATGCTAAATAGCCTTTTAGAGGGTGTTAACGAAGAGAAATAAGCCTCTAAAGGACTTATAATGTAACTAGGAAAGAGAGGAAGGAGGAAAGGAAAATCCTTGATGTGCATCTACAAGAGCTTGTGGTATATATTTTGTATGTTGTTCTTTTCAACGATTTTTTTTTTTTTCCGCTACCAGTGATTAAACCCAGGGTGCTTAACCACTGAGTCACATCCCCAGCTCTTTTCAGTATTTTATTTAGAGACAGGGTCTCACTGAGTTTGCTTGGGGCCTTGTTAAATTGCTGAGGCTGGCTTTGAACTTGCAATCCTCCTGCCTCAGCGACCCCGAGCTGCTGGGATTACAGGCGTGTGCTGCTGTGCCCAGTATATTCAACAGTCCTTGTTGCAAACAATAAAACTTGATTTGGGCATTTTCTTTAAAAGGGGAAATTTATAACTAGCCTACTGAATCCAAGAAATCTAGAGAACTAGGTTTAGAAAATAATGACGAAATCAGGGAAATTTAAGCAGAAGAGGGTTGGCCCAGAAATATTCTCATTAATATTATGCTGTTGAAATCTCTTCTTGTAGTTCTAAGGCTACTGAAAATCTCTATCTCACTGTCCAGGAAATAATTTAATAATCAATAATTATTAATAATTAATAATTATCAATAATTTAATAATTATTATATTAATTATATTATACATTAATAATTTAATTACAAATAATTAATGATAATTTAATAATTTAATATTACTGTCCCAGGAAATAATCTTTTTTTAATTAAGAATTTTTAAGTTTAATGAAAATAATGACAAGAAAGTGAAAATCCACTTAGTAAAATATATCCAACAACCTAATCATTATAAACAACATATAGTTGATTTCTTTTTAAAAATTTTTTTTTTTTATTTTTATTTTTTAGTTTTCGTCGGACACAACATCTTTGTTTGTATGTGGTGCTGAGGATCGAACCCGGGCCGCACGCATGCCAAGCGAGCGCGCTCTGCTTGAGCCACATCCCCAGCCCACATATAGATGATTTCAAGAAAAGTTTTTTTAAAGTGTATCCTTAATTCTCAGTCTGTGTCTGTAAAAAATAATATATATATGTAACATATATACATCTATTATAATATATATATATGTATATGCAGTTTTTTAAAAATTAGAGTCTTGGGATGAACATGATGGTAAGGTTCACTGTGGTACATTCGTATATGAACGTAGGAAAGTCAGGTCAGATTCATTCACTGACTGACTTTCCCTCTCCCATTTCTCCTCCCTTCTTTTTGTTCCCCTTGTTTACTCTTCTGATTTTACTTCTATTCTTTCTTTTTTTTTTAAATCCTCCACCCCGCACAAATTCCTTTATTTTATCAGCAGTTTCTTTTTCTCTTGTAAAACTCCAATCAAGTTGCACTTTGAAACTTGACTCTGGTCCTTCCTGGGTTTAGGTCTTGAGGTCTTTCATGTCTGTCTCCCTAGGTAGCCTCTGAAGCCTCCAGGGCAGGGTGCCTCTCTGTCCCCTAGCACAGTGCCTGATTGGAAGACTCAGCTGGGCCCTCTGAGAAGTTCTCTTGCTGTGAAATTGTGACCCGGATGTGTAATGGAGTGAGACAGTAAGGACAAAATCAGTGGCCAGTCTTTTCCCTGCTGTGAACTCATCATCCAGAGGAAAAAAGCCGCCCTTGCACTGCCCTGCCCTCCTAGGGACCCTGTGTTTGGTCTCCTTTGCCTACAGAAGTGTTAGTAGCAGCTGTTATATTTCTGCACTCCCCCCCACCAAAAAAAAATTATATATAAAGGCCCCCCTGGCCTTGTGTGAAAGACACCCCAGTAGGTTTTATGTTTGGAAGTTTGGTGCTGGGACACCCAGAGAGGGTAGCTGAGAGCCCTTCCTGGAGGAAACCCCACCCTACCCTGCACTTCTTTGCCCGCCTCCCTGAGGCCTCTCCAGTCCAGACAAGTCTGAAACAGAGAACAAAGGCAGCTAATTCCTTCCTTTTAAGTTGAAGATTTGAAGTGAGGAAAGAACTTTACTCTCACATCTCTGCTCCCTGTACCCCCCAATCCCCACCCCGCCTCTCCCAGAGTCCCTTGAGAAGACTTGGAAGTGAGGAATGTGACCCGACTAGGGGAATTTTCCTCCCCCCTCTTAGCCTTAGCTCAGGTGGAGGAGGTGGGTTAGTATTGCTAACAGACAAGAAAACTCTTTCCTTAAGCCTGGTGCCCCAGGGGCAGGGCTGCCTCTGTCTCCCTGGTCCTCGGGGGGTTCTCTGTTTGGCAGCCTCCCCCATGTCCCTGGAGACCCCCAGCCAGAGTGCCCCAGAGCAGTCATAGCCAGAGAAGCAAATGTTTGCCACCTGTCCCGAGACTTCCCCTTGTCTCAGAGCTGGGAGCGGACTGGCCACCCGTCCCTCCTCCATGCACAGGAGCGCAGGTTTGCTGACCCCAGGCCCTGGCAGGGAGGAGGGAACCCCTCAGCAGAGGGAGCAGGGTGGGCAGTTACGTCAGGAAGCAGGTGGCAGCCACAGGGAGTCTCTGTGGAGGCCAGGAGAGCAGAGGTCCTGCCTGGGGACCAGACAGCAGACACAGATGACAATGGAACAGAGGCCAGGGAAGGAAGGCACCCGCCCAGGTGCTTTTCTTCATGTCCTGAAGGTTTGAGTAAAATACCTCACTCACTAACTATGATATTGTCCCATTGACCAGAGTGTCCCAACACGTTAGTGTGGCAAGCAACCTATTTTCATTTCGTTTTTGTTTTCTTTCTTTCTTTTGAACCAGCATTTCCTTTTGTTTCATTTGAGCAAAACAGGGCTTGGGGGCGCTGAGGATATAACTCAGTTGGTAGAGTGCTTGCCTTGCATGCATGAGGCCCTGGGTTCAATCCAGAGCAACACACACACACACACACACACACACACACACACACACAAGGCTTGGGCCTACTTCCCCCTTCTTTTCCCAGCTGATGCTGCCATGGTCTTTCCATTTCCCCCAGATTGCAGTCACATGACTAGCAGCACAACCCTGTAGAACTGTAAGCTAGGTCATTGCAGTCCTTGCTTAAAACCCTCTAGTGAGTTTGTTTCATAAAAGCCAAACTTATAATGGCCTACAGTTTCAGAATTTATTGTTTTTAGTTTACCCCCCTGGACTCCTTGCATGTCCTCAAACCAATCCAGTTTTCCTGTCTCAGGACCTTTGCACCTACCATGCCCTATGCCTCACTCTCTTACCTCCTCCAAATGTCTTCACAAATGTCTCTTTCTCAGTGAGATCTTCCTGACTTTCTTTTATTCTCATACCTTGCGCTCTCCGCTCCCCTTAACCTACCTTACTTTTAACCCTAGTCTTTATCAACACTTGACATGTTCTGTATTTACTGATTTTATCTCTTTTCCATGAGATTAAATTGAAAGAGGTCAGGGACTTTGCTTTGTTTATCCTTAGTAAATACAACAGTGTCTGTCACAGTGAATATTTTACTTGTTAACTCAATGAGCAGACTAATATCTATGGGGGGAAGAGACCAGAGCATACAAATGACCAAGAGAGATCTCAGATCTAGGTGACTGCAAGCTGCTTTAGTGCTGGGTTCCATGGAGAAAGAAGCATATTTCTTGCACTTCAAGTTATGGAGCAATTTGCCTTTGTTGCAAATACCAGGGGCTCTGCCTGCAGTGAAGTCTGTCCACACACGTCCCTGCATGCAGCCGGGTTCAATACGCAGTTATGCTACATTCTCAGGGAGATAAAGCAATGAAAGAGAAATTCCATCTAGACATTCCCCAGTGGTATTAACCACAATTAGATGCTAGAGCAAGAATGGAAAGTTTTGGAGTTGGACTGACCCCAAGGTCACATGGTAAACTAGCAGGAGTCAAAATTGTGCCAGGCCACGGTCTTCCCCCTTACCCCACACGATAGGTCTTGTTTCTCCTCTCTAATTTTGCCAATGGAATGGCAAATTTTTTGAATTTCCTAACCATTCCAACAAATTCCAAACCAGATTTTTTTTTTTTTTTTTTTTTTTTTTTTGGTGCCAGGAATTGAACCTGGGAGTGCTTAACCACATACCCAGCTCTTTTTAAAAAAAATTAAAAAATTTGACACAGTGTCTCTCTCCAAGTTGCTTAAAGCTTTGCTAAGTTGCTGAGGCTGGCTTTGAATTTGCAGTCCTCCTAATGGCCTCAGCCACCCGAGCTGCTGGGATTATAGGTGTGTGCCACTATGCCCAGTCAAGAACAATTTCCAAGAAGTCCTATTTTGGTTAAACCTGGATTGTCTCTAAAGAGACTTTTTCTCATCTTCACAGTGTAATCTGAAAATCACTCACATAGTTTGATGGTCTTATAGAGAAGGAATATTGTACCAGGGAAGAGGTGGGCTGAGATCTGGGCATTTGCCTCCTGCTTTGCTCTCTGCCAGACCCTTACTTAATCTCTCTGATTTTACTGTTTCACTTCCTTTATCAAAGGGTGAGCAGAAATATATCCAAACCCTTTCCTACCTGGTCAGCAGCATCTCAGTTGAAAGGTTTGACAGGGAAGATGCAGGAATTCTTGCCTCAAATGAGAGGTTTTGGATGACCCCTGATGTGTGTCTTCTCTTCTTAGGCATGGCTGAAGGCAATTGATAGTTTTTTCCATCTTCCCTCCCCAACCCTACTTCCTCTTTCAAATAAGTTTTCATATATAGTAACTTTAAGCTTATTGTGGGGGAGAGAGTATTAGGGATTAAACTCAGGGGCGCTTGACCACTGAGCCACACGCACAGCCCAATTTTATATTTTATTTAGAGACAGGCTCTCACTGAGTTGCTTAGCATCTCACTTTTGCTGAGGCTGGCTTTGAACTCAGGATCCTCCTGGCTTAGCCTCCTGAACTGCTGGGATTGCAGGCCTGTGCCCCCGTGCCTGGCTATGCTATCTTTAAATAGCCCTAATGGGCCAGGGATGTAGCCTAGCATGTGTGAGGCCTGCAGGGTTCAATACACACTCAGTTATGCTACATAACTGAGGCCTGGGTTCCATCCCTAGCACTGCAACAAACACAAAAATCAAACAGGTTAAGACATGAAGATCTGGAGTTTTAAAACACTAATCAGTCTTCCAATGTATTACTCCTATGTCTAAGCATAGCAAGAAATCTTAACCTATCCAGGTGGACTGGTGCATGCCTATAATCCCAGCTACTTGGTCAGTCTGGGCAATATAGTGACACTGTGTCTCAAAATAAAAAGTAAAAAGGGCTGGGGACGTAGCTCAGAAGTACAGTACCCCTGGGTTCAACCCCAGTTAAAGTGCATGCGTGTGCGCGCGCACGTGCGCGCGCGCACACACACACACACACACACACACACACACCTTAACCTAAACAATTGTGCTGTGTTGGAAAAAGATGTGTTAAAAGGAAATGATTTATGTGGCCCCCGAAAGCCTCTTAGTGAGGCTTTAAGCAACTTGGAGAGAGACTTTGTGTCAAATTACCAAGTGGCACTTGAGCTTGAACATTCTTCTGGAGTAGAGATGGATAAACCCTGTAAGTGTGGCGGCACCAGCCATTCAGACAGTTCAAGCATTTGCCTTACTTAGGCTTCATGAGCAGAAGTTAGATTTCTGGTTGTCAGATTGAAGTGGCACCCCCTTTCTCCACTGAAAAGTCTTAATTGGGCCTCTCCAGAAATCTTCATCCAGACTGATTTTAGGACTGTCAGAAAAAGAGTCTCTGCAAAAGAGTCCAATGTAGATAAACTTCCTATTTTTGCGTTGCCCTGTTTTACTTGGCCACTGGCTGGGAAGGTATCAGCACTTCAGGTGCTGGACACCCCCTTACTAGTTTTTCACAAACGAATCCAGTATAGTACTTTGAAGAAATGTGCAAACAAGGCCTCTGGCCTTGAACTGGGCTTCACAGAGTTGTATACATTTTTAAGATAAGTTACAATTGGGCTCCATGGTAACAGCTGGCAGGGGGAGGAAAGAGAGGGGAGAAGAAGCTCTCCCCTTTTCAGGTGTTGTCCTTGAAGGGTTAACTTGCCCCAAACAGTGAAAGAAAAAGCTGCTTTTATGTGGACTTCTGCAGACTGTAAACTTCTGAGCCCTTCCCCTTACATGCTGGGTATAAAACTCTGAAACTCCCTGAACTTGGGGTTCAGGGGATTAATTGATTACAGAAAAAGCTGTGCCCTCTGAACCTGGCTGCAGCCAAATAAAAGTGTTTCCTGCTATCTTTGGTGCCTTGCCTTGTTTGTCCCTACAACAATATGACTTTTCAAATATGTGGGCCTTTGAGATTTTTACTGTAAGTAATGAAATGGTATTTTGATTTGACACCCTCCTCTTAGGACATGGCAGTAAGAGGTCCTCCAGAGAGCCTTCTCTTCCATATATGTGACTTCTAAGGACAGTGATGTGGTGCTGGCTAGAGAGGTATTATTTGAAAGTTTTAGAGAAGTAAAGACTTGCTTATGGCTGGCTGCACATCAGGATACAGGACTCCGAATCCACTACTCTTCAAGGCAAAAGCTTTGTGGTCTATGAATCTAGAAGGTTGTTACCTCTTGTGTTCTAAGTCCATGTTGGAGGCAACTGGATGTTAATGACACCACACAGAGTAACATGTTTACATGTTTTATTTATGACAGAGTTCCAAAATTATTTGCTGGTGAAAGACACGCCATTCTCATCCTGTCAGTGACAAGAAGGCTGTGCCCTAATAGATCCAGGTCAGAGGCTGGAAGCCACCTCCCTGATACCCACTGAGTTAACTTCTTTGGATCTGACACAGAGTAAGCCAGGGAGTTGTCTGGTCACATGTATGTTCCGGAGGGAACCAGGCGCGACTGGCAGAGAACTTCAAACCAATCAGTGACCACAGGGAGATTATATGGTAATGGAGAAAGGAGAGCTCACAAACCATTACTAAGATGGAGGGCAAAGCAATTATTTTCTAGAACTGGGGGTAGGGAAAAAGAAGAAGAGAAGAGCATGTTCTCTTCCATAGTCACCCGACCCAAGGAGCTGAGCGGGTCTTTATACACCATTGAACCAGCGTCTTAGGATACGAGGTCACAGCCAGAATGACACAGTAGAGGTTCATTCTTCACTATTCCTTACCACATATTGGGGTTAGGAGGTTGGATTTTTAAGATTCTCTATGTGGCATAGAAGAGGGGTGCAAATCTAAGGCTCAACAAAGACAAGATGAGAGCACAAGAAGGGAAATAAAGGGCCGAGGTTTAGAAAGGACTCTATAGGTGCATGCGCATATGTGTGGTGTCTTTTCTAGCAAGAGTATTTTGGAAGGAATTTAACATAAGAAAGAAGACTTCAGGTTTGTGACTCTTTTATGATTCCATCCCCTGCCCTTTTTATTTTAAGACAGGGTTTCACTAAGTTGCCCAGGCTGGCCTTGAACATGTGATTCTACTGCCTCAGCCTCCCAAGTAGCTGGGATACTACAGGCCTGTGCTGCAAAGCCTGCCTAAATTTATTTTATATTAACTAATAAAATATCAGTCTCTTTCATTTTTTGTAGTTTGGGGAATTGAACTCAGGACCTTGAGCACGCTAGGCAAGCATTCTACCCCCAGTCCTCTGAGCCTCTATTTTTAAGAAACTAAGTGGGTGCAGGTCCATGCCTGTGGCAAGAAAAGTGGGGATAAGATGCAGGGCTGCAGTGTCTTTTCCAACGAAGGCTGGTTCCTCCTTCAGCATCAGCCTGTGAAAATTCCCAGGGGAGTTGGAGCTATTCTTCAGCTCATACTTTCCATAAAGGAACTTGGGGAGCAGATAAGATCCTTTATTATTTTTTAACCTGTGGTGTTTTAAAAGAGAACAGAACTTATTTGTGCACCTGGATGAGAGCTGCAGGAAGGAGTTATCTGAGATATGAAAACTCAGAAGGTAAATGACCTGCCAGGAAGCTGTTTGGACCTGAAAGTGGGGTCTGATATCAGTCGTGCTGGAGATTCAATGAATGGAACCATAAACAAAACAAAACAAAACAAAAACCTATGGGAGGAGAGGTGGGTGGAGGAGAAACTCAGAGGGAAAAGCAGCCAATAAGGAAAATGTCCAAAAGCAGTTCATTAAGAAAGAGGGGAAGAGAGGTTGCCCGCTCTGCCTCTTGCTCATCCCTTCTAGAGCTCCGGATTCCCTGCTCCCCACGTGTGGACTCTCACCACCTTTACTCAGTGGGTGGAACAGAGCTTGTGCTTCAAGGTCCTGAGACTGGCAACCAGGGCAGTGAGCCCTCTGGGGGGCAGCAGGCCAGAACAAGACGGGTCTGTGCTTGTTCTGATGGGGTGGTGGCGGCAGTACCCTTCTCAGCTTCACCAGTATCTAGCGGCATGATCCAAAAGTGGAGACACATTGAGGATGGCACAGTTACAAGTGGGCACGGGTTTTTATTCTCAGTGCATGGCAGTATTGGTTTCTGCTCATCAGCAAAAAAGCTTTATTGATTCCAAAAAATTATCCCTTTTAAAACTCCTCTTCTTCCCGTCTCAGTGGAACAACATATTTGAATTTCAGATTTGCCAGTTTATAGCATTTTTTTCCCTAAGAACCATATAAATACATGCAAAACATTGTACATAGAGCTTAAATAATATCAAAATGCAAATACAGGTTGGGTGCACTGTTAAGCTGAACTGTAAGTTATGGCCACACACACTAGGGTACACATTGCTTTGATATCAACTTTTGTTTGTCATGCAGACCACAATAGTCAACCTTTAGTTGTTTTCTTTTTTTGTACAAAAATACCAGTGCTAATTATACTAGTTACTGAAAAGAAGAAGAAGAAACTCAAAAGTCCTATCTGCGTGCTGATTTGAAAGGAACATAGATTTGTTGGCACATATATATGGCATATTTACATATGGCATATATACATCTGGGGAGAAAGCATGAGCCAAAGGCCGATTCAGTCATGGGAGCTCATCTCGCTCCATCTCTCCTAATCAAGAGGAAAGGGGACAGCAGGCCTGACTGCAGAAGTTCTGGCACTGAGCCGAATGTAAGGGAGTCTGGTCTATTCTGAGGAAGAGGCTAGAATGGCTTAAGAACAGCAGGCATTTATAAGCGCCCACCCCCCCAATGCAGTGTGATATGAAAGGTGAGCAGTGTGTACATTGGGGTGGTACCACGGGCGGCTTCAGTTGTAAGGCAAGGGATGTGGGGAAGAAAGGAAAGGGATGCAGGAAGAGGTTTTCTGGCACATTCGAGTTTGCCATGCCCCTCTGGGTTTTTGGCAGTGAGGTAATCACTCAGATTTGTCTATGCAAACTCTCCCCTTGGAAGTTTGAAGGGAAGAAGAAACCCAACCCCAAAGAATCCACAAGTGCCCAGAGGGACTTCTAGGTGGTCTCTTTCTTAACACCTTTAGGGATAGGAGAGTCATTGAGGACAGAGGACATCTGTGGGAAGGACCTAGACCTGAGACTGTCACCCAGGGTTGAAACCAGTCACTGTGTTTTCCATTTGGAGCTCTGTCTCCCTTCTAATATATTGCACAAAATCTTTATAGAGGAAGAAAGGAGTCACAAATCAGATCCGTGCATGAAAACTCACTAATGGAAAACTCCGGAGGGTGGGGCGGGGGAGACAAAGTGGAAGAACCATAAAAAAATGCAAACTCCAAATCAGAATGTTCCCGTAGACCAGGAGAGACCAATGTCTTTGGTGCCACTCTGCCAGCTTATTCTTGGACAAACACAAATCCAACAGAGGGGTCCTGATCCCAACCACTAGTTCTGAACAAGCCTGGTCATACGTCTGCACTCGGGCGGGCGGGCGGGGAGTGGAGTGCTCGCTCATTTCCTGACAGCTGCTTCCCTTCTTCCTGGCTGCTTCCCTTACTATCCTCAGTTCACTACCAGTTTTTCTAGGTTTATCAAGAGAGGAATCTAGGATGATCATTTCTCCTTCTCCCCATCAGACCCTTTTCAAATCCAAAGCACCATTTTGGGGAAAAGCATTATTAACTTATGCCATATTTACTCACTGCCAGTTGGATCACTGAAACTGAATAGAAAAAACTTATATATAAAAAACATATGCACATAAACACTTAAACTTACTCAATTCCGTATCAACAAAATTTATATTAAAAAAGTCTAGAACCCAACAAGTTTTATTCCCCCCTAAGTATAAAGATGGCTGTTTGGAGAAAGGAAGTACGATGTATTGGTTTTTAAACCAATAACAAATATACTAGTCACCTGTCATGTCAAACAGCTGGTTATGCACTTCCTTCCACAGGGTTACATGACGGCACTTTATTTAAATCCTTTAAACAAAATACATATGGCTGACTCAAAAATATCAGTTTCTGATCTAAAGAAAACTATATTTTTTTGCATAATATTTCTATATTTTCTCTCTTACTATGGAAACTAGAACACACACCAAAAAAAACTGTTGACTTTAAAAAAGTAGACACAAGCCCTCAGGCACCGTGAGAGTCTTTTGGGAGCAGGAATGGTAACATGGCCTCCAAAGCTTGTTATTGGCTTGCTTTTCAAAATGATCTGAGGTAATAAAAGACTTGACAGAATTAAATCTTCCAATGTACTTAATAAATATATATGTGAACACCTAACACCTTGGGTGAGCTGTTTTCCTCCCATGAGCATTTAAGACAGAGAGAAGATAGCTGAAGCATGTAACCCCTATTTCCTACAAGGATGGATTGTGTAGTAATGGGGAGGTGTAGTGGGTATTGTTTCTCTACTCTCCCTACCTCGGACAGCTCAGGTGAAAAGGGTGAGGGAGGAGGGATCAAGAAGAAAACGCTGGAGTGGACAGGTACAGATCACCTTCCTCTCCCAAATGGAAATTTGGCAGTTCCCAAGAGGCTAGGGAGCCCTCTCCTTACTGCCCTCACTCTAAAGGGTGTGGGGGGGGGCTTCATTTATCTAAGGGGAGTGGGAATGGGGGATATGAATTAGCTCCACCTGCACAGAAGAGCTTACGTCAACAGCTGGGCTAAAAATGGAGCTCCTGCAAATTCGGCTCCACCTTGTCCCAGTAAGGAACACTTTGAAAAGTCTCCTAGCAAAGTCCCCAACTCCTGAGAGGCAGGTGGGCGGGGGATGCTTTGGGCAGTGTTCAGGGCAAAAAGGCACAGGGCTTTCCTGGGCAGCAGCGGGAGTGTGTTGCTGGGGAGGGTCTTGAGGGGGGCATGTGGGAGAAGGGAGGAGAGGAGGCCGGGTGGGTCTTTTGCTCCTTTAAGTCAGCACAATACATAGGGGCCTCTCCCTTTGGATATGTGTCTGCGAAACTGGAATATGTGCAAAACGCTGAGGCTGAGCAAGTTGTGGGCACAGCAAGCACATTAAGAGGAGACTGAGAGAATGTGGAAGCTGGTCCCCAGGAACCTAAGCTCAAGGTCTTGGATGCCTACAGGGAACTTTCCTCAGATCCTTCCAGAGTGGCTCTGCAGCCTTTCCCAAGGCCTCTCAACACTCACTTCCCCAACAACTGGGTCCTGCCCTGGAAGAGTTTTGGCAGATGGCTTTGAAAGCAGTGGTCACCTCGAGGAAGACCCCATAACTGTTTGCTGGGATGGTCTACCTTCTCCTAGGCCTGTATGCTTCTGGTCTTCAAAACCCAAGTCCCTCCAGGGGGCAGGCCCATGCCCACTTCATTCTTTTGCTGCCACTTTAGGAACAGGAGGAAGCTCTGGCCTATGGTAAAACTGTATGTCATACATGCAAGCTTTATGGTCAAGGCTGACCTTCCTGGCACTTAAAAACCACAGCTACCTGACAAGAAGGCAGTTCAGAAGTAGAAGCTAACCTGGCAAAGAGAGGGAAACAGTCTTACCAGCTCTTGACCCTTTTAGTAAAGAAATCTGTCTGCCTCTAGAACTTGAGTATTCAATTGGGGCTTGAAGGGAGAATGGTCAAAGTGGACTCTACTCATCCACATCCTTTCCATTCTCTTAATTTTAACAAACTTAAGAGAGAGAGAGAGAGAGAGAGAGAGAGAGAGAGAGAGAGAGAGAAAGGAAAGAAGATGAAAGTTACAAAAGACCAAAAGAACCTTGGGAGGTTGGGAGGCCAGGAAGAACCGGAGGCCTTCAGGTCTAAGTACTCAAAATGGGCAAAATTATTTTAAAAATAATCACTCTCCGGCTGATTTTTTACATTCCATTCCTGCCTCAACACATTTGTGGATCATCACTCTCTCAACTTGACTTATAAATGGCAGACACTCAGGATAAAAAAAATCCTGAAGTCAGGAAGTGGTGACATGTGTGTGAACACAGGAGAATCTGGGCTGGGGTGATGTCAGGAGGACTGTTGTGACTTCTTTAGATACGGCCAACTGATACACCCAAAGAGTAGATTCTACCATTACCTGCCTGGCACTTGACTAAGTCCTGCTACCAACCCCAGCTCAAGGTTAAGTTGGAATCCTTGCAGGTCTGTGCTCTTGCTTCTTCATGGTTGGGTGGGGGTTCTCACACACTTGGGAGTGGCTGACATGACAGTGAACAGTCTCATCATCACCTTATAGATGAGATGAATGAAAAAGGAGATAGGGAAAGCAGGGATGGGAGTCAGAGAAAAGAAGTTCAAACTGATGTCTCCAGGCTTTGGAGAGGGCTGTCCGAATGGGAGGCGACAACTTGCACTTGGCTGCTCTCCACCGCGTTGTTGTTCTGGTTGGCGTATGGAGTGACCTCACCATCCAACAGAAGCACCCCAGTCCCAGTCGTAGGAACATGTTCAAGGCTTTTGTCCTCTTGCTCATCCAGGAATGGTGTTTGCGGCAAATCCTCATCTATGGCAAATTCAGGGTGGGTCATGAAGTTGTGGATGGATTCTTGGTTCCCGAGTTTCTGGATGCTTACAGAACTATGGAACGCTCTGACCACTTTGATCTATATCAGGGGAAGGAAAAGGAGGATGAGAAGATAGGTGGTGAGAACTGGCCCACAGAATAAGGAATGAGTGGTTTGAGGAAACAAAACCCAAACTATAAAACATGACTGCTCAACAATCAAAACCAAACATGGAAGAGATCATGGGGCACTAGAAGTGTCATGTGGCTCAAATTTCAAGCACTAGGGTGGGGTGAGTGACGGCAAACAACGATGATGTTTCAAAAGTTGCATTTAAAAAAGTCGAAAATCCAAAGCAAAGTTAGCATTCCCAAACAATCCACTCTTAAAATGAAACAGAAAACAAAAAGATTCATCATTAGTTCTTTTGGCTAGAGGGTAAGGATGTTGAAACTAGGCACAAATTAACAGCCAAACTTAAAAGATGATTTCACACTGTGGATTTCTGTGTTGAGGCCAAACAGTTTGTGAACGTGGAATGGAAAAATTACACACTGAAGTTCAGTTATCTGTTTAAAACCCTCAAAGAGCCAACATATACCAATCTGCATATAATACACACTGGGTGACAAGTGATCATGGATATTGTGCAGCCAGGCAGACAAACCAATCTTCATTCAGCAGCATGCAGGAAATTAAAGCTCTCCAACTTAATAATCTGCCTGTCAGTCAGAAGACATGCACATATTTACATTCCACAACCTCCACTGTGTCCCCTCCCCTGAAATCCTTCATTCCCTCTCCTAGAAGATGTGGATACATACGGGGGCAAAAGACACCTTCCCTCGGCCTACTGAGAGAAGACCTGGCCCTCACCACTCAAATGCATTTCCAGTCTCTGATCCACAGCAATGGTGCCCGATCATGCTGCTTTCTCCAGCTGTTTCCAGATTGCAAAGAGGAGCATGATGTTACATGGGGAAGGGAAAACATGGGTCTAGGAGAGAAACCTGATCCAGGAGGTGAGCCATGAACAAGTGGCCTTTCTGATGTGGGGGATGAAGAGGATGGCGGCAAGGAAATAATTTGCAGTTTTAGGGAAATGAAGGAGTCCACGTCAGTCTTTGTTCTACAGCATGTAAAGGAAGGAATGCAGGCAATTCAGATTTAAGGGGGAAAATATTGATCATAACTGGTCCCTGTGAATAGCTTTTCCCTCTCCACAGGTACCCGCTCTTTTGGTGAGTGCTTTTCTGAACTAGAGATTTCTCTGAGGTGTGGCTTAGAATCCAGGTTGGTAGAATTGGGATGGGGAAGTGGCCGGATTCCAGAGAGATGGCAGAGGGAGGCCACGGGAAAGGTAAGAAACTGTAGGACAATTTAAGTTTGGGGGGAGGTGGCCAATCCTAGCCTCATCCAAAAGTTCTTCCCTCAAAAAGATATGGGAGTAACACAGGAGACGTCATTAAGATGGGGAGGACAAGAAGGAGTGGCGGATGTTGGGGTAGGGCACCTCTTTCATTCCTCTGCTGTTTAAGCAAAAAAACATATTCCTCAAGAAGAGGCAAGAATGCGGGCAGTGGAGCATACGATGCGTTAGCCAAATAAACTGGTTGTATTTCCTGTCCTTGTACTTCCTATCATTGAATCGAACCTTCAAAAATACTTCATAAGGAAGCCTCGCCATGGGTCTCTGCTGGCTTCCTCTGCAGCTTGTAGACCCGCTCAGGGCCGAGGGTGCTCAGAGCTTGGAAGGCAAAGGACTCCTTGCCACTCACTGTATCAGCTCAACACCTCAGCCAAGAAGAACCAAGGAACCTAGACACACACTCACCATGCGGAACAAGAGCAAGGAACCACTTTTCCATCCTTCTATGATACCTATTGGCCCTCTGATGGTAATTCACCTGTCACACTGCCTATACTCCAGATCCAGGGAGATCAGGTAGAATGGGGGCTCCATCTAAGCTTCAGAAGGTCTCAAGTTTTCAGTGAGCTACACAGAGTGAGGCAACTTGTGCTAAGTGAGCCCAAATTCAGTGCTTCTCCTATGGCTCTAGTACAGATTCACTGGCCAATGGATAAGTCCGAAGCATTCCGCCTCTGTAGGAGGGATAACTCGGTCCACATTTTTGGTCTACTTTTGAGATCTCAAAATTTCTAACAAGTCCTACAGTAGGGCAGGTACCTTTATGCCACAATTTCATTATATTCTACATCAGGGATTTTTTAGAACTTTCTTCTTCTATTTTTAAAAAGCAATTGAATACTTCGCTGAAGTAATTACAAATGAAATCCATTATAAAAACAGATTTTAAAAGATTAAGTTTGGAGTGTGGATCTAGAGCCCTGTTTGTTGGCTTTTCCTCCCACTTTTTGGGGTGACCATTAATAACACTGTTATAAGTAAACAAATGAGGGAGATAAAAGTGATTTGGGGATGTGTAGGTGGAAAAAATAAGGAAACCTCATTCTTTTGGGGGGCCAAGGAACAGTCATCCAGCAAGACTGCAGGACTTCTGGGGTCTAAAGGGGAACCATCCATCTGTAAGGGAAGCTCAAGTGAAGAGGAGTGGGGGGGCGCCACCTGGCCCAGTGGGTGAAGAGCTGGGTGGTAGGGCTGCGGCACACTGCTCCTCAGTGCCAACACTGGCTCAGAGAACACATGCTGATGAACCATTACACATATATCACCACCAATCCATCCCAAGGTTGGCATCTTCCCTTCCTAGAGCATGGTGCTTGGTTTGGGAGCAGTGGTGGGGACAAGGCAGGACTGGTGAAATGAGTATGGTGAAAGCCCTGCACATTCTTCACTCAGCCAATGGACCCTTCCCTCCCTGGACATCATTTCTGAAAAATCTCTCGGAAGTCTTTTTGGGGCTAATTGAAGGACAAGTCCCAGATGACTCAAGAGCCCCAACCAAGCTGGACTTTAGATTGGGTACAAGTGTAAAGATGACTCTGTAGAGCTCAGTGTGGGGTCAAGGGAAGACCCATTTCCTCAGCTGGAATTCTGTGGGTTTCTGCTTCCTCCCTTTTCAGAAACCAGGGGAAGAGAAGGATTAGGGCCTCCCTACAGAGAGAAATCCAATGAGATCTAGCTCACAAAGGTTGGATACATAGTCAAATTCATTTGGAAATCTGGAATGGGAAAGAGGGTTTTAAAATGTATGACTATAACCTCTAGGACCTCACGTAAGAAGGCACAGCTGGAGAAAGAGCAGGTGTGGCCTTTCTCTCTTCTGATCTCTTAGCCTTTGAGGGCTTGGTGCATACCTTCTACTAGCTCTTCTGCAAGAGCCTAATGGGCTCTGCCTTCTAATTAGTCTCCTTGCACCATCAAATCACAGGGACATCTGCCATTAACTGTTCCTACCAGTGAGGGATGATTAAAACAAGGACAGAAGATGGTTAGAAGAAAAAGGCAAAACTAGAAGAAAAAAGGAATTAAGTAAGAAACAGAACATGGAAGGAATAGAAGAGAGGTTCTTGGATATTGGTGAGAAAGGTTTTTTTAGTATTTTTTTGCCTACTGTTAGACCTAACAAAATATGGCCTCCCACCCCCATACCTCACCAAGAACATTTATACTTGGCTAAAAAGAAAATACACGTATAAATCTCATTAGTCTGCTCAGCTCACAGTCATGTGAACCATGGGCAATACAACTGCTCTGTCTTTTCCTCATGTCCTAGGTCTGGGGTTCAGAGTGAGGGAGGAAGGGACAGACCCAGCACTCAGGCAAATCCACAGTATATTTAATGGGGTGGAACTTCTTCCCCACCGGTTTCCTTACTTGCTTCCTCCTTTCTCCTCTCTGCCTTCCATTTGGGAAAGGCATAGCAAAAGTCCTATAATCTACCAATGAGAACCCAGGTCCGAGGCTGAGTGTTGACAGCATTTTAATTGAAAGGTTGATTGAAAAAGGGTTCTCAAAACATTATGTGCAAAATAACATACAGAGGGCTGACTATTGGGAGAACAATTAAACTAAAGAAGAAACAAAAAGGGTTGCTGTTCAGAAACTTCTACAAATTTTTCTCTAAGTGAAGAAAAAATGTCATTTTTAACTTTTCATATATTTCTCTTATTCAAAATCTGTGTCAATCAATTGATTCTTAAATCTGAGTTTGGTTTAAATCCCCTGGAAAATAAGATAACAAAGATGCTCAACTTTCTGCATTTGAATTGAACTACCTTTCTTTCTTCATATCCAGTTATAGCTTTTATGCTAATTTTACCAGCTAACAATGCAATGTTAGCCAAAAGCACTATTATTATCGATCAAGTTCAATACTGGCTTAATTAAGCACAGGTCCCTGGTAAACCCATGGGCACAGTAGCTATTTGCTTACCTTTCTTTAGGTTTAGTACCAAGCCTTCCTCTAACTAAAGAGAGTTCCTGGGTTTTCATTTAACCTAACCTCACATCTAAGCTTAGAGGGTAGAGTTTTGATCCAAAGGAGCAGGAGGAGAGGACAGGGACAATAACGACATATCAATCAAAGCAACAAACACACACACACACACAAGGAAAAAAAAAAACCCTAAGAGAAAGCAAAACACAAAAACTCAAGGAAAAAAAGAATAAAGCAATGTAGAGAAATGATTAGAAAACAGGAGTACTGTCTTTAAAATAGTTAAGGTTTAACAGTTTTCCAACACTAAAAAAATAATAAAATAAAAGGGCCCACAGCCTAGTTTTAGAGTAGGTTTTTTTTTTTTTTTTTTTTTTTTTTTTTTTTTTTTGCCTTTTCTTCCCTTTTCTTTAATTGAAAGGTTGATTGAAAAAGGGTTCTCAAAACATTATGTGCAAAATAACATACAGAGGGCTGATAACCATGGTTGGTTAAAGTGGATGCCACGTGCTCTTTTGTGGTCATTTTAGCAAATCATGCATCATAATAGACTATCACTCACTGCCCATAGTAGGAGATGATACAGCAGCAGCAACAGAAGTGGTGGGGGAAGTTTTGACTGGTGCAACTGCTACATAGGTTGAGCTAGGAAGTTTTACATCAAGCGCTTGACCCATGCTCTGCCGCTTTAGGACTCCCTTAAAAGAGGCTCCCGTCTGGAATGTGTTAATTACTTCGATCTGCAAAGAATCAAAGAGTGAGACAGCTTTGCTCCAGTTAGAGAGAGGGGAAGAAAGAGGAAGGTAGGGTCACGGAGGGCAGGGGACAGGGGGATGGAAACAGCTGGGAAAAGGGGATAGGAGATGGAAAGCAGGAGATTTCTTCACCCACAAAGCCATGGCGAGGAAAGGGGGGAAACATTAATTGCATACCACACTTTGTTTAAGGAACTATTTGCCATTGAGTTCACACACCCAGTCACAATCCAGTTTTCTCTTCCTTTTTAGCCTATGGTGGACATTTTAGATGTACAGATGTCCAAGGTTCTTCTCCTAACCTACCACTCTTATCAGCTGTACAGAGTCTAGTAGCTAATTCATGGTTTTGGCCTTTACTCTTAAAAATAAGACATGCAACTTGAGATACTGAAGGCAAAGTGCATACTACTGAATTTCAAGGCTTAGGAACCTCTAAACCTATTAACCAATTGCTGATTTTTTTTGCAAATTTTCCAGGAGCATTAATTCGTTGTTTAAAGAAAAACAGGGAGTATAGTAACTCATACATAGGTGGCTATGATGGAAAGGCCACTGGGCTGTGAGCTGCTTGGCTCATTCTCTTCTGGGTGCCTATCCTAAGTAAGATACTCCTTCTCGGGCTGATAGGGAGCTTAGGAATTAGTGGCCAGACCCATTAGAGAGAATGCCACTAAGCCAAATCGATGCACTGGAGATGCTGAAACATCTGGCAGAAATGCTGATGAGCTTAGCAGGAGGAGCTGCTGGGTGGGGTGGTGAGGGGCTGCAGCTCCAGCCCTACCCAGGCAGTCTCTGATTTTCACTGCGCTGCTCCTCAGAAACAAAGGCAATTAGTGTCATTTATTCTCCAATAATTGCCTTGATCTGGGGCCTCCATTAAATCTACCATCCTTATCCCTGACCTCTAAGTAACAAGGAATGAATTAAAAGGATTCCTTTATCCTTCATAGATCTGATGGAATCTTCTTAGAGATACCCACATGCCTAATTCCAAGGATCAATCCCCCAGGAGAGGAGGAAAGGAGCTGATCTGGTCACTCTGACTTCTTTTCCCCAGAAAATGGGAAAGCAGGTGTCTTGTGACTCACGGCTGTTCTTATCTGTTTTATTTTATTTTCGGGTACGGGATGCCACTGAGCCACATCCCCAGTCCATTTTTCCTTTGAGACAGGGTCTCGCTAAGTCCTGAGGGCCCCACTAAATTGCCCAGGTTGGTCTTGAATTTGCGATCCTCCTGTCTCTGCCTCCTGAGTTGCTGGAATTAGAGGTGCATGCCACCATGCCCAGCTGGTTGTTCTTACCTGCAAAGCTTCCAAGGAAGCCATGCAATGTTTAGGGTTAGTTTCTAGATTCAGATAAAAGTTTGTGCTAAAACATCACCCCTTCCTCACATTACAGTTTCCAATTCCAGGGGCTTAAATCTATAGGAGGAAAGGGTTTACATTTGAGGGGGGAGTCTCCAGCTCCATGGGGGTGAACTGTAAAGACACCTGCTTCCATGCCAACTTTGCCTTGAAATTGCATTCCAGCTTTATCTTTCCAAATTTCTAGCCCTCAAATCCCTCAAATTTATGCTTTCTACGCTTTTAACAAACTAAAGGGTAAAGGAGAGGGAAAGAACAGCCTAGAATCGGGAAAAGAGAAAATTCCAATCAGGACTGAGCAATAGCTCAGCATTTCCCCTCACCCCAAGGGTCACTATGGGAATGACAATATGGTTCCACAAATGGACATGGGGGGGCGGATTTTGTTAGAACTCTGGTGAGGCTGAAGAGTAGCCAGAGGCTGCTACAGAACCAGGATGTACATTAGCTGAGAGCCAGGTGACTCTGGAATGGCACAGTTATCCTGGCATCTTCTATAAGCTGCCTTTGGGCTTAAGTTTAGGTTTTAATGCCATTTTGGTCAACTGCCTCATGATGTGCCAGGGACAGGTAGTAAACCTAAAGCTATGTAGGCAGGGAGACCAAACAGAGAGGGGCATGGCTGAGGGGATGGGAACAGGCAGTGGAGGAAGGAAGACCCATGACTTTCAACCTCCAGGAGAAAGACTGGCGAGGAGCGAGAAGGTACTGGAATGAGGGAATCCTGGCTAGGAAAAAAAAAAAAATCACATAGTGGAAGAGGAGGCAGGTGATCCTAAAGGAAAGAAAAGCAAAGAGGTTATTTTGAAAAGAGCAGACCCAAAGGAAAGCACTGGGCATTTTAGAGACGGGAGCCAAGGTGTCAGGTTCTGTGGACACTAGACGGAGTCAGCAGCCCGGAGGGTGGCGTGGGGGCTGTGGGAACGCTGGACACCGTGAGGTAGTTTGTGCAGATCCCACTGCAATTTCCCTTCCTGAGAGGAGGAACTCAAGAAAATGGAGAGGAGCCCCAGGATTCTGCTACCTAGTTCTCTTCTACCTTTCCAGCTGTCTTGCCCATGGTGCGGGCAGGCCACTAGCAGTGTAGCTGAGTCTGGCTATGGAAAACAAGTTCTTACCAGGTATGTAGTTGAGAATATCCATTTTACCTATCTTGCCTATGTATTAAGGAGATGGGGTTGCTGGGGAGTTTTCTCAGTCATCTGCAAGGCCAACTTTTGAGTTAAACAGGTTGGGGATTTCCAGCCAATCAGAAGAGAAATAGGCCTGTACTCCTTGTACTCTGGTGAGTACCCTTAAAATTTTGGATGGATCATTTCCTGAGATGGGGAATCTTGGGAATAAAACAAAAAATGATGTGTGAGGTGGGAGCAGGGCAAGAGAATTATCAATGCTTAAACCAGCCCACTCACCTGGGAGGTAATTATAATTGATTCATGGAGAGAGAAAAAGAAGTTACTGTGGGGTATAGGCGGGGCACTTAAGAGCAGTGGGAGCAGCTACTATCCCATTTCAGAAATTACAAGAAGGGAAATGGTTTGAAGAAACAATAGCATCTTCCTTTTTGAGAAGCAAGTCTGAATCTTGTAAAAGATACTTGGGCATGGAGAGTGTTGTTGTTCATACCCATGCAACCATCAGATTGCCCCCATGGTCTTAAATTTCAAATGGGAAAGATATAAGAGGGTGAGACTCTTACAAAGACCCCTCTGGAGAACATCTATTACCATGACAGCAACCCAAGGATGTCACATTAAGTGACTGCTGAGCATGGGCACAGGGATGCTCTCCCACTCCTTCCTGGGAGAGCAGGCACAGCTGATTTCCTATCCTGGGGCCAGGGCTAGTGCAGAAAGCCTGCCTGGGCAACAGAGCCTGCAGCGGGCTTTACAGCCAATCTACAGCTGAAGGACTGTTATTAGGGTCCTCTGGTTGGGGTCCATTGACTACTGTCCTCTCAGAGGAGCCCATGCAGGTACTTCTGCCCCTCTTGGTCCTAAAGCTAGGAAGGTAGGGCTGCCCTTTGGTAGTGAGCCTTAGGAAAGGGAGAAATGCTGGCCACCAAGAATTGCTGCCCCCCTCAACGCCTCCCAAGATAGAGGTTTCTTCTCCCATGGTGAGGACAGACCATTAGTAGAGTACCTGAGTCTGGATACGGTTCAAGCCTCGGAACCAGAGGATCTGGCCTCGGCGCAGCTCCATCTCTGCATGGTCAATCTCATCCAGTCCTTCGGCATCCTTGGTGATCTCCTCTTTGGTAGTCCCATGTCCAGCCTCCTTTAGGAACTTCAGAGATTTGGTAGGTATTGCAGAGATGACCTGAGGATGGGCACAGCACAAGGGAGACAGCAGAATCAGGGGGAGAAGAGCTGTCGGTCAACTTACCCAGGTCAGGCCCTTGGGTAGGTTACTCTGCTCTATCACCCTGCTCACCAGGAGAGCAGTGCGGGGAGCACGAATCTGTTCAGGCAAGCGTTCACCATGTGCCCACAGCCATCAAGCTCTTAGGAAGGTTTTCTGTTTGTGGACATACAAAAGAAAACTTATATTCTGGTTAACCAGGTAACATATTCTATAACTTGCTTCATCATAGACTTTTTCCTGTCTCAGTTCTTCCTTTTTATTTCACTATCTGTCTTTTAAGAAAAATAGAACTATAGGCATAGAACATCATGGGAAGGGCAGAGACCTGGACCTGGGGGAAACAAATCAGGAGAGAAGATGGCATCACTGCATGTGTGTGCGGAGGAGTAGAGAAAGGAATTAGAAGGAAAGAGCCCCTCCCTAGTCACACATAAAAAGTAGCTCCATTGTTATGATAGTGAAAAGGTAGTTGGGATAAGGAAGTGGGTGGGATAGACCATGAAAGAAGGGACACATGGGTTGGGCACAATGGGCCATGCCTATATTCCCAGATACCCAGGCTGTTGAGGCAAGAGTATCACAAGTTCAAGGCCAGCTTCAGAAACTTAGCAGTACCCTGTCTCAAAATAAAAAATAAAAAGGTCTGGGGATGTAGCTGAGTGGTAGAGTGCCCCTGGATTCAATCCCTGATACTTGGGGAGGGGGTGGAGGAAAGAAAGAAAGAGGAAAGACAGAGACACGTGAGTATTATCAGAAGGCATGAACTTCAGTAGGTTAGACTTGAAATAAAAGATAAATCACTTAGTGAGCTCAAGGCGTGTTAGTCAGTTCTTTACAGACCAGATGAAGGACAGACAGACAGGGCTCAAATGGGACAAAGGGACTGGGTAGTCCAATGGGAGCCAAATGGCTTGAAATGGGAATAAGGTTGAAGTTCTGCTTTTGGATGCTGGCAGAAGCTGCTATGATACTGAAGGAAGGCTGTTATCTGGCATCAAGGCCACATAGTCACATAAAGGCCAGACTTGAAGGAGTTCCAAATATCTGGTAACACAACCAAGCTTCACTCAAGAGCAAAACTACTCTGGTAAATAGAGCAAGGTAGAGGGAGGTGGGTTAGGTATTAGGAGAGAGATTAGTCAGGAAGGCATCTAGGAGGTGTGAACGAAACAAGCACCTGGCTCTTTATGGCCAGGTAGGGCACGACCTCTATTATCCAGGTGGCTGAGCACAAAGGGATTATCAGCAGAGTCTTGGGGTCTATAGAGAAGTACATTCCAGGCCAGAGCTGAAGATGGTATTAGGGATGGAATAAAATTCTTATCAGTCGTGATGATATTATTATAATTAATATTAACATTCACTTAGTACTTGTAAAGGTAGCAGACATTGTTCTAAATCTTTTCTGTAATTTGCTTAAGGTGATTAAGCTTGTGAAAAGGGGAGCCTGGGATTCAAACCCCGTCATTCCCAGTGTCCATGCTCTGAACCAAATGCTACACTGCTTCTCTAGAAAGCTTAGAAATTTGAACATACATCAGGCGAGAGTCAGGCATTCAATGCAGATAAAGCTATGGTGAGAAGAAGCTGGGGAGCCCTGGATTATGTCAGTACAGTGGCCATGAACAGACTGCTGCTTCATTATGATAGAGACATTTGTAAACTCTTCTGAGATCCTTCATTTTTTTTTTTTTTTTTAAGCAAAGTTCCACTCCTGTCTCAGAGAAGCTAGGGCTTTTTTGGCCTCAAGACCTGGTTAGAGAAGAGACCTAGAAGCTCTCAGGTGATGGACAGTGATCACTCCACCTTAGGATCCTATGAGATGGAACAAACTTAAGCAGGGAGGAGAAAACGAAGGCAAGAACAGGAGTCTCCACAGTTGCTTGTTCCACCTCGAGTAGAGGAGGAAGTCTGCACTGTGTGGATGCACAGGATTGTGTGCCTGTACTCACCTGGCCCCACAGAAGTTCTCCAATCCCGATGAAGAGACACCACAACCACTGGGACAGGCTAAGGCTTGTGCAACTGAAGGGCTTACCCCCAAATTCCACAATGAAAATCTAGAACAGAGAAAGAGGCAGCCCACTATCAGGGAGGTGACTAACAGGTGGACAGCCCTCTAGCCATGGTCACCGAAACCATGTCACCCCTCTGCCCAGGGTGAAAATCAGATTCTGATTTTCTTGCTGGAGAAAAGGAAAGAAGAAATCTAAAAAGGGAGAAAGGGAACCAAATATCAAGTCTTTACAGAGAGGTCTTCTGGAGAGACACAAACATCTCCTATGACTGCGATGATGAGGATCAATATAAGATCTGGCAGAGTGGGGACAGCTGGAGACCTCTTGTGACTATGGCCAGTAGGTGACAAAGAAAAGGCCCAGCAATGGAGAGGAGGAATTGAAGGTGGGGATAATACAGGAGGTACTGGGGTCTTCAGAGGGAAGTAGTGTCCAGGCTAGAGCTGAGGTGGTTAGAAAGGGATGAGGCAGGGGGTTCTGGAGCACGGCCTGCTTATAGTCCCTTGTGTTCTCAGATGTTTGAGTGTACCTCTGGCTAGGCAAGAAAGAAGGAGCCTGGTCTTTATTCCACCAGGACAGCCATGCCTTGACTCCTGTTCCTGCAGTGGAGCCCAGGTCGGGTTTTTGATGTCAACTACATACATGCCAGTCACTGCTTCTCTTCCTCTGTAGATTGTGCAGCATTTTCACCATGAGCCCCTTCAGAACAAAGGGCAGGGACAGGGAGGGAGCCCGCGCTACACATGCATGCGCCCATCCTGGCAGGAGCATAGAAAGGGGCTAAAGGACAAACTCCATTGACTTGGTCACTTTGTGAAATTTCTGTATATTTAGAAAGGGTTCTACAAGTCTTGTTTTATCTCTAATCAACATGCTGCCCTGAAATGGAGCACCTGACACACTGGGCTCTGATTCTAGAACTAGGTGCAAATGGAAGCCAGTTGGGAACCCCATGTGTTCACCCACAGCCTCAGTCCCTGCTACCTCTTTTCCTGGATGCTTAGGGAATTCCGCCCTTCGTATTCCCAGACCTCCTACCCCAACTCCAGAGAGAATCTCACCTGGATGACAAATGTGCCCAAGACTACAGAGCAGAAGATGAGGTTACGGTAGATGCCTGCAAAGACATTCCTCTCTCCGTGGATCTTTCGGGAATTGATTTCATTGAACAGCTGCATCAGCACAAAGGTGTTGAAGATCATGGTATAGTGCTGGCTGGGTGGTGAATGTAGAGGTGCCTTCCTCCCACTGTCAATGTCAAAGAATTTCTCTCCTGGTGGGGAGAGAGCAAGAATGTGGGGAGAGCTGTGATCTCAGTGAGAGTTCACACTGAGTCAGAGCATGTTGGTGTGGCCACGCTGGTGGCTCATGGCTACCAGTTACGCCAAGTTACATTAGTTATCAATACTTTATTAATCAGATATCTTAGCCCTGGTCTCAGCATATCTGACCATATCTCTTGGTTTGCTCCATTGATATTTGCTTTCTTGTACTACAGCATGGTAGAGAGAATCTGCACTGGAGTTATGTAGCAGAAGTACCCAGGAGATAGTAGACCAAGCTATTATGCCTAGACTGTACTCCACCTGCTCCAACACTATCATCTTCCTCAGGCCTGTCTTAGCCCCCATGTCCACCTAGCACCCCAACCACTGCTCCCCGCCACCTGTGGCTCACCAGCAAAGACCAGGATAAAGATGACAGTGAGCTGGTAGACTGCATGGCCCAAGATGTTCTTCATCATAGTACGTGAGATCAGAGGCTTATTTCGGCCATAGGGGCGTCGCCTTAATAGAGCATCTGTAGGGGGCTCTGTCGCCAGGGCCAGTGAAGCAAAAGTATCCATGATTAGATTAACCCACAACATCTGTACAGCTTTCAGTGGAGAATCCTGGTGGGAAAAGAACCAGACTTCTTAGATTTCCTCAGAAACCAACCCTCACTCGCTCACTCTTTCCCTTGAGATGGCCTAGCTTCTGATATCCGTCTAGAATATGAATCTGGCCACCTATTAGCTAAGTGACCTTGAGAAAGTTATTTAACCTCTCTCTCTTTTTTTGCGGTGCTGGGGTTGAACCAAGGGCCTTGTGCATGAGAGGCAAGCACTCTACCAACTGAGCTACATTCCCAGCCCCAGTTATTTAACCTCTTTAAGCCTCCAGTTCTTTACCTGTAAAATGGGATGAATACTGTTACAAGCTTGCTTTTGAAGAATAGAGATAATATGCATATCACAGTGGCTGACTCAAGGTGCTAAATAATGGAAGGAAGGTCATTATTGTTCCACATACATAGATGGAGACAGCGGACCTAGCTGATTCCTGCCCCGATATCAATTGTCCTTATTTTCTGTAGATACACTGTACCAACTGCCCCATGTTCCTCAGACCCTGCTTCTATCCCATGCCTATCCCATGCCCCGCACCTGGGTGATACAGGCTCCAGTGAAGGCGACGATCACAGCCACCACGTTGACGGTGAGCTGGAACTGCAGGAACTTGGAGATGCTGTCATAGACGTTTCGTCCCCACATCACTGCCTTCACAATGCTGCTGAAGTTGTCATCTGTCAGGATGATATCTGATGCCTCCTTTGCTACATCTGTGCCTGCAATACCCTGAGGCAAGATGGGAAAACATCAGTGGAGAAGTGGGTAGAGCAGAGCTCACTTGCTCTTTGCACCCAGAATCTGCTTCCTGACCTTAAAGAAGCCTTGGAACTAGGAATGGACACCAGAGGGCACACTAGACACACACAAGAAAACAAAACGACAAAGATTCCCCATCAATATTCAGAAGAGGGCTGGTGTCTGATGCCACTACAGGACTCCTGTATGCAGGTTGGGTATGACAGTCATCTTTGATAAGCCTTCCTCCCCTCTGACTCTCCCTTCCTTGGAAGCTAATTAGAAGGAAGAGAACAAGTCCTATCTATCTGTTTTACCTCTAAGTTCTTAAACATCTCTTTTTTTGGTACTGAGGATTGAACCCAGGGGCACTCAACCACTGAATCACATTCCATCCCCTTTTAAAAAATATATTTAGAAACAGGGTCTCACTAAGTTGCTGAGGCTGGCTTTGAACTTGTGATTCTCCTGCCTTAGCCTCCCGAGCTGGGGGATTACAGGCATGTGCCACCGCTCCTGGCTTAGACTTCTTTTACCACTGCTAGTATCTGATTTAAATCTGTGTTTCCTCCATACCTTTAAGAAACCTTACATTTTGTTCTAGGATGAGCAGCTTGACAGTACAGTTCAGATGCTCTGTTCTTGTTCAAAATCATCTTACTGGAGAACCATGAAAGGTTTCCCAATACACATGTCAGTGGTTGGAGGCCTGCTTCCCATGGAGCAGTGAACCTCAACAGGCCAGCCCCTAATAAGTGCACCGACCTCATTTAATAACCTGCTTTTATGTAATCTTTCAGCTCAAAACCTATTGATTCATTCACAATCCCCTGAGTCTCTTATTCACTTCTTGAATCTAGACTTCTACTCTCACCATTTCTCTAAGCCTGAAACATTCTCTTTTTCCATCTATTTAAATTCTGTCATCAAGGTGCCATTCATTAAACCTTAACTGCCTTGAGACACAACCCCTAACACCCAAGACCACAGAGCTATCACACATCTCACCACTACCACAGCCTACAGAGGAGCTCATCCTTTACTTTGGTGTGTTAGCAGTACACTATTTGTTCTCATTACCTGGTATTATTATTTCCTATCTAGATGGCAACAAATGATAGACTAAATGACTCAGTTCTCCATCAGAGTTCCCTAGTATCCCCACACAGTAGAGTGCACTATAAGGATAAATCAGTACCAAGAGTAATCCTTAGAATTATGGGATAATCTCCAACTTACACTGTTAATTGCAAAAAGCAAGGTAGAAAAGAATATATAGTATGGTCACTTATCTGAGGGGATGGGATGTAAATACAATGTATGTTTGATTATATTCTGAAGAAACAAACAAGAATAAACTAAAAATGTAAGAAAAAAGTTACCTGACGAATTAAGAGGCAATTGACAGGGTAAAGGCAATGGGACAGAAGCCAGATTTATATAAATATACCTTGCTTCACATATTTTACTTTAGAACAGTGAAACTACTTTATACAAATCAAAAACAAAATTAAATTTAAAAAGTAATCTCTAGGGGCTGGGGTTGTGGCTCAGTGGTAAAGCACCTGCCTGCCATGTGTGAGGCACTGAGTTTGATCCTCAGCATTACATAAAAATAAATAAATAAAATAAAGGTATTGTGCAACTAAAAAAAAGGTAATATCTAAAATGGAAAGCAATGTGATATAAATGAACTGCTGCAGCCTATTGGCATCACAACTGCACAAAAGAAAAATGTTGCAAATGACTTTTTTTTTTAAAGATTTTTTTTTGTTGTTAATATTTATTTTTCAGTTTTCAGCAGACACAACATGTTTGTTTTTGTATGTGGTGCTGAACCCGGGCCGCACGCATGGCAGGCGAGCGCGCTACCGCTTGAGTCACATCCCCAGCCCTGCAAATGACTTTTATATAATTTATTTTAAATTCCCAAATAAAAGCCATACTTTTTTATGAATTTGATAGTAGCCTCCTAGTAGGCTATACCTACAGATAAAAAGAACTACAAGAAACATATTTAACTTTTTTAAAAAAATAATTGTATTATTGTTAATATCATTGTTTTAAAACTATTATATATATTAAAATAATTATGTTAATACCATTATGAATAAAAATTGATAGTTATAGAGTGATAAATATTAAATCAGAGAAGTTAGATAAAATGAGAAAGTTAGGATTCTATAGTTCTAAATTTGGATGAGAAATATCAGTAAAAATTCACAAAGTGTTTTGTTTTTAAAACAAACACCAACAAAAATGAGAAATAAAAGCCTATCTCTTAGTTTTGTCTACTGAGAAGACCTAGAAACAATGTACTCAGTAGAAAGAAGCACTCTTGAGTTCTGATTGCGTTCTCTAACTACCATTTCCTACTAAAGTGAGTCAGAACTCCCTAGAGAAATAGGTGATTCCAGATCTAGGATAAGAAATATACACAATGGGGGGTACGGTGGCCACGCCTGTAATCCCAGAGACTCTGGAGGTCAAGGCAGGAGGATGACAAATTTGAGGCCAGCCTGGGCAACTTAGTGAAACCCTGTCTCAAAATATCAAAACAAAACAAAACAAACAAACAAACAAACAAAACAATTAAAAGGCCTGGGGATGTAGCTCTGTGGTAGAATTCGGTATGATAATTTTTTAGATATATTTTATTGATACTTATCATTTAGAGATATGTACTAAAATTTTTATGGATGAAATGAGGCACATCTTGGATTTACTTCAAAATAATTCAGCTGGAGGTGGGGAAAGTTGCTGGTGGCAGTAGTATGGGAGGTGTCAGTGAAACACTGGCAAAATGTCAGTAATTGTTGAAGTTATGTGATAGGCACATGGGGATTTACTATATGATTCTCCCTACTTTTGCATATTCTTAAAGTTTCCTTGAATTAAAAGTTTGTTTTTTAAAAGAAAGACCCCTACAGATATTTCTTGAGTTTCCATCCACTGCTTGGAAAGCATCAACAGAGCTGGGTGCAGGGGCACACACCTGTAGTCCCAGCTACTTGGGAGGTTGAAAGCCTGAGCAATTTAAACTCTGTCTCAACAAACAAACAAAAACCCCACCCGCCCATCCAACCAACTAACAAAAAAACCCTCTAACAACTCAATTTATATGGGAGGTTCATAGCCCTTAGCGACTTGAGTGTGAGCATGTATTTTGCTGTCTGGGGAATTCAAAAACTCTCTGAATACCAGAATCAGCAGGTGTGCTTGCTAAAAAACAGACAAACAAAAACCTCCAAAACAAAACACCAAACATTTCTATTACCCACCCAAGACCCTACTGAACCAAGATGTTCAACTTTGGAATGTGTCCAACTTGTATAGAACCCACAGCCGCATGTAGTGATAAGACAAGTACTGTATCCCTGAGTTACACCCTCAGCCCTAATTCTGATGCCTCTAGGCTTCAGAGTACCAAAAGCAGAGTACCAAACAATGCTTGACACATAGTACACATTCCTTAAGGAACGTGAGTTTGCTGTAATTCACCTGGGTAGACAACATCATCATGTTCATGGTCAAGTTTAAGTTGGTCTTGTTTTCCTTGATAAGGTACTTCATGATTTCCTTGACTGTCATCTATTTTTTATACTTGATGGGTCCCCCATTACACATATTATTACTGGCCGGGTAGATAAGAGAGATGGAGTTAGAGGAAAGAGCACACAGTGGCATGTGAAGGCACAGGAAGTAGGAGGCAACCAGAAGCCTGCCCTGGCTTCCTGATGGTGGAGGTGGCCTGCAAATGGGGAGACACTGCTGAACTTACCATGGCAAAACCAACATCTGCTTTCTTTAGAGCAGGTCCATCATTTGTGCCATCACCAGTGACAGCCACCACCTGTCGCTGATCCCCAACAGTGCTATCAATGATACCTGGGAAAAACACATATACTACAGTCAATACACGTGGGTCATCTGGGGTTATTTGACAAGCACTGTTCCCCATAAAAGGTGCTTTATGGGTCACCCTTCCCCTCCTATTCCCTTCTTTCCTTCCCTCTTCCCCATGCTAGAGGTCTGCAGCAACCCCTGAAGGGCATAATTGTTTCAAGGGGAGCACTCTGAGCTAGGAAAGTTAGTCCTTATCTAGTGCCCTAAGGTAGTGAAAAAAAGCACCCGATGGATCCCAATGCAGAGGCCTGGGTGTCACACAACTGGTGCCTACCAGCAGGGCCACGGGGTAAGTTACTTGTCTTTTCAGCATCCAACTTCCTTATTGATAAAATAAGAATAGCTTGCTGGGCACAGTGGTGCATACCTGTAATCCCAGCAGCTCAGGAGGCTGAGGTAGGAGGATCGCAAGTTCAAAGCCAACCTCAGCAACTTAGTGAGGCACTAAGCAACTCAGTGAGACCCTGTCTCTAGTAAAATATAAAGAAGGGATGGGATGTGGCTCAGTGGTTAAGCACCCCTGAGTGAAATCTCTAGTACCAAAACCCCAAAACCAAGAATGGCTTTACCTGCCATGACTAGCTCAGTACTACTGGCACACAAGACATGTAATATTTCAAAAACCCAATTTTATTACATGTCATACCAGGGCTCAGAGGTTTGCTAAACGGAATGTTCTCTCCATTAACCCAAGTGTTCTCCTGGGAGTCCCTATTCAGAACAGGTGGGTTGCTTTGGCTGATGGCTCTTACCTGTCCTGGCCCCAGCCTGTCTTCATCTATCATGGGCACCCACTTAGGAGCCAACCTCACCTTTCACCAGCGTGTGCTTGTCAGTGGGGGAAGACCGCGCCAGCACCCGAAGCTTAGGCCAGATCTTGTCTAGCTTTTCTTGTTCTACCTGCCAACACCAGACACACCCAGATCAGTCACGCGCAGATCAGGCATGCAGGAAAAGCCTACTTTTTCACATAATCTGAGCTTCTGGGGGAGTTGGGATTCCATAGCCCCATCACCCTTATCCTGCCCCGTGTGAAGATGAAACCATCAACTCGGAATCCAAGGGAGGATTCACTGGTGGTAACCACTCAGGCCCCGCTTGTCTTAGTCGCCTTCCATTTCCCACCTGGGAGACAATCCTTATTTCTTAGACCCTTGACAGGAGGTGCAGGGTCAGCTGCTCAGTCAGGTGGCTCAAGTGGTATTTCCGAGGTCTTAGGTTTGACCTCTGGGTAGACCAGGAAGATTTTTTCTGCTCCACATTCAGACCACATTCTCTTACAAACCTATGTCACCAGTCACCACAGGGCAGTGATGTGGGAGGGGTGAGTAGGGGTCAGTACAAAATCATCCCATGAGTGAAAAAAATGGAAAGAAATGAAAAGTTGGTGACACTGACTCCAAAGATAACTTGTGAATGAAGATAATGAGAAGACAGCTCCGCACACTACCATCTGAGCAGCTTGGCTGTAAATAGATTTCAGTCTAGAAACAGCCACTTCTCCCATGTGTCCCAGGTGCCTCATGATAATATCAGCCTTTTCCTTGACAAGGCAGGCCCTGGTTCCTCTCACCCAGGACTTACCTCGCCCTTCTCATTGCGAATGAGTCTGTTGAATTCTTTGCCTTCTAAACACAAGAAGTCCTCTCCAGGTGTCAGAATGCCACATTTGGTGGCAATGGCTCGGGCTGTGTTGATATTGTCACCCGTCACCATTCTGACAGTAATGCCAGCTCTTTTGCAGTTGGCAATAGCTTGTGGTACCTGTGGAGAGCAAAGAACAAGGAAAGGTGGATGTGGAAATGGAACATCTAGTAAACTGCTTATTCAGCTGTCCCTTCAACAGAGAAGCTGTGCCATGGGGCATGGGCTACATTTGGTTGGCCATTTTTGAATCACTTGGTCCCGCCTCATTTCTGTCCAACTCACAATAGTCATAAGCACATTTCATCAACTATCCCATGAGTTCAAAGGGAAATTTTCTTCTGAAGCCAAACGCTTGCTCTCCACCTACAATCCAGACTCCTTGACAGGACATGGACAGTGTTTGGAGATGTGGCCACTGCTTTCCTCCCTAGCTGACCATCTCCACTGGCCTGGCTTTGGCTCCAGGCATATCAGTTCTTTGTCATCTTCCAAATGCAGGACACCCTTGCCAGGCTTGGCCTTGACAATCACCAGTCCATCTGTCTGCACTTCTCTGAAGCAGAGATGTTTTCAATCCCCTTTTGTGTTAGAATAGCATTCAGCACCTAGGGACTGTTTGAAAAGAAGGTGCTGGTTGAAACAAGGCTGCTAAAGACAAATTTGGTGTCCCAGTTAATTCTGCCTCCTGACCATTCTCTTTCTCCCTCTTTATTTGGTACCAAGGATTGAACCCAGGGACGCTTAACCACTGAGTCACATCCTCAGTCCTTTTTATATTTTATTTTGAGTCAGGGTCTCACTAAGTTGCTGAGGCTGGCTTTGAACTTTAGATCCTCCTGCCTCAGCCTCCTGAGCTGCTGGGATTACAGGCATGCGCCATCACGCCAGGCCTGATTAAATAATAAGTACTAAATAATAAGGCCAATAAAACCTTCGCTTTTTTACCACTTGAACAGCACTGAACAGATCATCTTGCGCAAGTGAGCACCTTTCGGCCCTCTTCCCTTCAAGACCCTCCCCCAGGAAGGTCTGGGCAACATGCCAGACCACTTTCTGCTGATTTGCACACTATAGCAGTTGTGGGAAGTAGCAGGCACAGGAACATCTAGGTCTAAAAGTGAGAAGCAGTTAGGCAACTTGCCTGAGGTCATAACTAGACAAAGAACTAGTATCTACTTACTGTGACTTTCGATGTCTTCTCATTAGGACACACTGGGCCTGTATTTGGGCCCAGAAGCCATTAGGAGACTGTCAGTTATGTTTTCTTGCTCTTTTTCCAACACAAATTCTTACCTCCGGGCGCACAGGGTCCTCGATGCCCAACACTGCAATACAGGTCAGCTCAGTGACAATTTCATTCTCATTGTCCCATGAGGGCTCTTCACCATCAAAATCCCGGTAAGCTATGCAGATAGTCCGGAGTCCCCCACAGGCCATAGGCTCAATGACATTGCGTATCATATCATCTCGGTCCTTATTCTTGAATGGCATTGCTTCCCCTTTCTTGTCCAGGATCCGATTACACCTAGGGAAGAACATGGTCAGAAAGCAGCCTCTCCCTTCCCACCGGGTCTGCTTCTATAATCATTTGCAGACATTCTGGCAACTCTGCATTATTCTAAAAGACATCATTCCTTGGTCCAGTATCTCCTTTATCTCTAGCTGGGTAGCTGAGTCCCTCTTTCCAAGGTGGGGTGGCCTGTGGATTGAGTAAGGCATGGGTGAGTGGGAGTGTGATTTTTCCATGCCATTCATTCTTACCCAAGACTTAGTGACTTGTGGATCACCTGCTCTTTTGAACTTCTTAAAAGCAGAGAAACTTTCTCAATCTAGAATAATGCATGGGGTTGGTGCTAAAGAAGAATGCATTGATTAAAAGAAGGTGGCTAAAGCCAAGTTGAAGCACTAGTTATTTTAGCCTTGTTGGCCCTCGACCCAAACTGGGTCAACTTTTACCCATGGGGAGCCTAGCCACTTTTTAATTATGCAACCTCCCTGTAATTAGAATTAAGGATGGAAAAGAAAAGGAAACAGAACCAACATTGCTAGTATTTGCTTTATGTACATTGAATCATTCAACCACAGTAAGATGGGTGGCACTCTGAGGATGACCGTTTTCAGATCAGGAAACAGAAGTTCAGGTGGTCCAGGTCTGAATCCTGGCTGTACCACTATCAGTGGCATCTCCTCGAGCAAGTTGTGTAACTTCCCTGAACTTCTGTGTCCTCATCTGTAAATCAGGGGTGATGTTTGTACCTGCCTCTTGACTGGGGGCTCGCTTACTCAGATGTGTTCAGTGTGGGGCATGTTGCCCAGACCTTCCTGGGGGGAGGGTCTTGAAGGGAAGAGGGCTAAAGGGTGCTCACTTGCGCAAGATGATCTCTGAAGCGCCCTTGCTGAACATGCGGAAGCCACCACCTGGCTTCCTGATGACCGTGCTCATGGACTTGCGCACCGAGTTGAAGGTGTACACTTTGTAGAGCTTCTCCTCGGGCAGCTCACTGCGCACTGCCTGGTAATCCTGCTTCAGATCAGTGACAAAGCCCAGCAGAGCACATTCGGTCTTGTTGCCCACCTGCCGTGCCAGGCCTCCCTCCTTCTCTGGAGGCTGAGGACAAAAAAAAAAAAAAAAAAAAAAAAGACATGGGGCTGGTGAATAAGATACTTTGACCGGAGAGGGAACTTAGAAAGGTATGAACTCCCTTACAAAAATTTCAGATATCTTCAGAGCCTGTGGCAGAGGCAGACTTTTTTTTTTTTTTTGCAAGGGTCAGCAGACAGTGGTCAGTAGTGACCTTGATCCCAGAACCATGAAGGTTTTTAGGAATATGACAGTTTGCTCCAGCGGCAGTGCAGGCATCACCCTATATGGGTCTTATTCTAATACCGTCTTGTGGTTTCTGGAAAGTGGGTAATTCACTCCTGATCAGCCCTAGTCTGATGTGAGTAGGGGTTCCCTCCTTAGAGACACTGCTGTTGCGTGGTAAGTGAAGAGCATTTAGTGGCCATAGATCCCCACAGGTCCTTACACCCAACCCTCCATCTACTTCTGTGGATTATTCTCTAGACTCACCCCAAACATGTCTAATCAGGAGTGGAAAAATGGGATGAAGGATGGCAATTCAGGTAAAATAAATAAGAGGGGATTTGTCCCTGGGAAAATTAATGTTCCCTCTAACCTCCCATTCTAAATGCCCAGGCAAATGGAGAGCTCACCAGAATCTTGGAAGTATAAGCACAGTTGATAGAAATGCCATTGACAATGAGGTCCAGGACCCTGGGCAGGAAGATGTCAGGGCTTGGGATCTGATGGTAATGAGTGCCTCCAATATAGGCTTGCACCACTGTCATGCGGTTCATGGTCAACGTGCCTGTCTTATCAGAGCAAATGGCTGTGGCGTTGCCCATTGTCTCACAGGCATCCAAGTGCCGTACCAGGTTATTATCTTTCATCATTTTCTACAAAGAAAAAGAGAAAAGGCTTGTGAGGACCCACTGGGTCAAATTTCATGGCCTAGCTAACATCTCTCCACATTTCACTTTCTAGTTTTACTCTCTTGAGAGTCTACTGATTTATTTAAATGCTGATGTAACTCACTGACGTGGCTCTCCCACAGTGCTAAGTACTGCGTTTGTGAGGCCACCCAAAGTTTGTAGAGGATAGAATGGGCTTTCTAAGCTTTCATCAAAGGTACATGGTATCCTCCCCCCCCATGTCTGTCCCCAAAGAAGACACAGTATTGTTTCAGTCTCACCTTCACAGAGTAGGCCAGTGAGATGGTGACAGCTAGTGGCAGCCCCTCTGGCACAGCTACCACCAGTACAGTGATACCGATGATGAAGAATTTGACAAAGTACTGGATGTAGATAGGGGTACACTCAGGTAGCCATTGTCTTCGATGTATCACAAAGTTGTCAATCACAAAATACAGAATCAGGATGATGACCGTGAGAGCAGACATGAATAGGCCTGTCCGGGGAAACGAGTGCATGAACACAGGCTTGGAGACATTGTAATGGATGAGCATGAGCTGTAGCCTTTCTACTAACTTTTAAAACCACGGTCTTTAGGAAGTCATATTAAAATATTCTCCTCACTCTCTGTTGCTTGCACACTGTGGTGAGAGGGAAAGACAGTGGTTCCAAAGACACATGCTTTCTTCTCAGCATGTCACTAACTTGACTCATGGCTTTAGACTAGTCGTTGACCTCTCGGGCCCTATGTTTTGGCTCAAACTCCTCATTCATAAATAAGGGGGTTGGTCTGCTTTCCAAAACAGCATTCTATGACTCTATCTCACAATTCATAATGTAGTGACTGTGTTTGTTCATTCATTAGAAGTTTATGGATTTTGACTTCTCCCCTACTAGCTAGCCATGAATATCAGAAAATTCACAACTCCATCCGAGATGCTAGCACATCACTTATGTGACTAACCCTAGGAAGTGGTCCTCTCAACTCTTCTTCTATCACAGCATACACAGAAGATGATAATAATAGCCAAAATTTACTAGCCCCTACTATTGGCCAGGCAAGCCCTTTACAACCACCTTACAATAACCCCATGAGACAGGTTACGATTATCGCTCTTTTTTAAGATGGGAAAAGTAAGACACCGAGAGGTTTCTGGAATGGCACACTGGAAGGGTGACCCAATCATCCTGGTTTGCCTGAGACCAAACAATTTCCTGGGATATGGGACTTTCAGTGCTAAAATCAAGAAAGACCCAAGCCACCTAGGACACCTTAGGTCACCTTACTTCATTCACCTTGAGGTAAATGGAAGAATCTATTCAAGGGTTAAAAAATTCACCCTGCCCCCAAAAAAGAATCCACTGGCTATCCTGAGAGCTGAAAGGATCAATATCTGGGCATGTCTGTACCTGTTTGTTGCACAGTGTTTAGCAATAAAGCTCTGTTTGAAATCATGCTCTGGTTCTGGCCTTGGCTTTGCCTGAGGGACCTCAGGGTGAGCCTAGAGGATGAAGATAGCAATGGAAGCACATTCATTTGTACTTCGCTTGATTAGGGCATGCCTAGGGAGAGGAAGCAAGGCACTTGTAGTAGAAAATTAGAAAGATACTCACCTATGGTATAAAATGACCTCTCTTGCCCACCCCAGTCCTGGCCCGGCTCAATATGTGAAATACAAAAACAGAGGAAACTAGTGGCCAATTTTCAGGTAGTTCATATCCCCAAAGAAGAATAAGGCAAGGATGGAGAGAACAACAGGGTTAGGCAATGTCTGTTCAGTGTTTCAAACCCATTTATCAGGCTTAATAACTTGCTTCTGCGTCTTCAATTCATCTCATCCATGTAGAGTTTATATGCAAGAGATTTCAAGGTAATTAAAATTAGCCGAGTACTAGACTGAATGAATAAGCTGGGCCAACTCACTCCCATAGAGTGCTTAAAAATATTTCAGAAGTGCTTAAAAATGTCCTCAATTTGTGCTGTCTGATAAGGTAAACACTGGCCACCCGGGGCTATTGATCATTTAAAATGTGGCTAATGTGATGGAGGAACTGAATTTCTCACTCTATTTTATTTTAATTAATTTAAATGGAAAGAGCCACACATGATTAGTGGCTTCGGTAGTGGGCGGCAGAGATCTTTGCTACCCAATGCATGCTTCTTGGATTAGCAGTGCTGTCCTGCTGGGGACTTGTTAGAAATGCAGAATCTCAGGCTGCACTGCAGACCTGCTGAACCAAATCTACACTTCAACAAGAACCCCTGGTGAACCATGTACACGTAGATGTGTTGATTAGGATGGCAGCAAACAGAAGGGTGGACTCAGAGATTACACAGTGGGATAGATCACACCTTGGGGGACATTCCATTTGGGACTGATCTTCCTTTTGCTCCCTCTTCCCACCCCTCCCCTACCTCTGAAAGAAGGTGGTAGAGTGTGCCCAGGTAGTGATGGAGAAGACACAGGTGCGCACGTGGCCGAGGAGCACACTTGGTGGTCCTGCTCTGGAGAGAGAGCCTCTCTAACCAGTGTCTTCTTTGCCCCTCCAGTCTTTACTTTTTATTCACTGCTCTGTGCTGGGCCACGTGCTATCAATATGCATTGGAACTGCCTCTAGCAAACGGCAGCCTCCTCTATCCTGAAGGAATTTATAAACCAAAACCAGAGACAGGTCAGTTATTGGAGACTTCTTCCTGGCTAAAGTCATTGTCCCTGTTGTGGTAATGTGCTCTGCACTTCCCATTTGTTTGGATGAAAGAGACCTTAGGGTTGTTAACCCTGACACACAGGAAAACATTTCTCTCTGAAAAAGCCTAGGCAGTGGCCAAATTGTAGCAAAGATAGGGACACAACCAGCTGGACTCCATTAGCCACTCTGAAGTTTCAGCTTCCTTCTGCCAGTCCTGGTTGGAATTCAGGCAGTGAGTGAGCAGAGCGGCCGGAGGGGCACTGGTAAGCCGCGAGAGGCAGGCTCCACCAGACTCACCGGCTTTCCCGATGTGAACAGCCAAGCGCGTCAGCTTGCCCTGCAGCACCGACTTCTCCTTCTTGGGCACCTTGACTACCTTCTTCTCCTTCTCCTCATTGTCGGCCCCATCCTGGCTGTTGAGTGGCTGGATTTCCAAGGCCACTCCATCTTGGGTCTTTGCTAGGGTGCACACACAAAGAGTCAAGTGAGCGGGCAAGGTGACAGCACGGAGTGGCAGACAGGTAGAAATAAGAACCCTTCAGTTTTCTTCCAGGAATATATCTTGGGTCCCTGATGTCAATTCTGACCACTCTCACCCCATGCCAGACACGGAATTTGCCTTCAGTGCTCTATTAGGGCCTTTACAATGGTAGCTTAACAACTGGAAATGAAACAGGGGGTGCTTTTAGGGCCTGGATTTCCTCTTCAGTGGCAGCTTCCTGGCATCACCTCAGATCCTCAAGCCAGGTTTATTCCAGCAAGGGGATTAATCACGCCACTAAACGCTATTACCAATAACCATCCTTCCTGGAATGCTGTTCTTAAAATCACTGTTTACTGCAGAAAGGGGCTGAAGGGAAAGGCTAGAGCATGAAGTTCTAACTCGATCTGTTAAAAGGTTCATTTCTCTCTCTATGTATGTGTGTGTGTGTGTATGTGTGTGTATCCTTCCCACCCCACCCCACCCCCGGGGAAGAAACACAAGACCCAAGGTATTTCCCAGCTCCTTCTTAAATAAGTTGAAGGACAGGAAGAAAATCCCCCTTCTCCCATGCCTGAAAAGGTAGAGAGTGGGAGATGCAGAGTAGACCTAGGGTTAAGTCTTTTGGGGGAGAGGGAAGAAGCTGGTATAACGGAACCCCCTGGAATAAGAGGAAGCAGGGATAAAGACAGACATATAAATCCATTGTGCTTTTAAAAGAAGAGCAGAGACCTAAAATTAAAGAATTAGTTTTGCTCAGCCTTGGTTCTCCAACATGTCGACTTACTTTATAAAGACTACTATGATAATGTTTACAAAGGAAAAATATTCTCTAGGAGCTATCTCAAGAGAGCAGTTCTTGCTGGCTCCTAGCATCCGTCCAGCTTCAGCCCCGCAGAGCTCAGTCTTTGGCTTAGGAGGCCTTTCCTGAGATAGTCTCTGCTGTCAGACTCACAAACGAGACAGAGACAAGAGATGTAAACACAGCCACCAAGAGAAACGCACACCAGACCAGGAGGAACAAAACAGACCGTGGAGAGAACAAGAAAGAGGTAGGGAAAGAGGCCGAGAGAAAGGGCTCTCTCCAAGGACCTCTGAGAAGACCAGCAGAGGAGGAATTCAGACCAGAAGAGGACATCGATGACAAAGCCAGAAGAGGAGGGTGCAGGGACTTCCCACCTCAACGCCCCCCACCATTTGAACCCCAGACTGGGAACTGATGGCATTTAAATCAGGGCAATGAAGCAGAGTTCAACACCCTGGGAAGAGCAGCTCAATCCCACAACCAAGAGAAACCATGACATGAGGTTCCGCGAGCTAACAGCAGAGGGTGCTGCTGTCCCATCTCAGACTGGGACTGGGGGCTTGGGCCCACCCCATCTCTGCACCTTCCTCAACATCTGGGCCAGAGCAGCAGGTAACAGATGATGAAGAGGAGAGGGGAGAAGGCAGATGGCCTGGAAAAGTCTGATTTGAGCAAGGACAGGTAGAGATGGTAAATGAATGGGTAGAGAGGTTACCTTTGTTGCGATTTTCAGGGACTCCTTGTTTTTTACCTGTTTAAACAAGAAAGAAAAAAGTGGGGTGGAGACCCAAAGTGATTATCAAGAGATCAGATAACCACTTTGTCTGTCCTGCTCTGAGCCCAGAAGGGCCACATGAAGGAACGGGTTGCAGGGAAAGCAAATAAATGTAAAGGGAGCTCACGTCTCTGCTCTCATTCCTCCCAGAGGTCTACTGAATCCTTGGGATGTGAGCAGAGCACTCATGCAGGTGACACATGTTCACACCTGAGCTGCTCTCTCTTGGAGCATGGCTGCCACTGAGAGGGAGGGTGCTCTGGCTGGAGTCAGGTCTCTTGGAAAAATGGGGTGGGGGTTAGGGAGTGAGTGGTGGGAACTGTTTCTGCCTGGCGGCAAAGGCCCTGCAAGGTGTCTTCATGTCAGTTCAAGCTTCCTCTTTATTCACCTGCAGACAGCTGTGGAAATGAGTAGTCTAGTGCTCAGAGAACGTGTTGCTTCCTGCTCATAAACTGCCCTCTACTAAATAGCCCAAGATGATCCTCCTGTCAAGTAGCAGAAATCCTTCTCTTCCCAAGGGGATGAAGGAATGCTCAGGGAAAGGTCTAGATTTTGTTTTAGTATCTTTTCCTCTTTCTCCTATTATCCCTGATTAGGAGGAGCAAGTAAGTGAATGGCAAAGACTGGGCTGGCGTCACCTCTGTCCCACTCTTCTAGCTGTGTCTCTTCCACCAAGAGCCTGTAGTTTCAGCAGGAATCAGTTTTACTCTTCAGGTCAGTTTCCTCTTAGCAGCTTCCCCTTCTTTAAGGAAGAAAGTAGGGGAGGAGGAGTACATGGAGTACAGGTTGTCTCACCTGCTGGCTCATTTTGGGCAGGTTTAATTCAACCCTTTACAACCTTCCAAAGACACAGGAATTGAGGCCTCAAAGCAGCCTGATTCGGGAGCCTAGAGCAGGGTCTGATTTTCATCAGAGCTCCCCAAGAGCCACGGTTCACATTTACATCTTGGCATGGAGTTTGGATATCTGCCCTCTTCATTCCATCAGGTTCTCCCAACCAGGCTTTCCATCCAGATCTGAGCCCTTGCTTCTAGCTCACCCATGGGGATAAGAAGAAAGAGAATCTCACTGTGAACGCCCAAGTGCCCCTCACCTTTCTTCTTTTTCACCTCCTCTTCATCTTCATGTACCCCTAAGAGGGTAAAAATGATTCCTGTCTGGGAGTTGATCCCCACAGCAGTCACCACCATCCTGCCAGAACCTTCCATCACATGGGTCCCTATACAGGAAAGGAGAAGATGGGAAGGAGTATTGCTTTTTATTCCTAGCCATGAATTGGTGTGAAACAGAAACTTTAAAAAACAAGTACTTCCCTACCCCCACGGATAAGGATACACTTAGCAGATAGTAAGAAAAAGCGAAGAGCTAAGCACATTTAGAACAGACCAAGTGAAGTAAGGGTAAGAAGGCAGGTGTATCTGTTTTAGAGTTAGCCCTCTCTTCATCCCCCTCCCAATTACCAGCACCCCTCCAAGATCACTTCAGCATCTGTTTCACAGAAAGTCTCTTTCAGCTTGCCTGACATCCTTGTATGCAACCCACCAATATGCTACTGCCCCAGCTGAACCCAAGGGAAGGAGATGGGACAGAGCTGAAGAGAGAGCAGTCCTGGAACTCATCACCTGGCTCTCCTGGGGAGGCAGAATGGAAACTTGGGCAGCTGGAGACTATACCTGCCAGCAACATGGGGTCTTTTTCCAGTGACTTCCTGACATGGTCTGATTCCCCTGTCAGAGAGCTCTCATCAATCTTCAGATCATTTCCCTGGATCAGGATTCCGTCTGCAGGCAGCAGATCACCTGGTGCACAAAGGGGAAAGGGACAATGAAGGAGAGCAGGTAAAATCCTGGAAGAGCGTGGGGACCTCTAACTCCGCCATTCCATCTCAGGGCTGCTCCCACGGGCCCCACTTATAGGGCAATGGCTCAGGTAGGACCTGGAGAGCCTCTAAAAGACAACTCGAGGGCTGGGGTGTGACTCAGAGGAAGAGCCTGTGCTGAGAACACACAAGGTCTTGGGTTCCATCCCCAGCACCACAAAAAATAAAGATAACTTCAGCTCTATAGAGCTTTGGACAAGATTCCTTTTCCCTTCCAGGTATTATAATTCAAACAATATACTTTTGATCTTAAGGCACATAGGGTACAAATCTGACAGTCTTTTGGGAGAATATTTTCCATTGCTTTCTTTCAAATTCCTTTCCATGATTTCCTTAAATTCTAATTTAGACATTAACATAATATGGGAGCTTATCTTTTAGGGTTTTTACCATTCCCAGCCCCCTTTTGCCAAAGGACCTACACCTCAAACATTGGGGTGACCCAGGTCTAGAAAACATGGAGCTCTCACCGTATTTGATTTGGGCGATGTCACCCACCACAATCTCGGCCACAGGGAGCTGAATGAGCTGACCATTTCGAATAATGGAGAATTTTTGCTCCTGTTCAATGCGGCTCTGCAGTCCCCGGAACTGTTTCTCCTTGCTCCAATCATTAAAAGCTGTCACTAACACCACGATGATCACTGAGAACAGAATGGCTGCCCCCTCGATCCAGCCAGCTTCTGCCTCCCCTTCATCATCTGGGCTACTTACGGATTCGCCACACACTAGCCAGGGAAGGGAGAGAAATAGTTACTGAGAGCTTTTGTTGAAATGAGGGTAACACTACCAAGGCCTCCACAAAATGAACAGTGGGGAAAAGAGAAAAATAGAAAATAGCCCCACTGGGGCTGGGGAATGTGTCAGAGCACTTGCCAAGCATACCCAAGGCCCTGGGTTCAATCCCTAGCACCACCAATAAACAAACAAACAAATAAATAAAATAAAACCCAGGCAGAAGAGCTATCTTCCGAGGAAATCAGAAGTTAGCAGGATTGAGTGTCGTCTCACCACCACCATATCTATTTGTGTTAATACAAAAGAAGCAAATGACCAATAAAATATGTCAAACCAAGTCACATGTCAAGAATTTAAGATTCCCAGTGGGGTCAGGCTCTTCCTGCTAGTTCCCCTGATGCCAGAAAAGAGGTGGGCACACTTGGAGAAGCAGGGCTTTGTTGGGTTGGGTAAGGGCATTGGAACCATGGCATTCTGAATAAGGATTTGAAGGGACGGGAGAAGGCGGGAAACCCTGGAGTCAGAATGGGTTCAAGGAGTAGCTTACTAGCTGCCAGCTGGTTTCCTGTGGAGAGTCCACTGGATGGTGGGGTGTGGGGGCTGATGCTGGACCTTGTCAGTCACTACTAAGCATGGTTTGGTGGTAGTGGAAAGAACCCCAGATCCCAGTCATGCTGAGCTGTTTAGACACTCACGTTCATTTTGTTCACCAGGCGGGCGATAAAAGGACAGGACCAGGGAGATAATGGCTGCAATCTCCAGGATGATGAGTGTGACATCTTGAAGGGCTTCCCACACTAATTCTAAGAAGGTCTTGGGCTTTTTGGGGGGGATTAAATTCTGTCCAAACACGATTCTACGTTTCTCCAGATCTGCAGGGTTCCCAGAGAGACCTGAAAAGGAGACAGGCGTGGATCAAGAACGAGAACAAAAGAATGGAAACACGGCTGTTAAAAGCTTTTTTTTTTTGGATTAGGGATTGAACCCAGGGGCACTTAATCACTGAGTAACAGTCCTTTTTTTTGTATATTAGAGACAGGGTCTCACTGAGTTACTTAAGGCCTTGCTAAGTTGCTGAGGCTGGCTTTGAACTTGTGATCCTCCTGCCTCAGCCTCCCAAGCGGCTGGGATGCCAAGCGTGTGCCACCACACCTGGCTAAAAGCCCTCTTTTAAAAAAAGGGCCCCTCGCTTCCCGATCCACCCAAACATAAGACCCAGCTAGGGTGACCAACCATCCCAATTTGCCTAGGACTTGGCAGGTGTGGAGCTTTTAGTTTAAAAATGGGCAAAGTATGACAAGTTGGCTGCAGGACAGGGCCTGCTGGCTTTTCTTAGTAACCAGGGTAAGCTAACCTAGATGCAGAACTTCACCTCCTCTTCATGGAGCATGCTGCAGGCTCCAGCTCTTAGAACATGAACATTAACATGTTCCTTGTGATACCCACAGAACTTTCTCTCATATTGACATGGGAATGCCGGTGACGACTTGCATAGCATCAGCTTCCACCCATTGGCTCACAATAAAGGCCAATGAGAACTAGTTACCTGCTTAAGGTCACCTCAAGACAGAGACAGAGCCCACCCATGCGTCCTGATTCCAAGTTCCAGGGACCGCAGATCATCAGAGCAGAGGTTTTGACTGTAACTTACAGTCATACCCTTTAAGCACACATGCCCCTGCTTTTCTGTGTCTCTGTCTCTCTTACACACACCACTAAGAGGTACTACTATTTTACCAAGAGCTATGTACTTGTAGGTACTAATAGAAGTGCTACTGATATTCAGGTTGAATAGAAAGAAAACAAGAAAGGCAAGGCCACAAAGTTTTCAGATACTACAGGATTCCCAGCATCCTCCCTACCAACACACATGTATACTGACACACCTGCATGCGCACACACCACATACAATAGATACAAATATACTGCAGACACACAATACACATAACCACGTGACAATGCACATACCACACACACACTCTAGGCACACATTCTAGGGAAAAGAGATAGGCAGTTATTTTAAGTGCCTTCTTGAGAATTTAGACCCCTCTCCTGGACCCCAGAAAGGTTACTCTTTAAGGCAGGGGTGGAATCCCGATGTGGTGGTTAATGCCAGTTGGCATTCATAGAGTTGTTTACACACTGCAGCAGATTAGTCCTGGCTCTGGCACTGGAAGCTGTTGGCTGCTGGTTTGATGGGATCCCCACAGGCAGGGTGGGGCAACCTTTGTCTTGAAAAAATGGTTAACAGCTGTGGAGACCCAGGGGAAGGAGATACTTTGTTGGAAGGAGCTGCAAGAACAAAATGGAGGCAGCAATGCCAGATGACATCTTTATACTCGGTCAACATGAAAGGCTCTTCTACTGGAAAAGATTTTAAAAATGGGAACACAGGTACACAAGGGAGCATTGCTTGCAGGATCTGAGATGCCTCCACTTCCCATCCAGAACAAAACCACCAGCAGTTGCTCTTAAGATACTCATGTGTCTGGGCTGGGGAGCAGGGGCCTGCTGGAGATGAAGTGGGGGTGGGGGACCAGTTGTGGTCCATATTTGTGTAGTCAGCACTGAGGGCGTGGAAGCCACTTGCCCTTGCTAGTATTAGGAGAGAGAACGGGTTTCTGGCTAGGAACCTGGTGTCCCAAGCTGTGATCCAGGGCTCCTGCTGCTCAGTGCCCAAGTACCTCACCTGGCCTCAAGCTGAGGGGCAAGTTGAGCTGCTTGCCAGATGCTCATGCCTCTTCCACCCTGAGAAATCAGGTTCCTGGTAGGAAAGGAAAGCAAGGGACCGCAGAAGGTGCGTTCTAGTAGACCATCTGGGTGCCCAGGCAGGCAGGGCAGAGTGGCCAGTGGGCAGGGCCTCAGTGGTTCTTTCTCCCAGGAACCAGAGTTAGCAGGGTTGTGTCAATTTGGGATTACTAGGCTGGAGGGCCAAATAAGAGTTCTAATAATTTTTTAATCTACCTGGGATATTCCTCAAAGAAGTAGTATTTAAATGCAGAAGGAGGAGATGCCTTCCCTCCTTCAACAAGGGTTAGTAGACCATTATGAGGGTAAAGCAGGACAGCAGATGTTAAATATCATAAGGGGCATTCCAATAGCACCGGTCTGAGTGTGTAGGGGGCAGGGCTATTGCCCTCTCAGCTCTCACATTAATACCTTACGATCATCCTTGACTCCCGCCCTGTCTCTCTCTCATCTTCTATACCCTTTTAATTAGGAAATCCTACCAGCTCTTCCTTCAAAGCCCAATCCCTTCCCATTTTCAATTGCCACCATGCTGGTCTCCCGCCAGAATCTCTTGCCTGAGGTACTGCAGGTGTCTTCTGTGTCTCCCGGCCCCACCCTGCTCTCCTGTTCTCTACACAGTGGCCAGAAGATCTTTTTTAAGACCCAAGGCAGTACATGCCATTTATCTGCTCAGAATCCTCTGGCTTTTGCTTGGAGTGAAACTGAGCACAAAAACCTTATTATGATGGCCTCTAATGTCCCTTATGAGCCACCACACTCTTTCCCTGCTCTTCCCCATGTTCACCAAATTCGAGCCGAGCCCAGCCAGCTTTCCTTCTGTTCTCTGAGTGTCTCAGACAGGCTTGGACTTCAGACTTCTGCACCAGCTTTGCCCTTTTCCTGGGGTAGGGCTCACTTCTTCACCTCCTGCAAGTCCCTGTACTGCTATTGCGTCAGGAGACACTGACCTAGCTGACTGCATTTAGAATGGCAACTTCTCTGCCGCAGCACTCCCAACGCCCCCTTACCCTGCTAAATTTTTTCCATCCCAGTCTTCTCACCTATTGTGGGTATGATTAATTCACTGAGTGTTTACCTGTCCCCCTGTACAAGGGTAGGATTTTGCTTTTGATCTTCTGGCCCATAGCCTGCCTGGCACAATGTACACATACAAATTTGTCAGATGAACTGAATGAATGAGTAATGAATAAGATTGCTAACATTTAAATGACTACTATATTCTGGAAGCTTCACTAGGCTCATCTGTGTCTTTCCATGAAAACATCACAATCCCAAGAGGCAGCTACTATGAACCCATTTTATATATAAATAAAGCAGGCCTAGAGAGGTTATGGGACTCCTTGAATTATTAAGTGGCACTCTATACCCCCATAGGAGGCAGCTGGATGTTAACCTGTATCCAGAGGGGTAAGATGTCACCAACTAGCCCCACTTTGTTGGGGCTTGCCAGGTTTTAGCACTGAAGTTTCTGCCTCCTGGGAATGCTCTTTGGTCCCAGCGAACAGGCCACCCTACTTCCTACACTGGGGGGAGCAGGCTGACGCGCTGCTTTCTTCTCCACCTCTGAGCAAGCTGGTGTGGCTCCCATGGTCTACAATTGGGATAGTTAGTCCTCCATTTCCTGTCATCAGGGTGATAATATCCGGCCCATCCGAGTCTAACCTATAAACTCTGTGCTCAAAGAAGGCTCCTTAGGGCCTTTTTTGGATCCAGGCAATGAAGAAGGACAATGGAAGCCATACAAGGTCAGGCCTGCTCTTCCCTGGACACCCTCAAATAACATACTTGCTTCTTTTTTGCCATTTTACACTCATTTCTCTGTTCCACTTGGAAATCACCAAGATCTCGTATAATAGCTACTTTAAGAAGTCAAGTGGCTGTCCTAGTTCCCAGCATGCTGTGCAGCAGGGCAGGGCAGGGCAGCTTGGGGCTGTAAGCAGTCATAGCCTTGGGAATCCTCTCTGACATGTGGCGCTGCTCGGGGAAAGCCATGTGGGGCCGGGAGCTCAGCCAATCCCCAATTTTGGGCTTTCCATTCCAATTCTTTCAGCCCCAGAGAGGCTTTCAGGCCCTGATCTCAGCAGTTTAATTCTGCACAAATACTTGTCCAGCCCAGAAAAAATGTTTTGGGCCCTGATCTCTGCAGTGGCTTCTCAAATATTCACACAGCCTCCTGGAAAGGGGAAGGAAGACTTGGCAGGGAGTGGATGCTGGAAACACAGGAAAGGGTTTCCCCAAGAAATTCATCAGGAAAATGAGAGGAAACTTTGTTCTTAAGCACATAAGAGAGAAAGCCCCACCCAACTGGGGAGTGCCTTTGGCTCTGAGAACCAGACTGTGCACATGAGTTGGGAGAGGCAAAGAGAATGTTAGGCCGTGAAGTCATCACCCCCACCCCAGGCTGGAAGTTGCTAGGCCCCTGCCCAAACTGGTCGGGATGAGCCAGCAGCAGGGGAACATTTGCATCTGCTGTGAGTCTGTGCTGGGCCCAGGGTCAGGGAAGATACGGGGAGCCCAGCCCAGGGAAGGGTTCGGGTGAGCTTCCCTTAGACACCAAGGACTTTGGAGGCAGAGTACCCTTTATCAGAACCGGCTCAGCCCCAGAAAGGGTGGGGCTAGGTCAGACATCATAAGGGACTTCCCAGCTGTCTGAGTTATGATACCTTGCCAAAGGAGGCAGCAGAAGCCTCTCCCACACAGATAGTACAAAGATGTGGTTCGTGTGCAGGCAGTGCTCTTTAGTACAGATATCAGCATACCTTTCAAGGGCTGGGGAGGTAGCTCATTAGTAGGCAGCTTGCCTGGTATGTGTGAGGCTCTGGGTTTCATCCCCAGCATGAGTGAGAGGGAAACCTTTCAAGTCCTACTTTAAAACCCTGGACTAAGGGGAAGGGAGGCTTGGGATCAGAAGGCCTGCAGGATGGTGCCAGCTCCTGCTGCAAATCCAAACCACTCCTCCAAGGGTTGCGGGGTACTTTCCCTACTGAGCATCTCCAGCTCAACACACCCATGTAGCACACTGGCACATTCTCTATCTGCTAAACTCTCGGCCCTTCAGATAAAGCAGTCGACTCAAGGTCAGAGCAGAGGATAATGGACTAGAAAACAATGCTCTATCCTTTCCTCATTCCGGTCCCAAAGCCTGGCCTGCCTGGCTGTATAGGAGCTCTTCTTCAGGGCAAGACTCCCTTCACCCAACAGCTCTAGCCTTTTTTGAACAAACAAACAAACAAACAAACAAAACCCTCCAGCTCTGGCACAGGGAAGAGAGAGCTCCCTAAGTGCTGTTGCCAGCCCTCTGCTCTGTCACCTTCTCCTGTACTGCATGCATGTGCTTCCTGCCATCCAGTATCACATTCCCAGTCCTCACACCTCGGAGCTAAATAAAAAGAGTGAAAAGCTCATTTTTAAGAGTAGACGTAATATCTGTCTCAGCCAAAGAGGGAATGCCATCTCTCTCCCACCCCAGGGATGGTTCAAGGCAACAAGAAAGTTAAAAAAAAAATCAAACCAGGGCTGGGATATATAGCTCACTAGTAAGGTGCTTGCCTAGCAGGTGTAGGCCCTGGATTTGATCCTCGGTACTGCAAAATAGATAAATAAATAAAAATGAAATGAAATCAAGCCAAACTCAAAAAATTTGCAGGAGCTGCTGCTGAGCTGCTGAAGGATGTAGCATCAAGGTTTCTGGGCCTGGTCGGGGGAGAAGGCAGGGCAGAAGACTTGGCCACACTGTCCCACGTGGATGCCCCTGCCTGGAAGCATTGTGCCAGCTAAGCCAGAAGCCCAGCTCTGGCAAGGGGCTGGGTGGTGAAGAATTCATGGAGCTCAGGGTTGGGCTGGGGAGAAATGGCCCAGTAGCTGCCCCGACCTCATTCAGTCCTAGGCACTTAAATCAGACAGGGAATTCCCAGAGTGCACTAGGGAATTCCCTGTGGGGAGGAGGGACAGAAGGAGGGCACTTCTCTCTTTTGTCTTCCCCATTCATCTACCATTTGGCTGATGATGTCACTTCCCCAAGTCATACAAAAATCTTTTTGAGCCAGGTGACACATGTCTATAATCCTAGCACTTGGAAGACTAAGGCAGGAGGATGGCAAGTTCAAGGCCAGCCTAGGTAACTTAGTAAAACCCTGTCTCACATGAAAAATAAAAATAAAACAAAAATCTGCACCATGTAGAGCCAGAGGAATGAGAAGTTGTGCTCCATTTTGTACATTGTATCAAAATGCATGCTACCATCACATAAAACTAATTAGAACAATTTTTTTAGTTTTTTTACAACAAATTTTAAAAATTAAAACAATTAAAATAAAAAATAAAAATCTTTCTGACCCCTTCATCAAGAACTAAGAATTTCTTAATGAAGCTATTGGCCTTGCCTCTACTATTTAACACGACAATGGAGATGGCCCCTTCTGAGCTGTTGGAGCTGGCTGCCCACCTCCACCTCTTCCCCGCCCTCCAAGATATTCTCATGGTGAGACTTTCTCACATCTTAAAACTAGTGCTAACATATGTGCCCAAAGTGTAGCGGACAGAGTGGTCCACAGAATGCCATCTCTACAGTCACGCCCAGGTGAGTTGCTATTAAGAGGTTTGGCACCTTTAGGACAAGCAGGGAAGAATTCAAGGAGATGGCTACCATGCAGAGGGCATGAAGGTAGATGACTGCCACACTGCCAACTTCTTAGTGATGAGCTTTAAAGAAAGGGAAGAAAATCAAAGAAAACGTTCCTCCTCCCCCCATCTCTTCCATTCTACATTCACTTACTTGGCGCTCACTTCTCCCAGCACTAATGGTCCCTTAAAGCAGTAGTCTCTGAATGGGGGCACACATGCATCTGTTGGAGTGTGGGGGAAATATCAGAGCTTTTCAGAGTCAGAAGTACTACTAATAATACAGACATATTGTAGGTGAATGTTTATTGTGTCTAATTTTTTCCCTATTATGCTGACAACATTATTAGAAACTTCAGGGGTGGGATGTAGTTCAGTGGTAGAGCACTTGCCTAACACACAGGAGATTCTACATTTCACTCCTAGTACCACCAAAAGAAGAAAAAGAAAGGAAGAAAAAGAAATTCAGTCTGCCATGCTGAAGAAGAACCCAGTCTGAATATGTCCCAAGTAGTGGCAGCACAGACAGTTCTTAGTAAAACATGCCACAGCCCTCTAAAGGCATAGTAATAGGAATACAGTAAAGTCCCAGAGATCTTAAGGTGGAAGGAGATATTTTAGTTATTCTAAACCTGAAGTTAATGAACAAAATTCATAATTTGGCTGTCTTTAAAACAGATTCTCTCCTCTTCTGCCATCTACTCCCCAAAGAATCTCAGGTCCCCAAAGTATCCCAGAAGATACTCAGTAATTATGAAAGGCAACGATGCATCATGAGCCAAGAACATTCAGGAATTTGTACAATTACCATAGAGCATGGCCACGCTGGAGTTTCCCTAGGAAACTCCTAGATGATACAGGGGTTTTATCTTTAGCTTCTAAAGCCCTTTCCTCTCTGCAAAGTCCCTTTGGTGTAGTTTTTCATACTGTGTTCCCATAACACCCTATTCTTCCCCAATGTAGCACTAAGCTGATATTTCTGGAATTGCTCTCATTTGTGTGCAACTTCTCTAAGCTCTGTGGAAGGAGAGACTATACTTGTCATGATCACCATTGTGCCCCAGCACCAAGTGGGCATTAAATACTTATTGTACGTTCTTGAAAGGGGATCAGAGGACTGTTATCAAACTTCAGAGAACAGACGTTAGAAGGGTATGAAGGGAACGCAAAATAGAAAGTCCTACCAATATTCTTTTGTTTCATCTTATATTTCTTTTTTTTGGAACTGGGGATCGAACCCTGAGGATATGAGGCAAATGCTTTGCCCTTGAGCTACATCTTACTCCTCTACCAGTATTCTACATCCAAATTCAACAGAAATTGAATCGTCTTTAGCCTTATGAAAGAAGCCCCACCATTAGTGATCTACTCTATTTACTTCTTATTCAAGACTGCCCTTCTCTGCTCTTTCTGTTCTAGGCCCAGACCCTCCCCATAACTGCTGGCCTTGCTCCTCTTCAGAAAATAACATTCTTCCTCCTAAATCAGGTAGCAAAGCTGAGGACCAACATGGTAAAGTTTTAAGGGGAAGAAAGAACATGTCCCTGGAGACCATGTAGAAGATAAGCACCTATCTTCTGGCCTAAGTCAACTGAACTGCTCAGATATTTGGGGCTTAGAGAGGCTGGGGTGGCAAAGGGGTGGGGAAAGATGAAGAGACAATAACAGGAAGGGGATGAATATTTGACTCTAAAGAAACAAGCAAACAGGTTTCTTTAAAATATATATATATATATATATATATATATATATATATATATATATTTTAGTTATATATGGACACCATATCTTTATTTTGTTTTATTTATTTTTATGTGGTGCTGAGGATTGAACCCAGTGCCTCACATGTAGGAGGCAAGCACTCTGCCACTGAACAGTATTCTATTGGAGTAAAATGCTCAGATATTTCCTCCTGATAAACCGAAGACAGCATAGCTTACTTAGGAGTTGAAGCCTAGGCCTATATCTTAGCTTTAATTTAAATATATCCATAAAGACTGAAATTTCAGTTGGGATCAGTCAGGCACACTAGTAATCTCACTCAGGAGAATGAGATAGGAGGCTTGTAAGATTAAGGCCAGCCTTGACAACTTAGCTAGACCCTCCACAACTTAGTGAGACCCTGTCTCAAAATTAAAAAATAAAAAAGGCCTGGGGTTGTTGCTCAGTGGTAACACACCCCTGGGTTAGGTCCCCAGCACCACCACCAACAACAATAAAAGACTGAAATCTTTGGTCATTTAGATTTAGGCTTATGTCTTCTGTCAAGTCTCCTCCATTTCTTCTTGCTTCCCTAAAATTTCTCCTTTCTGCTCACACTTTCAGCCTTGCTTCTGGTTACTGTTGAAGTCTGAGATGGCTGAGCACCTCCATGTCTTCCTGAGTCTACTCAACTCTAGGCCACTGGGGAAATGCCTACTCCAACTAGCCAATGCATAGTACTAACATGAGCATCTGGTCACCATTGCACACTTTACCAATCATTAAAATGCAAAACAAAATTTAAAATTTTGCATGCTTTTGAGAGTCTCTGTGTTGCTGTTTTAGCATGAGAGGGCAGAACATTAATAGACTATGAGCTGAGAATGTAAACTGTTCCATCACCTTCTACCTGGCAGTAAGAACTTTAGCCAGGAGAGAGCATATTAAAATTAAGTCCCACCTGCCTTTAGAATTGGGTAAACAAAGCCTAATAAAACCATGTTAGTAACAAAAAAGTTAGAAATTTCAAGTTTTATAGGGCCTCTTAGTAGCTATAGTAAAAAAAAATACAAAAAAGATAACTGTCAGTCTATATTAAATATGCAATCATTCCACAAAAAATAAAAGGGCCATACTCTATGAACCAATCCGCCTCAGCCTCCGGAGCTGCTGGGATTGCAGGTATGTGCCACGCACCCAGGCCCCCCCGCCCATTGGAGCCCCCAGCTCCAATCATTCCAGATTTACTTTACATTGGTTTCCAACCAGAATTCAAGCACAGGTAATCTCTTTTTTCCTATTATTAGTCTATAGGATCTCCCACAGGTAACAAAATTATGCTAGGCTGTCACACCTGGGTGTGGTCTTCTGTGAATAAGCTGGCTTTGAATAGCATCAGATGAAGGGGGACGCGTACCCAGATACTGATATTCTTTTCTCTGCCTGCTCAACTAAATAGCTCAATATCACTGTTGCCTGGGTAGAGATTCCGGTGCCTTAGCTGTTCTGTGTCCTTTGTTCCTAATCCTTTGTCTCCCATCCCAGGGGGTCACTGTTGAAATTAGGAGCTAAAAAATTACTAATGGAAAGGTTGTTCCCAATACCCTGCCTTCTTAGCGGCAGAATAAACCCTATGGTAAATCTTACATGAAAACAAATCAGGACACATATTTGTGATCTAAGGAAGCAGGAGCAAGGCAGTGGACAACTGTGTCAGTGGTAGGAGACCTGAGAAGTTGGCACCACTTGAGACTATAGCGAGAGAGGCACCATCCACCAGAAGGGGTGGCTTTTAGCTATAGGACTGAAATGGGAACTGGTGAGGAATCCAAAAGCATTAACTATGTTTATAACACTCGATATCCAGTGCTGCGAGAAAAGTACAACATGTTGGCCTTTGGGATGGAAGCTTTCTGAGAACTAGATAGTAAATAGTTGCAGCTCTAGGAAAGGATTTGGAAAAGTGGAAAATTGGAGAAAAGTCTGAGTCCTGCTATTAGGAGCTCCCCAGGTTGCAGCTTATTTGGACCCTAAGTTCCATTTGGTAAGAGAAACAACTGACCAGAACAGCCTACTAAAGGGAAAAAGAAAGATCCTGCTTAAATTCTGATGGGTGTTTGTAAAAACACTGCCTAATCTCAGTGAGAACATAATTAGGTACAGACTTTCATTAAGGTCAATACTGCGCAAAAGTTACCAAATAAAGAAATTCAGCTGACAAGAGCCCGGCAGTGCCCAAAGGGCAGTCATTAGATACCAGCAAAAAGGCGGAGACTGAGCCACATGAAAGCCGCCTTCACCAGGTGTCTTTCTGTGATCCTAAAGTGAGTGGAGGAAATAGAAAGAAGTTGCAGTTACACATGTAGTAACCTCATCAGCTATGATAATTGCACTTCAGAGGTACTCATATTCTAGCAAATACCTCCAGACACATGGCTCTATTTTTAATCTGAGACAACTAATTTATTGAACACCTATTATAAATTTGGACTTATACATACATTATATTATTTAATCCCCAAAACTCGGTGGGGCTAGGTATTATCTGTTTGATTCGGGGAGGCTGAGTAAACTGTTCTGTGCTATTCAAATGGTAGAACTAATACTTGAACTCAAGAGATAGGAAACTGAATTCTAAAAGTAAGAGAACACACAGGGAAGCACTCTTAGTTTACAAAGAAAACAAGAGATGGGCAATATGCACATATCTAAGTAAAAATCTCTGCCTCTTTTTTATCACAAAGTCTAGAGTCACGATGGGGGTGTAGCTGAGTGGTACAGCACTTGCTTAGCATGCACAAGGAGAATCTGGAGTCCATTCCCAGACTGAGCTTGCATGCACGCATGCGTGCACGCACACTCACCCATGCACCCACTCCCCCACACACAGAGTCTAGACTCCAAGTGACTAACTTACAATACAATGATGGCTAGGAGTCAAAATCTCTTCTTCAAATTCATCAGAAATACGATGTGACCTCTGAGGAGAGCTCAGAAATAGGAGACCACAAGAGGCTGAAGGCCTCTAAAGGGTAGGATCTTTGCTCCAGCTCATGTTCCTCAATCATGGACTGCCTGACACACAGGGCCCACAAAGAATTTGCTACAAAGATGCTGCAACCCAGCCAAAGTGAGAAAGCAAGTTCCCTTTTGTTCTTTACATTTTGATGAGGCAAAATTTCATAACACCATGGTGCACTAGGCACTTGGGCAGAGCTGGGCATGCATGAAGCTACATTTTTTTCATTCTCTTTTAAGAATAAAGAAGAATTATATTATTAGTGTATCAAGCAGGGTTGGAAAAAATCATTTATAATTCCCTGACAGAAAAGAGTGGGTGATTCAAAGATATGGATACCTTTAATATGCCATCCCATTTCTGTCTACAACAAAGTGCTCAAATGTGTAGATGGACTATTCGCTTTTTTTATGCCCTTTCCCCATTACAATTGAAGATCAGTGGAGGAAGGATTATCTTGGAACTCTTTCAAAATCAGACTGATATAGAATAAAGGACTAGATGATTATTAGCTGATAAAATCATTTATACCATAAACATTTATAAGATAAATATCCTCCTTTCTGTATACTGATACAGAAAAATGAGGAAAGAATGTTTTCAGAGAATGCCACAGTCCCTAAATATCATTTTTGGGGAAAAAAAATAATGGCTCTTCATGGCCTCACCTCCTTTTAGAGCTTCAGATGCCACACTTTTCCCACCAGACAAAAATATACCAATGGGGTCTCCAGAAATGTACCTTCCCTAGAAGCTGGAAAACAATATTGTGAGACATTAGCTACTTTCTCCAATTCCACCACCCCTGAAATGGCCTTTACCTTCCACAGGGGAGGTTTTCAGTCTATTGCAGATATTCTGTACACCTCCATAGTGGACATTGATCTCGTTCAGTCCATCAGTGGAACGCAGCTCCATGAGCTTCCTCAGTTCCATTAATGTGCAGCCAAAGTCCCCTTCATGACTTTCGGCTATTGAGTTGGACGGCAAGTTATGTTCTAATGGGTTCGTCATTTTGCTTGCGGTTACCAGCCTTTCAACCAGAGAAGATGAGGAGTTTCCCTTCAACCAATCAGTGCCTCCTGCCTTCTTGTCCCCACTTCTTCCTGCTTCTTGCTTCTCTGGGGGCCCAGTGAGAATAGAGATTGACTATATCTTGTGCAGTAAGCTTCAGGGTAGCAACCCCAAACCTAGATCCTTTCTTTTGTATGAAGCCTGGCAGTGAAAGGAGGAAGAGGATGGGGGAACTGAGTAGAAGGCGGACCTTGTGTCACGATGATTGGTGTCCCCTGGGTGGTGATGGAAGTGGTTGTCCAGAGTAGGTAAGGTTCCTAGTTTAGACTGACTTGCCCAGATGAAGGTGTAAACAGGATATACATGTTACCATGGAGGCAACCTTAGCAACAACCAGCAACTTCGATGGTAGAGTGTCAGCAGGAGGAGGAAGAAGAGGGCTCCCTGGATACCGATGACAGCTGGATCTCTGGAATAGAGGCAAGATAGACAAAAAAGAAACAATTAGAACAGCCAAGAGGATCCAGTATCTGCGAGGGCAGACTGTACCCACTCTAGCACAGGGTTTAGGTGACAGTGAACGTCTGAGCTGAACTGATAGCTGAAGCCTGAACAGACGGAACTGCTTCAGGGGAGGCCCTGTTTCCTGGAAGGGCCCAGCAGCTTGTAAGCTTGTAGAGAAGTTATGTCAGATACACCCCAGCCTGTAGGTCTCAGTCTCCTAAGCCAAGCCATACAAACTCTACAAGTTTAAAGACTTGGAAATAAAAGGTTATGACCTCTAATGACTCTAATGCTTTCCCTATTTGAGGGACCCACTACAGGATTCTTTAGAAACTTAAGAGGTGAGAAGAGGTCAGAAAAAGGAGATCAGACCCAAGTGGTCTGGAGGGTGGCTTGCCGGTCTGCTACCCTCTGCCACACTCCATGCCCTTCCCCACTCCCAAGGCAGACATTTACCAACCAGGAAGACAACTTGATAGAAGATACCCAAATCCTTTAAGAAACCTTTCAATACTCGGTCTTCAGCTTTATGGAAATTAGGCAGCCGATGGCAGTTGTTAATAAGTCAGGCATCAAGTTTGGTTCTTGGGGCTAAGCCTCATCTCTCCTCCAAGAGGCTTTTGTGGGGAAGGAGAGAGTAACACTGGCAGTTTTCAAACAGGGTAGATTTTTTTTTTTTTTAATAAAGGGGACAGAAGAACCTCTGAGAAGGAAAGATAGTAAGTTTGAAGGCTGTGAATGTAGGGTTTCTCCAGTGTGGGAGGGATAAGACAGCTATCAGCTCTGCTAGAGCATGGGGCCCCAGCAAGGTCACTGGGAGGGACAAGCTCACCTGCATGTGACTGAGCGCCAGAGGGCCTCAAGTCAGCACAGTAAATATATCTGAGGAAGGCGGCATTTCCCCACCAGGAAGACAAGTGTTACCCCTCACCCAACTGACTAAGGTGTGGGGAGAAAGTATGTGCAAGTGAGGGTACTGAAGGCTGAAGGTAGGAAGAAGTTTGACCTGAGCCCTGTGCTCAGCTTCAGGCAGGGGCTGGCTACGTGCCATGCTGAAGCCATTGCCTCACATCAGCCATTCAAACATGGAGGCTCTCAGGGTCTCTTCCTGAATGCAGCACCAGAATATGTGAAGCCTGGTCCTGATTTAAAAGTCTCCACCGACTCGAATTTAGTTGCCAAGAGGTAGTGAGGATTTCTGTTCAGCCTATCTTATAAACAGATGACACCCTCACTACTACAAGTCGAAAGAAGAAGCATAAGAACAATCCGATAAGCATTTGATTCTTTTATAAATTACTTTCTTCAAAATCACATGTGGCAGGGCTGCAGTTGTGGCTCAGTGGTAGAGCATTTGCCTGGCATGTGTGAGGCCCTGGGTTCCCTCCTTAGCATTGCATATAAATAGATAAATGAAATAAAAGATCCATTTACAACTAAAAAATATTTTTTTAAAAAATCACATGTGGGGCTGGGGATGTGGCTCAAGCGGTAGCGCGCTTGCCTGGCGTGCGTGCGGCCCGGGTTCGATCCTCAGCACCACATACAAACAAAGATGTTGTGCCTGCCGAAAAACTAAAAAATAAATATTAAAAAAAATTCTCTCTCACTCTCTCTCTCTCTCTCTCCACTCTCTCTAAAAAAAAAAAATAAAAAATAAAAAATCACATGTGGCCAAAATCCCTGTTGATTCCAACCAATGCTGTTCCCCACAGGTTCCTCTGGGATGGAGGTTATTGCCCCCACCCCTGCAAGATGCCCCTGTAACCCCTCCTAGCATTGATTTTAAGACTGCTCTGCTTTACAAAGAGTTAAGCAAGCAGTTGTCTGTTTGTTTTAATATCACACTCTCTTTTCTTTTTAAATGTCATCAGGGCATCCTGGGGAACAAGGTCTGAAAAAAATCTGAGGCAGCAGGTCAACTACCCTTTATTCAGGCTGCATCAGGCAGACAGTACTCCCTCCTCATCCAAAGCCTAGTGGAAAGAAGGGTGAATACAGTATAGTAAGTCACTTTGAGAGAGACTGGGTGGGGAGAGGCCACATTCACATACCTTTAATGCAGTAGGCTGTTATAATTGTTCTATTTTATTATTGTTGTTAATTTTTTATTGTGTCTAATTTATAAAGATACATGTTTATGAAAAAAAAAACATGTTATATATAGGGTCCTTTACTCTCTGTAGTTTCAGGCCTCCATTGAGTATCTGAGAATATAGTCCCTGCCAATAAGGGAGGTTGTACCACAGGGATTGCTCTTCCCATTTAGTTTTTCCTCCAAGGCTGGAAGGAGTAGGAGGGGCTTGTGCAGCCAGAAACCCATCTTGAACCTTAACCAGAACTCCTTAATCTTTCCAGAGGAAGTCGGGTACAATGCTGATAGAAAAACTGGGAAACAAAAGATTTTTACCTCCACCTGCTACTGCATTTGCTTCATGAAGACAGACACTTCTACTGTCTTGTTCACTGCGTTGTCCCTAGTTCCTGGGAGAGAACCCGCACAGAGTGGGCATTCAGTTCACATTTTGTTGCTGTTGCTGGATGACCAGTAGCAGATTCAGAACTAGATTTACCATCTTCTCCTCAGTCATCCTCTGGGCAAATCACTTAGCCTTCTTAAGACTAGTTCCTCCTATTTTTAATTGAAAGGAGAATCAGTCCTACCTCTTCACATCATCTTAAAAAAGTAATAAATGGGATTATTGATCAAAAATTAGTGCTTCAAAATCTTGGAAAGATGCCCAGTGTCCAGTATAGAGCACTCAAGTGATGGGAGAAAGTTTAATTTGACGTGAATGAACTTCTGTTATATTAGAAAGCAGAAGGGCAATCAGATCCATGTGGCCTGTCATCTGTTCTTGCCAGGAACCCCCCTCCCACACTCAAAAGAATGGAAAATTCCAAGGCAGACTCTTTAACAATAGCCATTAGCTGGGTTATAACCATTAGCACATGTGTCCTGAGTCTCTGGAAAATAAGAAGGGTGAATTCCTTACTTTGAACCTCTCCTCAGGATACCAAAGGGGAGAGATTTTTCTACTCACACAGGCCACCAATGGAAAAGGGCACGTAAGTTTAGAATACACCGGGCTAAAGAACACATGTGAGGTAGGCACAGTGGTGCCTGCCTGTAATCTGACGGACTCTGAAGGTTCAGGCAGGAGGATGGTAAGTTGGAGGCCAGCCCAGGCAAGTTAGCAAGACCCTGTCTCAAAATAAAAACTAAAAAGCTCACTGGTAGAGTGCCCCTGAGTTCAAGTCCCAGTATTAAAAACCAAAACAAAACAAAACTGTAGAAAATAACAAGGCGGTTTGTATGCTCCAGGTTGATCTAGAGACACCAACAGTAGATCAAATATCCAGATGTGGGCACAAAGTGTGTGGTTGGGCCCCCAGGTTTGAGGTGGGAGCTCTATAGAAGTTCTGTTGTAATTAGGCAACACGTCAGGGTGGCCATGCTTCTCTGTGAGCTCTCTAGAAAATGAGCTCTTTGCAACTGCTGAGCTTGCCTGGCCCCTAACCTTATTAGGCAACTGCCAAAGAATAATCTGGCAGTGCTCACGCCACTTCAGCCTGGGAGTCACTACCTCTGGTCAGGTCAGGATTAGTCATTTGCCTTGGGGGCATTTTGGGTAAGGTATGTCCTCATTCCCCAATTCTGGCATTTTGCAAACCTAGGGGATGACAGGATACTCTCTCCTGTGCGAACTCTCTCAGGCCCTTTAAAATGCAGGCATCTCTAGGGACAGGGAATACTAGTTCCATCTTCAGGAAAGATTCACCTTTTCTTTAACTCTGTCCCTTTCAGAGTTCACTATATCATATCCCAGGGCACAGGGCAAAAAAGGCCCCCTCTGGCCTCCATACCCACAGAGCTTCACAGGACCTCACACTTCCTGACAAGCCAACCTGCGGAGGCTCACTAGCAAGTTCTGGAAACAAGGAGCTGCCAGAGACAGCAATCTGCTTCCCTAAAGCCCCCAACCATCCACAACAGCCAAACACTCTAATTTCCTCCAATTTGGTCCAGAGAATCCCTCAGTCTTAGAAGCTTTCCCAGGGTGCTAAAGAAGAGATACATTCCCCGCCTATGAGGGGAAGGAGGTAGCCCTGTGTGGGTTAGAGAGTACACTGTGAGGGAGGATAGAAGGAGCCCACCCCTGAGCCTCCCTCCCAGAAGGGAGGTGAATCTGGTGAGGCGCAGGAAGCTAAGCCTGGTGGGAGAGAGAAGCGGTGGGCCAGGCCTTCAGGCTGGTGCAGTGCAGACACAACTGGCCTCCAGTTGACTCTGGCCTCCGGCTGTGAGGGAGGGGCCTGCGCTGCTCAGTGGGGCAGACTGGTGTGCCCGCCCTGCCCTGCCCTGTCCTCTTCTCTGGACCCAGAGCCTCTGCTCAGGGAGAGTTGGTAGCATTTGGAGCACACCTGGCAAAGTGTCAGCATCTGCCAGGCAGGACATGAGGAGTGAAGGAGGGAGGCCCTGAGGGGAGGAAGCAGGCTGGTCCCACCTGAGGACCTGATCCACGGAAGCTGCTCTGGGGCAGCGTCTGCAGTCTTCCTGTCCCAGAGTCTCCCTCATCCCAGGGGAGGTAGGAACAGGGTGGTGGTGGGGAGAGGTGGGAAGGGAGGGGACAAATATTTCTTGAGCACTTACAATGTGCCAGGTGCCACAGGATACATTGTATGTAAAATCAGTGAGAAGTTAAACGTGTATTAATATAAGCATTTTTAAAAAATATTTTTTTATTGTAGATGGACATAATATCTTTATTTTTATTTGTGTATTTTTATGTGGTGCTGAGGATTGAACCCAGGGCCTCACAATGCGAGGCAAACACTCTACCATTAAGCTACAACCCCAGCCCCAATATAAGCATTTTATAGTAATTTTTTTTATAAGTAACTTATTTTAATTTTTTTTCCTCTTTTAAAAATTGGTACATTACAATTACACATAATGCTGGGAAAAGTGCCTGATATGTAGAGGTTGGTCTGTACACAGTAGCTATTATCATTTTACATATTCTATGTCACTGAATCCTCACTGATAATCCTATAAAAAGGATGGGCTTTCCTTCATTGCAGGGATATATAGATTCAGAGAGCCAGACTTTGCACCCTGGTCTGAATCCAAAGTCACCCTGCCTCAAGTACAAGACAGACGCTCTAAGAAAATGTTGGAGAAAAAAAGCTATGCATTTACTTCCTAAACCTTGATGAGAAGACCCATCAGTCCCTTGTTCAGGACCACTAAAAGGTTCTGAAATAGATTAGGAAACACCTACCTCTTATGGGCAGGTATACAGATAGACCCACAGCTTATCAGGGACAGACACACTCCCAGATACTCCTCCCTCATCCTTTGCTCACCAGGACCCTGAACCAGAATGCACTGGGATCTAGACTGGCACAGCTCCATGGATACATGATTCCCACCTGGGAAGAGCCCAGGGGTGGGGCTGGGGACTTCCTCCATATTATCATGTCACGTTCTTTTTTTTTAATATTTATTTTTTAGTTTTGTTGGACACAATTCCTTTATTTCACTTATTATTTTTATGTGGTTATGAGGATCGAACCAGGGTCCCTCACGTTCCAGGTGAGTGCTCTACTGCTGAGCCACAACCCAGCCCTCATGTCACGCTCTTGATCCTGTGATTCCTTATGATCTGGAAGAAGCACAGAGAGATCCAGCTCAGGGATAATTCCTGAGCATCACCTGGAGTTTTTTAAACTTTTATCCTTCTCTCAGGCTCTCCTCTGCTTCCAAAAGGGAGGTTCCCTGCCAGGAAAACTGGTGAGATGGCAGCAGCCTAAACACCCCAGGCCAGCCCTTTCCTCTGAAGCTAGGAAGCCCACCCAGAGGCTGTTCCGTGCCCCTCCTCATTACAGGCCCTTTATTTCCATGACTCAGATTCCAGCCCACCCTGGTCAGTGCCTGTCACACAGGTCTGGCTGCCACCCTCACTATGGCCCTCACCTCTTTCTTCCCTGCCTGTGCCCGCCCTGCCCTAATTTCTGCTCTAATGCCTGTTGCTTTGCAGAACTGACCAGACAGAGCACATGCCCTCCTTTGGAGGCATGGAAAGAAGGTCAGAAGCAGAGTGTGCTGGCTCATGATCAGGTGGTGGGTGGCACGACTTATCATCAGCATCCAAAAGCCACACCCATGCCAGGAAGCCAAGTGAGGGCTGAGGCCCCAGGACCAGGCCTCTGCACTGACCACAGGATGGCACTCTGTGGCCTGGCCCAGGAACTTGATGTCAACACCCAGCTAGCCCCTAGAACCAAGCCTTCTGGTGGATGCTCCCTTCCCTAGAACACTGCTTCCCGGTTAGGAGGCGTGTGCACTAGGCTGCCCTACACCGTCTTCCTCTCCCCAAGTCTACTCTGAAAGCATCTTCTTCAATTGGGCTGTAGACATGCAGCCCTAGAATCAAAGTAACTGTTGGGAGAAAATGAGTCAATCTTTGACCTCCAAGATCTCAGGAATCCAGAATCCATCCCGCCTTCCCAGAGAACCCACATATTTCTTAGTTAAACTCAGTTTATCCATCCGTGGATCCGGTCATCTACTGCTAAGTGCATCTCCCAAAGGATTTCTCCTCTAGGCCCTGAAGGCAGCCTGTGTAAGGATGTTCACTCATTCATTATCTGTGAAGGCAGACTTGGAAGCAACTTGAGATCCATTCTCCCAGTGATGGACAGGTAAGACATACTAGGTAATATGGAGCATTATCCAACAAGTAGGAACACAGATTAGATGTACACATGAAAATACTGCTGATCTTAAAACACAGTGATTAGTGGAAGGAAAAAGATTTCACAGTTTTACAAAAATTTAAAACACATGCATCTAAAGCAGTACTATACATTTTAAGGGTCGAATTTAAACAAAAAGAAAGTTTAGCACATTAGAATGCTGTTCATGGGCAGAGAAGAAATAGGATATGGAAAAAGAGTGAGCAAGAGAGGGGTCACACCTAGATGGACCTCTGAAAATAGTGGGCCATGACTGACTCAGGCCTTTGCACTTGAGGTCCAAAACTATAAAAATAAAATACACCACGATGCGAAGGCCTCTCAGTCTTGGAGTGGCTGCATTGTCTAGGATATGACAACATTGTCTGTGACGATGTTGGCAAAACTTATTAATTCTGGCCAGATGCAAGGAGAAGATAGTTCATAGACATGACAAGGTTTTCCTAAACAGTGATACTGAGAGCTGACCCATAGTTGGTGGTCTGATTCTGATCACATGGCCTTCTCATCTCCAGCCCTGGTCAGAGACCCCAGGATGCACCCAGATGAAGACAGGAAGCTCCAGAGTGTAGGCAGGGAAACAGTGGGTGGGAGGAAGCAGGAAGGTGCCTGAGAGGTCAGTGTCACCCCTAGCTCCATTCTAAAACAGCATCAATTTTATCAAGATGAGAAAGGGAGCCTTAGGTTGTAGTTCAGGGATAGAGCACTTGCCTAGCACGTGTGAGGCCTTGGGTTTGATCCCCAGGACTGAGGAAGAAAGAAAAAGAAAAGAAAAGAAAAAGAAATGGCAGTCGCTTGGGCCCAGAGCCATGGTGAAGATACTGTCTTTCAAATAATCTGGGTCACATCGGCCCAGGTCACTTCTGTGTCCTCCTGTGGCTTAGTGTGTGTGGGTGTGATCACAGCAAGCTCAAGCTCCAAAAAACGTAGAAGATGAAAGCAACGCTGACCACATCCTTCTGCTGGTTTAAAGAGGACCAAAGTGGGTTTCAAGTGGGGGTGACATTGCCATCCAGAAGGGCTACTGTTTAATACAGGGGAGCGGGCAACAGCCCCCACCCCTCTCACTGGATGGTGGGAAATTCCCAGGATCGGCATTTGCCAGAGTATCTGCTTCTCCCCTCTAAGAACCGGGACGGGAAGCCACTAGGCCACAGACAGACACCAGACCTGGGCAGGGATGCGAGTATTCAGCATGTCTTCTCTCTCGGACAACATCGATTGCCTTTCTTGGGGCTGCTGTGGCTTTTCCACTTTTTGGTTCCAAGGGAACAAAGGGGCTTTTTAGCAGCTGGATTGGATCCGGGGTTATTTTTAGAAACAAATTTCAGCAGAATCATGTCATGCTCATGGAGAGGGAGAGGAGGGTCAATCTCCCTTGGCTCCAGGGGGCAGGACCTGGCTGCTCCCAGACCTCAGGCTCTGGGGGAGTCCCCAAAGGCAAAGGGAAAGCTGCCTGGCCTCAGACTGAGGAGGACACATCTCTCCTACCCAAAGGGCAAGCTGTGGACAGTTCTTCTGTTCCCAGGGGCTTAACAGGAGAGGAAGCAACACAACTTTCCCACTTTCCCGAGCTCAACCCAGCACTCCTCAGGGTATCACACAGTGGCCCTCATGCCTGCCAACACTCCCTTTAACCCTCACCACTCCAGGACAGTCTCAACTCACAGGGCCCAGAGAGCTCTCCCCACTCCTTTGATGATTTCAGCGTTTTCTTAGTCCAGCTATTTCCTGAAAGTCACAGGCAAATGAGCAAGTAAAACGACAGCATGTGTTAAGAAAGAGAGCTTGGGCACTCCCTAATAACCTGTTGTCTCTCTGCCCCACTTCACTCTTCCTTGTCACATGTGACGTAGACTGGAGCCTCTAAGCCTGGGCTCAGGGCTTTAGAGGGTGGGCTGATCTGATCACTTTGGAGCATGGACTGGGCCCTGTGCTGGCTTATGCAAGGCTTTGGAGAAGGAGTGGTCTGGTGAAAACCTATTGCTGGTCCTTCCGGTTTCTGGTTGAGGAGGGTTGGGGCAGGGCCTGGGGATGCACATTTCTACCTAGTTCCTTACCACGGTGAGCCGATGCCACTGGTCTGGGGCCCACACTTTGAGAACAGAATACTGCAGAGGTTCTGAATCATTTCCACCATCTATGAATTTCCAACCTCATAGAATCTCCAAGACCACCAGCTCACATTGCTCTGAGAATCCAAATTAGGGGTCAGAGCACTACCCTCACTCCCAGCTGACAGGAGAAGGTGTAGGAAGGCCTTGTCACTTCTGTCCTCTTCTCTTCTCCTGCAGTCCTGGGATGGGACTGACCTCTGTTTCCTAAACCCCAGGGCCGCTTAGACTCGGGAGAACCTTGAGCTTCTCAAGGAAAGCCCACCTCCTTTTAGACCTTGAGAAAACCGACTCTAGAGGTTTTCTCACGAAAGCAGCGAAGCCCAGGTTTATTCAGAAACTTAAAACAAGGTCCCCTGTGAGGCTCAGAGGGCTGCCAGTTCCCTCCAGGTTCAGGTGGGAGCTCAGTGCATCCTCCTGCTGTTTCCTGTCTCCACAGGATGGGTGGAAACAACACCCAGGTGCAGGCCCAACAAAGAGCCCTGCTCACTTCCCTCCCCAGTGTCCCTGCCCCCGCCACATCTGGACTCCAGGCTGCCACTTCTCTGCCAACCCCAGGGGCCCAGCAGAAAGGCCAGGCCCACCGCCTCCACAACACCTCCCAGGGAGCCTGCCCACTGCTCCCAGGCCAAGCGGCCGCCCGGGCGGCGGGCAGAGCGCAGCAGCTGCTGTTTTCCAGGCCGGCTGACAGGCTGCTATAAACACTCGTCTTGGGTTGCTATGGCAAAGTGAGTGTGCAGCCTGGCTACGGCGCAGCTATTTATGTGCCTGTGATGGCAGAGAGGTCTGTTTTTATTATTTCACTTTTAAAGTTTTCCTTTCCCAGCCCCCTAAAACAGCTTTTAAAAAGGAGGGAGGGGGAGCCACCAGGACTTTCTCGGGACAGAAAAGAGTAGCCAGGAAACAGAGCTTATGTCTTGAGCCAGGAAGGGGAAGAAGAGGGGCGCGAGGGCGAGCTCCTTCAGAGAAGAGATCGGGTGGCCTCAAACATGGCTGGTGGCGTGGGAACTGAAGCCCTGCCTCTGCCCCTGGCTTGTCAAGGAGAAAGGCCCCAACCCAGGTTCTTGTCACCTTTCTCCCACTTCTAGGGCCCACAGGGATAATGCCCCCTTTGTCTTCTTCCTCCAGCCAGCAGCATACCTGGGGTCCCTCTGTCCCAGCCAGGGCCCCACCTCAGCTTGCAGATACTAAAGACCCCTCCAGGACTGTGGAAGAAGCTCAGGCTCCACACCCTCCACTCCCCACTCCCCTGGGCAGCAGTGTTACCAGCAGAGCCAGGTGCACCTCTGGAGGTTTGCAAGGAACAACCTCTAAGTGCCCCTGAAGGGACACATCCCTCCACTTGCACAGAGAACTTCCACCTCATTCTCATTCCTCAGGGAGCTTTGTGGTGAAGGGATATCCCTGATAACACATTTAAGATGGCAGCCAGGATGGTGAGGATCCATAGCAGCACCAAGGAGCGCATTTCAAGGTTCAGATGCTGAAAGATGATTCAAAGCAAGGCTGAATCCTCCTTAGACATGCATGTCTCCATGGCACCAGACACGTGGGAATGGCTTTTGGCAGAGGAGTTAGGGAGTGGTCAGAGATCAGTTGATCTCCATCACTGGATGGGACGCTATGGCCCTCGGCCTTGTCCACTCTCCCAACCCAAAACAAAACAACCAGTAAGAAAAACAGTCACAGGCAGCTCAAGAGGGGCAAGGGAATGGAAGCCACTAACATAGGTGTAACACACACATAACCAAGCTGAAAGTGTATCCTGACTTCGACAAATATGCTGTAGGTTGCTAAGGGCTTCATGGGGTATAAGAGTCACCTTTCCAGAAATAGCTGTTTAAAATTCAAAAGATGCTGCAGAATTTAATCATCCCTCTTTCCCCGCATTATTCTAGCTCCTTCCTGATTGGTATATATATTTTTTAGGAGAAAGAAACATCCCACTTCTGATGGGCATATTAACCAGATCAAAATAAAGTTAGGGTAGTGTTCAAAAAGAGCAGATCCCACAGAGTGTTCCAATTCCTCCATCTCATAACTGAAGTCCTCCAAGATGCCACCATGGCTTAGAAAGGATACAGAGAACAACCCGGGGGAGGAGAGAGGGCAGAAGAAGGGGAAGGATGCCGATGATTCCAGATGATTCCGGGGGGAAACACCCTTGTGCTGCCCCAGGAGAGGTCAGAGCCCTAACTGACAGCCCCAGTTACTGATAAAGTCTTGCTGGAAAAATCAGAACTTGGGGACAGATATCAGTCTTGGCAGCATCTTGAGGTCAAAAGAGCAGAGCAGGCATCATTTCGAAGCCTGTCAAACCAACTGTCATCAGCACCCCAGTTCCTGTAGGGCAGGGGAGGAGAAGGGAGGAGGCAAGTAAAGGATGCAGAGGGGACAGAGGGAAGATTGTCTTGGGCACTCGAGAGAAGGCTGGTAGAAAGACACCAACTACAAACTAATGTTCCAGATAATCAGTGCGTCTCTCCTAGGTCTAAGGGCTTCAACTCCAGCTGAGTTGAGGCTAATACTTGGAAATACATAGAAAAGCCAACAGAGATACAGACACATCTCAGAATCCCCAGGCAGACCAAGCTTCCCAAAATCATGAGCGATGAAGAACATCTATTCAAAAGAACTCAGATCCATGGTGACGGACACCAAGTCCATTGTTGCAGGAGACAAAAGGCAGGCCCAGGAGGTGACTCAGCCCCAGCTGGTCACTGTTGATGGAAGTCTCTCAGGGGAGAGAGAGTGGAGGGTACTGTGTATTTTTCTTCTGAATGAGCAGACAGGCTGAATCGCCTATGAAACCCAACCTCTGCCCAGGGCCTGGCTTACCATGTGGAATTAATGAATGAGCCATCCTCCTTGCTCCCAGGAAAGGAGAAGCATGGAAGTCCCAGAGAGGGACCCAGTCACCAGAAACAATCAGTTATAGTAAGTCCCAGGCACTGCGCCTTCAGCATTTCTCCTCCAAGCCCACCCTGAGCGAAAGAACTGGATGCCCCTCTGTCTTGTTCTCCAGCACAGAGTCCCAAGGTTTTGGTGTGGGTATGTGGGGGCAGTGGGTGGGGGTGTGAACGGTCACTGCTGGGATCCTTCACTCTCCCAGAGTGAAAGGGAGGGAAAACAGAACCCATTCCATTCCAAACTCCCCCACAACGATTTTTTTTTCTTTGTACAAAGGGATTGAACATGGGGGCACTTAACCACTGAGCCACATCCCCAACCCTTTTTATGTTTTATTTAGAGACAGGGTCTTGCTAAATTGCTGAGGCTGGCTTTGAACTTGCACTCCTCCTGAGCTGCTGGGATTACAGGTGTGCACTACCACACTGGGACCCAAACAACATTTTAAACAGCATCCTGAAACCTCCAAGGAAAACCTAGAGAACGGTGGGGTAGTGGTGGTAGGGAGGTTTGTAGGAAGTGGCAAAAAAAAGGAGGTTTTCCAGATTATTTTATTTCTGAAGCATGAAGTTGTCGGGAATCATGGGAGAAATACCACCCGTTCTACCTCCTCATTTTTCTCTCTCTATACCTCATTCTCAAGCCTCTGTCTTTATTCTTTCATACCTAGGTATACCCACAATCTATTATAACATTTCATTCACTCTCATTCTCTCTTTCCACATGTCCGGGGACAGTCTAATTGGATGGAGCCCCCCCCTCCCCCAATTACCTGGATAAGTTATAATTTCAATCATCCCTGTCTGAGTCCACCTTGGCTCAAATGGTGGAAGGAGCAGGATGTGCTGAGAAGCAAGTCAGGGACTTGTGAGATCACCAGAGCCAGCACCAACACAGGGCCAATTGTGTCACTGGAGGCATGGATGATGGTCCAGAGACACATAGGGCAGGACCCTTTGACCACACTGCATTCTCTGAAATCTCTCTGGAGCCTGATGGGCTAAGTCAAATATTTATGTAGCATCTAACTATGCTTGAAGCTGAATTAAAAAAAAAAAAAAAAAAAAAAAACCAACCAAGGATTTAGAAGAATTTCTAAGAGAGGAAAGGGGAGGAATATCAAAATATTCCTATGAATTAAAAACAAAAGTCAGGTTTCAGAATGCTCATCCAAGCTCCCAGTCTAACAAAATCAGAGGAGCAGTCTGATGGAGGAAGGGGCTGGGAGACTGACAGGTGGAAAAGGCACTCCTTTTAAATCTCCCAAGGAAGCTGAAAGTCCAAGCTTTGGAGAGGATAAACTGATCGGATCCAACTACAAACTTCAAATGGCTCCACTGTCCCATCTGTGTTCCACCCAAGCCTCCAGAACTCGGGTAGGGAGCTGGGCGTGGTGCACACCTGTAATCCTAGTAATCTGGGAGGCTGAGGTAGGAGGATCGCAAGCTCAAGGGCAGCCTCAGCAACTTAGCGAGACTCTGTCTCAAAATTTAAAAAATTTTAAAAGGCAGCAGGGCTGAGGATGTGGCTCAGTGGTTAAGCACCCAATGTTCAATCCCTGGTACCAAAAAAAAAAAAAAAAAAAGAACTTGGCTAGGGAATAGACACATGAAGGATCAAATCCAACTCTCTGGTGACACGGTGTCTCTTCTATTTCTCGCCACCCTACAGAGGGATTCTCAGAGGGACAAGAAGAGGAGTATCAACAGACATCCTAAGCAAGCAATTTCCGAAGACATCTCACACTATTCAAGTTAGCTTGAGGGAGCTTTCTCTGTTTTCCCAGCCTCGCACACCCTGGCCAGCTGTTCTAAATTAGCAAGATCTCCATCACCAGAGAACAACCCTTTCCCGAGTAGGGAGGGGACCCTGCCTGCCCTTAGGGATTCAGTTGCTGAATCTCTCTCTGAGCTGCTGGGTCCAAAGAGAAGCGGAGGACAGCAGCCTGCTCTCCCCGCCTTCCTCCAGTCCCTGGCAGGCAGAAACTTTGCCGTCTAAGGCTGTGGAATTCTTCCACTGGGCTCCTGCAGTTAATCATCTCAGCTCCCTGCATTCCCAAGTTGGGCCTTTAAAAGGTAGCACTAGAGCAAGAAGGACAAACACGTTGGGAGAAGAAAGAAAAAAGAGTTGACGGTAGCCACTCCCAGCCCAGGTCCTCTGCATAATGGTGAGAAGGGGAAGAGGAAAGGAGCCCCCAAATCAGCAGAGACTACACTCCAGAGCCTCTTCCAAGTTCCCAGCAAACGCTGTGTACACCGCACCCTGACCCTTCAAAGAAGTTGCTCCCATTGCCAACCTATTCATAAAAGGACTAGCAGATCTGAAAAATCAGAGGCTCCTGTGCCCCTTGCCTGGGGGTAGGGGGGAGTGCTGGAGAGTCACAAGATTGAGTTCAAGGCTCTGGAACACTAACTTCTAAGATGGTACAAGTAGCTTCTTAGGCCAGGTTGCCATGGTTTCCAAGAGGACAAACAGAGGTTTTGCCCTAAAGGAGGTAGATGGGAACCGTGTTTTCCTTCCTATGGGAATAGTTTCCAAAGCCAAGAAAGGAGGGGGGATATGACAAAATGAGGAGAAGATTGCAGAGCAGGGGAAAGAACGTGGACAGTTTTGACAGTCGCCATTCTTCCTGTGAGCACTGGGTGGGGAGGCCCCTTGGTGAGAGAATAAGGCCCCATTCATGGATGAGATTCCTCCAGGAAGTTCACAGGAAGAGGAGCACACTCTTCTGCATCGACTGTCCACCAACCAACCCAGAGGCAAGGACAGAGGCCAAAACTGAGCTGCTTTGCTCAAATCTCAGAGTTCTATCTGCAAGAAGTCAGGTGAATCAATGTGCCCAGCAATGATGGGTAGAGGTACTGTTCCCAGAACGGGGGTCTGCCCCACTGCCCACCCCTACATCAGCATCAGTGCTGTCTTCCCAGGTCCCCTGGTTGGTCAGGACATTTAACAACTCTTGTTCCCAAGGATCCGGGTAGACAGAATGGGGTACCAACATGCTACCATGTCCTCCCAGCAGCTGTCACTTAAATGTAGCCCCCTGGCCAAGGAATTCCCTTTAAGACTCATGGGCTGCTCTCCACAGTTTATGAGACACCCCTTGGACACTTCCTCCTCAGTTGGAGCCAGTTTGGGTCCCCCTAGAGAAGTAGCAAGGAGACAGTCACTCAAGAGTCTGCTACCCCCCAAAGCAACAATTAGGGCACCATTGTGGGCTGCACATTTCAAGGCACAGAAAACCTGGGTCTGCTGACCACAAGCCAGGAGGTAGGTCAGAATTCACCACAATTCACCACTAAATGTACTAATAAGTTCCTGGCCTTTTCAGAGAGCAAATCCCTGCTTTCCTCACCAACTATATCAAATGACTCACAGAATCCAAGATCCAGACTCTCAGGTGTCAAATGAAGGATAGAAACAGCTCCCTTACCCATTCATGTGTATGTATATCCAATGCCTCTGGTGTCTACACTGCAGGTCAGCTTGTGGCCATCAAGCTACTGCAGCAGAGTTCACTCACAGAATGTACCTCCACAAAGTGGGCTCAGCCCTATAGCTTGAGCAAAGGAGACTTTCTAGGTCTTTCCAGAGCCGCTATATACAGTTGTGTAGGCTATGCTCTGAACATGGGTACCAGGTAAGGAAATGGTTGGGAGGTGAAATTTATCCTGAGTTTTACTGTATGGGCGAGGTAACCATGTGCTAGAATCATCTTTCTAAAATCTTTATAAGGCAGCCAGGCATGCTGGGACATGCCTGTACTCCCAGTGACTCAGGAGAAAGAGGCAGAAAGATCACAAGTTTGAAGCCAGCCTCAGCAACTTAGCAAGACCCGTCTCAAAATAACGTAAAAAAGACAGAAAATATAGCTCAGTGGTAGAGCATCCCTGGGTTCAATCCCCAGTACCAAAAAAAAAAAAAAAAAAAAAAAAAATTAAATAGAATCTTTATAAACATGCCTTATGGGATAGAAGCTGCATCTACCAACCCAGTACATTTCCTGGGATCACCAGACCTAAGAAACATCAGGAAGAAAATAAGTGGATCCAGTTTGACCAGAGATACAACCGAAGTGGGGCTAAAAATGCCAAAGCAGCCAGCCACCCGTGCTTGGTGGAGCTCTGGGCCCTCATAGCTCACAGGCTCTCCCATGTCAGTCCTTCCCATCTATTCTTCTTAAGCCTTAGTTTCTTCATCTAAAAATGGCAATCAACAGGTAATCTACTGCACCCAGAGGCTGAGAATTAAAACTTCCTTCCTGTGCAAAGGAAGTTATTGGATGAAGATGAGCTGCAATTGGAAGTTTTTGGGTGATGGAAAGAAATTGCTTCGGCCCCTCCCAGTGCCTCTGGCCACCTGGCTTCTATGCTTCCCAGTCCGGGGTCTGGTTCTGGGCTCTAGAATTAGGAAGGCATTGGCACTCCCCAATCACAGACCACTCTAGAATCTCAAGCTTGCAGCTGTAGCTGCACAATCTGTCTGCCTGAGGTTCCTTGTTAAGTGGTGAAAGACTGAGCAGATAGGTGGACAACAATCTGGAAGAGTAAAGAAGGTTGTGGCAAAACTCATATTGGGATAATGCTTCCCAGTTTTCAAAGGATGAGGACATTTTGACTTTGTGATAATCTCTTTAGATAGTTGAGACCGACGATATTATTCCTTTTACAGGTTTTAGAACACATACTCTTAAAGGTGAAGTGACTCACCCAGTTTAGGCCATGAAACCACAGGAAAACACAGGTCTCCTACAGGCTCCAGGTCCAAAAAGAAAATGGAGCAGGGGCAGGTGGAGCATGCCTGTAATCCCAGTGACTTGGGAGGCTGAGGAAGGAGGATTGTAAATTCAAGGCCAGCCTCAGCAATTTAGTGAGATCCTATCTCAGACAAACAAAAAAGGAGACAAACTGTACTAAGAGAACAAACAGGCAGACTTCTCAGACATTCAGGCCCAAACCAGGACACCGCAGCTGGGGATTCCTGTCCTGATGACCTCAGAGGATTAATATAGGTTTCTTCTATTTCCTCCCAGAGGTGACTGTGAGACACGCTGAATGTCTGTGTGATGTCCGTGTGTGTCATCCTTATTGGCCCAGGACACCTTGAGGGTACAGACTGTGGTCTAAGCAGAGGCTGTATAGTTCCTGGGGTACTGAGGGGGTGTAAAAGGGAGAGACACAGAGAAAGGAGGATCATAAAAGGTGGAGGAAGAGTCAGAGAAAGGAATGGGAGAGTCTTTCCCTTAGGGAATTCCCAGCCCAGGAAAGTCTAAATAAAGAACAGAAGACACACCCATATTAAGAAATGGTGCTGAAGCCCAGCAGGAGACCTGAAATGACAAAGACTGATAAGGAGAAGAAATGTAAATAAATAAAAACAAACAAAAGTCCAAAAACATTAAAAGGAGGAAAAAATAAAAAGCTGCTCTAGAGCCTCTAGACTCCTTTAGAAAACAGGATCCTGGGGTGTCCCAATAGGTTCTTTCCCAGGGAAGGTGGGCAAAGTCAAGGTTGTGCCCCCACATAATCCCTCCTCTCCAAGTCGTGCTTCTGGGTTAAGGTGGGAGTCTTGCACAGTAAGTACCTGCTGAGAAAAAGCTACCAGAAGGTGACACCTGAAAGAGGTGTGGGAGCGGGGTTTACAAACAGCACCCCCATGCCTGCCCCCCACCATCTGGGTGTGTGGCCCCATCTGTGTCCACTTCAAGGAAAGAATAGGCTGTTCTTCCCATGTGACAGCCAAGATATGCTCCAAAAAAGCCCGATTCAAGAGAGAAGAACCCCCATCAGCAGAGCAATGGGTACAGGAAGTGCCCTGTACCTCCATACAGTGGAAAAACCATTCAGGAAACGAAATTTTGATGCTACACACAGATGAACCTTTAAGGCATAATGCTGAGTGAAATAAGGCAGACCGAAGGACTCTGTTTACATGCAGTACCTAGAATAGACAAATACACAGAAACAGGGCATAGACAGGAGGTTACCAGGGTCTAGACAGCTGTACCTATCAACCTGGCTTATTCCCTTGGGCCACAAGACCCTAAGAAATATGAGGAAGAAAACCAGAATTGAATCCAGTTTAACAAGGGGTGCCACCAAAAGCAGGACTGGAAATGTGGAAGCAGCCAGCTCTGGGAGCCCCCGACTCAAGCCCAACTGGACAGAAGGAGAATGCGGGGAGGGGATATTGGTAATGGGTACAGAGTTTTTGTTTGGGTTTAACACAGTGTAAATGTACATTAATGTCACTGAACAGTACATTTTAAAATAGTAACAAGTTACTCAGGAGGTAGAGTGAGATAAAAAGTAAAAACGGGCTGGGGATGTAGCTCAGTGGTAAAGCATCCCTGGGTTCAATCACCAGTAACACATTAAGAAAGGCAGGGGGTGGGATTAAAAGAATAAACTTTATATTTTGTATATTTTATCACAATAAAACATTTTGAGGACAGCAAATGCAAGAGAAATGTTGGCACATACAGGTGAGAAGGGTGGAGAGGGAAGAGCAGAACTAAGCTCAGGGCTGTCCCTTCAGTCCCCTAGAGCTCAGGACCGTTGTGGTAATGGAGGCAGAGGCCAGGGGAACAGAGGTCAGTTACAACAGGCAGTGGCCTCTGATATGCCCAGGGGTGGAAGCCCAGCAGGGCCCTGGTACAGCATTGAACAACTCAACAGGATGACCTGGGAGATGGGTGGTGTGGCCATGGGGGAGGGGAAACAGACCCAGCTTTGTGAACAGCATGCAAGATGTGTGTGTGTATGTGTGTGTGTGTGTGTGTGTGTGTGTGTGTGTAGGATACAAAGGTGTTGAGGGTGACTGGAAGAGGGTGACAAATCACCTCTCTAGGGAGCATGACAAAAAAAGTTAGCTTTCACATACTCCCCTCCCAAAGTCACCCCAACTTCAGCTGAGAGGACAGACACCTGATGAGAACAGGTAGAGCTAAGGTCTTCCTGACCCAAGATGAAGAGGCAAAGTTTCCAGGTGTTCTGAATACCTTCGACCTTATCTCGATGGACACCACCCAACACACACACTAACAACCTGCAGGAAGGGGTACTACTGTACCCATTTTACAAAGGAGAAGAAAACTGGTTACATACTTTGTCTAGGGTCACAGAGAAAGAAGCAGAATCTAAGTCTGGCAAAGGCTGTACTTTCCATAATTATTGCTTTTAAGGTGTTTTCCAGGCAGGAGTCCTCTCTTCCTTAAGAGATTGGTCACCCCATACAGTATATAGCACAGTGGTCAAGAGCACAGGCCTTGTGGATGGCTGGGCCCCCACCCAAGATCCTTGGGAAAGTGAATGTCTCTGCTCCTCAATTTTGTACTGATGAAATGGGGATAATAATAGTACATAGCTCACAAGGATTTTGAGATAATTAAATAACCCATGTAAAAGCATACCATGCTGGCCCATGGTGAGCAACCAAATATAACTACTGTGGTTGTCACAGGATCCAATCAATTAGCCCATTACACCTGTTGGGTCTACAGCCACTAAGGGCCTGCTAAGGGACAGAGCGTCATACTGTACTCTGCTCACAACCACAGAGTTCCTGGCCAGAAGAGGCGAGTTTTAGATTTATCCTGCCGCTCTTCTTTTTACCATGCCCTTGCTCAGAGACCCAGTTTGCAAAGTTTAGATTGGAATCAGTATTCATACCCATTTCATTCATTCCTAAATAAATATAAGTGCCCATTTAAGTGTGAGACTTTGTTTTAGGTAGAGTTCAAGTAATAATAGAAGCTATCCTTTTTAATGCCTGCGTGGCACCCGGCACTCTTAAATAGATTATGTGAAATTACAGAGATTAATGATTCAGAGTGACTAACACCGCAGCTATTCAAGAAATGGAAGTAGTTTTGTTTTTTTTTTAACTGCCACATATTCTATTGTCTTCATTTTCTTTCTTTCCTCTTCTTCCTCTCTACTAGCTTGGAAGTTACAACTATTTTTTTAATCTAGAAATCTTAACATGTATATTTACTTAAACTTCTGATAATACTTTCAACTTCCTCCCCAAACCATGCAAGAACCTCAGACACTTAAACTCCAAAATTCACCTTACCAAGGAATTTGATTATAGCTTCATTTTTATTCCTATATATCAGATATTGTTAAGTTAATTTTCTTAACAATATTTAGATTTAGTTCTGTTTGCTCATCAGTCCTTGAATTTTAGACCTTCTTCTTCAGCACTGAACTTTTGAACTATTTCCTTTAGGAATTTCTTTAATTGAGGCAGGGGTCTATTTTGCTCTAAAGGGTTTTATTTTGCCCACATTCACTGATGCTAGAATTCTGTATTAGCAGTTATTTTATCAGCACTTTAAAGACATTTTTCACTATCTTCTGGCTTCTTATTGTTGATATTAAGAAAATGACTTATAAATCTAATTGTCTTCTCTTGAAGGCAACCTACCTTTTGGATTTACTTATTTATCTTTGGTGTTTTGCAGTTTCATTATGGGTGAATTTTATTTATTACTTGGGATAAATTAGATCTTGCAGATAGAATGATTGTATTTCATTAATTCTTGAATATTGCTTCTTCAGATATTGTCATATTCCTATTCTATTATCTCCTTCCAGAGCATTAGTCAAATGTCTATTTGGATTTTTTCACTCAATTCCAGAATCCAGGAATTCGCAAATTATAACACATGGGCCAATCCCAGTCTGCTGCCTGTCTTTGTAAATGAAGTTTTATTGCCATAGTCTCACTCATCATTTACATGTCTTTTATGGCTGCTTTCACACTACAATAGCACAACTGAGCAGTTATGACAGAGATCATATGGCCACAAACCCTAGAATATTTATTCTTGGCCCTTGACAGAAAAAGTTTGCTGCTGGGGCGTAGTGGCACATGCCTGTTATCCACACTACTCAGAAGGCTGGGGCAGGAGGATCACAAGTTGGCCAGCCTCAGCAACTTAGTAAGACCCAGTCTCAAAAAATAAAAAGAGTTGTGAGTGTGGGTCAGGGGTAAAGCACCCCTGGGTTCATTCCTTATGATAAAAAATTAATAATAAAGTAAAACATAACTAAACAATATTTCTTTAAGCATATATATGGGAATGGTGCATTAAAAATTTAGGATAGTGGTTGGGATGAGTGATGGGGAGATCAGGGATAAGAAGGGTGCATGATGAAGGAAAGTTAAAGGTAATGATCTCACTTTTATCTTGGGTGGTGGGTTCAAGCATATCCATCAGGTTACTGAAAAACATGAAAAACCTATACCAATAATTTGCAAAAGAAGAACATAAGCCAATAAGGAAAATGCATTATGAACCACAAATTTTGATTCACCCAGTTTTGTGCACCTGAGGAATGGGTATTAAAGCTAGAAAAACAGAGAAAAGATAAAAATAGAAGAATTAGAATGGAAAAGTAGATTCCACTATTTCTACCTGCAAAAAAAGTTTAACTTACATGACCCAAACCACCAAAAGCTAGCAGGACTCTTTTAAAAGATATGAACCTCTGATGTCAATTCCACCATCTGAAATTGCTGTTGAGCAAATCGTCAGTACACTGCATTTGAACATTAGCCTAATAAGAAAATACCAATGAACTTAGAAATTCTGACTTGGGCGTGGTGTGGGAGAGAGGAGCGAGTAAAGGCAGGCCGGGCTGAGGGCTGATCTGCTGCAGTCCTCTAGGGACCCGAGCCACGCGGGAGCACAGCAGCGGGCGGGGAGGTTGGGTTGGCCTGATCTCCCGCTCTGGGTGGGGCTGGACAGCGGACACTCATTGCATTTCACAACGGATGGAGGCTACAAGTTAGCAACGGGGGCTACAAGCCTAACCGCTCATCTCCTGGGATCCTAAATAAAACAGCCTGGGGCAAAAAAACAGATTCCTTCCTTCCGAGACTTCCGGGGTGCTAAAAGGAGACCACCCCACCCAGGCAGGCCTAGCTGCTTCGGGTTCGGGAGGCCACGGACAGCGGCCGGAGACTGGGAGTTGCCCTGCGCGGGGATTTAGCCTGCCGGCCCCGGGGCAGCTGCGTTGGGCTGCAGCCTCGCCTTCCGCTAGCCGGGCCGCCCTCGCCCCGGGCGGGCTGGGTCCAGACCTGCTGCTCCCTGCCCTCGCCCAGGGCCGACTCAACCCCGGGCGCTCACTGCAGCCGGCTTCCAGCCCCTCCCTCCCGGCCGCAGCCTGGGAGCTGCAGGGGGAACAAATGCCTAAGCCCCTGAGGCCTGGCTCAGCCCAGATGCCCAAAATAAGGCGTCTGGCTCCACCCTAGCAGCAACGATCGCTCACCAAGGGGACCAGTGACTCACTGGGGCCCAGCCAGCCTAGCCGTCCCCTCTCCCCGCGACCCTCGTTCTCCCGCATCCCACTGCACCACGCCCTGAGGAGGGCACCGGGGAACCCTTCCACTTCCTGCCCCGCCCTTCACCTGGCCCCTGGGATTGCAGTGGCTCAGCGACTTCTCAGCAGTTTCCTCGGGAGAGTCCCTGGCTGCCAGGACCCCTGGGACAGGGCCTGGCGCCATACTTCGCGCAGCATGCATGCTTACTAAGCGTTGATTAATCAAGGGATGCATGATGTCAGAGGACAGGGGCAAATAACTGGGGTGACGCCGGGCACAGTGGCGCGTGCGCCTGTAATCCCAGCTACTCCGGAGACTGAGGCAAGAGGACTGAGAGTTCAAGGCCAGCCTGGACAGTATACAAAGACCCTGTGTCGAAATAAGTAAAAGTATAAATGGAGTGATTCTGGGATGTGAGCCTCGAAGACTACATTCGGTGGAAGGGCTATGAAGGTGACACTTCAAAACAGGACCTCACAGTGTGTGTGAGGGAGTGGGCTCTGGAGTCCTCACTCTGGAGGAGGAGAGGCAAACTGGAGAGCATCCCTCTGAGTATATGGGGAACCTGAGCCCCAGGGCAGAGTGTGATCCACCTGGTGAGGGGACCACCAGTTTCCTTGGCCTGTTTTCTAGTCTATACACAAAATTTTCTGGTCTGTAAAACACAGCCCTTTCAACTTAATAGAGAACTTCTGTTTGGATTCCAAATGGTCCCCTGGATTACTATTAACAATTCTTGTGATTAGGAGCAGATGACAAATGAGGCTCAGAAGTTAAGTGACTTGCTTAAGGTCACTTTGCTAGCTAGTAGCATTGTTAAGAGTGAAACTCAATTAAGGTACTCTTTTTAGTGCTCTGAGATTCCCAGATTTCTCACCCACGGTGAGACTTGCTAGGACTTACCCATCTACAGTAATAGAGAGAATCCCCTCTATTCAAGAAAGAGGGGCGAAACTGTTTAAGACCTGGAGAAACAGCATTCTAAACCTCAGGGGAACAGGGCTGATCTGCTGCAGTCCTCTAGGCCAGGAGAGGCTTCTCCACTCAACAAGCTTCATAAATGGCTATTTGCAGGCACTCTATGGTGTACAAAGCATTTTCACACACATTATCTCATGTGATTCTTGTGATAATTCTATAAGGTATTCAGAATTATCTGTATTTTAAGGCTAGTGAAAAGGCTGAAATTTAGCAGTTAAGAGATTTAGCAGTTAAATCCAGTAACACCCCATTCCTGTTGCAGGACATTCTGGGTTAACCATGTAATAATGAAAAATTCTCTATGTTCATGATGGAAACAGATAGCATCTCCCTCCATTTTCAACTATCTCCCTAAAATGCTCAGGAAAGTTGGGCAGGATGACACACATCTATAATCTCATTGGCTTGAGAGGCTGAGACAGGAGGATGGTGAGTTGAAAGTCAGTCTCAGCAACTTAGCAAAGCCCTAAGCAACTCAGTGAGACCCTGTCTACAAACAAACAAACAAACAAACAGGGCTAGGGATGTGGCTCAGTGGTTAAGCACCCCTGGGTTCAATCCCTGGTACTCCTTCCTCCGCAACCCCTCCCCCCATGCTCTGGAAGGAGGGAAGTGGAGGAGTAAACCTCTTTATGGGCCAGGGAGCAGACAGCAAGGTGGTGCCAGTTTATGGATGGACCCAAGAATTCATGTCCCAACCCTTGCTCCTGTATTCAACATGTACCAACATCGCTAGGACAAGCCTGTATCACTCTTAAAGGACACCAGAACTCTTTGCCACTCTTGAATTTATAGCAGTCAGTTGGCACAATCTCCCTCCAAGAGTTGGCACCCCAGTTTGTTATTCCGAAGCATGCTAACTGCTGGGGAATAAAGTAGGTACTGCAAGCACAGGTCTCTCTGTCTGACTGTCCACCCCCAGGCCTACATTTGCTAGTCATTAATGGCTGCTGTCAGCCTCCCAATCTCCCTAACTCTTTTCTCTCTGTTCCTCCCTGCTGTATTCTTGATTTTTTTTTAAAGTTTCTTTTCTTTAAACTTTGCTGCAGATGAACTACACTTAGCCTGTCTTTATACATTAACATGTAAAGGTTAAAGAGGAAAGCCTCACTTTTCCATAGGCCAGTGTGAGACTCCAAACCCATCAGGAGGAGCTGACCTCTCTATCGGTAATGAACAATGCCACTTGCAGGTTTATGGGGAGCTTTATTTAGGGTTTGCCACATCTTTTTCCAAAAAGCCTGGCCTTGAGCTGGGCCTATGGAAAAGCCACTTTGGGCTTTTAATTTGCACTTCAAACACAAGCTGGCCTGCTCACCTTCTCACACCTTCATGTGGGATCCTGAAATAGGGAGGGTGGAAAAAACTTCCCAAAGGCAACCCAAGAGTTCTAAGCCTTCCTGCATCTCTGATCTGCCATCCCAGGCCCACACCTCTGCACCCGCCCAGGCTGGCTCCAGACGCCAGCTTTCAAGCATAAGCTGCAGGCATTCGCATCATTATTTCCCTTTTTAAGCCACACTGACCTTTTTGCCTCTAGTTTCTTCTATTGTTGGATCCACTGGATCATGGTTGGGACTGATTTGTGACCCATTCCTTATAATATTGATAAATTCTCATAACAAAGCATTGGGTAGGGAAAAGATGAAATCAATAGCTGCATATTCAATGTGTTCCCACTTTTGTTCCAAAAACGCACATACTGCAGGGGACAGTGGTGTACTCTTATAAGCTCAGTTACTTGGGAGGCTGAGGCAGGAGGATCACAGGTTTGAGGCCAGCCCAGGCAACTTTGCCAAACTGGGCAACTTGGCCAGTCTCTACTTCAAAATAAAAAATTAAAAGTGCTGTGATGTAGTTCAGTGGTAGAGTGTTTGCATGACGTAGGATGTGCAAAGTCATGGGTTTGAGCTCTTGTACCAAACACACACACACACTAAGCCAGGCATGGTGGCATGTGCCTGTAGTCCCAGTTTGTTGGGAGACTGAGGCAGGCGGACTGGTTGAGCCCAGGAGTTCATGGCCAGCCTGTGCAACATAGCTAGACCCTGTTTCTTAACATACACACACACACACACACGCACACACCCCACACGTATTTTCTCACACATCTAAAAGAATAAATGAGGGGCTGGGGATGTGGCTCAAGTGGTAGCGCGCTCGCCTGGCATGCGTGCGGCCCGGGGTTCGATCCTCAGCACCACATACAAACAAAGATGTTGTGTCCGCCAAAAACTAAAAAATAAATATTAAAAAAAAAAAAACTCTCTCTCTCTCTCTTAAAAAAAAAAAGAATAAATGAAAATACACTCAAATAGTAACAGTTTTATCTCTGGGCTGATAGAATTTTATTTTTCTCTACGCATTTCTGAATTTCTCAGACTCTCTAGGATGATCTCGGGTCGGAGCAGTACAAAGCTCAGACTCCAGAGTCTGAAAGGCATGGTTTGAATTCCACATTCCCACTTACTAGCCGTGGGAACTTGGGTGAAGTTTTTATCTCTCTGAGTCTTGGTTTCTTTTTTTGAAAGGGAGGACGGGAATGACACCTTCCATATAGGGTTGTCAGGAGGAGGAAATGAGGTCGTGTGATTTTAGCATCTGGCAGCTGATATATAGTAAGTGCTCAGTAAATGTTGGATATTTTTATGTATTACTTTTATACTCAGGGGAAAAGTAATATCCTTAAAAAAACAAAGAACCACTTTGCTAAAAATTCACCACTTGCATTAAAGGATACTTAGAAAATAACAAAAACCCTCCTGGAAATGTAGTGTCTCTGAAAGTAACTAGAACAATATAACTATAAAGGAAAGAGGGGTTTAGATGTGTCCATGTTCAGATGAAAAGGAAGAAATACTAGAAGGGCAGGGTGTCAAATAAGGTGCAATGATGACAAGAAATGAGAAATGCACAATTGATGAAAGAAAACACAGATGGTGGTTTTTTGGTTTGGTTTTGTTTCATTCTTTCAGTGCTGGGAATTGAACCTGCTGCGGCCCTATGCATGCTAAATGCTCACTCTACCATTGAACTAGATCCCCAGCTCTGGATGATCTATTAAGAAACAAACAAACCCCACAAAACTCGTTGGATCAGACCACAGAACAAGTGATCACACTCCACAAGTGCAACAAGTGCAAGAAAAGCTCACAGTCCAGAAAACAGGAAGAGAAGACTCTTTGGGTGGGGTCGGCAGGGGATATTCTGGCTGCTTAGGGTATCAGGAGCCTTGGTGCAGAGGGTGCAGATGGGTGCAGACGGGATGATAAGGAGCTCAGTGAGAAACAGCCCTGGCTTAAACCGGGCTGGCCAGCGCAGGAAGCTCTGAAAAGCAACTGTTTACAGAAACAGGTGCAGAGGAGAAGCCGAGCAAATTAACAGGGGAATGTGCGCTTCACTGATCCCAGGGTAGCCGAGATCCTGGATCTCATCATGTTGATTGGAAGCAGTTTGACCTTTCAGCAGCCTGGCCTGTTTTCTGCCAAAGACCTATGAGGAGGTTAGATACCAGAAAGAAAGGGATTACTTCCACGGTTCTCCAATGGAGCCCAAGCCCTCCTCTCCATTCTGGAGAAGCAACCACAAAAAGTTACACAGGGAAGTCACAGGGGACCTCCCAAGTGCCCATCATGGGTCTGAGGAAGGGGAGAGCTGAAGGCAGAGTTTCCTCAGACAAGGGTTCAATAATTCTGGGAGGCCAAGTCCCAAAGCAGAGTCTCCCAGGTCACTGACTGCCATTTCTTGCCCTAGCCCTGTTACCAGCTTCCCAGGAAGACTCTCCCTTTAAGCAAGAGAACTGGCTCCTGGGCTATGAACTGCTCCCAGGTACTCTAAACTCTGCCCTTCAAAATTTTATTTTCCCCATTCTAGATCTGCACAATCAAATGCCACAGTGACCAGGCAAACACCAAAAATAAATGAAGTGGACTGCGCACTAAGCCACAGTAGAGGGGACTGTGGCACAGGAGAAATTCCATGCCTATTTGAATGGGACAGCAGTTACTTAGCTCCTGCTGACCGTTGCCATGGAAAAAAGGTAGGCTGATATCGTCAGGGCTTCTGATTTTGGGAGAGAAGCAAGAAATCTGGATTTCAATGTGAAACCTTCTTACTTTTAAATTTTGGTAACCAACTATAATTAACCTGCACGGTTGTTTGGGTAGGAGGAAGCAGAGAATTTTAGAGTTGAAATGTCCTTGAAGTGCATTTAACCCAAACTATTCGTTTTATACATGAATAAACTGAAATGCAAAGAAGTTCAGTGAGTTCCCAAAGAGGATAGAGCAATGTAAATGGCTCATATTCCAGGTCTTCCAACTCTCAGTCTAGAACTTGTTTCTATAGACCACCCTGCCTGCATTTGCAAATATTCAGGCTCATGAGTTGATAAGGTATTGAATAGGGATGGGAAGAAAGTGGCTAAATAGGGGACCCTGGGAAGAAAGTGGCTAAACTTTACTCAATTTAAAAGAAAATTTTCTACTTTTTATTCATCCATCCATCTACTCATCCATCCATCCTTAGCTGATCATCTTTCTATAAGCTGAAGATAGTGTTAAACACTGGGTACACAGATATGACTAAGGCACTGCTCCTACTTTCAAGTAACTCACAGGCTGCTGAGTGGGCTTGGGGTAAATGCTGCATCCCAGCAACCATGCTGCTCTAGCCTGTTCACATGAACTCTCAACTAATATTCACATCGTTGTACGTCACTTCCTGTGAAAGCATCTCCCAATGCTGGATGCTGTGCCTGAGAAACTGGGCAAGGACTGTAGAATGTCCCCCACTCCAAAAATTCTGGAGTGATCCACAGGAAGTAAGAGCAAGATTGAGCCCAACACCAAAGCCCCTTCCAGCACAGCAAAGGCAAAAAAAGATTTCTGTATTGTCTTGGCCAAGCTGCAACTTCATGGAGCTAGTGTCTGTGGGTGTACCAGAGGAAGCAAGGGAGGTTCCAGTGTGGTACTTTCCTGCCCATTTATCCAGTAGTAAGTTCAACTCCAGCGGTAGCTGGAAGCACACAGGGATGGCTCCCTTGGGCCATCATGGCTTCTTTGAAAGTAAGGAGCATATTGTCACCCAGTCCCGACTCCCTCCATCAACAAGAAATTCCCCAGCGTCAGCTCTTATAGCACCCACTCCTGGGAGAGAAAGGTAGGGCAGGAGCAAACGATGTGAGATGATGGTATTTCTCCACTGCACCTGATTTTGCCAGGACTCTACTTGTTCGAATATCAAGCAAAATCCTAAAGGTGGCACCAAGTGGGTAACCTGTCACATGGGAATAAGGGAGTCCCCAGTGCACAGCTGCAGGTGCTTTGCCAGAGAACTGCAGGAGTCTGGGGCCCCTCAGCCTTTCAGTTAACTGGGGAACAATGAGTTATGGCCATTTTATAAATGCACTGAGCCGAGAGGTGAAGCAGGAAGCAGGTGGGCAGGCTGATGCCAAGATTGATGGAGAAGGGAGAGATTGTGGGACGGAAGAGGGAAAACCAAAATTTGATCAGCAGCTATGATACTCTCAGGACAGGTATCACTCTTTAATTTGCCCATGGTCACACAGCTTGAACCCTTGACCCCGACTCCCTGTACTTGTGCTCTTATGTAACTCTAGCTGCTGCGATTGAGAAGGCCAACTGGGCAATTTGGGACACAGGGAATTGCTGTAGAGAAAGGCACTGAAGAGGATTCAGGATCTGGTAAACTCTGACCCTTGGGGCTGAAAAGCCAGTGGAAATTAGCCTTCTTTTTTCTATCAATATAGGACCTCCCTAAGCTATTTCCTAGCCCCAGTAAATTTTCCAGTGTTAGGGAAGTCTCCCTTCACCTGCTTCCCTTACAAGGCCAAGTGTTCTGGGTCGATGTACAAAACAGGAAACAGGGATGGAGGGTCATACTTTCCTTTAGACTTTTCCACTTTGAGGGATGGTTCCTACCATTCTCCATTTAAGTAGCCTTTGGGGTTTAGAGACCAGAAGCACAGCCAGAGGGTTACCCCACTGATTTCAATGGGCCGTTTTCCAAGGCCTAGTGAACAATCCTTTTCTCTTTGACTTTGGGGAGCGCTAAGTGCAGAAGTCACTAAAGCAAAATCCACTCAACAATTTTTTTTTTTTTTTTTTTGTGTGTGTGTGTGGTATTGGGGATTGAACCCATGGTCTCACATATGTAGGCAAGCACTCTACCACTGAGCTACCTCTGTACCTCTTTTTCATTTTATTTTAAGACAAGGTCTTATTAATTGCCCAGATCATAATTGAATTATGATTCAATTATTACTATTACTTCAGCCTCTCAAGTAGCAGGATTAAAGGCTCACACCATACTGCCTGGTTTAACTTAATAGGTTTTTGTTGTTGTTTCATTTTTTGCAATATTAATGATGAAACCCAGGTATACTCTGCCACTGAGAAGCATCCCCAGCCCTTTTTATTTTTTGAGACAGTGCCTTGCTAAATTGTTGAGGCTGGCCTCAAACTTGTGATCCTCCTACCTCAGCCTCCAGAGATGCTGGATTTACAGGTGGGTACCATGATGGCCAGTGAGTACTAGTTTTCGTATCTGTAAAATGGGGACCATTACATAGTATCGTGTTAACAGCAGTATATCAGGATTAAAGACAAAATGAACATAAAATGCCTAGCACAGAGCAGGGTTTGAAAATTTCTGATATTAGTTTCTAAACCTACAAGAACCCACAGATTCTGGAACAACTCATGTGTTCTCTTATTTAGCAACTTCAACTACGGTAACCTTTGTCCTAGAGAGAGACTGGTGTGCTGATGAGCAAAGATGAATTTGAATTCATCTAAGGTCAAGGCATTTACCATCTAGAAACACCTGCCCACCATGGCCCCTGGGGAACAGAGAGGTCTGGGTGGCCATGTCAGACTGGGCTCTACCCAGATAACAAGAGCTGGGTGGATGGCAATTCTAAGCTGGAATCAGCATCTCTTGATATTTGGACTGAAAGACGGAGTTAATTTACTTTGGAGAATTAGGCAGAAAGGCCACACAGATGGCAGAAGCTTGTGGCTTGGGTTCTATGAATGTAGGCACAAGGGTCCCATCTTTGAAAGGGGTGTGCTGAGCCCCTGGGAGAAGGCATAGCTCACGGAGGGCTATATTCCTCATTGCCTAAGTGCTACAAAATTTCCTTGCAGCCTTTTGTTTGTTTGTTTGTTTTTGGTGCTAGGGATTGAACCCAGAAGACCTTTCTGATTGAGCTACACCCTCTGTCCTTCCAAATTTTTTGAGACAACTTCTCAGTAAATTGCTGAGGCTGGCCGGATTTGCGATCCTTCTGCCTCAGCCTCCCCAGTTGCTGGGATTATAGGTGTGTACCTCGGCACCCAGTGTCCCTGTAGCCTTCTTATAAAGCCCTCTCATACTTGTGACTCCTGCTATTTTGAGTAAGCTTCTATTCTTACCAGCTGGTTCCTAAGACAAATCCTGTACCTGTCTCAGAAGGAGGTTGTTGTGACATAATTTGAAAGCAGTTGGCATTAAGTCGACATTCAATAAAAGCTGTCGAATCTCTTCATATTCTTGTCACTAGTCCCCGAGCAATGGAAAGAGGAAATCCACAAATAGGCTAGACCAGGGTTGCTTCTTGGCCTCTTGTTTCTATGAAAATCTTGATTATTCTATAAAATGAAGACTACTAGTACTGGCCCCTTTGCTGGCTAGAAATATTAAATAAGATCATCCAAGTTTAACACCAAGCATATAACTAACGAACACTGGCCTCGGATTATCACCTCTACTGTTATGATCACCAAGTGAGATGCAACAAACGTTTTAGGTCTTGATCTAGGCAGGGAAGGAGGACAGGGCCAGAGCAGGATCTAGAGTGAACAGTCAACAGAGAAGGGCGCTCTGTAGAGTGGTCGAGGGGTTGGGCAGAGGAGACACGGGATAGAAACAGTGGGGACAAGCTGCACACATATCTAGCACTTCAGAGTTGATGCTTTCACCTACAGCGTCTCATCTGTCTGTCACAACACGACAGGGCATATAAGGAAAGATGGCGTTATACACAATTTATGGAAGGAAAAACAGACCCAGTATCACACTGCCTCTGGGAGGGGCTGAAGCAAAGGTTGGAAGAGAAACTGAGGGTTTCCCTGCAAGTTCATGTTTTCATTCCTGGGTACCATCTGGATCCCAGCGATGTGATGTCTCTGCCCCATTAGAGTCAGAGGCTCCAGATGTGCATGTGCGGGGCTTGTAGAGTCCGGCAGCGCTGGGTGCCAACCCGAGGACTGCATCTACCAGGCAGATAAACATCCGCCTCAACACCACGCCCTGGCCCACTCATCGGCCACTCAGGGCTGCCTAGCAAATGGGGTCGGACGCCCCTTCCCAGCTCAGACGTGCCTTACCTTCCTGAAGTCAGGGGTCAAAAGTGCTCTCCAGGGAAACAGGGAAATTTCTTGCAACACTGCCATAGTCAGGTGTGGGTCCCCAGCTCCGGAAAAGCTTCTCCGAGGTGAGGTGAAGGTCAGGGATTCTTAACTCCTCCCTGTCTCCTGGATACCGCTTCTCCTCACCCCCTAACATAGTGGCTGCCATATGGTCTGTACTCACTTCATGTTGGTTGAATGAATAAATGAATAGAAGAACAAGCAAATGAATGACAGATTGTCGTTGGCAATAAAATCGACCTGTGTCGTCACCATAGAGCGGCTCTGCCTTGTTGACTCAGACCCCAAATCAGAGCTCAGCGGCCAACCTGGTGTAGTCCATGCCAAGGAATAAATGGAGATTGGAGTGCTTCCCCTCCCCCACGGCACTTCCTCTGACCTTCCCTTCAGAGAGCCACGCCCTGAGGAAAGGGCAGGGCCAGGGAGTCCCAGGCAAGGGGAAGGCTCTGCCGACCTGTTCCCAGGACTTCAGCTTCCCCTTGCAATTACCCTGCTTTTCCCAGCTCCAGGCCCATGTATGTGTGCGCCCATACGTGCTGGCGGGTGCGTAGGTGCGCATAGGTCCGGAGGAGCTGTGGAAAGGAGAAACCCAGCTCCATTAGGAGCTACCCTGGGTTGAGGGCGGTGCCAAGAGTGCTTCTCCTTTGCATTTTCTTTAGTGCTAATGACCTTGATTGTAACATCAGCAACCACAGCACAGCAGCTCCATGGGCTCTAGCATCCTTCTTCCCAAGCCCTCCTAGCACCCAACCTCACTGCGTCTGGAACATCATCTCTAGGGTCAGGAACGGTTCTCCCTGTTGCATGGGGAAGGATGATGGCTGATGGGGCAGAACACCCTGTCAGATATGGAGTGAGGGAACTGGGCTGTAGCCTCAGCTTGGCCTCAAACTAGGGCAAGTGTCCTGGGCAAGTCTCTAGGTTTCTGTTTTCTCATTCGTGAAAGAAGGAAATTGGAACAGTTCGTCAACTCTGTCCACCTCACATGCTGTGTGGCTCAATCAGATGAGCTGCCCCCAGACAAAGCCTGGTGACCTGCCTCCCTATACAAGGTCAGCAAGCTCCCAGAAGTTGGGATGCCAGCTGAGCCTGTCCTCGCATCCTAACAGATGTCCTACGCGTGCTCCCCACGAGGAAGGCTGTCGTGCAGACGGCAGGGAGGAAACATCAAAAATCATCCTAATGGTCCATGGGCGCCAGGAAAGCAGGCAGGCAGCAAACCACCGCTGCGGCCAGATGCCATCCCGCCCGACACCGGCGCTGGCTCAGACAAGGCTGGAGGCGGTCCAGCGGGTGGGAGTAGACAGCCTCCTCACCTGCCAGGGCAGCCGATTCCCTACCCGGTCCTCCCCGTCTCCCCCAACTCCACTATCTCAGCCATCCTTTCTCCTTCAAATCCTGTTTTGTATTTGATCACCTCCTCCAAGAATCATTTCCAGTTAAAACCTGCCAAATTCTGATCCCCGCCCCCCAGGAACACCTCTTCCACTCCCAGCCATTCAAATTCCTTCAGGAGCTCCCCACCATCACCTGGTCATGTGTCCCTGTGCCAAGCACGCATTCCTATTCTTGTCTAACACTAGACAGGAGGAAGAATGGGTTGGGTGTTTCCTGTTTCCTTAAAATTTCCTCCATCCTCAGCTGCCGAGATGTGAAGCTAGGCATTCAGGATAGGAACAGTCCCGCATAGATGGATGGTGCATTCAGGACAGGAACAGTCCTCTCTACCCAGGGGCAGCCACCCTGGCCAGCTTCAGGAAGGCTAACATGAGAATGTCAATGGGAGTCTGGACAGGGCTTCCCAATATGTCTACCTCCAGGACCCAAAGTCTGAATAGAGAGGGAGGAGAGCAAGCTGGCCTACCAGTTGGCAGCTTTATGGAATTTCTCTTAACCCAACCCACCATTCAGATAAAAACCTAGCCTCCCCAGCTCACAGAATTGACTGCAGTCCCTGATTCTCAATGTCTAATACCATTAACATCAGGTTGAACCATATGAAATTGTCTTTTGTAGGTCAAAAGTGGTTGCACTCTGGCAATTTCATATGGCTCAATCTAATAACTCCTTGAAGGGTCATGTTCCCTAGAAGACAGTAAAGTACCTAAAAGTTCTGGACTTCAACCTCTAGCCTTTTTTTTTTTTTTTTTAAAGTTTCTGGCTTAGGACATAGCAGAATCATAGCCCTGGAAGGTACTGAGTAAGTACTTCTTAAGTGAAGTTCCACGCAGGGGGAGGTGGGGAACCTAAAACCTCTGTCCAAAGACAGATCCATTTTGGTCTCTTTTGGTCATATTGGATAGAAGATTGAACTTTGCTGGAGGTTGTTACATGGTGCTAGACTCTATGATGAAAGATTTGGGCATCTTACACTTTTGTCTTCAATAGAAGAGGGTCTTGATCAGAGAGAAATGGTTATATGCCAAAAACTTGGTTCCATGGTACAGTGAGAGAGATGAAGGCCCAGAGATATCAAGGTCATTCATCAGGCAAAAGCCACAAAATCTTCTCCTAGACCTTCGCTCTCCCTATCCACCGCTTTTCCAACTTCATGGATCCTGCTCTATTAGGGTCCCTGACAACTGACTGAAGGATCAGTAGCCCTCTCCTGTGTGAAGAGTCCTGAGTCATGCCAGGCCCAGCCCAAGGTTTCCAGGGAGAGAGGAGAAGGGTCGGGAGGTGAGGGGGGATGAGAAGGAGAGAGAGAAAGAGGTAGAGCAGCCCTGGGAAACCTGAGCTCTCTCCAGAGCCAGGACCTTTGGGTCACTGACAGTGCAGCTAGGTATGCCAAAGGGGGACCTCAGAGGCCTTGCTTAACCCAGGCAGGAAGAGTCCAGGCAGGCACCACCAGGATCCGTCAGACTCAAAGAATTCCAAGGGACACAAAAGACTGGTCATTAACCACTTCTGGGCTGCTGGTGCATTTCTCCTGTTACTCCTCAAAAGGTAGGTGGATGATTCTGGAAGGCCTCAGTTCCTAGGCTTCCTTTCCTCACCCATGACACAGTGGGTAAATGCCCGTCATGCACTGTCCCAGCCCAGCCGGCCCCCTCTTCCTGCATGGGGCAGGAAGAAGGAAGGGAAGACACCCTGTGGGCCACCACCATCTCAGAAAGATTCCTCCGTGTGCTCTGAGAGGACTCTTAGCAGCTCAGAGCTTACGGCAGATGCTCCTGCTGGTTGAGGGTCTGGAGACAGGTGAGAGGAGCCAGCAATCTAGGCCTTCTCTCCCTATCTTAGTATGTGACAAGTGTCCAACCCGAAATGTTGAAAAAAAAAAAAAAAGGTAAAATAAACAACTACATACTCTTCACTTAGATTCACTAATTGCTACCACTGCCCTCTCTCTACTTGGTAAACATGTATTTATACACATACCTTTTTTATTTATTTGGTTTTTTTACAGTACCAGGGATTGAACCCAGGGGTGCTCTACCACCGAGCTACAAACTAAGACCTTTTTATTTTTATTTTGAGACAGGGTCTTGCTGAGTTTCCCAGGCTGTCCTAGAACTTGGAATTAGTTACTGGGATTATGGGCATGCGCCATTATGCCCAGCTTACAAACATTTTTGCTGGACCGTTTTTAAAATAACTTGCAGATACTTTATTCCTAAATAATCTCTAGAAATAAGGATATTCCCCTACAAAACCATGTTCCTGTTGTCATACCTAAAAAACTAAATAATTACATACCATTTAGTTACTATATTAAAAATTTTCTGGGCTGGGGATGTAGCTAAGTCGTACAGCACTTGCCTGGCATGCATGAGGCCCTGAGTTCCATCTCCTAGTAACACACACACACACACACACACACACACACACACACGCGCGCGCGCATGCACGCACGCGCTATGGTGGTGCATACATACTCACAAAATCCTGACTGTCCCAAAATGCCTTTTGCAATATCCCCCCCAACCCCAGGATCTAATTAAAGTTTATGCATTACTTTTGGCTAGAATGTCTCTTTGGGTTTTGTTTTGTTTGGAACTGGGGATTGAACCCAGGGGTTTTCAATCACTGAGCTACATCCCCAACCCTTTTTATTTTTAGTCAGGTCCTTGCTAAATTTCTGAGTCTGGCCTTAAACTTGGTGATCCTCCCACCTCAATCTCCTGAGTCACTGGGATTATAGTCCTGCACCACTGTGCCCAGTTCTTTAATTTCTTTTAATCTGGATTAGTTTCCACCTCTTACCCTGCCCCTGTAGCACATAATTTTTATGTTTTTTTATGACATTCTTTTTTTTTAAGAATTGTTTATATTTAGAATGGCTCACATTCTAGATTTCTCTTTTGTCTCTTCATAATTAACTTCAGGATAAACATTTCAGACAAGAACACAGACAGAATTACATATAAGAGTTTGTGAGGGGAATGGGAAAAAAATAAGGAGAGAAATGAATTACAGTAGACGGGGTAGAGAGAGAAGATGGGAGGGGAGGGGAGGGGGGATAGTAGAGGATAGGAAAGGTAGCAGAATACAACAGTTACTATTATGGTATTATGTAAAAATGTGGATGTGTAACCGATGTGATTCTGCAATCTTTGTAATGTTTTGAATAACCAATAAAAAAATTAAAAAAAAAAAAAAAAAGAACACAGACAGTATGGTTGAGCTTCTTACTACAAAATTTAAGGTGGCTCTACTGTCAGGTGGTTCCACCTGGTTAAGATAGAAAATACTGGGTCTCTTTGTTGTAATATAGATTTTTCCCTTTTTGTAAAAAGTAACCCCCCCTCAAAAAAAATCTAGGATACTAGCTGTGGTGGTGCATACCTGTAATCCCAGTGATTCGGGAGGCTGAGGCAAGAGGATTACAAATTTAAGGCCAGCCTCAGCAACTTAGGTCCTCAACAATTTACAGAAACCCTGTCTCTGAATAAAAACAAAAAGGGCTGGGGATGTAGCTCAGTGGTAAAGTGCCCTGGGTTCAATCTTCAGTACCTGCCTCCAAAAAAGACCAACCTCTACCCAGTACTTTTATCATGCATTAGTGAGTCTACGCTGAATCAGTTATTATACCGGAGGCTGAAAACTGGTCAATTTAGCCAGGTGCAGTGGTGCACTCCTGTAATCTCAGCAGCTCAGGAGACTGAGACAGGAGAATCACGAGTTCAAAGCCAGCCTCAGCAACAGTGAGGCGCTAAGCAACTCAGTGAGACCCTGCCTCTAAATAAAATGAAAATAGGGCTGAGGATGTGGCTCGGTGGTGAGGGCCCCAGTACCAAAAGAGAGAGAGAGAGAGAGAGAGAGAGAGAAAGAAAAAGAAAACTGGTCAATTTTAAAAAAGTTCTGACAGGGGCAGGAGAAATAGGGAGAAGTTGGCCATAAAGTTTCAGTTAGAAGGAATAGTTCTTGAGATCTATTACACAGCATGGTAACAAGAACTAATAATAACGTAAGATATATTTCAAAATGGCAACAGCAGATTTTAAATGTTCCTGCACCACATACAAACGACAAATATGTGAGGTGATGGACATGTTAATTATCTTGATTTAATCATTCTATAATGTATACATATATCAAAATATCACATCGCATACTCCATAAATATGTGCAATTGTTTGCCAATTAAAAATCAATTTTTTTTAGAAATAATTTTTAGCTGTAATTGGACACAATGTCTTTATTATATTAATCTTTATGTGTGGCGAGAATCAAACCTAGTGTCTCATGCATGCTAGGCAAGCGCTCAACCACTGAGCCACAACTCCAGCCCAAAAAATTAGATTAAACTTTTAAAAGCTCTGTCATTACTTCTATATTTGATTAGCTGGCATTTCTGTTAAGTTTTCCCTTCCTGCTCCCCCTGCCCCGTGAAGCTCTGGTGTGTGTGTGTGTGTGTGTGTGTGTGTGTGGTGTGGTGTGGTACTGGGGTTTGAACCCAGGGGCCCTCTACCACTGAGCCACATCTCCAGCCCTTTTTATTTTATTTTGAGACAGGGTCTCAGTAAGTTGCCCAAGTTGGCCTTGAACTTGTGATACTCCTGCCTCAGCCTCCTGCGTCCCTGGGATTACAGGCGTGTGGGCCACCATGCCAGTGTCCTCCCTGCCCTGTGTTAATTCTCAGACCAAACTCATGTAATCTTTTTTATTCAATGTGTTATAAGCTACATCCTTATCTTTTCTGCTGCTCAGTGAGTCCCACATTTGCCTGGAGAGAGCCCCAGTAAGCTGTCTCCTGTGTCCTCGGACACGAGTAGGCTCTAGCTTTCTAGCACAACATGGTTCCCTGTGCTAGTGCAATCTTGGACTTGGAATCAGGCATTTTTCCAAGGAGCAGTGGTAGGAAGGCGCTCTACCACTGAGCTACATCCCCAGCCCAGCACTGGTTTCTTTTAGGGCGAAGGGGTACTTAGAAATAAAAACCCAGGTACTAGGTATACCATTGCTTCTAGATCATTTTGGTAGATGGACACATGAAGACAAAGAACCGTGGAGTTTTTCCTCTCCTTTCCCCAGTCCACACACACAGTAAGACCCTGATTTCCAGAAGCCTAACTTTCAATGTAGTTACTTATTTGATCTATTCCACAGTAAACAAAAAAGTTTCCACCTGGGCATGTTGGCTCATGCCTACAGTATGTCAGCGCTTGGGAGGCTGAGGCAGGAGGATCACTTGAGCTCAGGAGTTCAAGGTCAGCCTGGGCAAGAGAGTGAGACCCTGCCTTAACAAACAAACAAAAACCAACAACAAGGGCCGAAACAGTAGCTCAATGGTAGAGCGCTTGCCTAGCATATGAGAGGCACTGGGTTCAATCCTTAGCACCACAATAAAATAAAGACATCTACAAAAACTAAAAGTTTTTTTTTTTAAATAAAAATAAAGAAAAAACACCAATACCAACAAAACCCTCATAAGTTTCCAATTTATGACACCAATACCATGACCAATAACATACCTACTAAGTAAAGTTCTTTGCAGTTTTTCTTTTTTGTTTGTTTTTATTTTATTATTTATTTATTTATTTTTTTATTGGTTGTTCAAAACATTACAAAGCTCTTGACATATCATATTGCAGTTTTTCTAATCCTTAGAATAATATATATTCCACTAAGAACATAACCAGAACATTAAGATTAAAAATTACTTAAATTCATTCTGTCCTTCATAATTTGTTTTTTGGATAGTCATTCTTTCTGCTGTGATCAGGGTTATGATTTATTTTTTTTCTTTTGGGTCTAATTTATTTTTTGAACCATGTAAATATTTTAATCGAAACTGTTTGACCCAGTATAATAGAAAACTCCCACTCCATCCCTGTCTCCTCTACTCCGTTCCCATTCACCCCCATAGGAAACCATTTTAATTGATTTCCAGTTTATCTTTCTTCTGTGTGTCTCATTGCTCTAGCTTTCACACCCCGAAAGAGGCTTACTATATACACTCTTCTGCACTTTGCTCTTTTTGTTTAATTACATATCCTAGAAATTATGTCACATCAGTTCACAGGGATCCTCCTCACTTTGTTGGCTGCACCACTGTTCATTCAACCAATCCCTCAAAAATGGGCATTTGGGTAGCGTCCCATGATTTCTTATTGCAAATACACCTTAAAGCTGGGTGTGGAAGTGCATGCCTGTAATCCCAGTGGCTCAGGAGGCTGAGGCAGTGAGTTCAAAGCCAGCCTCAGCAAATAAGTGAGGCCCTAAGCAACTCAGTGAGACCCTGTCTCTAAATATTTAAAAAGTGCTGGGGGTGTGGCTCAGTGGTTAAGCGCCCTTGGTTCAATCACTGGTGGGGAGGGGGGATGTCACCACATGCATACATCTTTTTCTATTTGTGACTGTGTATCTTTGGGGTAAATTCCTAGAAGTAGGACTGTTGGGTAAATGTGTATGTCGTTTTGTTAGATACTGCTATCTTCTTGTCTACAGAGCTTACACTGGTTTGCACTCCTAGCACTTGATTTTGCACTAGACTGCGGTATGAGGTGTCCTAGGTTGAGTTTCCTTGAACCTAGTGAAAGTCCTTAATCTACCAATAAAAACAACACAGCAAACCTTCTCTGCCCACCTTATATGATGGCAAGAAGGCAAGAAGAAGGTGTCCTCACTGATCTCATATCCATTCATCTTCCCCAAAGCATCTCAGAGATATGTGCATACAACTTGGGAAACTAGTATGCAGAAGTAATGAGGCTGAAAACTTGAGCCAGGGAGGAACTAGAGCAGGAAGGGGAGGAGACACACCAGGAGGGGACCCCATCCCTCAATGCAGGATATACTCAGACTCTTTTCCCAGCCCCATCACACACACACCCACTGCCTACCAACAGCCCCTTCCCTGGCCCCCTCAGCCCTTGGCTCTGGCTCTAGCCAGGTCCTGGTGGCTTCCCTCCTCCAAGTTCATGTGGATTGAACCAGGACTGGCTTAAGGTGGAGGCAGAAGTAGAGCCTGTCCTTTCTGTTTTAACATATGCAGAGGAAATAAGTCAGTGGAACAAGAATGGCTTGCACAAGGGAAAGAGGAAAGAGGAGACAAAGAGAGAGAGGTGTTGGGAGAGGAAGCAGAATACAAAACATTCCAAAGGGCCTGCTCCATTCCTGTGACCTATAGAAAAGGGGAAATGATAAAACCATTATGGAAAAATGATACGGAGGTTCCTCAAAAATTTAAAAATAGGGCTGGGCTGTAGTTCAGCGGTAGAAAGCTTGCCTGGTATGAGTAAGATCTCAGGTTCAATGCCAAGTACCCATGCACAAAATTAAAAATAGAACTACCGTGTGATATACCAGTGGGTATACATCCAAAGGAAATGAAGTCAGTATGTCAAAGAAACATCTGCACTCACATGTCTACTGTAGCACTATTCACAATAGCCAAGATGTGGCAACAATAGCAGAGTTCATCAGCTGATGAGAGGATAATACTGGAATGCATACACAGTGGAATACTATTTAGCCTTTAAAAAGAATGAAATTCTGTCATTTGCAACAAAACAGGAAGGAACTGGAAGTCATTTTGTCAAGCCAACACAGTAAAACAAATACCATATGATCTCACTCATATCTGGAATCTGAAAAAAGTTTGGGTTCAATCACTGGTGGGGAGGGGGGATGTCACCACATGCATACATCTTTTTCTGTTTGTGACTGTGTATTGAGGGCAGAATAATAGTTACCAAAGGGTGGAAAGAGTACAGCATGAGATGAGGATAAATGGACCAACAGATATAAAGTCACATTGAAAGAGGAGAAATGAAATTCAATGTTTTCACCACAAAGACATGAAAATAAGTGAGAGAGTTAGTTTGAACAATTTGATGTGTACATGTATTAAATTTCACATGGTACCTATAAATATAATTTTTATATGTTGATCATATATATGTATATATTTTCATTTAAAAAAAAAGTAAATGAGTGGAGAAAGCCCACTTAGACTGGACCCAGAGATTTTACCTTTCTCTAACTGCCTCCTCCCCCTCATAGCAACTGGGGATGATAGGAATTAAAGCCCTTCAAGGACCAGGGCACTGGGGTGGATGGGGAGGCTGGTCTGAGGGAACCCTAGGGGGAAAAGAATGCAGATGGCTCCAAGAATTCCTCTGGGGAAAATTCAGACCAGGGTGAGGAATTTTGTTGCATGATTCTTAAGTCCTAAGGACTAAGGATGAACATATTCCTCATTTCCCTCCAGAGCTTAGTGGATCTGGAATGTTCTACTCTAGATAGGTAGTGCTAACCCTTAATATGGGTTCTGGGTCCAAAGCCCAGAGCACTGGAGAAAGAGAAAAGGGAGGTTGTAGCAGCAGGGGGATGGCAAGTTCAAGGCCATCCTGGGCAGCATATGGAGTTGCTAGGCAATTTATCAAGTTCTTGTCTCGAAAGAAGAAAAAAATAATAAAGAAAAAGAAAAGAAAATGTAAAAAGGCCAGAGACAGAGCTCAGAGGTAAAGCCCTTGCCTTAGCATTGTGGGAAGCCCTGGGTTTGATCCCTACACTACAAAAAATAGAAATTTAAAAAACGGAAGCTTGTGGGAGTTTGTTGGGGAAGGTTTGAATTGCTGACAGGTGGCAGAGCTGGGGAGCTGGGGCAGTGCTGGGTTGAGCAGTCCCAGTTCCCCCTTACTCTCAGGACCAGAAAAGTGAGAATAGAGAAGAACATTAGGCGACCTTCACTCCCCACACACCATTTCCAGTACTCACACCTTGGGAAAATCCTAACTGCTCTACTTCTGCCCCTTAACTTGCACCTCCCATTTTAGTTCTCTTCTGACATCAAAGACCACAGCCATCTGACGAATTTCACTGTGCCACTCACTCCCACCTTAACTGTGGGGAGCGGGCTCCCCTGGTGCAGAGGGGAAATTGAAAGCCAGAGGGCATCCCACCCTCTGCTGCCCCGCCCCCAGCGATTGATTCCCAGGCTCCTCCAAACTGCCCCTTCAAGCCTTAACCAAGTGCCTTAGGCACTGTGCTAGGTACTGGGAGTCCGATGGGCAAGCAAGTTGTGTTCCTTCAACTTGACCTTGAATCCAGGGGCAGAGAGGTGGTAAATAAAGGGGGAAGGGACTGAGGCTCCGCAGCACCCAGGAGGCAGGAAGCCTCTGCTCCTCAGCTCTAAATGCAAATTCTGCACCCAGTACCCAGACTAGGGCAGAGCCGGGAGGGTGGAGCCGAGCTGCGGGAGAGGCGGACAATCGGGCGGGGCCGCGGAAGCAGCTGAGAAGGGAGGGAGCCTCGGGTTTGCTGCAGTACCCATCCTGCCCCGTAGCCCCCTGGAGGGAGGCCGGAGCTGCGGGAGCACATTTCCACGCTGCCCGTGACCGAGGGCTCAGGACCCCGGGAGCAGGAGCCCCCGGTGCGCGCTAACTGGGGACGTGCTTCTCATGGCGAAGCCCTCCCCAAATCTACCAGAATCTACCCACTAGGCAGGGAACTGAAAATAGGAAGAGCACTGCAGGAATGGTGGGATTACGGGCTCCCACGATGGGAGGGGCGCGATTTCAGAGTTGCACCTCAGCAAGATGGTGGCAGGCAGGATTGGGGCTCCCCAGGGGAAGCAAAGAAAAGGTTTCCTCCCTACACCCTTCCTACAAAACAAGGGCCCTGGTTCTGTCTTGGGGCCCCTGCCCACTGGGGAAGGCCACATTCTCTCTGGATCAGAATATAGGTAGAGTAGAACTGTCTTGTCTTGGGGTGCAGTCAGATCAATCACCAAACACCTCAAAACGAAAACTGATTCCTGTTGCTTCCCTGGACCCTTTGTAGGTTTCCCTCCAAATCTTCTGCTTGCTTCTTCCCCAGTTCTCCCTGGGGCAGCTCCAGATCTAGGACCCACTTCCCAGGGCACACTTTCCCAGCTGCCACCATACCTCTCATTCCAGAGCCTGCTCCTCAGCCACTCTCTCATCCCACCCCCCACCCCCGCCAAGGAGGGTAACCCAGTTCACCAACAGCCTGGCCAAGAAACAGCTACATCCTGCAGTCCTCCTCCTTAGCCCTCCCCACCCCATCCCTCCTTACCCCTAGGCCCTGCTGCATCTCCCATCCCAGCCTGGAATGACCCTGGTCTCCTCCCTTCTTTCCAAGTAATGAAGACCCAGAGCTGAGGGGGCTGCAAGAGGCCTCCAAATGGGAAAAGTCAGAAACAGGGGCAGCTGGGGGGCAGGAGGGTGTTCTCAAGGATGGATAGGGAGGATCTGAAGACTCTTGGTCAGACATATCACCCCGAAGAGGCAGCAGCTGCACTGCAAAATGGGATTTCATTTTCCCTCCCTCTCCACTGTCCTTTCCCCTGCCCACAGTGACAGTTGAGTGCCCGCCTATTTCTTCATCTGACATTCCCCCTACCAGGCCAGCAGGCGCCAGCATCATGTCTGCAAGTTTATTGTAAGCCGGGCAGGAATGCCCAAGAGGGAGGTGCCTCTGGCCCTTGAGTGCCCACTCCTCTCCCAGGATGTGCTGGCCCTCTCCCCTGCTCTCCGCACCCAGCTGGAAGAGAGCAATGGGCACACTCATACAGATTGAAGAGTATGAGGCTGGTCTTGTCCTGGGGAAGGATGCCAGCAGGCCTCCTCCACCAAAAGCGAAGCCAAGTATGCGAGTGTGTGTGAGAGGAGAGGGAGCAAAAGGACAATCCCAGCCTTAATTTCTAGCTCTTCAGCAAGCTGCTCTGGGACCCTCTTGCGGATACTGATTGCCCACTGTCAACCAGCTCCCCAGTCTTCAGCCTTGAAACTAAAAACTTTTCAACTCGGCCCCTTTCTCTTTCCTCCCCTTTGAGAACAGAGATGTGTGGGGCGGTGCCCTCAGAGACACTCATACAGTTGGTTCTGGACGCTTACACACACTCAAACAACAGCGGTGCGAGGGAACTCCCAGCTTTTTCCACAGCTAATTATAGACGTGAAAGTCTGAGGATGTTTTGCAAGCGGCAGAGAGAAACTGCTGAGGTTTCTCTGCAAAGCCAAGAAAACTGAATGTGTGCACTCCCAGGTCTCCCCCTCCCCAAAACCTCTCCTAGCCTACCTCCACCCATCCCCCCAGTGTGCCCCCTCCCAGGTCCCCTAGCAGCCCCTCCTTCCGGTTGAAGATATCTTACTCGGCTCTCTCTCTCTCTCTCTCTCTCTCTCTCTCTCTCTCTCTCTCTCTCTCTCTTTGGGGCTTTCGAGAAAGGGAACAGACGCGGAAAATATTTTTGCAATAGTTTTCCATTCTGCGTCTCATTCCCAAGCCAAGGGGGAGGGGGAGGGCAGGAACGGATGGGGAGGAACAAATGCTTTATCCAAGAGCTCAATTTGGGTGTGAAAAAGACAGTACCTCATTTTTCTGTAGCTCTCCCCCCACACACACACGCCGCCCCAGGAATGGCAAGAACTAGGAAAAGAAAAAGAAATCACTTGTTTGCTTATATGGTTCTTAAGAACTGAGAATAAGAAAGGAATACAGTATTTGACAAATCTGTGCACACGCGCGCGCGCGCGCGCGCGCACACACACACACACACACACACACACACACCTCCAAACCCAGCCGCGTGAAATATACTACGAAGAAGAAGAAATCCAGGGAGTTTTAGAAGCCATCGGGAGGAAAGAAACAAAGTTTGCAAATCGCGAGTGGATTCATTCTCCGCAAGCCTACCTCTCTTTCTAGCAAAGACCCAGGTTTCTCCAAGCGGGACTCTCCCTCCGGGTTTCCATGGACGGGTTGGGCGGGGTGACCACCCACCGGTCTCCCCAAAGTGGCAACCAAGCTAGAGATGCTGGCCTCGCGCTCTTGCCTTTCCAGCTACGGCCGAGGAGTGGGCTGGGTCTCCTCCCCAAGCCCTTCCAATGAGAGGGACCTTCTTGGAAGAAAATGGGTGCAGGGAGCTGGGCGGGCGTCTCTGATCTTGCCGTCTTCCGAGGGATGGTTCCCCAGGAAGTTCCTGTCCCCTCCCCACCCCCAGCTTTGGATGGTCTCAACAGCGGAGCTTTCTTAAGAAAATGCTTGTCATGGCAACAGCTCCAGCCACCTCGGGCCAGTCTCGGGCTCCCCCGGCTCTCTCTCTCGGAGCAGTGCAGGAGGAGAAAGGGGAGGAGCGGGCGCGGAGCGGAGGTGGGGCTTGGCGCCCGGCCAGACCATTACTCGCCTGTTAAGGTGGCCTGGTGGTTGCGCGCTGCGGCTGCTTCCTGGGTTGTGTTAAGGGGGAATGGGAAGGGGACGGGGAGGAATCCTCTTCTCTCTTGGGGTTTCCTCCTGCGCTTGCTCTCACTTGTTGAAAGGAGCGCAGAGTAGGGTGGGGTGGGGTGAGGAGGTGGGGAGTGGATGTGGGTGGCGGTATTCAACCGTTGCTACGTGGAGGGGAAATAAAGGAAGCGTCTGCAGGCCCTTGGCTTCCTGCAGCTCTTACGGGCCTCTCAACCTCTTACTCATTTATACCAAGGACCAAGAAACCCAAGGTATCTATGATCACTTATACCATCCCCGCCCAGCCTTCCACCCCTGCCAGACTAGGGAGCTCTTTGACGTAGGCGAAGGAATTGCTTTGGATGCTCACACACTTACACGCCTCCTTGCCCACATTTCGCACACAGGTCACATTTTGCTCCCTCTTGCCCCTGTTGCCACCAAGGCACCCTAGTGCATAGAATGGCTGGCCTGCTTTTGAGTTCTCCTGTATGGGGGCTATGCACCCAAACCTTTGTAGCTACAGTATCATTTCCAATCCTCACGGCAATCTTGAAAGGTACTTATTATTATCCTAATTTCATAGGAAATTGAGGATTGAGTGACTCGCCCAAGGTTACACCTGTGATTAAGGACAAGAACCAGATTCAAGGTCGAGTTAGACAGATTCCAAAGCCCATATATTTTGCTGTCCTCATATCACATGGTGGGCACACATTTCTAATTTAATTTGCACACACGCAGACATCCATGCACACTTATACATGGCCTATAAACTGTTAATCACACCCCACACACACCTACGCAGCCACCAGCATTGTGCAACAGTGCCACCCATAGATTTTGCATAGAACCTTATGGCTTTCAAGTACAAACATGTACCATCAGCTGGCTCGCACAACATATCTTCATTGACTGATACATTCCCACACCTACTTCAGCAAGCACACTCACTCATATTTATATGCTTATGGAAGGTGGGTTAACATCATCTCAGAGGTTGTAGTTATAAACTGTGCTATGAAGAAGGTGACCTGCCACAACTTCCCAACCTTTTTAACAGGGTTTTGAAAAAGGCCTCTTTGATCTTACCATCCTAACTCAACACCTCACACCACACCTGTCCTCCCAGCCTGCTTCTTTCCCTGTCCCAGGATGCAGAGCCAAGTGGCCACATGGAGAAGCAACTGTGAATAGGACTCAGCATCCTTCCCAGCTTCCTATGGTTTAGGTCTTTTCTTTCCTCTTTATTTTCTTACCTACTATGTCTCAACAACTCACCCACATCCTATTTCTGAGTGAGGGAAAGTTAAACAGACAACAGTAAAGAAACTATTTTGGGGGGCTGGGGATGTGGCTCAAGTGGTAGCGCGCTTGCCTGACATGCGCGGGGCACTGGGTTCGATCCTCAGCACCACATAAAAATAAAATAAAGATGTTGTGTCCGCCAAAAACTAAAAAATAAATATTAAAAAAGAAACTATTTTAGTTGTGCTGGATTCAGAACTCAGAGTTCTTCAATGTGGTGTGGAGATTGCCTGTCACATCTATCTTGGGAATCAAATCCAAAATAAGCCCCTGCCTGTGCCCGTGCCTCTGGTCCCCAACCCAGTCCAGTTGAAGGCAGTTTGCAGGGGTAAGGGGATTTCAGGGTCACCCTCTATGGAAAACATCTGTGGATTGTTCTCAAGCAGTTCCTTCTTTCTGGAATTGAAGGTCTTGCCTCAAGGCACTTAGAGGATACCAAAGGTGACATTTGTCTGTTTTGCTTTCTACCCCTGACACTCCTCTGGTCCCTTTCACCTCCCCAGGGCATTTTTTTTTTTTTTTTTTTTTGGAAAATGGAGAAGGTACCTTATTAGATTTTGGAAGGTCCTACCAAAATGTCAACTTTTGCAGCCCAAAGCAATTGTTGGGGAAGATGTGGATCAGAAAGGAGAGGAACAGCTGAACAGAGCTTCAGATTTAATGGCTTGTCAGGCTCCCTGCTGGATGGCAACAGCTTGACATTTTAGCACCCAATGAGTGTCAGTTGCATCTTTATCATGAGAAAGCCAGTCTCTGAGATGGCTTTTTAAATATATTAAAGTATATTTTAAGCTTGTCTGCAGTGGCTGTGTGTGGAGGCACTGCCTACCCGATCAGTAAACTTGTCCTGAGGGAATAACAATTTAGGCCAGATGTGTGGTCCCATTAAAGGAAAAAAGTCTACTTTGGCTGTCTAGTCTGTGGGGGCTGGGAAATGATGCCCGTCCGTAGCTGATTATTATCTGAAAAACAAGATCCTCTCCTCAGACTCCTCAGGTTCAAGGGAAACAGGCTCTCCCCGAGAGGTGCTGTGGAAAGAGGCTCTATGGCTGTCCCACCCTTGACTGACTAGGATTCACGAGCAGGCCAGGGCTGAGTCCTCCCTTCTTTCAGAACGGTGCTCCTCATTGCCTGGTTGGATGCTTGATGGCTGGGACCCACAACCCTAGCTCCCTGCAGACAGGAGGGAGGGTTGCAAGAAGTGGGCCATCATGACCCCATAGGGGACAACAGCCTCATCTCTGTAGGTGAGTGAGACACTGCAACCTGAGTTTTCTGGAAACCTAGAAGCCCTCAGTGCCTTGTTTTCTTCCAGCAGCATGTTTGAGGTCTAGAATGTGTAAAAATAAATCTATCCATAAAAATAACCACTAGATGTGGGAAAGTTGAGTTGCCCCTCTGGGGCAAGAGGGAGGGCACTGCCCCTGGAAGTTCATGGTGAGGATGTGCTCAGCTCTCCATTGAAGAGAATGCAGTCAGCACTGCTCTCTTCAGGTGTTTTTTGTTTGTTTTTTGGTAGAGGGGAGTGAACCCAGGGGCACTCAACCACTGAGCCACATCCCCAGCCCCTTTTTTTGTATTTTTATTTAGAGACAGCAGCTCACTAAGTGGCTGAGGCTGGCTTTGAACTTCCAATCTTCCTGCGTCAGCCTCTGGAGCCTTTGGGATGATAGGTGTGTGCCACCGTGCTGGCCCTCAGGTGTTCCTTTGCTTCCTGAGACCTCCACCTTGGGTTCTCCTCCCCCCTCACCATTTATCTCCACCTCCTTTGAATGGGGACTGCACACTCCCTATTTGGATAGCTACTGTTTCGCCTTGTCCAGAACAGCAAACGTCTTTCTCACGCCCCGAGTCTCACAGCTAATTTAAAATGTTCTCCCTCCCCAAGGTTAAGAAGGGGGTGGCCATTTTTATTAGAGGTCCCACCCCCAATTGACCTACGCTGAGCCAATTGCACCCTTTCCTGGTATTTTTGAAATTAAGATCAAGGAAAAAGGCTCAGTTCCAGCGGTGAACGCAGCTAAGTTGTGAGGTTCTAGAAGTCTCAGGGCTGTTTCCTGCCATGTGGAAGAAGCTGCCAGTAGAAAAGTGAAGGTCACATGCAGAGAGAGGCAGAGAAGAAAGCTGAAGAGTGAGTGTTGGCAGCCTTTGAGTCAGCCGTACCTCATATCCTCGCCTTTCCTGCAGATGAGTTACGTGACTCAACGCGCATGTGTATGCTAGATGAAACTGGGTCTTTTGGTCATTTGTACTAAGTAATGTAGAATTCTAATGTGGAAAGTAATATAGAAACCCTTTGAACGGGTACCTCCATTTAGATATACTCATTTCTGTGCATTTATTCATTTAGTAAGTATTACTGAATACCTGCTACTCAATTCAGTATTCATTGAATGTTCACTGTTCCAATATCCACCAGGCCCAGATGAGGTGTAGAGATAATAAACGCATAGTTTAATGGAGGTAAGAAAGTTCATATCATGAACTCACACAGAATATAGAGTTAGAATATAGCATAGAATATAGTTACTCTTTCTGGGCCTGGTGGTACACGCCCGTAATTCCAGCAGTTTGGGAAGCTGAGGCAGGAGGATTGCAAGTTCAAAGCCAGCCTCAGCAACAGCGAGGCACTAAGCCACTAAGTGAGACCCTGTCTCTAAAAAAAATACAAAATAGGGCTGGGGAGGTGGCTCAGTTGTTGAGTGCCCCTAAGCTCAATCCCTGGTACCTCCACACACCCCAATAATAATATACTTTATATATATATATATATATATATATATATATATATATATATACATATATATATATAATATACTTTTTTTTTTTCTTCTTAGGGCTGGGGATTGAACCTAGGGGCACTTTACCATTGAGCTACATCTGCAATTCCTCCTTCTTTTTTCTCCCCAGTACTGGGGATTAAACCCAGAAATGCTCTAGCCCTGAGCTACATCCCTGCCCCTTTAAAAATTTTATTTTATATTAAGTTGCTAAGGCTGGCCTTGAGCTTGCAATTCTCCTGCCTCAGCCTCCCCAGTGTCTGGGATTACAGGTGTGAGTCACTGCACCTGGCGGCAGCAGCGGCTGCTGCTTCTTCTTCTTCTTCTCTTCTTCTTTTTTTAATTTTGAGACAAAGTCTCTCTAAATTACCCACGCTGGCCTCAAACTTTCAATCCTCTTGCTTTAACATCCGACTTTGCCTGGATTATAGGTATGTGCCTCCTATCTGAATTCCTGATTTACAAGGAAAGTAGCTTTGGAATGACCAATGTGCTTTTTTTTTTTTTTTCTTCAATTCAGTTTTTTCAGCCTTTCTCTGCATATAAAATCAAACTCCTAGCTGGGTACGGTGGCGCATGCCTATAATCCCAGTGACTGGGGAGGCTGAGGCAGGAGTATTGTAAATTCAAGTCTAGCCTCAGTAATTTAGTGAAACTCCATCTCAAAATAAAAAAATACAAAGGGCTGGGTATGTAGCTTTGTGAAATAGAACCCTTGACATCAATCCCTAGTACCACAACAAACAAACAAACAAACAAAAACCTACAAACGCTTTTACACGGTTTATTGAAACACTCATTCTATTTTATGGATTGAAATGATGTTGCCTGATTCTAGAATTGTAAGATAAAGCCAAGCAAGATCTTTAAATTAAATTTGTTTTTGTTTTTGACATATATAACATAGTTCCTGCCTTCCAGAAGCCTCTGATCTAGTGTTGGAGACACATGAAAAACAGATAGCAGGGCTGGGGGTACAGCTCATGGTACCCCCAGCCCTGTTATCTGTTTAGCACTTGCCTAACATGCTCAACTTTGATCCCCAATATCACAAAAACAAAAACTAGGTAACAAAAGACCAAAGCGTGATTAAGTCTAAAACTTGGATCCAGATAAAAAACTCAGAGAAAGTTAGAAGAAGGCTTCTGAGAGTTGGTGGGACTCCAGCTAAAGTTTGAAAATTCTTCCCAATGTTTTTCTTTCTATCTCCCTGCAGAACATGGGGTGATAACTGAAGGCAGAATAGACAGAGGCATTTAATCAAGTAATCTCTACTCCCATGCTCTTTGTCCTTATCATACACAGCCAGGGCAAGGGTTCTGATGGGAAAGAAATGGGTCTGAAGAAGACAGAGTTCAGGAAGTTTAAATGAAGTTTTAGGTTTAAGAAGCCCGGCCTAAGTGACAACAGTGAGCTCTAACTCAAGGACCATGGACAAGAATGTTAGGCAGAGGTACCAGGCATGGGCTCTGATGCCAGGAGATAAGGAAAGCCTGTAATGAGATGGAAACGCAAGACATCCTCGTGTACAATCAAAACAACAAATTCTGGGCTCAGTGGCGCATGCCTACAATCCCAGTGATTCAAGAGAATTAGGCAGGAGAATTACGAGTTTGAGGCCAGTCTCATTTAGTGAGGTCCTCAGCAACTTAGTGAGACCTTCTCTCAAAATAAAAATAAAGGGCTGGATGTAGCTCTGTGGTAAAGCGTTTATGGGTTCAATCTACAGTTAAAAAAAAAAAAAAAGCGAAAAATTGAAGTCCCTTGAGGAAGATTGATTGATTTAGGAGGAACCAGGGACGAGGGAGGGAGCATTCTTTTCATGGAAAACCCTTCAGCCTTGGGGCTGGGGTTGTGGCTCAGAGGCTGAGTGCTTGTGAGGCACTGGGTTCCATCTTCAGCACCACATGAAAATAAAGAAACAAAATAAAGACATATATTTAAAAAAAAAAAAAAAAAAAAAGACCCTTCAGCCGGAAGCGTCCAAGAAGGATGAGGATGGATATCTCTAGCTGTCCTCATGAGAGGAGCAAATCCAGCAGCTGCATCAGCGGCCATGGCTGCAGCAAGCTGGGCCACTTCTCCCCTGCAGGAACCTTGCTGGGCCCTCCACAGGGGGCCTGGCTTCCAGCTCACCCCTTGCGGAGTGTGGGTGGTCATCTACACTACAGGCAATGATTTCATTTTTTCCACTTCCTGGGGTTCCTGTGGAGAGGAATGGAGGGGACAAGCTTTATGGAGATCATTAAAAAGCATGTCTGAATGTGCGAGAGTGGGCTGAGGAATTAATCAAAGGATACCTTCTCTGCTGGCTTGAGGAGCTGGTCTCAGAGGACCACCTAGTCACTGTCACCACAGAGATCTTTGTGGCTCAGTTTTGTTGGATTTTTTTCTTTGTTCCATGGCTGGTTTCATGCTCTGATTCTAGCAATAACGAGGTTTACTGGGGGTGCCAAGAGTTTCATTTGCTCTTGGATCTCAGGCCCACGTCCTGATGGAGGAGGGTTGGAAGAGCCTTGAGCTGGGGAGTGGGACCAAGGTTTTCACAGAAGAAACCTGTGCATGGAGCTGTGCGCTCCTGGAGGGAAGGGATGGGGGAGGGACGGTCCCTTCCCTGTCTTCGCATCTGTGACATGCACGTTCAAGACAGCTGGTGCATCCTGTCAAAGGAGGAGTGCAGAATTTCATATGGGAAAATCAGAAGTATCTTTTGATTCAGGGCTTTTGATGATACGCAGAAGCAGTTTGATTTCCTTGGGAGCATATTTTACTGTTCAGATTTCATTCTGCTTCAGTTGTTTTGGAAGCTGCGGTGGTTTGGTTTTAATTTCACTTTGAACTCATTAACTAGGTTATTGTTTTGTTTTGTTTTTTTAACTCAAGTTTGGTTCATGATTTGTTTTTCTAACAAAATATTTGTCTCTCATTTGTTTCAGGGTACAGCAAATTAGTGCCGTTTAAAAATAGTTTTTGGTTAATGGTTGTGCTCAGTAGAGCTGAGGAAGGGAGTGTGGAGGGAAGGGAATAAGTGATGATTTTTAAATTTAATTTTTTAATCCTAATTAGAGTGTCAGCAATGCCCTAAGTGCTCATTAAGTTTCAAATGAAGATCAAAGGAAACCTAGTGGAAGAATCTTCACAGCTCCCATGCCTGTCCCATCTCACTTGCCCCTGTTTCGGAGAGTTTGAAAACCCTCCTGTGTTGCAGGGCATGATGAGGTAAACCTGGAATCCCAGCCACTCAGCAGGCTGACGAGGGAAGATCTCAAGTTCAAGGCCAGCCTGGGGCAATTTAGCATGACTCTGTCTTAAAAAAAAAAAAAAAAAAAAAGGTGCTGAGGAGTAATTCAGAGGCACAATATTCCCGGATTTAATCCCCACTACTAAAACGAAAAGAAAAGAAGAAAGAGAGAGAGAGAGAGAAGAAAGGCAGAAATATAATCAAAGTCCTCTGGGTGCTGGTCCAGCACTCTTCCTGCCCAGCCCACCTCACTTCTTAGGTTGACGGGGCTTTCTTGCCTTCCACACCCAGGTCAAGTCTTCAGGCATCAGGATCCATGGACCTAAGTGGTATCAGGGAGACCAAAGGATTTCTGGGAAGAGTAGCCCTGGTTGGGAGGGGTAGCAGGTGGGCGTGGGGGACAGGGTTAATAGTGTCTTCATTCTTGAAACAGAGCTCCTGCCCCTCTGGTTCTGTTCTGTTTGGTTCTGTTCTCTTTCTCTGTAGTACCAGGGAGTGAATGCTGGGCTTCAGATCTGCTGGGCAAGCATTCTGCTACTGAGCTGCGTCTCCAACCCATTTTATTGTTTTACTTTGAGACAGGGCCTTGCTCCATTGGCCCTGCTGGCCTGGAACTTGAGATCTTCCTGCCTTTGCTGGGATTGATTACAGGCATGCACCAGGGCAACCAGCTCCCTCTGTGCTATTTGAATGACAGAACGGACATGGGAAAAAGGGCACTTTCCATCCCAAACTAGAGGGGAAGGAGAGAGGTCAAAAGGTGGACATTAAGATGTCTGTCTAGGCTGTCCACTCATCTCAGTGTCACAGTTCCCAGAAGACAGAAACTGAGGAGAGAGGGAAATGTATGTGCCTACTGCAAAGGCTCCCAGTTAGTAGAGAAGGAGGAGGGAGGAAGATAACCACGCTCCACATTTAACCTGGAAAGTGGGAGGGATGGGAGTGGGAGAGCTGGCTAATGGAGCGCAGATTAAAAAGTGAATGGGGCCAGATTGAATGGTGCCTGTCCGTAATACCAGCTACTGGGGAGGCTGAGGCAGGAAGATGGCAAGTTCAAAGGCATCATCAGCAACTTAGTGAAGCCCCTAAGCACTTTAGCAAAACCCTTTCTCAAAAGGTTGTGACTCAGTATTAAGCACCCCTGGATTCAATCTCCAATGCCAAAAAAAAAAAAAAAAAAAGTGAATGGAAGAGTGACGTCTTCATCCACTTGAGTTGCTATAACAAAACTGAGGTTGGGTAAATTACACACAGAAATTTGTTTCTTAGAATTCTGGAGCCTGGGAAGTTCACAATCAAGGTGCAGCTGATTTGGTGTCTGAGGAAAGCTATGCCTAACACAGGGAATTCCAGGATCTTGCACATGCTAGACAAACACTCTACCTCTGAGCACACCCTCTGCTGGAGTTCCTTCTTGTATCAGGACACTAAAGTCCCCACCTCTTGACATTATTACATTATGGATTGGGTTTCAACATGTGAGTTTTGGGAAGAGCCATAGCAAGCCATTATTTATATATATATATATACTACTACCCAACAACTATCTGCCCCACCCTGCTCCCTCCTTCTCTAGGTCTCCCATACCGTCTGCGGAAGGAAGCACCCTGTGCTCTTGGGAAGTCACCCACTCCATACCCTTGCCTCCAAGCACAACTGCAAGTTGCTCATTGAATGGGGATCCCTCTGAGAGGGAGATACCTGGGCTCCTATTAGAAGAGGCAAATTCTTCCGAGGGTCTGCTCTCTGTCGTTTATTGCGAATTCCCCACCAGAAACAAACCAAAAGGACAAGAACTGAGGTATGTGCCATTATGAGAGTTTTACTGGGTCTTCCCTGGCATCCATTCCACACTGACATTTGTGGCCTAGATTTCTACCTCAGAAGCACCTTCACCTACTGGAACTAAAAGTGGAGGTGAGAGAGAGAAGTGCCTGCCAGAGTGTGGAGATGAGCAGGGTTGCTCTGAGAGGTTCCTCCAGTATGACTTCATTCGCCTTTTTGGCTTCTTCTGAAGTCTGGTGGTTGGGAATAAGGAGAAAGTTTGTTGTAGGCAAGAAAAGCCAATCCTATGTGTGTCTTTTGGAGAAGGGCGGCTTATCAGAGGAACAGTAAATGGCCACAGGCAATGTTCTATTTCTGGTTTGCTGAGTAACTTTTTGCAAACTACTCAGGTCTTCTGTGGTTCTGGAGCATGGGGCAAGGGTGAGATGCCAGGAGCCACCCCTCCTATGGTGGTGTGAAACCTGGCTAATTCATTTGAGGGAAAGGCTAAGGATGGCACCTTGAGCCAAGAGTGTTAGGGTAAGTTAGAAACACAGAGCAAGATTCTGCGACTTTGGGCTCCTCTGACAAGAGGGGACCTCCAAAGTCATCTGTTTTTCCCCTCCACATCCCAGGCAGGAATGTCCTTGCCATTACTTGAAAGGTACCTGATTCTGGAACAAAAAAGATTTCTGGAAAAGATGACTCGATCGGCTTGTGTGGACACACTCTTTTCCAGTGGGCTGCAGCCTCTCCTTCTCTGTGAGGTCCAGGCTTCTACTCCTGCCCTTTGTGTGGAACACAGAGTTTGCAACAACCCCTATAGTCCATCCTGACAGGACCACGTGCTTCAGGAACCATTCACCACAAGAGGTCATAGTAGCAAGCTATAGTCCCAGGCACTAGAGCTGAATTTTTTTTTTTGCACTGGGGATTGAACCCAGAGGCACACCACCACTGAGCTACATCTCCCGTTTTTTTTTTTTTTTTTTTTTTTTTGTTGTTGTTGTTTGTTTGTTTGTTTTGAGACAGGGTCTCCACAAAGAGGCTGAGGCTGGCTTTGAACTTGTGATCCTCTCGCCTCAGCCGCCCGAGTTGCTGCGATTATAAGCGTGCACCATCAAAATTTTTAAATTTTGAGACAGAATATCTCTAAGCAGCCTTGAACTTTTGATCCTCCTGCCTCAGCCTCCCAAATTGCTGGGATTACAAGTGTCCCTCACTGTAACTGAATATGTAACTTCTGCTTGGTAATTACTCCAGGGCAGTTAATGTGATAACCCTCTCCCTGGGATAATCAACCCAACCAAAAGCTTCTTGCACAATAAAGGATAAGGAGTAGTAGACACAGAATAGCTGTGGCTCAGATCTTCTGTTCAGCAATCCCATAAGACCCAGCTCAAGTGCTACCTCCCCTGAGAAGACGTCCCTGTCCCAAACCCAGATTAGGTATTCCCCAGGGTTTCCTGAGAATTAAGAGCGCCCTCTGTCAAGGCGCTCACTGTGTACTATGATGAGCCTCTGTTGATCTGCCTCACTCCCACAAGACTCCAGGATCCTTGAAGGCAAAGACATTTTACTCATTTCAGTAACTTCAGGAGCTGGAATTTTACCTGACATAACAGGTGTCCAATAATTATTTCAGCAACTATGAAAGAATGAACAACGATGCATGAATGAACATAAATTGCTATAGATGCCAGAAGGTTAGGGTTTAGTTACAAGAAGAAACATCTTGACTGGGGGACCTGTAATCCCAGCTACTCAGAAGTCTGATACAAGAGGATCAGAAGTTCAAGGCCATCCCCAGCAACTTAGCCAGATCCTGTTGCAAAAGGAAAAATAAAAGGTGCTAGGGATGTAGCTCAGAAGTAGGGCACCCCTGGGTTCAATTCTCAATTCGGGGGTGGGGGGGGGAAGAAAGAGAAAAGAAAAGACATTTTAATTATGTTAAGGAATTCTGGAGGCAAGCAGGCCAAGAGATCTGTTTCCTAGAGGTCTTTAAGAAGGAGCAACATGTTGGTGGGAGCAGTGGTGCATGCCTATAATCCTAACATCTTGGGAGGCTGAGACAGGAGGACTGCAAGTTCAAAGCCAGCCTCAGCAAAAGTGAGGTGCTAAGCAACTCAGTGAGACCCTTTCTTTAAATAAAAGTTAGAAAAAGGGGTATGTGGCTCAATGGTTAAATGCCCCTGGGTTCAATCTCCAGAACCCCCCCAAAAAGAAAGAGCAACATGGGCAACCCCTGTCGGGTCCCTACTTACCACCCCCCCCCAGGAGTTCTGCCTCTTCTCACTTGGATACATCCTATTATTTTATGCTCAATAAATAAATAAATAAATAAATAAATGGCTGAGGATGTAACTTAGTGGCAGACAACTTATGTAGCATGCACCAAGCCCTGGCTTCCATCCAGAGTACTGCAAAACAAACAAACAAACAAACAAAGAAGATAAAAAAAAAAAAAAAAAAAAAAAGAAGAAGAACATGCCATCTGCCAAAGTTTAGGCTAACTTTGAGTTCTGTCAGGTCTGGGGACAGGGCTGAGGATTCCTGACTCTATTGGAAGCCACAGACACCAAGCAAAGAAGTGGTTCAAATAGGTTCAACAACTCTCTCTAGGAACTGACCCTCTTTCTCCTTCACTTCACTCAAAAGTCTGCCTTTGGCAAAGCAAACATTAAAATGCTCATAAACCTTTGAGATGGGAAGTCTTGAGTCTATTCCACCATTGATCATATACTTCCAAAATGCCAGGTGTCATGCTAAAGGTTTTAGTTGTGCTACTGTATTTGAACCCCGTGTCAAAGGGTACCACTATATTCATTTTACAGATGAGGAGATTGAAGGTCATGGAGGCGAGGTAACTTATTCAAGGTCATTCAGCAGGTATGTAATACTACTCAGTTTCAAACCTAGTTTCCTTACTTTAAAACCCATGTGTCCTCTTCTAAATACTCTGTTCCCAGGCTCCATAGATGTTCGACCCCTGACTTTCCTCCATTCCTACCTTCCATTCTTGCCTCCACTTGTCCTGTCTTGTACTTAACAGTCTTGACTGCTGCTTAAAGGTTATTTTTTTGTTGGGGTTTTGTTTTGTACTGGTGATGGATCCCAGAGGTACTTTACCACTGAATTACATCTCCAGTCCTTTTTATTTTTTATTTTGAGACAGGGTCTCTCCAAATTGTTTAGGGTCTTGCTAAGTTGCTGAGGCTGGCTTTGAACTTGCCCTCCTCCTGCCTCAGCCTCCTGAGTCACTGGGATCACAGCTATGAGCCAATGTTTCTGATTGCTGTTTAAACTTCACGAAATAATTTATTGCTAGATCTGGCCTCTTGATGTGTACTCAGTCCCCTGAACTGAGAGGTCTCTCATCTCTGGCATCTGTGATAGGTAGGCAGGGGCTCCCGCATATACCAGCTTCTGCAGCCACCTCTCCAATCCCCCTTTCTGATTTCCCATTCCTTCCATCCCAGTCTGGGTGACTTCATCTTCTTTTGTCACACTAGAAACAAAATGTCCCCCATCTGGGCACCAAAATTATTTCTACTTTCATTACAAGTATCTTAATCCCAAGTCATTAGATCTCCTGAATTATGAAAACTAGAATTTTCTGAGTAGTATTCTTTTGGACACCCAGGAGTGAAGAAGTTTGTTTTTCTAAACACTCTTGAGATTTTTCTTGAGATCACACATTTCCTAAATGCCTTGGGAAAGTCCAGTGTACTGACCATGTGCCTTCTTTTAAGGCCTGGGAGTAGAGGTGCAAAAAAATGAGCCCTAGTTTTTGGAGATCCAGGTGTTAGTCAGAAATTCCTCAAGTCATCTATCTGTTGTTTGTTTATTTATTTATTTGCATAGTGGAAATGGAACCCAGGGCCTTGTGCATGTTAGGAAAGAGCTCTATCCCTGAGCTACATCCCAGTCTTTAAAAAATTTTTATTTTTGAGATGGGGTCTCCCCATGTTGCCCAGCCTACTCTTGAACTTGTGATCCTCCTGCCTCAGCCTCCGGAGTAGCTGGGATTGCAGGCGTGCACCACCATGCTCATCTCATCCATCTGTTGAAATGATTCACCTAACCCTGATACATACTTTAGTGGTTGACTGGATGCTGCTGATTCAAGATAGGATCCATAGTGATCATTGGTCATCTTGTCTGATTCTGGAAACAGAGCTCTGATTTTGTTTTTGTTTTTTGAGAAACCACTGCTCCCTCTTGCTAAAAACTTACACCTTTGAAGCAGGTGACTCCTCCTGCGCTCCAGGAATGGGTGTGTAACCCAAACCAGGCAAAGGGACTCAATTCCTACGGGCAAGATTGATGCTAGCAGGGTATACAACTGGAGTTTCTGGGGCCATCTTGCCATTTCCTGCCTGAGAGTGGAACCAACATAGAGGAAAGTTCAGCTACGAATTGGAGAGAGACCAATCTTGGTCATATCCTATGCGTTCTGTTTGTTTGTTTGTTTGTTTTATTGTACTAGGAATTGAACCTAGGGGTGCTTAACTCCTGAGCCACATCCTCAGACCATTTTTTTTATGCCTTATTTTGGGACAGGGTTCCTCCAAGTTGCTCAGGGCTTTGCTAAGTTGCTAAGCTTGCTTTTGAACTTTGATCTTCCTGCCTCAGACTCCTGAGCCACTGGAATTATAGGCATGCACCACCTTGGCTGTCATCCAATGAGTTCTTTATGCAGCCATCATAATATACACATAGATTTTGCTCAAACCAGTTAAAGTTAGGTTTCTTTTCATTTGTAGTAAAAAAAAAATACAGACTAATATTGAATCCAAGGCTCATAATCATTACACAAACAACAATGCCACCACCCCTTCTCACTAGCCCCAGGGAACAGGTGGCTTTCTCTTTCTCTCTACAGCTGTCACATCTTGACCTTTTTTTTTTTTTAACTTCTCTGGTACAACCTGAATTCATAAGGACAAGCATGTGAGGGTGTGTGAACAATGGAGCACACCTGCAGATTTTATTGTCCTGATACAGTGCAGGTGATGCCTTGGGGGAGCCCAGAAGCAAAGGAAGATGCTTTAGGAACCTGATTTGGGTGGCCCCAGGCTGCATTTCACCCCAGGAGCAGCTCTAAGGTTGTTAGGTGATTAAGATTGGGCCAGGGAAGTAGCAGGTGGTCAATGGCTGGGCCCACAGGCAATAGTATGTATATCTATCCTCAAGAACTGGCCAGCCCTGCCCTTCTGATTCCAGAGATTGAAGTAACTATTTTTTTTTTTTTTTTGCCTCAAAACTCCAAGATACTGAGCTTTTTTCCATTGAGAGAAGCAGGACTTGTGTGAATTACCTCCACTGTGTTTGTTCCCCTCTGGTCATCTCTTCTTCATCTAGAGATTCTTTCCCCCCCGCCCCAAAAAAATTGTGGCATATTTTATTTTTAAATTCTTTATGTAAATTTTAATTTATATATGACAGCAGAATGCATTATAATTCTTATTACACATATAGAGCACAATTTTTTCATATCTCTGGTTGTATATAAAGTATATTCACACCAATTCATGTCTTCATACATGAACTTTGGTTAGTGATGATCATCACATTCCACCATCATTAAATACCCCATGCCCCCTCCCTTCCCCTCCAACCCATTCATCTAGAGATTCTGAACTTAAATGTGAGGAGGAACATTCTAATCAGCAAAAATACTTGAAGGAAAGAAGCTGAAGAATATCCCAACCCAGGAACAGCAAGGTAGCCATGCCTGCCAGGCTCCATCTTCCTCTTTGGGAGACCCAATTTGGTTGTGGCCAAGGTCACAGTGCCTTTCAAATGCTCTTCTGCATTTGAACTGCTCTCCCAATGACCACTCCCTACCCCCATGGACTCCATACTGCTGGGCCCCATGGAATGGCCCCGGCTGTGCCCCGTTCTCTGATTCTCTGATACCCAGCACCTCCACCCTTCACATTAGCAGGAAGGCACTGTGTTCTCTTGGCCTCTATTCCTAGCCCACCTGATGTTTGCCCTGCCCCAGCCTCAATAGGGCAACTGTTGTCTCTGATCCCACCTTTCCTCAAGACACCAACCACCTTGAACTAAATCAGTGTCATGGAAGTATTCCTACAGGTGGAGGAAGAAGGGGCAACTGGCCCCCTAACCCTCATTCTGGCTGTGCTGGCAGGAGACTCCCTCACAACGCTCCTCTCATGCCTGGTTGACCACGGGCACAAAACAGCACAGGTGGCCTGTACCCTGAGAGCCATCTACAGCCTGGACTCATAAGGCCTGATCTCATTAGCCTAACGCTCTAGGCTAAGTTCCTTCATTCACTGAAAATATAAATTGCCCTAGCTTCAAGTATGCGTCTTACTTTGTAGTAGCTGTAGGAAGAGTTATGAAAAGGCTGGACTGTAATTGAGTACAAAATTACGCCCCAAATAATTAACCAACAACATAATAAAATAAGACGTGAATGACACAAGAACATCCCAGAATGGGTCTGTGATTTGTTGTTGAGTGGATCAGAAAGGAAGTGCCGATGCGATGGTGCAGGTGAGATCTCAGAGCACTGGGTTTGTCAAGAAAATTGGGAGTTGACTTAGGCCCTGAGGGTTTCAAGGATCTGGGCCAGGTTGGTGTGGCCTCCCCAGGAATGACTGGAATCGAGACAGGGAGGCCTGAGCTTCCGGTGATGAATCCCCCAAGAACACCCAAACTGAAGCTGAACAGGCCTGTAATCCCAGTGACTCAGGAGGCCAAGGCAGAAGGATTGCAAGTTCAAGGCTGACCTCAGTAATTTAGTTAGAGTGTGTGTCAAAATAAAAAAAAATAAAAAGTGCTAAAGGATGCAGCTCAGTGGTAGAGCATCCCTGGGTTCAACCCCAGTACCATGGAAACAAAAACAAACAAAAAATTAAATGATGTAGCTTAGTGATAGAGTACCCTGGCTTGGTTCAATCCCCAGTATCCTCCTCCCCCCGAAAAATGAACCTAAAATTTCGTATCAGGGGCAGCAGAAGATGTGGAGAGAGAAGGACACTTATTTATTTATCTTGGGGAAAAAATTAAAACTTGGTTGTCAAAATAGTAAGTAACATTTATTGCTGAAGTCCTTTATGTAGATTAACTCATTTAACCCTTAAAGTGACTCTGTGGGTTTGGGGGTGTGACTCAGTGGAAAAGAGAGCACTTGACTGCATGCGTGGGGCAGCCCAGCACTGAAAAAAAACAAAAATAACAGCAACAACAAACAAAAAGGAAAAAAAGAAACTTATGAAGCACACATTCTTATTATTCTCCGTTTTTTCCCCCCAAGTTGTAGATGGACACAATCCCTTTATTTATTTATTTATTTATGTGGTGCTGAGGACTGAACCCAGTGTGGCCCATGTGCTCTCCCACTGGGCCACAACCCAGCCCTATTCCCTGTTTTTAAAGATAGGAAACAGAGAGCTGAAGACCCCAGAGCTATGTCTGCATCTGAACCTGTGCGTTGTCAAGTACTTGCTCTTCTCCTGGGGCCGTGCTGCCCACCCCGTCCCACCCACCCGCCCCATCGGCCCCTCTTTCCTGTGCGTCCTGGTGACTCACGCTCTTTCTTGGCAGAAGCTGTGGTTTGCAGACATTGTGGGTTTTGATATCTCGGTAAATGAAGTCATCTTGTTGTTGTTGTTGTCCTGGCTGCTGCCATCTCCTGCCACACCCCACACCCGCTGCCCCTGTGTCCTCGGGCTGCCTCTGGCTCCTGGCAGTGGGAGCAGGGACCCAAGAGTGAATTTATAGCGTCTTTGAAAGAAGGTGGGTTCCCCAGAGGCTGAGCCAAGGTCATTTAAGTGATCTGCTCTGTTATCCAAAAAGTCTTTCTTATGCAGCAGGAATCGGGGTTCTCCTGCAGGGCCGCAGGGAGAGCTCTCTGTCTTTCCAGGGCTCTGACTCTTCTGTGCTGGGACAGACTTCGTCTTTCCTTTTGGTTTGAGCCTTTAAGCCTGATGTGTCAGGAGCCTGATCCTCCATCCCAAATCTACCCTCCCTGTTTTTTGTTTTTAACCTTTTTCTCAGTGCCTTCCTGGCCCTTATCAATGTGATGTTATTGGTTGCCAGCACTGATCCCACAGTGATCTACAATTAAGCTCACACAGTGCCCCTAGGTGAGGGAGATGGTGGAGGGGAAGTAATATCAAGGGAAAGAGAAAGAGCTGAGACATCCTGAAGAACTCCTCTGAGCTAGGCACAGTACCTTACCTGTATTTTAAAGTTGAATCACAGTAATATAATATCAGTACTTTGGGCCTTATCTTGCAGTGGAGAAAACAGTTGTTCAGAGAGGTTGAAGCAACGTGTCCATCAAGGGCAAAGCTGGGATTCACATCAGATCAGCTTGGTTCCAAAGTTGCTGTTTTGAACTTTATCTTTTGGGCAACAGGAACTCAGTGAAAGTGTTAGTGTTTTAGGAAGCTCAGTCTCATAGCAGGGAGTGGAGTGAGTGGAAGAAAAGGGAGGCCCAAGCTTTGGGTACCTGTCAGGAGATTACTGCAACAATGTCAGCTGCAGACTCTCCACCCCACTGCAGGAGCAGGAAGGAGAGACAGTGGCAAGAGGATTTGGGAAGCAGAAATCAGCAGCTCTTGGCCACGGAATGGACCCAGACATGCCAAGGAGACCCTTTCTGGTCCTCTATGGTCTTCCAAGTGTTGGTGGCCTATGTCAGGAGAGAGGTCCAGCTGTCATTTCTACAGACAAGAGCAGAGTGGTCGAGGTGTGGTGAGAGAGCGCTTTGCTCTGCTCCTTAGCAGGGCTGGGATAGGTTGTCTACTTTTGCTGGGGGCAAGGCCTAGGACTTTGGAAGTTCTGATTAACCCAGCCCAGGACACCGCATCATCGTGTTTCCTCAATAAACAGTAATTGGCAGTGGTGAGTTCAGAAGCGTCTCTGAAAGAGAATGAGCAATCCAGGTTTATGAGCCGCTTCTCTCCTTGGCTGGTGCAGGTGGCCAGGTCTAATGACAACCCCTTTCCTGATGAGGAAACCAAGGCTCAGAGTTTACATGGCTTCTTTCCCACGGTTGCCTGGAGAGCCAGAGGGCAGAGTTGGGATTCAATGCATGAGTCCCCAACTTTGACCTGGAGTCCCACTGATTTCCCCGGCTCATCTCTCTTTGGTGTCAGGGAAACAAGGGGAATTAATGATAAGCTTTACATGAGAAGGGCAGTTTACAGTTTACAAAACTGCTTCCCATCCATTATTATCATTTGATGCTCACGGCAACTGGATATTTTATATTCATTTTACAGAAGAAGAAACTGAGGCCCAGAAAATTTGAAGCTATGGTCATTCAACTGTGAGTAATAGGACTAGAATTCAAAAGGAGGCTTTCTGACTCCAAGTCCACAGCTCTTTCCAGGAGGCTGTGAGAATAAGAAAGCAAATGGAAAATAGAACAGCAATGGGAAGAAGCAGAAGGGCTCAGGGGAGAGCCCAGATGAACGAATAGATGGTGCTGGGGGGCTTCCAACTAAACATACTCAAAGCTTCTGGGCAGCGAAGGATGTTCACAGCAGGCATAGCTGTGGGGGAAGTTGGTTTATCTCCTGGGGAAGTTAGCATGGTTTTTCCTAGAGGCAGATGGGTGGGAGAAGTGAACTGTAGAACAAATCTCCTCATTTCTTACCTGTGAGTCTTGTAAAGAAAAAGAAGCAAGAGAAACAAAACTTGAGCATCAGCATTTATCTTTTAGATGCCCAGTAAATTAGATAGGATAGATGGGTGAATGGTGGGTGGGTGGATGAGTGAGTGGATGATTGAATGGTGGATGGACAGGTGGGTAGATGGATGAATGCATGGATGGATGGATGGATGGATAGATAGACAGGTGGGTGGGTGAGTGAGTGGGTGGATGGGATAAAATTCAGAAAAATTACCATCCACTCAGGCAACACCCTCCCCACTCCATGGTCCTATTTACAACTTCTGAAGTTACCCTCTCTGTTCCTCCCTTCCTGTAACCCATTCACATTGCCTCATGCTGTAGTGTTCCCATCCTAGGACGAAGATTATCAGTGTAGTGTTGGAAGAGAAACTGGGAAGTAATTTCCTTTGTCCCAAGTTGTTGAAGGAAGGTGAATGGAAGGGAAAGTCTCTTCCCATCTGTCCCCTAGCTCAATTAATGTCTCCAGAGTCCTGCAGTTGACTTGGATACTAGGTCCCAGGGAACCTCAAGCTGTTCTTGCTGGAGGCTTCTTCCATTGCAGTGGTAGATATGGTTTTGTGGTTGGGCCCTAGAAAGGTAAAGGCCGAGAAGGGCCCCCAGGGCCAAGAACAGTGCTTGTTCAAGGTCTCATTACTTGGCATGTTCTTTACCCACCTTTCGGAGAAATATCCAAATAAATATGGCCTCTCTCAAGCCAATGGGGGGGGGTGGGATAAGACCAAAGGATGGGAGATGGTCCATACGGGGCTATGTCCTCATTTCTTGCCCGGGTTCAGTTCCCACTTGCACCCACTCTGGCCCTAAGGTTGTACTGTGGTCTGTATGTTGAACTCCAGTTCTCACTTCATTACTGGGTATGTCCAGTGCAAGACAGCATCAGTATGTACTCTCACTAACTATTTTGTAAAGGGGTAAATTAAGGAATGAATGAAGTAATTAGCTATGACCTTGGGCAGATTACTTCCCCATTCTAAATCTTGGTTTCCATCTCTATAAAATGGAGATTGTGTAGGTTCCCCCACTCCTAACCAGTCTCAAACCTTCAGCAGTAATCGAGTGGACAGGTGCACATGGTGTATATACAACCTAAGGTTCTGGGCTCCCAGGACCACACAGTAGCTGATATTTGAGGCCCCACCTCCCACTGCCCCATGTAACCAGGATATGCTAGCTAGCTCTTTTGCCCATTCCACCACACCTTGCCCCACACTTCTCCAGACCCTTGTTATACTCTCCTTTGAAATTTGTCCCATGTCCCCATATCTTTAGGGACCTGGGGTACTATTTCCCTTTACTGAGCATCTTGTATTGAGCATGTAAATCCTTGTGCCCTTTGCCTCACAACAGTCCTCCGTGGGACTGGGAGTGAAGTGTCCCATCCAAGGTAATGTGGCACCAAGTAATAGAACCAGGATTCCAGCCAGGTCTCCTGACCTTCCCCTGCGGTTCCCCAGGACTGATGGCCTACCAGAATGGCCAGTTTCCCTCATTGCAGTGAAGAGAGCACAACAGTTAGAGATGAAAGCTCCACATTCAAGTTCAAGATTTATGGCTACTAATTAGGATATCCTCAGCATTGTTGTTCTGATTCTCTGTCGTGACATCATAGCTGTGGGATCAAAAGCAATGATGTATCCAGACTACTTACTTAACTGTAAAGTGTCCCTCAAATATTGGATGTGATTTTTAGTGGCTGTCTTGTCAAGGCATTGGTCTAATATAAAGAAATGTCTATGAAGCCAGGTGCAGTGGTGCACACCGGGAATCCCAGCAACTCTGGAGGTTGAGGCAGAAGGATCCCAAGTTCCAGGCCAGCCTGGGTAACTTAACAAGACCCTGTCATAAAAAAAGGGAGGGGTGGGGGGTGTAGCTCATCAGCACAATGGTAGAGGGCTTGCTTGTTCAGTCCCCAGTAGTTGGGGGGGAAGCAGCAAATAGTGGTAGAGATCACAGAGACCACAGCAGGCTAGTGAGACACTTGAAGGAAAGGGGTTTTTCATAGTTTTCCCAGGTCACATTAAGAATCATGAGAACAAGCAGAGTGCAGTGGTCTACACCTTAATCCCATCTACCAGGGAAGATGAGGCAGGAGGATCACAGGTTTGTGGCCAGCCTGAGCAACTTAGCAAGATCCTATCTCAAAATAAAAAATAAAAAGGGCTGGGAATGTGGCTCAGTGGCAAAGCACTGCTGAGTTCATCTCCAATACAAAAAAAAAAAAAAAAAAAAAGCCAGGAATGGTAGCTCAGACCTGTAATCCTAGCAACTCAGGAGGCTGAGGCAAGAGGATGGCAAATTTTAGGCCAGTCTCAGTAATTTAGCAAGATCCTCATCAATTTAGCAAATAAAAAGATGTAGCTCAGTGGTGGGCTTAATCCCCATTATGAGAACAACCACTTGCTAGGGAGGTCGGTCCACAGGCTCCTGAAGATCCTAACCCATGGCAGGTCCTAACCTGCTGTGCCCTCCTGGTCACCAGGCCCTGATCTACCCTCAGAATTAACCTGCAGTTCCTTTTCCCCTTGAAGAGCTTGCTCACTTCTGGGGGAGAACTCTCCAATGTACTTGGAGGTCCCTTTTCTTCCCGCACTCAGCGCAGGGCTTGGTGCCTGCAGGAGAGAAAACAGCTGGGTTATAAACTCACTGCAGAGGAGCCTCTTATGGAAGCGCTCACAGACCCTTCAAGACCAGACGCCAGCTCCAGTGGCGGGCGCCTTTCTAAAACCCCAGCTCTGTGCTAAATATAGTGGCAGGAGGGAAGGTGGTGTGGATGGGGGTGGGGGACAAAGCAGAGGGAGGAAGCCTGGAGGAGAACTGGAAAGAGGGGGACAGGGAGGAAGGAGAAAATGATGATGTGAAGGGGAGAGAGAAAAAAAGGCAGAGCCAGAAAAGAAGTTGAAATGGGGAGAAAATACGAGATGCAGAAAAGAATTACAGGGGAAGGGAGGAGGGTGGAGAGAGCACTCAGGGGTGGCTGGGAATAGAAGTGACGCTCAGCAGCCTGCTGCAGCAGGTGCTAGCTTGGTGGGGGAAATGGAGAGTGACAGAAGTAGCCCCAGGCTAGACCCCATCTGGCCGGGCCAGTTGAAAGCCCTCGGTAATGGTTTATCTGCCGCAAAGCATTATTAGAACAGAGACAGCATGACCCTTGCCTGCCTCCCACATCTCCATTAGGGACCCAGACCTGGCATTAGCCAACCTGTGCAGCCCAGGGTCCCAGCCAGTTTGCCTACAGCCCATGGGCCGGGGGAGCTTTCCATACAGGGTGGTGGTGGTAACAGTGGTGGTGTTGGTGGTGGTGGAGTGGGCCCTTCAGGGAGCTGAGACTGAGAAAGCTCTGGCCAGAGAAAGGGACTGTGTACAGCTAGTGACAGGCCTCAGAGGTACTTGACAGAAATCTGCTCCCAGTGCTCCCAAACACCTCCCTCCCAAGGCCCTGGAGTGACAGGCCAGGTTAGAGCACTGAGGTGGAACCTTCCAGAGGGTCAGACTCGGCTGGGTTGAACTGGACTTGGCTGGCACCCTGAGCCCACTGAATGGGAGGGGAGGGGGTGCTCTGAAGTCCCAGATCAGGGGAGGAGAAACAGGAGCTCAGGGACTGTGGGAGAGATGGGGGGAATTCGCTGCATTTTCAGTCTAAAAACTAAAGGCAAGCAAACCTCATATGTGGCTAGATTTCTTTTCAGGGCGCCATTGTTGAGGCTACCTTTCCAGCCCCTCTGGGAGGTAGAGTAAGGCTGTGATCGGGGCTCCTGGCTGTGTGGGGAGAAGGGTGGGTTTGAGGAAGAGAGAAAGGGCTGGTGAGCTGGTAGCTGTCCTGAGTGGCTGCCCAGGAAACATGTGTAGGTAGAGGCACAGGGCAGGCCTGTTGAGACCTGGGAAAGGATGGGAAGCAGGAGGCTAGAACCCTCTCTCCTCTCCCCGCAAACCCATAGGCTCTGGGAGGGAGGAATGGGCAAGGAAAGAAGAAAAGGGAGCCACCAGTGAGAACAGGAGGAGATAAATGAGCCTTGTCACCTTCTCCCAGGCTACACAAGAGCAGAACAGCTCCTGTCCCCCATGGGAAGAGCAGCCATTCTGTAGGAGCTCCTGGGAGGGGGGCAGCTTGCTGGGGAGGGGTAGGGAAGAGCTGGTGGTACCTGAAGGCTCAGGGCTTTCTTAAAGGCACCGGAGGATCTGCAGGAGAACTGGAGGGGACCCTCCCCTCCCCCACGCCACCCCTGTGCCAAAGTAAAGAAAGAGGTCCATCTCAGACCTGTGGTGCTGGGGTGTGGAAATCAGGAATCCTGGAAGAAAAGAAGGAAGGGGCCTGGGGATTTTCTACATCTGAGTCCTCATCCGGGCTCTGACAGTGTGGCCGCAGTCAGACCCGCAGGATAGATGGAGAGTCCCCTGAGCAATTGGCCTATTTCAAAGATTAAAGCCTAGGACTTTGGGGGAATGAGTGGAGGTCTGAGTACAAGAGGAGGATGGAAATAAAAATGTCCATCTCCCAGGTTTGGGGGGTTGGGAAACACCCTATGGCTAGCCCAGCTCCGTGCTGGTTGGAGAAGGACTAAAAGTCCAAGATTGCAAGAAAAAGAACGCAAGCAGAACAGGGAGAGAGCGAGGTGGGAAGAGGAGTTGGAAGGGAAGGACGGGGGCAGGGAGGATGGGGGGCAGTGGCTAAGTGGCAGAGACTGAAGATAAAGAGCAAGGCAAGGCCAAGCCAGAGGGGAGGTGGACAGCAAGAAAAGTCGGAAGTGAGGGCATCAGAGCTCCTGCAAGGCAGGCAGGGAGACACTGAGGGACCGAGGGAGGCAGGGACACAGCATGGGGAGAAGAAAAGAGTGGGCAGGTGAGAAGGGAGGAATGGAGAAGGGGAGATGGGAGAGAAAGACTTCCCCAGCCAAGACAGGGAGATCTAGGCCTGGGGGCTGCCGGAGGGAGGGGTGTGGGAGGCAGGGCCGGGAGGGGGTGGTCCTGCCAGCAGAGGAGAGAGCCCGCTTTCTTCTTCTCTTTCATTTCAATTGCTATCAATAATACATTCCCAAGGAGCTGCCTTTGACAGCAATTAAAAAAGCATTTATGCTCCCAGAGAGAAATCAAAATGATTTCCTCCCACCTCCCTCCGCTCTCTGGGCAACGGTCCCTAGCGATGATCTCCTGGTGGTATGTGGTCCAAACCGGGGACACGCGAGGGAGGGGAATGGAGAGGGGCCAGGGAATATTCTCCACCCCCTCCCTCCCCAGAGGTAGAATATCTGAATGTTTTATACCAGGCGACGGGTGTGTGGGTGGCTGTGGGGAGATGAGGGTATGCAGAAGCTGGGGCTTTTAAATATGGCACAGGCAAAAACCTTTCCTGATTGCCAAACCTCGGGGAGGAAGAGAGGGAGGCTGGCTGTCCCTTCAGCCTGCTGGCTGAGGTGACCTTTGTCTCTCCAAGAGTCTGGGAGGATAAGCTGGGAGAGATACTTTCCAGAGCTCATTTCGATTCAGACCTTTACCTGGGAACTAATGTGTGCCAGGACCTAGGGTGCGTGGGGGTCAGGGTGCTCCGGAAATGCAGGAAACAGGCTCTCCTGGAGTTAGTATCTGGTGGGCAAGACACACAGGCACACAGACACACAGCTGGTTTATTGGCAGATGGCTGTAGAGGCATTAGTTGGGCAGTACAGCAATAGAAGAAAACTACCATCCCAGCTACTCAGGTGGCTGATTGAAAGTCACAAGTTTGAGTCCAGTCCCAGCAATTTAGCAGGACCCGGTCTTAAAAGATGAAAAGGACTGGGGTGTAGCTCAGTGGCAGAGCGCTTGCTTAGCATGTGTGCGAGGTCCTGAGTTCAATCTCTAGCATTACCTAGAGGAAAGTGGGGCTGCAGATGCAGCTCAGTGACAGAGTACATGCTTAGCATTCTGATGGTTTAGTCTCCAGCAAGCCCCAAACACACACGCACAAAGAGAGATTGGCAATGACCCCAAATGTCCAACTTGGGTTCTGTTTAACTGAATTGATAGCAATGGCATTCTTGCTAGTCATCAGGAAGATTGAAGAATACCTTATGTCTAGTTGTAGAATAATCCTCAGAACACATTGTTTAGTAAAAAATGTAAGCATAGAGTGATGTGTTTAATATACTGTGTAAAAAGGGTAGAGGAATATTTATACATAATTACTATCTTGCAGGACGTTATGTATGGAAGGATGTAAAGGAAACTGAAAACATTTGTTTCTTCTGGAAGGGCGACTACAGTTATGGGGCATCAAGAGTGGGAGGAAGACTTCATGGGATACTCTTTTTTTTGGGGGGGGGTGCTGGGGACTGAACTCAGGGGCACTCGGCCACTGACCCACATTCCCAGCCCTATTTTGTATTTATTTAGAGACAGGATCTCATTGAGTTGCTTAGCGCCTTGCTAAAATTGCTGAGACGGAATTGGAACTCATGATCCTCCTGCCTCAGCCTCCAGAGCTGCTGGGATTGCAGATGTGCACTACTTCCTCCAGCTCATGGATATTCTTTTAAAACTTACAAGTTTCAATTATTTAAATATGTGACCTAATGTAAATACAGATGTTAAATTAACAAGAAATTTCCTGGGGCTGGGGCTGTAGCTCAGTGGTAGAGTGCTTGCCTAGTGTGTGCAAGGCCCTCGGTTGGATCCCTAGCATGACAAAAAATAAGAATAAAAGATGAAATAAAAAATTTCCTGACCTAGATGAGGTACAATCTTAAAGAGTAGGAAGGTGGATGGGCTGGGGTTGTGGCTCAGAGGTAGAGCGCTTGCCCAGCACGTGCCAGGTCTGGGTTCGATCCTCAGCACCATGTAAAAATAAATAAAAATAAAATAAAGGTATTGTGTCCAACTACAACTGAAAAAAAAAAAAAAGGAGGTGGAGGTAACAGTTCACGGGAAGCAGTGTCGTGGAGAGGTTATCAGGACTGGCTTTAGAAAGAACTGGGTTTGGAGCTGCGTGCTACATGCCCACTCAGTACAAATCTTTGGATAAGTTACTTAATCACTTTGGGTCCCAATCATCACTCATCTGTAAACAGAAATTGGAAGAGGAATGACTTGCTGACCCTCTCTGAGTCTGGGTCCTTGTAGTGAGAAAGACATGTGACGACGTGTGCTTAGCAGAGCGTCCCGGAAGGTGGCATCTGTAACCATTGTGAACCCTGGAAGAAACAAGAACAAAATAAATGAATACATAAATAGAGATTGGAAATAACCAAGGGAAGGAGAACCTGGGCACTGGTGAAGAGTAAAAAAAAAGCTTGACCTATTCCCAAAGGCCTCAGGACCTCTGTGAGCAGATCTGTGATACTCAACAATCTGCGGTCTTGTCTGAGTTGCTACAGGTGCTGGCAGGAAGATACACGGAGCTTATCAGGCAGGAAGGTCTGGCTCGGCGGCAGCAGCTCTTGAACCTGGGTGAGGTTGGCTTTCATCAGAAATTACCATGAACCCCCTCCAAGTCTCCCACTGGCAAGAAAGCTCACGGGCACCCCCATCCCTGCATGCCTGCATAGACTTGAAGTCTTCCTTCCTTCCTTCCTTCCTTCCTTCCTTCCTTCCTTCCTTCCTTCCTTCCTTCCTTCCTTCCTTCCTTCCTTCCTTCACCAGGGATTGAACTCAGGGACCCTTGAACACTGAACCACATCCCCGGCCCTATTTTATATTTTTTTTAGAGACAGGGTCTCACTGAGTTGTTTTCTGCTGAGGCTGGCTTGAACTCTCGGTCCTCCTGCCTCAGCCTCCCAAGCTGCTAGGATTATGGGCGTGCACCTCCACCTCTTACATAAACCTTCCAGTTGTCACCGAAGACCTACATATGTGACACAAAGGCAGAGAGATCTTTCCTGGAGATTGTGGTTTGTGATCTCTCTCCACATCAGGGGGAGAGCGGGCCGAATGATGGCAGGGTGATGTGGAGAACGGAGTCAGAAGACCCACATCTGGGCTGGTAGCCCCAGATCCATTACTCCAGTTCTGTAAGCCTCATCTGCAGAGTGGAGCTCCACCGGGCAAGATCAGCTCTACGGCTAAAGGTCTGTGTAGCGTGGAAGCAGGAAAGCTGCATAAATCTTGTTTTTTTTCATCTTAGGATTTCTTATTTATTTATTTCTCTTTGTGGTGCTGGGTAATGAACCCAGGACCACATGCATGCTAGGCAGGTGCTCTGTCACTGAGCTACAACCCCCGCTCCAATTAGGACAGATACAAACATTGTGGAGATTGATAATGGGTAAATAAACCCTCCGACCAGTTCCTTCAAATCAAAACAAAATCTGCCAGGAGTTTCAAAAGAAGGTGGTGAGAGTATGGTGGGTGCTGCTTCTGCTGTTTGGGGGCCCTAGAAGTGGGAGATGGGCAGTGGGTGGAGAAGGGAAGACTGAGTGGGCAGCTGCAGAGGTTTTTACTGGGGATGTGGGTTTTTCCACTCACTCAAGAATTAAGGAATGAGGGTCCTTTTATTGGTTCTGTTGGGAGAATCCAAGAAAAGATAAGACCCCATCCTTGAGAAACTTTCAGGCAGACACGGAGAGCAGAGATCATTTAGTCATTCAACAGACTCATGGAGCCGCTTGGGAACATGGCTGTCAAAGATGCCCAGGATGGATCAGCCACAGTTCCTGCTCTACAGAAGCTGTAGTACGGCAGGAAGATAGTTCATAGCACATGAGGCTGTATTGTCACAAATGACCATTGGGCCAGGTGGTTGTGTGCTAAGTGAGGGAACAAGGGGGACCGGTAGTCAGGGCCAGGGAGGCTTCCCCTAAGGATGAAGCCAGGCCAGCAGGACCAGAACCAGGAGTCCATCCTGCAGTGGGGCAAGCCCTGTGGAGTGCTGGAGAGCAGGGTGTCTGTCCAAGAGAGCAATGCATGAAGAGCTGGACAGGAGGGGACGGACGGAAGCGTGGAGGGTAAGCGGGTCTGTCCCTGAAACTCCCTCAGCCAGGCAGCTCTGTAGCTGCGTTGCACCCCGGGGGGTGAATAAACCGCTGACTCTTCTCTCCTTGCTTCACCCTCGGATTTTGCCTGGCCAAACCCCAGGGTAAAGGGGAGCTGTAAACCTTGGGCAGGGACAATAGGACCTGCCACAGTAAGTCAAGGCTCACACCAGTCATGACAGGCATGAGGGCCTGGCCACTCCAGTCTCAGCATGTGGCCTGCTCCTGGCTCTTGTTGACCTTGGCCTGGCCCAAGATGCCAGGAATCTGGGCCTGGCTTATCTCTTCACAGGCTTTGTGTCTGCATTAAACCTGTCCCCATGGGAATGGTGACTGGCTGCCTTTAAGCACTGGGCCTCCTGGGGAGCCAGGCCTGGTGCATTCACATAAATATTGATTGTCTGCTCAGCCATCCGGGCAGAGAGTGGGTGAAGCTGGGCAGGAGGGGGAGCCCTGTCAGGCAGCCCTGAAGGAACAGAGGGCCGATGGGAGGGAGCTTGGGGGTGTCAAAGACTGGCAGGAGGAGAGTCAGGAATCCTAGATGGAGGGCACCCAGTGCTGTGGTCTGCCGGGGGAGAAGAGGAACATGCCATGAGGGAGAGCCAGCAGTCTCCAGGGCTTTAGAGGTGGAGTCCTTGAGCTCAGGGGGCTGCACCGGCTGTCACTGCGGTATTCTTAGTGATTTCCTTGTATGGCCGAAGAGTTCATGATACAGTTTTATCTAGTGACCTTGAGAGGTCACAGGAACCTTCTCCCAGCCTCTGGGCCAGATTTCAGAATCTGATGGAAGCTGGAGCTGCTTAAGTCAGCGTCTGAAGCTCTACAGAGGGATCGCCAAGGCCCCAGCAGGCCAGGCCCCATCCTGCCGTCCACCCTTCCTCCAACTTGGTCAGGAGAAAGGTGTTTTTTTTCCTTAGTTCAGCTGAAATGTCCTGACAGAGTGAGGAGGGACAATGTCTGGCCTGGGTTCTGGGAAGCAGCCCTTGTAGCCTTCTTTAAGACTCCCTTGGTGCTCCTGCTCCCCTCCAGTAATTCCTGTGCCTCTGCCCTCTTCACTCACTTTATAACCTCCCCGGGGTGAGAAGCAGGTGAAAGAAGAGATGTGGGGAAACGTGGGTCTTTGGAAGAGAAGCCAACTCTGGACAACCTTGCCACTATCCTCGTTTTCTTCTTTATCCCTAAACGTTCTTATGAAGGACTTGAGACTTAGAGCAGATTAAGAATTTTCATAAGAAAAATGTTCTCCGTTGGATGGATGGATTCAGATTCGGTGATCAAGGAAGAGACTGAGTTTCCAGGTGCTGTGGTGGACCCTTGCAGTCCAAGCTACTCAGGAGGCTGAGGTAGGAGGATAGACTGAGTCCAGCCGAGGTAACATAGCAAGACCCTGAGGAAGGGAGGGAGGGAGAGAGGGAGAAAGATCAAGATTGAAACTCCCAGCTGCCTTCATTAACTTAGACCTGACCTTGGAGCAAGGAAGGGTATTTCTGGGCTAGGGATATAGCTCAGTTGGTAGAGTGCTTGTCTTGCATGCACAAGGCCCTGGATTCAATCTCCAGCACCATTAAAAAAAAAAAAAAAAAGAATCAAGGGATGGGTATTTCCATTGTAGGCCCAGGGACTCAAGAGGAAGTCTTCAAACATCAGAGGAACACCAGCCAGCCCAGCCACCTGTAAACGGAGGCTTCCCTGTGGTGGTGCTAGGCAATAGCAGGTACTTAATTAATACTTGCTGAAATGCTGGGGTAAAATCAGTCCAGGGGAGAGCATTATTTGCATTTGGAGAACATGTGGAGAAGCATGATCAAAGAGCACCAGCTTTGCCACGTATTAGCTGTGTCACCAGGGAGATGTCACTCACCTCTCTAGAGTTCCCTGATCCAGAAAAAGGCATTCACAATAGAAGCTCCTGGATACAGAAATGGAGGAGTTTGTTGTTGTTGTTGTAGACGGACACAATATCTTTATTTTATTTATTTTTTTAATGTGGTGCTGAGGATCAGACCCAGTGCCTCAGGTATGCAAGGCAAGTGCTCAACCACTGAGCTACAACCCCAGCCAGAGATGGAGGAGTTTTATTCTTGGTTTCCAGGTTTTTGATTCTGTCATATCTTCTTTCTTTTCTTTTAATTTTTTTTTCCGTTTCGTTTCTTTCTTTCTTTCTTCCATTTTTTTGGAGGGGGGAATCAATTTTTTTTCCTTGATATGGGGAGTTAAACCCAGGGGTGCTTTACCATTGAGCTAGATCCCCAACCCTATGTAATTTTTCTCTTTTTTTGTGTGTGTGTGTAATTTTTCTCTTAAAACAAGGTCTCACTAAGTTGCCCAGACTGGCCTCAAACCCATGATCCTTCTGCCTCGGCCTCCCCAGTCACTGGGATTAGAGGTATACGCCACTGTGCTTGGCTTTTAACGGGACCTAGGGCCTCACACATGCTGAGCAAGTGCTCTGCCACTGAATCACACCGTTTGGGGTCAGCCTTTGCCCTCACAGACACACTTTCCATCAGCACCCATTCCATCCCTTCCCTTCTTTCCCTCTTTTCCTCTCCTTTCAGACACCTGGCCTCTAAGGGCTCCATTGGAGTGTGCTTTGCACCTTTGGGCTCTGTCACCAGCACAGGATGACTCCTTTAGAGAGTTCATGAGAATGAGCGAGAGCATCTCCCACCTTTGAAGGCAGATGGGGAGCTGATCTCTACTCAGACCCTGCGGCTAATGAGACAGTCATTTCTGGGAAAGTCTCTTAACTCCCAGAATCCAAATGGCTCCAGCCCCTTGTCACGAATGTTCCTTCCTGAGGTTCCTGGTCTCCATCAGGGTCCTTACCAGCCAACAGCCTTGAAACCTGGGAAGACAGCATCTCCTGAGTCCTCAAGGAGGACAAGGTCTGCAAGACGCCAGAGAGAGGGGAATTGTTTGGAGGATTAGGAAGCTTACCTCTCACAAGGGAGGGCGTACTTGCATGAGTCAGACCTGACATTACACAGACAACCTGCAATAAATGGAAAACAATTTTCTTACTGAGTGCTGAGGAGCTATACCATTCATTATTTATTTTTTTATCTTTATTTTTTGCAGTACTGGTGATTGGACCCAGCGCTGTGCACAGGCCAGGCAAGTGCTCTACCCCTGACCTACATTCCCACCCCTTTTACATTTTTTTTTTTTTTTTAGATGTAGTCTCACTAGGTCATCCAGGTTATGGCAAATTTGGATCCTCTTGCCTCAGTCTCCTGAGTAACTGGGATCATAGGTGTGCGTGACTGAGCCTGGCAAGTCAGACCATTTAGAACAAAGCAGATTTATTCAGAGAAGACTTCTTACATGAAGTGCGTAAGGGCTAGAAAAAGAGGTGCTGGGAAGGTACCCGGAGAGAGAAGAGTACCCTGGCTCCTCTCAGGGTAGGAGGGTGGATTGTGTTGTCTTCAGGAACCAAAGATCTAGTTCCTGAGACAGACTGGAGACAAAAGCCATCAGAATGAAGCAAGATTGGCTGGAGGGGCAGGGAGAGACCTGCCTCTCAGAGCCGCTGGGCTGAACCCAGGGGTATTAGACTATCAGCGGGATGGGCAGAGGCCTGGGCTGCTGTGCCACTTCCTTCCTGGGAAAGATGCAAATGGTGGCAGCTACTCCCTAGCCCTGGATCCAGGCAGGACTGTTTTCTGGGAAAAGCCCACCCTGCCAGAGGAGAGGGCAAGGTCAGGTGTGGGTCTTCATATGACTTTCTGTAATAGTTCTCCCTTTGTAGCCACTGCTCCTGAATCCTTGAACTCAACCAACAGAGGATGGAAAATACTTACTCTGTACTGAACACCCACAGACTTTTTTCCTTATCATCATTCCTTAAGTAATAAAGTATAACAACTATTTACATAGCACTATCATTGTATTAGGCATTATAAATAATCCAGACTTGATTTAAAGTATACAAGAGGAAATACTTCATCTTTTTTTATAGGGGATTGAGCACCCATGGACTTTGTTTTGCTTTTGTTTTTGAGACGGAAACTCATTTGTTGCCTAGGTTGATCTCAAACTTGTGGGCTCAAAAGAGTCTCTGGCCTCAGCCTCCCTAGTAGCTGGGATTACAGTCATGTGCCACCACCTCCCCACCCCCAGCATTTGTGAGACTTTTTTTTTTTTTTTTTTTAACATGCTAGGGATCAAACCCAGGGCCCAGGACCTCACTCTTGCTAGGCAAACGCTCTACAAGTGATCCACACCCCCCAGACTGAAATTGGTTTGCTGTTGTTTGTTTGTTTATTTTTATTTTTTGTGATGCTGGGGATCAAATCCAGGGCCAAGCACTAGGCAAGCACTCTACCTCTAAACTACACCCACAGCATATCCATGGATTTTAGTGTGAAGAGGGGTCCTGCAACCAGTTCCCCATGAATACTGAGTATGTGTGAGGTGGTGCATTTCTATGAGTGTGCATTTCTATGAGTGTGTATTTAAAGTGTGCATTTCTATGAGTGTGTATCTGAAATACATGTTTTTGTAAATCTGTGTAAATGGAAGTGTGTGTGTGTGTGTGTGTGTGTGTGTGGGATAGAGAGAGAGACAGAGACAGTTACAGAGAGACAGAGAAAGGCAAAAGCCTCTGGGCCGCTCCCCTAGTGTTTTTATTAACAGCCTATTTTGGTCATTTTCAGACTTTCTCTTTGATGGCTGAGCCCCCATCAGCCCTCCTGCTGAGCTAAGGCTGGAACCTGAGCTGGGCCCCACTGCCTCCTTTTGCTCTGTAATGTTGTGAATTGGCTGCAGAGAGCTCCAGGCCCAGAGCCCATCTGGAGAAAGGCCCCTTTCCTTGCTGACTAGGTTGATGACAGCTGGGACTGCAGGAAAGGAAGGAAAGAGAGACGCATGGTTATTTAGGGATGGATTCACCAATGCTTGTGCGGCATGCTTTTTTGGGAGGGAGAGTACTGGGGATTGAATCCAGGGGTGCTCTACCACCTAGCTATCTCCCCAGCCCTTCATATTTTGAGATTGGGTCTTGCTAAATTGCCCAGGCTGGTCTTGAACTTGGGATCCTCCTGCCAGCCTTCTGAATCACCTGGATAGCAGGCGTGCACCACCATGCCTGGCTGCAACATACATTTTTAAAGAGCTCCTTTTGTGCCGGGTGTTGTAGATAGAGTTATGACACAGCAGGGAATTCCTTATAGCCAAAGTTTCCTCAAGTTTCTCCTGAAATTTTCCTTTTCTAGAGAAGCTTAGTGGCTAACTAAAATGGGAAATGCTAGGTTTGTACCTTCCCACCTTCCCTCCTGAGGCTGGTAGACCAGGATGGAGCTTAAGCACTGTAGAATGGGGTGGCTGGTCAGCCCCTCTAGCAAGCTGGGCAAATATCTAGCACCCCAGGCCATAGCGGCTGCTTCATCCTCTGTCTCTCCAGGAAGGATTGATGTAACCTGATGGGAAGGCAGCTAAGGTCCTGGCCTTCCTGGTAGCCCTCAGTTCTGCATGCATGTAGCCCGAGACCAGAAACTTAAAGCTGCAGTCATGGGATTTTCCTTCTGTTTCCTTGGGGGAGGAGGATTGTGGCCCAGGGAACTCTGTGGATTCTTAGCTATTACACCAGACAGGGTGGGAGCTGGTGGCCCAGGAGCAGCGTCAGCCAGCGCAGCAGGGCTGGGCACTCCCCTGTCACTCTCCTGTGCATCCTCCATGGAAGAAGATGTACATTTGCTATTTCTGGGAACTTGGGTTATTACTGTTTTGTGACTGTGCCCTTCTCAGTACCCATTTGCCCTTTCACATTAGAAATTTTCTGACAGCAGATGAGGCATCTCTCTAGCACAGACCACCCCCAACTCAAGGGACCCTGTGTCTGTCTCACATTCAGAAAACGGGCTGGTATGTGTTTTCAGCTGATTATGAAACCACCTTCTTTTTTTAAGGGGGGATACCCAGGATTGAACTTAGAGGTCCTCAACCACTGAGCCACATCATCCCCAGCCCTATTTTGTATTTTATTAGAGACAGGTTCTCACTGAGTTGTTTAGCATCTCACTAATTTGCTGAGGCTGGCTTTGAACTCATGATCCTCCTGCCTCAGCCTCCAGAGTCACTGGGATTATAGGCGTACACCACCGCACCCCGTTTAGGAAACCACCTTCTTGCTGTGAGTCCCTGGGCTAACGTAACAGGAAGGTGAGAAACGAACGTAGAACAAAATCTTCACACAACTTCTTCCTCCATAATCCTCCAAAGACACCCCCAAGGCACTCTATGAAGATGTATCTATCTGCAGAAGTCAGAGAAACCAGAGGACAGAATCTCCATGCTTTCCCTCTATCAGAATAGGGAACCCCTGGTAAATCAAGCATGTAGCTAGACCCTGAAATCTGGGAGTGGCAAGGTCATGATTCAAATGCACAGCCCTTTTATCTCTGATCCTCAGCTTGCCCACATACCCGCCCCCATCCTGTTTAGTGAGATTTTAGTAAATTGGAAAAATCTCTCAAGGCCTCCATAAGAGATATCGAAACAGCTCAACAGACCCTTGCTGGTGGTTTTATGCAGTTCTCTGGCTCCTGCTAATGAATAATTCAGCCTGGCTGGGTAGTGAGACAGGTCAGACAACGGGCTACGTGCACGCCAGAGAGAGAGCCTGGGCCCTGACAGAAGCCCATTTCCAAACGCCCTGAGGGAGATGAAGAAATAGACTGAAAGGAGAGGTGGGAGCCAGGCCCGGTGGCAGGCAGGGAGAGCTGGGCAAGGGGGCTGCACGGGGTGATGGGCTTCTGTGGAGGCTTAGGAGGACAGGTCACATCCTGTGGAGACCCAGTGAGATCATACTGCAAGGCAGCTGTCTGGAGCAGCAGGCCGACAGGGCGAACAGATGCCAGATGGGAGGGCCTGGTGTGGAGAGGAACGGGGACAGAAAGAGCAGAAAGCAGAAAGAAATGAAAAGACCTTGGGGAACAGGACAAACAGGGTTGGCAGGACTGGTGGCCAGGCTGCAGCTCCTGACAGGGATAGTCCTCAGGCCTTAGAGGAGGGGGCCCAGAAAGGGGAGAGTCCATTGTGCTGAGGAGAATGGGGGGTGGTGCAGGGAAGGGGACAGGGACAGGCAGGGGCCTGGAAGGTGCAGCGGGCCATGCGGGGAGAGGTTCTGCACCCAGGTCTTCTGTACCAAGCCAGCCCCTGGGTGACGCTGGCACTGTCAGGTGTGTGTCCTTTTCACTTCTTGTCCTGTGTCCACCCTCCCACCCGGCCCACTGGGGGCAGTGCTGGTGGTTTTTAAGAATGGAAAGAACGCATTTACTATACAAGGTGACATTTTGGCCAACAAGAGGCCCCGTGTATGACAATAGCTCATAATGGAGCTGAAAGATTCTGATTGCCTCGTGACATCATGGCACAACGCAGGGCTGGAGTTGGTAACAATGCTGGCGTGGTCACACCTGCGGCACTTCCAGGCATCTAAAAGTACAGCACATACAATTATGTACAGTGAATAATACATAATAGTTGATAATGACGAGTGACGATGTTCTTTTATGTAGTTACTATGCAGTACTTTTTATTGTTATTTTAGAGTGTACTCTTTCTACTTATAAAAAATATTTTTTCCCCCTGTAAAACAGTATGCTGCCTTATGCTGGTAGCAGCTTCATACATCTGTGTTTATGCACACCGCCCCCCTCTATTTTTTTTTGGTGATACCTGGGAATGAACCCAGGCAAGTGCTCTACCACTGACTCACCATACTAGCCTTTTTAAACATTTGAGTCTTGCTAAGTTGCAGAGGGTGGCCTCAAACTTGCGATCTGATCCTCCTGCCTCAGCCTCCCGACTAGCTGGGATTATATGCATGCGTTACCATATCACCACATCTGGCCCTGCATCTCTTGATTGTATCAAAAGAGGCCATGTCAAGTGATTGATCTGTATCATTTAGTTTTGTGTAAATACACTCTGTCATAGACTTACAATGAGGACATCACCTAAAGATGCATTTATCAGAACCTATCCTCATTATTAAGTGATGTATGTCTCAAGTCTCTAATTCAAAATGCTTTTGCAGTTCTGGGGATGGAACCCAGGACCTCGCACATGCTAGGCAAGAACTCTACCACTGAGCTACATCCCCAGCCCTAAATTTCAAAATGCTGAACTCCTTTCTGCCACCCATTCATGTAAGAACAATTCCCTCCCCATCTTCTCACCATCTTTTTTACATACTCCCTCATTAAAAAATATTAATAATAAAAAAAAAAAAATATATATATATATATATATATATATATATATATATATATATATATATATATATAATGTTTTCACATTTTCTTACTTTCCCTGGGATCAGGACAACTGTTTCCTGCACAGAAAGGAGCTTGGTAAGTGCTCACAATTCCTCCAGGAAGCAGGGGTGTTTTGCTAGTTGTAACTATTGTTACATCACATTAGAGTTTAAGCTTGCTGTTGTCAGTATCTTTAAATTGATGGCAATATACATAAAGGCTTTATCTAAATAAATGCATGCAGGCCTGGGGATGTGGCTCAAGTGGTAGTGCGCCCGCCTGGCATGCGTGCGGCCCGGGTTCGATCCTCAGCACCACATACAAACAAAGATGTTGTGTCCGCCGAAAACTAAAAATTAAATATTAAAATTCTCTCTCTCTCTCTCTAAAAAAAAAACCAAAACAAACAAACAAAAAACACACCGTTGTACATCTAGTGGGACACTTAAAAAAATAAATAGATAAATAAATGCATGTATCTGTGGGTGCGACGAATTCATGGGGGAGAGATCCATTAGCAGCAAATGAAGAGCAGAAAAGGGGAGAGAGGGAGGCAGCCGAGGCCAGGGCCTGAGAGCAACCCCAGGACCCAGGACCAACTCAGGGAGAGGTCCTTGGCATCTTGTCAGAAGTCAAGTGGGGCTCTTAGAACTGCAGCCAGAAGAAAGTGAGGTTAAGGGAGCCAGGCACGGCCACCTTGCTCATCTCTGATCTCAGCCATGTTCCCAGCAGACAAGACACGAGATGCCTGCACTTCCCAAGGACACCAAAGCAGTGGGATGATCTGAAATAAAAAGGCTAAATGGGAGTGAGAAAATTCCAAGGGATGTTGCCTCCCCTTTCCCAGTGGAAACACAGTAGCTCTTTGAACGGAAGCCAGATGAGCAGAGCAAAGCTCCTACCATTTGAATTTTTATGAATCTTATTACTATCAGCCATGCTATAAATGATTAATAAGGCGTTTGAATTGGTGGTATTGTCCAGTGGAGACAAGGAAGGAAGGAAGGAAGATTAATATTTATGGAATACGACATATATCAGACTTTCTGCTCCAAGCTTTCGTATACATTATCTCGCGCAGTTTAACCTAGTTTGAGGTTAACTCCTTGCCTCCCACAGCGTCTCCCTGTTTACCGCTCCTCCATCTATACTAACTCAGTGCCTCCATCTGAGTCTTTGAAACACAGGGTGGTATTCCCTATGAGTTTCTGTCCCCACAAAACTGCCCTCTGGGAGCCCCAGTATCAGGGGAACGGGTCATCAGGTCTCCTGTCCTAGCATTGACTCATACACTAAATCAGGAGTGAGCAGAGTCAGTTAGTTGGAGACCTGGGGAACAGGCTTGGAGGAGGAGCAAGAGGAATTCCTTTATTTGATTCACTTATTTTTATGTGGTGCCAAGGTTTGAACTTAGTGCCTCCCATGTGCTAGGCAAGTGCTCCAGCCCCCTCTCTCACTTTTTCCCTGGAGCTCAGGAGCTGCTTCTCAAACCTTGGCCAGCTCTGATCTAGGCCTGTTTTGTACACAGCTGTGCCTGCCACATAGTAGGCATTCCGATATTTGCTGAATGAGTCTCCTCCTTTCTTCCCCTGGAGAGACATCCTTTCCTAGGAAGTTTGTATCCCTCTGCCCTTGCCCTTGCTCCGTGGTAGCCCTGTGGGAATTCGATGGGGAGGTGAGGGTCCTGGCTTTTGTCACTTAGCTTCTTTGGGGTTCTGGCCTCCCTGCAGGCTCAGCCGGCTAAAGTGGAAAACCTGGTGCAGCCGGGAAGGATTGAGAGAGGGTTCTTTTTAGCAAATTCCAAACATGGTCATCATAGGCTGTCATCTCAGAGTACCCAGATGCAGTCCCAAGAAGGGGGAAGTAGGGGGCGTGGCAGGGGCTGAAAGGCTTGTGACAGGCGAGGTGAGAGGAGGTGGAAGGCACCAAGGAATGTCTGCCACTCAATGGGGATTGTCCCAAACCTTTCCCCTCCACTCCACAAATCTGAAGAGATGCCTGGGCTGGGGTGTAGTGAAACCTCCCTCCCCCAGGTTCTGTCCCTACTAGAGATTGGCCATAGTTCCTGAATCCTCTCTGCCCAGGTCATGATTTGTGAAGCACATTGAACCTCTGCAGTCCAAGAATCCTGGGCAGGAAAATTCCTGCAGAATCTCCCTCCTGGTCTAGGGCACTGTCCCTCCCAGTTAGTAAGCTGGTCAGTCTCCTCCAGGGTCAGTCTTCCTGTTGCCCTTTCCAGCAAGGTCAATTCTTGAACAAGGTTAAGTCCATTCTGCTGTAGCATTGGGAGCACACTCCTGGGCTTCTGGTAGACATGGCCCTTGGCTTTGGCAGGGAATAACTCTTGGGTCCCAGTGCCAGCACCTTGGGCAGAGGCCAGAGACTGGACTGGCAGCTCTCATTTTGGCCAGTGGCAGGTGGGCTCCCCTTCATGGATCTGTAGGATCAACTCTTCTATAGACAGGAAGAACACATGGCTGTTGTCATGGTGTCCCAGGATTGTCCCCCAGAAGGAACACAGGTTAGAAGCTACAACATGTTGATTCTTTTTACATGCTGACCATTTTGTACCCAAAATTCAAGGAATTACTTCCGAGTCCCACAGTTTTCCTAGTCAATATCAATCCTGCCGCAGAGTCTCCAGGTCACCCAGCTAGTCCAGCTCAGAGGGACCCAAGTTGGGAAGCTCTCCCTCGGGGCTGGGGTGGGCTGGGTGCTTCTATCACATGCGCTCTCCGTGTTATCTAGAGGAGCCCCCAACAGGGCGGTAAGCTGGGAGCTGCTCTCTGCCTGTCTAGGATTTTTGCCAGGGCTCAAGGAGGACAGTGGGTCATTGTCATTTGCTTTGGCCCATGGCGGCCCATTGCCCTGCTTCTTCTCTGGGGCTCCCTCTGTCTCCTTCCTGCACCTCCCTTCTTGGTAATTAACAGGGCCTGGGAGGGCGTCCTGCCAACAGACGGCCAGAAGGCAGAGCGGCAGCCGTGGCAGTGCGGTGCCAGCAAAAGGACGGGCGATTAAAACAAAATGATTCATCTTGGGAATGAGTGCGAAGCGCTTTCCATTTACAGGAGTAGGGGCTGGGCTCCAAACAGCCTGCATGGGCTCTTTGGGGAGACAGAGTCTGGGCCATTGACCATTAAGTAATGAGCTCCTCTGAGTGCTCCCTGCTGACTCGGCGGACGGGGGATCTGGCTGGCGATGTGGGCGGAGAACCAGGGAAGGGGCAGGAGACCCAGGCTGCTCAGCTCTGTTAGGACACAGGGAAAAGCAGGGCAGGGCTCCTGTAGGCAGCGACCCTGGAGATCTGGAGTGGTCCTGGGCACCCTTGTTAATGGAGACCTCTAGAAAACCACTGGGCTGAGGTCACCTAACACTTTGCTCTGCCACCAGGGATTCTAGAAGCCACAAGGTGATTTAAAGACCAATTGTTGAGTGTGCCAGCCATGGCGCTGGACACTGGAGAGCTGGTAAAGAATAAGGCAAGGATCTTGTCCTCAAGGGACTTACATGCAGGGTTGGATGGTTGGCAGATCAACAGAGGAGACACAGGAGGTCCGTGATAGAGATGGGTAGGGGCCACAACGGGTGCCCCGAGATGGGGAGAGGCCAACCTTGCTTGGGGAGGTGGGGGCGGGTCAGGAAGGCACCCAACTGACTCTTGCCTGGGGTCCTAAAGATGACTAAGTCTTTTCCAGGTGCAGTGGTGGTGGCAGAAGCGTGGAGTGTGGGGATTAATCCAGCTGAGAGATGATCCCGAGGAAAGGATGTGAAGAGGCTGGAATCTGAATGGCCTGGCGAAGTAGGAGGGAAAACGAGAGGGGACAGGCCAGGTCCAGGGAACCTGGGAATGCCATGCTAAAGATCTTGTAGTGACTCAGGAGGCAAAAAGAGCGCCTGAAAGGGTTAAAGAAAGGATGTGATGCTGTTGGTTTGCATTTTTAAGAAACTTGGAGCCACCGTGGGGCTTTTTAATATCTCATACAAGGCAGTAGGGGGCTGGGGACATAGCTCAGTTGGTAGAGTGCTTGCCTAGCATGCACAAGGCCCTGGGTTCAATCTCCAGCATCACCAAAAAAATAAGTAAAGAAAGGCAATCCACTGAAGTCTAAAAAAGAATATGAAACATGTATGTTAAATTGTTAGCTTTTATTTTAAAAGGGGAATGGATAAATGACTGTATGCTATTTTATTCTGTGCTTTAAATTTTTAAACTTCATAATTAACAATTAGTTCTCATGTATCCATATGATACAGTATCAGGCAATGTTGAAAAATGAAGGTGAAATAAATATTGTCATGACAAAATGCCTGTGATTTATTTTTAAGTTGCAGAAGAGCATGTGAGTGTGTGTGTGTGTGTGTGGTGTGTGTGTGTGTGTGGTGTGTGTGTGTGTGTGTGTGTGTGTGAGAGAGAGAGAGAGAGAGAGAGAGAGAGAGAGATACACTGGGGATTGAATTCAGCAGAGCTTTACCACTGAACTACATCCCCAGTCCTTCTTTTATTTTTATTTTGAGGCAAAGTCATATTGCTCAGGCTGGTCTCAAACTTGCAATCCTCCTGCCTCAGCCTCTCAAATAGCTAGGATTACAGGTGTGTATCACTGCATCTGGCATAATTCTGTTTATATTAACAACAACAAAAATAAGTGAAATGAATCTGAAAGAAAACAAACGAGACCACTAAAATGGTACAGTTATTGTTGAGAGGTGGACTTTGGAAATGGATAGAAAGAAGGGGGCATTTTCATTTTCTAGTCTATGCCTGTTAGAATTGTAGAGCTATATAAAGACATGTAAACCCCTGCCTTCCAGGGCACACAGAGGGGCAGACATACACAAAAAACTGAGAAGGTGGAAATTATTTGGCAGATGTATAAATAAACATAAGAAAAATAATACAAAGAGAACACAATAAAGGGGCCCCTCTCCTAGCCTGGAGGAGGCGCCCACTCAGTGAATATTAACAACTCATATTATTAAGGAAAAAAAAAAAAACAAACACAGTTCCATACAGTGGTGCACGCAAAGCAAGTGCTCTACCACTGAACTACGGCTCCAGCCCTTATTTTTTATTTTTTAAAGAGAGAGTGAGAGAGAGAGAGAGAGAGAGAGAGAATTTTTAATATTTATTTTTTAGTTTTCGGCGGACACAACATCTTTGTTTGTATGTGGTGTTGAGGATCGAACCCGGGCCGCACACATGCCAGGCGAGCGCGCTACCACTTGAGCCACATCCCCAGCCCTCCAGCCCTTATTAAATTTTTATTTTGAGACAGGATTTCACTAAATTGTCCAGGCCAGCCTTGAACTTGTGATCCTCCTGCTTCAGCCTCTGGAGTCGCTGGGATTACTGGTTGTGCCGCGGACTTGGCTAGTGCCCTGTTTTTCAGCACCCCGGAAGCCCTGGAGTTCCCTGGAGTTCCAGCCCGGGGTCACTGCTTGGTTTTGTACACTTTCTTCTGGGGCGGGCTCGTCCACTTTCCTTTACTGAAACTATGATCCAAATGTTGATGAAGCCCAGATCCGCGACTTCAGCTGTCGGTCTCTTCCCTTAGTGTCAGATGCCTGGATTCCAGTGCCTGCCAGACACGTGCCCTCAAGTAGTCTACAAACACTCTGCACTCAAAGGATGTCAAACATGTCATCATCCTTCCTCCCTCGTGCTGACTGTTGTCTTCTTTCTGGGTCCTGCATCTTGGGTAATGACACACATCTTTCCCTTTGACAATGACAATCCACTCCTAATTGGTCTCCCTGAGACAGCCTTCCTCCACCTACATTTATCTCTCACACAATAGTCAACGTGACAATCCTCAAATGTAAATCTTATCACACCACTCCCCGAGAACCAGTCAATGACTCCCCGTCACTTGGCCACTGAAGTCCAGACTTCTTAGTTTGGGACAGGTGGCTCCCTGCCTCTCCAGCTCACCTCATGTCCATGTCTGCCTGTGTCCCATTCCACAATTAATTCCAGGTGCAATGGTGGTGGGCAGAAGCATGGAGTGGGGGATTCATGCAGCTGGAGAGATGATCCCGAGGAAAGGATGTGAAAAGGTCCAGGCCTCCACGTGTTGGCGCATGCATGCTGTTTGCTCGGCTAGGACCCCTTTCCTCTTTCTTCCCAGAGCCAACCCCTCCTTCAACCCAGTGGACGCTTCCTCCAGACTAGGAGAGGGGCCCCTTTATTGTGTTCTCATCGCATTGTTTTCCTTATGTTTATTTGTACATCTACTAAACAATTTTTACCTGCTCAGTTTTTTGTGTATGTCTGCCCCTCTGTGTGCCCGAGAAGGCAGGGGTTTGGTGTCTTTATATCATCATATACTTTTATGTCCGTGTGCCTTTGCACAGTGCCTGGCATATAGGAGGTGTATAATAAATGTTTGATGAATCACATCTGTTCATCTGCCCCTGCCTGCCTTCATCCTCTGGTGGCAGCAAGCTTTGTCTCACACTTTCTACTTCTCCATCAGGATTTCCGTTCCAGCCCTTGGCTCCTTGGGTCCAGCCCCTGCTCCACCTTCCTCCGCTCTGTCTCGATCGATCGCCAGCTTGGCCCCATGTTTTCCCCTTAATTCTTCTGCTTCTTCCCTTTTATTTTAAGCAGCCCTTACCCTCCTCCCGTTCCCTTCCAGATGCTTCTCTCCCACTCTTCTCCCCTGGAGAGTGGGGGGCACTCAGGGCAGTTCCAGCCCACTCCTGGCCCAGGTGTCTGCAGCAGGACTTTGCATAATTACCTTCACAATGGGGCCTAATGACTGTAAAGCGTTTTCTTCTCAACCCACACGATTTCAGATTTACAGCTACTCAGGCCTCACGGTGCTAGCGGGGTGCACACCCCACTTGCCTCTCTGGAGAGTCTTTCGTAAGAAGTACCTTCACAGCCCTTTACAGAAGGGGGTCACTTAGGCTAACAGCTTTTCTTTCTACTCCTTGTAAACATCAGAACCCACCAAGTGTCACTTTTTAATTCTCAGTACCCCTTCTCTGTAGAAAGGACACCCCGCCGTACACCCAGCCCACATTTGACATTTCATAGCTGAGCTTATTTCATGCAAGGAATCCCGGGGATAGACATAGTCACTCCATCATTCACTCACACTCTTCTGAATCTCCTCCTGATGTCACTCACTGGAGTGGGGACTGAGGATACAGACAAGGGGTCACAGATGAGTGTACTCACTCTAAGACCCAGGGAATCTCACAGTGTAGTGAGGAAGACAAATCTGAAAGCAGTTTTAATAAAATAAGTCCTTGGCAGAGGCCAAAACATATCAATTGCCGCAGGAACACAGCATAACTAGGTAGGGAGAAGGTTTTACAGAGGTGACATTTGAGGAATGAATGGAAATTGATGAAGCAGATGAGAGGACATCTGTCATGATTTTTATGGTGCTGGGGATTGAACCCAGGGCCTCACACATGCTAGGAAAGAGTTCTATCACTGAGCTACATTCCTAGCCTTTTTAATTTTATTTTAAGACAGGATCTTGCAAAGTTGTCCAGGCTGGCCTCAAACTTGTGATCCTCCTGCCTTGGTCTCCCAAGCAGCTGGGATTACAGGTGTGTGCCACCCTGCCCAGCCATCTGTTATGTTTTTGATTGCCCAGTTTAGAATCAGCCTTCCTATCTCGGGGTGCACCTGATCCCAGGAGTCCTGGTGGAGGGAGGATTCTACCTTCTACATTTGCTGCACACACAAGGCCAGGGTCTTTGTCTCCCTGCTGTCCGTACCCAAGGCACCATGAACAGAGTGAGGGTAAGTCCTGGAACCTGAGCTCAGCCAATCTGATGTCTCCATAAGGTCATTGGGGCTTGGAAGCTCCAGAGGCTAACAGAAAAGGAAGAGACAATAGGTGATCGTTCATGGCAATGTGGCCTGGTCTAGAGTCCTTGAGCACCAAGTGTCTGCTCTGGGGGGCTAGGGTGGGTGGGAATTGTGGATATGACTGGGGGAGTTCTCTGCCATGTGACTGGGGGAGTTCCCTGTCATCCAGCTTCCCTTGTCCCTGACTGGGAGAGCTACTGCCCATCAACTCTTCATTTCAACCAGAAATTGGCCTTCTCAACAGGATCCCTCTCATGTTGGTTGTCTGCTTCCAACCAGACATCTTCCCTTGGGTGCTTCCTGAGACACGTACTCTTCAACGTCCTTAAGGGTTGCGTGGCTGATCAGCGGAAGGGTTGGCTGCATGGATGATGTCAGTATATGGAAAGAAGGAGTGGCCTCTGTCCCAAGCCTAGGCCACCATGTGCTCAGGACCCATTGGATGCAAGACTGTGGACCATGGACTCTGGAGTCTTCTTGCCAGTGGAACCACAAGGGTTGTCTGGCCTAAGCTCCCACTCAGAGATGGAGTCTCCTTTACAAGAGCCCCCTCCGATGGGCACCAGCATCTGCTTGAACTCAGGGAGCAGCTTGCTCTTGGTGACACTGAGCAGGGTATTTGGTGACCTGCTCAAGGTCTCAAACACCCTGTGACTCTGCCACAGAGCTTCTGATCATTTCTCCACATTCTCTCTTGCTGTTCTCCCCCTTGCTCCCTAGGACTCACCCAGGACAGCCTGCCTTGTTAGTGCTCCCTTCCCTGAGGTGCAGGGCGTGGTGGCCCCTGTGGGCTCCCCAGCCAGGCAGGCAGGGCTCAGAGGACAGGATGGTGCGGTGTGGATGTGTTGGGGGCAGGGTGGATTTTCCCCTTATTTGTTTTTCATTTTCTCTCCTCCTGCTTGGCTGGGCTTGGGTAATTGGTGCCGTGGGTGTGTGGGGGTGGTAAGAGCTTGCGTGTGTGCACACACGTGTGCGTGTACAGCTGTGTGGGAAGGCGTCCATGCAGGAGGCTTCAAGACTGAGTGGCCTCTCCTTGCCCGCTGACTTGGGCTCTGACAGCGCTCCCACTGATTTGGCCTTACAAAGTTTTCTGGTGTTGACAGGAACAGAAACAGAAGATGCAGATAGGCTGTGCCGTTTCCTTGGCAACCTCAAAACACTGGTGGGGGAGGGAAGGGTGGGAACCCGAGAGAGGGAGTGATTGGTTTCCACCACCCAGCTCCATCCCGTCCCCCTCTCTACCCCTCAAAATAGCTCTGGATACAATGTTGATCCAGTCCTAGCGCTCTCTTCCCTGGCCCACCGGAAAGGACGTGGGACACCGGGCAGAGGGGGAGAGACAGGCTCTAGAACCTGCTTCCCACAGGAATCTGGCTCCCCTTGCTCTCCTTTCTAACTGGGGTGACTCGTCTCCCTCCACCCCTCACCTCCCTTACTTCCTTATCCTGGAGCTTTAAGGACCCCTCTCCCCACAGCATCCCCCAAGGAAAACCAGAGGCTCCCAGGGTCTGTGCCCGGGAGGAACAGGGCTGGCAGGAATCGAGGGGTGGGTGCCTCCCCTTCCCCCCAGTCACTGAACCTTGGGACAGTTCCATTCCTAGAAAGCGGGAGTCTGAACTGATTTGGAGGCGGAAGACAGACTGTTCATTAAGAACAAAAGACATTTATTAGTAATTAGTGAAACTGCCGCCCCCACTGCAAGATCCCCTGACTGCAAGATCCCCTCCTCAGGGGAAGTGCTCACAGCGCCTGCCCGAAAAGCAGCTCTCAGGCTCCATTCTGGAGAGCCTAGGCCCTTTCCTGAACGTCGGCCTGGGGGAGTTCATTGGTCCTGTCCCCTGACCCCTCTCACCTGTCGCCAGGATTCCTTTACCTGAGCATCAGCGGGGTTCTGGAGACGTTCTGTGGAGATTTTAAAAACAAAGCCACCCTGATGCTGCCCTGGTGCTGCAGTTACACTTCAGTGGCGGCCACAGGGCCTGTTCTTGGCATGAACCAGACACCAAGGAAGGGACCCCGCTGAGTTCTCACAGAGGCCTGTCCTTGACCGGATGTTGGATGTATTTAGGGAGCAGCCTGAAGACAGGAGAGGAGCCAGAGTCACTGCAGGTCCCCTGGGCCATACGCTTTCCCAGGCTCCCCTGAGGAGCCAGTCTGGAGGAAGGGCAAAGGTGGAGGAAGGGCAGAGGCTGGGAGTGAAAAGGCCAGATTTCTTGTCTGGCTTAGGCTCTGACCAGCTGTGGGCGGGAGGGAAACAATCACGCTTCTGGTGGCCACGTTCTCAAATACTGGGACACAGTCTGACAAGCGATGGGGTGTGGAAAGGGACAATGGAGCGGGAAATTTGCAGAGTAACCGATGGTGGCCACGATCATGATCTCTCAGCTTTCCGAGTCCAACCCTCTCTCTCTCTCCAGTTCTGCCCGGCCCATACCCCCCAGGATGGTTCTCCAGATCCATTGGCTTTCTGCTTCTGGAGGGTCCAGGGCATGGTCCCCCTGTCTCCACCCCATCAATTGCCTGGAGGTGCAGAGAACGGCTCGGGGGAGTCTTCGTCTGTCCCCTCTCCATCAGCAAGTCTGTCTGAGAGCTCTTCTTCTGCCTGGCCATGACCCCCACCTCCACCTCCCCAAGAGGCTCTGTCACCCTCAGCTCCCTCCAAAGGTCCAGCACCGACTCACCCTCTCCTGCCCCAGCCCACTCCCAGGGAAAAGGGGCAGCTGTCCACCCCTACCTTCTGGCTCTGAGCTCCCCAGGCAGCCTACCCGAGGGAACAGAGACCACTGAGTCCTGAGGTTGCCCCATCCCCAGCCAACTCCAAGGGGGGACTAGGCAGCTTTGAGAATGTGATAAACGTAAGATGCTAAGAACTGATTACGGAGAAGGTAAAGTATCCAGCCAGAGGGAAGAGCCAGGAGGGAGGGAGAAGGACCAGGATACCCAGGCTTGTTTCTCTTGTTTAATTCTTGATTTGTTCTATCTGTGTTGTCGACTCTGGAATGTTTTCCCCAAATATTACATAAGCGTATATATCCCATTTAAAGAAAGGGGACTTTCCTCAGATAACTTAAGAGGAAATGGGGGCAATGGATACAAGGGTGACTTCTCAATCGGGGTGCCATGTTTTGGGGGGATTCGCTGAGGTCCTTATTTGGAGAGCCAATACCTTGGTTTCCACTGTTTGACCTCCTCACTGTGGCACTCATCAGTTGCCTGCTTCCCTAGGCCAAGGAGGCCCCTGGGTGTTTTCTGGGTCTGGCAGCCCTGGCGGGAAGTGAGCAGGCGAGGGGTCCATGGTGAACCCCCACTATCTGGGCTTCATCAGGTAGGGGAGCCTCTGAGAAGGCCACCTGGGAAGGCCCAGAAAAGTGAGGGCAGAAGATGTCAGCAGAGGGAGGAGGAGGAAGAAGGAGGAGCAGGAGGAGGAGGAGGAGCAGGTGGATGAGCAGAAGGAGGAGGAGGAGCAGGAGCAGGAGGAGCAGAAGGTGAAGGAGAAAGAGGAGGAGGAGGAGGAGGAACAGGAGGAGCAGGAAAGGAGGAGGAGGAGGAGGAGGATCAGGAGGGGGAGTAGGAGGAGGAGGAGAAGGAGGAGGAGAAAGAGGAGAAAGAGGAGGAGGAGAAGGAGGAGGAGCAGCAGGAGGAGGAGAGCAGGAGGAGCAGAAGGAGAAAGAGGAGGAGGAGCAGAAGAAAGAGGAGGAGTAGGAGAAGGAGGAGCAGCTGGAGGAGGAGGGGAAGAAGAAGGAGGAGGAAGAGGGGAAGGAGGAGGAGGGGAAGAAGAAGGAGGAGGAAGAGGGGAAGGAGGAGGAGGAGAAGCTATGATTAGATTCGGTGGTAAGAGAGGAGGTGCCAGTCCTACTGGGTGGGCGGAGGGGCAGTCCAGGCTGGGGTTTGCGTTGCCTGGGCTGAGCCTGAGGGAGCCGTGGGTGGGGATGTGAAGTAATGGGATCTCTAGTTTCTGAAGACTTTGCTGGAGGCTCTGGAGACAAGTGTGGGCCATTAAACTAGGTGACACTGTTAGGGCATTTTGAAGCCAAGGAGACTAGGTATCTCTGGAGCCTTTCTGCCCAGCTCCCTTTTTTACTATTTTCCTAGGGCAGATGTAACAATTTACTACAAATATGGAGTTTACAATAACAGAAATGTGTTCTCTTGCAGTTCTGGAGAACAGAAGTCAGAAATCAAGATGTTGGCAGGTTGGGTTCCTTCTGGAGCTCAGAGGGAGAATCAGTTCCACACTTTTCTCCCAGCTTCTGGTGCTGCTCACAACCCATGGAATACCTTGACCTGTAGACACACCCATTCCCACTCTCTCCATCTTCAAATGACATCTCCAGGTGTCATCTCCTCTTCTTAAAAGTATAGCAGTCATTGGACTCAGGCCCTGCCCCCAAATACAGGATGATTTCTTCTTGAGAGATTGGAGGATACCTGCAAAGGCCTTATTTCAAATAAAGTCCCAGCCTGAGGTTCTTGTTGGGAATGGATATTTGGGGAGACACTGTTTAACCCACTCTATTCCTTCATTCCATCGTCACACTGGAGTTCCAGAGGGGACAAGAAGACCTCCTCAAGTTGGACCACTAGTCACACAGGGGCAGGATGTTCAGAGGACACATCAGAACCTGATGCTCTGACCCACTTCTTCCACCTCCTGCCTATCCTGAGTTTCCTAGAAAGTTGCAAAATAGAATATGATTGAACCCCATTCCCCAGGGATGAGCGGGGATGGTCCTCTACCCCAGAGAGAGGCAGATGGCTGGAATATTTCCTTGGGAAATAAATCACACCCCAAACGACTCTCTGTTAGTTGGAGTGGTGTCTCCCTTGAGCCTACCTTAATCCATCTTGCAGCGGCTCCCGTCCTTCCTCTTGGTGTGTCCTTGAGGTTGTGTGTCACAGCTCTTCCTATCTGCTGTTCTCCCATGGCTCAGCCCCCATTCATCATCTCGCCCTGATTTGGGAGGGGGCGTTTTTGCCCAGAGAAGCCATGTCAGGGGCATTCAGAAAGTCGGGGATGAAGTGACCCACCAAGATGCACGGATTTGCCATTTTCCCTATAAGCCATCTCAGCTCTCAGTTTGGGTCCCTCCCTCTGCCTCTCCTGCTCCAGGGCTGGTGACAAGCTGAGCTGTGACTCTCTCCTCCTCGCCTCACCGCTCTTAGCCATCCCCATCCACCACCAACTCTGCACAATTACTCTTTAGTGAAAGAGGATACGGGCAAGACAAGCTTCAGGTGGCAGGGCCATCAGTCACCTTAACATGCTGGAGCCAGCAATCACCTTGATAAATCACCTCCAACTCCCACCACGAATGGGCTGCAGAGGGGAGAAATCAGAGTAAGGATCCCCGCTGAGTCCGTCTCCTTTTGGCAGGTTCAGGGGAAAAGGGGCCAGGTTTGCTTCTTTCAAACATGAGGGCAGCAAGCAGTGGAAGGGGCAGGAGATACCACAGTTTGAGGGTTGAGCTGCTCTCATTCCTGTCTTAATTGATAGAACTAAGGATATAGAGTTTAGGAGTCTGGCGGTAAAAGCCGGTTCTGCCCAGGCAGAGCCCCAGGGTGTGTAAGTCCTGAGGAACAGAAAGCCAAGAGTGAGGGGTTGTGGGGTTGCCACAGACTAGTGCCTACGATGGAATAAGGATCCAGGCCCCAGATCCCCTGTGTTCTTTCCAAAGCCATGAATTTCATTTAGGGGCTGGGCCTGTATCTCAGTGGAAGAGTGCTTGCCTAGGATGCATGGGGCTCTGGGCTTTACTCTCAGTACCTCTAAAAAAAAAAAAAAAAAAAAAAAAAAATTAGGAATTTCACCTTAACACAATTGTTTTACTCAGCTTTTTTTTTTTTTTTTTTTGCTGCTGCAATTAATTAAAAGGACCCAACCAGAACAACTGTAGAAGAGGAAAAGTTTATTTGGGGGTTTTCAGAGGTCTTAATCCATAGACAGCAGACTTCTGTCTCATTCTATTGGCCAACATAGTTACAGTCCATCCCAATTCCCAGGGAGCGGCACTAGATGAACAGAGGGTCCAAGACCTCTTGGTGGTCCTCAGCCTCCACGTGTGTGATGCTGTAGAGGTCTGCCCACCCTTTCCCTTTCCTGCTCCCCACCACCTGCTGCAGACTGTAGCCCCCGTACCTCTCATCCCACCTTACGCACCAACCTCCTCTAGTCCCCTCCCAGGGCCACGGCCCCTTCTCTGCTCCCCCACCCCACAGGGCCTCGGGACTCCTTCCTTGTATGACCTTTATCTCACATAGACCTTTCCTTTCCTCTCTCCGCCTTTCCTCTGACAGAACCAGCTCTTTATAGGCACTTTTCCAATGGCCGTTGCTGCTTCTGTCAGGAAGAAAGCTCAGCTTCCTCCTTGCTTCCTGCCATGACATCCAGAGTTTTCTCAAAATAGAACTTAAATGAAATTGAATTATTTTATTAAAGTCTCTCAGTCCAAGTGGAGGCTGAAAATAGAGATAGAGATACCATTAATCAGTCAACTCATGTTTATTGTTTGGAATGTCCAGGAGGAGCCAGGCCTGTGACAGACAATTGGGATACAGTGTGAAACTGCTGCCGCTTGGATCTCCAATGTCCCTCAAAAGACCATGCATGTGTGGAAGGCTTGGTTCCCAGCTGTGGAGCTATAGGGAAGTGTGAAATTTTTAGGAGGTAGGGAAGGAAGTTGAGTCACTGGGTGTGTGTGACCTTGAAGGGGACAAAATAAATCATTTTTCTGCAAAAGTTAATTATCTCAGGTACTTGATCATAGTAACAGAAAGCTGATTGACACAGTTCATAACTATCGGATCTGAACAGAGAATTAGCTCATACCAGACAATGAGTTCCTTGAGTGGGGGACCAAATCTTATTATTATTTGTATCCTCAGAGCTCAGGATAATACTGAACAAATGTTCAATGCATGAGTGCATAAATTAATTAATGGCTGCATATTTGTCACAGACATAAAATTACTTCCAGAAAGCCAATTTCTCCTAGTTTAGATGAACTGGAGTTCCCATGAGTCATGTCAAAGTTTCTGGATGGTTTTGGGGAATCAAGAATTAAGACTCTTCTTAAAAATCTTTGCCATCTGGCCACCTGCTTATCCTGGCTTCTTCCATCCTGGATGACGATGCTCACAACTCTAGAGTTCGAAGTGACCTCAGCGTCTGACTCACAGTCCTCTTCCACACGGTGCACACCCTGCTCTCAGTGGTGGTAATTCAATATCTGTGTAGAGCTATTTCTTCTCTAGTCCCCAATCTAACAGTTCTTGACCTCAGCCTGCTTTTCTCTGTGTGCTGTGGCTCGGCTTCCTGACACACATTCACAAGATGACTTCTTGTACCCTGTGATGTCAAACTCAGGGTTCCCCTTCCCCAACCCGCGTGCTGGTGTGAATGGGCACCATCTCCATGAGTCAGCATCGGGATCTCCACCAGTCCTTCACAGTCCAGCTCCAACACCACCTCCTTCATAGAACTTGTACTGATTCGCCAGCCAGATGTGATCCCTTCTTTTTTTTTTTTTTTTTTGAAAACCAGAGATTCTAACTATTGCTTCTCTTTGGGATCTGATTTCTATGGGTCATGGCGGACCCTGCCTCATCTTCCCTACTTCGATGGAAGTTTTCCTGGGAGGCTGGGCCGCCCTCATTTCCTCTCACAGCCTTTCATAACAGCACCAAGCTCAGAACAGTGGACATATGTTATTCCATCTTCGCAGCATCCCGTCTTCTCATCTTCTTAGGAATCCTCCTTCTTTTACTTCTGCATGATCCAAGTGTGGCTATGAATCATGGTGGCCCGCTTCCACCTCCACCGAGTGGGGCAGTGGATGAGGCTGGCTAAGGAGGCTACGTCATCCGTCGGCCTCAGCGATGGCTGCAGGGATGGGACACAACCTAAGCAGAACAAGCAGAGGCTGCTTCGGGTTTGCCGGGTCTACCAGCCAAGGAAGGCTTCCTCCTCTGAGACGGAAAGCTTTAAGAAGGATGCAAATCAGAGTTGCTTCTGGCCTTGTCTCTGGGTCACATGGAAGAGGCTCAACTCAATAGTTGAGATTCAACTCAAAAGAAGCAGAGAGGGAGAGAATCACAGTGAACGTGTTGGGGTGCTGACTTGGTACCAGATCCTGTTCCAACAAGGTTGTGTAGATGATCTCACTTACTCGAGTTATTATAGTCATTTTACAGGTAAGGAGACAGGGGCTCTGAGAAGTTAAGCAATTCATCTAAAATCACCCAGCTAAATGTGTGGTGGAGCCAGGATTTGAACCCAGGCTATGGGACTCCCAAACTACCAAGCTGTGCTGCCTTATATAGGAGTGAAGATGACACGGAGGGGAGAGAGATGGGTTTACTCATGCATGAGCAAGTGTGAGAATTGACAGCATCATCTGAGTTCTTGAATCTGGCTGTGCTGGGAGCCGGCTGACTCATGGACTTTTTAGTTAAATACGCCAATGCATTCCTTTTTTTTTTTTTTTTAACTTAAAATAGTTTGTGTATCAGTCACAACCTCCTGGGTTCATTGCAAAATAATGTGTCTTGGAGATAGAGCTCTACCACTTCTGGGTTTGCATTCTGGTCTTAGCCTTTACTTAGCACCTAAACTTGGACAAATTACTTGAACTCTGAGGTGCCTGGAGGTAAATGACTTGTCCTCTCAGGGCCCCAGCGACGGTGACTGGAGATGAGATTACATGTGAATGCACTTAACACTTTGCTAATACAATTTAAGTACTCAGTAATTGTTAGAGCGCCTCTCTTCCCTTTTCCCGTGTGCAGTAGCTGTTCAATAAGCATTTGTTGAATTGAATTAAACTCTCAAGAGGCTGCGGGATGTTGCCTGAGTTTGAAAGCAGTTGGAGCTACAAGTCTCCAGTCTGGAGAGCTTCTCAGCGGGGGGGGGGGCGGGGGGGGGCGGGGGGTGTCACCTAACTGCTCTGTTTGGCCATTAAGACAAGAAAGAGAGGGAAGGAGGAAAGAAAGAAGGAAGGAAGAAAGGAAGAAAACAAGATTGATTTTGTCTTTCTCTTACCCTGCCACCCCCAACATCCCTGACTTTCAGATCTTTCCAAAAGTAAAACAGTGTCTGTCCCAGATGGCCTGGACTCCTCCTTGTCCCTCTTTCCTCCTCTATTAGGGTTTCCATCCCTATCCACCCACTCACCAAGTCCTACAACTCACCTTCTAGATTTTTTTTTTTAATCAGTTTCTGGGACTTGAACCCAGGGCCTCACACATGTTAGGCAAATACTCTACCACGGAGTGACACCCACAACCCTTTCATTTTTTTTTAATCTTGAAACAAGATCTCATTAAATTGCCTAAACTGACCTCGAACTTTCGATCCTTCTGCTTCGACCTCCATAGTCACTGGGATTACAGGTGTGCACCTCTGCGCCTGGCAACTTCTAGATTTTTCTGAGACCCGCCCCTTCTTCCTTACCCTCACTGATGGGACCCTTGTGCGGACCCTGGTTGCCTTTCTGGGTGTTGGCAATAGCCTCTTCACTGGCCTCCCTCCAGCCTGCCAGCCCCACCCAGAGCAGCCAGAAACACTCATGTTCAAGATGACCAGACCTCTCCACCTTAAAACTGCCTACCTACCGGGGAACAGGCGAGCCCTTGGCGGACACCCAAGGCTCTCCTGGCTGCCGGCCCTGCCCGGATGGGCCATGGCTTCTTTCTGCTCTGCTATTTCAAGCCTCCGCGGGTGGGGGTGGGGGGGCGCTCATGTGGTTCCCTCTGCCTGGGCTGCCTCCCCCACCCCCCAACTCTTACTCATCCTTTAAGACTGCATGTTGGCTTCTTTTTTTCTGGAAACATTCACTGCGCTCCCACCCCGACTCCTTGGGGCCAAGGGCTCCTCCTCTGTCTTCCCACAGCACCCACACGTTCACTTTAAGCATCTGGTTTAAGAACTTTGAGACCCAGACTGAAGTGTCCCTCATGTTGCCCACCCTTGCCCCCAGCACATTGCCTGGTGCCCAGTAGCCCCCACCTGCAGACGTCGGGAAGGCTCCACACAAAGGAACCAAGAGAGAAGAGGACAGACTCCATTTCTTATGGACTAAGCTCGGATGCTCATTCGTTTCCCTGCTTGCTCTTCTTCCTCCCTAGACTGGGGGCGGTGCGCCTCGTAATGGCAAATAGATGAATTAACGACCAGGGGCTACTTTGTAGAGTGGGGAAAGGTCCCACTTCCCCACTTTAGGAAGTAAGAAACTCCACCAGTGGTGGCCCAGCGAAAGGGGATCTTCCCCGGGATGCCATGTGGTTGGAAGATCCTGCGTGCCTGTGTAATTCTCCATGCAGCTTTGCATGCATGATACATGAAGAAGAAGCAACCTTTGGCTACCTTAAAATAGCCCCCGTCTCTGTTTTAAGGAGGATAAAGTCATTTCATTACAACTAAATATAGGCCACGAGTCTGCGTCGATGTGTAACTTACACAGATACCTGCAGAGCCTTTGCTGGGGTTGGTTGGAGCTGGGTTGATCCCATCCTCTCTGGTCTCCTGCTGCTCACCTTGGGCTTCAGGACTCTCACTAATCCAGTGGGCAGCTGGGCAGCAAGAGGGGTGTGTGTGTGCATGAATGTGCAACCCTGGGACCCACAGGACGGGGGACCTGGGCGAGGGTGGGCGGGAGCCACGTGGGAGGTCCCACAGGGCAGCCTCCAGCTGGTCTGCTGCCTTGCTGGGGTTTCATTCCTCCACAATCCTCATTTTTTCCTCTCTCAGCTCTGCTTCCCATTAAGAAGCCATGGGTTCTCTCTTTTGCTGCCTGTCTTCCTGCCTGGCTTCGGTGAGCCCTGCTCAAAGAACCCGGATGCCTCTGCTCTTGCTTAAGGCACCCACTAATTCAAACCAAAGAAGGTGGGGGACATTCTGGCCTATGGGACCACTTCCCTACCCCCATCCCCATTTCCTCCCCCCTGCCTTTCTCCCCACATGGAAAATTTGGCCTCAGCCTGCCCTTGTGACTGGAAAAAGAAGGGGCGACTCATCGGAGCAGAACAGGGTTATTCGTTAGCCTTCCTTTATCTGGGGGTTATTAGGAAGGCATGGCCCGGGAGGGGGTCACCCGGCCCCGGCCGGCCCTGGCCAGAAGTGTGGGAGGAAGTCTTCTTCAGCCGTGTGGGGCCTGCCAGGGAATGGGGAGCTTTATTAGAGGGTGGTGAGAGAGGGCAGGGAGGAGGCCTGGTTATGGAAGGGACTGTGTGGAGGTGACATGGCCACTGTCCCAGTCGGGCCAGGCCAGGAAAGAAGGGCGGAGGGAAGCAACTTGTTCTGTCGGGTCCACTGCCTCAAGGAAGATGCTGGGGCCAAGTCCGTGGCTCCCCCTTCTCTGTCTGTCCTGCCCCCTGGGTTGAGGGAGGGAAGAGGCTGTGCAGCTCTGAAGAGGATCCAGTGTCTCCGAGGGGCCTGCGGGGCTAGCTCTGGGTCCGGCCTTCACGTCTCAGGAACTGGAAGAGGCTGACCTTTTCCAGGGGCAGTTGCCACACCACCAGAGCAAAGTCTGGGCTCCCATTTTGAGAACGTGGGTTCCCTGGAGGTGTGGCAGGGCCGAGGGACTGGCCTAGAAGGTGCCCGTGGGGTGTGGGTGGACAGAAAGGGGACTGGAAGGCAGCCAGCTGAACTGGGGACCAGAGGGGGAGGGAAGAAGGGCAGGTTGACCCTCGAGCCAGGAAGAGCGTGGCTGTTCCCGAGCTCCTCTGCCAGGGCACTGCCTGCAGGAAAACAACAACACAGCCTCCATGGCTACGGCCCCCGACTCTTCTTCCTTTGTTCACTGACCCCAAACCTCAGAATCTCAGGGAGACACCGGACTCCTCAGTTTAGGACTATACTTTTCAATATCCTGTACAACTAGCTGTGGCCTTGTGATGACATTTTAGCCAATGGAATTGGAAGTCGATGAATGGAAGGCATGTGTACCACTTCTGGGGAGTACTCGAAGGGGAAAGGCATACGCTCCACTTCCCCTCTCCTCCTTCTCACTGACTAGACAGTGGATGTGATGGCAGGAGCTGGAGCAGTCATCTTAGACCTTAAGATGGAAGCCACATATTGAAGGTGGCAAAGTGACCAAGATATATAGGATGAATCTGATTGCTGCTTATATTGCTCAGGACCATTACTGAGAGATAATACACCTGTCTCTTAGTTAAGCCATTGTTATTATGACCTTTGGTACAACAACAAAAGGTGATATTGGGGATTAAACCCAGGGCCTCACACATGCTAAGCAAGTGCTCTACCACTGAGCTACATCCCCAGCTTTTTTTTTGAAGTTGTGAAACAGGTTGTCACTAAATTGCCCTGGCTGGCTTTTAACTGATCCTCCTGCCTCAGCCTCCTGAGTAGCTGGGATCACAGGTGGGCACTACCCTACCTAGAACCCAAATGTGTATCTTAACTGAACAAATGGCACAACCCCCAGTCACAGAGATCTTACCCTGCATCAGTAACTATTTGAATGGTTTATCTGTGTCATTGAATTTGATCCTTGCCATAATCCCAGGTGTGGGTGAGCAGCTCGGCTGCCCTGGCCCTCCAAGCACCACTCCTTGACTGCCTCCAACAAGGCCAGGTCTGGTGTTGGGGCCAAGGTCATGTGCCCGCCCTCAAGACTCTCTTTGTCTCTGCCACATTCCAGGTGACAGGTGCACACATGAAGGACTCACACCAATGGCCCTCCTCAGATTAGGACAGAGCCGAAAGGGGTACGATAATTCCTACAGGGTAAGAGTGGCAACTGTGCCCTGGTGGCTGAGGTGGTGGGTTGTTGGCAACCGTCTGTGCATCAGCTCGACCCCTGCCCTCCCTTCCCACACAGGGAGGTGCAGCAGTGCCAGGAAGTCGCGGTGACATTGCTGAGGACACACACAGTCTTGGATTTGCTCTGACCTCCTCTTTGAAAGGTGCATTTCTCCGAGGGTGTTTTGAGCATTATTGGCAACAAGTCTCTTTCTTCCCCCTCGCACCTAGTGGTGGTTGGCCCGGTTGTCATGACATCACCATGGAGAACCACCAGCCTGGGGAAGTGCTTGGTGATTGGTCAGCCACCAGCTGGGCAGCTCTCCTCCGAGATCTGCAGCAACACGGGGCGAGGGTAACCGAGTGCCAACTCCTCCTTGGACAGAAGGCCAGATGCCATCAGGACAGACGTCTGCTGGTCTTGCCTCCGTGAACACCCTTCTGCCTCTTCCTCCTCGTGACATCTTTCTTTCCTTTCAGGGAAGGGAATATGGTGGCCACATGCTAGCTAGCAACTGGGATTGACTTATCTTGACGTGTGAGTTATCACCAGTCTGGATTTTGAATTAACAAAATAGAGGCAAACTCCAGGTTATCCCTCAAATGCTATCACTCTATCTTGTATTTCAATATACTTTTTTTTTCTTTTCTGTAAAGGGTTTTGATCCCAGGGCCTCATACATGCTGGGCAAGTTCTCTACCACTGAACTACATCCCCAGCCCTTATTAAATTTTTATTTTGAGACACAGTCTTGCTAAGTTTGCCAGGCTAACTTTGAACCTGTGATCCTCTCGCCTCAGCTTCCCATCAGTGTACTGTTATGCCAGATTCGTGGGACCCCAATAGACCTCCAGGAGCCAAGTCCAGGGCAATCACACAAGAGTCTTTATTGCAAGCTCGAGCCTGGACTCACAACCGTTCCCGACGCAGCGGTCCCAGGGAGTGAGTCCTGGTCCTTTGTTCAGTGAGATTTTATAGGTTTTGGGGGGATACTCTATGCGTCACAACATCACACAGCAAATCATTCCATACCACGGGAAAATCAAACAACAACTCTTAACATTGATTAGCACATTCACTGGTGGGAACAAGTTGGGTAGGGGTGACTGGTTAGTACAATAGGGGAATTCGTTTGAACTGATTGGTTTAAGCCACTAGGAATGTACGTGCTAAACGACATGGTTTTCCAACATGTTATCAACCACCATAAACTACTTAGGGGTCATCTGGCATCCCAGGTATTTTCCCTGTCTCATGCTGATTGGAGGTTGCTAGGAGGGTTGCTATAGGTCCTCACCTAGTCTGAGTCAGGGACACCTGGCACCACAGACCTCTCCTGTTATTTACAGACAAACAACTCAGCAGGGTGGGTATGTGCTTAGGAGTGCTCTGTGGGTTTTTCCAAGGACAAGGCCTTGAGGTAGAAGATGCTGTTATTTATTTATTTTCCAAAAAAATGGAGTCACATCAGTTTCTCAGTACATTCTGGAAGCAATGAGACAAGAAACTGCATGTCACTTGTGGGAAGGGTGTGATGAGGGTTTAGTCCTCCCCCGGCATAGTTAACTGAATCTTCTTTTCACTTTGGGATCGTCCCAAGAATCAGAGCAGCCACAATGCCCATCATCAAAGGTACCATTTGCATGTTGTCCCTGGAGTTATCTACAGGGGTGGCCTTCTAGTAAAGTCTCCATTGTTGCTTAAGTCAGCCTAAAGAATCTAGTCAGCTTGCCATTGCTATAACCAAACACTTGAGAAAAACGACCTTAAGGAGGAAAAGATTTCTTTTGGCTCGTAGTTTTAGAAGTTTCAGTTCCATGGTCACAGGCTCCGTTGCTTTGGGCCTGAGGTGAGGCAGAACAGCAGACCATCATGGCAGAAGGGATTGGTGGAGGGAAGTTGCTCAGCTCATGGCGGCCAGGAGAGAGAGGGGGAGGGAGGGAGCGGAGCAGGGGAGGAAAGGTGGGGCACAAGAAATACCTTCCCAGGGCCTGCCCCTCAGTGACCTACTACCTCTTTCAACTAGGCCCCTCCCACTAATGTCATCAAATTATTAATCTACCAATGGATCAATTCACCATTGAGGTCAGAGCCTTCATGATCCAATAATTTCCCCAAAGCCACCTCTTGAACATTGGCCTTGGAGATCAAACCATCAACACACGGGCCTTTGGAGAACATTCCAGATCTAACCGATAATAGAACCTGACCAGAAGTAGCCACTCTCCCGCCACTGAGCAGCACCCCTCTCCAACTATCCAGGAACCAGCCCTGTTTGCCTTCTCCCTAGTGCCTCAGGAATGGGGTTGTCAGATTTAGTTTGGGGAAAAAAGATGCAGAGCACCTAGTTTACATTTGATTTCCAGATAAACACGAATGAATCATTTTTTGGTGAGTGTGTCCCATAGAACCATAGCACGTCCTGCATTGTGTCTGGTAACCCTACCCAGGGAAGGAAATGTTGTCCCTTCTCTTGGGGGTGACCTAAGGCACTCACCCTCCTTATTCTGCTGTCCCTTTACCCCCAACCTAAATAAATAGCTTTTTTGAAAGAGGTAAATTATTTACTAGATGATTAGCCCACGAGTAGGTACCTGATGAAAGGTGCGCCAACCAGGGCAGCTCCCTAGGATCTTTTTCAAACAGGAAGTGAAGAATTAAGTGCTTGCAGGTGTTGGAGTTTGAAACACTGAGCCCGGAGAACTGGGGGCAGCCTGGATTTCTAATACATGGACAGGACAAGTCTTTAGTGAAGGGAGAATGAGTCAAATTCAGAAGCAGAGAGAAGAGAGGGAGACCATTATGATAGAGTTCAAATTCTCAATTCTAGTTATTCCTTTTTTTTTTGAGGAAATATTTTATTATATTGAGAATTGCTTTAATTTATTTCAATATGAGTGCTAACCTTCTAAACACTGATTGATACATATATATAGTTGTTGTTATAATTTTAGTTTTGTATAATTTTAATTTGTTCTAATTAGTTTAATTAGTTATACATGACAATGGAATGCATTTTGACCCATCATATGTAAATAGAGTACAATTTCTCACTCTTCTAGTTGTACATGATGTAGAATCGCACTGGTCATGTAATCATATATGCACAGAGGGTAATAATGTCCGATTCATTCTACTGTCCTTCCTACCCCCAGGCCCCTTCCCCTTCTTTCCAATTCTAGTTATTCTTGAGGCCTGTCTGGCTTTGCCATGTTTTTTTTATTATGTGTTCATAGATTCCATGAACTATTAAGTTCTTTTTTGCTCAAGGGTTGAAATCAAATCAATACAAATTTCAACCTTTACTCCAATCGTATTAGCACAGCTGATACATTCCTTTCTTCCCAAGCTGTGAGCAGGAGTAGTGTCTTAATGATTTTGGTCTCCCCAGCAACTAACCAAGCCACTGGCATAGAGTAGGAGCTCAATCATGTATTAAAAAATAATAATAAATGGCTCTGTGGGATTGGAGATCAGTCATGTAAAACACATTCAAATGATTTCATTTCTTTTAAAAATATATTTTTTAGTTGTCAACGCACCTTTATTTTACTTATTTCTATGTGGTGCTGAGAACTGAACACAGTGCCTCTCACATACTAGGCAAGTACTCTGCCATGGAGCCCCAACCCCCAACCCTGATTTCATTTCTTGACAGAAACTCAACAAACATTAGGAATATTTTTCACCAGCTCACTGAAAAACCCTGCAACCTAGAGCATTTCCCACCCACAGCTGGCTTGAAAGGGGGGCAAGGCTGTACCTGGATTGTGTGCATTTGCCCAGAGTGGAGAGCAACAGAGACGTCATGATAAAGGTTATGGTTGCTGAAACAACTTGGCTTTGGAAGGTAGCCTCCTTGCCTGCTGCAGTTGCTTTGATTCCTTCCTAGACAGAGGAAAATGCATCAGGAACAGGTGCAGTTGGGTCTCTTAGCCCAGGGAAGGAGAGCTCCTGACCGCAGCAGGGAAGCGCGGGGAAGGGTCCTGGCAAGGCTGGACCCGGGGGCATCTGGGAAGTACCTTGGAGCTCTGGAAGTCAAGGCTTAGGCATCCATGTTGTTATCTGCACGTCCTGCCTGGGCTCTGAGCAGCGAACCCCCCATTACCCCGATTGAGGACTAAGAAGCGCCTGGACCATAATTGCCAGAGGTTCAAGTCTTGGGTTACACCAGAGGCAGGGCACGTGGAAGCATGACCGCTCTTCCCTCCCATGAACTTTTAGGAAAGGGGAAAAGAGGACTGGGCTTTCAGCTGGAGTGCCCGCCAGTCTGGAGGGAAGGGGGCCAGCAAGGGCCTTCAGTCCCTGGAGAGCAGTGGCCCTGCATCCCGAACTGTGCAGGGAGCCAGTTCTGCCAGCGCAAGAAAGAACTCCTATGTCCTCCTGCATTCGAGGAACTGCGTCACCCCGAAATTATTCATGTCAACTCATTTGAATCAAAGGAGAATTTTGGAGCTGGGAGAATTTGTTTGTATTTTCACAATTTATAATGCTCTTTTTGTCAGACCAATTTGCCAGCACAAAAGGACGGCCTAACATTCAATTATGGAGAGAGGAAACACAAAAAGCAAACTAAGGCTTTGCAACATCAAAGTGAATATTATCTTGGGCAAATGTAAAGAGATGCAGAAAAGAAGGCGGCTGAGGGGTTCTGTTAATAATGGGCTTGTGGAATGTACGCAGGACCCTTCTCCTCTACAATTTCGGAGGCTTTAGGTTCTTTCCTGTATGTGCTCTGTTTTTTGGTCCTGTTCTCACATTTCTTCATCCATTGGCTTTGTTTCTTTTATACTCATCACATTTGCATGTTGATTTTTGTAACAATGTGAGACAGCCTCTCTCTAGAGTGAATGAAAAATTTGTTCATATAATGGATGGACCCAACAGTGTGGCTTGCAGAAATGCTATCTCATTTCCATGAGCATATTCTTTCTGGGAACACCTAGGGAGTTAAGTATGTTTTCTTATTTTTGTTCCCTGGGAGGATAATCCAATAATTTTCTAACTTTTTTTTTTTTTGTGTGTGTGTGTGTGTGTGCGCGCGTGCGCTTGTGCTGGGGATTGGGCCCGGGGCCTTGTGCATGCTAGGCAAGCACTCTACCAACTGAGCTGTATCTCTAGCCCCTGTAACTTATTGACCTACAAAATAAAATCAATATCACTTTTTTTTTTTTTTGGCAGTGCTGGAGATTGAGCCCAGGGCCTCCTTCGCGCTAGGCAGGTGCTCCACCACTAAACCACATCCACAACCCTCCAATATCACTTCTTTATCATGAACTCTGTGAAAATCATTATGCTAAGTGCTTCAAATACATTATCTCATTTAAAATTCTTTTCAATCCTATTAGATGTTATTATTTTCATTTGAAAGATGAAGAAACTGAATCCTAGTGAGATAAGTAACTTGACTGATGTCACCTGACTGGTAAGTGGCTGAATCAGGGTGGAAATCAAACCTTCTGACTTCAGAATCCAAATGAGGGGCTCCCTCCCTGACCCACTTCCCTACATTGCTCAGGTCACCCTTGTCACTTCCCACAAGTCATTTTGGAGTCCGGCACAGAGGTCTTAGTCTGGTTTTGCAGAAGATCTTCAGGGCATCAATAAAGCCCCTGAGGTGGTATGCGCCGCCACCAAGGGGACATTTGTGGCCATAAGAGGTACATTGCTTTCATATATTCTCAGATGGTTATGACCCACCTGACAAGGTCTGAGGGGGCACATTACAAGGACCCTAAGTTTCATATTTTAGGACAGTGGTTCCAAACATTACTGTGTAACAGTCTCAATGGGCCAGGAGGAAGGGCGGATAGTTAGCATGCAAACACTCTCCCCATCCCAGTAGTAAACAAACAAATAGATGAAATATGCACATATACAGGTTCTCTCTAAATCACTCAGGCTGGCCTTGATGATCCTCCTGCCTCAGCCTCCCGAGTCCCTGGATTACAGGTGTGCACCACCATGCCCATCTAGGAAAATGCATTTTGATAAGCTCCTCAGCTGATTGTGGTGCCAAGATCTGGGACACACACCTCCCTGGGGGAATGGATTCTTCTCCATGATGAATGACTCTGTAGTTCCTGCTCTATTTTCTGGTGACCATGGACCCTGGAGGTTACCTGCCCCCTTTACTGCAGAGATTCTTTTGCAAAGGATCCAGACATTTTTCCACCCCTCCCACAATGAATATTGACTGTGTTAGGGAACGTTCCACAGAAAGAGGAGAAATAGGAGAGACCAAAAGGACTCACCACAAAGTCTCCCAAATGGAAATATTCAACCTGTTAATACTCCTGTGCTGATGCCATCAAGTCACCACAGCCCAAATCAGTCTTCACCCTGTCTCCAGCATTGGGCTTCTAAGATGACTGTCACCGTCTCCTTACCACTCTTCAGTGAGACAACTAGAAGGGCTGGAGTATTAAAAACCGGATGTGTCTCTTGGACACTCATGGAGGAGTCCCTCAGGAAGGTAAGTGGTTCTCCAAACAGGTTTCCTAAGGGAGTCTTTGACCTTGAGTCCACTGAGGAGCAAGAGGGGCCCTCAGCCTTGCATGTTCTGGAACTTCATGGCAGATGGGTGGCCATTTTTTCGCCCTGACCAGGCTGACTCAGCTCCTTTTGTGTCTTTTACAGGCTCTAATCAGACACCTGAGGGCTGTGAACCCCATGACCCTCTGCATTTCACTGAGGACCAGACATGGACTCATGCTGGGTTGATTAAATTGTCTCCCTTTCCGGATTGTGAAATGGGGAAGCTCACAGCCCCTAAACTGTTTGGAACCAGGGAATGATGTAAACTCTGGTCCGAGGCAGCCATAAGATAGCAAAGTTCCTTTGGGAAGTAGGACTGGGAAAGAGGCAGAAAAAGTTGCCAATTCCCATTTTTTCCTGAGCGCAGGTGTATTTCCTCTTCTTGATTTTGCACAAACACCTCTATAATCTTTCAATATATCCCTCTCTTTTGCTAAAGCACGCTCAAATGAATTTTATTTCTTGCAATCAGATGATTCCTTACTACAGCACTTCCCAAAGGCTTCCACTGCAAATATGAAACCCTAATACCTGCATAGCATGATGCCGTACAAGCACGAGACACAGCACACCTGTGTCATTCATTGGGCCACATTCAGAGAGTTTCATTGTCCCGAGATATCAAATAGTACAACGAAGAGAGTTTGAACTCCGCAGACTGGCACAATATGTAGAACAGGCTGTGGAGATGAGGTAGCAAACGGATTCATGCTGAGGTGGAATGGGGGTATAGACTCCCTCCTTCCAGGACAGACGTTATGGTTAGATCTGGAATGTCCCACAAAGGCTCATGTGTTAATGGCTTGGTCCCCAGTGCAACAGTGTTCAGAGGTGGGGCCTTCAGGCATCAGTTGGATCTTGAGGGCTCTGACATCAGCTATGGATTAATCCACTAAGGAATTCATAATTTGATAGCATTGTTGGGAAGTCATGGTGGAAAGAGTAGGAGGTGGGCCCTTGGAGGAAGTAAGTCATGGGGGACATACCCTGGGAGGGTATTTCTTGTCCCGACATCTTCTCCTCTCTCTCTTCTGCTTCCTGACTGTCTTAAGGTTAGAAGCTCCTCCACAACATGCTCCTACCACCATGATATTCTACTTTATCTCAAACCCAAAACAATGGTGTCAACCACCCACAAACTGAAACCTCTGAAACTGTGAACCAAAATAAATCTGTCTTTCTTCAAGTTGTGTTTGCTTTTGATTCAGGTATCTTGTCACAGTGATGGAAAGTTGACTAATGTAACAGGCAGCCAGTAGTCTTTAGTACTGAGTCCCCCTAAGCCTGTTTTAATCTAGATATGTTCTGGTTCACTGAGGTCCATGCTTTGAGGGGGACATATGGCTGCAAAAGCCCAGGTTCTGTTCTGCAGCCTTGCATAAAGGACAGCAAGGAAGGGACAGGCTCCTGTCTAGGTTGCCTGGTTGAAAGCACATAGGGCAATTATGCAGTTAATTCTTTTTTGGAACATCCTTTCTGCTCTGCCAGCTCTAAGCTGTGCAGAGCCATATCAATACATTATTAATTCATCCTGCCAAATTGCAACTGTTGAATGCTTTGCCATGCCCTTTCTGTGGCTCAAGGTAATGTTCAAAACTAAGAAATGGGGAACCTGAATCCCCCAGAGAGCTCCCTATCACACACCCACAAACAAATGTCATATGCATGCCATTGTAAAATGCATCCTTTTTGACTGAAACAAGTATGTAGAGAATTTTGGGTGTCAAGCTTAAAAGCAAATACAGGAGAGGAAGCTCAGCACATTTTCTTTGCTCTCAAAGTAGAAATTTTTTTAAAAAAAGAAGTAAATTGGGTGTAACTTTAGTTGCTGCTAAGCAACAGGTGACTTGCAGAAGTGATCACCCCAGACTAAATAGGTACCACTTCTAAACAACTAGCAGGTTATTTCTGCTAACCAGTAGAATTCCTTAGAACAGAATTGACAGGCAGCCCACCTGGAAGAACATGCCTCTGTGTTCAGCTCAGACGAACATGGCATTACTTCTCCAACAGGTGCCAGACACCAGGCAGAAGTGAACTGCTACACTCTGGAAGCAGAGCATCAAATTATTTATTTACAATGTGAAAGGCAATGTCAGGCTCAAGAGTTTGGAGGAGAAAATGTACAAGAATAACCAAGAAATACTTAAAGAGAGGACTATTGACTGAAGATCTCAAAATATACTATAAAGTTCCAGTAATTAAAACAGTATGGAATTAGGATCCTGTAATCCTGCTACTGGATATAGATCCAAAGGAAAAGAAATCAGTAGGCTGAAGAAATGCCCATATTTGTTGCAGTACTATTCACAATAGCCACAATATGGAATCAACCTACGTATCAATTAACTGATGAAGCAATAAAGAAAATGTGGTGCATACACAGTGGGCACATGCATATACCCTTGATGGGAATGGAAATACAAATTGGCACCAAGTTTTTGGAAGGCAATGTGTATGTAGTATGTATTGTCTTTTATTTCCATTTCTAGGAATTCGTCTTTCAGAAAAACTTAACAGATGTACAACCATAAGTAATGTATGGGTACAACATACAGTTTTGGTTGTCACAGTGAAGGCCCCAGGTATTTCCTTTAGCAGTTTATAGAAATGAAAAACCAAAACAAAGCTTGGTCATTTCTTGTTTCTGTTCAACAGTCTTTATTTAAACAAGGTGCAATTGATTACGTTTACTCTTACCAAATCACAATGATATCTTTCTGAAATTGTACCCAGTTTACTTTTACAGGAGTCTAGGGCATTTCCAAACTCTTCAGTCAAACCCAGAAAACATCTCAATTTATTCCCACATTTACTGTGTCTGAGTTTGACTATTTTAACTCCAGAGGGCAATCTTATTTTTTAGCACCTATATATGAGCAATTAGAAAATTAAAAATAAAAAATTTAAAATTAAAATTAAAATGGCTTGAGAATTCAATATACTATTAACTTTCCATTCCTGCTTTTGAGTCCACATGTTATTGATGTTATGGAGTCATGGTCAAATTACCAAGATAGAAGGTATAGAGGTGGTGGGTGCAGAGGGAAGAGACCCCAGATATAAATTTCCAGTAAGTGTCTGGGACAATACAAAGCAGTGGATCACAACCCTGAATGGTTTTATTCCAGGATACATATGGTCCTGTCTGGGAATATTTGGGTTGTCACAGCTAAGGACACACTGCTGACATTCAGCAGGTTTTGGACAAGGGCTGCTGCTGAACACCCTAACACGTACAAGACACTCGCCACAATAAAGAATTATTCAAAGTGGACTGTCCATAGTCCTGAGGTTGACTTTAATTTTTTGGTACCAGAGATTGAACCCAGGGTTGCTTAACCACCAAGCCACATCCTCAGCCCTTTTGCATTTTATTTAGATCAGGGTCTTGCTGAGTTGCTAAGTTGCTGAGGTTGGCTTTGAACTCATGATCCTCCTGCCTCAGCCTCCCAAGCCACAGGATTGCAGATATGCCTCACCACACCTGGCCAAGGTTGACTACTGATACTAATACAAAGTGATCAGAAACACCTTCTATGGATTTCCTTGTTAATAGCCTTAACAACTCTATGAGGGGGAAAGTCTCTTAACAGACCTTCCCTAAATCAACTCACTCATCCAATTAACTGACATCCTGTACAGAACACCAGAGTGATGTCTGTGACACACAAAACGCTCAAGGCTGCCCACTCTTGAGGGCGCCTGCACACACTTCTGCCTCATTGATTGCTGTGGTTACCGAGCTGCTTTTGTTACTGGACCTTGGAATGTTCCTTTTTTGGGGGGCAGGGGGTAAAGGGCATTGGGCCCAGGGGGACTCTACACTGATTTATATCCCAATCCTCTTTTTTTTTGAGACATAGTCTGCTAAATTGCCCAGGCTGGCTTCCAACTTGCCATCCTCCTGTCTCAGCATCCTGAGTAGCTTGGATTATAGGCATGCGCCACCATACCTGGTAAAATATTCTTATTTAAAAAATTTTTGAATTTGTTTTAATTAGTTATACATGACATTAGAATGCATTTATGCACTTCGATATATCATATATAGATGGGATATAATTTCTCATTTTTCTGAGTGTACATGTTGCAGAATCATATTGGTCATGTAGTCACATAAATACATACAGTAATAATGTCTGTTTCATTCTACTCTCTTTCCTATCTCCACATCACCTCCCCTCCCCTCCCCTCCCTTCATTTCCCTCTACCTACCTAATCTAAGGTAATGCTATTCTTCCCTAGGGCCCCCCACCTTATTGTGAATTTGCATCTGAATATTAGAGAAAACATTCGGCCTTTGGTTTTGTGGGATTGGCTTATTTCACTTAGCATGATACTCTCCAACTCCAACCATTTACTGGCAAATATTCTTATTATTACAGTCATATAACTTAGTCACATATTGTATGAATCAGAGTTGCTCAATATCACAATAAACCAATGAAGTATGAATGCATAGACAAAGGCAGCTGTTTCTATGAGAGTGGACACGGGAGAGACAGGGTCTGTCCTCACAAATCCATCTCTAGGTTGGGGGTGTAAAGCTGGACTACAGTTCCCAGAATGCTTTGCATTGGATGGGCCCTTGCTTCTACTTCTCACCAAGAGAGTGTGAGCAGAAGCAGTATGCCTCACTTCCAAAAGCAGGACCCCAGAATCCACACGTGGAAGACTGTAGACCCAACAATGACGGACCTGCACCCTCGTATCACCCTTGGAGAAGAGCCATCACCAGTTAGGAACAACTGTTTTGGCCTTTAATGAACAAGAAGCTTCTTTGGTTGTTGTTATAATTATGTTGAGAGTGTTTTTTTTTTTTTGGTCTTTTTTAGATATATATGATAATAGAATGAATTTTGACATATCATACATACACGGAGTGTAACTTCCCATGTGGTTGTACATGATGTGGAGTTACACTGGTCGTGTATTCATATATGAACATAGGAAAGTAATGTCTGATTCATTCTATTGTCTTTCCTATTCCCATCCTCCCTCTTCCCCCCATTTCCCCCTGTCCAATCTGGTGAACCTCCACTCCCTGCCCGCCATTGTGAGTCAGCATCTGCATATCAGAGAGAACATTCTTTGTTTTGGGGGGATTGGTTTATTCACTTAGTATGATAGCCTCCAGTTCCATTTATTTACTAGCAAATACCATAATTTCATTCTTCTTTATGGCTGAGTAATATATAACGTGTGTGTATATATATACCACATTTTCTTTATCCATTCATCTGTTGAAGGACATCTATGTTGGTTCCATAGCTTGGCTATTGTGAATTGTGCTGCTATAAACATTGATGTGACTACGTCACTGTAATATGCTGATTTTAAGTCCTTTGGTTATAAACCGAGGAATGGGACAGCTAGGTTAAATGGTGGTTCTATTTCAGCTTTTCTGAGGAATCTCCACACTGCTTTCCGGAGTGGTTATGCCAATTTACAGTCTCACCAGCAATGTATGAGTGAACCTTCCCCGACCGCCCGCATCCTCACCAACATTTACTGTTACTTTTTGCATTAGAAACTTCTGTTGTTCTTGAACCATTACATGATTTTAGGTTTGATTGTTAGAGCAGATACTGTTTCCTTAACTAATATAACTGGGTTGAAGTCTTTGGAAAGTGAGTCCTTCAAAATTTTCCATGAAATTAACTGAGGGGGAGACAACGGTGAAATACAGGAAGCAAAATCATAAATATCTAAAAGAATTTCTATGTATGTATCTGATAATCTTTAAGCTCCCACTCCAATTTGAAGAAATAATTGATTTTTCATTGCTAGCATGGTTCATGCAAGAAAAGTCACCTTGGAATTCAATCAGCAAACCCCAAAGGCCTTACCTTGAATCAAAAGATTGGCCTATCCATGCACGTTCATCTGTTTTGTTTTTTTTTCCCTTTGGTGTGGGGGATTGAATAGTCCATTTAAACTATAAGTCCCTCAATGGATTAATCCACTGATGTGGTCAGAGCCCTCAGATTCAATCACTTCCTAAAATCCCACCTTTGAACATCACTGCCTTGGGGACCAATCCTTCGGCACATTCTAGACCCAACCGTAAGACTGATGTAGAACTTTCTGGTTCACAGATTTCCCACAGTTCTCTTGTTTGAGCCTCTCTTAACTACTCTGTAAGGCATGGTGGATTTAACCTCATCTTACAGAAAGTTGAAGCTGAGACGAGGTCAGGAATTTGCCAGAGTCCCCTGGCTACAATATGGTAGGGATAGAGACGTGATATGAATCCCCAGTTCCATCTTCCTTGTACCACATCATGTGCACATCTCCTGTCATCACCCCAAGTGCCTTCGCTCCAGACCCTGCGCTCCCTTAGCAGAGGGAGCTGGGTGCTCTCGTGTCTTTGCAGGCAGCCATGACTGGTTCAAGTCAGGGCTCTGCCTCTTACTGCCTGAGCTTCGGCTTTTTACATGGGAGTGAATGACCGTATGGACCCATTCATGAATGTGAAGATCATGGACATCTTTGGGGAAGTCACAACTGCAGAGCTTGGCTCATAGCAGGTGTTCAATCACGTTCACATGCTCTCTTCAGTTGGTGCTGTTTGTCTGCACCTGGAGACTGACACTTGGTCCGCACCTGTGCCTCACACTCTGCCCTTTCGACTAGTTGTATGAAGGACCTTGCCTGCCTGGCTAGAAGCTTCCCAAGAGCAGGGACCACAAGTCCTGCTATGAGGAAAATGCTGAGAGGTGACTCCTGCTCTTGCCCAGGAACCAGGGGATCTGGATTCTGATCTTTCATCACTTTCTCTTCCAAAACTCAATTTTCCCACTTGTAAAATGAGGAAGTTTGATTAGATAATCTTGAAGATTCCCCCTGAATGATGGTTTCTAGACCTCATGCATAAGACTGGAAGCTCCCTGAAGGCAGAGGACTCTTGTTCTCAGGTAGGCATTCCTTGCCCTCAACCCAATGCTTTGGAAAGGCATCTGCACACTCACAAGCTTTGTGGGTGTGTGGGGCAGGTGGTGGGCAGGGACTGAACCCAGGGGTTTAACCATTGAACCACATCCCCAGCCAAAGCAACTCAGTGAGTTGCTTTGGGTCTCACTAAGTTGCTGAGGCTGGGTTTGAACTTGCAATCCTTATGGCTCAGCCTCCCAGCTCAGCCTCCTGGTCACTAGGATTGTAGGTGTGTACCACTGTGCCTGGTGCTCACAGCTTTTAATTGCACAGTAAGAAAACATAGGAGAGAGAAAACAGTCCCAGGCCCCAGGAGTCCTGCTAGCCAGGCTCATTGAGGAGACAACACAATTATACACAAGGCTGAGGATCCCAGTTCAGGCCCTCGGCATCTCTCCACTGGGGAAATACAAATGGCCTCCTAATAGACATTTTTGCTCCTATTATCTTCCCTTGCTAATTCATCCCCCACATGGCTAATGTTCTACAAAAATCCAAATCTGATCAGCTCACTCACTTGCTTGAAATCCTTCTGTTGTTCTGCCTTTCTAGTGAGAAAGACAGTGCAGCACCAACCCTTAGCTGTCTGGCCCCTGCTTGACTGGCAGGGCTCCCAGGGAGATTGGTCTTCAGTGGCACCCTGGACTCTGGTCGTAAGGACCTTGCCTCTTCCCTCTGCATTCTGGGCACCTCAGCATGCTATCTCCCTCTGCAGTGACCAGCTTAGACACAACTTTTCCTTTTTTCAGCATTTGAGCCTAAGGTGCTCTTCTCGGCAGGAATTCCAGAATCTTCCTCTTTAGAGTCTATCGTCCTCCATTGCAGCTCTAAGGCACACAATTGCTTAACAACTAGAGGACTTACTCATTCTAGAGATTAGTGTGTGAGGAAAAGACAAAGGATAGGAAAGATGGGAGCCACGCAAGACAAACGGGGGCGAGTTTCCTGGAGAAAGAGGATTTCATCAGAATTTAGAAGTGCACGCAGGAGAACCTCAGCAGGCAGTTGGTGTTGGTCATAGGGATGGGAGGATCCCTGAAGCAGAGTAGCCATAGCTATGGGGTGGAAAGAAGCAGCATCCCTGGCTCAGAATTCAGGGATGTAAAGTTGGTAAGTCCCAGGGTGGGAAGGCTTTCAGGAAATGGGGAGACTCGCTCAGTGTGGATAATGTTCCAGATGGGTAAGGTCCTAGAGAGCCCGAAACATGTTCATGCCTTTTTAAAAAAAAAATATTGGGGGAATGAACCCGAGTTCTTGAGTAGTAAGTAAGTACTAAGTAAGTACTCTACCACTGAGCAACGTCCCCAGCTCTTTCTATTTTATTTTGAGACTGAATCTAAGTTGCTGAGGCTGGCCTCAAACTTGCAGTCTTCCTGCCTCAGCCCACTTATCCGGGATTAAAGATCTGCACCACCGTGCCCAGCTCATCATGTTCATGCCTTTGACAAGTACTTCTTTCTTTCTTTTTGTTTGGTGCTGGGTACCCTAAGCATGCTAAGCAGGCATTCTACTGCTGAGCTACCCACCACCTCCCTTTGATAAGTAATTCTGCTTATGAAAATTTCTGATGATGTTCACAGAAGCATTCTTTTTTTTTTAAGAGAGAGAGAGGGAGAGAGAGAGAGAGAGAGAGAGAGAGAGAGAGAGAGAGAGAGAGAATTTTAATATTTATTTTTTAGTTATCGGCAGGCACAACATCTTTGTTTGTATGTGGTGCTGAGGATCGAACCCGGGCCGCATGCACGCCAGGCGAGCGCGCTACCGCTTGAGCTACATCCCCAGCCCCCAGAAGCATTCTTTATAGTAGGGAAAATCTGGAAGCAATCTTAAGTTTAACAATAGGAGATGGTTTAATAAAATATGAAATAGCCCTATGATGAAATATTAGGAAGACATTAAAAGACAGTATTTACGGTTTGTATTACTCAAAAGTAATGGAGCAAATATTAATAGAGGGCACTATATTAGTTTGTTAGGGTTGCTATAAAAAAGTATCATAAAAGTTTGGGTGGCTGAAACAATAGACATTTTGTCACAGTTCTGGATGCTGAAGTTCAAAATCAAGTTGTTGGCAGGGCCGAGTCCTTCTAAGGGCTGTCTCCTTGGCTTGTCGATGACCATCTGCTCCGTGTGTCTTCACGTGGTCATCCCTCTGCGTGTGTGTGTCTCTTCTTCTGGTAAGGACACCAATCATTTTGGCTTAGGACCTACTCTAATGACTTCATTTAACTTAATTTTCTCTTGAAAGACCCAAATATGGACCCATTCGTAGGTGCTCTGGTTTAGAAGTTCAACACATGAATTGCGTGGGGAGACAGAGGTCAACCCAGACAGGCTCATTCTGTACCAGGGACCGTGCTGGGGGCTTGGGGCATAGGGACAGAAAGGACCCACCTGGCTGCCAAACCTCTGTGCAGAAGGAAAGGGCTGTCTCTGCAGGAAGGCTGGAACCCTGCGATGGAGAGCGAGTGGGCTGCGAGAGTCTTTATAGGGAATAGAACACAGATCGCATTTAGCACATGTGAAGCAGGACTTGGATGTCGTCGTCATGGGACTCCAGGACTGTCATCACGAAATGCCTTTATTTTGCCTCCCACTTGCCTTTGAAATTTATTCACTTGGGAAACTTTTTTCCTCTGCTCCAGCACAAATATTCACTCACTCTTGGGACTTTCTGATCACTCTTAAGTTGCCGCAGTCTGGCTGGGCACAAAATAACCGATCCACCTTGTAGATTCAAACAGCAACTCTTTATTCCCGAACTCTCACCGACACTCTACACACACTACCTGGGAATACACTCTCCACCGGGCTCCTCCGCACGCCAATTCTCTCAGAACCCCACGAGAACTCAACAGGAACTCCAAAGGAGCAGGCGCCTGAGGCAGCAGGATACGCCCTAATCCCAGCAGGATCCACCCTAAACCTGGAGCCACCCTAATCCCTGAGCAGGATCACCTTTCAACCCAAAATGCCATGCGTCATTCCTACTTGGCTATGGCTCTCAGCATTAAGTAATAAATCTTTTTGGATCATGTTACACTGACAAACTCTGTGGCCATGTAGCAATTCAACTACTGAGTCCCAGCAATAACGGAAGGTTCCAGCTTGAGTGACAGCCACTCAGCTGGCTGCATGGTCCTTCTGGGGCAGAGGTCAGATGAGGGGCCTCTGCTCTTTCTATGCTAACCTCCCTCTGCTCAGTCTCCCTGTCTCAGCCCCTATTGCTTGTTCTTCCTGGATAAGGTTGAAAGAGGTGGGGGGAGACTCTTCTTGTACATCATTGCCATGACTGGAACAGGATTCTCAGGCTCTTGTGTAGGAATTGGTAACATTTGCTGGGCCTTGGTAGATAGAATGGTCTAGAAGAGTTTTTCATCAGGTTTGGTCCAGTGAGCCAAGAGAAGAGAGAGTAGGGAGTTGTCACCTAAGACCCTTTGGCCATCAAAGAGGTGATACAGCCTCATTTGCAGTTTCTCAAATGGTAATCTGACGTCAGCCTGCTCCCAATCATTAAATCTGTGACTGCAGCAAGCTTTTAAGAGGAACTTTTAGGACAAGAAGCAAAGTCAACTTGATCAGAAACAGTAATGGGGAATTGATCGGGCTCCTGGGACCACATTTGACTTTTTCCATGTTCACCGTGAAAGTGGCAGGAGATATCAGAGGTAGGAACCCTGAGGCGAGAGAAACAAGGTCAGGCTTGCTGAAGTTACCCCATGGATAGGCCTGGGGCTGCACCATCAGGCCTCTGGGGGGAGAGGTAATACATTCCTTACTGGTGTGAAGTAGTGTGGTGTTAGAAACACAGGCTTTGGTGGTGCTTATAGAAATTCTAAACCCATCTCTCTATCAATTAGCTCTGTGTCTTTGCATAAGTCACTTAGCTTTTCTAGACTTTAGTTTCATATCATCTAGCAGATAATAAATTCTCACTCGTGGGGTTGTCATGAGGATTGCAGCATATAAAATATACAAAAGCATCTACCCAGTATCTAGCGCATGAAAGATCCTAAATTAATGTTCTTTTCTTCCCCTTCCCTGATTAATGCTGAGATGCAGCCGCCTTCTTGTCCTGAATTAAAGATCACAGTCATCTGAGATGCGGCTGTGCTAATTCTCCAGCAATCCAGATCATGTTTAGAGTTTCCAGGACCCAAGAATAACCCAATCAAGGCCACAGGGAGGGATGCAGTTAGGATGGTCAGGTCCAAGGACGCACAGAGAATCCATTTCCCTTCCTGAACCTCCAGGTGCTCCTAGTGCCCTGGGGCTGCCCAGCCCTGGGTTGCAGAAGGCTCACCTTCTAAACTATTGGAGCCCTGGTGGACATTGGCTGTATCCTTGGAGTTGTGGTCCTAGTGACCTCTCCAGAAAAGGTACATGGCCCATCTTCCTCCATTGGCCACCAGTCAAGTGACCAGTGCCCTCTGAACTTGTCATTGCTTCTCCTGCTGGGCTGTGATAGGTGGGGATACATTCTCTACTCATTCTGTTTCCACGAGAAAAGACTTGTCTAGGGTAACACTCCTGGTATCTAGCCGGGTCTCTCTCTCTCTCTCTCTCTCATTAGTGATGTGCAAGAAGGAGCTGAGTGACTGGGGTGAGCCCCTGCTGGGTTTCACCTTATGATCTGCAGGCTCAGCTGCTCCTGCTGTGGTTGGTCAGCTTAGCAGAGTTTGGGGGTAGAAGTAGGTCAAATACAATTCTCTCCCTCCCTCCCTCCCTCCCTCTCTCTCTCTCTCTTTCTTTCTTTCTTTTTTTTTTTCCCCTAGCATTAGAGATTGAACCCAGGAGTGCTCGAAAACTGAGCCACATCCACAGCCCTTTTTATGTTTTTTATTTTGACACAGGGTCTTGCTAAGTTGCTGAGGCTGGTCTCCAAGTTTCAATCTGCCTGCCTCAGTGTGTTTATTAATATCTCCTTCCTCTGGTATCAAGTTTATTCCTTTTTAAGAATCACCCCAAATTATCAAAAACTTGGACATGTACAAAAAAAGATAGCTGCTTGTCTCCTCCATGTTTTTTAATGAACAACTATGTAACAGGCTGCCAAGATGTCTCTCCTGTTCTAGGAGAGAGGAGTATACGTTTCACTTCATATTAGGGCCATATGCTTGAATTACATACGCCAATATGCCTAGCTTCATGACTTTTTTTTAGTGGTTCTGGCGATTAAATCCAAGGCCTTGAACATGCTAGGCAAACATTCTACCACTGAGATACACACCTCGCCCTTTTGATTTTAATTTTTAGACAGGATCTCACTAAATTGTCCAGGACTTCAACCCTGTGAACCTCCTGTTTCAACCTGCCAAGTAACTAGGATTACAGGCATGGGCCACAACGCCTGGCTCAAATCATACTTTTCAAAGAAGTTGAAAACATTACTTCCAGCACAATGGTAAAGCACTTGCCTAACATGTGCCAAGAGTCAATCCCCAGTAGCACAAACAACAAACAAAACTACAACAACAAAATTGCTTTCATACAACTATAGAGTGAACATGCGTCAAAGATGTGTTGAACTCATTAACAAAGGAACCAGCAATATGTTAAAGCTGGTTCTTAAGAGCATTTAATAAACAGAGATTTATATAGCTAACTAGGAAAGGAATGCAGAAATAATTTTATTAAATTAGATGCAACATCCAGTTAATATCCTACAGTGCAATAAAACTGTAGCGTTTGCAATTATCTTTTCTACCAAACAGAAATCATTTGCATTTCTATCAGACAAGAATGTGCAAATTAACATGTAATATCAACGAATGTTCTGGGCACTACTACGTGGGCAATGTGAAGTGAAGCATATACTCCTTTCTCCTAGAGAAGGAAAGACACCCTGGTGACCTGTTACATAGTTTTTCATTATGAGGAAATATGAGGAAACAAGAACCAATCTTTTTCGTGCATGTCCAAGTTTTCGATAATTTGGGATGATTCTTCAAAAGGGATAAACTTAATACCAGAGGAAGGAGATATTAATAAGCACACTAAATATTTTGTTGAAGATTTCCAACTCTGTTATCCCTAGGACTCACTTTTTCTTTTCCCGCTAAGGATAGAGAAAAGAGGAGAAAGAGGAGCGTCATTTATTGAGCCTCCCAAATCCCTGTGGGCATCAGCTTCCTGTGCACCGGGGACTGCTGTGCGTCCCCCATGTGCATCCCCATCTCTGTGGGGTAACTCTGGTCGGTGACGACCCACATCTCTTTGGTCTCTCCTCTGCCAGTCTAGAAGGCACCATCGATACAACTCCCAGACTGTGAATGCACGGGAGGAAACAAACTATTCATTTTCTGCTATAAATTTACCAAGACGCCAGTTTAATGAACAAAATAAATATCTCTTCTCAGCAGTTTCTCCCATTATAAATATGAATGAGCTCTGGGAACATTGGAAAGAGGCAGGCTTCCGGGGACAGCTCCTGGATTTAGAGCCCCCTTGGTGCAGAACTGCAGAGGGCTTGAAGCTCTGTTCCCCACGCCCACACCAGGCCTCTGAGGAGGTGGGGAGGAAATGTGACCAGGTGAGCAGCCATGTTCACATGGTTGTAAATGGAGGCAGGGGCTGAGGCCACATACCCACACACACACACAAATGACCAAGATGTCCAGTCTCTGTCATTCTCCGAGGAGAAAACCTATGGTCTCTGAGGACAAAACCTATAAACAAGCAAATTACAAATGCAATGTGTTAAACTGAGCCGCAGAAGCGTGTGCATGGTAGAGGGGTTTATTTATAAAATAAATTGGGGTAGGAAAAAATATATAAACTGTGCAAACAGATAGATCTAGGATCAAAGTTCTACCACTTAGCTGAATGCTTTAGACAACTTATTTACAAATGAGGTCAATGCCTTCCTTACTGATTTTTGCAAGTATTGGAAATAATGCATTTAAAGCACTAAATAAAGTGACCAGCACTTAGTTGGCACTTAATAAATTATTGCTATTAATGAGAGGTATTGATCTGTATTTAAACTTTAGCTACAATAAACAGCTCACAATATAATTGGCCTCTGTAATGTGTAAGGCACTTTCAAATGCATCCTCTCAACCCTGGGAAGGAAGTATTTTGGGTCTCCTTTTACTCATAAAGAACTTGGGGTTTAGAGAGGGGAGGAACTTGGCCAAATTCACACAGCCAGCATGGAAATGCTGAGAAAGCATCGTTTGGGGTTAGGACAGAGAGCTCATGAACTGATGTCACCCAGAGGACAGAAACCGTTCTGCCTTAGAAGTGGGGACAGGAGGAGGGAAGACATCCGTGTGACCGAGGTTCACGTGGGGATGGTCAAAGGTGGGAGGGGTCCTGGAGCCCACTTGGGTGAATCCAATGAGAGCGTGGAAGACAATGGAACACCCTATATTTTCTCACCATCTCAGAAAAGAGCATTAGGTAGGCGAGGCGGAGACTAGGCCAAGATTAGACTAAGGCTTGCAAACTTGGGAAGCTTTGTCCTTTCCATGTGCTTGATAATTTTGCCATCTCCCATCCACTCCCGAGTGACGAGCAGTAAATTTTCAATAAGGAAAATTGTCTGTCTGCGTAGTTTGGGGCAGTGAGGGGACAGGAACTGGGGAGACAGCCTCCTACCACACAGAAAGAGGAGGACCCTAAGGGATGTATCGGTGGTGGCAGCTTTTCAGGGAGCGAGCAGGCCGGCTGAGTCTCCTGCACATTCCAGAGGCCAGAATAGAGGGCTGAGAAAAATCTAGGGGGCTAAGAGGGGTCCTGGGAATTCACAGTAGAAGTGCCACCTGAATGTCCTTTCCACGAAGCCAGACTGGGAAGCTAGGCCTTCGGAATCCATATATTCCCATACAAAAGCACCTACCCTATCTTTGCATGAAGGAGGAGCTCAGAGGCAGAGATCTCTGGGGCCTTCCAGAGCAGTCCTGAGAAGGGTAGACCAGGTGGGCATTGGCTTCCTCCAAGAGGAGGGAGGCTGGAGTAGGTGGCCCAGAGGGTGAGGAATCGGGCACTGTGGTGTATGCTCCAGTCCTCTCAACTGGCACGCCCTCTGAAAGAGCAGTGGTATAGGGACTGGCTTGGGTCTTGGTCCCAGCACTGCCACCAGGTTCTTTATGCTGCCCATTGATACAACTTCCCTCAACGTCCTCATCTGTAAAACGGGGACAAATGATTTCCACCCATAACCATTTCAAGATAGAGATGTGAAACAAGAACCAGGGAAGGTGATAAATGCAAAAGAGCACTGAAAATTGTCATAAGCTCTGAAGGGCTAGAAGAGAATTTTGTGTGTTTTTGAAATTTTAATTAATTAATAGGTTTTTAAAAATCATTGACCCAATCGTTGGGCTTATGTCACTCACAGCTGCCTTGGAGCGCTCTGATCCTGGGTGCTGCAGGTTCATTGCCCCACCTAGTCTGCATGCTGGCAGGGAAGGCTGAGGAGCTGAATTCATATTTTCAGATATTCTCCTTTTCCAGTGCCTCCTCCCCGCACAGCTCAGCAGGGCAGCTGCGCGGCTGCATTTGCTGAGTGGCTGACTGAGTGATCACACCACAGTGCTGTTTGTGCAAGTTTCCTGTGAGCCCAGAGTCCCTGCCTGGCTCTTGTGTTGGGGGGATTGAGGAGGGGGTCGGGGATGAGCAGCCAATGTCCATGCTAGGAAATGTTGGAATAGAACGGAACCTTCTTTGTTTGCAGTAACATGGATTTAGGCTAGACTTTAGAAGATTAAATTAGCTAGAAGGCCTGAGGAATAAAAAGAGGAAGGAATGTCCGTGAAGTTTTGAGGTTTCTCTTCTAGGGGTTTTCTTCTTCTTGTCTTCTTTGTTTTTTCCCTGCAGTATTTTAGACTGAATTATAGATATTATGATTTTTTTAATCTCTAGATACTTCATTTAGTTTCTCTGAAAAATTAAAGTTTTTTTTTTTTTTGGTTTGTTTTGATGAAGGGTGTACGTGTGGTGTGGAAGTGATGTGTGTGCTGTGAATGTGTGTGGTATGTGTGTGAGTGTGATACATTTGGTGTGTATGTGAGTGGTATAGAGAGTTATGTGCATGCGGTAAGTGTGGTGTGTGTGTATGTGGTGTATGTAAGCGGTGGGGTGTGTGTGTGTGTGTGTGTGTGTGTGTGTGTGTGAAGCGCAGACAGCTCTTTCTGGGAGGATCTAGACGCTGTCCCACTCAGGGGCCAGGAAGGGCCCACTTAGGTTCTCCTCACATCCTTCCCGACCCTGCAGAAGTCTCCCAGGGGGGGGAGGTCCTGGGTCTGGGAAGGGCACGGAGGGGAAGGCTGGCCTGAGGCAGCCTCCCCCAGTTCCCTTCCCCATCACCGCTGCCCCTGAGGCTCTTGGTACCCAATGCCGGGGACTCCATGGTCTCTCAGGGAGCGATCTGGATGAGATCTACTGCTGAGTGTGGCACCTAAATTGCAAATCAATGCGGCCTGAATTAAATATTGATTTTCCCCTTTTCCTTTCAAAGAAATTTCTTAAGAGGAATTGGCTTGCTGGTTTTGTTTTTTTGCTTTTTAATTTTTCATCCTTATCCTTAAATACTCTGTTGTGAAAGACTGATCCTTCCAGGACGGGGGGGGGGGGCAAGGTCCTCCCAGCACCCACTTCCCCCAGGGCCTCCTCCCTCACCCACTCTGGTCACTTCCCTCTCCAAAGATGAAATGTCGGCAAGTGGGAGAAGTGCCATCAGCCCACAGGCTGTGGCTGGCCAAAGGGCAGCCGCCCTGCCCCCAGCTGCCCCTGGGCTTGGACATAGAGTTCCATAAGGGAGTTCAAAAGACACCACCCGGGGCCAAGTGAGAGATGTAAACTAAGCCTCACCAGGCACCTGACCTCTAGGGACCCACCTCAGCTGCGTTCTTCACTCTTTTTTAGGAAGTCTTCCTTGATCGGTTCCCCAAAATCCAGGGCTGCCCTCCTCAGCATCTCCTTGGAATTTGCCAGGGCTGGAGTAAGATATTCAGGAGGTCCCCAGCCTTCAAAAGATTGTAGTGCCTTCCTCTACTGCCCCACATCCCCATGTAACCTGGAATTGAATATGAGATAGCGTAATAGTGAGGAACGCCCAAGGAGTTCTGATTTTCCCATATATGCCAACTAGAGTATGGAGCAGTAAGTCCCTGTACACCTGTTTGAGGGTGCCTGCTCTGCTAGGGTTCCTGGCAGTGTTCAGCGCACCGGGTGTGGCAGGAGAATGGCCCATTTCTAAGAGGAGGCTGGAATCCTCCACCCTTGTCCAGAGGCTTCTCCAGTCTCTCCTAGGAACCACCAGTCCTGGGCTGTAATCACCCCAGCAACTGCTCTCTTTCCTCCCAACTGCCGGCAGCTTCCTGGGCCTCCTGAACTTTCCATCAGCAAGTCAGGCGCTGGCTCCAGAAGCAGAGAAAGAAAACAGCCAGGTCTGTGTTCCCAGAAGACCAGTCTGGAGGGGAGGCTGTTCCGGGATGAGCTTGTTAGCAGAGAAATTTAATTACTGCCCTCTCACCAGCCTGAAGCTCCTGCCTCCACAGAGCCTCCCTCCTGAGCGCTCTCTGTGCCTTATGGAAGGTCCATGGGTCTCAAGGTGAAGGTGTAAAGTGGAAAACCTTGGACTGGCCCCGGGGGTTACAGAGTTATCCGTAATAGGAGGATCCAGGGCTCTGACCTCGCTTGCTGCTTCCCACACGGCCTCCATCACCTGTGCTGGAAATTCCTGGGCATGGATTCCAGGGTGGATGGCAGAGAATGCGTTCATTCACAAGACACTGAGACCTATTGTGTGCCAGGGGTGGGACAGTAAGTGTATGCAGAGATAAAAACACAGTCTGATCTTCAGACACCTGCCAGGAAACCGAACAATTACAATATGGTGTGAGAAGGGCTGTGGCAGGTGATTCCACTAAAGCACGTAAGAGGGACACCTAGAGGACCCGACGCTTTGAAACTACTAGAGGAAAACACAGGGGGAGGGTTGCTTCAAGATCTAGGTATAGGCAATGATTTCCTGAACAGGAATCCAGTGCTTCAGAAAATAATAGCAGGAATTAACAAATGGGATTACAACAACTTAAAAAGTTTCTGCACAGCAAAGAAAACCATCAAGAGAGTGAAGAGACAGCCTATGGATCGGGAGAAAAATCTTTGCCACCTACTCATCAGACACAGGGTTAATACCCAGAATATATAAAGAACTCAAAAATTTAACATTAAAAGAACAAGTAATCCAAACAATAAATAGGCAAATGAGTTGAACAGCCAAATCTCAGAAGAAATACAAATGGCCAATAAATATATGAGAATATCTTTAGTCATCAGAGCAATGCCAATCAAAACTGCATTAATGTGGAATGATATTGACCAAATTATATTGTTATAGCATGCGCATATACAAATATGTGAAAAATAAATCCCATTATGTGTAATTGTAACGCACCAATTAAAAATATGGAATTAAAAAACTAGATTGAGATTCCATCTCATCCCATTTAGAAAGGCTATCGTTAAGAAAACAAAACAAAACAAAATAACAAATGCTGATAAAGGTAAGGGACAGGGGAACCTTTATACACTGTTGGCAGGAATGTTAATTAGTACAGCTACTGTGGAAAACTATGGAAGCTGCTCCAAAAAACTAAAAATAGGCTGATCGTGGTGGACCACACCTAAAATCCCAATAACTTGAAAGGTTGAGGCAGGAGGATTGCAAGTTTGAGGCTAGTCTGGGCAACTTAGCAAGACTTTTTCTCAAAATAAAAAAGCTAAGGGCTGGGCACAATGGCACATGCCTGTAATCCCAGCAGCTAGGGAGGGTGAGGCAAGAGGATTGAGAGTTCAAAGCCAGTCTCAGCAAAAGTGAAGCACTAAGCAACTCAGTGACACTGTCTCTAAATAAAATACAAAATAGGGCTGGGGATGTGGCTCTGCAGTTGAGTCCCCCTGAGTTCAATGCCCCCCCCCAATTTCCTGAGACCCTGTCTCAAAACAATCTAAAAGGCTGGGGATGTAGCTCAGTGGTAGACCACCCCTGATTCCCATCTCCAAAACCAGAGAAACAAAAACAAAAAATAAGACTACCATATGGTCCTGTGCCATATGGTATGTGCCACTATTGGGCATAAATCTGAAGCAATCAGAGTCAGCATGCTTTAGAGATACCTGTGTACCCATGTTTATCATGGTGCTTCACAATAGCTAAATTATAGAAACAGCCCAGATGCTCATCAGCAGATGAATCAATAAATAAAACATGGCATAACCAAGTGTGTGGCACATACCCGCAATCCCAGTGACTTGGAGCCTGAAGCAGGAGGATCACAAAGTTCAAAGTCAGCCTGGGCAACTTACTGAGACCCTGTCTCAAAACAAACAAAGAAAGGCTGAGGCTGTAGCTCAGGATAGCCCCTGGGTTCAATCCCCAGTACCACACACACACACACACAAAAAAAAAAAAAAAAAAAAAAAAAAAAAAGAAGAAGAAGAAGAAGAAGAAAGAAGAAAGAAAGAAAAGAAAATATGGTATGTCCTGGTATAATATACATATACAATGGAAACTGCCATTGTATTTTTTATTGGCATTTTAAAATTCACTTCCAGCTGGGAGCATAGTGGCACAGGCCTATAATCTCTATTCTTGAAGTCAAGGCAGGAGCATCATAAATTGAAGGCCAACTTGAGCAACTTAAAAGAAATCTTGTCTGAAAAATTTAAAAAGGGCTAAAGATGTAGCTCAGTGCTCAAGCACTTGCCTAGCATGCATGAGGCCCTGGGTTTGATCCCCAGTACTGCAAGAAATAAAAAATAAATCACTGTTTCAAAAAATGCTTTAAGCAATGTGCAGTGATGCATGCCTGTAATCCTAGAAGCTTGGGAGGCTGAGGCAGGAGGATCAGGAGGTCAAAGCCAGCTTCAGCAAAAGCGAGGCACTAGGCAACTCAGTGAGACCCTGTTTCTAAATAAAATACAAAATACAAAAAAGGGCTGTGTATGTGGCCCAGTGGTCGAGTGCCCCTGAGTTCAATCCCTGCTACCAAAATCAAAAGGAAAGAAAATAAAAATAAAAATCCACAAAAAAAAAAAAAAAAAAAAAAACTGCTTTAAAAAAAAAAGAAAAAGAATAAGAAAGAGGTTCTGGGGAGTGGTAGGTGCTGGGTAGCAGCTGTATGTTCTCCTTCCAGTTCAGGACACATTCTGCCCTATACTCACTTTCTGAAAATAGACCCAACTCCAAGTTCAGGACTCTTTCCACCAAACTCCAGTTGCTACAACATATTTTTAGTCTATCATATAGATTTATGCTTCACAATTAATGATGCACTTTAAAAAAAAATTGTGTGGTAAGTACACAGTGATATGGACATCTTTATACATTCCCAACATAATGTTTTAGACATAATATACCAATTGCTAACATCATTTGGCTAACTGACAATATGTATCACAAGCCTAAAAATGCTTAAGTTATTTTTTCCCTAGTAAATTTTTTTTGAGGTGCTAGGGTTTGAATTCAGGGCTTTGGGCACTGAATTCAGGCAAGCACTCTACCCTTGATCCACATTCCTAGTCCAGTGATTCTTGATTCTGACAATCAATCCCAAGGAACTAATCCTACATACACAAAAACTTTTGCATAAATGCATTTGATAAACTGGGGGTGGTGACAGGCAGCTGTAGGCCCAGCTCTTCAGGAGGCTGAGGCAGGAGGATCACTTGAGTTTAGGAGTTCAAAGCAAAAAAAAAAAAAAAAAAAAATTGCTGCATTACTGATAATAAGGAAAGATTGGAAGCAATCTATAATAAAACCTAAAATAATAGTTAACCGAATTATGAGAGAGCCACCTCCCCAAACTTTTGAGGTAGCTAAAGAAGAGACATAAAGTAGAACAGTGTTTGTCAGGGTCAGGAGAATGGGTAGTTATCTGTTTAATGGGTACAGAGTTCCAGTTTTGCAAGATAAGAAGAGTTCTAGAAGTGAGTTGTGGAGATGGTTATATAACCACATAAAGGTACCTAATGCTACTAAACTGTACCCTTAAATTTTGTTAAAATGGTAGATTTTATATTATGTATATTTTATATAATTTTAAAAATTATTCACTGAGCTGGTGTAGCTAGGTAGTAGTATGCTTGCCTAGCAAACCCTAAGGCCTTGAGTCTCCAGCACTGCAAAAAAGAAAGAAAGAAAGAAAAGTACTAAAGACACTAAAAAGACACTAAAATGTCCCTTTTTCTAAAAGCCAATTTACTTTAATAGAACTTGTCTGGAGTCTGGAATATGAGATGGTGAATGAGACCAAGAGGAACATACATTTGTTTGTTTATTTGTACAATGAAACAATATATATGCATTGGACACTGTGCTAGGTAGAGAATACAAGGTGGGACGAAAAAGAGAGCCCTGGACAGAATAGCTCTCAATATTGATCTGAGCTGGAGGCTTACAGTTCTTGGGGAATCCATTAACCCTCTGAGATAACAGACTGATACCTCATGTGCTATGATTCTGTGGGCTGAGGTTGGGTTTCTCTAATGGAAAGATGGTTGGGTCCCAGGAGGATGGTGTGGGCATGGCCATTTCTAATGAACTCCTCTCTCAGAATTGTCCCCATCTCCAAGAAAACTTTCTGGAAGGTGGTGGCAGAGCAAACCAGCTCTCTTGCTTTTAGGCTTTTGAGAGGGGATAAGACCCATGGAATTGTCAGCCAAGTGCAGCACCAAAGAAGCCCTGGCTGGCGGGGGGGGGTGGGGGTGGGGGTGGGGTGGGGTGTTCTCAGCTGGTGTCCCATCCCTGTAGCCACAAAAAAGGCATGGTCTGTGTTCAAGACCAAGTCAAATTGGGGGAAAAGGGAAAGGGAGCATTCTTCTGCAGGCCTGGACCACTTCCATGCTTACTAATTCTTGCTAGAAAGATGTTTTAAAGTATACTCAGACTGGGATGGGGCTCAAATACAATAAGTGGGAGTTGTGCTTGTCATAAATGCAAGTGGGACCATCTGGGCATGGTGGCACATGCCTATAATCCCAGTGACTTGAGAGGCTGAGGCAGAAGGATTGCAAATTTGAAGGCAGCCTGGGCAGATTAATAAGACCCTGTCTCAAAATTAAAAATAAAAAGGATGGGGGATGCAGCTCAGTGGCAGAGCTGCCCTGGATTCAGTCCTTAGTGCTGAAAACTTTTTTAAAAAGTCAGAACCAGAGATAGTTCATGGCTCCAGACAATCCTGTTTATTGAGTATCTACCATGTCCAGGTTTAGGGGTTACAGAAGCAGCTTAGGAGAGGAGCAAAACAGAGGAGATCAGTGCACAGACAGTAAAGATGGGCTACCTAGTTCAAGTCCAAAATCTTGAACTTAAGGCATAGACACCTTGGGTGAATCATTTAACCAACTGTGACTCAGTTTCTTACCTGTGAAGTGAGGATAATAATAACATCTACCTTGTGGGTTGCTATGACGGCTTAATGAGTTTCCAGCTGCAAAATGCCTGGATGTCACTCCTCGTACACCTAAACCTATGCAAGCTGCAACTCAGTGACATTCAGTAAGCGAGAAACCCTTGAAGCCTGAATACCAGACTCCAGCTCCTCAGGTGCCTGGAGCCTGGAGCGCTCCCCTCCTCTGGCTTTCCCCCTCTTCCCTGCTAAGATTTCCCTCGCCTCCTCCCATCCATGCTGGTTGGAGAAGGGAGCGTGGGGGCTGCGGAGATGCAGAGGCTGGAGCCGGGTGAAGCCCTGCTGGCTGCTTTGGCTGGCAGCCCCTGTGCCTCCTGATGGGCTCCAGGCCACGGCGTGCCAAGAGCAGGCAGACAGAGCTCGCGATGGGGCAGATTAATATAATCACTATATTACCAGCCCCACTCACTCCCCCACTCTTTCCATTAATGGCGATTATTATACTTATTAGAGGCTCAGCTGCCAATGGTTATTGATTCTCCCTGTTGCAGCATTTTAATCAGGGATTTGAAACTATTGTTGGTAACACAAGCCTCAGAGGGCCCCAGGACAGGTGCAGAGCAGGCCATTGGGGACCTTTGCAGGCAAGCAGGCGAGGTCCCCAGGGTCCCAGAGTCATATGGAGCACTTAATCCAGACAACATTCTGCCTCCGTCTGGTGGCAGGGAAGTGGGCATGGAGAGGGGATGGCCCACCCCAGGGCTTCCCTCTGCCACAGGCAGCTGTTTCTGGCTGGGGTGTGGCTGGGGCTGGCTCTTACTGTGAACACTACTCCCCCCACCAGGGAGGCTTCTCTTCCTCACTCACCCCGTGTCCTCACCCCAGGCTCTGCCAGCTGGCGTGAACTGAGCATGCTTGAGTCTCTGTGGAGCCGGGCCAGGGGCAGTGGAAAGTGAGGAGGGATTACCTGGCTGGGTTGTGGCCGCGACACCCTGGCCATTTTCCTGGGGCTTGGCGTGAGGAGGAGAGTGAATTCATGTCTGTTGAACCCTTCCTAGGGGTCAGGCATTGCCTTAGGAGCTTTACCTATGTCATCGCCTTGAGTCCTCATGTTAACCCTTTCAAAGGCACGTCAGGAAGCCTGTCTTATAGAAATAGAAACTCAGAGAATCAAGGTGATTTGCCCAAGGTCACTTGGCTGGGATAGAGCACAGCTGGGTTTCGCCTGGGTCTTCACACTTTCACAGGTGAGATAAACTCCATTTCATAGATCGTTTGGGGAGAATCTTCCAGAGGTATGGGAATGTCCAGACTGCAGTGCTTAACTCTGTTCTGGGGACCAGCTTTGGGGACCCTGAATGAACTCAAGACTCATCACACATGAGCCTGTGGGCTCTAGAACTGGGTGAAAGTCCTGTGGCCCCAGCTCTGGATCCCGGTATGCCCTCTAGATGTCCTTCCCCATTGGTGTGTGGAGGGTAAGGCCACTCTAGCTGCTGGAGCCCTTGTCCGTGGCTGCCCAAGAGGCACTCTCAGTCCTGGTTGGTGCTGAGTCTCCTCCCACTCACTGCCCAGGATGCTGTGGTCACTCCTGGCTGAGTTCATGCAAGCCACGGCCACATGAGGCCCTTGCAGCTAGTGCAGACTGGGGAAGAGCAGCCAATAAAATTCAAGTGAAGATTCAATAAATCAAAAATATTAAACATTATGAAAATGGATTTCATAGAGCCACAAATAAATGGCATATAATATGAATATTTTTCAGTTCTACTGAAAATAAGAAATGGGTCATATTTTAGAAGTTAAAAATGACTGCAGGCCTTTGTGGTTGAAACTGATAAATTCTAGGTCCAGCTGGGGCCCCACCTCCTTTTTGGTGCCAGAGGGGCCAGGACATAATATCCTGGGTACAGGATATTATTGTCTTGTGGCCAAGTATCTGTACAAGCAAACGTCTTGGACATCTGGTAGCTGGTGCTCTAGTGCTCTCTAGACACCAGGGCCTCTACTTTCCAAGAGGAGATTGGATGGAAGCAGTGGTTATAAGTGCTCCCTGGGGACTCTACACACTAGCACACCCTGGCAGTGGGTCCCTTTCTCCCCATGGTTTGCAGAGGGCTCCTGGCTCTCCTCCTCATCTCCCTGGCCTCCCTCTTCATGCAATGGTGGGCATTGCTCACATTCCTGAAATTCTGTTGGCAGACTGGCTCCTGAGCCTCCAACAGAATGACCCACAACCCCTGTGGCTCCTGTCAGGGCAGCGGCCCCAGCCTCTGTCTGGTCTCCCCCACTGGGTCTCATCCCTAGGGCTGGGTCTTTGGCATTGGAACTGACGCTTTGTAAAAAAACCAAAAACCAAAAACCAAAAAAACCCCCATCAGTCTGTGCCTCTTTCTCTGCCCCTTTTCCCCTCAAAGCACCAGCTCCTCTGTGACCTTTCAGAGAAGAACAAATATACTCTGGGCCCAGCTGATACTCCAGGGCCTCTGGTGCCTACTGTTCCCAGCCCAGGCACCCTGACCCCACCCCCATCCTGTGTGTAGTGACTGTCTCTGCCCCTCTGACCAGCCTTGTTTCATCCTGGGTTTGCCCCTGTCCTCTGTCCCCCACTCCCTTGCAGTACCCCCAGGCCGGCCCAATGTTGCTCATGGTGAGGACACACTCCTGTCTGGGAGCAGCAGATTGGTGGGTAGGATTGGAACCCTGAGGATGAGTGGGATGTTATCATGAAGAGAATCGCACCCTTCTGAGCTGCAGATGTGTCTCCTCTGTGCAGTGGAGATGGTACCTGAGTGAAGATGTGATCAAATCTCTGGGTGCATGGTCCCAGACATTGGGGTCCAGCACCCACTTCCTGGGTGGCACCCAGTGGCCATTCCACAACCCCTCTCCTTTTCCCAGCAAATTTTTGACCTTCTAGTTGTGGCATCTGGGGGTTAGGGATGGAACAGGACTGGGAGTCGCTGGGCACCTGGGGGGGTCAGATGTTGCTGGGGCTACAGCTCTCTGAAGGCCTCAGGCTTCAGTCCTTGCTTCCCAGCCCCAAGGAGTGACGCATCTGGATCCACGTGGTGGTTCCTAATACGCCCTGAGACTTGGCAATGAGTCACTGCAAGCTGATACCACAGATGTGAAGGGAGCCAGCATTGTGATCTTGGTTATGATAATGAGCATGAAGTGAAACTTGGAAATGCATCAGAGAGGCGGGCTGCCTAGGTCCCTGCCCTTGCCCATTGGGATTTCAGTACAAAGGATCTTTGTCCATTGCCCTTCCCCCACCTGCACCCTTGGGCTGTTCTGATGGCACCCAAGAGAGGGTGGAGGTCTCCTGAGAAGGAACTCTCAGGAAGGAGGGCGACTCCAGGAGGAGGACTGGGATCCACATTCCAGGAACTGTCCAAAGAATACCAGGGTCCTGGAGTAGCCCCACATCTTGATAACCATGACTGCTGGCTGGGTCCCAAAGGGCTCCAAGAAGGAGAGCTTAAGGCATGTCGCACTTCTCTTAGAGCACAACAACAGCTTCTGTTTGTTGGGTTCTGTGTGCTAAATAATGAGCACCATGTGTGTGCACATTACTGAAGTTAATCATAACAGCCTGAGAAGGGGTCGTACCCCCATATTCCAGATGAAGGTAAAACACAAGAAGAATAACCTACCTAGTGGCAGGATTAAGACTCAAACCCAGGTTCACCTGCAGGAGTTAACAACCCAGGCCATATTTTGGGAAAGATTGCAATCAGGGCAGCTTTTCTACATATGGGGAGAGAAGGTGAAAGATGTGTATTAACCGGGGTCCAGCATGAAAGGAAGGGTGTACACAAAACCAGGTAGGGTTAAGGGAAACCCGCAAGGGCAGGTGGGACACTTGGAGGGGAGGGAAGCATAGCCATGGTCCCAGAGACCTGGACGGAGCAAAAGGAGGGCCCGCGCCAGGAGACCTGTGGCCTCTTGGCTTGGAAAGAAGAGAGTGCCAACAAACTGCAGGAGTGTGAAAAAGTGAGTGGAGAAGCCTCTGCAGGCTTTGTCTCCACAGTCAGGCTTCCATGGCTGCCCCACCCCCTCCGCAAGAGCCTGGTCCGGGCCCAGGGCATGGGGCAGGAGCAGGCAGAGAGTGGGAAGCACTGGAGGGGCAAGCAGGGTGGAGTCTATGCAGCCTGCCTCTGGAGCTCCGCAGGACAAATGTGGCCCAGATGCTCTGGGCTTTCTAGGCCCTGGCTGGCACCTGGGCGAGGCTCTTCTGCCTGTGTCCAGGCAGCTGCTTCCCTCTGGCTTATCTGACCATTACCTGATCATGGTCATCATCCTGGGCACCAGATCCCCAAGGGAGGATTCCTGTTCTTTTTAGGGACCCAGAGGATGTACCAGACCTGAACTGAGGCATGTCTGGGGGGCTGGAGGAGAGCTAGGGGGAGATGGGCAGGAGTGAGGGATCAGCAGCGGCCTGTGAAGGAAGAGGAAGAGGAGAGGAAAGGCCAGCCCACCCTAGCAACAGTCTTTCTGCTTTCCACCTTCAGAACCACGTGCTGTCAATGGCCTGTCATGCTCTCTAGAGATTTGCATCATGCCATGACTATGGGCAAGGCACAGCCCCAACACGCAGAAGTTTGCACTCAGCAGCTGTCTGTGTGGGACCCTACTCCATGGGTCACCCAGCCCACAAGAGCTGGGTCGCTAAGCGGGTGAAGAGGGGCCCACGCCAGTGCACCCTCTACTTCCTCCAAGGAAACTTCCAGCCCATGGTGGCCCTAGCTCCTTCCCCTCCCTGCCTGGCTGACTGTGGCTCTCACTGCCAATGTAACTCCCCACGACTCTCACCCCAGAGTATCAACATGAGCACATGTTTGTCAATATAACCCCCATACCTAGGAGTAAGGGAACCACAGGAAGTGGGGTCCCCAGCCCTGAGACGCTTTGTAATTCTGACTGTTCCATATTCACTTCCGGAAAGAGAGACAGTTCGGAGACCCAACCAATAAGGAAGCCATTCTCAATATGTTAGGTAGGAGAGACCAATAACACCAGCCTCCCCAGCCCCCGGGCGCCCCTCCCCTACGCCCAGCATCCTGTCACGTTAGCAGCTTAGCAAGGGAGGGGGCTGCCATGGCTTTCTCTTTCTTTCTTCCCCCACCCCCAGCAGCTGACGGGGAGTGAGTGGGAGGACAGTAATACTCTGTCAGCTTCCCTGTTGTCTTGTGAGCACATGGAAGGTCTGGACAAATGGAATTCAGGGGCTGGGGAAGAGTAGGCTGAGGCTTGCCCGTCACACCTCCGGACTGCCAAGCCTGCCAAGCAGCCGAAATGGCAGAGCTCGGCTCCTGGAGAGAGCGGCTGCAGTTCTGTTCTACCTCGATCCCTGGTTTGGAGTCTGGATTGGATTGCATCCCAGGAAATGTCCCTTTCCCTCTGCTAGCTGCTGTCCTCGGTGTCTGTGTCCTATACCCGTGAGAACCAGGTTGAATGGATCCTGTATCTGTGCCAAGACAGCCAGGCCACAGCCTGTTTCTGGGGCATTGGGGCACTGGGGCAGGGAACAGGGGTGGCTGCGGGTAAGGAACTCTTCACTGCACCCCAAATCCATGGCCCTGAAGAGAAGGAAGAGACGATCCGGTGAACATCTGGTTCACCTTCCCCTCTCTGCTGCCTCAACCTCTCTGTGTCATTTGAGTCACAGGACCGAGGACCTAGTTAGAGAGAGAGAGAGAGACAGGCTAACAGAAATGACAGAGAGGGATCCAGCTCCCCTGCCCCCAGCCGGGCCCCAGTGTCCCTCTTGTTCTGAATTGCTTTGCCATCGTATTTCTCTCCCTTCTCGGCCCCTCTGGCCTTAGCTGCCCTGAGCTGCTCTTGTCTTCTCATCCATCATGCTGGCTGCAGAGCCCCAGAGCACATCTACAGAGAAACCTCCCCGCCCCAGGCCTCCAAGGAGAAGGGCTCAGCTGTCAGAGAAGAGAGAGGTTTTCAAAGGGGTCGGAGCACCAGGCCCTGCAGGATTGATGGGCTCTGAATTATGGGCATCGCATCCCAATGGGTCATGGCACTCCGGAGCCAGAGCGGATGCCTGAGAGGGTGTCTCTGCTCCCTTTCCCAGGCTTCTCTTCTCTCCTTTAGCGTGTGCTCACTTCATGGCAGGTGTGTTCCTGTGTCGGTGTTACTTGTTTGTTGCTTTTCAATGGGTGGGGATTTTGCACACACCCTCTGCGTTAGACTGGGAATCTTCTGAGCACAAAGGCTTTTTCCGGGGGAGACAGCCCAGCTAGAGGGTTGGACGGCCACTTATACCTAGTGGGTACCAGGATAGAAAGGTCACTGTGTTGATGACGAGTGGCAAAATGAAGAGCAGTTCACATCCAGGAGGACCCAGGAGGTGAGCAGTGAGGCTGTCCTCAGTCTATGAAGGCAGCAGTGAGCCCAGACTGCACATGCACAGTCACCAAGACGAGCGTCATTCCACATCAAAAGACAGTTTGCAAAATCCTCCTCTGAGTGAGGGTTGCCCCAACCCCTTCCTTCTTTATCTACTGCCCCTTCCCTTTCCTTCTTTGTGGGTGACTAGTCTGTCTGTCTGTCTGTCTGTCTCTCTCTCTCTCTTTTTTTCTTTTTGGATAGGGTCTTGCTAAGTTACCACGGCTGGCCTCAAACATGTGATCCTCCTGCCTCAGTCTCCCTCCCAGGTTGCTGAGATTACAGGCGTTCCCTACGGTGCCGGGCTGGTCTCTTCTGCTGCGGCTCTCTCTTCAGTTTCTCTTCTGCTCGCATGCCCCTGTGGCTTCCCCAGGCCTGTCCCTGTTCCTCCCAAGCAGTGCCCTCTGCCTGGCCTCTCTGCAGGGGGTGCTCAGGAGCCCTCTCACACCCTCCCTGGGAGCCAGCTGGTTCCTCTGCGGAAGAGTCCCACATCTGTGAAACCATTGCCAGTTCTTCCCCTTAATGGTTCTTTCTGTGCCTCCTACACTTTCTCTCATCCAACCTTGCTACCGTTTTCTTCACCCAGAACTCATATCTTATGTCTTCAAATTCCACTGCATCAACCTCCTAACCAATGACTGCAGGCTTGTCCTCATTAAAATCAGCTTTCCCAGAACTTCCCAAATGCCCACTTGATTCTTCCCATCCCAACCCCCAACGTCAGGAAAAGTGCAGGGGCTCTGCCTTTGCTCCTGCCACCCGCTCTTACTCCTCTGTGCTAAGGTCCTTTGGTTCTGCAGCCCCTGGCCCGGAGTGACATCCACCCACCAACCCTGGATCCCAGGAGCTCCTAATGGCCTGGGATCCCTGCTCCAGCATCCCCGCCTTTGGGACATTTACTTTGATCTCTACACCCACGTGGACTGACTGTTCCCTTTGGTGCCACAGCAAGGCTGTGTGTGTGTGTGCACACCTCTGTCGCCACGGTGACTGCTTTGTATTTTTATGGTTTATTCATGTATCCATGCACACCCCTCTCCCCCTGTGTCTCATATCCTCAGCACCTCTTGTTCCTGGCACACAAAAGGAAGGACTCTCAATTACTGAATGAGGGTAGTGAAGTGAAGGAAGGAAGAACTAGGAGCGGACAGGTCTGTAAGCAAAGGCTCATAGGTCAGGGTAAAGAGGGTGGCGGGAGAAGGAGGCCAGAGGAGCAGCTTGCGAGGTAAAGGGAAGACAGTGTCAGATTCAGCCGCAGGGGGGAAGCTTTGAATCTACAAAGCACCCTTTGCATTGCTGCTGCTGCCACCCGCCACCGTCACTGCCACCGCTGACACCTTCTCAAAGTGAGGAAGATAAACCTGTTTTCCTTATGACAAATGCTGATTTGATGAGAAACCCTCTGGGCTTCCCAGGAGGTGGCCTTGACTCTGATAGGTGGCGGGGAGGCCAGAGTAAGCGAGGAGAGGAGGGGGAAGAAAAGAGAGAGGAGAGAGAGGCAGTGGGGGAGGAGAGCAGACTCCGCTGCTTGCTGATTTCTAATGTGGCGGAAGCAAAGCTTGGCTGCTTGGCGGCTCTGCTGTTCTGCTGGGAAGCTTTTTATTTTTTATTTTTTCGGTGCACGGGAAGCAGGAGTGGGGGGGCCTTCCTTTCTCCCTTACTGCTAAGGAGAGCAGGGCTGGCTGCTGGTGGTTAGGCCCTGCAGCCCTGATCTCTGGGAGGTGGTCTAGGGAGGGGCTGGCTTCTGGGGCCCACTTCTGGGGTCAAGAGCTGATCTCTAAGCCCATCTCCCCGGGTCCCTGAATATCCTCCCCCATTAAGAAAGCCAAAGCACATGTGGACTCCTGGGCCTGACCCTTCCCAGATGATGGAATCCAATCCACTCTGGCCACAGGACAGAAAGAGGAGGAAGGATTAGCCTGAGACCACTCAGCAGGTTACTGTTGGAGCAGGACTGTGACCCGTCCAAGGAGGTCCAGTCCCCACAGAGTAGGGCAGTCGGGCCTCCTCTGCTTCCCCTGTAGCCCTCATTTTTAGGCAAAGCCTTCCTGCTGGTACCTGTCCGAAGGGGACTGACATGACTCTGAAGCTCCGAGATGCAGCCAAGCCCCTGTGGGAGTCTTTTTGAGACTGTGACCCAGGGCAAATTACCAGAGACTGGACTCCCTTAAAAACACTCCCTGCCACCCTCCCGTCAAAGTCCTGCGCCTCCTGGAAGCTGCTGAAACTCTCCGTCCAGGAACCCAGGAGGGCTTCCTGGTCTCAGCCTCCCCACACCCTGGGGTCTCTCCCTTCTCCACGTCAGCTTCCCATTTCTACCCATTACCATCCCCAGGCCTGGTAGCCAAGCAACAGATTCTTCCTCCTTAAATTTAGGTTATATTCGCTCTGGTCACTGTCACCCTCCGGTTTGTGAATCATGCTCCCATCCCTCTTGCCTGTGTTTTTAGCATGACTAACTGGGAGAGAGGGGGCTGAGATCATTTGAGTTTTTCCAAGAAGGATCCACTGCACTTACCATAAAATCCTAGGGGACCTTCAGATTCAGGGCCCGCTGCCTCGCTGACCCACCCCAACCCCATTCTGGCTGCTCACGGTCGGGGAGGGGGGCTCCTTTGCACCTTCTGTTCCTGCTGCCTGGAGATCACATTTTGCTGGTTGCTCCTTTCCCACTGAGAAGGTTGCATGTCTCTGCCATGGTCCCTTCTAGCATGGGTCCTTATCTGAAATCTATTGTTTATCTGTTATTGTTTGTTTACTCTGTTGTCCCGCTGGGAGGAGAACTTGCTTGCCTTTATGAGGTTCCTGTGCTAGGCACTTAGAACTGTTCAAAGAATCAAGGAAGGTCTCTGGAGGGTCTGAATCGCTGGAAATCTCTTGGTGGGTGGGTTTCTCCTCAGAAAACTGAAACTAAGGCTCCAAGTAAAGTAGAGGATCTTCTTGGCGGAGCATTAGCAGCTCCCCTGTAACCTCCGAGACATGGGTACTGAGGCTGCCTGCTGCGTTTGGGTGGCTCCTGCTTCTCAGCAACCTCCTCCTTCCCTGCATGTTTGCAGGATCTCAGAGAAGTGACTGGGAAAACACCACCTACGCCCCAGCCCTCGCCCTGGGAGCAGGGTGGTGTGGACTTGCTTGGTGGTGACGGTACTTGTGCCTCTCCTTCCACGTTCCAGTGAAGACATGAGTGGGCAGTTCCTGGACCCCATGGTAGGAAAGAAGCATCGTGTGTGGACCTATATTCATTTTCTCCATGAGCTATAATCCAGGAGGATGGAGGGCACAGGCAGCAGAGAGGCAGGGGTGGGCCAGGCCACCTCTCTAGGAGTTCATGTCCCCACTGGGAAGCCACAGTAAGAGAGGCTCCTTGGGGACCCCAAACCTGGCTTGGAATAGCCCTGCTGGACCTGCTGTGATTCTGTTTACCAATAAGCAGGAAGATGTCTATTGTGCTCAGGGTTAGAGAAGTGGAAAGAAGCTGGTGAATAGGAGCACAGAAGCCAAGAAGTTGGGCTCCGAGACAATAGATAGGAAGAGAGGGGGTGTGGGAAGGGAGACCCAGACTGGAGAGCCTTGGAGGAGAAATCCAGATGGCCAGTGCCAATAGTTGGGGGACCTTAGAGAGGAGTGGAGAAGGGGACATTTATGGTCAGTTTTCTGTAGCAGGTCTGCCCCTGACCTGTGCCACGGAGCTGGTCTGCACAATGTTTACAGGGAATGTTTTGAGCAAAGTTCCCATGGGAAGTGTGAGGTGAAACAGGATTTAGTACGCATGCCAGACACCCAGCTCCAATCCAGGAGGGCTGGAGGGCTTTACGGACACACCAGCCTGAACTTTCCTTCTGCCTCTTACTTGCTGCATGACCTTGGGCAAAGAACTTAACCTCTTTGAGTTCCTCTATCACATTGGGGCAGTGCCCATCTCATTAAACCGCTACGGAGGTTATACAACATGCTCGTGCATGCAAGGCTAAGGGCTAGCACAAGGCACACAGTGTCTTAAAAATAGTGGTAGGGTAGTTTTTTGCATCCTGGACTTCTGGCCCTGTCTTAAACCAGAGAGGACCTTGCCATCTGCACTTGGTAAAGGCCTGCCTGCACACAGGGGCATGGATCAAAGGACTTAAGGACTCTCCGATTCTTTGGAATGTTGAATTTCTGCCTCTTCCTATCTTTCTAACCTTCTACAATCTCTGTAGGGACAACGGTCTAATCCACTGACTTTAAAAAAGACCAAAATTTCAGACAGATCTCTTCAAAGGGCCAGCTCTTTCCTGGCAAGGTGATTTCATCCCAAGTACAAGCTGATTTGAAAGACTTGGGTTTGGAAAGACAACATTTTTCCTCCTCCTCTGCAGGGTGCTTTAACTTGAAACATCTGGATAACTGCTTAACGCCTTCCTATCTTGCAGAACATTCCCAGCATAGCAGCTGTTTGCATCTTCCTGGACTTGTGTTTGTCAGGATTATCCAGAGCCAAGGACCTCATGAACCACCAGTGGTCCCCACCTCTTCTCTGCCCACCCCTCCCCACCGCTCCTCTACCCCCAGCACCCTCCAAGGCCAGAGGCTTCTTTCCCTGATTGCGTATCCCTGAGGGCAAGGCCCCTTGAAGGTTTTCTTAGAACCCCAAGAGGGGCACCACTGCTTGTGCCGGTGCTGGGCTCTAGGTACCTGCCCTGTGGCATGGAGCCCCCGGGAGGGAAGGGTCCCCTTCTCCACGACTGCATTCAAGTATTATTACCTCTAGTGTCAGGATGGCTGAGGATGGGTGTGGAGAGCCTGGGCTGTTCCCTCTTCTCTGTGGATCAGAGAAGGGGCAGGAAGGTCTGCAGCTAAGCCAGCTGGAAGGCCAATGTGCTGATGAGTTTGGATCAGAACCTGGACTTGAAATAGACCCATTTGTCTAGGTCTCATCCCTTGTCTTGCTCTCCATCACCATCAGTTATCTCTTTGAGCAGGTGGGTTTGTGCTACAGAGGACAGTAGGTAGGAGAGGCTTTGGTCTTTGTTCTCAGACAAGAAATATAACAGGGTAGGGCCAGGCACCATACCCCTGGGGCTTGGATAGGCTTTGAGCAACAGAAAGCTTCACCAGAAAGGTGCTGATTTTTGACACATGTCCCATGAGCAGGCAGAGCCCCAGGTGGTCAAACTCAGGAGTCTGAACTCTCATTCCAGTGCTCACTCCCTTGCTCACAGTCCCTTTGCAGGTGGCCACAGTGTAAAGCACTTCCACTCCCTCCTGAGTCTGAAGGCTGAGTCGGACCAGTGGCATGGGAGCAGCAGAAAAGCCATTTGCTCCAGTGTCTGGGGCATAGGAGGGCGGGGCATGCAGGGGGTGCATGTTCAGGAGGGGTGCTCACTCCTGCCCAGTGCCACATGTCTGGAAGGGCTAGACTGGCCTCATTGCAGTGAGGTGGGAAGGAGAGGCCTCTGATGCTTTGTCACCTTGGAGGGCTGGGGGTGGGGACAAGGAGACATGGTGAAGTGAACAGGCACCTTCCTGCCACACAGAGATTCTCATCCAAGCCAGGAGGGAAGCTCTTGAGCTGCTGGAGTCTGAGTCTGTGGGCCAGCCCAGAGACAACCTTGAGAGAGGAAAGAGGCTTCACTGAGCTGGTGTCTGGCGGTGGAGCTGGGTTGTGGGGGGGTAGGCTGGAGGAAGGAGGATCTAGACTGGCAGAGCCCGACTGGTTGCCTCATGTCTGTCTGCCTCCCTCCTGGACAAAGTCAGAAGTCCACAGACACAAGCATGCGGGGGGAGGAGAGATGGGGTGGTGTGTCCTTGAGCCCGGGGTTTTTCCCAGGCTGAGATCCCTGAGGATGCAGGCCCCGATCCAGCTGGGGTCACCAAATCAGGCTTTCCCAGCCTGGGGGATGCCTTTCTCAGTGCTTGCTTTTCAAAGTGCTTCCAGGCCGGTGCTGGACAGGTGGAGGGCTTGCCTAGCATGCGCTAGGCCCTGGGGTCACGCCAGACACTGCCTCATCCACACAAAAACAAAACACAAGAAGAAAATGTGCTTAAGGGGCTGCTAATCCACGGCTCCAGGCGCTGGAGATGGGGTTTCCCTTTTCTCTGGTAGGAATGCCCCAGAAGTGACCAACCCCACCCGCCTGGTTTTCATGTCACCTGTTGTTGGTCATCTTTCTCTTAGCCTCCAATTTCCTATACAGTAGGGATGATAATTCCTCCCCCCCAGAGTTAGGACTATGGAATCAGATCCCTTATGTAAAAGAGCTTCTTAAAGTGCAAATTCGCACAGCACAGGAGAAAGAGATGACTGTTCTCTGGGAGGAGACCTAAGGGAAGAGGAAGCAGGAAGGAAGTCCAGGCGAGGTCAGAGCGAGGAAAGCTCTGGAGCTCCAACCCCTCCAGCAGCCCTTCCGCCCTCCATTTCCTCCCCAGCCCTGGGCCTTGCTCTGGGAGCTTCAGGGTGACCGAGGACTGTGGAGTTGAGGGCGGGCAGGTGCAAGGGGGTCATTGCAGACTTATTCTCCCACTGCTGCGGAGAAATTGGGGACCTGGATTAACGAGGTTGGGCAAGTCTGGTTCTTGGAAGGGGGAGATCCTAAGCAAACCCACTGCTTGCTGGAGTGTGCCGGGCCTGACAGGACCCTGCGGTCCCCTCCTCAGCTCCATTCTTATTTTCTCCCAGTGTGGCCGGCCCCACCCTCCCCGACATTCTCCCCATTCCCCTGGACAGGGAGGGGCTCCCCACTGCCTTGCTGTGGCCCAACCCTCCCTCCATCCTGTGGAATATGAGCCTTCCTCCTTAACATCAGACCAAGATGTAACAGCTGCTGGGAGCGAGCTGGTCCCCACCCTTCCCCAGGGTGAGGGACAGATGCTCTGTGTAGAATTTCTTCAGGGAGACAGCCAACAAGGGCATGCTTTCTGTTCCTTGGGCTTCCTAGCCAAAAATGGGGGATTAGTCAGGGGACAGCTGCAGAGGCACAGCCTTGGGGAAGCCCTCCCCAGAGCACAGAAGGGCCCAGGAAGACACAGTGGCAGCTGCCTTCTTGACTTGCACTTGAACCCAGCGCCCACCCCAGGGTATGGTGTAAGAGCAGGACTTTGGACACCTGACAGATGGACCTGGGTTTGGGTTTCAGCCTTGCTGCTTCTTTGCTGTTTGAATGTGGCTGCTTCCTTTCACAAGCGGTTTCCTCTTCTGCAGCAGGGAGACAAGCACCCTACTGTCTAGGGTCCTCCTCGGGATAAATGAAGCAAGGTACACAGAGTTTTCACTGCAGTGCCCGGCAAACTCCATGAGCCCTGGAATTGCTAGTCCCCTTCCCTTACAGCAGAGCAGGAGCTGATGACTTTCTGTATGTACAGATCCACCATGGGCATCCGGGCATCACACAGCTTCTCCCACCCAGGAGCCCCAGTTCTGGAAAATCTCAATGGAGGGTTTCTTTCAATTTAGAATCTTGAGGCCTTCAGCTGTTCTGACTTAGGCCTTTTCATAATCCAAGAGAGCAGGATGTGAAAGAGATATGGGGCTTGGAAGAGAATAGGACTAGGGGACAAGACAGAGAGAGAGAGAGGGGGGGGGGGGAGAGACTGAGAAAGCTAGACACACACAGATTCTACAGGCACACACTTGGGAGCCAGTGAGAGCTCACAATCTAAAAGGCCTGCCTAGTCCTCCCATGGGGTGAGGTGCGCTAGTACCTTCCAGTCTCCAGGAGAGAAGGCGTGCTCCTCAGCCAAGGCATAAGGGCACCTCCTACTACTTCCAAGACTTCCCACTGACAGGAAGTGATTTATCTTTTCTAGTTCTCAATTTCTTCATTTGAAGAATGTGAATAATAGATCCCTGACTTCTTATAGGGTTGTTGTGAGGATCCAAAGTGCTTGGTGAGGTGCTCGACAAGGGTGGGGGAGGTAGATAAATGGGGTTCTTTTCCATGTGGGCCACAAGAAACACCTGTCCCTCCAGACTCAAGGACCACCTGGGACCTTGAGTGGTTGCCTTGGCAACCCATGGCTTGACTAACTCCTACTTGATCTTTGCTTTCAGCTTTAATGTCAATTGTGCCCGGAGGTCTTCCAGACCCTTAGACTTGGTCCCCTTCTTGCAAGCTTCCCTTTATAGCACTGACCCGGAGTTGAACAGTGTGGATGGTTGTGGGATTATTTGTTCAATACCTGTCTTTGGTGCTAGAGTCTAAGTTCTGTGAGGAAAAGGAGCATGTCTCTGTTGCACACCATCTTGTCACCAACATGTAACAGTATCTGGCATCCAGCAGGTAGGTGCTCCATAAAACCCTTGCCCAATGAGTAAAGGTTCTGCCTGCACCATGCCTGCCCTATGCCTCAGCCAAAACCTGATGCCCAACACCATCCATCACACCCTCCCTGCCCAGTGGCTCCTTGTGAGAAGCAGGGAAAGGGGGAAACCTCCATCCCCACTTACTATTCAAGAAACAATGGCTCCCTTCTTCCCAGCCTCCTAGCACAGCAGGCTCCACCCAGCCTCCAAAAGGCTGCAGGTGAGTAATTACTCTGTTTATTTATTTATCTCTGCACAAGGCTGCCCTCTGGTGGTTGAACATGCAGGAGGTTGGGAAGGATGGCAACAACCATGGCCAGGAACCAGCGAGTCGTGCCAAGCTCAGAGACTGGCAGGTGAGGCTGGGAAAAGGTCAGGCTATCAAGAGGTGTCCAGGTAAAGAGTTGGATCAGCTCTCCATCTTCTGATTGGCTCCCTCCAAATTTAACAGCAGATCCCAGCCTAGGAAGAGCAAGAAATTAAGGAAGGCTCCCAGAGACTTGGGAGGCTGAGGCAAGAGGATCACAAATTTGAGGCTAGCCTAGGCAATTTAGCAGAACCCTGTCTCAAAATAAAATATAAAAAGGGATGGGGAATGTAACTCAGTGTTAAAGAACCTCTGGGTTCAATCCCCAGTACTAAAAAATATTTTAAGGAACATTCCACAGAAACCCTACTCACCCTGAGTAGGGCAGTGTAGGGGTAAGGAATGGATAGTTTAAATAGCTATTTCTCTCTCTCTCTCTCTCTCTCTCTGGTACAGGAGATTGGACCCCAAGGCGCTTAACCACTGAGCCACATCCCCAGCCCTTTTTAATTTTTTTTATTTAGAGACAGGGTCTTGATGAGTTGCTTAGGACCTTGATAAATTGCTGGGGCTGGCTTTGAACTCACAATTCTCCTGCCTTAGCCTCCTGAGCTGCTGGGATTGCAGGCATGCGCCACCGGCTTTATTTTTTCTTTTCTTTGATGTTCTGGAAAGCTTGAGCAACCAACTCTCTTAAAAATAAATAAATAAGTAAACAATAACAACAACAAAACCCGCCCAATCTGTAGCATTTTAAAAATCTTTTACCATGGCCAACATCAAGTAGCGAAATGATGTCACCAAACAAGGAATTGGGAAAAGCTGCCCAGTAGTGCATCACTGTATGAAATCTCTACCACACCAATATCTCACACAAATAACTTCAGGAGTGTGATTAATAGTAAAATAATTGAGAAGCAGTGAGTTTTGAGTATTTACTACATTTATGTATTTTGATGTGATATGTTTAATTGTGAGGTTATAGAATATAATTTTTCATAATGACTGTGTTTAATAACTGGTTTGGAAAATTTAGTCTTGCAAGCCTCGTTGTTAGTAAGAGTGGTTCCAGCACACGACTGTTTTCCCCCACCTCTCTTCTTCCCCCTCCGTCCTCTGCTTCATTTCGCTGAACTCCTCTTTCTCCTCCTCCTCCTTCATGGGTTTCCTGGCATTCCGTGTGGATGGGAGGGATGGGGAACATGGAGAAGATCTCTACTGCAGACACTGCAGTTCCTGAGCCAGCAGCCATAAGGTGTTAAAGAAAGAGGAGGGAGAAATGCAAATTTGGCTACTGAAGGACACTGATGTGTGTGTGTGAGTGTGTGTGTGTGTGTGCACGTGGGGGGGGGTGGGGGGGGAGTAAGGTGGTGATTTTTGCAACTGGAGCATGAGGCTCTCTAATGCTTGGGCTAAAGACCACTGTTTAGACAGGTGATTTTCTAAGTGGCCTTGGGGGCCTTCAAGGGCTCCTATCTGGAAGAGAGGGAGGGACAGACTAGGTGAAGCGGCCTATGGGGAGCCGAGGCAGGCAGAAGTAGGCACTGGGAAACAGGCTCAGGTTGATGGGGTTCCCGTCCAGCCGAATGTCTTCCAGTTGCCTGCGAGTGTGTCTGTGTTCCACAGGGTCACAGAAGGCGTCTGTCTGCATGGTCTCTATCATATTATTCTGGAAAGAACGCACAGCAGCTGAGTACCCTCCCAGACGCGCTGGCCCCAGGCAGCACTGAAGGTGCCACCAGCCCTTCCCACCAGCCCTGCCCTTCCGGTGCACTTGGGGAAACCGAGGCACCAGAGCCCAGACCACACAACGAGGGGTGAGAAGAGAGTATCAAGCAGGGAGAGAGGTGGGAGAGATTAAGAGGGGTGAAGGATGGGAGGGAGAAGGAAGGAAGGAGGCAGTGATGGGAAGAGAAGAAGAGAAACAGGAGGTAGGAAAAGGGAGGAGGAAAGGCAGGTGGATGAGACAAGATGAAGAGGTAGAGGAGAGGGAGTGTTTTCAAAGGAAGAGACAGAGAAAATCAAACTGGAGCCATGGACAACCATCTAGACGAGACCATGTCTCCCACACACCTCTGATGCCCAGGCCTTATGGGGCCCCCTGCCCTGTTATCTGCTGTCCACCCTCTGCACTGGCTGCAACCTCCCTGTGGCTGAGGCTCCTCACCTGCAGGTGGAGTGAGCGCAGGCTCAGAGGCAAAGGCCAGGGGATGGAATCCAGCTGGTTGTCTGCCAGGTAGAGAAACTGCAGCTTCTCCAGTGCCTGCAGGGACACAAAGAGCATGGGAGGCTGGTGGGCAGTGAGGAGGTTCCTGAGGTCGCCAGGGTCAGGTGACCCTCTTCCATTCATTCAGGGTTTACTGCTGTGTGCCGCACTCTGTAGTGGGCTCTTTGGTGGTGGGAGGGGGGAGCTAGGACCTTTAAGGAGTTTACGCACACTACACTACCTCTACCTATCCAGGGCTGCTGTTTTTGAGGTGCAAGCAGCTGGAGGCATGGCAGGGGCTGTTAGTGACAGCTATGGGGAGCAGGGGATGGACAGGGATAAGGTAAAATGAGGAAGGACCAGGGGACATTTCAGCTCAGCCTCTTCTTCTCTGCCATCAGAAGGGATTTTTCCCCCAGTGCAGATGTGTGGAGCTTGCTCGGGAGATGTCAGAGAATGAAAATCCAAGGCACACCCAGACCAAGGGTGTGTGAGCGCGAGAGCACCTTCAGAATCAGGCAAGAATCAGTCGGAGAAGGATTTGGGAAGAGATAAGCCTTTGGGGGCTCAGAGAGCAAGGAAGAATGATAGCTAGCGTTCATGGAGCAGCTACTATCTATGTCATCTGCCCGAGCTCTGTGTAAGTGCTGTTTTACTAAATCCTGCGGCCATTGTGGCACGGAGTTGTCATTAAACTCATTTTGCAGATGAGGAAACAAGATCAAAGAGGTGAGATGACTCACCGGATGAGCCCAGGTCCCTCTGATTCCAAAGCCCCTGCCTTCCCCTGGACTGAGGAAACAGGACGGAGACAGTAGGCTGTTTCTCAGGGCTGGACTTGGGTCATCAAGTCCCGGGGGCTCTTCACTTTGAGATGGGAAGACTGGGGCCTGAGGACACCCCAGGGGAGGGCTCTGGTTCCCACGGCAGTAGGGCTATTAGCACTGCACCCAGAAGGCTGAGGGTGGAAGGTGTTTGGGAGAGGGGAGAGAACAGGAAAGTCTGTGCCTTCACCCGGTTTCAAAATGGCAGCTGCCTTATTTGATTTCTGCTCATCCTTCCTCCTCCTCTTCCCCCTCCTCCTCCTCCCTTCCTTTCTTCTCCTTCTCTTCCTCTTCCTCCTCCTCCTCCTCTTCTCCTTTCCCTCCCTCCCTCCCTCCCTCCCTTCCTTCCTTCTTTCCTTCTTCTTCTCCTTCTCCTTCTTTTGGTACTGAGGGTTGAACCCAAGCTTCTCTACCTCTGACCTACCTCCCCAGCACTTTGTATTTTACATTTCAAGACAGGATCTAACTAAGTTACTTAGGGTAGTCTCAAACTTGCGCTCCCCCTGTCTCATCCTCCCGAGTTGCTGGAATTACAGGTGAGCACCACTGTGCCTCTAAACAGTTTGCCAAAAGAGCCTACCATAGTCACGATTGATGAACGACAGGGACATGTGTCATCAGGTAATTCCACCATTGTACGAACATCACAGAGCGAACTTACATGAACTAAAAAGGCTACAGCGTCACTAGGTGAGACAGTCTTAGAAGTTCGCCATCATATATGTGGCCCCGTGTTGATGACTGTACTTAAAAGAGACAGACAGAGGCTGAAAGTGAGTCCAAATGAAGAAGACACGGCTGGCAAGTGAGTAATGGGCTTTTGAAGGCCATTCCTAATTTCCAGCCAGTATGCATGCAGGGGTCAGCCTTGTCCACACTGTGCTTCACTTCTTCAGCGGAACTGCACCCTCTGTTCTTCCTAACCTTGTCCCAGGGGGGCATATGTTTTTAATTTGTTGTTTTTAGATACTAGAGTATATTTTGACATGTTATAATACATGGAGTATAACTTCCCATTCTTGTGGTACATGGCGTGGAGTGACACTGGTCATGCCTTCATATATGAGCACAGGACAGTTATATCTGATTCATTCTACTGTCTTTCCTATTCCTATGCCCCCCCCTTCTCTTCATTACCTTTTGTCTGATCCAATGAACTTCTATTCTTCCCCTCCTCACCCTCCCTTGTTGTGGGTCAGTATCCACATATCAGAGAATATTAGGCCTTCGGTATTTTTGGGACTGGCTTATTTCACTTAGCATGATATTCTCCAGTTCCAACCATTTATCAGAAAATGCCATAATTTCAATCTTCTTTATGGCCGAGTAATTTTCCATTGTGTGTATATACCACATTTTGCTTATTCATTTATCTGTTGAAGGGCACCTAGGTTGGTTTCATAGCTTGGTTATTGTAAATTCAGCTGCTACAAACATTAATGTGGCTGCATCACTGTAGTATATTGATTTTAAGTCCTTTGGGTATATGCCAAGGAGTGGGATAACTGGGTCAAATGGTGGTTCCATTCCAAGTTTTCTAAGAAATCTCCATATTGCTTTCCAGAGGGGTTGCACCAGTTTACAGTTCCTCCAGCAATGTATGAATATACCTTTTCCCCCACATCCTTAACAATATTTATTGTTACTTGTATTCTTGATAATCGCAGGAGGGCATAGTCACATCTTATAACTTAGTCCTTCCCATCAAAACTAGACAGACAGAAAGCCAAGGACTCATTGGATTGACTCTCTTGAGAACTGGATAATAGACAATCACTTGTTGATGATTTTTTGGGGAAAATGATACTTAGGATTTAGGGTTAGATTTAGCACTTTTGCAAGCCAAAGCCAAAGGCATTTGGGGGTGGGGTCTGGCATTTTGGGGAGCAGATCCTGGGAATGTGCTGAGGATGCAGGTGTGCAGAGAGGTGAATGGAGTTGAAGCAGAGAAAGAAGCCAAGACAGGAGACACACGCCCCTCAGAGGAGCAGGAAGACTGGTTTCTTAGCATTGATCTTGTTTTTTGGCCCCCCATTCCCAGTAACAGGCTCGTGAGGCCTGATAGCACTGGGTGTCCCATTCGAGGAGGCTCTTGGAATGGCATGCTATGAAACTCCCTTTCTTTGAGTCAGAATCCATTTCTTCCAACCCAAAGTACAAACAGAAAAGGATAAAAAAATAATCATGGGTTTTTAGACTCAGAACACCCTGGAGGGTCCACCACACATGATATGGGTGGGGGCAGGTGGCGTGTGGAGGTCTGAGTCCCTGACTCACCCTGAAGGCCTCAGGCTGTATCCCCGAGCTCCGGAGCCGATTCAAGCGGACATCCAGGAACTCGATGCCACTGGGCAACAGGGGCAAAGCCACCAACTGGTTCTCTGGGAGGATCAGATCCTGCAGGGCAGGCAGCAAGCGAAGGGCGTCATTGTCAATGGAGGAGATGAAGTTTCTGGTGAGGTCAATCCTTTTCAGTTTTGCTGAAGGACATTGGGAGAGAACAAAGAAAGATATTGGAACACATTATCTTTCCTTGCACCCTGTTGGATGTGCCTGGGTATCCTGCTCCATCCCTCTCTCCCTGCAGTAGGTCCAAACCAGAAGAAATCACAGTCTAAAGGACCCCCTTGGAAAAGCCCGCGGATTCCTCAATACCTTTCCCTGGATTCTGGGTTGCCCACCTTGGATCCCACTGGAAGAAACCTCTGAAAGGCAAGAACCAAGTAGCCCGGGAATCTCTGGACCCATCCCACCTGGTGCCCAGCAGCGTACTGAGCCCTCTGCACTTTTCACAATGGGTACCAAGGCTGGACAGGCTGTGGGTGATTGGCAATGGAAGCCGGAGTGGAGCCCGGGTCTCCTATCCTAGGCAGGACATGAGGCCTAGAGCAGCCAACAGCATCAGTAGGTGGAGGATGATCTGGTCCAGAGGCCAGCAGAGCTACAGGTGCTGGGACATACTGAAAATGTTGGCTTCATCCCACCTTCCCTGCCCAGATGTTTGTGGGGGGAAAAAATGAGAAGAACACTTCTACCATTTAAACTCTTCAAGGAAAGGAATTAGAAGGACTTGGGGGATCTTTCCCTTTGACAGCTGGAGAGACAGAACTAAAAGGGAAAGACTAACACACAGGTGGGCTGGGGCTGAAGCTCAGTGGTAGAGCCCTTGCCTAGCATGTGTGAGGCACTGGGTTCCATCATTAGCACCACATAGAAATAAATAAAGGTCCATCAACTAAAAAATATTTTTAAAAAAGACTAACACAGGTGGGGGAGAACAGTATCTGGTCACTGTCCATGTGGCCAAATGCAAAGGAAATGACCCTGGTGGCCCCCTCTCCCTTTTTCTCAGGGCATTACATACTCAGCCCTTTGAAGTCTCTGGTCCTGATGCGGCTGATGCGATTGAAGCGGGCGTACAGATAGGTGGTCATCCGGGGAAGAGGAGGAATGTTCTCTAGGTCAATGTCGTCACAGTACACAGAAGATCCGAGGCACACACAGACCAGGCAGGTGGGCAGGCCTGGCCCAGGTGGAAGACAGAACAAAGGGAGACCCCTGATCAGACTCCCTTCAGCCTCTGAAGCCTGTGGCTCTTGACCCAGGGAGTATCTGAGCCACGTGTCCTCTTGATGGCCTGTGGGTTGCTGTCTAGAACCAATTGGCCTGATGCACCCAGATGGTACTGATGGCTCTCAGCCTGTCCCTCAGCCCTCAACCTAAGAGAATCAGTCAGCTTCACTCTGAGTTCCTACTCAGTACTTTCATCAGACCCTGGTCTTTTGTAGGTTTTCCTGGGTCTATGTGAGCACTTCTAGGATATCTAATGGCCTCTTTTCCCCATAGGTCTCCTCTCTGGTCTCAATAGGAACAGTAAAGATGAAACAAAGGCAGAATTCAGTGGAATAGTCGGGGGTTGGTTGCTGGGTCTGCCAGCTTCCTTTGGGAAGAGCAGTTGGACATGTTCTCTGAGGCTCTGAGAAGCACAGTAAGGCCCAGAAGGACTGGCCAATGCCCGTGCCACATCTATCTCCCCTTCTTATGGCAGCAGCACCCCGATTTTCTACTGGGAAACAGCCCTCCCCTAGCCCCAGTCCATGGCCCCACCTCTGTATCCGGCACTCATGAGGCTAAGGCAGTCCATCCAACTCAGATCACCTTTAAAAAGTTGGGAAGACTGTATTGGCTCATGCCCCGGAACCGTACGGGAGGTTCTGTCACTTGTTCTCGCAGGACAGAAATTCCTGTGAGGTCAGTATTAGCTTGATTCAAGGAAGCACTACGGTAGCAGTAACAGCCCCAAGATGAAGTAGCAGTTCCCTGCCCACAGTGACCAGCGGGACTGGTAAAGCAGGGGGCCCCAGGACTCTTCTTATCCCAAGGCCTTGAATGGCAGGTCCAGCTAAGGCTCTTTACAGTCTCTTAAGGGTTTAATAGCTTCTATGGCTCTGCAAGGTCACGGATCCTGACCAAAGGCCTTGGCTGATGCTCCAGTCCCCCAGGAGCACCCACACAAATACCCTGAGAATAGGGATGCCAAGTGCAAGCAGGCTCAGAATGAGCTGCTTCCTTCCGATGCCCCAGTTTCTGGTCCCCAGCAGTGTACTGAGCCCTCTCCACTGGCCACACCAGCATCCCTGGCTCCAGAAAAGCTTTGGGAGGGAACGGGGAGGGGGTGGGTCTGCTAAGGAGGTGAATGTGAGGCTGAAAGCAGTGACTGCTTCATTTGCCCCCATGCCAATGACAGCCACAAAGTTATTTATTCTTCTCTACAGGCTTTTAATTGTCTCTAATCTAATTACCACTCAACTTGCTCCCCGAGTGATGCTGTTAATTAGGGTAGGGTGGCTCTGCTGGGGCATAGGGAAAGCTTGCAGTTGCTTTGTTTAGGAAAGCCGACCCCGCCCCCTCATGGCTATCTCCCCTCCTCTTCCTGCTGTTAGGTACCAGCCTTGATATTCTGTTCCTACTCCTGACCACACTCCACTTGGGTACCACCTGGTGCTGGGTCATGGCTGCCGGACCTTGGACCTTTAGATATGATAACCATTTGACTGTGTACTTACCATGGCTAGCTGGGGAGCCCAGTGGGCCTGGCAGAGTAGGCTTGGTCATCGTGGGGTTTGACAAGGCTGTCCTTGGAGTCACCTTGCTCTGGGTGGGACTGATCCTGGTTGGAAGAGCCAGGCTGGTTACCTTAACCTGGAGACACAGCACACAGCATACAGCAGGCTGGCTTTTGCCCACAAAGGACCTAACTTTGGGCTTTAGAAACCTCAGTGACCCATCTCAAACTTGCAAAGAGTCACTGTGAAAGAGGACAGAGGAAGAGCACAAAGAGTGAGCCAGGATAGGACCTTAAAGAGTATCAGATCCATGTCTTCATTAGATAGATGAGGAAACTGAGGCCGAGAGAGGGGAGGGACTCGGATCAGGGAGCCAGTTCACCGACTGGCTCACAGGCTAGCTCTAAGGCAGAGCTAGCACCTGGGCCCCCAATTCCCTAAGCAGGTGCTCCTCCATGCTGACCTGGCTCACAGCACCCACAGCAGAGGCTTCCAACTGGAGGACAGTCTAGGAAAAGAGATGCGGGTGATATTTCCTTTTGGGGGAGAATATGAGGACTTTGCTGACCCTCACCTCAATGAGGCACACTGTCATACCTGACAGCCTGGGAGGGACACATGACTTCTAAGGGGGTGGGGGGTCCTTCTAATTTGCCATCAATATTCTAACTGGAGGTTTGTGTTCTCTTTCTTAATATCATGTAAGTGACAATGTCCTATGGAGGGTCCTATGCCCCTTACAGAGAGTTGGAGGCTTGAGAAGCCTGCATCATGGGGCAGGTGGAGAGGGGCTGGGGCCTGGTCTGGCAGGGTATGGTCAGTTGCGTGTCCCTCACCTCAGCCAGCTGGTCCCCATAGTCGGCCAGCTCCTCATAGTTGCTCAGGTCAATGACCTCACTGTAGTCATCGGGGCTCACCATATTGCTCCCCACATGCAGCTCCGAGTAGGGATCACTTTCTCCATAGTGGCTCTGCTCCTCTCTCCTCCTCCGTTCCTTCTCTGGGAGAGAAGCCGGCCCTGCCTCCTGCAGCACCAAGGCCAGCAGGCTCAGGAACAACGTGGAGAGCCTCATGAGGGGCCTGGGGGTGGGAATGGGGTGAGAACTGGGTGGAATCACTGCAGCACCCGTCCTGGGGGGTGCGCATGAGGAAGAGCGGCTGTCTGAGACTCATGGGAATGGCTTGCAAACTTCCTCCCCTTCCCACCATTCATCATGCACGCTTACTCAGCACCTTCACTCCACGCTCAAGCTCCCTAAAGGCTGAGCTATGACTGGGGGCACCCCCAGCACCTCTTCCACACACCCACACTGGCGTTATCTCATACAGCACATGCAGACACCCACATAATCCTGATTCCTCATCACAGACACACTCACCAAAGCCCTTTATCCATGCACCTCCCAGCGCTCCCGGCATGCATTTGTGCATCTGTGTAGATATTCTCCCTTAACCGCACACTCAAAATATAACAGTTAGACACTAAATTAGATTTAGAGAAACCCTCAACCTCAAGGAGTCTTTTGTAGTGTGTGTGTGTGTGTGTGTGTGTGTGTGTATGTGTGTGTGTGTGTGTGTGTTAGAGATCACTCAATCATGCATTCACTCAACAAACATGTATGGGGTCCTTGTTAAGTTCCTGGCACTAGACTTGCCTCTGGCAGGGGCAGAATGAACATGGTGTGGCCCTTCTCAGGAGCACCTCATCTGTTTGGAGACATGGACTTACAATTTGACATGCGATGTAAAGAATGTTAGTTCATAAAATAAATTGAAAGAGGCAACTTTTTACAAACCTATTTCTAGAAATCAGAGAGTTCTTTGTGTGTTGTAAGAAAGTAGACACATCCAGAAAATTCCTTAAATATCTGTACATCTGTGTATGTGTGAGCACACTGGTGACCATGCCCATGTGCGATGGTCACGTGAGTGTGAATGTTCATTTATTTAGCTCACCCATGTTGTACAGATGGACAGAGAGATGTGTGTGGAATGGCCGTGGATGCATCCTTGGAGAGTGGATACACAGACACAGCAGGTGTGTGACTGATCACACGGCCCTCCCCAAAGTCCCTGCACACATTTCTAGTAGACCCTCCTCCTCAATTTCAGCTGGGCAAAGGGCTAAGCCCCCAGCAGTAGCAAAGGGGCACATTTCACCTCACTTCCCATTCCTTACTCCAAATCAAACTACGTGAATTTTAAATAAACTCCCGAGGCAGAGTTCACTTCCCAACCAGAAGCCTCCTCCAACTTCTGCAGCCAGAGGCCTAGACTCCCTCCGTCCTCCCTGGCCCAGCCCCAGCTCTTTCCCCTCACCTGTGGCCCTGAGGCCTCCAACCTTGAACCTTACCCTTTAGATGCCCTTTGGTTCCAAATGGAGCCCTACAGCATACAGGCAGAGGGACTCTGATGGAAAGGGTGGCTGCCGTGGGGCAGACGCTGGGCAGGAGGACAAGCAGGCAGGCAGGCGTGGGTCCAATCAGACTTGTTCTTTGGATGTCCTGCTGTTTCCCCTCCTCTTTCCTCAGGGGGTCCCCAATTCCATTCCTTTGCTTGATGAAGGAAATTCTTCCTCTCTCTCCCTCCACCAGCCTTGCCACCCACCCCCTCTCTTTCTCTTAACTGTCTGCTCCCTCTCTTTCTGGCCTACCCAGAAAGGCCATTCCCACCCTAAAATGAAGGGGCCTCACCCTCAGATTCTGAACTTTCTGAGAAGGCTGGGTTGAGGGTATGTGGAGGGCTGGAACTTGCCTTCCCAGTTTTTTTTTTTTTCCCTCTCCAACCAAATTGTGATGAGGATTGGCTTCATAGATGGAATCCAAAGATAAAAAGAGGCTGAGCCAAAGAGTGCCAACCAGCCCCCACACCCACAGTCCCTGAAAAGGAACCATATTGAACAAAATCACCAGCAGGAGGGTCTGGGCCTGCGGGATGCAAAGAGATGGTGAAGACGGGGTGGGGAAGGATTCGAAAGCCAACTTAAAGTTCACAGATGATCAGGAGGAGGATGCAGAAAATTCTTTAAAACTTCTAGGAAGAAAGGACCCGGACCCAGAAGCCTCCTCCAGCAACTCCATGGAAGGGAGTTGGGCTTGGACACCAGAAGGGACTTCCTGATCATTAACGCTGAAGACACCACCAGACACCTTTGGGGCTGGCTGGGAAGTAGTCCTCCCCTCAAAGATGTACTTATCAAGAGAAATTCTTCTTTACTTGGTGCCTCAGACAGGCGGTGAGTGGGCATGGCTGAAATGTTTCTCTGATTCTGCCAGCCTGCAGCCGGCACCTCTGCCAGGCTCTTCCATGGTGTTCTCTGCGCCCTGTTCCCTCCCACTGGCTGATCCTTTACTCTAGCCGCAAGGCCAACTGAGTCTAATCCCTGTATTGAACAGATGAGGAAGCCAAGGCTCAGAGAAGGGCGGTGACTTGCCCAAGATCACTCAGAGCCACACCCAGCACCTAGATTCCCTGAGTCTCACACCAGAGTTTGCCTTGGTTTGTAGGATTTCATCTTCTCGATCTCATCCCAGGGAGCCCTGAGACCATGTGTCTCTGGGCGCTCAGAACAGATGGTCTTGGCAAACTCATCTCTGCCCTGGTCTAACAGGTAAAGGGACAGACCTAATAGCCGGTGTGGGAGGGGGCCTTCCCTCAACCCAAGAATGCTGGGCCCCTGAGAAATGTCTGTTCCTGTGTCTCTGGCACTTCTCCACCCTGGAGCCACACCACCCAGGCCTCTCCTGGGTGGAGGGAGGTGTAGTCCTGCAGCCAGAAGGGATCCGGGGAAGCAGATGGCACATTTGGCAGACTGTGCTCCTCTGCTTTCCTCTCCATAGCCAGGCCAGAGGACCTCTGTCCCCAAGGTCGGTCTGGGAGCATCCCCCCTCCGGTCCCACACTTTATTCCAGCCAACGCTACTGTTCATTCATTTCCCTGCCACTTGCTTCCTCCCTCCCTCCCTCCCTCCCTCTCCACTCTCTCATGACACCCTCGCAGGTCGCGATGCCCTCGGCCCTGCGATGGGTCCTCCTCCGAGCTCCCTCCAACCTCACTGCCAGCCTCGCGACCGCGCATGCGCCGGCTGCCTGACGCGCGCCCCCGCATCCTCCGCTGGGAGCCACCTTCTGATGCAGGCTCCGGTCCTAGACTCTCTCCCAACTTCTGTTCTCGCTTTCGCAAGCTCACGGTTACACACCGGTTCCCATGGATTTCAGGGAGTGGCCATGGACGTGTATGAGTGACCTGCGTGGGAAATGGCCCACCCGCGTGCTGTTGCAGACGGCTCAGCTCCGCGAGAGCCTGGCAAAGGGGGCGGGTGGTCGGGGGAGGCGTCCTAATCCTAATCTCTCATTAGCAGAGGCACAAGGCATGTTGATGGAACGGAGGTGGCAGGCGGTGTGGACAGAAGCCTGGCCAGATGACCTTATTGCTGCCTATGTTCTGGGCAGGGAGAGTGGTGGGGGTGGAAAGTTCAAGAACCCTCCTGCTTTTTGAATAGCAAGGTATATTCCCTGCTGAGGACTGCTAGCCACATAACTCCAGGACCGGAACACAATTCTTTCCTTCTTCTCAGAATCCCGCTCCCCGCCCCACCCCCAGGGTGGACTCCTCTCCTCCTTGAGTTGGCCATTCCAGACATGTGCTTTTTCCTTTTCCCATTTGACAAAATCCGAGTGATCCCTAAGAGCCTGCTTAAATGACAGGAGCCTTTCCAGTTTCCCCTAAGCAGAGACAGGGGTCCTTTTCTCCCTGCTGTTTGTACACAGCATGACTCCTAACGCTCCAGACTGAAATCCAATTCGTGGAATTTCCCCCTTTACCAAGTTATGAATTCCTCAAGGGCATGGGGTCTGTATTGCTCAGCCTAAATTCTTAACTGGGAACCTGGCCTATAGTTGATGTCCCTGAACATTTGCCAAATGGACCTGAAGCAGGTGTTCAGCAGGCAGGATGGGAAGCAGGAGGGCATATTTGGCAGTTTTCTCCTACAGAAGGTGGTATGAACTGGGATTCTAGTAAGTCACTTTTGGAGCCAAGTTCCTTCCAAAGAGGAGCCAGGGGCACCCCCTGCTTGCCTTTCAGGAACTTCTGCATGGCCTACAGACCATTTCAAATGATTTGGCCCTTTATTCTCTGCCCTCAAAATGGCTTTTCCATTGTTCCTCTGCACATTACATTTCCCCAATTCATCCCTAAGCTTGGCCAGGAAAGTTGATTGTTTTGTCTTTCCACCTGTGCCTCAAAACTGAGCCTGGGGAGACCTTGACAATTTAGTGTCTGTGGGTCAAAAGAACCTGGGGGTTTGGATTCAGATGTGGTTGTTTGATTTCTGGTCTAACATTAGGAATAATTTCTCTTGAGGGCTATGAGTTTTGAGGAAATTCTCTGAGAAAAAGCTTTGAGATGACTGTCCTAGAAGATTCTTAAGAATAATATCTTTCCTCCACCCATCTTCTCAGTAAGAGGTGTGGAGGTGGGGGGTGGTGTCAGGGGATAGGGATACAGATGACTTTAAGGTATTATCTTGACCTGTTCACAGTCTCAATTTCAAGCAAGTTGTTTTTCATATTACTTTATTTCCTCTGCTGTAAAGCGTGTTGAAATGTGAAACTTGTTCCACAAAGTTAACATGGTCTTCAAGAGAGAGTAGCTATATGTGCAGAGTACACATACACACCTATGTACACACCTGTTTATGTAGATGCCAACAGCACAGAGGCGATGAACTTGGGTAAAGAGAAGGGGTTTTCTAAACCGAAAGGCAACCTGCCCATTGTGTGTGCTTGGCCAGGGTAGGGGTAACCTATGATGCCAATTGAATGCTACCCCTGTGGTGTACAGCTGCAGAGAGCAACACAGGGAGCAGACGGATTCTAGATGGGGCAATGAAATGACGATGATGGTGTGGCGGCTAAAAGAAAATAGTTCAGGTTTGCAGGACTAGGCTCCCCCTGGGGAGTCACAGGAGCTGTGCTCCCCTGAGGGCCTCACCAAAGGGGCTGAGGTCACAAGGTGTGAACAGGTCCGAAGGGGGCTTATCCAGGCCATAGCACCAGGTTGCTTACAGCCATAATAATATGTTGACTTTAAGCAGGAGCCTTGGAGAAACCAGCTGCAGCCAGAAGAGGAAGCTGAATGGAGCAGGGAAAAGAGTCGGGGGTGGGATGGGCCTAGAAGGTGCAAAAAAGAAGTGAATGAGAGTATAATAGAAATGCCTTAATGTTAGGGACTCGGCTTAATCCAACTTCTTGAAACCTTTGGAGCTTTTCTCATCCTGACTTGAGGGTGGGCACTGTGTTACCTGTTTCCAGAACATCTACCTCTCCATACTCCCCACCAGCATACACACTCAGGACTACAGAGGGTCAGAGCCCCTGGAGTAAATTAGGGGGGGAGAGGTAGGTGAGGAAGCCCAGGTGCCACTTGGAGACCTGCTGACTGCTCATCTGGGCCAGGTAAGGAGAAAAGAGAATCCTCTGGGGAGGGACAATCATATAGGGAATAAATTACTGCAAAGAAAGGGGTAATAGGTAAGACTTGTCCAGGATTAGGATGTGCTGGAGAGTGCAGAGATGAAGACTTGGCACATGAGAACTGGGACCTCAAAGGAGCATCTTATCCCCACCTGTGTTTATGGATGTGGGAGCTGAGAGCAAATGGATCTGTCAGGATCAAGGTCAAACTGTATTCTCATCTGGGCTCTCCAAGGTTTCCCATTTATGCTCATTCACTGTTAGTAAAGATGCAGACCTCTGCACCTTTGTGCCCTTTGGGCTCTAGAGGAGAGAGGCACCATGCACGTCACCCATGGCTCTTCCAAGCTGGAATCTTATACCAGCTTCTTAACCTTGGAACATCACCCCACTGAGAGGGTGAGGAGTCTGGAGCCAGCTGTGACCTTCAGCAGCCACCAGGTGTCACTGATGTGTCTGTCTTAGAAATGGGGGCCAAATTCCAATGTGGCAGAGGCTTCTGGGAGATTTCCAGATGCTCCGCCCCTTCTTCCGTGTTCCTCAAGAACCGCCTGCTTGGGGGTGGAAATGACTGGGCTGATCACACTAACACAGAACAGATGGTGGGGTGGGGCGGTGTCTCTTGACCTTCCACTGTGAACACTGTGTTCCCCAGGGCCTCAGGACTTGTGTTAAAGTTGGGTCACGGGGGCTGCAGGGCCCATCTCTACTGACATGGGCCCAGCCTCAGACTCTGATCCCCAGCCCTCTCCCTCTAGCTGAATCCCAGTTCTTTGAGCCACTGTTCCTATCTGAGGCCCAGCAGGAGGGTGTATGCTGGGTTTGCCTGGAGAAGGAGGAGGGACTTCAGACTATCCCTGTGCAGAGACAGCCAGATGCAGGCCCTTTGGGAACCCTAATCCTCCAGTCCATCTTGGTCATTCCCTCACACTTCCTTCCTGGATAATGAGGATGGCAGAGAGCAGTGCAGTGTCCCTGAACAGGGAGGTGGAACAGCAGTTTTGGAAGGAGGGATCCTTGGTTGAGGAGACCTGGATTTCTCAGCCTCTTTGGGGCAGCGTTGCCCAAGATGGAGAAATCTTCAGCAGGACTCTCCGAAGCTCACCTCTGGGCTTCCCCAAATCATCTCTGTGTCTCACTTGGCCAGGACCAAGGTCAGATGTCAATCTATGGCCCAGCCTGAGCCAGGAGTGATGGGTGGAAGAGGGAAGAGGGTATGTGAAGTCCTTAGGCATACATCTGTGTTTCTGGAGCAGAGGGAGATCACAGGAGGCCAGCCGTTAGGGGGTGTGTGTGCAGGGGGTGCCTTTGACCTGGGTGGGACCAAATCAAGCCCTGGGAAGTCTTGCTTCAGAGCTGCAGCAGAACATACGGCATCTCCCATCCTCAGAAAGGGGAGAGGTAAGAGGCAGGGCTGGGAGCAAGAGAGGGCGACAGAGAAAAATGATGGGCACAGGCGCCTTCAAGTGCGGTCAGAGGAGGTCCAGCCCAGGGCAAGGTCTAGATGACCACGGACTGCAGGAGGCGGAAGCACATCATGAGGTCCAGCGGGATGGGTGGCTTCAGGAAGTTCCCATCCAGCCGCAGGTAGCGCAGGTGTGGCACGTTCTCTAGGTCTGAGGAGAAGTCGTGGAAGGCCACCAGGTCATGGGGACAGATCTGCGTCCCATTGATTTCTATGGAGAAAGAAGGGGAGACGTCAACAGCAGGGTGCGTGGGAGGCAAAGAGAAGGAAGGACTCTAGAATTCTCTCTGGAACTAGCCGACCTTGGGAATGGGTGACCATAAATGGGTGGCCCTAACCTCCAGGCTGTTTACTCATTTGCAAAATGTCTGAAGTTGGAAATGATCAATAATTGTTATTGAAGTCACTCTGGAGAATTGGATGTTAGGATATCCGACCCATTGCATCCTGGGGTGTTAAATTGGAAGGGGTCCTTAGAGATTCCCATGATCAGGTTTATGCTATAGAAAGAGGAATCTAGCTAAGTGTGGAGAAGGAACAGGGGGAGGGAAGATCGGAAGCCACGGGGATGTGAGAATTACTCTGGAGAATTACGCCTGTGGGGTGGGTGTGGAGTGTGAGGATGGATGGAAGATGGTTATGTCGACAGAAGTTGGGATGACAGGAAGAGGAACAGGGAGCTGGGGAGTGACGAGCCCACTGATTCTCAAGTGTCCGTGGCCTGAGATTCCATTTTCTCCTTTGCCTCTTGTGAGACAGATGAGGCATGTCATCTTCTACATAAGATTCTTTTTTCTCCCTAAGCCTGGCCTTGCTTGTCCTCTGTGGAGATGAAGGAGGGGAGAGAGGGAGCAGTCATTGTTGTCTTCTCTTCCTCTCCTGTTTTCCCTCTTTCATGGTGGAGGTAGTGGAAGGACCCTGACCCAGGTGGATTTTCCCACAGGGCTTTATTGTTTTGTGCCTTATTATTCTGACACTTGTTCCTCATTGTGTGAAATGTTGAGGGTGGTGCCTGCCCTGTGCATCAATGAGGGAATGTTTGTGATGTCATTTTGCAAAATGTACAGGTGGCAGCAATATGATAATTGTTGAAAACATAATTGTGCCAAGCATGGTGACACATGCCTGTAATCCCAGTGTCTTAGGAGGGAGGCTGGTGCAGGAGGATTCTGAGTTCAAAGCCAGCCTCAGGAGCAAGGCCCTAAGCAACTCATCAAGACCCTGTCTCTAAATAAAATATTAAAAAGGGCTGGGAATGTGGCTCCATGGTTAAGTGCCTCTGGGTTGAATCCCCAGTACCAAAAAAGAAAGAAAAGAAAACATAATCATCATGCTGACCCAGGTCCCACTGTGCCCATCCTATTCTATCTGTTAGTGATGTGGAAGTCAGGCTGGGTGGGGTGAGCGCTTGCAGTGGAGGGCATGATTTTTTTGACTTCAACCTCAGCAGTCTGAGATACCTCTCTGCAACATGTTTTTCCACAGTCTGGAACTGTCACCATCTATTAATTGAAGTGTCCTTTCTGTCTATATTCTCAACCTATTCATCTTTCTGGGGTTAATTGCTATCCGCAGGGTAAAATTAGACTGTTTTTCTATTTTCCTGAATTTGTTTCTTGCAAGATAAACAAACAAACATCTTCTTCACTTCTTGTAATTATCCCAGATACATGAACAGGCCTGTTGTGTCCATTTGTTCCAAGATCACAGAAACTTAAATTCTCTCTTTTTGGATTAGAAACCAAAGATCCTCTCATAGTATCCTAGGTTTCCCTTTCTTTTTCCTTGATTCTCTTCACCCTTCATTCCTTATATGAAGGGAGCCAGATACTCTTTCATTTCTGACATTCTGATTAAAGCAAAGTTGAGACTCTCCACTTCCTGTTCTAAGCTGCAATAAGCTGAGGACCCTGTAATATAGCTTAGGCCAACTCTCTCTCCAATGTGCAACTAAACATTGCAACCTTCCAGACAGATTCAGAAAGCACCAGCATACAGGCATTTTTTTCCCCCTAGCTGCCACATTTTTACCAGTTGTATATGCTGAAAAAATATCTGCCTCTCTGGATACCTTTCACAGACTCTTTAAAACTGAGGTCCAACTTTGAGAAGAAGCTTTCTCCCACAGTGCTGGCTTCTGCAGCACACAAGCCCAGGACATTTCAGGGTGAGCATTCAATATTTCTATCCCGTTTTTAGGAGAATGTCCAGGAGTATATTCTGTGTCTACCCTATTAATAGATCCAGATGCCAAAGAAACTGGTACTGATGAGAACAGATGGAGGAAGAAGGCCTATTACCCTCCAAACATGGCATTTTGTAACTTCATCCATATTTAACTATTAAGTCCTCCTATCAACCTTGTGCTACAAGGTATTATTTTCATTCTCTTTTTACAGATGAGAAAACTTCCTGGAAGGGTCAACTAACTTTTCAAGGTCACATACATACAGCAAGTGGTAAGGCCAAGATTTGCAGTCCAGAGATCAAGTGGATGCTTTTCCAGTGCTAAGGAGCAAACCCAAAGCCTCCTGATGCTAGGCAAGCGCTTACCACTCAGCCACATCCTTCCCAGAGGATGCTTTTGGTATCCCCCACTCTGAGGCTCCTGAGAAAGGGTGTAGAGCCCCCACCCTCCCCGGCCCTGGCCCCTGCAGCCCTGGCCCCACCCCACTCACTCTCTATGCTGTTGTTGTTGAGGTACAGGTGCTCCAGCTTGTTGTTGATGGCCGGCACATTGCTAATCTTGTTGTGGGACAGATGCAGCACGAGCAGGTTGGAGATGTTGAAGGAGTTCTTGGGGAGTCCCCTATCCGACAGCCTGTTGTAGTTCAGCCGGATGAAGGCGAGGTTGGGGAAGCCCTTGAAGTATCCATTAGGGATGGTCTCGATCTTGTTGCTGTCCAGGTAGAGCTGGTGAATGGCCGAGGGGACCTTGGGTGGCATCTTTCTCAGGATGTTGTGGGCCAGGTTGAGCTGCATGAGGCTCTTGAGGCCCTGGAAGGTGTCGGGCTTGAAGACGCCGTCGCTCAGCCTGTTGTGCTGCAGATCCAGGAGCAGCAGGTTCTCCAGCTTGCTGAAGACGCCCGGGGGGATCCTGGAGATGTGGTTCTGGCTGAGCCTCAGCTGCTCCAGGTTCCGGGGCAGGGCCGAGGGCACCTCTTCCAGCTGGTTCTTCTCCATGTAGAGGAACACCAGGCTGGGCAGTTTCTCCAGCACCCTCTGGTCTACCTTGCGAATCCGGTTGTTGTCCAGGTTGATCCACCTCAGGCCCGTGGCGTTCTTGAAGGACTCCACAGGGAGCTCAGAGATGAAGTTGTTCTGGAGATAGAGGTAATGGATGCGGGGCGGGATGACAGGGACCTTGCGCAGGTTGCGGCTGTCACAGTAGAGGGCCGATGGGAAATCAGGGGGGCAGTAGCATTCCCGGGGACAGTCAGGGAAGACAGATGGAGGGCCTGGAGGCAGTGGGGGAGGCAGGTCTGTGGGCTCTGCTGGCTCATGGGGCTGAGGAAAGCTTGGAGTGGGCCTGGGCCGGGGCTGGGGCCGGGGCCTGGGCCGGCTCCCGGGTCTTGGTCGTCTTGTTGACTGGCCTTGGGCCCCTGAGGCCAAGATGAGGAGAAGTGGGAGGAGCCAGCAGAGGGATGACCTCATGATCCAGGTGATTCACCTGCAGAGGGGAGACACAGGGGTTCATTAGTCTGCAGGGCTGCAGGGGTAGATGCCTTGACTCTATGGCCAGAGTCAGGCAGGACTGGCTCCTGGGGAGATGGTACAGAGCTCGGGGACTGTAGAGCAGGTGAGGATAAAGAAGGCTCCAGGTTCTGGATGTCCCACATAGTAGCAATGAACCTGCTCTGGGGAGGATGGTCCATCCTGGGACAAAGCCCACTGAACCAGGTCAGTGTTGGAGAAAGCCCTTGACCCCTCTGGTCCTGCAGCTCTCCGTTTGTGGCATGAAAAGATCATTCCTGCCTTTATAAGAGGCATGTTAGGATGTATGAGCCTTGAGTCCTGGGGTGTTACATCTGGAAGAGTCCTTAGAGATCCCATCACAGTGTTTTTCAAACTGTGCCTCCATTTCCACAGGGTCCCTTGGGTTGGGGAACTGAGGAGGTGGCCCTGGGTACTCTCAGCCCATTCTTGTACCAACTTAGATTTTAAAAATCTGTTGTATACATTGAGGTTTAGCCAAAACATTCATTTGAGAAAAGAAAAGAAAAAATTTCATTACCAAAAATGGTTTGACCCCACCAAGAACCCACTGTTTACAGAAAAGTGAGTCTGGAGGGGAAAAGTGGCTTGCTAAGGCCAGGAAGTCATTTCACAGACAACTGAGTACAAAAATCGAAATCTTCCGCCTCCCAGAGCAGAGCTCATGGGAAGAGGAAAGTGCTCAGACAGCCTGCATCCACCCATGCTCACCCGTGCTCTGGCCTCCCCTCTCCTCGCCCACTGCACTTGGCTCAGAGAATGCTGGTCTTTGCCAGCATAAGCCATGCCAGGAATTTCTCCCCAGATGTGGAAGCTCCTGGGAAAATAAATAGGAAAGGAATAGAAAGATATAGGGGAAAAGCACTTTTTCCTTTGACCTGGTATTTTTGCTCCCCATATCCTTTGGAGTTGGTAATATTGAGGTAAGCTATCAAGAGGAACTTCCTTTTGTCTTCAGTAACATTAGAACAGGAAGCTGAAGGATCTTTTGGATTTGCTTTTCCATTGGCCTTGATGACACCTCAGATAGGGCCATGTGGTTGGAGTTGAATGAACCTAGGGAAATATCAATGTAGCCGTTTCCATAGGCTTCCTCCCCTGGCCTGGGCTGGGAAGGGTCTAGGGAGAGGGTGCCCTGTACCTTCCCTTTCTAAGACTATCAACCCTACTCTATCGCTGCTGGTCTCCAGCCAAGGACCCTTTGGATTTTTTTGTACTTTCCGCCCAATTGTGGTGGTCCACCCCCTGTCCCGGTCCCTGGGGATGCAGGCTTCTTGGGTTTCATAGCTTTCACTCACTTGTGCACACACACCCTAGAGCCCAGCTGCACACTCTTGCACACCTACATGCATGGTCCTCTCCCCATTCCACACATAGAAGCAGACTCACACTCGCATGTGCCCTGTGTGTATGCATGTGTGGGAAGGAAGCGGAGAGGGAGGTTGGCTTCTCCAAGGGGGTCTCAGGCCATTTTTCCCTGGGCCTCTCTATCCCCACGGGCCTTGCAGTGAGGTTCCTGGCCTCACCTGCTGCGGAGGTGTGACAGTCTGGCGACCCACTGAAAGGACTGAAAAGACAAGACGTTCATTGTGGAACCTTAAACTTGAGCCTCATGGCTGGACTCCAGATCACTTATATTTGTTGAATTATGAATTAACACTTTATAAAGCCTATAATTTTCTGGAAAATAGCACACAATCATATTACATATAAATTAAGGGGGTAGTTTAAACACTAATATTCTAAACATAAACATTTTTAAAAGCCCAACTTATGGACCTTGTTTCCCCACCCCTCCTTTGTGAATTTCTTTGTATTTTAATCACCCAGAAGTCTGGAAATACGCCAGAAGTAAATCTCTCCTGCTGTGAGAATACTGGCTCCAAGGCCAAGTCTAGTGGCGGCTGAGGTTCCTTATTCCCCTTCATTGCCTTTGTCACCAAAGCACATGTGAGGTGCCCTTAAAGCAAGCAATGCTTGCAGAGCTTCCAGAAACTTCCTGCTCTGTTATCTGGGAGTGACTTGGGAGCTGGCCTCTGCAGGGGTGGGTTCTCAGTGTCACAGAGCCTGGATGGCCATTGTCAGGGTGACATGAATGGGAAGGTCAGTCCCAGTTCTGCCCTGCAGGGCCACCACATCCCCATCTCCAGTGCCAGACCCTTGGAGAACCATCTTATCCTCCCACTAGTCCCTTTGACCCTTTTGCATTCCAGTCCTCAAGGGCCAGCCAAATTCCTCCCAGAACCTACAAGAGGCTCCCTAGGAAATGCACCCTGGGGCGTGGGGCATGGGACAAGTTTCCACAGAAGCTTGGAGCCCCAGGCTGAATCAGAGCCACTGCACAGCCTGAGCACACAAGGAAATAGGGCTAGTTTCTAAGGCCTTTTTCAGGGGCCTGCTCTGCCCTACAGAGCTTGGCTGGCAGCACAGTAGATCTCTGGCCCAAGCTCAGTGATATCCTAAGTCTCTAAAACCAGACCCAAGATCCTGGAGGTACCCAGACTTCAAGGAGAGTCACAGAACCTCTCTCAGAGCCCCAACCTACCCCTCTCTACTCCTGCCTTCTGTCCAATGTCAAGCTCCCTCAGGGTGGAGTGTGCATGTGTGTTTCAAATTTCTTATGCTTTTGCAAGCACACCTCCCCACCCCATCCCCGCTTTCTGCTAGTCAATGACCGCTTGTTAGACACCTACAACGACATGATTCATGCATCCCGGTCTCCAGCACCGGCTCTCACAAAGGTGCTGCTTCATGGAGGGGAAGAGCAGTTGCTTTGGCCAACCCTAAATTCATTCTCTACATTTAGGCACATTTCCTAAGAGGGTTTAAAATTCAAATGTGAGTTCCAACTATATAAATCTGATCTTGAACCCTAGCTCTGACTCTCTTCCCCGGGCACCAGCCAGCTCATCTGTGTGGGGATTTAAATGAGATCATGCATTCGAAGGAACGCTTTCAAGGTCAAAATCTCTACAAGTGGCAGGACTTATTGATTTATCTATTTATTTATCTACAAAAGAGTGGGTTCTCTAGGGAGTTCATTGATCTTTAAAGTGAGCTATTCCTCTTTCCTATCTATAACATTTTTTTGAGGTTAGAATCCAGGACTGGTACAGTGTTTCAGCTTTGAATAAGGCTGGGCTGAGGCCCAGAGGGTTGTCAAGTCCTTAGGAGCTGGTTTAAGGATAGTTGGCTTTGTGTGGAGAAGTCAGGGTTGTCTTCCAGGGCTGGGCAGGGTTAGCATCAGTTTTATTCCATACTATGAACTGACATTCTTACAACAAATTATCTGCCTAGGTAGTCATCTTTAAGTGTCCTTGTGGCTTAGCACAGATAGCTACCCTGTCCCCGAGCCAGGCCTATGGACATTCCCTAGACCCCATTTTTGGTGCTGGGGTTTGAACCCAGTGCCTCACCCACCCTAAGCATGCACTCTACCACTGAGCTACACACTTAGTCCCATCTCTTCTTCCTCTTCTTTTTCTTTTAAACCCAGACTTTTGAAAGCCATTCTGTTTTCTATATCTCTTCCTGTAGCCCAGAGGGCAATTGGAAGCAGGGACAATCAGGCATCTCTGCCCGCTCATTTGTAGAGGAATGAGACAGGTGCACCCAGTCAGCCTGGAACTCTTTCCAATCCCCATTAGGACTGGTGTGGTCCTGTTCTGAGCCTCAATTGCCTCATCTGTAAAATGGGGATAACAAAACCTTCTCTCTGTCTACATTCCTCATGCATTTGTCGGAAGGGAATGTGATAAGCAACTTTTAAATGTGCTACCGATCAAAGAGTGCTAAAAATAAATATAACATTATTATGGAGAGACCATCTGTCTCCCCAGTGTCTACCACAAGGCAAAGTGTAAACAGAATGAAGTTTTATGGCCTCCGGCAACTAGTCCAGAAGAGCAAATTTTCCCTTCTGGGAAACCAAAGTGGAAGAAACCAGAGTGAGATGACTCTTCTCCTCTGACAGCCTGTTGCCCAGCATGGCCTCCTCTCTGCTCCCTCCCTGGGTTTCGTTTTCTTGTTGTAGTACTGAGGATCAAGTACTGAGGATCCGCTAACCCATATATGCTGGGCAAGCACTCTACCTCTGAGCTATGGCCCCAGTCCTTTGATGTTGAAACAGGGTCTCACCCAGTTGCCCAGCCTGGCTTCAAATTTATAATCCTGCCTCGGCCTGGTGAGTAGCTAGGATTCCAGGTGTGCACCACCAGGCCTGGCTCCACCCCAGCATCTCCAGCATCTCCAGCTGCTTAAGAAGGACAAGAAGAATCTGTTTGCCAGGAATGGTGGCGCACGCCTGTGATCTCAGTGGCTCAGGAGGCTGAGGCAGGAGGATTTCGAGTTCAGAGCCAGCCTCAGCAAAGGTGAGGCATTAAGCAACTCAGTGAGACCCTGTCTAGGAATAAAATACAAAATAGGGCTGGGGATGTGGCTCAGTGTTTGAGTGCCCTGAGTTCAACCCCCAGTACCAACAAAGAAGAAGAAGAAGAAGAGGAGGAGGAGGAGGAGGAGGAGGAGGAGGAGGAATCATCATCATCTGTCTGATGGCTCCAGTAATTATAGATTTGGATCCCAGCCAGATCTGCAGTTGTTTACCCTGGGCATACTAATACCTTTCTTTCCCCCCCAGTGCTGGTGATCAAATCCAGGACCTCGTACATGCTAGGTAGGCACTTTACCCCTAGCCAACCACTTTTTGGATTATTTTGAAAGTTAAGTGAGTTAATGTGGCAAAGTAAGTGCTCAGTGAATGCTGAGGGGTTATTGATAATATTTCAAGGTAAGGGGCCTTTTCTCCTTCAGCCTCGTTCAAGGGCAGCCCCACTCACTGCTCAAAAGCAGGGGTCTTTCTTGCAGTGTAGATATTGCCTCTTCCATGCAGAGCAACTTCTTTGTGACTCTGAAGACTCCACTTAGGACTCGGAATCAATGAGTTTGGAGAGACCCTAAAAGCCCCCTGGCCACCTGGGAAAAGCTAACTCTGTCCCTCTGGTTCACTAACCTCGCCCCACACTTTCTGCAGCTGGTAAGAGGGTAGCAAAGGTGGAGTCTCCTTCCTCTGCTGCCTGGGGGACAGTCTTTCATACCTGTTTTTTTGTTTTGCCCCTCTGGCTTTGAGATGCTTCTCTCTCTCATGCTCAATAAACAAGGCTACCCTCCAGGGAAATGAAGAGGGAGCAAAGAACTTCACAGTAGGCCCGACCTCTGAGACAGCCCATCAGAACCAAAAGCTGTCATGAAGAGGAGAGGGAGTCTAGAAGGGTTGGAGCTCAGCCAGCATCATGTTCGGCAGATAAGAAGAAACAGGAGCTCTTTGAAGCTGTGCTGAGGGAACTGTGTTTCTGGAATGATCCTTTGTGATAGGGATGCTTGGGCTTGCAAGCAGGATGTGGAGGGCCACTCACCGGGGACAGTCCTATTCCCTCCAGTGCTCACTCTGACTCTCCAGATTAGGGAGGGCCTTTTGGGACACTTGGAGCTCCTTTTCCAGGCAACCACACAGCCTTCTGCTCAGAGAACACTGGGGAAGTCCTGGGTTTATACATGGCAGAAGGTCTCCCTTAGGCCCCAACTCAGTTTATCAAGCCCCAGCCAACCACTGGGACCCTGGGTATATTTTAAAAAACATGGATTCCTGGTTTGCATTCAGCCTGCCTGGAATGAGGGTCCACACACTGTGTTTTTAGCAAGCTCTCCTCACAGCCACTGTCCCCACCACCCCTGGTGGTCTGGAGATGAGCTGTGCCTGGGAATCCTGCCAGTCCAAACCCTGCCTGCCACGAGACCTCCACTCCCCACCTTGTCAGTGAGTTTTGGGGATGGGGAGGGGTCCCCATTTTTCCCCTCCCTGATAGCTTAAGGAATAACTGTCTTCTTTTCCCTCTACCACAAGATCCCCTTTCTAACCTCAAGGGTTGTGTTAATTTTGGAATGGCTTTAAGGAGAGATTTTTTTTTTTTTTTTTTTTTTTGCCTACAAAGGAGAAAAAAAAAAAAAAAAAAGAACAACAACCCAAAACACAACTGCCCTAGATTTGGGAATCAGGACCTCTAAGACTTGCAGGCTGGATGTGGTGGTGGCACATGCCTGTAATCCCAGTGGCTCAGGAGGCTGAGGCAGGAGGATTACGAGTTCAAAACCAGCCTCAGCAACTTAGCAAGGCCCTGAGAACTTAGCAAGACCCTGTGTCTAAATTTAAAAAAAAATTAAACGAGTCGGGGATGTGGCTCAGTGGTTAAGTGCCCCTGGATTCAGTCCCTGGTACCAAAAAAAAAAAAAAAAAGACTTGCAGGCAGGGTTGCTTTCTTTTCTTTCTTTCTTTCCAAAAGCCAAGTGGTTTGGACCAGGAAGACAGAAATTCGGACTGCTGAGCAGATCTGCTTGGAAGGCTACATCTTTCTCCCTCCTACCCAATTAAGCTCAAAAGAACGGAGAGAGCCTTCCAGCTCCTGTCTCTCTCGTCCCCTCCCTGCCCAGCCTAGACTCAGGACACATGATTTTCTTTTGGCTCTGCCATCTCCGTGGGAAGACACACTTTCTCTTTGCTCTTACAGCTGGAGAGGTGTGTGAGAGGGTGAGAGACAAGATGCAGAGAGAGTGTGTGTGTCTTTGACAAAGTGTGACAATACATGAAAGGTGCAGAGAGATGGGCTTAGTGTCCAGTTTCTATGGCAACACCTGCTCTGTTGGAATTCTGTGTGCGATGAGACGTAGCTCTCTGGGCTACAGCAAACATCTGTAGCAAGAAAGTTTCCCTTTAGCAGCAGCAAATATGGGGGTACAGGAGGATAGAGAGGAGAAGAGGAAGAGGGCGGGGGAGGAAAGCAGGAAGACTGCATCTGAGCTCTTTGGGGAGGAGGGGGGAAGGAAGCGGGGGACACACTGGGAAGACAGAGGCTTGATCAATAAGCTGGATGGGACAGGGCAGGGGGTAACTGGCTGGAAGAAGGAGACTTCAGATCTCCTGGGCCTCTCCCAGCCTGGGCTTACCTGCACACACCTGCTGTCCTCAGCTCTGGGTCGGGCGGTCCTCCTCTCCCTCCCCACCCTTCGGTGGAGCTGTGGCAGCAGAGAGCCAGCTAGAAGTTCTGATCTCCCTGTGGTGGTGCTGCTGACTTTTCTTCCACCAGATCCTACTGGGGTGGGGAGGTTAGGTTAGGGGGAGGGAGGGGCAGATTGCAGGGAGGGAGAGGAGGGAGGGAGGAGAGGAGGGAGGGAGGGAGCTTGGGAAAGGAGGAATGACAACAATAAAGTCTTTATTTGGCAGCCAAAACTCCAAAGACTTCATCCACACACCATGCCCACTAACGGACTCGCTTTTAATAATGTTTCCTTCTGCTGCTGCTGCTGCTGTTGGAGAGGCCTGTTTGGCCCCTGTTTGGAAAACAAGCTAAATTAACAGGGGAACAGGCATGGGAAGCAGCCTCTGTAGGCCAGGCCGGTCCAGCACCAGCACGGGCCTGTTGAATTCCTCCTTACAAGTGCCTTGCTTTGATGCTGGTCTCTCCCTGGTGTTAGATTCCCAGCCCAGTGAGGGGGCTGGGATGCTTCTTCTGATCAGGGACTGTCCTTCCCCAAAGCATCTTCTCCAGGAGATTGTTAACAGAGTGGAGTCTTACCGCGCAGTGAGCTGGCACAGGAGATCACTTTGGTTTGGCTGGCCTAAGGACCAGAGAGGCAAAAGTCGGGCCTGAGTCACACACAGCAAAGTTAAAACTAAATTCAGATCTGATGGAAGACCTAAGGTCACTGTTCCTAGTTCATGTGGACAATGCTGGAATCTCCTTTCAGTGTCTCTATCACATTCAAGTGAGATTTGGGTGCTGTGTGGTCATCCCATAAAGTGACTGGGAAATCCAAATTTCCCCAGTGACTGTCAATATCCCAGAAGACCCATTCAAGTATCGCCAATGCCTTTGCCAACACCGTTCAGTTAAAACTCTCAGCACACTTGCAGTCAAAGTAGTAACCCCAGGAAACCTCCTGCCATCCCCATTGACTATTTAGAACCCCAGTGAAATTTACTTTTGTCTCCATAGGCCCCTGGAAAGCTGCAGAGCCCAATGACAGGGGACTCCCCCCCCCCCATCCCTCAAAAAGAACATAAAAGTTAAAGTCAAAGCCAAGCACAATGACACATACCTGCACTCCTAGCTACTCTGGAGAGTGGGGCAAGAGGATCACTTGAACCCAGGAGTTTAAGACCAGCCTAGGCAACATAGTGAGACTCAGAAAAAAAAAAAGAATATCAATAAATAAATTTGGGTCAACCCTGGGCTCTGCTACTTACAAGCTATGATCTTGGCAAGTTGTCTGATCACGAGGAGCCTCCGTTTCCTCCTGTATACATGGGGATGCTCTCTACCTCCGAGGGTTGGGAAGATCAAATGACACCATAAACGTGGAGCATTTTGTAAACCAGGACATTTGTAAACATTTGTCAAAGACATTAGGGTTTAGAAAGGGGTTATAGTGAATGGCAGTCGGCCTGAGAAGACAAGAAGGAAAATTCCAACCCACACCTTCTCTCCCTACCCGCTTCCTCCCCAGATCCTGTGCCTTCCAGATCCTTCTGGTGAGGCCCCTCGGAGCTCGACTGGTGCCTCTCCAGATTCCCATCCGCACTGGGCCACTTGTGCCCTTCATGGTTCACCCAGATGGGGCACAGCCTGCTCTGTAGACTGAGAGAATCAGACCCCCAGCTCACAGAGACCTAGATGAGCAGAGTACGGTGAGGTGCAGGGAAGAAACTGGGTGCCAGTGGGAAGGACAGCTACGAGGAGTGTGGGCAGAGGCAGGTGTTGTCACTGCATCCACCCAAATCCCCAGAGCCTGTGCTCTTGGGCCTGTGACGACCCACATCCCAGCCCTTCCCAAGCAGGAGCGTCTCCTTCCCACTCTCTCATCTCCCTGTCCAGGCTATGCAGGCAGAATTGACCCAAAGGTGTGGGACAGCCGGTGGGACACTCAGAAAGGCCTAGAGTACAGTTCTGATTGGTGACCTGTGATATGATAAAATTCTATTAGGAATTTTGAAAGCACATTAATTAAAATTTGTATTATGGAAAATTTAAAACATACATACACCTCCATGGAAGAATATTAATTAATGACCTCATTACCTATACCCAGCTTCAACAACTACCGACTCACACTCGTTCTTGTTTCTTCTACCCACCCCCCGCCCCCCACATACACCCACAAACTATTGGTACACTTTGAACCATTAAATTTTTTTTTGGTACCGGGGATTGAATCCAGGGTGCTCAACCACTAAGCCACATCCCCAGTCCTTTTTTTATATTTTATTTAGACACAGGGCCTTGCAGTGTGCTTAGGGCCTCACTAGGTTGCTGAGGGTGGTTTTGAACTCACTGTCTTCCCGTCTCAGCCTCCTGAGCAGCCGGGATTACAGGCGTGTGCCGCTGTGCCCAGCTGAAACATTGATTTTTTTTTTTTTTTTAATTGGGTTTGAATGCCTTTAGGCAGGGCAAGCGCTTCTCTGTCCCACACACTGACCCTCTCCGCTCTCTTATCCTGGAGTCCAGGGCCACTCCATGACTTAACTTCCTGTCCTTGAAGACATCTGAGTTCACAGCCCCTGGTAGAAGCAACTGCTGAGAAATGGGAGTTGGGACAAATCAGGGAACACTGGAAGGGAGGGAGTATCAGGTCATCCTAACCAACCTGCCTTCATCCCTTTGATAGAGGCTAAAATAGCCTCTAGAAGGGCCAGGTTCTTGAGAGCGGCATTGTATCTTGCATGTTGGGAGACCTCAGAGAATCTCCTCTCCCTCTCTGACTTCAATTCATCGTTCATAAAACACAAGTTTGTACCAAGTGACCTACTGTTCTCTTCTAACAGTATTGTGAAGAGTCTGAGGTTTGGAGTCAGGACACCCGGATTAAAATGTCAGCTGCGCTGCTCTCTAGCTACCTGGCAAGTGGGTCATATAACAAGTCTGAGACTCATGTTCCTCGTCTGTACTTTGAAGACAGTAACCCTGCCCAATCTCCCTCCCAGCCTCTACCAGGGTAAGGTGAGGATCACTGGAAGCCAGGTGGTTCCTCCCCAAAAAGCCTCCCCTCTCTCCTAGAGTCTAGGCAACACACAGAGGTGTGGCTTCACCTTGGGAAGGTTTTGTTTAGTTTTTGCCGTCTAGGGGATGGAACCCAGGGCCTCCCACCTGCTAGTCAAGCGCTCTACCACTGAGTTACACTCCCAGCACTTTTATTTTGAGACAGGCTCTCTCTAAGTTGCCCAGGTTGGCCTCCAACTTGCCATCCTCCTTCCCAGGTGGCTGGATTATTGGCATGTGCCACACCATAGCACCTGGCTCCAGGGAGGTATTTCTTTCTTCCTTGTGTGGTCAGAGGGACACCCAGGGACCTAGCTGTGAATGCTGGGCAAACAGTGGGAAGTGCAGGTATCTATGTTGCTGCAGCATTGACCTAGGAGAGGGCTGGGACAGCAGATTTAGGGACAGAATGCAGGGCCAGAAAATGCAGAAGACCAGGCAGGAGAGGGATGTCCACTGTGGTGGATTTGAGCTGCATTTCCAGTCTGGACTGAAAGCCATCTGGGGGCTCGTGGTTTTTTGACCCTCCTGATTAGCACTGCTTTGGTGCTCAGCAGTGAGTGCTTGCGACCAGAGAAGGGGCAGATTGTGTGGTACCCTTTGCCTACACACACTGAAAGGAGCTGCTTCAGGCTCTGACCTCCCCAGTGCCGGGAAAGGCAGTGTGGGCCTGAGGAGTCTGGGCCCAGTGGTCATCAGGCCCCACAGAGGCTGGCCCTGGACAGACCCTCACCCCTCACCAGCTGAGGCTCCCAGCTGTGGGAGGCCTGTGGTTGTCCTTCCCGCTCTCCAGGCTGGGGGGGCCTGGGTTGCCTGGGGTGAGTGGGCTCCTGGTGGCCCGAGATGGTGTCCTGTTCACTGTGGCAGAGCCACAGTACCCACCAAGGGCTTGGCACACCCTGGACACTCAGTAGGGGTCTGTTTCATTGAACTGAAAAGGGTTGAACAAGGAGATTCTCTATTACTTTCTTTTAAAAAAAAAAGTTATTGTTTTTTGAATAGGTAGTAATTTTCTTGATTCAAAATTCCGAAGGTTTGGGTCGAAGTTTACACACAGACAAATCTTCTCTGGCCTGTTGCCTCATTACCTAATTTCCTCCAAGAGGTTATCAGGGAACTCGTGTCTTGAATCCTGGCAGATGTGTCTAAAGCAGATATAAGCATCAAATAAGTAACCAGGTACTTTATTTTTATCTTGTTTATTTTAAAGACCTTCCTACATTGGGTCATAGGTTCTTTCTCTCTCTCTGTTCCCTGCCCTTGCTCCTCCCCCAACCCCCATGTATATGATCATTCCCTCTTGATGGACATTTAGGTTCCTGATTTTTTAAGGCCAATAGTGCCGAACCTGGAGTCTCCCAAACCTAGTTCAGGTCCTGGCTGTGCCTCCTTTCCATACTAACTAGGTGACCTTGGGTCATTTGCATTTGCCAGGTATTCATTATAGTGCATCAATTCAGCAGCAAAAGAAGTACATTTAGTTTTCTCCTCTAATTTCTGGATCTGAGTGCTCCTTTCATGAGAAAGTGGAAAACTCCATCTCAGTCTTTCTCGGTCCCCTTCACCCCTCCCCTGGGCCTGTGCAGCAGCTTGAGGCAGGTTTATCGGGTGCCAGGGCCAAGTGCGGTGTGGCGGGATCTCTGGGAAGGGCATGCATGTGGCCCTGGGCTAACCATACTGCTGGACACACCCTTGATCCTGTGAGGCTTCTGTCTGGCACTTTCTCACTGCATGTAGGGGACAGAAGCCTCCTGCAGGGCTGTCATTTCTCTCTGGGGGCAGGTTGGCTGCCGGGCATCTGCCAGGAGGCAGGCCACTGGTCCCATCCTTGAGGCCCCACAGAAACCCCTCGTTCTCTCCCATCCTCCACTTCTTCTGGCGGGGGACGGGGGAAGAAGTTTCCTGGTCCCCCTAACCTCTGGCCAAGACACTGTGTCAATGCTGAGAAACCCCCAGCACTTAGGCTAATGGAAAATGAGGTCAAAGTCGTTTGTAGGCTGCTTCCTTTTCCCGCCTCACCACAGCCCTGGGGGAGGGGAGGGCGAAGTCAGGGAAGGAAGAAGTGAGGCTTATTTGTCCACCACGCCATGAGCACAGTGGTACTGAAGAACCCCTGTTTCCCTTTCTGCTCATTGTTCATGATCCTGTCTAGGGCTCCTTACCTTGTGGGCAGGCTGAACAGTCCTACAGAGAGAGGTTGGGCTGGTCACCTGGTGAAAATGACCACGTCATTCCAAAAACCTTATCGCCACGTGCACCGGCAATAAGAGCCCTGGCTCTGCCACCAGGCCCTGTGTCTGAACAACAGTCTGGAGCAGGCCCAGTAAGCATTGCTCATGTGGTCCCCGAGGCCTTAAGAAGCCAGGCTCAGGCCTTAAGAAGCCAGGCTCATTGTGAGCAATGATGGCACTTTACCTTCCCAAGTCAGGCTCTTCTAGGTTCTGGGATGTTTTAGTCACATCATTTTCAAACTCTAGTCTAGCTTAATTTTTTTTATTTTTTTTTTTTTATTTTGTGGTACCGGGGAGCACTTTACCACTGAGCTACCTCCTCAGCCCTTTTGAAATTTTTATTTGGAGACAGAGTTTTCCTAAATCACCCAGGCTGGTCTAGAACCTCAGCCTCCTAAGTTGCTGGGGTTATGGGCATGCACGACTGCACTGTAACTTAATTTTATGTTGTAAAAAAAAAAAATCATAAGTTGTAGAAAGTCATAAGCACCTGGATTAAATATCCAGGTTCCAGGTGTCATTCTAAATAAGCCCCACTGCCACAGTGACCAGTTATGGACATGTGTGGTCATTCATGGCTTCTGTCACATGGTCAAGTAGGGCAGGAGCAAAGCAGCCCTGCCACAGTGGCTGGGGAGTCTCTACACCCACAGGTCCCCTGAGCGGCATCTTTAAATCACAGTAGTGATATTGGCAAAGCCTCCTGAAAGTCCCCGTATATCCAGCACCTTCTCAGCCCTCTGCACGAGCCAGCTCTGGTCCTCACACCTCTCTGTGAGCAAGGACTGCTGTGGTACTCACAGTACAGGTGAGAGACAGTGGCACAGATGGTTCAGGTCCACAGGTTCAAGGTCACACATCTAGTACAAGATCTGAACCTGGACCACACCCATGCTCTTGTTTGTGAGTATCCACGCTTCTGTGATGGCTGAAACACAAATTCTTTAAATAATTTCTTTTTTTTAATATTTATTTTTTAGTTTTAGATAGACACAATATCTTTATATTTATTTTAACGTGGTGCTGAGGATCAAACCCAGGGCCTCATGCATGCTATGTGAGCGCTCTACCACTGAGCCACAACCCCAGCCCCTACATAATTTCTAAATACCTAACTTTACATCTATCATTAGGTATTTTCTATTCTTGCAAGTCCAGCTATTGGCACAAACTTTTTTTGGGGGGGGAAGGGGGGTATCAGGGATTGAACTCAGGGGCACTTGACCACTGATCCTCATCCCCAGTCCTATTTAGTATTTTATTTAGAGACGGGATCTCACTGAGTTGCTTAATGCCTCACTTTTACTGAGGCTGGCTTTGAAGTCATGATCCTCCTGCTTCAGCCTCCCCAGCCGCTGGGATTACAGGTGTGTACCACCACGCCCGTCAAACTTTTTTTATTTTTAAAAAATAAAACTGGGGGTCCTCTCAACTCTTCTTCCTCATGGTCATTCTGCCTCATGTAATCCCCAAGTTCCTTCAGGTCTACTTTCTCCTCGGCTTTCCAAGCTGTCCCTTTCTCTCCTGCAGGGCACTATTTCCCTCCAGATCCTGTAGCATCCTGACAGGCCTCCCTGCCTCTCATCTCCCCGACTGCCCCACCACCACCCTCTTCCTAAAGATGAATCTGACCAGGTTCTGTTTCTGTGGCTTTCTGTTCCAAGGGCTTGAGTTTGGGGCCCTAGTATATTCTGGATTCAACTGAAGGCTCTTAAAAGTGCCCGAGGCCCCACCCCTATCCATGCAGATTCAAGTACATCTGTGCTTCCACCTCCCCATCACTGCTACAGATGGAACCCCAGGCCTTGTGCATGGTGGGCAAATACCCTACCCCCCACATCTGTGTCTTTAAAGGCTGGTCATTGTGAGTGGCCCTGATCTACCCCTGGGTGAGGATTAGGGGCCTACAGAGAGCAGTCCAAGCTCCGCCCTCTGACCCCTTCCCAGGCTCACTTCTCAAACTCTAGACTCCAACACGTGACTGTCTCACAGTGACCAGAGCCCTCCAAGCCATTTCACCTCTCCGTATCTTTGCTCATTGTCTAAAAAAACCCTTCTTGGCCTATGTTACATCTTCTAGAATGTTCTCCCTGAGGGCACTGTATTCTCCAAGCCCTGGGTAGTTAATGACCCTTTGGTCCATGTGCTCCTGTGGTCCCTTAGTGGATGGCCGTCCCGGGACCTATGCCACTTGCTGGCCCTCCCCTGTTCTCTGCGCCCTCTACCAGCTCTCGCAGGCCTATGCCACACCTGGATTCCAGTGGGGGATGCGGGACCACCCCAGTCTGACACACAGTGGGTATTGAGAAGCCTGCGCTCTGTTCAGCAGCAACCTGGCAGCAAGCCCACAAACTCTGGAAGTTTCTGCTCTGGTGTGTTTGTCTGAGTCATTGCAAAATTCTCCTTTTTTTTTTTTTTTTTTCCTGCAGTCTTCTCATTTTCTAATCTATTTTTCATGACCCAGCAAGAGTATCATTTCAAAACACAAATCTGATCGTGTAATCCCTGTGCTTAAAATTCTGCAATACCTCTCAGTTGTTTATGGGATGAAATTCAAATGCCTTGGCCCCTGACACAAGTATGTCCCAACGTTCCTGTCATTCTCTCTTCCTTCCACAGTTCCGATGGGACTGAGAACTAGAATCAAGGAATCACGATTCCCTGGCTTTTCTGTCTTTAGACCTTGGCCCAATCTGGGTTCCATGTTCTTCTTCCTCTTATTCTCCATTTGGGGAACTCCCATCCACCCTGAAAAAAACAATTCAAATGTTATCTCCTGTAAAAAGCTGTCTCTGGTTCCCGCATGCAGTGAGCTTGCCCTCACCCGTGCCCCTCTGGCCACAACTGCATTACTGCACTTAATAATGCCGGTACGGTTTATTTCCATGTCTGTCTCCTCTGCATGATCAGAGGGTCCCCATGGCACAAATCCAGCTCCCAGCAAATAGATACTAATGGTCAGAAGAGCTAACACTTGCCGAGTTCTCTCTACATGCCAGGCATGACCTTTATGGTACAGTAGCTTGTCTAATCCTCTGACAACCCAGGAGCAGGCACTATTATCATGATCCCCATTTTGCAGATGAGGAAACCAAAACACAGGGTATTATATATCAGTAAGTGTCGAGGTATACAGAAAGCATCAAAGCTAGGATTCAAACCCAGCAGCCTCACTCCAGAATCCATGCTGTCTGTGTTCTACTAATAAACTTGCAGAATGAATGGGAACCCGCAGGCTCTGGGCTAGTGCGTGCATGTGTGTGTGTGTGTGTGTGTGTGTTTAATAAAACAAGCTGTGACTCCATCTCTGCCCACACTATCCCTGGTGTCAAGCTGGGTTGAAAACCTGCTCTCCTGAGGCCTGGTCTGTGGCTTTTACTGAAATAACAGGACTGTCATCTTGTCTGGCAGGTGTCACCCGCCCTCGCCCACTCCTCTCAATACTCCCAGAGGCCTCAGCCTCCTTCCTTTGTATTTCTCCTTTCTTTGGCTTGACTTGCCCAGTCTGGAAAAATGACTGGTTGGCCTGCAGCTCAGGGAGCCGTGCCTGGGCTCCCTCTTGGCCTCCGTGGGCCCCTCCTCCTGACCCCCTATGCACAGCCCTGGCCTTGTTCAGGGCCAAATCACAGGCCACAGGGGCTCAGCCACGTGGCTGCCCACCCTGGCTTCCTTCTGAATCTGTGAGTCTCCCAACCTGCTCAGCCCAAAGGCCTCAGCCAGAGGCAAAGACAGGAACCAAGAACATGTTTGAGATCAGGCTGTTTGCTCCCTCCAGGCTCTGAATCGCTAGTGCAGGATGTCACCAGCAACATGACTCTGGGAAAAGGCATGAACTCCCATCCATGGCCTAGGGCTCTGTCACTTCCTGGCGCTGGTGACAGGGGACACCAAGCAGAGGCAGAGGGAGAAGCCACAGCCACTGTGTCGCTGGCAAGCCTGTTCCCTGCTTAGGCTTGGGTCTCCGGAGAGTGGAGGCACCACTCGAACCTGGAACTTGTCAGAGCACCCCTACTCCAGCAGATCCCTCTGTCCCCACACTTGTCCCTTGCTTGGGGTTGTGCCTGGACTCCTAGGTCCACTCCTCACATGGTGCGGCTCTGCCTTTAGATGGGTGGCTCCTAGGTGCTCAGATGTGGCTGATCTGTGTCCCCTACAGATGGGGCTTTTCCCAAGAACAGGGAGGAAAAGGCTTCTCCCAGCTGAGGGGGCGGGAGAGGAGCAATGCCTGCCTTCATCTTCCTCCTCCCCACTAGGTGCCCAGGGAGGACAGAAGGGCCTTGAGGGCCAATAGAAGTGCCCCATGGCACCAGTGGGGTGGCTTCCCGCCTCTTCTCCAAGAGCCGACCCACCATCTACATGGGAGATGCGGACACTTACGGGGCAATTAAAGGGCCCAGGCCTGTGACACCTGGCTCTGAGGGTACCTGGTAAAGGATAAATACTGTTAATGGCTGTGGCTCATGAAATAGTGTCGTGGAGGGATCCAGAGCATTGTTATGAGGTGTCCTTGCCAAGAGACACTGTGTTTCCTTTGTAGTGTTTACCCTGGCCTTGCCGTTCGTAGACAGAGAATGTAGCCAGGACAGCTCTGGCCTGTGGGCTGGGGAAGTAATTTGCCGGGCACACATGCTGCCCCTTGGAGCCGGTCACCTCTCTGCAGTGATCTAATGCGGCCACCCCGGCCAGGTCTCAGAAGACTGTTCTGGGCACCCTCTTTTCAGGGCTGCTCTGAGGTGGGAATAGGGGCTGTGCAGCAAGACCAGACCCTCCACACCATGGCATCCCCATGTGCTGCCCCCATGTGCTGCCCCCATGTGGTCCCTGGAAGCTGCCCCTGGCTCATATCAGGGCCTCAGGCCTGGCTGTCCCGTCTCACGAGGCCGTTCAGGGCTTTCGGGTTGGAAAGAGTGATGTGAGCTCCAGAGCGTCCCATCTTGGCCCACCCCAGGTGTGGGGAATTTTCAGGCCTCACTGAGCCAAGCCACAGAATGAAGGCAAAAAGGCAAAACATGTTTTGGAAGGTGGCTGGCAGGCTGGACCGTCTGCTCCACGGGCCAGGGCGCAATGAAAGGCTGTGGAGCTAGCAAAGTGGCGTGGGGCGTCGGGGGAAGCAGCCTAGGATGGGGTGGGGTCTGCTTTATAGAGACCCTCGGGAAGGAAGGCTCTCTCCCCACCACCCACCAATATTATCAGCCTGGCACTTTGAGATGAGAAGATGTTATTGGGAAGTTTTTCCTTCCGTCTACCTTGCTTCTCTCACACTGGAATCCAGGCCTCTTCCTTTCATTCATTTTTTTTTTTTTTCTTTTTGGTATTGGGGAATGAACTTGGGGTCTTGCACATGCTCAGCAAGCTCTCCACCACTGAGCTGCAGCCCTTTTGATTTTATTTTGAGGCAGAGTCTCTCTAAGTTGCCCCAAACTTGTGGTCCTTCCTGTGAGGCAGACACTAGAGGCCTCGAACTTGTGAGGGAGACGAGGCGGGCAGAGGAGCCCTCCCGGGTCTTAAGTGGACTTAGGTTTAAAGAGCGCTTTGGGATCTTGGGAGACAGGCGCTGGGTCAAAGGCGGGGTGTTGTCGGGGGCCATTATGTCACTGGCATTACTCATCTGTGAGCTCCTCCTGAATGCAGTAGCTCTCTGGGCAGGCAGCCACCCTCCCTCCTGTTTGTTCTGGAGAGCGGAAAAGTGAGGGGAGGTGGGAAGGCACCGGAGGGGTGGTCAGAAGAAGAAGGGCCAGAGCTGGGGACAGAAGGGGAGCCAGCTCTCTCCACAGCCGGGCTGTGATGGGCTCCGGTGTGTGTTTCCACCAAGGGGCTGGGTGCGTGGAGGGGCACTTGGTTTCACTCTTCTTGACTTCCTCTCTCCTCCAGTCTTTGGGCTACTCTGTGGCTGAGTTCAGGGAAGGGATGTGACATTCATTAGCCACATTGCAGTGGGGCTACCCTGGTGGCTGAGCTCAGGGAGGGATGTGACATTCATTAGCTGCCACATTGCAGTGGGATTAAATCATCCTGGCTGCTTGTCCCCAGAAGCACTCTCCTTTCCATTGGGCCCTATGGGGTGACAGGTCCCTCCTGGAGCCCTGTGGGGCCATTAAGACTCCCCAAGCCTCAGCTGGGCTCCCTGCTCCCGCCTGGACCTTCCCCAGAGCTAGGTCCTGTCTCATCTCAAGCCTGAGGTTGGTGGCAGAAGGGGGGGGCACTCTCACTTTCCAGCACCCCCCCACCCCACCCCACCCTGCCACCCCGCCTGGGAGGTTTTCCTCCAGGTTCTAAACACCACATTGGACCTTGAACTTCGTGACCAAGGCATTCTCTTACTTTCTCCCTTCACCCCAGTCTGTCTTCCTGGGGTGAAGGCAAACGGCCGCATCAGGGCTCTCCTGGGCCAGCCCTGTCCATTTCCATCTCTGGCTGCCTTGTCTCTCTTTCCTCCATGGTGACCTCAGGCCCCCTGCCTGATACCTTCTGCTGTCATGGAGACCTGGAGGACGCCTTTAGAGGAGCTACCTAATGAGGACTTGCAATAAAATCATCCCAGAACCCTGCACAGGCCTGGAACTCATTGGACAAAGTGTTCAACAAACATTGAACACTTGCTATGTGACTGGTGCTATGCTAGGCTCTGAGAATACAGCTGCCATTGAAAGAGACCGGGTCCCTGCCCTCCTGGAGTCCTCAATATAGTGGTGGATATAGAAATCAACACAAATAAATCTTAGTGTATCACAAACCGTGGTGCTATGAAGGGGGAGACAATCCATAGTAGGTTGCTAATACATATTTCTGTAATGCAGGAATGATGAATTAACTTTGCTTTTTGTTTGCTATTCTTTTCCTATGCTTCTTCCAAGCCTGAAAGCTGGTGTCTGGTCTGTACTACCTAAAAATATCCTTAATTATATCCTGTCCTAAATTATTCCTTCATTTGTTCCCCTTGCATTAGTCTTTTTCCCAAGAATAATAATAATAAATTCCCCCACATTAAATGTCTCCCATATGCCCAGCCATATGTAAACCTTCACATATCGTCTCATTTTAGTTGTTATTCCTAATTTAAATATAAGGACACTGAGACTCTAATGAAATACCTTGTCAAAAGCCACACTGCACCAATAGAGATTTCACGTCTTGTGCTTTTGATAGTCCCTTTAGGCTAGGGCCCCCCAAATCCCACAAACAGTTGGAGGACTGGTGAGGACTGAGAGGGCCTAGAGACATGAGCCCTGTGGGTTCAGCAAGAGTTGCCACCCTTCCTGCCCCTTCAAGGTCAAGGTTGCCTCAGACCTGCCCTCTGCACCCATTCTGATCTCCAGATCAAGCCACCCCCATCTGTCCGGGGACCCTACCCACTGTCTTCACTTCAGTGTCTCCCTCCCTCCTTTCCCTTCCAACAAGGAAGGCATCCTGGCTTCTCTTCTTGTAGGATGAGGCTGTGTCCCCTGAGAAGCACCTTTGGGTTTATCCCATTCATCTCTAGCTCTTCTGTTCTTCCACGTCATTTCCATTTAGCTCTGGATTTATTCCAATGAACCACTCCAGTCCATGTACCTACGGGATCGTCTCAATTATACAAACTGATGAGCGATACATTTATAATCAGGGGCTCTCCCTTAACCTGCAATCAGACACTGGAATCCACAGATGGCTCCATGGCAAGCGGTGCCATCTTGACTCCATCCAGTGTTCTGGGTGAGGCCTCTGGTTCTCTATCATCCATTCTTCACCAGAGGCAAGAGAGATCATTTTCTTACTTTTAAAATCAACTATTTTTGAGTTATAATTTACATAAGATAACAGGTATGCGTTTGCAGTGTCCACTTGGATGAACTTTAACTAACATAGATACCCATGTAACCACAGTCAGATGTGTTGGAAAAAATTTTAAATGGATGAATAAAAAATTGTATGTATTTGTGGTGTACAATGTGATGTTTTGATAAATGTTTACATTGTGTACATGTTAAATTGAGCTCATTAACATGAATTTTCTCACAGAACTATTTTTGTGGTGAGAATACTTAAAATTTACTCTTAGCATTTTTCAAGTATTTAATACATTGGTATCAACTGTAGTCACCATGGTGTACAACAGATCTCTTGAAACTATTTGTCCCATATAACTGGAATTTTGTACTTCGGCTGATATCTCTCCAATCTCCCACCCTCATTTCCAGGCAATCATCATTCTACCCTGCTTCCACGAGCTCAAAGTTTCAAGAGTTCATGTATAAGTGACATCATGTGGTATTCATTGTGTGTGTGTGTGTGTGTGTGTTGTGTGTGTGTGTTTGTGTGTCTGTGTATGTGTCTGACTTGTTTCACTTAATATCCCCCAAATTCATCTATGTTCATACAAATGATGGGGTTTCTTTCTTTTCAAACACTGAATGGTATTCTACTGTGTATGTATACCACATTTTAAAAATCCATTTATCTGTTGATGGACACCTAGCATGATTCCATATGTTGTTTATTCTTACTGATGTTGCAATGAATGAGAATTTAGCTCTCTCTTCAACTTACTGGTTTTGTTGAATCATCTGATATCTTAATTCTTAATCTTTGGGGAAACTTCATACTGTTTTCTAAAATGGCTGTAACGAGTTGAGCATCCTTAATTCAAATTTTGAAATGCTCCAAAGTCTGTAATTCTTTGAGTACTTATTTGACACCACAAGTGGAAAACTCCACATTGTAAAACTTTATTTCAGGCACAAAATTATTAAAAGGATTTCATAAAATTACCTTCAGGCTATGTTTAGAAAGTACATATGAAGCACAAGTGAATTTTGTATTTAGACTTGGGTCTTATCCTCAAAATGTTTCCTTATGTATATGAAAATATTTCAAAATTAAAAAAAATCCAATCCAAAAATCTCCAGTCCCAAACATTTAGGATAAGAGATACTCAATCTGTACTCTTTTTGTACCTGCCAACAGTATTCAAAGATTTCCTTTTCTTCCACATCTTTGCCAATACTTTTAATCTTTTTGGTAATATTCATTTTAGCAGGTATGAGGTGATATCGCATTGTAGTTTTAATTTTTATTTCCCTGACAATTAATGATGCTGAGTGTTTTCTCATACACCAATTGGATGTAAAATATCTTCATCTTCACACACAAAAAATGTCTTGTCATGTCACTCCTGATACCCCAAAACCATCCAGTGGAATTCTCAATGTCCAGTAATGATGGACTAGGCTATTTGGACAAAGTCTACTATTGAAAACAAATAAAAAAGATAGATAGAATATTTTTTAAATTTTTTTTTCCTAGAAAAAAATAGAAAGAGAGAAACAACTAGGTAAAATTTATGGGTGAAATGGGACACCCTGGGACAGAAATTGAAATCTGGCCCTCATGGTATTCTGTGATTCCCAGGAAATTTTTCAGCTTTTGTTTTGATGCCTGCACAGGCGAGGAGATAAAAAATTGAAGCTCAGGGCTTGAAGAAAAGAGGGACATATTCCCCTCCATAATCAAGGACCACATAGGACTTCCATACCCTTGGAGTAAAGGTGAACTGAAATTAAACCAGGCTGGTAACAATTTGGCAGAGTTCCCATCACCGTGTGGTCTAAGGAACCTCAATACCCTGAACTTGATTTAAGATGGTTTCAGATGAGTACTCCCCACAAGTTCTTGGAAAAAAGAAAAAAAAAAAAAACCACACAAGGCAAAATAAGCGGAAATGCTTCTCTGGAGAAGGGCACCCGCATCTCTCAGGTCTCAAATTGTTCCCAGGAAAAAAATTTTTTTTCAAGTATGATGAGCAGCAAACAAACAAACAAACATGTTTGAAAATATTTGAAGTTAATAGACTATAACAATTGATTTATATTTGGAAAACCACCCAATCAAACTTCTAGAAATAATCAATTCAATTAATAAAAATGAAAACTCAAAAGATAGATCTGGAGAGATTCAGTAATTTAAAGGACAGAGGAAATTCTCCAAAACTTAGCACAGGGGAGCAAAAAGATGGAAAATGGAAAAGAAATATTGACCATAGAGGACAGAGTAAGAAAAATCAACATATGTTTTAATTGGAGTTCCAAGAAAACATGAGAGAGAGAGAGAGAGAGACCATCTAAACAGAAGACAGCTGATAAGGTTCTAGAACTGATGAAAGACCACAAATCACAAGATGAATTCATTTCAAAAAGGATAAAGATAGCCCTGTTATTGTGAAACATCAGTAACTCAAAACACAACAAAAAAGCTGGGCGTGGTGGTACATGCCTGTAATCCCAGCTGCTTGGGAGGCCTAGGCAGGAGGATAGCAAGTTCAAAGCCAGCCTCAGCAACTTTGAGGTGCTGAGCAACTCAGTGAGACCCTGTCTCTAAATAAAATATGAAACAGGCCTGGGGATGTGGCTCAGTAGTCAAGTGTCCCTAAATTCAATCCCTAGTACCAAAAAAGAAAAAGAAAAATATTAATGACAAGTTATCTTAAAAATTTTTAATATGTTTGAAGAAAATAGCTGCTCACCTAAAATTCTTTCCTCAGTGAGAACACATTTAAAGAGTGAAGGTAAAATACAGATACTTTCAGGGGATAGAAATAGAGTCAAGCAAAAGAAAAATGATCCTAGATGGAAGGTCTGAGAGTCAAGAAAGAATGAAGAGCAACTGACTGGCCAATATGTGGATAGATGTAAGTGAACATTGTGTAAAACAGGAATAATTGTGTTTTTTGGAGTATAAGAATAAGAGATTTTTCAAACATGTCCAAACTGAGACCTCTGATATTCCACCCTAAGCCAAATCCCATTTTATTTCTCCCTATCCAAATAAATGACAATTTCATTTCATGAACTGCCCCAAACTTGGAATCCTCCTTGTTCTCTTTCTGTCTTTTCGCATTAGCAGATCCTGTTAGATCTACCCAGTGGGGGGCTGAAGCTGGCCTGTATTGGTTTACAAGAGCCAAGTGTTAAATTTCTGGGAATCTTGGGAGGCAGCTGACATGCTGTTGGTAACCTGAAATCTGCAATGTTCCCTGTACTGACACCACAGAAATCAGCCCTACCCGAGAGCTGGTGGTTAACCTGTGCCAGCACAGCTCTGGGTTACCCACAAAGTGTCCAGAATCTGATGGCCTCTCACTCCCTTCGCGGCCACCACTCCAGTCCCAGCTAGCGCCATTCCCTCACCCAGATTATTCTAACAGTCTCCCAAAGGGTCTCTTGGTTCTGCCTTTGTTTCTCCATCTATTCTTATAAAATTGTTTTTAGTTGTAGATGGACACAATACCTTTATTACTTTATTATTTTTATGTGATGCTGAGGACTGAACCTGGGCCTCACGTGTGCTAAGTGAGCGCTCTACCACTGAGCCACAATCCCAACCCCCTCTCCATCTTTTTTTTTTTTTTTTTTTGATTGGGGGGAGAACTGGAGATTGAACTCAGGATCACTCGACCACTGAGCCACACCCCCAGCCCTATTTTGTATTTTATTTAGAAACAGGATCTCACTGAGTTACTTAGCTCCTTGCCATTGCTGAGGCTGGCTTTGAACTTGAGATCCTCCTGCCTCAGCCTCCTGAGCCGCTGGGATTACAGGCATGTGCCACCCTGCCCGGCCTCTCCATCTATTCTTACAGCAACAAGAAGATTCTATTATGCTGTGGCTTTTGATCTCAGAGTAAAACCCAAAGCTTTGACTTCTCTCTCCCCTCTTGGCTTGCCTCTCATCTCTAGTCCTGCTATGTGCCCCTCCATTCTGCTTCCTTCCTGTTTCTCAATCCCTCCAGTCCTCTCTGTTGGACCTCAGGGCCTTTGTACTTGCCATTCCCTCTTTCTGGACGTTCTTCCAACAGCTATCTCCACAATTCCTTCCCTTCTCTTTTTGAGTCACATTCCCTCCTTCTTAGGGAAGCTGTCTCTGGCCACCCTATATGAAATTAAAATATCTGCCCCAAACTTTTTTTTTTTTTCCAGGTGCTGGGAATTGAACCTAATGGTGCTCTACCACTGAGCCACATCCTCAGCCCTTTTTAATTTTTATTCTAAGATAAAGTCTTGCTTCATTGCTCAGGCTGGCCTCAAACTTGTTATCTTCCTGTCTCAGGCTCCTAAATTGCTAGGATTACAGGAGTGTGCTACCATGCCCAGCTGGCCCAAAACTTTTAAACTCCCGTTTTGGCTTTATTTTTCTTTGTAGTAACACTATGAATTTTTCATATTTATATACTTGTCTTTCATATTTATATACTTGTCTTTATTATGTCTCACCAATTATATGGTGCATGAGAGTGAGGCTTTTGTGTGTTCTTATCAAGTTGTATCTCAGCCCCCAAACTAAGTCTGCTATAGAAGCACTGAACAAATCATTTTTTTATGCTGACTTTAATTTGATCCACCCCAGGGCATTTGATTGTTCTATTTTGGTGGAGGACAGCAGGGACTCATCCAGGACTCACTGGCACCCTGAAGGCAATGTGTGGGCCCAACTCTGGCAGCCTGGAGCTGAGTCCAGCCCAAGAATGTGTTTTCTTTAGTTCACTAGACATTTTAATAGAAATTAAATTGGTGGTCAACATTGAAAAATGGGAGATTTCATATTTTCAAAATCCAGATTCTCAGCTTCTCTGGAAAAATCCAAAGATCTCGCAATTCTGGGGCTGCATTCCTGCCTGGCAAGCCTCGGCGAGCAGCGCAGGCCTCTGCTCCCCACCCTGTTCCTGACCCGCTTCCCTCAGGCACGTGTCCGGGACCAGCCGGGTCTCCTTGGCTTCGGTCTGTGTGTAGTAGTGAGATTAGTAACGAGAACTCTGATCTGGCCTCAGGACCTGGGAGTTTCAGCTCCTCATCTGTGACAGAGACAAGGATGGTACCGATGTCGTTGGAGGATGCTCATCAGAGCCCCAGGGAACATCTGCAAAGGGACAGTGGTTTCAAAGCTCAGAACACCCTGAAGGGATCTGCATTCACAACACACCCACTCACATAAACACCTCATCAGAGCTGCCGGTCGCTGGCCCAGGCCATCCCTGCCTGGGGATCCCACCCAGACATCCCAGGCAACATCCTCTGCCCCCCAGACCCCATCAGGCTCCCATGCAGACAGCGAGCTCAACGCCCTCTGCCTTCAGCCTGTCGGAGGACCCCGACCCAGCCGCTTCCTGGCTCGGCTGGTCGACCAGCCATCTCAGCAGCTGAGTCGTGGTCTGGGGCAGGCTCGCTCCTCCGGCCATTGGCAGCTGTGCTAGCAAAGCCCTGCTGGTGGATGATAAGTGACAACCTGGAAGGCAGGCAGGCAGGCCCTGGAGAGGACATGGGGCAGTGGCCCTCCCCCACCCCGGCGGTGCCCACCCACACTGCCACTGGAGCCCAGTGTGGTTCCTGCCTGACACCAGGCAGACAGGAGTGTGGTGAGCTGGAGGCCATTCCCCTACCCAGGGCGGGTTTGGGGTGGGAATGCGGACGGTTCTTGGGAGGCTTCAGAAATGTGTGGGGAAGCCACAGGAATGCCCGAGGACAGGGAGACGGAGGATGCCAAAGCGCAGGGCTTCCATATGCCACGTCTGTGGGCTCTGAATCCCCGCTTTGAGGAACCGTGTGGTTACTTGCGGACCCTGTTGCCCGAGGAGAGTCACTTAACTTTTCTGAGCCTGATTTTCTCTTCTGTGAAGGGGAGACCCTTTTTCCTATTTTCCAGTGTTATGAGACTTGCATGAGACCACATGAGAATCATGTTAACGGTTCCATAGCTCCTGCTCTATGGCAGACAGGACCTAAATGCTCCACATGCATCACCTCGACCCTTCCTCACACCAGCCCTACCTGTAAAATGAGCCATTATTATTTCCATCTTATGGATAGGAGCACTGAGGCACAGAGAGATTCAGGAACTGCCTATAAAGTTATGGGTAGTAAGTAGAAGAGCAAGGATTTGAACCCAAGTAGTCTAGGTCTGGAGTTCAAGACCCCTGTAAGCTTTTGCAATGTCACTTCTCTAGAAAACAGTGTCAGGACAACACTAAAATCTGAAAAAAAAAAGAAAAAATCTAAAAAAAAAAAAAAACAAAACAAAAAAACCAGGGCATTTGATTCCCACGTGTGGCTGGGGAAAGGGGGATTTTTTGAAATCTCCTCAGTAAAGGGCACAGTCAGGCTGTCCTAAACCTCCTGAGTCCCAGAGAGGTGTCTGCGTCCATGGGGAAGCTAGGACTAGCAGACAGGGAGGGCCACCCAGAGGGCCAGTCCAGAGACTGAGCTGTGTGGGGGTGTCTGGGTCACAGGAAGCTCGGAGAGAAGTGCCCAGTCTCTAGGAGGAGGTGGCCCCAGAGGTGGAGAGCGGGGCTGGGTGTCACCCAGGTGCTGTGTGGCTGTGGTGGGACATGGGCCTTCCTGCTTTGTACACTGGTCCCTGAATGCCACCTGTCCCTCCAACAACTTCTGGAGGGAAGGTTCCACCATCAGTTCCGCATTCAGGGGCAGGATTCGTGGTCCTGTAGGCCTTGTTAGCTTAGGAGTAGCTGAGTGGGCCCAGGCCCTGCCCCCTGCGCTCTGGAACAGTGACCTATGACTTCAGTAGTGGCCTTAGGGTTTTCCATGCTCTCCCGACAGCTCTCCTCCCAAGACAGCAGAGAGCAGCTCAGGCTGGGTCTTGGGCTGGTGGCCGTGAGGAAGTGGACAACAAGGATGCCATCCTCCCTCCTGGGGTAGCTCCTCTGGTTTGGTTCTGTCAAACCCCCTCCTTACTTTGGGGGAGCAGCCAACGCAGGCTGGACTCTCCTGCGCTTCTTGGGTGGGTTTCTAGAAACTTCTGTCTGGTTCTGCCTCCACTCAAGTAGGTCTCTTTTCTAGAACATAATCACATCTGTTCCTGGCTTCTCTCTTTCTGCTTCCCTAACAAGGTCAGAGGGGAAGAAGGCATTTCTCACCTGAACTCAGGGGGCTCAGGGTGTGAGCTGAACCCATCAGCCCCCACCTTATGTTTCTTTTCTTTGTCCTCCAGTTACTTCTTCAGGCTCATCATTCAGGTGAAGGATAGGGACTGTGTCCTGTGTCTATAGGTCTCCCTGTTATGTCCCAAAGGGCCAGTAAGGTCCTGGGCATAGGATACACGTTAGGACATCCGTTCACATGCGTGACAGAAACCCAGAATAACAATATTTAAGAAAAGTCAAGATTTTGACTCATATAAAAAGCTTGACAGGGCTGGGGTTGTAGCTCAGCGGTTGGGTATTTTCCTCGCATGCGTGTGGCGCTGGGTTCCATCTTCAGCACCACATAAAAAAATAAATACATCTACAACTAAAAAAATATTTTAAAAAAAGGGGGGGAAAAAATTTGACAGTCTGCTTCATAGAGTCTTGCAGTGCTGGGACCTCTCTATTATGTCATCTCTCTTCCCTTCTCTGCATGGCCCCATGGGACAGGCTTACCCCATGCTGACTTCCCCGCTGGCAGGAAGGGAAGGGCTATGGGGTGGGAGTAGCAAGGACCATCACAGTTCATAGCCCATGGGCCACGCAGGCCAAAGGGTACGCCTAGCTGCAAGGGAGGCTGGGAAATATGGTTTTATTCTAAGAAGGCATATTTCAGGACCCAGCTATAACCTACGTTATACTCACTAGCCGAAAAGTCTGAATTTATCCAAAAGATAAAGACATGTGATGAAATGAATCACATTCAGATTTCCTTAAAATAATCAGGCTCCAGGAATTATGATTCATTCATTCATTCCTTCATTCATCAAGCATTTCCTCCTCTATAAATGGGATTAGTAGTGCGCCGCAGGGGGAGATTCCGAGAACACTGAATGAGCTAACACCCAGGCAACCCTTAGACCAGAGCAGCACAGAGCCCACAGAGTCGTACCAGGGTTCACTTGTCCTCTTCTTCCTTGGCACCGTCCAAGGTGCCATGGGGATCAGAGAGTTGACTCAGACAAGAGTCCCACTGTCCAGGAGTTCATAATTTAATGCTTCCAAGAAACGTGAATACAAAGAAAGTCCCTGCAGTTGTGGCTGCCCTTGCAGTGTGTACCTCTGAATCCCCTGGGGCCTCCTCCCTCACAATTTGGATCCACTCGCCTGATGGCTGGGCTGGGACATCTGCAGTCCATTAAAAGCTGCACGGGAGGTTCTGAAGCACCTTCTGCGTACAAGAGGCTCCCAATAGAATGCCGGGTGCCCTATGGATGTGGGAGCCTTGGGGCGGGGTTGACTGACTCTGCCTGGATGGTCAGGGGAGGCTTCCCAGAAGAGGTGCCCCCTGAAAGGGAGGGTGGGCAGCAACACTTTCAGATGTATCAGTAGACATTAAACTGATAAAATTGGGGTTGGGGGTGTAGGTCAGTGGTAGAGCATTTGCTAACATGGGTTAGGACTTGGATTTGATCCTCAGCTCCACCAAAAAAAAAAAAAAATTTTTAATAGTGATGGCATTTTCCAGAACTTTCAAGAGTGAGTTAGGGCATAGGTTTGGGAAGTGAGGGTACTAGAGGATAGGGGAAAGATGACTGGAAATCAAGCACAGAAACTGGGCTGGGCTCAGCAGTCACAAACACCCCCTTTCACCTCAAACTCACCCACTGACATGCACAGACTAAAAGCCAGCATTGACTGTGACACAGAGAGGTGGGGGGACGAGGGAGGATCGAGCTTACCGAGAATGAATGAGCTCACTTTGGGACAAACTGATGAGGTTTTCACACTCAACATCTGAGTGGAACTCTCCCGTGGGCAGGTAGGTGAACAGGTGTGAAGTTCAGGTGAGAGGTGTAGGCTGGCGATGCAGACTTGGGTGATCTGCAGCCTGGTGATGGCTGAAGCCATGGGAGTAGCTGGGACCAGCTAGAGGTGGCCTGTGAGGTGAGAGAGGCAGAGGGTCAGGCTGGAGAGTGACATACCCAGGAGACTTAGGTGTACCTAAGTCTCAGCACCTCGCCCCGCAAGACAAAGCATGACTGTGAACTGGGAACTGGGACAATCCTAGCTGCTGCCCAAGGACAAATGAGGGAAGGAGGAGCTATGTGGTTGTCACTCCCCCAAGTTTAGGCACTTGTGTGATCATTTTGAAGAGTCCTTGAAGCAGGTAGGAATTCACAGCTTTCTAGCCGAGGAGTTGGCTGCCCTGGCAAGTTGGGGAGCCAGGAGCCCACAAACTAGAAGTGGGCTCATGAGCTGGAAGTGCTCAGGGCAGTCCCCTTCCTCTCTGGATGGGGTTTCTGAGAAATGCCTTATTCCAGCCAGCACAACGGGACCCAGAAGCACACCCACATTGCTATGACAGGTCACGCGTGCGCACACACACACACACACACACAGAGTAAAGCTCAGGGTCCTCTCATCATCTCCCCACTTGCACTTTTAATATATCTATATTAAAAACTCGTGCAAAGGATGCAAATAAAATGTACTTAGCTAGGGATTGAACAGAGGGCCTCTTTTTTTTTTTGAAGAATAGAGTTATTTGAATTGGGGCTATCATAGAAAATACCAGACATATGGTCACCATATTAAAAGGCTGTGAGTCTTTGGGTGGGGTAGGAAAATTTTCTGAAGTAGTAACTTATGTTCCCTCCCAATATTTCCTTCTACTTTTTGACCTTCCTCCTCAAAGCCTCCGGGCAGAGCTGTATCAGCAGAGCAAAAATCTCCACCCAGTTTTCATCCCCTTGACTGCATCCTTCAGATTATATAAAAAAAAAAAATTGGGAAGAAAAATACAATACCCGCTGCCTGATTGGTATCTCCTAAAACTTGGGTGAATGGATAGAGAACTCAGACACTTAAGAGTTTTGGAGAGGTGAGCCTTGACCCATTTCTTGACCCAATAACTGGGCTGAGCCCCAAGAGAGCCAAGGAACCCCAGGAAGACTTACACCCTCTGCACTAGACAGCAAATAGGAGGCAACAGGGTCATGGAGACGAGTGTTGCGGGGATGTTAAGGCAGGTACTAAACCATCAGGCGGAAATACACGTTTTCCCAGGAAATCATCTCTTGTTTGTCCCAGCATGTGATGGTGCCTCAGTATCATCATTAAGTGACAGAGAAGTAACAGAAAGAGCCACCAATCTAAAGGGACCACAGGATGGGGACAAGGGCAGCATCTCCCCCTCTGAGAGGCTCACTCACCAAGGCCAGGTGGGAGACGGAGGTCTCAGAGGATGTTTTTACAAACAGGTAACACTGGACATGGGAGTCTGAGTCTACCCCAGCTGACTGAAAAGTCCAAATAAAAATTTAATTTCCTAAAGAAGATTAGAAAAAGTCACGTTTCTTGTACACATGAGCTTGTGGATCAAGATCCATACATTTAAAATCGTATGTAGGTATATAGATTACCAAATTGGCTTTTTAAAGAACTGGCACTTTTTTAGAAAATATAAGGCAGATAGTCACTGTACTATGAAACCAAGTCTTCCCAAAGAAGAAAATGTTATTCCAACCCCACTCTTTAAAAAAAAGAAAACAACAACAACAAACAAACAAGGCAGGAGAAAGGTCCACTGTAATGCTTGCAGTCATTTTCCAAACATTTCACTAAAAAAAAAAAAAGAAGAAGAAGAAGAAAGAAAAGAAAAAGAAAAAATTCCCTTGAATCCAGTCATTCATTCAACTCAGGCAAATATGGAAAAACTGGAAGAGTGAGCAATGAAGAGAGAAGTCACCAGAACAGGGGCTGGGGATGGAAAATGTTTTGCAATTTCACAGCCGTTGCCACCTCTGTTGGTGTAATAGGTCATGAATGCGGGTGTTTTGGTGCCTGCTGCTAAGGGGAGTCCAGCACAGACTCCAGACACAGCCTCCCTTGACCTTCACGCACTTAATGGAGCGCCACCTTGATGTCTGGAAGAGCTGCCTCACCCTGACTCCTCTGAAGGGCACCTGGTGAGTCCCGAGTACCCCTCCCGCCCCCTCGACAATTTGTGAGATGGAGCCATGGAACCTTCTGCCAACAGAGGCCTCCGTGGGGGCAGGCTGCAAGACTACTTGGAAATGTTCTTGCTGAGGAAGAGGGACCAGGGCTGTCTGCTCACTGTCCCCACACCTCAGGAGGGAGAAAGGGACTCTGGCTGCAGAAGGAGGGCACACTTCCAGATCATCTGGACCATCACCCGCTGGTTCATGTCTCCAGGGAACCCAACCCTCAGGTGGAGGCGGTCAGTGGGACTTTTGGAGAGTAGCTCAGTTAACGCCCTCTCTCAGCTCGACCTGCTTCAGGACTTCCCCATTCAAATGTGCCCACCAACATGCACACACAGGTGTATGTGTTTAGTCTCCTCATCCTACAGAGGGTGCCTCAGGACTTCCAAGCCAGTTTTGTTCACTAAGCCTTGCCTTCAAGAATTTTCTGGGAGCCAGACGTAGTGGCACATGCCTGTAATTCCAGCCACTTGGGAGGTTGAGGCAGGAGGATCACAGGTTCAAGTTCAGCCTCAGCAACTTAGTAAGGCCCTAAGCAACTTAGTGAGACCTGTCTCAAAACAAAAAAAAATAAAAAGGATTGGGGATGTAGCTCAGTGGCTAAGCATGTCTGAGTTTAATCCCCAAAAGTCCCTCACCCCACCAAAAAAAAAAAAAAAATGTGTAGGTAGTATCTTTGGAGAAAGGGTGGAAATTCCATCGTTGGAAACAGTGATGCCATTCCTGTGTTTGGCAAATTCAGACACAGAATTCATGGCTGCACGGAGCCAGTGGAAAAGAGAAGTTGCAGCAAGGGAGTCGGAAGGTTGAGGCTTCTTCGCTCTCCTTATCCCAGTCCAGCTCTAATCCTAGACTCTCTGATTCCCAGACCTTCTGCTGAACCGTCCTCCCCACCCTGTCCAACCCACCCAACTCCACACGGCCTCCCTCTGCTTCCAGGGAAATGGTGGGGTGAGAGAGAGTTCTAGACGACAAGTCCAGGGGAAGCCGCCAGGGCTCCCCTGTCTCCGGAAGCCAATGGAAGGAGTAATAGAAGAAGAGAGCCAAGCTATTTCCCGGGTGGAAAGCTGGGTTCTCTGTCCAGTCCATCTGTGACCACTTGCCCAAACTATTGCTCCTGGAAATACCCCATGGGGTGTGAAAGCAGTGAGGAGAGATTAGTGACTCAGGGTAGGAGAGCCGTAGAAATTTTGGTGGAAGATTGAGTAGGAAACAGGCCTGGCTTTAAACAGGGCTGACTTCTCCAAATCGTCCCTCCCTACATGTGGCCCTTACCGGTTTAGTCAAAGAAACTTGCCCACAAGATGCCCAGAGAGCAGGTGGTGGAGGGGATATGTATTCTCTCAGAGACAATGGGTACGGCAGAAAAAGCCTCAGAACAGGAATCAGGAAAGCCTGCTTAGTGGCAGAGGGACTTTGGTAGTCGCCTGCGTTAGTCTGTTTGGGCTACCATAGCAAGACACCATAGACGTTCATTTTCTCACAGTTCTGGAGACTGGAAATCTGAGAGCAGGGTAACTACTTGCTGGGTTCTGGTGAGGGTCCTCTTCCTGGCCTGCAGATGCCCACCCCCCTGCTGGGAGCTCACATGGTCTTTCCCCAGTGCATGCATGTGGAGAAGTTCCCAACAATCCCATTGGATTAGGACCCTAACCTTTAAAAGTCCTATTTCCAAATATAGTGACATGGGGAGTTAGGGATCTAACATATAAATGTGGGGTGAGGAGACAATTCAGCACACCATCTCTGAGTCTCAGTTTTGTCATCTTTATAGTGTCTTGTCCTCCACAGCACCTATCTGGGGGCTTTGCCTTTCCTCTTTCCCTCCATTTCAGCTCCTGCATAATGATAATCTAACTGGTCGTTTTCAGGGTCCTTCTCCCAAGCTATTCCCTTGAGACTCCTACTACCCCGTAAGGGAGATGAGGGAGATGCTAATGCACTGTGCAGGTAATCATGCTAGACTATAGCTGCCTCAAAACCTAGTGGCTTAAAACACTTGTTAATGTATCTCTGGATTTTGTGGGTCAGAATTGGGACAGGCTGGATGGTTCTTCTGCTCCATGTGGCTTTGTCTGAGGGCATTTCAGTGTATCACTGATAAAGGTGGCTTTAGCCACAAGTTTCTTTGTGCTTCCAGAGACCTGGGAGGAAGCTGCAAACTTCCTTGAAATTTCCAGAACATCATCTGTGCCTCGCTCCACTGGTCAAGAAAGCCTCTAAAACCAACCCAGAGCTTCAAAGGAGGAGTAGCAGAGATATGACCTTCAATCAATCACGTATCCTACATTAGTGCATTTGTGCTGTTGCTACTCTAATGAAAGACCCCAGGAAGTCTACAAGGAAAAGAGGTTGACTGGGCTCTTTTCAATCCTGATTCAGGGTTGAGAGGTCTCTATGGGGCTAGCCTTCTTGTGGGCAGACTCCTGAGGTGGCACGGAGCATCACATGGCAAGAGTGGGGTCTGTGTGGGGAGACTGTCTCTTTCCCTCTGCCAATAAAACCACCAGGATCCAGTCACTGGTTTTACTCTAATGATCTCATCTAACCCTGATCACTTCCCAAAGCCCCCACCTCTTAATCCTAGTTGGAGTAAGTTTTCACCCTCTTAATTTCACATAAGAGCAATATATTTTAACCCATGAAGCCCTGGTGGACACTCAAACTATAACCAAACCATAGCCATCCCCATTTTCCATTAGGAATAAGTTAGGCTCCTGGTGATGTGATTGTTTGGAGCACTTAGAGTTACTATTTACTATATTCACTTCTTAAGGCTGCTCTAACAAATACCTGCAAGTTTAATAGCTTAAAACAACACTGATTCGTCCTCTTATAGTTCTAGAGGTCAGGAATCTGAAATGTGTCTTAGGAGAGAAATCAAAGTCACCACTGAACTGTCCTCCTTCTGAGGCTCTAGGGGAGAACTTGTTTCCTTGCCTTTTCCAGCATCTGGAGACTGTCTGCCCCCTTGGTTGTGTCCACCATCACACCAACTCTCCGCCTCCCTTTCATAAAGACTTTTGTGATTGCATCAGGTCCACCCGGATCACCTCTCCATCTCAGGGCCCTGAACTTCACCACATCTATAAAGTCCCTTTTGCCATGTGAGGCCACATAGTCACAGGTTCTGGGGACCAGGACATGGACATTCCTTGGGAGCATTATTCTGTCTAGTGCAGATATTGAGTCAGAACTAGAGCACAGGTGCCTGGCTCCCTGCTCACGAGGTGCTTCCCGTGACAACATGAGGAGAGGCTCTATCAGTCATCAATTGCCTCAAAAGCACAGCATAACGACAACCCTAAACCCCATGGTCTTAAAATCATAGGAGTTTACTCAGAGCATAACCCTGCAGATCAGCAGGCTTTGGCTGGGGTCACAGGGAAGTCACCTTCTCCCCATAGGCCTCAAAGTCCCTCAGTGGGCTACCCCAGATGCATTTCATGGCAAAACCAGAGGCGCAAGAGCCCAGGAGAAATATGGGCTTTTGAAAACGTCTACATCTGCTGATGCTCCACTGGTCAATGGAAATCATGTAGTTGGGACCGGAGTCAAGCTAAGAAGTCATAGGATTCCAAGAAAAATAGTGTGAATACAGGGAGTGGTGAAAGATTGGGGCACTATATCATTTTCCTCTTTATCTCAGGCCCCTTATGACATGACTTTTAATTCCAGGTGTTAGTAAATACTAAGTTCACCAATGACTGTGTATTATGTGCTCAATAGTCAAGAGACCTTGTGGTCATACCTACATATTTATTCCATCCCACCTGTTTTTCTTGTAACTGATACTCCTCCCTCGGAGAAGCAGAATTTATATTTTCTCCCCTTTTCATTGGCAAGAGGTTGGGATTGTTCTGACAAATGGAGCACAGCAGAAGTGTTACTATGTTACTTCTAAAGTTTAGGTCATAAAAAAGGTTCAACTTCTCCTGACCTTGTCTGTCTGAAGCTTGAAACCAAGCCACCAAGTTGTGAGGAAGCCCAAGCCACATGGAGAGGCCCACTTAAGAGGAACGAAGGCCTCTCCCACAGCCAGCATCCCTTGCCAGCCTGTGATAGGCAAACTGGGAAGTGGATTCTCCTGCCCCACACTGCAGTCTTAGTGACATTTTGATAGTAACCTCACAAGAAATCATGCCCCAGAACTACCCAGCTAAGCCACCCCTAGATTCTTGATCCATAGAAACAATAAAGGATAATAAATGATTATTGCTATTTTAAATCACTCTATTTGAGGTGATTTGTTATGCAGTATTGCTAACTGATACAAACCTACTCATGAGGCTTAGGAGAAAATAGAAATAGATAGAATTGGGGGTATTAAGAAGCCTTCACTCAGCAAGGTGACTGAGCAGACACTGATGGAATCATCAACAATATTGTAAGAATACAGTCAGAATATACTAGGGTTGTTAAGAGGAAGGGTGGGCCAGAGATATTCTAGACACACTTCTCAACTCAAAGTTGGAACAGTTGACTGATGGTGACCCAATGTAGCTTGGAATTGGAACAAAATATTTGGAATCAGTAGGGACAAAAATAACCTAGGAATATGGTTAGTTTAATCCAGAAATTATCCTATGGGGCTCAGAGGAAAGGGCTCCCTGAAGTGACAACTATTGTGATGGGGAAAAAATTATTACTATAAAAATGTTTCTGGTCTTGTCCATCTCCTCGATGTAGGCAAGAGGATACTGGTTTCTCCCAATCAACGTCTTTCCCTCTCCTCTCTCCAGGGAGGGTCTTGTCTTGCCAGATTTTACATTTGGGGGTTTTAAGTTGAAGACTCAAGAGGAAAGAAAAAAGAAGAAGAGGAGAAGGGGTGTATGGTTGGAGCTAGAAGAAAAATTGGAGAGGCAAGAAAGGAGGAGTGCATGATTAGAAATGGTACACAGAGATATAAATGGGAGAGAAAAACAGGCAACGGCCTTGAGAGTGGGCAGCCTGGGTGCCACTAAGCCTTGCTCTGCCCTGCCATGTAGCAGGGAGGAATGGGGTGTGGTGACTGGCTTCAGGCAGAGGAGATGTTGGGTCAGAGGCTACAGAGCAAGAGGCTGGAAGCCAAGAAACTGTTCCTATGTTCCAAGATTGGAAGTCAGTGTGACTTATGACCTGGAGAATTTGGGCCACCCCAGGCCCAGCTGTGTCCAGATGCAAAGCCCAAAGGCTCAGGCTTGTTCGAAGCTCGCTGCCCGCTCTGTGCATCCCCTGGAGTGGCTCCAGGAAGAGAGGCTTGGAGGGAGCTTGACCTATCCCTAAGAGGGGGAGCTGGGCTGGAGGAGAAGCATGGGGTTTGCTGGGCCTGACAGTGAACTTAGGAGTTGAGAAGCAAGGACAGAACTGTGCTGAGCATGAGCAGTCTGTAAAGAGCTGCCTCAGTTTCTGGAACTCCCCACGTGCTTGAGTTTCCCAAGGGCAGGGAACAGCTCTTATTCATGCTTGTTCTTCATAATTAACATTATTCCTGACAGGTTGTAATTGCTCCATGAATCATGTCAGAGGGAGGAAGGAAGATGGGGTGGCAGGGACACAAGGAAGAAGGGGGGCAGAGAGGGCTGAGGGAGGATGGTTGTTTCTTGACTTCTGCTCAAAAATTAATTGGCTACCTAATTAAGACATGACATTTTTCTGGCTGAGACCTAATTTCTTCTGGAGGCAGAGCTGGTGTAATTCAGTCTTAAGTTTCTGGAATTCTGGAGCTTGAGTCCTGTCATCTCCCCTGGCGCCACCTCCTCTCTCGGGTGAACTGCTAATGGAGGGTCGGAGAGCCACGTGGAATCTGATAGACATGGATTAAAATCCTCTCGACACCACTAGCTGTGAGAGCTCCAGCAAGTCCCTCGAACTCCTTATATAAGCTCAATCTGCTGTAAAGGAGGTGAGGCCCCTTGCTGCAGGAGGGCTAAAGGAAACGAGTGTCATCAAGTCCTGCCCAGCCTCAGCACATGGACCTCAGAGAGTGTCCACGCGCTCCTGCCTCCGGGGCATCTGACTTCCCAGAAGCTTCCCTCTCCAGCTGCCCTCCTCCACCTCTGGCCCCAACGCCGCCCGACTTCACAGGCTCTGTTCCTGCTTCCTGTAGCTGCCTCTGCTCTCTGCAGCATTTTTCTCTCTAACTCCAGTTTAGCCTCCTGGACCTCGGACCTTGGCACCGTTCCTCCAGGAGGTTCATGCCCTACAAGACGACAAGCAGCAAAGACCCCAGGGAAGAGCCACAGGAACAGGACCTTCCACCCTGCGCTTCTGGAGGGTTAACCTTCATCTCCTTCCAGCTGTTGCATACCACCTGCTATTTGAAGAAAAGAGAGAATAAACGGGTGTTCCTAAGCTCCACAACATGCCATCTCAGCCCCAGACCACCCCATTCCTCTTTCAGCCTCCTGCCTTGTCCCTGTGCCCCAGCCTCAATGGCTCCCCGGCCTTCATCCCCTCCACTGCTGCTCTTCACATCTGTGCTTGGACCATCTCCCAAATCAGGGAGCTGCAGGGAGCTGGAGGAATGCAACACACATTTGTTAATGAATGAGTGGAATAAGTGGATAGAAGCCTTGGTGTCTGCCACCATGATTACTCTCAAAGGTGGAAGATTACAAAGGGTGTCCTGGGCCCCCCTGGACGTTTAGACTGGTCTCAGAAGAGCACCCTCTCTCTTTAGAATGTGTTGGGGTCCACCCACAGAAGGGGGAGGGTCTATGCCTGATTTGGGGGAGGATGGCACAGGGTCAGCCTGCCCTGACAATAAGTGTGCCATGCATCAGGAAAGAACTCGGGAGCCCAGGCAAGCATCCCTGGAGAAAGGAGATTTTACGTAGGAGAAAGGGCTTTAGTGCTTTGGCCTTGACCGTGCCCAAGCCTCATCCCATGGCGGGAAGGAGAAATACACTGTGGGGACAAACACTTATGAGCCCTTTCCTTTAATGGGACACAGCCCTCAGGAGGAGTGAGAGTGGGACCTGCTTTCTGTCCACCATGGGGCACCCGTGCACTGTGAGGAAGGTCCAGCAGGAGCTGCCAGCGTGGCTCTGTCCAGGGTGAGGAGCAGGCAGCTGAGGGAGGAGCTGCCCTGGCAAGCCCATCACATTCCAGAACCCGAGGACCACGAACTCCAGCCCACGGCATCCAGGGCTGGCAGCCAGCCCAGGCGTTTCCTTTCATCCCGGCCTCAAGCTTCTCTGTCTCTTTCTGCATCCTGGGGCCAAAGTTTCCACTGGGGCTTCTGTCTCCCTTCCCTGCAAGGGGCTGTGTGGAACTGGAGGGAGCTGGGAGAACGTCCCGCTTTGTTTGGTGCTGCTGGGAAGCCGTCTATCTCTAAAATATGGACTGAGTATCCCAAGTGCCCAGCCCTGGGCCAAATCCCAGAATGTAAAGATGGAGGAGCCCTGGCCTCCGCCCATGGTGCCATCGACCTAGGAGGGAGGAGACTGTGCTGGTGGAGTCATCCTTGAGGGCCTCCTGCAGGCAGATCCAGGAGCTCGGAGGAGGCATCTCACTGAGGCCTTTGCACCCCTGAACCCCATGCTGTGCAAGGGCCAAGGCCTCATCTGCTTGGTCACCACCCGTGCCCAGCACAGTCCCCTGGAGGAATGCAACCCACCTTTGTTAATGAATGAATGAATAGGTGGTCTAGGAAGACTTATTGGAGGAGAGGGAATCCGATCAGGGCATTAAAGGATGGGCAGTATCTGACCAGGTGAGAGGAGGAGGGTTTACCACACAGCCAGGAGCCTAGCAAAGCAAAGCAGGCGAAGGGACTGTCCACCTAGAGGCTATTCTGGACAAAAGTGGAAGGTGTAGCTCTTCTGTCTCTCTTAGGATCAAGCTGAGGCCCCTAACATCACTTACAAGACACTTTGCCCACTGCTTCGGTACTGCTTCTTACCACTCCACCCTGGGCCACTGCACCCTCCAGCCAGCACAGTGTTTATTTGCCATCTGTGGACTGAGCCCCGGGCTCTCTCTCCTCCAGGCCTGTTGACATTTCGACACAGAGGCCCTTCACCTCTGCCTCCTGGCACTCTGCTAGTGGTCTCTTCCTCTGAGGGTCTTCCCTCCAATGTTGGGCTCCTCACCCTCCTAAGCGTGACCACTCCTCTCTCTGCCTGCCCCCTGCTCACACTTAGCCACTGTGAATTGTTATTCCTGGTCTGTTCACCCAACTAGACTCCTCACTTTTCAACCACACCAGAATCCCTCCCCGACAGTTCATCACAGTCAAAGACAGCTCATTATGATGTCAGAGACACATCAAAGGCAGCCAGCATCCAAGGGGACCAAACACAGCCGTCAAAATAGAGATCACACAGTCCCAAACAATCTCGGCCTCAGCTCCCATCGTCTTTCTTTTCATTTCTAAGTGGAGGAGGCTGGGCTGAAGCAGGCATGGATCACCCAGCTGGTCTCTAAACATTAGTGATTTTTTAAAAATATTTTTTTAGTTGTTGATGGACCTTTATTTTATTTACTTATATGCGGTGCTGAAAATCAAACCCAGTGTCTCACACACGCCAGGCATTTATGCTGCCTTCGAGCCCCGGCCCCAGCAGTGTTAGTGATTTTTGATCACACTTAGAAACATCCTTCATGGGTACAGATTTCCCTTAAGCCTGTCAACTCATTGAAGCTAGGATCAAGTCTAACTACCCTTTGTTTTGCCAATTAAACACCACATTGGAAATTGTAGGCTTAATAAATTATTATTTCTTTATTTGGATAATTAAAGCAGACTCAGAGACAATATCATCATGTCCAGTCTCTGGCCTCAATACTGTAGGGGCTTCTAGCAGTACTCCAGCCTAGAGGTTATGCCCAGGTGACATCATACCAGAAGTAGGAACTGAACCTGCTGCCATAAATGGGAGGCAGGTTCCCAACTAAACATCATATGTTTAGTGATGGAAATGGCTTTAGGGAACATCGAGCCCAGGCTGCGCTTCATCAGATGGGAAACAGACTGTGGTATGGAAATTACTTTTTCAAGGTCAAGGTCATAAGACATCTCTGGCTTGTCAGATCCAGATGTTTCACCTGGCCTCTGAGGTCCAGCATTCTCTACTTGCCACTCATTCAATTAAAAGGGCCCAGACAACTCTCACGCTGTTCACTGGGGAAGAGGATGTAGCCACGTGAGACTCACAGGCCAGCTGACGTCTGCAGGGTGTCTGGCATTCTGCTTCCTGCAGTGACCTTCAATAAATGTCAGCTGCCTCTCTTTCTCCCCATTCTAGGAGTTTTTCTTGCTTCTCTGTCCTTGCCTTGGCTGGGAGAAAGTCACTATCTGCTTCCAAAGGACTTCCCTGCGTGTTCAGGGCCCACCCTAAGACAGGTAGGTCCCCACTCCCCCTCGCCCCCCACATCCTAATCTCTCCTCCTTTTATCCTTCTGGGGCTTAAGTAAACATCCTTACCCTCTCTCCATCAACCTGAGTTTGTGTGAAGGTGGGAAGTTGCCTTATGTCTCCCATGGACAGTCCCCCCCCCCCACAATCATCTTACCAGGCCCCAGGCGCCTCAGCCCTGGCGCAGGCCTAAGGGACCTAAGCTTATCTCTGTCCACCACACCAGAGCCCCAGTACAGTGCTGGGCAGACAGGAAGCCAAACAACTGGAGTGAGACTGTGGCTGGCCCCTGCTGGCCGTCTGACTGGCTGCCTGCTCCAGGGAGGAGTGGGATGGGGGAGGGAGAGGGGAGGCAGTTCTCCTGCTCCTCTGAAAAATGCCCAGGAGACCAAAAGGCCTCCTCCCATTCCACAGGATGGATGCTTCTAGGTGCCCTTGCCCCAGACCCCTCTCCCTGGGCTGTGCAGGCCACTTGCAGGAATTCCAGAGCAGGCCATGGCAACTCGCCTGGAAAACAACCCGCCCTCCGAGGTGAGCTAGGCAGGGGGGTCAAGGATTCACTTTAATCCCTGAACTGCCAGCAGGGACCAGATCTCATAACCCGGGAGGGGGTTATGTTGTTGTCTTAAGTGGTCTGTCCTTTCTTGTGGCTCCTTTCCCTTTCTCCTTCTGCAGGAGGGGGGAGGAATCCTGGGATAGGCAAGGAGGGGTCAGGAATGGAGGCAGGGGCAAGCAGGAAGGAGGTAAGGACTGGTTTAGTGAGCACCACCTTGCTGCCTGGCTGTCGCTCGACCTTCAGTCTGACTGGAGGCCTCATTGATATTCCAGTCGTGGCCAGACTGTGGACAGCAACAAGGAGCTGCACCCAGGGAGCATGTTCAAACTGTTCAGACACCTGAATTTTTATTAATCCGTTTAATCCCTCTGGACAGGACTGCAGGAGATGGACAGTCCATGGAGGCCGCAGAGGGTGGCCGAATCTATGCCTGGATGCCTACCAACACGTGGGCACACCAGGTCCCTGGACTCAGCTCTTTGCTTCTGGGACCGCCACCTTGGGGAGGGCTGTCTCCCATAGCTCCAGAGAGGGCACTTTCCACACTGTGGCCTCCGTGGAGATTCTTCAGAGCACGGACTCCTCTTCCATCTCCCACTCGGCCCCCACTGATGGCGGGATCCCTTAGGCAAGCTCCGCAGCCTCTCTGGGACTGTTTCCTTGTCAAACAACAGAAGCAATGCCATTCCATTGCCTGCCTCCCAGGACCATCATAAGGACGGAATTCAAATGCAGAACGTGCTCAGAGCAGTGCTGGGTGCCTCCTGAGCGCCCTGTTAAGAGTTTGCTAAATAAATTGGTCCCAGCTGTGAAATATGAGATCACACAGATGACAGCCCATCCAGGTTTGGAAGCTCTCCTAGGCTCCTGAACTGTTTCTCCTTCAAGCCCTTCATCTGCTCAATAAATATTTATTGAATTCTTACCATGTGTCTCTGTATTTGGCCTTGGGTTTACTATGCGAGGAAAGCAAAATGGTCCCTGTGCTCACGGAATTTACCGCAAATGCACAAATAACGACATGGTTTCTAATTGTGCTGAGAGCTATAAAGAAATAAGAATCCTGGAAGCTGCACAGGAGAACAAGAGGGCAGACCTATTCAGGAGCTCAGAGGTAGGAAGGTCTCCAGGAGGAAATGACACTTAAGCTCAGATCTAAAAGATGAGAAGGAGCAGCTATTGGAACTGGGGTCAGGGAAGAGCATCCCAGACATGTGTGAGGGCCTCTCGGCCAGCAGGAGCAAGACACGAAGCAGAAACCGGAGGGAGACCAACATGGCTAAAGCCCAGTAAATAAGGGGTCAAGGGAGAGAGGCTGGAGGGTTACGCAGAGCCAGATTCAGGGTCTAGGGTCATATTCCAGGTAGAGTGTAAGGGATAGAAGGGATTAAGTTGGTGGCGTGACATGACCCCATTTGGCTCATGTTGTGGGGAGAGTGGCTTGCTGTGGACGAGTATTGGGAAAGCATTAGGAAGGACCTCAGGATCACAGGAGAGGTGCTGGTGCCTTAGAGAAGTGGCCATCAGGATGGAGAGGGGGGGTCAGGTTGAGACATTGTGGAGGTGGAAGGCAGGGCTTAGAGTGCCGGAGTTGGAGCTGGGTTTTTAGGGATGTTAAGCCTAGTGAGACCAGGAGCTGGTGGCCAGTATTGACTGGTGGCTCCCACACTCTGGGCTGGGACCCCCTGGAGATGAAACATGCAAGAGAAAAGCATGCTTCCTTTGTTCAGCCTTCCTAAACACCTTGTAAATGTGCCCTGTTGTACCTCTAACGAAGACCTGGAGTGCTGGTCTTAGAACAAAATAGAAGAATTCTGAAAACGGGTTCTCTCTAGCACAGGGCAGAGGATGATTTTCCTGCCTGTCCCCATTCCATTCTTTCTTCCCAGAGCACTTGGGGTCTGGCCCACATTGAAGCTGGCTCTGCCACTTACTAGCCATGAAACCTTGAATGAGTTATGTGAGCCCCACTCACCTCAGGTTTCTTCTTCTGTAAAATGGGGAGGATAGGTAGTGCCCACCCGCAGGTCACTTTTGTGCTGAGCACACTGTGAACATTATCATTTACACAGCCAACGAGCGAATATTCGGGTTTGCCCTCAAAGCCCCAAAGCCTTCCTACAATTGCCACGTCTACCACTTGCCCCCAACACTCTGTGCTCTTTTTTTTTTTTTTTTTTTTTTTAAGGGAGAGTGAGAGAGAGACAGAGAGGGAGAGAGAGAGAGAGAGAATTTTTTTGTATTTATTTATTTTTTTAGTTCTCGGTGGACACAACATCTTTGTTTGTAATGTGGTGCTGAGGATCGAACCTGGGCCGCACGCATGCCAGGCGAGCGCGCTACCGCTTGAGCCACATCCCCAGCCCCAAACACTCTGTGCTCTTGAAGTTGGATTTGTGAATCCAGGTTCAGGGCCTGACGTTTATCTCCAATGAGTCTCATTTTGTTAGATGCAGTCGATGGCACCAGCCTGTCCGTTTCCTTCTCTTTTGGGTGAAGACGAATAGCGTGAGGAGTGCTTAGTTCACATTTATGGCCACAGAAACAGCCCTGGGTGGTGCTTTGCCGATTCCTGGTGAGTGGCCCCAGCCTGGGGAGGTGGAGGCAGGACAGGTGTGGGCTGAGGTGGACTGGGGGCACAGTCGATACTGCCATGGCCCAAGGGTGAGCCAGCTCAACTGGCCTCCTTCTCTTCTTCCAGGTCAAGTGCTGTCTTAGAGTCTGGGACATAGGGCCAGAGGGACTCGTTCAAAGCTGCTTAGTGGGTTGGCCCGTGATAGGCCATGGGCCACCGCCCCACCACCTTATGATCTTATCTTTTTTCAGACTGTGTTGTCACACAACCCGACAGGTCAGGGAAGAACACAGGACCTGGACACTGCACTCCCTAGCAGGGGCGTGCATGCTCAGATGCAGCCCCTCCGCTGTGCCCTCCTGTGCTGAGCGGAAGCAGCCCAGCTCTCTGCCATGCTGGCTGGGGAGTCTGTGCTCTGCCCCACTCATCCCCTTCCCCTGACCTTCCCTAGGTCCCCATTCCCGGCTTGAAGCTGATCTCCTCTCAGCCATGGCTGGTAGCTTTGATGTATGCCTCTTCCCTAACTCCCTAAGGGCAGCTGGGTCCCCCTCCCCATCTGGACTAGAGCTCTCTGAGGCAGGGGCCATGGATCCTGGGAGCTCTCCTTCTCCTGTTCTCCACGCACACACTGGGCTCTGCTCATGGAGGGAGCTGGACTTGAAGGTGACCTTGGCACTTAGCAAAGGCCAGAAAGAGAGCCAAACCTAGAAGCCCTGGGAAGCAAGAGCCCATTGATTCCACAGCGCTCCTGGGCTGCAAGAAAATGGAGGGACACACTCCATGCCAGGCCCGTGTGGCTGCCCATCGGCCAGCACAACAACACGCCTTTGGTACCAGTTTCCAGAACTGATGGGCCCGCTGGTCCAGTGCCTGCCACCTCCTATTAATGCACTCCTTGTTCACCACGTGTGCTGTGAGGGATTTTTCCAGAGGTAAGTTCTTGGGAGAATTAAATTTCCCTAATAAGCAGTTTTTGCAAATAATTCAAAGAGCAGGGAGAGAGAGGAAGGCAGCTTCTGTTAGACTACACTGGCAACCCACAAATTAACCCTCAGTGGAGCAATTGCCTAGAGAATGGGAGAAAATTCTAGAAGAATCCTTGTTTCCTTGTTCCTTAAATAAATCTTGGTTTATTTATTTATTTATTTTTTTTTAACCAATCTGCTGATCTGGCTTGGAGAAAACCAGGAGGAGAGAGGGCTGAGATGGAGGATAGAGAAGAAAAAATATATAATCCCTTTATATTTGTGTAATGCTTTCTATCTTTTCTAAGCACTTTTGCCTCCATCAGCCCAACACTAATTTTGTGCTATTGAATACTCATTCATTTGTCAGAGTTTTCATGAGGGCCTTCTATGTGTTGGACCTTGTGCCGGATGTGCAAAAAGAGATGTGGTAGTAAACTAGACCTGGAAAAGATAAAAGCCTGGGTGGGGAAACAGAATAAGCAAATTATATCAGTCTGTTTTCCATTACTATGATAAAATATCTGAAGTTGGGTATTTTTTAAAGAAAAGAGGTTTCTACAGCTCATGAGACTGAACATCTGAACAGCATGGTGCCAGCTCTGTTGAGGGACCCCCTGGCTGCATCACATCATGGTGGAAGCCTGTGTGGAAGGATGAGATCACAGAGTGAGGAAGGAAGTCAGTGAGCAAGCAGGGGTCATTTCCTGGTCTCAGGAGAATGACATTAATCCGCTCTGAGGACAGCACCCCAATGACCCTCTTCCTATCAGGTCCCACCTCTTAAAATTCCCACCACCTCTCAACATTGGCACACTGGGGACCAAAGTTCCAGCACATGAGTTCCCGGGGGGCAAGCCACACCCACACCATAGCTCAAATGATGAGGATTTAAGGTGGCAGAGTGGACATTGGATCCCCTTTGGTGGAGACCAATGGAGGGAAACAGAAGTCCTATAGTAGAGATGTCAAGGACGTCACAAAGGAAGCCAAGTCAGAACTGAGCTGCTGCTTATGGAGGAGAGAGGAGGAGACACAGGAAGAAAATTCTTTATTTTGTCTGGCCCAACTCTCCCACAACCGATGTTCCTCCGCAGAGAGCATCCACATGGTAAAAAGGCTTGGAAACCAGGGGGTGGGGAAAAGATGAAGGAACTCTGGAGTCTGATTTGGAGAAGAGACTTGGAGACAAGGAACATCTCTGTCATTATCCGAGAACTGACGGATATAGAGACACAGGGGATGTTCCCCGTGACGTCAGTGGGGAGACCCAAGGTCAGTGGGTGGAAGGACGATAGTTTAGCTCAGAAGAGAAAGATAGTATGTGATGTAATGCAAACAAATCGGCCAGAACCAGCGTCCCCTCCCCCAAGAGGACACTGGGCTACGTCTCGAGATAATTTTAGTTGTCACACAGGAGGTAGAGCGTGACTAGTATCTAGGGAGTTATCTCAACAAGGACGCTGCTTCCACACATCCTACAATGCGCGAGGCAAACTCCAACCCGCCACCCCCAACCACTCCCAACCGTCGGGAATGATGGGGTCAAGTAACCCTCGTGGAAAGAGCATAGATTTGCAGTTCTAATCCCCCACGTCAGCAGTGCTGCTCACTAGCCTTGAGACTAGTGACACAAGCTCTTGTTGTCAGGGCACTGATCTGTGCAACGGGGAGAGTAGAACTGGATTTGCAGGGTCAGAGTGACATCCCGTGGGATCTCTCTGAGCACTGTTCAGCAAACTACCTGGTAAAGAAAAGGTGCTCCATAGTGTCCTGCAACTATTAGGCCACAAGGATGGGTTTGTTTCCCTACAATGATGGATCAGGGTGCCAGAGAGATTAAGAATTGTGAGTTTTCGGGCCGGGGTTGTAGAGCGCTTGCCTCGCATGTGTGGGCCGCTGGGTTCAATCCTCGGCTCCATATAAATAAAATAATAAAATAAAGAACTGCAAGTTTTCTATTTGTCTCTGGGAATGCTCAACCTCCTGCAGGGATGCCGCTGTTTTCTGGAGCAGTTTGGAAGTTAGGTTTAAGTGTCAATTGCTTGGTCCTCCCATTCTCGTATTCCTCTAGAAGGGGATCCTGACTTCTGTATTGGAGTCTAGTACCCCACGAACCTGAGGGATTATACTCTTCCAGAAAAAAAAACCAAAAAACAAAAAACTGATCATATCAGTGATACAAGTGGAGCCAGAGACTTGCTCCCTGCCCTTAGGCAATGCTCCAACCCACCATCCAGTGAGCTTTCCATTCTATAACAAAACACCTGAGATCATCAATATAAAGCAAAACTTGTTTTGGCTCCAGTTCCAGTGATTTCAGTCTGTAGTTGGTTGGCCCCAGTGCTCTTAGGCCTGTGTGGGTCAGAACATCATGGCAGCGAATACAGAGTGGAGCACAGGACAAGGAAGTCTGAAGATCTAGGAAGGGGAGGTGGCAGAGAGCACAGGAAGCCCTGTGACAGAGGAGCTGAGTGGGACTTTGGCCCATTGCTCTCTGCCACCTCAGAGGCCGGCAGGAGGAAATGAGCCTCACTGAGAAAGTTGACATGGAAAGAGGGTCCCAAGGGTCGGTGAGGAGGTCGACACGGGGAGGTAGAAACTGACACCAAGAACTGTCCCTGCTGAAGAGTCCAGGCTCTAGGCAGACACTTTTGCAGACAGCCCTTGGGGCCAGGATGACAAGTAGCAACACGTGTCTTTCCCTGAACTTGACCTTTTCCAATGTTGTTTATTTTCTGTGATTGCTGATTCTCTGTCACCTGGCCCATTACCCTGCAGAGGGTGGAGCTGACCGGAGGGCAACTCCACCTGCCACCTGCCACCTGCCCCATCTGTCCTTCCCACAATTCCCACCCTGAGCTCCCATAAACTGGACCATTTAGGATCCCCAAACACCCCTAGCTGCTCCCACCCTGCGCCTCTGATCTTGCCACTTCCTCTGCCTGGAAGTCCTTCCCTCCTTCATCCAAGAACATTCTCTCTTTCTGCGAGGCTCTGACCTACACCGTTCCCTTCATCCTCATTTACAGCACGTTGAGTTTGTCTGGAGAAGGCAGATCAGTGTGCCCCTCCCTTAAAATATTGATTTTTTGCCAGGCTCCCTTGTTTCTGGGAGTGATGATGTGACACAATTCTGGCCAATGAGATATGAACATGATTTTTTTTTTTTTAAAGCAAAAAAAAAAGGAGACAGAGCTGGCCCGTGTCTGGCATGTACCTTTGGCTTTTCCCCCTCCCTGCACCCTGGGAAGTCTTTGATGAGATGCCTGGGTGTGGAAAGACAGCTTACAACCCAGAAGATGAAGACCACAGGTTAGGGACGCTGGCCTGGAGGATAGATGGGGCCAGGGCCCTTGATATCCTTGAGACCTCCGCATTCCTACCTCCACTCTTACAAGAGAAGAAGGGCCTGCATTTGTTTAGGCCTCGGGAGGCAGGTTTCTGTGACATGCAGCCCAGTGAAGTCCCGGCTCCTCTCCAGCCCTGCCCCTTCATTTCCAGTCACCTTGTTGGGTGGGCCCTTCCCCATCTCTGAGCTCAAGACCCTCTGGGCCTCTCCAGGACAGTTATCCTGGGCTTTATGTGCTTATTGTGTATTTGTTTCAGCAACCTTAATGTGAGTCCTTTAAAGGAACCATCCTCCTCCTAGGACTCCCCACAGGAGCACTGGACCTCAGGAGATGCTCGGGAAAATTGTTGGACAGAACTGGTCAGCACTGGCCACTCTCCCTCGGGATCCACCCGGGGTTTTAGCCCCACTGAGGATTATCTGTGATCACTCTACTGTGGGCTCTGCATTAACTGTCCAAAGCCCCTGAGTTTGCCCTTTACCCTGCATCCAGGCCCAGTCTCCTCAGGGGCAGTGATGCACACAGAACTGTCCCATGCCCCCTTCTTCTAAGGAGCAGGCTTCAGAGAGCAGATATAGCTTGGTCTCCTGGGGACTTCCCCTTCTGTGCCCCCCTGAGATTGCTGGGCGAGGGGCTCAAATCCTCAGAGTCCTTCTCCCCACCACAGTCTCAGGAAGCAGGTGAGTTCATCTGGTCCAGGCTCCAGACTCAAGCTGGAAAATTCCACAACTTCCAGAGCATTAGAAGATTTTGGGTTTCTTTTCATTAATAAGATAGAACAGATACCAGGCTGCAAGGGACCTGGGGCAAGGCTTGTGGGGGACACTCTTAGGCTGGGGTTCGAACACGGGGTCTCACACTTGCTAGATGAACACTCTACCACTGAGGTATAACCCCCATCCTCACATTTCTTTCCACTACCTAACTGAATGTTGGCACCAAAACAAACAAACAAACAAACAAACAAAACCCTCAAAACCCAATAAGTAATTGTTGGAGGAAGGGACAAAGGAAGGGATGCCTTAAATAAAGTCATGCAAATGACTTGCTAACCAGGACGAAGGCTCCCTACATCCCCATTCCTGCCCAGTCTTCCTTTTGGGGCTGGACTCAAAAGGCTGCCCTGGTTCTTCCCTCAGTCCTCCAGGCCCGGCTCAGGAAATGCCTCCTCTTCCACATCCCCTGACTTCCCAAGCAAAATCCATCACCCAGTGCTCCATTAGCAGAGTGGACGCTATGATCCATCATTTACCAACTGGATTGAGCGCTCTGACTCTCTCTCAGAAGTACACATATTTTTCAAGGGAAAGAACCTAAGCTTTTTCCTCTTGCTGGGACAGTGTGTCTCCAGGTCTTCAGATAGTCCCACAGCAGGGTCCCCTTCCTGGGAGGAGGAGGGGGTGCAGCAGGTGGAGGAAGCCTGCCGTTCAGCGGGGCTGGCTGGTGGGCAGGCAGGACTTCCATGGCGTCTTCATAAGACTGTCAAGAATGTGCCCTCTGGGGCTGGGGATGAGGCTCGGTGATGAAGCGCCCCCGCTAGTTCTTCGTAAAGGTGAGCAGCTCAGCAGCTGGAGTCAGCACCTAACCCAGGAGCAGGATGGAGAAACATCTCACCTGGGCTCAGGGCGCTGGTTCATGGAAGATGGAGTCAGACCTCAGGGTTCTCCTAGGCCAGTGGTCCTGAAGGGTGTCCTGAGTCAAAGAAACCCTGAGAGACATTTTTAATTTTTCCATAGAACTAATGGAGTCTTCATTTTATGGCAAGATGGAATATGTTCAAGTAAAAGTCATTTTTCTTTGCCTTTGGCTATAATTTAATCAACACGGTAGCCTCATGGGAAAAGAAATTAGATATATGTGACTTGGTAGATAAAATCTTTCAAAAGGTGGGGTCTTTTTTTTTTTTCATTAGAGAGGCTTTGCCCTTTTATTTTTATTTTCCCTCTAGGGTACCTCCTCCTCCCACTGACTAGAACTCATCCTGTGGACACCCCTAGCTGCCCGGGACGTGAGAATTGAAGCGTTTCCCTCCTCAGTCTCTGTGTAGAAGGGGACTGGGTGGGATGGAGCGAGCCAACACAGCCACGCATGATCTCCTCTGCATCCCTGGCCATCCTCCCCACCTGCCTTCCGGTGACCATGGGTGGTCCCTCTGTCCTGTCACCTTCGGACCTTTATTTCCTGCCTCCTCAGACTTTCCTGCCCTCTTGGATAGTATCATTGTTTTTTTGCACAACCCAAGCCATTTTCGTGTTAAAAAGAAAATCAAACCACTCTGGGGACGGTGACTTCAGGGGTGGACGGGAACTTGTTGGGATATGAGACAGTGTCCGTCGGCTCTTGCTGACCTTCAGTGAGTGGCCACAAGAGAAAGGCAACCGTCAGCCAGTGCTGGGCCCCAGGTAAGTGGGAAGAAACAGCGGACAGCTTCAAGGGGAGAGCTTTTCTGCTGCAGGTTCCGAAGCTCGAGGTCAGAGAGTCATTGTCCCTTGCTGACTACCAGCCCCGAGTTGTTCCTCTCTGGACAGGTAGGTCCCTTAATCTTTTCAACTTTCAGTCTTTGAGTTTTTTTTTTTTTTTTAATCTTTAAAATGCGGACAATAATGTACGAGCTTCAAAAGTTAATCATGAGGATACAGAAAAGCACTGCACACAAGATTGGCTTATCTTCTAAAAGAGAAATAAAAATGGGAGCTGGGGAAAGAGAGAGACCTGCCTCCCACGTCCAGGCACCTTATGTTCTGTGTCATAACGGAGTGCCATCGCCCAGGTCTCCTGCCACGTGAGCAAAAATGCTCATTCCCTCTCTTCAACCTGTTCAGCCCAGAGCATCCTCTGATAAACTCGGCCACTCTTGTGGCGGAGAACTCTCAAGTTCCTATCTATAGCTCAGACCTTCATCCTGCACCCCAGAGCCAGGTACTTGACACTCTATTCTTGACGTTGTTAGTTGGAAACAGAAACTTCACCTCTAAATATCTGAAAGTGAGTCCTTCATCTTCCCCATTCCCTGTCCACATTCTCTGTCTCATTCAATGCATCATAATCCTTTGGCTGCCCCAGTTAGAAGCTAGGAACCACCCTCGCCTCCCTCCTTCCCATCCCTCGCCTCCCTCCTTCCCATCCCTCACCTCCCTCCTTCCCATCCCTCACCTCCTTCCCATCCCTCGCCTCCCTCCTTCCCATCCCTCGCCTCCCTCCTTCCCATCCCTCACCTCCCTCCTTCCCATCCCTCACCTCCCTCCTTCCCATCCCTCGCCTCCCTCCTTCCCATCCCTCGCCTCCCTCCTTCCCATCCCTCGCCTCCCTCCTTCCCATCCCTCACCTCCCTCCTTCCCATCCCTCACCTCCTTCCCATCCCTCGCCTCCCTCCTTCCCATCCCTCACCTCCCTCCTTCCCATCCCTCACCTCCTTCCCATCCCTCGCCTCCCTCCTTCCCATCCCTCGCCTCCCTCCTTCCCATCCCTCGCCTCCTTCCCATCCCTCTTCCCCCCACACCTTGTCATCAAGTTCTGTAACCTCCACCTCTTACATATCTCTGTCTCCACTGCCACCCTCTCAGTCTGGGCCGTCATCTCTCACCTCTGTGACTGTCGCTGTTTATTTCCTACCCAGCAGGCGTTGCCCTCTTTACCTGCCTATCAATCAAACCCTCATTTTGCTCCGTGCAACCACACGTCTAACCCATAGGATGGATAACAGTGAACAATCCTGTTCCGCTTTGCCAGACATTCAATGTTCCAGCCTTGTTTTCAGTTAGGGGGTCACTATGACCCAGTTTGGATGTAATGAAACTGGAAAGAGAGGTCTTTGATGGGCCTCTGGGAAAGTTTTGATTTTCTTTAAAAAAAAATAAACCTTGTCCCCTTTCCTATCTGCTGCCCTGAATAAGATTATTGTGTCTGGAGCTGAAGCAGCCATCTTATAACCATGAGGGAATAAACAAGAGAATAAATAGCCGACATGTGGAGGATGTCAGAGCAGGAAGATGGAACAAGCCTGGGTTTCTAATGATATCACTGAGGCTCCCAACTGTCTCTGAGGATGCCTTGTTTTCTGATTTACTGTGGGTAAACAATAAATGTCATTACAAGTTTTAAGCTATTTTGAATTTTCTCTTACTGGATGCTAAAAGCATTTCTGACTAATATAATCTCTTAATTAGTCTCTCTGGCTTTGTTCTCTTTCCATCCTATAATTCATTCCTCTCACAGTATTCAAAGCCATGTTTTATAAACATAATTCTGATGTTGACATTCTCTTGCCTAAATGCTTTTTGATGACTTCCCATCCTTTAGTTTAGAAGTTGCATTTGTAGACCGGTTTCCCAGCTTCAATCTGCTCAAATTAGCAGGTGTCCTTTGACCCTTTTAGGTGTAAGGACCACATGGGTCGCTGACTACCTGGCTACCATCAGGCCCTCGCTTTTGGTCATCGTTGCCCATCCCATGATGTCCCATTTGTAGGCTGGTCACAATTGTCTGATCCCTCCCTGTTGACGCTGCAATGTTGTCCTTTCTGAACTCCATGCTGGCGCTGGTCATGGTGATGGGTCTTTAACGGAGGAGAAGTTCATGTCCTCAGTGGGACACTTGGCCACGGGACCCCCCAGGTCACCACTCTGTTGGCTTATGCTTGTGGCCTTCCTAAACCGTGTCTCCCTTACCAGGGCTCAGGATGCAGAGGGGCCTCCACACTCAGCCACGCGGATCAGAATCAAGCTCATGGGGTTGAACCCAGGTCACCAGGTTTTAACTTCCTGAAGCTTTTCCTAACTCTGCCTCCTCTGTCTGAGGTTCAGTCTGTTGGGGGCATGACTGTACCCTGACTGCCTCCCAGCCTCACTTCCTGCCGTTCCCACCAGGGATGCTGGGATCCCATGCTTTTTCTCATGAGCATCCAATTCTTGCTTTTTTTGAGATTCAAGCATGCTCTTTCCTCCGCCTGAAATGTGCCCATTCTTTCACTTGGCTACCTCTCTCTTTCTTGTTTCAGGTCTCGGGTTAAGTGTCTTTTTCCTCAGGCAAATCAACCTGAGCTCTGAGCTTCCCCTTCCAGAAAACCCTCATATTTAGCCTAGAGTTTGCTCTACCAATCCTGACTTGTTCACTGCTTAGCAACGTATGAAAATATCAGGGCTAGATAAGTGAATAGTGGTTAGGTTTGGTTCCCAATGACACCTCTTTTCTTTCTTTCTTTTTTTTTTTTTTTTTTTTTGGTACTGGGGATTGAACCCAGGGGTGCTTAACCACTGAGCCACATCCCTGGCCCTTTTTATTCTTTTTGTTTTGAGACAGGGTCTCACTGAGTTCCTAGGGCCTCACTAAGTTGCTGAGGCTGGCCTTGAACTCGTGATCCTCTTGCCTTAACCTCCAGAGTCTCTGGGATTCCGAGCATGCACCACCGCACCCTGCTTGACCCCACTTTTCTTGCACACCTTCGTCATACGTCTCCAGAACTAGCTCAGTTGTCCTCCGTTTCAGTAGCACATTGTACTTCCTCTTCCACAGACTCCATCTCACCGTATCATGATAACACAGTTACTACATTTACTGATCTGCCCCTCCATCTATGATGTGAGCTCTTTGAGCTTGGTGACCTTGCTGTGTCCATCCTGGTGTCCCTCAAGAAGAGCGCTTGGCATACAGCAGGCTCTCCAGGATGCTGACTTTTTACATAAATCAATCTATGGTGCAAGTTGCCCTAGGAACCCCAAAAATGGGGATTGGAGGTGAGGCCGCAGCAATGTTAGATTTAGCTGATTGGCCTGAGTGTGGCATGGACAAGCTCTCTGTTTGGGGAGTGGATAGCTAGAGAGTTATGTTTCTGTGTTCAAGTGTGTTTTTGCATATTTATATATAAGTAAAAAATATAAACTCCCCTAATTGATGAACATGGGGAAGGCAGATGGCCCCATCCTAGGAGCTTAATCAGCAAGCCACAGGGCTATTTCCAGAACTTCAGTGGGTTTTTGGCTCTGCTGAGGGAATTCAGGAGCCAAGTTTGGCAACAGAGGTTGGAGAGAGCTAAATTCCTCCACATAAAAAAAATGAGAAGCATTTGGATTTTGCCCCTAAGAGGCAGACAACAGAGACGAAGGGGATGGGGATTTGCTGAATGGTATGGAGAGAGTGGGGGGTCCTGAACTGTGAACATGACCAATGGGTTTTTAAAACCAAGACCAGAAATATCTGGTTGGTCAATGCTGTTTGCATTACCAGGGGGCAAATCTCTTGGTTTCTTCACATATTCCTAGGTTTGCCACATCACAGAAGCCCATGAGTCTTTCTGCCACGCTCTCCTCTGGATGAAGGTGGTGGGCAACTGGCATAGTCACCAAGAATGGCCAGACGACCCTGGACCGAATGACTCATTGAATGCTGGTGTGTCCTCTGGAAGTTTGCAGCAAACAAGATGAAAATCCAAGGGGTGATGTCAGTCCAAGTCACACTTGCCTTGATTTTAAGAGTCAGTGTCACCCTCTCTAGTCTATGAATAACTCTGCTTCAGTGACAGCGCATGTGCAAGACTGGTGGACCCCTGGCCTGGTGGATGGTGGGGTTTGCAGCTCTACCTGAGATGTGTGTGTTCGCGGGTATCTTTGTAGAATTATGTATTGATACGATGCATGATTTTTTATCCTTGTTGTACATGCTTCTAAATATTCATGTGGTCAGACTTTTCTTCCTCCCTGAATTGTCACCCTTCCCACCCTATGAAGAGGAGAAGTCTTCCCAGGATCAGGTCAGTACTCTCCCTCTGAGCCCAGCCAAGTAACATGCCCTCCGGCCCTCATCTTCCTCTTCTGCCCCTCACTATTTCCCTGTCTTCTTCCTCCAGCCCCAAGAACAGCCGAGGCCTTTACCCAAGAAGAGAAAAACAAAAAAAATCAGGTCACCAGATGTGCTTCGTTTCAGACTCTGCTCCCCAACCCTCCCACCACAGCCAGTGGATTCTAAGCATATATACAGCAAGCACCTGGCAGCCCCCCAAACCCAGCTGTGCTCTGCCTGGTAACAAACCCAACTGAGGTGGAGACTGGGGTGCCCACAAAGCCTACCCCAGGGCCCACCTTCTCTAGCCCTGTGGCCCGGCTCATTTGCTCTCTCTGGACAGCCCAAGCAGACCCTCCAGGATTTCCCCATCCTGAATGGAAGTAATCCATTTGGACCATTGGTACTTGCCCTGTCCTTCTCCCTGCACAGATACTACCTGGCTGGGTGTGGAAGGATGCTAAGGACACCTGGGAAAGTCCCCTGTTCAATACTGAAGGCGGAGAGACCAGCAGCCCTGACTCTGCTCCATTGCAGGGCTCCCTGGGGCCGGCCGCACCTGGATGCAGAAATGAGTGCCCTGAAATGAACGGGCATCTGGGATTCTCATTGCAGATTGTTGACTGGTCTATTTGCGTGGCAGGTTAATAGCCCACAGCAGCCCACTCCCTGCCAGGAACTTTCAGGAACAATTTCTCCAAGCCAGCGTGGCCCAGTCGGGCCCAGCATGGCCCCTTCCCTCCCCACATCAGCCACGTGGCTGTGACTCATGCAGGATCTCCGAGCTCCTGCCAAGAGCAGCCAGAGGGCTCCTGGATAAAGCTGGGGTGAGTTAGTTCAGGAGCAGGAACAATCCAGAATCCCTGGAGGGATCCCCAGGGCCTCTGCACCCTCCACCTCTGCTGTTCCCCAAGTGACCTGTCAGTCAGACCAGATGCAGCTGTGAGTACCCAAAACTCAAGAGTGTTCTATCCCCACCCAGTGTAGTCCTTCCTCCCAAAACACATACTCCAATCAGACACCTGAACCGAGGGCTCCTGGCGGGTCACTGGGAAGGGTTATAAATGCCCCAGGCCTAACAGCATGGGGAGTGGGCATGACCTTGCTTCATCCTCATGGTAACTAACAAAGCAGAAATTGAGAATAAAAAGGTTAAGTGAGGCCAAGCACAGATGATTTCTAAGGCAGCACAACGGCTCTGTGACACTGTAATGGCAGGGAAAGGCCACTGTGCATTTGTCCAAAATGACAAAATGCCCAGCACCAAGCTTGGACCCCCATGTTAACTCTGGACTTCGGGTGACGGTGATGATGAAGTATCAATGTAGCTCATCAGTGGTGACACAGGGACCACTCTGGTCGGGGGGTGTGCCTGGTGGGGAGCCAGGGACATATGGGGAACCCTCTGTGCTTTCTGAGCAGCTAAAGCTGCTTTGAAAGATGGTCTATTTAATAAATAAATACATTTTTAAAAATTTAAAAAGGCTAAGTGACTGGTTGATGATTACTTAGAAAGGGGTTCACCTGGGATTTAAATTCGGGACAGCCTGCTCACACAGCCCCTGTCCTTTTCCATTCCGATGCATCTCTCTAGGAGGGGGATCAACAAACCAACCTGCTCTAGATACTCACCAGAGTGTCTCCAAGTGATGTCTCCTTCGTCCCCAGAGTCCCTGCAGCAGGGACTGGACAGCTGGACAGTTGGAGATCTGCCAGCAACTCTTTGCTGACCATAGCCCCTCCCCCGAGCCTGTCACTGTCCACCCTTCTCCCACAACTGCTAGGCTAGGAGAGCCCTGAAGCTTGAGTTAGTCGTCTGTGTTTTTAGCACAACGCACGGTGCTTGACGCTTAGTAGGTGATAAATAAATGTCTTCTGAGAGGACGTGAGAATGAACAAACAGTGGAGAGAAAGAGGAGAGAGAACCAGGAGACAGAGAGAGGAAAGGAAGGGAAGGGAGGGTGGGGGAAGTGGGTGCAGAAAAGACTGGGTGCTCCCCAAATCTGACCTTGTCCCCTCCATCCTCCTGGAGAGTGGAGACCCTGCTCAATTGCCTTCCCTCCCAACAGGTGAAGGCTGGCAGTCGCCCCATGTACCCCCATACAGTCTTTAACCCTGCGGAGGAGAACGGCTCTGCCCCCTTTCCACAAAATGAATGTGTTATTTGGGCAAAAGAGGAAAGGAGAAAAAGAAGTGGAAAAACCTTCAGTTTGGAAATTCAGCTGACTGCCCTTCGCCCAGCCGCGTGGCAGGCAGCAGAGCCAACAGCAACACCGGATGCGGGGCGCTGGGAGGAGGCCTGCACACTGAGAGGAGCCGACCGAGTGCTGTGAGCTCGGAGCCCAGGGAGACCCGACAGGCTCATCTCTGGGGGATTCATCCCAGTCCCCTCCCTCATCTCTGTCCAGACAGCTGTCAGTCATGCCAGGTGTGAGGAGGAGCACTGTCCTGGGGCAGGATAAGGACCAGGACAGATGGATCCTGAGGCCAGGGGCTGGATCTGCCTGGAGTCCTCAGCACTCCTCCAGAGCCCCATTAATGGACGATGGACCGATAACATCAAGTCGTGGGGTGGGGGACCTTGTCCCAAGGGGTTACCTTGTCCTCAGGTTGGTCCCAGACTAAATGGTAGAGACAGAACAGATTGAAGCATACAATTTGTGCCTTGGATACCAAGAACAAATAAAAATCAGCTGAACAGAGTAGCACTGGGTCTGGCTTGGAGCCAGGTGAGGGTAATTAGAGATTCCCCCCTCCCCCCAAAAAAAGTCTACCAGTGGGTCTTTGAAGACACAGGTAGGAATGATTGGCAGTTAGTAGCATGAGTATTAAAGTGGGCAGACACAGTTTGGGCTAAAGCTGAGAGCAAGCGAGCAGAAGGCTGGCGGATGGGTCTCCACAGCTGGAGCAAGTGGTGGCCTGCTGCCCCCTGCCCACTGGGTATCGTGGGCATTGTACAGGAAGTGCTGGAGTTGTGCTGGCTTGATGTCAACCTGAGTGCCTGGGAAAATATCATAGTTGCAGACCTTGATATATCTCCCAGATTCTTCAATTGCAGCCTCTGTAGTGCTTATTGGAGAAAAGGGTGAAGCCCTCAATTTGTAAGACCTTGGAATCCAGATTTTCACAAGAAAAGGGCAGAGGGTAAAAAAATGGGGGGAACGTTTGGAAACATGGAAAAAGTCAAGAGGGGGAAGTGTGTGCAGAGAGGAGTGGCACAGGCTGCCCTGGGTCCCGTCGTGTTTGGTTTGCTCTCCTTTGTTTGGGGGAAGAAGAGGAGATTGGAGCAGTTATTGAGAGGAGGCAGAAGAAAGTATAAAAGAGGTTTGTGGATAACTGGGCATGGGGGTGATACCTGTAATTCCAGCAGCTTGGGAGACTGAGACAGGAGGATCGCAAGTTGGAGGCCAGCCCCAGCAACTTAATAAGGCCCTAAAAAACTTGGTGAAACCCTGTCTCAAAAAGGGCTAGGGATGTGGCTCAGTGGTAAAGTACCCCTGGGTTAAATCCCCAGTACCCTCCACCCCCAAAATAGGTGTCTGGGTACGGGTACTGCAGGATCCACTACACATGGGTGCAAGGCGTTAGTAAAGACCCACATAGACTTTATGGTGTCCGGAGCTGACCTGGTGGTTCCGTTAAACGTGGTCCTACTGCAATCAATTTCGGAAGGGAGGAAGCAAAAGGACTCAATTTTGTCCTGGTCTCATCTTCCTGAAAGACAAAATCCAATATCAATTCTCTTTTTCCTTACTAGTAGCATCATAATTTGTTTTTATAACAAATAACATCAAGGTATATTTCCCAGACTCCCTTGCAGCTAGGAGGAGGGGGAGCCACACGGCACAGCTCTGACCGAGGAGGGACTGCAGAAGCTGCTGGCAGGTCCCAGGGAAGCTGGGCCTCCTGCTATAGACCCACCCTAACTTCATGTCATTTTCTTTTTCTTTCTTCCTGCCTGAACATGCGGTCAGGAGGTGATCATGAGGTAGGAATCATGAAGCCAGTAAGGGTCAGGAAACTTCATGGAAAGGGCATCTGTGGGGCCCTATGTGGTGTGGTCAGGCTTACTCTTCTTTTTCTTTTTTTTTTTCACTTTTTAAATTTGTTCTTTTTAGATATACATGACACTAGTGTGTATTTTGACATGTCACACATACATGGAGTGTCACTTCCCGTTCTTGAGGTTGTACAGATGTGGAGTTACATTGGTCGTGTGTTCATATATGAACATAGGAAAGTGGTGTCCGATTTATTCTACTGTCTTCCCCATTCCCCCTCCCTTTGCTTCATTCCCCTTTATCTTTTCCAATGACTTTCTAGTCTTCCCCTTTCCCCACTTATTGTGTGTCAGCATCCGCATCATCAGACAGAAGGTTTGGTCTTTGGTTTGGGGGGATTGGCTTATTTCACTTAGCTCAATAGTCTCCAATTCCATCCATTGACCAGCAAATACCATAATTTCATTCTTCTTTATGACTGAGTAACATTCCACGGTGACTGTATACCACATTTTCTTTTATCCATTCATCTGTTGAAGGGCACCTAAGTTGGTTCCACAGCTTGACTATTGTGAATTGAGCTGTTATAAACATTAAGGTGGCTGTGTCACTGTAGTGTGCTGATTTTAAGTTCTTTTGGTTTCTTTTTTTTTTTTTTTCTTACTAACTGCCTCTATGTTAGCAAGACATCAAAATAGTTAGGGGGACATCAAAACAGCAGCCACAGTACTGCTTCTGCTGCGGCTCCACACGCCTAGACCTGAGCACCAGATTGGACTTGGTGGGCCAGACTCTGCCCCCCAAATAATGAACTAAGACACAACAGACTTGGAGTCAGACAGGTACTTTCTGTCTTCCTGTCACACAAACACCAAAACAAAAGACTAACAAAAGCTACCAATCGGGCAAAAACCTAAGGAATTAGAGGAAAAGGAGCAAAAATAAACAACAGTCCCAGCTGCTGGTTTCGCAAACCAGATGCGACCTGGAAACTAGTGAAACGAGGAAAAAAAACAGCTGTTGAATGTCATGTGACCAACACAATGACAATACTTTCAACTTCACAAATGGCTTTGATAGCTTCCCCTTTAGCAGTAGAGCTAAAAATAGGAAAAGAGGAAGGAGGAGCCCAATTCCAGCACGAATCCGATTCACCGGCTCTTAGAAGACCCAGGCATGTGGCTTGAACCGCTAATGGAATCTACCTACCAAGAAATGGTTCTATCTGGTGGCAGGATTTTAAGAAATGTGGAAGTTGGCAAAGTAAATGGCTCTATTTAGCAAAATGTCTTCGGCTCTGGTGGTCCATGAGAACACCAAGAAAGACAGCACAGAGAAAAACAGTCTCCTGGATAGAGCCCCCCTTCAGCCCACAATCCCACAGTTTCAAAGTTGCAGCAAGACACAGTCGAGTTAAAATTGGAAATTTGTACATTCTGTGCTTTTTATAGGATGGAGGGCTGGGGGAAAGTTTCTGGTTGGAATGGGTGGATGCAAAGAAAGCTCTCTGATCCTGAGTGGCCGCCCAGGCTTTAAAGAACCCATGATCCCTCCACCCCGTCTTGGTCTGCCGAGAACATCTTGGTCTGCTTTACAAGCTCGACCAATCCCATCCCAAACACGATTCCCCACTGGACACCAGGACCACGTCCCCTTCCAGCTGGGGCTCTAGCCCTCACCTTTTCTTCTCAGCCAAGTTGTGGGAGAGGGAAGTCCATGTGCCACCCTGTAAGGACTGCCATGTGAAAATACAGGCTCCCCGTTAAACTCGAATTGCCGATCAATAACAGTTAATGTTTTGTTATTTATTGTTATGTAAGTTTCATGCAATATTTGGGACATGCTAACACTGAAAGAAATATTTATTATATACCTGAAATTCAAATTTCAGATGAATTCTCATCTAACAGCATCCTGCATGTCTGTCTGTCTGTCTGTCTGTCTCTCTCTCTCTCTCTCCCTCTTTCCAACTTGCTTGGTCTGGCATTCCTGTCCCTATACCTCTTCTTCACTTCCCATTTGCTGCTCAGCCCATATGAAACCTGATTTCTACATCCTCCCCATCTTGGATACTGCTGGGTCCAACGTCTGCTGCGAGCTCTTAACGATGACACCCCAAGGCGGTGCTTCCAGGCCGCGCTTCCAGGGGCATCTCTAAAGCCCGCGGCCCTCCTGATTGACATTCCCTCTTGCACGAGGCCTCTTCTCTCTGGCCTTCCAGGTGCTTCCCGCTGCCACTGGCTCCACCTTCTCTGACTGCCCCTTCTCTGCTCCCTTCCTGAGCTGTCCTTGTTAGGCCACTCGGAACACATGTGCCGCTCCCCAGGGCTCTGTCCTCTGGCCTTGGTACTCTCCGAGCACAGAGCCGCTCTGGTCTCCTCATCCATCATGCCGGCTGCACGTCCCTGCCCCGGGCCTCCAAGGAGGAGGGCTCAGCTGTCAGAGAAGAGAGTGGTTTCCACAGAGGTCGGAGCAGCAGGCCCCGCAGGATGGATGGGCTCTGAATTACGGGCATCGCATCCCAGTGGGTCTTGGTGCTCCAGAGTCACAGAGAGCATCCCTGCCTCCCTTCCCCGTGGCCTCCTCTGTGCTGTCTCTTTAACATACATTCATTTCAAGCGAGGTACATTCCTGTTTTACCTTTTGTGTGTGTGTGTGGTGCTCGGGATTGAACCAGGACCTTGTGTGTGAGAGGCAAGCACTCTACCAACTGAGCTACATCCCTAGCCCACATTTTTAGTTTTGTTGTCCTTCTTTTCTCCCTTCTTTTCTAAGAATTGAACCAAAGGGGACCTTACCACTGAACTCCATCCCAGGTCTTTTTGAAAAATTATTATTTTGAGACAGGATCTCACTAAGTTACCCAGGCTGGCCTTGAACTTGTGACCCTCCTGCTCAGCCTCCTAAGTAGCTGGGATTATAGACTTATTCCACTATACCCAGATACTTTTGTTGTCCTGTAATGATCATTTCTATAAACACACACACATACACACAGAGACTCATACAAACACACAAACCCCCATCTGACTGTGGGTCCCCGAGCCCTCCTCCATCAGACTGTGTCCTGCTAGAGGGCAGTGACTCAAAATGCCCCACGGAGAACGCTTAGTTACCTAAATGTGACTGTGTGATTATAAGGTTTGTGCTAACATGATCCTCTCAACTGACGTGAAAAAAAAAAAAAAATTATCTGGCAAAGTCCAACATTCTGTCTATATAAAAATTCTCAGTTTATTATAGAAGGAAAGTTTCTGAACATAATAAAAGCCACTTATGAAAAACACACATTTAACATTGTGATCAACTGGGAAAAACTGAACGCTTTTCCATTAAGATCCAAGGTATAACAAAGATGCCCGCTCTCACCGCTGCCATTCAACACAGGACCTGGACTACTTAGCAAGTTCAATCAGGCAAGAAAAAGAAACAAAAGACATCCAAGTGAGATGATCTCTATCGCAAATGAGAGCCTGCACGAAGAAAACCCCAAACAATCCTCAAAATACTGTTAAAGCTAATAAACTCAGTGAAGCTGCAGGATACAAAATCAACAACAAAAATCAGTAGCATTTGTATATCCAAATAACAACTTAGTTGAGAAAGAAATCAAGAAAATAATTCCATTTATGATAGCATACAAATTCTTAGGAATAAATTGAACCAAGAAGGTGAACGGTCTCCACATGGAGATCTAAGAAATATTGATGAAATAAATTAAACACACAGGAAAATGTCTTAAAAAATATCCTGTGATAATAGATTGGAATTCATATTGTGAAGATATCTGTACTGCCCAAAGCAATGTACAGATTCTATGCAGTCCCTATCAAAATCACAATGATGTTCTTCACAGAAATCGACAAAACAATTCTAAAATTTGTATAGGATCACAAAAGACCCAAATTACTAATTGAGCAAAAGGAACAAAACTAAGGAGTCATACTGCCACATTTTGAAATATTTTACAAAGTTATAGTCATCAAAATGGTATGGCACTGGTACAAAAACAGACATGAAGACCCTTGGAACAGAATACAGAGCCCCAAAAGAAATCCAAAATGTACAGTCAACTAATTTTTGATAAGTGCACCAAGAGGAAAAGACGAGGAGGATAGTCTCAATAAATGGTGCTGGGAAAACTGAACTGTCACATGCAAAAGACCCTTATCTTACACACAAAAATTAACTAAAAATGGGTAAAAGACCTAAATGTAAGACCTGAAATTAGAAGACCCCAAGGGGTGGGTGGGGGAACATAGGGGAAAGCTATAGGACATTGGCCTTGTCAATATTGTTTTTAAATATTACACCAAAAAAAAATCAGGTTATAAAAGCAAAAATAAATAAATGAGACTACGTTAAACTAGAAAGCTTCCGAAGAGTAAAGGAAGCAATTAGCAAAATGAAACATTAGATTTGGAAAATATTTGCAAACCACATATTTGCTAATGAGTTCATATTCAAAAATTTTAAAGTACTTGCACAACTCCATGTTAGAAGAACAACCCAATTTTAAAATGCATGAAGGAACAGAATAGATATTTCTTCTGAGAAGACATTAAGATGGACCAACAAGAGAAGATGCTTAACCTCATCAATGACCAGGAAAATACAAGTCAGAACCACTGGCTGTCTATTAGGTTGGCTGTTTTCTAAAAGTCAAAAGATAACAAAGTTGGTGAGAGTGTGGAGAAAAGGGAACTCTGTAAACTATTGGTGGGAACATAGGTCAATGCGGCAATTATGCAAATCAGTATGAAAGTTTCTAAAGAAATTAAAAATTGAACTACCATATAACCAGTAATCTCTCTTCTGAACATCTAGTCCAAGGAAATGAACCCACTGCTCTGTAGAGACACATGGCTCCTAGATTTATTTATAATTGAAGCATTTGTCCCAATAGCCAAGACACGAAGACAACCCCAGAGTTGAGAGACAAGTGGTTCAAGAAACCGGGGTATAAATACACAGTGGAGCATTACACAACCTTAAAAAACAAGGAGATCCTTTTGCCACAACGTGGGTGAATCTGGAGGATGTTATGCTAAATGAAATTAGCCAGGCACAGAAGGGAAAAAAAAATACATGATCTTACTTATATGTGAAGTATTTAGAAAAAAAAAAAAAAAACCAACCAACAACAACATCAAATATACAGAGATCAGAAATAAAGCTGCAGTTACCAGGGGCAGGGTGGAGAGGAAATGGGGAGACACAGGTCCGAGGATACACATAGACGGTAGGTAGAAAAACTAATGAATTTTGGATTCGTGCTAAATGAATGGATTCTAGCTTTTTTTTTACCACGAAAACAAAACAACGGTGACAAAATGAAAACCTGTGTGAGATGATGGCTCTGTTAATCTGCCTCCGTGGTTACTATGGAAACCACTCTGCTAACTATATGTATCCCATAGCATCATGTTGTAGACCCAAAATACACACAATAAAAATTATTTACATATAAATAAACATGAGCTGGGAAGATGAGACGTTTTGGGGGGAATGGACCAGAAGATTGTGAGGGAGAGAATGTTCTCCACCCACTCCAATCTGCCACCTGCATCCGGCAACCTGCAGGACTGTTCTCACGGTTGTTAGTCTTGCCCCGTCTGATACATATTTTTCAGCTCTTACCATTTTTGGACCCCCTCTGAAGCACCAGATCCTGTTGGTCACTCTCCTCTGTTACTGTTGTCACCGTTTAAAAATGATTTTATGACACAGCTGATAGCAGTCTCAGTGATACTGTCACCGTACAGTCTTGTGGGGGCCAAAGGGAAGGATGAAATAGACAAACCAACTAAGAAAATGCCTGGTAACTGGCTATGAATGGCTCATCGACTTTCTGTTACTGTAACAAGTACCTGAGAGATACCAGTTGGTAAAGGGAAAGGTTCTTTTGGGCTCAGAGTTTGGGAGGTGTCAGTCTGTGGCCTGGCCCTGTTGAGGCCTGTGGCAGTTCAGCACATCATGGTTGGAGCACATGCACGGGAGGCCCCTTCCCTTTATGGTTGGGGGCAGAGGGGAAAGGAGCGACCACAGCCCTACAGATTCCTTCAAGGCCTGCTCCCCCCACCACCTGTGACCTGAACATTCCATCAGGCCTGGCTTCTTAAGTGTTCGAACACCTTCGAATAGTGCCAAGCTCAAAACAGCCTTTAAAACATGGGGGGACATTTGGATTTAAACCATAGCGTAATTGTTTAAAGATGAATAAAGCAAAGAAAGGTGACAGAATCTCTTAAAGCAGAGACTAGAAGGAAGTAAGGGAGCAACTCGTGGAGAGAGTTGAGGAATCCGTGCTCCTGAGAGAGGGCACTGAAGGTGGACGTGGACCACTGGGGAGGATGAAAGGGTGGGCCTGGTGGAAGCAGAGGGGGAGGGGTGGGGGTTAGACCTGAAGTCAGAAAGTCAGCGGGAGTGGCGGACTAGCAGTGCCCTTTTGAGCCACATCTGCAACCAATCAAAACCTACCAGGCGTGCAAAGAGACAGGAAACGTGGACTAGAAATAGAAGAAAAACAAACTGATTGAAACAGACCCAGAAATGACACACAGATGATAGAATTAAGTGAATAAGCACTTTTAAACAGTGATGATAAATATGATCCATGTGTTCAAATAGGTGGGGAAATGCATGTGCATGATTCGGAGAGCCATGGGAGACGTAAAAATGCCTTAAGTGACTTCCACACATGAATAGTACAGTGGATGAGATCAGTAAGTAGCACAGTAGGCGCTCTAGAAGAAAAGGCTAATAACGGGAAGGCGTACCATGGAAAATGTAACAGCAATAAGTCTGAAAAACAGAATCAAGAAGGTCAAGGAGAGGGCTGGAGATACAGCTCAGTTGGTAGAGTACGTGCCTTGCATGCAGAAGGCCCTGGGTTCAATCCCCAGCACCACCAAAAAAAAAAAAAAAAAAGAAAGAAAGAAAGCAGAGGGGCAGCATCAAGTTACTTATGACATATGTAATCAGAGTTCCAGGAAAAAATAATAAGGGAATAATGACAAACCTGTCTCTCTCTCTCTTTCTGGTACTGGGGATGGAACCCAGGGACACTCTGCCACTGGGCCACATCCCAGCCATTTTTACTTCTTATTCTGACACAGGGTCTCACTAAGTGGCTGGAGCTGGCCTCAAACTTGTGATCCTCCTATCTCAGTCTTTCAAGTCAATGGGATTACAGGCGTGTGCCATCACACCCAGCTAAGGCAAAGAGAGAGAGAGAGAGAGAGAGAGAGAGAGAGAGAGAGAGAGGGAACAAAAAGAAAACAAATAAAAGACTGATAGTTCTAAACTCAACAATACCAGTATTTCCATGAAATGTATTTAGTTTTAACCTCCTAATCAGAAGGCAGAGATCATCAGACTCGATTCTAGGGATTTTTTAAAAAAGCAAGATCCAATAATTTTGTCTCCAAGATACACAAGTTAAATATGAAATCAAGAACAGATTACATGTAAAAGGATGGAAATTATATACCATGCTAATCTAGTCAACATTCAATTTCCATGAGTTTCACATCTCTAGATTCAACCAACAACAGAATGGAAATACTCAGGAAAATTGCATGTTGAACTTTTTACTGGGTATCAAGTAACCTAGAGCTGTTGTAAAGTATGTGGGGAATATATGTAAATCATGCAAATACTATGATATTTTATATAAATTTTCATCAGCACATTTTGATACCCACAGGAATCCTGGAACCAATAGATACCAAGAGGTGATTGCACTGATCCACGGAAAGCTATAGTGGTGATTATAATAATATCAGACAAAGCAGATTAGAGAACAAGACATATCACCAGGTATATGATATGTCATAGCCATTTCATAATAAGAAAGAAGTCAGCTCCTGAAGAGAAAACAGTAATCAAAAAAGTATGTGTGCACTTGCTATTAGAGCTTCAAAAGGCATGAAGAAAAAACTGATAGAAATACAGAGGTTGTGTATACAATCAGAGATATGAAAAATTGTGCTCTATGTGTAATAAGAATTGTAATGCATTCCGCTGTCATATATAAATAAAACACACACACATACACACACAGAGAGAGAGAGAGAAATACAGAGACACTTCCACGTGTATAGGTAGAAATTCAACCTTCCTATTTCAGTCATTGGTGAACAAAAAAAACAGAAAATAGCAAGGATATGGTAGACTTAAACAATGCTATTAATGAATCAGATCTAACAGACATTTTGGGAACACTCTGCCAGGCAACAATGAATGTATGTTTTTTCTAACGCTCATGGAACATTTACCAAGACAGATAATCTAAACCAGAAAGCAAGTTAAAATAAATTTTACATGTATCAAATCATATAAAGCTTATTCCCTGGCCGCAAGAAAATTAAATTAGGTAGTAAAAATAAAAATATATCTGGAAGAATCCCTCCAAGTACTTGGAAACTAAACATCATACTTTTTTTTCTTTTATTAGTGCATTATAATTATATATAATAGTTGGGTTCATTTTGACAAAGTCATGCATGCATGAAATTTGCTTTCTTTCACCTCATCCCTCCTCCTATTCTTCTTCCTCTATTCTAGTAGTCTTCCTCTACTCATTTGTTTACTTAGTTTTGACTGGAGCTTTATGGATATACATAAAGGTATATTTATGCATGAGTAGTGTAATTTTGACAAATTCATTCCACATTTTCTCCACATTTCCATCCCTTATCCCTCCCTCTCAATCTCCTTTTCTGCTGGTCTTCTCTATTTATGATATTTGACTACCCTTTTATTCTCATATTTTGCCCTAGCTTCCACATATGAGATAAAAGATTAAACACTTGATTTTCTGAGTCTGTCTTATTTCACTTAGCATAATATTCTCAATTCCATAATTTCAATTTTAATATATGTAGGATCTATATGTAGATGGCAATTGCTATAATTTCATTCGTCTTTATGGTTGAGTAAAATTCCATTGTGTATATACACCACATTTTCCTTATCCATTCATCTGTTGACAGGCATCTGGGCTAGTTCTATAACTTAGCTACTGTGAATTGCACTGCTACAAACAATGTTTGTTTTAAAATGTTTGTTTAAAAACAGCAAACTTTTTAAAAACCATGAGTCAAAAATATTTACAGGGGGAGTTAGAAAATATTTTCATCTGAATTAAAATATGACATAAAAATACATGATTTAAACACTAAAGCAGTGTTTAGAGGGAAATTTATACTTTAATACTAATAGTGGAGAGGTATTCAATGACTTCAACGTCCACCTTAGGAAATTATGAAAAAAAAGAAGGAAAAATTAAACCCAAAGAAGTAAAAGGAAAGAAATAAAAATAGAAACCAATTAAATTAAAAACATAAAGTAAATAGAGAAAAATCAATTGAGCCAAAATCTAATTCTAGAGAATATGAATAAAATTGATAAATCTCCAGTAAGATTGATCAGGGAAAAACAAGAGAAGATACAAATACAAATATCAAGGGAGGCAGTGGATAGCACCATAGATCCTACATATATTAAAATGTTAATAAGGAAATACTATGAACAACTTTATGGCAATAGATTTAATAATTTGGTTCTGGCCATGCAATAAGGCAAGAAAAAGAAATAAAAAGCATAAAGACTAGAAAAAGGGGAAGTAAAACTATAGTTTAAAATGATATAATCTTCTATGTAGAAAATCCTAGATAATCTATTTTTAAAAGGCTACTAGGAATTTTGAGTGAGTTTAGCAAGAATGTATGATGCAAAGTAAAATCAAGTATATTTCTACATACTGGTAATAAACAATACAAATTTTTCTTGTATTCATTTTATTTATTTTTTGAGATAAAGCCTCACTATGTTGCCCAGGCCGGTCTCAAATTGTGGACTCAAGTGATCCTCCCACTTCAGACTGGGACTACAAGCATAGACCACTGTGCCTAGCTCAGAAATTGAAATTTTGAAAATAATCTCCATAATACCATCCAAGACAAGAAATAGAAGTAAATTTGACAAAATATGTGGAAAACTTACACACTAAAAAAAAAAACATTATATTGGTCTTCATTAAAATTTTATCAATTATTTATTGCTTTTGTAACAAATTACTACAAATTTAGTAGCTTAAGAAAATGCAAAGTGATTATCTTCCTGTTCTGTAAGTCAGAACTGTGACAGGGTCTCCCTGGGCTAAGAATCAAGATGCCAGCAGGGCCTTTCTTTTTGGAGGTTGTAGGGGAGAAGTAATTTCACTCTGTGCTTTTTCCAGTTTCTGTCGGCTTCCTATATTCCCTGGTATGATCTCTTCCTCCATCGTCAAAGCCAATGGTCAGTTAGTCCTCACAGTACATCACTCTGACCTCCTTTTCTGCCTCCCTTGGCTTTTCAAGACGCTTGGGATGACTTTGGGCCCACCCAGATAATTCAGGATAATCTCCCTCTCTTAAAGTCAGCAGATTAACAATCTAAATTCCATCTACACTGCTAATTCCTCTTGGCCATATAAACTAATACATTCATAAGTCCCCAAAATTGACCTGTTGGAAATATTTAATTTAATTAATTTATTTCTTTATTTGGTGATGTGGTGGTAGAGGATGTTGTTCTGCCAATGATGAAAATTTTAATGTTTGTTCTCCAAATGACACCATTACATGCAATAAGGCAAGAAAAAGAAATAAAAAGCATAAAGACTAGAAAAATAAAAAGATAAGCCACAGGCCGGAAAAAAAAAATATTTGCAAAACATGTATTAAACAAAGGACTTCTATCTAGAAAGTATAGAGAACTCTTACAACTCAAGAAGAAGATGAACAACTCAGGTAAAAGATAGGCAAAGATTTGAGGAAACATTTTTCCCAAAGAAGATATATTGATGGCAAATAAGCCCATGGGAAGATGCTCAAAGCCATTAGACATTAGGTAAACTCAAATTAAAACCACAAAGAGATACTGCTACACACCCTCTAGAATAAATAAAATTTTAAAGACTGACCATCTCAAGGATGAAATTGAAATTATAGTGACAGAAAAGAGACAAGAGGCTCTCTGTAGACGGAGTCAGGAAAGAAAGGTGAGGAGGCATTAAAAAACTTTCAAAGTAATGGGTGTGCTATCAGTTGGTTGCTGTTTTTTTTCCATAACCCATTGCTACAAATTTAGCATCTTAAACAACATATATTTGCTGTCTCACAGTTTTTAGGGGTGAGGCATGCAAGCTTAGCTGCTCAAGGACCTCTCACAGGTCATAGTCAAGGTGTTGGCCAGGGCTCAGACTCATTTGAATGCTTGACCGGGGAAGGGTCAAGCATTCCACTGCCACCTAGTTGTTAAAAGGGTTATGTAAAGTTGTTGGACTGGGAGCCTCAATCTTTCTGGCTACTGCCTGGAGGCTACCCTCAGTTCTTTGTTATGTAGACCTCTCCACAGAACAACTCAGGATGTAGCTGCTCCCTTCACCAAAGCCAGTGAGAAAGAGAGTCTATAGTAGGAGAGAAACTACGATCTCACATAACCCAGTAACAGAAGTGATATCCCTTCAGCTGTGCTGTACAGTATTCTATTGGCTAGAAACAAGCCACAGGACCTGCCCACATGCATAGCAAGAGGTGGGGTAAACGGGGTGCTATCTTATAGTTATGTGTATATTCACCTACTTGATTGTTTCAATGGATATCAATATTTGTTAATATATTATAAATTGTGCATGTTAAAGCTGTGCATTTATTGCACATCAAGTATACCTCAATAAAATTGTAAAAAAGCTGACACACAAGAAACTTGGAAAGCTGGTTATAGAATAATACAGAAGAGCAAAGCACTCAATCCAGCCACGACAGAGGAGGCGGCCTTGCCCTAACGTATGAAAACTTGTTATGCAACGATCGTTACTAAGACAGTAGTATTGATACAGGAAGAGAAAAAACAGTCAGTGGAACAGACTAAAGAACGCAGAGATAGAGAGACCCACACGTGTGGAAACTTGATTAACAAAGAGGTTGTATTCTAAGCCAACAGGGAAGGGAAGGGCTTCTAACTAATGATGCAGACAACTGGGTATCCATATGGAAAAGAAAACTAAATTAGATATTTACCTCATAATTCTCACAAAAATAAATTTCAGGTGGAGTAGACACCTAAATGTTTCCAAGCAAAACACTTTAAAACTTTTACAAGAAAATATAGATGTATATTTATGCCTTTCATGTAGAGAAGAAATTTTAAACTATATATGAAATGTAAGCTATAAAAGAAAAGAATAGCCAATCTAATTGCCTTAAGATTATAATCTATACAACCAATACATCATCTATTAAATAAAAAGACAAAGGAGAAACTCTATACAATAGAACAAATGATTCATGTCCATATTATATTTTAAAACTCCTCAGAATTCGTGAGACAATTATAAGCCCAATAGACAAATAGGCAAGTGATAAAAACAGATCATTCACAGAAGAGAAAGGCCTGAGTTTTGTATATTTGGAAAGATTCTCAACTTTACCAATAATCAGTGTCACATATTTTAGAAAATTCATGAGTATTTATTTCCATCATTCAGGAACAATTTTGAAGTTTGACACTGGCAAGGAAGTGTTTTAAAAAATGTGAATTCGTTCACCCCTACTTGGAATGTACCTGGTAAAACCATTTTGGAAAAATGATTTGGCAATGTTTAGTAAAGTTGATGACATACAGAGCTTATTCTTCAGCTAGATACATATTCTAAAGAAACTCAGACAATTGCATTGAAACACAGAATTTATTTCAGCAATGCTTTTAATAAAATTCTGAACATACATCAAGAAAATAAATGAATAAATTGTATGTTCATATACTAGGATACTACATAACAATTAAAAGGAAAGAAACTAAAGTTATTCATCGCAATATGCATAACTCAAAAACATGATGTAGAGAGGAAAAGAGAAATTTGCAAGCTAAAACATTAATATTTATATAAATTTAAAAACATTCAAATAAATGCTAAATGTATAATCGAACTATAAATACATTCATAGGAATAATGTGCTCCATATGACTATAATGTTGTCTCTGGGAACTACTGGGAAGTGAATAAAATCAGGAAACAGCTCATTGTGGGGTTTAACTGCCTCTGCTAAGTTGCATTTGCAATACATGGTATGACATGGCAGTTAAAGAGTCTAAAATTCGCCAGCCTGAATTTAAGTCCTGGTTCCATTTGTTACAAACTATATGACCATGAACAAGCTTCTAGGACTCTCTACGCCCCGATTTTCTCATCTATGAACTAGAGATGCTAATCATACAGCTTCCTATAGAGGCTGATTGAATTCCATGAACCAGCATCATGTTGACAGTAATGTCAACAACAATATAAGCATTAGCAATAAAAAAAAACAAGATCTGAATTACTATTAGTCCATTTTTTGTGTTACCATAATGAACTATCTAAGGCTAGGACTTTATTAAGAAAGAGGTTTATTTGACTCATAATTTTGGATGCCGAAAATTCAAGATCAGCCCCATGGATTTGACCTCTGGTGAGGGTCCACTTGGCTGCGTCACATCAAGGCAGATGGCATCATAGCAGGAGCACATGTGAGAGGGAGAACTAGCTCATAAGGCAAGACAGAAAGCCAGAGTGGACAGGGTACAGGTTTGCTCTTTCATAACAGTTTTCTCTGGAGAACTAAACAAGGGTCCCATGAAAACAACATTAATCTCTTCTAAGGGCAGCGTCCCCAAGGACTTAAACACCACTCACTAGACTCCATCTCTTAAAGGTCCCACGACCTCCCCATTGCCACACAGAGAATCGAGCTTCCAACGCAAGAACCTTTGAGGAACAAACTACATCCAAGCGATAGCACTAACTGTGCAGAAATGTAAAGACTTTTGAAAGTAGTGTTACCCCTTCTCCATCCTAAAACCATGAGGTTAAACAAAGCAGGGCAGGTACCTGGGATAACCCAGAGTACAGAATGGGGAAGCCGGAGCAGCAGGAGGGGCCACCCATGTGGCCGGAGGGTAGCTTTTTGTGGGTGTCAGGCGATGAGCAGGGTAAAAGAGGAAATGCTGGCGTGGAGAGTCGGAGCCTAGCATGGTGAGCAGGGTCCTCATGCAGGGGGATAGCCCCCAAAGGTGTTGGTCCCTAGGACAGTGAGGGGGGCACTCACCTGGGTGTCAGAGTCCAAGTAGTGTGAGCAGGGTTTGCACTTCATAGAGCAGCTGGGACCCACAAACCTGCACACGGTGACAAGATAGCCTGAGACAGTGCTGCCCAATGGGGACGTCAGAGCCTGGGCAGAATGAGGTCACTGATCCCTGGTCTCGACTCACATAAACAAACAGGAGCACGGCTGGCAAGAGGGATGAGAAGTGGTTACTTGCTAGGAGACTGGATCCAAGAAGAAAGTATTTTGATTATAATGGGAACCATGTTTCTCTGTGCTAGAGAGAGGGAGTGCAAGAGTGGAAAAGGAGAAAAGTGGAAACAGCCCTGTGGTGTTGGGTTAGAACAGAAGGTCCCGGCAAACACACACGTAGGTCCTAGGTCTGTCCGTGGAAAGGACACCCCTGTAGCAATGAGCACACTTGGCAGCCAAATTGAAGCTTCTAAATACCATTTGCCACTAGTAGACACCAGGGCTCTCTGAAAAAATGACTGCTTTCAGGGATGGAGCAGAGACCTGCAGAATGAGCCTAGAAGACGTCCTGCCACAGGCAAGGAAGTGCTCAAAGAGAGATAGGAAGGTGCCACAAGGACACAGAGGGCAATTTGTATTCAAATTAGAGAACATTTAGGGGACAAGCCACATTCAAAATATATAATGTTAGTAACAGATTTTAACTTACTGAGTCAAAGGGGAATCAATGAGTCTGAACCAAGTGTCAGCAAAACAGCCTGTTCCCTGATTTCAATGAGCACAGCTAAGAATAGGGGGATTTGGGGTTTGTTTTGATTTGGGTTTTGGTTTTTTGTTTTTTGTGTTTTTTTTTCCAGAGTTGGGGATAAGGAATATTTGCAATCAATTTGAAAATAGGGAACAAATTCAAGTCATGTATTCTCCCTCCTCCAAACAATTTTGTTCTCATCTGTAGACCTGCATTACAAAATACGTTGTCCTCAATAAATTACTATATTTTTAATTTCCCCAGTGAAAATTTGGTGGACTTTTTTTTTCCCTCTCTCTTGTTATAAAAGTACTTAGGTAGCCTAGATTTTGACCCTTAGACCTCAAAACCTAAAATGCTTACAATCTGATTGCTGATCCCTGTGTCTCAACAAACATAAATGTATAAATAAATGGGAAATTTTTGTGTCTAATGAAGAGTGGGATATTTTAATAGTTTTGAACTATTTGTCCTGCAGAATACCTTTAAGTTACAAGGGGAAAAGGAAAACATCATAGTGGAAAAGCCTAGAAGACAGCAACCGAAGTGATCAAAGCAAACATCTTCAGTAATGGGACAAACTGTGACGGAGCACCTCCTGACAGGCTGCAGTGAGAAGAACACAGAACTCTCCTGTGACCTTCCTGCCCAAGAGACATAAACTGAATCTAACCAGGGGGAAACAGACCGATCCACACTGAGGGACCTCTGTCAAATAATTGGACTCTGATCTTTAAAAGTGTCAAGGTCACAAAAGTCAAGAGAAGACTGAGAAACTGTTCTAGCAGAAGAGACTAAAGAGACAAGACGGCCAAATGCAACATGTGATTCAGAACTGAATATACTTTCTGGAAAGGAGATTTGGGGACAGATTGCAAAATATTAATGGGGTCTGCTGGTAAATGGGTGGAAATGGAGCACATCCTGCTAAGTGAAATAAGCCAGACTCAGAAACTCAAAGGTCTGATGTTTTATCTCATATGTGGAGGTTGGAGTAAAATGAGAGGAAAGGAGGGAGGGGTAGGATATCATAAAGATACAGGGAAGATCATTAGCATAAAAGGAGATCCGGAGGCTGAGAGGAGGCATGGGCAAGGGGAGGCAATGCAGAATGAACCCTTAAAAAAATCATGTTATGTGCATAGAGAGATGTACCACGGGGAATTTCTCCTCTATGTATAAGTAAAAATAACCAATCAAATATAAATAAATAGACAAGTGAAAGGAAGTCCAGCAGAGTAGAGAAAGGAGAATGGGGGAGGACAGGAGGGAAAGGGGGAAGACTGTGAACTGAAATTGAATCCATGCATGTATGATATTGTCGGGATGAACCCAACCACAGTTATGTATAATCATAAAGCTCTAATAAAAAAAAAAATTACTGGGGTCTGGGCTTTCAAGGGTGATGCATGCCATCACTAGTTTCCTGATTCCTGTGGTGGTATTGTAATGATGCGTTATGTTGTAAAATGTCCTCGTTTGTAGAAAATACACATGAAATTCTTCAGAGACACTGGAGCATTAGTGGGCAATTTACTCTTAGTAGTTAAAAGGTGGGGGGAAGGGAGCTTTGGTACTGTTTTTGCAACTTCTCTCTAAATCTGAGATTATCTTAAACAAAATGTAAGGTTTTGATAAAATTTGAGAGTTTTCTGTTATATTCATTTTCCCAGGCTCCCTTAAAGTTCTGGCCAATGAGACCTCAGCAAGACTCCAACCCTGACTCTTCTTCCTTCTTTCTGCCTGGAACATGGGTATGGTATCCACATGCAGAGTATCTGGACTTTACAACATAGAGGTATAAGGATAAAGAGGAGGGTCCTTATACTAAAGAAGGAAAAGAGGAAGCTCAAAAGATGGGGGGGGGGTGCTGTTCATGGCCCTTTGCCCTAATTCTTCCATGTCCAAGTGGCCTGACAATTACTCTGATGACTTACTCTTCTTTCTCAACCCAAAAGCTTTATTTATGTCACACTACATCATATAGACTCAGTTATAGATAGACATGGGAACATGTAACAAGATGCTAAGAGGCAAATCTTTCTCCCTGAAAAGCCCAAAGGCTTAGCACAAAGCAGGAGGTGCAAAGTGACTCCAGATTCCAAAGTGAGATTCTAAGCCTTCCATGCAGTATATGCAAAAGAGATATCTAAAAACACATGTTACAACTCTAAGCACATCAACCACCTTGCGCCTATTAAAGGTTTGAGACTGAAGGGAAGACAGAGAGAGAGAAAGAGAGAGAGAAGAATGTGGTAGAAGAGAGAAGCTTGCTTTTCCATCAAACCAAGGGACTGGTAAGGAGCCACCTGGCACAGCCCTCAGAACTTCAAAGATATAGAAGGCAAGAGGCTATAGCTGGGCTAGCTGCCTTGGGCTAGCATAGGAGAGAGATTGTGTTAGGACATAGCTCAACTCCCATGATAACAGGACCTAAATGCTGGTGGGAACCTAGAATACAGATGGTGGCCTGGGGCTCTCTATAAAGAGATTGTGCCCATGGTAAACACTTATAGGGATCATGGTGCCCAAACAAGAGTCAATGTGGTGAGGACCAAAGTGTGCGCAGGGGCTACAGGAAGCATGGCAAATGTGCAGCTGGAGGAGAAGCAGAGTCTGCACCAAGACTCTGTCCTCAGAGGGAGGCAGCAGGGACATTCCCAAGAGACCCCCTGTGAGACCAGGGAGGAGAAGTCAGTTTTCAACCCCTGCCAAGGTCAGCAAATACTAATACTACTATCTGTCGAGTGAGACCTTTCCTGTCCCTTGCATCTCCTCCCTGGTCAAGCAACAGTGCTGGAGGATAGGAGGCAGCCTGGTAAGGGGTGGGGGGATATGAGAGGCATAGATGGGAGAATAGAGAACAAGTTCCCACCATCGATCCTGCCCCACTGCAGCCACCGGATCAAACAGACAAGGACTGAGAGAGAATTTGTAATAGCCTAAGGCACTTGGAGTTTGAACCTGATAGAAAGGAAATAACTGATGTCCCAGGAGAGGGGATAACGCAGGAACAAGGGTGCTGCAGAGACAGGAGGAAACAGGGTCCATCCAATGGAGGGGAGCAGGAGCAGGGGCTGATCACGCACTGTAGCTGGGAAATGAGGATGTGAATTGACCAGGGGTGGTAGCTGGATCTCCAGGCTGTACAGAACCTGCAATGGGGCAGGCTTGGTCCACACCACTGTGGTTCTCCTCTAGCCTATCTGCTTTCTTGGGAATGCTGTGGAATAAGCACCCTATCTAAGGTGAGGGGTTTCCTGGGTGAGTGTGTTAGAGGAAGACAAGGACAGTGCACAAGAGGATGACTATGCTGAAGGGTCTTAGAATCCACATTGGGTTAGAAAGAAGGAAGTGAAGGCAGGAGCAGGTGAGGGACACTAAGATATCAGGGACAACACAGTCAAGGTCCCAATGAGGATGATGAATTATGGGAATGACTGTGACTTGTAGACGGCCAACACAGACAATTCTAAAATGGAAGAGACCAATGATCTATCCACACCATGCACTTTTTCTTCCCCATCCTCTAAACTCTTCCTTTCGGACTGTCTGTTGTTCTGACCCTGCTCTCCCTGGGATGTTCTGGGCACCCTTCAGCAAGCTGCTGGAGCTGTGAACTTTACTCCAATTCTCGGCCCTGATGAGCCCTTAATTGGATCTCCCCATATCGGCTTTCATTCCGACTGCTCTTTTGTCCTATAAATCATCACTTCTTGACCTGTGTACTTTTAGTAAAGTTCAGTAATTTTTCAAAAGCTCAGAGGCCAGAAGTGGGTGTGTAGCCTATCTTGACCACAGTTGGATAAAATCTTCTCTCTCTCTCTCTCTCTCTCTCTCTCTCTCTCTCTCTCTTTCTCTCTCTCTCATTTAAGAATGTTTCCCATGAGAGGGTTTTTGGGGAAGCAAGAAGTATCCCAATTCCATCAGGTAGAGTTCAGAAAATCAGGGAAAAGCTTACAGTCACAGACCTTCTAGAACCTTCCAGCTAATATGGCAAAGAGCTGAGAGCCTGAGACTCTAAAATTGCCACTCTTCTTAAGCACAGTGGTGTCAATGGGGAAGAGCTAGACATTCTCAAGTTATTTTGACTATAAACTGAAGTTTACACAGTTCGGAGCTGCCTGGCCAGATGGGACCTGCTCACCTGTGTGTCCAACTATTCCCGTCAGGGACACGTGGTTGGTAGAACCACAAAAACGCACAGTATTTTTCAACCTCTGTTCCTGCCTGAGCAGGTGTCCACTCTGCCTTCTGAAGACAGACTCTCATTAAGAAATGGAGCCCTCTCTGAACCTCCCGTAGTGATGTGGCTTTGGCTTCGGATGGGAGTGGTTTCATATGGACACATTCGTTCTTTGACTCTAAGTAAAAGAGGGACTGTGGCCATGGAGCTCTGGAACCAGCCCATGCTGGCTCACAAGAGCTGACTGTTAAAATTTTTCCAGAACTTTGTGAACTGGCCATTCAAGGCATACATCATTTGACATTAAATTATATAAACTTACCATTACCTCACAATAAAAACAAAGGTTCATGAATACTCAAAACTCATCACTTGTTAGTTATGTGCACGACAGTTTATTAGTATCTGTGCTCTTCAGCTTACGGCCCCTGGTTGAAATCGTATAGAATGGAGAGCGACTGCACATCTCTTCCTAACTCTGGGGTCAGTGACTTCATCTTAGAAATCAGCACCCCACCCTGTTCCCACAGAGGGCACTGTGGGACTCCAGGGGCTCGGGGAAGTGGATTAACAGGCCGCGGCCTCGGTCCACCTCAGGAGCCTGCATCTTCTCCCTGCAGCCTCCTCCGGCAGGGAGAGGGTGGTGCTGCGTTTACTTACTTGAAGGGCATCTTGGCCAGATGGTCTCCCTCAGACAGCGGTGCTAAGGAGCTGGCTAAGGAAATATTTTCCCAACTCTGCCTGGCTTCCTTTTCAAGAGGAACAAAACTGGTTCTGAGACACGCAGCCAGTAGGTAAGTAAACAGAGCAGCTGTGATGTGAGTTCCAGCTGAAATACAGAAGACTTAGGAGTCTGGTTTGTATAAAGAGAGAGCTTATGGATTCAGGTTTTCCTCCTTCCTGCCCTCCCGTCTCTCTCCCACAACAGGAGCCTGTCTGTTGGCGTCGCCCTCCCCGCTGCCCCAGGGACGTAACCAGCACCTGGCTGTTCCTTGGCTCTGGTACAGAAGCAAGTTGCTGCTCTCTGGACACTTGTTTCCAACAGGGGAGCTCTTTACCCCTCTGTTCATGGTCACATCACCTCGCCTCATGGGACTCCCAAGGGTCTACTGTTCTGAGCTAGAATAACCCCCTAGCCCTACTCCACTCCAAGTCAGGGCATCTGGTTTGAGGGCCAAAGACAAAGACGGGGAACAAGCAGGTTTAGGAATTCAGCTAGATTTCTGACCCTCCCTGAAAATAGGTGATTCCCTTTCCTACCCCCAAATTTAATTTGTCATAAAGATGCACTGTGCATGTTCACTCTATATTAGTATATGCCCGAGACTCTGCAGAAATGGCTCTATTTATCAGTTTCTGTTTGGTCACATGTATATGTTAGGGTGTGGGTTGTTGTGAACCTGAATGCTTGCATCTGTGTGTGTGTGTGTGTGTGTGTGTGTAGGCAGCCTGTGTGAGTGTCATTTTGGAGATGTGTCCGTGTTGGAATGTGTATAGAATGATACGGGTGTGGTTGTGTGTTCCTCTGTCTGCTTTGCCATATGCAGACGTGATTGTGTGTGTGTGTGTGTGTGTGTGTGTGTGCGCGCGCACAGGGGTGAGTCTCCTGCCTTTTGCAAGCTTGATTGAAATACCTGGAGAACATCATCATCTTCTGAAAATACAGGAAATGAAAGACTTTAAAGAAATGATCTGAGAACAAAAAAAAAAAAAAAAAAAAAGCAAATTACACACTCTTACATGTACTTTTCAAAAAAATTTATTGTGTTCTCCCAGACCTTGTGTGTAATGGGAAAATTACCAAATACTTGCAGTTTTCTCCTACGATAGAATTGTTGACTTTTCAAGGGGAGGGTTCATCACTGGGTTTAAGGTAAAAGCACTTTGGAGGGAAGGTTGACTGGTGGGGGGAGCAGAGAGGCTGGCGCCCGGGAGGGGCAGGATGGGCGCATCCGGCCTCCCTTGATTCTCCTCAGCTGCTGCCCTCTGCCTGAGAGCACCTCAGCCTGCTTCCCACGTCTCTAGCTGTGAATCCATTTTGCACACAAAAGAGGGGCCATGCCCTTCTTCTTTTTGAGGACAGAAAGACAATAAGCAGACATGAGATCTCGTGTAGCAGAATGAGGTCAGAACCAAGGGAAAAATGTTTGCTTTTGTAAAGGCCGTGAGAGTCGCTAAAGGCTTCCTGAAGTGCATGTGAAGCTTTTCTGGGGGATTCTAAGAACAGACTCAAGGCTCTCTCAGTTGAATTAGAATTAGGCTCATGGAGAGTGGGATGTGGTGGCACATGCATGCCTATGGCCCTAACTACTCAGGAAGCTGAGGCAGGAGGATCTCAAGTTCAAGGCCAGCCTGGGCAACGTAGTGACACCCAAATAAAATAAAATTAAAATTAATCTCAAAATAAAATTAAAAGGCTGGAGATGTAACTCAGAGGTAGGGTGCTTGCCTTGAGGCCCTGGATTCCATCCTCAATACCCCACCACACCCACACACACAAACAAACAGAAAGAAAGAAAAGAATTAGGATGATGGAGGCAAATATATTCAGCAAGCTAACCTCTGGAAGTTTTAAGAATATAACAACTAATGTTTGGGGTTATTTATTATAATAGCATGGATCAAAGGCTTTTTATGTCTGCTCATTGAACTTCCACCACAACTGTGTAAGTGCCGCAGTCTGGGTGGGCACAAAATCACTAGATTCAAACAGCAATTCTTTATTCCCGAACTCACACCGGCCCTCTACAAACACGTTCTGGGGAAATCCACGTTCTCTGCCCAAATACTCTCTGAATCCTGTGAGAACTCAACGGGAACTCCAGGAGCGGGCACACCTGAGGCAGCAGGATACGCCCTATTCCCAGCAGGGTACACCTTAAGCCTGGAACCGCCCTAAACCCAAGGAGAGCCCTAAACCCTGATCCGCCCTAAACCCGCATCCGCCCTGGTCCTTGAGCAAGGTCACCTTACATGCAATGTCACTGCAAATGACCTGGGCAAGTCCATTTCCACGAGTCCTTCCTCTAAGCAACATGGGGTACGCTGGCAAGGAAATTGTCATACCTACTTGGCTAATGGCTCTCAGCATGTAAGGGCAATTATTATCCTTAATTCACAGATGAGGAAAATGAGACACAGAGAGGTGGTAACACTTGCTCAAGGTCACACAGCTAGTAAATGTCATGCCCAAATTATACAACTCCAGAGTCCCTGCTGTTAGCCATTAGGCTATCCTTGTCCTGCCAGCTGAGCTCCAGGGCTCTCTGTGTCACTTCAGAGAAGTTAGTGTCTCTTCCTACCACTCACATATAGAGGACAAGGGCTGAAAGGGGTGACTATCAAGGTTCCTAACTACCTGCTGTGTTGTCAGGTGTGTGCATTCATTCCATGAACAGCCAAAGCTAGAAGGGAACCTTGAGGTCACCTGTCCTCATAGGTTTGAGGTTGGAAATTGTAGTGCATAAAAACTGCCAAGCTCCTCGGTTGTCACAATCAGAAGCTGTCCTCAATCACGATGGCTTGACACTGGTGTAGCCTCTGCTTTGCTGTTTCCCATAGAGTCACAAGTGTATCTTAAGCAAAGCCTGCCCTGCCCACCTGATTCTGTCTCCCTGGACAGAGTGGGCCAGAGGTGGCCCAGGGGCACCCGGCTCAGCAGACCCCTGAGGTGCTCAGGTGCTTGCTCTCAGGATCCCGAGGGGAACTACAGGGAGAAAGAAGTGGTTAGCAGTGAACGCTGAAATGGAAACATAATAGACAGAGAGGGGAAAGGCCATGGTGGCCACGAGCAAGATTAGGTTATTCGGGAACAGAAACCCAGAGTGAACAGAAGGTGCAAGGAAAAGAAGACACACAGAGAAGTGACGACACCCTGGTAAAAAGAGAGATGGAACATGCGGCTGAATCTCAGCGGCCTCCTGACTCAAGTTCAACCCAAAGAGGTGGGTAAGCTCCTTGCAGTCTATAGGCCTATTGAGGATACCAGAATTTTCTACTGATTCATGCTTTTAAAATATTGTGTTAGAATTCAATATCAATCTTGTTCTGCTTTATGTCCCAAAATGGCATTCAGGGTAGAGGAAAAATTAGTAATGGTTTTGCATCACATGAGGCCAATTTTATCTGTGCCCGTAATAAGCAACCACCTCTCACTTATAGTAGTAGTTGTAACAAATTCAGATGACTGTAGTGCTTTACTTCCCTGAAAAAATTATAATATGCAAATTTAGTTTTTCACCTATGAATGTCATCCATCACATATGTGGCAGTGGGAAAATGAATGAGGACTGCAGGAATAAATGATCTTAGTTAATCTTCATATCTCTCCAGGGTGGATATTCTTCTGTGCCATTTCACAGATAATCAAAGATAATAAAATATTAAAGAGATTACCAAAGATCCTGTGGCTTGACCGTGTCTCAGGCAGCTACAAACAGATCTTGATTTCAGGTAACAGCAGCCTGAGGAACTAGAGATTCTGAAGGTGTCCTCTAGGAAACTGCTAGATCCTGCACAGAACATGATACACATTTTAATGTCAGGCTCGTAGTATATAACTCTACAAGAACCAAAAAGACTCCCAAAACCATTTGAACTAAAGCCAGTGCTATGGATGATAAGCATGAGTGAAAGGTGAGGGTTACTCAGAGGACAAATGCTGACTCAGGAGACTAAGCCTGCGCCATCAGCACAGCAGCAGAACCGAACCCAAGACTTTGAGGGTAAACCACAGATCCAATTAGGGACAAAGTCGTCTCTGGTCAGGAGCACCCCTAACTTATAGCAGAAGTAAGAGTAAATTATCACTGAGAAGAACATCTTCATTTTAATTTCCCCAGATTTGTCAAAGATTAAAATCAACCAAATATGAGCTCAAAATCAAAGTTCACCATACACACCCAAAATTAACTGCCATAGCGAATTTAGCCCGCACTAACCTGCAAGGGTTTTGAGTATTGAAATAAGTGGTACATAATTTCAATTCCTGTTGTATCAAAAGTTTAAAGAAATTCATCAATAGAGTGAAAAATGTGAGCACAAAAGTAGAGAATTCCAGGAATGATCATGCATATTTAAGAAAGAACCAAAAAGACATTGCGAAGGTGAAGGGAAGATATATTCCAGGCCTCCAAAGCTCTCCCTCTCCGTTACACTGCTGCTGCCATCTTCCAATAGCTCTAGATCTGATATTGTATTTGAAAGGTCAGTGACTCACCCGAGATGGAGATTCAACCATGAGATTTTACTGGGGGGCTGCCCAAAGGGGAAGAAAAGGAGAGACAGAGAGCAGAGAGAGGAGAGGAGGAGGGCAGAGAGAAAGAGAAAGAGAGAGGAGAGAAAGAAGAAGAGGGCAGAGAGCGCCAGCTTTCAAGCTTTGGCTTAAGGAGGGTTGCTTAGACGACGTGGCAGGTGCTGATTGGCAGGGTGACTCAGGAATGGCCAGCGGACACTGTGTCCAGTGGGGATTGGTCCAGAAAACTTTTGAATTTGGCGCTTTTCTGCTGGCGCCCTTCGGAAAGGACAGGGAGGGGTGAGGGATTCCGTGATGTTCTCTCGAGAAGGAAACTTAACTTCGGAGGGGGGGTCTCCCACACACCCAACAGTATTACAATAATTCCTTTCCAGAAAAGTCTTCTGTTTTCTTCCTGCCTCAACTATTACTTCCAAAGTCAGAACATTTCTGCAAAAAAAAAACCCTGTCATTTATATTGGCTTATATTTGAGGGCAATCCAGAGCCTGGATCCTTGGAAGCTGTCCCAAATGAAAAGACCCAGAGACTAAAACATCACCCATTGTATCCTGGTGGCAAGTCTATAACCAAGAAGGGAGGTGGGAATGAGCAGTCTTCCTTTCTGGGAGACTTTTGTGCTCCCTCAGAGACCTCAGCTGGGTCAACACCGTACCTGATACCATGTTAATAGAGTTTCAGAATCTGTGAGCACAGCACCGATAAACTCAGTGTCCCCTAGGCATGGGACCTGGCTGGGCTGGCCTTCCATTTTTTTGCAAGGTCAGAAATTATTTCACAGTTCACTTGACTCCATTTCCCTTTGGACTGGCACTGAAATAGCTTTTAACTAAAGGCTTCTTTTCCCTTGAAATACACCAAACTCTCATCTCAGACTCTGGGCCTTAGATCTCCTACCCGGCTCCCCTCCCTCCCCTGAGACCCAGCACTGAAGGCTGATGGATTTGCTTAACCTTTGTTAATACAGATTTGAAAGGCAGCCGCCTCTCCTCAGCTAACGTCAGGATTCCTTTGTGTCCCTCCTCTGGGACCGGTGTTCTCCCAAGGTCTTCTCTGGCTCTCCTCCACAAGGGTGCCAAGGTCTTCCTCTTGGCAGAAAATGCAGGAAACACAGGAACAACAACAAAAAAAAGAGGAGTCCAAGTAGAAAGTTTACAAAAAGGAAGAGGAGGTCAGGATTCTTGGCATTCAGGAGCCTGAGAAGCCAGTACAAGGTTGGCTTTGTCCCTTTATATCAGTGTCTCAGCCTCTCCCCATGTCTCACGCCCTCTCCCTCCCTCTTTCCTTGCCTCTTGCCCAGCCCAGACATCAACCCTGCCATCTCTGACCTCTCTTCTTCTCTCTGGACCCCTGGACCTAAAGGCTTAATCCCTTGCTCTGTCTTACGGTTCCTCCCTCCCTCTACTCAAGGCCCCTAAGCCTTAAGCCCCAGCAAGTCCTACTTCTCCTGGTATTAACTAAGACAACACCAATGGCTGTCATGTACTTAAAAACATAGATAGTTCAAATAGGATAGAAACGTATTCTTTGCTCACACAAAGTCTCCAATGGATCTGACTGGCAAGCAGCTCTCTTGGCAGTAGCGGCCAGCACGTGGGTTCTTTCTGCTCTATCACTTCTCCATCTTCCTCCCCTGGCTCCCAAGGTGGGAGGAGCAAGGACAGTGTGGGAGAGACTTTATGGGCCAGGCCTGGAGGTGCCAGTTAGCTTCTCGCATCCCATTGGCTAGAACCCAGTAGCATGGCCACAGGGAGTCCTAAGGGAGGCTGGGAAATGTAGGGTAGCTGTAGGAGGAAGAAGAAGGAAGGGGAGGAAGCAGTCTCTCTCCCCCACTATATTGCTCTCACTTTCCTGATATGCCTACAGCATCTCCATGAGTCAGTTAAAGCTGATTCTACTGCGAGGATACTTTGTTGTTTTGTGCATCTTTCTGGAAGATGCTCTGGGTGTTTTGTGCATCTTTCTGGAAGATGATCACTGGGTGTCCCCTCCATACCAATTTCAAGCACAGCGTAGTAGCTCCCTTGGCCACTCCAGCAAGAAGTGGGTCTTGGGAGTCGGGATTGACTAGTGGAGAGAGGGTGTGGTGGCAATGGCCCCATGTTTTGACCATCCAGCTCTACAGCTCTATTTCCCTGCTGACCGTGTGACCTCAGTGGCTGGTGCCATCAGCCTAGAGGCGCATCACCTTTATATCACTTCCACCCAGCCACCCCCAGGATGTCACTCCCCCTTCCTTTCCTAGTTGAACCCCTCTGAAGCAGCCCCTATGTTCCTAGTTCCTCGTCCATCTCAGTGGACTTGCAGAGCAGAACTGTGTAGTATGAGGTTAATCAGGGAGAAGAAGCAGATCACCAGAGGCCTTCAAAGGTAGCCCTGTGACCCAGACTACGTGGAGCGTGTGGCAGGAGGCAGACAGGATGCAGGAAGTGGCCTGCTGGGGTGAACAGGAAGAGCAATGGCCTGCGGTAGAGGCTGAGGGCAAGGAGGGCAGCAAGAAGTCCTCAGTCCCAAGAAGGAGTGCAGGGCTTATCTGGATCAGAGGCCCCTTCTCTCCACCCTGCCACTCCCAGGCCCACTAAGACTAGTGCTAGAAACTGACGTGATGGTGTCAAAGTCGCATTTGTGAACTTGGCCTCCTCACACCCCTCTGAAGATCATCATCACCCGCATGGACCCCTTCTACATCCCGTCAAAGTATTCACATTCCTTCCAGAGGATTAATGAGATGCAAATACATTCAAATTCCTTCCCCAGATGTGCTTCTCTAAGGAGACAAAGTTCTCAGGTTATGAATTAACCCATCATCTCTTATTATGCTGAGGGACAGGAACCACAGGACCAGAACTTCAAGGCCCCAAGCCTGAAAGGGGAAACAAATGGCCTAGGCAATGTCACGGTCATTGGGTTCATCAGAAACACCTGTGGAGATTGTTAAACTTACAGGCACGAAACGACTGAATTGGAATCTCCAGGGGCAGATTCCCCCAAGATGCCACAAGTGATCCGGATGCACACAGAAATTTGGGGACTCTAGGCAGAGGGGCCAAGCTCTATGGAATCTGAGATGACACATACTCCAGAGAGACACAGATACCAGAATGCTATAACAGGCAGAAGAGAAAGAGAAGTAGCCATGCTAACTGGCAGTTACAAACCACCGTGTCTGCACCAGGTGCTATTTAAGAGCTTTATGGGCTTTAACTGAGTTCCTTCTCTCAGGAGAAGTAGGTACTACTTAGTGAAGTAGGAGAGGGAAATTGACAGCAGCCAGGGACTCTGGGGAAGAAATAGAGGGCTTTTTACAGAACCTATCCTAGGAACAGAAAATGCTTCAAGGGATTGATTTGCAGGTCTAAGGCACCAGCCAGCCCAAGGCTGGTTCCCCCAGCCTTGCTACTTGAGCAGGTGGCATGGAAGGGTGGCCTGCCCTTTGCTTCTCTCCCTTGCCACCTCTGTTTGGATCCCAGAAGCCCAGAGGCCAGAACCTCAGCCTCAGCCTGCCAAACAAGATTTGTCTGGATCCTGCATTCTAATTGGCTTCCCTCTGCAGTTCCAGGGACTTCATTGTGAGCCCAACACGACCTCTTCTGTCCTCAGATAGGAATGTGCACAGGCTTGTCGCAGAAACCTGGGACTGCCCAGAGGACAGCAGCTGGAGCACAGGGGTGCCTGTGTTGACACAGGGTTGTCTTCTGAAGGAAGCTCCAAAATCAGGAGGCCCAGCCAGGGCCACTGAGGTCAAGAAGGCAGAGGTATCTCATGAGTTTCCCCAGTGGAAAACCAGGTGTCCGGACACGGGATGGAAAAATTAATGGATCTCCCAGATCTTGCTATTTTCTTTTTCTTCTGAATTCGGACACTTCCCTAATGACTTGTCCAGGCCTGGCCTCACAGCCTGGATGGACAAGGTTAGGACAGGAAGGTCAGCATTGCCAATTTCCAACAGGACTCAGGAGCCCCAGGAAGTCAATCATTCTTCTTCCCTGAATAAGCCAATTCAGGCTGCCCCAGAGGCAGACTGCCATTCCAGCAGGGGCCACAGCGCAGTCCCATGTCAGAGTCCTGGTTCTGAGCAGGAAGGACTTAAGGTGTTCAAGCCCAGTGCTTAGGACAGTGCACCATGTCCCCTGGCTGTTCTCGCACCCTGGCTTCAGGTTCCAGCTCTGATAACCAGCTTCCTGCCTTGCTCATGAGGGCAGTTCCTTGCACCCAGAGGACTCAGACCTCTTTGCCAGTCACAGGGAAGCCTCCATCCATTGAATCCCTGCCTCTGGGAGCTGTCTACCATCCTGGCCCTTTTGCTGCTGCCCAGAGACAGCAAATCCCCCACAAAGTCCTCATGGTAGCTGTTTTCAATTGACCACATGACTCTTTCCTACTTTTTCTGTCGAAGCCATATTTTAAAATCTCCCTTGACATGGAACACTAGACAGCCACTACCAATCCTTTAGACCCAGCGTGGGAGCCGAAAGCCATTCGCCCTCCTTCCTTTTTCCATTTCTGCCCCATGATCCAAAGTCCTGCCAGGACCAAAAGTCCGTCAATGCACTGTGCAGCCACAATTCCTGATCACCTCGGCCTGTGTGTCTTACTTCTCAGCTGCATCCCACCTGCAGGACAAACAGACCACTCAGCTTTCAGACATCCAACTGCAAGAGTTCCTGAGCCGTCACCTGCTGCACCTCCACTGCCACGGCATCCAGCCTGCTGGGCCAGACTCTTCCCAGTCCAGCAGGTGGGTCCTCTAGCAAGGACGGTCCCCATCCCAGGGATAGATCCCTGCTCTTTCCTGTCTCCCCCACCCTATCACATTTCTCCAAGAAGTGCCCCAAATATGGCATGAGGCTTAACGATGCTGATTATGCTTTTAATTCCTGTTTCCCTCTCATCTCAGAGAGACATTTGCATTATTCTACTCATTTTAATAAGAGGGGAATTTTAAGGAGTAAGGAAAGTACAGGAGCTTATTGGGCTCCTCATGCAAAATGGGAAAACACTCCCTCCATGAGGCAGAGTGAAGTCCCAGACTGACCCAGACCACCAGCTGCATCCAGTTTCCCACCCACTTCAAAAGACCATTCACCTAAGGGACACACCCAGCTGTCACTCAGCAACGAAGTCTCATTCCATGCCTCTTTCGTAGTACTTGCTGCCAAATACAGAGATATAGCTCAATATGATTCTGCCCTGACCTAAAGTGGGCTCTAAGCCCTCCTCCTGAGGAACCCCCGGGAGGTCTGTCTTTGGGCCACACTGACCTAACAATGTAGAGCTAAGGGTATGAGCTTCAAAATCACCAACATGCTTGTTGAAATACAGATTCCTGGGCCCCACCCTATTCTAAGAATTCCCTAGATGAGGGCCTGAGTCTATTAAAACTCCCTGGACCAGTGGTCCCCAGAGCAACAGCAGTATCTAAGAACTTGCTAGAAATGCAAGCTCTCCCTCTGCACCCCCTATTCTCTGAGTCAGAGACTCCAGAGATGGGACTCAGCAGTCCCCATTTTATCAGCCTTCCAGGTGATTCCAATGCCCACCCAAGTCTGAGAACCACCCTGGGTATCTGAGTAGAGTCAAGTTCAAGGGCCACTGATGCAACCAGCTGTGTAAAACTCTGATTCCAACTGTGGACCCTTTGGGCCATACCAGCCTAGCTCAAGTGGTAGGGACATCTTTAGTCTTCTCTAGGTGACTGGCCTGTCGAGAGGAAAAGGCTAGAATAGACCGCTTCTCTGAGGCTGGAGATGTACCTGGCAGCAGTTCCTGCCGCTACGGGACAGCCAGCCAGGCAAGGGCCCTTCTGAAAGGCTCTATTCAGAGCTGCTTGATGAACAAACACTACCACTTTTTTCCTTTCCCCTGAACCTGGAGCTGTGACCAGAACCATCTGTAGTTTCGGTCGTGTAGTTTTGGTGGTGGCCCCAGGAAAGGGACCAGGCAAAAGAAGATTCATCCTGGGGAGCCAGGCCCTGCTGATGTCTTGATTTCAGACGTCTAGGCTCTAGAATTGAGAGAAAATGGATTTCTGTTGTTTTAAACCACTCAGTGTGGTCATTCATTCCAGTTATGTTAGGCAACTAATTCCTCCATCCTCCCCCAACCCGGAGCCCACTGGTGGCCTTCAATAAAATCTGGGCTGGCTCGGTTCCCATTGGTGCATTTTAGTCTCCTGTTATCTCCATGAAATAACAGTTTCCATGTGAATCATGCTTTATAATTTACCAGGCACTGACAATATCCTAGTTTTCATTTGATCCTCACTACCAACCTGAGGGTTTGAAGTCTTGTTAACCCACAATTTTTATAGAAATAGCTAGAGAGATTAAAGAGATTATCCTCTGAACTCATGATAAATAAGCAGAAGAAGCAAGACTGACCCTAAACACTCTGACTCCTTAGCCAGAGTTCTTTAAAAATATTTTTTGAGGGAAGTTTAATGACACATATGCACTTAAACTACACAAAACACAAATGCTGAGCTCAAGGAAAGCAACATAACCCACACAACCACCATCTGGGTCAGGCAGAGAACCTCCTCGCCTGCCTACCAGGTGCCCCCTGCCAATCACTCTTCCTTTCCTTCTCCCCAAGGAAATCACAATCTCCCCACAGGTGGGTGCCTTCCACTGGGCCATACAGCCCATTCTGGCCTCCATGTCTTTAAGAATCAATGGAGGCAGCAGCAAAGAGCCAGAAGGCTGGGTAAGTGCTAGGGAGCCCCTGAAGCTACATTCTCTAGGCCTCTTCCCTATCCCTTTCTTTAGAAAACTGCCAACTGGTTTTGACATTTCCAGAACCATAAAATCTGGGAGTAGCTGTCACTTTTTAAAAGCAGTGAAGCCATGACTTTTCACAAGAAGCAAGGGAAGTGGGGAAGGCAGAGGAAAAATGCAAATACGGGATGATGGATGGGTTAGAGAGACAAAACAATAATTACCAAGTCCCCAGGACAGCTGTCTACCACTTCTTCCTCCCAGAGCTGTCTCTGCTATCTGGCAGGGATCAGCAAGATTGGCTCCAAGATTAGGAGTTTGGCTCCTCTTGCCCAGGGGCAGGTCAAAGCCCAGAGCTTCTTGCTGATCCCTCCTGTGTGAGTTCATGACCTTTCCCTTCTCCAGGAGTCTGGGCTCCTACTCTTGGTGTGGGAGGACAGGACAGGAACAGGGGAGAGTAAGAGAATGGGAACTAGTCAGAAAGCTCCAGCCAGGAATCTGAGCTATCAGTCTTTGCCTGACTTCTGGGAAGTCACTTAGTGTCCTGGGCTGTAGATCCTGCCCTCTGAAGCAAGGGCAAAGGGTCAAGTCCCTCTGGGGTGGTGATGGGTTCACACTAATACAGACCTGAGACGCTCACTCAGGCTCCCAGATGAAGAGACAAGCGACAACTCCTTCTGCCAGGGGCCAGCCTCCAGATCACACGCCCTGGGCTACCCCAGGGAAGGCTCCGTGCAGCCACTTGTGCAGATGGACCTCAGGCAGGAAATCAAAGGGCTCTGGAGGGACCAAAGGAGCCCAGGGAAAATGACAGCTCAGCCAGCTCTCCGTTTGATTGTCCTCTCGCTTTTCCTTGGACCAGGTGTTTCAGGTCTTCCAGCTCCTGGGGAAATTCATACTCCTGGGATTGTTTTCTGGAGGATGAGTGGGTATGGGGGCGGGGTGGGGGGACCTGTGTTGGCCTGGGTTCCAAGAAAACCGGCTTTACAGATTAGGAATGGGAAGCCCTCCAGAGTCCTGATTCAGCCACTGAGAATGTGCCTGAGCAAGTCACTTCCACGTGGGCCTCTACTCCTGTGTTTGATAATAATGACAACTTTTTTGTTTACTAAGCACAAATGAGGTGCTACAAACTGGGTGTTCAGTAGCTGCCCTGTCTACCTCACATGAATCCTGTGAAGATCAATTACATACTTCTTCAAAGAGTTAACATAGAATCACCAACAAGTTGACAATTGCCTTCGTAGATATATACCCACAAAGCATTGAAAACAGAGACACAAACAAATACTCATTCACAGATGTCCACAGCAACACTATTTGTAATAGTCCCAAAGTGGAAACAACCCAATTATCTATCAGTGGATGGACCTATCAACAGATGTGATGGAATATTTTTCAGCCTTTAAAAGGAAGAAGTATTGATGCTTTCTACAATTTGAATGAACCTTACAGACATTATGCTAGGTGAAAGAAGCTAGATGCAGGGGTTGGGGATTTAGGTCAGTGTCAGAGTGCTTGTATAGTATGCACAGGGTCCTGAGCTTGGTCCTCGGCCCTGATAAAAAGAAGCCCAACGTAGAATCACATATTGCATGATTTGTTTTACATGAAATATTCAGAATAGGCAAATCCACAGAGACAGAACAGATTAGTGGTTGCCAGGGGATGGGGGAGGGGCCAGATTGGGGGAGTGATTGCTTAATGGGTACAGGGTGTTCTGCTGGGGTGACAAAAACTTGAAACTGGAGAGGAATTATGGGTGCACAATTTTGAGAATGCCCTAGACGGCACTGAGTTGTACATTTCAAAGTGGCTCATTGTATATTATGTGAGTTTCACCTCGATAAATATATATCTGTTTTTGGAATGCAGTCATCCGTGCGCATGGCCGCCCGCTAGCTTTCCTCCTCTAAAGCGAGAAGGGGTCAGAGAAGCTTGCTTCAACTTTCCTCGAACAGCACATTGCAGCCATGCTCTGCTACATATGGTTGGATTCAGCCTGCTGGGCCAGTGTTGTTGCCAAACTGTGCCGGCATATGTTATCCATGCATACACTGATGTGCCCACAGGCTGCGGAGCTCAGAGCACACAGTTCCCAGGAGGAACGCCCCTCCACTGTGAGCGCTTGTGCCTGAGAGCTCCTCATGGGCCCATCTCAAGCGGGCAGGGGTCAGCAAATGCAATGAGTTCCCGTTAGCATTGAACCTCTGCGCTCACAGCAGTGCCTGGTCAGGGCTCAGGTAAAGGTGAGACAGGCTCTGGAGACAGGAGAAGCTGCACGCCAGTGGGAAGCTGCCTGGGCAGCGGCCACAATGCCATGCACAGGCAGGATTTGCTCTCAGCTCCTTAACAGCCCACCACACTCCGCTGCCACCTCCTCCCACACTTAAAGCATCGGCTTTCCTTTAGGAGAGTCCCTGGAGAGGTAGGGGCTGAAGGGGAGCCAGAACCCAGAAGGGAAAGGATGTGCAGCAAGTGGGGAGAAGGGCAGCTGGATCACTGCTGTTCTCGGCACTGTGGATGGGTTCCCAGGCTCCTCCGCTACTGGCACTGGGGTTCTCACTTTATATAAAGACTCCGGCAATGCTGGGCGTGGTGGCTCATGCCTGTAATCCCAGCAGCTCAGGAGGCTGAGGCAGGAGGATTGTGAGTTCAAATCCAACCTCAGCAACTTACCAAGGCCCTAAGCAACTTAGCGAGACCCTGTCTCTACATAAAAATAAAAAGGGCTGGGGATGTGGTTCAGTGGCTAAGCACCCCCAGCTTCAATCCCCAGTACCAAAAAAAAAAAAAAAAAGGATCTCAGCGTGGCCGAGCAGATGGGGCATTGTGTGGCTGCTCCTGAACTCACCAGGAAAAAGCTGCTTTCCTAGACCATCACGGGGCAGGAAACACCAGCTCTCCTTCCTCCATCCCACCCCCAAGACACAGGCATCTAGCAGGTTCCTGGTCACCAAACTCTGGATGAGCTGTCTTGCTGCCCCAGAGGTCTCAGACCCTGTTGACCCACAGGTGAGTGGAGGTGAGTCTGCACTGCGGGGCTCCCTTGCCCTGGGTTGGCTCTGCGGTCACCGCACAACCCCCAGGGGCCCTGCCCAAACACTCAAGGTGCCCTCTGCCTTGCCACTCAACTCCCAGACACCACAGGCCTGTGATAATGGCACCTTAGTGCTTCCTTGCATTTCCCAGGCCTGGGAGCTACTGGGGCTTCGTGAGAAGCAGATTGGCAGCCAAGAACTGTCCTAGCTCAATGGTGACCATGGAGTGGGCCCTCCATCAGGGCACAGACAAGAGCTGGAGTGAAGTTCTGTGAGCAGGGATAGGGAGGTGGCATACGATGGTCATTACTCATGTCTGTTGCCCTCCCTTATGTGTCCAGGGACTGCACATATAGCTCACCACCATAAGGGGCAGGTACGGGTGCTTGACCAAGGCTGGTCAGAGGCGGTTTCTGTAGTCAAAACCGCACTGAGTGAAAGGAAGAAGGGTGGAAGGGAGAAGGGATTCTGCAGAAGGAAGGAAAGAAGGAGAAAAAAACCCCTGCCTTCTCTGCCTGCAGCCAGCCTCCCAGGCCTCCCGCTGTGTTAAATTGGAAGGGGGCTCAGGGAGCAGAGGCCAGGGCACTAATGAGAATGGTCTGTGTGTGTCACCCTGTCGCTTCTTCCTCTTACTTAAATGCTGCCGCTGATATATTCCCACACACACACCCCCACACCCCCACCCCACCACCACCACCCCCACCACCACCAGCTTCCACAGGCTCCCAGCACTGGGTCGCAGACCAAGGTCTCTAAGAACAATAGCAACTAGGCAAAGCCGTCTCCCAGCTGCTAACCTTTAATTCTTCATTTTTTTTCTCAGATAGTGGCATTTGTTCAAGACAAATCCCACTGAAGGGTGATGTGGCTCCTCCAACAAAGACCAAGGCCTCTCTGACTTACAAGGCCTCTTCCTAGCCCCAGCCCACTGCCCCCCACCCCTCCTCGGCACGTCTGAGCTCTCTTCCCTCCTGTTGAGGCAGGACAGTGTGTCTGGTGACAACTCGATGCGATTTATCAGACCTTTACTGAGTAGCTACCATGTCCTGGGTGTAACGTAGAGTCTGAGGAGTCTGAATGTCAGTACAAGCCAGGGCCAAATTCTCAGAATTAGGCAAGGAACAGAAAGAGGAAGAAAGAAAGAGGAAAAGGAAAGCCCCTTCTCCTCCGTGCCCTTCAGTGCTGTCTCCATGGAAAGCTGGACCTGCAGGAAGCCGAGGACAGGGTAAGGCAGGTTCCGCAGCAGATTGAGTGAATCTTGCTAGGACAGGCTCCGGGATGGAGGTGGGCTCTGAGACCCCAGGAGCACATCTTTCCAGGAGAGCTCTCTTCCATCTAGAGTTCTCAGGAGGACAGGTCTTAGTTACAGTGCAGGTCTCTAGATGCTCAGGAACTCAACTGCTGCCCTTTCCCACCATCAGTGAGGATAGAACCTCAGCAGCAAGAGGATCGGATGGGAGAGGGCGGGCAGTGCCTTTGAAAAGCCTAAGAAAATCTCTGTGTCCTTTCCCCAACGGGGATCACTCACAACAAGGACTTCTGATGTCCTTCAGGCAGCGGGTGTGGTCAAAAGAACCTTGACCTTGGCCCCAATTTACCCCCCTGTTCATTCCTAAATAAATTCGCTCATTTATTCAGGGATTCATACTCTTTGCCAGACACTGGGCTTAGGTTTAAATCTCAGTTCACCTCTGAGCTTCAGTTTACGTGTTATATGGATTTAATTGTAGCTGTGTTTCCGGGGTCTATGAAGACAAAAATGAAATTATATGTGTAGAGCAACTAGCCTAGAATCTTAAAAATATTAATTTCTTCTGCTTTCTTCCTGTAGTTTTCCAGAAAGACATTACCTCCTTCTGATCCTAGACCCTGCATCCTGGTTGTCCCCAAGGCACAGTCACTCCTGGAAGACACTGTTCTGTTGAAGTTGATGAAGTGGGAAGTTGGAGAAAGAGGGGCAGGTCCAAAGTCCATGTGGCAGGCCAGGCAGAAATGTCTCAGGAGGGTGAAGTCTGAGAACTTCTTGTGAGGCTGGCTGCAGGCTGGGAGATGGGGGAGAAAGCAAATTCTCCCGCAAGGACGTGTTGCTTAAAGTGGCTGGAGATCTACAAAGTGGGAGGTGGGAGAGGGAGGGAATCTTTCTGTATCTTGATTGAAGATCAAAACAATTTCTATTCTTGCAAATTCCCTTAGAAATACAGCCTCCTGAGGACTGGGAAAGGAATCTATTTCTTCCCAAATCTTACCAGGCAGCCTGGCTGGAAGCCATCTGGCATTGGCCCCAGCTGGAAAGTTATGGAAGAAGCAACAGTGCCCCCCAAGACACGACAGCACAGACACAGGGAGGTGGGTCTGTCAACTCCTGTGCTTGGTGACTCCACAGCCCAGGCGCATCCATGAGATGGGAAGGGGCAGCCCTCCCTGCTCTCCCCCCAACAACTGGGGAGCTGCCTGGTCAAGGTGCATGGCCTAACACTGTGATGCTCAAGTTTGGGGTTTATGGGAGATTCACAAAACCCCCAGAGAAACACGGTACATCTGGAACACCATTTTTATTCAAGGAGTTTGGAGAGGCACTACAAAACATGAATATTTTGTAAAAACAAACTGCAAATTTTGCATTATTTTTTAACATCAAATATGAGATTTCCACTTGAATGGCTGCTTTGAATCACACGCCTTCACTACCTGAAGTACAAGCTCCTTCTCTCCTTTTCTAGAAATTTCATAAGGAAGTATGAACAGAGCCCCTTTTTTTTTTTTAAGAGCTAGTTGTTAATTAAGCAGGACTGTCCTAAATGCCACCACAGTCACGCAGTCCATCAGCAAAAAGGAGACCTCTGCAGAGATTCTGTATCTTTGACCAGGAGTGGGGCCAGATATGGGTGTTTTCCAGAACAGCCCCATTGGCTCTGATATGCACCCAGGGCTGGGAGCTACCCTCTTATTTGGAGGGCTGTGCCATCAGAAACCTAGACCCTTTGGGCCTGCCTGCTAGATCCTCAGCTCTGATTTTTCTTGCTAATGTCAGATATGTAGCCTGATTTCTTCTCCAGGTGCCAGTGCCCACATTCTTAACTAAAATCATCTTCCTGTAGATTTGGGGTCCTCCTCTCTATCCCACCAACCAATTTCCAAACAGACACCTTAGAGAGCATTTTATAAGCATCTATCCTATGCCAGATGTGGTGCTAGATACTTATAATTGTTCTAAAACTACCCAGGGGCCATCCTCATTCTACAGATAAAGAACCTGAAGACCAAAGAACTTAAGGAACATGCCTGGTATTTCCTGGGATTGAAACCTATTCTGTCTGACTTAAAACTCCGTTCCCTCTCAAGACAATGGCGATGCGCTGTCTTCCCTAAACCCCTTCTTCCCACTCTCCTTTTTAAAGGGGTTTTCTTATTTATTTGTAATTGTTTAACTGTTGATTTACTACAGGTTCCATACAGAGGGAAGCAGATAATTAGAAGAAACTAGAGTTCAAGAACTCTCACACATAGGCTCATTATTGCTGGTCTTCATAACTAATGGAGCTAGATCCCAGGCCTTAGACCTTTGGAGGGACCCATGGGAAAGGCTACTGGTTCTTGCTTTGAGGAATTATACCCATCCATCCCCAGGTAGGAGCTAACCTCTTTCTTCAGTCCAAGAGGATTCAAATCTACTGCTTAGTTGGTTTTTATAATCTCCCTTTTCCCCACTCCAAACTTGATTCCTTTTTTTTTTCTTTCTTTCTTTCTTTTCATGGCTGGGGATTGAACCCAGGTCCTCATGCATGCTAGGCAAGGGCACTCCACAGATCTATATCCCCAGCCCCAAACTTGATATTTTTGGGGGTGCTGGGAATTGAACTCAAGGGTGCTTTACCAGTGAGCTACACTGCCAACCCTTTTTATTTTGACAGGGTTTCACTACATTTCTGAGGACCTCACAAAGTTGCTGAGGCTGTCCTCCTACCTCAGCCTCCTGAGTAGCTCGGATGACAGGCAAGTACCACCACACCCGGCTTTATCTTTCATTCTTTATCTTTATTTAACTAACGATTAGAAAAGGCCTAATACAGGGCTGGGGATGTGGCTCAAGCGGTAGCGCACTCGCCTGGCATGCGTGCGGCCCGGGTTCGATCCTCAGCACCACATACAAAGATGTTGTGTCCGCCAAAAACTAAAAAATAAATATCAAAAAAAAAAATTCTCTCTCTCTCTCTCCCTCTCAAAAAAAAAAAAAGGCCTCATACAACTCTTTTTAAAATGCTTGGAAGCACAATGATATTGCCACCCTTCCCCAGGAAGCTAGCAATTTCCTATAATAATTTATTGAAGGTCACCACTTGGCAGGCTCCAGTCTAAGAGCCTATTTTTTTTACTCATTAAGCTTTCCCAACAGCTCATGAGGTTAAGGTTATTGTCCCCCATTTTATGAATGAGGACACTGAGTCTCACTGATGTTTATAAATAATTAGCCCAACGTCACAGAGGCAGTAAGTGGTAGAGCTGAGCTTCGAACACACACCTGGGTCCAAACACTTGTTCTCTCATTTACACTGGAGATTCCATATATAGCACACTGGTTAGCAGCTGAGACTCTAGAAGGAAGCAGACTTAAGCTTGTAATCCTAGCTCTGTCACTTAATTACCATGCAGTCTTGCCAAAATTAATGAGCCTTTCTGAACTTCAGTTTCCAGTAAGGTATCGACAACACCTTTAAGGGTTGTGGTGAGAATCTCAGAAGTGAGAGTTGGTAGTTTAGGACTCACAGCTGGTCTGGTCTCGTGTGATTTCTCTGGAAGCTTCTTGGGAACTGCTCGGTCTTCCATTGGTTCTCTTCAACAGCCCCAGCACATTCTGAGGGACACATTAGTTCCTGGTTCCTTTCTAGAACAAAGGTGATTACCATGTATTGGGTCACTGAAGGACCAAAGGCCCCAGGCTTCAGGTTTTCCGCTCTGCCCTCTCCCTCCTGCCTTACTCAGCTATCTCTCCCTGCACAAACCCCTGTGCCCACCTGAGATCCATTCACGCTTTCCAGAAGGTGGCTTTCCAGAATTCGTATTGCCATCCTCGTGTTAACAACAGCAAGTTTGCAGTAAACACACAGTAAAATACGATAAGCTGCCTAGTAAGAGACAAAGGGGGTTCTCTGTCTTATTGTGACACTGGGTTATTAAAAAGGAGGTTCTGAAGCCCTCCATCCATCTCCGAGAACTCAGAACTTGAGGTCGCCCTACTTTTACCATTGAATGAAAACAAGTCTTGAATCCAACATTTTCGTGGCTCTCATCCTTCTGGAAAAAGGAGACTGTCCACCATAAGGACTTCTAATGACCCCTCGATGCCAAGGGGGTAGGGAAAAACATTTCTCTTGGAAACTTTGGGAGACCATTGTTGGGTGCCAGTGTCACTAAGACTTTCCATTGAAATATCAGACTAGTTAAAAATCCCTCTCTGGCGTCAAGAGTTCTCAGGATGGGCCAGCAGCAAGGGCTGGATTGTATTACCATGATCTCTCAACTGACCTCTTTATACCAACTCAAGAATTCTTACTCCATCCCTGGGTTATCCAAGATCAAAGCCTAGGTCATAAACAAAGGTTTGGGGGTGGGTAGTAGAGGAAGGAATTGGTGGCCACAGGAGCGTCACTGTGTCTTTGCCGGTGGGAACTTGAGTCAGAGGCAATCTCTTTTGCCTGGTGGTTGTGGTTTAACCTGCACTTTTCTGGGTAAAGAGGAAATAGCAGTGGCCTGAACCCCTGGAAAGTCTAATGGGCCTGAAGGCCTAAGGGTTTCCGGGCCTAGTTGGTGGTGGTTACTCTCTACCCAGCATCGATTACTGAACACAGACAGCCTCTATCGGGAGCCAAAAATACAAGTCATGTCATGACCTTTGACTGACTGCCAACAAGGTGCCAGGCAATCCCCAGCTGGGCAGAGTGGGTGCAGAAATGAATAACATGGCCTCTCTCTTTAGTTTGCTTGCACCTTAGTGACCGAACAGTGCTGGCTTGACACCTCCCAGAAAGCACCCGTGTCCCAAATGGACCTTCTACACATGTGGACTTCCTTGACAATCTGGGGGACATCTGTATCCCACGTTTGGCTCCCACATTAAAGCCAAACTCTGAGGACCTAGATTCTAGAGCCAGGGAAACAGAGCAACAGGACTCAAAATGGACGTTAGAACCTCCTCTGGAAGTCAGAAAAAGGAACTTTTAACATGATGGTTGCCTGGAAGTGCCTCCTGACCTGGTCCTTATCGTCCCCTTCTCCCAGGCTACCTCGAAGCAGGATGAACAAGAAAAGCCCTGGTACAAATCTCACTACTTAAGAAATGATCAACAAATGTCTCCATATGGAGACATCGCCTGTTTTGGTGGAGCTTGGTTGGACAGGATCCCAGTCAATATTTGGTCCCCAAACTCTACTGACTTTTATTGTTAGTCTATGCAGTATTACTCAGCATGCTGGAATTTTTAAAAAATAATAATTAAAATAAACATCCTTACTCAATGGATGGGTTTGACCAGGCTATCTGGGCCCATCTAAGAAGTGTCCACCAGACACAATTGTCAAAATGATGAGAAATTTGTCCTCATTGTTCATAACCACTTTCATAATGAAGTTCTTCACTTTACTCTTGAGTTCCAAGCTTGCTGCTTATACACCTGCTTCATGATGAGCAGGCATTGTATTGAAGCCTGGGGTCCCTAACGCTTAGGACCTTGCCTGACACAGGGTAGTTGTTCTTCTTTATTAAATTGAAATGAAATGTGTGGAAGGCCAGGAATAAATCCCTGTATTCCAGTCCCCTCTCAGCTTTACACCCCCCGACACCTGGAGCAGCTCAAGCCACAATATTTGTTGAGGGTTATCTTAGTGAAGTTCCACCCCTGATAGCAGGATGGTCTCACCCCCCCCCACCCTGCCCACTTTGTAGTCTAGAGTTATAGAAAAGTGTGTGGACTTGGAGTCATGCAGACCAAGGTTCAAATCCTTGTTCTACCCCTCACCCTCATATCACTGAGCCCCTATTTCCAATGCAAAATAATACTGAGTTCACTACATGGGAAAACATGAAGTAAATCACCCAGATTCCAGAAGGTGGTCAGTAAAGCCTTATTTATTATGTTTCATCTTTTCAGATGAAACATCTTTTTAATCTCCTTATGAGACTGGGTCCCTGGCCAGGACCTTTCTGAAAGTCTACATATCATATCAACAACTCAAACCTAGTACAGCAACCCAAAGTACCATCTACCTTGACCCTTCTAAAGTCTTCAAAGTCAAATCATTGAGGTTATCTCAATTGGTAGTTATTTAAATAAAGGGTGTTTACTTGAGGATTGAGGGGAGCACTTAGATGACATGTGGGTCATCTAAGGTACCAAGATTCTATGTGATCCAAATTCTAATGGTTCTCAAATGTCAATGCCTCAATGCCAAGTTCAGATTCATATATCCAGCTCCCCGTATGCATCTCCATTGAAATGCCTAACAGGCATCTCTACCTTAGCACATCTAAACCATAACTTTGGTTTTCTGCCCAACTCTGCTTCTCCCCATCTTTTCCATGTCAGGCAATGGTACTATCACCCATCCAGTTACTCATATTAAAAATAAGGAATTGCCCCATGCAGTAGTACATGCCAATAATCCCACCGGCTTAGGAGGCTGAGGCAGGAGGATCTCAAGTTCAAGGACAACCTTAGCAACTTAGTGAGGCCCTGTCTCAAAATTTAAAAAGGGCTGAGGATATGCCTCAGTTATTAAGCTCCTCTGGGTTAAATCCTGTTTAAAAAAAAAAAAAAAATGCAAACCAGATCCCATTGCTTCCCCTGCTTAAAACAGGTTGTTTTAAACATTCAGGATAAAACTAGATCCTTTTGTGGTCTATAAGTCCCTTCATGGCCTCTAAATCCCTTCATGGTGTGTAGATGCTCCTCACTTGTCTCAACCAATCTTCCCCTGTCTATACATTTTAAAATGGTTATAGCAGCCATAATCGCCACCAGAGAGTGAGCCCCAGCTAGGTGCCAGGTGAGGTGCCTCACCTGCCTTACCTCACATGATTCTTGTCACTACCACCCCAGGAAGTGTCACTACACATAAAACGATTGTGAGGATTGAGAAAAAGTGTGGGACCATAGTAGACAGTTAATGATGGAGAAATGTTGGACACCCTACTTTTCCATTTATTCCAACAGCAGAGTGGGGTAGGGGCGCAGCTCAGCAAAGTCCCACTGGTGGGGTAGGGCTGGACCCCAGGCCCCGGTCCTCATACATACTCTCTTGTCCACTAGTCCAACACCGGCCTACAGGGGGCGCGCTTGAGCCAAGAAGGGCAAGTACTATCTGGCTGGGGGCCCCCCAGGCTGCTGAAAGAGTTAAGATGCCTCTTTGCAAAGCCAGACCTACGCCTCCTGCATCTGCCTTTGTGGGCTTAATGAGAAATCCAGGCGCTTCATAAGAGACTGTGCAAATAACTTCGAGGGCGCCACTAACTCATCCAGCAGAAGGAGACCCAGGGCTGCCAATGCTTCAGGGAAGATAAGTGAGTGGAAAGGAGGTGGTTTTTATAGCGTCAGGCGGACAGAAAGATTTTGCCGCGGTCGAGTGTGAGCTCCGCCCCTGCAGCAGAGCTGAAAAAGCCAGAATCCGGGCTCCTCGGCCCCTCTCTCCATGATATTTGATTAGGAATGTGGGGGCGGGCCCTGGCCTGGCTCAGACGCGCACACTCTCAGTAGCCACCCTGTCTCTCTCTCTCTCTTTCTCTCTCTCTCTCTCTCACACCTTCTCCAACCCAAGGAGGCCAGACACAGAGACTTGATCACTCTGAAAGGTTCAACTTGAGGTAAGTTTAATCATTTTTACTTTGGGTTTTTCCCGTTGTTATTCCATGAAAGAAATAAAAGAAAAAGACAGGAGTGGGGATAAGTAGGCAGGAAGAAGTCACTCCACTCCACCTGGGCCAGGACTCCAGGGATGTTGCAGAGGGGCAAAGGAACAGGAGGGATGGGCTCCTGCATTTTACTTTTTTCCTATAGCCCCCTTTCTGGGTGTGGAGGACCTCCAACTCACTGGCATGGAAAAGTGAGGGACCAGATGTCCACAGAAGCTACTTCCCTGCTCCATAAACCCTACCACTCTGGGACTTGGCACTTTGGGAGGGTAGACCCTGGGTGTTCCTGAAACATCGCTTAGAAAGGGGTTGTGGTACCTAAATGCTGTTGGAGGGGGACAAATTTTGTGGAGAGAGACAAAGAGAAAGAGGGAGTGTGTGTGTGTGTGTGTGTGTGTTGCTAGGGTGAAAGGGAGAGAATAAAGAGAAGTACTAAGAACAGGCCATGTCCAGGGAGCTATGGAGTGAGGTGGACCCCACCTCCCCAGGTTAGGGCATGGCTTCTGGTTTGACTTCCTCAACTCTGATAGGAGGGAGAAGGCTCCCCCAGGGTGGAAACATGGAAGAACAGCAGAAGCCCCTGAGTCAGCTGCCCCCAACTCAGAGAGTGTCAGTGCTAGAAACTACCCAATGACCTCGGAGCACAGGAGGGTCTCCTGCATTGTGAGAAAGAACGTGAGAGTATAAACTTGAAACAGCAGCACTGGGAGATGGGGTAGGGTGAGGACAGGCAGAAGGTCCTTCAAACTCTTCCAACAGCTGGGGATCTAAGGAAAGGCCAAAGTGGCAGGATGCACAGCCCCTGGAAAGCTGGGTCTTGACAAGGAAGGTGGCTCTCATCTGCCAAGATGCCCAGTCTGGAAGGAGGAGAAACGAGACAGAGGCTCACTGTGCCAGCCCTCCAGACAGCCACCTTGGTCTTGGGGCAGCCCAAAACTGTACATGGAAAAATGTGCTCTTGGCAGTGGGCCGCTCCATCCGTCTTCTCTCCGGGCCAGGTCCAGGGACCAGCCAGCCTGCCCAGGCAGTGGGCAGTTGGATCTACTTCTCAGAAACACTGTGGCTCTTTGTTTGAGGCCTGCGGCTTCCTCAGGATGAGCCAGAGTGCCCATTCCTCTGAGGCCCAGGAGCTGAAGGGATGAAGCAGGTCTCAGGAATAGAGAGGTCTGGGAGGAACGATGGCCAGTAGGTGGCTCTACTCCTTTCTCCTGTCCACACTTGCTAAGCCCAGCAAAGCTCAAGGTCGGTTTGAGGGATACATGTGACTCTTCCAAGTCAAGAAAGATTCTAAGCTTTCTCTGTCCAAGGGTAACGCTCTGGAAGGTGCTATGGCCCACAGGGGCTGTGTGTGTGTGTGTGTGTGTGTGTGTGTTGTAGCTGTTGTAGGTAATTGGGGCTGGGCGCATCCAGGCCTGATGTGCTATCCCTTGGTCCCTCATTGTCCATACCTTCAATTTCCCTCTTAGATGACCCCAGACCCTACATTTCCCCCCCAGTCTGCCCAGTTCTCACCCACAAGCCCAGAGATGACAGGCTGCCCAGCAGAGACCAGGGGAGAGGGGGATATGGAGCCTGTAAACTAGGTGTCATCACCTGGAACAAGTAGCTTGGGATAGGAGACCCTGTCCTATGTCACTTTCCCTTGGCATACCCCACATCTCTAATCCGTACTCCAATTTCCAGTGTTCCTCAATCATTTCTGTTGACCTCACTTCACTCCTGCATAATCCCCATGGTGGACCATGAAGCGCGCTTACACTTCACTAGGTACCACACCGCAGAGGACAGAGAAGCCAACTCACTCCAATCCCATGCATTCATTCCTAAGTGCCACGCCCGGTGCTAGTGTCCCCAGTCTGGAGAGGATTTGTAACTGTTAAATGAAGTCCAGGTTACATGTGTGGCCACAAACTGCTAACCAGAGAGAGTTTTCTCACCCAGCAGACTGTGACTGACGATGGCACTTTGGAGCGTGGCCCAGGCCTTGTGGTGGCTGAAATGGGATGACACTCCTCCCCAGATGTTCAGGACCAGAAACCCCTGGCCTGTCCCAGACACTGAAAGATCTTCCGAATAGTTCAGATCTTCGCCTTTGATGTCGCCAGCCCCTTCTGGAGGTTTCTTAGAGACATGGAAAAAGCCAGGGGGCATTTTCCTTAGACTCTTAGGAAATGTTATTTCCCCCAAAGAGTCTAAACTGGATTCAGGCCTGAAGAGCAGCCTACGAGTACAGACCCCCTGCATTTGCACATGCATGCACATGCCCACACACAAACACACACACGGAATGTTGTGGCCTTTCCAGATTCCCTAGCAGAAACTTCATGGTGCTAGAAGCCCCTGCAGAACTGCCCCCACAAAAAAATACAGCCCCCATTCACATTCCTTCTAACCTCAAAGGCTGTTTCTGTGACTCTATGACCAGGAGCAATACACCTGGCTCACCCTAGGCAACCAGATTCAACTGGACCAAGTGCACAGAGTGGGCCTAGGAGGAACAGGGCTCCTGCTCTAGGGCATTTGACACTGCGGTCACATCTGTGGCTTGCCTGCTGTGCCCCGCTGCCTCCCTTCGGTCTCACTGATGTCTGCTTGCTCTGTTTCTCTTTCTTCCCGCAGAGACACAATGCAGTGGGTCTCCCTCCTGCTGCTGGCAGGGCTCTGCTCGCTCTCCGGGGCTCAGTATGATGAAGACTCCCACTGGTGGTTCCAGTACCTGCGCAGCCAGCAGTCCACCTACTACGACCCCTATGAACCCTACCCTTACGAACCCTCCGACCCCTACCCCTACCCCTACGGGGTGGAGGAAGGTCCAGCCTATGCCTATGGCTCTCCATCCCCACCAGAGCCCCGTGACTGCCCCCAGGAATGCGACTGTCCCCCCAACTTCCCCACAGCCATGTACTGTGACAACCGCAACCTCAAGTACCTGCCCTTCGTGCCTTCCCGCATGAAGTACGTCTACTTCCAGAACAATCAGATCTCCTCCATCCAGGAAGGTGTCTTTGACAATGCCACTGGCCTGCTCTGGATTGCTCTCCATGGCAACCAGATCACCAGTGATAAGGTGGGCAGGAGGGTGTTCTCCAAGCTGAAGCACCTGGAGAGGCTGTACCTGGATCACAACAACCTGACCCGGATGCCAGGTCCGCTGCCTCGATCTCTGAGGGAGCTCCATCTCGACCACAACCAGATCTCACGGGTCCCCAACAACGCTCTGGAGGGGCTGGAGAACCTCACGGCCTTGTACCTCCAACACAACGAGATTCAGGAGGTGGGCAGTTCTATGCGGGGTCTCCGGTCCCTGATCTTGTTGGACCTGAGTTACAACCACCTCCGGAGGGTGCCCGATGGACTGCCCTCGGCCCTCGAGCAGCTGTACCTGGAGCACAACAACGTCTTCACTGTCCCCGACAGCTACTTCCGGGGATCACCCAAGCTGCTCTATGTGCGGCTATCTCACAACAGTCTCACCAACAATGGCCTGGCCACCAACACCTTCAATTCCAGCAGCCTCCTTGAGCTCGACCTCTCCTACAACCAGCTGCAGAAGATCCCCCCGGTCAACACCAACCTGGAGAACCTCTACCTCCAAGGCAACAGGATCAACGGTGAGACTTGGGGGGAGGGGCTGTGCGGCCACTTCACTGGAAAGACCTATTCTGAGGGATTGTGGCATGCAAATAAAACAGGCCCAGGGGAACCAACCCATGAAGCAACCCGAAAAGCAAGTCATAGCCCTGCAAAAATACATGCAAAATAGTACACTCATCCTCAACAACAGCACCAAGATCTTGCAGTGGGGAGCAGGTGGGGTAGAAGATGGCCTCCCAGGAGAGGCACATTTCAGCTAGGGGTGGAGAGGTCTGGGGGCAAATGTTGGAGAAAGGCAGGACAAAGCTATTCTGGGAAGGAACCAGTACCAGTCATTTAACAAGTGTCTGTAGGGGACAGCCAGGAATGCCCTCCTGAAAGGAAGGGGCCATAGATTCAGGAGCAGTGAGAGATGAGTTGGGAGAGGTTGGGAGGGGAACCGTTCATAGAGAAGGAGACCTAAGGTTGACTTCCAGTGTCCACCTTGGGAGAGCAATTGGCTGCTAAGAACCCGCGTGGCCTGCCTGTCTCCCCCACCAGAAGAGGGCTGGCTGTGTTTCCCCTTGACTCACTGTTGCCGCCAATAGATGGGGACTTCTGTTTTGGTGTTTGCTTTTTAAATCTAACAGCTGGTGGACAGAGCTGAATGTGGCACTTGTTCTGGCCAGTTCTTCCCGGAGTCCAAGGAGCCCCTGGAGGCAGGGCAGAGGTCCTTCCGAGGATAACATGAGGCTGACCACTGCAGAGCCTGGGGGGCAGAGGGCAGTGCTTGGTTTATAAACACTTCTCTGCAAATGCCTAAGGGCAGCAAAAAGGCTGCCTTTTTACCTGCAAGAACTAAAATATTCATTTCCGATTGAATTATCCAGTTGCCTGTCGGCTCCCTTCCTCTTACCAGCTCCCTCCCTTTCCCAACGTGCTTACATTACCCCAGGGCCTCTGATGTCTTCATCTCAGCTGGAAGGTACTGAGCCAGCATTTAACCTCCCTCCCTCTCAGCAAAGCCCTCTGCTCTCGTAAAGGGGGGACTCATTAATGACCACTGGCAGAGGGCTTTGAAGTAGAGCCTGCTGAGAGGGAACAGCACCATCAGAGTTCAGAGAGAGAACGAGTGGGCCTCTCCCTCGCACCCCTTTCTCCCCCTGCGCTCGCTCACAGAACAGATCAATCATTCAGCGAGATGTGAAGGGCTGGGCAGTCCTCCGGGAGAGACGCCCCCCTCAGAGGGCAGTAAGGCAGGTGGCAGCAGAGCAGGCAAAGTGAAGAGCGGTCGTCTGGTCCTTTAGTTTGAAGTGCTAGACACCACCATGCACGTTCCAAACTGATTTTTTATTTGGAAAAAAAAAATAATAATGATCTCTCTTTCTCGGGGAGCTTCTTACCCCACCCACATTCCCGCTCTGACCAAGGGCGGGGTTCTTTAGGCTATCTAGAAGGTGCGCATGCGCAGTTTTGCCGCCCCCCACGTCCTACTTTGCAGTTGCCACTCCTTACTTACCTGCCTCCCATTCTGGATCCAGGAAGGGTGTCACATCACAAATGTCACACTGTATGCTGTACTTCATCTAAGTTTGACACCGAAAATGTGACATCAAAGAGCAGCTGTCCTGAGAAAGAACCAATTAGTGCCTAACCATACAATTAGAGAAAGGTGGGGTAGGGAAGACTTTGTCACAGCATCCTGTCACCTCTCTGCCTTCATGCAGAATCACATCTGCCACTGATGTGATTGTTAGAAAATAAAATTACTTAATGAGTGTCCCTAAGGCCCTACAAGCAAGTCCCCTGATTCAGCTGGGCATGGTGGTACATGCCTGTAGTCCCAGTGACTCAGGAGGCTGAGGCAGGAGGATTGCAAGTTTGAGGCCAGCCCCAGCAATTTAGCAAGGCCCTAAGCAACTTAGTGAGATTCTGTCTCAAAATAAAAAATTTAAAATGGGCTGGGGATGTGGCTCAGTGGTTAAGTGGCCCTGAGTTCAATCTTCATTACCCAAAACAAGAAAGTAATTTCTCCTTTTAGACAACCTAAAATTTTCAGCATTTATCCCAAGTCTCTTTTTGTGCAATTTGAGCTTACTCCCCTTTATTAGTTATTGTTTACTGTTGTTCCTATAAACAAAGTGACTCATGCCTAATCCTTAATTTTTTTTTTTTTTTTTTTTTTGAGATAGGGCCTTGCTAAATTGCAGAGCCTGGCCTCAGACTTGTGATCCTGGGTACAGGCATGTGCCACACCCAACCTCAGCCCCTCTTTAAATTTTATTTTGAGACAGGGTCTCACTAAATTGCTCAGACTGTCCTTGAACTTGTGATCTTCCTGCCTCAGACTCCCAGGTTGCTGGGATCACAGGTATGCGCCACTACACCCAAACGTGGCTCATCTTTTTTAAATTAGTAAATTGATTATGTAAAATGCTTGATCTAGAACCTAGCACATAATTTAAACCAATACATAATAACTATTGTTAGCTTTTCTTTTTGCTACTTGGAAGTTGACAGGTAAAGTTTTTGTTGTTGCTTTTTGCATTGCAAACATGGGGAAACTGAGTCACAGAGAAGGAAACTCGTAGGACCTTGAATTCCTACCTTCCATATCAAAGGACGTCTAGCCAGGCACCCTTGACTGAGAATGGGAGGAATCTCACTCTGACCCAAGACCATGAAGGAAGCCAGGTCCCCAAGCCGGCTTCCTCTCCTAGGGGAATATGAAGGATATCTCCCTGCACAGCCAGCCAGGGTCTTGGGGTGGTGACAGTGAGATCAAAGTAGCTCTCTGAGGGAGGGTTTAAAGAACTCAAAGGCTGCAGGGAATAAAACAGGGTCCTCCCCTCCCCACTCCCTCCCACCAGTATCTCCCCTCACTTTTTCCAGCCTGGCAACCACAAGGAAACACAGCTCAAAATGTTTTTCGGAAGCTTTGGGAACCAGGGGAGCAGGGAGGGTACACCAGGAGGAATTTGGAAAGACTTATGTCAGTATTTAATCTGAGCTGGAAAATGTCTACCAGGGCCTGCTCACAGAAGCCCTGTCCTATTCATGGCTTGGGGAAGACAGAGGGGGGCTCCCAGTGCCCAGAGTGTGGCAAGACTCTATTATACTGGGTGTCTAGCTCCCCACAAGTATGTCCTGTATTTATGTACCCACAGCTGGAATCCAGGATTTTAGCAGACAGTCTGAGGGCTCCAGGCTGGGAAAGAATATCACTGAGCCATCAGCTCAGACCCAAATAGAACTGGAAGGGATGTTTTAGCTGGGTTCACCCCCACACCCGCCCCGGTAAACAGACAACATAGACCCAGGGGCAACCCAGACTCTGCCTGCTTTCCCCCTTAGTCTCTTCCCTGCATCCAAAAAGGAAACATCCCAAAAGTATTCCAGATCTCCTGCCCCTCTGGGAAGGGTATTTCCTAGTCTCCTCCATTGTTCCCAGCATCAGATTTTTCTTTGGGCCTGAATTGTTTGTCTTACTCTTGTGGCACAAGTTCATTTGGTACAAATTCCCAGCTCATCTTGGTGAGTTCTTAACAGAGGCTAGAAACAGTTGATTGTGCTCATTTAAAAACACTTTCTTCTGTAATCCCAGCAGCTTGTAAGACTGAAACAGGAGGATTGCAAGTTCAAGGCCAGCTTCAATAATTGAGCAAGGCCCTAAGCAATTTAGTGAGATCCTGTCTCAAAAACAAACAAAAAAGCTTTCTTCCAAGCTGGGCGTGGTGATACACGCCTATAATCCCAGCAACTCAGGAGGCTGAGGCAGGAGGGTCACAAGTTCAAGGCCAGCCTCAGCAATTTAGCAAGGCCCTAAGCAACTTAGTGAGTCCATGTCTGACAATAAAGAATGAAAAGGGTGGGGGATGTGACTCAGTAGTAAAGCACCTCTGGGTTCAATCCCCAATACCAAAAAAGAAAGAAAGACCCACTTTCCTCCTCAGCCTGCTGTCGCCATACCATCTTCCTTGAAATCTTCCTTTCCCACCCATAACAGCCACCAAGAGGAGCCCCCAAGTTTGCCCTAAGGAAGAGGATTAAAAAGCCTTCCTCCTGCTCCTCCTCTGCTGGCTTCTGATCGACATGCGGCTCCTGACACCTTTGCAAGCTGAGGGAAGCCCCGACTCCCAGTCTGTACCCATGTCACCTGCCCAGACCCCTTGGGTGACTTCACCCAATCCCCCTTTGCAGAGGACAGAACAGTCTCCTGACCCTCACCCACCCCACTGAAGTTGGCCCTTAGAGGTGCTGGCTGCGTTCCGGGGGACTTCTGCTGTCCCTGTTGCTGTTCTGAGTTCTTGCCTTGTTCCTTTCAAGTTACTGGCTCAGTAGACTGGAGACAGAGATGGCTATCCATCCAGCAGGACAACCCGAGGAAGAACTAGCTTGTCCACCAGAGGACAGCCGGAGCCAAGTTGTGGAAAGAATTGTTAAAAACAGAACTATCGCCAGGCACGGTGGTGCACGCCTGTAATCCCAGTGGCTCAGGAGGCTGAGGCAGGAGGATCACGAGTTCAAAACCAGCCTCAGCAACTTAGTGAGGGGTTAGGCAATTCAGTGAGACCCTGTCTCTAAATATAAAAAGGGCCTGGGGAAGTGGCTCAGTGGTTAAGTGCCCCTGGGCTCAATCCCTGGTACAAAAAAAATATATATATATATATTACGTGCTTTGGGGGGTAAATCCTGACAAAGGGTACTTTCAAGATGAAAAGAAGAGGTGGCTTGTAATCTTACTGAGCGCAGAGGCAGGTGCTTTGACTTTGAGGTCCACAGCAGCAGGGACGCTGGAGTTCACCGCCCTCTTGAACCTTAACCTTGCTCACCCTCTGGCAGTAACAGAACAGAGATGTGTGACCTCCTCCAAGCTCTGGCACCAGACACGTGTCTCTCAGCCCAGGATTTCATTTCTTTAATTTCCTGCCACTTTCTCTATCTGCAAAGTGGAAGGAGCTATTTAAGATTTAAGTCCTTCCATTTCCTCAGTTTTCCTTCTCAGAGCAATTCAGGGCAGCCCTCCCTCTCCAAAAGCCATCAGGAACTTCAGAGTGGCTGCAGCTGGTCTTTGGCTACTTCTTTGGTCTTTGCTGCCCCCTGCTGCCCACAGATAGGAGCGGGGGGTGAAGCCCTGGCAGGAAGGACACTCAAGGACATAGAGGGCCTGAAAAGTACAGACTGGGGGTTGGGGGTCGGGGGGTCGTAGGTGGCTGAGCTGCAGAAGCAGACATAGCTCCCTGCCCCCAGCTCTGTCCCTAGTTCCGTCCTCTAATGGTGCAGGTTGATAGGACTCCAGGACTGGGAAACGCCCACCCTCTCCCCAAGTTCCACCCCTTGCGTCAGAAGTCTTATCTGAGAAGCTTCAAAGACGCCATCTAACCTCACCGCACATCCTGTCCCTGACCCGGGCTGCCCCACCCCTCTTGTTCCCGCAGAGTTCTCCATCAGCAGCTTCTGCACCGTGGTGGACGTCATGAACTTCTCCAAGCTGCAGGTGCTGCGCCTGGACGGCAACGAGATCAAGCGCAGCGCGATGCCCGTGGACGCACCGCTCTGCCTGCGCCTCGCCAGCCTCATTGAGATCTGAGTGGCCCTCGCGCTGGGCCCTGGGTGTACGGTCCCCACGTCCCCCACTGCATTTGGCTTGATGGTTTGGTTTGGCTTTTGCTGGAAGGTCTGGGACAAACATGTGGCAGAAGTCCACGGGCTCCTCTTTAGTCTTCTCCCCTGTAGGCAGCCGGTAGTGGGATGGGGAGGCGGCAGGCAGGCTTCTGCTGAGGACCTAGGTAGAAGCTTTCGGGTCTCTAGGGACAAAAGGGGCAGCAGGGGGAGTAGTCCCTGGAAGTTCCAAACCCAAAATAGTCTCACTCCTCTTGAGTCTCTCTGATGACCTGATGTCGTGGAACTTCAAAAGTTGCTTGGGCCCAACAGTCTGACTCTCTGGGAGCAGCACTTGACAGATCTCTGCATGTGCTTAGGCCAGCTTCGCAGTTACTCGGGGCTCCCATTCATTGCTCCTCCAAATATACCTCTTGCCAAGCCCCCCCCCTCCAAACTCCACCTCATCCACTCCCCCTCCTTCACAGATGCCTCCTCTGTGCCTCGGGAGACTCTGAGGCTTGTGGGCATCTGCCCAGCAACCTGTGGAGAGAGCCACACTTGTCTGAGGTTGAATGGATACCGAGAGTCACTTCTATGCTTTCCAGCCTCACCCTTTGGAAAGCCACCAGACCAAGGTCACTGCCATCATGATCGCATTGTGACCTAATGCCAGGGGATACAGTAACCTGCTGCTTAGATAAACGTACTGAGCTATATTTTAGCAGCTGAGCAGCTCTTTAAAGTCAGATCAGATTTCAGAGGAGGAAAGGCCAGAATGATTATCATCATCACCCATACCAGGGACAAATGCACCGCATTTGAGGGGCAGGCCCAGCACTTTCATTCTGGCCCCCTCTCTGCATCCCTGCTTGGATATTTATCCTCAGTGGTGGAGGCCATGTGGTTTTCAAAGCTGCATAAAGCTAACTGAGCTCTACTTTGATCCAAGCAGGGAGGTTTTATATACTGATGGGAGTCTTCCAACCAACCCTGGACTTGCCTGCTGCCAGGAGGATGTGGTTGATCTGTATTAACTGATTTGTCCCAAGGCCAGAGTCAAAAGCACCAGCACTGCTGGAGATGCTCAGTGTGGTCCCTGAAGCCCAGGGCTACCTCCAAACATGGCCCGTGCTGGGCACGAACCCTTCCGCTTTCGCATCTCTGAGCTGTGCCCTCATTACAGAAGATGCCTGTTGCTTCACAGCTTGGCTGGAAAGCAATTAATTCTTCCCATCTCTGAAAGGTCACATTGCTTGGGCCTCACCCACCTGCTTTTAAGGGCACATTGGGACACAGCCATTTGGGCAGCCAGAGGCAAATACCAGTTAAGAAGCCTTAGCCTGAGTCGGACCCCCACTAAGATATCGTTACATCCCTGATTCTGTGTATGCTTGGGAGCTGCTTCCCTGGAAAGGGAAGGGGGATGCTTGGACCAAGTTCTTAGCTCCAGACCCTGAAATCCACAAAAGCCAAACCAGCTCATTTCAGCCAGATATCTCTGATGTGAGGACAAGGCTGCCCCCTGCCCCAGGGCTCTCCAGAAAGCATCTGCATGTGGACACCATCATGTCCCTATAAAGGATCCTTGTTACAGGAAAAGCATGAGTGGTGACCAACCTGACCAATAAAGTTATTTTACGATTGCATCTGCAAGGATGGAGTCATTGGAGGTAGACTAAGTGTTTATCTTAGGGGAACCTAGTGGAGTCGCATAGGTCTTGGACTGGATGAGCTCTTTTTTATCTGTTCTGTTTGGGGCAGATTCAGATAAGGTTTTTAAAAAAAAAAAATAGCCTGTATAAAAAACTCTAGTTAACAAACTTTGTATTCTGGAAGTTCTTTAAATCTAACTTCAGCCCTGCTATCTACACATCCCCCTTCCTTTGGTACCCAAAAGCTAAAAAGCAAGTTAGTTTTTTTAGTCATTTTAGCATTTTTCTCCTTCAACCCAGTATTCCAGATCTGGTGGTCCTGGGTATTGTTGTCTTAACTGCTGCTGCCCTCTAGTGGCTACTCTGCAGAACTGAGGGCAGCCAAGCATAGCAAAACCTTTCATCCTCTCAATGCATATTTTCTTAATGGCTTTTAGATGCCAGATGTTGTGCTAGACTCTTAAAAAAAAAAAAATCATATAAGTAAGGAGAGCAGACTCGGCTTTCACTGTCAGGACAATTCACTATTTTCTTTTTTTTAAATATTTTTTCCTTAGCTGTTGATAGATCTTTATTTTGTTTATTTATAAGTGGTGCAGAGAATCGAAACCAGTGTCTCACAATGCAAGGCATGTGCGCGACCTCTGAGCCACAATCCCAGTCCAACAATTCATTATTTTCTAATAGAGAAATAACTTACATTTGCTAAGCACTGATATATACCAAATTCTTTGCCAAGTACATTTGAATGCCACAACTCCATCTTGAGCTAAAGCCCCCTGGACTGTAATTTTCTGAAGCCAGAGTTAGGCAGGAATGTGTGTGTCCAGAGGAATGACCAGGGAGAAACCGTAACAGTGGCTGCAGCCTGTCTCAGAGGACAGTAATTAAAGCTGAGGACCTTGGAGCCCCCTACAGAAAGGGACCACATGGGGGAGGAGGCCAGACGCACAGGAGGGGCTACCCACACCATGAGGAGGAATCCCCTGCCTTTCATTTTGCTTCTTAGCAGCTTCCATGATTTCCAAATCCAGGGCTTCATAAGAGAGAAACAAGAGTCTACCTACTGTCCTTCGGACTCGGCTGCCTCTTTGTCCTTACACTGCCATTTAATCGATAATACGCGATAGAGGCTTTCCCTGCTCACCTCACCTAGTGCTCCTCCCCTCTCTGTGCCAGAGGCACTATTATTTCCACCACTTTACAGATGAGGAACCAAGGCACAGAAACGCTGAGGTCACCAGTGAGGAAGCATCAAGGTCAGCTCTGACCGCCAGCCACCTGTCTGCCCAGTTGCTCTGGGTGATCAGACAATTTCCACCTGTGAAGATCCTACTATTACCTGATTACTGGGGCGTGGAGGAGGTTTAGGGGCAGATAGGCTGTTGCAACCAAAAGAGACCTTCTCACCGGGTGGCACATGCCTCTAATCCCAGCAATTTGGGAGGCTGAGGCAGGAGAATCACAAGTTCAAAGCCAGCCTCAGCAACTCAGTGAGCCCCTAAGCAATTTAGCCATACCCTGTCTTAAAATAAAAAAAATAACCTGTAATCCCAGCATCTCAGGTGGCTGGAGGATTGTAAATCAAAGCCAGACTCAGCAACTTAATGAGGCCCTGTCTTAAAAAATGAAAAGGGCTGGGGAGGTAGCTGAGTGGTAGGAGCACCCCTGGGTTCAGTCCCCAGTAATGCAAAACCAAATGAATAAATGAATAAATAAAATGCACCCTTCATCAATAAGTGTTGACTGAGTGCCGCTGAGCAGGCTCAGAGAATAGTACAGAGAACAAAGCAGGGCTGGGGATGTGGCTCAAGCGGTAGCGCGCTCGCCTGGCATGCGTGCGGCCCGGGTTCGATCCTCAGCACCACATACAAACAAAGATGTTGTGTCTGCCAAAAAAATAAAATAAATATTTATGCCAAGGACCTGAACAGACACTTTTCAGAGGAGGACATACAATCAATCAACAAGTACATGAAAAAATGCTCACCATCTCTAGCAGTCAGAGAAATGCAAATCAAAACCACCCTAAGATACCATCTCACTCCAGTAAGATTGGCAGCCATTATGAAGTCAAACAACAACAAGTGCTGGCGAGGATGTGGGGAAAAGAGTACACTTGTACATTGCTGGTGGGACTGCCAATTGGTGCGGCCAATATGGAAAGCAGTATGGAGATTCCTGGGAAAGCTGGGAATGGAACCACCATTTGACCCAGCTATTGCCCTTCTCGGACTATTCCCTGAAGACCTTAAAAGAGCGTACTACAGGGATACTGCCACATCGATGTTCATAGCAGCACAATTCACAATAGCTAGACTGTGGAACCAACCCCGATGCCCCTCAATAGATGAATGGATAAAAAAAGTGTGGCATTTATACACAATGGAGTACTACACAGCACTAAAAAAATGACAAAATCATGGAATTTGCAGGGAAATGGATGGCATTAGAGCAGATTATGCTAAGTGAAGCTAGCCAATCCCTAAAAAACAAATGCCAAATGTCTTCTTTGATATAATGAGAGCAACCAAGAACAGAGCAGGGAGGGAGAGCAGGAGGAAAAGATTAACATTAAATAGAGTCATGAGGTGGGAGGGAAAGGGAACAAAAAGGTAAATTGCATGGAAATGGAAGGAGACCCTCATTGATATACAAAATTACATATAAGAGAATTTGAGGGGGAAGGGAAAAAAATAAGGAGAGAAATGAATTACAGTAGATGGGGTAGAGAGAGAAGATGGGAGGGGAGGGGAGGGGAGGGGGGATAGTAGAGGATAGGAAAGGTAGCAGAATACAACAGTTACTAGTATGGCATTATGTAAAAATGTGGATGTGTAACCAATGTGATTCTGCAATCTTTGTAATGTTTTGAATAACCAATAAAAAAAATTAAATAAATAAATAAAAAAGAACAAAGCAAACAGTCCCTGACCCTGCGGGGTTACAGTCCAGCCCAGGGGTGGACATTGGACAAAAGAAAAGAAACCCCACACTGAGGATCACGTGTCGCATACTGAGGAAGGTCTGGGGAGGAGATTAGCTCAGGACTGCCCAAGAACCTGATTAGACTCTCTGAGACATGAAGAGAGGTAGGCATCCAGATGAGGAGGTGGGGACGCCACCAGACAGGGAGAACAGGGGACAAACACCTGAGTGCAGAAGGAAGCTTCAGACACACTAGACAAGGAAAGCGGCTGGGACCAGAGTAGAGGGAGAGAGTTTCAAATGATGAGCTGGAGAGATAAGCAGGGATCTCATATTTCAGAAACCAAGTACAGAGAAATTTCACCAACACCTTCCCTGACCCACCACCCAGGGCCTGCTGCACAGGCGGTCTCACAGTTCCGCCTTTGGGCCACTAGAGGGCAGCATCTCATCTCACACCATCCAGAGTCTTTTCCCAACCCTTTGAAAGTCTCTTTCCAAGTGGGCTTTTCCCCAAACTACTCTGATCAGCCCCCAGTCCCACCAGGAGGCATCTTATGACCAGGGGCTGGTCTCCTCTGTGTGCTGTGGCTTGCTGTGGCAGGGCTGTGAAGCCTGTGGACTTCTCAGAATGTTTTTGTTTTTTAGTCCTGGGAATGAACCCAGGGGCAATTAAACACAGAGCCACGTACCCAGACCCTTTGGTTTGAGGGAGTCTCCCTAAGTTGCTGGCCTTAAATTTGAGATCCTCCTGCTCAGTCTCTCCAGTAGTTGAATTTACAGGCATGAGTCACTGCAACAGGCCTCAGAATGTTTTAAACACATAAAATAAAATGCATAGGATTAAAAGAAAATCAGTTACATTGGAATAGTTACCAAAAAACTAAATACATAAACTTTTTTGATATAGAATATATGTTTCTTTACCAATGCAATAAGTAACAAGATCTTGCCACAGGTATAATTAGCTAAAGTCGTTTCAAAGTATTAACCAGTACAAATTATATTTTGTTTTTAATAACGGCAGCATGATGTAAAAGATATCTAGGATTTCAAAACCGCAAGTACTACTAATGCTATTGTGGTTCATAATTGAAGGGAATGCTAAATTTTAGTTCAATGAATGAAAAAAAAAATGTATTTTCTCAACCAAGTTCATGGATCCTCTCTAAGCCCAAGTAGCAATGTGGATCAGAAAGGGAAGGCAAGAAGAAAAGGCAACTCTTGAGCTCTCTTCCTTGGGAGCTCCATAACTCAACCTTTTTTCCCCTCCCAGCTCCCCCTCCCCTTTTATTTATTTATTTATTGAGACATGGTCTTGCTAAGTTGCTTAGGACCTCACTAAGTTGCTGAGGCTGGCTTTCAACCTGCGATCCTCCTGCCTCAGCCTCCAGCTTGAATTGCTGGAATTACAGGTGTGTACCGCTGCACCCAGCTTCAATACAGTTTTACTAAATGCAGTCCCTGAACCAAATACTGTGTGAGTAGTTGGTGCATTTAATATAGAATGAACGCATGCATGTACGAATATGTAACAATGAATCCCACCATTATGTACAACTGTAATGCTCCAATTTAAAAAAAAATGTGGAAAAAAGGATGTATGAATGAATAAATGAATGAATGAATGAATGTAAAGCCCTAAGGTATGTGTTGTGGAGTCTGATGGAGATAATAAGTAAAATTCATTTTGCCTCCTAATGTGAAAGGTACCTAGTTCATGCAAGAAACCACAAAGCAGTTTGATGAACGTGCCAAACAAAGCATATGGACAAAAATGTTCATTACTTTTATTTTTTTTTCAAGAGAGAGTGAGAGAGTGAGAGAGAGAGAGAGAGAGAATTTTAATATTTATTTTTTAGTTATCGGCAGACACAACATCTTTTGTTTTTTGTATGTGGTTCTGAGGATCGAACCCAGGCCGCACGCATGCCAGGAGAGCACGCTACCGCTTGAGCCACTTCCCCAGCCCCTGTTCATTACTTTTAAAAGGGAGAAATGATAAGGGCTGGGGTGGCCAGGAAGGCTGTGGGGAGCCTCCCCAGCACACGCTCCCTGGGAGCCTGGGACGGGACACCCTCCTTCATTTGTCAGTTCAGCTGATCATCGTACCAAACACTCAGGTGCTGAGCCCACAGTGGAAGAATATCACCAGGAGACTCCTGTGTAGACCGTCTCAAACTCTCCCAGAAGTTCTTTTGCCTCAAACAGACAGATGGGAGCTTGTAGACATGACTCCCCCACCAGCTGGAGCCTCTGGGTGAACCAGGCCACCAAGTTGTGCCCCAGTGAAGCAAACACATTGCTCAATTCTGGGGCAGCTGGAGTTTCCAGAGCAGCAGTCCTGCCAGGAAACTAGTCCATGCCCCGGGGACAGGGCAGGCGGGTGGTGTGAGAGTCCTTGCCTGAGCTTGGGGCCCAGGAGCAGGGGGCCGGTGGGGGTGGGGGCTAGTGCAGAAAGGCCAGAGTGAACAAAAGAACCAAGCAGACCCTCCCCAACAGGAACTGCAAACACTGCAGATGAATGAGCTGCTCCCAACCCTGGGTCCGGGCTGCCAGATATGCTGAGGGCAGAAAGAATGGAATTACACTTGACCCAATTTAGGAAATAAGAACAGGAAATGGGTCAAAACCCTAACAAGACCTGCCTCCATAAGAAAAAGCATTGGAAAGCAGAGGGGGTGAGTCTGGAACCTTCCTAATCCACCAGAAACAGAAAAACAGTAGCCTTGGCCTTGCATTTGACCCCAGTAATCCTAACATCTCCTCACAGGTGTTACTCCATGGGTCTTGGCAAAATTGGACAGGCTAAAAGAATAATAGGGGGAAACAAAAAACAGACAGGCTAAAAGGATAATAGAAGCATGCCACCCAGGCCAGGCTTAGCCAGCAGATTCAGAAGTAGTTCAGAGCCAGGCGTGAGGGCCAACAACAGCAGCCTGAACCAGGAGGTGTGGGGAGAGCTATTACAAAGAAGAAACCAGAAAACCCAGGTCCCAAAGAAAACCCCAGGTTTCCAAGGTGTCAGGGGTACAAGCAGCCCCAAGCCCAGTGGTACGGGTAAGTCAGCATGAGAGGGGGTTGTCCTTAGGGCAACACAGAGGTGAGCCCAGTATAACCCTAACGACTTTGGCCCAGTGCAAATATCAGGTGGTGTTTCTGGGTCCCTTCTCACATGTGGAGGCTCCCAGCCAACAGGCACCTTGAAAGAATAACATCTCATGGGCCTCATATTTTTTTGACCAAAAATTATGACATACTTCAATATCCTTAGGTCTTCCTGGGATTGTAAAACTGGATATTTTCAGACCTTTGTGCCCTAAGGAGTTCAAGGCCTTTGTTCAATCAACAAGGACCATTGGAGATCAGACCACCAGATGGAGAAAAGAGTCATGCCAGATCCAAGTCTTTTGAACTTGGCTGATGTAAGCAGAGAGTTCATTTGCTTGTTGGTTTGTAGGGAGTGCATATTTGCGTGGAGTATATGGGAAGGCACTAAACTAGGCTCAAAGGGCTTTTATACAGAAACAATACCCATGTACATGCCATGAAGACTCCACAGGCACCCCAACACACAGGCAGGCACAGGCACAAGCTGCATTTGTGAGAAACACAGATATTTTTTGGGGGGGCGGGGGGCGGTTATCAGGGATTAAACCCAGGGGTGCTCAACCACTGAGCCACATCCCCAGTCCTTATATTTTATTTAGAGACAGGGTCTTGCTGAGTTGCTTAGGGCCTCGCTAAGTTGCTGAGGCTGGCTTTAAACTCACGATCCTCCTGCCTCAGCCTCCGGAGCCCCTGTGATTACAGGCACGCGCCACCACACCCAGCTCGCAGCAGCTCTTCCTGCCTATGGAATCTGGACATTGCTGCCATTGATGCTCTGCCCTCACCAGGGTAGGTTCCGCAAGGTCTTCACTTTTTTATGTCACTAGCTTTCAATTCCAAGTCAAATTGGTAGAACCAAATCACGTGCTGGAGCCTAAGCAGCAAACAAGTCTGGGAAGTGAGAATCTGGCAATCTCATCTCCAAGTGTGGGAGTCGGGCTGCCTCCCGTGGAGGGGACTTCCCCATCATGAATAATGACCTCAGATGCCGAGCAGTTGAACAAATGGAAGATTCTCCTTGTAAGAAATCTGTGGAAGGGGGTTCATACCAGCCACCAGGGCAGTTGTGGAGCTGGATAAGAGAGACACCAGTGGGGGCCAAGGGTGTCCTTAAGTAAATGAGGACGGCCACATACAAATGCCTCCTTACCCTTAATCCGGAAATACTTCATTCTGGTGAAGTATAATGAAGTATTTCTGGATGAAACGGAATCACAGGGGCTCCCGGAGGCTGAGGCAGGAGGATCTTGAGGGCAGTATTTCTGGATGAAACACTGCTTCGCGTCTGGTTTCAAATCTGCAGAAGCCATCTGTGTTAGTTTCTTAGGACTGCCCTACAAAGTCCCCACAAACCAGGTGGTTTAAAACAGTCTTTTAATATTTATTCATTCTCTCATTTATTCTAGAGACCAGGCATGCAAAATCAAAGTGCTGGCAGAGTCATGCTTCTTCTCAAGGCTCTAAAAGGGATCTTCCCCGGACTCTCCTGGCCCAGGAGGCTCCTAGGATACCTCGGCTTGTGCCAACATCCCTCCAAGATCTGCCTCCTTCCATCTCCACGTGGTCCCCTTTTCTTTGCGCTTGGAGTTCTGGTGTCGTCTCACAAGCACACCATTCGTCAGGTTTAAACCTGTCTTCGTTCATCGAGATCTTGACTCTTAATTATATCCACGAAGATCCTAATTCCAAGTAAGACCACATCCTGAGGTTCTGGGTGGAATGGATTTTGGAGGGATGCTGTCAACCATCTAACAGAACTTCCCTAAGGCAGACTAAAAAAAGTACTTCATCAAGGATGTGAAACAGATGTCCCCAAGGCCTTGGGGATGGACTACGAGGGGACCACTGCCCCAGGCCTGCCCCCTGGGTGGGTAGCACCCTGACAAGACAAGGACAGCTCAAGGCAGGAGTCCAAGGAAAAGAGGACACTCTCTGGGTCAGTGTGTTTAGAGATCAAGTCACATGTGTCCCTGAACCTCTATCTTTCCTTTGGCATTGGTTATAAACTCTTTTTTTTTTATTGTTTTGTAGTTATAGACGGACAGAATGCCTTTATTTTATTTGTTTGTATTTTTATGTGGTCCTAAGGATCGAACTCTGTGCCTCACACGTGCTAGGCAAGTGCTCTGCCACTGAGCTACAGCCCCAGCCCAGTTATGAACTGTTGCAAACCTAGAAGGAAACCCAGAAAGCAACATGCCAAGACTCTTGTATTTACCATCCAGCCTGGAAAAATGCTAATATCGGTCCTGTTTTCTTTAGGTTAATGGAACCACACCTCAAGTTCCCTTCTTTGTCTTCCTAGTCCTCTCCTCTCCTCTCCAGCAGTAAGCTCTCTTCTGAGGCTCCAGTGTGGTTATACAGTCTAACTTACCATTTTTTGATTTTTACAAGTCAAGAGAAAGCAATGTACATTCAGTAGAGACCACACTGCACTGTTTGAATTCTAGTCTTTTCCAAGCTAACGATGTGTGGTACAATCTGTTCTCATGATGCTGGGCACCCCTGGACCTCGAGAATAAACAACCAACATTCTACAGTGCACTGTGTCACTACAACGATGTCAATGGGGACTGGGGTTGTAGCTCAGTGGTAGAGCACTTGCCTAGCATGTGTGAGGCACTGGGTTCGATTCTCAGCACCACATATGAATAAATAAATAAAAGCCCATCGACAATTAAAAAATGTAAAAAAAAAAAAAGATGTCAATGGATTAATGGGATTTTTCACCAAACATTATGGGTACAAGATTTATCCATAGGGCCCAGTGCAGTTCCACATGCCTATAACTTCGGTGACTACAGAGGCTTAGGCAGGAGGACTGCAAGTTGGAGGCCAGCCTCAGCAACTTAGTGAGGACCCATTTTAAAATAAAAAGTGCTGGGAGTGCAGTCCAGTAATACAGCACCTCTATGTTCAAAAATCCCTAGTACCACATAAACATACACAAGATTTATCCATATTGATTTTTCTAGTTTCATTTCATTCATTATAATTACTGCAAAATTATTTCTCTGTTTTCCTGTTAAAGAACATTTCAGTAATTTACTGTTAGCAAAAAATAACATATCGAACATCTTTTTACTTCTTTCTTTGGATTTGCATTTGAGAGTTTCCCTAGAGCATACGACAGGGCTTCTGAACAGGGCCACTATCCACTAAGATGCCGGTAGCACCTGTCCACCATCTGCACCCCAGTGGGAACCATCGAAAATGTCTCCAGTAGCCAAATGTTCCCTGAAGAACAAAATCACCAGCCGTTAAGGACCCATGCATGTATGCCTAAGAGGAGCACCAAATTGTGAAGTGGGAGCAACTGACCTTGGGATACTGTCAAAGGCATCTCAGAGTGGCTGTGCAAACGTGCATCCCACCAGTGATACACGAGAGCCCATTCCCCCACATCCTCCCAAAGCCAAATGTTGCTTCAGAATTTAGTAATTTTGTCCCTCTGCTGGTTGTGGCCTGGTATTGATTTTAATTTTAATTGGCATGTGCCAACGTTTGTTTTCATAGATGATAGCAATCACCCTTCTCAGGAGTTATGCTGGGTTTTTGTTAGCTTCTTCCCTTTGGAGGGATTGCTGGACTGGACGGTGGCACCCAGCACTGGGAACCCTGAGCTAGAATCTGCTGCAGAGCACCCAGCAACAGAACTGGTCCCCCCGCCCATTCCAAGGGGATGGCAGGAGAGAGGAGGCCTTCAGAGGAGGCACAGCCCCGTGTGCTATGGGAAAAGGTGAGCACTTTGCACCTTTTCTTTTTCTTTTTTTTTTTTTTTTTTTACTTTGCACCTTTTCTAAGTTACCTGGACTTGGGGGAAAAATGCAGAGATTGGAAGGAGTGCGCTTACACTCTTCCTCCTCATGTGGAAAGGGGCAGGAGGGCTGTGGGCAAGAGCATCCCCAGCATCCAACCCACAGCCCACCCCAGGGCAGCTGCTACAGCTACAATGGCTGTTGTGAGCAGCAGCAGTGGGCAGGTGAGGGGGTGGAGAAAGCACCAGGAACAGGTAACTCCAGGTCATAGGGGAGCAGGAGAGGGGGTCCCCCAGCCAGGCCCCAGGCCCTGACTCACAGTGTAGGCAGTGGCAAGGATTCTTTGGACGACTCCACCAAGGACAAAAAGGGAGGAGTAAACCGGCTGGTAGGGTGAGGGCACACCTGCCTGTGGGTGTGTCACACCACCAGGTTATCCTTTCATTGTAGGATAGAATAGCAGAGGTGGGGGGCCGTAGTTATAAACCCAAAGTCAGTTACACAGATCCATGTTTCATGTGTTAGTTGAACAACATGGTGAAATTGTAAATTCTTTTTTTTTTTTTTTCCTTAGTTCCAGGGACTGAACCCAGGGGTTCTTAGCCACTGAGCTGAATCCCCAGCCCTTTTTATTTTTTACTTTGAGACTGGGTCTCACTAGGTTTCTATCAGCCTCACTAAAATGCTGATGGGCTGGCTTTGAACTTGAGATCCTCCTGCCTGAGCCTCCTGAGCCTCTGGGATAATAGGTATGCATCACCACGCCCAGTGAGGCTGTAAATTCTTTAAAGGCAGGGATCATGTCATGTGATTCCTCCAAATACTCCACCACAGTTAGAACAGAGCTGGATCCATAAGTTTTTAATAACATTTGTGGGCTCATATTGGGGGGGGGTCCCCATAAAAAGATGGCATGAAGTGGACTTAACTCATTACCCACTCACATACCTTTTTCTTTTTAAAAAAATATTAAGTGCTGTTAATTCTATGACTTCATTTTTTTCCCTAAAATATCTATACAGTAAGAAAAGAGGTACAATTCAGCCCATTTTATAGAAAGGGTTATTTAGATCCAGCAATGATTAATTGATGTGCCCCTAAAGACACAGACTCAACACTGAAACAGAGGCCTACTGGCTCCCCTTGAATCTCTTTCCCATTGCTATGTGATCCTCGCTCTCGTCCCTGTTCCCACAGCTTGGTCTCTACTAAATTGCCCCAGACACGTCATGGGTTTTGTTCTTAACAATGCAGAACACCAACAAACACCCACTTGGACATCAATAGAGCCCAGCAGATGATAGAACTGAATGGCCAATCTCTGTTCACTGAAGAAAATCCATGTACCAACATGTAGTATGTTGAGGGGCAGGCATGCAGAAAGGGTGAGTGTCCAGGTGAGAAGACAGGACTTCAGGACAGGGGTTTGGAGAAAACTTAGAAGCACATCTTGGTTTTCGATGTAGATGTACAGCAAGATCAGGTAGAACACACCAGGAATCCATGATAAAAGGAGAAGGTTAAATTCATATTAAGATAAGAGTTATTTTCAGTTCTTTGGTTATTTTAAGTTCTGAGGGAGGAATGTGAGAACAATCCTTGAGGATAAAAGGAATCCTGTCTTGCTAGGCATGGTGACACATGCCTGTAATCTTCACAATTTGGGAGGCTGAGGCAGAAGGATTACAGATGCAAGACCAGCTTCAGCAATTTAGTGATACTCTGTCTCAAAATAAAAAATAATAAGGGCTGGGGATGAAATTCAATGGTTAAAAAAAACCCGGGGCTAAATCCTCAGTTCAGAAAGAAAGAAAGAAAGACTGACTCCTTTCTTGTCAAGAGGTCTCTCCCTTGACAAATAAGATGCAGGGTCCAACTTAGGGGTGGGGGCTTTAAGACTATATGAAGTTTTACTCTGTGTCTTATATTTCTTTACTAATAGGAATTTTAAAAGTTTCTAAAATCTAGTGTTATTCCCAGGACTGAAGTCAAGAAAGGAAAGCTGAGACTAAATATGAGAAAGAAATACTGATTCTTTTGTTGTTAATATCAAAAATCATTTATTCTAGAATTGTGTACCAGGCATTTTGTCACAACAATGGTAGAAGATAGGTACTATTATCATTAGAATTTTTCATAGAAGGAAACTGAGGCTCAGAGAGTTTAAGTAACTGCTCAAGGTTAACACAGTAAACAGGCTGAAGTCAAATCCCGGTCACCCTCTCTTAAGTCTCAATCTAGATGCTAGATTGAGCTAAATTGAGTCTACAGGTGTATATGTATCTGTACGTGCAGTGGTGGGAGGACTAAGTTATTCAAAGTATTTTCTTTAGCCGGACCTTGTGGCTGCAAGTCTGTAATCCCAGCAGCTGGAGAGGTTGAGGCAGGAGGATGATGAGTTCAAAGCCGGCCTCAGCAAACTTAAGGCTTTAAGCAATTCGGTGAGACCCTGTCTCTAAATGAATTACAAAATAGGGCTGGGGGTGTGGCGCATTGGTCTAGTGCCCCTGAGTTCAATCCCCAGTACAGAAAGCAAGAAAGCAAGAAGGAAGAAAAAAGTTTTCTTTTACAAAGTTTAAAATCTATGTCCTCGGAAAATGCATACTGTCGCCAGACGCGGTGTTGCACGCCTGTAAACTTAGCCCGTTTGGCAGGCTGAGGCAGGAGGATCACAAGTTCAAAGCCAGCCTCAGCAACACAGCCAGGCTCTAAGCAACTTAGCCAGAACTTGTATCGAAATAAAAGGGCTGGAGATGTGGCTCAGTCGTTAAGTGTCCTTCAGTTCAATTGCTGATGTCACGAAAAGGAAGAAAAGCAAACCGTCAGAGGATATGGGGCTGATGTCAATAGCTCCGGTGCAGCAGGTGGTAAGTGGTTTTGGAGGGTGTCTAATGCTCAAGTGGGACGAAAGCTCAGGTATGTGGCCAGCGGAAGGCGCGAGCACCCAGACACAAGAAGAAAACCAGGACAGCTCAGACTTGGGGGAAGAAAAGCCCCAATCCAGAGGCGCTCCGGAGAAAGACCAGGAAAGGGCTAGAGGTGCAGGAACCCAGAACCTCCAGATTGCTCAAGAATGGCTGGACCGGGCAGTTGGTCAAGCTGCTCTAAAGCGGGGACAAACCCAGAGCTTGAGGGACGGGAGTGAGGGGACTGCAGCCGCTGCACCTTGGCCCCTCCCTCTGTTTCCTCTCTTTCTGGGGAAAAAAACAAAAAAAAAAACAAAAAAAAACCTCTACAGCCACCTGGGTGAGTAAAGGCGCTCAAAAGCCATCTAGTGCCCAGCCCCATCTTTTTTTCTTAAAAAAAAAGTTCTTGGTCAAAAGCTGCCTCTTCAAGAAAGGCTTTGATTGGCCCTCTCCGCCCCCTGGGTCAGCCAATCAGAAGCTTGTTGCCAAGGCGGGGCTTCTCCAAACAGGGCGGAGGCAGCGGGTGTGGCCGCTGTTGCTGAGCTAGGAAAGCAGATTTGCTAGCCTGCTGGGTGGCTCTAAATCCTAGCCAGCTGCTCTCTGTGGGGATTGAGGGACATGGGTGGGTGACTGAAGGAGGAGCCCTCGGCCCATATCCGGGAGGGAGGGAGCCAGACACCTGCCTGCCCTTCCACCCCCAGCCTGCCCTCGCTCTAATTTCCCCCGCCGCTGTCCCTTGCTGGGCAGGTCTGATTCCTGGCAGCCCGTGAACAGATCTCCAGGATCTGAGCTGAAAGCCATCGTCGTTGCTCCCAACCCCAAGACATACTAAGGAAGAAAACTACCTTGGCAAAAGGTGCAAATAACACCCACCTCACACTTTAGGGGCACACCAGACTGAAATGAAGACAATCCTGGTTTGCGGTGTGTGCCCCAATAGTGACCAAGTGACCTGTGGGCAGGTTCAGAGGGGCTAAAGAGAAAGAAAAGGATCCCAGGATGCAGGAACTTAAATTGCAAGCCCCCTGAACAATTTAAGTTTGCCATCCCATCTGTAAAATCCAGCTAATGATAATGCCCAAACTGCCACAAAGCAAAGATCTGGACCAGAAGATGTTAGAGCCCAAGGACCTGAGTGTTGACTCAGCCTAGTGAAGCTGGAAGAGAAGGCTATCAGAACAGGACTATTTTAATAATAGTAAAGACCACAGTTCCAACCAAGCTCAATTACAAATGGGAGAAAGGGTGGAAGCAAATATACACCCTTGAAAAATCGCCCTTTGGCCTCACATGCAATTCCCAAGTCCCCTGTTTCTCTTCTATTGTGTAGCCTATATAAATGACCCCTGACCTGGTGATGGGAACAAAAATTATTTATTTATTTATTTTGGTACTGGGGATTGAACCACTTAGCTGCATCCCCAATCACCCTCCACCACCATATTTTTTAGACAGGGTCTGGCCAAGTTGCTGAGAACTGTCTCAGTCTTCCAAACTGCTGAGATTACAAGCATGCATCACCACACCTGGCAAGAATAATATTTAATAACAGTTATTAAGTCCTTACTATGAGCCAGCACTCTTCCTGGTGCCTCTCTATATCAATCAATACTGAGCAGGAACAAAGGAACAAATTTTAGCCTTTTTTTCTTTTGGTACTGGGGATTGAATGGCGTGTTTTACCACTGAGCCACATTCCCATCCCCTTTTGTTTTTATTTTGAGGCAGGATCTCTCTAATGGCTTAGGCCCTGCTAAATTGCTGAGGCTGGCCTTGAACTTGAGATCCTCCTGCCTCAGCCTCCAAGTCACTGAGATTACAGGCATGCCCAGCCTATCTTCATTTTAAAGATAAGAAAATGGAGGCACTAAGAAGTTACATACTTTGTAGGCTGCTATAGAGCTAATAAAGGGTATAGCTGGAGTCTCACATAAGTAATAGTTTCTATCTGGGGACACCATCTGATCTTAATCTTCAGGATGTAGCCTTTCCTGCACTATTGTCAAAAAAAAAAAAAAAAAAAGTTTAGAATGGTTGCTTTTTTTTTTTTTTTTTTTTTTTGATGCTGGGTACTCGACCACTGAGCCACATCCCCAGTCCTATTTTGTATTTTACCGCTACCCTATTTTGTATTTTATTTAGAGACAGAGTCTCACTGTGTTGCTTAGCACCTCACTTTTGCTGAGGCTGGCTTTGAACTCAAGATCCTTCTGCCACAGCCTCCCCAGCCGCTAGGATTACAGGCATGGGCCACCATGTCTGGCAGAATGCTTGCCTTTTGAAGCAGTATATACCTCCAAGAGCAGGACCTTCTGTTCTGTCTTCTCAAGATTCCCAACAGACTGGCTACATGACCTCACCTTATAAAATGCAAACAGGGCTGGCAGTGTAGCTCAGTGGTACAGCACTTGCCTAGCATGCATAAGACCCTAGGTTTCAACACAACACTGCAATAAATAAATAAATAAATAAATAAATGAAAGAAAGAAACGAAACCAGGTAAAATGGGGATTTTTATGTTAGGTGAATTTTACCACAATAAAAAAGCAAAAATGAAACCAGGTCTCACTCATCTGTCCAGTCATGGTCACCTGAGCCAGTCTGGAACATCCCTAAATGCCAGAAGAGATAAAGTGGTGATCTCGCGTCACAGCTTTGTTGTCTGTTTCTAAAAATGGATCCCTCTTTAGGCAGACACTAGCATTGAAGGTGGGGAATGGTGGGCAAGAAAACAGGAAGTTGAGCCTGAGGACCTGGAGCTCTCAGTATCCGATCCCTTCTAGAGGGCAGTCTGCTGTTTCGCTTCTCTCTCCCAGATCCTCTACCCTCGAGTTTTCTGCTCGGCCGCTCCCACCGCCTGCACCCGTTGCCCATCTCCTGGGGCACACCATCTGCCTGTCCTCCCCCTTCTCCAGGGACTTAGCTCCTTTTATTGAGACCTTTAAATAATTAAATGCCCCAAAGCCTCCCCCACGCTGATCCTCAGCCCCTGGCCTGGGGTGTTATTCAAAGCCCAGGAGCTGGGCTGGAGGACTGCCAATCCCACCGCCTCTATTCAGCTCTTTTCTTTCCCGGCTCAGCTGCTGGGCGGCGGCTAATGGGCCTTTTCTCTTGCTTTGGTCCCTCCGCATGCCAGGCCTTGTTCAGTGGGAGAGAGAGACAGAAGAGAGAGAGAAGAGCTTGAAGGCACTGATGAGTGGGGGACTGGCAGGCCGGCTCTAGGACGTCCTCTCTCCTAGGCTGGGGGCTAGGGAGGGCGGAAGACTCCAGATCCACCTTTCAGGGGGAAAGGGATGGGACAGAGGGTGGAGAGAGGGGATCGGCTGGGCTTTGCCAGCTCCTCAGCCCAGCGGGAACCGGGGCCACTGCCTCTACCCCTGGGGAGCTGTGAAGCCCAGCGGGGAGAAGAGGGGGTGTGACATGGGAGGGGGCGGGGTTGTCAATCACCTGAGTGCAGTGGGGCCCGAGCAGCCTCCTCATGCAAATGATCCTGTTGAGTCACTGAAACTTTGGTCCAGACACAAAGAAGCTGTTTCTGTCCCCGTCGCCTCCCTCCTTCCCTCCCCGCCCTGCAGCAGCCCCCTCCCAGTCCTGCCAACAAAAGGCCGGAGCCCAGCGGCGCGTGAAGGAGTGAATGGGCGAGACCCTCCCCGGTGACGTCCCACCAGACAGATGGCAACAGTTGCCCCACACCAGTTGCAAGCCTCCTTTCATCCTTCTCCCAGTCATAAAGGAGAAAGGCCTGTCCCTCCAGAGCCCAAGCAGCTCCTCAGGGCCGACCCAAAGACGAGGTGGGGGAGGGGCCGCCGGGACCGAGGTGAGAGGGGAACCGACGCTGGATGTTTGGCTGCAAAACAAAAAAGTATGCTGAAAGCGCCGGCTCCGGGGCCAGCTTGCCCATCTGTCCTCCTTTGGGGAAGCACTGCCCCCACGCTCCTCCTAGGCTTCTGGCCAGCGCTGTGCAGAGAGCCAGGGCCCCTGGGAAGGGAAACCGTAGTTTGGGGCAAGCACACTAAGCATGGGGCTTTGTGTTTTGAAGCTGACATCAGGCAAAAATCCCTTGGCAGGTCATTGTTTTGCCTCTTCAGAAATAGGTTAAATGGAAAATCCAAGGCCCCGGGGACAGGTGGAGAATGGGGGATCTGGTGTTCTGCGATTAAATAATGGTGTGAGTTGGCACGGAAAGGGATTCAAAGTCATCTACAAGGACCCTCAGACGCTAAGAAGCTAGTGACAAGGAGTGGGCCAGGAGTCCTAAGGCTTCATCTCAGCTCACCATCTGCTTGTGGCGTGATTCTGGACAAGACATCCACACTAAGTCCCACTTCCCTGTATACATGGAGGGTAGAAACACCCACCACTCCTACCTCCCAGCATGGTGGAGAGTAAGCTCATGCCACATCCAATGTTCTGGAAGCGAGAGAAGCTGTGCAAATATAAGGCTTTCTACTCAACATCCCCACACCCATACTTCCCAGGAGCTGTGGTACATGTGGCACTTTGAACATTTTTCAAAATATTTCACATCAATTATTTCATGAGGTGACTGAGAACAGAAAGGTGTAAGGCAATGCAAAGATCTTTTTTTTGAGAAAGTAGAGGTAGAGCCAGGCATGATGGTTGCATGCCTGTAATTCAGGAAGCTCGGGGAGACCAAGGCAGCAGGTTCAAAACCAGCCTCAACAACTTAACGAGACCTTATCTCAAAATGAAAAATAAGAAAGGGCTGGAGATGTGGCTCAGTTGTTAAGCACTCTTGTGTTCAATCCCTGGTTAAAGAAAGAAAGAAAGGAAATGTGGGTAGAAGTACAGGCTGAGCTACAACTAACAGGGTGGGGGAGGTCTCCCGAGTCTCAGATTTTTTTTTTTTTTTTTAAATCTCCATCCTTCTCTGCCTTCTGACACCATTTCGGCCTGACTTGGGAAAATTAGGAGAACTCTGGGTTAAGGTGCAAGAGACCTTTGCAAATTGAGAATAAAGATGTTAAAGAGCTTGGTGGTAGAACACATGAGATGCTCAGTTTGATCTTCAGCACTGAAAAAAAAAAATCCAGAATAAAAGAGAATTATTTTTTATCCTTTGTATTAATACAGTAAAAAGATGTAGCAAAGTCATGATTCTGAGGCCATAGGCATGCATTTTTCTGAGCTGAACACCTCAGTTGCTCTTTCTGCAGAAGGGCCAAGCTAATGGTGCCAAGCTAAGGTGGGGGTGGGGGAGCATGGGGTCTCCAAGTGGCTTCCCAGGGACCATAGGGAACAGTGCTCTGCTCCTGCTGTCCTTCTAGCTGGCGCCCCGTGCTCCTTTTCTGCCCATCTGTCTGACGTGCGTTTGTTTGCATTGGCTGGGGTGCAGGTATTCAGAGCTGGTTTGGGTTTCTTCTCTTCAGCATAAGATAGTAAAGATGTGTTAGCTGCAAAAGCATTTCTCAAAACATCTCTTTCCCAATCCTTGCTCAAGCTAACCTCACCCATCTCTGATTATTTCCACCTGTCCGGCAACCACGGGAGCACTTACATATAATGTATCATTCAGTGTAATTCCATTAGTTTGCATTTAATCCCGTGTAGTCAGTGCTCTCATATATAATTATCACGTCATCTCCTTTGGACTTACACTCCTCCCCCAAAGACCAATTCCTATTCTTTCTCCCCAGCCCACCCCGCTATCTCTAGGCTTCTCACAAGGATTCATCTTCACACATAAGAGAGCTTTTACTCAGGGACACTCATTGCCTGCTGGCCAGACAGAAGGCTGAAAATCTAAAACCAGAAAAATGCCTTTTGAGCCACTGTGAGCAGCTGGCCCTGTGCTAGACCCCAGATAAAGTCCCTAGATTCCAAGGCCGTGTTGATCCACAGCAACCCCTCACACTGAGACAGCACTATAACTGTAACCAGTGGTTTTACATCCTTTTCCACGGTCCAGGGAATCTCATCCCTAGACACAATCAGTGCTCCATATTTTTTCCCCTGAAAGGTGCCACGTAGAGAAACCTATTGGTCAAACAGTAACTATAACAGGGAGATTCTTTTCCTTTTGTGAAAACAAGAGAAGCCACGGAGACCTAAGCCTCCACCCTGAGCAGGCTCCGGTAAGAAAGGAAGTGGGTCACAACATGAACACAAGAGTTCCTGTGTTTTGCATCAGGGCTGGGAAATCAGCAGCTGAAATTCCTGACTAGAGTGAAGCAATCCATCTGGCTTGGTCGGTCTGTTTTGGATTGAGCTTTCTCCCACTGGACAGAGGCGAAGGGCAAAGGAAAAGGTGATTCCACCAAAGTGCCTCTACTAGACTGCCTGGTCTCCTCCACCCTTGCTCCAGCTTCTTACCCAGACACAGACACTGTGGTAGGATGTTGATCAATATCAAAGGGGGATCTCTGGGACCTCCTGTTCAAGTTGAAATACGACATAAGCAAAAAGGAAATCCATGGAACACACACACACACACACACACACACACACACACACACACATATACACCCTCCCCACTACAGACATGAATGATGGAGGGCACAGTGACTTTTCCCTCTAAGAACTCAGCAGGCTTTAAAAAAAAAAAAAATCATTAAAGACTAGAATAATGGCAACCATTTCACAGAGAACTCAGACATGAAATATGTGTAATATTGGAATTCCAAACAGATTATCTTCTGGAGCTATCTACAAAGTGAGCTGTGGCTCCGTGTAAAAGTTCTTGGAATTCAGAAACCAACAGGGCTAAAGGTGACAGGTGGTATGTGTGTGCGTGCGTGTATGTGTTCAGCCAGTCCTGGATTCCGGCCTGACTGCCATTTCCTTGCAGTGGTCATGGGTCATTTGCTTAACCTGAGCCTTGGTCTCAGGATAATATTAAGCCCATGGGAGTTTCCCTGAGGATTTAATGAGCTGATGTACATTCCTGGTGCTCACTAATGCTATTTATTATTATCCTGTTAGCAGACAAGGAGTGAAGCAGTTATATTCCCATCCATTTGTCTGCAACTTTGTATGAGGCCCTGGGTAAGCACTAGGGATACACTAGGGCGTCAAACCCACAGCCCAGGTCCCTGGGAGCCAACCATCAGCAGAGACACAGACATGAAATTATCACACTGATAATTTCAACTCAGACGGAGAGACCAGACCCCCAAAATGCAGTATTGCCTGGGAGGAGTGGCTGCGGAGAACCCCAGGACTGCTGTCTTGGCACCAAGCCAGTGGGGGCGGGCGGCTAGGGGTTAGTGAAGATGGGGAGCTTGTAGCTCTATCGGACTGAGCTAAGGAAACAGACTTGGCCAAGATCTCCCTATAACTCTGCCTTTGCCTAGGGAGACAAGGCCATCCATTTCATGGCAGGGGGACGGTGGAGGTGACCCAACATGACCTGGGCTTCTGTTGCGGGGCTTGGAGTCCAGAATGGCCAGGCCTTTGCCCCACGGTTATTGGGGGTAACCCACACTTTAGACCCTGACCCCTCACTTTTCCCCCTGGACAGGAAAACTGCTGTTGGGAGCTTCTGGGCATCTCGTTTGTGAAATGACTCCTCCTGTCTGACACAACAGCAGCCGCTGGCTGGGAAACCTCTTCCTCCCTGGCCTGTTACTGTTTACACACTCTGGGAAAGGCAGGTGTCAGGAGGCAGCTGCTGCTTGTGGTCGGTTCTCCCCAGATACAAGAGCAGAGCCTTCCCACATGGGCTGCCATTGGCTGACAGGCAGCCAGTGCAGACTCCCTCTCCCCACCCTCAGCTGCCCCAGCCAGCAAATAAAGAGGGTACAGGAAACACCTGGAGGGGAGGGCAGCTGGCAAAGGAACCCTATGCCCAAGAGAAGAAAGGGTTTGTGGGGAGCTGGGGGAGGGGGCCAGGCCCTTAATTACACTTTTCTTGGCATCCACCAGCTGCTAACAACTAACAGATGAGTTGCTCAAGTGTGCTATTGCTCCCCCAAACACACACACACACACACACACACACACACACACACACACACACACACACACAATAAAGCACCAGTCGCAGTGCCAAGAGGACAGAAGAGAGATCATACAGGAAAGACCCTTCAGGGGGCTTTAGACTCCTCACCTGCAGCCCCTCAGCCGCAGATTCTGAGCCACTTTGAACCAAGTAAAGTTAAACCCATGGCTGAAGCATGAAAATAGAAACCTTGAGGGATGCATCTGCCCTTATTTTTGTTTTTTGTACTGGGGATTGAAGCCAGGGGTGCTTTGCCACTGAGCCACATCCCCAGCCCTTTTTATTTCGAGACAGGGTTTCACTGAGTTGCATAAGGCCTCATTAAGTTGCTGAGGCTGGCCTGGAAATTTTGATCCTCCTGCCTCAGCTTCCCAAGGATAACAGGCGTGCATCACTATGTCTAGCACCTCAGCTCTCATTCTATGAAAGCTCCTTCCATGAATAAGTCTTCATTTATTTTCAGTTTTACTTATCTAGCTCTTCATTCATATCTACCTATTGATTGCATATTATCTCAAGTTCTTGTGGTTCCAGGTGGAATAGTCTTAATCTAAAAGATCAAAGGAAGTCGGCTATCAGCATCCACCCAGAACATGCTGGCTCCTGTGCGATGCAGGCGGGCTCCGTTTAGAAGGCTCCCTCACTCCTTCTTTGGAAACTCCCCAAAGGGGCACTTTCCCTTTTAGATCCAGAGTGGGAGGCTGGGGTTGCAGTAAGGAAGGGCTCACCTGTGGGCACACCATAGGTTGCTCAACCCGTACTTTTGCATTCAACTGCTGGTGTACCGGGGCCTGCTCTGCACCATGTAGTGGACAAGCATGTGAGAAATAGAAGACAATGGTTCCTGCTATGGAGGCACACAGTGCAGCCATTAGAGAGGGGATCCGAGCTTTCGGAGCCACCAGACATGAATCCAATGCAATTTAAGATGTGCTGAGTATATTTGTTATAAAACTGTGAACATTAATGAAGTGTATAAATCATTAAGAGACTGGAATAAGAAATATGTAATGACTGTGTGAGCAGTTTAAAGCCATATGTATGTAGGTTGAAAAGCCCTGAGGTGCCTGGTGTGGTGGTGCACACCTGTAATCCCAGCAACTCTGGAGGTTGAGGCAGTAGGATCACAAGTTCAAAGCCAGCCTCAGCAACTTGTCAAGGGCCTAAGCAACTTAGCAAGACCCTATCTCAAAATAAAAAATAAAAAGGGCTGGGGATGTGGCTCAGGGGTTAAGCACCTCTAAATTCAATCCCTGGTACCAGAAAAGAAAAATAAGAGCCCTGAGGTAAGAATGTGCACAAACAAGACAAAAGGAATAATTTCTCAAAGAGGCAGCAGGGGAAGGGAAATACAGAGACTCTGGAAAGAGAAACATCTGGGCTTTACACCTGTCCCCACCCCTCCCTCTACTAGTCACTGGTGCTTTGCTTTCCTCGTATGTGTCTTTGAGGTCACAATATCTCCATGAGCTCATAGGATGTGAAGATGCCAGGCAGAGCACCTGAAATAGTGAGTGGTCAGCACACAGTAGGTGCTCAAGTCTTTAAAAAGTAACTCTGTACCATGCAAGGAAAGGTGAACAAGAGAAAATGTGACAAAGGTGAACAAAGAAAAAATGTGACAGGTCCTGGCATGGTTTGACTTTGGAGAGATTGGGAGCACCTTGGATTTCCATCTTAAGGAGCCAGAATGGAGCAAAAGAAATCAGTCACAAGCAGCAGAAATGGAATGAGGAAAATGGACTTACAGTTGTCCCAGGATGCAGTCTAGGTTGGAGGTGGAGGAGGAAGGCACCGGGAAGGCTGGAGAAGGCTATTAGAACATTCCAAGCGCAACAGGGACAGGACCCGGATTAGGTGCTGGCCAGAAAGAGAAGTATCAGAGTTTTGTGGGTTTGTTTCCATTCCATCTAGAAATGAAAATGGAATGGTGAGAGATGATTTAGCACAAATGATTCATTGTACAGATTAGAAAACTGAGGCTCAGAAAGGGAAGGACTGGTCCAAGATGTCAAAGGCTGCATTACTAAGTTATTGTTGGCCCTGAAACTAGGCCCCCTATTTGCCAACTCCTGTGTCCACCTTGTAGCCAGCCTCCAAATCAACATTGGGAGGAAGGATCAGCATTTCATAGCTACGGTATCTATTCCTGTCTCCAGGGCCATGATCAGAGCTCTTACCTGGCAAGGCCCAGCCTTCTCTCCAGGTGATTACCCTCTGGGTAAACCCACTTAGGGAGTTAATTGATAACTAAGTCTCTCTCTGGAATTATGGAATTATTATTTAGAATGTGTCCACCCTTCTAAGTGACATTTACATTTCAATGGCAGGTGCCTTAAAGTCCTAAGAGCCTGCAAGGACTGTTTTCTTAAGAAGGTGCAATTAAGCCTGGCAAAATGATGCATACCTTGTGATCTCAGCAACTCAGGAGACTGGGACAGGAGGATCACAAGTTCAAGACCAGCCCCAGCAACTTAGCGAGACCTCATCTCAAAAAAATTTTTAAAAAAGGATAAATTTTAAAAATAGAAATAAAAACTAAAAAAGGATTGGGGATGTAGCTCAGTGGTAGAGTGCCCCTGGGTTCAATCCCCAAGGCCACTGGGGAAAAAAGGTGTAATCATAGACTACTAGTGAATACCAGCAGTTTTGAGCTGGAGGTCACAGGCCAATCCTGAATGAACTTGAATTCTTTCTTCTACAATCTGATCTAAATCCTTTTCATCTACCAGCCTCCACTTTCCATGACCTTGACATTCATTCTTTTGACCAGACCTACTAAAGATCAGACACTTTCTAAGGATAAGACACAGCTCAGGCGAGGTCCTGACCTATATTGGAGCTGTAGATTAAGGGTTGTAAGGAATAGGACACAGGTAAGAACTGAGCATTATGGGAAACCACGGGAAGTCCACCTATCCCAATCTTTGAAGGAAAATGTTATTGAAAAATTGCCTGGAAGAGATGGTCTGAAATCTTGAAGGCAAGACTTAACCAGGCAAAATCAGTGGGTAAGAGGGGTCAGAGAACTCCTGGAGCAAAGACCCAGTGACTGCAGTCCCAAGCATGGGTTAACAGGTACCAGTCCAGGGTGGGAGGGCTGCTTGTCTAATCCTCTAATACTCAAGCAGAGGCCCCTTGTATATCCTCAGTTCCACCAGGTACATGCCAGGATGCACCTTCTTAGAGATCACAGCCATGACAGCATGTCACAATATCCCCAGTACAAAACCTCACTCCTAGTGTGGGGTGGAGCAGAGACATCTCTGCCCCCATTCCTGCACACATCAGAGATCACACATTTAGGGACCTATTCAGATAATGTTTTGTTTGTTTGTATGTTTGTTTGATATTGGGGATTGAACCCAGGGGTGCTCTACCACCAAACCACATCCCCAGCCCTTTTTATTTATAATTTTGAGATAGGGTCTCACTGAGTGGCTAAGGCTGTCCTCGAACTTGCAATCCTCCTGCCTTCGGCTCCGTAATAGCTGAGATTACAGGTGGGCGGCACTGCACCTGACTACTATTTTTTAAAAAACACAAAATCCAATGTGGAACACTTTTAAAAACTTAGTTTCCATCATTAGGATTTGGGGAGGTATCAAATAAATGTCTGCATTTCAGATTTCTCTTGAAAAATTGCAATATCCTGGGATATGGTCTGCCATGATGACAGGGGGCCAGAGCTATGGAGCTGAAGCACTTTTCAGAAAAACTATGAGCTCACTTCCAGGTTCACTGCATCCTCTGTCCAGCTGTCTTCACTCTTGTGCTGCTGGGTCCCATCTCTCTCTCAGGGTACCCACTGAACTTTAAATGGCCCCTCCCTGAGGGTGCTGGTAAATAAAGTAGTTCTGGCTGCAACCAACCCACCTATTACCTCCTCTTATCTGATGTGCTCTAGGCAGCCTGTCTGGTTTACTGGACAAGGATTGAATTAAGACCCGTCCTTGTTTGTGGAACTGGGGGTGGGGAGTAGTAAAGCCAGGTCTCAGCAGGGAACCAAATAACTTGGTGTTTGGGAACCAGCCTCCTATCAAAACAGGGAAGAGGATTCACTTGCTGCACAACTAGGTAGCCTCTTAGACAGAGTTCCAACATTTTTCTTGCCAGCCCTGCAGATAAATGGTATGGAGAGGCCAGAGAGCTGGGCTTGCCTTTCTCCCCTTTTTCATTTATTTCTCTTCTGGGAAGAGATCTATTTGTGGGATGTGATCCCATAGATAGGCAGAGCTGAAGCCAGAAGTTGCTAGTGGAGAAATCCTCTCCCCACCCATTTTATGTGGACCTGAGCACGTAGCCCAGTTTGGTATTAATCCACAAGCCTACCAGCAGAGCCAAGAGGTCAGGTGCCTCAGGAGGACACTGTACATTTCCACAAGAAGGACAGAGATCAGTAGTGATCAGTTAACTTTCCTTCAACAGGCACTTACAGAGTTACTACTACAGGCGACATACGACACTAGCAAGAGCTGTGAACATTTTGAAACAAAGAACTGAAGAATCATTTTTCTAGAGGAGAGGCCACCAGCTGCTTGGATGGTGTTAACTGCAACCATTCTTGAAGGTGTTAGTAGGAACTATTACTCTATTTATTTATTTGGGTGCTGGACCTTGTTTTACCACTAAGTCACCACTCTCATCCCTATTAGGTTTAGTAATGGTTTTCTTCCAGTTATCCACAGCCATACATCCTTCATCTCAGGACCAGTTCCGAGCCATTGAGGAAATGAGGTTAACTTCTCTCTGGAGCAATAGTTTGCATTTATTGACATTTAATGTGCCAGGGGGTTAGGAATGTGATCCAGCACTTGCCCAGCATGCTCAAGACCCTAAGTTTGGTCTCCAGCATCATAAAAAACCAACAAACTAAAGCCAAAGTGCTAGAACTAGTCTAGGTAGTTTATGGATATCATTTAATCTTTACAACATTTTGAAATGGGTCCCTTTCTCGGTCCCATCTTACACTTGGAGAAACGGAGGCCCAATTGGTGACATGCCCCAGGTTGCTCAGCAAGGTGGTAGAGCTGTGATGCACCCTCGCAGGCTGCTCCACCAGAGCCTGGGGTCCTGACCTCCTGCAGGGCTGCCTCACTGAGCTTGGAGACTGAAAGCTTAGCAGGCAGGAGTCTGACCAGAGATTATTGCTCCCTTTTCCAGCTGAAATGACTTTCCAGTTGGACTAATTAAAAAGAATGATAATAATGGTGCTAAAATGCCCTCCAGGACTGCCCAGATAATGGGGATGATTTAGACTCAAAAGCTGAGGGAAAGGACAGAGGTCATTTCCATTAATTCAACCTCCCAGTTTCTAAGAGAGGAAAAGCTGGAGTGAGGGTTCAAACTCAGACAGCTAGTTGGGGGAATGAACCTAGACCCCACGCCATACATTCTCCCAGCCTCAAACTCTGCCGCACTTCATTAAGCCAGGGATGCTGGCGGCAGCCTGGAGGCGCGGAGCTTGAGTCTCCACTATCTTTCCTCACCAAAGGCCACTATAGCAGCCCATGCTAGACCTGCAGAGGTGGTTTCTTCTTTCTGGGGCTTGTTTGTTGCAGCATCAAGGACTCCCCCACCCAAAACTCTTTATCAGGAACTAGGATGGGCTCTTAATCTGCAGCTGCCAGGACCTTGTCTATGCTCTCTGGGGAAGTGCATTATCATGCCCCAACAGCTGAGTGAACAGGGGTTGCCAGCTGACACTGTTTACCCTGTAGGAAGCCTGAAGCAGAACAGACCAACCTAGACCTAGTCCCTGAACACAGGAAAGCCACCACCTGCTACTCCTCAAGCAGTCCCAGGGCCATGCCCCCGTCTAAGCCAGCTGGCCAAGAGGTACTGTCTGCCCCTACTGACGCTGATTAGATCTAAAATAAATAACACATTGGTCACAGAACCCTGTCATGTAAATTGAGGAACTATCAGTCTGCCAAGATCCTAAAGCAATCCCAAGACAAATCTGCCACGGAAGATACAGAGGGTAAGATGTCCCCTCAACCTCCAGACAGCCTTCCCTGAATTTTAGGCTCCCACTGAACACTGAAATGTTCTTCATTACTGGGCCTCTTAGGAAACAAGAAGAAGGAACCAGGCACAGTGACACACACCTGTAATCCCAGTATCTTGGGAGGCTGAGGCAAGGGGATCACAAGTTCTAAATCAGCCTCAGCAACTTAGTGAGTCCCTAAGCAATTTAGCAAGACTCTGCCTCAAAATTAAAAAGAGTTGAGGATGTGGCTAAGTGGTTAAGTGCCCCTGAGTTTAATCCCTGTTGGAGGGGGGAGCAAGATGGAGGCTGACTTTGTACTAAACTTTGTACCCAAAATAATAGCACACCAAGATGGGCAAAACTTACTAGACTCTAACCTTGTCCTTACATCCAAAAATGAATACCTAGGATATCTGTATTAGAAGCTACAAATGAAAAGGGGCTGTTCCTTGAAATAGCAGCCCCTTGAGCCAGATGCAGTGGTGAAAGTCTGTAATCCCAGCAATTTGGGATATGAAGGTAGGAGGGTCAAAAGCTCAAGGCCAGCCTCTGCAACTTAGTGAGAACCTGTAATAAAATAAAAGAGCTGGGGATTTAGCTCAGTGGCAAAGTATCCTTGGGTTCAATCCCTAATACTAAAATAAATTTAAAAATGCAAAATAAATTAACAACAGCCCCTTGATATGAGTGGACCCCCTATTTTATTTACGACACAGATGTCCTGGCCTCCTCCATCCCCAGCCCTTGTTCCCCTACTATTCTCATCCTATGTAAACACCACACCCAGCTCTTCTAATCTACCTCTGACCTAACACACTAGGACAAGCCACATGTTTGCTTCTGAGGGCCACAAAGGTATGAAATGAAATGTGGATGGGGTGGCACTGATCATGAATGAAGATGCTTAAAATTCAGTTTAAACACAGCCCATTTTTGTTCGAGGCTGAGGCAGGAGAATCAAATTTGCAGCCAGCCTCAGCAAATTAGCAAGGCCCTAAGCAGGTTAGTGAGATCCTGTCACTAAATAAAAAAAATAAAAAGGGATGGGGGTATAGCTCTCTGGTGAAGCATCCTCTCAGTTCAATCCCTAACACCAATAAAATAAAATAAAATGCAACCCATCTTTGGCCAAGAAAAAACTAGCCCAGGTCAAAAATGTGCCTGTAACCTCAGCAGGAACTGGGGCCTGTGTCAAAACCTCACAGGATGATAGACTGTTCTCATTTCCACATATAGCTCCTATGCCTATGGCCACAGGGAATTATAAATTGTTAACAAACCCTTGGCTCTCACATCAGCTATGCATCAGAAGTGGCCATTCTTTAGCTAACTCGTGGCATTGGCAATCTGCCACGTTTGGCTCCAGTGCATGGATTCCTAGGCCCAACTGCTCTTGTCTAATTAGGCAAGAATGGCAGGTAGCAAATGGCAGCTGCAAAGATGTGGTCATTCCCAGAGCCTTTACTGGGAACTACAAACAATCCTGCCCACCCCCGTGATCTCCACCCCTCATCCATAAGATAGGCAATATCTTATTCATTTTTAATATTTTCAGGGCTGCTTAGGACTTACTGACAATAGTTATGTGGCTCAGAATATTCAGGGGATGGGTTCTAGGAGCCCCTGCAGATACCAAGATTCATGAATGTTCAAGTCTCCTATATAAAATGGCATAGTATTTCTAAGGAACCTACACATATCCTCTGTATACTTTAAATCATCTCTAGATTATTTATAACACCTAATACAAGTTTAAGTGCTATGTATAATTGTTACACTGCATTGTTTAGGGAATGGCAAGGAAAACATGTCTGTACATGTCCAGTGTAGATGCAGTCACCATAGGTCTAACTACATAGTACACGAAGCAGATGTGAAGCAAACGATGCCTGAACAAGTACTAGAGACTGAAGATCTAAGAAAATGGGGAGGGGTTAAAGCAGGACGGGACTACACGTCATGGACTCAGCATCATACTATCATGTGGCAAATTCAAGTACTGATTTTGGAACATTCTGGATTTTTTTTTTTTTCTGATTAATTTCAAGCTGTGACTGAATCCGTGGATGTGGAACCCAGATATGAATGGCTAACTTTGCGTTTGCTGAATAAATGACCAAATGAAATTAAGGACTACCAAGAACTGGAGGCATAAGATGGAGACTGGCTAGACTAAGGAATGTTCAGACCAGAAGGACTGTGTTTCTTCTAGTGTTTTCTCATGGGACTGTGAAGGTACACACGAAAGATGGGAAGGAAGGAGCTACTTCCCAGGAAAGAGATGCTTGGAAATGGCCTAACTGCACACCTAGGTTTTCTTTTTATTCCGTCTACATGCTGCACATTTTCTCAATGCAACTGAAGAGAAATATGAAGAAACATAAAGGACTTGGACCTGAGAAGGAAATGCAAATCTGTATGGCAATTTTACCTTCTCTTCACCACAGGTCTTTATCTGCTACATTTTTATTAAAATAACAAAAAAAAAGTGTACATTTGTCCATAAAGCTATACATTCTTCCATATAAAAACATTATTATACAATTAGTAACCTTTGTCTTTTCTGTCTGAATAGCTTACAAATGCACTACTATTATTTTTACTTAATAGGAGAGACAGGTCTGCTCAACAGTCCAGCTCCAGATTGGGGTGGGAGGGTTGTTTTTAAAGTGAACATCAACAAGAAAAGAGAGAAAAGCATGAGACCAAGAGGCTGCTTCTAAAAAGGCAAGGACCTGTTTGCAGACAAGATGCAAGAACACAATCTGCAGTGATTCACAGCTTTGTTCCAACCCACAGGCCAGAAAATAGCTCTTGGGTCTATGGGCTGAGTTAACTTTAAAGCAATAAAGACTGGAAGCAGGGCCTGGCAAGGCAGCAGCAAGCTGGAGTGGAAAGGCAAGAATGAGTAGGGAGAGTGTTTGGTAAATAGCACCTTTGAGTCAAAATTGAATAGTTAAATTCAGGGAAGGGGATTAGCAGGCAGTCAGGAGGGAAGCATGGGATAGAGGAAGGAAGAGGGGGAACGGGAAATCTTCACTTAGGGGCAACAGCAGGAGGAAACCAGGTTGACCAGATGCTCTAGCTCTGTCCTTCTTAAGGTGATTCGATTTGGGAAACTTGAGGTCTTCTGAAGAGCCCTCCTTAATCACTGAGAAACTGAAGGAAAGAGATTTTTTTCCCAGTGCAGTTTTCCATTTTTCTCCAACCCAGAAAAGTAAATATTGCACAAGTCTACAGACGAATTTGGATTTTACTATGAGGCAACAAATTCTCCCACAGGTGCTCTGAGCACCAGGGAGAAAAAAATGCCCAAGGTTTGGCTTTTAGTGTCAGCCCTGCAAGAATACCAAGTAGTCCTGCAGAGCACGGGCATCCTTCCCTTCAGCTGAGGAGAGGGGAGGGATGGTTCTCTAAACCTACTAGGGTACCAGGGGTGTTATGAGCCAGTTCTCCAAAGCCTCCTGGGGCATATTGCACAGTGATTGAGAACTCTTGTCCTAGAAAATAGGATAGCCTGTGACCCAACCAGAAGGGGAGAGGACAGGAGGGCAAGAGAGGAGTGTTGTGCTTTAAAAAAGGCAGTATTAAAAGGACCTGAAGTTCCCTGTAGCTTTTGAGCCACCTTTCAAAGGAATAATTGTAGCAGCATCAGGACTCTCATGTGGTTCCAAAAAGAAGGGTTTTGGCCAAAAAACATCCCCAGTGGATACTCTTTGGGTCCCAAAATTCCATTGCAAATCACCCCCAAATCATTTGCCACACATACACACAAAGCAGCACACAGCAAAGCAAAGGTTTTGTGCAGAGTTCCCTTCCATCCTAACCCCAAAGACCTCCAACCCCAGCCTTAGCATCCCCTCCCGAAGGAGAGAGAGGAAAAAAAAAAAAAAAAAAAGCTTTAGATTCCTAGCTGTGAAACAACCTCTACAGGCCCCAAAGGTAGAATCAGAAAGGAGTCATGATTTCTGAGAAAAGCTGCTTAGAACAGAAGGAATAAGGAGAGGCCTTTTCACTCTGCCCAGATCTCATTAGAAAAATAAGACATTAGGCAACATAGTATTATCAAAGTCCTAGCTTGAAGGCCCCTGAGAGAAAGGAACCAGGAATTCAGGTGACCCAGCTGGGAGGAGAGATCCTGACCTCTCATTCACAGGTGCTAACCTTGCTTGCTCCCTCTTCTACCTCCTGGGATGCCACCAAGCTTCTTCCTCTCCTTGGCTAGGTCTATCCCCCAACCACTCCCGTCCCATAAGCAGACACTGGCTCACAGATTCAAACACACAACAGTTATCTCCAAAGGCACCTGGGGAGGCCACTTCCAAGCAGCTCCCTTTAAGGATTTTTTTCTTTTAAAAAATCTTTTGGTTTTTTTTTCTCTTTTCTTAAAAAAAAATAATATATATAATATATATATATATATATATAAATAGCTCTTCATTTAAAAATACAGTTCCCCAGGTTGAGGTATGCGGTGGCCTGTTGTCATGGCGAATGAGTACAGTAGAGTGCCAGGGTGGGGGCAGCAGGGATCTAGCTGGAGACCGCCATCACGTAGTTCTTGGAAGGGCTGCTCCTGCCCAGCATCATTTGGTTTTTGCAGGTGAGAAGGCCGTAGGAGGCAGCCACCGAAGGCTCCTCATACAGGACACAGATGGAGCCATCCTCCCCTATGCGATAGGACACCTCGTAAGGGTCCACCCACAAGGTCAGCTCGCTGGGCAGCAGGCTATGCAACTGGGGCTGGCTGAGTCCAATCTGACTGGCCACCTTGCTGATGATGGGGTCCATCTTGTGGTTGATGCGAATGCAGCGGTAGCCAGAGCCTTTGGATGGCTTTTCTGGAAACCAGTGGTGTTTGTAGTGCTCTATGGAGAGGGAAGAGAGAGATGCCTGGTTAAATTTGCTGGGTGGTAGATATTACAAGCTGGGAAAGTGGGTGAAGGGACAGGAGGAGCGGAAGAGGGCCAGTGGCAATTTCAAGTAAGAGAGGTAGTTTCTCTTATGTTCTGAGAGACCCCTTAGCCCCTCCCAGGACAGGAGTGTATGTGCTAAAAGAGGATCCCAGAGCTCTAGAATACTCTCCAATGGCCAAATGTATTGCTTTTGGCACACCCCCAGTATAAGGAAGGAAGGGTGTGACTGGGCTGGCATGTCCAGGCAGGGTCTACGGGGACCTGTGTGTGAGCAGAAGTTTCAGAGCCACAAAAGCTATCAACATTGTGAGGCCCACAACAAGATCTCCGGCCCCCATCCTGTGCCCAGTGGGCCCCATGCCTCCTTCAGAAGAGTCACACATCCTTAGCAGTGGCTGGGGGAGTAAAAAAATGGATTGTTTTGACGAAGCAGCTGTGTTTGGCAGAAGGCAGGTCCTGTGCGGGCACGTTCATAGATGACTATCTCTGTCTAAGACCGCCAGCCAACAGGCTAGAAACAGCTGGGAGGCAGGTCTCTCCCCAGCCAGCCAGAGGCTGCTTATCTCTACTCAACCTCTCAGTCTCACGCCCGCCTCCCCAACACAACAGGGCCTGGAGCAGTTACTAGCTACAATAGGTGGCAGATGGCTAAGAGGGACCAAAGAGAAATACAAAGAGGGCCCAGATTCTAACTTCGAGGGAGTTAACAACCCGCAGACCGGACGGGCGCAGCGAAGGCCCGCAGGGCCCAAAGCGTGGCTGGGCCTCCAAGTTGTTAAGAAGGCTCAATTATGCATAAGGACCCCTCGGTTGGGGGGCTTTACCGCCCGCAGCACCCCTGGTGGGTTCTCCAGGTCTCCAGGGTCCAGTGAGGGAAATGAACCTCCACTCAGACGGCAGGTTTCCCTTCTTCCGGGTAGAGCCAGAGACTCGGGATAGCACTCCAGGAAAGGGTCTTCGCCCCGGGGACGTGGAGGGGCGCGCTCCATCGGAACCACCTCAGGCCAAGTCCCAAGCTCAGAGCCAGGGAGGGGAGACCAGACCCAGGAGGCAGGGAGCTGTGTCGGGGAGGGACAACCGAATCCTGGAGCCGCTCCTTTGGGGGTCCTGACGCGGGAGGGGGAAAGACGCCCCAGGCAGGGAAGAGATGGATCCCCTGTGACGCCAGCCCCTCCGTCGGTGCTCACCTGTTAGTGCCTCCTGGAGCGCCCCACTGAAAACCTTAAGTCTCTGCTCGCTCACGCAGCCCCGGGTCCTCAAGAGGCTGGAGAGGAAGCCCACGGCGGCGGCGATCTCCGGGAGCATGTCGGTGCTCTTCCCGTGGCTCATGTCCTGCGCGGCTCGGGGAGCAGGGAGAGGTCTCTCGTGGGAAGTGCCAGTTCTCCGAGATCCGCTCGCCGGGCCCAGGCTCAGGCTCTGCCCGGACTTTCCCCGGACCGCGCCTTTCATACTGTTCGCGGAGGTGGGGGAGCCGACGGCGGCGCCCATTGGCCACGGCCAGCGGATGGGGGCGGGCCCTCCGCCGCCCCGCCCCGCCCCGCCAGCGCGCGGCAGCTCGCCCCCGCCCGCCCGGCTGCCGCCGCCGCCTCCCCCGCCTCGCCGGCGCTGAGGTCATCGCCCGCTGACGTCAGTGCTGGGAACCTGCGCTGGGCTCGGGAGCCGGGAGCCGAGGGAGGTGTGCGGAGCGAGCTAGCGCCGCGAGGGGGCCGAGAGTGCTCGGCTGAGAAAAGCAGCGTGCTGAGTGGTCCGCTCGGGGCATGTCCGGACTGGCCTCGCCGCCCACCCAGGCCCGGGCTAAATGCCACCTCCCCCTGGAAGCCTCAATTGCTGCGGCCTCTCCCAAGAGGTCCCCTTTTTTTGATTGCCACAGCGCTTTCCAGCTACACACACAGTCAGAACCACTCACTCGGGCCTCTTGTCACCATTCTGTCGCGTTGCCGTGTTTCTTTCTTCTTGTGGTAGTGGAAATGGAAACCAAGAGCTCTCTATCACCGAGCTACACCCCCAGCCCTTTTTATTTTGAGTCTCTCAAAGTTGCGGAGGCTGGCCTCGAACCTCAGCCTCCCGGATCGCTGGGATTACCTGCATGCGCCCCCACACCCAGCTTCCCGTTTTTCTTAACTAGTCCGAATGGGATCCTCTTGGCTCTTCAGCAATGAGGACGATATTCTGTTTTCTTCCATAACATTCCCACCTCCCCCGACAAGTTCTGCTCATCCTCTTCAGCAATGTTTTTTTTTTTTTTTTTTCCTCCCTGCATAAAAACATCCAACTTTCATTACTTGGTGCGCAGGGGTGGGGTTTTCAGGAGTTTTCTGTCCACTCGGGTCATTTTCCCAGTTCTCACTTTTCCTTTAAGGGCTCTGAACTGTACGCAATTTTCTATCCACTCCCTCCTCCTGCCCCTCCCCTCATTCCGCCGCTTCCTTCCTCTTCGCGGACCCAGGCGTTGGTGAACGCTGGTACTGGCTCCTCGCGGGAGGGAAGCTGGCCTCAGGTTTCCTTCTCCACCCTCCCAGCCCGCCGCCATCACGGGCACTCTCGGTGTCGTCGGTTGAATGGAGCCACTTCCAATCCCCGTCCTAACACAAGATCGGGCACACACAGATGCCCATATTTGTTCAAGGAGTCAAACCCAGCGGCCTGCGTGAATTCCGGTTTTCCTTGAAACCCAGGCGGCCTTCTGGTCCTTCCCCGGACACAGTGCCCCAGCCCTCTCTGCCTCCCTCCCTCCTGCGCCACCTCTGGATCCCTCCCTGTCCTTTCCCCCCCTCCATCTCCTCCTCTTCCTTTTTCTCCCCTTTCCTTCCCCAGGGAGATCCTATTCACACAGACCCTTTTGATCTTGGCTTTTCTACAGTGGACCTTCATTTCTACCTAGTTGTGTTCTTCCATCTTGCTCCTCTTCCTACCTGATCTGTCCCTCCCTGTGAATGTCCTCAAACAGACTCCCCTCCTGATCTTCATTTCTGCCAGAGATGCCTGCTATTTTTCTAGTCATTGCACCCAGAGAACTCAGACCTGTTTTTAGCTTCCCCCTTACTTCATTTCTCAGACCCCATCCCAGAATGGGTTGCTTCTTCATACCTAGATGATGGCAGTGGACTCTGTCCAGTCCCATCCACAAAACCTTCCTCCTCTCCATTGGTAGAGTGGCCTTCCTGAAGAATTGTACAGACTTGCTCTTCTCTTTGTTCTATCATCTGAGACAACTCCTCTCCCATTTCTCCACTATATTAAGTCTGCACTCCTTATCCAATAATTAAGACCTTCTGTAATTTAACCCCACTTGCCTTTTTAGGTTTCTGCTACTTTATGCTCTAGGTCACTGTCCTGTAAGTATCACAGCAGCTCTGTAGCCCAGATGCCTCAGCATTCTGCCTATGATCCCCATCTTTGAGCTGGGTCCCCAGGCCATGCATGTTTGAGCACTCCTGCACCATGGCTCACATCCTTATCTCCTGGATACCTCTCTGCCATCTTCCACCAGTTTTTTGTTTGGGTTTGATTTGGTTGCTTTTGTTTATGTTTTTTGCTACTGTGGAGTGAACCCGAGCGATGCTCTGTCACTGAACTACATTTCCAGCCCTTTTTACTTTTTATTTTGAGACATGGTTTTGCTAAATTAATGAGGCTGGTCTTGAACTTTCGAACTTCCTGGCCCATTCTTCTGAGTTGCTGAGATTACAGGTGTGCGCAACCACACCCACCTTAGAGTTTGAAATTTTATCCCAACAACAGTTTGAAATTTTGTCCCAACAACAGTTTGAAAGTTACATGGAAACAGGTTACGATGCTCCTAAAGCCCACATTTTCAGAACAATTCAGATTTCAAATATTATTCTCTACTCTTCATATAACTAATCAAAATGCCCTGGACTTCTAACGTTGTCACACTAAACACATCCTTTAGATGGCTTCTTCGCTGACTCCTCCCCACAAACTGGCTTAGGCCAGATGAGACTATTACCTTGGTTTACTAAGGGGGAAGTTTCTTTTTGTTTTTGTTTTTTAAACAGGAAACAGCACTGAATAGGAAAAGATAACCTAGAGGTGCATCAAACCAAAGAGACAGGTGTCATCAAGTCCAGATTTGACCAATGTTAACCACCAAGGAAGTCAACAAAATAAGTCAGAGTATAAGCATCTGTACAGGATTGTTCAGGACAGAAATCTGAATGCACTTAACATCTTCCTGGATGTGTCTTTGACCAGGATCTTGTGTTCCTGGCCTGACATCCCACATCCAGAATTAATGGAAAGGTCCGGGCTAGTAGCTCAGTGGTGAAGCACATGACTTGCATGCAGAAAGCCCTGGGTTCAATCCCCACCTATAAAAAAAGGCAGAAGTGATGGGGGTAAATGTTTTTTTTTGACAAACCATGACCTATTTTTTGCCTTAGGAAATAGATTTTTCTGTGTTTATGTAAACGTTTATATCAATCACTAGGCCACGCAGTGAGTTCTCAGTAGAGTCAGGACTGGATAAAATTTGCTGCCTACATATATGATGTCCTTTTCTTGTTTTAGACCACAGAATTCCTGGGCTCTCATTACCATAGCCCAAGCTCCCATGTAGGCCCACAGAGCTGCCATTCCAGATGATGATGCAGTGAATGGGGCAATATCCCAAATGTGGGGGACAGGAGCAGGAAGATTATAAACTCCATCTCCATACCCATAGGTCAGGACATCTTAGGTCCTCACCTAAAGTTTCTGAACTTTGTATAAGGCAGAGATAACTCAAAAGAACTAGAGGCGGCAGCGGCAGCTCCTCCTCCTCCTCCTCCTCCTCCTCCTCCTCCTCCTCCTCCTTCTTCTTTTGTACCTGGGATTGAACCACTAAGCCACATCCCCAGCCCTTTTTTATGTTGAGACAGGGTTTCACTAAGTTGCTGAGGCTGGCCACAAACTTGTGATCCTCCTGCCTGAGCCTCCTGAGTTGCTGTGATTACAAGCAAGTGCCACTGCACCAGGTTTCTTCTTTTCTTTCTACACACAAATTCAGGAAGAGGGAACTTTATTTATCCCACACCCAAAGTTCCAAGTTGTAGGTGAATACAAAACCTTTATTTTATTTTATTTTTAAATTTTTTTTAGAAAGAGAAAGAGAGAATTTTTTAATATTTATTTTTTTATTTCTCGGCGGACACAACATCTTTGTTTGTATGTGGTGCTGAGGATGGAACCCGGGCCGCACTCATGCCAGGCGAGCACGCACCGCTTGAGCCACATCACCAGCCCAAAACCTTTATTTTATTGAACCCAGTGCCTCATGCATGCTAGGCAAGCACTCTACCACTGAACCACAACCCCAGCCCCTAGATTTCAATTTGTGCCTCATCTAGGTCATGAACTTGGATTTTATGTGACCCCAGACCCACTGACCCTTCTGGTCCTGTTTCCCCTCTAGCCCATTTGCAACCCCACCTGTGTGAGCCACCCAAGAGTGGCCACAGCATTTCAAACTCTCCTCAGACCAAATTCCCACCCAGAAAACCGGGTCCCTTTCCTGGTCTCTACACTGTTCTTGCCTATGGAGACATCACTTCCTGGTCAGGAGCAACTAGATCATTGTATGGGATTTCTATCTTCCCCAGAGCCCTGTGGGGTGAATGGGGACTTGGCTTGGTTGTCAAGCTTACCCCCTAGTTTTCTGACGGCACATAGGAAGGAACCTGAGGTTGAATGAGGCAGATCTATAGGCAGAGGCTGGGCTGAGATATTCTGGGAGAATTGACATCAGCTCTCCAGCACAGAGCTGTGAGTGATGTTGGTCACTGTGGCTGGGGGGCAGTCAATCTATTTGAGTGAGTGTACATACTAAAATGTGTCCACGTGCTTTGAGTTTGGTGGATGGGAAGGAATATGGATATGTATTTGCAAATGTTAATATGTACTTTATGGGTGTCTGCTGAAGACCACCCTGTGCAATGTGGGTGTTTTATGGGGTGTGCATTTTGGCATGGTACATCTGCGTGTGGCTGCAGTAGATGTTAATTTGATCTTTCCTCTTTTCAGACATTATTGGTGATGACCTTGCTGTGTTGCCCAGAGTTAGTAAGAAATATCCCCCAGGGAGGACCAGAGGCCTCTTCATCACTTCCTAACCAGAATGAAAATACTGCTAAGTCCATTCATAATTTTTCTGCATCAGGACCTCTTTTAGGCTTCCCTGTCACAAAGATGCATCCAAGATCAACACTAACCCACCTCGTGGGAGTTACTCTTAAGAATAACTGGGGGTTGTGGCTGTGGCTCAGCCATAGCGCACTTGCCTGGCATGTGTGAGGCACTGGGTTCGATTCTTAACACCATATGTAAATAAATAAAATAAAGTTCTATTAACAAATAAAAAAAGAAAAAAAAAAAATTTTAAAAAAAAGAATCAATAATGCGCCTGGCACAGTGGTACACACCTGTAATCCCAGAGACTCATGAAGCTGACTCAGGAGGATCCCAAGTTCAAAGCCAGTCTCAGCAATTTAGGAAGCCCTAACAGTTTAGCAAGACCCTGTCTCTAAATATAAAATAAAAAGGGCTGGGGATGTGACTCAGTGGTTAAGCACCCCTGGGTCAATCCCTGGTACAAAAAAAAAAAAAAAAAAAAGAATCAATAACAGAAGCCAGGCATAGTAGCACAGGCCTGTAATACCAATGACTCAGAAGACTGAGGCAGGAGGATTGCAAGTTCCAGGTCAGCCTCAGCAATTTATCAAACCTCTGAGCAATTTAGCAAGACCCTAAATCAAAATTAAAAATAAAAAAGGGCTAGAAATGTAAGTTGGTGGTAAGGTGCCTCTGCGTTTGATTCCAAAAAAAAAAAAAAAAAAAAAAAAGAATAACAGGCAAAAAGAATTACAAACACCTGTAATCCCAGAAAGACTTGGGAGCCTAAGGCAGGAGGATTGCTAGTTTGACGTCCACCTCAGCAAGTTAGTGAGACCCTTTCTCAAAATAAAAAATAAAATGGACTGGTGATGTGACTCAATAGTAAAGTAAATAATAATAATTTTAATAATAATAAATAATAATAATAAAGTGCCTCTGGATTCAGTCCCTAATACCAAACCAAACAAAACAAACAAAAAAATTTCCTCTCCCCCAAGAAAAAAATACAAGAATATCTGATAGCACTTGTTCTGCATTCCTGTTGGGCACAACTGGTTTCTCAGAGAGTATGTCCTTCAGTTCACCCTAGTCCTCAGCATTCCCTACAACTTCCCTGTTGGGGCCAAGTGTAGTTGCCATTTATTGTGGATATATGCTGGGGTTATTACTATTATTATTTTTATTACAATTAATATTCACATATATCATCTACTTTGATCCTGGAGGGATTTGAATTTGCTTCTCCTAGTAGTTTGGAATTTATTCTCTATCCTGATAGAGAATGACCCCAACTTTTCTACTATGCTCCCAACTCTTTTTCTTTTTAATTAAGAACTGAACATCTTTGAAATAATTTTCTGTTATTTTGATCTGAACATGAAACAAATCAAGATACTTCTTTCCCTGCTTCATATTTCTTTCTGTGTTTCAATATCATTATCCTTCTCTTCTTGCTTTAAGGCTAAGTATGGTGGCACACTCCTGTAACCCCATCCACCTGAGAGGCTGAGGCAGGAGGATTGCAAGTTCAAGACCAGGACAGGCATGGTAGCCTACACCTGTAATCCCCGCAGCTCAGGACACTGAGGCAGGAGGATCATAAATTCAAAGCAATTTAGCAAGGTCTTTAGCAACTTAGTGAGACCCTGTCTCAAGATTTCTTTTTTTTTTTTTTCAAAGGGATGGGGATATAGCTCAGTTGGTAGAGTGCCTGTCTCACAAGAACAAGGCCCTGGGTTCAATCCCCAGCACCAAAAAATAAATAAATAAATAAATAAATAAATAAATAAAATGATGGCACACTGGGAATATGGCTCAGTGGTTTAGTGCCCTGGTTCAATCCCCAGTACCAAAAACAAACAAATCATTAAAAATAAAAAGGAGGGTTGGGGTTGTGGCTCAATGGTAGCGCACTTGCCTAGCATGTGTGACGCATTGGGATCGATTCTCAGCACCACATACAAATAAATTAAAAAATAAAGGTCCATCAACAACTAAAAAATATTTAAATAAATAAATAAAAAGGAGCTGGGGATGTAGCTCAGTGCTAATGGAAATAACCCCATTGGGCTCAATCCCCACAACCATTAAAAGAGGAGGAGGAGAAGGAGGAGGAGGAGGAGGAAGAGGTGGGAAGGGAGGGAAGGAGGGAGGGAGGGAGGGACAGAGAGAGAGAGAGAGAGAGAGAGAGAGAGAGAGAGAAAAGAAGGCCATGAGATGAAAAAAGATGCCTGCATGGGTGTTGGTGGGGTGCAGGAGCAGGAGAGGCCTGAGCCCAGGGTTTAGGATGAGCTCAGTTGCTCCCTTGGGTACTGATGCTTCCTCAAACAGTGGCAGAAGCCTCCCAGGGGCTGGATCTTCAGTCACTGAGGACTGACCAGGGAGGGGGCCAAGGATGTAGGGCAGAATGGACCTCAGAGAATGGCGTTTAAGAAAAGTGTCCGAGAACAGGACAGACTGGGTCCTTCCGCCTAGACGTGAGGGTGTGGGGAATGGCGGTAAAACAGGTTCCCCTTGATAGGCTTCCAGGGACCACCAGTTTTAGTTAATGCCAGATGGTGGAGAGAGTGCCTGCAGGGGTGGGCAGTGGGAGTTGGAGCAGCAGAGGGCACCCCACACTGTGTGGAGGGGACATTCGCCTGCTGACTCTGGGAGTGTAGGAAGCAGGTAGGGGACGGCATTGACTCCCTGACTGAACCTCAGAGATGAAAACTGAACTCAGGGTCCCAGCAAAGAATCACGACTCCGACTTGAGACCCAGTGTGCTGGAGAGGGCAGGGAAACAAATCAAGAAGCCACTTTTGCTGGGGGGGGGGGCGGGGGGGGGCGGGGGGGGCAGCCACTGCCTTAAAGACTGCAGGGTGAACTCCACACCTTGAGGCCACAGGGCCTCCAGGGATCCCTAGCTCAGGCTCCAAAGCCTGCTTGGCGCTACCCAACCCCCTTCCCCTTCCCATCTCTCTGTCCTGTAGGCTTCCTCAGCTGGCTCCGCAGCCACCGGGAGGGAGGTGCTGGAAAATGTCAGGAACTCATCAAGCTTGTATCAAGGTGGACTGCATGCCAGGCCCATGCAGGGAGGACATCTGCTCACCCAGAGGCGGGCATTCCCCTGAGGGATGCTTCTCACCTGTGCCCCACTGACCCACTAGAGTCTAGGCAGAGGAATTCCTAGGCAGAAGAATGTCCTGGGTTTCCTAGGAAGGAAGGCCGCAGAGGGCACATGAGGGGACAGGGTGTGAATCAGAAATGTGGCAGGAGCTGGGGGAGGGGAGGGAGACACCAACAGATGGCCAGACCAGTATTTGGCTGGAAAGTTCCCTGGTCCTTTTTGCTTCTGTGACTCCCTATGTGTATCATGGGAGCAAAAGGATGGACACTATCTGCTAAAAGTCTGTCATCCTGGAGTCCCCCCCCACCCCCCCCACCCCCCCCCAAGAATGTGACCTCCCACACCTTCCCCCTGTGGGCCTTCTCCAATGGTACTAGAAGGTGTGACCGAAAGTGCCGGAAACTCAACTGGGGAACACATGGACTTGGGGAGAGCAGCAGATCTGAAGCTGAATTTATTGCCTCTTTCCAAACTTAGTGGACAGACATGTTGTAAACCTCCTAATCCTCACTCCCAGGGGCCCAGGAAGAACCCGCTTCATCTCCAGACAGAAAACAAGAGAAGAGGCCCAGAGACTGGTGGACCTTGCCCAGATGTTGCTTTGGCGGGGGGGGGGCATAATAGGGCTCGGCCTCCTGGGGCTGTCTGGGGCAAACAGCTGTGATAGCCAAGACCTCTGGGGGCAGGGGCTGGAGTGGGGAGGAAGACGGAGCCAGAAAGGCAGACACAGGGAATCTGAGGAAGGGCACTGCAGCTTCCCACCTCCGGCCTCCTGGCTCCAACCTGAGGTATTTCTTTCCTGCACCATGCATGGGCTTAGGTCCAGGGAGGCCAAGCATTTGATCCATGTGGGTCAGGAAGGAACCTGGAGAGGAAGAGAGATGGCCGGACTGGGAGTCGCCTTCCCAAGCCTCAGTTGGCTTATCTGTAACAAGAGAGTGTCAGGCCAGGAGATTCAGCCGGGCTCTTCCTTCATCTGTTATCTGTGGTCTACATTGGCAACTTCTTGGGCCCCAGTAGAATATATGATAACCTGCCATGGAGAAAGAAATCTCCAGATAAGGTGACAGATAGAGGAGGCCTATATCCTGAGCCAATCTCCCATATCTAATTAGGGGGCCAGTCTTGCCAACTATCATTTTGAAATAGCTTCTGCTTGGTCCCCAAGCCACAGGCCATTAGATCTTTCTGGGCCTCTCTGTTCCCCTTCATGTCCTTTCCTCAGTCCATACCCTGCTGTCAGAGCTCCTAAACTACAGATCTATCCTGTCTCTGTCCTGCTTAAAAACCTTTGCAGGTGTGGTGGCACATGAGCCAGGAATCTCAGTGATTCAGGAAGCTGAGGCAGAATGATCACAAATTTGAGGCCAGCCTGAAGCAGTTTCTTGAGACCCTCGGTAATTTAGCGAGACCCTGTCTCAAAATAAAAAAAAATAAAAAGGGCTGGAGATGTAGCTCAATGGTAAATCACTCCTGGGGCCAATCCCACTACCAAAAACAAAAGACAAAGAAAAAACTTTGCAGTCTCCTTAAGCGGTGGAAGTTAGCTCTCAGTTTGGCCTTCGGGCCTTCATAATCTAAACTCAGCCCCATTCCCAGTGTTTCTCAAACACATGCTTTGCACGTTACACTTTCCTCACAGTATTTGCTCTGCCTGGAATTCTCATTGTCCACTTCTTCACCTGTCCCAAAGCCTTCTTTCTGATCCTTCAAGACCTGGCTGCTCAGTTGCCTCTGTGTGAAGCTTTCCTGGATTTACCACCCTCTGCTCCCCATTGGAATTAGCCTCTCTCTCTTTTTTTTTTAAGCCTCTTTTTCTTCTGTGTGCTCAAAAACCCTTGTTTGTAACTCTGCAAGTCCTATGAGGTCATATCCTGGAGTTATACTTTATGGTATAGACCTGAGATTGTGAGTCCTTGAAGTCCTGGTTATACATTTGTTCTTCAGTGCCTAGCACAAACCTTGGGGCCACCACTCAGTGGGTATTTAGTGAACCTTTATTGCAGATGGTTGAATTAATAATCTCTATGCAAGTGATAGAGAAAGAAAGAAAACATTATCCTTCCTATATTACTGAAGGAAAATAAGGTAGCTATCATTGATGGGCCTGTAAGGAAAGTCTCTTAAAAGGCACCAGGGTGGGGACCTGGGATGTAGCTCAGAAAGAGGCCCTTGGTTCTATACCCAGCACTTCAACACACACTGGATGTGTGTTGACAAAGATGACAGGCTGGGAAAGAGTGGAAAGGATTCTAAATCCTACCTTATGCATCCCCTCCACTAAGAATCCGGTTGTTGGTGTTGGTGGTCTCACTAAATTAAGAATGGGTATAGCTGGGCGCAGTGGCACAAACCTGTAATCCCAGGGGCTCAGAGGCTAAGGCAGGAGGACCACAAGTTCAAGGCCAGCCTCAGCAGTTTAGTGAGGCCCTAAGCAACTTAGCAAGATCCTGTCTCAAAACAAAACATAGAAATCGCTGGGGATGTGGCTTAGTAGTTAAGCATCACTGGTTTAATCCCTAGTACCAAAGAAGAAAAAGAAGGAGAAGGAAAAGGAGAATTTGAACTGATTTCTAATTCATTTACTACTTTGTGTGGCTCAGTGCGTGTGCCTTGGAGCCACACTGGCCAGGTTCAAATCCTAGCTGTGCTATCTTAAGCAAGTTATCAAAACTCTTTGTGTATCTACTGAGTAAGGCTAATAGTTGTTCTTACCTTGAAGACTTGTAGGAGTATTAAATGAGTTTATAGTACTTAGAATGATGTCCAGCACATGGTGGTGTCCAGTAGGTGTTAACTATTAGTACTTGTGATCTATACTCTGTTTCCTTCCAAGAAGAATTTGAGGCAGCATAAGATATTAAATCATAGACAAAAGATAATTATGTGTGTTTATATTATATTAAATATTAGAAATTACTTAGTAATAGGAAGGAGAGAAAGATAGGTATTTGTTTGTTTGTTTGAATTAAACCCCTAAATTTGCCTCTGAGCTTCCAGGAAGCCAAGGCAAAAAGGGACCATAGAGTCTTGGGGGGTGGTTTACTGGGAATTGAACCCAGGGGTGCTTTACTACTCGTGCTTCAGCCTCCCGAGTGGCTGGGATTGCAGGCATGCACCACCGAGCACAGAAGTACAATTTTTACTGTGAAATACTAAAACATCCTGCCCTCCACATCTACACATTCTTCAACATGGGATTGTGGTGTGAATCCCTAAGTTGGAATTTTGGAGCCAAGGATTCTTTTTTTATTTTTATTTTGTTGTTGTTGGAGCCAAGGAATCTGAAGTTATTCTCAATTAGCATTTAGTGTCACCCTCAGTGGGCTTAACCCTTTAATGAGAGCACATAATGACAACAGGAATAAGCAGAATCAGGATAATGACTGGGATAATAGGGAGCAGCAGCTCTAAGCTTCCTTCTATCTTCAGCTCAGGGTTTCCTTCCCTCGCTCTGGGCTGGGGACCTCCCTTAGGTTAGGGGTTGAGCCCTGCTGAGTCAGAAATTGCCAGGTGTCCCAGGTGGTTTCCCTGAGGCCCTGGCTGTGTGGGGAAGCAAGGTAGCTACTGGGGCAACTGCTCATGGGATTTTGCAAAGACTGGGCTTCCAGATTCAGAGCAGAATGGTGATCTTCGTGGGGAGGATCAGCTCCTAAAAAGATCACAACTCCCTGCCCCCAGCTTCTGCATTTAAAGAGGAATCTATTAAAAGTCTAGGAAGACCCCTGGCCCTACCCCTCCAGCCTGACACTAGGCTTAGGAGGAGCTGCTCCATCTTTGCTTAAGACCTTCATCCATGCAGGTGTTTTGGGCCCATCTCATGGAATTCTTTGGGAGGCTGGGAGGTTTGGGTGATGGTTAGAAAGGGCTAAATTACTATGCAGAAGAAAACAGGAGGGTCGTGTATTTTTGCTCCTAAGAGGAAGAGCCAAAAGAGGAAAAGGAAATGAGACCTCTAAGAGCTCCACTAGCACATGGACCTGGTATCGATCTGTGTGGGATGGGGACTGGAATCCACATTACTGGGGGAACCCTGGGAAGTTTTAAGAACAGAAATGCCCAAAGCTGCATTTCTAAGTTGTTTGTTCTCTTGCTGCATTAATCCCTGCTGTAGACCCAACTCTTCAATAAAGTGGGTTTGGTCCCAGGCACATCAAGCCCTTGGAAGGCGTTCTTATGTAGGAAAAAATGAAAAGGGCTTCAAATGGATGGCCCACAACAGCAAAAGCACTCCTGGGTCAGCAAGCTGATTCCTAAACTGAACTGATTTGGGCAAAACAGAAGCTCAAAGCCAGAAGCACTGAGGAGAAGCCATGTCTTTTGTTTCTCCATCCCCACTCCCAGGGGACTCTGGAATAGTTTGAAGAGCATCCAACCTCCCTTCCTAGAATGAAGGTTGAGCCCAGCCCTAAGGCAGCAGCTGATCTCAGCTGATAGTTGACCCCTGGGAGCCTGAAATGAGGTGTCACCCTCAAGTGCCTTTCCTTTAGTGATAACAACCACCTCCAAAGGGAGGGTACTGCCTGCTCAAGGTGCGGTGCCATCGACTTCAGGGCAACCAGCAGATCTTCCCTGGCAGGATCTGTGGGGCTTGCTGAAGCCAGAGTGGGAAGGAAAAATGGGAGCAGGAGCAAGTGCTGCCGAGATGAGATCTACCTGGTCTGGCTGACCTCGGTGACTCACTGCCATTTATATATCAATCACCTAACCTTGAGATCTAAACACCTTTTGTCCTCTTTGTCTTGAGAGATTAAAGGAAGGGAGTTTGTCCCTATCCTCAGAGGTGGAGGGTGGGGTCTCTTCAGTCTAATTTTGGGAGAAATGGTTTCTGCCCTCTGGACATCTCAAATTCCAGAGGAGGGAGTTGCAATTATAGAGAGTAAACAGACACAAAGTCACCAGCAGACAAATGTGAACAGAGGAGCAATGCACAGCATGGCTCACAATTAGTGAAGGAGGAGGGCTGAAATAAGGGCACCAGCCATTAGCTGGTATTTATGAGGAAATAGCTTGTAGGAGCTGGGAGGTATGAGCCTGGCTGATTTGGAAGGAGGGAGGCCTTATTAGCTACAGAAGGCAGAGATGCCCTGCGGTGTCTGGTGCTATAGGAATGGATCATAAGATAAATGTTCACCCTTAGGCTTTTGGTCATTCTAGTCCCCCTCACTGGTTGGACTGGAAGGTGAAGTAAAACGTGTCAACTGTCAACATCTGCTCATCAACACAGGCCCAAAACAAACAGCCCTGAGAGCAAGAAGGTCAACACCAGATGCCTTTGTTTACAAAACTTGAGCTTTTCAACAGGTTCAAAGGGCATTCCCAGAGTAGCTGGGTGCGGCCCCAGGGAGGCAGGTTTGGGGAGGTGAAATCTGTCAGCATCCGAGCCTCTTCCTCAGAAGGGCCACCTACCTGGACAGGTTGTTCTCAGTAGGCAGTGACCAGTGACAGTGTGAACATCACTTCAGTTTAGGAAGCTGTTCTTACTCATCTGATCTACACCAGGGCAGAGGAAGCCACCCACTATATTTTATGGAGAAGGAAACTGTGGCCTGAAAGGCTGGTTTAAGGTCACACGTCAGGGCCAAGGCTGTCCTTTCCACTACCCGACACTGGCCCTGCCTCACGACCCTCTGGCTTTCGGACTTGAGGGACACTGAGCCTTCCTGGACTGTGCGCCGCGGCGAAAGACCAACTGGTCGTCTGCATTTCGTCCTAGCTCTGCACATTTCATGAGAAACCCAACGAGGAGGCGGGAGATAACGTCTGGGAAGGCGGCCCACCTGGACTCCCTGGCTCTCAGCGAGGCCAGCGTCCCTTCTCCGAACGCGGCTCACCTTTGCCCCACCAGAGCACTGCTTGGCAGGGGAGAGCCAGCTCGAGACGGCGGGCACCGTCCCCTGCCAGCGCGCCCCCGCCCGCGCCCTCCGGAGTCCGTGCCCATATAAGGCCCGCGCTTCCCGGCGGCCGGGCCGTGACGCGCCGCGGTCCACGTCAGCGGCCAGCGGGAGGCGGCGCCCGCTCCAAAACAAGTGACGCTGCGCAGTGGGAGGCGGAGGCAGCTGCGGCGCCCGCCCGGCCGCGGTTAACCCCTGCGGGGCCGCGAGCTCCCGGCCTGGCCGCTGCTGACTGCCAGGAGGGCTTGGAGCTTCTGCGCAAATGCGGGTGCTGAGCCCGCGCCGGGTGGCCTCGTGCCCTAGCATTCTGTCCCTGGCGGGCACAGGGAGTTGAGTCTCCGAGACCACCTTTGGGCATCCGAGTGCGTTCAGTCTGCACATTTTGCCTGAGGTGAGAAGGATGCGAAATTCATGGACAGCCCTAGTAGGTAGTGTGGAGTGCATTTTGGTTCTAGAGCCCAGGGAGTTAGCCCTCTGGGTTGTTGAAAGACAATCTCATGTCCCATTGGTACTTGAGCTTTTCCTTCTTGAAACAGACAAAAAAGACCCGTAGGCATCAGTGCGTCCGGAGAGCCCCCAGAAAGTCTATGGGGAGGTGCTGTGGTAAAGGGACCCCCTTCCCACTATACCATCCGCCTTCCCACCCAGTCCCCAGCCAAGTCAGATAAAAGGGTCTAGCCCCGGAATGATGGAGGAGGAGCCTGGAAAAGGAGTGTTGGGGAGTCCCCCTTCTAGGTAAAGGCCAGGAAACAGAAAAGGAAGAGATACTGTTTTGAGAAAAGCGCAAGACTCAGTTTCAACTGCATTTCATCAGACGCCTTGTTGGAGATAGGGGTGGCCTACTTGCTGAGTCCTGCTGTGCTCAGGTGAGACCTATTGGAGCTCCGCCCTCGCCTGCCGTGTCTCACCTGACGTGTGAGTGCGTGCCTCTGTGCATGAGCACCCGGCACGCTCATGAGCGCAGAGGCAAAGGGAACTAATTGTAATAAAAGGACTCCAAGATGAAGGGAGTGAGGTGAGTGAGAGTGTTGAGGTATAGGATGCAATGGGAAGAGTCAGATACTGGCCCTCGGGCTCATAGCCCCAGGACATGTTGGGGAACTTGGCTGACTCTGTCTGGGGGAGGGGCTCGGACTTCGGGGAAAGTCCCAGGGCCTCCCAAACCATCCCTTTACACTAGGAGGCTCACCCACCCACACTTCCTCTTCTAAGACCCACTTCCTCTCTTTTCTCTAAGATCAATATCTGGTCGAGAATTCGTTTGATGGAAACCTCACCCCATCTCCAAGCTCTGGGTACAGTGACAGAGGAGGCATGGGAGTGTGGGGAGAGAAACCGGCCCTCCTTGGCAGGGAACTGGTGGCAAGTTGCTTCTGCTATGGACAGTGTCCCTGATCTTGGTCTCAGGGTGGCTGATCAAAATGGGGCTAAGTCTGGGAACTTAAAAGACTGGCAGGAGGGGGGACTTCCTCTCTTTGGTGGGGGTGGGGGGCTTCTTTCTTCAGTGTCCAGGGACTGGATAATGGCAAAATTATTGGAGAACAAAAAATGAAGGGATAATGTTAGTGCCTGCAAAGTGATCATGACTGTGGGCTTTGGAGTCAGTTGGGACTTCAGCTCTGCCATTGGCAATGAGGTCCTGGGCAGATTTTTAACCTCTTTGAATCTCTATGTCCTTGTTTGAAATAAAACTATTAGTTATATTCACTCTTTTGAGAATTAAAAGAGGTCATGTTTATTAAACGTTTTGCATATGTTAATTTTTTTCCATAATATTTGGTATCTGGCACAGAGTGGGTACTTAATAAAGTAGTAACTGCTGTTACTGTTAGTAGCAGTAGCAGTAGCAATCATGGAAGTCCTCTCCAGGAAACCTCATGGGGAGTTAGCCAGAACTATCAGGTGTGCCAGTCTTGCTTTTGGTGGCTTTGTGCCTCTCAGATGTCTTTGAGGTCCCTCTGGTTCCTCATCACCTCTGCCACCTCCACTTCCATCCTGCCCCCAGCCTGGTCTGAAAAGAAGAGCAGCAACCATGGAAATACAAGGTGTCTATCTCCCAGCTCTTCCCTTCCCTGTGCCACTGAGCCCTTCTGAGCCTCAATTTCCTTCTCACTGAAACAGGGGGGACTCTTTCTGGCTGGAGTCCCTTACCGTGAGAGTCAAGAGCATAAACGCTGGTGGAAATATTTTGAAAGTAGCCCCCACCCCTCAGTCCTCCCCTTGGTGAATCCTCTCTTCTCATTCTCAGCTACTCCCTGCACCTCAAGTATCCCTCTGGGTTCTTGCACAGCTTTGATTGCTTGCGTTGGAGAGGTTAGTCTGACTGAACCTCCTCAGGGCAGGAAGTAAGTCACTCATTTCCGGACTCCAGGGTCAAGTCCAGGGCAAGGCACACAGTAGGAGCTCAAACAAAGCAAGTTTCCTTTCATCTATCAGCACATCCCAGTGAGGGGGCAGAAGGAGGAGGCCTCCTTCCTCCTTAGAATTTGGGGAAGCTGCATCTGTCCTCTGGGCTGACCCAAGTCTTGGGAATGAGAGGATCCATTGGAAGACTGGAGGGGAGCCTTCCCAGAGCAGCCAGACTCAGGGCTTCCGGTCATTCCCACCACACAGAGCCCAAGACCGCGTCAGTCTCTGTAGGGCCACAGTAGAAACCTCCAGCCCACAGCCTCTGTGGGGAGCCCCACCACCTGGGAGGAAAGCAAGCATTCTGCCTAGAAGAGAAGTCACTGGGTAACCAGTTCCACATCCTCCTGGCAGGAGCGCTCACCCAAACCCACCTCTTCCCTCTGCCACCCAGAGCAACCCATTTCTCCCTCTGCTGCCTCATGACCAAGAATAGCTGCCCTCTCCATAATTGGTTTAAAAATAAGACACTTGCCTTACCTCACCCTTACTCTTGTGATTAAAGACCTTGGCAAGCAGGTGACCCTCAGGCCTGTACCTGCTCCCCTGGCAGAAAGAGGAAGACCCATGGCAGCCTGTGGGGCCTACATGTCCTTGTGGGGTGAATTCTGCCTGCTGAAGCCACATCCATGCTCCCTGGGAGGACCTGCAAGTTAGACTTAGTGCCCTCCGCTGCTGCTGGCTGACTTCTAGACACCCACTCTCGCCAGTATGGCCCTGGCACACACACTGTTTACTACCATAACTTGTATCTGAGAGACTTTGCATAAGATTAGGAGGAAGCAGCTTCCTGAGAAAACCAGGTTGTGCCTGGAGTGGTGGCTCATACATGTAATCCGAGCAATTAGGGAGGCTGGATTGGGAGGTTAACAAGTTTGAGGCTACCCTTGATAATTTAGTGAAGCCCTAAGCAACTCAGTGAGACCCTGTCTCAAAATAAAAAATTAGAAAGACTGGTGATGTAGCTCAGTAGTAAAGTATCCCTGGGTTCAATACCCGGTTCCAAATACAAAAAATAAACAAATAAAGCCAGGTTGTATGCTCCCTGAGGGCTGACCCTCCCAGGAGAGATTTCTCATGACTGTTGTTCCAGGCCAAAAAAAAAAAAAAAAAAAAGAAAAGAAAAGAAAAAAGAAAGACTAAGAAGCAGAAGCCCTAAATTCCAGGCCACTCAGAAAAACCTGAAAGAGAACCTCAGGAGTTTTTTTCGTAAGAAAAATGACCAGGATGGCTGTTAAGACCCAGTGAAACTGTGGTTACAAAGCCCATTGTAAGGGATGCCATCACCGGATCCGTTATTTCTGCCTGTCACTCCGCAGGCCTCAGGTCTCCACCAGCTGCCATCTCTGCAAGTGGTCCTGCCTTCTGAAACCCCCTGCTGGGGCGGCAGAGTGCACCCACCCCAACTCCTCAGGGCTCACTCATTCACAGTGCACCTGTTGCTGAGGGCGGGGGACATAGCTTCAAGTGTCTTCCACTTGAGTGATCTGCTGCTTCTCTATCCACCACGCCTCCTTCCTTGTCCTGAGGTCCTGAGAGAGGACAAGTTCACTCCCCCAGGGCTGGTCCAGGGCCTCTGTTCCCTAGCAGCACAGGCGAATCACAGTGTGTGGGGAGAGTGTGTTTAGGAGGGGCACGCAGCCAAAAGGCTTTGTGGGACAAAACCTTGTTTCTGTTCAATGGGACTACGTAAACAAATCGCTCTCTGGCTATGGAGGGCTTACGTGTGTTCTTTCCTCGTGAATCACGCTAGTTTGGGATTCATTGGGATCCTGTAATCAACACTGAACAGCTGCCGGCTGCAGGAGGGGCCCTGAGAGCCAGGCAGAGCCAAGTCCTGTGGAACCAGTTAGGGAATGATTGGGGGTTTTGGAAGGGGGGACAGTCATAGAAGTTCCAGATCTCAGTTCTCATCAGGTTGTCCTTCTGGATCATCTCTCCTCAGAGGTGTGAAGGAAGGCAAGCCACCCAGCAGTTTCCTGTCTGAAAGCCATTGGCACAGCCCACCATTAGTGGGCCGCCCATGTTGTTGGGACCAGTGAACTTCTGAGGTGGGAAGCGCTGTCCAGCACCTGCCCTGTTGGCCAGGGAGCAGAACGCTGTGGAACATACAACTTGATTCCTGGCTTATCAAGCAGGAACTGGGATGGAGAAGGGGTTTTGAACATCCCTGCAAAGGTCCAGAGACCTTGGGCTTGGTCATTGTAACAAAAGTTCCTTCTCCCCCAGAAAGCTTATGAGACCAAACAGAGTGACAGGTGGTCTGTGGAGCAGACAGCTGTGGCACACTGCTGGGGCTCAAATCCTAGCTTGGACAAGTTACTTCATATTTCCTGGACTTCTTTCTTCATCTATTACATGGGATAGCTTTTGAATAATGAGATAATGCAAGTAAGACCCAGGGCTGCAATAAATACTGTTATTCTAAGACAGGATCTCGCTTGAAAGTCCCTGTAGTCTTCCCCACCATTGTGAAATGAAAGTCTTTCCCTGATTCTGACACTTTGAATTAGGCCAGTGTAATATGTAGGCATACACACATACACATGCATACATATTATGTAGCATATATACCATATAATATATGGGTCTGTCTAGCTGCCTATCTATCCATCCTCTGGCCTCTGAACTCTGGTGCAGCAAGAGGAAGTCTCACTTTCTTCATTTGGACCATGGAGAGCACACAGGCACTTTCCCAACAGCAGTAGGGTGATATGAGTCTCTCTGGCCCATTGGGAGTGGGGAGGGCTGGAGAACCTTTTCAGTGTAAGAAAACCTGGTTGGCCAACGTGCCCCGGACTATTCATTCAGTCCCTCCCTGTGTCATAATGATATGGATTATCTCCCAGAACTTTCATGTTTATTGTGTTGTTTAATTTTCACAATGATCCCACAGAATAAGCTAAGTTGTTTATTATTAGTCTGGGGATTGAACGCAAGGCTCTCTACCACTGAGCTACATCCCAGCCCTTTTTCTTTTTGATTTTGAAGCAGGGTCTCACTAAGCGGCCCAGACTGGTTTTGAACTTTAGGCTAATAAGATGTTATCCGAGAGGCCAACTGGGACCTGGAGCTCCTACCTCCTGACTCCCTGCTCCAACAAGCCATCCAGATCCCATCCATCTTTGCCCCAGGTGACGCTACTAGGAAGCCCAAGGTGATTGCAGCAGGAAGGAGCCTGTGGTCTGTAATAACAGCATGATTTAGTAACAAGTTGAGTCAGGGGTAATTGGGGGCAAACACCGGGCAGAGAAAGGACTGACCCTGTCAGACTTGGCTCATCCTCTTCCCTCTTCAAACACTCCCGCTCAATTGTTGACCTCCCAGCATCAAGGAAGTACGTGACACCACTGCCAGAAACAAAATGTGCAGGGTCAAGTGCACGTCCAGTGTGCAAACAAGAAATTCCAGGTGCCCTGAAAGGGAGCGGTGTTGCTGGCCTGGAAGTCACAAGAGCTTCCTGGGCCTGCATTCTGTGCTGACTGTGGAGCTGGGAGTGAGTCACTCACCCTTCACAGCACCTGCCCAGGGACAGGGGCAGAGCCTCTCAGCCCCAGCCCCAGCTCTCCTGCATGGTGCCAGGAGTCAGGAGTGATGTCTTCCTTCCTTCCTTTTTTTTTTTTTTTTTTTCTTTCTTGTGATGCTGGGAGTGAACCCAGGGCCTCGCGCATGCCGGGCAAGAGCTCTAGCACTGAGCCACATCCCCAGCCTTCTTTTGTATTTTATTAGAGACAGGGTCTCACTGAGTTTCTTGGCACCTCGCTAAATTGCTGAGGCTGGCTTTGAACGTGCGATCCTCTTGCCTCAGCCTCCTGAGCCACTGGGATTACAGGTGTGCACCATCGCACCCTGCTATGGTGACCTTTTGAGTAAGTATTCAGCCCATTTTACAGATAAATTAAGGTTCCGGATGCTTAAAGCCATACTACAGAGTCTAGATGAGACTCAAATTCAGGGCTCATATTCTTTCCATCCAACTAACAGAGTGTGAAGGGCATAACTAAGACTATTCTTTTACTTAGAGTCTGGGCCTTTTCTGAATCCTGCTGGCACCATCTCCTGGCTAATGACACTTTCAGAGAGGCAGCCCCTTCTAGGAGTTTCCATTCATTTTTAATGGCCCAGCAGCTGTGGCCTCCCACACCCCATCAACTAGCCCAGGACTTTCTCTGCAACCAAGCGCTCTCACCATGTTGGCGCCTGTCAATGTTTAATGGCAGCAAAGGATCTTATCTCAGTTACCCAAGTCGTTTAGATTACTCCTGCTCAAGGACCTGGCGTGTGGGGGAGGTGGCAGATGGCAGTCTCAACATCACCCCTCCGCTCTGCAGAGGGAGGAGGGGCTATTGGAGTGGAAAGGGTGGCAGGAGAGAGTCGCTCTAAGGGACAGAAAGCCTGATTGTGCATTTGCACGGCTCTGGTCACACTTGGCTTCACCTGGCTCTTGGCACCTCCCTGCAGGGAGCACTCCTGGATGCCCACTGCATCCCCGGTCAGCGTCCTCCTGGGAGACCCCAAACACATGGAGTGAGTGGATGGCTTTCTGTGGGCCTAAACATAGATGTCCTTTGCTTCCACTCTGATGTCCCCGGAGCATCTGAATCTCTGCTTATTTTCCTGGGGGAACAGCATTCTTTGTTCCTCTTATAAACTGTTGAAAACAAGGACCTTGAGTGTTCCAGGGACAGAAACAGGTTGCAAAGAACACGTGAACCATACCTTTGGCCCAATCCTACCATGGACCTGTGAGCTGGGGGGTCCCCACACTCTGGGTCCCAGCTCTAGAGTACTCAGGGGGAGGGACAGGGTCTTGCTACTCTCCCAGGGCCAGGGGAATTCCCGAGGCAGATGACTGAGTTCTATTTGGGGAGTAGAACGTCACTGTCCCAACCCAGCTGGGCGAGGCCACTCAGATGTTATTTACAGACTTTGCCTAATGACCCAGCCTCCAAGCTGTGACGGAGAGCAGTGGATTCGCGGCCTTCTTCAGTTTCTACTGCTCTTGGACTTTATCAGGTCCTGTCACAATGCCCCCCTCCTCTACCTTCACTCTGTCCAGGTGCACCATGTCCTCGCAGCTGATGAGTCACTCACAGCTGAGAGTCTGGAAAAAAGTGTTCTTAGAACAGAGGGAGGGGCTTGGGAACAGAAGAGGGTCCCCCACCTGTGCCAGAGGTCAGAGAGTTTGCCAGCCATGGGTTGGAGGGCTGGGAATGGGAGGCAGGCAGGAAGGTGAGGGAGGACAGGAGGGAAAGAAGGCCAGGCCTCTCACAGAACTTCTGTAGGTTGGGGAGGGGGGTACGGGTAAGGGTGAATTCACAGTCAACTTCGCTCCTAGTTCAAATGGAAAGTCTGGGTGAATGTAACCAAAATGGCCAGCACATCAGACAAACGTTCACAAAACCAGGGCCCTGGATTCCTGAGGTGGGTTTTGAAGGTTGAGAGTAAGAAAGCCTAAAGGATAATTCTGAGACCCTGTGAAACCCAAAGTATTGCTTTTGGGGGGAAATTAAGTCCCAGGAGGATGGCACTGATTTCCCCCCTAGGAAGGGCCTGTGGGAACCTCAAGAAAACCAGACAAGCCAGGCGTGGTGGTGCACGCTGGAAATCCCTGTGGCCGAGGAGGCTGAGGCCGGAGGATCACAAGTTCGATGCCAGCCTCAGCAATTTAGTGAGGCTCTATGCAATTTAGCAAGACCCTGTCTCAAAAAATTAAATGGGCTGGGGATGTGGCTCCGCGGTAAAGGGCCCCTGGGTTTAATCCCTGGTCCCAGGGGGGAAAAAAAAAGAAGAAGAAAGAGGAGGAGGAGGAGGAGAAGAAGAAGAAGAAAACTGACAAAGGGCAGCTGTGGGCAGTGTTGCCATTGTTCTCTCCTGGGGTCCTGTCCCAGGGCTCCCTCTCCCTAGGGCATAGGTCCAGCGCCCATAGGTCTAGAGAAAAGGAGCTCCAGCAAAGCCACCACTGCAGGGGTTGGGTTGGGCTAAGAGGAGGGGAAAATCGAGTCTGAGGCAGAAGCAGGGTTTGGTTCTGCCTCCTGAGTCAGCTGTGACTGCCCAGGGCCAGAGAGCAGAGGCCTGCGCCCAGCCCAGAGCTTTGGGATGCTGCTCTTCCAGGATTTTACAGCAATCTGAGCTCTTTGTGGTCTCATGGCACTGAGCTCTTGAATAGAGGTGGGTTTGGAAGGTTGAGAGTGGGAAGGCCTAAAGGATAATCCTGAGACCAGTAAGCTAAACAGGAAAGATGATAATCGGTGGATACACACTAGGCACTCTAGGGGATCCTTTATGTCTTATTGGAAAATGAGAAGTGAGGGGCTGTCTTACAGGAGGAGTCTACAGGAGTTGCTAATAGACAAAATGTAGGTTGTGAGAGAAAATAATCGATGGACACACACTAGGGACTCTAGGGAACCCTTTATGTCCAGTGTCGTAGAAATTTCACAATTATCTTCTAAGTGAGGTTGGATTGTTCTTTCCCACCTCACAGGGTAGGAAAGAACTCCTGGAGAGGCTGAGCAGCTGGAACCTCTCACAGGTGGCAGGGGACCCGACAGGCATTGCCCCAGGCCCTCGGGGAAGCCGGCCCTGAGCCTGGCAGCTCCACCCTGACAATCTCACGCCTCCTCTCAGTGCCCCACTGGGCGTCAGCTCTGCTTCAGGTGCTGACTTACATGTTGGAAACGCGAAGGGGAGCGGGACACGGTCCTCCACCCTGGAGAACTCATGATTTGGAGGACACAGATGTGACTAGGAACAAGTGAGATAAGCGGGCGGAGTCCTCAGCATTCAGGGGCGCTGGATCCTGTGCCAACCCAGCAGGTAAGAAAAGACACCTGTGGGGGGTCACCTTTGGGCTGCATCTCAGAGATGGGACGGCTTTGCTGAAGAAGCAGGGCTGGGATCACGCTCCTGGCAGACGGGCTGTGCGCGCCCTGGTGCGAGGTGTAGAGGGCTCGGCCTGGTTGGAGCCAAGGCCAGGACCGTGTTTTGGTTTGGGAGGAGTGTGGGGAAGTCTGGGGGTGACACATGAAATGGAGAAATGAGCAGAGTGGTCTGAATGCCTGGAAAGATGACCCCGAGGCCAGGGACACCACTGTAGATTCCCAAAGGGCAGCGGAGCCATCGGGTTTGGGTTTTCCAAAGATCTCTTCTTGCACGCACTTCTGCTTTTCTCGGGATGACGCTGCCTGGGAAATCTGGTACGAAGAGAGAGGCGGTAAATGTTTCCAGGAAATAAAAAGTCCTCTGCTGCGCATGCGTGTATCTTGGTGTGTCCGGCTATAAATAGACACAGCTGAGCTGGGCCGGAGTCTCCCCCAGCGCCCGAGGGCAACTTGCTCACACTCGGAGCTGCCTCTGCCCCTCCTCTCCTCCTCCTGTCCAGGCTCAACCCCAGCAGCCCTTTCATCACCCAGCAGGCAGGGCCCAGGGTTGGCACCAGGACCGTCTGCTCTGCCGTAGCAGATTCCCCTTAGCACACAAAGCCAGCGCAACGCTGCTGCAGCCGGAAGGGTGCACCTTTGGCCAAAGGGGAAACGTGGTGACTGAACCCAAGCTGAGCGTGAACTGACCCCTCTGTGGGGTGGGAAGGGGAAGTTGGCTTGAAGATCTGACTTACAGCCAGTGGTTTATAGACCATCCCGATCAGAAGCAGTGAATGTATGAGATGATAACTCTCCTTCCCTCCAACTCCGGGATACTTCGGGACAGATCAGTGGAAGGAGAGAGACAAGAGAATAGAAAACACACACATGTGCACGTGTGTCCATACACATGGGCCCGCTTGGCTCAACGAGTGGGTCTCCACACTGATCCAAGGGTCACAACAGACCTGGTCCCAGTGTCTTCAGGAAGCTCCCTCAGCACTCCTCTTGTGAAGCGGCTCTTGCCCACCATGGGCTCCTGCAGTAGTTCACTTACAAAATCTCGTCATGGACACACCACAGCTATGTAGACAAATCTGTGAATTTGACTCTTTTGGAACCCTGCTCGGCTGTCAGGATTACAGTTATCATTTATGAATCCCTCCAGGTGTTGGGCAAGGCTTCAGACACTCCACAAGTTTCATCTATAATCCTCTCTTGCTGGGTGTGGTGCTGTCTGCCTATAGTCCCAGCTGCTCAGGAGGGAGGCTGAGTCAGGAGCTTTGCCTGTGCCCAGAAGTCTGAGTCCAGCCTGGGCAACAGAGTGAGACCCCACCACCACCTTAACAAACAACCAAAATTGGTTCAATTGTAACCCTCTCTAGAGTCCCATCAGGGCGTGCCCCAGCTGATAGGTGAAGAAGGGAGTTCCACAAGGGTAAGAAACGCACCAGGGTCACATATAGTAGCTCATGATCCCAGGTCCCCTGGACTTGGAAATCTGTCTTCTTGGAGGGCGTGTGGTTGAGGCACACTGTGTCTTCAAATCTACTCAAAGAATGGCTCCACCATGTTGCAGCCTCTCCTCCTCCTCCCACTTGACATGACAGTGGTACTAAAATTGTAGCCCAATGAGTTGTCTGGGCACTTAACTGTGCAGAGACAATACAATAAGGGCCAGGGAACAGCAAGGGCTAGCTGCCAAGGCTGGCCTCAAATTTGCAGTCCTCCTATCTCAGCCTCCAGTCACTGGGTTTACAGACCTGCATCATTGTGCCCCACATGGCAGGGACCTATGAGGGGACCTGGCACTGACTGGAGCAAGGACAGTCTACTTGTAGTGGGTGGTCACTGTAAAATGGTCACCTATAGGGACAGGGAAGCCGCCCAGCTGCCTGTAACTGGTGAGAGCTGCCACTAGATTTTGTATCTGCCCCCACCTGGTTGTGATATCTGGGCACCTGCATCGTCTCTTGCTCCTCCCTGTGGCTCTCAGGTCATTCTATGAGTTATTTCCGGGTAAAGAAGCTGGCACTTGAGGGTTGCCAGGGATTTGGTTTGGGAACCAGGAGAGCTAAGAGTCAAGCCAGGTAGGCTCCTAAGCTGCCCTTTCCCTGGTGTTTCTTGCACATTGCACGCCTCTGGGCCCCGTCTGACAGGTTGAGCAATCCTTTGGGGGAAAGCTGGCTCCTTTCCTCTGGCTCTACGTCGCCAGGACTCACAGGAGGGAATGGGTGGCTTGAGCAGATCCTGGCGCTACAGCTGGGGTGAGCGCAGCGGGGCAAAGCCCTGGGTTCAGTCCTGGGTTCAGTCCCAGCACTACAAGAGAAAAAAGAAGGAGACAATCTCAACACCAGCCTTCTGGACAGAGCTGCACTCCCTTAAAGGACCACAGTGGCAGTGTCTGCCCGCTTACCTCCTGTGTGTTTGGGTGGGGTAAGCTCGGCCTCCAGATGTTAACCAACTTGAGTGACCTGAGCTAAAATAAACAAAAACAAGCTCTCGGAACCTGTCAAACCAAGACGGGCCCTGTTGTGTTTATCAGGGTTTGCCCAGGGGAGTTGGGGCAGGAGAAGGGGCAGAGGCTACCTAAAAGACCAGTTGAGGTTGGAACTGGGGAAGTAGAATCTCAAGTCCTGGCTGTGTGTCCCGGGGTAAGTTACTAACTTCTGTGACTTTCCTTTTCTGATTTACCTCACAGAATAAAAATCTGTTAAATAGTTTGGCAAGCTGTAAAGTGCTGTAGTCTGCCCTGAGTCATCACACCGCTTCTCTGTGTGCCTGCCTGGTCTCCTGGTCCCTCAAGAACAGGAATCATAGTGGAGCCTCCTGTGGTCTCATTGGACAACTCCTCTGGTTCCTTACGACTCATGGTGACCATGGCCTCTTCCAGGCTCTCAGAGGCCTTTGCAGCCACCACCCCCTTCTTCAGGATGCTTCTTCAGGGCTAGTTTCTCTGTGGTCGTTCTCTGGCCTCCTGCTCTGTAAGTAAGCTCCTTGCCTGTGCCCCTAAGTTGTAAAGGAAGATCCTGTGGGGGGCCCCTCAGTAATTGTTTACGAAATGGGGTTTCTGAGCCGGCTGCTGGGAAAGCCCTCTGCTGGCCAAATCTGCTTCACAGTTTGTGTCCTCTTCTCTGCCCTACGTAGGACCACAGGCCATGGGCCTACCATTTGCTGGAGTGGTCCTTCCCCATGAAGGGCACACAGGGCAACTCCTACAGGCAGAGTTCAAAGGAGGTGCATCCGCAGCACCAGTAGCACTGTCTCCAGGCCTGGGGACCATCTGCCTGGACACTGCATGGAGCCCAGGATGTGGGCTGGCCAAAGTCCTACCCCAGCTGGGCACAAGCCCAGAGTTACACAGGAACAGTCACACAGTCACTGTGCACACGCACCGCCAGCCCTGCACGCACCCAGAGGAAGTCAGACCATGAGAAATGGTGACTGGCTTTAAATAAACATAGCCAGCTATTTCAGATTGCCGGAGATTGGGGGCCTTTTCTGGGCTGAGACACACCTTGCCTGGAGCAATACCTGCTAAGACAGGACACTCCCAGCTCCCAACCAGGGCAGCTCAGGCTCCAAAATGGGGGTCTGGCTCCCCCTGCTGGTGTACTTGGGAACACACCAGAGTGCCAACCATCAAACTGGATTCTACAGGGACACAGAGGAATACAGACATTTGGTGCTCTCCCTCTCTTTCTATTTCAGAGAATCATAGTGATTTACCTTTGTTCATCTTCATGAAGGCAGGACTCACCTCCCTGTCGTACAAAAATAAAGATGAGGCTCAGAGTTCAAGCAAGTCTTGCAGATCCCACAGCAAGTTGGGGAGTCTGTCTCCTTCACCTGAGGACCCAAGAGGAAGCAGGAGTACCCACTGACATCACTGGTCTCCCAGACCCCAGCCAGATATCTCATCTGGAACTTTCCTTCTCTATCAGCTAGCACCTTTCCTTTGTCACGTCCTCTCTGGCCAAGAGTGAATACCAGATCCGTTCTGTATTCTGAGCCCACTTAGTGAGCACCCTGGGCCAGGCTAGAGGAGTTGCCCACGTTTAGCAGATAGTCAGAGATGCACAGAGAAACAGTTGCAAGATAGGCACCATCGCTGGGGCACAAGGGCTTACTGGGCTGGGGGTCCTGTTGTAGAACTTGGGTCTAGAACAGGGCCTTGAAAATGTCCCATTGGGCTGGGGATGTGGCTCAAGCAGTAGCGCGCTCGCCTGGCGTGCATGCTGCCCAGGTTCAATCATCAGCACCACATACAAACAAAGATGTTGTGTCCGCTGAAAACTAAAAAATAAATATTAAAAAATTCTCTCTCTCTCTCTCTCTCTCTCTCTCTCTCTCTCTCTCTCTCTCTCTTTAAAAAAAAAAAAGAGAGAAAAAGAAAAAAGAAAATGTCCCATTGGGACCACTCCTGGGAGGAAATGTCCAGATAAGTCACACCCCTGCCTTTAAGCAGGGGGCAGAGTTTCTAGGAAGAGATGAAGTGGCCCCAGGGTGAAAGTTGGAGGCTCCCTCTGCAGCAGAGGCCAGCCAGGGAGGGAGGACCATCTAAGCCTGTGCGCACTTCTCCTCGTCAGGAGCCTCCTATGTTGTCCTTCCCTCGCTCTCAGAACCTCCTGGGTTACAGGAGCCACTAGCTTGTCTTGCTGGGTGAGGCCTCTTTCTCCCCTCTGGAGAACAAGCAGGTTGAGAAGGTGTCTGTGACTAGCTCGATCTGATGATTCTCCTGGACACGCCTTGGTTAAGAGGCCTTTAAAATAAAACTTGAGGTGGTAAGCCTTAGGGACCAGGTCTTAATGCAGGTTATAATATAGCCCTTTTTTGCCCTAGGGATTTGGGTCTTCCCTGTGCCTATCTGGTCTTGGATTTCTGCAAGATGAGGAGTGTACAGGCAGGTCCCATGTTATGAGTGACGTCGGCTCTCCAGCCTCTAAGTACCTTCCTAGCCTGGCTTCATGGTAACTGCTGGAGGTGGGGACCTGTAGTCCCCAAGGCTCATCTCCTCACCTAGAAGAGGGCTTTCTTCTAGGGACCACGAGTCCCTGATTCTCTCAGGTAGCCAAGATCCCTTAGCTGGCTTCCTTCACTGGGTGAGGGTCAGTACCTTATGCGGGGAGACACCTGCCTACCTCAACGCAGTGATTACAGGACAAATTGGGAGCCAGGTGGACCAGGCACTAAATCCCAGTTCAACCAGTTCCTCCCTGTGTAACCTTGAGCAACCTGCTTAACCTTCCTGACCCTCTGTTTCCAAATCTGTCAGGACAAGAGTTCCCACGGCCTGAGGTTGTGCAGGAATGAAATGAGATTTTTCAGTGACTCAAGGGATACGATCACTGTGCCCAGGACAGGTGAAACTAGAGATTAAGTGTGGTATATTTTGATGGAGTGTTAATTTTACTAGGAAAAAGTAAAGTTAAAACCTGAGCTAAACCTGCAAAATGTGAATCTTGAATTTTTCAGAAGAAAGATATGACTGAAGTGTTTTGAGAGCTGACAGTTGTTCTGTGTCTGGGTCTGTGTCATGTGCCTGAGCCTCTTGGGGAGGCATCACCTGACTGCATGGGAAAGAGACCCAGGCTTCTCTGCACCTGGGTCTGGCACAACCAGTGTGAGTCAAGGAGACACCTTCCCTGCTCTCTGGATAATCAAGAGTTTTGGCCTGACCTTTGAGCACACACCAAGATAGTGAGGAGCTGGAGCAAAAGCATAGACCACGGCGTTCAGCCCATGTTCTGCAGGTCCAGGAGGGGCCTGCAGTATTTTACTGGCAAGCCACAATTATGAAATTCAATGAGAGCCCATATCAAGGTGGCATATTCTTTTCAACAATTCATTTTCCTACAGTTTTTCACCTTCAAATCACTTGCATTTACATTTGCAACAAGAACTTCTCATCCAAATATTAACAGTAATGGCAGCAAAATTCTAAAATTGAAAATTCTCAAAATTTAAGGCCACCATGCTGTAAGTATTTTTAAAAAAATTTTTTTAGTTGTAGATGGACACAGTACCTTTATTTTATTTGTTTATTTTTATGTGGTACCAGGGATCAAACCCCATGCCTCACGATGGTAGGCAAATGCTCTTTACCACGGAGCCACAACCCCGGCCCTGCTGTAAGTATTTCTAAAGTTTTTTGGTTGTTTTGTTTTATAGCAAGGATTGAACCTAGGGGAGCTTAACCACTGAGCCACACCCCCAACCTCGTTTTTACATTTTATTTAGAGACAGGGTCACACTGTGTTGCTTAGGGCCTCCCTAAGTTGCTGAGGCTGACTTTGAACTCTGATCCTCTTGCCTCAGTCTCCCAAGCTCCTGGGATTACAGGTGTGCACCACCATGCCTGGCTCTAAAGTACTTTTATTTATTGGTTCACTGCTGTGTGATCCAAACCCACCACCCTTTAATGCCAGAGTACATACAGATCTATAAAACAGACAGAGATAAGTACAACACAACATCTTGGGAATAGATACTGCCTTAATGTCAGAATCACCTGCTTAGAGCTGGAGTAGACTTTAAATTCCTGTTCCTTTTTCGATTTTCTTATCCAGCTGTTCCCCTACCAGACCTCATCTTTTTTAATTTTATTTTTTGTTTACCTCCCTCCATTTATTCCCGTGCTCATTTGAGAAGATTTAAGATCTTTCAGCCTTGGACAAAAACTCCTTTTAGCAACTGTAAAGTAGTGGCAAGAGAACAGTTGCCCAAGTTTCAGATTTAAAAAAAAAAAAAAAAAAAATGGAGCATGTATATTATGTGGCCAATGTCTTCACTCTAACTTGGTTATGAAACTAAAACCATTCCCCACTGTTCTAAGATGCTCAAGAAGTCATCGGGAGGGGAGGAAAATGGATGCTCAGTTGTCACATCAAAGGAAACAGCATTATTCTAGCAGCATCCCTTCCGTGTAAGCCTTCCGCTGTGAGCGATTTGAGGTCCCATGATATACTTGATGCTCATAACCGAAGTGGCTGGAGGATTGGGACTGTATTTATAGCATCAGCAGAATGGAAAAATGTGATTTTTTTTTATGCATGTCAATGGAGGAATGACCTGTTCCTGTTCTACAGAGAATGGAAATTGGAAGCCAAATGTTCTTTGTATTCCAAAATAGGATATCAAAACATTTTGTTACTTTCGTTTAAATTGTTAGGAAGCTGGAGACATTAGTTCATCTGTCCTCCAATACACTGTTTAATATAGCACTGAATAAATGATAAGAGTTGTCAATGGATGAGTGATCAGCTAATAGTTCTGCTAGTAATTGATTAATTTTTATGCAACAAAGTTGCATTTACACACACACACACACACACACACACACACACCCTCCCAAAAAAAGAAAAGTTTTGATCTATGGTCACTTGTTTTGGGCAACACTCTAAACTTGGGAGACAGGGATTATCTAGCTAAGGGTCAACCTCTCTGCCTCTGGGCATCTTTGGATAGAAGAATCTGAAACTCTGATGTGCACAAAGAGGCAGCTCCTTCCTGGAGCACAGGGAGCCCTCTGCCATGCTGCTGCCCTCAGCTTTCCCAGGCTGGAGAATGTCTGAGGCCTTTCCCTGAATTCGTCCTCGCACTCTGTTCTCGGCACCAGTCAGGACAAACTGGAATCGGGCTGTGATGAGGGCTGGGCAGGGTTCTCTCATGCAAATTGCCAGCTGTCTCAGAGAGGTGGGGGAAGTATGTTTCCAGACTCCAGGAAGGTCAGTGTAGGGCTTCATTAGTCTACGAATGCTGAGGTTTGGCTCAGAAGCTCTGGCAAGAAGTTTCTGGCTGACTCTGGGAGTTTGGGAGGGCTCAGAGCTCAGGCCCTGGCTGCAGGAGCTGTGGCCACATTTGAGAGTATGAGACCTACCACTACACACTCCAGAAAATCTGGAGATGGGGGGAGTAAAGGGAAAGTTGTATGTCCCAGGCTCTGGGCTGGAAGCTGTGCGTATGAGGCTTCCATTAATGCAACCTGTTTATGGTAAGATAGCTTTACCTCCAAGCCCAGAGAGGTCAGGAGAATGGCCTAAGGCCACACATGCCAGTGGTTCTCCAATAACTTTCTCCTACATTATCCAAGACAAATTTTAGCTAGAAACATGGCTGCCCAGATCAGAGACTACATTTCCCAGCCTCCTATGCTGTCAGCTGAGGTCATGTGACCAAATTCTGCCAATGAGCAGCAAAAGGATGTGTCTAGCCACAGTTTCTGGGAAAATTCCTTATGTCATAGCTTGTGCAGCAGCTCTCTGACTTTTTTTTTTTTTTTTTTGTCCCCACATCTTTTGTGCTGCTTGGAGGTGGGTGCTACCCTGAACCCTTAGGACAAGGGCCACTCACTGACGTCAGAACAGCCACTCTTGTGATTTTTTTCTGCTTTTTCTACCTGTTTCTAACTGTGATGCCCAGGAAGTGATGCGATGGGGGATTTGGACTGAGCCTGGTTTCCCACCATAATGCGCGGTTTCAGGAGCTCTTCTATGTGCTGCTGTAACACAGCCTCTTTGGAATTAAATGTTCTTACTTCCCGACTCCATGGTAACAGCTTTTTTGCATGCTGTGAATGGAAACTGAAAAGCCACCCCTGACCCTGGCTGGGCACAAAAGAAATGGAAATTGACATATTTCTGACTAGCACAGCCTAGTCAGAAATATGTTTTCTGCCTTTGGTCCCTCAGTATCCCCTCTTCTTTTATAAAACTTGTTTGTGCTCCTGAGCCCCCCCCCCCCCCCGCCCCGCCCCATAGATAGAGATAGGAAGCAGTGGAGGTATCCCCTAACTTCCTCAGGGTCAGCTTTGAAGGAACCTGTTTTACTTCACCAACCTGCCTCCTGAGCTCTGGTGGAGTGGTGAGGAGCAGTAGGACCTTCTGTGGTGACAGCTGTATCCTTTGACAGTGGCATCGCATGTGAATGTCACAGCGAAGGTGCAGGGCAATTGATCCATAGCCTCCATTTGCAGCCAAGAGACGCAGTGGACACAAGATGCCTGAGTTGCTGCCAGTGAACACCACACACTGTTTTACAGTCAACTTTTTTTTTTGGTGCTGGGGATTGAACCAGGGCCAGGGCCTTGTGCTTTCGAGACAAGCACTCTACCAACTGAGCTACACCCCCAGCCCCCAATTTTTTTTTTTTATAAGTAGTAGGCATATTCTCTAAAATAATGATTAAAAATATAGCATGGCATTAGGCTGCCATGGCCAGAGCTATTTAAATGTCCATTTTGTCTCCATGACTGATAGACTTTGCTTCATCATGGACTGTTTGTCATCAGAGGGATTCGGGTGGAGGGTCAGTACGTTACTGATGAGTCTCTGGAAAGTACAAGGAGAATCCTGGGGTTGGCCCTTGAGTCTCAGGATGCAGGAATCAAGACCATCACAATGTGGCTGAGCAAGGAACCATTAAACCACAGAGAAGACATGGACCAGATGATATAGACACGGGAGGCACCAAGAACTTTAATAGAACTTAACAGTCGCTGTGACCTTTGCATTGATCCTATCATGGAACACGGAGCTGGGAGTTCAGCAAGGCTGGTAGGCACACGGGGAGATGGCGGAGACCTCAACTCACCCAGCAATGTAGTAGCAAAGCAGCCAGCCAGGGAACAAGTGGCCAGGGTCCCAGCCATGGGAGCAGCCAGCAGTGGAGACATCAAACCTGTAACTCATGGTGCCAGAGAAGGTGACACGGAAGAGCCTCTGACTCTGGTGGGCAGTGTTCTGGGAAACCTAACAACCTGGTCCTGGAAACGGACAATGAAACGGAAGCTCGGTGTGGACAATAGCTGGACACAGAAGAGGCCGACATCATTGAGATGGATTCGACATCAGCAGAGCCTGAGCCGAAAGGCTGCAGCCTCTGCCACTCGTCCTCTCTTTTCTGGCTCCTCCGTCGAGCCATTCCCTTGGCCAAGCTTGACATTTAGCCCCTCGCTCTTCTACTGAGGAGATGATGGGGAGAGGTGCTAGAGGGGTACCAGCCTCCCTACTCTCAAAAAAAAATTTTTTTTTTGAGGGTCCGCTCAGTATTCTGAGGTGAGTTTTGTAGTTTGGTTTTGTGTTGGGGGAAGACAAAGGTCCAGGGAAGAGATCCAAGGTTGTTACCTCAGTAAAAACCTGCAGCCACAAAGCAAGAAGTGGCAGGGCCATCATAACAATCTTCCTGGGTTTAGTTTTCAATTTAAGTTGCAGGTTTTGCCAGTTAGATGCATATCTGGTTTTTGAACTTTTATACACGATATATATATATTTTATCAGATATCACAATTTTGCAACCTTTTTTTTGGTACTGGAAGTGGAACCCAGGAGTACTTTACCACTCAGCCACATCCATAGCCCTTTTTATTTTTTATTTTGAGACAGGGTCTTGCTAAGTTTCTTAGGCCCTTGCTAAGTTGCTGAGGCTTACCTTACATTTGCAATCCTCCTGCCTCAATCTCCTAAATTACTGGGATTACAGGTGTGAGCCACAGTGCCCAGCAGCCTTGTATATTGAACTATGTCCAGAATCAAGTTTATGCAGATCTAAACTGTTGTGAAAATCAAATCAGTATTAGTCACCTTTGAAGTTTATCTGCAAACTTCCAAGTTGTCAACGTGGCTCAGTTTGATCAATAACTACTGCTTGATCCTTACAATTAAATTTTGTAACTAAAAAAGATACAGTCTAGTAAATACATAAACCAGTAAAATAACTTTTTTCAATCATCAAGTATCATGCACTGAATAAAGTTGTATGGGATGTACTTGAATACGACTGGCAGTGCAGTAGGTTTGCTTACACCAACCTCTCCATGACGTCATTGTGCAGTAGTTCTTCAGTTCCACTGTAAATTTATGGGATGCCTGTCTATGAATGACACGTCATTATGCAGGGCTTGACTGCACTGGAGACTCTGATGGCCGGTTTCAGAGGAGGCGGGGAGCATGTCCAAAGCGGCTCCTTAAACTCATTCATTCCATAGGTGGATTGAGGTTCTTTGCTGGATCCAGAGGCAGCTTGGGGGCAAAAATCCCCGAGAAGGTAGAGGGGGCGATGCCTCCCCTAAGATCCAGGAAACTCCAGCTCCTGCCACAGGACCCCTGCACAGCTGGCTCTGTGGCAGCTCTCAGGCAGCCCAGGCTCCTTCCCAGGCCTGCAGCCCTGGTCTCCTCTGACGGAATCCAAGATACCCCTGAGGACACCTTGCCAAGCTGCTGAACAGGCAGCAGTGCCTACGAGAATCCTTCATTCAGGGCAGTCCTGGGGGAGCACGGTAAGCCCAGGAGGTATCACAGCCGCTCTCCTGGGAGGCATAAGTCCCCTTACCTAATCTCAGCAGGGAGGCCACAGCTTCAGGCTGTGCAGGGCTCAGTCTGAGTTCAAAAGGCTTGGAGGGCTGAGGAGAGGCCCCACTGACATTAACCTGAGAAGATGCCATTTACAAACTGGTGACATGTCTGCTGGCTGGGCAGTCCTGAGACGGCTCCTACCCTCCTGTTCGTGAGACGGGGATCATGATGTCTACTTCTCAAGGTTATTGCCACCTGGAATGAGATCATGAGAGCAAAAACACTCAAAATCTATAACACGGCAGATTACGATTCTGAATTTGGAAGGCAGAAATAACAGTACCGCGGTCGATATTATGGGTGCCCAATCAGCCCCCTCTACAGGGCCACGCACTCCCCAAGCTGCTATGAGGGTCGGCTGCTAACAGTTCAGTCGCTCCCTCTCCAGAGTGAATGGTCACTGCCTTATTTGGGGGTCTCACCTGATGATTGCCTGACATGGCTTGAAAGGCTACTCCTGTCCCTCAGTAGGGCAACTCCAGTGTAGCACCGGCTCCAGCGCTTCCCATGAGGTGGGGCTGGCGCTTGGCTGCAGCCGAGAGCTCAGCCTGGCTCCTCCCCCCACTCTGTCCTGCTCCTTTGCGTTGATTCTGAGGATTCTTTTTAATGGAGGACACACATTCAGATCTGCCTTGGGCTCTACTTTTAGGAAATCTGACCCAAGTATATCCTTTACAAAGTATATATATATATATACTTTGTATATATATATATATATACAAAGTATATATATATATATATATATATATCTCCTCACCCACACACATGTAAGCATGTGACCCACCGATAAGCTACACTACCAGAATAAGTGATATAATATAAAGAAATTAGTCCAGTGCCTGGTCTGTAGTGATAACCCAATAAATGTTAGAGATTGTGATTTGGGAGGAGGGGACAGGGCACAAGTCCTGAGTCCCAGCCCCGCACCACCACCACCACAAGAATAAGAAGTCAAAATACGGTGGGTTGGTGAGTTGATTGATTTTTATATGCTAAGGGAAAATGGTAAGCAGAGAAGGGCAGCTGTGTTTTCTTGAATATCTTTGATTCTGTTTTGGCCCTTACACAGCTAATTAAGTTTCAGTCATGATATACATTTCCATCACCAGCAGAGGGCGCCATATACATGCAAATAAGTGGTGTTTTCTCCCTCCCCTCAAGCAGCCTTGGCAGGAAAGATCAGGTACTTGACAGAGCAGAGGTGGGAAGTTCCTGGAGATTGACACAGATGGTAGGAGTGAGCAGAACAGGAGGAACACTGAGTCAAGCTGGTCCCAGGCTCTTGGGGGCGGGGACAGGGAGGCTTCTGCCACTCAGGCTCCAGGAATAGTGAGAGGAGATAGCTTTCCCAGGGAAGCCACCACTGCGGCTAGGTGGTCAGGGCCTGGCCTGGGCAGGGTGGTGGCAGCAAGGTGGTTAAGAGAGGATATTGATAATGGAATGGAATAAGATGGCGCCAGAGATTGTGCTGTGTTCTTGGCTCTTGTGTCCTTGCATGAGAGGATTTCAAGCAAGACATGAGACTAAGTAAGAGTATAGCGAAGTTTATTAGAAAATAAAGAAGAGGGGGAGCGCCCTCAAGAGGGAGAGTGGGTCCTCCCAGAGAAGAGAGTGACAACTCACTTCTTTGTGAGTTCCGTTTTATTGGGGTAGAAGGGGAGGTTTCAGGAGAATCCCACCCAGGCAGTACCTCTGAGCTGTTGATTGACAGTTGGACTGCACATGTTTTTACCTAAAGGCAACTCTCTGTCCCTTTGGTTTCTATAAAGGTCACGAGGCTCTTTTTCATTAGGGTCCAGTCGGGATTCTGCTATTTTTTTCATGGATGGGTTTTTGGAACTGCACTTCTCAATCCCAAGAAGGAAGAACAACCCTGAAAATAGCAAGCTTGTGAGTCCAGGATCGTAACATACTGTTATCTCTCTCTTTTTTTTTTAATTTTTTAGTTGTCAATTGACCTTTATTTGTTTATATGTGGTGCTGAGATTCAAACCCAGTGCCTCACACATGTTAGGCAAGCACTCTGCAACTGAGCTACAACCCCAGCCCTACTATTGTTATCTCTTAAACCACAGCCGGGTCAGAATGGCCTGCTATGGCTGCTGAGCAGGCTGAGGGTTAGCACAGTCTATGGCTCAGTCTATAGAATTACCCTTTAAACTCTGTGTTCGCCCATTTAATTATTTGTTTTTTTCCCACTTCTGTTTATCTGCTGTCTAACAGGAATGGACACCGAAGTCTAGCCAAGCAGTCCAGAAGAACAGTAGGCCCACTGATATGGAAGAGAAATTGAGGTAGGTTTTATAGAACACCAAGGACATTTCTCTAACTGGTTTGACCGCCCTGTTGGTCTGCAGTGATATCGTCTTACATGGTACCCTTCCAGCAAGCTGCAACTCTGCAGGATTCCTGTTCTGCATGGATTCCAGAAACCAGCGCAGTACTCAGAGGTGTTTTGTTTTGTTGTGTTTTTTGAGTACCAGGGATTGAACTCAGAGGCACTCAATCACAGAGCCACATCCCTAGTCCTATTTTGTATTTTATTTAGAGTCAGGGTCTCACTGAGTTGCTTAGTGCCTTGATAAATTGCTGAGGCTGGTTTTGGACTCACAATCCCCCTGCCTCAGCCTCCTGAGCCGCTGGGATTCCAGGCATGCGCCACCGCACCCAGCTTCAGAGGTGTTAATAGCATAAGGATTCCATTGGGAGTAGAGGCCAAGAAGTGTCCCATAGCTCACAGGGATTGTGTGCCAGGGTTGGAATTAAACCTCTAGTGTGAATAAATGAGAACATTAAAGAATCTCCTAGGGGTGACAGGGAGTAAAAATAAAGAAGGAATGAACTTGAAAGTGGGTGGCCTCCCTAACCCTGAGATTTCATCCTTTTTGGAGGTGTGGTTGCAGCCTACAGATGGCAGAGAAGGTCTCTGGGTTGTTCCTGCACAGAACTAGAACACAGTTAAGAGCCAAGACTGAGCAGAGAACCACAGGTTGAGGCTGGTGGGCTGCAGGCCTCCTCCTGCCACCTACAACATCTCCTCGGGGGCTGCTTTTGGAGGATGCTGCTGGACCTACAGGCTCGAGAAAGGGAGCTGCCTCAGGGGGCTGCCTCAGGGGGCTGAGCTTTCCTGGAAACCAACTGGGTCACCCTTGTCCTTTACCAGGAACCCACCCAAGAGAGCAGCACTGAACTCCCCATAGGCTAACAGGTGGGATGCCCTCAGAAAGAGCTGTGAAGACACCTGTGGGTGTGACCTTGGAAACTGCTGAGAGGAGCTCCGCTGGCTTCAGAGACCCTGGAGCAAGTAGCAAGCAAGGCACAGATGGAACCGGAAGCCTCTTCTTTCCCCATCTTCCGCTGCCCTCTACAGACAGTTTCATGTTGTGCCAGATGGCAAGGGGAGCATAGGCCCAGCACCCATCAAGCGTCGACTGGGCACTGCCACGCAACAGATGATTAACTGTGCAGGATGCTGGTGGACGGCACTGGTGGAGAGAGCTCTTTCATAAGCACTTTTTGAAAATGTTTGCTTGAAGGAATATTCCTGCCCGTTGAGAAATTATTCAAAACAAAGAACTCAACGGAAAAAAAATTAAGTGTAAAAGAAAAAGTGTAAAATTAAGTGTAAAAGAACAATTAAATCAATAAACAATGCAAACTAAATGATTGTGATTAATAAGGTCTAAATCTCAATAAAAGTGATGAAAAAGTATTCTTCAAATTATGCATAATAACTCATGATTATAAACTGGGTTTAAATTTTTAGTGCATTATAATTATACATAACAGGGGACTTTATTGTTACGTTTTTGTACATGCACACACATAATTTGGTCAGTTGCGTTGCCCAGTACCTCCCCTTTCCTTCCCTCCCCCTCCCCTGGTACCCTTCTTCTACTCCACCAATCTCCCTTCAGTTTTCATGAAATCCATCTCCCCATTTTTTTCCCTTTTTTCTCTAGCTTACATATATGAGAGAAAACATATACCCCTTGACTTTCTGAGTTTGGCTTGTTTTAGTTTGTTAACTTTAGGCTTTTTTGTTGTTGGGGGGTAGAAGTACTGGGGACTGAATATAGGGTGCTTACCTCTGAGCCACATGCCCAGCCTTTTTATTTTTTTATTCAGACACAGGGTCTTGCTAAGTTGCTGAGGCTGGCTTTGAATTTGCGATCCTCCTATCTCGGCCTCCTGATCCACTGGGATTATAGGTGTGCACTACCATGCCTGGCAAAATATCACTCTTAGTTTTTTGAAAGTTGGAAAAAACCAAATAATTAACTAATGATGGCAGTTTCTGTATAATAAATTAGGTGTAATTTGGCTTTTTTTTTTTTTTTAATTGTGGTACTGGGGATTGAACCCAGGACCTCATGCGTGTTCTGTTACTGAGCTCTATCTCCAGCCCCAGACTAGGTAATTTCTTTTTGTTTGTTTCTTTTTTCTTTTCCTTTTTTTTTTTTTTTTTTTTTTGGTACAGGGATTGCACTCAACCACTAAGCCACACCCCAGCCCCATTTTGTATTTTATTAGAGACAGGGTCTCACTGAGTTGCTTAGCGTTTCACTATATTGCTGAGGCTGGCTTTGAACTCACGATCCTCTTGCCTCAGCCTCCTGAGCTGCAGGATTACAAGCGTTCACCACTTTACCTGGTGCCCAGACTAGTAATTTGAACTGGCCCTCCCCCTAAGGACAAGATGAGCTGAACAAAAGTTTAAAGCACCCACTTGAAGCAAAGAGACACTATCAATGTGTGCAGATTCACAAGCCAGAATCTGGAAGAAAACAGATGCAAGTTGGGCACCTGGGGGATTGTAGGGCAATCCAATACAGGTGAGCGATCTTGCCTTTCGCAGAGTTTAGCAATCAAGAACAGGCAGTGGAGAGGCTGAGCACAACTTCTGACAGCCCATGGAGCCAGTGGACAAAAGGTGGGATCTAGAACCTCCGAGATGACAGGCCCCGATTATACCCGTCACATGCATACAGACACACTTTGGGTTTAAATCCTAAAGGACTGCATCCTAGAAGCAGGGGTCATCTGGACGACCTAGAAAAACTCCAGTTTCTAAAACTGGATTAAAGATATTTCAGACTGCTAGCCCTCCTAGCTCCCTAGGCTTGGAAGAAGCCAATGATAATTTTCTCAGGGAAAAAAAAATGACATCATTAGGTCTCCATTATTCCTACAGTTTTGCAAGTACAATGTGCTGAACATGATTAAAAAAAAAAAAAAAAACCAGCTGGGGGCGTTCTGCTCCCACTTAGGAGGCAGAAAATCCTAAGAGAGCCTCCCTCCCATTATAACATCATGTGCTAGCTGGGACACCTATAAAAATCATAACTTAAAAGCCCATCAGAGAGCAGAAGGGAGGCTGTAAACAGAACAGAACAAAACAAATATAAATTAAAATTCCAGAAAGTCATAAGATGAGTCCCACAGTGCTTTCCGGGGAGGGAGAGGAACCCGCCAAGATAAAGGGGAGAAGAAACCAGTGTGGGCGGCCAGATGGGGGAGAACCTCAAGGAGCCCAGCTTCAGAGAGAGTCTGCCCTGCTCCCCGGGACTCTCCATGGGCCTCCCCAGAGAAGTGGGGGGGCCGGGAGCTGGGGAGCTGAGAGCCCCTCTCCTCAGGGACGCACCCAGGGCCTGTTGAGTGCAGGCGATTAACTGAGGAGAACCCTCCCGGGGACTCTGGGCCTCACAGAGTAATAAGCAGAGGCTGCCCGAGATGTGAGGAGGCAGGGGAGCCAGAGGCCTCCCTGAGGATCACACGGGCAGTGTCTGCTAGGGCTGGGAGCAGGAAGGAGACTGAGCATCCAGGCATGCTCTGGTCTCACCCTGAGTCTGCTGTCTCGGCCCTACAGGGTGGAGAGAGCTCTCCAGAAGGTTGGGGCTCTGGATTACAGAGGAAAGCAAGCTCCCCAAAGATCTCAAAGCTAGCAGCCAGTCTTTAAAGCCAAGTGGTATAGTCCCCTAGTTCAAAAAACTATAAGTTTGGTGGGCTGTAATCCCAGCGGCTCAGGAGGCTGAGGCAGGAGGATGGCACATTCAAAGCCCGCCTCAGCAAAAGTGAGACACTAAGCAACTTGATGAGACCCTGTCTCTAAATAAAATACAAAGTAGGGCTGGGGATGTGGCTCCGTGGTTGAGTGCCCCTGAGTTCAATCCTTGGTACCCACCTCACCATGCAAAGCAAAAAGAAAAAAGAAAGAAAAGCAAAGCTTGGCATTAGACTGTAAAGCACAAAGAAGTTTCTGGAATCTCCTGGTACCTGCCAAAGGGAAGGGGCTCATCCTGCCCTCAAATTACTTGAAACTAGTGGTGAGTGGAATCCAACTAAAGCTCCAAAAGCCCAGTCTCAGCTCAATGGCATATCAGAGTGGCGGTTTCCATCACTCTGACACCCCCAGGAGTAATGGCTGCCCCTCCTCAAGGCACAGGCTGACTGACGTGGCCTCTACCGTTCTTGCCTGCACTGCTGTGGTTTGGATGTTGAACGTCCCCTAAGGCCCATGTGTTAAAGGCCTGGTCCCAAGGGTGGCACTGTTGGGAGGTGGTAGAACCTGTGAGAGGTGGCACCTTGTGGGAGTCCTTAGGTCACTGAGGTCACTGGAGGTGTGCCCCCAAAGGAGGTGGTGGGCCCGGGCCCTTCTTCTCTTTTTGGTCTCCTGGCCATGAGGCGAGTGGTGTGCTCTGCCGCCAGTCCCCACCATTGCCATCCCCCGCCCCCCCCAGAGGTCTCAAAGCCATGGGTCCACCTGATCAGAGAACCGAAGGTCCAAAACAGTGAGCCAGCTCAGGTAGACCTCTTCTCTTTATGAGTTAGTTATCTCAGATATTTTGTTTTAGTCTCTTTTCTTTAGTGACAGTCTTAAACCAGAAAACAGTAGCAAGATAGCGCAAAGATTTCCAAGTATTTGGGGATGAAACAGCACACTGCTAAATGATATGTATGTCAAAAAATTTAAGATATCAAGAGAAAATTTAAGATATTTCAAAGTGAACAAGGAATAAAAAGATATTTCAAAGCGAATATCAAAAGAAATAAAATAATAGAGGATATAGCTAGAGCAGTCCTTAGAGGGAAAATTGTCCTTTTAAATGGCAATGTTCTAAAAGAAAAAGCAATAAGTGTATCAAAGATCTGTATTTCCATGTTAAGGAGATAAAAAGAGAAGAACACAGTAGAGTAAGGAAACAGAGGAAAAGAAATAATTTAAAACAGGAGCCTGAATCACTGAAAGTGGGTAGACATTATGAAAAAAATCACAAAATTGAAAGTAGTAGTTTTTTTCTTTTCCTTTCTTTCTTCTTCTTCTTCTTCTTTTTTTTTTTTTTTGGTATCAAGGATTGAACTCAGAGATGCTTAACCACTGCAGCACATCCCCAGCCCTTTTTTATATTTTATTTTGAGACAGGGTCTCGCTCAGTTGTTTAGGACCTTGCTGAGTTGCTGAGGCTGGCTTTGAACTTGCAAACCTCCTGCCTCAGCCTCCCAAGCTGCTGAGGTTACAGGCATGCGCCACTGCACCTGCCTAAAGTTGGTTCTTCATTAAGACTAATAAAATTAATTAAGCCCTTGTAAGACTATCAAGAAAAAGAGAGAGAAAACAAACACCCCAACAGATCCTACAAACATTAAAAGGACCACGTGGAGAGACTATGAACAACTTGATGCCAATAAAATCAATAATTTGGATGAAACTAAAAATTTCCTTAAAAAGTAAAATTTATTAAAAACAGAAAAAATATATTAAAATCTGAATAGTTTAATATATTTTAAGAAAATTGAATGTTTAATTTGAATCCTTCCTCTGGAAAAAGCTCTCAGCACAGATGGCAGATGGTCTCAGCAGCGAATTACATCAAATATTTGAAGAACAAGAAATAATGCCAATACTTCAGCAACTTTAGTTATATAGGAAACACTCTTTTTTAATTGTTTGTTTGTTTGTATTTTTTTCAGTACTGGGGAGCAGAACTCAAGGGTACTTTACCCCTGAGTTACATTCCCAAACCCTTTTATATTTTTGGTAGGATTGAACCCAGGGGTGTTTTGTTGTTGAGCTGCAACCTCAGTCTTTTTTTGGAAAAGCCCCTCCCGCTTCCCCCCACCAAAAAAAAAAAAAAAAAAAAAACCCACAAGAAATAAAAGCAAAAATAAACCAATGGGATCACATTGAACCACAAAGCTTCTACACAGCAAAGGAAACAATCAACAGACTAAAGCGATAACTGAGGGTACGGGAGAAAATATTTTCAAATTATACAGTTAACGAGGGGTTAATATCCAGAACATATAAGGAAATTCAAAGACTCAGTGGCACAAAATAAGAAGTAAAACAACAACAACAAAACTGGTTTTAAAATGTGCAGTAGACTGAAATGGATATTTCTCAAAAGAAAACATGCAAATAGTTGATAAGTGTATGAATTCCACAGCTGAAATTATTTATTTGAAGTTTCAGAATAAAAGCGTGGTTTTAAGCCATAAATAGGTGTGGTGGCACATGCCTGTAATCCCAGTGATAGGAGAGGCTGAGGCAAGAGGATCACAAGTTCAAGACCAGCCTCAGCGACCTATCTCGACAAAGATTTAAAAAATATATATGTATGTATATGTGTATACACACACACACACACACACATACACACACAGGCAAACAAGTGAACAAGCAGGATTTCCAAAGCAAGGGAATTTAAACAAGAAACCACCACATTGTGTCCATAAAAAATAGTTTGCTTTGGGGCTGGAGTTGTTGCTCAGCGGTAGAGCACTTGCCTTGCATGTGGGAGGCCCTGGGTTTGATCCTCAGCACCACATAAAAATAAATAAATAAAATAAAGGTATTGTGTCCAACTACAACTTAAAAAATAAATATTAAAAAATAGTTTGCTTCAACATCAAGATGTTTTGTTTCATGTAGTTTCCTTTTTTAAATTTTTTAATTTGTTCTGATTAGTTATGTATAACAGTAGAGTGCATGTTGACAAATTGTACACAAACGGAGCACAACTTCTCTTCCTCTGGCTGTACCTGGTGCATAGTCACACCGTGATGTGGTCATACATTTGTATAGGGTAATAGTGTCCATCTCATTCCACTGTCCTTCCCACCCTACACTCCCTCTCCTCCTCTCACTCCCCTCTGCCCAATCCAAAGTTCCTTTATTTTTTCCTCTCTCCCTGCCCCATTATGGATCAGCATCTGCTTATCAGAGAAAACATTTGGTCTTTGTTTTTTTTGGCTTTGGCTTATTTTACTTAACATGATATGCTCCAGCCCCATTCATTTATCAGCAAATGACATAATTTTCATTTTCTTTAATGCTGAGTAATGTTCCATTATTTTTATATACCACATTTTCTTTATCCATTCATCTGTTGAAGGGCATCTAGGTTCATTCCATAGTTTAACTATTGTGAATTGAACTGCTATAAACATTGTAACTGTAGTATGCTGATTTTAAGTCCTTTGGGTATAAACCAAGGAGTGGGATAGCTGGGTCAAGGGGTGGTTCCATTCCAAGTTTTCTGGGGAATATACAAACTGCTTTCCATAGTGGTTGCACCAATTTGCAGTCCCACCTGCAATGTATGAGTGTACCTTTCCCCCACATCCTCACCAACACTTATTATTGCTTGTATTCCTCATAATTGCCATTCTGACTGGAGTGAGATGAAATCTTGGAGTAGCTTTGATTTGCATTTCTCTAATTGCTAAGGATGTTGAACCTTTTTTCATGTTTGTTGATCGATTGTATCTCTTCTTCTGTGAAATGTCTGTTCAGTTCCTTAGCCCACGTATTAATTGAGTTACTTGGTTTTTTGGTGTTAAGTTTTTGAGTTTATTATATATTCTGGAGATTAGTGCTCTATCTGAGGTGTGTGTGGTAAAGATTTGCTCCCATTCTGTAGGCTCAATCTTCACATTGTTGATTGTTTTCTTTGCTGAGAAGTTTTTTAGTCTTAAACCATCCCATTTATTGATTATTGATTTTACTTCTTGCACTTTAGGAGTCTTGTTAAGGAAGTCAGCTCCTAAGCCTAAACGATTAAGATTTGGGGGTCTGGGGTTGTGGCTCAGTGGCAGAGTGCTCACCTAGCATACATGAGGCAGTGGGTTTGGTCCTTAGCACCACATAAAAATAAAATAAAGATATTGTGTCCATCTAAAACTAAAAATAAATAAATAAATATTAAAAAAAAAGATTTGGACCTACTCTTTCTTCTATTAGGCACAGGGTCTCTGTTCTAGTGCCTAAGTCTCTGATCCACTTTGAGTTGAGTTTTGTGTAGAGTGAGAGATTTCATTTTGCTACATATGGATTTTCAGTTTTTCCAGCACCATTTGTTGAATAGGCTATCTTTTCTCCAATGTATGTTTTTGGCACCTCTGTCTAGTATGAGATTCGTATGAGATAACTGTATTTATGTGGGTTTGTCTTGGTGATTCTATTCTGTACCATTGGTCTATGTGTCTATTTTGGTGTCAATACCATGCCATTTTTGTTACTGTAGCTCTGTAGTATAGTTTAAGATCTGGTATTATGATGCCTCCTGCTTCACTCTTCTTGCTAAAGATTTCTTTGGCTATTCTGGCTCTCTTATTTTTCCAAATGAATTTCATGATTGCTTTTTCTAGCTCTATGAAGAATGTCACTGGGATTTTAATAGGAATTGCATTAAACCTGTATAATGCTTTTGGGAGTATGGCCATTTTGACAGTGTTGATTCTGCCTATCCAAGAGCATGGGAGATCTTTCCATCTTCTGAGGTCTTCTTCAATTTCTTTCTTTAGTGTGTTCTTTTGCTAGATTTATTTTTTGAGGCTTTTGTGTGTTTCATACAATTTCAATGTTAATAACTGAGAAATTATCTAGAGAATATAAACAAAGGGAAGTGATATATCACTTCACAGGTGGCCTTAGGACAACCACTATTAACAGAAAATAACAAAGAGGTGGAGAAGTTGAAACCCTCATGTAACTGGTTTGTAGGAATATAAAATGGTGCATCAATTTGGAAAACAGTACAGAGATTTCTCAAAAAATTAAAAATAGAATTACCATAGTATCCAGGAATCTCACTTCCTCCAAAATAAAACTCAAAGAGATATTTGCACACTCATGATCATCAGAGAACTACTCATAAAAACCAAGAGTCCAGGCGTGGTGGAGCATGCCTGTAATACCAGTAGCTCAGGAGGCTGAGGCAGGAGGATCATGAGTTCAAAGCCAGCCTCAGCAATTTAGCGAGGCACTAAGCAACTCAGTGAGACCCTGTCTCTAATAAAAAATACAAAATAGGGCTGGGGATGTGGCTCAGTGGTTGAGTGCCCCTGAGTTCAATTCCCGGTACCCCCCATCAAAAAAAAAAAAAAAAAAACAAGAGGAGGAAGCAACAAACAAACATAAAGAAAATGTGATATATACAATATACACATCCTTTGAAAAAGAACATCATGGTGTGGCTCAGCGGTAGAGCACTTGCCTAGCATGTGCTAGGCACTGGGTGTGATCCTTAGCACCTCATAAAAAATAAACAAATAAAATAAAGGTATTGTGCCCAAGTATAACTAAAATTTTTTTTATTTATAAAAAATTAAAAAAAAAAAAGAACACCACACCTGTTGCTGGGTGTGGTGGCACACATCTGTAATCCCAGCGGCTTCGGAGGCTGAGAAAGGAGAAGGCAATTTAGCAAGGCACTAAGCAATTTAGCAAGACCCAGTTTTAAAACAAAAGATCAAAGGGGCTGAGGATGTGGCTCCCTGGTTAAACACACCTGGGTTCAGTTCCTAGTGCCAAAAAAATAAAAAAATAAAAAAGAAAGAAATCCTGTCACATGCCACAACATGAACACACCTCAAGTACACTGAGGTAAGCCAGTCATAGAAAGGCAAATACTGTACGATAATGAAATATGAAGTATCTGAGTCAAAAATCATGAAACATAACGTGAAAAGATGGTTGTCAAGAGCTGGGAGAGATTTGGAGGGGGAAATTAGTATTTAGTGAGTATAGAGTTTCAGTGTTGCAAGAAGAAAAAGCTTTATGATGAAATATTATCCAGCCATGAAAAGAATTAAATCCTGCCCTTTGGAAATAGAGGCCATTATGTTATGCAAAATAAGCCAGACACAGAAAAACACGTTATCCCTTATTTGTGGAAGCCAAAAAGTCTATCTCATAGAGGAATGGGGTGGAATAATAGTCACTAGAGACTAGGAAGGCCCTGGGTAGGAGGGATGGAAAGATATATTTCAAAATAACTGGAAGAGTATAAAAGTTCACGACACATAGAAATGATTAGCATTGGAGGAGACAGAAGGGCTTGTACCCTGATTTGACCATATCCACTGTACACATGTACTAGATCATCATACCGAACCCCATAAAGATGTACAAATATGATGTCTCAATAAAAAAAATAATAATAAAGATAAATCCAAAAAAAGAAAAATTCTAGAGATCGCTCATAGAAATATCGGGAACTTATAAAATGGTTAACATGGTGAAATTTATATCATTTTTTTAACCATGATAATAAAATAAACAAAACCACAGACCAGGAAAAAAACACTCCCAGCACATACATCTAAAGGTGGATTTCTACCTAGAATCCATTACAATACCCACAACTCAATTAGGAACTCATTGACTCTATGGATGACACGCTTGAACTGGCATTTTACAAATGATATGCAAGGGGACAATAAACACATGAAAAATGCTCACCATCATTACTCAGCAGAGAAAGAAGAATTCAACCACATTGACAAACCACCACATGCCCACTGTGAGGTCTAAAATTAGAATGACTTGGTAGCACCACTTGGCAAGCATTTGACATAACGGAGACCTCAGACATTGCTCTTAAACGTGTGAAGTGGCACAAACAACTACTTGGGAAAGCTTGGCAGTTTCTTATAAAATTCAATGTGCCGCTCACCAATGACTCTGTAATTTCACACCTATATATTTATTCAGAGAAAATGGAAACGTGTCCAAGAAGAGATTTAAGCATGAATATTCACAGAAACTTTACATTCATAAAAACTCCAATCTGGAAACAAGCCAAGTCCATGAACAGGAGAATAGATAAACTGTGATATATTTATAAAATGAATCATTTCTTGAAATGAGAAGAAACAATGAAGTGGATGAGTGTCAGAAACACCGTGTTGATGGAAATAAGCCAGACACAAGAGCACAGACTTTATGACTCTTTACATCTGATTCTAAAACACAAAACCAATCTATGGTGATCGAATAAAATCAGTGATTTGGATGTGGGAGTTTGCAGTTTAAAAGAGAAGGAAGTGTACAAAGGAGCTTTATGGAGTCATAAAATTTTTTTGTAACTTGATAGAGATGTGGGCTATATCAAAACTTATTTAACTGTTCACTTAAGATGAATACATGAAGGGCTGAGTGTGAGGCTCAGTGGTTAAGAATTTGCCCAGAATCTGTGAAATTCTGGGTTAGACACTCAGCACTCAAAAAAAAAAAAAAAAATTATACTCTATAAAGTGTATTTCAATGAAAAAGAAAAATCAATATAAAATTGAACTTGGCACTTGAGACAAAGCTACATGAATGCAAATCAGTAGAAATAACAGAAAGCAGATACAGAACCATAAAGGCTTTGGATATTGGAGTAATCAGAACACACCTTGAAATCACTGTGCTTACTATTTTTAAGGAAGTAAAAGACAAGATGGATAATTTTGCAGAGAACTGGAAACTATCTAAAGAAAAAAAAATTACTTGAAAAATACCCAAATATAAGTTGTAAAACTTAAAAAGTAGAATCCTGAATTTAAGAATTCCCAGAAATAATTTAGCAGATTAGGTACAGCTCAAGAGAAAATTAGATCATTGCACACAATGGAGCACAGAGGGGCAAGAAATGGAAATGAATAGAAGAGGGTACAAAAAATAGAAAACACAGTAAGTGAAAAAATTTAACCTACATTTGAGTGCAGACTAGGAAAGAGAATCAAAGAGAATGTAAGAAAAGAATGTATGAGGAGATAATGAATGAGAAATTTTAAAAAAATGGTTGGAAGATGAGTCCAAAGATTCAATAATTTAATGACCCTCAAGAAGGATAAGTGAGGATTGGGGGACATAGCTCAGGGGTAGAGCAGTTACCTAGTTACCTAGTGCAAGGTCCTGAGTTAGATCCCCAGCACTGGAGGAAAAAAAAAACACAAATGAAAGGAAATTCCCTGATATATATATAAAATAAAATAGCATAAAAAAAGAAAGAAAGAGAAAATCTTGAATTTATCCAGGAGCAAAAAATAGACTAATAGGCAATGTCTCAACAGGGACATGGAGGCAATTTGCTTTAAGGATGAATATAAAATAAAGACATTTTCAGATAAAGAGAAAATGAAAGAAAATACTAAAGGACATTCTTCAGGCAGAAGGAAAATAATCCCAGATGGCAGGCTAGAGATAGATAAAGGTTTTAGAGCAACAAAAAGTCTACATTCATAGGTAAATCTAGATTAATATTGTATATGTGACAAAATAACTCTTTTAAGGATGTAAAATATGGAGGAATTTCATGGGTTAAAAGAGGCTTAAAATGAATTAAATCATTACACAAGCATTGCTGAAAAAAAGGAGAGAAGTATCAATTCACTTTAGTATGAACAGCAAAGTTTTTCAGAATTATAAGAGATTATGTAACTTCTAAACTGATAGAAAGAAAAAAATAAAATAATAACAATGCTTAGTCCAAAAGTAGGCAAGAGAGATAAAAGAGGAACATGAAATACCTGCAACAGAAGAAACCACATTGTTAAATATTTTTTAACTTTAGTACCTCTTGCTACAGTTCAAATGATGTGTCCTCTCCAAAATTCAAGTAGAAATTTCATCCCCAATGCACCAGTATTAAGAGGCATGAACTCTGGGAGGGGATTAGCGCCTTTATAAAAGGGCTCAAGTTTGAAGGAAGCGATTTCTTATCCTTCCATTTCTTACACCAAGTGAGTACACAAAATAAGGTGCATCCTGGAAGCAGCACGTAGCCTTAGATGACACGGATCCTGTTGGCACTTTGGTCTTGTGTTTTTAACTTCAAATTCTAATTGTTCATTATTGGCACTTGGAGAACAATTGACATTTTCTTTTTTGTGAAGCTGTGGCTGTAACCCAGGACCTCACACAAGGCAGGCCGATGCTCTACCACTGAGCCACATCCCCAGCCCAACAATTGACTTTTGTATTTTAATCTTGTATCCTACAACTTTGTTATAATTGCTTATTAATCCCACAATTTCATTATAGTTGTTTCTGTGGGATTTTCAACATAGACAATCATGAGTTGTAGTTATTCCTTCTCAATCGAGGAAATGCTCAATAAGTATTTCCTTTTCTTTTCTTATTGCATTAGCTAGGGCATCCAGTACAACGTTGCATAGGAATGGTGAGAGAGGACATCTTACTTTCAACCCCAACTTGTTTCCCCTTATTAGATAAAAAAAAACTTCTAATTTCTATAATTCACATGTTAACTTTATTAACTTCAGGCCTTTTTTGGGGGGGGGGAATACTGGAGATTGGATCCAGGGGTGCTTAACCATTGACCCACATCCCCAGCCCTTTTTATTTTTTATTTTGAGACAGTGTCTCACTAAGTTGCTCAGGGCTTCACTAAGTTGCTGAGGTTGGCCTTGAACTTGCAATCCTCCTATCTCAGCCTCCCAACCTGCTGGGGTTACCAGTGTGCACCACCTCACCTAACAACTTTAGGCTTTTTATAGATGTTCTTTATGAAGTTGAGAAGTTCTCTTTCAATGCTACTTCATTAAGAGTTTTTTTAATGAATGCATATTTGATTCTGTCAAATGCTTTTTCTGTATGATCATATGATCATATGGTTTCTCTTCAGTCTATGATACTATGGATTACACTAATTGATTTTCAGATGTCAAGCGAGGCTTGCATACCTGTAATAAATCTCACTTTGTCATAGCTTGTAATTACTTTTATATACTCTTGGGTTTTATTTGAGTCTATATTTTTAAGAGTTTTATGTCTATGGTCATGAGATATATTGGTCTGTAATTTTTTTTCTTGTGAAGGTATTATATGATTTTGTTATTAGGACAATGATAACTTCATAAGATGAATTAGGAAGCATTTATACTGCTTCTATTTTCTGGAAAAACTGTAGAGAATTAGTATCATTTCCTATTTAAAAATTTGGTAGGATTCACAGCTGGGTGTGGTGATATATGCTGTAAGCCCATCAACTCAGGAGGTTGAGGCAGGAGGGTTGGAAGTTTGAGGCCAGCCTCAGCAACTTAACAAGACCATGTCTCAAAATAAAAAATTAAAAGGGCTGGGGATGTAGCTTAGTGGTAAAGTACCCCTGGGTTCAATCTCTGAAAAGTCCTCAGAAAAAATTGGTAGAATTCACCAGGGAACTCATCTGTCCTAGATTTTTTGGGGACATTATTAATTATTGATTTAACTACTTTAATATACATAGGCCTGTGTGTATTATGTATTTCTTCATGTGTGAATTTTGGTAGTTTGTATCTTTCAAGACATTGATTCACTTGATCTAAGGCACCAAATTCATGGGCGTGGAGTTGGATCTAATTAACAGCGTCACTTTCTTCTTGGTTAGCCTGGCTAGGAGTTTATCAATTTTGTTAATCTTTTCTAAAAACCAGCTTTGGGGCTGGGGATTAGCTCAGTGGTAGATCTGGGTTTGATCTTCAGCACCACAAAAATAAATTAGTCAATTAATTAAAAAAAAAAACAAATTTTGCATTTCATTACTCCATTGATGTCCTCTTCTTAATTTCATTGGTTTCTGCCTTATTTTTTATCTATTTTCTTCTATTTGCTTTAGGTCTACATTGTTCTTTCTTTCCTAAGGTAGATGCCTAAGGGTACTGGTTTTAGATCTTTTTTTTTTTTTATCATTACATTCAATGCTATTAATTTCCCTCTAAGAACTGTTTTCTCAGTATCACACAAATTTTGATATATTGCATCTTTCATTTTTCCATAGCTTTTATATATTTTTCACTTCTTTTGAGACTTACTGACCCATGTGTTATTTACAAATGTGCTGTTTACTCTCTAAATATTTGTAGATTTTCCAGTGATCTTTCTGTTATTGATTTCTAGTTAAGCCCATTGTAGTCTAAGAGCATACTTCACATGATGGTTATACTTTTAAATATGTTAATTGGCTGGGCATGGTGGCACACACCTGTAATCCCAGCCTTTCAGGAGGCTGAGGCAGGAGGACTGCAAATTCAAAGCCAGCTTCAGCAAGCTAGAGAGGCCCTGAGCAACTTAATGAGACCCTGTCTCTAAATAAAATACAAAATATAGTGGAGATATTTCTCAGTGGTCAAGTGCCCCTGAGTTCAGTCTCAGATACCCCCCAAATAAATAAATAATGGGCAAGGGATGTGGCTCAGCGGTTAAGTTCCCCTGAGTTCAAGCCCTAGTACAAACAAACAAAAAAAAAGAAAATATATATATATCTACATGGGTGTATGTGCGTGTGTGTGTGTGTGTGTGTGTGTGTGTGCACGTGCGCAGTGGTGTTTATGCTTTAGAATGTTCTCTGTCTTAGGGAATATTCCACGTAAGCTTGAGAAGAATAAGGATTATGCTTTTGTTGGACAAAATATTCCATAATTGTCAATTAGATTCAATTGCTTAATGATGCTGCTCGGTTCAATTACATTCTCACTAATTTTCTGCCTACTGTATCTATCAATTACTGATAGGGATGTTAAAGTCTCCATAATAGTGGATATGTTTATTTCTCCTTAAAGTTCTCAGATGTTTGCTTGTTTGTTTGTTGGTTGGTTGGTTGTTTTGGTCTGGTTCATGATAAGAAGGCTCCCAGGCTCTCCAGACAGCCTCTTGTTTTGGGGGCTCGGGAGCTCCCAATCCTCACTCCCTATATCCACCCAGCCCCTTCTGCCCTGGTACCCAGGTACCATAGCCAACTGCAGGCCACCCCGACCAGGCCTCTTTCCAGGGTCCCCACTGAGTCAGGAAGAAGCCCTGAAGCAAAGGCTCTGAGCTTGGCCAAGAAGGGAGGACAGGGGGTCAGTCTCTCTGGGTACCAAGGCGACCCCCTCGGGGACCTCAGAGAGGTTATCTGATGGATCTCTGATGCCCAGGATCAGAAATGCCGCAGTCTCTGGCTGGACACAAATCACGAGCCACCACACAGCTTTGTAGATTCAAACAGCAATTCTTTATTCCCGATCTCACACCGGCCTTCTACAAACACGTTCTGGAGGAATCCACGTTCTCTGCCCAAAATCACACTCTGCCCAAATCCACTACTCTGCCCAAATCCCACTCCACTGGGCTTCTCTCTCCCAAAATATACTGTCTGACCCTAAGAACTCAAGAGGAACTCAGCAGCAGGATACGCCCTATTCTAAAGGGGGAACACCCTAATCTCCTATTATGCTAAACCGCCCTATTCTAAAGGGGGAACACCCTAAACACGGATCCGCCCTGGTCCTTGAGCAAGGTCACCTTACATGCAATGTCCTGCAAAATGTCCTATTTCCATGAGTCCTTCCACTAGAGAAACATGGGGGTAGCTGGCAAGGAAATTGTCATACCTACTTGGCTGATGGCTGCCAGCACAGAAGTGCCAGCCTGGGCAGAACCAGGAATGACACCATGTGATGCCTCCCCGCACTCCTCCCAGGAGCCCCCGTCACAGGTGAAGACACTGGAGCTTGGGGAAATTAAGGAACTCACTCAGGGGACATAAGTAGTCAGTGGCAGAGCTGGGATTCACACCCAGCGACATGACTCCAGAGCCTGCTGCCACCAGACCAGCCCACTTGGCCTTCTGGCCACTCATTCTCGCCATATTAGATGGGGGCAGTTCCTCTAGATGCTGCAGGGTTTTCCAGGACCCAGGAGTTCAGCACTCAGCAGATCCTGTCTGCAGACAGGATGAATAACTGGCACTCACACAGGTCCTGAGATGAGTTGGACGGTGCCCCCCAAAAGATCTCCATCCAGAATCTCAGATCGTGAGATGACTTATTTGGAGTAAGGGTCTTCACAAAAGGAAGGATGTCAAGATGAGGTCCTCATGGATTAGAGCATCCTTGTAAGAAACAGGAAGAAGACAGACATGGACACAGAGAAGGGCCACATGCAGACAGGGTTGGAGGGATGCTACCACAGGCCGTGGCAGGCCAGGAGCCACCAGACGCTAAGATGAAAGATGGAAGGAAGGATTGTCCCCTAGAGCCTCCAGAGGAATATGCCCTGCACCCCTAGAGTTCAAGAGAGGGCTGCAGAGAGGCAGAAGATCTAGAACTCAGCCGCCCAGGCTTGTGAACCATTTCTCCTCTCCAAAACCCAAAAGGTTTGGTGCCACTTGTGGTCCTTGTCGACCCACACAAAGATCAGAGTCATGCTCAGCCAGCAGGAAGTTTACAAACACTTCCTACTTTCCTCTTTGCCTCCCCATTTGGCAACATTAAGAGTTCAGTTTACACCCCGTGATTGTTCCAGAAAAAGCAAAAATTACTAAAGGCCATTGTGTCACGTTTGCTCAATCCATGCTACCTGACACCCTGCTTTTCCACTTGCCACCACCCGCAGCCTCCTCTCTCTCCTCCCTCCGGAGCCTGATTTCAACACTCCTGACCAGCGTGGGATGAAGCAGTCAGATAAGAGCAAGACCCAGAAATCTGGTTTGCACCGAAGAGGTCTGCCGCATTATGGTGTGGTCCATGATCTGGGCAGGTACGTGTCCACGGAAGGGAGAGTGGGCTGGACCTCAGGGGCCATGGACCCCTCAGGAAGTGTGCGTGGCCTGTGACTCCTTGCTACTGTCTGCCAGGAAGCAGGAGCACTCCAGAGAACTTTAGAAGGTCATTCCATCCATCCCCCTGCCTCTGGGCTTGTAGCGCCTTGATTACCTTTCCTGTGGGTGCTTCTCTTTCAGCTCAAGAGTCTCTGGCTTGCAAGGAGTGGACCCTCCACCTAGCGGAGGCCCCATAGCCTGCAGGGACAGAGGATCTGCCACCCCCAGCCCTTCCCCCAGGCTCTTTTTCCCCAGGACAGGCTTTCTTCTTTCTTTCTGAATGTGTCCCACATCAGCAGTTTTCCCGGGAGCTTCTTAAATCCACATGGTCCTCCACTGAGGCTCTGGAGGAAGAACCTTCCATTGGCTTCTGGGGTGATTCCTAGCCTCCTGGTGTCTGGCTTGTGCGAAAGGATGGACACGGTGCCCTTGTGGGCCTTTTCAGAAAGGAGAAAGCTTTATTTGGGTGAAACCAGGCCCCCTGACCACCTGTACCACCCCCGCCCCCAGCGTGTGGGGCAGTGAGAATGACCGTGTGACTTCTGCTTTCTCTCTGTTGCTCCAGGTGTGATGGCTCTGCTGATGACCCAGTGGGGTAAGTGGCATTTTTCTTAGGCCAGGCGTTGGCCCTCTCAGCCGCTTCCTGGATTCTGCTGCACCCCACCCTAGCCTCTACACACACACACCAAGAGCGCCTGGCAGATTTTAGAGGGACTGTCCTCCAATACTCAGCCTTTATCCCCCTGACAGCCCTGCGGCTCCTTTTCCCAGAAGGGGCCTTCCCTCCTTACCCACTAACTGAACCCCTGCCCTGCATATCGGTTTAGGTGCCTCCCCACCAGCTCTGAGCCCCTGGAGCTGAGGAATCCCGGTCTTACCCACTCTGCCTCCTCAGCCTCTGAGTTCAGCAAGAATGACACACTTGCTCCTGTGTTTGTCAATGGCTCTGGAGTTTGGGAGAGGCAGAAGGGGACTCCTGTGTCACAGAAAAGAGAGGGAATTTTTAGCAACTCACACTCCCAGGTCTCCTTCCCATCCCACCCACTCCCTGCCCAGGAATCTGGCCCCAGACCCCCATCCTGAGACTGTTCCCCTTAAGCTGCTGGTGACATTAGATGCACATTTTCCCTCTTGGTCTTACAGGAGGGGACCAGCAGGGGCCACAGAACTAACAAGTTTGGGGAGGTAGGAAGCTGGAGACCTCTCAAACAGTTGGAGTCTGAGCTGCTCTTGGGCTTTCCTGCACCCTAACAAAAATAGTAGGACTTTGTGGCCGGCTGTGGTGGCGCCTGCCTCTAATTATGGACTCCCGAGGCTGAGGCAGGAGGATCTCAAGTTCAAAGGCAGCCTTAGCAATTTAGCAAGGCTTTAAGCAACTCAGTGAGACCCTGTCTCTAAATAAAATACAAAAGAGGGCTGGGGATGTGGCTCAGTGGTTGAATGCCCCTGAGTTCAATCCCCGGTACCAAAAAAAAAAAAAAAAAAAAAGTAGGACTTTGTGTAGACTCGGGTTAATTAATGCAAAGCACCTTGAACGGAGCTCACTGGGTGCTTGTCTGGGGGTTCACATGTGTGAACTCTTGGCCACACAATGTCCGATGAGGCACGTTGTGTGTGAGGTACGATGGATACCATCTCAGAAGGAAGCCAAGTTCCATGACCAATGACTCTCAGAGCTGGGATTCAACCCAAGGCTGGCATCCCAGGGCCCTGCTCCTACCTGCCACACTTGACGGTTTCTATCTACAAAAAGCCATACAGAGCATTCTCTGTAGGAGAGCAGGATGGGCTGACAGCGTCCCCGGCTCCCTCCTCGTTGCTCTGGGGACGTGCTCTCTGGTCAATCCCTTCCTTCTTCCTTTTGCTTGGGGGAATTCACCAACCCTCTTTCTAGATCACTGTAAGCTACACGCCCACTCTGTCACCAAGCTCCATTCCTGGGTGACCTGTGTCAGGCCAGGGACCACCTCAGCTCCTCTTCCTCCTCTTCCAGGGCCATCCTGTGTCCAGGGTCGGGTCAGACCTTCATGCTCCCAGGGATCCAGTTGAGGCCTGAGCTTTCTCTCACAGTCACCTTGTACTCCACCCTCTCACAGGCCCCAAGGGGACTGGAGGGCCAGCTGAGAGGGACCAGGGAAATTCCTGGGTCTAAACATGGCCAATGTGCTCCTTCCTGTTCAAACTCACCATTCCATCTAGTCCCTGACACAGAATGTCCCCCATACAGACCATATATCCTGGAGCTCAGGACCGGAAGGGACCTCAGAATCATTTCAGAGGGGCCTGAACCCCAAGAAGAGATGCCCATTGGCAGATGCAGGAATGAAGACAAGCACCCCTTCCCTCGTCTATCCTTCCTTTCCTCCCCCTCCCTCTCCACCTCTCCCTCTCCTTTCCTTTTTATCTTCTTTTTTTTTCTTTTTTAATATCTAGGAATTGGACCCAGAGACACTTTACCATGAATTCTACTCCTAGTCCTTTTTTTTTTTTAAGAAAACTTTAAGTACCAAGGTTGACCTCAAACTTGCAATCCTCCTGCCTCAGCCTCCTGAGCTGCTGGGATCATAAGCATGTGCCACCATGCTCAGCAGCACTCTTGCTTTCTGATGTCCTAGTCCATCCAGCATAGGGCTGGCCTCTGAGGTGGCATCCCCACAAGACCTCACGGGGAACACAGACTCCCCTGCAAAGCCTTCTCACATCCCCCATTCTACGGGATGCCAGGGAGACAAACTGTCTTTTCTTAGATAAAATAAGTCATTAGTACTTTCACAGTGATGTTTATAAATGTAGATTCTCTACCAGGGACATAAGTAAATGCAAATAGCTTTAATGCAACATTAAAAAAATAAATAAATAAACCCTGGCCTGTAACTGGGGCTTTCTCTCTGCTACTCCATGTATTTGCATTTTAACCAACACTCTGCAATATTCCAAACTGTGTTTGGTGAATTCTGCCTCCCTCCCTTGGGCAGATCAACATGCCCTGTTTAATTCCCTGTGGGCTGGACATTGGGACTGCCTGGGGCTACCTTCTGTGACATTTCAGGCCCTGGAGGAGAGAGTGTAAATGGGGGTAGGGAAGCTTGCCCACCAGTCCCCAACCCTGGGGACTTGGGCTCTGAGCTTAGGGACTTCCAGGGATGTCAGGAGGCAGGACACTTCGATCCTGGCCAGTCACTGTGCCAGACTGCTTAGACTGGGATGAATCTGAGCTCAGGAGTCTCAGCTTCCACACAGTGAGATGAGAATGGTGGACATGGTCCTGTCCACTCAGGTGTCCTGAGGGCCTGAAACTGGCCTCTGAAACTGCCTTCCTAACTGTGAGGTGCTGCCCAAGCAAAAGCAGGCGCGTCTCTGCCGGGACCCTCACTCTGGGCGTGTGATAGGCAAGAGCACTGTTTGCTCCTGGGTGGGGGGGGAGCTCCTGTTCTCACAGGTCCTTCTGACAGTCATTTCTTGCCTTTGCCCCAACTGCTCAGGCTCTGCTGAAAAGCTGGTGTGCTACTTCACAAACTGGGCCCAGTACCGAGAGGGGGCGGCTCATTTCTTGCCCAGGGATGTGGACCCCAACCTGTGCACCCACCTGATCTATGCCTTCGCTGGCATGAGCAGCCACCAGCTCAGCTCCATAGAGTGGAATGACAAGATTCTCTACCAGGAGTTCAATGGCCTGAAGAAGATGTGAGCCACTGGGGAAGAGGGGTCACAGGTGGTGACGAGGGCAGATACCTCCTCTCAGAGCCACCAACCTCCCCCATCACTGCCATAGATGTGCTGTGTGGCTTTGGGAAAGTCACATCACCTCTTTGGACTTCCCTGCACTTATATGGAAGAGGCGGGGGTGCCTTAGGGAACCCTAAAGGGCCCTTCCAGCTTGGATCCAAGTAGGAGCTGGATTGAGAAACAGCTTCCCTCTCCCGGGCATTTCCTGCCTCTGGGGAATGCCCCGAAATCAATGGGTCCTTCAATCCAAGTTCACTTTACAAAGCTGCTCTGAGGACCTCTGATCACTTGTTTCCTGAATTCCTAGGGTCTCCCCAGTTGGATAGGAGGTTCTTCAAGTCACCAACAATGTCTGACTCTGCCACCCACAGCTTTCCCATAGTACAGCCTCTGTGCATAGGGACTTATGCAACCCTTCTCCCCTCCCGGTCCGTCCCCATCCCATCATCCCCACCAGGAAGTCCTGAAAGCTGGGGTGGCGGTGGGGCAGATTTTCACTTATCTCTTGTCTTTTCAGAAATCCCAAGCTCAAGACTCTGCTAGCCATCGGGGGCTGGAACTTTGGCACTCAGAAGTGAGTGGACTGTGGGCACCCGTGTGGGAGAGCCTCTGTAGGGGGACCTGGTGCATTGGCCAAGAGAGCACTCATCAGGGAGTCAGGCCAGGCCAAAGTGTGTCCATGGTGAGGGGGGTTGGGCTTACAGGAATTGACTCTCCTTCTGAGTTCTTGGTGCCCCATTGGTAGGGCAGCAGACCGGGCTTGGCTACAGGTTGTTATCCACCCAGTCTTGCCAGAAGCGTAGGATCTAAGACAGCCAGGAGGGTTCTGACCTTTCCAGGCCTCAGTCTTTCCTTTCCTGAAATGGGGAGAGAGGATGCCAGCTGACCCCAGACAGTGTGCAGGGTGTGTATTTCTGAGCTCTGATGTGGGATAGCTTGTCCCACCTCTAGATATCAAAGGCAGTCCATGAGATGGAACTTGCATGCCAAATGATTGGCATTTCTGGGAAAATTTAGAAAATCTATGAAGATAATAGAAGACTATATTTGGAACTAGACTTTTTCTAGAAAATTCAGAATTTGGGGGTTCCCAAAGCTATAAACGGTCTTCCTAAAGCTTTTTTGGATCATGAATCCTCTTGAGAATAAGATGAATGTTACAAGCCATCTTCCCCAGGGAATGCTAATACTGAGAGTTTTCATTGACACACGGGGTTTTCTTCCCACCCCCCCCTCCCCGGCCTTTTTTTTGTACTAGGGATTGAACCCAGAGGCACTTAACCACTGAGCCACATCCCCAGCCCTTTTAAAATATTTTATTAGAGACAGGATTTCCCTAAGTTGCTTAGGGCCTCACTAAGTTCCTTAGGCTGACTTTGAACTTGAGGTCCTCATGCCTCAGCCTCCCAAGCTGCTGGGATTACAGGCGTACGCCACCACACCTGGCCTACACACAGGGGTTTTCAATCCAGCGTCTCCAGGCACGTGGACCCCACCTAAAACATGCTATTAATTAAGCTAAATGAAAATTAATAAGTAAATTTAAAAAGGATCAGTTACAAGGAACTTTAAGACCCTCATGAAGTTCATGGATTCTTTAAGGGGCTGCTGAGGAAGGAAGATGTGGAGAAGGGGTTCCTGGGGCGGCCTGGGGGTTTCAAAGAGCTCTGGACTGTCATAGTCACAGCACGAAGCACCCTTCAAATGCCTGTTGGTTAGAAGAAAGGTGACCAGGTTAACCCGCTGGGGAACTTGGCTCACCTGGCTGCACTTCTCTCCTCCTCCGCATCTCAGCATGCCTCGTCTTCATGAGCTCTAGTGTATAGTGACCGTGTGACCTAGTGACACACCAGTGTGGGGGTAGGAAGCACTTCTATTGTCCCTTTCCCTTAACCACGCCTATAACCCCCCAGCAGAGCTCCCTGTAGCCCCTGAAGCAGCCTTCCCAGACCCCCGCCTGGCTTTAGGCACCAAAGCATCAGCATCCTGAGGGGTTTCATCTGAGGGAGATGGTGGTCTCCTGTTTGGGCCACACCTCCGCCATCACCTCACAGGTTCACAGACATGGTGGCCACAGCCAGCAATCGGCAGACCTTTGTGGACTCAGCTATCAAGTTTCTGCGCACGTATGGCTTTGATGGCCTTGACCTTGACTGGGAATACCCAGGAAGCCGGGGGAGCCCTGCTGTGGACAAGGAACGCTTCACAGCCCTGGTCCAGGTATGGCTGGTGGGCAAGGGTCACCCAGCCTGTCAGGGGATGCAGAGGGGTGGTCCCCCGGGCCATGAGTGCTGCTCTGCCTTCAGGGTCCGAGGCTTCCTGTATTTGCAGAGCTCAGACCAGCCCTGCGGTCAGTTTTCAGACTCCCAGGAGTGAACACCCACAAGGGCCCTCAGGGCCTGCTGGGCTTACTCTGAGCTGTCCCTGCAGGACTTGGCCAAGGCCTTCCAGCAGGAAGCCTCGACTTCAGGGATGGAACGACTCCTTTTGAGCGCAGCCGTCCCGGCAGGGCAAGGCATTGTGGATGCTGGCTACGAGGTGGACAAAATCACTCGGTGAGTCTCAGGCAGGTTACCGGATACGGGGGTCCATATCTTCCTCTGCAAGATATGGCTTTGGGACACAAGGTATTTTGGAAGGCTTTGCTGTCTGGGTCTGCTACTCCACTATTCTAGGTCCTTCTGTTGAGATCTTTGCTTTCTTCCTGGGGACCTCAGTCTGAAAGTAAAAATGCCCCTGGGGGTGGGGGAGCAGAGAATGATGCCTTTAAGCAAATTCAAAAGAATGAGCATCTGGCTCCCTGCTCCTCTAACCCCTGGGAGCTTGTTAGCAATGTGGGTTCTCAGGCCCACCCTGCCCTGCTGAGCAAGCATCTGCATTTTAGTGATATTCCTGGGATTTTTATATGCATTAAAGTTTGAGAGACACCGAGCTAGACTCCCCTCTAAGATATCAAATGGCATCAATTTTCCAGCATGGAATAGGGAGGGCCTGAGGGTGCTGAGGGGAGGAAGGAGAAGTTTCCAAGACTCCAGCCTCACAGTTAGAACAAAAATGGCCCCAGGGGCTAGGGGGAGTGGTTGGGGAGTGCTATCTACAGAGCTGGGGGAGCCTGCCACCCCCACCTCTGACCACAGGTCCCACCCCAGGCCATTGGCTGTGGGGGGAGAAGGAGGGAGGAACCCACCCTGATGCCCATCTCGCCCCCTGTGCCTGTTCCCACACCTCCTGCAGGAACTTGGATTTCATCAACCTTATGGCTTACGACTTCCATGGTTCTTGGGAGAAGGTCACAGGGCACAACAGCCCTCTCTTCAAGAGGCAGGGAGAGAGCGGTGCAGCCGCCACATTCAACGTGGTAAGTGGCCAGAGAGGTGAGGCAGGACTTCCCTGTGGGACAGGCCCGGTCCAGTGACCTTTGAACCTCAAGGTCCTGGTGGAAAATTAAAACAGGAAAACCAAGCAGAGCGCCAAGAAATCAGGATTGCTTGTTTGCTTGCTTTTTGTTTTTATTTTCGTGTTCTCTGCCACTGCCAAGGGGAAACCTCCCTTCTGTGCAGCATCATGGTGGGTAGTCGGCTTTCTTTTTTATTTTTCCTATGCTGGGGATTGAACTCAGGGCTCTCTGCCACTGAGTACACCCCTAGCCCTTTTTAATTGTTATTTTGAGACAGGGTCCCACTAAATTGCCCCGGCTAGCCTCCAACGTGCAATCCCCCTGCCTTTCAGCTTTCCCAGTAGCTGGGATTGCAGGCGTGCACCACTGCTCTGGGCCCCACTCTGTATCCTAAAAGTCAAGAGTAGTCATATTATTTCTCTTTCTTAAAACACACAGGACCACAAAAGCCTCAAAATGCCGTTTACTTTTGGGGAGCCCACACCTCTGCTTCTCAGATGGAGCGGGACATTTTTGCCAGTGGCTCTATCATGAAGTTTTCCTCTGTGGGCTGGTGAATCAGGTGTCCAGGTTTGACCCCTTGCTTTGTCCCATCTGGGAAACCATGTGAGTTTTGGAGGAAACTGTCCCTCTAAGAATCCCCTGGTGTGGTGAGGAGATAAACACAGGCAAGTCCACCGGTACGGTGTTCTCTAGGTTGCATGCCCTGTGTGGAGGCAGGTCGGGAGGCCCTTTTCTTCCTTCTATGCACCACACTGTGCATCTGGGGATTGCTTCTGGTCAGAAGGGTGATGTTTCCAAACTTGTGCCAAAGTACAATCTGCTTTAGCAGGGTCTGTCAAAGATAAACTATGTAGACCAATAAAAAGAAGCGCATGCCTGGAATCCCAGAGGCTCTGGAGGCTGAGTCAGGAGGATCGCGAGTTTGAAGCCAGCCTCAGCAACTTAGCGAGACCCTGTCTCAAAATAAAACATAAAAAAGGGCTGAGGATATGTCTCAGTGGTTAAGCACCCTTGGGTTCAATCCCCAGTATGGGAAGGAAGGAAGGAAGGAAGGACGGAAGGGAGGGATGGAGGGAGTAAGGAAGGATGGATACAGTGAAACTGCCCCATTTCCTAAGTGCTGAGGGTGCAAGTAATGAGACCTGAGTCACCTAGAGCAGCTTCTTTGGGAACGTGAGCTGTAAGGAAAGAATCTTCACCAGTCATTTACCCAGTGTGCTTCCATCTGGAACCTGCTCCTGTCACAGGCCTGGGGTCTGACATCTAGTAATTCATGGTTGAGGGACAGTCTTGTTCAGAGGTGAGTAAGGAGGCTGCCTACATCATTGATCTATTTGAACATCCAAGTGCCAGGCATTGTCCTTGGCCCCGGGGAGGCAGAGATAAGTAAAATAGCCCCAGTTCCCTGCTCTTGCGCTCAGGTGGAACTCACAGCTACAGTAATAATGACGACCGTCCTGGCTCCCCTGTACTGCTCTGTCCTTGACCTCGCCCGCGCTTTGTACCCTTTAATTCTCATGGTGCCCTTAGAGATGGCTGTTTTTATTATTTCTGTTTAAATAAATTGCTTGGGGAAGGCAGGGAGGGGTCTCTGTCTTCTTTGTTCACTGACGTACCCCAAGCATCTAGAACAGAGCCCGGCCCCCAGTGGGCCATCCATCAATATTGACGTGAATGTTGTCTGGCTCCAGAGCCGTGCTCTTTGGCTCTCCTGCCACCCAGCTTCTTTCACGGGGCTGAGGGCCTGAGACAAGATCTGAAGTAGATGGTCAGGTTTGGAACACTGCTATAGACCCTGGGATCTCCAGCTGAGGAGTCCCTGCCTCCTGGCCCTTTCTGGGACCCACAAGAACCAGGCCAAAGGCAGAGGAGATTAACGGGCTCCTCCTTCTCCACCACCAGGATGCTGCTGTACAACTGTGGCTGCAGAAGGGGACCCCTGCCAACAAACTGATTCTTGGTATGCCCACCTACGGACAGTCCTTCACCCTGGCCTCCTTGTCAGACACTGGAGTGGGGGCCCCAGCCACAGGGCCTGGTGCTCCCGGCCCCTTCACCAAGGAAGGAGGGATCCTGGCTTACTATGAGGTAGGAAAACTCATAACTACCCTGAGAATTTGTGGGGGAGGGGCATGCCTGGGAACTAGAGGGCTGCTTCCCCCACAGTTTGAGTAAGGATGCAGGCACAGAGAATTCTGGCCTGGTGAATTCTATCCCATCCCCACCATCTTTGATTTATCCTTAAGTCCAAGTGCTAAAAGATTAAATTCATGCTTCCAGGTCGCTCACTCTAGAAGCTCCTATGTTCTCCAGACTTCCTCTGCCAGGAGTTTTCTAATCTCTGGCCTCCTCCTTGGAGGGAAGGGCAGGCACCTGCCAGGGTCTCCCTCCTCCTTCCCAGCACAGCCTTCTGTTCCTGCAGGTGTGCTCCTGGAAGGGGGTGCATAGAATCGAGGACCAGAAGGTGCCCTACGTCTTCCAGGACAACCAGTGGGTGGGTTTTGATGATGTGGAGAGTTTCAAAGCCAAGGTGAGGCTCAGCCCCGCTGGAAGGGGGGATGTCCCGGGCAGACCCCAAGACCTGTCAGTAATATCATTTGACAACATCCAGAACCTCTTCAAGGACGAATCTCCTTGTCAATGTCCCAATGTTTCACAAATCCCCATGGGATAGAATTTTGTACCTTTACCACCTGTTGATTCAGGCACAATGAAAAAAATCTCCCTACGGGGATCAGCTCTCTTAAAAGGATTTGGATTTTATTAAATACAACCAAATTCTGCAGACACATGAAGAGGAGATATACGCATAATGAGGCCTATGATTTTATTCAGTCCATGGCAACATTTGGAGCATGTTCAGATCATGGGCCTTGGTTTACCTATAGGACCCCTTCCTCCTGCCCAACATGTTTCCCAGGCCTCTCCCCAGCTGAGACGTGAGCTACTGCAGAGGGCACTGCTTGTCCACACATCCCACGTCAATTATGATGTAGAGTTGACAGTAGCAACTTCTTCTAGACAAAATACTCTGGGAGATTGCAGGGGGGAGTGGGTCACAGATGGCAGAAGGGATGTGGTAGCAGGTGCTGGGAGACAAGTCCTGAAATATACAAGGTAGGCATTCTTGTGGGACATGGCTGAGACGGGAGGGGAGGTAGCTGGAGAGTGAGTTGGGGCCAGCAAGGGTTCAGACCAGGCCCCAGCCACACTCCAGGGGTGAGCACCCTGTCCCTCCTGACAGGGTGAGGGGATAGGGAAGCCCTCTCTTCTAGAGAGAACAGCCATCCTCTGCTCCTTCAGGAACCTCAGGGAGGGCAAAGATACGAACTGGGAAGAAAACTCCATGCAGACTTTTCAGGAAGCTTAAGCGTTTTCTGTGGTACCTGAACACATCACAACCAGGAGCTCAGCCCGAAATGACCAGGATGTTGAGGCAGGGCCACCCGCCATCACCAATCCTCACACCTGTCCCCAGGCCCTCCCAGGCCATGCTTGTGCCCAGCAGGGTCAGGTCTCAGCTACCCAGGCCCTCAGCCCAGGGCCGTCTCCAGAAACCCTCACTGCCCATAGGGCTGAGGGTCCTGGGCGCCAAAGGCCCTGGGCTCTGGGGCTGGCCTGGCTGGCTCCTGCACTCCCATCCTCCCCGACGTAGGTCAGCTATCTGAAGCAGAAGGGGCTGGGTGGCGCCATGGTCTGGGCCCTGGACTTGGATGACTTCGCGGGCTCCTTCTGCAACCAGGGCCAATACCCCCTCATCCAGACACTGAGGCGGGAGCTGAGTGAGTAAGGGGCCGGGGGCCAGAGGGGGAATTCAGAGTGGGTTACAAACCCTCACGTCTCAAACTACAGGGGCTGGGCCCTTCTGAGAAAATGGCTGGGCCCCCACATTGTGATTTTGCATAGTTCATGCAACCCTGGAGCTGAGGAGACAGTTGAAAGGATTTTCTTTTTGCACTCTCTCTCCTCTTCCTCTTCCTCTTCCTTGCTGTGGCAACACTTGGCAGGGTGTTGTGACGGGGCTTCCCTCCACAGGCCCTCAGAGGGCCCTTGTTCTTCTCTTGTCAAGAGGAAAGTCTGTGCCCAGCTGCTGTGTAGGACCCCTGGAACCCCTTGTCAGTATACAGTTGGCCTTTGCAGTGGTCTATGGCTGTTACATGTGCAGCCCAGGTGTGGTCTGTTGAGCTGTGCCCAGCTCAAGGTGTGGCTGTGCTCCACCTGTGGGGTGTGGGGTGTTGGGTTTCTATAGCGGCTGCCTGTGTGCTCCCCCTGTGGGTTTGAGATTTTTTGACTGAACCTTAGCTGGGTTTCATTGTCTTCCCAGGTCTTCCATATGTGCCTCCAAGGTCCCTAGAGCCTGGAGTTCCTGCACCAGGTCATCCCTCTGAACCTGAGCAGAGCCCCAGCCCTGGAAAAGACAACTTCTGCCAGGGCAAACCCAACGGACTCTACCCCAACCCTCAGAATCCGTCCAGCTACTACAGTTGTGCAGAGGGTTGGCTGTTCCAGCAAAGCTGCCCCCAAGGTCTGGTGTTCAGTGCCTCCTGCAAATGCTGCACCTGGAAATGAGTCCCTAGGACCCGTCCAATGCCATGCCCAAGCTGGGGCCCAGGATCACATCTCAGCCTGCCTCGCTGTCTTTCTTAGGGCCTCCCTGTGGTCTTTCTATAACCAGGCTTTCTGCTGACTGCCTTTTCTTTTCCCTGTGACTTCTGGATTGCGGCTTTTACTTGAAAAATAAATATTTAATTTGCAGCCCTCTCTCCCCAGGTGTGGTGACTCAAAATGGCTCTTAAAGCCCACTGTTGATTCAAAAACTGCCCTGGGGAGGCCAGTGGGGAGGGGGGCATAAGGCAGGCACAGGTCAGAACAAGGTGGGAAGGCAGTCCGTTTAGGATGTGTGAACTCCTATATATCAGGTCTCACCTCCTTGAACCCACCTTCAGTTACCCTGTTACTGGAGCCTAGGCCAGAGGCTGCTGGGGTCCCAACTAACTGGATTCGGTCACCTACCTACATCAGAAATGAAAGAGAAAAATATAAAAATTTAATGAATTTAATCACAGTTTGGTTCAAAACTGGGAATACAACTAATATGGCTTGGCCGTCCTACAGAAACATTTTAATTTATGAGAACAAAAAGTCAGGAAATATACATATGTAGATTCAGCCAGGCTCAGAAGTCTTTGGAGAAAGGCACTTCTTCTGCTGACCTCCACTAGGGTGTTATTCCCAAGATAAACACTAGATGGAAGCAGAGAAGAGCATTTTGCTGTTTAGGTGCTCTGCTTGCAGTCGCTTGGCATTAGAGGACAGGTTGACTCCCAGGACCAAGTGCTGGCTTTGAAATAAAGCCTGTGGGGGGCCCTTCAAATGTCTCATCTCACCTACTGCTCCCATTCGTTAGATGACGCAGGAGTAATTATTATCCTTACCGTGTAGGTATTTAACTATAGACTGATTCTAACCTGCTCTGAGTCCAGAACAGAGGCCTCAAAGGGGCAGACTGATTCTAACCTGCTCTGAGTCCAGAACAGAGGCCTCAAAGGGGCCAAGACAGTCCAGAAGAGCATGCACACACAGCATCGCTGAGGAAAGAGTAATCTAAATATCCCTTGCAGCTTTGGGTTGTACCTTGGTAGTTCTATTTGAAGAAAAATTGCACATAACCTAATAGTCCAGCCTGTCACTCTCTCAAAGCTGGTTTTGGGGTGAGGCACAGGTGCACAGCTGAGACGGGGAAGTGACCAGGTCCCTCCCTTGAGTGCACTCAGCACTAGATGGCCCTGACAAGACCTTCTCCACTCCTCTGCCCTGCTCTTCTGCTGGCCAGAGCAGTCTTTTTAACCCATTTCCATCCTCTGTGTTCTCAACCAGAAGGGAACAGATCACATCTACATCCCAGTAAGAGCTCTCTAGCTGTTCCCAGTAAAGTCCAGGGGAGGGTTTCTTTATGGGGAGTACCTGAGCCCAGGGAGGCACATGGGAGACTTCTGGCTGATGGAGTCCTGTGGCTCTAGGCAGAGAAATCCACTACTGTCAGATGGGGCTGTGCCCTCTCCCAGGGTGGCCATGAGGACTGAAGGAGTACTGTATGCCTGACAGGTGGCCAGCACTCCCTCTTTGCCTCTTGGCCCTTCCTTTGCCTTCTATGAGCTGGATAAGTCAAGATTCTAGCATAGTCTAGCAGAATGAGGCCTCCACAATTGTCCAGTTAGCCAAAGTCCCCCTGAATGCTGACTCTTGCATCTGCTCCGGTTTTATCTTCAGGAAGTCTTGTCCACAGCCCCTGCGCCTCCCCAAACTCACAGTCCTCAGTTGGTCACCTTTCTTCTAGACGTGGCTTCTCCCTGGATTCTCCACTTCCTGACTTAAGTTCTTATCTCCTGCCTCCTCCCGTCCAGCCTGCACACTGCAACCAGCTGACTCTTTCTAAATTAGGGATTCAGTCCTGTCACTTTCCTTGCTTAAAAACTACCAATGGCTTCCCCCCACCCAAAGAATAAAGTTCCTACGTCTCCTGTCATCCCCACCCCAATGTGGTCCCCTGGTGCCCCAGCTATCAGCATGGAGCTCAGCCACTCTGACTCCTAATATGGAACCCCCAGTTGGTGCTGTCACCCTGTTAGCTCAGGCCCACCTCATTTCTTGAATGAATCCTCCTGAGATAGGAACAATGACTGCGCCCCAAAAGCCATCTGTGCTAGACTGCATCCCTTCTGCCTCCAACATGGCCCCTGGGCCCCAAGAGTTCTCTGGGTCTTCCTGCTCTAGTTCAGGCCCCTCAGCACAGACCAAGTGTCTGTGACGTGCCAGCCAGGTGTTTGGTGGACACAGCTGGACAAGAGTCAGCGGCTCTGCTTTCCTGGGGCTGCCATGTTACAGAGGGGGACACCCACAGTAAATAGGTAAAAGAGAAAAGAGGGGGGTGGGGGAACTGTGGCACACTGTGCCTTGAAAGCACCCTCAATGGGGGTCCCTCCTGCAGTCCAGTGCCTGTGATCATAGCTCCATGCATGTCTCCTAGAGCATATCTGTCCCCAGTCCCTCAGGTCAACAGTCACCTTGATTCCCACCTGATCAGTGGCCTGTTAGTAATAGCAACTGAGGTCAGGGTTCCCAGGTCACTGCTCCTGGCCAGTGTGACCTTGCCTTCAGAGTCAGCTTTTGGTAACTGCTCTGCTCTGGTGCCCAGGGCTCTGCATGGTCCACTCCTCATCTGCTCCAGGCTGCTGCCTGGAAACCACCATGCATTGTAGCCATATCCTGGGTGGTGGGCGTGTCCCAGCGGGTCCCATGCCTTGCTTGAGCATCTGCCTTTCCTGTTCTTCTTTTCCGCACCAGACTTCTTCTAGTCTCTTCAAAAAATCAGCTCATGGGTTGCCTCCTACAGGACAACATCCCCACATGCCCTGGACTTCAACGGCTTCTTCACCTGCAGCACTGGGCCAGCCCCCTTGCTTCTGCAGTGATCTGGGTGCAGGCTACAATCTTCCCCCTAGTTTCAAGCTCCTAAGGGCAAGGACAACATCTTGTTGGTTTTTTTCTTTCCATGACTCATTTGAGGCTCAATAAAAATGGAAACATTCCCTTTCTGATTTTCTTCTTCTTCTGTCCTCAGGTGCAGAAATTGGTTCTGTCTCCAGGGTAGAGAATTTCCAGACTTAAGTACTTATCTCATTTTGTGAGAAGATTACTACTTTCCCAAGCCTTTCTATTGAATATCATTTGCCCTCTTAATGTTAATGTCCAGTCGTTAGGAAATTAACATTTCTTGCATGACCAGGGACCATACTAGCATCATTTGGCATGCAATAAGTATTTGCTGAGTGGGTGGTCAATGAATGAACCCCTGTGATTTAATCCTCACTGTGTCCCTCCAAAGTAAGTATCATGATCTCATTTCAGTTAAATGGGCAATATCTGGCAAAGCAGGATTGAGAGGCTGGTGTGGATGAGACCCATGCCCAGAGCCCCTTCCAGAACACTGCAGGCTTTTCTTCGCTGAGTTAAGGTTGTGTTCATTTTGTTTATCTCCTCAGACCATGTATATTGGGTATTTCTGCTGGGCCTGGCCACGCCTCAGTGTGCACATTAACAAGTCCTTGACGTCAGTCCTGTGGGATCAAACACGCAGAAACCAAGCCAGCAGTGGAGCAGGGCTGCAGGCCCCCCATGGTCTCCATTACTCTCCCCCCGCCTTGCACCCTCCTTTATGCCACAGGTCTTGTTCTCTATAACATCTAATTTCATAGTTTGGCCATGAAATTTAATAATGCTTAAACCAGTAAGCATTTCCTGAGCATCTGCCATGTTCCAGGAGCTATGCTGGGCCAGAGTAGGATGCAGATGAATCCTGCCTCGCCGCGGTGCCAGCTGCTGGTGGGGCACTCCAGTCCTGGCATCGCCAAGGGTCGGGGAGGTGGCCCCGAGGGAGGGGGAGGGGGCTTCCTCACAAACACTCTGGAGCTGTAGGCTCATGAGGATAATAATGCACAGGCCTATTTTTAAATTCTCTACATATGGGGAGCCCCTTTACTTCTAGCCGGTGTGGGTGTCTCACTCTCTTTGTGCAGGACAATTCCCTTTATTAAGCTTGGGCCCCAGCCACAAGCAAAAACCACTATTTAAACAAGACTTTCCCCTACCACCCACAGCACTTGAATATATTAATAAGGTGATGCGACCTAGTGTGACCTTTGAAGACAGGCACAAAGGCTGATTGAATTGTTAGGATGTGCTTGACTCAGAAATACAGTTTGAAAGGAATGTGGGGGTATTTACACTTTGGCGGTGTCCCCAAGAACATCCAGCTGTTCTCCCTCATGGTGATGACACTCTTTGAGCTCTCTGAGGCCCTCTCCCTAAAAGAACTAAACACCACATCTGATGCTCCTGCTAGAACCCCAGGATTTCCCTCTGACCCCCACAACCTGTCAGATGAGGGACCCAGCTCTCTTGGCCACCTGCAGGCTACCAGAGGGTCTCTCTCTGATTTCTAAATGGACCACACCCTATCTAGAACTGAAACTCTTTATTATTTTTTATTTAACTCCAATTATAAATATATCACATATAGAAGCATGTTCAAAATATATATGTGAATGGATCCCATAAGCCTATGGCTCAAGTAGGACGCAGGACACTACCAGCATCTTGGAAGCCACTAACATGCCCCTCCCTGGTCCCCTCCCTGATCCCTCAAGCTACATTTTGGATTTCACTCTGTTGTTTAGTTTTTTTCAAATTTTGTGTACATTTCAAAACATGCCATAGTTTAGCTTAGCCTGCTTTGACAGCTATGTAAATAGAGTTAGACACTGTGGTGTCTCCAGCAGCCCAGTCCTGTGCTCCTTGTAGCTGTAGCTCATTCTCACCTTGAACAATGTTCCATCACCCGAGCAGGCCACCGCTGACACGTTCCATTGTGGGCAAACATTCCAGTGTGGGGCGAATGTAGATAATACTGCCCTGAACTCTCCTGAATGAGGTCCTGGTGCATCTGGGAAGGATTTGCCTAGGAGTGGAATTAATGGGAAGTGGGTGTGGCCGTGTTCAGCCTTACCAGGTACAGGCAATGGGTTTTCCCTCAGTGGTTGTGTAGTTTTCTCCCAATTCTCCTGGGACTTATTCTCCCCATCACTACATCACACCTTCCCCAACCAGGTGTGATGGCATGTTCCTGAACCCCAGCAACTCCAGAGGCTCACGCAGGAGGATTTCAAGTTCAAAGACAGCCTGGGCAACTCAGCAAGACCCTGTCTCAAAATAAAAAGGGCTGGGGATGCAGCTCAGTGGTAGAGCACCCCTGTGTTAAATCCCTAGTACTACACACACACACACACACACACACACACACACACACCCTATCTTATCCACACTAAGGAATAAAATAGTTCCTGGGTTTAAAAACAAAAACAAAATAAAACAATAAAGAACTTTCTCTAGTCTTAGGTCAAATGACATTCTCCTATATTATCTTTTAAGTGATTTATGGCTTGTTTTTCCCTTTACCTCTTTAATCCTTCTAAAATTGACATTTGAGTAATGCTGGAAGGTTAGGATCCAATTTTACTTTTCCCCAAATGGATAAACAGTTATTCCAGCACTATTTAGTGAGCAATCTATTCTTTTCATACTAACCTGCAATGCCACCACTGAAATAAGAAGTTTCTATATATGCACGAGTACCTTTCTAGTCCATTGGTGTACTTTTCTTTCACTGCCCCAGTAACTCACTGTCTTAATTACTAAAATTTTATAACAAATCTAGTAGGGCAAGTCCTTCTACTATGTGCTTAGTTTCAGAAATGTCTTGGGTACTTTTAGCTTATTTTTTCATATTTATATTAGAATCATATTGCTAATTTCTACTAAAAATTCTGGTCAAGGCTGAGGCTGTAGTTCAGTGGTAGAGCACCTGCCTAGCATGCACAAGGCCCTGGGTTCATGCACAGGAATGTGCACACCTACTCCCCCCCTCCACATACACATAGACACACACACACACACATGCAAAGAAGAAGAGGAGAATAAAAGAAAAAGATTCTGCTCAGGTTTTGATTAGAATTGCATTGAATCTATGGTTTAATCTATGGGTTAATTTGGGGGAGAATCAACATCTTTATGATATTGTGTCTCCCTATATAAACTCATGACATATTTCTTTTTTTGGGCGGGGGTTACTAGGGACTGAACTCAGGGGCATTTTACCACTGAGTCACATCCCCAGCCTTATTTTGTATTTTTTTTAGAGACAGTGTCTCACTGAGTTGCTTAGAGTTTCACTTTTGCTGAAGCTGGCTTGATCCTCCTGCCTCAGCCTCCAGAGTTACTGGTATTACAGGCATGCACCACCACGCCTGGCAGACATATTTCTTTATTTAGTTGTCTTCTTAAGTAGATTTTATTTATTTATTTTTCTTTTTTAAAAAAAATTATTTATTCTAATTTGTTATACATGATGGCAGAATGCAATTCATTTTATGTGACACATATAGAGTACAAATTTTCAAGTCACTGATTGTACACAAAGTATTTTCACATCATTCATGTCTTGATACGAATACTTAGGGTAATGAGGTCTAACTCATTCCACCATCATTCCTACTCCTTTGCCTCTTCCCTTCCCCTCCCTCCCCTTTGCCCTATTAAAATTCTTTTATTCCTCCCTACAATAGATTTTAATAAAATTGTTTGATACTATTCTTAAATATCTTTAAGATTATTAATTATTAGACTAACTCCTAAATCTATTTTTATTTTGATTACCACTGAAAATTTTATCTTTTGTAAAAGCTAAAATTTCTAACTTACTATTGCTGTTGTATGGTGACTTTCATCTAATGATGTTGAATCCCATTATTTTCCCAACTCTATTATAAATGTTGATGATTATTCTGCAAATCCTGACAAGCACTCTATGTAGACAACCATAGCACCTACACAAATAAGTTTTCCTTCTTGCATTCCAAACCTTAAACTTGTTGTTTATTTTTCTGGCCAACTCCACTAAGACCTCTAAAGGTAAGTAGTGATATGGGCATCTTTGCCTTGTTCTTGACCTGAAAGATAATGCTTTCAATATTTCAGCATTAAATATGCTATTTATTATGGGTTTTATGGAATTAAAGAAGTTTCCTTCTATTCCTGGTTTGCTTAGAGTTTTCATAAGAATGGATGCAAATTTCATCAAGTATTTTTTATTTATAGATTTTTGCTTTTATTATATTAATAAAGCAAATTATATTAATCAATTTCCCTGATTAAATGAATCTTGTATGCCTAGAATTCATCCAATTTGATCATGATACATATCTTTTTTGTACATTGCCAGATTAGGTTAATATTTTCTTTCACATTTTTGCATTTATTAATGAGCAAGAAGGGGGTGCATGTTTGCTTTCTTACACTCTAGGGTGTCCTTGCCACACTCTAGGTTGAGTAGGTGACCCATTGGCCACCCCAGCTGTTGCCCAGGCTGATGATAAACTGATCTGGGGTATCAAGGTTCTGCTAACCTCATAAAAACGAGCTGGGGAGTTTGGCTCATTCCATTTTCTGACAGTTGTGTCTAAAGGACTTATCTGTTCCTTGAACATTTGGTAGCAGTCATCGGTAAAGCCATCTTGGCTGGCTATTTCTGAGGATGACTTGTAACTGAGTCAATGTCTTTGGTGGCTGCAGGATCGTTGCACCTTCTATTTTTCCCTGAGTAGGTGGGAACCTGAAACTCCTGTCCCTCTCTAAGCAAAAGATCTTCTTGTTCCTCTTGTTTCACTCAGAACTCAGTAGTACCTCTGAGTTCCCTGAGTAGGAGCCCCCATTTGAGATAAAGATGGAGAGGTTTCCGGTTATCTCTTCAGTCTGACCCCATCTCCAAGAGTCTCGGAAGAAGACTGAGTCAGATGCCACAAACCAGCAGCTTCCCCAGAGGTGACGGCCATGGAGGCAGATTTTGAAGGTCCCGTGGTGAAGCTAAGAATCTTCTGGCAACATGGTTCATCTGGAGGCACCTCACCTCCTCCCACTGGAGGGATCCACGCATTTCCTCAGGGATCTCCAGAGGATCCAGGCTCAGTAAACCAGCTCCCTAACTCTTCCTTCCTTCCTTCCTTCCTGTCCTGAGCCCCTCCCCCACACCATGAGAAGAACCCTTACATTACAGGCTCTTCTCAAGTGGGAAAGGCACATGTGTCCTTGGCTCGAGGGCTTACTGTCACTCAATTTGGGTGAACCATAAGGGACCCTGGCTGAAGGAGCAATGTCATGTAAAAGGTGGCAAAGCATTTCAGAGAGAGCCACCATTGAAAGGATCATGAGGCATATTTTATTGGGAGTGGAATGTGGCTCAAGGGTCCCCAGCTACTGCTTTGTCTTTGTCATGCTTTTTTCTGAGCAAGCCACCACCTGGTCCAGGGTGGATTGACCACTAAAAAGCCCTCTTTGTGCTGGTTCGGCTTTCTCCCACTCCCCCGTGTCCAGACATTTGGGCAACAAATGTTTTCCCACACACGTCTGAAGGACAGAAATGCTCCTTCAGAGGCCCAGAGTCCTTTCTTTTGGGACTTGCCAGGTTTGTTCAGGGCTTAGGGGTGGGGTGCACAGAGGCATTCCTGTCATCCCCCTGCCTTCCTTGGCCCCACCAGATGGCGTTTTGGAAGATCTTGGGAGCTTAGGATGGCCCCGATCTCACTCCACTCCCTTCTCCAGGGTGTCCTTGTCATTCCCAGCTGTCACCCAGGCCAATAATAAACTGACACGCTGGGCAGCCAGAAGCCGGGGCTTAGCAGAGCCCACCCTCCCTGTCTTCCAATCCCCCACCCTGTGAGTCCCTCCATCCCTCGGAGACCACACTCCATTGAGGGATAGTAAGACAGCTGCATGAGAAGGGGAGGCATCTAGAAGAAAAGTCCACGAGGACCCAGTGCCCATCTCTCCTGGTCCTGCCCCATCACTACTTGTCCTTGACCTTCCTCTGGAGCAGGGCAGCTGGGCCACCAAGGAGCCAGCCCATCCCCATAAGCCCAGACCCAAAGCTAGTGATCTTGTTTTCCCTGAGTTTCCTCCTGGTATCTAATTTGAGATCCTTGCACTGTAGCAGTAGTTCATATGACCTTTTTTGGGCATCTCTAGGGGTGGAACTCTCCACCCTCTTCAGGTTTGAAGTGGGCTTTCTGGTGCATCCCGTGTGGCTTCTCTGCATTGTGGCGAAGTCCTCCACTGCCTTCTGGCGCACGGCTTGGGCCTCCTTCTCTCCACCTGCCTCTCGGAAAGGCAGCCGTTGAGTAGGAGGGGATTTGACTTCCCTACATGAGCCAGGGAAGGAGGGTTTCATGCTCTTCATCTGGGGCCCCACAGTCAGAGCAAGAATGTCAGCCTACTAGACTCTGAGGCAGCCTTTAGCCCTGCCTCCCTGTGTGACCTTGAGCAAGCCACTTCCCATCTGGAGTCCTCAGGTTCCTATTGTACAGTGGGCAGGTTGGACGAGGTGACCTACTGGCCACAGCTGCTGCCAACCATTGTACCGGATCACGAAACAAAGAAAGCCAGGCAGGGCCCATCCTCCAGTCAGCGCCAAATGCTGCCCCTCATCCTGCTCTCCCAGACAAAAGGCCTCTGTCAGTATGAGCCTTGAGCTGGATGTGGGGACCTGCTCTCTCCTCCCTGTAGTGCTGCCACACACATGGGCACACAGGAACCTTGTCCTTTCTTGGTCAGGCACAAGGGCCTGTAGCAGCGGGTGGGCAGGGCAGGGGGATGGGTACACGTCAGTGCCAGGGCCTGTCCCTACAGGTTACGCTGGGTCTCAATCTCCATCAGCTGACCCCTGCAGGCCTCCTTTCCCTCCAGTCCACCTTGTGCTACCTTGCAGTGGTGGCCACAGGGCCAAAGCCAGACAGCAGCGGAGCTGTGTCCAGAGTATCCCTGGAGTGACTCACTGGCCTCTGGACAGCATCCAGACCGCCCCTCCTCAGCTGGCTGGTGGAGAGACCTTCTCCCAGCACAGCAGGCCCCAATTGCCTCGAGACAATCTCCTTCTAATCCTTTAATCCAGTTGTGGGAACCATTTTCTATTAAAGGACAGTGACTTCAGTGGAAAAACCTAATCATCCAAGGCCAGATCAGTGTATAAAATTACTTATTTTGGTGTCGACGCTGCTGTTCTTTCTTTTTCATTACGAGAGGTGTACAAAGCACAAAAAAAAAACACCTGATTTTTTTCAAGCCAGACAGAAACCATCTGAAATGAACATGAGCAAGACAGGATTTTAAAATATATCTTTTAAATTTGGGGCAGTTGAACTGACTTGAAAGAATATAAAGGAAAGTGAAAGTGAAAAATCATGATGGAAGAAAAAAAGACAAGAAAAAGGTGAAGGGCAGGGTGGGGGCGAGGGGAGAGGAAAGAGAGGAGAAAGCAAAAAGTTCCTCTAGGCCAACTGCTAGCTCACCACTCCGTGGGCTCCATGCTTCTGATCATCCCTGACCATGTGATGCTGGCTTTCAGATTATTACAGGGTGCCCACTAGAGAGTCGGCGTGGATAGGTGCTTACTTGTAATATTATATCATTTAATCTTCACAAGAACTCAAAGAGTAGGTATTTTGCAGATGAGGAGAATAAGACCCAGAAAAATCGTTCAAGTTCACGTACCACCGATACTGAGCATCTGCAGTCAAATCCTCACTCAGGGCAGAGCTCCTGCCCTTCACATGGGCCTTCTCTTGTTGGCTTCCTCAGCACAAGCTCTCTATCGAACTGCCCCCCCCCCCCCGCCCCTTCCTTGCTCATGTCCCTGGTTTCCCAGGCTGCAGCCACTCTTTCCTCCCTTGGTTCTGTGGACCTGATCAACCCGTCCCGTCTCCTCTCCCCAACCTCCAGCTCTGCGAGAGCTGCTGCCTTCCGGACTGCCCCCGCCCAGACCTCCCCTCTGCCCACCAGCTCCTCCTCTTGCTCTCCTCTTCAGAGCCCTTCCAAACACCTCCCAGGATGCCATCACGTCCCTCTGACACTTTCATTCTGGTACTTACCGCTCTGCGACGTTTTCCTCATCTCTGATGATCTTTCTTTTTACTAGAAGAGAATCTCCAGTACTCAGAATGTTTATTACTTTATCTCCAGCTTCTAACACCATTTCTGGAACACAGTGAATGCCTAAAATATGCTCATTGAGTGATCGAAAAAGCAAACTGCTCTCTAGCCCTTTATAGACTCTGTTCTTAGCTGTCTGAGGAGGATTTTCACCGAGAACCAATAAATCCATGTCCTCGGTTGCATTTCCTATATCAGCTTGAATCAAAATTCATTCCTTCCACAAGCATGCCCAAGCTCTCAGCTGAGGCTGTGGATGGACATAAGTGAGATTTGACCCCAGACTCCAGGCTTGATCTTCTGCCGTGGATGGAATCTAGAAGTATGATAATTCTGGATGAAATGAGCCATAAGCAATGAAAAAGAAGCAAACCAGACATTTCAAAGGAAGGAGAAAGGCTGTCTGGTTGGTGACAGTAGGGGTTAAAGCATTAGGGTGTCAGCACAGAGTCTGAGCCCCGAGTGAGGGTCAAGCCTCACTGTAGTCTCAGGTAGTCAGACTGGAGACTCAGAGCCAGGACCCCCCGGGCACATCCAGCCTGGAGGGGTGCATCCAGGAGGGAAGCAGCCCAAGGTAAGGATACAGAGAGCTTTAGGCAGGTCCCAGGACTGCACTTGGCCTCAGGAGAGAGCGAGCCTGGGGAAGGGGGCTTGGCATGACCCAGGCAGCAGGTGCAGCCCGTCAGGAGCTGGTGCTCGTGGGGGCCTCTCCTGTGGGCATGAGGGAGTTAACCTTGTTTTTGTCTGAGAGGCTCAGTAGGAGCAGATTTCTCTTTTCTTCAAGTGGTGTGAAATCTAAGCAGGTCAACAGACCTGATTTCTCAACAGCAGGAAATGAAGCAACCATTTTTTTTTTTTTTTAGAAAACAACCCGCCTTGATGGAGGGCAAAGCCCCAGACTGTGGTCATTTTTCTGTCACATTAATCCTGGTTTCAGTAAACAGTTCTCCGAAGGAGGCTAGCCCGACGGAGAAGGGGTGGGCCTGGGTGTCTAGCCGTGGGGACGGAAATGAGGATGGGCAGGTGGCCAGAGAGTGGGAGTTGCAGGGGGAAGAAGACCAGGCTGTGTGGGGACAATGGAAACTGAACTTGCTGGGGGAGGGGAAAGGAAGGTACATCTTGGTGCCAGGGGACTCAGGGGGTCTTGAGGGAGGAAGCCACATATGGAATTGTTCCCAGTCTCTACACCCTTGGATTCCATCTTTCTGAGGCCCCTGACCCCTGCCACAGACTTGCCCATACTCTTAGTTTTCAGGACCAAGGACCACAGAAATTTCTTCTAGATCCTTCTCTATAAATACGTGAGCCACGTCATAATGTTATTATAGACTCATACTATTGCTCCCTGCATGGAGGGTGAAACTTAGGGGTAAGACATTGTCCCCCTCCCCAGTGCACCCAGATACCCAGATGCTCAGCACATGGAAGGAGGCCTGCAGGAGCTGTATATGGGGAGTTGAAAGAAGCAGCCAGTCACACCTCCTCAGTCTCCTCCACCTGGTCTCTAAACGTCAGAAGACCTCAGGCTTGGGCCTGGGCCTAGGCCCCTCCTTTCTCAATGAGCTCATGGCTTCCACAGCTTTAAATAGTATCTTTATGCTAATGAGTCCTACATTTATCTACCTCCTGCCTCCAGCTTCCTTTTGAGCTCCAGAGCTCAGGTGAAGCCCGAGCAATTCACCTACCTCCTGCCTCCAGCTTCCTTTTGAGCTCCAGAGCTCAGGTGAAGCCCGAGCAATTCACCTTGAATATGCCCCAAACAGACCCAGGACAATAAAGCCCACCCCCGCCACAGGTGCTCTGCTCTAGGAAGTTCCCCAACCTGTCCCCGTTGCGAAAGGTAGGACCCCAAGGTGGTGCCTTGCTCCTCTTCTTCTCCTCTCACCAGTAAGTTGGTTGACTTTCCCTCCAGTGACCGTCTACAGCCTGCCCCCTCCTCTTCACTTCCGCCCCATGGGCCTGGTGCAGGCCACCTTATCTCTTGTCTGGACCTCATGAATAGCTACTCCTAGCTGAGCATGGTGGCTCATACCTGTAGTCCCAGTTACTCGGGAGGATGAGGCAAGACGTTCCTTTTAGCCCACGAATTTGAGACCAGTCTGAGCAACATAGCAAGACCCCATCTCAAACAAATAAAAACAAACAAACAAAAAAAAAAACGGCTATTCATACTGTGGCCTCTTTCCTCTGCCTCCCTCTATGTCTGTTTGCCACAGAACAGCAAGAGTGACTTTCCAAAATGTATGTCCTATCCTGTACCCTGCTTAAATGTTCAGGGAGATTCAGTCACACATAGAATAAGATCCCTCAGTGGGGCTGGGGTTGTAGCTCAGTGGTGGAGCAACTGTCTAACATGTACGAGGCCCTGGGTTCGATCCACAGCACTACATACAAATAAATAAATAAAGGTATTGTGTCCATCTATAACTAAAAAGATCCCTCAGTGATTAACAAGGGCCCCCTGACCCAGACCCTGCCACTCTTTGCACCCCGCCTGTTGCCTCTCTCTGCCTGACTCATCTACTCTAACCACATTGCTTGGCCCACCCTGGGACCTTGCACGTGGTATCCTCCATTTAGATGACTCCCGCTTCTTGGCCTGCCTTGCTCCCCCTCATCAGACTTCAGCTTAAGCCTACTTCCTCGGAGAGGTCCCCTGACCCTCCAAACTAAAGCGGGTCCTCCTGCCCTCTTCTCACCAGACACGGCGTAACCCAGTATCTGGTACCTAATGGGGGCTCAGTAACCCTTTCCTGGAAGAATCTGTGTTGACAACCCTTGGTCTCAGGCAGCTCTAGGAACATTTTTTCTCCTTTTTTTTTTTTTTTTTTTTTAATGGCAGCAGGAATTTATCCACCTCCTCCCTTATTTTTAAATTTTCTCAAAACTACCCACACCAACACCATATTGTGGTATTTCTTTCTCCTCCTGAACTAGTTGCAGAACTGGACAGAGGCTGGCGACCCACTTCCTACCTGTCCCTTTCAGTTTTGGGGTTTAAGCACCAGGCACTGCAGGGAAACAGTAGGAAGAATGGAAGATAATTGACCAGAAGAGGCAGAGTCCAGAGACCCGCCGATTTCCTACCGTCACGGTCCTTGATCTATAGTTAGCTCCTGACTTCCTTTCTTGGCAAGATCTCTACAGTTATCTGGGACAGTAGCGATTTCAACTCTTGAGTTCCATTGTCTAACTGGGCCTTGTGAATCTCGCTCGAATATACTCTTTCTGTCCCTCTTCTCCTCCTCTATCTTCCCCACGAGGGCAGCCTTTCTTATGCAACCCCCTTGTTCAGTGTGGAAAGAACCGAGTCTGGCTCAAGTCTTGTTCTATCATGTGAAATCTGCATGGCTTTGGGCAAGTTCTTAGTCTTCTCCAAGTTAAGTTTGTTGTTCCTAAGAGAAACGACCAATATTTCCATTCCAGGATGCAGCATGAGGTGCTGGCATAATATGTGTCAATCACTTTATACCACTCCTGACTGGTTCTGGTCCCCCAAATGAGAAGACTTGAATATTTCCCAGAAATGTGACTCCCTAACAAAAGCAGTTTGACCTGAGTTTAGCTATGCTGTAGTCTGAGGATATGTAGTGGATAGGATGAGCATGGGAACGAGTTGCTGTTTTCCACCCCAAAGAGGCGTTACTAATGTAAACATGATAATCGTGGCCATTTGGGATTTTTCCCTTTAAATACTTGTTCTTTGTACTTGAAACTAGTTCCATCTGAAAGCCGACTGACTCCCTGTGTTCACACTTTGTGAGTGAATGTTTTCTTTCCTTTTCTAAATGCATTAGTCCCTAGTCCTCCTTTGACAGCTTATTTCTTAGTTATGGGCCACCTGGCACCTACCAATGCAGTCAACAGACACATGGAGCCCACAGTGCACCCTTCTATGTTTGGGCCCTGGGAAGCCCTGCTCACCCTCCTCTCACTCCTCTGAGGACAGCTCATGCGATGATTTTCAAGTCTGCTCCTGGTGATGGCTCTGGTGGCACATGGCCAAGGGGCCCACGTGGGTAGCATCAAGAGTGGAATCTGGGCTTGGGGCAATGACCAGGCTTTAAGTGACTTCCATCAGGGGCAGCGGGCCAGGTTTCTGGAATCTGATTCCCCTGAGTAGTCTTTATGGGTGAATGTATTTTTCTGAGAATTCTGATATTTCCCGTCATCTGAGAATACAAGGTTAAAAGTTTGTTTGGTGTCTTTAGGATAATTCATAGAATTCTCTGCATTACATGCCTCGTGGCCAACAGGAGCTTCCTTTTATTCTCAGCTCAGAGCTTCCTTCCTCAGCCCAAAGTTCTCATTTTTAAAGTCCCTGTGGTCCCAATAGCTGTCGATAGCTACAGAGATGAAATTCCTGTACCAAAGATGAAAGGAGACAAATCAGCTTTTATTTAATTTCCCTAATCAAATGATTCAAGCAGTAATGTCCCTTTGGATTTTTTTTTTTTAAATATAAGGTTAAAAAGGAGACATTGTGTTAGGAAACATTAGGGATATTAAGGGGTTGTCTTGCTAAATTAAAAAGAAGTATCAAGAGATACTTCCCTCCAAAAGACCTGATGGTGTTTCTGCTGTCATGTATAACTAAGTAGAACTAAAATAAAATAAAATAAAAAGACCTAATGGTGTTTAATTATATGCCGTCACTAATCAAGTATTGGGGTTTTCTTGGGGTTAGGATACACCTGCTCGGGATCAAACCCAGAGCCCTGGACATGCTGGGAAAGTGGTCTAGCACTGAGCGACAGTCCAGGCCTGGATCAACCTTCTGAACAGATACAAGTGGTGCCCACTTCTGCCTTAGATTCTTTTGCTTCATCAGAGCTCCTCCAAAAGGCACAAGAAGTGATAAAATTACCTCTTCTCCAAAAATGAAATGACTTTGAGCAAATCAATTGATACAATTGATCATTTCTAGAGGGAATCATGTATGTGGATGATAAAAGGGTCTTATGTTAATTGAGAAGAGGTTCTATAAACAACCAGAGCTCAATTTCGACTCTTGGTGTAAATCATTTGTGCAAATGATATAAAGAATCTAATACTAATGATTGTAGAAAGGAATATCATATGAATGAATAAATTCATCAATGTCCAGCCAACTTTATTAAACTAATTTGACATATGTCATTGTTTTTTTCTTTCTTTCTTTCAGAGGAGGGAAAGTTTATTCAGAGGTCTCAGTCTGTAGATGGCTGACTCCATTCCTTGGGGCCTGAGTGAGGCAGAACATCAAGGGGAAGGATGTGGCAGAGGAAAGCGGCTCAGGACATGGCACCAGGGAGCAGACCATTGTTCCTTTTAAACTCACTATTTGTAGCTATTTTAAACCCCAGATAATAAAGTTTACGTCTCTTTAGGCCACCTGAACTTATGGTACAACTTCAAATTTGTCTTTTATTATTTTCTCTTATGTTTTGGCTTACCAAGAACATTTTTAGTTTTAAGACAAAATTATTCCATTTTCCCTTTCATAAACAAAACATTGATTATCTTGCATACATACCCACCTTTCTAGAAAAAATTTAGTATATGTACTAACGTAATCCAGAGGTTTCTGTAGAAGCTATCCAGCCTATTGCTGGTCCCCCTGCTATATGTTATTAAGTAACAGCAGGGGTATTTTAGAACTATGTTGCTCAAATATCTAAACATTATTGATTATTTACCCAAATGTTAGTTTAAATTCTTAAAGTTAACTAAAGATCTGAAAATCACAATTTTTTTTTTCAGCAGTGGGGATTGAACCCAGAGAGACTCTATCACTGAGCTACATCCTCAGACCTTTTTAAAATGTTTTTCATTTTGAGACAGCATCTGAGTCTCAGAGACTGACGATCCTCCTGCCTCAGCCTCCTAAGTAGCTGGGATTGTGAGCATGCACCACAGTGCCTATATAGAAATTACAATTTTAGGGCTGGAGTTGTAGCTCAGTGGTAGAGTGCTGGCCTAGCATGTGTGAGGCACGAGATCAAACCTCAGCACCACATATAAGTAAGTAAATAGATAGATAAATGTCCATCAACAATTAAAAATATATATTAAAAAAGAAATTATAATTTTTGCTGACATATTAAGTCCATGTGATCTTTAGTATTATTAAAAATGTGTCTCCTATATAAGATAGCGATATGATAATTAATTTAGCTGTATAGTTTATTTTGAAATTTAAAAATGTCTAATAAATTAGTGTTAGGTTATCTGATCAGCAAAAATAGTGAAATTTAGGCAATTCAAAATAATTGAGCTTTTCATGACAAAATAAAGAGTTGTATAAACTAGAACTTGGTGCTCACATCGGCAGGTGCTAAAATCAAGAAGGCATAAATAGACTTGTTTTTAAACCAAAATTATTAAATCAGTTTAACTTTTCCAAACAATCATCTCAGTTACAAATATATAAATATTTCTTCTTATACAATTACACATTAGTTGGGATGTTTGCTTCTTTGTTTTTAAGTACTGGGGTTTGAACGCAGGGGGCCCTTGACCACTGAGCTACATCCCTAGCCCTTTTAAACACTTTTTTGTTTACATTTATTTTATTTTTATGTGGTGCTGAGGATCGAACCCAGTGCCTCACACGTGTGAGGCAAGCACTCCACCAATGAGCTACAGCCCCAGCCCCACATTTTTTATTTTGAGACAGGGTCTGCTTAAGATGCTGAGACTGGACTTGTGATCCTCCTGCCTCAGCCTCCCAAGTCATCAAGAGTCACTTCCACACCTGGCCCAAAACTCTGAAGTTGTTTAGCAATCCCGTTTTCCTCTTAACATGTAACCTAATCACCAAGTTCATTAATTAAATGTGCAGTCAAAAGCCTTATCCTTTCCCAACCCCAAATTATAGTTTTAGCAAGAAAAATAATTTTTATTTTTAAATCAACAGATTTAAAGAATAAAAATGGAAAAACAATGTTTTAGAAATTTAAAGTTTTTAAAATTTGTGTAAGTACTTACATGATAATACCACATGTAGAAAAAAAGCCATTTGAAATAACAGAAGTATATTCTATTAGATTTTTTTAAAATTTTGTAATATGTAATGTAATAGATGATTCATTACTACATTCTGTCTTTATATTTTAACAAAAATTCTTTTTTAGAAAAAGTTAATCTTTTTATTAATTATTGCTGTTTATTGCTATATGTTTCAAAAATATTATTTATAAATATTTCTTTTTTCTTACCTTTTAATACTTATGTATATGCATATCTTATATCATCTTACATCTCAAGTTTTACCTTGCCCAAATTCAGGCCCCATATTCAGAATAGTAGGACTTTAAAGATGCTTTTTTGCAGATGTTTTATTTTATTTTATGTTGCAGTGCTGGGGGTCAGGGTCTCATGCATGCTGGGTAAGCCTCTACCATTGACCCATACCCCGAGCTGCTACAGATTGTTTAGATGGCTATGGGTAACACAGAGACTTATTCTTTTACCTTATAAAAGGAGAGAGATTTAAAAATAACCAGCTATATTTGACATTCTTCAAATGATTGATTAGCTCAACACAATTATAAATGCCATCCTATTTATGAAGAAACATTCAGCTTTACCAAGTATTTATAAGCAAAATGTATTAACTTAAATATCTCAATGATTCTATTGAAAAATAGTCATACACACATTTCACTTTGAAAAGAAACATTTTACGTTCATGTGAAAAGACTGACACAATAATTTTCAAGATGTTCACTCATTTAAATTTTGTCTCTAGGCTTAAAAAACAGTTGGTTGGATTCTGACTGGGAGACAATGAAGGCCCTGGAGATTTATTAGTGTCCTCTTTCCCTCACACAAATTGACTGCAAATTATACCTTAGTAAAAGACTCCACTCTCCTCCATTCTTGTTGATTAACTAGAACCATTTAATCTCATTATACACAGATGACATTTCTTTTTGCCTTGCATCGACTCCAAGCTAAAGATCAGGAATGCAGTCTTCTGGAAGAAATAACAACAGAACAACCACAAAGAGCTGAATCTGGTGTCTTGACTATAGTATACCAGGATATGCACCCCGGGCCCGGGTTGCCCTGTGAGCTGAACGTGGACCTTGGATTGAACCTTACGCAAGAATACCTTACGCAAGACCAAGTGACTGAGTCAGAATTCTAGAGTGGTTGTAGTCTGGATTCGAGAACAAAAATCAGCAAACTGTGGCTCTTAGAACAAATCACACTGGCTGTCAGGTTTTTTAAATGAAAATTAATTGGAACGTAATCATGTTCTTTGGATCACTATTATCTGTGACTGCTTTCCTGCTACAAGGACAGAGTTGAACAGGAGACTGATCAAAAAGCATACAACTTTGTAGGAGTGGAATACCTTACGCAAGACCAACAAAATAAAAATTAACATCTTAGGACTAAATGTATGAAATAAATGGATTTCATTGTGATTCACCTCTTATTTCAATTAACATATCTATACAAACTGGAATAAAATTTTCAAAACTTTTAACAATATCTTATTTAACCCAATTTATCTACAAGATTAATATTTCAATGAAACATATTAGTCAGATATTTTACCTTTTTTATTTTATTTCTCTAAATCCAGTGTTTATTTTAAAAAAATTTTTTGTAGTTGTGTATGACAGCATGGCTTTATTTTATTTGGTTATTTTAAATGTGGTGTTAAGGATCAAACCCAGTGCCTCACACATGCTAGGCCAGCACTCTGCCACTGAGCTACAGCCCCAGCCCTCTAGTGTTTATACTTATAGCACACTGAAATGCCCTTTAAATGTCATTGTGTCCCAATGGAACTTTCAAACTTCAGAATTAAAAAGAAAATCCATGAGATCTTAATATAGCTTATAAGTTAATATATCATCAGGATAAGAACATTAAAAACAATTAATTGTGCCCATTATAATAACTCACATGGATGGGTCTTATTTACAAACCGATGACAACCAAGCATAAAAGGAAAGTACCTTCACAAGTTTCTTTATTTTTTATGCCCAAATGCATGGTTCTATAAATTCGAAAGGGAAAATGTAACACCTCTAGATGGAACCAATGACTGTGTCACGTAAGTTATTTATATAGAAACTGTCATTTTTACTACCAGAATATAATTAGATATCGACTGTGCCAAAAATTCCATTTAATTAAATATGTGTTAAAGAAAAAAAAATATCCAGTGACACTTACTAAAGCACAGGGGTAGGCAGACATTATTTAGGACCATGACAATGGGTATGGGGACCACAGCAGCAGGGACTTGCAGGGGGCAGGGACAGAGTGGGCTCTGCTCTGAATACAGCATGATCAAGAGGGGATTTATAGCCAAGGGTCAGGGTGGGGGTCTGTGGAGGGAAATGACTTAAGGAAATGGCAGGGGTTAGGGGGATTCTGACTTGTCAGGGTGATCAGATGTTACTGGGGGTTATGGAGAAGGAGAACCCTGGTTAGGTAGTGAGGATGGGGTGGGGGGTTCTTACTAACTGACTTGGCAGGGCTTTTTGCTAAAACTGATTTTGCAAGGAAATACAGAAGGGAGGAGATTCAGAAGCAGTTTGGTTAAGCAAAGAATCTTCTGTCATAGGATAAGCTCAAGGTTAAAAAAGAAAGGCCACACTTTACCTGTCAAAAGAACACCTATGAAATTTGAGAAGACACTGGTTTAGCTATATGACTTATGAAATTCCAGTCTTATAGGTTACAGACAATTTCACTTCTTGTCAGTCCAGGAATATTAATGAACATGGAGATCTTAGAGAAGATAGTGCTGATAAGGACTTCCCATGATTATTTCACACATAAAATTCCCAGCTAGGCCCAGAGATGCATACCTGTAATTCCAGCTACCCTGGAGGCTGAGGCAGGAGGCCTCCAACAAGTTGGAGGCCAGCCTGGGCATGTTAGCAAGACCCTCTCTCAAAATTTAAAAAAATATTGAGAGATATTAAGAAAAATATTTAAATAATATTAAGAAATATTGAGAAATGGTTGGGGGGATGTAGCTTAATGGTACAGTGCTACTGGGTTCAATAGCCAGTACTACAAAATAATAATTATTATTATAATTCCCAATCATGAGTGCTTTCTATACAGAAGTTCACTGTAACACTTTTTTTAAATATATTTTTTAGTTGTTGATGGACCTTTATTTTATTCATTTATTTTTATGTGGTGCTGAGAATCGAACCCAGTGCCTCACACATGTGAGGCAAGCATTCTAGCACTGAGCCACAGCCACAGTCCCACTGTAAAGCTTTAACTAGCATTTGACTCTGGTTTTGCTAACCATATTAAAAAGAAAATATTTACATATGAATGGACAATACATTTATGCCAATTGAAATAAATCTTGGCCAAACAAACGAAAATATCAATTGGATAGAACTGAGTCAGAAAATTGTTAGGCAACTTACATTGTCAAATCCATGAATCAAAGACAAGAATTTGCCCACAGGGAAGAGAGATTAGTAAAAGCAAAACCTGGCACTTTGGTCTCTTTCACTCATGACTCAGAACCACTGTAGGGAGGAGGTGGGACAACCCGAAACTGGAGAAAACCCAAAAATAACAGGTTAGGCTGTTAGGTGGGGTATGGACTCTAAAATCACAAGCCCTGACTATTTCTTATAAGTATGGAGTCATTGACAAAAACAGTTTTATCCTGATTTTTGCCATGCTGGCTGACTATAAGGAACACATAAGAAGGCTACAAATTTCCACCATGAGCAAGGTAACCTTGGTCATCATTTTTTCCCTTTAAGTATTTGCTGATGACCTGTCTTCAGGAAATGTCACTCCCCTTCACCCTTCCTAAATCATTGTTTTCTCATCCAAATATTTCTGCCTCTGAGTCTGTGACAGCATCTACTCTGGGCCGACACCAAGATGGAGCTGAGGATTTAGAAATGAATTTCAATTCCTACTTGGCAGCTACTCCCCACTTGGAAGGAGAGAACTCCATGCAGAAAAGAGACCTCCCTGCTCAGGTATTTGGGGGAGCATTAACTCTACCTGTTTGCAATGACACCCCTTGCAAGAGGAAGAGAGCCTCAAAATGATTATGCCTGGGAAGCCATGTCAGGGGTCCTGGGAACATGTCCTGTGAGGGGTGGCAATGTCCACCTACAAGTTCCTTCCTGATCCTGCATCAAGCACCATGCCCCACGCTTGGCGTCTCAACCTCTCTTGAATTCTTCCATGACAGTCTCTTCCTGCCCAAGATTTTTTCTATTCCTCCTGCCACACACACACCAAAAAAAAAAAAAAAAAAAAAAAAAAATGGGGTGGGGGTATGATTACAGCTGGGCTGGGTATTAGTGAGTGAGGCAGGAAGCATCTGACAGCCCCAGTGGAGTCCACCCTCTCCAGAAGAGTGACCAAGCTGCAGTCTGAAGGGCAGGTACTGGGGGCATCTCCAGGGCTGCCTGCATTAATGCAGGTGTCCCCCACAGGGCACTGTCTGCGGTGCAAGCTCTTCTCAGTGATATCTGCAGAGCAAACAGCCTTGGAGATGGAAACAGTATCTCCCTCTGGAGTTGTTTCCTGTCTAGAATAATAAAGATAATATCTCTTTCCAAAGTCAAGGTGAGGCAGGCTTCCTGCTCGCTGTAGATCTAAGTTCCTTAAACTATGGGTTCCTCTGCTGTCACGGAACCGCTGCAAGCATAAGCATCCTCACGGCTGCTCCAGGGTCACGCCTGTGGGACTTGGGGGCCAAGGGCAAGTGGCCCAAACATGAAGTTCATCTGCTTGCTCTGCCAAAGGATTAAAAAGTCCTTTGTCCCTGGAGTAGAATCTGTCAGCATTCATAAAACTGTGGCTGCCTATTTCATTAATTTGCAAGAAGCATAAAATCTCAGGCCCTTCATAGTTATGCACAGGCAAGTTGATGGTATACACAAAGGCCCTGTGGTGGGAGAAAGAAGAAAAAGCACGTGGCTTGGGAAGGAGCCACGCTTGGAGGAGTACAGGGGTGAGGGGAGCGTGGCTTGAGATGAGGTAGCAGGTGATATACTATGGGACCCTTGGCCAGTCCTGCTGCCGCAGGCCAAGGAGTGCCTGGACCCTTGGTTGTGACAATGCTATTTCCATGGAGAATTGTGGAATTAACAAACTGAGCCCGAAGGCTCACAGGACAACAGGCGTGGCCAATGAAACATATGGGATGATTTTTAACAAAAGCAGAGAGTAATGGTAGGAGACGCTCTTTTAACAACCTATCCTCTGTGGGGGAAATGTCTGCCTGCCCAGTCTGCTGTATACTATCTCCATCAGAGATGCAAGGAAGTTCCCCCGTCCGTGCTTCCAAAAGAACAGGGAAAAGTTCTCATGGTCTGTCATTGCTGTCAATCATCAGTACAAAAGAAGCCAGTCACCTTAAAGGAAGAGGTGGTGACTTTTTAGGACTCACCAAGTACCATGCAGAACATCCACTGCTAATGGACTCGTCTTACAGCAAACGGGAGGGGCTGTTGGAGTTTCCGAGGAAGAGAAAGGAGAGGCAGGGATGGGGAGAGGCCTCTCCCCGGGAGGCTGTGGGGCCAAGTGGATAGCATTTGGCAATTACCTAAAGGTATGGTAAAAATAAAGGGACTTGGTTGGGAAGCTCTCGGACCCATTCTGACTCCTAGAGTCCTGAACTTTTCTCCACTGGCTGCCTATTAACTAAGTTCTAGCCTGCAAAGAGTGCAGTTGTCTTGCATCTTTGACCAAAAAAACAGGGGCTGAACCATGCAGAGCCTCACTAAGCAGTGAGTGTTGTGGTTCTGTTCTGTTTTGTTCTGGGTGGCTCGGGTGTGGAAATCAGGCCCTGGGGCATGCTAACACAGCATTCAACTACCCAGCTAGCTTGTTCTTTTGCTGAAAGTGATGGGAAGTCACTGAAGGATTTAGAGAGGGGCCGCCTCATTGGGCTGGGATTTCAAAAGCATCACTGAGAGAGGAGCAGAGATTATTGATTCTCTGAGAGTCTCTGAGCCGCTGCTCCTGGGGGACATCACGAGAGGCCCACAGTTACTCCCGTGCTTACCCCATAGTACTTCCCGCAGGCGTACAAAGGCCCTTGGCAGACATCGCTGTTGGCATTTCAGAAAGGGAGGGAAAAAAAAATTAGTGTCAGGGCTCAGAGCATTCTCAGAAATGTCTCTCTTCTTTCCTGGCTCCCCCATTCAACAAACAGCATATAAATTGCTTAAAAGGAAGAGGTGGGGAACCCCCTCCCTACCTACCCTCAAGACTTTCTGACCTTGGCCTAGACTCGGGTCAGCTGTGGGTACAGCCAGGAGAAAGAAAGTTTGAGGGGGGAGGTCAGGCAAGGTGATAATACAGCCTTGTTCTGCTGCCGAGGCTCACACAACGCAGTTGTGCCCTGTTTCAAACCTGGCCAAGGGCCTGGACAGAGGTAGAAGCTGCCAGAAGAGCCTGGAAACTGCTGGAAAGAAGCGAGTTGTGGCAGGATAACAGGAAGAAAGCTTTGGAAAGGCAGCTGAGTCACACCCTGGGAACCTCCAGTCATCTCCAGGGTGGCTCTTCTGTTGGCAGGTGCCTCAAAAGTCCACAGTTTCTCAATCTTCCTCTAGTGGCCGGCAGGCTCCCCCACCCCCACTCACGAGCCTGATGCTTCCGTCATTGATACAATCTTAGTTCCTGTAAAGGGGATGGTTTGGGGGTGTGGGGAGTAGAATAGGACCAGTATAAATAGGAAGTGTGAATCCTGGGAAAGAGGCTCTGTCTGGGCAGCTGGGCACCAGGAGCTGCTGAGCACTGGGAAGAGGCCACCCCTGTCCTACTCTGCTGCGGCCAGGATGGGTCTGAGGGTGGTTCAGACAGGTCTCTGGTCCAGCCAAGGGGGATTGGATCAAGTGGGGATTGTGGGTTTTCAGGTGGGAGGGCCCAGACACCCCACAGAGCCATTGCACAGGGTTCCAGCCTCCTGTCTCTGGGGTGGGGGAGACCAGCAGGGACAGAGCAGAGCCGGGGTGGGGGGGTGGGGATCGAGGGTGGAGGCTCATGGTAGGGCCTTGGTTGTCTGGGGAGGGGGCAGGAGGAAGGTTCAGATGCACTTGCAGGGAGTCTGACCCTGAATTTCCCTTCAGGCTTTGCGGTCCTGGTGCTGCTGCAGTGCTGTAAGTACCCCACCCCCACCCCACCCCTACCTTGTGTCCCAGCATTTGGTGAAGGTGTAGCACCCATGAGAAGGAGGTCTTGGGCCAGAGAACATTCTTGCAGTTTCTTCAGTGACCCCAAAGCCTTAGAACTATTTGCATTCGTTAAACCAAGGGGTTGGGGTTATAGATATGTACTATTTACTCTTCAATAGATTTGAACTTTTTCAAAACAACAAACTTTAAAAAGCTCACGTTCAATGACTAGGAGACAGAGGGACCCACCACTGTCAGGGGCCCAGTGACCACGTGGACAAGCGATGCCCACTGTCTTCCATAACCAAGTGGCCAGAAAGGACATCATTTGCTGTAGGGGGAATTAGAATGAGAGGATATTGTGATATTGTACACCAGTTTGGGGACCACCCTTCTGGGTGCGTTACAATTAGGGACACTTCCGTCTGGACAGAGAGAAGAGACAGTCAGAGCCCCTTAAGACCTCATGGAGGGTCCTGGCAGGAAGGCCAGGGTGTCTTCTGACACTGGCTGTCTTGAGCCAGGTCCCTGCCCTCCCTCAAAGCCACTGCTTCCAGGAAGCCTGGACCTGCACTGCACAGGAGGCCCATTTCACCTTGACCTCCACGTGGCCTGTTTCTGCCTGCAGTGTGGTCTTGTGCTGCACTTGACCTGTTCCAAGTGTCTTCAGAATGGGCCTCATTTTTATCACATAGGGAACCCCCCAGAGGCAGGGGCGTGCACCAGCTCTTTTATGTAAGAATTTTCATTCTGCTCAGGATTCTGGCCCCTTCCTCCCACCCATTCCCACGCCCCACTGGTGCAACTCTGAGCTCAATGGGAGTGTCTCTGGCTAAATCTCGGCCCAGGTCCCACCCTAGATTTCTCCTTCAGGCTTTGCATACAAACTGGTCTGCTACTACACAAACTGGTCCCAGTACCGGGAAGGTGACGGGAGCTGCTTCCCAGATGCCATTGGCCCCTCCCTCTGCACCCACATCATCTACAGCTTTGCCAACATAAGCAACAATGAGATTGACATCTTTGAATGGAACGACGAGACACTCTATGGCATGTTGAACGCACTCAAAATCAGGTTGGCCAGGACGGGAGGAAGATGGGGGAGTTGCCCGGCTGGCTCCATGGTAGGGCTACTCTGCTCAAGAGAATGGTGAAGGGCCCCAGGACCACCTCCGGATGGAGAGCCCAAGTCCTCAGCTGCAGTGGGCGGAGGTGTGAAGGTGGGGTTGGGCAGTATTTGGGTGATGACGGGCAGACAGTAGCTCCCCTGGGAAAGGGGCCTTCTCTCTCCCCTAGGAGTGCCTCTCCAGGGAGGTTGGAAAGTGCTTGTGACTCTACTTGGCCATTCTCTGGCTTCTCCACCAGGGGCAACGAGAAGGGACAGCATATCTCAGAGTTATGGCCACCAAGTCTATGACCTCTAGCCTATCATCCCAGCACCTTGGGAGGTGGAGGCAGGAGGATCACCAGTTCAAAGCCAGCCTCAGCAATTTAGCAAGGCCCTAAGCAACTCAGTGAGACCCTGTCTCTAAATAATATTTTTAAATAGGACTGGGGATGTGGATCAGTGATCAGATGCCCCTGGGCTCCATCCCTGGTACCAAAAAAACAAAATATAAAAGAATATTGAGTCTCAGGGCAGGAGGTCATCAGAGGTCCAGTGCAGCCACTACAGCCACCGAGACACAGAGATCCTCCGTGTCACCAAGATTTCATTCCACCCCATCATCCATCCTCTTTGCCCCACAGGAACCCCAAACTGAAGACCCTTCTGTCTGTTGGAGGATGGAACTTTGGCTCTCAAAGGTAGGACCTACTACTGGAGCATGAGGAAGGGATGGGAGTGGGGGGCCAGGCTCTCTCCACCCACTATGGGGGGGGTACAGTGGCCCCAGGCTGGTTAGGCAGAGAGGCCTAGATGATTGTCAGGGACCTGCTCCATGTATAGCCAAGAAACCAGAGCCCAGAGAGGGAGAGGGACTTACCAGAAGTCACACAGCAAGTTCACAGCTTACCTCTGGTTCCCTACCCATCCTCTTTTTATTACCTTTCTGACCTGAAAGCAAAGAACTTCTGGGGGCTATTGCCACGAGGGCTAGAAGGAACCTAATGCTCACGGGGTCAGGTACCCTTTCCCACCACCATCACACGTGACCCTCATGACAGCACCAGGAGGTATTATAATGATCCCATTTTATAGATGGGGAAACTGAGACTTGGGCTGTGCCCTGTCTGAAGTGGCTGGTGAGTAAGTGGCTTGGAAACCAGGGGCGCCTGGCTCTTTCTAATGCTGGAGGTGCATGCTGTCCCAGCCAGGCCCTCCAAGGCTGCGTCAGTCCAGGCTCCCTGCTCCCCAGGCCCCAGGAGCCCCAGTAGAAACCAGGAGCACTTGACCTATTCATGCTGAGAACACGCGGTTGGGGGGGTGAATTTCGTCCTAGATTTTCGGAAATAGCCTCTAACGTGCAGAAGCGCCACACTTTCATCAAGTCAGTGCCGCCATTTCTGCGGGAGCATGGCTTTGATGGGCTGGACATAGCCTGGCTGTCCCCCGGACGAAGAAACAAGCAGCTTCACACCACCCTAATCAAGGTCCTGGACAGGTTGGACGGGGTAGGGTGGTGGGGGGGAGGTGTCAGGGGTGGGGCCGTTCCGTCCACCACAGAGGATCTCCTGAGGACAGGCAGGGGGACTTCAGCCTCCTGGCTAGGATCCAAGGCCTCTGAGCCCTGGAACTCTTAGAGAACAAGCAAGACACTTTGTGACCCCAGTGGGAGGTGGGCGTGGGGTCCTAAGAGGCAGAAGGCCATGACTGAGCAGGGTCCCCACCCCTCACTGCCACTGTCAGTGAACATGGAGCATCCATTGTCCTTGGTTCAGTCCCAAACGGATGCCCCCCGCTACCCAGCATTCACTGCAGCCAGGGGCACTCAGCTCCACCTGGGGCAGCCCAAGCATCTCCAGTTCCCAGGGGCAGAGAGATGGTCCACACCACCTAATCCTAGGATCTCACAGACCGGCTGAAACAAAGCACAGACTGAAAGGCAAACACGTCAGCCAACCATATCACCCACTGTTCTGATGGTCCCCCCAGGACAGGCAATGATGGAGTGTTGTTGGGTGGGCATGGGGTTTGAGGATGAGATTGGTCCAGGTTTTTAGAAAAAAGATGGGTGGCCCTGAGAATGGGACCATGACGGGCCTCATAGCCAGATAGGTGGTCCCAGCAGATAGGGAAGGTCCGTGAGGTGCCGAGGGAGCTTGGCCTCCCTCCACAAGTCTCCCCCTCCTGCCGCCTGGGTCTCTTTCACTCACCCACCCATCTCCCACCCAGGAGTTGAAGGCCGAATTTGCAAAGGAGGCCCAGTCCGGAGCACAAGAGCTCCTGCTCAGCGCAGCTGTGTCCCCAGGGAAGATTGACATTGACAGCGGCTATGACATCAACCAGATATCCCAGTGAGTCTCCTGCCCAGCCAGCCCCCAGAGGCCTCTGCCCACACCACTCCTTCCTCTACCCTAGAATTCAATGAAGACCCAGGAGACCAGGCTTCTAGACCCAGTTCTTCCCAAATCTGGATATGTGAACTTGAGCAAGTCACCTTCCCACCCTGTGCTGCAGTGTCCCCATCTGTCCAATGGAACATGAGTTCTGACCTTCTTTTTTCACTTGGCATGTTGCTAACCAGTTGAGAGCATTTCTCTAGGTGTATTTGGGAAAGGCAATAGGAAAAAATATACAAAGCCACCAACCCTTACAGAGTATTTTCCCGTGGCCAGCAGAGCAGGGTGCTGGGCCTGGGGGAGGAGGCCCTGCAGCAGCAATACCCTGTGTTTCTAGAATGCTGGGAGTCTCCAGGTACCCCCATGCCTGCGAACACAGGCAGCCCCCTTTCCTGTTGCCGCCCCTCCATCCTGTCCGCATAGGAAGCCTCGCGTGATCTCTCCCCAGAGCCCAGGCAGGACAGTGGCAAACCCAGCAGGAAAGAAAAGTGACTCTCCAGCCGCTTTTAGAATCTCCCTTAGAATTTTACAAGTGTAGACTTGGTGTCTCAAGTGATCACTTGGTGGGAAAGAGGTGGCTTTCAACAATTTGTCCCAAATTTCTGAAGCTCATATTCTTGTCATCCACTTACAGTTCCCTCACCAGCATGCCTGCAGGGGACTTCCTCCTCCCTCCAGGGCTCCTTGGGTGTCATCCTTTGTCCCCACTCTTTCTTTTCCCACTGGGCTCTTTCCGTGCTTCACCCAGATGAGCCTGGCAAGAGAGCAGAGGCTGGGGTGAGATAGAGGCCAGCCATGTGCTGGGGCGGGAGGTCACAGAGAGGACTCTTCTGGCCCTGAGTACACTCCTGGGACCCTGAGCTCACACCTTGGCATGGCCCAGGGGAGGTGGGCCAGCAGCCAGGACAGTGGTCACCAGGAACTCCTGGGCTTTGGGTTAATGGTCTGTCAACTGCCCGCTTCCCCTGATCACATCCTGCTGGGGCTTTGGATGTGAGGCCAAGAGCTTTTCTAATTTCCCACCTCACCCTCCTTCTAGACACCTGGATTTCATTAGCACCCTGACCTACGATTTCCATGGAGCCTGGCGCGGGTCCACAGGACATCACAGCCCCCTGTTTCGAGGCCAGAAGGATACCCATTCTTACAGATACAGCAACACTGTGGGTATCCAGAAGGAGGGAGGGAGGGGGGGTCACAAAGTCCTGCCACCTGCCAGGGCTCACACACCCACCCCTCCAATCTTCAGTAGAATCCCACAAGGCAGGGGTTATAAGACCCATTTTATAGGCGAGAACACTGAGGCCCAAATCCTTCATTCTCATGGCTGTGGGGTGGACTGAGTGAAGGCAGGTGCAGAATAGAGAGAGGCTAGAGGCTAGGAGGTGGGTTGTCTGTCTTCAAATTGCCATTTGCTAGCTGTGCAGTCTGAGCCAAGCACCTGATTTCTGCATCTGTCAAATCATAATGATCCCTTCCTATGTGTAAAGGGAGCTTTTCAAGAATGGAACTTTAAAATTCTTTTTAAACTGACACGATCAGTTCCCAGAGGAATGGGGAATCCCAGACGCACTGTGGCACCGCAACCTTGCCTGTCGCAGTACAGTGTTAATTGTAACCCTTTCAGACCCCCGCGCCACCAGCCCAGCTAACTGCTCCTCCTGTCCCCGCTCCATCCCCACCCAGGACTATTCTGTGGGGTACATGCTGAGGAAGGCCCCAGCCGACAAGCTGGTGATGAGCATTCCCATCTTCGGGAGGAGTTTCACTCTGTCCTCTTCCGAGACGGGCGTTGGAGCCCCCATCTCAGGGCCGGGAATACCAGGCCGATTCACCAAGGAAGAAGGGTTCCTGGCCTACTATGAGGTAATAGAATTGGGGGAGAAGCTAAGATTGTCCCAGCGCTATCTACAGCCATGGGGGAGGGGGTCCTTCCACCCCACCCCCACTTTTTCTCTCGTTTGGGAATAAAATCAGATCCAGCTGACCTCACATCCCTGAGGAGGCGGAAGAGAGTAGTCAGGCCTGTTGCTACCAAAAGTCTCCAGCAGGCATGAGTCTGCACCACCAACCCCTGGAACATTCCTTTGGCTACAGAGCTGGGGTCTTCCTTCCAGCCCAGCAAAGTGCAATGGCTAAGAGGCAGGGTTTCCAGTCTAGCCTCTGATGTTCTTGTGGCCAAGGGCCAGTACTCAGTGTCCACCCACGCCTTCTCCATCCCTGTTTCAGATGGAGAAGGCAAGCAGTGGCATATGCCTATAATACCAGCTACTTGAGAGGCTGAGGCAGGAGGATGGCAAGTTCAAGGCCAGCCTGGGCAATGGGCACAAACTTGTCTCAAAATAAAATAAAAAGAGATGGGGATGTGGCCCAGTGCTAGGGTACCCTTGGGTTCAATCTCCAAAAAATAAAAAGATGGAGGAGCCAATCAGAATCCCTTAAAGCCCTCAGGCTATGGCAGCTGAACTGGGGGTACATTTGCATCTGTTTTACAGACATTTGCATGAAGCCTACAGCTCACAAAGCCCCTGAGAATGAGGCTGCAAGATGAATTGAGGGGCTGACAGAGACTTGGGGAGGACTTCTCCTGGTGTCCTGCAAAGTCTCCCTGTTCTACCCATGTCCTGTTCTCTGCTCAGATCTGTGAATTCCTCCACGGAGCCACAGTCCATAGAATTCCCAGCCAGCTGGTTCCCTACGCCACCAAGGGCAACCAATGGGTGGGATACGATGACCAGGAGAGCGTCAGAAGCAAGGTAAGTTCACCGGCCACCCCCCAGGACAAAGAGGGAGGGGGGAACCTGCTCCAAGCAGCCAGAGTCAGCCTCCTGCCCTGAGGTCTGGGCTGCTGGTGGGGGGTCAGTCTCAGGTACCTGCTATCCCCTCCTCTGGGAATAGCATTTCCCCCATACGCTCTCTGCCCTGGAGAACCCAACCCTTCCCCCTCTGGACCTCCCTCCCCAGGTGCAGTACCTGAAACAGAAGCAACTGGCAGGTGCCGCGGTGTGGGCCCTGGATTTGGATGACTTCCGGGGCTCCTTCTGTGGCCAGAATCTACCCTTCCCTCTCATCAATGCCATCAAGGATGCACTCTCAGCCGCTTAGCCCTGTCTTCCCGTATACCGTGGGGTCCAAGGACGCCCCACGCCCTCTGACTCCAGCTGGCCGGGAGCTGAGCACCTGCACTGCTGATCTCCCATCTGAGCCTCCGTCTTCCTCCCCACAGCCTGCGCCAAGGGCAACACCAGAGATGGGGCTGTGGGGTCAGTGGGGGTCTGGGGACCAGCACAGTGTAAGACCCAGTATCAATTCATACCTGCTGATGAATAAAACTGCTCATAGACCCCAAGCCTGGCCCAGGGGAATTCTTCAACTTGTTTACCCCCGACCCTCCTAATGAAAAGACACCACTTTGGCAAGCTCTAGCAGCAAGTAGCCAAACATCCTAAGAGTCAGTTACCACACTAATTATACCCTCTGCAAAGCCCAGTTTGAAACCTTCATTTAGGAACATAATCCATAATCGTATCTCCCATGCCATTTCCCTTTCCTAATCCCACAGCTGCTCAGTAAAGTACAGGAGTTTAGCGGCGCATCGCACTGGCTTGGTCTCTCTTGATGGCACCCTGGACCATCGCGCTCACCTCCCCCTCTCTTTTCTGGATTCCTCTCCCTGAGGCTCGGGAGCCCTGAGTTTGCAGAGATGAAGCTCCCACGTCCTCACCACCAGGATGCAGGAAACCCCAGTGGAAGGTCCTTAGGTTCTCCTGCCTTGGACTTCACCCAAGCGTGGTTGATGGCTTTTCAGATACGAAAGCCATTACCATCCAGACTTCCAAATTAAGTTTCTGTTGAAAGAAACCTTTTCTGTTTCGTGAAGACTAGCAGACACCAGGAAGGAATGCTTTTAATCCCAGCTTTTCATCTCGCCTGGCTCCCAGAAAGGTGGTAGGAGCCCATCATAGGATGGGGTTGGAGAGCCCTGAACCCTAGACCCTCAGCGCCAGAAGGAGACACACATGTCCTCTCATGCACCTTCCCTGCCTTCCAGGCCAGGAGCCTCTCCCTGCAGGGCTTTGAAGGATGGCCTTTAGCCTCTGACATTCTCAGTGACCTGCTGTGCTGAAAGCCGTGTCTCTCCAAAGGATGACCTTGTCTGTAGCCCAGGGTCCTTGCAGTCCCTCCTCTCACACTCATCCCTTGACCTCTGCCTAGCTGGTCTGGAGCCGTGGTGCCAGTGGAGGCTGAGGGAATCAGATACCCAGAAGAGCAGCCAGTTTCCCATGCTTTATGAGCGGGAGATGCTCTCACCAGCCTTCTGTGAATTTCCAGGGCCCTGGAATGACTTTACCCAAAGAGAGTCCAGATACACCCTCCAAAACTAAAGAGAATTTATTCATGGATTTCCTCATGTTCGGATTATCTGTGACTTGGGATAATCACGAGTTGGTCTGATGGTTTGTGACTCTGATTTCAGGTGTAGGGAAGAAAATACTTATCTGTGGCCCTGAAATCCGAACCAAGCAGAGCAGGGCAGATGCAGCTGATTCCAAGGTCACAGCTCTGCTAAAGGCAAAGAACTTGGCCAGAGCCTTAGGGGGTACCTAGCATTTCAGGGCTGGCCAGTGGCCAAGCATTCCCTCAACCCTGCCACTGCTTGCCCTGTCACACAAGGGTATTTGAAACCCCAGGGCTGAGGGGCTCTCTGGGCAGCCACACAGCAGCCCCAAGGGCAACCCTCCCCCCCAGCTTGGGACGGCTCGGCAGGGCTGACTCAGGGTCCTGTAGGGTTAGTCACATTCACTTATAGCTGCACAGTCAGAGGCCAAGGATGGAGATCGGGTCTCCAGGGCCTGCTCCCTGCCCAGAAGGACACTGAATCAGCTGGCAGAGGACATGAGCACCCAGACAGGGCTGCATCCAAGGCACCCTGGGTTCTCCACTGCCACTCCCCACAAGGACAGCCAGGGCTGAGAGGGGGCCACACTCTAATGCCCCCTGTTCTGAGGAAGGGGTACAGTCTGCATGTTGATGAGGGCCCTCAATAAATAACATGCTTGCTTATTTTTAAATTGTGGCATACATCATACATAGTAAACAGTGTGTAAATGTATTTGTTTAATTTAGAGTCACTATGCATGAAAACCATGAAAACTCCCGTAACCACTACCAAAGGCAGGAAATGAAACCTTGATGGCACCCCAGGACCTTTCCAATCACATGCAACCCTGACCCACTACCTGGACTTCCATGCTAACTGTGTTCTGCTTTCCTGCATGCTTTACCACCTATGGGTGCACCTTGAAGAAGTAGCTTGGTGTGGCCTGTGTTTGGATTTAGAGCATTTGAGATGGCCCCATTTCTGTGTGCCTGGCTCCCTTCCTCACCATTAGGTCTGTGAGAGCAGCCATGGTGTTGTCTGAGACTGAAGTTTGTTCATTTTATTCCGGATTTTGCTTTTGAATTGCATAAATGTTCTCCAGTGGTTTATCTGTCCCACTGCTGAAGGAGAGCTGTCCCCCACCCCCACCCCAGATTTGGGCAAGTACAAGTAATACTGCTGTGAACATTCTCATCCGGGCCTCCCTGGCCTCCCGGGTGAGCGTTTCCAGGAGTCGAAATCAGGGTCACTGAGCAGGCGCTTTGTCCATATCCCCAGGTTCTGTGTCACTCTTCCCAAAGTTGCTCCCAACTGTCCCACCAGCAGCAATGGAAGTCACTATTTCCCGCTCCTGCACATGGCATTTAAATTGTTACCAACATTTTATTCAGTGAGTGACTAGGAATTGGGCCATACCTTCATCATTTCCCACACTGGGCAGGTCCATGCCCATGTCCTGTTCTGAGAGGCTGGAAGTTTCGGAGATGCCCTCCAGAAGGGTCCCTTTGAGTCTGCCCACAACTTCATCCCACACCCAACTTGGTCATGGAAAATGGAGGCTCCAGGCAGGGAGGGAAGGCGGATCGGTATCAACCTCCCAGCAGAGGCAGGAACCGAAGGGCTTAGTCCCTGCTACAGTTTGAATGCCTCCTCCAAACTCACATTGAGATTCAACCGCCATTGTCACAGTATAAGTGGAGGGGTCTTTATGAGAGGTGGGGAGATCAGGCCACAAGGGCACCGCCCACACCCATGGATTAATGTCATTATTGTGGGAGCAGGTTAGTTATCTCAAAATGGGTCCCTGATAAAAAGGATGGGTTCAGCCAACTTCCTCTCGCTGTCTCGCTTGCCCACCTGCCCCGTGATGACAGCACAAAGCCCCTCACCAATGTGGGTGCCATGCTCTTGGACTTCCCAGCCCGCAGAACTGTGAGCAGATAAACATCTATCCATAATTTACCCCTCTGTGATATTCTGTTAGAGCACAAGAAAATAGACAGGGACGGTCCTTCTTCCTGGAGTCCCAGTGCTGGAGGACCTTCTCCGGCCAGCATCTCAACTCCCTGCCTAGGTAGGGCCCTGACCTCACATAGCACAAGGGAGAGTTCCCAGGGCAGAGAGGACCCCAGGGGCAAAGTCAAGAGTGAGTGCTCAGCAGGAAGGCTGGAGCAGGCTGTCTGGGCCCCAGACCCCGGTCTGAAAAGACCTGCGTCCAAGTGGCCTCGCGGAAGCCAGACTCCCAGAGCTGACCAGGCTTCCTTCTCTAAACAGCAGCTGTCTCCCGTTGCCCCACACCTGGGCACTGGTCCTAATGGTGTCCCAGCTCACCTATCTGTGCCTGCTCCTAGCCAAGCACTAGCACCCTGACTGTGAGGTCCAAACAGGGTGACGGCAAGGTAGTGCACTCCTCAAGGGGCCCCGTGGTTCCTCCCCCAGAGCTATTCCTGGCCTGGGCGCCTCCCCACCCCACCCCCCACCCCCTGCCTGACCTGACCCCACAGCTGGGAATCGGTGGCTGGGGGTGGGGCAGCCCCTGGCTATATAAGCCTGGTCCTAGGTGTCCCAGACACCCTGGAGGCTCAGACCCTCCACTGCTGACCCCTGCACGCCCCAGCCTCACCCTCTACAGCCCAACAATGACAGGAGAGGCCACCTCCGAGGCCACTGCCTCTGGTCCAGAGGAGACGGCATCTGAGTCTGTCAGTGTTCCCATCACAGAGCCTTCTGGAGAAGTGGCAGCATCCGAGTCCAAAGGAGAAGAACAGGCGGAGGAGCCCCAGGAGCCCCAGGACCCTGCTTCTCAGGCACCGGCCCCCACAGCTCCCACGGTCACTAAGCCTGCACCCCCAAGCGAAGGTGATCCGAGGCCGGGCGGGTGGAGGAGGGCAGCAGGTGTGCCAGGGGGGCCTTATGGCCACGAACCTCTTCATCTCATCCTGGCTTCTCTTCAGATGTCCCCAGCGCACCGCTGCTGCTGACCGTGGAGGATGTGAGCAGCAGCTCTGTGACCGTGAGCTGGGAGCCCCCGGAGAAGCTGGGGAGGCTGGGGCTCCAGGGCTACGTGGTGGAGATCTGCAGAGAGGGAAGTAAGTGCTCAGCCCAGCGGACGCCCCACGTGAGTGGCCAGGAGGGCAGCAGGGACACCTCCAGTCCCAGTCTGGGGGCATGGGAGGGAGGAGGACAGGTAGTAGTTTCCTTAACTCCGCCCCCACTTCTAGCTGCACTGGGGCCCTCTGAAGGCAGGGGGTGGCAGGGACCTCAGGAGCCTCACCTTTCAGCTCCAAGGAGCCTCTGAATAACAGAACAGAGCACTGCTCTGGGGAGGAGAGAGGTGCCGTGCAGAGAGGGAGGTGGTGAGGAGAAACAGAGAATGGGGAGCGTTGGGCTCCATTCCTGCTGCCTCCCTTCCCCTCCACATCAGTCACCCTCATCTGGGCCTCTACTTCTGCCCCCACCTTGCTGTGTGACTTTGCAAAGGTGTCTACCCCTCACTGGGCTTCAGCAATCCCATCTCTGGTCACCATTCCAATGGTCTAACCCTCCCCCGCTCCGTGTTTTTGATGCCACACTGGACAGAAGAATTCAGGAAAGTGGAGCAACTGGAAAATGAGCCCAGAGAGGGAGGCCGAGGTCCCCAGACCACCATTGAGAAGGGACGCCCCATTGAAAAGGGTGGCCCTGACCATGTCCCAAGACCTCACATGTTCTCGGTTCCTCGCAGCCTCAGAGTGGGTCCCTGTGAACGCCCGGCCCATGATGGTGACCCAGCAGATCTTGCGGAACCTGGCTCTAGGAGACAAGTTCTTCCTGCGTGTGGCCGCAGTGAGCTCCGCGGGGGCTGGTCCACCTGCAGTGCTGGACCAGCCTGTCCACATCCAGGAGATCATAGGTAAACCTCACCTCTTGCTCCCCAGCCCCATCTAACGGAGGAAATGAAGCCACGGGCAGTGAGATCCAGGAAGCCCTCTCCCCACCCCACACTCACATGCGCAAGCCACGTGCTCCTGCCATCTTGACTTGAGAAAGTGCCGGGCTTCTTAGCTTCCAGGGGTCTCTGGGGGTGTCAAAGAAGTCACTTCCCTGAGTAGTCCAGCCCCAAAGCTTTGGGGAGAGGTTTCCTGATGTCCAGAAAGGAAAGCTCAGGTCCCTGGGTCACCTGTCTCAGAGTCCCAGTGCTAAGATACCACCTGATTTCCTTCAAGCCAATCTTAATCCCTCCAGTGGCCATGGAGGCTCCATTTCTGCCCATTACCTAAGCCTGGGTTCCAGATCTCCCCCAAAGGTTCTGGAACAGAGAGAAAGCCTGCTGCCCCTGTTCTCCCAGAGCCCTAGTGGGAAGGGGAAGGGGGTCCACAAAAGGCCTGTGAGGGCTTCTCCATCCCCAAGGGGCAGTGCCTCACTAGGGACCTGAAGGCCAGCTGCTGTCCCCATTGCTAATATTGCTATTTGCAGGGTGCATTAGCCCAATCCTACCCTCACTACCCTCCCAGAGCTGATCAGGTTTCAGTCTGTTAATGGCAATGAGTCATTTGGTCTGATCTCAGGTCCCTGGGGACAGAGCAGGGCCCCAGGGTGGAGAAACAGGCAGGCAAACAGGTGGCCTGAGGCCTTCTCCATCTTCCTTCTAGTTCTTCCACCAGGCGGACAGTGGTTCCTGGTGGAGGCTGGGAGCAGAACTCCACCCTTCTAGACCAGGCATTCAGAAGGAAAGGGTATCAAGGCCACAGGAGGGGTCAAGTTTGGATTCAAAGAAATAGAACAGGCTGTCATGGTTCACATATCCAAGCCAGGCAGATCCCAAGGGACCTAGGGACAATCTAGAGGTCACCCAACTGTTCAATGGTGCTCCCAGATACTGATGGCCACAGGAGGCCATTCATGCCCCACCAAGCTACAGGGGACATTCCCAGCCTTTGAGTCTGGATGAGACGTGGCCCTACGTGGCAACTACAGGATAGCTGTTTGACTCTAGCCCCGAGGTGCCAGGAAGTCCTCCTGCCTGGGGGAGTCCCAACCTTCCCCCAGGACCCCAAGGAGGTCAGACTCAGAGGCCTCTGAGGCCTGGTGTCTCAGGCGCCAGCCAGACTCAGCCAGACTCAGCCAGACTCAGACCTGCTTCTCCATTAAAATTCCACTGGCGGGAGAGGAGGGAATTTCCTGGAGAGAAAAGGAGAAGAAGGCCACAAACAAGTAGGGGGACGGCCAGGCTTCTTATGGGAGAGCAGGCTGGGGTGGGGACCCTGTCCAGGATCCTCAGCTGCTCAGCTGTCCTTCCTTGGCCACCTGGAGCTGCCAAGCATTCCTGACCTCCTGCAGCTGCCCCTAGAGCATTCCTGGCCTGCTGCTCCCAAGCCAAATGCCCGCTCAGCTAATCCTTGGAGACACAGTGTTCCTTCTGGCTGTCTCCTCCTTCTCTGCCACCCTTCATGCCACCGACCAACTGCTGCCACCTGTTTGCTGCTGAGGAGCCTCCGTCTCAGGCCCAGCACACGCACCCCCACCTCCACCCCAGGGACAAGGCCCAGCACATGCACCCCCACCTCCACCCCAGGACAAGGTTGTGGCAACTTCCCTTGGAATGCCCAGTGATTCCCTTGGTTGCACCTGATTAGAGGAAGGTTGGGAAGGTAGTTACAAGCCATAGCCGGGCAGAGGCAGGACTTCAGGAAGGACTTTCCAACCATGAGGTTTAAAGACTGGGAGGGGACACAGAGAAAGAAGGGGTGTACTTGCTCTGGCCTCATTTGAGCAGAGAAAGACCCTAGTCTCCCGGGTTGGGTTGAGAGGCCTAGGACCGAACAAGGAAAGGCTTCTCTGAAAGTCCTAGGCTGTTGGGGATGCAGGGTGCAGGGTGAGCAGGAAGAAGTACTGCCTTCTGCCTGGGAGTACAGTCTGACAGGCGCAGCGCCTGCTCCCCTCCAGGGGGAGCCAGAGAGCCAGCAGGGCCCATCTGGAGATTTCGAATGCTTGGGCTGCAGGGCAAATCCCAGCCTGGCAGGGTCAAGGTGCCAAGAGAGTGCCTGGGATGCCTACCACTTCACACCATGGAGGCCCTGACCTCTCTGGAACCTCCCGGCTTTCAGCTCCCCAAGGGCCTTATAGGATTTGAGCCCCACGATCTCACGAGTAAGAGCTTTGCCTCTCCCACAAGGAAGCAGCCAGAACATACCCAGGAGCGCTGCTGCCTGGCCAGAGCCAGCTGTCCCCTATCCCTGTGTCAGAAGCCCCCATTCAGCTATCCCTCTGCTGTGCTAAGTCTAGACTCTTGCTTTCATGTAGAGCCCCCCAAGATCCGTGTCCCCCGCCACCTTCGGCAGACTTACATCCGCCAGGTGGGAGAGTCGATCAACCTTCAAATCCCCTTCCAGGTGGGTATGCCTCTACCTAGAGGGAGAGTCTGGGTGGAAACCAGAGTCCCAGCCAGGTCCACAGCAGAAGCCCAGGAAAAATCAGGATTCCCCCAAGGGCTCTGCCTGGGATCCACCAAGAAGGCCTCGTCCTTCCTTGATCACACACATGACTCAGTTGTGACCCCCAGCCTGTGGAGTGGCAGGTGGATCCCCAGTGCAGCTGGACACCTGGAGGACAAGGCTAGGGCAGCACCTATGGCTCCAGCCCCTGCTGCCCCTCCTGAGAAGGACCATGGGGCAGGCTTCCAAGGACACAGCTCCAGACACCCCGGAGCTGGAGGGAGTGGGGGTGCCAGCCTGACCTGCACTCACTCTGAGGGCTCCCTCCCATCAGGGGAAGCCCAAGCCTCAGGCCTCATGGACACACAACGGCCAAGCCTTGGACAGCAAGCGGGTAAACGTGCGCAGCGGGGACCAGGATTCCATCCTCTTCATCCGCTCCGCCCAGCGCTCTGACTCAGGCCGCTATGAACTCACTGTGAGGCTGGAAGGTCTGGAGGCCAAGGCAGCCATCGACATCCTGGTGATTGGTAAGGGGCCAGGGGAGACAGGACTGGTCCTCAGGGACGTAGAAACATCCCCCCATGGAGCTGATGGCTGGTGGGGGCAGGCTGAGGAAGCACGGCAGGAACCAAATCTCGGGTGTGGGGTCTTTGTGGCAGGCTCAGCCTCATGCTCACTCCCCTCCACTGTGGTCCTGCAGAGAAGCCTGGGCCCCCCAGCAGCATCAAGCTACTGGACGTGTGGGGTTGCAATGCTGCCCTTGAGTGGACACCACCCCAGGACACGGGCAACACAGAGCTCCTGGGCTACACGGTGCAGAAGGCAGACAAAAAGACGGGGGTGAGGCCTGCTGGGACAGAATGGGGCGGGGAGGAAGTGCCTAAGGTGGCTGCAAAGGCCCATCCCACCAAGAGTCTCAGGATCAGTTTCAGTGCAGTGACTGTTGACTCCCTATGTGACCCCTGGCAGGACTCTTCCCCATTAAGACTGCAAGGAGGGCTGGCCCGGGCTGTCGGAGGCCTTTCAAACTCTGGAGCTGTGTTTCTGGAATCTTCATGGGCATATTAGTTACCTAGGAATCTTGCTAAGATGCAGATTCTGATTCAGTAGATCCTGGCTGGGACGGAATCCTGAAGTCCCCAGGTGATACTGAGGTTGCAATCACACCCAGAATAGAAAGGCTCTAGAATTCTCTGAGGTCCCAGAGAGCTCACTTGAGTGATTCAGGTGCCCCTTCTCCCACTTCAAAGTCCTTTGGGGCCCAAAGCTGGATAGTTTCACCTCCCAGGGTTGGAGACATAGAATGAACCCTTCTGGGGAGGCAGCCACCGGGAGGATGAGGACTAGGGTGAGGAGTGAGTGTGACGGGGCCAGGGTCCCCACAGCAATGGTTCACAGTGTTGGAGCGCTACCACCCAACCACCTGCACCATCTCCCACCTCATCGTTGGCAACTCGTACTACTTCCGGGTCTTCTCAGAAAACCTGTGTGGCCTCAGCGACTCAGCCACCTCCACCAAGGAGCTCGCCCACATCCAGAAGGCGGGTAGGTTTGGCTCAGGCCCGAAACCAGGCCAGGGCCAGGAGCTCCTGCCCTGGACTCTTTCCCTGTCTCTCTCTACCTCTACCTCCGCGTCCCTGCATCCCTCCCTCTGGACTTCTCCTGGGAGCCTGTTTCCTGGAACATTCTCTGCCCTCCTTTGACTTCACCGCTGTGTGTGTGTGCATGAGTGTGTGTGCACACACAGAGTGGCTATAAAGTAAGGGATGTGGCTGATGGGCTTTAACAAACACATCAGAGCAAACCCATGCAAATGAGCAGTGCCCCTTAGGAGGCTGTGTACTTATTCTAAAGATGTGTGTGGCTGCGAACGTCACAGCAGCCATTAGGTCTCATGCACAGCGTCCCAAGGGACCTACCCTGAAGGGCAATATGTACGTGATTTGTAGACTCCAGTGAGTTCGTAAAAGCAGCAAACTCACCGCCCAACGAGAACATCACACAGATGGATGAGATCACTACAGCATCTCCACCTGGCGCCAGGCCCTCTTGGGTCAAATGCTAAATCCCAGGCCCTTCTCCCTGTCACCCTCTATGTCCAAGGCCTTTCCCCACCCAGGATGTGTGTGGGCTCCAGAAGGCACAGTCTTTTTGACACCAGCCTGACCTACCCAAAATTAGGAGAAAGTTTCTGTTTTAAAAAGGAAAACTAATGAGGTCTCCAAAGACAGGAATGAAACACGAGTCACTGGTCTCCGCCTTCCACTGAGATCTGATCTCCTGCTCTGTGTTGTGCCAACCTTCTCTCTGCTTACCACCCCAACCCACCCGACTCCCTCTTGGCTTTCCTTGGCTTCTTTGACGTTCCTTCTCTAAGCTCCCACAAAAAAAGCAAGGCTTCTCAAAAATCCTGGATAAAGTCAACCTTACGTATTCTCTTCAAATTCTGTAACCTCAAATTTTCCCTCAAACCCAGATATTGCTGCCAAACCTAAAGGGTTCATTGAGCGAGACTTCTCGGAAGCCCCCTCGTTCACCCAGCCCCTGGCTGACCACACCTCCACCCCCGGCTACAGCACTCAGCTCTTCTGCAGCGTCAGAGCATCGCCCAAGGTGAGGGGCCCGGGGTTGTTGGGATGGGGGCAGTGTAGGGTTGGGAGATCCCAGCGTCTCCCCAGGGGCCTGGTAATGGCCCTTTGAGAGCATCCTTCCCAGCTCTCCTCTGATTATGCCTCCCAGCCCAAGATCATCTGGATGAAAAACCAAATGAACATCCAGGGGGACCCCAAATACCGTGCCCTCTCTGAGCAAGGGGTCTGCACCCTGGAGATCCGGAAACCCAGCCCCTTTGATTCCGGGGTCTACACCTGCAAGGCCATCAACGTGCTGGGGGAGGCATCTGTGGATTGCCGGCTGGAAGTCAAAGGTAAGGGTTTGCTCTCTGGGGACCACACCATGGATGGGACAATAGGAGACATTCCCTCTTTGGAGTTGGATTGCATGCCACTGAGAGCTGAAGATTAAAGCCAGAGAGAAGGAGATAGTGAGGATCAGATCAGGCCTTCTGAATGACCTTCCAAGGGGGAAGATGGCCCAGTGGGGGGAGCACGTGATCTTGAACCTCGATGTTCCCTCCTCTCCTCCCCTAAGCTCTAACCTGCAGGATCTCTTCCAGCCTCAGCCACACACTGAAGAGAAATGGAGGAGGCTGGTGTGAGGAGACAGGTAAAGGACTGGACCCACTCCCTCTGCTACCTCTGGGGACAGCGGGTGGGGACAAGAGGGAAGGCAGAAGTCAGCTCTGGGAACAAATCTGCAGACCCAGGCAGCTCTGATGCCTGCCCAGAGACATGCGTCAGTGGTGCAGGGCCCTGTGATGCTGTGAGGCCCACAAGGGGGTGATGCCGGTGGTCCACTAGACAGGGGTCTAACCCTGGCTTTGAGCCACAAGCGGGGGCAGTCTCTTGGGGCTTGTCTCCTCAACATGAAAGTGGGGACAACAGCCCCCGCACTCATTCCCCTGGTGTGTCTAAGGCTCTGGATAAGTAAGGAAATATCTAGAACTGTGATGGGCAGATTTCAGCCCTGGGGCAGGAGGGGGGGCAGCCTAGGAAGGGACAAGGGGCTGCTTCCCCACCCCCCTCTGCAGCTCTGAAGCCCAGCTCTGCCTCCTACCACCGGGGCTCAGAAGCATGTTCTCTGCCAGGTCCTGCAGGCCTGAGGGGTCCGTCCCCCAGGTCCAAAATCTAGCTCAGCAGATACCAAATGACCTGCATTTCCATAGCAACCACTGATGGAACCGCCCCTACCTGATGACCTCCTGTCCCCGGAGGCTGGAGTTCAGAACTCAGGAGAGGGCCTGGCAGGCCCCAGGTCAGGCATTCTGGGCACCAGGGAGCCCAGAAGGAACAGAGATTGGAACACCCTGCAGAGTTGTACCCTGAGCAAGAAGCACTCAAATAAAGGTGTGTGATGTTACAGTTTGTGGCCTCTGTGGCAGTGAGCGTCACCACGAAGGGGAGGCACTGTGTCCCCATGTGCGGGTGGATCCACCACCCTGAGGAAGGAGCCAGCAGGAAGGGTCTCAAAATGTCCCAGGGCATTTTCTGGACATGGGAATGGTCGGACCTTGTTTTGTGACTCAGGGCTTGCTATCCCAAGTATGTAACTATAGAAACAGACACACCTTCTCTGGAACCCTGCTTGCTCCGACACCTGCACAGCCCCCACATCCCCTCTCCCAGCTTTTCCTCCATCCCCCACCGCTGTGTCTTTATTGCTAAGTCTGTCTTGTTTCCCCCGGGACAGTGGTGGGTGGTGCCAGCAGTGTGCTCTCCATGAGGGTTCACAGTTTTTTATTAGTCACATCGGCCTCGCTTGGGAGCCAGGGACACCCCACCTTCGACAGAGGAAGGGTCTGGAGTCTATATTCACACTTAGAACCTGTCCACTTGACAACCACCTCTCCTCCCCGACCCACCCTCCACCCAGGGGCTCCAGGCTTGGCAGGGGGTGAATCAGTCCTCCTTCCCCAGACCCCTAAAGGCCTGGACTCTATCTGCAACCCAGCTTCCAAAGTCCCTGAAAAACTGAGTTGAACACCAGGGATGTTTCAATGCCAGCAAGGCCCTCCCTGGAGGCCTCTCAGGACAGTGGTCCTCTCTGGCCTGTTCCAGCCTGCCATACCCCGCCCTAGGAGTGCCCACAGTCAGCCCTGGGTGCCCCCAGATGCTTCTCACATCCTCCCGAGGCAGGCATAACGCTCCTAAGAGGGTGTCTCTGGGGTTCTTCTCTTTATTGGGCCCAGAAGCAGCAGAGATGGTGTCACCTAGGAGGGTCCAGATCTTCATTAAGGGCTGTTGGAGCCTGGTCACCCCCGATGGGAAGTTACAAATCCAGGCTCCTTGGAAGCTTGGGGCAAGACAGAGGGCTCGATGCTGCCACCTGGTGGCTGCCCACGGCTGGCACCTACCACACCACCCTCGGGGGGCTCAGAGGCCCCATTGAGGGGCCAAAAGGACGGCCAGTGGGGAATAAACAAACGTGGGAAATGACTTCTGGACCCCCTCTTTCTGCTTCTTCCAATATAATCCTGGGTTTCCCAGGACAAAGAGAACGGGCACCCCGGTGCCCAGCATGTCAGGCACAGAATCCTAGGAGGCAGAGGTTGATTAAGGCTCCTGGATTCCTGCTCCTGGCCACCTTCTCCTACAGTACAGGACAGAAAGCAGGCCAGGACACCCCCCCCCTTTCTCTGCTTGTCTCCATCTCAGAGGGGCTTCTCTCCTATCCTCAAGCTTGGTCCCAGGACATGCCACCAACCCTCGACACCAGTGGACTCCTCTGCGTCACTGAAGGAGCCAGAGCTTCCTCTCCCAGCCCCCAACGGCTCCTCCACAGTTGGCCCCTGGGACCGGCTCAGCCAGACGCCTCATGGGCTATCAGGCAGGGGGCGCTCAGGACACTCTTCTCTGGCCTCAGGGCACAGGATCCTTCCCTTGGGCTGCCCTCCCCAATCTCCTCCAGGACCCCGAGGTGCAGGGCGGCTAACTCCCTGTGGAGGGGCCCCCTGCTCCGTGGGCATCTCTTCAGACCCTCCCCACTGCCACAGCCCACAGCCCAGCTGGGGAAGGGCTCAGGAAGACCCGTGGGACGGCGGGGAGGTGAGGGCTGGTGGGACCCCATTGGGTATGGGTTGGTGGGAGCAGAAGGCAGAGCTAGTCATGGGCCTTGTCTCCAGGGAGGTCCTCCTCAGTGGGGGGCTCCGACTGGCAGCGGAAATGGTCGTTCCAGATCTTCAGGAAGGTGACCCGGAACTTCTGGATGCGGAAGGCATAGACGATGGGGTTCATGGCTGAGTTGCCGTGAGTAAGGAAGATGGCGACGTAGATGAGGATGCTGGGCTTGTGGCAGCTGGGGCAGAAGAGGGTGATGCAGTTCAGGATGTGCAGGGGCAGCCAGCTGAGGGCAAAGAGGAAGAGGATGAGGGCCAGGGACTTGGCGATCTTCAGCTCCTTCCCATAGTACTTCTGCGGGTCGCCGGAGGAGGCGGACACTTTCTTGCTGAGTTGCTTGCGGATCAGGTAGAAGACCTCCAGGTAGATGAGGACCATGAGGAGCAGCGGAGGCAGCACCCAGACGAAGAAGTTGAAGTAGACCATGTACTCCATGCTAATGACCTTCTCAAACTCGCACTTGATCACGGGCTCCCCCACACTGCCGTTGGCCACCCAGGCCCGCTCCACCTCCTGCAGGTTGTTCCAGCCGAACAAGGGTGTCAGGCCAACCACCAGGGAGAGAAGCCAGCAGCCAGCAATGGCCACTGCTGCCCTCCGTGGGGTCACCACCGTCTTGTACCTGTGGGAGAGGAGGGAAGGGTATGAGGAACTGCTTCCTAGCTGCCATGAAGATCCCTCTGAGACTCATCCAGCCCCTGGGGGGGTGGGGGGGCTCCTACAGGAGGGTCCAGAGAAAGTGGAAAGGGATGGATCTTTTGCCCAAGGGCCGAGTCTTCGGAATCTAAAATTCAGGGCAAAGTTGGCAACGCACTGGCTTGTTTCTCCTGCAGAAGGAGGGAATTCTGATTAATGATCAAAAAAAAAATAACAAAGGACCTCTTTTAGGAGTTCTAAGGGAATGACCCAATAAACAGGACCACTACAGATCATGATAGGAGCCTTAAAGGATACGAACAGGATGATGACAAGGGACAGTGCTTTCCAACCTTTCTCACCTTGTGACACACAGAGCATGAAAAACATCAGGATGATATGTGGAGACATGGTCCAGAGGTGATGGCCTGTCCCCAACCCAATACCGAGGGTAGGGTTTGAATATCTTGGGGGCTCCCCACTTGCCTCTAAACCATCCCAACCAGCAGCCAGTCATCATGTCATCTGCCCACAAACTGGCCTTGGAACAAGTGCCAAGGGCTGGGGCCCGCCCAGCTCTGTGCCGAGGCTGCCGGAGCAGCAGCAGCAGCTTGCCCAGTTGTTATTTTCCAGTGCAGCATCTGAGAGGGATGGAGTGCCCTCCTAAGCACGTAAACAGCTCCTGAAATCTGGGGTAGGAGGGGGACCTCTGATTGTTTCTTTCTGTCCCCTGTCTATGGAATCTGCAGCTCTTGCCTTCTCAGGACGATTGCCCCCTCACCCTGGGCAATGATTCTTCTAGACCTCTTACTATGTGCCGAAGCCCTCCTGCTCTGTGCAGGCTATGGGGATGGGAAGGGGGACCATTAGGAGAGCAGGAGAAGCCAGATGCCTCCTCCCTGTCCCACGTAGAAAATACACACTAAAAGGGACTGTTGGGACCTCATCTGATCTCTGCATCATTCCAGTGGAGAAACTGAGGACCCCAGATGACTCCAACAGCTTTGCAGCACTGCCCCTTCCCTACTCTGTGATCCTAGGATCCTTGTGTCCCCAAACCATTCAGGGGTCTTGGCTGGTCTTGGCAATTGTGCCAAACTCTCTTGCAGTAAGGGAATCCCATTCCCTCCTCCTTGAATCCTCAGCAGAATGGCGAGGCCTATGGCAGATGCTGGATCAGAAGTCCCAAATATGTGGGCTTCTAGTCTACCCAAGTCTGCAGTGTGCTACCTCAATTCCTCCTTTGTACAATAAGTCCTACTTCAGAGGGAGGGGATGAAATGAGATACTCTATGTGCAAATGTCTGTAAACATCTTGCCAATATCCTTAGCCTGAGTTCTTACCCCTCCAAGCTCCTAGACAAACACGCACATGAAAAACTCCAGTGTCTCTAGATGCTCAGCAAGCCCAGCCTAAGGACCGCAAAACGTCTTACTCAGGCCTGGCTCCCGATGGTCTCACTGTCCCCTGCATGTCCTCTCAGGGGCAGTGAAAGAAGTTCTAAGCATGAGTCTCTGAGCAAAGATCAAAGGAACAGGGATCATTCTGTGGGAAAAATTGTCTTGTCTGTCCCCCCCCCCACCCCCCCGTAGAGTGTAGGGCCACATCCCCAGGGTGAGCCTTTGCAAGAGTGAGGCCAGAGGTGCTGTCCCGTTTACATCTATGGTTTACATCACGTTTATTGTTTATGCAGCCCTTTAACAGTCACGGCTCAGGTGAGCCCAGGAACCAGCCTGCCACGAGCCCAGCAGATAATGGATCCGGTGGAACAGATTAAAAGCTCCACTCACCCGGGGCTCCTGACTCCAAGCCCAGCTTCCTCCAGGGTCCAGGCTGATTGTGGGTCATTTTGATCCATAAGATGGACAGATTCAGAATATTCCTTGCCTAAGAGGTTTAAAATGAGAACCACTGGACCCTGTTGAAAGTAGATACCACCGAGAGACAGAGGGTAGGCCCAGTGACCTCAATGATGACCTACTGAAAGAGGGGAGGAGTACATGGACAGTATCCCAGATTGGGGGAGGGAAGCGACCACTTCTGGCTGGAGAGGTGCACCCCCATCCCCCACCCTCCCCGACTGCTCAGAGCCCCCAGGGTTAAAGCTTTCCTGGGGCTCCTCCAAAACCAGGTCCCAGCCGACCCTGTGCACAGGGTATCAGTTCTCATCTGTTTTTCTTGCTATTTTCTCCTTGGTGGGAAAGGCTGAGCTCAGGACCTTGACTTCAGTAGGGCAGGTTCTCACGGGGGCTGCCTCCCAGGATCGGGGGAGACACTCACCTCTCCTTACATGTGGGAAAGGGAAGCAGAAGCATCCATGAGGTGGGGGTGGGTGTGGAAGTGACTCCAATACTTGGGGATATCCCTTCCCAGTGAGGCCCAAGTCTTCCCCATCCCAGGTACTGTGCTAGGAACCAACCAGAGAGAGGGCCACCCCAGGAGGGCTCAATCTCAGACCATAGAGACAGGAAAACACCAAGTGGGCCAATCCTCAGGCCAGCAGGGCAGACAGCTCCTTAAAGCTATGACAGAAAGATACAGGTGTCTTCCTCGAGATGCAGAGTCCCACCATTACAAAATGTCCCTTTAGGGTAAGACTTGCCTTCTCCAGGCATATTTTAAAAAGCCAAGATAACACCATAGGAAATTAGTGAATATCTTCTTATTGGTGAGGGTAACATGAAAAGTTGGGTCCCTGGAGCAATAGGGTTGCAAAGACCCCAAGTAGGAAAAGGACCACTGAGAAAGGAAGTGGAAGGAAGCTTACTGTTGAAACTCTCCATGATGAGATCTCTAGATCTGTGTTTTAATGGGACAGGGCAGAAGTCACTGCTTCTTCCCTGGGCTCTGGCCAGGCTGCCATGAGAGGAGGGAGATTTTGAGGCTAAGTGATGGAGATGGGGGGTGCTGAAAGGCAATAGTTAGCTGGTAGGTATCAATAACATGCTGATGACAGAGAACGTTCCTTGCTGCCTTCCATATGCTGGGCGGGGACCATGTAGACACGATTTCACAGATTCTTCAGCACAGCCCAGAACAGCAGCTGAGACTCAGAGGGATGGGGAAGTGTGATCAAGGCTACTCCATCGGGAAGAAGCAGAGATGGGATTTCTAAGACTGAGGCGTGTCCATGTCCAAAACTCATACTGAGCCAGCTCTGCCTCTCTGGAAGATGGAAGATGAGGGAGGTGTGCACTGTGGAGGGAGCCATGGTGAGGGTGGGAAGGCAAACCTGGCCTGCTGCAGGGAACCTCCTGGACCAAGTAGTTCTGAGGATGCCACCATACCCTGCTCTGGAGCCTCCTCCTCCCAAGGCCATCAGGCACACTTCCTGCCCAGGTGTTCAGCCACCTGTTCTATTCCCACTGGGGCAACCAGGCAGTTTGGGCTCTCTCCCTTTCAATCATTAAACTGATACTCCTTAAACACCTTTCAGGCCCAGGAACTCGGCGCTAGGGTTTGGGAATACAGGAGAGAACAGGTTCTCAAAAAAGTACCATTCTGAAGGCAGAGAGACAGACAATAGACATGCAAACAGACGTACAGAACATTCCAGAGTGAAAAGATCTATCAAGGGGCTCCTCAAGGCACTGAGAGAGGAAGTGACAGGCAGAGTGTGCCGCCAACTTGGGCTGGGTGAGCCAGCCCTCCTCGCTGAGGAGAAGACAAGAGCTAAATGATCATCAGTGAGCAGCCAGGCAGAGAGCCGGGGCAGGGCCTTCCAGACGTTCCCGCCAGGTGAAGGTGCTGAGGAAGGAAGAGAGGGCTGGTGGGGACAAGGCCCAGGGGTGAGGGCAAGACAGAGGCTGTCTCAGCCAGAGACCTGGGCAGGGATGGTCACTGAGGACCACAGAAAAGGTTCTGAGTGCAGGAGAAAGCTGTTTTCAGCAAAGGAGGGATATAATCTAATTTCTGCTAATTTCATGGGTCCAGGCTCCAGGAACAACACATGGTGCCACATGGAGAATGTGTGGTAGCCGGGAATGAGAGGAAGGCCATTTTAGCCACCCAGGCAGGAGACGAGGGCCAGGAGCCCCAGCGGGCACAACGGACAGCGGGGAGAAGGGTGTGGCTTCGGAACATATTTGGGATCAGGAGAAATAAGACTTGCTTTGAGTGTGAACGCCTAAGAGAGGAAAGAACCAAGTAGTCTGGGGTTTTTATCCTGACCACTAAGCAAGTCTCTCTGCCCTCGACCCCTTGTGTGGAACCCCATTCCTCTCCCGGGGGACACACACTGTCCACGCAGACACTCCTGTGTGTGCCTACGGGGGGCACTCTCTCCGCTCGGGACCTTGGCACCTCCTGCTCATCTCCTAGGGTGTCTGGGAGGCTAGTTCTCCCCTCATTCAGGTCTCAGCACAGATGCCACCTCCTCAGAGATCCCAGACCACCCTGTAAAACTGGTCCCCATCACCCCGTGGCTTCATGCCATGTTTAATTTTCCTGATAGAGATGATCTCACTTTCTGGCTCGCTATATGTGTATTGATGCATTTGTATCTGTTTCTCTCCACTAGAGTGTAAAAGCTCAATTAGGATAGAGCTTTTATTTTGCATAATCAACTCAGCATCCCAGTAGCTATTTGTTGAATGAATAAATACTTGTAAAAATGGATTAATGAATGCAAACATCCCTTTATTCAGAAATGATTGACTGAGGCTCTGCCACGTGATACAGCTCAGAGAGTCAGAGATAAGGACTAAATGATAGCTGCTCAATTGGAGATGGTCAGCCAGACGGGCATGGTCTTGACCCCGGAGGCAATTACAGTGTGCTGGATAAGGACCCTAGTTCCCTGGCTCATTCCCCACTGAGCTGGGAGCTGCAGGGGATCTCATGCTGAATCAAATAACTCCTGGTCCCCTGCTTAGGTCCTGTGACCTACGGCTGCAGTGATGAGGACCTCTGATGAGAGATATATGCAAGTGCCAGCAGTCTAGCAGCCAGCCACCAACATGTTACAGCAGCTGTGAGCCCCAGCATATTGAGAGACCAGCAGAGGCTCCCCAGTCTTCCAGCCTGCAGCCCAGAGAAGCCACATCTCTGTGTCCTGCTAGATCCCAGCAAACAATGAGACCGCCCCAGCTCCTCATTGGTCCTTTGCCTCATGAATAGTCCCCTTTCATGAATGAGGTCACTTCCATTTGGAGGTCCAACTGTGCACAGAGGGGTGGCCTCTCCCTGTCTATAGCCTCAGAGGAGGGCTCTTCCTGGACACCACTGGGGACTGATTTTTAGGCTGACTCTGAGAACATGAGCAATAAGCTTCCTTAGAACAGGAAAAGTTCACAGGACATCAGATGATGAATGTACCACAGGACCCAGGCTGGTGAAGAGGTATTTGATTGGGAAAAGAGGAGGGTGCCGTGGGAAAGGGTGGGCATGGAGGCCTGAATGAGCGGAGCCACTGTGTCGCTACTTGAACAAGACTGGAACACGCTGGTCCTGAAGCTTTCCTTCCTAGCTCTGCCCTGCACTATATCACGGAAGGGCTGACCCCTGCAGGTGCACTTCCCAAGCCCCTGGGTCAGCTGAGTCCGTGGGAAACACTGAAGCACTAGAGGAACTGGGAGGGACCTCTCATTGACTTGACCTCCCACCAGACAGGCCCACCATGGGTCCAGGCTCCAGGAACAACCCGCCTCCTTTGGTCCTTCAGCCCAGGGGCAGATTCCTGTTGGGGTCAGGCTCCACGGAACCTCCCTGCCCAAATTGGTGTCTCAGCTGCTCCATCCTCTGCAACCAGTTCCTGGCATCAAAGTTGTGAGCACCTAAAATGATTTCTGTGTTCCTTGTTCACTCCCTGGAAGTTCAGGAGTGAAGTCACAGCAGGAAGAACTGAGCTCAGGTGTCCCAAAGACCTCGCTGCCAGATCTGTGGGTGAGCTGTGAGCAAGGTGACCAGGCCCCTAGATGCAGAGGAGAGAAATGGTACAGTGGGTGTGTGAAGGAGACGGTATGTTAACCTGCCCCATCGGCTGCTGAAACCAGGCTGGGGTGATAGCCCCTGATTGCTACCATCTGCTCCTCACCCAGGTCCTGGGCGGGGCAGAGGGTCCTGATCTTCCCGCAGTCCTGCCGTCAGTCCTGCACAGGCCAGAGCCTCCATCTTCCCTTCCCTCGCCCTTGGCTGAGAGGAGGCAGCGGTATTGGTCCCCCTCCTTCCTGCCTCTCTTCTTATCAAGGATCTAGCCACTTGAAACTGGAAACTTGGATCTCAAGGCCAGGGAAGTAAGGCTTTCAGACTATTAAACTACTTCCTGCAGAGAAATTCTTCCTCCCAAAGGAGAACAGGAAACCAGATACAATCAAAGGCGCTCGGCACACTCCAGGGGCCAAATGTTTAATAGTAACGTTGCCCAGGGGAGTCTGGCTCAGGGGCCCAGGGCCGGGGGCAGGATGTCTGGGGCCTAAGAACCCTGCTCGCTCCTGACCCTGTGACGTCATCCGTCATCTCGAGCATCGGTGTCCACTGATCCCTCAAAGAGGGGTCAGGCCAACATGGCCAGGGCAAGCCCACGGGGCCACAGAGAGGAGGGGTGCGTTCTGAGCCACTTGAAAGAAATGAGCTGAATAAACTGATTAGGTCGTTAGTGTAATGGGCCTTGGAAAGAGCTCCTGGTCACTTGCTGAGGGTACACAACCCCACAGCCTGGTGGGAAATACAATTAAGTTTATGTACATGATGCCAAAATGGCCTGTTTTCTGAGGAACCTCCTGTGTCCTCCCTCCTTCCCATTCAGAGCCCCTCTCTGGGTGCTGAGAGTACAAAGAAGAAACAGAGCCCCGGCCCTAAAGGAACTCTGGGTCTGTGGGGGAGGCCTAGCCTGACATGCGAGTGACATATGAGGTGACACGTTTCCAGCAGCCACTAGCAAACCCCAGACTCCATGCCCACACAGCAAGTCCTGAGTTCTGCCGCAAAACCTTGGGGTGAAGCACCTCTCCTCTCCAGGTGTGCCCTGCCACCCCACAAAAACAGGTTTGGGCTTGCTGAGTGGTTCCGATTCAGAGGCGGCCACCAGGGACAGGGTGTAGGGAAAGGGACCTCAAAGGGGAAGACACATTTTCCAGGTATAATAGCTTATGACCCCCTTCCTTTCCCCTGGTCTAGAACATACCAGAATGTTCCAGGATGGCACCGTCAAGAGAGAACCCTAGGTGATGCTGAGATGCAACCACCTCCTTCCCCAAGGCCAGGTACAGTCCCCACATCCTGGTGGGGGTGGTCCTTGAAGAGGAGGGTGTCTGACCTGCTCAGTAAATTCAAGAATTGGACCCAGACTTCAGCACTGCGGGCCTCCAGCTCTCAGGATGTGGCTGGGAAGGAGAAAGAATCAAGGCCAAATGGCTTCACCTGCCACGGGGACCGGTTTCTGACTCATCTAGTGGCTGGAAAAAAACCATCTCATCTGCACACGGCCTTAGTGACCTGTGAGCAGCTAGTGCAGCGAGGTCTCTCTAGGATGACCACGCTGGTGAGAAGGGCAAAATTCCTTTTCCAGCACAGTGGAAAGGCCTGTCACGGTGGGGGAGGGAGTGGGCCGGGTCGTTTGGCTTCCCAGAGGCCTCTCTGGCTTTGGCTGAGTACAGTCTCTTACAAGAGGCAGCAAAGAATCCTGGAACCCAGATGGCACATGGGGAGACCAGGGCAGGAAGGAACTAAAGAGGCAGAATTCTCCCAGCTCACAAAGCAGAGGGGGTCCATTGCTGCCAAAGTTAGGACACCCAAATGAGGGCAATCCTACCGTGGGATACCTCAATGTGGCAGGAGTCAGGAGTCAGGATACTTTCTTTTTTTCTTTTTTCTTTTTCTTTTCTTTTCTTTTTCTTTTTTTTTTTTTTTTTTTTTTTTTTTTTGGTACTGGGGATTGAACCCAGGGCCACTTAACCACTGAGCCACATCCCCAGCCCTTTTTTTTTTTTTTAATGTTTTACTTTGAGACAGGGTCTCACTAAGTTGCTTGGGGCATCGCTAAAGCGCTGAGGCTGGCTTTGAACTTGCCAGCCTCAGCCTCCCAAGCTGCTGGGGTTACAGATGTGCACCAATATGAGCCCAGCTGGGAGACACTTTCTGATCCAGGCGCTGCCAGCAGTGAGCTGGCCTTGGGCGAGACCCTTCCCATTTGGGGTCATCTGCCTGGGCTTTGTCCATCTGCAGGATGAGGGATCGGAGGGGACATTTTCCTGGTTCTGGCAGGTCACCTTTCCTTATCCTGGGATGTGTGGGCCCTCCTCCAGGGAGGGCTGAGCTCAGCACAGGCAGAGGGAGGACCACAGAGAAACTCCCCTCACCACTGTGCAGCTTGGGGCTGCTCCCAGGAGGCAGGTGCTCCATGGATCCAGGGATCCCATGCTCTCTGGAATGCGTGTCCCACCTGAGGAAGATGGGGAGCAAGATGGAAAGAAAAGAGAACTGGACATCTGTTGAACGAACAAAGGAAAAGACGAACGAATGAATGAAGTGTGCTGTGGAGGAAGCTTCAAGCGCACACCAAGGCTCCCCCCATTAACAGCTGTGGCCTTGGTCCTGGAATGAGTCTCCCTGCCTGGGCTTTGTTCGGGGGCACACTGGGAAAAGTAGAGGGGGAGGGGCATTGCTAGTTTACCCAGGCGCTCAGCAAATAGCGCCAGGGACCCAGGTTATTACAACAGAAGGGCGCCTCCGATTGATTCTCTGGGAAACACTGTCAGCTCTTAAAGAGACACCAAACGGGTTACAGGACATAGATAAACAAAAATGACTTGTGCTGCACCTTGGAAGGCCAGTCTCGGGGGGCTTTCGTTTCTGTTTTGCAGCCGGGTCTTCCACCCAGCTGGCGATGGCTTCAGTCAGTTCCCTGATCTGTCTTACTGAAGACCAGGGTGGCAGCGGGTGGAGGTTTGAGAACTTACTCAGCACAGCACTGGGACCCCCGCCCCCCACGATGGCGTCCCAAAGAAGCCAAACCTGCTGGGAATCTCTCTTGTGCAGTGGCCAGCATGGAGGATGGAGGTGGGGGGCAGACTCAGGGGAAGCCAGGTCCTTCCCCCACCTCCCCCCTGAGCATCTGGAGGCCCTTTCCCACCACGGGACTGTAACCCACCCACTCCCAGCAGTCAGTCCAGGGGGGTGGAGGCCCTGGGAGGAAGGGCTGCTCTACTGTGAGGAGGCGACTGCTCTCGCAGGACTTGTTTCTTTCTCTGTTCTCACTGCCCTGGGCTGTCAGGCTCCCTAAAGCTCACAGCATCTAGCCCTCTGTTCCGGAAAAAATTTGACAGATGGCAGGATGTGGGAGGAGGACAGAAAGGACAGAGAGAGCTCTCCACCTTGGAAATCATTCCAAAGAAGGAATCCACACCCATCCTCGGATCTCCAATCCGGACCTTATACTTCTACATTGGAAAGTCCTTCCCAGAGTCTAAATCCAGTCCCTTCTGCTGCATCTGAACCCAAGGAGAGACCAGTTCTGGGACATGGAAAAAGTACAGTCTTATTCTCCCAGCTTCTGGCCGTTCTCCCCAACTTGCCGCCAGGTCAGTGGGGTTCAAAACTCAAATAATAGCAGTTGGGGGCTGGGGGCATAGTCCATATGAGAACCCTTGCCTAGCATGGGCAAACCCCTGGGTTCCACCCCTAACACTGCAAACAAACCAACAGCCCCTGAACCCTGGTCCCCAGCAATTTCTGATTGTTTTTTCCTTGTGAAGTCCTCCAGATACTTTCTCTACCTTGTGTCCCATGCACACTTAACCAGCCCCACAAGGGACAGGCATTTACATGAAGCCCAGGCTAGTCCCAATCCAGAAACCAGCCCTTCCCGGCCAGCAGCCACCCAGGGCGAGCACACGGAAGCATGCAGCAGTGGCCTTGGGCCCCACCAGCCACTGCATCTTCTCAGGCCCCGCCCCCAGCTCCAGGGGTGGAGGGGCCCAGATGCACAGATGCAGCAACAGGTGGGGGGAGACGCCCAGGCTCACCCAGGTGGATGCAGGCAAGATGCAGGACCCCCTTCCCAGGGCAGCCGGCAGCAGGAGGTGGCACAGTAGAGCCCTGGACTGTGGAGGGGACCAACTCCTTCCTCCTCCCAACACCAGACAATCAGAAAAAAATGCTGTTTCCCTCCCTGAGGGCACAGCTGCCAATACCTCAGGACAAGGACAAAGCCCAGTTCAGTGTCATCTTCTTAGCACTCCCACCGAGCCTGGTGCACAGTAAGCACCCGATAATATTTGGGGAAGGAAACAACCATATAAAATGTTCAAGCAGGATCAAAGAGGCAGAAAAAGAGGAGGAGAAAAGAAAGAACAAGCACCACGAATCAAAATCAGTTACAAACATGGCAGACAAGCCAACTATATCAACAATCCCTTTCCATGTGCATAAGGTAGGAGGGAGGGCAAGGGGAAGCCGGTCTGAGGCTTCTCCTTCATCTGAACAATATCCCTCTCATCAGGTAGAGGAGCCCCAGCCCAGCCCTCACAGATGAGGGACCTGCTATAGAATTCTAGAGAGTTCCATTTGAGATCCTGCCCTTTTGCCCAGCCCCAGGATCTCAAGCCATTTTATCTGGCAGTTCTAGCAAGAATCGAACCACACTTCTTCCTGCTGCAGGACCAGTCCCTCTCCTCATTGCCAGGGTGGGTGGTTCCATAGGGAGCAGCCTACCCGCCACCTCTTCCTTCTCCTCCTCGTCCTTCTCCTCCTCCTTTCCTTTCTCGGAGGTGCCCTGTCATTTGAACTGAGAGAATGGAGGCGCGTGGTAGCTGCTGGCAGTATCCCAGAGCAGGGGCCTGGCAGGGCAATTTCTCTAAGGGCTGATCAATAAATTCATTTTCAGGCACTTCTTCCACTTCTGCAAGGCTCCATAAATCACACCCACCTGCCGCGACCCTGGATGGGGGAAATCTCACATTATGATGTGCGTGGGGGAGGAGGAAGCTTATTAAATCAGAGCTTTTTTTTTTCCATCCACCATTCACGAAAACTTCAAAGTGTCGTGCTCAGAGCTGGAAAAAGAAAACGCGGACAGCCAGCAGTAATGGGCCTTGGGGGACTCAAGCAGGACACGCGCCACAGCCACGGGAGGAGGGCGGACACGTGAACAGTGGCAGCAGGGGACACAGGCCGAGGCTACCCTCCCCAGCGGATACAAACCCCACAATCTGGGCCATTTGGAAGGCCCCAGCTTTCAAGTCGCACAAAGATCTGACCTTCCACGCTTCTCTCACCCGTCCCCATCCTATGTGGCTGGCACCCACGGTCTCCAACACGGCACACTGGTGGGCCAGGGAGGCACGGCTCAGGGCAACAAAATACTGCCACCGGCTTTTGACAGGCAGAGATGGCCTGGGAGTGACTCACACTGACGTGTCTGCAAATCACATCGCCTCTGAGAATCTCAGTTTCCTCAGCTGTAGAGCTGCTCTGGGCCCCACCCACCTCCCAGTGATTCCACGGGGACCACTGGCCGTGGCTCTTACACAGTCTCCCCTCCACTCTTCACCACCATCCTGGGACGAAGGTCTCCATCTCCTCTGCACAGAGGTACCTGGGGCCTTGCCCAAGCGCAGGCACCTAGGGGCTGGAGTTGAAGCCCAGCAACTGCAGCCCAGGCCAACCTCCTGTTGTGTTTTTTAGCTTGTCTCATGACCTTTATTTTATTTTAGTTTTATTGACAATGATTGTATATGGCTATGGGGTGTTCAGTGAGATAGATATATATATATATATATATATATATATATATATATATATTTTTTTTTTTTTTTTTTTTTTTTTTTTTTTAAAGAACCAGGGATTGAACTCAGGGGCGCTCAACCACTGAGCCACATCCCCAGCCCTATTTTGTATTTTATTTAGAGACAGGGTCTCACTGAGTCACTTAGCACCTCACTTTTGCTGAGGCTGGCTTTGAACTTGCGATCCTCCTGCCTCAGCCTCCCAAGCTGCTGGGATTATGCCACGGCATCCATCGAGTGATCTTTGATATATGAATGCATTCTGCAACAAGCAAGTCTCTGCATTTGAAGCTGTTCAAGTGAATCCTAAAGCAGGGGCTTTGTGTTCATGCATTGATGTTCCCAAGGGGCTGTGAGGAAGCCGAGGGTCCACTCCCCACTGTCCTTTACGGCCTGAGTTTCCCAAACTCTAGTGTCTATATGAATCACCTTGGGTCCTTTAAAAATTCAGATTATGAGTCAACAAGCCTAGGAAGGGGTGGGGCTGGGATTCTGCAATTCCAGCAAGCTCCCAGGAAATGCCAAGGCTGCTCGTCCTTGACCACACACACACAGAGTAGCCAGATCCAGTGGCACACAGCCCAATATCTGCACAAAAGTAGCTCTCTCCACCCTTGTTTGGGGAGGAGGGTGAAGGGGGAAGCCCAGAAAAACAAAGGCATTGTCCCGGATCGTGCAGGAAACAGGAACACAACAGAGTCCCGCAGCGTCCATCACACATCCATCCATGTGACCTACTGCCCCAATGGAGAAACACCTCCCTGGAGCCCCCGTCCATCGAGGGCTACTGAACCAGGGTCAGTCAGGTGAATTTGGGGTCACACGAAATGACCACGCAGACACGGGATACCTTTTTCTGGGCATTAGGATGGCTTTCCCGGCTCCTGGCCTCAAGGTCCCACAAAGATGAGGGGGGGGTAAGAGAAAAATGAGAGGCTGGCAAGAGAGGGGGCACGTTCTGAGGCTCGGCTTTTATTTCCGGGGGGAGCTAATCCATGGAACATTCTATCCATAAAAGAGCAAAAGGGTAGGATTACAAGAAACAGGTGGGTATAATTCAATGCCATCTGGTGACGCCCACTCCCAGGGCTGCACCTTTCCTATCCGAGCTTAGGTCAAGTCCACTTTCGTTGCAATGGGTGCAATACCAGCCCAGGACCTTTTTACTCAGGACTTAAAGGTGTGTGCATAGCTCCTGTTCAGGGCAACCCCCGACACCTCCCCACATGGGGAGAGAGAGTCTGGGAGCTGGGCAGCAGAAGAGAGAGGGCTAAGAGGCTGCCCCCCCAGCTCTACAGTGCATATCTCAGTACCCCTGGCAAAGCACTACCAAACCATGCTCCTGCTGGAGGCCCCATCAGCTGGCAAGGTGAGGAGGGCAGGTTGTGTTCTCCCCATTTCACAGGCGGGAAAATTGAGGCCCAAGGCTGTGGCTTGTCTGGTTGTGTTTGAGCTAAGACTGAGCCCAGTCTCCCTCCTGTGGACATAGTGTCCCTGAGACCCGTGCTGCACCACCCCCAAGACCCTGCTGGGCTTCCCCTTCTGCCCACCTCCACCACTCAGCTCCGTGGGCCTCGTGGAATTATTTCTTCTGTGTGAGGCTAGCAACACCTCCTGATTTAGCTTCTCCTGCACCTGTGACTGAGGCAGCTGTGTAAATGAGCACAAGCAGGCTCTACAGCTAGAAAGAAAGTAGGCAGGGCCTAAAAGAAACCAGGCAGCAGGCCAGGCCAGACTTCTTAGAAATCTCAGCCTTCTTTGGGTGCACCAATTTCTCTTGCTATCTGCAAGATTTTGTATTATTTTACTTTTGGCCTAGAAGATCCCTAAGGACAGGGGCTATGGTTCTCCACAATCTGGAAAGCCCTGCGGACAGTGGCCTAGCACAAATAGCATCCACCTGGTTATGTGGCAGGGACACATTCAAATCTCAGTTTGGCTACTTACTAATGGGTAATGACTTTGAAATTACCTTATATCCCTGGTTCTCTATGGCTATATTTTTAATGGGGTGTTGACACCAGGCTTGCAGGACTAAGTAAAATTAGATATGCTACCAAAGAGGTCACCCAACACTGCAGCTGACATCAAGGAGCTACTCAACACACTAGTACTCCCTCTTCCACAAGACCATAAGGCTTCCTTCCTAGAGACCTGCTGGTGCCAGCCTCAGGACCCCCAGATTTGCTGGAAGCAGCAACCTGCTTGAAGGGAGCAGTTGCTGGAAGGGAGGTGTCCACCTGATATTTCGGAGGCAGGTGCCCCAGGCACTGTACCCAGAACAGTGGCAGATCACAATGTCATCTATACCCAGGGCTTTCTGCACCTCCTGGCCCTACCAAAGTCACTTCCCCAAGGCCAGCCTACCAATGGCAGGCTTGGCGTGCTGGATCAGGAACTCCCAAAGCCACACCGTCCACCCCAACCACAAGAGAGACAGACATACACCTGCACGCCACCACCCAGCCATCCCCCTCCCTCCCACTGAACAGCAGGAAGAGGAAGGAACGAGCTCCGTGGTACTGGAGGGAGATGATGGGTTACACTCTGTTCTCACACACATTTCTCTCCATGATCCCATGAAGCAGATGTCTTCGGTTCCTTGGGCAGATGTGGAAACTGAGGCTCCAAAAGAATGATCGAGTGATGGCGGAGCCAGGATCAGGGGACGAGCTCAGCCAGCCCGAATCCACAGCCCATGTGTTGCCCCCGCCCCCAGATGCACTGCGCCTCCCTCCCTCTGTCAGACCCTGCGTGTCCCCATCATTGGATTCTGGCCAGCATCCACCCAGAGAAGTCAGCCTGTTTACTGATGAGGATGCAGGTCCAGAGAAGGAGAGGTGGCCAGTCCCAGGACCAGATTCAGGCCTCCTGGTTCCCAGTCACAAGTCTCCCTGTACCAAGGAGAGAAGTGACCCTCCCCAGTTTGGGTGAGGGCTCCCTGTCTGTGATTCTCCTCACAGGGGTTTCTCTTGATCATTTTTCTTGGGGTCTTGACTGTGGGCTGAGGGCAGATCCAGCCACACGGCGACAGGGCGGTCAGGGGCTAGGGAAGTTCCCCTCCCTGCCCAGCGGACTTCCTCCTCACACCCAGCCCCTACACGGAGGTCCCGGAGCTGCAGGGTCCTTGACAGCATAGTGCCAGCCTGCCCTGGCCACCACGGTGGTGCCCTCCCCACCTCAGCAGTCTCCTGCTCCTGTGTGCAGGTCTCCGGGGCAGGACTGCCCTTCTGTAGGTCCCATGCTCACTGGTTGTGATGGCTCCTCTCCCTGCAGCTGGGAGCCGTCCACAGCTGCCACAGGTGGTAAGCAGCGTGGCACGCGAGGGAAGAGCTTTCTGCTCAAACACCGGCTCCCCTGCCAAGCAGGCAGCGCCATCTGCTTCCGGACCCTCCCTCCTATCTTCCCAGAACAGCTCCTCTGTCTTTCAGGTCTCTCCTCCACTCACATGTCCCCAGTCCTGTGGCCCACATCAGCTCCTGCTGTCCCCTCAGTGCCAGGCCATCAGGCCAGCCCATGGGCAGTGCCTGGGCTGCAGACCGGATTCATACCCCCCACCCCACCCCCAAACACACACACCCCCAGAGCCAGTGCTCAACAGGGAGGCCATTCACCCTTCCTTCCTGTTCCCAGACAACTCTTAGTGGCAGGGATTGGAATTATGCCCATTGTATAAACACAGATCCAAGACCCAAGGAGGTAAGTGATTTACCCAAGGTCGCCCAGCAGGTGTTGAAGTCAAGGCTCAAATACAGGTCCTTTCATTCAATCACGCAGTTATTCATTCGCCAATTCTGGTCAACTTAGCAACGTTACTGTTAGCGAGTTGTTAAACCTCCCTGGGCCTCAGATTTATGTGTGGAAACGGGGATATGTTATACTATTCATATAAAATACTTCTAGTGCCTCTTCATAAAATTGTGCAAGGACTGAAACAAGACCATTCATGCAAGTGTTCTGCATGGGTCCAGCAAGTCCTGGGTGCTGAGAGCCACCCTATATCACTCAGGGATTCACTGAATACCAAACGCACTAAGCAACCGACTGGATTCGGAGATGAATAGCTCACATGGCTCATAGGTCAGCTCAGTTTGAGAGAGGCATGTTTTTTTGTTCGTTTTGTTTTGTTTCTGGTACTGGAGATGGAACCCAGGTGTGCTCTACCCCTGAGCTATATCCCCAGCCCTTTTATTTTACTCTGGGACAGGATCTTGCTAAATTGCCCAGGCTGAGTTTAAACTTGCGATCCTCCTGCCTCAGCCTCTCAAGAGTAGCTGGGATTACAGGCATGCACCACTGTCCCTGGCAGGAAGAGCTGTGTTAAAAAGAAGCACAGGGAGGATTGGGAACTTCAAGACAAACAAGGATGGCTTCCTAGAGGAGGTGCTGTCCAAGCTGAGGGCCGCATGTTCAAGAAGGAGGAGGAATTAGAGTTTTCTCATTCTTCTCAACTCCAAGGCCTGGATAGGCTAAGAAGTGGCTGGCCAGGGGACAGGGAAGTGAGCCTGGATCACAGGTAGAAGGAGGCGTGGGACTGAGCATCCGACTGGCCTGTGTGCCTGCTGTGGCCTCCTGCTAGCACCTGTCAGTCTCCCCTATTAGACTGTGGGCCTGGGCCCTTGAGGACAGGACCGGAGTCATCAGAAGTACTCATGGACTTGGACATGTAAACTGTGTCTCTGTGTCAGGGAGGAGGGTGAGCGCTGGGTGGGACACAAGTAAAGTGGCTTGGCAGGGACTCTTGTCGGGACCCTGGAAATGAGGGAGCAAGTTATGGGGTGGGCAGAGAAGTGGGTGAGCAGACTGAACAGGCGGCCTAGAAGCCTAGAGTTACTCTTTGACATAAAACCAACAGCAGTAGCCCCCTGCACATGCACGTGTGCACTCTCACATACGCTCACGTGGGCCTGTGTGAACACACACCTGGGAGTAGACAGAGGTGGGGGTGATGGTGTGGCTTCATACCTGCACACCCCTCGCTCCCAGACTGCGGTCAGCCCTGGGGGCCGACAGTGCCCTGCACCCTGTCCGCCTTGCTGTATCACAGTCCCTAATGTGGGGGTGGGGCACTGTTGTTTATAGGGGACCATTGGCAGGTGTGTCTGTGGAGCACAGCCAGTCCCCAAATACACCAAATGATTTCCTGCCCAAGACAAGTTAGAGCTGCCAGACCCAAGGGAGCCCTTGCTTCAGCAACCTCAGAGGCCCGCACCCATAGAAGCTGCCCAGGACGAGTTCCTGGGGGCACGAGGCACCGGGGAGGGCAGAGGACCCTCACCACCCTTTGCCTCATACAAACAGTCATCATGGGATGACAGGGGACGGAGAAGCTGAACTGGGGACCAGGAGGCCAGGATCCCCACCCTCTAGCTGGCTGGGTAAGCCTGGGGAGCCCTTTGCCTTCTGTGCTCCAACCTCTAACTCACAAGGACGTGTTCACCGAGTGGCCCTTCGTCACCTGCCCTTGCCCCGTGTGGGCAAATGTGAAGACCCAACTGACTTTCCGACCTGGCCCCATTCTTCCCCTCTACGGCCTCCCTCCTCCAGATGAGCTCTTCTCCTTCCTGCATTAATTAAGACACTTACTAAGTGCCAGCCAGGCATGTGTTAACCACTGGCCCTGGTGAGCAGGACAGTGGGACAGACCCCACCCAGCCTTCTAGTGCACGCAGCCTTGCTTTGACACTGACCTGAACCCAGGGGGATCACAACAGCCACATAACGTTGAGTCACAGAACATCAAATGGTAAATAAAAAATAAGCTTTGCATTATTTAACAATAGTAATGGCCCCTGTACTGAGCGCCTACTATGCACTAGCCCCTGGACATCATCATCTCTAAGCTTCACAGCAGGCCGAGGAAAGGAAGTATTAAGAAACCTATTCTACGGAAGAGGAAATGGAAGCACACAAGTGCTAAGTAACTTATCCGAGAGAACACAGCTCTAAGTGCCTGAAGTAGGATTTTGCTGCAGGTCTGCCTGTCTGGAGAGACTGCTCTTACTCCTCATGTCACTTAGACACCCTCGTAAGACAGGGGGAGGGAGATGCTTTTTCTGGAAGGCAGATCATTAAAAATATCTGAGTACAGGAGTTTTCTTAAACAGACCTTCCTCTCTCCTGTCCCCAGGAGGATCTCTGGGGAGCTACTGGTCCTGCCTGCCAGAGCCCTGGGTTCCCTGGGGACAGAGAAAGGGCTGAGAAGCCGCTCTTGGCCAGGGGTGGGGAGCTGAGAACTGGAAGCCAGGAGGCGGTGAGAGCAGGCGGTGCCCACGCCACTGCTGCCAACTGCACTGCACAGCTCTCTGCTCCACAAGGCAAAGGAGGTGGTTTCTGTGTGAAAGGGCTGCTACAAGGAGGCCGGAGTGACAGGGACACAGCATGTCCCCAGGCCAGGCTTGGGGTCCCCATGCTGCCTGCCATGTCATGAGGATCCTGGACTGGGGCTGGTATTCCAGCTGCCTGCTTAGTGCCAGACCACCCTCTCTGCTGCACTAGCAGAAACTGGGCCACTCAGTGTCCCGTGGCAGCTGTGAGGGGACCCTGATTGCTGGGAGGGACAACCACTGTACAGGGGTCAACACAACCCCTGATGCAGACCCTGGGTTCCAGGGACAGGAGGAAATGAGGCACACTGTCCAGGACTGGGCTACTGAGGATGAGTGGAGGAGTGGGCCCTGGCTGTCCCAGGAGCCACTGTCTCCCAGGCTGATTGGAGCCCCTCAGAGGGCAGGACCCCCAACTCTGCAGTCTCCTTTGTTTGGTGGAGCCCAGAGTCACACATCCCGACCTCTGCCACCCCAGTCTAAGGAAGCCAATGGCCTCCTGAGAAGTGAGGGGGAGCAGAGCAGATGGAAAGCTGGAGGTGCCCAGGAAGGTTGCTGGAGGCTTGAAGGACACTGTCCTTGAGACCATGTGAGGCAGGAGGGGTCCATCTGCCCGACCCCGCAGGAGAAGGAAGGGAGAAGACCACCAGTGACCCTGCCGTCACCTCACCTCCACTGTGAACCCCACAGGTTCCAAATCTCTCGACTTCTTCTTCCTTCCCCATCTCCAGAAATGGCACCGTCCTCCACCAGGGGCCGGCCCACTCACCAGAGAGTCACCTGTGAGTCCTTCCCTGCTCCGCACAGCCAGTGCATTCATTCCCAGCTGGCTCTCGCTCTACCACGTACGAAACCTTGCCTGTCCTCTCCATCTCTGTCACTCGCCACTGCCCCCCCCACCCCGGCTGCCCCAGTCCCAACAGGCCTCCCTCTGGTCCTCTCCTAACCGCTGCGGTCAGTCCTCACACACGGGCAGGCCGATCTTCTCATGCGAAGGCAGTGAATTACCCTCATTGATTTTTTTTCAAATGTGAAGTCACTCTTGCATACACGGAAGAGCCATTTTGGCGGTGATATATCATCCTTTTTATATCACTTGATTTGATTTGCTAATATTTTGTTAAGGAATTTTGGCCTTTTTAAAATGTAATTTGAATTATGACATTCCCTGCTTAAACCACTCAGAGGCTTCAGTATACTTAGAATAAAATCCAAACTCTTGACCATGAACCACATGGCCTACAAGGCCCTCCCTACCTGAGCCCTGAGCCCTTGTGGGTCCCTCCGGATGTCAACACAGGGTTTTGGAGACACCAGCCAAGAACTGACACAGAGAATACCAAGGTGGATTCCTCCCTCAAATTCTTCCCAAATGATAATTGTGCCTACCTGCTTGTTGACAGGTCTACTTACTGTCTCTTAACTAGTCTTTAAGTTCCATGAATGCAGGGACCAAAGCCAACTTCTAGACCATGATAAGATACCTAATGGCAGCAGGAACCTGGTACTTCTGAACCGACAAAGGACGGACGAGCCCCCTGCCCTCTCCACGCCTGCGCCTGCATAGTTGAACATGGCTGGTGATAAACACACACCGGTGTGGCTGAGTCTCACTTCCAACTCACCGCTGTGGGCTTCAGGTGGGCCCTTCATGCTGCGCCCAATTAGAGTAGATGTCCCGAGACTAGTCACTCCCCACTTCCTACAGAATTATTTCACACTTGCTCCTCCCCCCAATACCTCCTTCGGCACCCTCCCTCTCAGCTGATGACCCTGCTTCCCTCTTCACTGAGGAAGCCAAAACAGTCAGAAGAGAACTTCACCTCCAGCATCTGCACCTCGACTTATGCACACAGAAGAGCCTCTGGGGTCCATCCAAGGCCAGCCCCACCATGTACACCTTAGCTCCCCACCCTGCTAGGTTACACGTCACTCTAGAAATTCTCTATTGCTCCATCATTAGTGTTCCACTGTCCTCTGGATATTTCAGCCAGCACACAAACATATGAAACACTCTTCTATCTTAAAAAAAAAAAAAAATACAAAGCAAAATGCTTGCTCCCCACTGGTCCCGACTGCCACTGCCCTGATACTTGGCTCTCTACAACGAAGTTCCTTGAAAGAGTCATCTAAATCAGTGGCCTTCAATCTATTCCTCTTCTCTCCTGAACCTTCTCCAATCAGACTTTGTGGCCCTCACACTGCATTGACATTGACATTGCCCTTATCTAGGTCACTCATGGCCTGGCCTCCCTCAGTGGTACCTCTGAGTCCTCATCTCACTTCCCTGTTGGTGGCATTGGAAATAGCTGAGTTCTCACGCCATTTTGATGTACTTTCTGCACTTGGCTTCCAGGACCACACTTGTCTCTGGGGTTTCCTCCTACATCTGGGGTTTGTCTTCAATGTGTTGGGGCATCCTCTTCCTGCCCAACTTCTCAATGCCTGGTCCTTGGTCCTCTTCTTTATCTGTACTGTGTCTCTTTGGGGATCTCACCCAGCCTTGTGAATTTCAACCCCAGGTACATGTTAGTGGCTCTTACATTTATATCCCCCAGCCCAGGCCTCTCTCCTGAATTCTCTCCTCCTATATCCCACTGTCTGCTCAACACGCCACTGAGGGATCTGTGAGACTCCAAGTGCAACATAGCTAAGTCTGAACTCCTTTGCTTGCTTCCCAAACCTGCACCATCTGCAGCCTTTCTCGTCTTGGGTGATGCCAACTCCATCCTCCCAGTTGCTTCGGATTGAAAGTGGTCACGTTGACTCTTCTTTCTCATATTCAATCTATAGGTTCGTTCCCACATCCAAGCCAGAAGCAAAGTCTTTGGCTCTTATTTCAAAATAGATCCAGCATTTAAACAAATCCTAGTGCATTCATATGCTGAATTCTAGCAGGAGTGGGGTGGGGAAGCCTGCTGTTTCACATAACAGGGATGAGTCTCAGCCCTAAATTTGGGCTTCAGGAGCCAGACACAGAAGGGTACCTGCTGCTCAATTCCATTTATAAATGTTCACAACAGGCAAAATCGATCTATGGGAATAAATGTCAGAATAGTGCCTAACCTTTGGAGAGCGCTGACTGAAAAGGGCACAAGGGACCCTTTCAAGTATAGAATATATTGTAAGTATTAATCCAGTGGTGGCTATATAGGTATATCCATATAACAAAAAATCATTGAGCTACACACTTAAGATGTATGTACATTACTGCATGAAAATCTCACTTCAATAAAAAGGTAAAATTTTAAAATGCACATCCAGAATTAACCACTTACTACCACCTCCTCTGCCATGGTTCAGATTCAAGCCCCCACTGTCTGTAATGGCTGTAATGGCTCCTTGCCGGTCTCCTGCTTGCACCTCTGCCCCGAGCCTGTTCTTAGCACAGCAGCAATCCTCTAAAACCTAGGGCAGACTTTGCCCCTTCTCTTCTCTAAGCCTTGCCATGACTCCCATTTCCCTCGTAATAAAAGCCCACATCCTTCCAGAGGCCTCCAGGTCATATGGGGCCAACCAATGGCTCATTATCTTCAGCCACTCTCCTCTTTTATCACCCCATTCCAGAGGCACAGGACTCCATGCTGGTCACCGAACACTTCAAGTACATTCCTACCCTAGGACCTCTGTTCTAGTTTTCTCTCCTGCCAGACACATTCTCCTGATGTCCGCATGACCTATGCCCTCACCTTCCAGGTTTTGCTCAAATGGCACCTTCTCCATGGAGCCTCCCTGACCACCCTATTTAAAGTGGCAACCCTTTCTCCCCCCTGGCTTTGCACTCCCAATCCCATTTGCCTGCTCTTCTTGCCTGTTCCAATACCCCAACCTTCTAGCATTCTACATAATTTAAGCATTGTGTTTATTATTTGGCATCTGTCCCCCAGCCCGTGACAATGCAGACTCCAAGAGGAGCTGTTTTGTTAAGGAATGACTCCCAAGGATCCATACCAGTGCCCAGCACATATGTGGCACTCGAAAAAATACTTTTCGAATGAATGAACAAGTAGATCCGTCTACAATAGGTCTTGGGTGGGGATACGCGAAGGTGATCGGTTGCCCTCTTTTCCCAAAAGGCAGAGAAATTCTGGAAGCAGGTAGCAGGAAGACAGTCCCCAAGAGCCTCTCCCTTATGACTTGGGCTTCAGATAGTGAATGTGGATTGGGGTTCAACATAGCAACCTGCCAGGTACCAGTCTCCTATGTCCCCTACTCCTACCACAGGCGGGCCAGGAAGGTCTCCTTGGCCACCTTGGTCTGCAGACATCCATAATCTCTATAGTGGCTAAGAGCTCACAGAGGTAGCGACTGAACCAGGCTGTGAATCTCCCTTACCAGGCCATGCCAGGCACATGAAATAGATAAATGGGCGTCACTAGTCCCCAGCCCCATACCTCTTTTCCTACTATAGAAAAGTTGTCAGGGCATGGGGCAAGACAGAGAAGGTGCCTCACCTTCTCCTTCAGGGTTAGGGAAGCCCATCTCCTTGCCCACCTTCAAATCAGTGTTTCTAAGAACACACGAGTGCCAAGGCCCACCTTCCCGCCTCCTATTCCCCTCCCCTTCTCCACCCCCACTCTCCAAACTTTCAACTGGCAACCTCTCCTGGGCTTGAGTTAACAAGGCCAAAGTTGAAGGAGTGATGCATGCAGCCCAAGGAGAGGTGGTGTGTGCTTCAACCTCCTTTGTCTCTGCTCCATACATCTGTGCCCCCCTGCCAAATGGGGCCAACCAAGAACTGCCACACTCCTGGCCCTCCAGTCTGGAGGCTGCTCTCCTCAAGAAGAGGCCAAGGCCTCAGGGAACAGAGAGTAGGCAATAAGGGCCAGGTCTTGGACCTGCTTTGCCCTGTCCTCCCCAGCCCCGAAGGGCAACTGGGGTGAAGAACATCAAGTGTCCCTCGGGGATTTGTAGTGTGGAGGGTGTGGGCAAGGAATTGGGGTGATGGGGTGAAAGGAACTGGGAAACAGTCTCAGAAGAACATCCTGAGAGAGACTGTGCTGTGTACCAGGAGGCACAACCCATCGTGCTTGACCTTGACTCTGACCCCACAAACAATGGGAATCATCAAAGTGTTTTTGGTAATAATAATATTCATCATCATCATCATCATCATCATCATCATCATCAACGATAACAATCTAAATAGCCACCAGTTTAAGAATGAATAAATACGATACTCAGATATTCATTTGTTCCAGAAATGTTTGTAGTTTCTGCACCAGGCATGGAGGATACATGGGTAGGTACGCAGACTTGGCCTTGGCTCTGTGGGCCTTATAAGCCCAGAAACTCCCTGGGCCATGAGTAACATGGAAGGAGTAAACCATGGAAGGAATAAACCCAATCCCAGCATCAAACAGAAAATGAATCTGGTCAGAGAGAGGTGAGGGAAGGATTCCCTAAAGAGGAGCTATTTCAGACGAGATCTAAAAGATGAGTAATCATACAATCCAGTGTTATATCATCATAAAGTCCTTAAAAATAATTTTAATTGACACAAGGAAATGGTAAGTGAATAAAAAGGGATATAAAACCATTTTTTTAATGTTTTTATTTTTGAACAGGGTCTCACTGAGTTGTTTAGGGCCTTGCTAAGTTGCTGAAGCTGGTTTTCAACTCATAGTCCTATTGCCTCAGCCTCCCAAGCTGCTGGAATTACAGGCATGTGCCACCACGCCTGGCTTATAAAACCATTTTTAGATAGATTCTGTCGATACGTAAAAGTATGTATCTATATCTACATTCATGTGTGTGGAAAATTTTCTAGAACATCAAAATGTTAACAGTAGTTCTCTGTAGGTGGCAGATTGCTGGTGATTTTATCATCCTTGTTCTTTCCTATATTTCTCATTATCCACACGGATGGCTTTTATGCTCAGAAACAAACATCAAATGTCAGGGTGCAGCCCTTATGGGTCCACACTATGACCCACGGGTAGAAGGGGGTTACCAGGGCGTCTTGGCCATTCCTCTGCTTCCAAGCAGCTGACACCTGGCCAGGTTGCTCCTTAGGCTCTCAGAGACTTTCCATAAGCCATCTGATGCGTGGAGGAAGGGATCCAGATGATTCCACAGCACCTGTGCTCCTAGGCATAACCCACCTGAAGGATATACCCCAATTCAAAGGAAGAAATGGCCTTTTAAATCACAAAGTGAACAGTTAATGGTGGTGGCACAAGCCTATAATATAATCCCAGCTACTTGAGAGACTGGAGCAGGATGGTAAGTTCAATGCCAGCCTGGGCAACTTAGGGAGACCCTGTCTCAAAATTAAAAAATAAAAAGGACTGAGAGTGTAGCTCAGTGGTAAAACTCCCATGGGTTCATCCCCAGTGCCATAATCATCATCATCATCATCATCATCATCATCATCATCATCACAAAGTGACTTCCCTCCATCACATTCCCCCTCCAAGCCTAAGGCTGATTTGCAGACCTCACTCATTTTTCTTTCTGTACCTCCAGCAGCTTGTGGTCTCTCTTCCTGCTGTAGCCTCTTACATCACAGGTAGGAGGACAAGAGTCTGGATTGGGAGGAGGCAGGAGCTCCCACTCTCCCTGGGGAGCGGTTTCCTCGTCAGTCTGCAAATGTGAGGGGTTGGGCTCCAGGGCTTTCTCCGCCGTTGTTTCATCTCAGACACTCTAGGCCTATGACTAATACATGCTTAGACAGAGGATCTAGAGACAGTCTATCTCTCCTGGAAGCAGATGGAGACCTCAGAGCAACTGTTCTGGGACCCAGAGGCCACCGATACCTGCTGGGGTGCAATGGCATATGAGGCACTTTGGTTGCCAAGAAATCCCGGGCTAAATTGGTGCCTAAGAGCTAACACACCCGCATCTACCAGATTTCTTTCCTTGACCAAGCTCAGCCCAGCAAGCCCAGCCTCCCTGATTCCCTGCCTCCCAGTTGGGAAGGCTTCCAGCTGTGGACAGAAGCAAGGTTGCCAGGGGTTCAACTGCCCACTGGAGTGAAGGTGGAGGAGGAGGGGAGGAGCTGAACGTGGGCTGAGCAGAGTGCAGAGACCATTGGCAAAAGTCAGTGAAAAAAAAATCACCCCACAGACAGCTTGGGGGAAGCTCATCCATAAATCCTTCAGCTTCTGGGGCTGATGCAAGATCATTGGGGTTGAAGGTTAAAGGCATCTGTAGATAGGCCTGGGTTCAAGCCTGCCTCTGCTCCTCTGATGTTTGTCTGGGCAAACCGCTGAACCTCCAGAGCCTCAGACCTCAGCTCATCTACAGGATTATCTATTGAATGGGGATAACAATAAACTCCACTCCTGAGAGACGACAAACATCAAATGAGATAGAACATATAAAGACAGCATTATGCCTCACTAGGAGCTGCAAACACAATAAAAAGCCCTCCCAGGATCCCAAGAAGCACTGGCAAGAATCAGGATAAGGAAGAACCCACAAAGTTAAGAGTCAAAAGGAGCTTAGAGACCTTGAATCCAACCCCTTCATTTAACATATGGCAGGAAAGAGGTTGAATAATTTGTCCAAGGTTGCACTTCTAGCTGGTAACAGCAAGGTTCAAACTCAAGTCTGACTGAGTCCCAAACAGCCATCATCCCTTCACTTTACTCTAACCCATCTAGTCACGGGCAGCCTTTGCTAGGGTCTCTTTCTCACTGAGAGGGCTTTGGTCAGGGAAGTCCCTGGAGTAGGCACCACATTGCCACAGAATGCCACCAAGAAATCTCTAGGTGAGAAAATAATGAATGATGAAGATTCCCTAGAAGTAGGAGTGAGGGGAATAAGGTATCGATTACCAAACATGTGGAGGCACTATACAAATACTATGTAAAGCACATGCAAATGACCACAGGTCATTGATGATTCAACAACTCAAACTTTTTTTTGTATTTGTAAATGGAGCTCACACTACATGATGTGAATCTCTCTTCTCCCCTGGCTTTCTGCCAAGTGGAAGAAAATAAAGATTTGTGGCTGACTGACCAACCCATGCCCTGCTCCGGAAGAACCACCGACTCCTGTACCCAGATGATCCAGACATGCCCACCTGTGCCTGGCAGGATTATTTCTTAGTGCCCAAGGCCACATCTACTTTTGACTGACATGTCAGGGCAGGGAGCAGGATGCCTGGGGATCTCTGGTTGAGAGGGTTCTCACAGACCTGGCAGCTTACTGACTCCAGCTGCCCAGAGGGGAACAGAGCACACTGTATGTCCTACACAACACCTGGGCAGCGTCAGTCAGGCAAAGACCTAGAGTAGGCCAACACCACTGCCAGGAGCTCTGCTTGCTCTCCATGGGATAGGGCACTCCCAGGCACTGCTGGTGAACAGCAGTGGAAGAGCCATGCTGAGCTGGGGGTGGGGGGGGCAGCTGTGGTCAGGCCCTGAGATAGAATGGGGGGAAGACCTAATCCACAGCAAGGCAGCTACAGGTTAGATACCTGAGAGGCTTGCTTGAGGCTCACCTGAATGTGTTCTGGAAACAGACAATTCAACTGGCATTTATGAAATGTCTGCCAGGGGCTAGACACTGAGCTGGGTGGACATTCTGGACAATTCATAGAAGCAGACGAGACGTGGTCACTGCCAGGGTCACTGCCCTAGAGACACCAGTGATTCACCAGGGGAGAAGAAAGAGGTATAGATACAAGGTAACAGTACTTTCACACCTCCTTGGAAGTGTGTGTGTGTGTGTGTGTGTGTGTGTGTGTGTGTGTGTTGCTTCATAAGAGTATGAGAATTTGGGGTGGGGAGACAGGGCTTTCCTGTCCAGTCCCACTTTGAGCCACCTATTCATAATGATAATAAAACTACTAACATAAACCTTCCATTTACGGCTTGCATATAATATGTCAGGCATAGTACTAAGGGTTTGCTTGTTTGGTTTTGCTTTTGCTTTGCAGTGTTGTGATCAAACCCTGGGCCTTGAGCCTGCTGGACAAACGTACTACTACTAAGCTACATCCCCAGTCCTGAGTGATTTATATGTATGAGTTCATATTATTCCCATAATGTAGCAGTAGGTACTGTTATTAATGTCCCCTCTTGTAGATGAGGAAATTAAAGTTTAAAGAGGTTAAATTAGTGACTTTCTCAAGGTCACAGAGGCAGACATTTACAGCAAGGATTCAAGCCCAGACCTGTGTTAGATTCTATGCATATCCAAGCCTCAGCCCTCAGAAGACAGCCCTGCAAGACCCCAAGCTCTAAAGCAATAGCAGCTATCCCCTAAAAGAACACAGCCATCCCCAGGCCCAGCCCCACAGGACAAGCAGAGCACATTCTACAGTCCGTGACATCTGTCACATCAGGACAGGACCTTTGATCTGCCTTGGCACCCACGCAGCAGACAGAATTGAGGAATGGCCTTTCTACATCTGCAAACATTTCCTAATGCACCACACTTAGTTATAACAGTCGGGCTGCAAGGGTCAGCCCTTCTAACGTCCAGCGTCATCTGGACAGGTCCCTCAGAGACTGAACTCATGGGGCCTTGGGGCTGCATTCCTGTCTCCCCTGAGCAGCAGTCTTTACCCCACCTTCCTGGAGAAAACTGGTGATGGTGAGGGAGGTAGAGAGGGCAGAGAGATTGGTATCATGGTGCTGGGCATGGAGGCAGGAGGGCAGGAGGGCAAGACGATTGGTCAAGTCCCCAGCCTGCTTCCCCTTTCCTAGCTCCTGCCCTATCTCCCTTATAGGACCATGGTGAGAACAGGAAAAAAAAAAGTGGCACAAAAAAGAGGCTTGGAAAAGTTAAACGTGTACAATGTGACCAGAGGGAGCACGGTGAGTGCCCAAGCCTGCCCAGGCAAGTTGCCAAGTGAGACCAGAGGCCCCATGTTCCAGATATGAGCGTCTAGGAAGCTACGCTGGGGACAGCAGGTGCCGGAGATGGCCAGAGTTTCCCATTAGAAAAGGAATCTATTGGTAACAAGAATGTAAAGAGGGGGCAAGCACACAAGGGTGCCCCAGCAAGGCCAGTTCCTGGCAGTGTGCCCAGGCCCTTGCTGGCACTTGGTGGCCCAGGCACTGCCTGGTGACGAGATTATGGTCTGGCAGGCCTGGGCAGGGAGACCCAATGTAGATTGGACACCCACACTGAGGACTGCTACCCTCAGGCTCCCCGCTCTGCAGCCTGGAAGCAGCACAAGGGCCTCTGCTGTAACCAACACAGAGAGAGAGAGAGAGAGAGAGAGAGAGAGAGAGAGTTTTGCAGCAGAACAGGAGGAACATTAGGAGCAGGCGCTGGCATTTTCCCCTCCTCCTGCCCGCAATAGAGATCCCATTAGTGGGAGTTGGACAGAGGTAATCAGACTGCTGGGTTCAGCAGGACAGCCCCAGAGGGTGGAGCCGCTGGCACAGAGACACCTGGAGAATGTGAAAGCTGAAGAATGCCTTCAGGGAGACAGCCTGGGTCTGGTTGGAGAAGCAGCAACACAGCTGGCCCTAGTGTGCCCCGCTCACACATCCTCACCCCCACCTTAGCCTTGGGCTTTCTTCTTCCTTTTCTCCAGGACTGGTGTAATTCAACTAGTACCCCCACCCCCAGCACTCACTGCTGCCCTGTCTTGGTGTACCCTCCAAATCCTCCATCTCCGTTTCAAGTCTGACAGGCAGCCTTGGGTTCCCTGGCTGCAGCATCTTCCATACTGGGATCCTGGGCACTACCAGGTTAACAATTCTCCAGCCATCCAACCCCTTCCTGCTTCTCCAACCACAGCTCAGCCTAACACCACCGCACAGAACACAGAAAGGCAGAGTGAGGGCTGGGGCGCAATGACCCAGAGAATACCTGCCTTGCTTGGGATCTTATGTTCTACCTTTCATCCCCTCTAGCTGGCCCTCAAGCCAGGCAGATGGGGTGCTGCTGCCAGTACCTTTCACTGCTGTGAACTCACCGGAGTGGGATCTTGACACGGAGGTAACGGTCCACAGCAATTGCCAGCAGAGCCAGAATGGAACTCTGGGTGAGGATGAGGACAGGACAGGCCACCATGAGGCAGGTGTGGAAGTAAGTTTGTGGTCCAATGTTGATGAGGATGGCCAGTGGGATAACCAAGGCACCCACTGCCACATCAGCCACCGCCAGCGACACGATGAAGCAGAAGGTGGCATCCCGCAGTGCCTGGTTCACCTTCACTGCCCAGATCACCAGCACATTCCCGGGCACGGAGACAAGGGCGATGAGCACCTCGATTCCAATGTAGGCGGCCTGGAAGGCCGAGATGGAGTGCGGCATGGCCGGCACAGGCTGGGCACATCAGCAGACAGGGACCACGGGGCACGAGGCAGGCACCTGTAATCAGGAAGCCTGGGGTGGGGAGGCCCGCCTAGAGGAGGAGGGGAGCCAGGCAGCCCCGCAACTCCCACTGACCCGCAGAGATGCGCCCTACTTGGCACATCCAGTGCCTGTCCGGGCTGGCCAATGTACCCAGGCCCTTTTATGCCTAGCCTTTGTCCCCTCCCTTTATCATCCCCAGAGGTTCTATTCAGCAACTTAAAATAGCAGCGCTCTCTCAGCCACTGGCTTTTGTATCAGGTGTGAGAGCTCCCAGCACACATACTCCACCCGGGTCCCCCTGCCCGCTCTGCCCACCCCTGTCCACAGAACAGGATGCGGGGAGCTCACCATCCTGCCTGCTGGCCGGCAGGGGGTCCCAGAGGCGGTGCCCAAAGTTCCCGGCACGCCGTGCCGCCTAGAGTTCCGGGGCCGCGCCAGGCAGGGCTGGGCTCTGGGCACCGCGCGGCAGCTCATCGTCCTCCGGCTCCCGCCGCAGCGCTCCCAGCCCGGCCTTTCAAGCAATCACATGGTGCAGCAGAGGCTGGCCCCGGGCGCTTTTAAAGAGGTAGTGCCCCTGTTTCGCACCTGGGACTGGGGTGGCAGGCGTGGGGCTGAGGGACTGAGGCCAGGACCGTGCCCGAGCGCGGGCTCCCCACTTCCTAGCGCGCACGCACATCTGCCTGCGGCCACCCACCTGAGATATTGCCAGTGCCCGTTCTTAGCAGTCTCCTGGTCCTGCTCCAGCTCTGCCGGGAACCCGTGCCCACCGCCTGCCCCAAGGGGGCATTCCAGGCGCTTCATTCAACCCTCTCCTGGACCCTCACTTGGAAGCCCCAGGGACGAACTGAAGCACAGACTTACCCAAGGTCACACCAGAGCTGACAAAGCTCCCGCCCACCTGAACTCTGCTGTCCAAGTGTCCCCACACCTCGACGCCTTCAGCAGCCACTCGCTCCAGGAATGCCCGGAGAATCCAGGGCTGGCCTGTTAGGTCCAGGGGGATGGGAGCGAGGGGGGACTCGATTGGGGCGCCGGCGCCTCCTTCGCCCCCGGCGCGGGAGCTGAGTGACAATCGGGCTCCGCACACCGGAGGGGGCGGGGGCGGCGGCGGCACCCGCGGGCCCCTCCCTCCGTCTCCTCCCCCACCCCCTCCTCTAAACAAAGGATGTGATTCTATGTGAGAAAAGCTGGGAAAAGCTGAGTTTTTCGAAGAGTCTGATATGGGAACGCAGTCTCCGGACCGGACCGAAAGACAGCTTCCCCGTGTCCACTCGCTTCTTTCTCAATGCGACACGCTGGGAGCCCTAGTCCGGTCTCCAGAGACCCCTCCATCCTTCCCAGCGCAACATCTCACCTGCAGGGCTCCAGAATGCCCCTCCACCCCCACCCCCCACCCGGCCATGGGTTGGCAGCCCTGGCACCCTCCCCTAATCCTCAAACTGCTCTCCCAGTTAAACCAGTCTCTGCTTATTCTTAGGAACTCACATCCTCCTGCACACATTACTCCGCAGACTCTGTACTGAGTCACTAAATTCCTTTCTCATCCATCTTTCAGAGCCTATTAGCAATTACCATTTTGCAGATGAGGATGCTGAGGCTCAGGAAAGTGACCTGGCTTTCCAAGAGCATCCCTGCCGGGGTCACCCCCCCACACACACATGCTGCATTTCTTTCCTCCTCTTCCTTCTTCAGAGCACAACACCTAAACCATAAGATATCTAGTGCAGTCCCCTCGTATTTACAGATAAAGAAGCAGGCTTAGGAATGGAGGGGACTTCCAAAAGGTCACAAGACAAATCTAAGAGGACCAATGTAAAAAAAAAACAAGCTCCTGGTTCCCCACTCTGTGCTCTCCCCACTGTCCCTGCCACCTCCTGCCAGTCCCAGATTAGGTAGCCCATTGGTGCTGACTAAAACCTACCCAGGCAAACCCTCGCTCATCATGGTGCCTTGCAGAGACTCACACCTCCAAGATTCTTGTTTGTGCACATTGGTAAGGGACCCTAAGAGGGTGGGAGTACAGCTGGAGATCCCCAGTGCCACACTGCCCCAATGTGGGACCTCAGGATGCCAAGAGAGGCATTCTGACCAGATGAGGGTGAGCCAGCTGTTTCTGCTGGGTTGTGGTGGATCGCAGTGAGGACCTGGGTGGGCTGAGACCTGAGCGTCTGGGAGGAGGGAGCAAACATAATTGAATCTTCCTTGGAGGCAGAAGAAGCCCAACGTGGGAAAGACAACTTTCACTTCAGCCTTCAGGGGGAGCAAGGAATCTGTGCCTCAGATAACAAAACTGCAGTATTCCCCAGAGTCTGGCTGGAGAAGGCTCCCCTCCAGATTCCCTCACACGGCTAACCCAGGCCAGCCCACCCCCACCACTACCCAGAAGCACGGGCTTCTGCACCCACCCGCGCCTCTCAAACCTTCCCTTGACTCAAGTCCTCTGTGACTCAAGACTTGCTCCTAAATTTTCACTTAGTTTCCTAACGGTCACTCATCTAGCTTTTGCAAAAGACCCAGGAGGGCCCAGCTTGGGGCAGGGGTGGGTAATAGGGGTCACTCTTCTTAACTCTCAGCAGCATCTTCAGCTCTGAAGGGGACCCGAGCCCCGTGGACACACATACACACACCCACCCCCAGTTCTCACCGTGGATTGTCAATGTGTAGTAGAAGCATTTGAGTCATGCCTGTAGGTGACTTGTCTGTTCCCTACTTCTGGGAAAATAAGCCCCAAACCGCCTCTCTTCCCTCCCTGCCTCCTCCCCTGCAGTGTTCCCAGGCCAGTGTTCCCTTCTGCAGGATCAGACCAGCCTGTTTGAGAACAGAGCTGACAAGACAGGGACCCTCTCAGAGGGCAGCTATGGGAAGAGCACATTGTCTCCCCAGAGCCTGTAGCTGGAAGTGGGTGGGTCAGAGCTGAGCAGAGCTTTCTCCATTTGGTGTAGTGGAAAGAGCACTCACTTGACTGCGAGTCGCAGGGCTGAAAGCTGGCTTCTAGGCCCTGCTTTGCCACTCACTGTGTGGCCTCTGGAGTCATTTTCCCTCTCCCAGTCTGTTTATTCACCATTCCAGCAACGTCTCTCATCCTTTCCTGCCCCAGTGGCTGGAAAATCCATTCCAAGCTGGGAGGGCCAGGCTAAGATGGAGACTGGGTCTTTCCCCCTGGAAACCTCCCAAGTCCTGGTTCTTTATGGGGCAGACATCAGGGCTGCAGAGGTGGTTTGTGGGGAAAGAAAAGGAGGGGAAGAGAGGAGGTCAGAGTCTGCCATGGGCAGAGGACACTGTGGGAAGGGAGAGGTGGGACGGTGGAGCCAAAGTGACTGGCACTGATGCCGAGCCCCAAACTCTCTGTCCCAGGACCCTCCAACTAGATGACCATCCCCACACCAGGGTCTACTTGTGCCCACAGCCGTGTGACCCTCCATGCTTTACCCTGCCTCCTGCAGCCCAGCCCTGGTTTCCTCCTCTGTACAATCAGTGTGGGAATACCACCTCACAGGAGGCTGAGGGAACTGAACCCATGGACTTGGCGGGGAGGGGATGTAACACAGACATTTAATCTAAAAGGCAGGTAGACCAGGACTACTGGAGGGGGCAGGGGGGAAAGGAAAGCCAGAGAGAAATTCAAAATTATGAGACCTGCTGGGTACAGTCAGTGGCACTAAAGTTGAGGGCGGATCTCAAAGGTGCCAGGTTTAAGTGCCCTGAAGGACTCCTAATGAAAAGCTTTTATTATGCATATGACTCTGGAGGCAGGAGACCGCCACAGTAAGCATAGCCCACCCCCTTTACCTCTGGCTCCTATTTCTTTCCTTCCAAAGCCCATCCTGGCCTTCTCAGGCTCCTCACACCAGCAGCCTCACCGCTGTGTGCCTGGTATGTGGGGAAGACACTTGAAGGAGGGGCAACCCTGCTGAGCAGCCCTGTATTGCCTGCTTCCTGGTGCTCCCCACATGGGACTAGACTCCCCATGTCAGGAAGGGCCTCCTGGGAGGCTGAAGTCATCTCTGCACACCCCAGGACTCCAGCAAGGGGGCTTAGCTGAGTTCCTGAGGGGACTCCCAGCAAATGGAAGAGATTTGAAGAATTTCCCATGGGGCTGGGGATGTGGCTCCGTGGGAGAGCACTTGCCTAGCGCGCATGTTGCCTTGGGCTCCATCCCCAACACCCAAAGAAAAAGAAATTCTCCATCTCTTTCCAGAAGCAGGCAGGGAATATTTTAGACTCCATCTCCCGTCTCAGCCTTGTTCTGGGCAGTGCAGGAGGAGAACTGTTAGGCAAGAGCAGGCATTTAGGACAAAAAGATTCTGGATGGCGATGGCGCCGTGGCACATGCCACCTGTAATCCCAGCAGGGGGCTGAGGCAGGAGGATCTCCAGTTCAAAGCCAGCCTCAGCAAAAGCAAGACGCTAAGCAACTCAGTGAGACCCTCTCTCTAAATAAAATACAAAGTAGGGCTGGGGATGTCATTGAGCGCCCCTGAGTTCAATTCCCTGTAATCGCCTCCAAAAAAAAAAAAAAAAAAAAACTTCTGGATGGCAGGGAAGCCTGGGGCCCTTCCTCCAAAGGGCTGTCACCTGTCTGTCCCTGCCTTGACTTCCTAAGCTCCCCCACCACCCTTGGCACTCTTTTCCCACTATCCTCTGCCTCCCCCGGACTTGCTGAGTAGGTTTCTGGGCCTCGTCCCCTTTCTCCCCTCCCTCCAGTTGCCTTCTCCCAGGTCGGGGCTCTTACAGGGACATCCTGAGTCTGTGGGAAGGAGCAGAATGCAGAATGTCAGCACAGGTTAAGTGTCCCTATATTTGTGTGTTTGTGGGGGGTGGGGCGGGAGGAGGACATGGGATATGGGGGCCATTTAGTGCAGGTCCCTCCAGACAGCACAACTCTTCCTAAATCCTCAAACAAGGGTGTTCCTTTCATCTCTTTTTCATCATAATTGGCCCCAGAACCATTTATTCATGCATTGATTAATTCATTCTATTCAGCAATAAATATTGCTGACTTGGTTATTAAGCCACTTTTGTATACCACAGTGGGCTGAGCACTGGGCATGTAGAGAAAACAAAGCCACACTATATTTCACTACATAATCATTGCAGGTTTTATGTTGGGGTTTTTTTTTTTTTTGTTGTTGTTGTTGTTGTTGTTTTTGTTTTTTGGGTTTTTTTGGTTTGTTTTTTTTTTTTGCAAAAAAAGATAGGATGTAACCATTATCTGAAGCTTTTTTCAAAGCAAAATGGGGCCTGTATTACTTAAAAATCATTTATTACTAAACTGTCTTCAGCATAAAACTAAGATGCACAGAATACTCATGGATAGACATCAAAACTGAATAGTCCTTATCAATGCACGTTATTTTTTCATGACAGCTTAGCAAACATTTCTCTGGTTTGAAAAAAATATATAACACATTAGTTGTCATCCATTTCTGCATTGTAGTCAAAATATTATACTTGAGAAAATTCACTACAGTGTTGAGAAATGTGGACTTAGAAAATATAATCTTCCCAGCTCAAAGATTCTGCACCGGTTTCATTATCTGATGTGCTGTCCTCAATGCCACTCACTTAAGGTAGGTTTACCCTTGGGACTACAGTACCCTAAACAGACTACCCAAGGTGGCTTTGGGAAGAACACCGACAATGCTCTGAGAATTCTTGGCTGTCAGTGTCAGAGGCGGCAAATGGACCTCCCTATGCCACTGGTGAATACATTGTTGCTCTCCTATCTTTTAAGGTAGAATTGAACCATGTGACCATTATGTCACCAAAGGTTATAAATCAATTTTTTGGATAGAAAAAACAGGGTGCAACTATTACGAGGTGGCAACAATTATGCTATGAATTACAGTAGCCTCCCCTCTTGACCTCCAGAAAGAGTTCACGATCCAGGATGACTCATAGGCATCAAGGACCCCAAGGGCTCAGGGGTCCTTGCTTGGGGCAGAGCAGCTCTGCTCTATTTCACAAATGGATTTCTGGTGTAAGACTCTGTTTGAACATGGATTTTATTAGCTCTGTGGATTGAGAAGACTTGAGGGCTGGGATGTGGCTCAGTGGTAGGTAGATTATTTGCTTAGCATGTATGAGGCCCTGGGGGGGAAAGAAAAAAAAAACAAAACTTGAAAATCTGAGCTTTATCCCAACTCCTCCATGTACTTCTGAGATCCAGACAGGGAATAAACTTGTCCAAACTCATCCGTGAGTCAGGCAAAGCCAAGGTCTGGGGAGGGGTCAGGAGGTGAGGTGGGCTATGCTCTGGGCCCTGGTCCTGCCTTGGGAATTCCTCAGGGAATTGATCCAGCAGCAGTTCTTTAAATTCAGAGCTGAGTTAAGCTAGGGTCATTGGCTTCCATAAGTCTAACAGGGGAGGGGGGCCAGGATGTAAACACCCCAGGGAGCCACCGCAGGTGGGCACACACTTACCTAAAAATAAAGTCCCCTCCCAGGTTCACGGGAGTTGGGTGTTTATAAAGAAACCCTCCAGACAGCATCCCAGAATACTCCCCCCACACACTGGGAAGTGATGAAGCCCGTGTTAAAAATCCTTAATCATCATACATGAGGAAGCCGAGGCTGAGAGAGGTTCAAGGGGAGGCGTGTGGCAAAGCTAAAACTGGAACCCAGGACACGGGAGGCCTGCCCCAGATGTGGAGGTGTGTGTCAGGCTCAGTAAGTAGTTGGGATGGCTGAGCCAATTGGTCCGAAAGGGCTTCTGGGAGGAAGAGAATCTCAAGCAGAGCACCCATTCATTCATTCAGCTGGTATTGACTGAGGATCTACTACCAAGATGGGACTTTCCTAAGGTGCTCCCCAAGAACTCAAAGTCAGTGGTTGGAGGGCAGGGTTGGTGTCCAGTCTTGCTCAGTCAGACAGAGCTTGGTGTTCTGTGTGTGTTCTGGGCTCCTCAAGCAAGGGAAAGAGCATGCTGAGCTGGCCCAGGCTGGAAGAAAACAGCACCTAGCCTGGGCCTGAGGAGGAGCAGGATGCTGGTTTTGTGGAGGAGGGATGGGGGGCATAGGGAGGGCTTTGTGGGCAGACAGAAAGAACACCTAGCCTAAGCGAGGGAGGTAGGAAACTGCCTGCTATATTTTGGGCAAGACCAGGGGACTGGCTGGGACACCAGTGTGACTCTGGGCAGCATAGTGACAGCGAGGGGCCACACTGATGGAGGCCCTAAGGGGAGGCTGAGAGGACTATAATGGGCAATGAACCCAATTAAAGCTCCAAAGACAACTCGCCCCACTCCAGGAGTCTCGGTTCTCTTATCCATGAAAGAGAAATGACAATCACCTGTTTGACTCGTATAAAAGTGCTTTTTAGAGGATTAATCACTAGACAAACATCACGGTCTACTCTGTGGGAATTCCAAAGCCTTTGAGGGTTTTCAGCAGTGACCTGAAGGATCTGAAAGATGCCAGTTTAGAAAGAGCATCCCGGGACCCTGCAGAGGGAACCAGCGGAGGGGAGGATGGAGGCAGCCTTGGTCAAAAGTGGTAAAAAGCTGAGAAGGGGGAAAGGGTGTGTTTGTGGGGGAAAGGGTGATATGAAGGGGTAACAATTGCATTTGGTGACAAGAAGGGAACAGAGAACTCAAAGAACCTTCAGGGGAGGGACGGGATCTGAGTGCCTCTGGGTTAGCGCTGTAATGGGTGGGAAAGGTTGGGTTTCGAGGAGATCTGAGCATGCTCACAGCCCAGGAGGGAAGCGGCGGCAAAGAGAGATGAATCAGAGGGAAGAGGCTGCAAGCAGACACCCCCAGCCAGCATCAGGGACGGAAGCAGTTACTGACAGCTGGCTGGACACGAGGCTCTGGAAGTGCCTGGCTTTCCCCATCCCCAGACCTCCCCTCACCCCCACCGAGTCTTGAGGGGAGGCCCCAGGCCTTGTGCCCAAGCCCCGTCTCTACCCAACACACAGGCAGCAGCAATTTGCCAGTCTCTCTGCATGTCCGTTAAGGACAGCCTTCTGTCCACCAGCTCTTCTGAAGGCCATGGCCAGGCCCCTGTCCTGACCCCGTCAAGGCACAAGGCACCAGCCATGGAGTGTGGCTTCTGAGCCCCATCTCTAGCCAGTGTGTGCTTCTGTCCAATCCACCTGCCACCCGCCAGCACCTGGGCGACCACAGGGCTCCACCCTGCACAGCCTCCTCAGCCCGGCTAGCACGGGCTGGACTCACTTCCTGGACTCCTCAGACCCCTGACCTCTGAGAGCAAAGGGCAAGTGAGCCTCCACCTCCCCTTCCCTCACTGGGCAGAAGGGAAACAGAGGCAGGGGAATGATTTCTGTTGGAGGTTAGGCAGACTGGCATGCAGACTCCCGGCACCTCCCTCCTTCCTGTGCACCCATCAAGAGGTGCCTTTGCCCCTCACGAAAGAGAAAGGTGCCCACCACTTTCTGCATGTTCCAGGAGAGAAGGCCCCCAGGGCTGGGTGGAAAAAAGGAAGAAAAGCAGGACAGAAGTTCATAGCAGCATTATTTATAATAGCCTAAAAGTAGAAGCAACCCAAATGCTCATCGACTACAGTTACCAGAATAAATTCAGGACACCCAGTTAAAATTTTTTAACAGCTTTATTGAGATATCATTTACATATCATAAAGTTCACCCATTTAAAGCTTACAGTCCAATGGTTTTGAGTACTCTATTTACAGAGTTACGCAACCGGCACCATAATTTTAGAACATTTCATCACCTCCCTCCCCCACCCAAAAAAAAACCCAAACTTGTGCCCATTAGCAGTCACTTCCCAACCCTCCCCACACCCAGCCCTAGGCAAGCACTAATCTACTTTCTGTCTCCACGGATTTGCCAGATCAGGACACTTCACATCAATGGAGTCATCCAATATATAGTCCTTCATGACTGGCTTCTGTTTAGCGCAATGTGGAAACTTGGTCTGAGTTGATTCATGTGTCAGCACTTCATTTCCTTTTTATGGCTAACTAATATTCCCCCCCATGGACATACCACATTTTGTTTATCCATTCTTTAGTTGATGGACATTTGGGTTGTTTCCACTTTGGGGCTATTATATGTAATGCTATGAAAAGTTACAAATGAATTTTTGTGCAAACATATTTTCATTTTGGGGGTAGATACACATAGAAGGAAGGGGAGAACAGGGGCCTGGCCCCTTCTCCCCTCTCACCTTTATCTCCTGTGCCTTTACAGAGCCTGATTGAAAGCTATTATGATACCCTTTAATCAATTAAAAGAGAGGTTTGGAGGGAGGCCCCAGACCACCAGGTACTAAAACTGAGACAGGAGCTCAGGGCTCTCAATTCCCAGTTCAATGTTCTTCCGCTGCACCATGAGCCCTCCTTAGAGAGTCTGCAGTCCACTCAGTGGAAGAAATCCAAAGGGAACCTGATCAAGTGAACAGTCACCTCACTCCTCTAACCCTAATTAGGTGCTTGTGTCCCAGAGTGTGAGGGCTGAGGTGGAAGGGGCGGGCAGTGTTCTTGGAAGGAACAGTTTTTTATCTGCTGGGTAGAAGGCCACTCTCCTCAGTCAGCAGCTGGGGACCCAGGGAGCCTGCCAGCCTCTCACATGCACATTTCTACAGCAAATCCTCCCCCCCCAGGCCAGCTCAGCAAAGATGGAAGCCAGGTGTGTGGAAACACTAGGCATTCGACCATAACGTTGAGTCCAAACGGTCACACAGCCTTGGCCACCGAGTCTGGTTCAGCTCATTCCCTCAACTCCAGTCTTCTCTGACCCCATGTCCCTGATCTTAAGCCGGACTCTAAATGAGAGTCCAGAGCTGTTCCCTTCAGATCTGCCTGGACCCCTCTGCCCTGCACCCAGGCCCTGTTACCGGAGAGCACTGGACCTTTGCAAGAAATGTGCACCGAGCCTTTTTGCTGAGGTCAAGGTGGAGAGGTGGCGGGTGGACTGGCTCTCCGTGCCCTCTGTGGGCCCACCCCAGGGTCCCCAAGGTGAAGGCCAGGAGAGCAAACAGCTGCTTGCCAAAAAGCCACTTACTCCATCTGGCCGGTCAGGGGCCCTGGGAGACAGGGGCTTCAGTCACTGTGCTTTTCCATTTCTACCACCATGGCTGGCCAGAAAGTTGGACGACTGGATCCAGGACTTAAAAAAGCTCCTTGATACACCGCAGAGTTCCAGAAACATGGACGGGAAGTGGAGTAGGCAGAGTGATCCCCTCCAAGGGCCCAAGACCCAATCCAACAACACTTAATTGAGCTCATTTGCCTCTCACGGTCTCGGTGGTGGAGTAAGTGCAACCGTTTTCCCATTTCCCAGAGGAGGACGCTGAGGCGGAGGGAGGGAAGAAGAGAGGGAGCTTGTGGACCTGCTGAGCGCGGGGAGCCAGGGGCCGCCACAGCCGCGCAGCCGGGCGCCGCTGCCTGGGTCGCGGGGTCCCCCTGCTGGCCGGCCGGCAGCAGCGCCGCTCGGGGGCCGCTCCCAGGCGAGGAGAGGAGCGAGCTTCACCCGGCAGCTGGGGCTGGGCAGAAGGGCAGCCCCGGGGCCCGTCCTCCCAGGCTCTCCCCGACTCCCCCCAGGGCTGGAAGACCTGCAGGGCGGGGGCCGAGGACCCCCCAGCGAGCCTCCCCGCCCCAGTGGAGCCCGGAGCCCGGGGTTCAGAGCGCGGGCTGTGCCAGGCAAACCTCCTCAACCTGCCCAAAGGGAGGGGAGCCCTCCATCCGGAGAAGGCGCCCAGGGAAAAGGACGCTGTGCTTCCTCGGCTTCCCACCCGGCCCCTCGTGCTGCGCTCAGCTCTGGAGCCCAGAGAGGGTGGTGGAGCCGCCCAGCTCCCTGCGGCTCCTCGGGCCAGTCAGACAGGAGCTTGGTCCCCAGAGCCAAGGGAATGTGGCAGGAAATCTCATCAGTTTCCTTTTTAGTGCGCAGGTTTGAGGACTGTTCAACAAAGTCTCGGTTTTCTCATCGGTAAAAGGCAACTATCATCCCGGTGGGCCATCAGGAGGACTGGGGATACATTGTAAGATCAATAGCACTGAGTGCTTGGTAGCCGGCACTGGTACCCAGGTCACTCCTGGTTTCTTAGTCCTTTGGCCTTTCTTATGCTAATGCTTTTCAGCAGGCAGGTGGGAGTTCTGGGTAGAAAAGTGTGGAGTGTGGGCTGCCTGTGATTGTGAGTTCCCCAGCCTGGTCACCTCCTGGTTCTCCAACTCCCGGTCTGCAAGGGGAGGGGTGGCAGCTGCTTGCTTCCCCTGCTCATGCCCTGACCCAGCCAAAGGCCTGGCACAGCTGCTGGAGTGGTCCAAATGCCTTGGGTTTAGGGCTAGGTAGAGGACAGCTGGGGATGGGGGAGGAGGGTGAAGGGGTAGAAAAGGGGCACCCTTCTCTCTCATCATGTCCACTTACTCCACAGCTTCCTAAGCCTGTCAGAGCAGGCTGGGACCTCTGACCACAGCTGTGGGGAGGGAGGAGTTGCCACTCTATCCGGGCCTTGTCCTCTGCCCTCTAGGGCTGCTGCCCCCAGGGCTGGACCCACCATCCCCCACCCCTTCCTCCTGCCCCCTCCTCCGCCCACATGCTGCCCAGCTGTCACTGCCCCTGAGCTGGGCACTCCGCCGGCCCGCAGCACTCATGAATCGCCAGCATTCACACTCTGACCCCAGAGCCTTCACCTGTTCCCCTCGGTCTGAGCGTGGTCTGTGTGGCCCCATCTGTTGTCCTCCGTCCAGGACTCAGGGCGAGAGACTGCACTTCAAAACCCCCAACTTCCACCTGCCAGGAGTGGGCGGGGAGGACTGGCTCCGAGGCAGGGTCTAACTTGGGGGGTCCTTATCTCCTTTCTCCTCATCCCGGGCCCACCAGCCTGTCTCAAACAGCCTACATTCCCGCATGAAAAAAGCAAAAACCCAGTTCATCTAAAAGGACCTTTGCATATTTATCAGCACCCCTGACTCCATGTCATCTATTCATGGCCAGCTCCTAGCCAGGGACTGCTCAGCGTGCAGGAGCAAACAGAAACACAGCGGTGGGCACTTAAAAATTAATTCTTTATTATACAAGTAAAATGTGAATACACTTTCTTGATAAAGTAATAAAACCATTCATTGTAATTCAGGCTCCAAATCTCTAAAAAACCCCAAAGCCAGACCCTTTCTCCTAAACACAGAGGTGACCATTGTTATGAGTTTGGTATGTATTTTTTTCAGGCGTTTTGTATGATATATAATATATGCCTATATTTTATATGGCATTATTAGTGTTGGGTTTTGAGGGTGTGTGTGTGTGTGCGCGTGTGTGTGTGTGTGTGTGTGTGTATTGTAAGCTACAAATATTCTGCAACTAAATGCACTATAAAAAGTCTTATTTGTCCAAGTCAGGACATATAGCTCTTCAATCTTTCAATAGGCTACCTCAAGCCATGCAGCTATGGCACATGCCTATAATCCCAGGGACTCAGGAGGCTGAGGCAGGAGGATCACAAGTTCAAGGCCAACCTGAGAAACTTCAAAAAACCCTGACTCAATAAAAAAAAAAAAAAAAAAAGGATTGGGGATATAGCTAAGTGATAAAGCACCCCTGGGTTCAATCCCCAATACAAAACAATAAAGAAAGAAAAAGAATATCAGATTCCTATGGTGGACACCTTGTGGTTTATTTACCCATGTCCCTAGTGATAGATAATCACATTGTTTCTCATTTTCTCCCATCAAAAACAATGTGTCCCTGTCACAAGTTTGTGTCTCTTCCAACCTAAGTCCTACCTGGTCCCACCTAGTCTTGTGTTCTTACTCCTTGTGAACAAAGAGATGTAGCATTTACATGTTTTGAGAGTATAAAAATAGCAAAAATGACCTTAGGAGCATTTTATTATTTTTAACAATGCTTAGCTGTTTTTTTAGCTAATTTTTAGGAATTAAGCTTTTTTTTTCCCAAAAATCCTGGTGTCCAATAAGATGATTTCTGTCTCCACATAGGGGGAAATTACTGCTCTAGGCAAGAGAGCTACAACCAAGAGTAATGAAGTCCTCCTCTCTTAGAAAGTGAACAGAAGGAGTGAGAAAGAGGTAAAAATGGCTGCTTGTTTACCACAGCACTTTGCAACAGGGAAAGACTGGAACGTTTAAATGGGAAGGAAACAGTTAAGTGAAACTTGGCGCATGTGTTCAGTGGAATATTATGCAGCCATTAAAACGATAATTAGGAAGACCATATAGGAGCATGGAAATGCTTCCAATATTAAGTTAAAAAGTAGACTACAGAATTAAAACTACATCATGATTACAACTATGCAAAATGACATGGGCATTCAAAGATGGGAAGGGAATCTAGATAAATGAAAATCTGATTTGTTGTAGTAGCAGAATTGTTGGTGCACCGTTATTACTGCTGATTCCCACTCATTGCTCTAATGTTGTTAGTGTAACATGGGATTCGTGTTAAAGTGAAATAGCAATGAGAAGAAGGGAGGAGAGGAAAGTGAATGAAAGAGGGGGAGAAAGGAAAGGGAGAGAGCAGAGAGGAAGAAATGAGAGGACAGAAAGAGAAAGGAGGAGGCAGCAAACGCCCATGTTTGGAGGGCGGTGCTATTTTAGCAGCTGTGTCTGCCAGTGTCAACTCAGGCCAGACCCTTTGGACCCAAGAGTTTTCTTTGCATACAGATCTCTGCATCTCTTCCTCCCTTCCCCCTGGTCCTTTTTAAAGCCCACCAAGAAGCCAAGGATACCAAGCCCAGGATTGTGTTCCTAAGGTGCTCAGAGTCTAGCAGGGTGGGGAGAGATGGAGGCATAAATAAGTGAGCCAACTATTACAGTGATAAACAAGCACTCAGGTGAGGGCTGAGCCTCTGGAAGAGGAAGCTCTAGGGTCCCAGAAGGCTTCCCAGAGGAGGGATGTTTGAGGATAGGCAGGAGATTGTCAACCAGAGAAAAGGGAGTAGCACCCGAGGTAGAAGGCACATGTGCCAAGGCCCTGGGGTCCAAACACAAATCAGCACTACTTACATTAACGTTGAATACGGCTCGACCCAAAGTTCAGAAGGAACAGAAATAATAGAGGAGGCCTTGAATTTATCCACAGGGCAATGAGAAGAGCTGAAAAGTTTCATCAAAGCTAGGGCACACCGATTTGTCCTTTAGAGAGGGAACAACCCTTGAGGGAATGAGGAAAGTGGGTGGGAATGGTGCCAAGTGGAGAGAAGGAACAGCCATCAGGTGGTGGTTACAGAAGTTCTGGTGACTAGAGCTATGGCCTAAGCTGGGTCAGTCAGCAGAGTGGGGTTCAAGGGATTCGCTCAAGAAATCCTTGTACAGAAAAGAAGAGCTTTCTCCATTCATTCTGCAACCATCTTTTGAGGGCCTGCTATGGCACCAAGCATCCGAGATCAAAGATCAAAGACACTCAGCATCCTAAGAGGGGAAGACGGACCAGGAGGCGGATAGTTATGGATGGATGTGAAAAGTGCTCCAATGGAGAGAAGCCAGTGTGGCCACCTGGGACAGGAATGGGCGAGCTGTGGGAAGGGAGGGAGGAGGGGTCCATCCTGACACCTGGGTCTCCCCTCACCTGGGAGTGGAGAGTGGAGCCGCCAGCTGAGACAAGGAGCCCAGGATGAGGACAGGTGTGGACACAGGTGGTTTTCACTCAGAACCCTCACTCTTCCTCTGCCCTTCCCCCATTGAAAAGAAAGCCAAATGTGAGTTAGGAGCCTGCTGTCTTCCCAGCCAAGGAGTCACGTGGAAGGTTCCAAGATCGGGGCCTAGTGTATAAACGCCCAGTTAACGCTAACTTAAACAAACAAACAAAAAGCAAAAAGTGTAGCCAGGCGCACCACTATAATCCCAGCGCCCAGGAGACCAAGACAGGAGGGTCTCGAGTTCAAAGCCAGCCTTAGCAACAGTGAGGTGCTAAGCAACTCAGTGAGACCCTGTCTCTAAATAAAATACAAAATAGGGCTGGGGAGGTGGCTCAGTGGTCGAGTGCCCCTGAGTTCAATCCCTGGTACCAAAAAAAAAAAAGGAAAAAATGCAGAAAATTAAAGCAAGATCCAACTCATCAGGGTACCTCTCTCTCTCCTTCCATGACACCAGAGGGGAACACACAGCCCCTGGCCCTGAAAGGCAGTCCATCAGGGACCCCACCACCTCCCCCACTCCCCTCCCTTTACTCTGCTGATCTTCCTTTGGTTTGTTATTTATTCATTTCATTTTTATTTGGCTTTATAGATACACATAAAGGTGTAATTCACAAGGGACTTTTGACAGAACTAGAACTCAACCTGTCAAGATGAGGTTGTTAAAAAAAAAAGAGTTTGGTCATAAATATGCAAAACCTGAGCTCCCTGCTGGTAGATGGGGCTCAGCAATGAGAGACACTCAGCGCAGAGGGATCTCTGCAGTTCATTTCCCTGCAAAGGAGTTTGCATTGCACTATGGAGTCTGCATTCTGCACGCGGCAAATCACATTCATTGCAGGATACCATGGAGAAAGCCAACAAAATTACAAGGTTTTTAAATTTTTTCCTCCATGCTTCAACTATTATATGCTAGCTGAATTTGGGGAGAAGATGAAACCAAGTATGGAGACATTGTTTATGTGGATGCTCTTGGGTGGTGAAGTCATGGAAACTTGGGGGGAAGATTTGCTGAGCTGCTTCCCAGATGAAGAGCCACGGGGGATTAAAAGGCTTTGAGGGACCCAACTCATCAGGCTGCGGGCCTTACTGCAGTACAAGACTTGTAAACACTTGGAATTTGTTTGACACATTGCTGATGCCCATGTTGAACTTAGGCTGGACACTGGACTCAGGACTGACCACTGGAACTCCTCTCATTTCTTATTGCATGACTATTTCAAGCACAGTGAAATCATCAACGGTACAGAAACGTAGCGCTGTTGATGCATACAAAGTCACATGGTGGGGAAAAGGCTCGGATTTGGACAAGTATGGATTTGCTTTAGGTTTCTGCACATTTGAGCTTTTCTCTTTTAAATTTTGTTTTAGTTGTAAATGGACACAATATCTTTTTATGAATTTATCTTTTATGTGGTGCTGAGGATTGAACCCAGTGGCTCACGCATGAAAGGCAAGTGCTTTACCACTGAGCTACAGCCCCAGTCCTGCTTTTGACCTTTTAGATGTTAACCTCTATGGAGTGTTTATGGCCCAGTCATAATTCCTGGTACGTCACCTGCACTGGTTCTTTGGAACCTCTCAACAAATCTATGTGGGTAATTTCTAGTATTATTTCAGTTTCACAAATGATAAAACTGAGACTCACAGAAGTTCAGAGGCAAAGACTCTGAATTGGAGCTGGGCACCATGGCCCATACCTGTAATCACAATGGCTCTGGAGGTTGAAGCAGGAGGTTCATGAGTTCAAAGCCAGCCTCAGCAACTTAGTGAGGCCCTCAGCAACTTAGCAAGACCCTGTTTCAAAATAAAATATAAAAAGGGCTAAGGATGTGGTTCAGTGGTTAAGCACCCCTGGGTTCAATCCATAGCACCAAAAAAAAAAAAAAAAGTCCCTGTTACCACTTTGTGTACAAACTTGAGAATATGCCTACATTTCCAGGCATCAGCCTCTCGGTAGGGCTTCATTTCCAGGGAACTTATTAAGGCTCACCAAGAAGACTCAGCTTTCCTAGAATTTTAGACAACTCTGACATACCAGACCTGACCTATTGTGTGGCCTAACTCTGGACATCTAGGTCTATTTTTCTCTTTCACGAAAGGACAGAGACCCACACTAAGAATCAACAACCCAGGGATAGAACTCTGGAGCCTGTATTGAGATGTTCCCAGACTATGCACACAACATGGCTCCGTCTGTTATATACCTGTTATGGTTTAGATATTAGGTGTCCCCCAAAAGCTCATGTGTGAGACAATGCAAGAAAATTCAGAGGTGAAATGATTAAGTTATGAAAGCCTTAACCCAATCAGTGAATGAATCCCTGATACAGATTGAGTGGTAACTGAAGATGGGTAGGGTGTGGCTGGAGGAGGTGGATCGTGGCTATAGGGTATATATTTTGTATCTGGAGAATGGAGTCTTCCTCTTCTTTCTGATCATCATATGAGCGGCTTCCTTCCGTCACACTCTTCTGCCATGACATTCTGCCTCACCTCAAGCCCCAAGGAATGGAGCTGGCTGTCTATGGACTGATACCTCTGAAATGGCAAGCCCCCAAGTAAAATTTGTTCTTGTCAGGTCTTTTAGTCACAGCAGTGAAAAAGCTGGCTAAAACAATACCTGTTTTTGTGGGTTGCACTAATGGTTTCAAAATCGACCTCCATCTAGCATAGGCTTCTAAGAGAGCGTCTCTGCATACGTTTTTAATCCAACTGCTGGTAACAATCCAACTTTGTTCAGTTGACTTACTACTGTTATTAATATTTAAAAGTTATAGACTTTGGTTCTGAGGTGTAGCAGAGTACACTGAATAATCCTCACAGTAAAGACAACAATAAATACTGAACCAAATATTTAAACACTTTTTTAAATGCATCAATAAACTGGAAAAGAATGAAAGGCAAACCTAGAAGCCTAAAATTATGTGAAAGCAGGCAGCCAGAGAGGAGAGCCTGACACAGATGTCGTTGACACTGAGCTTCAGTTTACACAAACTCAGAGGGTTTACCAGCATCGGGGAGTCTGATGGAAGACCATACCCCCAGCATAAACCCAATACACCTGGAACACAAAGAGTGAATTCAAAATACATAGGTGCCCTGCCTTGTCTGTCTTAAATTTGACACTCAGTAGAGGGGAGAAAACACCTCCCTTGGAATTAATTACTGCCAGCTACACTTGTTTGGGTTTGAAATCCCAATTCATACCATCTTGGTCATCCAAAAAATCGAAAGCCAAGAGTTTGCTTTCTTATAACTCTGGGCTGCAAGTGCCCTCAGTTGTCTGCAATAGAAAATAAAAAATGCTCCTGGAGAAAAGGAAAGCACCCTCAACCCAGGCATCAGAGAATTCCCACAGATATGTTCTTAGAAACCTGAGTGTGTTAGTCAGCTTTCCATTACTCTGACAAAATACCTGAGATGAATCACCTTGAAGGGATGAAAGGTTTATTCTGGCTCACAGTATCAGAGGTTTCAGTCCATGGCCACTTGGCCCTGTTGTTCTGGGTCTGTGGCAAAGCAGAATAGTATAGTGGGGAGTACATGGTTGAGCAAAGCTCCTCACCTCATGGTGGCCAGGTAGCAAAGAATGAAGAAGGGTATTTTGGTCAAGGGCAGGGCCCCAGTGACCCAACTTCCTTCCATTAGGAATCACTTCCTAAAGTTTCCACAACCTCCTAACAGCGCCATCACTGGGGACCAAGCCTTTAACACAGAGCCTTTGGAGAATATTTATGATCCAAACCATGACAATAAACTCACAGTAAAAAAAATACATAAGTAAGTAAATCACAAAACACAAGGAAGTAAAACACCATGAGCAAGAGTCCACTGAGGAATAAAACTGAGAGCATGGTGGTTCACAGCCCAGAGCAATTTGCCCTCTCAGGGACATTTTTGATTGTCAAACTGGGCAAGTTAGGGAGATGCGTGCTACTGGCATCTGGTGCGTGAAATCCAGGTATATTGTTAAACATCTACAATGCACAGGACAGCCTGTTACACCAAAGATGTATCTAGCCCAGGACAACAATAGTGCCAAAGTTGAGAAACCCTGAGATACAAATTTATCTGCTTGTGCAAAGTTTCTGTATTGGAAAAGCATTAACTTAAGGATATAAAAGAAGAAATTTAAAATGAATAAAGAGAAAGGAAATATATATCAAGCAGATTTGAAAAAGAACCAAATAAAATTTCTAAAAACAGATTAAAGTAAAAATAATTGGGATTAAAATAATCATTTTGGAGAATAGTTTGGAATTATCTAGATAATCTATGACCTAACATTCAATGTCTAGTATATAACTCAGAGAAACTCACGCACGTGTATTCAAATGTACAGTGATGTTCACAGCAGCATTGTTGAAACCGCTTCCCCGCAAAACATGGGAAAAATAAACTCGAATATCCACCAAAAATAGAATGAAAAATTATAATATACAACTGAACACTTCCCGGCACTGAAAATAGAGGAATCACAGATGCAAATATGGATTAACCTTTAAACATAACGTTGAATAAAAGAAGCAGACCCAAAATATACACACGATAGTAGTAGTTTACAAAGAACAAGCAAACAAAATCAGACACTGCAGACAAACTGATTTTTAAAAAAGCAAAGAAATGATGACATAACAGATAGGGTGGTGGTTTTTGCTGAAGAAGGAAGGGGTTGGGGTTCAGGAAATGATACACTGTGAGCTTCAGGACCATTGTTAATGTTCCATTTCTACTTGGGTAATTGGGTAATTGATAATATATAGCCAAAAATATATATTCATATCTTTGCACCATTCTGAATTGTGTTATTTTTTGCAATTTAAAAAAGTGTTTTTAAAATTAGATGGACAGGTTTAATAGCAGATTAGACAAAACTGAAGTGAGAATTATTGTACTAAAAGACAGATCTGAAGAAATTATCCAGAATGTAGCACCAAGAGCCAAAGAAATAGAAAGTATGAAAGATTTAATCAGAATTCTAGAGGACAAGAGAAAGAGAAAGGGTAGAGGCAGTATTTAAAGAGTGGCTAACTGGAAATTTCTCAGAATTGAAGAATAGATCACTGGTGGTGGTCTACTAAATTGGAAAATCCAACTATTCACAAGTAGCATAAACAATGTATAATCCACACCTAGAACACATCACAGTATTCTAGAACTTCCAGAATGTTTAAATGTTTTTAAATTTAAAAAATAAAATATATTAAAAATAGAAAGAAAAGATGTACAGTCATACATCACTCAGATGGTGGTACATTCTGAGAACTGTGCCATGAGAACATTTTATCATTGTATGAACATCATAACATGCCCTTACACATACCAGATGGTATAGGCCTGACCCTTGATGTGGCCTCTTGATGCACTCAAGAGGCTTAATAAACATGAGGTGTTTGAGGCTGCTGCTGGTATTCATGTGGCATACCCTATATAGTAAACATTTTTTAAATAAGTAGAAGGAATAAATTTTGATAAAAATACAGCATAGTAAATGCATAAATAAGTAACATTTTTTTGTTATCCAGATTCTCATCACTATAACAAAATGTCTGAGATAATGAACTTATTGAGAAAAGGCTTCTTTTGGCTCAGAGTTTTAGAGATTTCAGTCCACGATCAGTTGGTGCTGTTGCTCTTGGACCTATGGCAAGGCAGCATAACACGGTGGGAACATGTGTCAGAGCCAGATGGCTCACCTGATGGCCAGGGAGCAAAGAAAGAACAAAGAGGAGGCCAGAATCCCACAATCCCCTGCAGGCACACTTTCAGTGACTTAAAGACCTCCCACTAGGCTCCACCTCTTAAAGGTTCCATCACCTCCCACTAGCACCACACTGAGGATGAAGCCTTTAACACATGGGCCTTTGGGAGACACTCAAGATCCAAATAGTAGCAATAGTCATTTAACATCATTATCAAGTATTATGTATTATACTTTAATAATTATATGTTATGCTTTTGTATCCCTGGCAGCACTGCAGATTTGTTTACACAAGCATCACCACAAACTTGTGAGTGATGTGGTTGTGCCATTATGTTACAACAGCTATGTCTTCATTAGGTGATGGGAATTTTGCAGCTCCATTATAATCTTAGGAGACCATCATTGCATATATTGACCAAAATATTGTTATGCAGTGAATGACTGTAGAAACAGTCAAGAATGACAATTATGCTGATTGTTTTTTCATCCATTATGAAATCCAAGGGACCAATGGAATAATATCTTTAATATGATTTAATATGTAAGTCTCATCCTGGATATGTGTGTGGGAGTGTACTGGGATTGAACCCTGGCCTCATGCATGCTAGGCAAGTCTATAGAATTTTTATGCTGTGAAAATCAAAACAAAACAAACAAAAAACCTACTCAAACATTAAATAATACAACGAATTAAAGAGTAAATCATAATGGAAATTCAAAATATTTATAAGACCTTAAAAATACATGTCAATTTTGTGAAATACAATTAGTCATAGATACATTAAAAATAAAACAGACTGAAAATTAATGTGCTAAACATTCAACTTAAGAAATTCAAGGGGCTGGAGTGGTAGCTCAGTGGCAGAGCACTTGCCTAGCATGTGTGAGGCACTGGGTTTGATTCTCAGCACTGCATACAAATAAATAAAATAAAAGTATGTTGTCCATTTACAACTGAGAAGAAGAAGGAGGAGGAGGAAGAGAGGGAAGAGGAGGAGGAGGAGGAGGAGGAGAAATTAAAGAAAAGGCCCAACAAATTAAACTCAAAGAAAGTAGAAGGGGGAAAGCAATTTAGAAACCAGATTAATAAAATAGAAAACAATAGAGAGGATCAATAGTGCCAAAAAATTAACTTTAAAATTATATTTAATTTAAAAATTATATTAATTTTTAATTAAAAATTAATATAATTTTAAAAAAATTGGCAAGAGTGATCAAATAAAGAACAGAAGGCACAACTCAAAAAATATTTGAAATGAGAAGGGTGGATTAAACAAGATACAAAGATTTTTAAAAGATGTAAGATCAGACTGAGAAAAACTTTTATGGCAAAACATGGAAAATTTAGATGAAATGGAAAAAATTCTTTGAAAAATATAATTTACCACAATTAACTCAAGAAGAAATAAACTTAAGTAGCCTTATGACTAATAAAGGAATTAAGTTAGTATTTCTACCACAAATTCAAGAAACAATCTCAGTCTTACAAATACTTCTCCGGAAGTATAAAAGAAGAAACAATACCCAACTCATTTTACAAACCTAGCAGAACTTTGATACCAAAATCAGATCAAGGCCATTTTATCAAGAATGTTGATGCAAAATCTAAATAAAATATTGCAAACCAAATTCAGCAACATTAAAAATGTATTACATCCTGACCAAAATGAATTTATTCAGGGAATGAAAGTTGCTCTATTGTTTTTTAAAGAAAGCAATTAATGTAATTCACTTCATTAATAGATTAAAGGAGAAAAAACATCTCATTTGCTGCTGAAAAATATGTATTTTATTAGATGTACATCCACTAAATCCACATCCTTGACAAAAACTCTCAGTGAACTCAAAGCAGAGGGAAATTGATTAAAATATAGCTTTTAAAAACTTGTAGTAAACATTATATTTAATAGTGAATTCTCTAAGAAAAATTTTTTTGCAGTGCTGAGGATAGAATCCAGGGTCTCCTGCATCCTAGGCAAATATTTTACCACCAAGCTATATCCCCAGATCCCTTACTTGGAATTTTAAACAAGCTGCAGAAAAGGGGAAGGAAAATAAAGGAGAGAGGGAGGAAAGGCATAAGAATTGATATTAAGGAATCAAAATTGTCATTTTTCATGTATGATAAGATATCTATGTGGCAAATCCTAAATAATCCACAGATAAATGACTAGAATAAATTGATGCACCTGACATATTTACTGGACACAAAATCAATATACAAAAATCCAGTTCACCAAGTCAATTCTATTTCCATGAAAAAAAATCAATTCATTTCCAGTAAAAAAAAAGACAGAAAATGTAACTTATACTGTAATCATTTAAAACTAGGTAACTAAAAATAAATCTTTAAAAAGATATGCAAAATTTCTTATGAAGAAATATTTAAAGCTTTATTGAAAAACATTAAAGAATTATCACTTAGTATAAGAAACACTTGTGGACTGGGGGTATAGCTCAATTGGTAGAGTACTTGCCTCACATGCCCAAGGCCCCAGGTTCAATCCCCAGTACCACCAAAAATATAAAGAAAGAAGAAAAGAAAAGAAAGAAAGAAACACTTCTGAAGAACCTACTATATGTCAAGGGCTTTTAATGTTTTACAATTAGTAACCTAAAAAGTCCTCATAACTGAGGCTGGGGTTGTAGCTCAATGGTAGAGCACTTGCCTAGCAAGAGTGAGGCACTGGGTTTGATTCTCAGCACTGCATATAAATAAGTAAAATAAAGGTCCATTGACAACTAAAAAAATTTTTTTAAAAATTCTCATAACCACCCTAAGAGAAATGCACTATTATTGACATCATTCCAATTATAGATGAGGAAACTAGAAAGTATTTCAAAGTCACAAACATATATATTGGAACTTGAACCCAGGAATCTGGGTACAGGACACATACTCTTAATTGTGTATTATGTTGCCTCTCATACTGAGTTAAATAAATGAAGACAGACATCCTATTTATGTTTTGGAATACATAAATTAGAAAGATCAGTTCTCACCAAATTGATCTGTATCAAAACCCCAAGAGGTGCCATAGGTTCAGGAGCAGCATCTCCCAGGATTTTGAGATTCACTTGCTGTTCAGAGGGCAAATCAAATTATTGCTGGGACCCATGTTGAAGCCAAGAACTGGAATATCCTATATTAAGCACCTACTATGCTGCTCCTACCTGTGAAAAAAATAGCTGGTATCAGATTATTCTTCACACCAAGATTTTAAATGCTGGATATAACTGAAGGCACAAAGAGCAACAATTGCAGCCAGGACTTCAAGGGCTTGAAGAAAAGGGAAAATGCATTGAATTGAGCCCAATAGTCTAGAGATATTTTCCCACCAAGGCATTTGCTTAATGGTGCATACATGAAGCAATGTTGCAAGAAATCAGCAGAATTTTGGCAATGTTTATGGTTCATGGAAAACAAAATTAGAGCTCAGGATCCCAGGGCATTCAATCTAGATACTAGAATATATTTTAGAAGTAAGGGTGTCATGGGAACAGAGAAGTCTCAACTGGATAAAGTTTTTCTAATAACAACCCATCTACCTGGTAGATGAAAATTAAATCCTTATCCAGAGGAAGTTAACATCATATAGAGCTTCTGAAATTTATCAAACAATAACCAAAAATCAATCAAATTGATAGCACATAAAAGATTAAAAGACAAGAGAGGGATAAGAAAACTGAGACCCATAGTTGGTTCTGATTTTTTAATTTACCAGATTTAGACTTTAAAATATCAATGAGTAATGTGTCCAGGAAAATGCATTAAAAGATAGCATATGTCAGTTGAGAATTAGAATCTTTCAAAAAGCATTGAATAGAAATCCTAGGACAAAAATACGATAACAAAAATTAAGAATCCATTCAATGTATTTGACAGCAGATTAGACACAGTGAAAGAGAGTATCCATAAACTGGAAGATGAAACAATAGAATATATTCAGATTAAAATAAAGACCTCTAACAAAGAATGGGAAATACGTGAGAGACGTGTAGTTCATGGTTAAAAGCCCTACATATGTGCAACTGGAGTTCCAGAAGATAGGAAAAAAAGCTAATGTGATGCAGTATGTGAAGATACTAGTCTAGAATTTTTCAAAATGAGCTACAGATTCCAGAATATCTACAACTTCCCCCATCAAAAGTACATCATTGTAAAACTGGAGAAAAGTATCATATCAACATTGAAGAAAAGTACATCATAGTGAAACTGGAGAAAACAAAGAGAAATTGTTTACAAACAGGAAGAGTTCAGGAACATTGTTGCAAAGGAGCAACTATAATACTGTCAACTGATTTTTCAACAAAAATATTGAAAGCCAAAAGGGATGGAATGACATATTTAAGGTGCTAAAAACAAATAACCATAAATTTAAAATTCTATAAACAGCAAAAGTAATCTTAAAAAGATATAAGTTAAAGGTTCTCAAACTAAATAGAGTTTATCACCAGCACACCAACACTAAAATACACATAAAAGTAAAATGATCCCAGAGGGAAGGATGATAATTCAGGCAGGAATGAAGAACAACATTAAGTAATAAAATGTGAGTAAATCTAGAAGGAAATTTATTACTAAAACAAATAACAGTAATGTCTTACAGGGTTTTATATATGTGTAGAGTTAAATGGAAAAAAGGAGGTACTTAAAAGAAATTAAAGTGTTGTGAGTTCCTTATTATGTAAAAAATAGCAAAAATAGTAATTGAAAGTACAGTAAGCCAAAGGCACATGCCATAATTAAAATAATAATAAAATAATACATCAAAAATAATCCTAATAGAGAGTAAGAGAATAATGGAATAGTAAATAAATTGATTAATTCAAAAGGAGGCAAGAATTTTTTTAAAAAGAAATGAATATGGGGAAAACAGAAAACAAAGAGCAACATGATATATTTAAACCTCATATCTATAATTGTTTGAATAATAATGAACTGAATATCCCACATAAAGACAGACTCAAAAGTTTTTAAATGCTGCTTATATTTAAAACTTATTTTAATATATATAAGTTCAGAACAAGATTAAAAGTAAAAGGATGGGAAAATATGCCATATTAGCTCTAACCAAAGAAAGCTGGTATAACTACACTAATTTCAGACAAAGTAGAACTTAAGACATAATTGTACTGGTGCCCCTTCCTCCACCAATGCATTTTAATTAAGCTTCTCCAGAGACCCTTACCATAATTGTTCTTGTTAGCAGAATAACAGCAAAGACTTCTGCAAAAGAGCTCACTGTGGTTAGAACTTTCTATTTCCTGTTGCTCTGTCTAGCAAAAGCTAAGTTTAATCGCAGATTTGATGATGTTATTCTGGCTTTTGTGTTAAAGTGTGTAAAAATCTTTGACTATTCTAAAAAATGAGACAAAATGCACTTTCTGAGAAGTCAAAGAAAAAAAGATACTTTAATGTAGACTCCTGCAAAAATGTAAACCTCCAAGTCCTCCCCTCAAAACTGGGTACAAAGTTCAAGAATTTCTAGACTCATTGTCCAGAGAATTTTAGGCAATACCTCCTGGGGACCCTGCAGCCAATAAATCTCTCCCTGTTAATTCTTCAGGTATCCAGCCTCATTTGTCCTACATCAATCATATATTACCAGAAATAAAGAGGTTAACAATGAAAGAATGGATTCAATAAAAGACAAAATAATTCTATATGTTTATGCATCTACTAGTTACAACCTTCAAATATATGAAGCAAGCAAAAATCAACAAAATGAACAGATAAATACACAATTCTAATTGGAATTTTAATGGGAATTTTTACCACATCTCTATTAGTAATTGATAGATTAAAAAGTCAAAAACTCTGTAGTATAGAGAAATTTTGAGTGGCATGATTAACAAACCTGACCCAAATATCAAACTTGCATAATGTATGTGCTTTTCAAGTACACACAGGTCATTTACCATAAAGTATTCCTACAAGCCTCTAAAAGCTAAAACCACAGAGTATGTGCTCTGACCACAGAGGAATTGTCTTAGTTTGTTTTCTGCTGCTGTAACAGAATACCACAGACTGGGTAAATCATACACACTAATTTATTTGGCTCACAGTTTAGAAGTTAAAAAGTCCAAGATGGAGTGCTGCATTTGGAAAGGGCCTTCTTGCTGAATCATAATGTGGTGGAGGGCATGAGAGTGAGGAGGGAAGGGAGGTTCAAACTTATCCTTTCATCAGGAGGAGCCCATTCCAAGGTAGCAGCATCAATCCATTCATGAGGGTTTTGCTCTTGTGACATAACCATCTCTTAAAGGCCTTGCCTCTTAATACTATTACAATGGCAATCAAATGTCGATGTAAATTTTGGAGCAGGTTTTGAAATCATACAAGTAATTAAGAAAAGTAACAATGACAAAAAGATAAAGAGAATATCACCAAATGTTTAGAAATTAAACACATTTTGAAATCACCTACAAATGATAGAGTAATTCACAATGGAAATTAGAAAACATTGCGAAGTGAATGATTATAGAAATCCAAAATATCAAAACATTTGAGATGCAACTAAAGCAGTGTTCAGAAGGAAATTTATGTTCATATTTTAGAAATGAAGCTTTAATACATACATTACAAATAAAATCTGAAAAAAAAAATGATCCTAACATCCAAGAACCAAAGAAGAGAAAGTTAAACCCAAAGAAAGTCTAAGAAATAGTATAATAAGGATAAGAGCAAAAAATCAATGATATGGATTTTAAAAAAGGCATATAACAGAAAGTCAACAAAGCCAGAAGTTAATTCTTTGTATGACTAATCAAGCTAATAAATACTTTGTCCAAACTGATTACAAAGAAAACATATATTCCAATATCAAGAATTTTAAATCAATCCTACAAATGCTAAAAATATAATAAGAGGATGTTATAAACAACTGCCAATACATTTGAAAATTGTCATTAAAGGAAAAAGTTCTTAAAATGCACAAGTTACTAAAATTAACACTAAAAGAAATAGAAATTATCATTCTTCCTACTTCTAGTAAAGAACTCAAATCTGTCATTTAAAAACTTCTTATGAAGAAAACTCTAGGACTGCATGGATTCCCAAGTGAACTCTTCTACGTATTTAATGAAGAATTGAGCACAAATCTTATACAAACTCTTCAAGATAGTAGAAAGAGAAAAAATTTTCTCAATCTGTATTATGAGGGCAACATAATCATGGTACCAAAACCTTGTAGGAAAGAAAAATTGTAAAGTTACACATCAATCTCTCTCATGGACATGCTTGAGAACCCTAAACGTAATATTAGCTTAATTAGCTTATGAAATGCAATGCTATATCAATTACTTACTATGAACTCTTACAACTTGTAAGGAAATGATGATGTGTTAGAGCTTGAATCCAAATTGTTCTCCAAAAGACTCATGTGCTAAAAGCTTGATTGCCAAATTGTGGCACTATTAGAAGGTAATAGAACCTTTAAGAGGAGGAGTCTAGTGGGAGTAAATTAGGTCATTGGGGGTGTGCCCTTGAAGGGGATATGGGGAACCCTGGCCCCTTTTCTTTGCTTCCCAGCCACCATGAGGTAAGAAGCTTTGCTTCATCATGTGCTCTGCACCAGGATATTCTGCCTCACCACAGGCCCAAAAACATCAGATCCAAATGACCATAGATCAAAACCTCTGAAAACCAGAAGGCAACATAAAAATTTCCTCCTTTTAAGTTGATTATTTCATCCATGACAATGGAAGGCATAATCCAATAGAAATGGATAAGATACTTGAGTAGGAATTTCACAAAGAAGACTGAATGACCAATAAACATTTGAAGAAATGCTCAACTTGATTAGTCATCAGGAACATTCAAATTTTAAGCACGAGATACCATTTTATTCCCTCCACATAAACAACAGCAACAAAAATTTAAGTTTGACAACATCACTAATCTAGAAGTGTTAATTGGCGCAATCATCTTGGAAAACAAATTTTACATGATCCAGCAACGCTTAGGAGGCAAGGACTCTGTGACTTAGCAATTCCACTTCTCTGCACAGATCCCAGGCCAACTCTTCCATATAGGAAATCAAGCAGCATGAAGTAGATACTCCCTGAGGCATAGTGCTCCAAATCTGGGGGGAAACTACTTTCCATAAGCAATGGAATTGAGAAATCACTAGTATGTTCACACAATCGAATTCTGCACTATCATGAAAAGGAAATGTATTGTAACATATACGATGCACAGCACACACAACACAGATGAAAGAAGTTGGCACAAAAGAAGACACAGGCTCGATTCCATTAATATAAATTTTAAAAACATGTAAAAATCAAACAATATGTCATTTAGAAATAGAAATATGCTGATTCAGTAAAGAAAAGAGAATTTTATATGCAAAAATAACCACAAGAGTTACCTCAGCTCCAGGAGGGAGGAAACTGTGTTTGCATATTGAACATGCTGCCTTGTTCTCTTTCTTAAACTAGATGGCAGGGATATGAGTGTTGTTGAATTGTAATTCTGTACATATGATTTATATATATTTATATTTTGAAGAACTTGGTACAGCAATTAAATTTTCACACATATTGATTCCTGATCGTGTGGTTCAAGATGGGAAAAACATGGCTGCCTCTGCACCAAGATTCACTAATGGAGCAGACCACAGTCATCAGGAAGCCCCTGATGAGATGCTCTTCCGGAGGAGAGGGCATGTCCTGGCCGTTCTGTTAATGTAGTACATTAGTCAGCTCAGGCTGCCCAAACAAGATGTCACAAACCTGGATGCTTAAACAACTAAAATTTACTTTTTCATAGTTCTGGAGGCCTGAATCTGGGATCCATCTGCCTGTGTGCTTGGGTCATGGTGAAGGCTCTCTTCCTGGCTTGCAGTGGTCACTGCAGTGGCCATTCCTTGGTATGCAAATACAGAGAGAACAAGCTCTCTGTTGCCTCCACTTACAAGGGCACTAATCCCACCATGAGGGCCCCACTCTTGTGATCTCATGTACCATTAATTATCTCTCAAAGGTCACATCTCAAAATAAAATCCCAATGGCTGTGCACATTGGGAGTTGGAGCTACAATATATGAATTGGTTGGGGCAGCGGGCAGCAAGCATTCAGTCCACGGCATGTAACCACCTAGAATTATCACTTTGTGAGCTGAGAGGGACCAGAGCACTTGGGACTCATGAAGAGTACAGGGGGTGGGTATGAGAATGAAGATCTCAAAGATTCTGACCTGGTTCCCCGGGGGAAGCAAGGGTGAGGACTGGCTTGGCCCTGGAGGCTCAGGAAGCCACTGTTCCTGAGCTCCATTGATAAATGGTGCCTGCCTCACAGTCCCCTCATGTTTCCTGGGCACATTCCATCCGCTTTGCAGCTGCTGGCCCCGCCAGCCACGAGCTGAGGAGGGAGCACATGGCTTTTGTGCAATTTCTTTAAATGAGCTCTTCCTTCCAAGAGAACTGTTCCCCCGAGAGTTCCCCGACACGTGCAGTGATGGCGAATCTACACGCAGGCCTGGTGTTGGCGGGGGCAGTGCAAAAAGAGGAGCTTTAAATTCTAAAGCAGAGAAAATAAAAATCCTGCCAGAAGCAGAGGGAGATGGGGAAGGATGGAGGCAGGGATCTAGGAAGCTTCTGCTTTTGGTCTCACTATTGGGGTTTCATAGAACAGATGGACAGAGGTTATTTATAACTTGCAACATGCAGAGTTGAGATCCGTGAAATGTAGGAGGCTTGGCTGACAATGGTTTGGGCCAGGGAGGACCTGAGACCTCCACCAAGACTCCTAGAATGCAGGGCTGGTGGAGGATGGGTACCATCATGGAAAAGGTGCATACAGCCCAAGCCCCGTCCTCCAGGCTGGTTGAGAATTCCTCCAGAGAACCACCACTTTCAGGAATAATCATAATCACACTAATAAAAACAAATAATAGTTGACATTATCTATTAGCTTGCTGGGTGCCAGGTACTAATCTAAGTGCCTTATTACCCTGATTTTCAAAATGACCAAACTAAGGCCTGGCGAGGGTACCTAACCAACCTAAGGCCTCATAGCTCTAAGCATCAAGGTTCTCTGACTGCTTTGTGCAGGAAAGACAAGAGGCCAGTGGTCTAGACATCTCACACCATGACCCATTAGCTCCTTGTCACCCAACAGAAACAAGGTCTCAGGAGGCAGAAAGCTGGATACGGAACTTTGATGATGGTGGGGATGGTGACAGGGATGTGGAGGGACCTGGGGTTTGGCAGGTCCAGGAGAAGTACAGAGGGAAGCTGAATATGTGTGTGTGTGTAGGGGTGTGTGTGTGTGTGTGTGTGTGTGTGTGCGCGCGCGCGCAGGCGCCACCCAGGTGATCACTGGCATAAAGACACTGTGATTGGATGTAGAAGACATTTAGTGTGTCTTCAATGAATATTCCTGGTTCTTGAGGACAAGGCAGGCCGACCGCTGAAGTCCAATATGGCTCACTGCACTCTACCATCTGTCACCTTAGAAAAGTCTCTCCCTCCTCCCTCGTTCTCAGTTTCTCCTTGTTAAAATGAGACAGTTGGTCTAAGATGCTTCTCAGCTCTGATAATTTATGCATCTATGAATTCACTGTGGTTAACAAGTGTGGGAGAGGGGAGGTTGGTGGTGTCAAAGGCCAGAGGTCGGTTCCCAGCGTCCGAGGCCAAGAGCCAAGGCCTGGCAAGGACAGCCAGTCAAACGAAAGCGAGTCAGCAGGCACCGTCTGCTCGCCAGCCCCTGCCTGGGATCAGCATGTGGCGGGGAGTGAGGCTCCATGAGCCCGCTGATCGTGCCAATACCCACTCCCAGAGCTGCAGGCGCGGGTGCCAGGCACCCCCTCCAATGGTTAGGTGAAATGTTCAGAAATTCCCGACTCCAGGAGCTAGCCTGCCTGCCTCAGAACAAACAAAGCCCCGGGCGACTTGATGAAACTCACCTACTTTTCAGGCCACAACAACCCTTTTGAAGGTCAAGGCATTTGGACATGGACTCTGTTAGTTTACAATTCTGTGCCCTTTCAAATAGCATACTTATCTTTTCCCAGTGGATGCCCCAAGATCCACGGGGCCAGGAATTCACCCCAGGTCATGATTATGAGGTCTACCCAGGGAAGGAGAAATGGTCCTGAAATCTCACTCTGTGACGTGGAATAGACTTGCTTTGGTGATGTGGGCTCTATCACTTAGCTTAGTTAATCGATAAGTATGTAGGAAACACTCACAGTGTACACTTGCAGAGTGCCTACTGTTTACACACTCTGATCACCAAGGTGATCCAAGGTCTGAGTCTGAGACCTTAGATCTTAACAGACAAGACTGTCCACTGACTGGAGAGAGTCAGGCTGATTTGCTCTCTTGCCTCCATCTTCCATTAGCACCATTACCAAGTTCCTTAACCATGAGTCCCGGTCTGGAAATGCTGATAACACCCAGTTCATAGAATCATCATGGAGACTCAATAGTTAACGTGTCTAAAACATTTTTCCTGGTGCTTGATGAACAACAATGTCCTGAATGATGATGTAGCTCTAGATAACACGGTTAGGGTGATCACACTGCCCCGCCCCATGCAATCCTACACTGGCCCATGATGCTTTCCCTGGTCCAGCTTCTACGAGTGACACTGGTCAGGTGGCTCTGGGTTCAAGTATCCAAGAAAACATTGCTCCTGGCCCTTGAACCAGGAAGTGTGAGCAACTCACTAGCCAGCACAGCAACACCTGCTTTCAAATACCTGTTTACAGTCAAGAAAGATGAGGAACAGGCAGCCAGGACTTGAAAAGTCAGACCGTGTTGTGGAGGCAATGCTACTGGAATGGGGGCAGTTTCCTGAGTTCCTGTCCCAAGACGGTCCCCTGGCACACATTCCAAGGCCTCAATGTCCCCATCCACAAATGCAGAAAAGCAAATCATAGGCTGAGGGGGTGCAGCTAGAAATCTAAAGTCAGGGCTACATCTCCACTAAGGGTACAGATCATGGCCACGGGTGAATGTCCAGCTATATGAACTCCTTCGGTGGTCTCGGGGTACCAGGAAAAGCCCCCAAGCCTGGGAAGCCAGTGCAGTTCCTCCACCCACACTCCCTGGAGGCCATCTGCCTCCGGAGGCAGAGTAGCCAGTGGGTCTTGCCTGGGGCTGGCTCAGGACCCCACAGGAAGGGGAATGCGGACTGGCCCCGAGGCTCAAGGAAAACACTCTAGGCACCAGGGTCCTGGGGGCGGACTGTGGCGTTCCCACAGCCAGCTTTGCAGGGAACGCAGCAGATGGACTACCCTGACACCAGGGAAACATTTGGTTCCTTGTCTCACACAGACTCCCTGGAAAGGCTGGTGAGGAGGGCCTGAGAGAGACAAAGGAGAAGGTCAGGGAATGGCAGGGAAACTCAGCCAAGAAACTGAGCAGAAATTTCCTGAGCTCCTTCCAGAGGCCTTGAGCAGGTGGCAGCAAAATACCAACACTAAAAGGCCCTTCTCAAACACTGAATCCAATTCCCTTATTTTACAGATCAGGAAACTGGCCTGCAGAGAAGTGAGCACTGAGCTGTGGAAATGAACTGAGGAATCAGGGATCCATGCACACACCACTTAGTAGCTATGCGATGTGGTACAACTTTCTTAACCCCTCTGAGCCTCAGATTTCTCCTTTGTAAGTGGGGAGCACATAGCACAGGCTCTATTGATATCAGTTTCCAATTCCCAAGGTCACATGGGAATTAATGGCAGAGCTAGAACTAGAATCCAGAGGATCTGACTCTTAACCCCCTGAGTTATGCCACATTCCTCATTCTGGCTACAGAAAAGAGTCAAAGAAATGACATGCCTGGGATGTGCCATTGGGGGCAGGAAGGGAGGGGGCAATGTGATGTTAGAAGGGACTTTCTCATGACCAAAGCTCAGGAATGCATTACCAAGGGTTCCATTTTGGGAGCTTATTTAAGTGTGTGCCTGGGATGGATTAAAGGCTGAGAATGAATTAAATGTCATCTCGATGACCTGTTCTGCCCACAGATGCTAGAATTCAATTTATCAGAGACAGGGCTGGATATACGGCGCCTAAACTGCCCCAAAGAAAGGAAATGAATATGCATTCCTTCATTCAACCAGCACTTACAGAGCACATGATATGCCCAGAGAAACAGGTTTTCCTGTTAACATTTTGACTATGAGGAAACGAAGGTTCCAAGATATTAAATGAAGGAAAGGTTACCCAGCTAGCAAGTGGCAGAGCCAGGATTCCATGCCAGCTCAGTTCCCTCTGTGCCCCTTGCCATTCTGCATCCCCTGAGCAAAAGTAAGGCAGCCTCTCTCGGAACAGTGATGTGGGTAGACAGGGGATGTTACCCCAGCCTGCCTCCTCAGGGAGGTAGAACCGTCCCCTGGAGACTGCCTTGTGGCCTTGTTCCAGGAGCTGCTCAGCTCCCTCTGGGAGTCACTGCCTTAAGTAGGAATCCATCTGGAATCCCATGGCCCCTCATTAGGCTGAGACCTCTCCACAGAGCGAGCTTCCAGGGACAGCCCCAGAACATCCTCACCACACTGCAGCTCTGCCAGGCCTCCTGTACCCACAGCCTGTGACAAGCGCTAAGAGGCGAGAACCTAGGAGCAGGCAGTGCCTGCTGTGGGGAGCCTCCATTCTTCAGGGGTGATGAAGCCCTCCCCCCAGGATGATAGAGTGATAGGAGAAATACTACTTCTGCTCTCAGGAAGCTCCCAGTCTGTTGCGGAGACGTGGGCAGAAGAAGGTGGATTTAATAATAATAATCACAGAGCTCATGTTTACTGAGTGCCAGGCACTAAAACATGACCTCATTTAATCTGTACAGGAGCCTCGTGAGACAGGTCTTATTTTTATCTTATTAAACAGAGAGGTAAAGTCACTTACATAAGATCACAAAGCTAGAAAGTAATAATGCCAGGATTAAAACCCAGGAAATCTGGCTCAAGGGTCTCTCCTTTAAAAGAAAAAGAGAAAGGGAGCACTGGATAGTCTGGGGATGCTCTGACTACTGGTGGGCTCCAGGTGACCAGCGAGAGTGGGTTTGTGTTGAGGAGGGAGTCTGAGGAGCATAGTGCCTCAGGTCTTGCTTGCACAGAAAGTAGGCCTGCTGGGGTCAGGATGGGGGAGCCAGGAGTGAGGTTGGGGGTGGGACCCCTAGACCAGGAAGGCCAGGAGGGTTGGGGAGGAGTTTGGATGGAGCATCTAAGAAAGCCAGTGAGCTGCCAAGGAGAAAGTTCACTGGAGACAGAGAGTCTCAAATGGGTTGAAAGGACACAAGGCTCCAGTCGGGGGCTCTGAGCACCAAGCCTGGAGTGGATTTATGGGCGGGGCCTGGGGAGGAGGCCAGCTCCCCAAGGCCAGAGGGTAAAAGCTCTAACTCATTGACTGTGGAATGACATCCAGACCATGCACTGGGCCCTGGCAAGAGAAAGACCTGAATTTCTGCTCCTGGCTTCCCAGCTGCCTATACCTCTGCATGCTGCAGATCCCAATAATGGTCATCACCTTATGGAGAGGATCAGATGAGTCACAGTTTCTGACTCATTCAATGCAGGTCCTTGTTTTTACTTAGCTCAGTAATCAATGACCCATGAGTTGTACAGAATTATAATTTCCAAAGATTTCCAGATTTTTCCAGAAATTTATTAAATATTGGTTTCTAATTTTATTCCATTATGGTTAGAACACTTGCTCTTTCTAATGAATGTTTTTAAATTTATTGAGACTTGTTTCATGGCCCAGCATGTGACATTGATGAAGGTTTCATGTACACTTGGATAAAATAAGTATAAAGTTATTACTAGGTAGAAAATTCTACAAATATCAACAGTAAAATTGATAGAGTTGCTTAACTAATTTTGTCCCATTGACCCAGATGTAGAACACCTATAAAAACATAAATTGAGGAACAAATATACCACTCAAGATACCTTTAAAATAACTATTATGTTTTAGAGGTCTTTTTTTTTTTTTAGAAAAATAACAGGTGCATGATTAGAGCACTAGAATGTATATATATATTTGTATGTATGTCCACATATATAATAAAAATACTAAGTATATATAAGCTCTAGGTTATTATTTCCAGCCTATTTTAATGCACCCATGTCAATTTCATTGAAATATTCACAGAATTGGAAACTTGAGAATTAATTTCCATATTGATTCATCTACTTGTTCTGTGAATTAACAAGAGGCATATTGGAGTCTCTAACTAAAATTTTTGATTTGACTATTTCTCCTTTCAGTTCCTTCAGTTTTTGTTTCACAGTAGATATAGAATTATATGCCTTATTCTTTGATCCCTTATCGTTATATAATCTGCCTCTTTATCTGTGACAATACTCCTCATTTATAAATCTACTTTTTTCCTGATATTAACTTAACCACTTCAGGCTTCTTAGGATTATGTTTGCATCCCATATATTTTTCTATCCTTTTACTCTCAACCTATCCTATGTGCCTAGTTAGATGTCTTTATGTGCCTAGTTAGATCCTCATAGACAGCCTTGTAGTTGAGTGTTCCTTTTTAAAATCTAGTCTATTTATATTTAATACAGTTATGTATGTTGTTACCATCTTAATTATTTTTAATTTGTCCCATCCCCCTCCTCTGCCTCTTTTCTTTTTTTAGATTAACTTTTTTTTTCTTTTCTTTGTTTGTGACCTGCATGCTTCGTGTGGACACCTACACATATTCATATTTGCTTCTTTTTTTTTTTCATTTCTAGCATTTTTTGAAGGCAGTTATTTTTCATGGGTCAGTATTTTAAGGACTAGGACGTTAGATTAGTATATTTCAGTTTTGTTTTGTATTCTTTTTAAATTTTACATATTTTTTCTCTCACTTATCTGTTTCCCTTGATTCTCTTTCTCTCTTTTCTTCTGCTAACAGCCAATCTCTATTGTTCTTTCACTCTTCCTTTAACTTTTTACTTCTATCTTTTCTCCTCTTAATTATCATTTCTGTTTTCTGTCTGTTCGCCACTTGAAATTGTAAACCCTTTTGCAAACTTACTGTTTTTACTGTGGGCAATAACTGATCGCATCATTTCTGCTTACTGTGACAATTTACGCTGTAGATGTCATAGCAGGAACTATTTGGTTTAATGCTGTGTGTTGTTTGCATTGGTTATTGTTATTATTTGTCTCCCGCTAAATGGTGAGGTACTGGAAACCTTCAGGGACACTGTAAGTCCACAGGGTAGAAACTCTACTGCCTCAGATCCATACTATTGGATGGGTAGACACAAAAATAAATTAACCATTTTTAAATACCCCAATTTATTTCCAGTATGGGCTTGTTAATTATACATCTATGTTTTATTTTTTAGTAGTTGTCAACAATCTGCATCTTTGGGCTATCACGGTCCACCTTGGATATTACACTACTTACATATGTGAGAAACTTACAACAGTACACTGTCATTACATTCCCATCTTTTGTTCTACTGTTGTCAAATATCTTTTTCTATCTGTTTTATAAACCCAATAACACATTGTCATTATTTTTGCTTTAAATAGCCAACTACCTTTTAAGGAAAAATTTAAGAGGGAAACATTCTTTTTTAATGTTTTATATTATAGCCATGCATATATCACCTCTGCTGCTCTTCATTCTCTTAGATACCTCTAAGTTTCCAACTGGTACCATTTTTCTTCTTCTTAAAAAACTTCCTTTAACATTTCTTGTCATAAAGATCTGCTGGTGATGAGTCCTGTCTCTCCTCTTTGTCTGAAAGAGTCTTAAGGTCACCTTTATTCTTGAAAGCTGTTTTCATTGGATATAGAGTTCTTGCATGACAAGATGTCTTTTATTTCAGCACTTTAAAGATGTTGTATTGTCTCCTGGCATTCATCGTAGCAGATGAAAAATCATTGGTAATTTTTTATCTTTATCCTCTCTAAATAATATGCCTCTTTTTCTCTGGCTATATTTAAATTTTTTTCTGGCACTGGGTTTCAGCAATTTGATTATGCTATGCCTTAGCGTGGTTTTCTTTTTTATCCTTTTGAGAGTTTATTGAATGACTTAAATCCATGAATTACTGTTTTCATCAAATTTGGAAAATAGGTAGCCATTGTTTCTTCTAATATTTTTCTGCGCCTTTCTGGCACTTTAGTTACCTGTATGTTAATTCACTTGGTATAGTATTATCTCATAGGATACTGAAGTCCTCTTTGTTTTTAGTAATTTTTTTCCCTGTGTTTCATTTTGGATAGTTCTATTGCTTTATATTCATAGTCAATAAACATTTTCTGCAGTGTATAACCTGCTATTCTGTTATGAAGTGGGTATTTGTTTCCTCTCAAAATTCATATGTTAAAACCCTAACCCAGTGAGCTAGTGTTTGCAGATGGGAATTTGGGGAGGTAATTAAGTCATGAGGATGGAGCCCTAGTCTAATGGGACTAGTACCTTTAGAAAAAAGAAAAAATACCAGAGACCTTCTCTCTCCACCTCTCTCTCTCCCTCTCCCTCCCTTTCTACCCTCCCCCTCCATGGATAATCCAAAGAGGAAATGTTATGTAAGCATGAAAGCAAGCCAGGAGAAGGGTCCTCACCAGAATCTACCTATACTGGTACCCTTCTCTCAAACGTCCAGGCTCCAGAACTATCAGAAAACAAATGTTCGTTGTTTAAGTCAGCCAGTCTACGGTATTTTGTTATGACAGCCCAAGCAAACTTAACACATACTCCCATCCATAAAACTTTCACTTTTTCTGTCTTCCATTTATTTTCTTCTCTATGTTCATGTTTTTCTTTAAATTCTTGAGTATATTTACAATAGCTATTTTAATAGTCCTAATTATCATTTCTATCTTCCCTATAATTTCTAGATCAATTTCAATTAACTTTTTTTCAATTAACTTAATTTTTTAAATTTTCTCCCCCCAATGGGTCACATTTGTTCCAACTTCTTTGTTATCTACTCATTTATTATGGAATAACTGTCATTGTGAATTTTATACAACAGGGTGTTAGATTTTATTATAATCCTTTGAAGAGTATTGGACTTTGGGCAGACAGTTAAATTTATTTGATGTTTTTGAGATTTGTTTTTTAAATGTGTGTGTGGAGGGGCGTATTTTGCTAGGGATCAAACCCAGGGCCTCACACACGCTAAGCAAGTGCTCTACCACTGAACTATTCCCCCCAGTCCTTTTAAACTTGCTGAAGGCAGATTTGGAGTAATCTTTATTGCTAAGGTTGCAATACCTGTTAAATGTTCCATGTCTTTAATGAGGTCTCGCCCTCTGGCTAGTGGAAACTGAAACAATTTCTGACCTTAGGTGAGTCTAGGAATGGATTGACCATGGAAACTTGAATGATTGGATGTGGATGATAAGAGACGCTGAAAAATTATTGGGTGGGTGATGGTATCAATTAGCAAGAAGAGAAATACTAGAATGGAGGAGAATGTTCATATCGGATATCTTTAACTTTAGGAGCCTATAAGAGAGATAAGTAGAGATATCTACCCAAACCTTGGTTATATGATCTACAAGTCAGGGAAGAGATTGAGGCTAGAGTATAGAATTGGGAGTAATCGCTACATAACAGTTATGAGCAGCTAACATTCTCCAAACATTGTTACACATAGTAGTTAAAACCTTGATGAGAGATGAGATCGCCAAGGGAGACTATAGGAAAGATGACTAAATCCTCTTACAGGTTGGGCAGAGGTGGAGTTCATGAAGAAAGAGTAGAAGATAGGGGAGAGGAAAGAAAGAGAAATGGGGAGAAAAATCAGAGAACCAGGAGATGGAGGGGTCATGGAAGCTAAGAATGAAGAGAATGTCGAGGACGTGGCTAACATTGCCAGATGACACAGACCAACCAAGTCAGATTAAAACTGGGAGGTACCTTCTGGAATCAGCACCTATGGAGGGAGTCTAGTGATATGTGAAAGAACAGTTCTAGTGACCCAGGGAAGATGGAAGCCAATGAGTAGACAATTGACTGGAAGGTGGAAAGACTACGTATAAATCCTCTTTCTAGAAACTTGGGGAAGAAAGGAAGATCAGTGACCAAGCCATATTTGAGAGGGTTTCATGAAAAATGGATGGATATTTCAATGGGATGTTCATGGGCTCAGAGGAAAGGCCAGTAGGGAGAGGCGACGTAATGAAGTCCTCAGAGAAGACAAGAGCAGGGAATCAATAGCACTGGGAGAGGTCAAGTCTCTTCAGCTGATAGTTGGCAAAGGGACATACAGTTGGCAGGGAAGGAATTACTCATCACCCCCATTTTAAGGATAGAAAAGTAAAGCCCAGAGGAAATGCCTCAAACCACACAGCTTGAATCAGGCAGAAGAGGTCCCAGCCCCACCCCTGGCCACATGACTTTTTGTCCCAGAAGACCCCTTTGCATAATTCTAGATCCCTAGCCAACCCTTCAGAGACCCAGGAAAAGCTGGATGTCTGAGTTCCAGAGGGAGAATGCAGGGAGGTCTCAGGGCACATTCTGGGAAGGGGGAGCCGTTGGGAGAGGGACTGGGGAAGAGAGGACGGAGCCGGGAGGAAAGCAAAGGCATCTCCACCCAGGCAGCAGCTGCTCCCAAATATGTCACAACTTGTCAAAGAGGCAGAAATAGAAGCAGTTCAGGGAGTGGGAGGGGGTGGGGTGGCATGCTATGGCTTCTGAACCCACCGAGAGGGTTCAGGGGGCGACTAGCAGGGGAAGGGGGACAGGCAAAGGGGCTAAGTGCAGAGAGAGCGTGACGAGCACATGGCTCAGTTCTAGGTAGGCTGCAGTGGGTCCGAGAACGTTCTGGTAGCCTCTCCGTGAGTTTGAGCATGGGAAGAGAAGCGAAGACGGGACAAAACTCCTCAAGGAACACTGCCCTCTGATCCAGTCGGTCCATTCTTCAGGGCTAGGACTGGTTCAAACAGCCTCAAAACTGCAGTGCAGGGAGGAGGGCTTGCCTAGTATGCACGCCAGAGGCCTGGTTCGATCCCTAGCACCACAAAACCAACAAACCAAAGAAGCCAGTCCTCCTACCAGACCCAATTAGCACTTCCTCCACTGAGTTAGGGGGACACGGGGCACCTGGATCATTCAGTCCAGCATCTTGCTTTACAGATGAGTAAACAAAAACCCAGAGTGGGGACATGACAGCAGCATGCTCTGAGTCTTTCTCCAGGGTTCCTTCCTCTTTCCAAACTAGAAGTTGAAGGCCCTATCCTCACAGGGACATGGAATTCTCTTAAGAAATCCCCACGCATATTTCCAAAGGCCCCCCAGAGCCAGGTCCCCAGGTCCCCACCACCACATGTTCTGCTGAGCCCTGTTCTGGTTATTTTTAAAACCAACTCTCTGCTCTGTCTCCACCTATCACCTCTCCTTGACCCCCACTCTCCCAGGACCCAACCTCTTCCGCCTCCAGGCCCACACCTTCCCCCACCCCAAAGCCAGAGATTCTTAAAGGATGATCCTGCCTCTGAGCGCTGGATTCCAGGCAGGGACAGGATTTCCCAGTGGTTACCCGATGCTCAGTCCTCAACGGAAACAATGTGACCCAGAGGCCTGGGGCCCTCCCCTCCTCTCCACCTCTCAGCCCTGGTCCTATCCGCTTGGGACCTCTTCTCCCATCTGCAGCCCTCAAGCCTCCCCCTGGCCTCTCCTCACACCTCCCTTTTCCCCTCTCCATCAACTCACCTGAACTCACATGACATTGGAGCTCTCAGTCTCTCACTGTCTGTCTGCCTGTGCTCCCCACCCCCATACCCCTCCTTGCCTGCCAGTCTCCCAGGATTCAGCCCTAAGGCCTAAGCTCAGGCCATCCAAGAGCAGACACCCTTCCTCCTTCCAACCCTAGTCCTCTGCACCCTCAGGCAAGTCACGTCCCTTCTGCAGTCTTGTTTCCAGTGTGTAAAGGGAAGGTGAGCTAGCTGATCCTGGAGCCCCTCGCACCTCTGACATCCCATGGTGGCTGTGATCTCTTCTCACCCTGATGTAAAGTGACTGCCTTGCAAATAATCAATGCTCCCCAGCATGTCGTGTTTGTGCACCTGTTTCCCATGGGAATGCACATGTATTCCCAACACCAGGCCCCACTAGTCCTCATCAAAAACACTCAGAGAACCAGCCCTGGAAAACAAAAGTGGGACCTGTTTGAAGAAGTCAGAAGCTGCTACCTCTCCAGACCTCTTGCTTTTTGTTTCCAAATACAAGAGACTACAGAATGGGAAATCTGCTTTGATTTTAGCCGGGCAACCTGGCAGCCTAAGTCAGCCTACCTGCAAGGTCTGCAGGGACTAGAACAGGCTGAGGCCAGACAGCTAGGATTAGGTGTGGAGCAGAAGGGGAAGGCAGAAGCAGAGGGCAGGTGAGGGGGATTTCTACCACACAAATGAGAGGGACCCAGCATGCAAATGCAGGGCAGAGTCAAGTTGAAATATTCAGGGTAGGGGACCAACAGCCTGGTCCCGGAGCCCCGCAGGGGATAAGGGCTGCCTCCAACGAGAGCAGGACTGCTGGAAGAGGAGGCTGCAGTCAGGGCAGGGGGCCCTCTGTGCCCAGGCGACAGGGGTGGGGATTAGGGCCGGACGCCCTGCTGTCAGGTTAGAGCTGATGGATCACCGCCGGTGGCGGAGCACAAAGGCTGTTCTGTGCTTGGCATCAATGTGTCCCCGTCCATCAGAGGGCAGCTTGCAGGGGGGAGGGGTGTGCAAGGGAGGAAGACCAAGTCCCTAGATGAGGCTTCTCCGCAGCTTTACTGAGAGAACAAGGTGGGTAAAAGGCCAATGTGCCCACTGGGGATTTGAGAGGTCAGAGACTCCTGGACACTTTATCGTCTCAGTCTTTGCAGGATCTGTGCCCCCACAGGGGGCCCTGACAGGGTCCCCAGCGGCCAGCTTACTCAGACATGCACAAACATATCCACAGACAGGGATTCATAGAGACCCAGACATCCGAGGTCACCCTAACCTCCCAGTCCTGCCCTGGTGTTAGGTCAGAGGCAAACATCACAGGACACAAGGCCAAGCACACACCCGGCAGAGCTTCCTGCAGACAGTGTTTCCACTGCTCTCTCCCACCAACACAGTGGGGACCCACACAGAGTAGGTCCTCAGACAATATGTGTCAAGCAGAGAACGGAGCAGGTGAATTACTTCCTTCCCCGGATTATATTGGCACTTCTAGCCTTCCCCTTATCACCTAACACTTTCACCTTGGGTAGGTGACTTTGTGTTCTCCTCTCCCTTACTCAACTGTGAGCACAGTGACAGCAGAGACACCATGTCCTATTCCCATCAGTGACCCTGGCACCTGGGACATGTTGTTCAATACATGGGCTTGTTTTTTGATTGAAAGAATGAACAAATGAATATTCACACATGGAGAGGAAGACAGATTTTCCCTCCTCTATTCCTGTTCCTGTGTCCCCTGGAGGCAATAAGGATAGTACAGTGGAGGATCAAGGGGCTAAGAGTGAGGGGAGTGGTCAGGAGTAGAGAAGAGGACCTGGCATTTCCAGGTACCAGGTGCCAACAACCATGCCTCTCTCTCTCTCTCTCTCTCTCTCTCTCTCTCTCTCCCACACACACACACTCTCTCCCTCTCTCTCTTCCTCTCTCCAGACAGAAACATGCATTCTCCATGCATCCTCTCCTGGTCAAATCCACCCTCCTGCCCCTAGGTGGGTTCAGACCCTCATCATCTCACTCCTGAATACTGTCATGGTGGCATGGTGGTCTTCTTGCCTCAGTGTCCAGGTCCCTCCAGGCCCATCTGGAACTCCTCCCTCCTCGCAGACTTGTTTCCAACCACCCCCTGTACCTGAATCCTGAGCTCCATACAGGCTAACCTAGCCAATGCCCCTACCTCCCCTCTTCTCATCCAAATCCCACCATTCTCTGAGACCCAGCCCTGTGCATCCCTCTTCCCCAGGTCCTCCGCAGAGGCCCCATCCTTAGATGGTTTTGCCATTCTACTAAACTCCTGGGACACCTCTTGATGGATCTACACATTTTCAAGTTCTCAGAGCTCTCTCGAAGACTGTGGAATTAACAAAGCTCACCCTCACCTTGTATTCAGGGTCCATGCTGGCTCAGTAGACAGGTTTTAGGAGACATCACAAATCAAGCCCATTTTGCTTCCATTTTAGAGGAAAATGCATCATTTAAGGTTAAGTCAGACTGGATCCCAAATTGACAAAAGATGCCACTTCTAGGTTTCTATAACTTTTGATATCTCCCCAGAGTTCATGGGATTGGAGTGTGAACTGAGGCAAAGTTGTTTTAGTTTAGTTTTTTTTTTTTTTTTTTTTTTTTCCTTTTTGGGTGGAGGTGTGTTGGAAATAGAGATTCTTCTTCAACCCAGCTGGTCAGGGTCCAAGCAAGGTTTAGAAGCCACACTAATACACACTGTACCTTCCACCACTCTGGTGAAGCCAAGTACCAAATTAAGGCCTTGCTGCTCTCCCTCAACTTCCTTGGGTTCTTTTATTTTCCACCTCTGTCCCCTCCTCACTGTGGATAAAGGGAAAAGGGAACACAGTTCTCCAAGCTCCATGCAGATGTCCCTCCCCTGAGAAGTTCTCCAGGAGTCCCTGCATGATTCCACTTCCTGTTATTGTCCTTGCTGCTGGTTTTAACTTATCAGTTTCATCTGCCATTGGGATAGGGACAGCAGGATGGATCAGACTTTGTCTACAGGCTCCTGGAAAGCACTGTGACCCAAGGGTAAAAGATTATAGCTTAAAGCTCAGGATTCCTGAAGCTACGGATCAATGGAATGGGCTGTCCTGTGACACAGTATAAGCTGAACAATGGCCACCCAGGAAGGGGATTTGGGAACCAGAGATTGAGATAATAGAGGTGACCAACATGGCCCACTAGATGGTAAGGTGGAAGGTAGGGATGTCACCTCAGTCATCCCTGGCCCTTTTAATCCCCAGCCTTAAGACTGAGCCTTGCTCACTGCTGCTGAGACCTGCCCACTGCATTGGGAAGAATGAGTCCCCCCAGACCCCAGACCTCTACTAAGAAGTGACCATGGATTAAGACGCCTGAAGATTAAATAGTCCCTCCTCCACCTGACCTGTGTAATGCATTTGAAACCTGCACCATGGGCACAAACTGATGTCTCAGGCAGGAAAGGGCAGAAGAACCCACACAGGTGGTCCAGGTGAGGGAAGGTGTAAACTGATCTTAAAGGGCTCTGTTTTCTCTCCTCTCCCGCTGCCATCCACTGAAGGAGTCAGCAAGATTTGGGTGTCCAAATGGGGCAGGAAACAGTTGAGGACAGAGAAAAGAGGCAGAAGGCTTAACACCTATGACCTGGCAATGTGTGGGATGTAAGTTCTAACTCTGACCCTACCTTATATATTACAAAGAACCCCGCCCCCATTCCTACTAAAAGAAAAAAAAAATCTCTTGACTCTATTTTCCCCCAATCACATGATCTCTAAGAGAACGTGCAGGGTCAAGGCCAATTGGAAACCCAGAAATTGAATCCATTTGCCACTCTGTTTTTGACCTCCTTTTGGGGACCCACAGATCCTCCAGGTTCCAAGAAGCCCCATTCTTTGGAGAGGGTCTTTAAGAGTCTCATTGGAAGGATAGAGTATGGTTAAGGTGCTGTCAGGCAGCAGGGAGGTGGACAGAATGACTCAAGTTCCTTTCCAGCCTAAACTGCCCCCCTCCTTGTTCCCTCCTCCCCCTACACCCACCCGCTGCTTCGGGACCAGCAAGGAGAGAGCAGGCAGGCCGCCCGGCTAGGAGTAATTGAAAGGAGCAGATGAGAGGGGAATGTGTCCTCCCCCACCTTCCCTGTCCCACTGGGGCTTCGGAGAAATGAAAACTAATCAAATTACACCCAACGGCCTCCCGACCCGTGCACAGGAGCCGCCCTGGCCATGGGGCAGGCTGGCTGGGTAGGGTGGGGGCCACGGGAGAGGGAAGGGGAATCACATCTAATCCACTGTAAACGTCTTGATGTGCAGCAACAGCTTAGAGGGGGCTCAGGTTTCTGTGGCGTTGGCTATATTTATCTCTGGTTCCATGCCAGCGGGGAGGGTTTAAATGGCACCCAGCAGTTGGCGTGAGGGGCTGCAGGAGCTTGGGGGCCAGAGGCAGGAACAAGTCTTTTCCGACCCCATGGAGCTCTATGAGACATCCCCCTATTTCTACCAGGAGCCCCGCTTCTATGACGGGGAAAACTACCTGCCTGTCCACCTCCAGGGCTTCGAGCCACCGGGCTACGAGCGGACTGAGCTCAGCCTGAGCCCCGAGGCCCGGGGGCCCCTGGAAGACAAGGGGCTGGGGACCCCCGAGCACTGTCCAGGCCAGTGCCTGCCCTGGGCATGTAAGGTGTGTAAGAGGAAGTCGGTGTCGGTGGATCGGCGGCGGGCAGCCACGCTGAGGGAGAAGCGCAGGCTCAAGAAGGTGAACGAGGCCTTCGAGGCCCTGAAGAGGAGCACCCTGCTCAACCCCAACCAGCGGCTGCCCAAGGTGGAGATCCTGCGCAGCGCCATCCAGTACATCGAGCGCCTGCAGGCCCTGCTCAGCTCGCTCAACCAGGAGGAGCGCGACCTCCGCTACAGAGGCGGGGGCGGGCCGCAGCCCCCGGTAAGTGGCCATGCACCTGCCTCAGGGGTAGGGCCCAGAGGGAGGCGCCTGGATGGTCTCTGGATGCCATAGACGGGCTCAGACACAGGGTTGCAGCAGAAGCCAGGCAGGGCCTTGAGCGGCCACAGGACCCCCTCTTTTGTCAGGGCTAGGCTGTGCAGCTGACCTCCTGTGTCCCCAGGCTCTTAAGACAAGATAAAGGCTTTGAGCAGGAGATACAGATGGGGTGGGGGCCCACTGGCACAGGACTGCAGAGGGGTTTAGGAACAGGTCCATAATGATCCTGAGTAAAGTGGAGAATGAATCCCCATCCCTGAGTCAAAGCCTAAAAAGCCAGGCCACTACAGCCAAAGCAGCCTACTGTGCTCCTTACCCCATCCCTGTCCCAGGTATGGTTGAACAGATAAAATCCACCCAGTGTCACTGGGACCCTAGCAAGCCTGTTGAGAAGTCACCCTAGTCAGGTCAGATACTCTGCCTGGTCATCCTTATCTCCAGGTACAGGGAAGCCAGAGACCCTTTTTGCTGGTGTTCTGTGAAGGCAGAACCATCATCTAGGACGGGAGCCAGGACAGGACTGGAAGCAGGGTCTCTGTAGTGCAAACATTCTGAAATGGGGGTATCCTGGGCTGGAGGGTCCCAGCTTGTGGTCCACCCTGCAATCCCACCATGGTTCTGCCTATTCCTTGGAGGCAGAGACACATCCAAGGATGGCTGTGCCCTGACCTTGGGTTTTGCCTCTTGACTTGCAGGTGCCCAGTGAATGCAGCTCCCACAGCGCCTCCTGCAGTCCAGAATGGGGCAGTGCACTGGAGTTCGGCCCCAATACGGGTGGTAAGTGAAGCCTGACTCTGGTTCTGATTCCTCCACCCTTCCCTAGGGGTTCTCCCCTCTTACCTCAATCCTTGCTCCAGTCCTCTTCCTGTGGCTTCTCCAGGGACCTGCTGACCCAAGGGCCCCAAACAGTGGGCTGGAAGGCCCTGTGCCTCCTTGAAGCCTTGACCAGCTAAAGTGTAGCAGTTGCAACCTCCTGTAGCTCCCTAGCTGGTGCCTGGTGACTGACCTCAACCAGAGGAGACTGTCCCTGCCCCAGGGGTCCCTGGGAATTGCTGAGTCAGTGTTGCACAACTGGGCCCAGCAAAGGGCAATCCCAGTCTCCTGGGATACACTATCCTGGCTTCACCTTGGAATAGTTGCTTCCAAATCCTCTGCTAGGGGAATTCAGAGATCAGGCACATGCCTGAGGCGCATTCCTCTGTCCTAGTAAACCTGTATCACTCCAAAGGCCTCATCCCACTTCCTCACCTAGGTAACCCCTCCCCACCTTCTCCTTACAGATCATCTCCTTGCAGCTGACCCTACAGATGCTCACAACCTGCACTCCCTCACCTCCATCGTGGACAGCATCACAGTGGAGGATGTGTCTGTGGCCTTCCCAGATGAAACCATGCCCAACTGAGATTGTCTGCCAGGCTGGGTGTCCATGTGAGCCCCCAAGCTGGCCATAGGTGCCACCACTTCTGCAGCGGTGGCTTTCTAAGTCAGGTTGTCCTGATGCCAGGAAGACAGCCTTGGGCTGCCACAGGCCAGACTATCCCCTTCCTCATCCAAGTAAGGTTTATGCACCTCCCAGCAAGGGAACGGATGCCCTCAGTTAGCTGACTCCTTAAGAGCAGAGGGCATCCCCTTTCCAAGGAGATACAGCAGGGGACCAGAGCGCCCCCTTGTGGATACCTCCCGCTCAGGGGGGCAAACTCAGGAGCTTCCTTTTTTATCATAATGCAGCCTTTAATTCCACCCCTCAAATGAAATGGTTTGAGAGAAAAAGACAGTGTCCTGACCTGGACAAGTGTGCACATCTCCTGTCCTGGTCTCTTCCTGATGCCAGTGGCTGGGCTGGGCCTGCCCTGAGTTGAGAGAGAAGAAAGGGAGAGGACAAACCCTCTGTTCCCAAGTCCCTGGGGGGCCAAGCTTTTGCAGTGAATATTGGGAACCTTCCAGCAGTTTATGTTTTGTTTTGTTTTGTGTGTTGTTTGTAAAGCTGCCATCTGACCAAGGTCTCCTGTGCTGAAGTTGCCAGGGACAGGCAGGAAAAGGGGGCGGGGTCTCTTGGGGTGATTTCTTTTGTTAACTAAGCATCGTGTGGTTTTGCCATTGTTTTGTAATTTTTTTTTTTTGCTAACTTATTTGGATTTCCTTTTTTAAAAAATGAATAAAGACTGGTTGCTAGAAGAGTGTCCGTGATGATGTAGAGGGAGGGGGGTGACTGACAGCCCCAACCCCTCCCACTCAGCCATCCCGACACCCCCCAGGGGCTGGGCTTCCAAGGATTCCAAAGACTGCAGTTCCAAAAGTGCTGTGGGCACCCCCTTGAGAGGGTCACTAGGCACTGGGGAACCTGCTTTCTACCATTACAAGGGGAGCTGGGAGGGTGTGATTCATAGCCTGGATGAAGACCAGACTCCACAGAAATGCTTACAGGACACAGAGGAAGACCTTCTGAGCGTTCCACTGCTCTTTAACTTATAGATATTGCTCAAGTCTGCTGCATTCTAATTTTTATAGCCCAGTAGCCTGGCCTTCAATTAATTAAGCATGCTTGTATGCTCACATGCCCGGAGCACCCACAGCCAGGGCAAGGGGCGTATCACTAGAATTTGTGGGGATTTCCTCTCTAATCCCTGTCTCTCCCTCCATTCCACATTATCAGAATCCCTATAGAGAAGTGGGAGGTGACTAAATCAGAGCAAGGGGCAAATACTCTCACTTCCTTGTTGGCCAAATAGCACTACCCCTCATCTTCCCTTCCCTCCAGGCAGAGGGGGATTCCTGTCCCTACCTTCAGCTCAGAGATGAAGGAGATTCTGCTGGGGAAAGGGGGGTCACAAAGAACCATCAAAGGAAGAGAAGCTGGGTTTCTCTTCATTTAGGATGCTGTTTTTCGAAGATTGGCTTCCTAAGGGGGGAAGGTGGGTGGGAAACTGAGAACAAAGATTTATGGATAGAGATTACATAAGGATTATCTGGGGAGTTAACAGAAATTTAGAATTGAAATGGACCAAGAACACCTACTAAAAACTTTTATTAACTCCAACTGCTTGAGGCTAAGTTTGTATGATTTATTGCAAATTATAGGTTTCAGAATCATTACAGAACAGGTATTCAGAGCGTGGTATGTTCCAGCCCCCATTCAGTTCTCTGGGGCCTTGACAACTGACTCGGCCCAGTTTAAACTATCAGGTGCTGATGACCGTCTGTACTTGCTCTGGGCTTAGATGGGCCATCTCCCCACACTTGCCCTCCTGACCTTGCGTCTAGAGGGGGGTGGGGCTAATGCCCTGACCCCAGTTTCTCTAAAAGCTCTGCCTGAGAATAGGAACAAAGCCTCAATGGAGCCTAAGAGAACTTGGGGTAGAATGTAGAAGGTAGGCTCTTGCTGAGGCCTGTCTGTCCCAAGTAACAAGTGAGGGCCGCTCCTACTGGGAATCACAAGTTGGCCTAATCTGCCCCAGTGGTAGGATTTTCTTTTTGAGTTTGGCACTGAGTTTAAAGTCTCTCTAGGTCATTTTCATGACTCTTAGCCCTGACTCCCTGCCCTAGGGTGAGGAAGGCAACCAGCTGGCCACCATGCCTTGACTCTAGCTAGAATCCACATTCACCCCTTCACTACCCACCAAAATACCCAACTATGAAGGGAAGGGGTTCTTCTCCCCTTGGGTTCATTTCCTCTGCCCTGGCACCTCCCAAGCTCCTAGGGAGGATACAACTCCACTGCATCATTCAATGGTGACCTTCCTATCCTTTATCCTGCTTCTTCCTGGGATCTAGAGCTGGCCAAGAAGGGTGCTCAACAACACTAAGGAGCTGATAGGCTCTGGGATTGCTGGAAGCTATTTATTTATTTATTTATTTTTTACAGTGCTGGGGATTGAATCCAGGGCTTGCACGTGCTAGGCTAGAGTTCTACCATTGAGCTACATCCTCAGCACAGGATTCATTTTCAAAGTCCATTCCTCTCCAGTTACCACGTCAGTTGGAAACTGAGGTTCATACTCACACAGTCGGGCCTCAGCAATAGAGTCAACAGGTCCTGCCCTTGTCACCTACCTACTTCATCATAGTCTTTAAGTCCATGGGGAGAAACACTTTGCTGGAGCTGCACAGGTGTGAATGGCAAACAGTGACACAGAGGAGGCCTGGCTCACTCAGCATTTTCACAGAATAAACAACTGTCATCAAAGGAGCTTTCTTAAATTAACAAATCCTTAACCTTCACAATAGAATTACAGATAAAACTCCAATTAATGAGTAATGAGGTGGAGTTCTTTAGGGAAATTAGCTCAATCTCCTTCTTCAGTGGAAGCACCTACCATAAATCAAGCTAATCAAATGTCACCTAATTATGGACATTAGGGAATACGCTAGAATGAAAAAGATAAGAATTACTTGAAATTGACATATCAGTTGTTAGTATGGAAACAGGAACTTCTTAGATAATTAGCGGGAATTACAGAATGCTTTAAGTACTATTTGTGCACTCCAATAAACATTCTTGGTATCCAACTTCTCCAGGTAATTTATTTGGCAGGCTGGAAAACCTTTTTAATGCTGGTGTAGTCGGTGGTTGGACCAACTGGAGAGGGAGATTAGGGGGCTACAATGGAGGGTGAGAGGAGAGGCGCCCCCTCAACTCAGATATCTGTTGATGGGTAAGACACCATCATGTCATGGTTCTTGGACTTCTTTAAATTCCTGGTTTCCCGGGCTCCAGGCTGGTGACTAGAACATTCCAGGCTGAGCCGGGGTCTTGGCTAAGGAAGCACAGCCTAGGCCTGGGTGGGAACCCACATCACCACCCCTAGGCCACTTGGCCATGCCTCCTCCCTGACCTCCAAAGACCCAGACTCCCTGCCTCTCAGTCTGCTTAGAACCTTCCTAGAGGGGGAAAGAAAAGGATCCCTGGAAAGAAACCTAGAGTCTTCTTTCTTTTCTACAAATGCTAAGACAAACATGATGCTGGGGGTCTCATCTCAAGCTCAGCATGTCCCAAATCAAACCCATGTTTCCACATGAGCCTGCTCCTCTGCATCCCCACCCCAGTGGATGGCAACAGGAGGAAGACATGGTTTTCCCAGCCCCTCAGAGTTCATTCCTGTAGACAGCTGGTCACCAAGGCTCACGAATTCTGACGGGAGGGGGAGAGGCCCGTATGCACTAGGCCAGCACCTTCCCTCAACTATGTCTGCCCTTCCTGGCTGTGTCACATTGCTTTGTCTTGCTCCTCTCCAGTCACCTGTGCTATGGACTCTGCCATCCTTGCTCCATCAGTGTTGGGGTACTGGCGACCATGAGAGGAGATGAGGATACACCATATATTATACTGAATGTAAGGGAGTTTGCCATTTAGATGAACAGAGCAAACGTGGCCCTGTGACAACTGATAAGCCATCTGAGTGGCACAGGCCATCTGGGAGGTGGGGAAAGAGCTGGGGAAGCTTGGGGAAAGCATGAGTTCACTTAAAAAAGAAGCACATAACGTTGCCAAGCTCTCCTGGTCCTGGGTCAGGATTTTTAACATCTGGATTGTGGTCAAGGACCCCCCAGTTAGGCAGACCAAGTTTGACAACTCTCTCTTCTCAGCTCTGTGATATTAGCCTTAAAATTTCTTGTTCTATATAAATACAGGTTTGTAAAGATTAAATAAATTAATCTACTTGGTATGTGCTATGGGTAAAGTTTGTTTCTCCAAAAATTCAGAGTCCCCAATGCAACAGTATTAACAGGCCTGAGCCAAGACCAGCGGCACACACCTATAATCCCATAGACTTCAGGCTCAGGAGGCTGAGACAGGAGGATGGCAAGTTTGAGGACAGCCTCAGCAACTGAGAGAGACCCTGTGTCAAGACAACTAATAAAAAAGGATTGGGGTTATGGCTCAGTGGCAGAGAGCGGTTGGGTTCAATGCCCAGCACTGCAAAACAAATAAAAACAGGCCTTTAGAAGGTGATTAGGTCACGAGGGTAGAACCCTCATGCATGGCATTTGTGATCTGGGAGCCCATTAGCCCTTCCGCCCCTTCCACCATGTGCAAATGTTTCAAGAAAGCGCCATCTCTGAGGACTGGGCCCTTGCCAGACACCCACTCTGCTGGCTTGATCTTGGACTTTCCAGACTCCAGAACTATAAGGAATAAATTTCTGCTATTTATAAATGACCCAGTCTAAGGTATTTTGTCATAGCATCAGAACAAACTAAAAAAGAATGGCTAGAACAGTGTCTGGCACACAACTCCCACTAATTTTCAGCTCTTACTAATATTAATCCTTTAACAACCCTCTGAGATAAGGTTGGTTCATCGTTCGAATATGTACCTCTAGGAATGCAGAGAGCAATGAGACTGACCTACAGGAGTGTCCTCAGCCCAGTATGGAGATAGGCCAGGAGACCACAATGACCCTCAGCATGACAATGTGCTATGAGCTGGGGGGCTAAGGACTGCTGGTCATCTATTACACTTGGGAAGGGCAGGCATTATCTCCTGGGTGATGTTTGAAATGGCCTGAAGACTTGAAGCTGCAAAGGCAATAAAAATAGTGGGGCTGCATTCTGGTGAGGGGCTGGGTGGACTCGAGACTGACAGAGAAGAGGGCCAAGGAACCCAGTCATGCATGGCTTCATATGGCCACCAGGAGGAGGAGCTGGGTCCCTGATTTAGAGGTAGCAGGGATTTAGAGGTGGCAGGGAGCTGCTGAAAGGGCAGACAGCAGCAGCTCTGGGAGCAGTGTGAACAGCACGAGCCGAGGAAGCCTGGGCAGGAGATTCAGAGATGAAGGAGGAAACAATCAAGCCCGGGAGTTGGGCTCCTCACCCCTTACTCTTGGCCTCTTCTTTTGTGGCCCAAGCAACCTAAACATGAACTTCCCCATCAATCCTGTGGTTGTATAAGTAAACAAAAGGTTATCAACTACAAGTTTTGGAAACATTGATACTTCCTTTCCAGAATATAGCAGCCCTTGGGACTCTGAAAGGAGTTGGACGTCAAGTGAGCTCAGAGTTTGTTTGTTTGTTTTTGTTTTGTTTTTAAAAAGGAAAAAGGACCAGAGGCCATTTGTACATTGTCTTAAAACCAGGTTGTTTATTGGTACGCACATACCCACACTCACACCCACACACACCCACACACCCACTCCTGATGCACTGAGCCAATACAGTACTGAGAAGGGGCCTGGTGAGACACAGGAGGCTGGTGAGGAGGGCTCGGGTCACTGGTGACTCTCAAGGAAAAAAAATATATTGACTATGAGGCAAGGGGTACACCGAGACAACCGCCTTCCATCACTGTGTAGATGCCGCTTCATCGTCTCCCTGCAACACTCTTCAAGGGGCCCAGCTGCCGCCTATGACAAGGCCAACCACGACAAGGTGAAGATGCAGAGAGAAGAGAATAGAGCTGCCTCTCTTACACAGTGAGCCATGAGACTCCCCTGCGGGAGGCAGATGGCCTTCTGCTGCTCCACTCCACCCATCTCAGGAACCTGGAGTATGTTCATAATTTCAACATCTGTTACCCAAGAATAGGGGCGTGTTCTCTCTACACAATTTATTGTATGTTCTGTCTCTACTCCTAGAAGCCTGATGGCAGGAAGGGCAGGAAGCAATGACGGAGAGCAAGGGCAGGTGGTTGCCTGGCCCAGCCCAGGGGAGAGGCCCCTAGACACACCACTGAACAAGCTCCCTCTACTAAGTGGCAGTACCAGGCTCTAAGTCCCAGTACAGCTCCAGGTTCCAGCAGTCTTTCAGGACAGGGTGCTGTGGCCCATTACTCCACCTGCTAGCCTAGCCCTGCTCAGAGCCAAGTGGAACAGGCTGCAAACCAGCTGCTCCGGCCACCTGTAGGATGGCGCTGCACTGGCATCTCTCCAACTAACACACCCAGACACCCTCCCTCTCCTCTCACTTGGATGAAGCCCTAGATCCCATCAACCCATGAACTTGAGTCCCAAGCACTTTCAGGCACCTTGGTAAGATGAAGGAATGGGTAGGGAAGAGAGATTTCTGGGAATAGTATTCCTCCCAAACCAGGACCTGCAGCCCTCTGCCCGTTCTCACCATGCTGCTAGGGAAAACAAAATGGTGAAAGCTGGGTGGGTCTCAGAAATTTCTGGAGGTGACAGTCCCTGCACAGCAAAAGAGTCCTGAAGAGGGTTGGATGATTTAGGGACAAGCAGGAATGATTTCCTTCATCAACACTACATTTCCTAGGCCTGGGACATGATTCTCAAAAGGGGAAGCTTTTTCTTCTCAGCAGGTCAAAGGAAGGAAGCTTCAGACTGTCTTTTTCCCAAATCTGCTTTTAGGGTCAATGTATATTCAATCCACTCATCGGGTTCATTTTTAGGGGGCTGGGATTACTGAACAAGTAAGGCAGAGGAGGATGGGGAAGAGATGCTGGGGTCACCTAGTGGGATCTGTTCTGCCCTGGGGTTATGATGCACTCAATGGTCCCTCCTCCCAGCCCAGATGAAGCTCCAACCTTTGGTTGGGGCTGGGATCATTCCTACTGTCCTTTGAGCTTAAGGCTACCAGAGGTCATCAGCTCTCCTACTAGCTCGCCTGCCTACCCAGCTCACTGGGCATGGGGCTGAGAGTTTCCCCACCCTCACCTTAGCCCAAAACTAAGGTCCATTTTTCTCTGATTCTTCCCAAACTCATGTTTGGGATTCAGCTTGAGTGAGGACTCAGAATTTCTACCTCAGGTTTCCTAGGTCCTCTCCTGGCCTCAGCATCCTGAGCCCCAAGCAAGTTCTCAAGGCAGAAGCTGCAAGTGGTGGTGATGGACTGGGGGAGGTGGAGCTGAGGGCGCCAAAACCAACCCTCAGACAATCTGGCACAACCAGAGTGGGCAGGGACCAAAAGACCAAATAGCCCAAGCAGGACAGTGTGAAGTGCCACCTTTTTGAAAGGGCCATCTCAGTCCTTGGCCCAGGATCCTCCTGGTGGAGGGCTCAGTCCAAACCAGGCGGGGTCCAGAGGGAGGGTGAGGTCATAGCCACTGCGGGCTGCCCTTCTCTCTTCCCACAGAATCCCAGGCATGGACAACCTGAGTGCCTCCACAACACGGGAGACCCCAGCCACAACCACGAGAGACTTACAAAGGACACGCAGTGGGACTCAGGAGTAGTGGGATGTCGAGGGAATAGATGAATATATTCTGAGATCCAGGGCAACCGGAAGGTCACGGACGGACGAGACTAGGAGCCGTGGGAAGAAGGGGACCGAGCAGGGGGGGTCAGGGCCGGCTGAGCCTGTGAAACCAGAAGGACGCCGGCCCAGGCCGTGGCTAGTCCCGGAAGGCGGAGAGCATGTGTCCGTAGAGATAGTGGGAATGAGCTGAGAGAGAAGAAAGGCACGTGCTGTGGGCGGGCAGGCAGTCCCTGGGAGGCAGCTTGCAAGGGGTCTGCAGCATGCTCCCAAGCGCAAAGCGCCCCAGGCCACACGAAGCAGGAAGGGGCAAGCCGGGCAGTGCTGGCGAGCGGGGCTGGGGTGGCAGGGCCGGGTGGCAGGGCCAGGCCGGCGGCCAGGGGCAGGCGCGTGGGGCCGAGGGCAGCAGCAGGCGCCCGCGTCCCAGGGCCTGGCCCACTTACCCCGAGCCAGGGGCACACCCCCGTCAGACCCGGGGCGGGAGGGTGGGGGTCAGCAGGAATAGGTCCGAACCGTGGAGGTCTCCAGTCTCTGCGCCCCTGCCGGCCCGGCTGGGAGGAGTCGGCAGCAGGAGAACACACAGAGCGCGGGGTTAGTGCGCGCACACGCTCGCTCGCGGGCCGCAGCGACACACTTCTCGGCAGGGGCTGCCCGCAGCGCCCCCCGCGGCAGCCGTTAGTGCAGTGTCAGCCCGAGGTGCGAGGGGCCTCCAGCTCCGGCCGCGCGCCCTCCACCCAGCTTGGCCCGGGACTCCTGGTCTGGAGCCCGCGCCCAGCGGGGTCTCGGCCATGCCCAGCCAGCCGGTCACTCACCTTCAGGCATGACTTTCTTGGGAGGGCCGGGAGGGGGCTGCAGGGTCCCCAGGGAGGACACGCGGAAGCCTGCCGGGAGCGTCTCTGCCGAGGTGCCCAGCATGCCGCCGCTGTGGTGGTCCCGCGGCCGGAAGCGCTTCCTCCAGGAGGGCGCGCGGCGGAACACCTTGTCCTCCCCCTGCAAGGTGGAGACACACAGAGGTCCAAGGAGGTTGTGATTGCCACTCTCACTCCTTGCCCCAGGAAGGGCAGTTGTGGCTAGTTCTGGAGATACTAACTACTCCCTTTGGAAAGAAGGGACAAGGTCACTTCCCCTTTCTAGTCCTCAGTTTTTCCACCAGTAGATAAATCTGGAGTTGGGGTGGATGACTCCCATGGGTCCTTGCAACTCTCTAACGTCTCCCTGGGGAAAGAAAGGGAGAGCCTTCTGGTCAGATCTGTCATCTGGCATTGGACTCTGCTTCTCTACCCACATTAATCTTCTAAACCTGAGTTTGGGGTGCCCATTGGACTTTCAAGGTGTTCCTCTTCTCAGCCTCCATAGAAACGCACGGGACAGTCCTCACATATGCTCTCCTGTCCTTCTGCGTCCTAAGACTATCGCCCAGGTATCCTGGAAGAGCACTGTGTCGGCAGTCAGGATACCTGACTTCCAATCTTGACTCTGCCATATTACCCGCTGTGTGCCCTTCGGCAAGCCTCAGTTTCCTCCTCTGTAAATCAGGAACACCAACATCTGTCCAACTACTTCTCAGATTACCTTTCCAACAGGATCAGATGAGAGAACCCTTTGACAGTGATGGGTGATGACCAGAGACATTCTCCTCCTCCAAAGAACATGACTAGCAGTCCCCAGCCATCTGCCACCTCACAGATGCCACCAAGTCTCCAAAATAACTATCTCTACTAGAGGGCACCAGGGCCACAACCCTACAGGATGCTACCCTGCAAAGGCCTCCCACTCCATCCTTCAGAGCCACATCCACTCTGCTTTGTAGTCACACCTCATTTTCTACCACCCCTGTGTGGGAGAAAGAGCCTCAGGGTGCAGGCACAGTGATCCCAGCAGGGAAAAGGACACTAACCTTTTGCTTTTCTTCTCCTGCCAACCCCTCAGGATTTGTTTTTGTTTTATTTTGAGACAGAGTCTCTCCTTGCTTAGTTTCTCAGGCTAGCCTTGAGTTTGCAATCCTCCCTCCTGAGTAACTGGGATTACAGGTATGTCACCTGGCTCGGCTAAGATTGTTGTTCGAGCCCTGTGGAGGCCAAACGTTCTAATCAATTCTTAGCACCAGGTATCTCTGTCACAGCACTAGTTCCAGTAGCATTTTTTATGGATTTAGGAGATTATTTCATTATTCTTTTCTTCCTCTTCTTCATTTACCTGCTCAATCCCTCCCTCCCCCCTACCCTTTCACTTTATCCCTCTCTTTCCTCTCTCTTAAATTCTATGCTCCATGATTGCAGAAACCGTGATCTTTTTTGTTCCAATCAATGTCTCCCCAGCTCCTGAATAGTGTCCGGGAATACTGTAGGCGTTCGACAAATATTTGTTAAATAATAGGTGGCAGTGGTTCCCTACACAGGAGTCCATTCCTGAACTTGGCAGGGACTGCGGCTTCCCCATGTCCTGCTCTTAACTAGCCTGGAGCCCTTTTTCTCAGCCCCCATTTCCACTTTCAGCCAATCCTAAGAACTTCCTGCTGTATTCCTCCTCTGTCCCCTAAGAAGCACATGTTCTTCCTGTCCCTCCAGATTTCCCTTCAGTCCTGATCTCCAAGGAGGGGGAGAACTTGCTACAGCTTTTCAGAGCCTTGAAGCTGGAGAAAAGAAACAGAACCAGAACTGACAGGACTAGTAGCAAGAGACAGCTCCAGGTTGTTGGTGAAGCAGTAGATGGCTAGATAGGAAGCTTTGCCAGCCCCCTCACCAAATTTCACCCTTTCCCAGGACTTGGCTTCTGCTTTAAGCTCCCTGCAAGAACCAGTCCTCTATAATCCCACATGGAGTTGCATCTCAGAAACCTCACTGTACTGACCAATGGCATCACCCATTCAGCTCCATAACTCCACCCCAAAGTCTTATAGATCAGCCAGCCATGCCAGCTTCCAGTAGGTAGCAGGATGCAGGGGAGAGAGCACAGGAATCAACACACATCTACTCCAGTTCTTTCTCTATACCTCAACTCTGCCCTTTTCCTTTTCAGTGCTGGGGACTGAACCCTAGCACATGCTAGGCAAGTGATCTACCACGGAGCTACACCCCAACCCAGTAAAGTATTTCTTTAAGCTTCAATGTCTTCATCTCTAAGATGGGAATAGTAACCCATTCTATAGATGACTGTTAACACAAAGCGAAACATCTGTAACGTTGTGCCACCCTGCCTGGCCTATCCCTGGAACACAGCAGGCATTCCGAGTATTTCTGTAAGAACTGAAGGAATAGATAATTTTCTAAATTAGAAGCACCATGCTAATATATATGGGGCTCATTTTTCCAGATAGCAACGAAGAAAGCTAAGATCCTATCTAGGTGTGTGTGTGTGGGCTAAGTGGTAGGCAATGGGAAAATTAAGATCTCTGAGAGTGGGGACAGTTGGGGAGTACGAATTTATCTCCTTGATTGAGATACAAAGACACACACAGACACACACATACACAGAGTTACCACCCCCCGACAACTTCAAGGTACCTCTGTGAAGAAAGCATACCTCCACAAATTCTGTGTATTCCCCAGTGTGTCCTGTCTACTAGGGCAGGGCAATCACTCTACAAAGGTGGTTTTTAGCCCTGTTAAACCCAACTAAGAAACAATGATCTGACTGAAGATGGAGAAGCTAAAAATAAACAGTCTGGGCCCTTTTTAAAACTTGTTTGGAGCCAAATCAGCTACGGCAGCCATGACAGCCAAGGGCAAGCAAGGTTGGTGGAAGGAAAGTGAGTGGAGGCAGGGAAGGTGGGGCTGAGGAGGGATGTGTCCTTAGGAAACAGGTGTGCAGAAGTAGCATCTCTAGGGGAGCACTATGGCTCAGGATGTCAGGGTTGTCCCTAAACCCAAAGGGAAGGCCTGAAGAAACCAGAGGCAAAGGACTATGTCTTCAGCGGGCAGGAGGGCTGCAAGAGGGAAACCTCCACGTGGAGTGAAGGGAGACAGAAGAGTGCAGCTAGAAAGCTGGGATAGTAAAGCCCGAACCAGTTTTCACTGCATCAGGCTGCGCTGAGGAACAGGGAGCACAGCAGCCATTCAGCAGCCTCAGCAGAGCATTTGTCCCCAAACAACCACCTACAGTGGGTGGGCTGCAGTCTTACTCTGCAGGCCAGAGACATGCTGGCTGTCAGCACTGAAGACATGGGGTCTCAGAGACCAAGGCAAAGGTATGATCCCAAAGATATGACCTTGGGGGAAGACCTTGGACCCTGCATAGTTAGGAAGGCTGGGCACAGAGTTGGAAAATGCTAGAAGTATAATTACAGGGGCCTTCAGCCTATCAGAAAGGAGTTTCCTAGACTTCTCCACAGCCCATTGCTACCCAAGACAAGCCCAGCTAAGGCTGGCCTGCCACCCCAACCCCCCAACCCCCTATCATCATCTCTATCCACTCTGGCTCCCCTCCCTTAGGCTAGCCCACCAATGATCAGTCAGGGAAAGAAGAATTCATGAACTTCAACCCAACTGACCATGACCAAATCCCCGAGGCCCTGAATTCATGACCATGTACTCACATCATCCAGCTTCCGGTCTGTGCCCAAGGCCAAGAGGTTATTGAACTCTCTCTCCATCACCTGGCGGGCCTGGAGTCCACAGGGTGAGAGAAGGGAAGGTGAACAGGGCATAGTTAAGGACCTTTATGTCATCTTTCACCTACTTCCTATGGTCTAAGGGCAGAGATGTGGCAGGGCTTGGTACACTTAGTCCATTTGAAACCTTCACACTCCTGAGGTTACTCCTCCAAGCAAACCTCAGTGTCCTCTTGGAAATGTTAACCTCTAGGATCTTTCATATGGTGAAAACAGAAAAAAAATGTAAAATATTTTTAAAAAAATAGGATCCCAGAATACATGGATGGACAGGCTTTACCTACTGGGAAAACAAGCAAACATTTTGTCTACAAGGGGAAAATCATTGTCTGACTACCTTTGGAGGCGACTGGGGGATAAGTATGCAGACCACGGATAACCAAATTATTAAATAAATTTATTTATTAAATAAATCTATTTGCAAGGTTCCATATCATGAATTTAAACCAACAGCTCAGTCATGGCTGTTGGTGGCCCTGGGCTGCATGATGTACAGAAGCTTTCTCTAGACCTCCTAGAAATGAACTCACAAAGAACATTGCCAGAAACAGGAATGTTTTCAAAATTTTATGCCAACAGATATTTTTTACCATTTTAAACAATGGACTCCATATTGGATCAGATAGCACTTCCCCCAACAGCTAATATGCTAAATGAATGAGTCAGGAAATAAGAAAGGCTAGAAAGCCATAGATATGCTGCTGCTACAATTTACAGAAATATTGCTATCTATAAAAACTGAAGGCAGCTGGGCACAGTGGCGCACACCTGTAACTCCAGCAGCTTGGGAGGCTGAGGCAGGAGGATCACAAGTTCAAAGCCAGCCTCAGCAATTTATTGAGGTCCTAGGCAGTTTAGCGAGACCCTGTCTCAAAATAAAATATATAAAGGGCTGGGGATGTGGCTCAGTGGTTAAGCACTCCTGGGTTCAATCCCCAGCACTCCCCCCAAAACAAAACAAACAAACAAAAAATAACTGAAGCATTTTGAGATAGGAAGGAAAAGAAAAAGGAAAGCCCATTTCGCAGTGGATAAAATTAACATAGCTTTCTGCATCAGTCTTTACAGTCTAATACTGTCTTTATCGATATTGAGAACATGACAGTCCTACACATGATCTTAAAGGAGAAGCCTGGTAATATTTTCAAGGATCTCATGATGCTGTTCCTCTGGGTTGTGAATGGTCAAGTGGACAGATATCAACTTCAGAAACACCTTGCAGAGCTGTATGAGTGAGCAGGAAGGTAGCAAGTGAGTTTGAGGTGGGCATGTGTAAGGAAATTGCATTTGGGGGGACATCTGAGATCTTCTTAGAGAAGAGGGGATCTGCACTATCTATTTTGACTGGTTAGGAGGGGTCACTATAGGACACACTGGCCCAGTGTGCTACTATCACCCTCAAAGGCCAACACATACCCCAGAACTACAGCACAACACAGCACCACCCTCCCTCAAGCTAAAACACATCTGCTCCCAGAATAGCCTGTGCAGCCCTGGTGGCTGAATTTCAAAAGCGATCTGACAGCTGCAAACAGTCCAGACAAGGGCAGCTAAAATGATCAGGGACAGAGGCAAGTCTATATGAGGAAAGGCTAAAAGAATTAAGAGCACTCTGTCTGGAGAGACAAAGGCTTGGGCCCAGAAGCAACATACTCAGAGTTTATGAAATTCACAGTTCTCACAAAAGGTGAGAACTGATCAAATATAAACATCCTTAAAAAATCTAAACTAAGAGTTCCTTCCCCAGGGGACACCTGACAGGGTCATTTTTAGGACAAATAAAATCAGGAAGTACTTTATACAACTGTTAGTACTTCTAGAATCCATTACCCACAGGAAGTTAGAAAGGCCAAAAATATAAATAGGTTCAAGAGAATTTAGATACATTCTTGGATGACAGCTCCATAGTAATTATGAAAGGTAATTTAAGGAGATGTCTAATCTTTTGAGTTGTTGCCGGGCAGACAAAGCCCTGGTGCTGAAAGGCTCTGGGCTGTGCTGGCAGGTATATTTAGCTTTCTTAAGCCTGAGAGGCCAGGAGCAGGTCCCTAGGATGGCAGACAAAAGAGATATGGGCTTTCTGGTCCCCATGGGGACCAAAGCTAGTTCTCCTACAAGAAAAGTCAGGTCAGAGAGGTTGGTCAAGGAAAAGGAATGCAGAGTGTTGGCGTGGAGGTCCCCACAGCAGTGTGGGGACAAAAACAGACATCTTCTCATGTGAGAAATCATATTCCCATGAGCCTTCGCCAGGCATAGGGACCACTCTTGGAGGTTTGAGGGCATTACAATCCCTCTGGGGCATGCCCCAGAAAAGCACCCTGCACACATACACACCAGGAAGAAAGAAAAGAAAAAAGAGTGAGACCAATTGATTAAAGTGCTGCCCACCTGGGTGTTCTGCGTGGGAATCTGGAGGACCAAGGCCAGTGTGTTGTGGTCAAAGTTCTCATCCAGAGCCAGCAGGGCACCATGGACACCACTCTCTTGCAGGTTTCCTGCATAGTCCCGAAGCCCAATAGACTGTACCCAATGAACCACCTGGTCATTGGTCCAAACCAGCACATCTGGAGAGCAGGGGAAAAGAAGGAGCAGAAAGATACATAGGTTTGGCCCAACCTCCCCTCCAGGGGTCTCTTGACTCAATGTCCCATCACTTTGCTGTTTCCCACCCTTCCCCCAACCTCCCATACCTTGTCTCTGTCATCCCTGATAGCTTGGCTCCTGGAGAACCAGCCCCACCTCACTGTACCCCTGCCAGCCTGCAGGACTTGGGATAAGGCCACTCCAGAGCCTCTGCAAGAATCTTCTGCCTACCCAGGCCAAAGTCCTTCTTATTCCCCCACCTTCAAAGTCTCTTCTAAAACCTGCCTCTGCTTCTCATCCAACCCCACCCAGATCACCAAGTTCCATGAGAAGAAGCCCAGTCTGCAGCACTGTCCCAGGTTAGGACTTCACCTTCCTCTCCAACTGGGAGCTTCCCTGAGCTCAGAATGCTCCTTCTCCACCTGCCCAAGGAAGGGACCAGCAGGCCAGGCTGCTCCCGCTCCCTTCTGAGGCCCCCACCAGGCTTGACCAGCTTACCCTTGATCTCGTGCTGGCTCTCTTCCCGCCTCTTCTCCAGCTCCTTCCGGTCGTAATTCAGCCTCTTCAGACACATGATGCCGTACTGAAGGCTGGTCCTGCAGACACACAACCCCCAAGCCAGACCCTCAGCAGGGCCACGGCCCCCATGGGCCCAACATTCCACAGCAGCCACAGCAGATCCAGGCCTGCTGCCTCTGGCACAATAGTACCCCAGCCCCCTAGTGTTTTACCTGCTGCAGAGGCCTGCATGTGACCCTGCAGAGGTTATGTCATCCTCCTTCTCAGCCAGGGAGTGGACCTGACTGTAGAACAAAAGTGCTTTGAAGGAAACCAACATGTCCTTTCTCTCTAGGCACTGGAATGACAAGACCTCTACCACCCATAAGTCAAAGAAAAAGAAAAATACTCCTTCACCTCCCCATTTTACCCAGGGTCCTTTCAACAGCCTATAAGATAGGTGCCTCATGACCTGTTCCCTTACCTCACATGTCTCACCCTCCCTCTGGCTACTCTTCCCTCCCTCTCTCTACTGTAGCCACACTGACACCCCCACTGTTCCTCAAACACAGCAGGCTCCCTAGGTCTGGGTGCCTCAGGGTCTTTGCACTGGCTGCTCCCTCTGCTTGGAACACTCCTCCCCAGTCTGCTGCACAGCTCACTGCTTCCTGTCCTTTAAGCATTACTCAAATATCACCTTCTCAATCCAATTCACCAGTCACCTTGTTCATCAGATTGGAAACTGCAACATCAGCACCATCACACCCGGCCCACACTCCCAATCTCCCTTACCTTAGACTAATTTTTTTTTCTACTACTTTTTATCTAGTAACATACTGTAGTTTATTGTTCCTGAACTGTCTCTCCTAGTTAAAATGTAAGCTCTATGAGGTCAAGGAGCTTTGATTTGTCCACTGATCTTAAACATCTAAGTACATAAGAGGTCCTGTATAAACGCTGAATGAGTTAAATGGAATAATTCACATAAATTACTAAGAGTACTTAAAGAGTATGAGGTCATCGTAAGCACTGAATAAATAATAACTAAGCCAGGCTAAGATGAGAGCTGCAGGTTAGAAGGGACCCTACAATCAACAGTCCCAGCTTTTCCTAAGGCAGGCGTGGTCTCCATAGCATCCTTCAGAGCAGTCACAGAGCCAAGACCTGAATATGCCCAGTGACAGGGGACTTACTACCTTCTCAGGGGAGCTTACTGGGAGAACAGCAGATTCTTGCTTAACTTAAATACACTTTTGTCCCTCATTCTTTCTTTCCCCAACCAGAAAATAGAAAGAATAGAAGTTTCCTCCCAAAGGCAGCTTTTGACTCTACTATTGAGGCACTGTAAAATTAAATTATGCAGATTATTCTCTCTTTTCTTCTCAGTTCTACTCAAGAAGTATCTCTTCCACAGCTCAGAGACACCATTTCTAGGAACCCTTTTCCGGCTGAGCCACCCGTTTAATGCTCAAGCCACTGATTTAAGTCCTGGTCCCTGCAAGGGACATGAACACAAACAGCTCATGATGGCAAATACCCTCTAATTTTAATTTTGCTATAATTCTCACTACAATTACTGAGACTTTGAAAGCTGTTGCGCCACACCGCAAAACCATAAGCATAAAGACCTTAAATTTGGCCGCACTAGGTTTCAGTAGCAGTTCTACCACCTATTAGCTGAGGGGCACTGTGCATCTGTGAGATGGGTCCTATCTCTATATTGGAGTTGTGGTGAGGACAAAGGTGAGTGACTGGAAGGGTTTGGTCCAGCCCCTTGAACATCGCAGGTGCTCAGAAATGGGACCACTGTTAGGAAGGCAGTTCTGATTATTGCGTGTACGGGTTCTACCCAACAGGAGCTCCTTGGGTTCACCTGCTCAACAGAATGCCCTGTCCCAAGGAAAAGTGCTCTGAACTGGGTGTCAAGAGATGAGGGCTTTATTTAGCCCATTGTCACCACCTGGCTGAGTGGCCTGATAGAACTCACCCCCATTGGGCTTGTTTTCTTTGTAAAATAGTTTTGAAATATCCCTTCTTGTCATAAAAATCATAATGTCAAAGGCTTTTCCAAGACCTAAGTAAGAACTTGCTGATGAAATGTTGAGTGGAATCAAAGCAGCAAGCCTACAGCTGAGGTGAGGCGTGTGGAGCTGGGCCTGTGACCATGTGGTCGGCTGGGCTCTGGGCAGACGGCCATGGGGAGGACTTCCACAGTCCTCTAGCAACCCAGGCATATCCCAGCTCTAGCCCTTCTCCCCAATCCCATCAATCACCGAGGAGGGGACAGGTGCAGCTGGGCCTGGCAGCCTCCTGCACAGAGACAAAAGATTCCCTTTCAGTGGGGTGGGGGAAGGGAGGACAGAGGCTTCCTTCACAAGTTGGCCCTTACAAGTCCGGTGGAGTAAGGAGGGATGAGGGGTCCAGGACAGGAGTCTCTGCAGTGTGGTGGCAAGAGCACTGGATGAGTCAGCAGACTCAGTTCCACTGAGCGGCCTTGGCCTACTCCTTCCTATGCCTCAGTTTCCTCATCCACACAATGAAGAGACCAACTAGATCCATTCCAGATTTAAATTTGCATGGTCTATGAGTTGAAGGACGGCCACATTTCCACACATTTTGGGGGATATCCACAGAGTCCTGAGGGAAGCCTGAAAAGCCACTTATCCCTGGATCCACCCCATGTCTCATTATCCACTCAAGGGAAAAGACCAGACTTAAATAGCAATCCGAGCTACTTGCAGCTAGATGCTGTGAAGCACTTCATAAAAACTGTCAACTCCTGGAACGATCACCACCCACCTGGCTCTCCAACCCAAATGCCTCTTGGGACCAGGCAGGTAATTAAGTGAAGGAAGCAGGAAGGAGGGGCTGGGAAGATCTGGAGAAGGACTCCCCGGTCCTGGAGAAGCAACCACTCTCTAGCTACAAATGGTTGTTTCCCAGCTAAAATGTACTAATAGCACTTTCAAGTTTTCAGGAGAAGCCAGAAATCCAGAAGTTTGCATAAAATCTCCTACTGTTGAAGTACTGGCAACTAAACTCATGATTTTTAAAATACATGTGGGCCAAACAAAACATATCAGTAGGCCAAATCCTGCCCACAGGCTGCCAGTTTGGGACTTCAGCCATGGCACTTTTGAACAAAAGATCCCTTCAGTAAAGAAGAGGAGAGGACTGGATACCCTGTACAAAAAGACATGAGTCCAAAGCTGAAGGGCTCCCAGCTGGGATGTTGGCAGGGCAAAGTCCCAGAAAGTTCTTTCCCCTCAACTTGGAAGGAATGAGACACCTAAATCAAATACCAGATTTGGTTTGAGCCTCCTCAGGGTAAGCACAGAGAATTCAGGAATCCCGAGACAAGCAATGAAATGCAGACTTTGGAAAAAAATCGCAAAGAAGATGATGCTAGCAAGAAATGACTTTTTGTGCCCTAAGGGTTAGCATTAAGAAAACCAAATCCTCAAATTGCAGGATGAGGCAAGAACTCAAAGAGGAAGACTTTCCCAATAGGAGACCTGTTACCACCCAGAACAGGCCATAGAAAGAGGTGAGAGGGGCCTCTATACCTGGAGACAGACCCCAGTCCTTTGTCAGGAGACCAGTGTCAGGGAGGGGGCCCTGGCTCCAGCCTGGCTCACCGATGGAAGCTGTCCACCATCTTCAGGTGGACGCGCAGGTCCTTCTTGGTGAGGTGGTCCAGCATGCGTGCATCCACCAGGCACTCCATGAAGTAGCTGCGGTACTGGGGGAGCCCCAGGCTGGGCAGCCATTCGTTCCCAATCCATTCATGGTTCATGTCTCCATAAGCCAGGGTCTGTGGGATAAGAAGGAGCAGGCTGTGGGGGAGGCAGTGGGGCCATCAGATTGCGCCTGGAATACCTGGTCTAGAAACATTACTCCATCTTCCACCCACGAGGGAGGGAGAGCAGTTCAATGAAATTTCCGTTTCTTTTCACTAGGGGGCTTGTTGTGGTGGGGGATTTTAAATGGAACTTTTTAAGATACCAGAACCATCTAGTTCCACTCACATATCAATTATCTACCCTAACAAATGGAAGCAACTGTCTAGACAGTGGAGAACACGACGTCCTTCCTGCCATCTCTGGAATGCCTGGGTGGCACTGTGCTGCCAACCTGCCTTCCCAGTTCTTAAGGAGCTTCCAGCCCACTGAGCCCAGGGGCGAGGCTGTGTTGCAGTGCCCTGCAGAGGGGTATAGGATGCCAGCCTCACTGGAAATGGCTGGCCTTGTAGTCAACAGGGATGTTGAACATTAGCCAAAGACAGAAAAAAACAAAGGTCAGTGGCCTGTGTCAGAACAGCCAGTTTGGTTCTCTAAGGCTTGGTCTTCTGCTCCAAGAACTCTCCAGAACCTTTGCTCGCCCCAGGCACACCCTCTACCTGGCTCTAAGCCCACACCCTCTAGACATCGCTCCTGATATGGGCAAGCAGGGCTCTCTGACCACCCAGCTTTAGAAAGCCTTTGTTGTTGGGCTGAAGCTGGAGCTCAGTGGTACGGCAAGCGAGGCACTGGGTTCAATCTCAGCACCACATAAAAATAAACAAATAAAATAAAAATATTGTGTCCATTTACAACTAAAAAATATATATATGTGAAAGAAAACTTTAGTTGTTGAAATCAAGCCTTCCACCAATATTCCCTTACCCTAATTGATATTTTAAGATTGAAATCTTCCATTTTGTTAGCTTTTAAAATGAAATTGTTGGGGCTGGGGTTGTGGCTCAGTGACAGAGCACTTGCCTAGCATGTGTGAGGCACTGGGCTCAATTCTCAACACCACATAAAAATAAATAAAATAAAGGTATTAAGCCCATCTACAACTAAAAAAATATTTAAAAATGAAATTGTTGACACTTATAAAACCGTGTGTCCCATATGTCCATTATTAAGCATAAAAATGAAGTTAACATCTGCAGACAGCATCCAAGATAAGAACCAAAACATTCTCTGCACCCACAAATCTACCCCATCCCATTTTCTACTGCTCAGAAGTACCCACCACACTGAGATTTCTGTCTAGCGTTCCTCCACTTAAAAAAATTAAGTTTTATAATCACCAATGTATTTTTTCTAAACAATATATTAATAACTTTGCTTTTTAAAAAATTTTAACATCAAATTCTATGAAGTCACTGGGATTTGCATATTTCATTTAACATATTTCCCAGGTCCCTGCATTACCTCTGCTGACTAGTGTTCTGCAGGTGAAAGTGCTGTCAGTGGCCTGCCGGTCTCCTGCTGATGGGGTTTTCCCCGCAGGCATTCACAGTGCTGCTCCATGCTTCATTCTTCACCATGACACTCGTCACTATCTGATATTGACCCTTTATTTATCTGTCAGCACTGTCCTTTGTATTCCTATTAATACTGCTTGCTTTTTTCTTTTAACATTTTTTTTGTAGTTGTAGCTGGACAGAATGCCTTTATTATTTGTTTATTTTTATATGGTGCTCAGGATCGAACCCAGTGCCTTACACGTGCTAGGCAAGGGCTCTACCACTGAGCCACAGCCACAGCCCCAATAGTGCTTGCTTTTTGATATTATCCCCTTCCTTGTTTACTGCTCCATGGGGCTTTGCTTTTTTACTTTTGCATCCAGAGTGCTTAGAAAGGTCTAGTACCTACTAGGTGCTTAATAATTATTTGCATACTAGAGGAATGCATGGAAGGCCTTTGGTTAGTTCACCTGTGTACCCCTAGGAAGGACCAGGAAAGGATAAAGATTCATACCAATCTAAGTCTCACCATTTGAGAAGACAGTCAGCTGAGGAGAGGGGTCAGGCATGCTGGGGGCACAGCTCTCTAGGGCTCCTCACCTGCCATCCTGAGCAACCAGAACAAGCAGCTAAAGAGGAAGTGGTGGGGGGTTCAGCAGGAAAGAACCTACATCCAGGACTCAGGAAGCAAAGGGAAGACACACACTGGGAGTGGGAAAGTACTGCTGGGAAGAGAACCTGCTGGGAAGATCCTGGCCTGACCAGCTGAGAGTTGGTTCTGATCCGGATGGAGTCTTACCTGAGCCCAGCTGCCCTCCTCACTGTCCTAGCAGGAACAAGTGCAGCATGTCAGGGAAACAGGCAAAGTCAAGCAACCTGTAGCTCCTGCCCCAGGCCCCATCAGAGAGGAGGAGGAGACACCCCAGTAGCTGGGTGGTAATTGGGGAAAGCTCATGGGATGCCCAGGAGGGGGCAGCAGGATGGTGCCTGTGGCTGTGTTTGTGGTGAAACAGGAGCAAATGTGTATGGCAAAAAAAAATGCTTCCAAGTCTCCCGGGCTTGTCTAAGTGCCAGACAAGATGCCAGCTTTCCCAACCTTCCAGTTCCTCCACCAAGGGTCAAAGTCAAGGGCAGGCCTCAGGCCCACAGCAGGACAAAGCCCTCTCCTGCCCAGCTTTTCTCCACTGCAGTATTCCAGGGGCTGTGGGTAAGCTCATGACGCCCAGGAGACCCCCCACAGACTCTAACTCTTCCCAGTCTCACCTCTTCCCCCACAATACTCTGCCCTGAGAAGGGAACCCAGGATACCAACCTGAGGTCTACTGCCTGCCCCTCTGACCCCCCACAGTCTTCCCTTCATTCTCCTGGGAGTCATCTACCCTAACCCCAGGGTCAGAGCCAAGGGCCAGACTCACTGTTCTGGTGGATGTTGCCAGAGTTTCCATCTCCTCATGGGTGACCCAGACATTCCCGGAAGACTGCAGGGAAAAAATCTAGTTAGCCCTGGGCAGGGAGGGCAGTGTCCCAGGATCCCTAAAAGGCTTGGAGGCCCAGAGAGCAGAGCTGCCTTCCCCTGAGTCTCCCATATGCTCAGCCCAGAGCTCTGCACTGTGTCCAGCTGGGAGCAAGCTGACAGCAGAGTGGGTATCACAGTATCCATACTGCTAGCACAGTGCCTGGAGAGTAGAAAGCACTCGTAAATGTCTCCTGGTCAAATATGAAAGAGTGGTGCTGACCTGAAAAGGGGCTGACCCCAGTCACAGTGACAAGTAACAATGACATTTCACCTTGGGGGTCCGTGGAAAGAAATGTGCTGAGGTTAGAGGACAGGACAAAATTCATAAATGCTCTCTCGCCTCTACTTTCCCCAACCTGACAATAACACAGAACCCTGGAAGTCTCCTCCCAGAGATGAGGAATTTTTGTCAGGTATGGACAGAGAAATGGAGCCCACGAATAGTATGTGGCAGGCAGGGAACCAGGACTGCTGGATTCTCTTAGAACCAATGCTGAACCCTCCTAAAGAGTAGGGAGAGCATTTTGTGGAGGTAGGAAGTTAAGGACTCAGTGCTACCATCTTTTGAAGACCAATGGGAGACTTTGCCAACACTTTTCCAGGGCTTCTGTAAATGTCCTGGGTGAGGGAGAAGCCACTCACTGTCCTGGAGGTGGGTGGGGCCGAGGGGCTGGTCAGCGATACCATCTCCTGGATGGCTAGCCGGAGCTTGAGCCGGTGCAGGGCATTGCTGATGCCGATCTCCCGCTGAATCTCTGTGTCTGACAGGGCAGACATGATGGCACCACTCTTGACGTTGGCCCGGCAAGCTGCCACATACCAGGCAGGCATCCCCACCCATAGCTGCAGACATGGGACACAGCGTGGGGTAGGGGGTAATAATTCAGTCCCTTCCCCCAAGACCTGAGTCTACTGCCAAGACTTTGACCATACCAAGCCAGGGTCAAAGGCTAGGTCTCATCCATGGTCTTGGTATAACAAACACAGAGCAACTTAGAAATATGGAGATGACTATCATCAAACCCCCTTTCCCATAGTACAGATTACATCCCATCATCCAACATATAGGACACCTAGAAAAACCTGTAAAAGGTTACAGGATACCTATCATTACTCTAGGTACATGTATGACCACACATATGGTATGATGCTACATCATGTACAACCATAGAAACATAAAGTTGTGCTGCATTTGTGTACAATGAATCAAAATGCATTCTGCTGTCATATCTACCTAATTAAAATAAATAAATTTTAAAAAGTTATTAAAAAAGAGTTAAAATGGGAATCATGATCACAAGTTATTATCCTTTTCCACTATATCAAGAATAGGCAAACTGTGGTCCATAGGGCTAAAGATGGCCATCTACATGTTTTATGAATAAAGTTTTATTGGAACACAAATAAATAAATAAAGTTGCTTAGTTTGAGTTTTTATAGGTATCCTACGTAGGATGATGGACAAGGTGGGGGTTACAAATTAGGGCCTGGGAAGGTGAAGGAATTTTCTTTGCATGGTTCCTGGAGCACCCTATAGGAAGAGTCAAATTGTCTGTGGCTTCAGTTATTGGTCCCTCTTATCCAAACTCAGTTACAAAGTAGCATCAATTCTGTCCTTCAAAGTGCTATGTGTGTTTGCAGGGGGCGGGGGAGGGGTGGTGGTTGGGAGGAGCTGGATGCTTGACTTGGCACATGCAACTTGACAGGAGAGACACATGCTGGGAAAATTGTAGGAACACCACCGCTGCCAGGAGTTCTCATCTCGCCCCACAGAATCTTCCCCCTAGACCCCAGAGAAGGTGCCCTCAGCCAGGCTCACCTCCAGCCAGGAGACCACAGTGGGGCCATCCCACTGGGCAAAGGGCATTCCTTTCCTGCGGGCATCCTCAAGCAGCTGGTGTCTTGTAGAAGAAGAAACAAGAGACTCAACCGGGCTGACTCCTGGGGACCACTGGGGTGGGTCAAGGGTTGGGACTCCCACTTCCCTGCTCCCCACTGTGGACTCCTCCCCTCTACACCCGGAGCACTGCGATACCAAGAAGTAAAGCAAGAACACCTCTCCATGCCAGAGGGCAGGGGCTCTCACCGTGCACAGGACCTGACACATACTGATTAGACATTCTAAACTGCCCTGCCAAGACCCATGGGTCCCAAGTCACTCTCCCAAAGCCCCCTTGCCTCCTTCTCCCTGGGACCATCCTAAGACCCTCTCCCAACTCAGGGCAGCCCCTGATGTGCTCACTGATGGCCAACTCAGCTCAGGGAGGGCCTTGCTGGGCTACGGTTCCCAGAGCTCAGCCCCATGGCAGCTTAAGGGAAGGAAAGTGGGTGGGGCCCAAGCAGAGCCCAGCTTATGGCTCTTACTTCTTCTTCAGTCGACGGTCCTTCTCTGCCTGGGTCCCCAGCTTGGCAGGTACCATGGGTTCCTGCAGACTGAGCTCGGAGTCTGTTAGCAGAACTGGAAGGGAAGAGATGGGTGTGTCGGCAGGCCCTCTGCCTCTCCTCCTTTGGCCTGGGTGGGAATTTGCAGAGTAGCAGCAGCAGGAGGCTCCTCAGCGTAGGTCAGCCCATGTGGGTCTGATGGGACCCCACGTTATTCCCAGAGCCTCCTCCCAAGGCCTCTGCATACAGGCAGTTTGAGAGTGGGACTGGATGAGTCATTCCCATCCAAGATGGTGACCCTTGGGAGCCCAAGCCCTGGCAGTGACCTCCAGCCAGCAGGACTAAAGTTGTCCCACCCTAGAATCCTAAACAGAACCTACCCCTTCCCCTCTCCAAGCTAAGATGCAAAGCAAACCCAGAGAGCAGATGCGAGTGGTCTAAGAAGCTTGAAGAGGATTATTCTGACTTGAGTCAGGGTAGGGAAATGGGCCCAGAGAGCTCTGTCTCCCAGCCTCTTTCTCTGCACGCACTGGCTTACACAAGCTACAGAGGGGAACACACCCTGCTCGTCACCTACTGAGGACCTCCTGAATTCCTGCTATGGTATTTATGGCTTCCTGCTACAGTATTTATCTTACAATTCACCGACATCCTGGTCACCCCATAGTGCACAGGGGCAGCAGGTATAGGTCATCCAGAAACCAATCTGAGTTGCTATCTTGGGTTTAGGTGCCAACACAGTATGAGGAACAGGAAATCATAAATTTTTTTGCACCAAACACCTCTGCCACTTATCAGACCTTCCTGCTTCCCTGAGGCGCCACAGCTCCCCTCACCCGGGCTGGGGAGGAGAGTGCTCTACCTCATCCCCACATCCTGAACAGAAGTACCAGCTTCCCCATCCTCCACCTCCGCCTCCTCACTCAGCCAGCTGTGTTCTGATTCACACCTTCCTGGGGTGCGGGAAGGTCTAATTATGCATTTGGGTTCAAAGGTTCCTTTCTTCTAGCTGATCAAGTTCCTCCCCTGCATGACATGCATCAATTTCATGTGGCTCCAGGGAACATCTCACCTGCTTCAACAGGCCCAGGAGATGGCCCAATGGCTGTCCAATCTCCCTCCTGCCCTCCTCCTCCATGCTGGGCATACATTAGGGGGTACAGAACTCTCTCACCCACACAGCCTCCTCTCCTCACACTACCCCCTGTGCTGTGTGCACACACCTCTTCTGCAGTTGGCTGTTTCTTGTGAGCCTTCTAGCTTTAGCTCAGGACTGTGGAGCAGAGGAAACCATTCCTGCTGTCCCCCACTCCACAACTAGCTGTGAGCTCCACTATCATACTGGGGTTTGGAATCATCTTGTTACTTCTTTCCTTTTCATCAGACATTCCATTCTATAGGAATAAGCTATGGCTCCAACCCCCTGTACTATGGCATACAAGAGTTTTCAACAAGCCAGGCACAATGGCGCACACCTGTAATCCCAGCAGCTTGGGAGGCTGAGGCAGGAGGATCATGAGTTCCAAGGCAGCCTCAGCAACTTAGTGAGGCCCTAAGCAACTCAGCGAGATCCTGTCTCTAAATAAAATATAAAAAGGGCTGGGAATGTGCCTCAGTGGCTAAGCATCCCTGGATTCAATCCTGGTACAAAAAAAAACAAAAAGAGTTCTCAAATGTTTGAACAAATGACTGAATAGATGATGGAACGAAAAGGAGGAGGTGGGGGAAGGAAGGGAAAAAAAGAATGGAGGCAGGGGAGGAAAGACACTTACTGTGTACCTACCATGCTTGGTACTATGTATCAAGCATGAACTTGAGCTTTAAGTCACCACAGTGGTGACAAAAGTGCACCCTTCTTTGCCCAAGCACTTTCTTGAACTCAATGTCTACAAAGCCATAATTAGGTGTCTTCATATTCTGAGTCCTGAATGGACCAGAAATAAGTGCTAATCAAGAATAGACTCCTCTGAAGAAAGACCTAAGAGTTTCCTCCTAAAATCCTCAACAGAGCGTCACCAAACCTCCAAGTTGGAAGAAAGCACCGTCTTTCGCTAGGTACGGCAATCCAAGTTGGACACAGATGCCTGACACTTCTGGGCACAGGAGCTCACCTCCACGAGGCAATTCATCCCAGCGTAAAACAGCTCACAGAAAAGTGCAGTTTCTCTGGAGCTGAAATCTGCCTGCCTGCGGCTTCCGCCCACTGGTCCTTGGAGGCAGAGAAGGCCGCATGCCCACACGCCTTCCTGCTCCTGAACTCCCCGACACCCACCCAGCCCTCTGCTACAAAGGGGGCAGAGACCATGGCCTGTGGCTCCATCCCGACTCAGCTGGATCAGCCTGCCCTTCTCCTTCTTCCCAAACAGGCGGCCAATGGACGACTTGATGCCCTTGCGCTTGGCACCCTTGTGCAAGGAGTCCTGGCTGCTGTTGCTGCTGCTGGGGTTGCTGCCCTGATCCTCCAAGGCACTACAGGATGACAGCCAGGAGGGGGTGGAATAAGAAGAAACATACTTAAATTACAGCAAGAGAGATGAGAGTTAGACCTCAGGAAGAATTTAAGTGTCAGTGTTGGGGTGGAGGCAATGGGATATGCTCAGCACAGGTGACCAAGGGAGACATAGGAACATCTTTCCTGGTGATATTTCAAAGAGAAGACAGTCAAGCACCTATAACAGGTGAGATGAAGTCCCTTCACAGACAGAGGGAGGGATGAGATGATCTTGGGAACTGAGAGCCTAGAGGTAGGGCCTGCTTCACTTACCTCTTGCCTTCTTCCTGGCTCAGGGCTGGGTGGCCAAGCTTCTCTAGCCGCAGCGTCCTGGGTGAGGAAGGAGGAGAAGTCTCACATTTTATGGTGGCTTTATCCTCTCGGTTCTCTTCCCGAGACACTGGCGACTGAACAGACAGTGGAGCCGTCAGGGGATAGAGGGAGAGATCTGGGGCCTGCCTACCCAGCCCGGACGAGGCAGAGGAGCACAGAGAAACCGAGAGGCAGAGAAACCAAGGAAAAACGCAGTAGGGGGGCCCTGCAGCCCCTCAAGTTCAAATTCAGACCCCAGGGCCCTGGGGGAAAAGCCAAAAGGGAAGGGCCTGGGACCAGTTAACCCAGTAGTACCTGGGTCATTGGGCAGCACTCACCAGCAGCTTCCTCCGATGCTTTCTTAAGTCACTGGGCTGGAAGAAAAAGTGAAGATAAGCTTTGGCTCACCCTGGCTGCCCTAAAGCCCACCCAAGGGGCACCCAAGGGTCCTAGGATGAGAACACAGGACTCAGTGCCTCACACAGGCCTGGATAGAATAGCACAGCAGAAAAAGCTGGCCTGGAAAAAGAAGTTAAGCTGGGCGCGGTGGCACACCCCTATAATCCCAGGGGCTCAGGAGGCTGAGGCAGGAAGATCACGAGTTCAAAGCCAGCCTCAGTCACTTTGCGAGGCCCTAAGCAACTCGGCAAGTCCTTGTCTCTAAATAAAAAATAAAAAGGACTGGGGATGTGGCTTAGTGGTTAAGCACCCCTGGGTTCAATCCCTGGTACCAAAAAAAGTCAAGACCATCTCTGGAAGAGAGAAGCGGTGTGGGCAGCTGGTGAGATTCTTAAGCATTCTGTGCTTATCCAAGGGAGAGGGTAAGAAAAACATTACAAAAGCCCTTCCCTAACCCAGAAGGACATGTTGGTGGCCTATCACACAGGGCATGCACACACCATGGGAAGAAGATGCCGTGCCCATAACCAGGAAGTAGCTTGCCCTTCCTTATAAACTCTCCCAAGGGAGAGCCATGGGAGGGCAGAGTTGTTTATTGTCTGCCCAAAGACTCACCAGGGTCATGACCCCCATCCGGTCCAGATCCTGGGCAGCGCTGCGGGAGGTGAGCTTCGGCGTGGAGCGGCCACTGAGTGGAGGGGATGCACTGGCCAGGGACAAGGCAGTCAGAGAGGTGGGGATAGAACCACGCTTGCGCAGCTGTGTCAAGTTTAAGGCCTCCATACTGCCGCTGGTCACACGCGTCTCGATCTCCTCGGCGCGGAGCTCCGTGGACTCCTTCTCTTCCTGGATCATCCTGGAAGGCAGACAAAAGGGGCCCTGGCCAAGAGCCCCAGCGAGAAGCAGCAGGAAGTGGTGCCAGGCGCTGCCCATACTCACCACCCCAGGCCCAAACAACACAGCAATGCCTAAGGGCACCCTGTTGTTTCTGGCATTGTTCGGATATACAAGGTCTGGAGCTCAGAAACATTTCCCTCTCTTGTTAGTTGGCCTGTGTCCTCAGTTTAACAAAAGTAGTTGCAGAGGAGGGAGGCAATTTAGTCCATGAAACACAAAGTCCATCTATTTTTTTTTTTGTTGTTGTTCTGGGTATTGAACCTAGGGGTGCTTAACCACTGACATTCCCAAACCTTTTTATTTTTTGTTTTGAGACAGGGTCTTGCTAAACAACCTAGAGCTTGCTAAGTGACTGAGGCTGGCTTTGAACTTGCGATCCTCCTGTCTCAGCCTCCCAAGCCACTGGGATTTACAGACATGCATCACTGCACCCAGCAAAGTCCAAATTCTTAACCTACTACTAACAACAGAGGTGACCTCAGGCCAGACTCTTCGTTCTAAATGCCTCAGTTTCCCAACATGTACAATGTCTGGAGTGGGTCTCAGTAGTTCCCATATGCAGAACTTTTAGATGATGCCTTATTGATTCTGTTCCCCAATGGATTTTCCCTGTTCCATAGAAAAATAATGATAATGGTTCGTTTGTGTACATGGAAGATACTCTCAGTAAGGAACATGTGCACACACCCACTGGAGTAGAGATGCCAACTGTCCTTTAAGGAGAAGAATGTGTCTTTATTTTGACACATCCTTTATTTCTCTAGATGTTAAAATGTCCTTTTGTTTTTTCAGAATGGCTTTGATGGTCAATGGTGGTTATCTTTCTTTAATGATTTACTTTGCAAAGCAAAATGATGGCAATTCCCTATTGCTGTAGCGGGAGGGGCCGCTATCTTCTTTGTAACTATGAAATCCAAGGCTGGGAGCCACTGAACTACATGACCTCAGCAGCATGGAGAGCTGCACTCTCAGCTCAGATTTTTCCTGGCTGTTTGTCTTAACATTAATAAACTCACTAAAAAGCAGGATCAAGGGAAGGTCTGTCTTGACAACTTTCCCTGCTACTGGATCCTGTGTGATGCCTCCTAGGGACAGAAGGCAAGGCCCAGTGGACTGAGTTTCAGCTTCAGTTTGATTCTTGGTTCTGCCACTTACTACATGGCTTTGGGAAAGTCACATAACCTCTGTGTTTCTGTTCCCTTATCTATAAAACAGAGACAATGCTACCTACCTCAGGGTAGGACTTACTAGAGTAAGACTGACAGTAACATTCACAAAGCTGTCAGCCTGAGATGGCTTCAGCCATGGAAGCTATACTCTTAGAGATCAAGAAGAATACCAGGACTACAGCTCCATGCTCCCACACCCAGTCACATCATTGGATAAAGCCTGAGAATCAGCTTCCCTTTGGGGGAAATACTGGACTAGAACCTTATCTGATGTCTCACAGAAGGTCCCTAGACTGTGGTACTCAGATGCAGTTATAAGAAGTGAACTTTTTTTGGCATTGCCAAACACTAAGAAATGGGCCCTCTGTCCTTCAAGGCACTTCCCAGGCCCTCCGCCCCTGCCCCAACCTGATCTCCTCGTTGATGGCATCCAGCTGCTCCTGCAGCATCATGGCCAGGGTCTGGGCATCTGAATGGCCGCCAGGGGAGACAACATCAACGGAGCCCACTAAACCCCCTGGCTCATCTTCATCCACATCAGAGATCTCAGGGTCACTGTCAAAAGCAGGAGTGGCTGTGGAGGCCAACAATCCAGGCAGTGGAGATGGCTCCCAGTCCTTTGCAAAGGAAAAAGATAAAGAAGTAGTAATGGCACCCCAGAGGGCTGAGGAGCAGGACCCTCCCCACTGCCACTGGGCAGCACTGACCTTCCTGGGAGCTTGTTAGAAATGCAGAATCTCGGGCCCCATTGCCAGACTTACTGATTCAAAATCTGCATTTTAACAAGATTCCCAGATTATTTGTTTGCATATGAAAGTCTAGGAGATTCTGCTCTAACTCAAGGAACTAGCTAACAGAGTGATTTAGAGATGAATCCCAAAAAAGTGGCCTTGCTTTGAATCTTTTTTTTTTTGGGGGGGGGGCGGGTACTGGGGATTGAACTCAGGGGCACTCAACCACTGAGCCACATCCCCAGCCCTATTTTTTATATTTTATTTAGAGACAGGGTCTCACTGAGTTTCTGAGCACCTTGAAGTTGTTGAGGTGGGCTTTGAACTCATGATCCTCCTGCCTCTGCCTCCTGAGCCGCTGGGATTACAGGCTTGCGCCACTGTGCCCAGCTCTTGTTTAGAATCTTGACTCCACCAAATATAAGCTGTGCAACCATGGGAAAGTTGTGTAATCTCTCTCTGCCTCAAGTTTTCATTTATAAAACAGGACAGTAACAGGACCTAACTCATAGGTAGTTGTGAGGCTTAAAATGAGAAAATCGGGTCTGGCACAAAATAGGAACTATATAAAGGTTACTAGTTTCTATTCATACTTGCAAATGGTGACTAATTCAGGGATTAAGACAAGGTCTTGTGTTCTTGTAATTTCAACATATCACAGGACCCTCTGAACAATCTTCAGAGGTGAAGGCTTTTCAAAATCATCTACAAACCTCTTCAACAGACAAAGGCCCAGAAGAGGAGGAGAGCACAGGAGTGGACTGGGAGAGCCAGAAAAGTAGGGGAGACAAGGAGGGGTGCCAGAGGAGCTCTAACACAGTCTCTAGGACCCAAGTCCCCAAACTCCCCATGAGGACTCTTGTTCAAGCCCCTGCTGCCTTTATCCTGAGCCCCTGGGCAGCTGCTGTGTTCTTAGAAGAGTAAAGGGGTGAGACACAGAGGTGCCCTCACACTGCCATCAGACTAGGGCCCTAAGGGCAGGTACATGCCCTCTCCACAGACCAGGAGTTCCTTCTTCCTCCATCTATAACTTCTAAGGCCCCAGAGATTGGGGGACCTGGGCTCACAAGAGAATATGACTGACAACTGAGGACCAGGCAGTAATCAGACTTCCCTGAAAGAAGGAAGGCAGCCCTCCTGCTCCTCCTCTTTCCTCATTCCCCCCCCTTCTCCCCAGGCCAACTCAGACAGCAAGAACCCATAGCTGCTTCTCAGAAAGCTCCAGGTGCCAAGCCCAGAGCCAGGAGACCTATCATCCCTCCCTCATCTCCCTTGTAACCACAGCTTTTGTCTCAGGAAGCCAGCCAATTCCACCTTCCCTCTGCAGCCCCCGCCCCCCACCGGCCACCAGAAACACACGCCTGCACACCCAGGCACACGCACACATGCCTCAGTGGGGCCTCAGGGACTGGCTGGCCGCCTTCCAGCCCCTACCTCTTGCCCACCAGGAGGCCAAGGCAAGGGGGGTCACAGCTGTTGCAGCTGACAATGGCCCCAACCCTGGGGCTGCAGCTGTCACTGAAATGGGGGAGGGCAGGGGAGAGGATTTGCACCACACGCCAGCCGTCCTTGTAACCGGAGCCAGGCACACGGCCGAACTGACCCCAAACTCCCCAGGGAGACCCACACACACACTCACCCTGCCACCCCCTCACCTTAGCCGAATCTTCCCTCAGTGCTGAGTAGCGTCGATGCAGACCTGGGGGTGCGTGGGTGGTTGTACTCAGGGAGAACCGCACATCCGCTGCGCTGCCCATGTGTGACCTTGAGTGGTAGAAAGGAGAGAAATGACAGGTCCTGAGGACTGAGAGCCCCAGCCTGCACACACTGGGCTCAAAGAGTCAGGGATCTTCACCTTGGAGAAGTCTTAACAGGACACACAGCTATCAGAAATGTCTGAAAGGCTACCATATGATCCCAAGATGAGAATTATTCTCTGGTGCTCCAAGGGTCAGGATGACCCAGGGAAGAAAATTCTAGGGAGTGGCTTTCCATTTAGCTTAAGAAAAACCTTCTTATGGCAACAGTTGGCTTACAATGCTTTTAAAAAGTCGAGCTTCCCATCAGAGAGGTTTTCAAGTGTGGGTTCTCTGGCTTTCTGTTAAGAACAGTACAAGGCTTGGGGCACTGGGCCCTGGGAAGGTGATCTCTGAAGTCCTTTAACTCTGACGGTCTTTGTTTTGTGGTCTTTTCCCTAGCAACTTTTCTCAGGCTTCCCAATAATCTGGACTGAATCCCTGGCTAAAATTTAACACAGTCACACCCCAACCCTATCCCTAGGAAGCTTTGGGTGGCCCTGACTGTATCTAGAGATACCACTTTAACTGCTCCAAAGGTCTAGCCAAACCTGAGATTTTAGGGTCCCAGTGACAATCTCAGGAGTGTCAAGAAGCCTCCCTGTGATGCCTCTTCCCAATACCTCCCAGCTTGGGACCCTTGAGAGAAAGCAATGCAAAGGGGCCAGGAGATTGTATAGCTGAATTGAGAGGGGAGCAGCCAAGCTCCCTCTTCTCTCAGCAACTCAGCTCCAATTCTGTGATAGGTCCAGATATTCTAAGTCAAAGCCAAAAATCCCCAGCTAGGAAGGAAAAGTAGCAGTGGCAAATGGCTTGGTGTATGCTGGGGCCAAATCTTATTAATTGAAGAGCTGTTCCTTTTAGCCAATCCACAGGGAGAATCTCAGCTACCATTATATTTCTTGGTTCCTTGCTTCTCTTCATAAAGTAATTCCCAATGAACTTGAAGTTGGTACTTGAGTATCCACCACCCTGGGGTTCCCACAGGCCTCTTCTCTCAAGCTCAACATTCTTCCCTAATTCAAGCACTGCCCCCCAACATACATATATATACCCCATAACACTTCCTCATAGTAGCTGATGTCTGATATGACAAGAACATGGACAGAAGGGAGCCATGGACCTTGAGGGCCCTCTTTTACTTTACTCTCCTCGATCTTCTCTGGGCTGAGAATTGAGGACATGTTTGTGGTCTGAGTTCAACGACAAGTGCTTCACAAAATGTGGAGAAAAATCCAGAGGCAAAAGCTCCACCTCCACCTCTTACATGCCACAACCATGAGTAACAGGGAACCTCAGCTTTCAACAGGAAGGATGTTTTTGTTGCCTCACTTCCATTCCCTCCAAATGCCTTTCTGCTCACTGCCTCCTACATGAACTCAGGTGATTCTCAACTCTCAAACAGCAATCCTAAAGGTGGTGTCTCAAAAGAACTAGAGTGCACTCTCTACCAGAGGACCTTGTGCAACATGGGAGAGCACAGAACTCAGGCAGACACCTCCCAAGGCATACTCTCTGTTGAGGACGGAGGAAGTGTCCTGTGACCCATGTTCCAAGACAGTAGGAAAGGAGTATCATCTGATCCTTGTTCTGTACCCCTCAGAGGACAAGTGCTCCCCTTCTAAATGCCCAAGTGATAAATTGACTCTAACCAACTTCTCTGAGCTTCAGTGTCCCACCCTGAATATGAGGAGGACCCTGAGGTCCTGGGTGGTCTCCTTCCCCAGGGTCCAAGCAGGACCCCATCCCAGCATGCCCCACATCCCACGCTCCAGTACCTGGAGTGGATGCCATCCACAAATGGCCCCCCTCGACCCTTCAGCTGGTCCACCTCTTGGCGCAGCTTCTCAATCTCTTCAGACAGGCGGCCCTGTGCCAGGCAGACCCAGGGTGAGGTGAGGGCCAGGGAGGGGCAGAGAGGGAGAGTGGGAGTCAGAGAGGGACAAAAAGGTCAGCAGAGTTTGGGGAAAGCAGAAGAATACTCTGCAAAGTTCAAAGTCAGGGGCCCCAGGCCAGGGGCCAAGAGAAGAGGAACAACTGGAAAGTGAGCAGAAGGTGGCAGAGGGGCCAGGCAGGGGAGGGTTGTCTAGGGAAGGGCTCTCCTGGAATAAGCCAGCTGACCTCTTAACACCACACAAAAGTGTGGCAAACCAGGCAGAGCAGTAAAGAACCCACGTGTCCTTCCACACATAGCTGAGGCAGGGACAATAGCCAATCTTCCCAGAGTCACCTGACTCTTACTTCACCAGGGTTTGAGGCCCCCACCCAAACTTTTGGTTAAGCCATTCACTGGGCCCTGAATCTGCTGTCCATCCTATGCCCTAGGCTTATGGCCTGTTTCTCTTTTTCTGTGGGTAGTGGTGTATCTGCTGGGTTGGGCGGTGGTGAAGAGTGATGATATAATGTAATGCACATAAACTAACAGAAGCTAACACAATACTGGGTTATCGGAGCAGCTGCATGAAAAACAGGCATGTCTTTTCCTCCCAGCGACCCGGCCCTCCAGGCTGGGTGGGCTGGCCCCACAGCTGGGTACCTTGTGGTGGTGCTGCTCCTCAATCTGACGCTGGGAGCTCTCCAACTCCTGGATCAGCGTGTTCTAGGGGAAAACAGCTGTGAGCCAGGGACCTTCGCCTAGCCAGCTCCCTTGCTCCCGCTAAGGCCAGAGCGTTCCCCGGCCAGCTCGGACCAACCCTCCAGGCCTGCTTTCCCAGCACACCTCCCCAGCCCGCCCTCCCCAGCGGGAAAAGCTTCTAGCTTCGCCAGCTTCTGTCAAGGTAGCACTCACCGGTCCCAGCCCCGCCCCTGACTAGTTCCTCACATCCCAAAGCCCCGCCCCCCAGGCCGGCCCCGCCCCTGCTCTCGACTCGACACGCCCCTCGAGTAGCCCCGCCCCACCCCGCCCCCTAGCCCCTGCACCTTCTCCTCCAGGGCGGCCATGCGCTCCTTGAGATGGAGCTGCAGGCGCTCGTTGGACTCGCTAAGCAGCCTGTCCACGGTGTCTGACAGCCGCTTGTTGTGGTCCTCGTTCATCTTCTCCCGCTGGCGCACCTGCACAGCCGGGCCGCCTTGCACAAGGCCACCTCAGGGCCTGATCGACGCCGCCCTCCTCGAGAACCACCCATTTTCCCTGGGGTTCTACCTGCCTGCTTCACCTGTCTCCTTCTTGTCCCCAGTCTTCCATCCTCCCAGGGACCCTCTCTCCAGCTCTCTCAACCACCTCCTCCCCTAGCTGCGGGCTCCTCTCACCCTGTGTGGCTCTCTCCCTTGGCCAGGTCCTTCCCCGGTGCCCCTCCGCTAACAGTGCCTAAGAGCCTGCCCCGAGGGCAGGGAGGTCACCCAAGAGCCCAGCCTTGTGCCCTCACCCTTGCCAACTCCTGGTTCTTCTCCTCCAGCTGCCCTTCCAGCTGCCGCAGGTGCTCCTCAATGTTGCCATGCCGTTCTTCAGCCTAGGGGCGGGGATAGGTCAGTGCATCCTGGAGATCTCTGTTCCTCCTGCTCAGGCCCCATATCCCGCAGATCCTGGTGCTAGGGCAGTCTTGAGTGATCAGGGCCTCAGGTGCCAAGGAAACCCAGCCCTCCACCTATCAAGTTGGTGCAAATCACCATCAGCACTACCTTTCTTCCCCCAGAAACTCGACCCCTGCCAGGTCCTTCCTGGGTTCCTGCTCAGAGCTGGCATCAAGAGCTGGCAACTCAAGGGTTGTGGAGTGGAGGGCAGGGGCGGGGCCGGCCTGGAGGGCGGAGCTTTGGGATGTGAGGAGCTAGTCAGGGGCGGGGCTGGGATGCTTGAGTGCTACCTTGACAGAAGCTGGGGGAAGCTAGGAGGGAAAGCTGGAAAGATGTGCTGGGAAAGCAGGCCTGGAGGGTTGGTCCGAGCTGGGCGGGGAAGGCTCTGGCCTTAGCCAGAGCTGGGGAGCTGGCTAGGCGAAGGTCCCTGGCTCAAAGCTGGTAAATCCTCCCCATGTTTCCAGAAAAAAAAACCAAAAAACTCCATTTGAAAGCATGAGCTACCATACCTCTGTACTTCCAGATAGAATGGAATTGTACTTGGGAACACAGACTCAGGCCAGGCAACCTGGGTTCAAATCTTTCACCAATAATGTGACCTTGAACTTTCTAAGTGCCTGGTTTTCTCAACCATAAAATTTGACTAGCAGCACCTATGCCCACTGGCCCATTTCAAGGGCTAAATGAAATGCTCTAGTAAACATTTAGAACATACTAGCCTCATCATAATTATTACCTTTATTATTAAACCAGCCCAGGTGGAGTGTTCTCCCTTCCTGTCAAGTATCTCCAGAGATGGAGACCCTATTGTTTCTGCTGACAAGATTTTCCAGAATACCACGCATCTTACAGTCAGGAAAGCCTTCCTTTAACTCCTCCTGCTATGACTCACTTGAACATATTAATCACTTCAGCCCATCCCTTCTTGTCAGTTTTTGCTCAGCATCCCACACAAAACATCCTCTGCTGTAACTTAAACCTAACCCTCCATTCCTAGGGGCTGGAAAGACTCTACAGATCACCAAGGCCAACAGCAACAATATAGAGGTAAGAACACTGAGGCCCAGTTATGGAGGGGTGTGACTTTTCCCAAATCAGAAAGCCAGTCAGTGGCAGAAGCAGACTTGGTCCTGGGCCTACTGATGCTGTGAGTTCCAGCTCCAGAGCACCTGAGACGCCATACTGGCACACTGGCCAGCATCTTATCCTTCAAAGGTTCTGGGGCTGGGTGCTTGCTAAAAACTGGTTTATTCTATCCCTGAGTTTGGGGATAGCTATGGTTATACCCCATGAGGTCCCCAAAAGCCTCCAACCAGCTAAAAAGACTCCTAGTATGTAATTACTCTCAGACATCTAAGGCCATGCATTTATTTAGCTCTTCCAGACCTAGTTGATATCTGCCTATATACCTCTTAGGAATTACGACGCCATAAAATTACCTCTCCACTAGGTAAATTATATTGTCTTTTATTCATCTTAAAGCTTTAGGCTAACAGGTTTGTTTCTAGATCTAGAATGCTTCAATTTGGTAAAGAAAGATGTGTGTAACCTTGCATCCCCTTCAAGGATATACAGACTTTGATCATATCTCCCCTTAGTTTCAGATGAAAATCCTAATCTTCCCTCTCTAGTCCTAAACAAACAGTGGTATCAACCACAACGGTGTCATGATAATAAATATACTTTGCAGCAGTGTGGTTTCTTCTCTTTCAAGTATTTTTAGCCTTTCTTATGGGACCATTACATCTCTGTGGGGTGAAGAGGGCAGGAATTCCTCTTCAGACTGACAGACATGAGGTAGTGTACTCCCAGCATCACACAGTGAGCAGTTCTATGGCTCCCTGCCCCATATACCCTCCACTCTGTCCACTCCCTGCTTGGTTCCACAACAGCTGGCTCCACTGGACATAGGGGACAGAGGCAGATCCCAGGCCCAGCCCACTTGCCTTGGTGAGAGCTGCGATTCTCTGGGCCAGCTCAGCCTCCACCTCTGGCAGCGTCTCTGCCTTGCGCATTGTCTGCTGCAGTTTCTGCTCTGCCACTTCCAACAGCTCCTGTAGGTGTCGGGCCTTCTCCTCACACTAGCAATGTGGACAGGGAAGCAATTCAAGAGGGGTAGCACTGAACACTCCCACCCCACCCCACCACAGCAGGGAGCAAGTAACAGGTCAGAAATTGCAAGGGACCACCTTGGTTCCTGACTGCCCAAGATGCCTGACTTCCCCTTTCCCAAGAGAATCTTCAGGATCCCAGGGGCTCCTGGGCCACCATGGGATAGTTTGAGCAGGATCATTAGAACCTCAAGGGTGAAGTACAATGCCCACCCTGCCCCATCTGGAGGAGTTACCTGGCGGTGCAGGGACTCCTTGTTGGCCAGTTCATTCTCCAGTTTGTCATTGAGGTCATGGATGGATGTGGCCTCACGCTGAGCAGCTAGGTAGCGCTTCTCCAGTGTGGTGATTCGTTCTTCCATGTCCTCTTTCTGAGCCAGAGCCTGGGTGGCAGCAGATGGGACAAGAGGAAAGGTCACCAGACTTTCGCTGCCCTGCTCCTTTCTGCACCTCCCACAATACCTGGCTGGGTATAACCCAGAAAACATGATCTCCCCTGTCAACTCCTGGCCGTAACCAAAACCCCCATTACTCCTCCCGACACCAGACCCTGCCAAGTGTTCAATCTTATACTTCCCTGCTCCTGCCTGGACCTTTGTCAACACTCTCCCAGATGCCAAACACCTGTACTCAGTGGGATGAAGCGACTGAAGAAAGACCCTTCCTCACCTCTCGGAGGTCCCGTTGATGCTTGCTGCTCAGCTCCTCTGACTTGATGAGGTCCCGGCGGGCTGTTCCCAGGTCCTCCTCAAGTTCTGTTACAGTTGCTGTCAAGGTGACCAGTCGCTCCCGGGCCTGGCTCAACTCAAAGTTTTGCTTCTCCAGGAGCTCCTGCAGCTCCTCCACCCGGCCCGTGTCATCCTCCAGAGACAGTGAGCCATCAGTCAGTCAATCATGGAGGCCTAGGGCATCCTACACCCTGCCCTGCCCCAGGGAAATGGTAGGAGGGGCCACACACCCACGAAAGACCACAGCTCTGCCCTGACCTGAGAGCATACCTCCAGGTACACCTTCTTTCCCTGGGCCCCAGCAGCTCACTCCTGACTATACCCAAATACCCTGGCTCTGCTGTGTATCTCCTGAAAAACCACAGTTTCTAGTTTTATCTGTTATCTCAGCCTCTTCAACCCAGAAAGGAGCATAATTAAGGAACAAAGGCTCAGAGATATAAGGCATCTTGCCTGATACTGATACAGACAGATGGCTCCTAACAATTCCAGTGGACAAATATATTATGTACCTAGCACCAATAGACAGAGAAATAGAAAGATGATAGATTTCTTTGAAGATGGAGGAGGGAAGTGAGAATGTTGTAGAAAGCTCTGCATTTAATTTTAGCAGCTTCTCTACTGAAGTCAGCAGGCAGGGCCTCCCATTCCTGTCTTGGGGAACACAGGCCCCGCTATACTGCTTGCTCCCCATTACCCACCTTCCACAGACGTTTCGGTCCCAGCTCCACAGTCCCCTCCTCTTCTGCCACTCCATCCCGCACCATTGCCCCCTGCTGCAGAGCAGACACCTGTAGGGCACAGGCCCAGGGCAGTGTGTAAAAGAGTGCTTCCTACACATTCCAGACCCTTCTAAGTTTCCACTTTCTGGAAAGGAGTGCCTGGCCCAGCCTTGGCTACCGACTCCAGCCACAGTGAGGTAGAATCCCATGAGGAACAGGGTGGGGCTAAGGGGCCAGCCAGCTGGACTTCCGGGAGCTGCCAACTATAAACTGAAGGTGGGCAGCTTACCTGCTGGTGGGCTCCTGCCAGCTGCTCCTCCAAGGTGGTAACACGCTCCAGTGCTGCCCGGAGCCTTTCTCGAACCTGCCCAAGACAAGAGGAGATGGAGGAAGAAAGGGGGACTCACTGGACCCAGGCTGAAGAAGCCAGGCCTTGGTCTACCAGCGCCAGGCATGAGGGAAAGTAAAGGGCCCAACAGGAGGTAAAATCCTAGGAGGGAACCTAATAGGACTTGAAATGAGGCCCCCACGGTAGGAGGAAGCCAGTTCTGAAGCTAGATTTCCCTAAACACTGAATGCAGAAATCTCAGAGAAGGGAAGCTTGGTTGGATTGGGGAGAGAGTAGGGGCAGGGATACCTTCTCATCCAGGGCTTTGTGGTGCTCAAACAGAGACTTGAGGGCCTTTAGCACCTCCACCTCACTGGAGACCCCTGAAGGTGACTGGGCCTGGCGCTTCACCACCGTCATCCGCAGTGACCGCTCATGGCGGGACACCAGGCACTCCAGATGTTCTAAAAGCAGCTGGCAGGAAGCAGGGAAAGACAGGAGGGAAGACTCTGAGCATGTGCTCCAGGGGCCACAGGTAGGGTCCACATGATCACCAAGTAGACACAAATACAGCCATACCATCCTTAAAATGCTAACATTCTTCCACTTCGGTAAATAGCTGCTCTTCAATTAAATACCGGCCTTAACTCGGTTGTCCTGGCCTCTCTCCCAGGACCCTGAATTTCTATGACCCAGCAACGGCAGGGGGAAAGCCTAGTACTGATGGTTAAATTTTCTGGCTATGACCCTAGGACGAGAAGCAGGCAAAGGTCAGGATGGGGTGGGGCTATACCTGGCCCTGGTCCTGCCTTGGTCAAGGTACACATACATACACAGACATGCACCCGGTGATCTCCACTTACCCTTGTGTTATTCCGTTCTGCTTTCAGCTCTGATATCTCTTCCTCCCTCTCTAGAAGCTGCTCCCGACACATGCTCAGCTCCCGGGTCAAGGTGGCAAATTCCTGAAGACCCCCAAGACTCCTTAGTACATGGGGATTCACCCCCTAAGCAGCATCCTCACACCTGATCCATGGGGGTCTCCTCTCACCCATCCTTTCCTCCACCTACCCCCCAGAAAGTCCCGATCCACCTATATTTCAGGGCAGTAACCTCACAACTGGTGTGAGCTCCCCCAGAGGGCTCCATGCAATCTAGGTGTGGGTTAGGAGCTGAGGAAATAGCTGCACACAGAAATGGGAAAGCCACCAAGTCTGCTTTGCAGCCCCTTCCCCTGCCAGTCAATGTGACCAGATTCTGCTGACCCTCCTACTCAGCCTTCTGGTTGTCCAGCAATTCAATGGCCTTTTCGTTTACACACTGATGGAGAGGTAGGCTGCCACTGGTTTGGGCAAGTGAGGTTCACCAGAAGCTGATGGATGTTATGGGGGAAGAGAAGTGTGTTCTGAAGCTTAAGTCTGACTGAGTCCCAGGGAGCTCTCTTCCATACCTTTCCCAGGGCTTTGTAAGCTGTCGGTGGCCTGTGAGATAAGTGGATTGAAGGAACCACCTACATGGGAGCAGGAGGGTACTTGGACTTGCCCAAACAGCTGGCCATGCGGCTTCAGCCCTGGCTTCCCAGGAGCCCTGCCAAATCAGGTCAGGGTTTCATGCCAGCACCTGATACTAAGACCCATGCCCTGGCTTCACTGAATACCCATGTACCAAATATCCCTTTGAGGGGGACCCATCCATAAATGTCAAGCCCAGACACTTCAATGACCTTTCCAGCTCACCTCTGCCACCAGCACGAGCATCTAAGGTGAGAGAACAGCCCCACAGCTCCAGGTCCATCATAGCCTATCTATTTAATCAACATCACCTCATTCCAGAAAGATTTTCAGATGAATGGCCCAAACTCTATGGCTTCCAAAGTCTGAGAATAACTGAACAGAAGCTTCAGCCCCGCCCAGCATTGCAGCTTCCCTTGCACACCAAGAATTCCCGACCAATGAAGAATTCCCAAAGCAGTCCCACTATCACTCCGGATCAGGCAAAAGGGTTGTATTGTAGGAAAGAAGAAGGGACTATCCCTTCCAGGGCACAAGAAATCAAGGACTTCTGACTCTATTCCTTGACTATTGTTTTTCTATCAAGGATATGGCCAAAGACAATCAAGGTCAAGCATTCCACCCTCTGGCAGTTGAGGCCTGAGCCTGATGCTGTTTCACCCCTCAGTTTACACACATGCATGCACACGGTCATACCTTCATGCACACACACACACACTCACACACATACGCACATACACACAGTCTTGGACTCAGAGACAGAACTTAATGGCATGCCCCCAGCCCTATACTATGACACCACCATCAAAGGGCTGTGAAGCTCTCCCTTCCCTGGCTTTAGGCTTATCACTACCTGGTGTCCCCATCCTAGGATGTCTTTCCCCTCCCTCCTCAACTCACCCATCTGACAGACTGCTGCCAGGATTATTTCCCAAAGCACAATGCTGTCCACAAAGTTAAACACAAGTTTACAGTGGTTTTCAAACTTTTCTCTCACGGTTCCTTTGCATTCACCCTAAGACCCAGTCAACCTGGGTTACTTGCTGTTTCCAAACCCCAGAAAGCCTTTCTAATGCCAACCTTAGCTCAGCAGTCCCCCTCTCACTGCAGAGCACAAGCCTCTGTCACCATCTGATGAGAAAATTCCTCTTTCAAAGCCCATCTCAAAGGCTCCAGCCTCCTGGGAACGTCTAGGCTGTCCAGTGGAAGTCTCCCTCTATCCCTTGAAAACATTTCTGAACAAACATCAAGAGCACTAGCTGGGGAGTCTACCATCCAACCACAAATATATGTGAATACCAGGTCCTGTGCCGGTCACAGGGGACACAGTGACAAGAAAGATACAACCTCTACCCTCATGAAGTTTCCAGTAGAGAAAGTCAGGCAGGCCTGGGGTCAAATCTCAGCTCTGCTCTGGTTAGCTATGTGACCTTGGACAAATTACCTAACCTCTCTGAACCCATTCTCTGATCTGTAAGACAGAGGTAAACAGTCTCTCCAGGAATTACATAGGAGGATTAAATGAACCCAATGTACAGAGAGTACCTAGCACAAGCCCACAAAGGCAGCTATTTTTATCACTAACATTGTGTTTAACAATCCCTTCAGGCCTCTCTTACCTTTCTCTACCTTCTCTCCTAGTCTTTTGGGTTCTTATGTCTCCTTTCACATCTCTGAGCTCCTTGGGAGCAGGAATTGGCTCATTCACTTCAGGGCATGCTCAGGGCCTCCTACAAAGTGAGGTAGGAGGGGCCACCTGCCCATCCTACCTCTTCACCAGGGCTAAATATTCATACTGAGAAAGCATCCAAGACTCAGTCTCCTGTCACTTTTGAGCCCTGAGCCGAAAACTCACCCACCCAGGCCCAGTCCTGGTTCTTCTCCCTGCATTGGGAAAAGGGCCTGGCTCTGAGGCTTGAGGTGTTAGGCAACTCAGGCTGCCTCCCTCAGGCCCTGCAGGGCACGCACCTGCCCCAGGCGCGCTATGCAATGAATCTAGTGCCTGGTTTCCATACCCATCTGTCTCCTAACAGGAGGTGGAGAGCAGGACATGTAAGCAGTCACTGTGAGCACTGTGCTTGCCCCACCCCACCTGGGGCCTGGTTACCAGGAGGGTTCACACCTTCTCTGACAAGCAGCAGGATAACTCAGTTCCTGCTCCCTTTGCCATTCCCACAGCACGCATTTGTCCTGGAATATCTATGAAATGATGGATGAGCAGGAAGCAACACAGAGCTTCTGGGTCAATGATCTGAAGTGGAAATGTGGTGGTGGCTGAGACACAGCCCCTGGAAGCACACAGCTTTTCAGGGGTCAACTCCTGCATGGCCATGAGCACGGGGTTCATTTCCCTAAACTCCATCACTTGTGAAGTATGATGCTGGTAATAACAGTACCAACTTCATCATTCTGAAAATATAGTGAGATAAACCCTCCAGAAGGCTCAGTCCTTAGAAAATACACTGTAAAGGGTGACTACATTAGAGGCTCAGTCCTTAGAAAACACACTGTAAAGGGTGACTACATTAGAGCTAGTAGCAATGCTGGTGAGGTACATGAAAAGGGATGTTAAGATACTCAGCTCTGTCTATAATTGCCCATGTAATAATGTCTGTGCAATAGTGGAGCTAGACTAAGATGAGCTCTAAAGCTGCTCCCACCTCCACTTCTGTGATTCCCCGCTCCCCCTCTCCCTCCACCTCCAAGAATAGGCCTCTGGTGAGAAGCAGTCAGGGCTCTTTCTTTCCAGCCTAGGGTGCCATCTACTGGCAGACTTGGCTCACTGCAGTTGGCAACTAGGGCTGAGTTTTCTCCCTGGATCAAATTCCACCCATTTCTCCAGGTGAAGCCAATTCCAGGCTGAGATACTTGGGAGTGACAGGGAAAGGATTTACGTAGCAAGATGGAAAGTAAATGTTCTGTAAATTCCACTATTTGATATGCAGGTAGATACAGTTTTGCTGAGGGCCCAAGGGGTGCTGGACTCCACAGGGTTGGAGGAGGGGCAGAGGGAGGGACTGAGGGAGGCGCCGCCAAGCTTTAGGCCTTACCTGAGGGAGGGCAGAGTTAAGGTGTCGCTGGAGCTGGTCCCGCTCATGCAGGGCATCCTGGAGCCGGCTCTGCGTGGCTGCCAAGGTTTCCTGACTCTCCCGAAGGGACTCCAGCAACTTCTCCCGCTCATCCAGCATGTTCACCATAAGCTGCTCAAAGTTGGCGTCAGCATCGGCGCCGTGGGGGGGCCCTAGGGGGTCCCCCTCATTGATTGTGGGCATCACCTCACACATGGTGGGGGTGGGCAGGGCCTTCTCAGTGTCAGGGGGTTGGGGAGGGACTCACAGGATTGGCACCTGCAGGAGGACCCAATGCATGGGTATCAGAGCAGGCAGGGCCAGGCAAGTGGATGGGTAGGCAGGGGCTTCTCCCATGGCATCAGTTGCTCTTGCTCTGAAGGGAGCCCGGGGCCTGCAGTGCCCCTGTAGACTGGAGCCAGAAGGCCTGGCTTAACATCTCAGGGCTAGGGCTGGGTGCCCTGTGTCCCCAGACAAGTGGGCAGCATCGGAGTGTGGCCATGACAGGCAGGGAGAGCAGGCCTGGGAGATTATCCTTATCTTAAACTGAGCACTGGAGTCTGGCAGAGTCGCAGCTGGGTCTAGAGACACCCATCGTTTCTGGAGGGCGGTGTGGTCTGTGGGAGAAGAGACTGCTGTGAGGACTAGCTGAAGGGAGAAGGGCATCCAGGGGAGGGGGTGGGGCAGAGGAGGCTGACCCCGAAACCAGAACGTGCAGGAGGAGAGGGAGGAGAGGGAGGTGTTGGCGCATGCCCTTTCTCAGGGCTTTACTCACTCTGATGGCGCCTTAGTTCTCCCAAAGAATGCACATGCCTACTGCCCAGCCTCTGCCGCCTGCAGCCCCTGCCCCCGCCCCCCACAGCTGTCAGAAGTGCAGCCGCAGTGGTTCCCCACCCACGTGGCTCACTGGCCAAATATAGAAATGATTCAGTCAGCCGTAGGGGAGCAGGCCGGCTGCCCAGAGTCATCTTGAGACCTGAAGGTGGGAGAAAAGGAAATAGGGTCTCTGGCCCCTTCCCCCAAAACCCTCTCCCCCTACTCAAGTCAAGGCAAGTGCAGAAGAGTTAAAGGGTTAGTAGGTGGGAGTCCCACAGAGGCTAGACTCCTGGGGCTCATAGGAAACAGGGGCAGAGTAGGTCCTGCCCTGACCACAGGCACAACATGGCTGAGGTCTTGGAGAGGCACAGGTTAGGCACTGGGACAGACAGAGAGCCCTGATCTGCTACAGTGCCCCATAATTCAGGGAGGAGGTTCTGGCTCAAGTCATTCCCCACATCTAAACCTGCCAAGGAGGACTGCAAGCAGGTCTGGCAGATGGCAGTCTTTGATTTTAGGTTCATAGCCTACCACCTTGCATTGGGCAGAGCTTAAATGATGGAAAGGAACCAGGGTCTACATGGGATCACTACCAGGGGGTCACTCTCCCAGAGTAGTTTTGGTGTGGAGCAACCAGCTCATGGCTGGGGATAGACTCCCTCAGGGTGAATTCCCCACTGCTGGCACTGCCAGAAGTCATCAGCGAAGGCAGTCAGCTTATGCACAGCCTGGCTCCATGGATGCCCTAAGCCTGGCACAGGGAAGCCCAGTGGTCAGAGCAAAGGAAGACAAAACAAAGAAAGCCGTGTTTCCCTGCCTACCATCAGTTCCAACCTGCCTGCCCACAATGGAAGGCCACCAGCTTAACCAGTCTTCAGAGGGAGTGTCTTTAGGTCTCCCATTGCAGGAGAGCTCTGAAGGGGCATGAAGCACCGAGCACACTGGTGGGGACACTGGAAGCACTCCATACATGGTGCTTTCCTTCTTTGCCTTCCCCTTCCCTTTTCAAGAGACGCACAGGCAGCCTCCTGTCCACACCAGAGGTGAGGAGAGGCAGAAAGGGAGGATCAGGATGGAGGAGGCTCAAGATCCAGCGTGAGATGAGACATCAGACATGGCAGGCCTGTGGCATGGCTAACCCAGCAGGGGAAACATAGGAGGGCAAGGCTGCTTTGACCTCTCTCTAGAATTCTGAGTATCAGAGTGGGCAGTGCAAGGCAGGCAGGGGCTTCTCCATGGCATCAGAAGCCCTGACTACAGAAATGGGGGGCAGGGAGGAATGAACAGATGAAAGAGCAGCGGCAGGAAAACCCCAGAGTTCACATCCACAGCCATTCACAGAGGGGCCCATAGTTCAAGCTGGTACGTGCACACATGTGTACACACACACACACACACACTCTGAGGCAGACACAGGAACATGAAGACCTAGGACTGATACACATGTAGTCACACACCTGCTCCCAGACATAGATATTGGAGACAAATTCTGATCACAGGAATCCTTCCCCTAGTTGGACACCCACCACGTAGGGCAGGATTCTGAGAGGCTACCAAGGTGAAAAGGAACTCCTTGGTCTACAAGCTACCTTTTCAATGTTGCTGCCACCAGGCAGACCACACTCACCTCCCTGTTCCACAGAGAAGATGGAAGTGGAGGGGAGGGGCTGCTGTCCCAGTCTGGCCAGAACGGCCATCTCACTGATGCTAACAGCAATTCCTCCCATTCTCCCATCCCCTGTGCCCAGGCCTCACCCTCCCTCTCCAAACAACAGCTGGGCTCACATTCCCTCTATTCTCCCACTCAGCCACTCATCAAAAAGAAATAAAAGACCAGAAGAGGAGAGCAAACTAGGAAGGACCTTGCGGCAGGGGCTATCCTTTGGAGATCAAAGTATGCTCAGGCATTCAGGTGTCCTGGGAGTGGTCTCAACCCAGCAAATTCCCAGGTAGCCTACAGTACAAGGCAAATGAAGAAGCCGAGAGCTGGGCCTTAGGAGATCTGGGCCATGGGTCTTTCTACCAGAGACCAGCTAGATGACCTCAGGCAGTCAGGAGGTCCTGGGAAGTCATCTCAGGGGTATTTGCCAGCTGATCTGGGATATCTGCCTTGGGCTGGTCACCACTAGTGAGGCCTCTGCTATAAGATGGAACCTGCCACCCTTGTTTTGTCTGCCTTAGAGGGATGAGGTCATTGATGAGCAGAGCTCTGAGAAGAAGAAAGCACCCCACGGTGGCAAGGGAGAAGGAATTACCTTAGTGTAGGACAAAGGCAGGCCTGTGGGTGGAGTCGAGAGTTCCTCACAGGAAAGGGGTTGGAAAAGTTCTCAGGAGGAGCGAACAGGCTGTGAGGTGCTATTTGGTCTAACTCGTTCTTCCCAAATCCTCCTGGTCATTCTGACAACTGAGAAGCTGGTTTCAAGGCCAGCAGCACTTTCCCAGCCTCCCTGAGAACCAGGTAGCAATTCTACTTCCTCTGGCCAAATGGCACACAGAGCCAGTGAAAAAAATGAGCCCAGAGAGGGATGCCAGACGGATACCACTGAGGCAACTGCCTAGGCCCTCCTGCCCTGCCCCCACCCCCTGCACAAGCCACTGAGCATAAGGCAGCTCCACAACAGACACATGGGGACACCTGGCTTCTTCTGGCTCCAGGGCCATCTTTAAATAGAGCAATTATCATCTCAGGCTAGCAGAAGCCTCCTCAACTCCTGCACAATTCTAAGTAACACTCACAGGTCCTGATGAGGAGGCAAAAGATGCCAGCCCCCAAAGCAGGCAAAGGGCTTTGGTGGGGAGGAGTGTGGGCAGGCTGTGAAAACACAGAAGAGGGCTTGAGAGCGAGTGGGTGTAAGTGTGTGTTGGTGGAGGGATCAGACAAAAAGTAGGCCTCTGACGTTATTAACACAGAAAGGCAAAAGGTTTCCCAGGTGTCACCCCCTCTTTTCCTAACAAACAGAAGCGACGGGCACTTGGGTCTGATGTCCTGGCTGACCACACACACACACAGGCCTGGCTTCCTACCACCCTACCAGATGGCAGGCCCCACCACTGAGAGTGGGCATGGCAACCATGAGGCTGCTGGCCCCTGTGGAGGCCCAAGGACCAGGGCAAAGCTGCAGGGAGCTGTGCTCAAGTGTGAGTAGGTCATGAGCTGGGCAAAGAGGGAGCCCTCAGGGCTAAGAGCAAAAGAGGAGTGTCATATATACCTCTGCTGGAGGAGGGTGGGGACCTGAGGAGAGAGGACAGAGGTAGGTAACAGAACAATAATAATGATCATGTTCGCTGCTATGATTTATCAATATTTACCATGTGCCCACACCGAGCCACGGATGTCAACCATTGACATCTTTCTACTGATTTTAATCAGTAATTTTAATCTTACAAGGAAGATGTAATCCTTCTTCCATCTCACAGATGTGAGAGATGGGACTGTAAGCAGGTCTCCACAGCTGGTAAAGGGAAGACCTAGGATTCAGTTGGTCTGCCTGACTCCAAAGAGGGGTAAGGGGTGGAGGAAGAGGGAGAGCAGAGATGACTTGGGGCATCATGTCTACTGCAAGGAGCCAAAGCTTCTGGAACTTGGCCCTTTCTACCCTCATCAGGGTCATGACAGCCAGAGGACAGCTCACCTTGGCCATCCCTCCTCCTCTCCTCCACAAGCCTGGGGGCAGGCCTCTGCCACCGCATGAGGTGGCTACTTCCCTACTAGCGGTGACCCATCTCCAAGGCCCCATCCACCCACCCAAATTTTTCCCCTCGCCCCCCAGCTGGTCCCATACCATGGTGAGCCATCTGAATCCCCCACCCGCCGCATCCTGCAGGTACTACAGAGCAGACGTTCCCCCAAACCACTGCTCCCTGCACCCCGTGGATTCAGACACTAGCCAGCAGTGGCACTGAAGCCCAGTTGCCCATGTCCTCAGGCTGCCATCCCTTTCCCTCTTACCTAGAAGCTTCTCCTCCTCTGTCCAACACACGACCCCAAGAAGCCCCACTCCTCCCCTCCCCTGCAGCCTCCTCCCCAGCTACTCCTCAGTCCAGCTCACTCACATGCTCCCAGAGCCCACCTACTGCTCAAGTCCTATACCTCACCTGGCCCACTTTCCATCTCCACGTCAACCTAATGAACCTGAACAGTCCTCCTAAGCTCACCTCAACACCACCTCCTCTATGGAGCCTTTCCTGATTCCCTCTAGTAGGAAAGATGTGCCCTTCATTGTCCCAACATCACCTCTTTCTGGCACTTGTCTAACTTTACATCAACTCACCTGCAGACTCCAGGTTCCAGGGTAAAAACAACCTGCGTCTCCTTCGCTTTGGATGCTCTAATGAATGGAACTGAACATATACATGTGACAGTGATTTCTGAAAGTTCATCCCTGAACAACTTCAAAGAAGGAGAACTCCAGAAAAGGAAAACCTGGCTCAAGGCCTGCGAACAGGGTCATTCAACTTGCCCTCTGAAAACTACAGCTTCTTGGGAGCAAGCTGCAGCCAATCCTGTCTTGAAAGGCAGACTCTGGAGTGGGCTGATGGGCCTGGACACAGGTTACTCCCTGTGTGACCCTGGGAAGATACTTGCCCTCTCTGAGCCTCAGTTCCCCCTCTGTGAAATGCGGGCAATAATAGTAGCCACTCTAGGTAACTGGTAGGAGAACTACTGGAGTTGACATCCATAAAGTGCTTAGACCAGTGCCCAGTAGACACTCAACGTCCTGCGTTACCTCTTAGCAACCAAGGATGCCCAAGCCTTCAAGATAAGGCCCACTCTAAACACAATAAGAAAATCAAAACTCCACCTGGCTACAGGATGCCATTCCCAGAGAATATTCTTGGAAAATCTCCTCCTAGAGTTTCTCATGGGTAGCCCCAAATCTCTTTAAAGGCATCTAGTTCTCTGGACCCCACAATGGCACTTTGCCTCACTAGACCAGATTTCCAAATGTGGAAAATGAAGGACACAACACACAACAACTCCAGCAGCCTCACAGGTTGACATGATGCTCAGAGGAGATAACAGACAAGAAACGGTTCAGAGAAGTATGAAAGGTGACCAAAGCATAGAATGACACCAGCTGTCAGCCCTGGCACTCAGTCCACCTGATGCCTGGCACACTCAGGTGAACCCAGGAGGTATCTGCTCAGCCAACAGGCTCTCTGGACCTGAGTCTACGAAGCTCATCTTTCCAGCTGCTCCCTGGAAGTTAGTCATGGGCCACTCTTCCCCAGATATAGCCTATCACTTGGGCACCCTCTCCAAACCAGACGAGGGTGGAGAAGACACTGCTTAACAACCACACCAGGATGCGGGTGGGAACTGGTCTGTCCCTGGAACACCTAGCAGAATGGTCACCCTCACTGTACCACCCTAAGAGGGCTAACATCAAAGATCAATGGGGAGCCAGGCACAGTGGTGCACCCCTGTAATCCCAGCAGCTCGAGAGGCTGAGGCAGGAGGATTGTGAATTCAAAGCCAGCCTCAGCAACTTAGTGAGGCCCTAAGCAACTCAGTGAGACCCTGTCTCTAAATAAAATACAAAAAATAGGGCTGGGGATGTGGCTCAGTAGCTGAGTGCTCCTGAGTTCAATTGCCAGTACCCCCACACACACCAAAAAAAAAAAAAAAAAACCAATGAGGAAAGAAGGATTAAAAGTTTCTGTGCCCCTCCAAAACAGACCCTCTCCTTTGACAGAACATACAACTCCTTAACTTCAGACACAGTTCACAAACTTGGCCTATGACAAAGCACCTGGGGCAAAGAAAAGGGTGAAGCAATGTGACAAAAACTCAAAGGGCTTGGAACTCCCTTCTTGTACTTAAATTCCATCAACTTCAAATATGTTAGTTTTCTTCAAATATGTTAGTTTACATCTGACTAAGGGTTCATTTGTATAAAAAAGGTTCTAAGTCTAAAAAAGAGGTTAGATAATCCCTGGTTTAAGAACTGTCTACAGAAATACACAGTATACCCACCTAACGCCACTCCTTAAAATAAGCATAAGTTCTCTCAGAGAGGCAGAGTACTAGAGCCATAAACAGGAAGGCTACAGATAGCACCAGGGTCACCAACCATTTTCCACACTCTAGAAGCCTCATGGAGAGCCAAGACATGAGGCTGCACCCATGAACACAGCACACAGCTTTTACTCAATGTACATCATAGAGGATGGTCACCCTAGCCATCTTCTACTAATCAGAGCCACTGACGCGAATTTTCTCAAATAATGTTTGCAAAAGAAGAAACAAAAGTAGCAAGTGTGGAATATTTGGAGAATAAAAATCTTTCAAAACCAAGGGTCTGTGTGGGACAAATACTACACAGGGTTCTCTGGGTGTTGAAAAAAAATAATTGCTAAGAAGTCACTGCATTAGATGGACAGATTTGGGCTGTTCCATGTGGTAGAAAACAGTTCAGCCAGAGTGCCAACAGGTGCCAGGGCATGAAAGGTCCAGAGTACAACTGCCCTGAGAAATGTGGGTGTCATAAAATATGCATATAAATGTGGTCACAAAAGTGTGGTGTGTTGTATATGTGTGTGTTTATAAAAAGTAAAAAATGTGAGTGGGGTCATGTGTATCCATGCCACATAGCATGTAAGTATAGGGCCATGGGAAGGCATGGTGTATACATGTGGTTATAAAAGAAGGGGAGAGAGAAAGAGAGAATGTGTGTGTGTGTGTGTGTGTGTGTGTGTGTGTGTGTGTTAGGCTATGGGTCTAGAGAGTGTGTGCATAAAAGTGGGTGGGCGTGTATGGCTGTGAGAGTGTGTGGATGTGTGTGGTCACAATTCTATGTCAGGGCTCATAACCACATCAGACTGTAGTCATGAGAATGTGTGTGTGCACAGTCATGGGGAAAGAGAGTATATATGGTCAAAGAAGCCCGTGCATTCCAGAGTCTCGAGATTGTGTGTGCTCAGGGGGCCACAAGAGCTTGTGTGTACATGTGGTGTGATCAGGAAAGCGTGCTGCTGCGCATAAGAATGAAAGTGCATGAGTGGTCTTGAACCTCTATGAGAATGTGTGAGGGATGGGAGGGAAGAACAGGAATAAAAGAAAACTCCACTTATTCCAGGTGCTCTGTCCCAATCAGGGCCAAAAGTTTCAGGCCCAATGTAAGCTGAGGTCATGGACCTGGGCCCCGTCCACCCTTTTAATTACCACCTCCTATCAAGATACACTGTTCCACATCCATGCAAGATGGCTGGGGTCATCCCCTGCATCTTCCAGAATGCTCAATCTCCTGGACCAGCACAGGCCAAGCCCTGAGCCTGGCCCTACTACCCAGTACCCCACTACTCTATTCTCAGCAGAGAAGAGGAGTCATTTTTCTAAAGCAGCAGCCAAGGACCACTCTATCCAGTAGCTCTCCCCACCTAACCCCCACCTGGAACTACAGATTCCCCTGCAGTGTGTGGGAGTGGTGGCCACAGCATCTGTGAGAGCTGAGTCTTTAGTTGACTATCGCTCAGGAGTAAGGACCTCACTACTCAATGAGGAAGCCTCACTGTTACAATGAAGTTCTTCTTAAATCACATGGAAACCTATCTCCCTATCTTTGAAATGACGGTTATCTATTTGAAGATAATAACCAAGAAGGCACTCAGGTATGTGTTCAATTTATGAGACTTCAACTCTGCTGGCTGGGTGAAAAAAGCAACAAGGGCCTCTAAATGCAAACCAGCTATTTCATCTGACATTGAACTACAGAATCATATCAGGCATATGTACTCCATTTAAAATTATCATCCAATAGTATATATTACATATTTATATAATTAACAAAGAATGCATATTATCTATATAGATACACATATATATATTAAGTCTCTCTCTATATATATACTAAGTGTATACTATATATATTGTTTAGGGTTATAAACCTAAACCTATAGACCATGCTTTATGAGAGATTTATGGATCTTATCTACTGACTATGGAATCTAATTCCCCCAGTGAGATATAATAGCACTGTACTGGGTCTCCCGAGGCCTCTCTGCTCCAGGTTAAATATTTCTAGTTGCAAGTAGGCCCTGTTTCATGGAGCTCAAGGGACCGAGAGTGAAGACAATTCAATCTAACGATCTCTCAGTGAGTGATTTCCATGAATCCAACACTATTATAGATATGGAAGATACATCTCCAACCTCAGGAAGTTCATGGGCTACTTGGGAGAACACAGATACACATGTAATCACCTGAGAGCAATTCAGAGGAGCATAAGACAAATATGGTCTCTGGCCCAGCCTGGGGGTCAGTGCTAAGCATCACTTGGAATATAACCAATTGAATCAGCTGGCAGCAGTTTCTCCACCAGCTCTGAGAAGGAAGTGGCCCTAGCCAAGGTCTCAGCTCCAATCAGAAAGGCAAGCAGCTGCCCTGTGCTACAGCTAACTTCTGGAGGAACAGAAGACACCTGAAGGAGGCCCTGAGGCTGCAGCACCTAAGCCTCTCTGCAGGCAGGACAAAGAACTGGGCAGCAATTAGTTTGTGTGGCAAGGCAGTGGCCAGGCAAGGACAGGCAGTGAATAGGGAGTCCTGAGGGTCTTGCTGGTCCTCACACCCTCCTCACTTATAACTCCTTGCATCACTACTGTTTCCCCCAACAAGCCCAACCCCCAATGATATCCTTGGTTCCTCTAGGTATCCCTCTCAATACAACAAAAATGTGGGGTCACCTAGAAGCAGCCCCCTTCCAAGCAGAGTACTCAGAGAAGCCCTGGTCCTGGGCATATGGTCCTCAGCGTAGGATCACAGTTCCTGTGAGTACTCTTCACTCCGCTGGCCATCCAAAGTGCCATGTTCCTGTGAGCCAGCACCGTATGCCCTCCAGAGCTAATTATAGGTCAGTGAGCTAGCAGGCCAGAGGGGGACAGATGGTGACTTCATGTGGCTGCAATATACACTTGTCCCTCCCTCTGACCCCACTCCTCCCTTCCATTTCTCTCAATTCCCTACCTGGGACCCAGGTTCTGAAGCAACTTCAGCTCCCTCAGTCTTCCCTGCTCCTAACTCTTTTTCTCCAGTACCCCTCCACCCCCAATCACACACAGACTCACACTCATGCATGCACACACACTTACACAATTCCAGACAATCACCACTCCTTGTTCATAGAGCAGCTCCTCTACCAACTCAACAAAATTGAGCCAAAGGCCCAGGAGAGAGTATCCCTGGCATAAGAAGGTAGGCTGGCTCCCAGGTATCTGAAATCCTCCTTGACACTAAGCTCCCTGGCCCTCCTGAGTCCTCACACCTGTGTCATTGCCACCACAGTCCAACTCCCCATCCTCCCACCAGTTCTAGCCCTCCTATCCTCAAAGGCTCAGAACGGACACATGACAATCCCTGATAACTCTTCCAACTCTGAGGTTCCATCAATTCACCAGGGGACTCAAAAGTCTGATGCCTGCCTTGCCCCTTCTCATCCTTCCTTTAAAACCCAGCTGCCAGACCTCTCACACTCTGACAACATGACATGCTCAACAGCACACACTCAATACCATTAATGAGCTTTCCCCTCCATGCCCCCTCCCCCATACTTTTCCATCTTCCAGAGATGGGTGTCTCCCACTGTGTACAGAGGTTCCCAATAACCACTGGGCTATCCATCATCTCATTACTTTCAGATACTATTTATCTTAAGCAACCTCCTTAGACCACAGGACAAAATCTAAGAAAACAACCAAGGGAAATCATTCAAGCTGTCCTTTTTCTAAGGCAACTCCCCTGGGACTGAACAACTCATAGTGGTAGGGATGGCACGGGGTTGGAATCCTGTTAGGCTCTGTCTTTTGATAATTCAAAAGCAATGTAATTAAAATGTGTGTGTGAGGGGAATGTTAACAGAGTACCTAATATTTGTGCATACATTGGGTACCTTTCAGCTGCTCCATGGCCCTAAATTGCCTTCAGAAGACCAAGCATCTAATATGGTTCCTGGACCAATGTTCGCTGGATATTGAACAAAGTACCAACAACTCTGTAAAGAATACAGGAAGTCCCTGCAACCTGGCTCCTAAAAAGACCTCTTAAGATCACACAAGGAAGGGATCTCCATGCTAAGCAGAGACTCTTTCCTAATCACTTGCTCCCCTCAGAGAAGAAATGAACAGCAGCCTTAACTCCCGTACCTCTCAATGAATACTACCAACATCTCTCTCCTTAAAGGTGACATCAGCACCTAGTGGCACTTTGTCCTAGATCCCTCCTCCTTCTCAAGAAAACCACCCACACCCATTCCAAGTCCTCCAACCCGACCTCTCTTCCTACCCACCATCAAAAACCTTGAGATCTGCACCGGAAAACATCCCTACTGCGTGGACAAAAGTCAGCTCCCCATCGCACCCTCCCAGTTCAGGAATCTCTATTCCAGCTGTCTTTTCCTGTTGCGCCCACCCTCATCCCCGCCCCCACCAGGCCTCCGGTTAGCCTCTCTTTCCACCCCACCGCCCTGGCACTGCGGAGATGGGGGCATCTGGGGCATAGCTTAAGACTGACAGCTCCAGGAATGGAGAGCTGGCAATAGTAACAAGGGATATAATGAAGCACGCGGGAAGGATTAAGACCCCCAGAAACGCGAAGACCTCTGTCCCTGAGAAAAGATTGCCCCAAGGAGTGATTGGCCAACAAGCCGAGGAGCGCTATTTCTCTGATTCTCCCGGAGGGGAAATGAGGGTGCATCAGTTCACCCAGTTCCCACCCGGGAACTAGCCAACTGAGCCCTCCTCCCGCGAAGACGATGGAGCGGAGGGCGAACTCCACGCCCTCCCTGCAAATCGGCATCGCCCCCCATTCTCATCCCCAAGGGCACAGGGCACTGCAAACACTGGTGAGGGGCGGCGGAGGGAACAGTATCTGCGCCTGCCGCAGACACATCCAGAGTAAAAAGGGACAGTTTCCCAAGGTGCGCTAGTCAGCGACCCCCTCCCCAAACTGTGGAGGGGAGCTGGAACTGGGAATAAGAGTCATCCTTCCCCCCAGCTCGGGCTCTGGGCGCTCACCTCTGTCTGCAATCGCCGAAGGCCCAGCAGCGGGCAGCTCGGCTCGGAGGCAGCAGGGAGCCGCCCCCGGCCGGGGCAACGAGACACGTCCTAGAAAACTGAGCGCGCGCGGAGGTAGATACAGCCTCCGCCACCCTAGCGCCCTGCCTCGAAGCCCCGCCCCCTCCCCCGCGATACCCTAGCCCCACCCCCAGGGGCGTGGCCTGGCCACCTCCCCCCCAATACCACGCCTCCCGCCTCCGGGCGCTCCCCGGCTCTGGCACGTGACTAGGGCGCCGCTTTGATGCTGTGCGCCATCTTGGTTCGGCCTGGAGAGTGCTAGCGAGATGGCCGAGTGCCAGAGTCTTACCTGGCGGCAGTAAGGTCTCAGGGCCGTCAGTGCAGCAAACATCCCCAACCCCTGTCTTTTAACTCACCCCTGTCCTCGGTAACAATCTGTTCCCTAAATTGACAGTGGTTATCACCTTTCACACCTGCTCTCTCCCATCCTTTTAAGTTAAGAAACTTGAAATCCATATACATTTCGTAGTATACACTTAAGTAAACTGTGTCACTTGCCTTCAGGCATCTGACTGTTCTAACACTGTTACTATAAAATGAAGTGTTTGTAAATTGCATACACATATTATGAAAACTGACTCAGGCCAAAATTCCTGACTGACAACTATAGCTAAACCTCTCCATTTCTCCCTAACCCGGTCCACACCTCCCTCACACCCCGTGGATATTAATGCATCTTTTCCATCTGGTTTGTTAAGTTTCATCACAGTGCCTACTCAATCCTTTACAAATATCCAGTAAGCAATGCTAGAAGTGTGAAGAATTTTTATATACATGCAATGTGTACACATGCATTTACAGATATATACACATCCTATTTCAGCAGCAAAGACTGTAGTTGAGATCAGTGACACAATTTTTCACTTATTATTTTTCCCCCAATATATTTGCCACTTGGCTTAGTTTCCTTACATTACTAGAAGGCAAGAAAATCTGAGTAATCCTAATTTATTGGGGGGGGGGGTGTTAAAGCTAAATTTGTATTACTTTGATCCTCAGAGCAAAATTGTGGTGTGCGTGTGTGAGAGAGAAGGGGGGGGGGTAGGTGTGCGGGGGTGGGGAGTATTAAGCATTTTTTAACCTAGAGTCCAGAAAGTTCCAACTCTTCTCTACCAGGAGTTCTTACCAAGGGAAATCCCTAAGACTTCACAACCTTTCACCAACAAAATGTGAATTGTGCTAGGCAACTTAGCCATGCAAAGGAAGGCTGAAGCCATCATAACCAACTATAACACATTTACCAAGGGCTTTCCATTATGAGAGAGAATCGATGATGAGAGAAGAGCAGAGACATTATGCAAAGTGTATCTATCATTATACCATGGAGTTTGATACAAAAACTCAGAAGTTGAATCAGAACACAATTATTAAGCTGAATTTATTCACCCCCCTTTTAAAGGTAACTCCTAAATGGGGGACACACAATCCACCAGGACAACTTCCTCCCACTCCATGGCATCTTTTATTTAGGGAACTAGGGACTGTGCTTCTTTCCTTCTGCCACAAAGAGGTAACTTTTGATTGTAGAGATCTGCGAGGTGCTTATTGTTCTTAGATTTATTTTTATTTTTATTTTTTTGGCTTGTTTTTACCCAAATTCTGTTTTTCACTGACCCAGGCTCACTATCTATGAACAGCTTAAGTACCACCCTCAATGTGGGGTAAGGCTAGCTGTTAGTAACCATAAAAGGCAGATGCTTCCTAAGAATATTCTTTAAATAGCAGTGGGTAAGAAAGATGGTAAGGGAAAAAAAAATGCTAATTTAGATATTTGGCTCTTAATGATATCTCCCCCACAGAATTTTCATGTTTAAAATGTCATCTTAATGCCCACTTCTTGATAATATCCAGCTCCCTGGATCATAGGGGTTGCGGGGGAGCAGCAAGGTTATCTTCTTAGCAAAAACAAAAGTCACCCACCATCCTCTTCTCAGAGTACACCAGCCATAGCAAGTCCTCTGCTCAACAGGAAGACATTAGCATTTCTACCTGGACAAGAGGCCTGACAACAGAAGCAGTACAGTGCAGGGCAGAGCAAAGCAAAGTTACTAAGTACTTATGGTTTAAGAGGCTGGTTTCAACATGCAGTGCATTTTTTAAAAATGACCTTTAGCATAATAAATGCTTTTCTAACAACTTAATGAAAATGCCACTATCCTTCCTGAAATAACTTTCTTGGTTAGTTTATATTTTACTAAAAAACACATATTTCAAAGATTATTTCATCAATCTTATATACTTTTTAGGCTGATCAAATTTTTCTCAACCTTTTACCTTTAAATCTATTATATTCTGCCTATTCTCACCACTATCTACCACAAGAAAAAATGAAACTGACTTTTTAAATTGTGGCATAGCGAAAAAAACCTGGATCAGAAAAAAATAAATAAAAAAGATCTTAGCTCTGCCCATTTATTGGCAGTTATGGCCTTGGGTAAGTCACCAATTCATTTACTCAATTATAAACTGGAAATAGTTTCACCTACCTTGCAACACTATAAGGATTAGAATACTACATAAAGTTCCTAGTATCCCACCAAGGGCACAAAGTCATTATCACTATCAGCCTCATGCAGAAAAGGAAGGAAAAAAAAAAAAGAACCCTAAAACCTAAAACTCAAAACTGGCAAAACAGTATTTATGCAATAAATATCCAAAAATTATTTTAAAAGAAAGATTCACAAGTTGATCTTGTAAGATTCTGAAAACCCTGTCACCTGTTTTATTTCTGGAGAAAGGTAAAGGGAGATGAGAAAATATTCACTTGAATTTGAGGGGCAGCTACACTGGAAGCAGTAGTTGTAACAATTTTAGGCCTCTGGTTCTGTTCCTCTGATCCATAAGGGAAAACTTTCTTGCTTGAAGATTTAAGAGTTTAATTTTTCCCTAGAGCAAGATCATCCATTTTCAATAGGATGAAAGAATATAGAACAATAAACTCAATAGCACCAAATGGGATTTAACACAGAAAACAGGGCCAGGTTTCTCCTTTCAAATGCAAATTTTACATTAAAATATGTTTATAAATCATAGTTGTTTTCCTCTTGATTCAACCCTTCTCCCTCCAATAATAGGAGCCCCAGGAACCAAAAGAGCATATGCATTACTAATCAGATATACAACAGAACCATCCCCTTCAAACTGAAATCTGATTACTTATGGATTAGACTCAGGGCTGCCCCAAAGGATGGGAAGCAATAACTATGCTCTCAGGGAGAACGGATACTGCGGATGCCACCAGTCAAAGAGTCGGACGCTGTGCACTGGATCCAGGATGACTTGCACACCCTGTTCACTGCGCAGGTTCCGACCACCATGGACAGGAGAATCTTGGAACACCAGTCTCACTCGATGATGCCGCATGTCTGTGCTCACATTAATAGTAAACTAGAAGAGAAAAACAAATTTAATACCCAATTCAAAAAAACTTGGTTTCCTCTGGCTCACCCTGAAATGAAACAGTATGTTGCAACATTAATCTCTAAGTTATAACACCAACACCTTTGTAAAAACATTTTAAAAAGTGTAATTTTAACTTTAAAAAATTTTTTTTTTGGTTTCTGGTATCAAGGGATTGAACCCAGAGGCACTTAACCACTAGGCCTCATCCCCAACCCTTTTTTATATTTTACTTTGAGACAAGAGTCTTGTTAAGTTGCTTAGGCCCTCGCTAAATTGCTGAGGCTGGCTTTGAACTTGTGATCCTACCAAAGCAACTGGGATTACAGATGTGTAAGGTCTTCTCAGCTTCATATATTTAAACTAGGCTAAAAAAAAGTCTTCCAGATGGTTGAATAAATTAGTACACACACACACACACACACACATACACACACACACACACACACATCAAAGTCAATTAAAGTCAAGTAAGAGATGACTTGAAGGGATTCAGATAACATTGAACAAATTAAGGAAGATGCATGAAACATAAACCTGATCCCCTTTTTTTGTAAAATGAAACTACAAAATCTCCAAATATGCATATGTAGTTCTATATAGAATTAATATGAAGGATTTGGAATGTGAATACATAACTAGGTCATTAATATGGCTTAACCAAGAGGAAGGAGAAAAGAACCTACAACAAAAATAGCATATATGACATAATCTCAATTACTCAAAATTATCTGAGAAAGGATATATACATGAACATTAACAGATGCATTAGAAAAACAGTTTCCAGGTTAACTGCAGTTACAAGACAGTGGAAGTCTAAGTCACCTTTACTTTCTCAATATATTTATGTATTATCTAAATTCTTTACATGAAGCATTACTTTTTACCATTCAAAAAATAATAAAGCTATTTTCATTTTGGAGGGGAAGTCTGCCTATCTATGAACATAAGCCCTAAACACAGAAAAGATAAACAGCCCAAACTTTCCAGTTGCCAATCCAATTAAAATATTTTAAAACATGGAAAAATTAAGACACAGGCACATACACTGTTTACTGATTCTTAAGTAAATGCTGACTAGCCAGAGCACTGCACAAAGGTAGAGCTGCTCACCCTGTACTTAATGTTCCATTTGAAACCACATGAATGCCTCACAGTCTTGACATACAATGTGCATGCACACGCTTCCTCATTATTTCTTTTAGTCATAATGATCATTGCACACACATAACAATGCAAAACATTCCCTGATCTAGAGAGAACAATAGGTAACAACATATTCTAATATATATTAATCCCCAACTATCTGTTAATATACAAGCCTAATTTCAAATTTTTATAAATTATTCTTCAGGCATTTTTTTCTCACTGGTTGAATTTACAAATCTCTTTTAAACTCTAAATATAGCAAAAGTTTGTAAAAGAGCTGTGGATGAAATCCTGAGTCTCCACTTACCAGGGTAAATATCATTCCCATGACAATTGGAATAAAGATGAAATTGAGGGTGGTGACCTGCAGTAAGCAGCAGTCCTGGTCTGGGTTAGTATGAACATCTTCATACTGAATGGGAGGCTGCAATCGTTCCATACATTTGCTCTTTAATCTAGGGGACTGAAGAGAACCAAAATTAATCTAATGACCTAGAGGAAATATTTATTTCTCTAAAAGTCCATCAATGAAAATCCACCAGCCGATACTTTTCTGTTATCTCCTCTTGTTATGTTTATTGCTTTCTATGCAAAGATCAAAGAAAATCTGCCTTCTGCAAAAAGGGAAAATATATTTGGATGAGCAAATGTAGCAACGGGTTTATGCTTCATTTAGATGGTACTCCTGCCACGAGACAAATAGAAACTTAAAGTCTCTACCAGAGACAGTATAATGTCTGAAAGATTGCAAACTCTTGTGACTTGTCGAACTTAAAAGCATATCTGATGCACAAAAGAGATGGAAGCAGAAGTGGCCTCCTAGAGCAGGTGCCATTAAACCAAAGATTCCCAAGTCTCAGAACTCACAAGTATTCACTTTCCTGCAGTAATTGTGGTCTCTGCTTCTAGTTATATCTCTCCACTGCCCCTCAGTTCCCTTCCAGAAAACTCCCATGGTTCACTTCAGCAACATCTAACAGGTTTCATAGATTTTAAGCATCTTATCTTTCTAAATGTGAACTATGGGAGCTAAATTCTTCCCCTGAACCATGTTTTTGAAAAAAACAGGAAAATATGATTTACTTTAAGAACTATCTATAACCCACCTGCCATCATTGAGGGATAACTAACTATATTTGTAATGTTTCTTACCAGTGAGCTACTAACTAGAGGAAAAGATTTTTAAAATGCAGCTGCTGAGGATAAGAAAAGAATGACAAAACAGATTCACACGATAGCCAAGATCTAATAGTTTAAGCAAAATGCAGAGAAAAAAAATGAACAAATGGTCATGTTTTATAAAAAGCCTTCTGGCAAACTCTCTCCTCAGGGCTTCCCCAAAACTATTTTGAACATAAAACTATATTAATTTTTGCTGTTTACAAATGTTTGAACAAAAGAAAAAAGAAAACTTAATCAAATAAGTTCAGTGCATGATTATAGTAAGTTTTTCTTTTTCACTTTTTAAGTCTTCAAATATATAGAAAAGTACAGTATACTAAACTATATATACTCCACCATTGGATATTTTGCCATATTTACTTTCCCAACTCCCTCACATACATACTTTGGGAAGGATGGAGTACAAAACCTTTTGGAAGTAACAAACACTCCAACCTTAACAATTCAGTATGAATAAAGACACTTATACATAATCACAATACCATTACCACACATAAGAAAATTAATAGTTTTATATCATCTAATAGCCACAGCATATTCAAATTCTGCAATTGCCCCCAAAATGTCTTCTATAATTCTTAGTTCTCTGGTCCAGAAGCCACTCAAGGTTTACTCTTTGCATTAGGTTGTCACCTTTATCTTTCAATATAAAATAGTTCCTCCTCCTTTTTCTCTTCAGGGTATTATTTAAGTTTTGGTGTATATTATTTGATTGGCTGGGGGGAGGCATTTCTGGGGATCAAAAACAGGGTCTTGTGCATTTCAGGCAAGTACTCTACCACTGAGCCATATCCCCAGTCCTACTATTTATTTGTAATAAGGTCATTTCATGCCTAGTGTTATAGCTGGAATGCCTGTGCCCCTCCAATATTCATGTTGAAATTTTTTTTTTTTTTTTTTTTTAAAGCTCTCTCTTTTTTTTTTTTTTTTTTTTTTTAGTTATCGGCGGACACAACATCTTCGTTTGTATGTGGTGCTGAGAATCGAACCCGGGCCGCACGCATGCCAGGCAAGCGCACTACCACTTGAGCCACGTTCCCAGCCCTTCATGTTGAAATTTAATCTCCACTGCAATAGTAGTAAGAGGTAGGATTTAGGAAGTGATTAGGTTATGAGGGCTCCTCCCTCATAAATGGGATGAAGGCCCTTTCAAAAGAGGCTTTACACTGGGTTCAACCTCTTTGTTTTTCTACCCTCTGCTATATAAGGACAGGGTCCCTTTCCTTTAAAGGATGCAACAATAAAGCACCACCTTGAAAGCAGAGAAAACAGAGTTTTGCCAGGCACAGAACCTGCAAGCACCTTGATCCTGCACTTCCCAGTCTCCAGAACTGTGAGGAAGTTAATTTCATTCTTCAAAAATTACCTAGTCTGTGGCACTTTGTTTTGATAGCAAAAAGGGATTAAGATACTTAGTGAAATTCATCTGAATATATTACCTGAATGACAAAGCAAAGAAAGATCACATACCTGTTTTTTGAACTTGAAGTTGAATTCCCACATTGGTTCCTGTCTGTTCCCAACAATCTTTCTGCACCAGAAAAGTAAGCACTATGGAAAGATAAAAATAAAACAAACTAAGGGGGGAAAACATCAAAATACACTGTAAGGTAACAAAAAATAATTAGGAAAAACCTCTCTGTTTGACAACTCTAAAGCCAACCACAGTCCTAATGCTGATATTTTACCTAGACACAGGTAGACCCCCAACCTGACACTGATGCAACATGAAGACAACCCCAGGGCTGTTCAATAAGGAGAAGAGGGACCAATATGTCAACCTCAGAGGCTATTTGAGATCAACCCCTATTGTTCTCTTCTTTAAAGACAGAAACATGGTGTCTAGAAACTGGGGCATTTTCTGATTCAGCAGGCAACTGCTCTACGTTAAAATATAAGGGCAGTGAGTAGCCACCAGGCAAGATGATAACAAGGCCATGAGGCAGGCAAGGAGAGCCGGCCCTATAATAGGAGCAAGCTGCTCAGGATCTTCTGGGAGCAGAGAGCTGGTAGAAACCACAGAGCTGGGCTAAATTCAGTCTAGAGTGAACCCCTTGATGAAAGTCAAGCTACAGCTAGGGTTAAGCACAAGAAGTGAGGTACCTCCCAGGGGATAAGGGGTGGGTCGTCCGCCGTCCTGCCCTTCAGACATGCCCTGTACGTCCTGCTGTTCCATCAAAAATAATGGGCTTGGCTTTAAGGGGAAAACACTTCTGCTGCCATCACAACGGCTCCAGTGTCCCACACAAGCTATGCTACTGAAAGAGAGAGAGGGGGATCAAATACGAAAAGCTGGAGTCCAGGAACATGGGACAACTTCCTTTAGACATGCTGGCAACTCCCTGAATGCCATGCGATCGTGGACACACTAATGGCAAGGCCATGCATGGGACACCTGCCACTTCAGGTCCCACACCGTCTTCAGAAGATCTCTAATATGGCACAAAAGAAGCAGCCAGATGATCTGGGCATACTAACTAGATTAAGATCCTGGTTTTCATTCCACTTTGGCTTTTCATAGTCTACTTTTTAAAAATTAATATACAGTGCTAAGAATATGAAGACATAGGTATTTCAGAAGCTAAGCAGTAGCACTTGCATTGTGCACTGGAGCCGCTAAGATGTGTCAAGCATGAGGAGTTTGCCCAATGCTGCTCTTCTCCCAGTAACTAATTCACACCTAGCATGGTTAACCCTGGGATGATTCCCCACCTCCTCATAGTTAGTCTAATACTATCAAATGCTTCTGGGGGAAGGGGCACTGTAAATGTGAACTGATACACTGTCTACTCATGTTACAGGCAGAAGCAGCTGCTGGGTGAAATTCTACTCACACAGCACGCTATTCATGCCCTAAATTCATCAGCTAGCATGATATTAAATTGAGCTCAGTCAGTGGCCCTGTCTACCTCAGTTTCAAGCCTAGGGGGGAACATACTACCAATAGTATCCTTTTAATTCAAATGTTTCAGGTAGAATATTATCACCCTAGAGCTAAGCTAGGGGAGAAGAATCATTAAGTCCGTGACAATAAAGTACAAGAGAATTGGAAGTGCTATAGAACATCAGACTTTGGATAGGAACAGGAATAATAAAAATTAGCTATAACCTCAAAAGATGAAATTTAGACATGATATTAGTTGAGTAAGAAAAGGGTTGAGACATCAACTTGCCTGCATAATCAGATCTACTATACTAGTCTAGCTTGAAAAAGGTGATTTCACTAGACATTTCATCAGGGAGGAGAAAAGGAAAGAATGTACCAAAGACTAGTAGACCTATTTACTAATCAGAAGAAGCCACTAACTTGAATACAATGTATGAATATAAAATACTGGGAGAATCTTGAGATAAAAATAGCCTAAAACATATATAATTTTAGAGCCCTAAAGTTTATGAATTGGAGGAACTGATGGTCTCTGAGACAACCTACCACAGAGCCCAACAACAGCCTAGCACTGAGCACTTAGCAAATGCTAAAGAAATCTACATCGGAATCCTTTAAGAAGGTCGAGAATAATAAAGGGAATCCCAGATGTCAAGATTACATTAGAAAGAGAAAGTATGTGAATTATTCAGGTTATGTCTTTATATCATGATTTAAGCACCTTTTAAAAATTATAGCATACATCTACCTTTTGAGTTATGCTCTTCCTAGCCCAAACCATCAAAACCATCGTATCTAAAGTGGTTCAATGTACAATGCATAAAAATAAATTAAAATGGGATAAGGAATACACTAAAAGCACAAGAAAGCTATAGGTAAAGATAACAAGCCAGCCCAGCACAGCAGGAATATCCTAGAGAAATGAAATCTCTTTGAGTTCTATAAGTTTATATTAGTCCTCTAGCAGCCTGGGACCTATAGCCCTCCCCATCAGAGAAGCTGAAAATAAGCCACAGTAACAGGCCACCATACAAGAGTCTATTAGTTAAACCCCAACACTAACTCTCACTTACTTTGGAATTCTTTAATGTGCTGGGAGTGCTTTCTGGAATGGCTGGATTCTTGGAGATTCGAGCAGCAAATGGTTCATACATATGGTACAGAGAACGGATCACACATGCCCGAAGACAGCGTAGCTTCTCCATTGACTCTGGTCGCAGGCGCAAAGGCAGAGAAGCATCCAGCGTGTAGTGCCTGAAACATGACACATTACTCCTACCAACATTTGACTGTCTCTTCTGCTCTACATCAGTCTCCTAGGACTCCTGGTCTCTACGTAAACGCCACTGCACTATTCCATCGGCCAGTAGTTGGCTAGTCCCAGTGCTCATATACATACAAATCACCATCTCAACTTTGCAGTGACTTTTGATTCTTCAGCTTATAATCCTGTACTTTTTCACCCATTTTAAAAGTTTAAATCCTATTTCACTCTACAAAAGAGTAAGTCTCTGAACTGACAAAAGAATAATATACTTTAGCGGTAGTACACACATAAAATCAGAGAGACCCAAAAGGCTGAGAGAGAAGGATTCTAAGTTCAAAGCCATCCCCAGTAACTTGGGAAGAAAGTGACAGCATTTAGGTCAGTGGTAAAACACCCCTGGGTTCAATCCCTAGTACCGAGGGGCAGGGGAACCCTCTCCTATAGAAGAGCCATCAGGTTTCCCTGTCCGACGTCTCAACAGGTTTTCTACTCCCTGCTTGCACTATCTCAACATCCATTCTAACCACAACCTTACGGACTATTTACAATCTCCACTACAATTCTGTTAAGGTTTGTAAACAAGTCAGATTGGCACTTGTTATTTTGCCAGAGAAATGTTAAAGTCTGTAAACAAGTCTGGATGGCGCCTGGCCAAATGCCAGAGGGAGTAGTTTGTGAAGTAACAAAAGCGAGCCATTAAGTGTGGAGATTCCTTATTGGTTGACTGCTGTATCCATTTTATGCTAATTAGATAAGCTGTGTAAAATGTATAAATATCGCTCAGATCCTACAATAAACGGCTCCCATTCCTGCTGCATCAACGTACACAAGTTATTTGTCACCCCCCCACCCCACCCCCACCCCCCCCACCCCCGACACAATTCCACACCCTGCATCAAAAGCTAGCCCTTTTACTAATCATACAATCTACTCACTCCTCACCACTATGATTTTATATAGGGCAGCATTAAGTACAAAAACTACATGAAAATTTCAGGTAACTAGAAAAAATCTAAGAAACAACTAATCCAGTGGAAAGATAAACAGGTAGCCACCTGTAGCTTTTGAATATTCTAGCTAACATAAACATCAGAGGAAAAGTCAAAGTCATTTCTTTCTGAGACCTGAAGCAAGACTTGCTAAACAAAGATAAAAAAGTGAAGAAGGTAACTGTAAGCAAGACAATTACCTGAATAAATTAATAAAGTTAAATTTAAACTAGAGAGGGGTCAAAGAGTCCAAAGTTGGGGTCATAACCAGTCATGGAGGAGAGAAAGTAAAAAGAGATCACCATCCAGGGAGTAGCTCCAAATCACAAACAGCAATGGAATCAGCTACAGAGAAATTTGAGTGAGCTCTCTGTGGTCGCACCTTCGGTACAACCTGGTCCAAAAGGCAGCAGTGCAAGTGACAGTCCAGGCATTCTTACAAATCAAGGAAAAATTCACAATGTCCTCAGGACGGATGTAGGAGGCCAGCAATAGCCAAATATCCATGGGATACTCTTCTCCTCCAGCCTTGTCCAGGTCCTCTGAAAGAAACAAACAACAACAACAAAAAAAAAAAAAAAACACAATAACCTTTGATTTTCTATTGCACATATAACTAAAGATACGCAATCATTTCAATTCTCTCAGGTCTTGCACAGTTAAGAAAAGGGTTTAAATAGGTTCAAGGAAGCCCCTCGGGGTTAACATTTCCTGCTACTTCTACTGCTGAAAACTTTTGCCTGAGTGAGTAAGCCTCATTCTTCAATCCATTTTAAAACAAATACTCACATATTATTTTGAAGTTTGTAAAGTGTTTTCATGTACATTATATCATTCAACTTTAATAAATTTTCAACAGAAATAAGGAAAATATTATTGTGCCTATTTTATTGATTTATTTTTTTATGTACTGAGGATTGAACCCATGGGCACTGTGCCACTGAGCTACATCCCAGTCCTTTTAGAGACAGGTTCTCACTAATGCCAAAGCTAGCCCCGAATCTGTGATCCTCTTGCCTCAGCCTCCCTAATCACTGCGATTATAGTCATGTGCTGTCGTGACTGACTTATTGTGTCCATTTTAGTAATAAGAAAACAGAGCCTTGCCACCAAGGCAACATCAATAGAATCCAGGTTCTGTTGACTCCAAATTCCAGCTTTGCACTTTCAACCCTGACTTTGATTTTCCTTGCAATCCCCATCGACCAAATGTTTTCTTCAGTTCAGTCATGTAAAAAACAAAATTGATTTTAAATGGCATGAGGAAACTTCAAGTGCAGACTAAATTAAAAAAAAAAAAACAGATGAGCGCACTGTGTACTCAATAACTTCCTGTAAACATGTTTCTTTTTTTTCTGTTTTTTTCCTTATTTCACTTTCAGTTTGGCCTATAATCCTGACCAGGGGCAGTTAGTGACTCCTTACTGCTTCAGACTTTATTAGTATTAATTCTCTTGACCCTGAGTCCACTAAATATCTCAGGTTCAAGTAACAAACACACTCCACAAAGATATATGTATATGGACTAACACCAAGGACTAACCCTTAATTCAGCCATAATCGTAGAACTAAAAGCAGCTTTCTTCTTTCCTGGGTAAAAAGCCCCTCCACCACTTTCCCAAGGCTGCTTCCTGCTATAACAGCAAAGTAATATAAGTTCTTTAATATACTGATTATTTCAACAGATTTCAACAAATATAAATATCTATTATGTGATTCTCAAGTAGAGGTGAAAGTTCTGGTAGATCTGAAACCAAAAATATACAAATCATTTCTTACTTCTCAGCTTTCCCTACACCTAGCTGATCATCAGAACCACTTTGGCCTTAACAATAGCTATTCTAAGCTCTACCCCAAGAGAATCTGATTCATTAAGTCTAGAGCACAATGTGGGCATTTGGCTAATGATTTAGCACATTATATATCATTAGTTTCTGTTTCATTTAAAGGTCTTACCACCTTTAAGACATAACCATCATACACTTTTCTATTTTCCACAGTACCTATTAGTTATAAAGCACAGTACTTAGAAGTCCATAATAATATCTAACTTTAGATAAAGCAAAACTGATTATGTAAAATCCACATATTTGGAAAACATTTTTGTCACACCTCAGCTTCCTTCACACATTCAGAAATCTACAAATGCATGTTTTTAATGTTCTCAATAATGGCTACTATCAGTCTTCTTTCTTCTCAAATTTAGACAAAAGTTAAAAATCCAGATCTATTAACAGGTATTGTCCCACTATTAAGATCTTATTAAGAGCCAGGTTTTCACCCTAAGATACCATCTCACTCCAGTAAGATTGGCAGCCATTATGAAGTCAAACAACAACAAGTGCTGGCGAGGATGTGGGGAAAAGGGTACTCTTGTACATTGCTGGTGGGACTGCAAATTGGTGCGGCCAATATGGAAAGCAGTATGGAGATTCCTGGGAAAGCTGGGAATGGAACCACCATTTGACCCAGCTATTGCCCTTCTTGGACTATTCCCTGAAGACCTTAAAAGAGCGTACTACAGGGATACTGCCACATCGATATTCATAGCAGCACAATTCACAATAGCTAGACTGTGGAACCAACCCCGATGCCCCTCAATAGATGAATGGATTAAAAAAATGTGGCATTTATACACAATGGAGTACTACGCAGCACTAAGAAATGACAAAATCATGGAATTTGCAAGGAAATGGATGGCATTAGAGCAGATTATGCTAAGTGAAGCTAGCCAATCCCTAAAAAACAAATGCCAAATGTCTTCTTTGATATAATGAGAGCAACTAAGAACAGAGCAGGGAGGAAGAACAGGAGGAAAAGATTAACATTAAACAGAGTCATGAGGTGGGAGGGAAAGGGAAATTGCATGGAAATGGAAGGAGACCCTCATTGTTATACAAAATTACATATAAGAGGTTGTGAGGGAAATGGGAAAAAAGAAGGAGAGAAATGAATTACAGTAGATGGGGTAGAGAGAGAAGATGGGAGGGGAGGGGAGGGCAGATAGTAGAGGATAGGAAAGGTAGCAGAATACAACAGTTACTAATATGGTATTATGTAAAAATGTGGATGTGTAACCGATGTGATTCTGAAATCTTTGTAATGTTTTGAATAACCAATAAAAAAAAAAAAAATCCACCTTTCACATGAAGAAAAAAAAAAAAAAAGAGCCAGGTTTTCTCCAAACTCAGTTTCCCGATGGATCACCACTTTGATCTCCTCTTGTGTTGAGAAAATGACCGCTTAAATTATCACCAAAGACAGGACTGCCCAAAGAAAGCAAACTCTGTACCTTTGTGCCTCTTGCTTTTCTTTTTTCTGGAGACAGTTCTCTCATTGATGTTTTCCTCCTGGGCATCCATCTCATCACTGCTGTCGATGATGTCACAGGACTCACCAACCCCAGAAAGAGCTTCCTCTGCAGGAAGCTGGGAGGCTTCCAAACCACAAAGAGATTTTACTAAAAGAAAAAAAAATGGGGAAAATGAGATGGTACCCAGTACCATCCAAAAATACAGCTTGACAAAGATATCAGCATGGGGAGGGAGTAAGAAAGAAAGCTGAGAACTGATCGCAAAATGAAATCAAAATTTTAACAACAAAAATATAATAAAGCAATAGGCAAACTGAGTTCGATGTTGCAGGATTCACTCCTTAAAAGTGCTAACTTCAGCCCTGGAAAAAAGAGAATGCACAATTCCTCCACTATGAACCCTGCAGGATAAAAGCAAAAGGTGAATTCTATTGTCATTTACACAATTCTGATAAGCAGTGTTGGAGAGGAACTGGATCCAATTTAACCCTTGTCTTGGGTTAGACAGTATGTCTCATAAAACACAATTCAACCCATGAATAAAATGCTTGAAAGCAAGAGAAACGGGGGGGGGGGGGGGGGGGGTTAATAACACCAAGGTTATTAAACAAGGAAGCAAACTTCAAAGTAAAATATATGTGAATTACAGCAAAGAGATTAATACCTAAGAAGAAAGCAGTGGAAACTAATGAAGAGTACCAAAGTTGTTGCTGTTGTCGTTTTTAATGCAAAGAAAGACATACAATATTTTATCTACAAAAACTGCCATTCTTGGCACCCTGCCCGCAAAATAAGAACAAACAGGGAGGAGAGCAAACATGTTTGTGGAAAGATGCCTAAAGAACTGCAGGAAAAAGAAAAAGAAAAACAAGAGAATCCCAGGAATTAAAACCATGAGTTCTGTCTTCAAGACCTGGGTATAAAATAAATGGACTAACCGAAAGCCTACCTTCCTGCTGAACAGCGTTGGCGACGGCTTTCTTGACCCGTCCAGACTTCACGACTGCCGGATCCGAGTTGGCATAATCCGCCACGGTCACTGAAACACAGTACCAACCCTCAAGGTAAAGGCCTTCCCGTCAATCTTTCCCACTAAGACCTGCTCACTGTAGGTTCCCGGCCCCAGTTCCCTCCCTCTTCCGGCAGGCGAGCGCTCGCCTCCATTCGGTCCAGTCCCCTCCCAGCCGACAGCCCCAGATCTTTCAGCACCCCCGCCTCCTCGCCCACCTCGACCAGAACAGGCGTCGTGGGCCCGGAACTTGAGTCGCTTTCCTCTCTTGGGCATGGCGACCGTGTCGGGGCGAGACCGACCTAGTGGGCCGGGACCCCGGGCCATGCCTCGGGCTGGAGAGCAGGTGCCCGGAGCCGCGGGCCAGCTCCGGCTGGCTCCGCGGCCATCCCGCACCCGAGGCCGCTGCTCTCGCGATGGCTTAGGCTCGGGCTCCAAATCTCGTTGGCGGTCGTCGCCCCTCTATGAGAACCAATCACCGCCTGATCCAAGGAAACGTCATCATCGGGCGCCCTCAGATCTGGCAAGGTCTGGGTTCCAGAAGTATGGACTACTGTTGTGTTGAGTGGTGTCGATCTTAGCACTATTTCCTATGAAGTGTTTGGTGTATCAGACCCTAAACTGTCACCCACGTTGATTAGAAATATGAGTTTACATCTTGGTCTCCAGAATTCTTCCTAACGCCTCTACCCACGCTCCAAGTCCACTTCAACACCCAGATGCCCATACATTGTCATTTTCCCGCTTTCTCTGCACTCATGCAACGTAGACTGAGCAATAGCTATTCCGACCTAGATTTGTAAGAGCCTTAACTACAATTCCATTATGAAGGCTATAAATTTCTGATTTTTTGAAATAGGAAGAAAGGTTCTTAAAAGCTTCTCAATCTGTCACCATCCCCAAGTAAAATTTCAGAAGGATCAACGTGGAATGAATATCCTCTTTCCTTTGTATTGAGAGTAATCCTGAGTGTTCTCCTTTGTCCTTCTAACTTCCTCGCAGCTCCCAAAGGGTGACAACCTCTGGCTTGGGAAGCAGTACTCAGGGTCCAGACATCCTATCTGCCGGATCCACCAGAGAGTGCCACCCTGATACACTTAGAAGGGGATCCTTTAATTAGCTTGTACTGACACAAAAGTTCATTAGGAGCAAACCAGGGGCATTTTACTAGCATTATATAACATTATATAACCAGGTGCATTTTACTAGCATTATATAACAGATTACCAGCAAGGGTCATGTTAATAGGCTTGAATCAACTAGGAATTTTACATGAAGCTGAACATAATTTTTGACAATTGTGAAACATTTTAATTTATCTAAATTCATAATATGAAATAAGTGTATAATACTTTAAAAGAAAATTGTTTCAAATAATTTTCCATGTATACATAATTCATGTTTGTAGTTAAGTTCAAACTGCAGCTGGTAAGCACTGAGCCTTCTCAATTCACTTTATTAGTAAAAAATTCATGAGACCTTCATGCATATGGATTTCTGCTCATGTGGCAGTCTGTTGAAAACTCACATTCAAACTCTATGGGATCAAAGATGCAAGAGACATAGACCCTGTTAATATATTGTCACTATAAAAAAAAAAACTTAAAGGTTTTAACTGAACGTGCTCTCAATTTTCAACAAGATAGTTACCATTTTTAAGGTACTAGAATGAAAGAAGTGCTAGTTCTGAAAGCTATTTCATCTTTGAAAATTTGAAGACTGGAAAGATCTTAAGCAAGACCTCTTGGACTCAGTCCTGTGGCCACTTTAGAACAAAAGATCCATAGAACTTTTTGTCCTCCTTTTATTAAAAAGCAACGCTTTGAATTAATGGCACTGTTAATTTCCAGACTCAAAGATATAGGTTCTTTCTAGAAAGATGAGTTGTAAAAGTTATTAAAGTTGCTATTATATTTAAATGGAATTAGAAAGGAGACTGATATTCTAAACTTTCTCCTCAACAAAGGCATTTAAGGATAATTTATGAATACATATAATAGTGGGATGCTATCTTTATATATTATGTCCACCCTCCTTTTTTGCTATTAAATTGTCCTTTATTTTGTGCTAATATTAAATGATGGTAGGGAATGTTTGAGTTTTAAAGTCCTTTCTTGTCAAAATTTAAAGTTGGCAAATCTATATTTTTGCTAGAAATCTATATTTGGTTGAATTTTAGTAGCCTGGGAAATCCTAAAGCCTGACAATCATTGCTTTAGAGACATTGGAAAATTGTTCTCTCACATTTTTTATGAAATACATGACAGTGAAATTTCCTCTTGGAGGCAGTTTAGCACTATGAAGCAATATCTTAAAAGGAGAGGATGGCACAGATTATGAAGTCATACTTGCTTGGGTTCAAAAACCTGTCTCTACCACTTATTATCTATGTGGCCTTGGAAAAGTTAAACTGTCTGAGCCCCATTTTCCTTGCCTATAAATTGGAGAAAATAACTCCTACTTCATGGGATTAATGAAGTAATTAAGTTAATAAATCCATAAAAGCATATAAAATAGCACATAATACATACTAAATAAACATCAGCTATTATTATTGGGTGATGGTGGTGGTGGTGATAAAAGTGTGGCTATTTAAAGACACTTTGGGTAACCAAATACTTTTTGCTGCTACTGCGTAAAGAGATTACATGCAAGAGTCAAAGGCAAAACAGCCCATTTCAATTGATTAAAGTGTTAGAAGAGGAGCAGATATTTGTTGAGTACTGTTACAGTTTGGATCTGAGATGACCCCCAAAGTCTCATGTGTTCAGAGGTGGGGCACTTGGGAAGTGATTTGATCACAAGGGCTCTGACTAATCAGTAGTTTAGTTCATTGATGATTGGAAAGACTACTGGGAGATGGAACTAAGATGGAGGAAGTAAGTCAATGGGGGCATGTTCTAGAAGGGTTGATCTTCTTTGCAGACCTTCCTTCTCACCTACTTCCTGGCTGCCATGAGCTGAGACAGCTTTCCTCTGCCATGCTCTTCCGCCATGATGTTCTGCCTCACCTCAAGCCCAGAGCAAGGGAGTCAGCCAACCATGGTCTGAAATCTTCTGAAACTGTGAGTCAAAATAAGCTTTTCCTGAAAAAATAAAAAAAATAAGCTTTCTTCCATTAAGTTGTTTATGTCAGGTATTTTGGTCACAGCAACACAACATTAACACAAGGGCTTAGCTTGTAAATTGCAGGGTCAGAATTCAAACTGAAGACTGTCTTCAAAGTCTATATATAAAACAACTATAATGTATCACCTCTAAAATGAAGAAAATCATACTAAGCCTTTACCTTATGATTGCCACTAATAGCCTGAAAAATACTAATAGCTCAAGCAGATATATAATCAAATGGTTAAAATGGAGAAAATCTGTAAGGTAGAAACAACCCAAAAGGGTACTTAAAAATGAATATCTATGATGTGCCAAAGGTGGTTGAGATCTGAGAAGAATTTGATTCAAAATAACAATTCAGTGCCACTAGCAAAATAATACTAAATCTGGGGGAAAATGTTGTGACTAACTTCCTATGCCTTATTTAAAATATAACATATGGTAAGAATAGTTAAATTGCAGTTGAGTGTGTTTCATAATAACAAAAGGAATAGCCTTCTGATAGGAAACTCAGGCTCCAGTGGCAGATCTCTAGGTTTGAATCACTGGTCTTCCTGTTAGCAGCTATTTGACCTTGAGCAAATTACTTAATCTAACAAAAATTCAGTTTCCCTACCTATAAAATGGGCATGATAATGGTACCCAATTCATTAAGTTTTGAGGATTAAACAATATAACATGATGAAAGCTCTGGGCTCAGTATCTAATATATAATAATACTCAACAAATATTAGCCACACATACAACTAGAAGTATATGCATTTAAGTCAGTAATTCTCAACCTTAACTGCACAACAGACTTCCTGGTGAAATTTTTATCAGGGACCAATGACCTGGTCCCAAAGTTTCTGGATACCTACATTTTTAGAAGCCACTCCCCAGGTAACTTTAATATTTAGCCCATATGTTAGAAACCACTGGTTTAGGTCAAGAACCAGGGGGCTGCAGGTCAAATCTGACTCCTAACTTGATTTTGTAAACAAAGTTTTCTTAGAACACATATAGGCCTATTCATTTATGTTTTATCTGTGGTTACTTCCTTCTCTTTTTTAAACAACTGATAACCAATTTCCAAAAATTGATTAATCATCTACAATTGTGATTTAAGCCTTGGCGCCTGGCCTGATGGTGATGGGAGTTATCTTCGCACTGTCTCAGAAGGACTGTGTGAGTCAGTGAGCCGCTTGCAGAGTCTCATCTGGATTCTCATGTGGATGCATATGGGATTCTACTGAAACTTAGAACCTCTAACTACCCCAGGGAGTTTTCTTGAGAGTGATTCTCAGAATCTTGATAGAGGTCTTCAGCTGTTTCTTTGTTTTGAGATCCTTTTCCTCTGAATCTCTGATCAAGTCAACACACATCTTTGCCAGAGGTTTTCCATTGTGACTTGTTAGAGTAATTCTAATTCAATAAATTTCCACCTCTTCTTCCACTGATTTCTTTCCTGTGTTTTTTTTTTAAAAAAAAAAAAAAAAAAAAAACACCAGGGAATTAGAAGCAGGAGCCAGCGGATCAGAGTTCTGCTACAGCTACGAACAATTCTTCCTTAAAGAGATATCTGCGGTTATTTTCATCCTACAAGGGCAATTGAGTTGTTGTGACAAAGACCATAAGATACTCAAAACTCTAAAATATTTGCCATCTGGCTCTTTACATCAGGTTGCCAACTCCTAGTCTAGAGTAAAGTCTATACCACATGGTGGCAGTATAACATCAAGATTGAGGGAACTAATAAAAATTGACTGCAAAACTGAAACACATCAGGAATTACAGAATTGAGTATGTTTTTCCTACTTAGAGGCTCCTTTCTCTATTTCCAAATATACACAATTCTTTTATGTCTTTGAAATATTCAAGTAACACACACTGTACCTTCTCTACCTACTGTTTGTGACTAGTACTAACAGCTTTAACTCATGGTCTTTGTTTCTTCACCACCTAGTCATTTCTTTTTTTTTTTCTTTTTTTTTTAATTTTAATATTTATTTATTTATTTATTTTAGTTATTGGCGGACACAACATCTTTGTTTTGTATGTGGTGCTGAGGATTGAACCCGGGCCACACGCATGCCAGGCAAGCACGCTACGGCTTGCGCCACATCCCCAGCCCCCTAGTCATTTCTTATGTATCCAAATTCTGGCTTCAAAACTTATTTGTCCATTGAAACTTACTTTCCAGGAAAACCAATGACCTCCTAATTGATTCATATTATAGCATGGATAACTTGAAAATCCCCAGAGATCTCAATTAGCTATATAAGCTGCAAATAGAGTGTTTATAGATAGAAATGTATCTCCATTTTCTATATGTTTGGTTTTCTACTCCCAGAGATCCCATGTTACCAGAACAAAGAAATGAAGCAGATATTCTCAGATGGAGGAGACAACATAAATGCCCAAATGGCTCCCAAAGTTGACTGGGTCAGTAAGCATAGAATTATGCAGCTGAGGAAGATTGTGTCCATTTTCTGACTTGCTCTGGTCTACCCTTCAGACATGATAATACAAATTCTGATCCCATTTTGTGGTTAACTCCGGCCATGCCTCTGGTAAATTATAATATGATTCTGAAACCTCTCAAGATTAATAACAGTTTACAAAAGCAAAATCAGTAAACAGCACCTACTTGGACAGATGCCCCTCCCAAACACAGAGGATTAAGAGAATACAACTTACGGAAAAAGAACAAAGAGCTTTCTTACAGTGAGAGGGCCAGGGAGTTAGGAAGGAAGCTAAGAAAGTGGATCCTCAACGAAATGGTTTCAAGAAGAGTGGGATCCCGAGAAATAAAGAGTATGGCTAATAACACATTCATCAATCTGTAGCCATTTGTTTGTGAGCACACAAATATGCCTTGGAAATCCTGCTTTCCTCTCTTCTTCTTCTCCTTCCTCCTCCTCCTTCTCCTTCCTCCTCCGCCTCCTCCTTCCTCTCCTCCTCCTTCCTCCTCCTCCTCCTCCTTCCTTGTCTTCTTCTTCTCCTTCTCCTCCTTCTTCCTCCTCTTCCTCATTCTCCTTCTTTTGGTACTGGGGATTAAATACAGTGGTGCTGTACCACTAAGCCACATCCCCAATTCTTTCATTTTTGTTTTGAGACAGGGTCTCACTAAGTTGCCTCACTAAATCACCAAGCCTGGCCTCAAACTTGTGATCATCTCCGATGCTGGTGTTTTTTGTTTGTTTGTTTTCTTCTTTTGTTCTGTTCTTTTTTTTTTTTTTTTTTTTTTTTTTTTTGCGCACCAGGGATTGAACTCAGGGGCACTCAACCACTAAGCCACATCCCCAGCCCTATTTTGTATTTTATTTAGAAACAGGGTCTTACTGAGTTGCTTAGCCCATCGCCATTGCTAAGGCTGGCTTTGAACTCATGATTCTCCTGTCTCAGCCTCCTGAGCTCCTGAGATTATAGGCATGTGCCACCATGCCCAGCTCCATTTTTATTCTTTATTTTGAGACAGGATCTTGCTAAGTTGCTTAGGGTCTCACTAAATTTCTGAGGCTGGCTTTGAATTTACAAACCTCCTGCATCTGTGGCCACTGGGATTATAGACATGCACCACTGAGCCCAGCTTCTGTTTTTGATAGTAGCCATCTTAATAGGTATGAAGTAGTATTTCACTGTGGTTTGATTTGTACTGCCTACTCATGTTGAGCATCTGTTCATGTGCCTATTATTTATTTGCATACCTTCTTAGGAGTAATCTCTATTCAAGTCTTTCACTAAGGTTATTCTTTTTTTGTCATTGAGTTTTAGGAGCTCTCTATATATTATGGATACTAACCCCTTATCAGGTACATAACTAGCAAACATTTTCTCCTGTTTTGTGGGTTGCCCCTTTACTTTGTTGATGATGTCTTTTTTTAATGCATCAAAATTTGTAATTTTCATGAAATGCAATTTGTTTTATTCTTTCTTTTGTTGACAATGCATTTAGTGTCATACCTAAGAAATCTTACCAAATCCAGTATTTGAAGATTTTGCCTATGTTTGTTTCAAGAGATGTATAGTTTTATCTCTCAAAATTAAGTCTTTGGTCCATTTTAATTTAATTTTGTATTTGATATAAGGCAAGGGTCCAGCTTCATTCTTTTGCATGTAAATATCTACTTTCAACATTTGTTGAAAAAGACTGTCCTTTCCCCCATTGAATGGCATTGGCTCCCTTGTTGAAAATCATTACCAGGCTGGGGTTGAAGCTCAGTGGTAGAGCACTTGCCTAGCATGTGTGAGGCACTGGGTTAAAATCTCAACACCTGAAAGAAAGAAAGTAAGTCCACTGACAACTAAAAAATATTTATTAAAAAAAAAAGAAAATCATTACCATGAACATTTACTTCTGAGCTCTCTAAAGATTCTGTTGGTCTATATGTCTTTATGACAAGACAACAATGTTTTGATTACTGAAACTTTATAGTAAGTTTTGAAATTAGGTAGTGTGAGTCTTCCAACTTTGTTCTTTTCAAGATTGGTTTGCATGTTCAAGGTTCCTTGAAATTCCTTATGAAATTTAGGAAGGGTTTTTCTATTCGGAAAAAAAAGGGATTTTTAATAGAGATTGTATTGAATGCATAAGATTATGCAAAATTGACATCTTAACAATTTTAAGTTTTACAATGAGCGAACATGAATTATGCGTTCTTTGATTTTATTTGGAAATACTTGTAGTTTTATCATACAAGATTTCATATCCTTGCCTTATTACTAATACTTTATTCTATTTGATGCTATAATAAATAGAATTCTCTCCCCTTCTTCTTTCTCTCTCTCTCTTACCCTCTCTCCCTCTCTCCCTCTCTCTCTCTCAGGCTGGTCTTGATTTCCTGGGCTTAAGTGATCCTCACACCTAGCCTCCATAATGTTGGGACTGAAACCACAGGCTTGTGCCACCATGCCTGGCTTTTAATTGTTAGTGTATAGATTTGCAACTGACTTTTTGTGTTGATTTTGTATCCTGCTAATGTGATGAATTCATTTTTTAGGTCTAACAGGTTTTTAAAAAACATTTTGGGTTTTCTACTTAAAAGATCATATCACCTGTTAACAGATCATTTTTTCTTCTTCCTTTCCCATTAGGATTCCTGTTATTTCTTTTTCTTGCCTTATTGTTCTAGTTAGAACATCTAGTATGATGTTGAATAGAAATGACCAAAATGGTCATTCTTCTCCTTTTCTTGATCTTAGAGGAAAACCTTTCATTTTTCTCCCTTGAGTCTAATGTTCACTATGAGATTTTTTTTTTTTTTAATCTATGGCTTTTATCATGTTAGGTAGTTTCTTTTTATTCCTAGCTTCTTGAGTGTTTTTATCATGAAAAAGTATTGAATTTTGTCCAAAGCTTTTGACAATCTGCATCAGTTGAGATAATCATGCGCCTCCTCTTCATTCTGTTAATGTGGTATATTATTGATCACTTTTAATACGTAGAGCCATTCTTGCATTCCAGGAGCATATCACCATTGATCATCATGTATAATTCATTTTTTTTTCCTTTTGGTGCCAGGGATTGAATTCAGGGACACTCAACAACTGAGTCACATCCCAGCCCACTTTTATTCTTTATTTTGAGACAGGGTCTCACTAAGTTGCTTAGGGCTTCACTAAATTTCTTAGACTGGCTTTGAACTCTTGATCCTCCTGCCTCAGCCTCCCAAGCTGCTGGGATTATAGGTGTTCATCACCACACACAGCCCATGTATACTTCTTAAGATGCTGCTTAATTCTGCTTGCTAGTGTTTCATTAAGGGTTTATGCAACAGTGTTCATAAAGAATATTGGTCTGTAGTTTTCGTGTGGTGTCTTGCTGGCTTTGGTATCAGGGTATTAGCAGCCTTACATGATGAGTTAGGAAGAGTTTCTACCTCTTACGTTTTTTGGAAGAGTTTGAAAAGGATTGTTAGTTTTTCAAATGTTCAGTGGAATTCACCAGTGAAGCATCAGACTGAAGGATTTTCTTTGTCAGGAATTTTTTTAGATCATTGATTCAATCTCCTTACTAATTATCAGTCTATTCTTATTTTCTCTTTCTTCATGATTCAATTACTCTATTCATTATTGAATGTGGGTTATTGGGGCTGGGGATTTAGCTCAGTTGGTAGAATACCTGCTTTGCATGCACAAGGCCCTGGGTTCAATCCCAGCAGCACAAAGGAAAAAAGAAAAAAGAAAAGAAAATGGGTTATTTAAGTCTCTGAATATAATTGTAGAACTGCTTATTTCTCCCTCCAATTCTTTCATTTTTTTTTCTTTATATATTTTGATGATTTGACATTGGGTGCTTACAAGTTTGTAATTATTACATTTTCCCACTACATTGAAATTTGTATTAATATATAATGGCCTTCTTTATTATTAACTTTCAATCTATTTGACCTAAAGCTGGTCTTTTCTATTTGTAGGCTGCTTTTTATTCATTTTATTCATTGATTTGTTCATTCATTTTACAGTAATAGGAATGGGAAATCAATAAATATAATTCATCACATCAATAGACTCAAAGATAAAAATCATATGATCATCTCAATAGATGCAAAGAAAGCATTTGACAAAATACAGCACCCCCATCATATTCAAAACACTAGAAAAACTAGGAATATCAGGAACATATCTCAACATTGTAAAAGCTGTCTATTCACTCGCCTCGCACATGCGAGGCCCTAAGTTCGATCCTCAGCACCATATACAAAAATAAACAAGTGAAATAAAGGTGTTGTGTCCAACTACAACCAAAAAATTAAAAAAATTTAAAAAGAACTCAAATTATCACTATTTGCTGATGATATGATTCTATGCCTCAAGACCCAAAAAATTCCACCAGAAATCTTCTAGAACTAATAAATGAATTTAGCAATGTGGCAGGATATAAAATCAACACCCATAAATCAAAGGCATTTCTGTATATCAGTGACAAATCCTCAGAAAGAGAAACTGGGAAAACCACCCTATTTAAATAGCTTCAAAAAAAATACAAAATACTTGGTAATCAACAAAGAGGAGAAAGACCTATACAATAAAAAACTACAGAATGCTAAAGAAAGAAATTAAAGAATACCTTAGAAGATGGAAAGATCTACCTTGTTCTTGGATAGGAAGAATTAATATTGTCAAAATGATCATACTACCAAAAGCACTCTACAGATTCAATGCAATCCCAATAAAAAGCCCAATGACATTCCTCATAGAAATAGAAAAAAGCAATCATGAAATTCAGTTGGAAAAATAAGAGACCCAGAATAACCAAAGCAATTCTTAGCAAGAAGAGTAAAGCTGGTGGCATACTATTCCAGAAGTTAACCTATACTACACAGCAATAGTAACAAAAATAGCATGGTATTGGCACCAAAATAGACCTGTAGACCAATGGTACAGAATAGAGGACACAGAGACAAACCTACATAATTACAGTTATCTCATATTAGTCAAAGGTGCCAAAAACATATTGAAGAAAAAAAATAGCCTCTTCAACAAGTGGTGCTGGGAAAACAAGAAATCTACATGTAACAAAATGAAATTAAATCTCTATCTATCTCCATGCACAAAACTCAACTCAAAGTGGATCAAGGACCTAGGAATAAAACCAGAGACCTTACGCCTAATGGAAGAAAAAGTCATGTCAGATTAGGCCCCAACTTCCTTAATAAGACTCCTATAGCATAAGAGTTAAAATCACGAATCAATAAAGGAGGTGGATTCAAACTAAAAAGCTTCTTCTCAGCAAAATAAACAATCAGTGGGGTGAATATAGAGCCTACAGAATGGGAGCAAATCTTTACTACAAGCACATCAGTTGGAGCACTAATCTCTAGGATATATAAAGCACTCAAAAACCTTAACTCCAAAAAAACAACCTAATCAATAAATGGGCCAAGGAACTGAACAGACACTTCTCAGAAGGGGATATGCAGTCAATCAACAAATATATGACAAAATGTTCAATATCTCTAACAATTAGAGAAATGCAAATCAACTGTAAGATTTCATCTCACTCCAGTCTGAATGGCAGCTCTCGCAAACCACAATAAGTGTTGGCAAGGATGTAGGGGGAAAGGCACACTCATACATTGCTGGTGGGACTGCAAATTGATTCAGCCAATCTGGAAAGCAGTAAGGAGATTCCTTGGAAAACTGGGAATGGAACCACCATTTATTTGACCCAGCGATCCCACTCCTCAGTTTATACCCAAAGGACTTAAAAACAGGGGCTGAGGATGTGGCTAGAGCGGTAGCGTGCTTGCTTGGCATGCGTGCGGCCCGGGTTTGATCCTCAGCACCACGTACAAACAAAGATGTTGTGTCCGCCGAGAACTAAAAAAATAAATAAATATTAATAAATTATCTCTCTCTTTCTAAAAAAAGAACTTAAAAAGAGCATACTACAAGGACACAACCACATCTATGTTTATAGCAGCACAATTCACAATAGCTAAATTGTGGAACCAACTTAGATGCCCTTCAGTAGATGAATGGATTAAAAAATGTGGCATATATACACAATGGAATATTACTCAGCAATAAAATAGAATAAAATCATGGCATTTGCAGGTAAATTGATGGAGTTAGAGAAGATAATGCTAAGTGAAGTTAGCCAAAAAAACAAATGCCGAATGTTTTCTTTGATATAAGGAAGCTGATTCATAGTGGGATAGGGAGGGGGGCATGGGAGCAATAGACGAACTCTAGATAGGGCAGAGGGGTGGGAGGGAAAGGAAGGGGACATGGGGTAATTAATGATGGTTGAATGTGATGATCTTATTATCCAAAGTACATGTATGAAGACACAAATTGGTGTGAGTATACTATGTATACAACCAGAGATATGAAAAATTGAACTCTATATATGTAATAAGAATTGTAATGCAATTCACTGTTAAATATAAATGAAAAAAAAAATTAAATGCTTATTATAAAAATATGCTTTTGTACATCTACAACTAAAAAAAAATTTTTTTAAAGTATTTTGGGCTAGGCGCAGTGTCACATACCTGTAATCCCAGCAGCTCGGGAGGCTGAGGCAGGAGGATCACAAGTTCAAAGCCAGTCTCAGCAATGGCGAGGTGCTTAGCAACTCAGTGAGACCCTGTCTCTAAATAAAATACAAAATAGGGCTGGGATGTGGCTCAGTGGCCAAGCACCCCTGAGTTCAATCCTCGGTACCCACCCCTACCCCCCCAAAAAAAATGTTTTGGTTAAAAGAAGGAAGAGGATAAGGAAATGTTTTGTTTTGTTTTTAACTGAGAAGGAAAAGTGTCCCCATCTGCACAGCTGAACCTTAGAAACCAGCAAGGGGTGCTAGGGGATTAAGGACAAACACTTACAGAGAGAAAGCTGGGACCAGGTGTGACATGGTCCTCTGATGGAGGAACAATGACCCAGAGCTAGCTCAGCACATGTATTATATAGGTTTTATCATCAAAAGGCTTTCTGTGGAAAAGTTTCTTCAAAGCAGGCAGGCTTGAAGGTCGAAACTCTTGCAAGCAATTATAATTATCTAGTTGCCCTCGTAATTCTCTATCCCTGGCCACTGTGTCTGAACTCAAAGTCAAGACTGATACAATTCCATGCCTTCCTCAGGCTGAGCATCACCATAGCAACTGGGCAAATCTTGTCCTGCACCTTTGCACGAAGGGTCCCAGAGCAGCACAGCCACAGCCCACAGGCAATCAAAGACCATGATCCAAGTCACCATTCTCCACAGAAAAGGATGGATGAAGAAGCAGGAAAGTAAAAGAAGAAAAGAGAGAGGAAGAGGAAGCTTATTTCTTAGTCTCAGATAAGCCATGACCTATTGGCATAAGGCTGCACTTTTAAACATGAGCTCTTAACAAAACAATACCATCATCAAGTAAAGTTTATCTATAATTATCATATTTATTGTTCAGAATTTAAAAGTTGAATACAGGATTTCTATTTTGGTAACTGCAAGAGGGCCAGGAAATGTAGGGGAGCAAATGGAATCTTTGAAGAGACTTCCTGTCTCTGCCACTACTAGAAAACTGGTTTCAACAATTTGTCACCACCCAAAGGTAACCTGCACTTGCAAACAGGTCTTACTGTGATGATTGGGATTGGGAGCTGCCTGTTCCCCATTCAGAGAGAACAATGGTTGCCAGGGGTGTCTCTTGGGGAGGATGATCATGTTTGGCTATCTTATTGCAGCCATTGGGTGGCCTCAACCTTACCTATTTTCTTTTTCAGTTTCAGAGAAATCCCTGCTCTCTGAGGAACTTCTAATTCCTTTTGAGTATGTGTGATCTGAGAGTCATCAGATAGACACCACCACTCCAAAGGACTTACTGCTCCTGTGATGGTAAGGGTTCTCATATGGCTAGAAACTTCTGGTTATTTTCCATTTTCTTCCTACCTCAGTCACTCTGGGAGAATATGGTTCTTGCCATGAAGGACTTGTATTCTACTATATTTACTTGACTATAAACATCCTACCATCCCAACCAAACTTGAGCTTGGAAGGAGATATTGAGTTGAGGCTTGAGAAATCAGGCAGCATGATGGATGAGAGATAAGGAGAATCTAGAAAACCCCAAAGGCAGCTCTAGTTTGAGTGGAAGATTTGGGAATACTACAGAACATCTCAGCACTTTTCCTTCTTCTTTGGTTTCCTTTGTTTGGTACGACAGCCTTTCTGGTTGGATACCAGCTCCAAAAAGGTTTTCTCTTCTACAGCATGCCCTATCTTTTTTTTCCTCACCTTTCCTAAGGAGTATCCTCAGCGTAACTGGATGAATGAATACAGCTTTAGTTAACTCCCTGTCATAGACACTAAAAAAATGGTATATCTGATCATCCATGCAGAAGGTACAGAATGTAGAAAGTGAATAAAATCAAGGCCCCTGCTTGGTCTTTCTCATTTTAAGATGGCAAAAAGTTGGGGTGAGGGGTGTCAGTATAGGGGGGAAGCTCAGGAAAGAATAAGACAGTGATTTCTTGAAATAGAAATGGAAGCAGGGTGTAGTGGCACACACCTATAATCCCAGCTACTCAAAGGAAATAGGATCACAAATTCTAGGCAAACCTCAGCAACTTAGACCCTGCCTCAAAATTCAAAATAAAAATGAAAAGGGTTGGGAATGTAGCTCAGTGGTGAAGCACGTGCCTCCTGGGGTTCAATTTCTAGCACAACACACACAAACACACACAGAAATAGAAGTGGAAGGAGAAAGAGCATTCTTGAGCTTCTCTGAGGAGAAGGTAATTAAGATGCATATTTCTCTGCATATTTCTCTTCAGAGCTACATCCAACACTAACATGTACTGGAAATGGATCATAGTAATCATGTTGCTGGCCCTCGTGAATATCTTGCTCTATGAGAAAATCTACCAGGGTGAATATAAGCATTTTGGGGTGAGTACCAGAACCTGATAATAGAGCCAATTTTCAAGTATTAAATGAGAAAATAAATATAGTCAATACTGAGCTCTCCGTCTATGTGGAACACTCTAAAATCTCTACAAATTCTCTCAGAAAAGAGAGGTGAATTTTTAGAGTAAATTTTTCAATTGAACTTAAATTTTTTAATTGAACTTTCCTAAATAAAAGGGAATTTATTTTCTGTCAACTGCCCATCAAGAAGCAGGAGAGGATTCCACCTCTTGGGTCCCCTTCTTCCTCCAGAAGTCTTTTCTACTGTCCTTTAATAAACTTCTAATCTCTACTCTGAAAAAAAAAAAAAAAGAAGCAGGAGAAAAAGTAATTTGTTATAACTCAGTAATGACAGTACAAAAGAACAGACAAAAAAAAAATGGAGAAATTTCCAGGAGAAAATAAAGTAAGATTAGATACAGAGAAGTGGAGAGATTCGATGGCTAATTTGTTACCAAAGAGATACCTTAGGAGAGGGATAAGGATGGGAGTTGTCTGAAACTCCAGGATTTCAAGAGCTTCCCTTCAGAAATTCCATAAGGGTTTTCTACACCATTGAAAATCACTAAATATGAAACATGTCAGCTTGAATCACACTTTTTTTCAATTCATAATTTAAAAATATCCATTTTCCACTGGTCATTGAGATATGGATAGGACCTGAATAGGGATATGGAGAGGAGGAGGCATTCTAGGGGTGAAGAGGGTGGTGCACAGATACCTCTAGAGGACTGTGCTTATAGGCTGGACCTCAGGCAATGACAACCACAGGGCTGCTGCCACCATCCTCACCAGGACCTGACAGGGGACATGTAATTCATCCCATTTCTCACATGGAAGGACTTGAAGTAACTTCTCCACTGTAAACATTTGCAAGTGAGAAGACCAAATCATACATGGGGCGCACTGAGACTTTGGAATCCACATTTTTTCTTGACTGCCTCAGACCAGCCAGACAGAAGCACAGGGTGGCCTGGGGAAGGGGTGCAGAACTGGGTGTGGTTAGGCTGAGCAAGAGAAAAAACTTCAGACTGACCTGTGGCTGTGAGTTCCCTGAGCACAGGACCAGGCCTTGTCTTCAGCGTCTCCCTCAGAACCCAGCCCAGGCCTCAGGAGAGGCAGATGACACTGACCAGCCTGCTGATGGTAAAGAAATGAGATGCAAGGTGTGGCCAGAGGCAAGTCTTTACTCTGCATGGGCCTAGGATCTTCCCAGACACATTCCACACAAATCTGGCCACACATGCCCCACTCAGGGCCATGGCTTCTGCTGGGAAGCACCTTGAGGTGTGACCAGGTGGAGAGAGAGGGGAGCTGAGCCCTGACATTCATTCTCCCTGGTGACTGGGTCCTGGGGCTCATTCAGCCTGCCCTCAAGGGGGATGTGCCCCTCAGTTGTCTCCAGAGGGGCTGGGGATAAACCTCATGGCTGATACATATCTATCTTGTCCTCAGATGGAAAAGACAGAAATCCTTCAGCAGACAGTTCAGGAACAAATCAACTCTGAAATCAGTAACCACCTGGAAGTCTTCAGGGAGATGCAGAAAAACTCCCCTCTACTCCAGCATGCCAACTACACACTCCTGGCTGGAGCCCTTCCCCAGGAAAAGAGTGAGTATGGGGGCTGCAGGGAGCAGGCAGACTGGGCGAAGGTCAGACAAGGTATTTTAACTAGAAAAGGGGAGGATGGCAAAGCGGAGTGAGCTGGTGGCTGGCAAGCACAGGAGGGCACTGTGAGCCAGGGCCAGGCTAGGGAATTCCAAGCAGGTCGCAATCCTGGGTGCATTTTCCTCTCTCCTGTTTACCTCTTGAATGCCCCACAGGATGAGAAGACCATAGTGACCCTGTGATGGAGCCACCCCATGTGAAGCTCAGTCAAGGCAGGCCCCCAGGGAGGGAAGCCAGGATGAGAGAGGAGCCCAGGGGAGCCCTGGGAGAGAGATCCAGGTAGAGGGAAAAGGGGGCGTGTGGGCTCTGTGTCCCAATACATTGCACTGCCAGACCCTGGGGCTTGCAGGGGTCCATGGAGATTTTCTAATCTAGGTCTGAGTGACCCACGATGACTGAGACCATTCTGAAGGTCAAGGCCTTGCTAAGCATATTTGTCTTTGCTACATGGTGACCTCCTGCATCAGAAATAGCCTTGTCCTTCACAAAGATTCCCCAACATCCTTTCAAAGTACTGGACAAAAGAAACCACTTCACAATTTCTGATCCCTTAGTAACTCTCACCTGGACCATACACTCCCAGGGGGAAAAAAAAAATGTGAAATTGTTGCAGGGATTGGCATGAAGGGGAAGGTCTTAGGAGAGTCCTAGGAACTCTCCACCATCCTGAAGTGCTAAAGGTCTCCCTGTCTCTCCCAGAGTTGCTGACAGTGGGCATTTCCTCAATGCAACGCCCCCAAGGGAGCTACCTCTTGGACACCCTGCAGTCCCTGTTCCAAGTTTCCTCAGAAGCTGAGCTGAAGTCTATGATGGTGCTGGTGCACTTGTCAGACCCTGACCCTGAGTGGCTCAGCCAAACAGTGGCCAATATTTCAGGCCTCTTTGCACTACACATTAAGGCCAAGAAGCTGCTTGTGGTCCACGGGCTTCTGGATGACTCCTCATTGAGGAACATAAACCAATCCTCACCCTGTGAAGAACTTTATTTCAGGCAGAAAGTGGATTATGCCCTCCTCATGAACTTTGCAAGCAACCTCTCTGATTACTTCCTGTTGATGGATGATAACATTTTTTGCACCCCTAATTTTGTTTCTTCCATCTCTCGGGCATTATCAGCCTGGAAAGAATACCCTTGGGTGGTCCTGGAATTCTCCAGCCTGACATTCTCTGGAAAAGTTTTCCACTCCAGTGACCTCTCCCACCTGGCCTCTTTCTTCCTCCTCTTCCTCAAGGATACTCCCACTCACTTGCTTCTGTCAAATTTTGGTTTCCTCTTGGGCCAGACAGCTCCAATTAGCCTTACTCCCAAACTCTTCCACTCTTGGGACAATGGTTTTATTTCTGAGGATACTTGTTACAAAGAGAAAGAAGAGAAAAAGAAGCTTGGTAAGCCCAACAATCCTCCTGCCCGTATCTACACTGACATGTTCTTCCGAGACTTTTTTCTCCCAGAATATGCCTACTCTCTGGACCTCAAGTACTTCAAGACTCAACATGTCTTCACAGGCCAGACCTTTACTGTGGTTTTTAAACAGTCTTACAAGGTGATCCAGATAGAAGTCATTACAGGGATTGGTATATGGGGGATATGTCGCTTGGAACATGGGCAGGTAGAATTGGGTTACCTTCCTATAGGGAAAGGACATATCTGTAACCGCTATGTCCTGCTAGGACCATTGGTGAAAGGCCAGCTCAATCAGGAGGTATATCATGACAAAGACTTTGTGGAGAAAGTAAGATGTGTGCGACTGCTAGTGACAGCCCCCCAGCAATCTAATTTATGTATTGTAGGGATTCATATCTGGATTCATGTCTGACAAAGTAGAAATAAAATGGCCAGTGTGGATTCTGAAAGGATCAGGTTTGGGAATGGATCTATGTCAAGGAATTAAAGGTTTTAAATTCATCAGGAATATCACATTCATAGTTATTTCAGGCTACTTAATATAGATGACACAGATCTATAAGAGGCAGAAAGAAGACTGGTTCTTCCTGGCCCCAAAGAGCCAGAGAGATGGACGTATTCACCAACAGTTTGCCCAATTTTGATTCCACACAGATCTCTTATTCTAAAATTTCACCCTGAGATAAGTACTACTTTGAGTATTGGCAATGGCCTGATGTAACATGAACATATAGAACTGAAATCTGACTTCATGCAAGATCCAGTCCTCCAAAATGTCAAACATTGGGCCTTACTGTGAGTCCAAGAATGAGCTTTTGGCTGCCCATGAAGTCCTTAGAAGCAGATGCTAATCTTTGTATATTTTCACGTCTACATTCCTCTAGGACAAAGGCACATAATATTTATTGGTGCTTTTCATATGCCAAAAAAACACAAATTACTGAACTGGTAGATATACTTTCTTTTCTGGGGGGGGCACGTAACTGGGTGGGTAAGGGATACTTAACCACTGAGCACATCCCCAGCCCTCCTCAGCCCTTTTTTTTTTTATTTTGTGACAAGGTCTCACTAAGTTGCTGAGGCTGGCTTTGAACTCATGATCCTCCTGCCTCAGCCTCAGTGCATTACACTCGGCACTCTGCGTACTTTCTTGACAAAAGTACACAATTCATTAGCTTTGGGAATGAAACTACCTATTTTGCATTTATTGTTTAGGAACTGAGACCATTCCTTCATTCATTTCTTCATATATTCATTCAGAGGTATTAATTTTGTGAATTCTTTCTGTTTGACCTATTCAAGGCAATAAAGATTCTAAGATGAATAAGACATTGTTAATGCTAGCAAGACACTAATAGCAAAGGCAAACACTTAGTATTCAAAACTATTAGTAGTTTAAGGTTTTTTTTAGGATTTTCTTTGTGTATAATCATATATAGTAATAAATATGTATAAGTTCAATGCGATCTCAATAAAATTCCAAATAAATAATTTGTTGTTTCCTTTATAGTTAACATTTTAATTTTAAGACCCACCTGTAAAAATGCATGACTGTAATTAAATACCTGATGCAGTCTACTTATAAAGAAAGAGGTTTATTTTGTCAGGTTCCTGGAGTTTCAGGTCCAAAATTGGGTGGCTTCATTAGTTTGGGCCTCTGCTAAATGTAGCACATCATGGCAGGAGTGCATGTTGGAATGAGTGCTCATACCTCAAACCAGAAAACAAAGAAAGAGAGGAGAGAAAGAGACTGGGACCCCATAGTACCTTTTGAGACAGACCCCCAATGACCTAAGGACTTACCCTTCGGCCCCACTCTTAAAGGTCCATGGTACCTCCCAATACTGTAACCTGGGGACCAAGTCTTTACCTGCAGACCATTGTGAGATACTGCCTGTAAGTACACCAAACTTATTCCTTCCTCAGGACTACTGAACTTTCAGATATCTCTGCCTGAAAGTCTCTTTCCATATATCTTCTCCCCATATCTCCAATATCCCATCTGTAAAACCCTCCCCTTCACCCTAGCTAAGCATTCTTCTGATCAAGCTGTCACATTACTTTTATTGTTTACCTATTGTTTGTCTCCAAGGCAAATTCCTTGTATTGATTTACTCTTTTTCCCCATCAGCCAGAACAAAGCCAAGCTCAAGGTAGGAATAAATAGATACCTGTTGGCCATCTGTCTCACTTATATAAACTCTCCTAGGCCACAGGACATAGGACATAGGAAGCTGTCCCATATATTTTGGGTCATGTCATAGCTAAAGCATAGAAACAAAACTATACCCAATATTCCCTTCAAAGATGCTGACCTTTCTTTCCCAAGATCAACTCCTGGGGGGAGCACCAGGACACAGAGAAAATAATGAGAAATCCCAGAAGGCATGGTGGTGAGCTCTTTTGAACTAGACAGATGGCTTTTTCTGGATAGCAGTCAGCCAGGCTGAGAGGGAAAAAATGGGAGCTGTTGGAATTGAGCTCCTGCTTCTTGCCTGCTCTGCTTTGGGACAGATAACCTGTCCCTACATCTGAAACAACTTAGAACTCTGGGGTCTTCAAAGGTAAAAGCAGGACAGTGCATAAATCCTGTGCCTATGAGGAGCAAAGCAGGACAATTGAGGACTAACTTGTAGAAGATGCTCCTCCAACCCTTCTTCCTAACCCCAGGACTAGTCAACCTCCACTGAAGGAATGTTGTCATCCTTTTTTTAAGTTGTTTATCTCAGCAATGTAAAGCTATTAAATTCATGTTATCCTGTCTGTGATATTTGGAACAGAGATGGTTTATAATGTTATTTTATTTATAATGCTGATATACCAACATTTATGTGGGGAAAGGAGCTTTTTTTTAAAAGAGAGAGAGAGAGAATTTTTTAATATTTATTTTTTAGTTTTCGGCGGACACAACATCTTTGTCTGTATGTGGTGCTGAGGATCGAACCCGGTCCGCACGCATGCCAGGCGAGCGCGCTACCACTTGAGCCAAATCTCCAGCCCTGGAAAAAGGAACTTCTTAAGGGAAACATTCAACATGACTTATCTCACAGTAAACTGACATAGAACCACCTTGGACAAATATCTACTCTAGGAGAAGTACTAGGGTCACTGTGTAGAAGAAATAGTGGTTCCAGGAGAATCAGATATTATTTTTTTCCCACAGTCAGTCTCTCTCTCTCTCTCTCTCTCTCTCTCTCTTTCCTTTTCTTTTCTTTTCTTTCTTTTGCTTGTTTTTTTGAGACAAGGTCTCGTTAAATCGCCAAGTCAAACTTTCAGTCCTCCTCCTGCCTCAGGCTCACATGTAGCTGAGATTACAAGCATGCACCACCATACCTGGCTCTCCCTTAGTTTTCTGTTTTGTTTTGTTTCTTTTTTAAATTTCTTTAGTTGTATATGGACACAATACTTTTATTTATCTATTTTTGTGTGGTGCTAAGGATAGAACCCAGTGCCTTACATGTGCTAGGCAAGCACTCTACCACTAAACTACAACCCCAGCACCCTCTCCCTTATTTTTTTAAATGAGATATTTTCACATCACAAAAAATCATCCTTTTAGTGTAAAATTTAGTACTTTTAGTTTATTTGCAAAATTGTGCTACTATCACCAGTATCTAATTCCAGAACATTCTAATCACCCAAAGAAACCCTGTGGCAAATAGCAAACACTTCCCATTTTCCCCTCTCTCAAGCCTCTCTCAACCATCAATCTACTTTTTGTCTTTATGGATGGCCTGTTCAGGACATTTTATATAAATGGAATCACAATATAGAGCCTTGTGTTCCTGACTTTTTTACTTAACATGATTTCAAGGTCCATCTGTGTTGCAACATAACTCAACACATCATTCCCTGAATTGCTGCATAATATTCTACTGTATAGAATACCAAATTTTGTTTATCCACTTAACAATTGATAGATATTTGAGTTGTTTCCATTTTTTTGACCATTTCAGATAATGCTACTTTAGCATTTATGTACAAATTTGTGGCTAGACATATACTTTCAATTGGGTATACACCAGGAGTAAAATAGCTGGTTCATATAGTAACCCTATCTTTAACTCTTTGAAGAACAATTCAATTGTTTTCCATGGTGCTGTTTCATTTTACATTCCCACCATAAATGTAGAAGTTTTCCAATTTCTCCACATCTCCACCAAAATGTTATTGTCCATCTGCTTCATTATAGCCATCCTAATGGATATGAAGTAGTGTCTCACTTCAGTTTTGATTTGCGTTTCCCTGATGACTAATGATGTTGAGCTGTAAATGGTGAGAAAACCACCATTTTATTTATTTATTTATTTATTTATTTATTTTTATTTCAAGATACTTTATTTTCAAAACAGGTCACAACATTAAGCTTTTGGCCCATTCTGCCACTGTACAAGCTACAAATGCTTGCTGGGCAGCTGAGGGGGCACTCTTTAGTAGCTTGTTTGAAAAGTGAATAAAAATCCATATAAAACAAATATTCAAATAGTTTCCATAGGAACACAGATAAGTGTGACCCCATCTTCTAGTCGTCCGTATTGCTGCATCTGTGCCAACCCTACTCTTACAAAGACATTTCAAAACTAGCAGTAATTAAGTTAAATGGTCCCCCCAGATCCCTTAACTTAAGCTAAATCTGTAGTGAACAGCTACAGAGCTGCATCTACACGTTGATACTAGTGGAGGTGCACGCTGCCGGGTGACGTTTCATGCTGCTTTCCTGAGCACAAGACACGGGCAGAGTGCCAACGTCCTGTTCCTCCACTTCAGGTGGGAAGCCATGGTTCTGGATTTGCTGCATGCACTGCCATGTTGGTCCTGACATCACATAATAGATAGTTGGCCTCTGGAATCCATTGAAAGTAGAAGCAGCAGCAACAGTGTATGCACCCATGTTTTCAAAAAGCATCCAATCACCCACATGCATTTCGGGAAGGTCATAGCGCTCGACAATCTGATCAAGGCCATCACAGGTCGGTCCCCATATGCTGGATGAATAATACTTCTCATCTGGTTTAGGTCTCTTCTGCAGCAGGGGCTTTACATGTGCATGATCATAAAGGATGCAATTAAATGATCCATATACTCCGTCATTCACATAATACATAAAGGTCTGTTCACTTGCCTCATCTTCATCATCAGAGCCTGTCTGTTCCTTTAATACGAGTTTTTTGGCAATGATATTAACTGCAAGCGTGAAAGCTGAAGCAACATAATATCTTCCTGGTTCAGCTATGATTCTCACTCCAGAGTCTGATGGAAAGTATTTGTCCAGTGCTGGATTGATCACACTGGTGATCTCCTCAAACTTAAGCTTCACATCCTCAGATCCAGGGAAGCCACCACCAATACCCAGCAGACACATGCTGAAGCCAGCCTCAGCTCCCATGTCAAAGACACATCGGGCGTCAGAGATGGCCTGCACGAAGGTCTCAGGATCAGTGCAGCCACTCCCCACGTGAAAGCTGACACCAATGACATCAATATTTAATTCTTTAGCTCGTTCCAAAAGAAGTCTGCTGGTTTTGAGTGTGGCACCGAATTTAACACTGAGACGACAGACTGCTTTGGAATCATCAGTAGCAATCCACAAAACCAACTTTGCCTTTGGATGTGCTCTGGCAACCTTCATCAACTCAACTTCACTGTCAAAGTCATCATTTGGACTCCAATACTGGCAGCATATTTAATTTGAGACACCTGTTTACAAGGATTTGCATAGATAATCCTCTACGGAGGCACTCCGAGACTCTGCACCAACTGTATTTCAGTCTTGCTAGCACAGTCAAATCCTGTCCCAATGGCAGCTAAGGTCTTCACTATGGCTCTGCTATCATTGCACTTGACTGCATAAAAGGGGGTAACACGAGGAAGAGCTTTTAACCATCTTAGATGTTTCTTTAGAATGTCTCCAAGGTCTGCGACATAAAAAGCATCCTTATCGTCAGAAGAAGACACTTCATTAATTTTTTGGTCCAAAATGTCCTTGGCAGTAAAGCCTTTATCAAGGAAGTGGCAGTCAAACTCTTCATTACTAAAGTTGTTCATGGCTCCTGGATATGCCTCAGAAATGCAACAAGATGGAAACTAAGAGATGAAATTTAAAGAAATTATTTCCAGCTTCTCTCAAAGGTAATTCTCCAGGAATTCCAAACCCCGTGTCCTCGGTCCAGCATGGAAATATTCTCAGAGCGCCCGGACGCCGCGGGCCGGTCCCATGGAGATGCCGCCGCCCGAGACGCCGGCCGGAGGTGGCGCCGAGCTGCTGGCTGAGGGCGGCCGGCCGCGGCGGCTGCAGGGACTGACCGAAAACCACCATTTTAAACACAGGAAACCTCCAGCAGCTGTTCCTCCACACACTTTTTACCAAAGAAATATATTCCAATAAAAATTTTTGGTAGTGAGGCTGGGTCTGTAGCTCAGTGGCTGAGCACTTGCCTAGCATGCATGAGGCACTGGGTTCAATCCTCAGCACCACATAAAAATAAATAAAATAAAGGCATTTTGTCCATATACAACTACAAAAATAATTGAAAATTTTTTTTGGTAGTGTAGGTAATTTTATTCCGTGTCTCTGAATTCCTGATGGTACTTATCAATAGGAGTTCTAATACCTGGAACTCTTCATCCATGCTGTCTTCTAAATAGCTTGCCACTGCATTGAATTCTGCAATAGAGGCGGAAAAGGTGAGAAATACAGAGGTAACCATCACCATAGAAGAGGAGGCCTCTGCAGTACTCCCCTAGGAACTGGCACCATGATCCTTGGCCCCCAGACCAAAGCCACCCTGCTCACTGAGTAGTCTTGTGCCTGAGCACCAAGTCCCCCAAGGCAGCTTCCTGGGGCCAAGTCTGTGCTCATCCCTCTCTACATCATTCTTTTTAGGCATGGTCTTCAGTTACAGGGAGAAGAAGTATAAGTGTATGAAGGGAATAAAAAGGATCAAAAAGGGGAAGATGAAGAAGGGAGGAGAAAACAATGAAGAGGAAGAGGGAAAGGAGAGAAAGTACCCTAATATTCTGAGCAAATGATGTTACCAAAGCAATATTGTCCCCAATTCAAAGTTGATTTTTATTGCAGATTTAGGTTTGTGTTTTTTTGTTTGTTTTTGGTGGTGGTAGAGTTCAAAGTGGACACTGCAATCCCAGACTTATAAAAGTAATGTTATATTGCCATTTTTTTCTCAGGTAGCAACAAAGTATATATTATCCAGAGCAGGAATGGTGGGAGGAGAGTCAGGGGTGAGAAAAACAAATAGAACATTAATTATGAAGGATGACATAGAAGATGACAAGATAAAGAGACACAATGGAGAATTTTAGGAGGAAATGACAGCCTGTCTGGAATACAAGGGAATTGGAAATTTCCTTAAAAGGGTAAAAGTGGTCAATTTGTGGAGACTTACCCCTTCTCTGAACATTCTGAGAGTAGCCACACTTGGTAATCGCTCAAATGATGCTTAGAGAGTTCCTCAGTGACTTCATCTCTGTTACCATAAAGTCAGATTTCAATCCACTTTTCTCACTGTGATCCAAGATATTCAACCAGATATTAACGAGAGATCTCTGACCATTGGGATTTGGGGTCATTTTTACTTTTTTCTTTATTTGTAATTGATTTAGTAGTTTACATTGAACATGTATCATATTTACAATTAGGGGAAAATGCAAAAAAAAAACTAGTTATATTTTGGAGAAATATATGACTGAGATACAGTCCACATCCCTGGACTAGAACCCAGGAAGCTCATATCAAGGCCTTCCTCACCATCTCCCCTTACCAAGGGGTGGTGCTTGATGCCAGGCGGGGTTGATGAACAGACCCCATTCAGAGAGAATAATGGTTGCCAGGGGTTGTCATCTGAAAGTGGTGGCCAACTTTGTCTTGCCTCAGATTGTGCATATTCTGGGCCCATCCCAGCCCCCACAGTATTTCATTTTCTCCTATCTTTGGGGAAAGCTCTAAACACTCAAGTGGTGTGGATCTCAGTTCTAGTGTATCCAAGGAAGTCTCAGATGGAACTGCAACTCCAGCCAAGGTGAGGACGCTTACGTATTGTGTTTGAAACAAAAAAGAAAGCCACCAACATTTTAATCTCTTTATTTATTATCTCTCCAGAAGTTCTGGAGAACTGGAAGACTCCGTTAGAAAGAGGGATTGTCTCCTGGACCACTGACTCAATCCCATTCACACACTACCTTAGATCCTTAGTAAGTGTCCATGCTATGTTTTGTTCAGTGAGTCATCTAGAAGGACAGAAAAAAAAAATGACATGAAAAAAGATCAGGAATGTTGAATACATAACCAAAAAGGGTCTAGACTTCAGGTCATTGAAGGGAAGGGTACCCTTAAAGAACTTGAAATTATTCCAGAGTCCCTGAAAAGCAAACCCTAGAGAAATATAGAAAGGACAGACAAATACGGAAAGGACAGGAAACACCATGGGACAATAGGGAATATCACAATTGAAAAACAAGAGGCTGACTTAAGGTTCGGGTTTGGAGAGGACAAAATGACCCACTATTTTTTTGGAGCTAGTTATGTTCTGATTTCATCTAGGATTGTACAGAGATCAAAAAGAAGATAATTAATTAGTACAGTCTACAACTACCACGTCTACCACCTCACAGAACTCCTGGCTCATCATGAACCTAATCAAAATCTGTATCAAACCTAAGAATTAAGGATGAACAGAGGGACTAGTGGACACTCTGGAGGGAATAGAGTTTGAGGGGAAGAGAAGTAAAGGCTTTAGATGTCTCACTCTAGAACATTCCATGATGCTTAATGTAGGATACAGACAAGAGCAAAGTCTAGAGAATGTCTTCCTAACTCCAGAGAGTCAAAGGGCAAAGGAGTCAATAGTCTCTTCCATGATTCCTCTACTATAAACATCCATTAAAAATCAATTCCACGGGGCTGGGGATGTGGCTCAAGCGGTAGCGTGCTTGCCTGGCATGCGTGTGGCCCGGGTTCGATCCTCAGCACCACATACAAACAAAGATGTTGTGTCCGCCAATAATTAAAATAAATAAATAAATAAATATTAAAATTAAAAAAAAAAAATCAATTCCACACTCATTCCCTCACCACATTTTCCTTACTTTCTCAAGAAATGCAGTCTAATTCAAATATATGAACGAGAATAGTTTCCCATAATGCGCCTGAAAGCTCCTATTGGAACGAGCTTTCTGCCCTTCATCTTACCTGAAGGTGGAGATATCTAGGTGGCAAAGAATATGAAATTTAATTAAACAGTTTGTTCAGAGGGTGGGAAATGAAGGAATGGACCTGCATGCAAGAGGAGGGCAACCCTGGTTGTGGGATTAAGAGCACTAAACATGCATTTCTATACACCTCTCTTCCTCAAATGTTAGAAATATATAGTCCTCTTTTTGAAGGAGAACAATAGTTAAGGATTCTTATGAATATGTATCTAAGAAACTCAGGTTCAGAATCAATGGCTTTGGAAATTATATTTAATGATAATATCTTTCCATTATAAGTTATAATTACAAAGAGAAAAAGGTTTTCTTTGTAATTAGAGTATTTTTCATATTACCATCAAATGCAAACTTTTTTCAATAGTGTGCACACTGCAGATATCTGAGAATACATTCAAGGATTGCAGACTGAGAATAGCTCCATAAGCTCCCAATCTGGCCGTGATGAAAAATTTCCGAAGGAGACTCATCATTATTGCAACAGCAGTAGTTTTCTCAATCTTCTGTTTCATTAATGAAAACCCCTTTGATACTACAAGTTTCCTGTCTTTGGTGAGTATCAAAAATTTTAGATGGGGCCAAATCAAAAACCTTGGATTGAAAGAAAAGACATTATCTTAATGTGTGAAATTATCACAAATACTGCAGACATTTAAAGAAGGAGATAAGAATTCTTGAGGAATCAATGTTTCCGTTTTCTTTAATGAATTCAATAAGGGATAATGACCTCTGGAATAGAAAGAAATCAGAGTTGGGAAGGAATAGCATTTATTTAATGCTTCAGCAGATTTGGCCCTTTTTTGTGGATACTGATGAAATGGAAATTTTTTTTCCTTGTTTTATAAGCTTGTTTTAGAAAATATCCCTTGGTTTTCAAAGTTATCCATTTTTCTCCATTTTATCCTTCTTTAAGATCCTGAACCTCAGAGAAGTTAAATCATTTCTCAAAACCAAGAAAAATTTTAAGGGGTAGAGAAATTCACCAAAATCCAGAAAAGGCAAAGGGGAAAAGGGAGAGTGGGGAATAAATAGGCAGTGTTACACCATGGGTCATGTGTGTCTCTTAGCTCATGTTCTTGCAAAAGAAATTTCAAGCAAGAGAAATAAAGCAAAGTTTATTAGAAGCAAGAGGAAAGCACTCTCAAGGGAGACAGCTGGTCATTTCAGAGAGAGAGAGTGACATCACACTCCTATATTCCTTAGTTAGCGACGCTTCTAGAGAGTCCTGCCCAGGTACCACCTCTGAACATTTAACCAACAGTAGAATTGCATCTGATTTCTAAGTCCCTGCTGCACATGATTTTACCCATAGGTACCCAAGCTAAACCCATGAGGGAACAAAAATCTTCAATTACAATGAGATTAAAATGAGATGCTAAAGATTTAAAGGCAACTCTTGGTCATCTTGGCCCATGCTGACCAGTTCTAATTGGAACTTGTTTATGTATATATTATGGTCAGTGGTCTTTGCTTTTAATTATTCTTGTTTCCCTGAATCTTAGGATCTTTGGTCTGTGTTAAGGTCACAAATGTCCCTTTTCAAGGTAAACTCTCATTATCAGAGTGGTCTTCAGACATGAATTTCTCAGCCCTGAACCTGAGTATAACAGGTTACTTGTCAAGGAATGTAGCATATCTTATTGACTAAGCCAGAGCAGGACTGGAATGGTCTTGAGTAAATTGTTTCTTAAAAGAAAACATGTTGGAAGGCCAGCACATAGGCCCAGTCTATAGTATTATCCCCTTAATTTCATGTTCCTACTGCTCATGACTATCTGTTACCTATCAGGAAGAACTTTAGTTTGGGGACTGGGTAGTATTATGTGGCCTCCTGCATCTCACACTTAACACATGCTATGCCCTTCATGGAATTAATGACCCATATTAGACTGTAACCATAGGGATAGTTTGAAGGGGAAGAATGACCTTAGATCATTTCTTGCATATATCACAGGAAAGGTAGAGAAATCCCAACTCCCTCTACCCCAGGATCCATAAGAATCCTTAGCACAGAACTTTTCTAGAAGAACAAAACTTGACTTGAGCCTGAAAAATCAGCCCTGTGTCCTAGAGATTATTTCATTACTTAGTACAAAGGGGGAATTCATCCAGCCATTATTTCCAGAAGTGATGAATCACAGAACTGAGTCTTACTCTGTCCTCAGGAGGAAAAGAAGCTGGTAAGTTGGCAGAGAATCCGGATGCAGATCACATCTGGTGGAACAAAATACCTCAAAGCCTTCAAAGATATGCAGAAAAATTCAGAACCACTAAAAAATGTGAAATCCCACATCTTGCTTGGAGCCCTTCCCATGGAAAAAAGTGAGTGTCTGTAAGGGATGTAGATCATCCAGGCAAGAACAGAGAGGCAAGGTAGGTGGAAAGGAAGGGGAACAGACATCTAGAACTTCCCATCCCCTCTTCTGATAAAATAGGGAGATGACAGGAAAGTCCTGGACGAAACAAGGGGAAAGGAGATTGCATCAAGAGGAAGAAGTTGGGAGGTAACAATACAGTGGGCCGGTTTTGAGGGTTCCAAGATCCACTGGAAAAGGGATTCACTTTTTTTTTTTTTTTTTTTTTTTTTTTTTTTTAACTTATGGGTGTTCAAGATCCATGAAAAATACTAGGGCAAGAACTGAAGCTACTGTCCACAGAAGGAATTTCTTCCAGGGAAACCTCGACTGGGCTCTGAGGCCTTTTCTCTGCTTTGTTCAGCTAAACCAGATCATCCAGGAAAATCTGTCTTCCTTAAAGTTACACCTACAAAATTCCATCAAAGCAAAACACCTAGCTTAGTGTTTGATTAACTAGAGACTTTAGCTTAGTCAGGTTGACACATAAACAGAAAGCAGAAAGAGAATTTTAAATATTTTAAAATGAGCAAGTTCATTTCCAGTTCTGTAAACATTTAAAAGGGATTAACAGTAAATATAATTTGTGAAGGATCATTACACCTTATCTTACCTGTACATCATTACTATCTGTAATTATTTGAAACATATCTCACAAACCTTGATGATTGTAAAAACACAAAGTTTCACATTTCAGATGAATAAGGACAGAAACTGTCACAATTAAACAATTTAACCAGAGTCCTTAACTCTTTTTTACTAAGTAAAAGGAAAACAAAGAGGTAAAATCTCTTATGCATGATAGAAAATGGAGTGGAAAAAATATTTAATGTCAATTAATATACCTCTGATTATGAATTACCTGAAGATCTTAGTTTTGATCAGAAGGTTGTAAATTTAACTTTCAAAACAGTACAGATTAAAACATTTTATAGCCACTATCTGAATTTTAAAAATATTTTTATGTCCAAAAGATTCAATTCATAGTTTCCTTTAAATTAAAAATGATTGCCTTTTCAAAAGGTGATTCTTATTTTCCATTTATTATACAAAGGAACTTATATTAGTCTGTTTCCACAAACTTAATATGGATATCACCTTATAACCTAGCTTGCTGAGGATTGCATCAAAAATAGGTATTGAATTTCATCAGATGATTTTGGGGTCATCAATTGATTAATCAATTTAGGCAATTGACTAATTTTTCTCCGTAAATCTATTACTAACCCATTGTACAGCCATCCTTGCATTACCAGTATAAGTGCTACCTGATCATTATGTGTTCTTTTAATGTCCCCCTTAATACAATATATTTAATATCTTATTTGAAAGTTTTACTTTATGTTGGGCTATAGTTCTATGTGCATTTCTCTGTGTTTTTACTTTCTTTCAACAAATATATAAGTACCTACTATATACCAGGCACAATACTAGAGAATTTATATCCAAGAATATGGTAGAATCAATGCAAAAACTTTCCATATTTTTTCAGGTCATTTAACAAACTACTTATTTCTCAAGTATCTCATTTTTACTATGAAAACATCTGGACCTAAATTATGCAATTTCTTTTTTCTCTCCCTGCCCCTGCTGCATTTGTTAGTTAACTTATGGTTGTTCTATCATTGAGTTATTCCCCCAGAACCACCTTTTGAATTTTTATTTTGAGATAGGGTCTTGATAAATTTCCCAGGCTGGCCTCAAAATAATAACGCTCCTGCCTCAGTTTCCCAAGTTGCTGGGATTATAAGCATGTGCCACCATGCCTGGTTTCACTTTCTTTTAAAGTTCTTTAGTCACTCTTAAATTTTATCCAGGTTTTCTACACTATTCTTGATAATTTGATGACTTATATTTTCCTAGAACATCATCCATTGTTGCTATATTTTCAAATGAAATAGATAAGTAATTGGTAGTCTTATCATTTTTGAATATTTTATGCAATATGTAAGATACACCAAAAGAATACCCAGTTTAAAAATAAAATTATACGATTAAAGTTCTTCTCTGTATTCCTCACCTATCAATACAACTTATTTTTTATTTTGTTGTTGTTGAGAGTACTGGGGATTAAACCCAAGGCCTGCACACCTACAAGGCAAGTGCTTTACCACCAAGTATAGCACCAGTCCCTGGTTTTCCCCACCCCTAGAGGTAGTACTGTGCTGAATTTGGTATTTATTATTCCCTTATATTTCTCTATAATCTTACTATATATGTCATTATCCTCAATTAATATTATTTTGCCTATTTTTACTTCACAAAAATAGCAAGGGGGTCTGGGGATGTAGTTCAGGGGTAAAGTGCTTGCTTAGCATGTGCAAGGCCTCAGTTTTAATCCCCTGCAACATTAAAAAAAAAAAAAAAAAAAAGTGTTATCCTCCAGGCCCAATGGCACAAGCCTTAAATCCCAGTGGCTTGAAAGGCTGAGACAGGATCACGAGTTCAAAGCCAGCCTCAGCAAAAGCATGGCACTAAGCAACTCAGTGAGACCTGTCTCTAAATAAAGTATAAAATAGGGCTGGGGATGTGGCTCTGTGGTTGAGACCCTGAGTTTAATCCCTAGTACCTAAAACAAAACTGTATGTGTTTTTTCCAGAACTTTCTTTTTTCATTTAGTATTATTTTGTGATATTCCTTTCTCTTCTTTTTCACTTACAATCCTATTAATAGAATATATAATAGGATTTGCAGTACCCTGTTATATAACATTTCTTTCACTTAATATCCTATTTGTATTATACTATATATATATAATCAAGACATTGCAATTGTTCATTCACCCTTGAGTCACTGCAATGTTTTGACCCATTCTTCTGCTGATGAACACTAAGGTTACTTCTAGGTTTTTACTACTAAGAATGTTGCTACGAATATTCTTGCACACAAATCCTTATAAACACATGTGAGAAATTCTCTAGGGTACATTCTTAGGAGTGAAATTGCTAGAACACAAGATAGGCATATCTTTGTTAGATTTTTTTGCCAAATTGTTCCCTAAAATAGGTTACCAAAAGAAAACAAAGTACACCCACCATAGTTATCACTGGTTCACTCTCTACTGCCAATTATGCTTTAAATAAACTGACATACTAAAGATTTTTTTTAGCTGCTCAGGAGCCTGAGGCAAGTGGTCACTCAAGCTCAGGAGTTCAAGGCCAGTCTAGGAAACACAGAAAGACCTGGACTGAAAAATAATTTTTTTCAATGACTTATCAGTTTATATTCCCACCATTAAGATACAAATCCATGTTGTTCTGTATCCTTGCCATCTGTTACCATTGTCAGATTTTTCAATTTCTGAAATTCTTTGGTTTTATTTTGTTCTTCCCTGATTACCAAGGCAGTTGAGCAATTGTCTATTGATGTTTTATCTTTTGTGACATGACAATTCATCAATTTTGTCCATTTTTCTAATTTTTTTTTTAGTACTTTGTTATGGTTTGGCTATAAGATGTCCCCCAAAAGCACCTGTGTTAAATGCAGAAATGTTCTGAGTTGAAATAATTGGATTGTGATAACTATGAACTAATCATTCCCTCCCAGTTCAAATGGATGGGGTGGTAACTGTAGGCAGGTAGGACTTGGCTGCAGGAGGTGGGTCACTAGGGGGAGTGCCTTAAACAGGTTCATGTTCCCTGGAGCCCCTTCCTCCCCTACCTGGTCCCTCTGCTTTCTGTCTACAATGAAGGAAGAAGCTTTCCTCCACCATATGCCCTCTGCCTCACCTTGGGCCTAGAGCAATGAACTCAGCGATCTGGATTAAACCTTCGAAACCATGAGTCTGAAATAAACTTTTCCTCCTCTAAGTTGTTCTGGTTTGGACATTTGGGACACAAAAACCTAACACATACTTATTTTTTAAATTCTTCATTTCACCAGTTACAATGTACTTTCATTCTTAATACTATTTGTATTTTCTTTCTAAGTTTAGTTAATCTTTTTTTCTAACAACCCAACTTTTATTACTCTTCTTCAGCCTTTAATCTATTGTATTAATTACATTCTGCTTTGACCTTCTTACTTCCACACTGTGCCTCCCTTAGTTTTATTTTTGCCCTAGTTCCTTTGTTTCTAATTTCATTTATTCTTTGTGTTGCATTGTAGCAAATACATTGAAAGCTATTATGTCTCCTCTAAGTCCCACTTTAAACCATTTCCCACAGGTTTTGGTCTCTGGTGTTTTATACCATTTACTTCTAAGTAACTGGTAGTTTCCATTTGGATTTCTTCATCAATCCTAGAGATTTAAAACAGTGGTTTTCCATTTCCAAATGGAAGTTTTTGGTTAGACTTCCATGATTACTTTCAGTTTTACTGCATTGTAGTCAAAGAATATAACCCATATAATTGCTATCTTCAGAACAATTATAAATAAAATTGGCTTCATTGTCTAATATACGGTCAATATCTTTGAAGTATATCTGAAAGTATATATATGTATCCTCTGATAAGCAGTACACCACATACACATAAACCATGAATTTCTTTAATTATGTTATTCAAAACTCCTGATCTTCATTTTTGTTTAGTCTGTTGATTTCTTTGTTTTTTCTTTCTTTCTTTCTTTTCTTTTCTTTTCTTTTCTTTTTTTTTTTTTTTTTTTTTGGCACTAGGGATTGAACCCAGGTGCACTCAACCACTGAGCCCACATCCCCAGCCCTTTTTTAAATTTTATTTAGAGACAAGGTCTCACCATGTGACTTGGGGTCTCACTAGATTGCTGAGGCTGGCTTTGAACTTGCAATCCTCCTGCATCAGCCTCCCAAGCCGTTGTGATTACAGGCATGTGCCACCACACCAGGCTATTCTCTTGATTTCTGACACAGGTAAAATGTTTCTAAGTGTAATTATGGATCTATTATTACTGCTTACATTTCTAAAGATTTATTTCATGCATAACTTTGAAATAGGTAAGTTCTATTTGTCAAGATTTGTACAATACATCTTTTTTTGTTACTATCTTCTCAATATTTCCATGTCCTGAGTGTATGTATTTTGTCATACAATGTAGAGAGCTAGATTTCATTTAACATTTTTCCAGATGTCTCTCTTCCCTATGGGTCTTGGGCCAATTTAGAAACACATGGGAGTTGGATAAGGAGTTTAGTAAAATAATCCCCCACCCCTTCATTTCACATAAATCTGGATTAGAAAGAGCATTTTGGGTCCAAGAACATAATCAGCTTTCCAGTACATCACACTACCACCTGTTCCAATGCCCTTAAGTCCCAAATCTGAAGAAACTCAAAGCCTGAAAAAAAAAAAGGTCTTTAAAGTAGGCACTTAAACATTCAAATAGCAGAGTTGCACCTGCCTCTTGCTCTACTGCATGGAAATTTTTGACCAAAGAAGATGAGAATGAAGCTGCATATGCATGTTGCTATCATAACCCAGTCCTAAAATAAAACCATGGGTCAAAACATTTCATATTTGCCATCTCATTTAATAAATCCATATTGACATGGAAGGGAAGTGGGAGTACTTCAAGACTATTTTAAGAAAAGCATGTTCCAGTTTAAATAGGTTTCTACAAGAAACACAGGCTAGTTTTCATCCCCACAATCTCCTCTATACCTTCTTTCCTGACCCTATTTCCTGGACTTCTGACACCTTTCCACTGTGCTCTCTAGGATTCATGGTCAGCCATCAGCAAAGTTCCCTTTCTTCTTATAGATGGAATGTCCATGGTCCTGTCTAGTTGTAGCCTCTCCACTTTCACTAGATTCCACCTCCTCTTAATTACTCATGCACATCACTTCAATGAGTTGCTCTTTTCTGGGCCATTTTTTTTTTTTTTTTTTTTTTTTTGGTACTGGGGATTGAACCCAGGGGCACTCAGCCACTGAACCACATCCCCAGCCTTACCCCCGCAACCACCACTTTTTAAAAAAAATTTTGATACATGGTCTCTGAGTTGTTTAGGGCCTTGCCAAGTTGCTGAGGCTGGCTTTGAACTTGCAGTTCTTCTGCTTCAGCTTTCCAAACTGTTAGGATTACAGACATGCACCACTGCACCTGACTCCTAAGCCATCAACTTTTTTGTCTCCTATATCATATAAACATGCTACGATTTTTCTAATCTTTTTTTTTCTTTTGTACTGGGGATTGAACCCAGAGGCACACAACCACTGAGCTACATCCCCAGCCCTTTTAAATATTGTATTTAGAGACAGGGTCTCACTAAGTTGCTTAAAGCCTTGCTAAATTGTTGAGGCTAGATTTGAACTTGCAATCCTCCTGCCTCAGCTTCCCAAATTGCTGGGATTATAGGCATGCACCACCATACCTGGCAATTTTTCTAATCTTGATGAAAGAGAGAAAACCTCTTTTAATACCACACATTTTTTTCACCCTCATCACCTTACTAAAATTACTCTTGTTCAGGTAAGTAACCAATGGCTTCCACATTGTTGTACCCACTGGTCACCTTCTAATCTCCATCTTACTTGATCTATTAGAGCATTTGGCTTTTGAACAAATGAATCACGGAGTCAATAAACCACCAAGGGGCTGGTGGTGGCAAATCTGTTCTCAAGCTAAACTTTTAAGGGATTTTTGTCTGAATAAATAAAGTGGAAGTTCTTCTAGGAGAAAGTCCATGATGTGAGTCCTGGGGCTAGAAAGAACAGAACTGAAGCCAAGAACTCCAGGTAACAGAGAGGAGCAGGAGACAACAGGTGACTATAGTCTTTTCCTCTAGAATGAAGCTCCTAGAAGATTTTTAATATGTCATCTTTATCCATTCCCTCCCACGTGATTTGAGAAAGGTAATGATTTAAAAAATATTTTTAAAAAAGTTCTCCTTTGATCAGAGAGTAATTCCTAATATGGTTCTTATTCAGTCCTGGGGAAGAGAAAACTTAAACAACCATACATACATATGAAGATGGCCTATAGGAAGATCTATGAGTGTATCATAACCTCATCCCTAGCAACTACTTTCCACATTTCTCTAAGTTGATAAAGGTCCTCTTTTCTCCCAATCCTAGAACTGCTGATCATAGGAATTTCCTCAGTGCAGCGTCCCCAAGGGAGCTACCTCTTGGACACCCTGCATTCTCTCTTCTTTGCTTCTTCCTTGTATGAGCAGAAATACTTCATTGTTGTGGTACACCTGGGAGATCCTGACTCCAAATGGCTTGATAAAATGACCTCCAGCATCTCCATCCTCTTTAAACAACATATCCAGGCCAGGCAGCTAGTAGTGATCAATACTCCTCGTGAAAGCTATAATCCTTTGAAGAACCTTAAGAAAACCTTTAATGACACCTCTGCCTATGTAGCTTTTCGCTCCAAGCAGAACATGGATTACGCCTTCCTCATGAACTTTGCTACCAACCACTCTGACTACTTCCTGATGCTTGAAGATGATGTAAAATGTGCCCCAGAATTTGTCACCCAGATTGTCACCACGCTCTCTGCCTGGGAAAGGAAATTTTGGGTGATTCTGGAGTTCTCTCAGCTGGGCTTCATTGGAAAACTCTTTCACACGAAAGACCTCCCTTATTTTGTTCGTTTCCTTCTCCTCTTTTACCAAGAAAGGTCCTGTGATTACCTTTTGTCCCATTTTCGTGAACTTCGCATGCAGCAGAAACCAATCCGATTTTCCCCCTCCCTTTTTCAGCATGTGGGCAGTTACTCATCCTTTGATGGCAAATTCAATATCCTCAAAGATAAAGAATTTGAGGACGATGACATTGGCCTTCCCAGTAACCCTGCTGCCACCATTTATACCAACCTTAATGTCATCAATAACTCTCTCCTCATGAATGCCTACAGCTTTGATAAAAATTTCTTTTATAGCAAAGAGGTTAAGGCTGGCAGCCATGTGACTGTGATTTTGGACAGGCCTGCTACAGTGTACCGAGTTCAAGTGCTGACTGGCTCTAAAGTAAAGAGGAAGAATCAGCTAAAAGAAGGGCAAGTAGAACTGGGCTATGACTCTACCAATCTGATCCATGACTGCGATGACTATATTCTTCTGGGGATGCTAGAAAATGGCATCTTGAATAAGCAAGTATTATCCGAAGATTCTGGGAAGAAGGTAAAATGTGTGAGATTGCTTGTAACAGCCACTTTACCCTGTGGATTAATAGTCAGAAACATCAATCTCTGGGTTAAAGAAAATTTAAATAATATACAAAAAGCCATTGGGGTTTCTGGGAGTGAGCAGGTTGGAAGTAGAGTCTACAGAGGTAACAAAACATTAAAGTCTTAAAATTGGCAAGGGACATGTCTTTCTGGGTCCTTTCAGGAATCTTTTATTTAGTTGTAGATTGATACAATGACCTTATTTTATCTATCTATTTTTATGTGATGCTGAGGATTGAACCCAGTGCCTAGCACGTGCTAAGCGAGCACTCTACCACTGAACCACAACCCCACCCAAGGAATCTTAAAACAGAAGACAAAGCCTGTTGAAAGCCAGAGTGAAGGTATCATCCTCTTGACCCCAGAGAGTCATGGGTAGAAAGAGGGGGCTTGTGAAGACCTTCTCTGGTTTCCTATCCCAAAGAGTCTACCATTCTTTCCTGAATCAAGAACACAAGTCTTGGGCTGGGGATGTGGCTCAAGCGGTAGTGCGCTCGCCTGGCATGCGTGCGGCCCGGGTTCGATCCTCAGCACCACATACAAACAAAGATGTTGTGTCCGCCGATAACTAAAAAATAAATATTAAAATTCTCTCTCTCTCTCTCCCTCTCTCATTCTCTCTTTAAAAAAAAAAGAAAAGAAAAAAGAACACAAGTCTTCTAAAACCCATGAGAAGAGCTGGGGTTGTGGCTCAGCAGCAGAGCACTGGCATGTGCGAGGCACTGGGTTCAATCCTTAGCACCACATAAAAATAAGAGTATTGTGTCCTACAACTAAGACATAAGTAAATAAAATAATAAAACTTATAAGAATATGCAAGTAAGGGGCATGTGTGCAGTCCAGGTTTGATCCTCAGCACCACATACAAACAAAGAAGTTGTGTCCGGCAAAAACTAAAATTATAAATATTAAAATATTCTCTCTCTCTCTCTCTCTCTCTCTCTCTCAAAAAAAAAAAAAAAAAAAAAGAATATGCAAGTAGGATCAACTGATGCGCATATCACCAGACTCTTGACAGCAAATGAGAAAAGACAAAGGGTCCTTCCACCAGCCAAGAAGTTGACTCACAAAAGGGTGAACTTCCTTTGTGACAGGGAAGGGTAAATTTGCCAGGAACATGACTATTTTCCCTGGGCCTTATATTTCCACTGTAAAGTACTCGTTCATTCAACAGATACCTATGGAGTGCCTTCAATGGTTAGTTAGAATCCTGTTCTACGTGGTCACCCAAACTGCCAGAGGATGCCTTTAAAATAGCATTTCAATTATTAAATATAATTTAACATGATTTTTTGTAGCTCCTGTCTCCCTCAGAGCCTTATTAATGGGACTCTGGGTAACTTGAATATTTCTGACAGGAAAAAGTGTAGATGTCTTACTAAATTCAGATGTTTTACTAATGCCTTCACCTTAGTTTGAAATATTCCCAGAAAGATCTGAGCTCTGAGCTCAACAAGGATGCAGTGTTTAAGCAGTGGTTTTTCCCTAGTTTGAAAACTATAATCCATGAAAAAAGGAAAAGGAAAGGAGCATTTTAGGAGACTTACTTGAGAAAAACTCAAATCAAAAGCCAGAGTATCTACATGAGTTATAACCAGAGTGGTTAGAAAGAGATGGAGAATTTAGAAAAAGGAGGATGGAATGGAAATAAGAATAGGAGATAGAACTTCTTGGGGCATCAGATACAGGGGAATGGGGCAAGTGCATATGGCAGTCATGAAGGTGCCATGATTGATTGACAGACCCAGGTCTGTTGAAGGCCACAGCTGAGTCAGGATGATGCATGGCATTTTTGCCAGAAGTAGTAGTTGAGAGGTGATGCCAGCGAGCCATTAAGATGATGACTTTTGAGTTCTCACGGAGTTCCTGTTGAGTTCCGGTTGAGGTCTCAAGGGGATTCCTGAAGAGTTGGCATTGGTTGGGGAAGTGCCGGAGGAGGGATTTCCGGTTGGTGGTTCCTGGAGGAGCCACGTGGGTGGCATTCTGGAGAGTTCCCGGGGAGCGTGTGTGGAGTGTGCTGGTGGAGTTCAGAAATAAAGTTTGTTCCTGCTTCAGTGGCTCGTGATTTGTGCCCAGCCAGACTGTGGCATAGGTCTTCCCTCTGGATCTACCTCAGTGTTGGGTGTCAAGGCCATGCTTCCCATAGACTATGCCTGACCACTGCAGGCTACTAAGCCAGACCCATTTGGCAAGATGGGGAAGCCCTCTAACTTGAAGACTCTGAATCAATCTGGGGTATCTTGAAACCACACTAAAGTGGTGGACTCTTCCTAGTCACCCTCCATTCTCTGTCTCTTTCAACAGTTGTCACACCTTCATCAACCAAAGCCTCTCCCTGCCGCCTTCTCCCTCTACTAATAAATCTCTAATATGTCTAATTCTGGTTTTGTGTCAGCTTCTTGGGAGGTGTGAAGTAATACAAGTTCAACCAAGAGCAGTCTAAGAAAGCAAACAGTAAGATGAGGATTTGGGACTGGCTTACTCGCAACCCTCGGAGATTAGATTATGGTTAAAATGAAGTCATAGAGGTTAAAGTGTGCATATCATCACTATGGTCAAAATAGATAGGCAGCCAATAAAGCCCCACCTAATTTCTACAAACAAAAACCAACCAACCAAACAAAAACAGTAAGCTAAGGCTGAGGGCAGTCAACCTAATAAAGAGTCACAATCCAGGATGGGGATGTAGGTTGAAGGTAAAGTGCTTACTACCATGGGCCAGGCCTGGGTTTAGTCCCCTGCATATCTCTCTCTCTCTCTCTCTCTCTCTCTCTCTCTCTCTCACACACACACATACCACACACACACACACACACACACACACACACACGGGACTATCCATCCCATTGATGGAAAAGGGGGGCCAGGTCCCTACAAGGAAATATTTTATAACACTGAAACACATACACTGTAATGAATTCCCAATCTTTTCTCCAAAAGAGACCAACAGCTGGGGAAAGACCAACAGCTGGAGAAAGGGAAATGCCAGTTTTCATGACTACTGGACCAGGTCTGGGTAAATTCTGATATCCAAAGATTTAAAGCATGATTAGAGCCTCCTGTTACAGTGGGAGCTTAAGGGGGCCAGGTTATAAATGGAGTCTTTGCTAAAGTCATGCTTACCATGGGACCACTGTGTCCCCAGACCCATACAGCGAGCATTTTCACAGACTAGAATCAACACACTTGACAGTTGAAGTCACCCTACATTGGATCCTTGGCTTATGGGATAGCAGCTATCATAATGGGGAAGATCAAGCCTCTGAAGTGCCCCCAGCCCAAGCAAAGATAGTAAGGAAAAATATTATATCCCAGGTTGGAGGAGTATATAAATGCCATTACAGATCTAAAGGATACAGGGGTGGAAGTTCTTCTCAAGTACCAGTTTAATTCATTAGTCTGGATCCTGCAGAAACCAGATGGATCCTGAAAAATAATCATAGATTATCTCAAATTCATCCACCTAGAAACCAAATCACAGCTGCTATGCCAGACGGGGTATCATTGCTAAAACAATTAATAAGCCCTTGGGCATATGCTGTGCAGCCACTGATTTAGCAAATTCATTCTTCTCGATTCTGATTATGAAAGATCAGAAACAGTTCACATTCGTGTGAGACAATATTCATTTTCATCTTGGCCTCAGAGCTGTATTAACTTTCCTACCCTCTCCCGTAATGCAGTCCAAAGAGAGATAAACCTGAGACATCCTACAGAACATCTTACCAATCCATTACATTAATGACATCATGCTGATTAGGCAGGACAAGTAAGAAGTGTCTTAGGTGCTGGAGGTCTCAGTAACAGAGTGAGAGATAAGCCCTTTAAAGATTTAGTGAAGTGAGCTTGAGTGATGTCTTGGGGGCCAGGGGGTTGGCAGGATGGTCTTTCTAATGTAGATAACAAATTGCTACATTTTGTCTCTTCTACCTCAAAAAGAGGAAGCAAAGTTCCTTCTAGGCTTTCTTGCTGGAGGCATCATTTGTCATACCTAGAAATACTGCTCCAACTCATTTACTGGGTGACACTGCAAAGTGCCGGTGTAGAGTAGTTCCTAGAGCAAGAAAAGGCTTCATAACAGGTCCAGACAGTGAGGCAATAAGCCTTGCCACTTGGGCCAGAGTCCAACAGACTCTTAGGTGTCAGAGGTTATAGTAAAAGAGAAAGATGATAGGTGGAGTTTATGGGGAGCTCCAGCGGAAGAAGCACAATACATCCTCCTGGGATTCTGGAGCAAGGCCATGATCTGCAGCAGAGAATTATAGGCTTTTGGAGAAACAGCTCCTAGTATGTAATGAGAAACCAGCCTCTACCTCAGAGCAAAGCCTGTCCAAGGAAGGGGGTGTGGCCCTTGTCCTTGGAAAAGCCCACAGAGCACTCCTAGGCACATATCCACCCTGCTGAGTTGTTTATCTATAAATAACAGGAGAGCTCTTCGGAGCCAGGTGTCCTTGACTCATTCAGGCTAGGTGAGGACCCATAGCAACCCCCTAGCAGCCACCAATCAGCATGAGACAGGGAAAATACCTGGGATGCCAGATGACCCTCCCAGTAGTTTATGGTGGTTGATAACATGTTGGGAAACCATGTAATTCAGCACGTACTCCCTTCGTGGCTTAAACCAATCAGTTCAAACTAATCCCCCTCTTGTACTAACCAATCACCCTTACCCAACTTGTTCCCGCCAGTGTTAATCAATGTTAAGAGTTGTTGTTTGATTTTTCCGCGGTGTGTGATGATTTGCTAAGAGACGCTATGATGTATGTGAAGTCCCTGCCTTCCCCAAAGAGTGTATAAAACTGCTGCAAACCCTGGGCTTGGGGCCCCTCAGCGTCACCAGGTGCTTTGTACGTGTGGAGAACCAAGCTAGCTCGCAATAAACACCTCTTTGCTGCTTACATCGATCTTGGTCTCTGGTGGTCTTTTGGGGGTCCTGAATTGGAGCATATTAGTAATTGAGCTCTGTTAGATACAAAATGCTTCTGCATAGAGCACCCAATAACTATGAGTTCAAAACATCCCTTTATGAGCTGAATTCTTTCATAAAGTCGAAAGTCATAGTCAGTCAGGCCTAGCAACAACCCATCAAATGATGAAAACATACATCTGGGATCAAGCCTGAGCAGGTCAGGGCATGACAAGTTCATGAGCAGGTAGTTCAAACTCCCATGTCACCCAAAACAGTTGCACCAGACCCTCCCCCAGCTCACTCTTTTAGCCATATGGAGGGTCCCCTATGACCCTCCATATGGCTAAAAGTGTGAGCTGGAGGAGGGTCTGGTGCAGGAGGAAACAGAAAAGACACAAACTTGGTGCACATATAGATCTGTTCCATATGTGGTTATGATCTGAAAATGGATAGTGGCTGACACATTCAGGAGTGACCTTGAAAGAGTAGAGAAGAAAGATCTTCCCACCGAGCAGCACTCACAATTCCTGGGCAGTAGCCAAGGGTGTGGCTGTTTGTTCAGGGACCTGGAAGTAAAAGGACTAGAAGACTGGAGATAAGAAGGACTTGGAGAAGAGAATGTGGAAGAACACACGGGCTTGGGCACAAAATGAAGATTTTTGTGTCATATGTTAATACCAGAAAGCTTCTCCATAGAGAAAGCTCTGAACAACCAAATGGAAAAATGACTCAACCAATTTACAATATTCAAACTGGATATGGCACAGTGGGCACAGGAATAGACTGGCGTGGTGAAAGACGTAGAGGGGTGTGGGGTCAGTGACGTGGACTCTCAAAAAGACTGACCTAGCTTCGGCAACAGAGACCAACACAAGTAATCCATATGGCCCCATTCCTTGAGAAGACTAACTAGACATGAAAACCTTCCAATCGGTTCATCTTCACAGAAACAGATGTCTATTTGTCCTTTCATGCCCACAGTCTCAGGTAGTGCCACTATGAAGGAGTTCATAAAAGGCCTGATCATTAGGTATGAAATCACATACAATATGGCCGGAGACCCACTTCACAGCTAAGGAGGTACAGAAGTGGGGCCCGTAAGATCCACTGGTCATATTATATCACTGCTGAGAACAAAAGACCTGACAAGAACAATTCAAGGAGAAAAGTTTATTTGGGGGCTCGTGGTTTCAGAGGTCTCAGTTCATAGATGGCTGACGCCATTGCTCTATTGCTCTGGATCCAAAGTCTGGGAGAACATCATGGTGGAAAGTGTATGAAAGAGAAAAGCAGTGGGGAGCAGGGAGTCCAGGAAGGAGAGAGAGAGAGAGAGAGAGAGCTCTTCAACATGGTAAAATATAAATCTCTAAGGTACATTCCCAACGACCCACCTCCTCCAGCCACCTTACCTGCTTTCAGTTACTACTCAGTTAATTCCTATCAGGGGATTAATTCACTGATTGTGTTAAGGCCCTCATAACCCAACCATTTCACCTCTAAACCTCCTTGCATTGTCTCACACATGAGCTTTAGCTGGGACCCCTTATATCTAAACCATAACAACACATCATCCAGAAGCAGCTGATCTCACCGGGCACTGGAGTCACTTTCTAAAGACACATCTGAATTGCCGTCTCAGAGATGGGATTTAATTCCCTATTCCTCCTCCCTTTGTGCAGAACGTGGTCTGTAGAACCACACAAATGTTGAGGCCCTGGGCTTTAGGTGTTCAACTCATAGATGGAATACATTTCTAACATAAAGCTATAGCACTCCAGAAAATCCATTTAAAACAACAAAGAAATAGGTCCTAGTTATTTAAAAAGAGGGTTTGTAGCATGGCAAGATCCAGTCAGCTGACTTGGATAATAGTCATGGATCCCCACCAGGCATTACATGCAGCTGAAAAGTGGGGATAGATTCAGAAAAACTCCAACAACTTTTGATCTTCCAGGTCAGGAGATTGTGCCAATGGAACAGGCAAGTCCTGACCATATCATCAATAGACTTGGGGAAACTTTGGCCCCATAGGCTATATAGTCAACTTGTATTGTATGCCTTGCTAGAATGTAGACTAAGGTCTATAGATCTGCCCAGCTAATCTGAACCAAATTCTCTGAGAAGAAAACTGAGACTGCCTGTAGAGAGCCCAGTAGCCATTTGAAATCTATGTGATGAGGCCAAAATCAAGGCAAGGATTAATGAGCCTCTCAGAACTTCTCCCAACCTCCAATATAGAAGAAAGGTTGGTGACAAATTCTGGGGCTCTAACCCTGTCTTCAATAACTACTTCCTGGTTGGTTTTCTTCTACTCTATTACTCTTACACATCTGGTATGTGACTGGGATACAGAGGCACACAAACCCAAGGACAGGTGTTTACTAATGGATTATGGATGAACATCAATCTTGCATTACTTCCAACAATCTTCATACTCTAAACCAATCAGACTCATATCCTACTATCTCCTGCTCCACCCCAAATTGAAATTATTTAATATGCTTTATTCCTCAGTGTTGCCTTTAAAAATTCCTAATAAAAATCTTAATTAAAATTCTAAATTCCAATTCAAATCGAAATGTCATCTCCTCTCTGAAACCTTCCCTGATTACCCAGAGATGGTTAATAACACCTTTTGATATTTTCATAACATTTCATGCCAAAATTTGTTATAGCACTTCTTTCAATCAAGAAATGTATTAAGTGCCTTCCATTTACTAAGAATTGAGCAGTCTGGGGATGTGGCTCAAGCGGTAGCACACTCACCTGGCATGCGCGGGTTGACGACAAAACATGGGAGATTTGGAGACGTGATGACCTTGATTTTGGTGGTGATTACATGATTATATGTGTTTGTCAAAACTGCAGATTAAAACAAGTGACTTTACTATAAATAAGCTATATTTTAATTTATAAAAGAAAAAATAAGATATTAGTACATGCCCACTAGAATGCTTAAAACTAAAAGGATTGAAAATACCAAGTGTTGCCAAAGTGTTGCTGAATGAACTGAATTCTCATATGTTGCTAGTGGGAATGCAAAATGGCATAACCACTCTGATAAATAGTTTGGTAATTTCTTTTTTTTTTTAATACTTTTTTTTCAGTTTTAGGTAGACACAATATCTTTATTTTATTTTTACATGGTGCCTAGAATCGAACCCAGTGCCTCATGCAAGTTGGGCAAGTGAACTACCACTTGAGCCCCTTCATAATTTTTTTTAAGAGAGAGAAAGAGAGAGAGAATTTTTTAATATTTATTTTTTAGTTTTCGGCGGACACAACATCTTTGTATGTGGTGCTGAGGATCAAACCCAGGCTGCACGCATGCCAGGCAAGCGCGCTACGGCTTGAGCCACACCCCCAGCCCCCTTGATAATTTCTTATAGAGTTAAATCTATATCTACCACTCAAGTCGGCCATTCTACTCTTGGATGTTTCTCCAAGATATCAAGGGAGAAGGGAAGAATAGAAGAAGTTCATTGGATTAGACAAAGCGGAATGAGGGGAAGGGAGTGGGGATAGGAATAGGAAAGATAGTAGAATGCAGACATAACTTTCCTATGTTCATATATGAATATATGACCAGTGTAATTCCACACCATATACAACCATAAGAATGGGATCCTAATTAGAATAAGTTATGTTCCATGTATATATAATATATCAAAATACATTCTATTGTCAAGTATATATAAAAAGAATAACATTTTTTTAAAAAGAAAGCATATGTCCAAAGATTTGGATATAAATTTTCATAGTAGTTTATTCATTATAGACTGAAACAACCCAAATGTTCATCCAAAGCCTTGAATAGGGCTGAGGATATGGCTCAGTGGTATAGTGCTTGCTAGCACATGCAAGGTCCTGGGTTCAATCTTCAGCACCACATAAAAATAAATAAATAAATAAAGGTATTGTGCCCCAACTACAACTAAAAAATAAATATTAAAAAAAGCCTTGAGTAAATAAAGTGTGATATATCCACACAATGGAATATTACTCTGTAATAAAAGTGAAACAAACGACTGATCCAAGCAATGACATGGATGAATCTTGAAAGCATTTTGCTAAGGGTTAGATATGAAAGACTATATATTGTATGATTATATTTATATTAAATTCTAGAAAGAATAAACTATAGTGATAGAAAGCATAACAGTGGTTTCCTGGAAAGAGAGGTGATTCACTTTAAAGAACCATAAAATAATTTTTTAGGATGATAAAACTGTTTTGTATTGCCATGGTGGCACATGCCCATAATCCCAGTGACTCAGGAAGCTGAGGCAGGAGGATCTCAAATTTGAGGCCAGCCTCAGCATCTTAGCAAGACCCAGTTTCAAATTAAAAAAATAAAAGGGACTGAAGATGTAGCTCAGTGGTTAAGTGCCCTGGGTCAATCCTCAGTGCTTAAAAAGAAAAAAGAACCATTCTATATCTGGACTAGGGTGGTAACATAACTATCTACATTTGTCAAAATTCAATGAACTGTACACTTACAATGGTTTATAAATTATATTTCAGTAAAGTAGAATTAAAATTTTAAAAACTAACAATTAATTATTCAAATTATACTGACATCATTTAAGTGCACTGGTAGAAAATAATCCCCAAGAAATAGGGATATATAGAAACTGGATTTATCAAAGACATGATGTGGCAGATGAGTGAGGAAAAATGTTCATTTTAATAAACACCACAAGAAGGCATGGTCATCCCCATGGGGAAAATAATAGGATTGAAACACCTTCTACACAAAAGTTTATCCTACATAATTATAAGAAGAATACACAAAAAACATCATTACACACTCAGAAGCAGGAGAGGAGAGAAATAAATGTTATGTGTAGTGATAAGGATAGTTAAATAGATTGGTGAAAGTAAAAATAGTAAAAAATAACCATAAACATTCACAGTTAATAGTGACAAAATGCCAAGATTCTAAGGGTCAGAGAAAGTCTTTTCCATAAATGTTGCTAAAACAACTGATGTTGATACCAAAAATGATCCTCATTCCATAAACAAGTATTAATTTGACCTAAAGGTAAAAGTAACCTAAAGGTAAAAAAGACCTACACCTAGACTGAAAGGTTAAAAAATAGAAAGCTTCCAAAAGGGAACAGAAGAGAATATTTTGGGATTTGGGCATGTAGTTCAGTAATAGAGGCCTTGGGCTCAATCCCCAGCATTACCAAAAAAAAAAAAAAAAGTGGGAGGGAAAAATCTCTTTAACAATCCTGTAATTATATTTTTAAATAGGATGAAAAATCACTGCTCACAAAAAAAATAATCAAAAATTAAACTTCATCAAAATTACATGTAACTCTTTAATGTAAACTAAATTGCCTTCTTGATCTTCTCCATTTTAACTTTAATATCAATATTATTAAAGGTTGGTTGGTTGGTTGGATTGATTCATAGAAGCAGGGTGAATGGAAAGACAGAGAAAGAATTAAAAGAAGAGACTTTAAAAAGGGGGAGAGAGAAGGGAAAGGGTTTTTAGTTCAAAGAGGTTATGCAATAGAAGTCTATAGTTTTAAGATGCTGTCCTGTCAACAACACTATCATAAGTGAAATTTTAAGTGTAGGAAGAAAGAACTAGAAATATAGTTTCCAGTAATGAAACTTCAGAGTTTTACTAGACAGTTTTAGGTCCAAGAGAACCAGTGTTTGAGGACCAATTTACAGTGACTAAGCCAAGTGTGGTGGCTCACAGCTGTAATCCCAGTGGTTTGGGAGGCTGAAACAGGAGGATCTCGAGTTCAAAGCCCGCCACAGCAACTTACTAAAGTGCTAAGCAACTCAGTGAGACTCTCTCTCTAATAAAATACAAAATAGGCTGGGATGTGGCTCAGTGGTCAAGTGCCCCTGAGTTCTATCCCCAGTACAAAAAAAAAAAAAAAAAAAAAAAAAATGCAGTGACTAATAGGAGACTCACTAGACAGCACAGCAAGATGCCAACCTGCTGAGGGGGGCAGCCCTGATTTATGCAGGGGCACTATCCTATAGAAGAAGGGATAACTCAGAATCCACCCTTGCTGATTTGATTCAAACTGACAGATAATTTCCAAATTTCAAATCACAAGACTGAAAAACTGGTTTTGAAACTATACCTCTGTTTCAATCAATTTAACATCACTGTGAACAAAAGACCTGACAAGAACAACACAGCGGAATAAAAGTTTATTTTGGCTTTCAATTTCAAAGGCTCAGTCCATGGCTGGCCGACTCCAGAGGTCTGGACTCAATATGAAGTCAAACATCATGGTGGAAGGATGTGGCAGAGGAAAGCAATTCAGGACTTGGCAATCAAGAAGCAAGGAGAGATCTGGTTACCAGGACAAAATATAAATTCCAAAGGCACAACCCCAGTGACCCACTTCTTCCAGTCACACTCTACCTGCCTAGTGGTTACCAACCAGTTAATCCATATTGGTGGATTAATCCATTGATTGGGTTAAGGCCCTCATAACCTGTTCATTTCACCTCTGAAAATTCTTGCATTGTTTCACATATGAGATTTTGGGGGGACACCCCATAATTAAATTATAAGAGCCTCTATCTCACCCAGAAACATGCTTAATGTGAGATCAGAGAGGTGCACAGCTCCTAGTCAGGGTGAACAATGGTTGTCAGGGGAAGTCTCCTGGGTGGATGACTAGTTTCAGCTACCTCATAGAAGTCACTTTGGGAACTCATCCAAAGTGAAATTCTTGCCCTTTGATAAACCCTCAAGCCATTTTTTTTTTCCTGTAAGGCAGAAAGACTTCAATGGATATAGCACTCCAAAAGCTTTGAAGATATGTACATGAATAGAAATTTTGGGTCACTTTCAGGTTTCCATCCATCTTACCAGCCTAGCATTGGGGAGATACAGCAACAAGCTTTCCTTTGGTCCTGCTGACTTGATTCAAAAACCTGCCTACAGTAATCCTGTAAAGGATCAGTCACAAAAGTAAGTGTGGAGCTGAAAGACAAAATGCAATTTATTGATCCATAAAACCCATGAGGAGATTTGGTTTGAATTTGAAGTTTGGGGGGAAATGTAATTAACACTGAACCCCCAGTTTCCTTTTCTTGGCAACACAGTGTTTCTGGTTGGGTCTCCAAGAGCAGATAAGCCAGGGAAGCTCCTCCAGTTAACCCAGGGAGGAGGTGATGGACATAGAAACTAAATTGAATTGAACACTTTGATCTTTGCCTTTCTTGAAATGGCTACACATATGGGGAAAAAGAAGAATTTGAAGGGAAAAGATTAAGGCAATAATAAACAGATCATGGAATCCAGGAGGAAGAATTGGGAACAGGAAGTGGAAGACTTCCAGACAGGAAGAAGACACTCCAAGCTCTCTTTTTATGATCATCATCATTATCCCCATCATCATCATCATCTTTATCAGTATTGGGGATTGAACCCAGGGGCACTCTACCAGAGAGCTATATCCCCAACACTTTTTATATATTTTGAGACAAGGTCTCCCTAAGTTATCCAGGCTGGTCCCCAACTTGAAATCCCCCTGCCTTAGCCTCTCAAGTAACTGGGATTGTGAGCATGCACCACCAAGCCTGGCTTCCCCCATGTTTTCTGAGCAGGAGGCACTCAAGATCCATAGGTGATACAAGCCAGTCACAATGCAGCATGCCTATAGTCCCAACAATTCTGGAGGCTGAGGCAGAAGGATTGCAATTGAGGGCCAGCCTGAACAATTTAGGGAGATTCTGTCTCAAAATAAAATTAAAAGGACTGGGGATAGGGCTCAGTGGAAAAGTGCTCTTGGGTTCAATTCCTAGCACTGCAACAACAACAAAAAAATTCATTGCTGCTCATATTTTTTTTGTGTGTGTGGTGTGTGTGTTTAGCGGCTCCTGGTCCAGCACCATGTATTCTTGCCTATGGATATGTCTCATATTTGCTGTGTCCTTAGTCCTCCTGAGATTCTTCCTTCAAGAGAATAAAGAACAACAAGTTGATTATAACACAATATTGGTGAGTACCAGAGATGGAGGCTGGACCATTTGCCAACCCATCAGTAGGAAATGTTCATAATTATGTAAAACACTCTAGACTCATCACAGACATTCTGAGAGCACTTGAGAAATTCAGAGCATGTCACAGCAGAGATATGCTTTGAACCAGCCTGGAGATATGGTAGGATGTGAGGAGGGACAGGGGGAAGAGGAGGGGGCACTGGAGGTGTGGAAAGGGTAGTACACAGCCACCTCTGGAGGATTATGCTGATTGGCAAGACCACACTGATTGCCAGAACCATAGGCCACCAGGACCACATGGCTGCTGCCACCATCCTCACCAGGACCTGACAGGGGACACGTAATTCATCCCATTTCTCACATGAAGGGACTTGAAGTAACTTCTCCACTGTAAACACCTGCGAGTGAGGCTTTGGAATCCACCTTTTGTCTGGACCGCCTCAGACCACCCAGACAGAAGCACAGGGTGGCCTGGGGAAGGGGTGCAGAACTGGGTGTGGTTAGGCTGAGCGAGAGAAAAAACTTCAGACTGACCTGTGGCTGTGAGTTCCCTGAGCACAGGACCAGGCCTTGTCTTCAGCGTCTCCCTCAGAACCCAGCCCAGGCCTCAGGAGAGGCAGATGACACTGACCAGCCTGCTGATGGTAAAGAAATGAGATGCAGGGTGTGGCCAGAGGCAAGTCTTTACTCTGCATGGGCCTAGGATCTTCCCAGACACATTCCACACAAATCTGGCCACACATGCCCCACTCAGGGCCATGGCTTCTGCTGGGAAGCACCTTGAGGTGTGACCAGGTGGAGAGAGAGGGGAGCTGAGCCCTGACATTCATTCTCCCTGGTGACTGGGTCCTGGGGCTCATTCAGCCTGCCCTCAAGGGGGATGTGCCCCTCAGTTGTCTCCAGAGGGGCTGGGGATAAACCTCATGGCTGATACATATCTATCTTGTCCTCAGAAGGAGAAGAAAGAAATCCTTCAGCAGACAGTTCAGGAACGAATCAACTCTGAAATCAGTAACCACCTGGAAGTCTTCAGGGAGATGCAGAAAAACTCCCCTCTACTCCAGCATGCCAACTACACACTCCTGGCTGGAGCCCTTCCCCAGGAAAAGAGTGAGTATGGGGGCTGCAGGGAGCAGGCAGACTGGGCGAAGGTCAGACAAGGTATTTTAACTAGAAAAGGGGAGGATGGCAAAGCGGAGTGAGCTGGTGGCTGGCAAGCACAGGAGGGCACTGTGAGCCAGGGCCAGGCTAGGGAATTCCAAGCAGGTCGCAATCCTGGGTGCATTTTCCTCTCTCCTGTTTACCTCTTGAATGCCCCACAGGATGAGAAGACCATAGTGACCCTGTGATGGAGCCACCCCATGTGAAGCTCAGTCAAGGCAGGCCCCCAGGGAGGGAAGCCAGGATGAGAGAGGAGCCCAGGGGAGCCCTGGGAGAGAGATCCAGGTAGAGGGAAAAGGGGGCGTGTGGGCTCTGTGTCCCAATACATTGCACTGCCAGACCCTGGGGCTTGCAGGGGTCCATGGAGTTTCTCTAATCTAGGTCTGAGTGACCCACGATGACTGAGATCATTCTGAAGGTCAAGGTCTTGCTAAGCATATTTGCCTTTGCTACATGATGACCTCCTGCATCATAGATAGCAGTGTCTTTCATGAGTTTCCCCCACATCCTTTCAAAGTACTGGACAAAAGAAACCACTTCACAACTTCTGATCCCTTAGTAACCTCTCACCTGGACCATACACTCCCAGGGAAAAGAAAAGTGAATTTGTGCCAGGCATGGTGGCCCATGCCTGTAATCCCGGTGACTTGGGAAGGAGGATCACAAGTTTCAGGGCAGCCTCAGCAGCTTAGCAAGACCCTGTCTCAAAAAACTAAAAAGTTCTGGGGATGTAGCTCAGTAGTAGAGCACCCCTGGGTTAATCCCCAGTACAATAACAACAAAAAGAAGACGAAAGAAAGAAAAGTGTTTGTCTCGGGGATTGGCATGAAGGGGAGGGTTTTAGGAGAGTCCTAGGAACTCTCCACCAACCTGAAGTGCTAAAGGTCCCCCTGTCTCTCTCAGAGCTGCTGACAGTGGGCATTTCCTCAGTGCAACGCCCCCAAGGGAGCTACCTCCTGGACACCCTGCAGTCCCTGTTCCAAGTTTCCTCAGAAGCTGAGCTGAAGTCTATAGTGGTGCTGGTGCACTTGTCAGACCCTGACCCTGAGTGGCTCAGCCAAACAGTGGCCAATATTTCAGACCTCTTCAACCTACACATTGAAGCCAGGAAGCTGCTTGTGGTCCACGGGCTTCTGGATAACTCCCCGCTGAGGAACATAAACCAATACTCCTCCTGTGAAGAACTTTATTTCAGGCAGAAAGTGGATTATGCCCTCCTCATGAACTTTGCAAGCAACCTCTCTGATTACTTCCTGTTGATGGATGATCATGTTCAGTACACTTTCTATTTTGTCTCTGCCATCTACTGGGCATTATCAGCCTGGAAAGAATTCCCCTGGGTGATCCTGGAATTATCCAGCCTGAGATTCTCTGGGAAAGTGTTCCACTCCAGGGACCTCTCCCACCTGGCCTCTTTCTTCCTCCTCTTCCCCAAGAACACTTCTGCTCCCATGCTTCTCTCTAGATTTCATCTTCTCTTGGCACAAAATGTTCCAATTCATCTCAGTCCCTCCATGTTCCACCACATGGGCAATTATTCTGAACTGGAGGACACATGCTTTCCTGTGGAGAAGGACAAGGTCTTTGGGGAGCCAGACAATCCCACGGCTATTGTAGTCACTGACATGATGTCCCTACTGAACATTGTTCCACTATACGCTTATGTTCTGAATGAGGAGCCCTACACTACCTTGGATCCTGAAAAAGGCAACCACCTCACAGTGATTCTGGATAGACCCCAAAAAATCATCCGAATAGTGGTGCTGACAGGCATTGAGGAAAATGGGATTTATCAACTGCAAAAGGGTAGAGTACTACTGGGCTATGACATCATGAAGCATTCCAAACGCTGTGTTCGCTATTTCCTGCTAGGGCCACTGGTACAAGGAAATTTGGACCAGAGGGTATTTTATGACGAAGATTCTATGGAGAAGCTGAGTTGTATACGACTGGAGGTGTCAGAGTCTCAGCAGTGGCTCGTGATCAGGCAAATCAAAGTCTGGACAGACCCTGAGGACGAGGAGAGTTAGAGGTCACAGTGGGCATTCTGGAATAGGGTTTGGGAATAGAGCTACAGGATTCACAAATAAATCCAGAAACTGAACAACAGTTGGTCCTTTTGAATAGGGTAATCACGTAATTTATTCTCCAAACTGGGACCCTTCAGAGAATGGAAGAGAGTGCTATTGAAAACTACACTGGAGGCCACCAGTGTGACAACACCTGCCTGTAATCCCAGCTACTCCGGAAACTGAGGCAGAAGGATCGCAAGTTTAGGGTCATCCTTGGTAATTTAATAAGTCTCTGTCTCAAAGTAAAACAAAAGGGGGCTGGGGTGGTGGCTCAGTGATAGAGCACTTGCCTAGCATGTGTGGGGCACTAGGTTCATTTCTTAGCACCACATTAAAAAAATAAACAAATAAAACATTTTTAGAAGAGTTATACATGGGGGAAAAAGAAGATGAAAAGACAAGATACAAGCTGGTAGAAAATATTTTTTAAAAAAATAAATTAATTTAAAAAGCACTGGGTGCGTAAAGCATGCCTTGGTCAATCCCCAGTAATGCAAAAAAAAAAGGGGGGGGCGGGGGGTGGAGTTGAGGGAGGAGAAGAAAAAGAAAATTATATTAGACCAATAGATATAAACCAGGAATGTCCTGAGCAAAATGAGATGTATGTGTTCACTTAATTCTGAGTTTTCTAGGATTCTTAAGATAAAATGACACAGTCTAATTAGGAATGAGGGACAGAGACAAGTCAATGTTCTTCTGTTTCCAAACACCAGGCAGAAGGAGTCGCCATGAACTGCCTTGGTTCTTATCTGCACATGGGTATAATGTCCTAGGATCTTTTCATAAGGGAGATATTTCTCTATCTAGAGTTGGGAACAGTCTTTTTTTTTTTTTTCATCTTTTTTAGTGGTAGATGGACACAATACCTTTATTTTATTTATTTTTATATGGTGCTGAGGCTCAAACCCAGTGCCTCACACATACCAGGTGAGCATTCTACCACTGAGCTACAATCCTAGCCCAGGACCAGTCTTAATAGCACTGTATTCATGGAGTTAGAACTGACTTTGGCTCCTATTTGTAGACCCAAACCTCCTGTAAGCCATGATTACATGTTTCTGGAGTAAAGTTTGCTGAGCTGGGATTCAGGAAGGGCTATTTCAAGTATCCATGACTATCCTAGAATTGTGTGCAAATTTGATAGAGACTCATATATGCGATTTCCTAAGTATTGGCTATTTGACTTTCATCAGAGCCTTGAAATGTTCCATAATTTCCCTAAAAAGTTTGGAATAGCTAAACCAGCAGCTTTAACTTTCTTAAAGGAAGAAACAATATGTTTCTCATAGAGATATCTATTTCCATTGGAAAATAAGGAGATAGGACCACATATTTCTTCATTCCCTTGTGTATGTATTGAGAAAATATTTGGGAGCATACTTAATGCTAGGTTCTTTTAAAGACAGTATGAATAATTAGATGAACCAAGGGACTTAATAGTAAAAATCAGTAATTAAAATGAAATGTATCATAAATGTCATTTCTTTCTAAATTGATGAATAAAATCGATGAACATCAATAAAAACACAAATGAGGTTTTTTTATAGTGTTTACTATTTTTGAAAATTTCCCTGATGTGTGGAAATCAATATTTGTGTATAGCTTGTTGCCTTTCATTATAATATTGATTCTCCCATTTCATTTCAAATAAAATAGTATGTACATCTTAAAAAGAACAAAGCTGGACACAGTGGTGCATGCCTGTAATCCCAACTACTCAGGTGGCCAAAGCAGGAGGATCATGAGTTGGAGAGCAGCCTGAGCAACTGAATGAAACCACATCTCAAAAATAAAATAGAATAGGGGCTGGGTTTGTGGCTCAGTGGTAGAGTGCTTGTCTGGCATGTGTGAGGTACTGGGTTTGATATTCAGCACTACATAAAAATAAATAAATAAACAAACAAATAAATAAAACAGCTGGACATGGTGGCACATGCCTATAATCCCAGTGGCTTGGGGGCTGAGGCAGGAGGATCGTGAGTTCAAAGCCAGCCTCAGCAAAATCAAGGTGCTAAGCAACTCAGTGAGCCCCTATCTCTAAATAAAATACCAAACAGGGCTGGAGCTGGGGATGTGGCTCAGTGGTTGAGTGCCCCTGAGTTCTCTGGTACCCTAAATAAATGAATAAATAAATAAATAAAGGTCCATTTACAAATATATATACACATATGAATTTATTTTTTAACATAAAATAGCTAAGAATAACAAAATTCCTACGCCCCTTGCAATTTAGTTTGGCCAATAAAATAAAAGCAAAAGCCTCTGGGTAAGCTTTCCATGAAAAAAAAAAATCCAACAAGGGTTTAGTCTGCTGACAGAAACCCTTCTTGGGTTGGCCTGATTATTCTTTAACTTATTACCTCATCGTTTCTTTCAGTAAAATGCATTTTGTATTTTTTTTCAATCATCTTCAATGAGAGAATTGGCTCAGACTGCCTAGTTTGCTATGATAAAAAGCTTTTATGTGTAATTCGAAAAGATCTTGAAGATACACCATTAAATAAAAAGATCAGACTTCAATAAAATATATACTAAATTATTCATTCTTACATCTCTGTTCAGTGTGATTACAGAAAGAAACTACAGAGGATTCTGTCACTGTGGTTTGACTATGATCTCTACAAAAACTCTCCTGATTGAAACAACTAAATATATTTCATTTAATACTTAAAAGCTGTTTTTAAGTTTCTCAATGAAATTAAAAGAAAAGATATTATCAGAGTTCAAAGTAAGAACCCAGATGGGCACATCAGGGCTTACTCTGGCTTTTGCGCTTGAAAGCATTAGCAAAACACCAATGACACTGAGCTCTTCTTTAAACAGCAGTAGGGGGTGCAAGGGACAAGAGAAAATGTCAGGGATTACCCAAGACATAGAATGTAACTGGAGGGAGATCACCATGTAAAGCTGCAACATCAAAGGACCAGACTCATCACAGAGCTCAAAAAATAAACACATGCCATAAAATAGGACAGAAGTAAAACTAACCTATTTCAATCCATGCACTAAGAGAGAGAGAGAAAAAAAAATATCTTCCCTGGTAATTCCTAACATTGGCTTTCCATTTGCAATCCCTCAAATTAACACTGCTAGAGGCTCCCCAAAATTTCTAGTCAAGATTATAGTTTATTTGTTCTTGTTCTATTGATTGATTGATACTGGGAATTGAACTCAGGGGCACGTAGCCACTGACCACATCCCCAGCCTCCCTCCCTTTTAAAATATTTTATTTAGAGACAGATGTTATGCCCGAATTCAGGACCCCCAAAGACCACCAGAGACCCAAGATCGATGTAAGCAGCAAAGAGGTGTTTATTGCTAGCTAGCTCGGTCCTCCGCGTGCACACACAACAACTGGTGATGCTGAGAGGCCCCGAGCCCAGGGTTTGCAGCAGTTTCATACATTCCCTGGAGAGGGCAGGGACTTCACATACATCATAGCAAATCATCACACACCGCGGGAAAATCAAATAACAATTCCAAAACATGATTAGCACATTCACTGGCGAGAACAAGTTGGGTAGGGGTGATTGGTCAGTACAAAAGGGGTATTCATTTGAACTGATTGGTTTGAGCCAAGAGGGGTGTATGTGCTGAACTACGTGGTTTCCCAACTTGTTATCAACCACCATAAAATACTGGGAGGGTCATCTGGCATCCCAGGTATTTCCCTGTCTCATGCTGATTGGTGGCTGCTAGGGGGCTGCTATGGATCCCCACCTAACCTGACTGAGTCAGGGACACCTGATGCAGCAGATCTCTCCTGTTATTTGTAGATAAACAACTCAGCAGGGTGGGAATGTGCCTAGGAGTGCTCTGTGGGTTTTTCCAAGGACAAAGGCCATGTCCTTTCCTTGGACAGACTTTGCTCTAAGATAGAGGCTGGTTTTTCACAGGGTCTTGCTAAATTGTTTAGGGCCTTGCTAAATTACTCGGGTTGGCTTTGAGCTCATGATCCTCCTGCCTCAGCCTCCCAAACCACTGAGATTACAGGTGTGCTGGATTACAGGCATGTGCCACCACACCTGGAAAGATTGTTTTAAATTGGTTACGATCATAGTTGGTAGTGCCTGCCCTCAAGATGCATGCAAAAAGCAAACGCAAGTCTTTTGGTGTAATCTTGGACTCACCAAATCCTCACAAAGCTCACAGTAAAAAAAAAATATATATATATATATATTTTACACACACACCACACACATACACACAATATATTTCCATAATGAGAATCAGAAGAAGGAAAAAACTGAATCAGAGTTGAAAAAACTTCAAATATTTAAATATTGAAACTATTAGACACAAAATAAAAAGTAACTTTTATTATGTTTTGAACATTGAGACTCTGAGTAAAAGAAACAACTGACTGCTGGCTTAGTGGCGCAACCCTGTCTCAGCTATTCAGGAGGCTGAGGCAGGAGGATCCAAAGTTCAAGGTCAGCCTGGGCAATTTAGCAAGATGCATATAGCTAACCCTATGAAGGTAATGTATAGCCTTAAATGAAAATAAGACTAATAAATTAGAAAGTAAATAAGACTAAAGTTAGCAAGTTAAGCATCCATCATAAAAATTTAGCAAAATAGCAGAAACAAATAAAAACTTACTTGGTGACATGTACCTTTAGTCCTAGCTGTTTGGGAGACTGAGACAAGACAATCATTTGAGCCCAGGAATTTGAAGCTAGCCTGGGCAACATAGTGAGATCCATCTCAAAAAAAAAAAAAAAAAAAAAAAAAAACACAGGAAAGAAAACATTCACTATAGGAGCAAATGTAATGTCATTTAAAGAGGGCTGGAGACATAGCTCAGTTGGTAGAGTGCTTGCCTCACATGCACAAGGCCCTGGGTTCAGTCCCCAGCGCGCGCGCGCGCACACACACACACACACACACACACACAAAAGATCAACTGTAATGACATATAAAGAAACATCATAAAGAGAATTAAAGAGCAAGCTACAGAGTAGGAGAAAACCACCATAAAATAATGGACAAAGAATACCTATCCAGAAATATAAAAGAATTACCACAAGTCACTAAGAAAAAAAAGAAATATGCAACGGGCCAAAACTTCAACAAGAACTTGACAAAAGAGTTATTGTTTCAAATGTGCTCATCTCATTTCTCTGCAGATTACATGTAAAAACAAAAATGGCTAAAATTAAAAAGATTGACAGTACCAAGTGATGTATAGAAGCAGTACAGGCCATAATCCAAGAGCCAAAGGTAGTACGTTGCCAGTCTGGCTGGGCACAAAATAACCCAGTCGCCACAGCCTTGTAGGTTCAAACAGTAACCTTTATTTCCGAACTCTCACTGGCACTCTATACACACTTCCCGGGAACACACTGCCTCCATCGGGCTCCGCGCGCCAATTCTCTCAGAACCCCTAGAGAACTCAACGGGAACTCCAAAGTAGTGGGCGCAGGATCCGCCCTAATCCCAGAGCAGGGTCACCTTTCAACCATTCCCTCTGGCAAAAATGCCAGGAGTCTCAACTAAACTGTGGCCCTCAACAGTCCATCAAGAATTTTTGCTTATGAAATTTTACTGGATAACAGTCATGAACATTTGCTCACGCTTGTCTATAACTGCTTTCATGGTATACAGACAGAGGTGAGTAGTTATGAAAGGAGTTATAGCCCACAGTCTAAAATGTTTACAACTGGAAAAGTTTGTCAGCCTCTATGTAGAGAAATAAGAATTCTCCTCACTGCTGGTGGTAAGGCAAACCAACACAATCTGGAAAACCGTTTGGCAGTATCTACAACAATTGAACTTTATGATGGAGCAGTTGCATTCCTAGGTGTATATTTAACAGAAATAAAAATCTATATGTATCAAAGACATGTACAATAATGTATAGAGGAGCATTATGTGTAATAGTCACAAATTGGGGGGAAACCTAAGTGTACATCTATATGGTAGATTGGGTAAATAAATTTGGTGTAGTTGTACAATGGAAAATGAATTAACTATTCCTATCACAATAATATAGATATAATCTCACAAACAATGCATAAGAAGCCGACATAAAGAAGATATACCATATGGTGCCATATATGAATTCCTAAAAAAGGTAGAACTGATTTGTGGTGCTGGAAATCGATGTAGCAGTTACCTCTGAGAGACACTCAGGAGAAGGTATAATGGCTTCCAAGGTGCTGGTAATGTAAGAAGTAGAACATTACCTGGAGCTCAGTGAATTTCTTCCCCTAACACACATTTTTTTTTTCACAAATCAATGAAAACTTATGTTTCCATGGTAGAGGTAGAAAAACCTGATTAGATTGAATTTAAGAGGAATGGGAGAGGAGAAATTCAAAGCAGAAAAACTAGAAACAAACCAGGGGCAGTGATGCACACGTGTAATCCCAGTGACACGGGAGGCTGAAGCAGGAGGATGGCAAGTTCAACACCAGCCTGGGTAACTTAGCCAGACCCTGTCTCAAAAACTAGAAAAGCCTGGGGATGTAGCTCAGTGACAATGCCCAATGAGTTCAGTCCCCTGTACCAGGGAAAAAAGAAAAGAAAAAAAAAAAAAAAACTAGAAACAACTCTTTTTGAGAAGTTTTGCTACAAAGGAAGCCAATAAATAAACAAATAGGTAGAAAATAGGGTCCAGAGAAGTTTTCTCTCTTTTTTGAAAATGCTGAATCCAGTGGAAAATGAGAAGCTGATGATGTAGAAGATAGAAAGGAAAATTGTGAGAGCCACGTCCTTAATAAAATATGGGAGGATGGGGATGGGATCTAGTGCTGGTGCAGCGGAAGTGGGTTTAAATTGATTAACCAACTTTAGCAGGTGGAGAATTAGGTAGGTGTGCGAACTGGTGTGTGGACATTCTCTTCTGATCGTTTCAATTTCTCAGTGAATGAAGAAGCAAAGTCATCAACTGTGAGTGAGGAGAGAGAAAAGGTATCAGAGGTTTGTTTAAAGGACAGAGAATGTGAAACACTGTCTAGAGAATAAAAGAGAATGGGCTAAAGAAGCATTACAGGCAGCAGTAAGAGCCACTCAAGGTACATGATCGTGAATTCAAAGTGACACTCATCAGCAGATTGAGCTGCCATGGTTGGCCGAATAAGTGCAGGCTCAGAATAGACAGAGAAAATGGACCATTGGTTTAAACAGGGTTGTGGGTTTGCCAAGTTGCACAATGAGTTCAGAAGCAAAGTTATAAGCATAAACAACATAATGACTATAAAAAGGGATCATCGCATTAAATCTGGGTAAGAAAGGAGAAAAGCACATCTCATGAGTGAAGTCTGACCACAAGCGGAAACAGAGCCGGGTGCAGTGGCGCACACCTGTAATCCCAGTGACTGAGTGGGCTGAGACAGGAGGACCACTAGTCAAAGCCAGCCTCAGCAACTTCTCAGGCCCTAAACAACTCAGCGAGGCCCTGTCTCTAAATAAAATGTTTTTTAAAATAGCTACGAATGTGGCTCAGTGATGAGGTCCCTCTGGGTTCAATCCCTGGCACCAAAAAAAGCGGGGGAAACATTTTAATACATGGGTTAGTATGTGGTATCAGTGATATAAGACGAGGGACCCAGGTGACCTTTTGTATTTGTCAGCAATCTTATGCAAGTACTTAGGGAAATCTCCTCCTGGGAAAACCATCCCTTGACTGCAGAACCACAGATATTCCTACAAGCAAAACAAAATAAACAAAAATCTAGCAAAGCAACCCCAAAATTTACATAAGGAACCTTTTGCAATTTCACTTGCTTTTTCAAGGGTGAGCCTGTGGTATGTAAATATCACTGGGTTTTAGGATGAGACTAGAAGGCAGAGTTCATGAATTCTAAACATAGCTCTACCTCTTGGGTAAGTTATTTTGATACACACACCCCTCCCGGGCCTTAAGTGCCTCATCTGTAATACAGGAATAAAAATAGTTCTTAGTAGAATGAGTCAGACATACTTTTCCTATGTTCACATATGAATATATGGCCAGTGGAACACCCCATCATGTACAATAACAAGGATAATATGTCAAAATATACTCCACTGACATGTATGTATATCTAACAGAAAAATAAGAAAATAACTGAATGAAAAAAATAGTTCTTGCTGAAGGTAGGAATGAGAGTAGACTGAATCAGACATTATTTCCCTATGTGCATTCTGATTACATGACCTATGTAACCAGGTCATGGTACAACCAGAAGAATGAGGTTATACTTCATTTATGTATGAAGTTTCAAAATGCATTCTTCTGTCATGCATAACCAATTAGAACAAATTTTTAAAAATAAAAAAAATAGTTCTTACTCATGGGGTTTCGGGGACTAAAGGAGAGTTTGTTTATTTTAACTACTACTATCATTATTTAAAGGGTTAACTCTGAGTTCTTTAGCAATGATACAAACTAACTACTAACTATATCTGCTGGGTCATTTGCTACCAAACATCCTATTGTACTCAATCTCTGGAATACCATTTCTCCCTTTAATCTTTAACAAAATTACAATGTTCAAAAAGGGCATGAAGAGTTGGACTTGATTCAAACATTAGTCCTTGGGAAAGGTGGATCAATGAGTAGTAGGCAGGAAAACTAAGATCAAAAAAAAAAAAAAGAATTGAAAAAGAGAGAGAAGGAATTGATCTCAATAATGCCCAGGGCTCTTTATGTACACATGAAAGAAATTATTCCTCTCCAGATACCGGCTCTTCACCCCTCAGCCTGTGCCACCACAAGAAAGAGTCATGAAAGGTACAGCAGACATTAAAACACAGTGTTCCTCAGGGACATGGGTCGTTTTAAATAACAAAGAGTAACAAAGACCAGAACAGAGGCAAAAGTAAAAAGAAGCAATACAGAACTGTTCGGTTTTGCCTCCCCGGTTCCATCAACCCTCACTCACATGTACCTTCATGCCAAGCTCTCTGCAGCTTATTGTTCCCAATGATCTTCAACAGTGTTCTGAACCAGGAAGATTTTGTCCCTTAGGACCTTTGGCAATGTCTGGATATATTTTCAATTGTCAGAACTGGCGGATGCCATTCACATCTAGTGCAAAGAAGTTGGGTATGCTGATAAGCAACAGAATAGTTCCCAAATATCTGGCCCAAAATGTCAACAGTGCCAAGAAACCCTGCTCTTCAATAAATCACCATCTGCCTTTGTGACAGGGTAAGAATACTTAAAGCAATAGGCTGGGCGGGGGGTGTGGCTCAGTGGTGGAGCACTTGCCTAGCATGCACTCAGGCCCTAGGTTCAATCTCCAGGACTCCAATGAAACAAATAAATATACCAATAGCAGAAGGTGTAGAAATCACGTAAGGAAAGAATAGATTTTTCAAACAGCAGATGGATCCAAAAAATACTTTCCTCCACAAAAGTCAGGACTACTACCTACCACCCTGAGACATAGTGAACAGATCAAGGAACTAAGACAACCAAAAGTTTAAATTACTGGCTCACATTGGTAGATCCAGATTTAGTAAGTTGCAGTTTAGAAGATACGTGTAGAAAAAAATGTTTATAAAGGAAAGAATTCACAAGAGTGAAAGCAAATCATTTCTATTAGGATTTCTTTGAATGTTTTATGATTTTTATCTTTCTTATTTGTTTCCTTTTTAAATTTTGTTCTAATCAGTTTTACATGACAATAGAATGCATTTTGACATATTGTACATAAATAGAGCACAACTTCTCATTCTTCTGGCTGTACACAGTGCAGTCACTCCAGTAAGGTAATCATACATGTATATAGGGTAATAATGTCTGTCTCATTCTACAGTCCTTCCCATCCCCACAGCCGCACCCCTCCCCCTCACTCTCCTCTACACTAACCAAAGTTTCTCATCCTTCCTGACCTGCCCCCACCCCAACCCCACTATGGACCAGCATCCGCTTATCAAATAAAACATTTGGCTTTTGATTTTGTGGATTGGCTTATTTCACTTAGCATGGTATTCTTTAGTTCCATCCATTTACCTGAAAATGTCATAATTTCATTCTCCTTTAAGGATGAGTAATATTCCATTGTGTATCTGTACCACATTTTCTTTATCCATTCATCTATTGAAGGGCATCTATGTTGGTTCCATAGTTTAGCTATTGTGAATTAAGCTGCTATAAACATTAATGTGACTGTGACACAGTATGCTGATTTTAAGTCCTTTGGGTATAAACCAAGGAGTGGGATAGCTGGGTCAAATGGTGGTTCCTTTCCAAGTTTTCTAAGATATCTCCATACTGCTTTCTATAAAGATTGCATCAATTTGCAGTCCCACCAGCAAGTATGGGTGTTCCTTTTTCCTACATCATCACCAATACTTATTATTGTTTGTATTCTTTTTTTTTTTAAAGAGAGAGTGAGAGAGGGGAGAGAGAGAGAGAGAGAGAATTTTTTTAATATTTATTTTTTAGTTCTCGGCGGACACAATATCTTTGTTTGTATGTGGTGCTGAGAATCGAACCCGGGCCGCACGCATGCCAGGCGAGTGCGCTACCACTTGAGCCACATCCCCAGCCCCTGTTTGTATTCTTGATAATTGCCAGTTTGATGGAGTGAGAGGAAATCTTATATTAGTTTTGATTTGCATTTCTCTAATTGCTAGAAAATTTTTCATATGTGTGTTGATCTATTGTATTTCTTCTTCTGTGAAGTATCTGTTCAGTTTCTTAACCCACGTATCGATTGGGTTATTTTTTGGTGTTAAGTTTTTTGAGTTCTTTATAGATCTTAGGTATATAAAATGAGACCTCTATCTGAGGTGCGTGTGGTAAAGACTTTTTCCCATTCTACTGGCTCTCTCATCACGTTATTGATTGTTTCCTATGCTGAGAAGAAGCTTTTTAGTTTGAATCCAACCCATTTATTGATTCTTGATTTTACTTCTTGTACTTTAGGAGTCTTGTTAAGGAAGTCAGATCCTAAGCCAACATGATAAAGATTTGGGCCTACTGTTTCTTCTATTAGTCACAGGGTCTCTGTTCTAGTGCCTAAGTCTTTGATCCACTTTGAGTTGATTTTTGTGCAGGATAAGAGACAGAGGTTTAATTTCATTTTGCTATATGTGGATTTTCAGTTTTCCCAGCACCATTTGTTGAATAGGTTATCTTTTCTCCAGTGTATGTTTGTGGCACCTTTGTCTAGTATGAGATAACTGTATTTATGTGGTGGGTTTGTCTCTGTGTCCTCTATTCTGTACCATTGGTCTACATGTTTATTTTGGTGCCAATATCATGCCAATTTTGTTACTATTGCTCTGTAGTATAGAGTGATGCCATCTGCTTCACTCTTCTTGCTGAGGATTGCTTTGGTTATTCTGGATCTCTTATTTTTCCAAATGAATTTCATGATTGCTTTTTTCTTGTTCGATGAAGAATATCATTGGGATTTTTTTAATAGGAATTGCATTAAATATGTATAACAGTTTTGGTAGTATGGCCATTTTGACTATATTAATTCTCCCTATCCAAGAACATGGGAGATCTTTCCATCCTTTAAGATCTTCTTCAATTCTTTCTTTAGTGTTCTGTAGTTTTCATTGTAGAGGTCTTTCATCTCTTTTGTTAAATTGATTCCCAAGTAATTTTTTTTGATGCTATTGTGAATGGGGTAGTCTTTCTAATTTCTCTTGCAGCAGATTCATTACTTACGTATAAAAAATGCATTTGATTTATGGGTATTGACTTTATGTCCTGCTACTTTGCTGAATTAATTTATTAGTTCTGGAAGTTTTCTTGTAGAATTTTTTGGATTTTTTAAATATAGTGCCGCAGTCTGGCTGGGCACAAAATCACGAGCCACTCACAGCCTTGTAGATTCAAACAGCCACTCACAGCCTTGTAGAACTGTCACCAGCACTCTACACGCAGTTCTGGGGAAAATCCACACCTCCACCAGGCTCTGCATTCCAAAATACTCTCTGAATCCCGGGAGAACTCAACGGGAACTCCAGGAGCAGGCAGGTGCCTGAGGCAGCAGGATACGCCCTATTCCCAGCAGGTCCACCTTAAACCTGGAACCGCCCTAAACCCAAGGAGCGGGATACTCCCTATTCCCAGCAGGATACACCCTAAACCTGGACCCACCCTAATCCAGCAGGATCCTCCCTAAACCCGGATCCACCCTGGTCTTTGAGCAGGGTCACCTTACTCAAACATACATGCAATGTCACTGCAAATGACCTGGCAAGTCCATATCCACAATGGAGAGTCCTCCCTCTAAGCAACATGGGGTAGGCTGACAAGGAAATTGCCATGCGTCATTCTTACTTAGTTATGGCTCTCAGCAATATAGAATCATGCCATCAGCAAACAGAGATAGTTCTTCTTTTCCTTATGTGTATCCCTTTAATTTTTTTCATTTGTCTGATTGCTCTAGCTAGAGTTTCCAGGACTGTACTGAATAAAAGTGGTAAAAGAGGGCATCCCTATCTTATTCTAGTTTTTAGAAAGAATGTTTTCAATTTTTCTTCATTTAGAATTATGTTGACCTTGGGCTTAGCATAGATAGCTCTTACAATATTGAGGTACGTTCCTACTATCCCTAGTTTTTCTAGTGTTGTGAACATGAAGAGGTATAAACTATTATTATTATTATTATTATTAGGCTACTGATGATTGAACCCAGGGACAGTGTACCACTGAACCATATCCCCAGTGCTGAGGCTGTCCTCCAACTCATGATCCTCCTGCTTCAGCCTCCTGAATAGCTGCAATTATAGATTACAGGCATGCATCACTGTGCCCAGTGAATTTTTTACAATTTCTTAACGTTTGGATTTATGTGTTTGGCTGAATGTAAGTTTTTATTTGATATTTGTAATGTAAAAATAATGTGAATTCTTGAAAGAACTGTATCTATACTTTATAAATCTATAAATGTCCCTCTTATCCTCTCCAGCCAGGATTTTGCTCTTACCACTAAACCAAAATTGCTCTTGTCAAGATTTCTAATGATTGCAGAATTTGAGACTTGTCAGCCATAAAGCCATGGGATTACCAAGGACTGAGTCCTGAATTACTTCAACCTTAAGAGGTTGAACAGAAGAAAGGGAACCAGTAAAAGGGAGAAAGGATAGACAATGAGGTAGGAGGAAAACCAAGTGAGTGAAACAGGAAGACGATGTTTCAGGAGGACGGAATAATCATCCCGATCAAAGGCTTCTGCTAGAGCAAGTTAAACGAGGCCTCATCACTGACCCCTGAATTTAGTTGTGTGGAGAAAAATAGCTACAAAAGCGATATAATGACAATCAGGCCCCCCCCCTTTACTAGTTCTGTTCCCAAACATAACTACTTTCAAGTTTTTCCACTGTTTTTTTTTTAGTATTACACATTTCTTGCCACTTTAGGAAAGGCTTTAGCCCTTTTAATAGGCATCAAACATCCGGGATGTTTGGATAGCAAACAGCCATAGTAGCTCAAGGTAGTGTCTTTCTCCAGGGCAGAGGGCAGGTTTGTTTATAAAGACAAGGAGTCTTTATAAGTCCCTCAGGAGGGATTTAGAGGCATGGTTCTCTAGTGATGGTTGCAGATATTATTTAAGATCTCCTTCCCTCCCCAGAGAAGATTTGTTTTGTTTCCTAACCAGGATAACAAAGGTATAGAGCAAAGTTTAGGCAGATATGGTATTGGTCCCCTTATAAGATCAGGGGTTTCCTAAGCTTAGTGTTTCCCAGGTGTGACAGAGACCACTGTGTGTTCGGCCTCCACTGGCTCACTCTGCTTTCCTCCCCATGGTCCCCCTTGGATTTTTTTTTTTTTTTTTTTGTACTGAGGATTAAATTGAGGTGCACTTAACCACTGAGCCACCTCCCCAGCCCCCCTTTTATATTTTATTTAGAGACAGGATCTCACTGAATTGCTCAGAGCTTCACTAAATTGCTGAAACTGGCTTTAAATTTGTGATCCCCCTGCCTCAGCCTCCCAAGTCATTGGGATTACAGGTGTGTGTCACCACGCCTGCCCCGCCCCTTGAATCTTGAGGCACAAGGCAAATTGTTGCAACATGAAGCCCATATTGCCTGCTGTGCCATGTGTAGTGAAGAGTCTACTGTTTCCTTTCCCACTGGGTTTATGGAAGTCTGGTAAGTCAGCCAGGGAGATACCCTGTGCTTAGGGATTACTTGACCTCTTGATTTAATGGTAACAATCTATGATTATAATTTCTTTCATGTATAATTTTTTTCCTAGAGCAAAACAGTTTCCTCTTGTTTGCACTTTTCAAGGAACTTGGGTTGCATCAGTAAACAGTCAAGATTGCTACCTTCATGGAGCTCACAGAAAGGTCAAGAAACAATGCACATAATAAATAAGTGTGGTGCCAAACAATAGCAGGGTTTTGAGTCAAAGAGTGGCATGGTCTGGCTGAAGTGATAGGAGGAGTGCTCAGCCTGCTATGTGGAAACTGGATGGTAGAGGAAGATGGATGGAAACGGGGCTAATTAAGGTGCATCTAAGAGAATCCAAAGGAGAGAAAGGTGTGGTTTAGACCAGAGTGATGGCAACAGGGGTGGTAAGAGGTAGGTAGATGTTGAGTATGTTTTAAGATCGAACCAAGAGGATTTCCTGAAGGCTTATTGTAGAGTTTGAAAAAAAGGGGTCAGAAAAACTCCAAAGATTTTGTCTGCACTACTGGAAAGATGGAGCTGTCATCCTCTGAAATGAAGATGATTTCTTAATATGGCTTTTTTTTTTTTTTTTTTGGTACCAGGGATTGAAATCAATGGTGCTTAACCACTGAACCACATCCCCAGTCCTTTTTTTTATGAGTTTTATTTTGGCTAGGGAGTTATTAACACAATTAGGCATAACAATTCATTGTTGCTCTGTTTTTTTTAATGTTTTTATTTATTTTTATGAGGGTGCTGAGGATTGAACCCAGTACCTCACATATGCAAGGCAAGCGCTCTACCACTGAGCCACAACCCCAGACCCTCCCACAGTCCTTTTTTGATATTTTTATTTAGAGACAGGGTCTCACTGAGTTACTTAGGACCTGGCTACTTTGCTGAGACTGGCTTTGAACTCAAGATCCTCCTGCCTCAGCCTCCAAGAGTCACTGGGATTACAGGTGCCCAGCCTTTATATGTTTTATTTTGTTTTGTAGGGAGGGGAAAAGGTGGGTAGTAGAGATTGAACCCAAGGGTACTTAACCCCTGAGCTACATCCCCAGCCCTTTTAATTTTTTATCTTGAGACAGGGTCTCACTGAGTTTCCCAGACTGGTCTCAAACTTGTGATCCTTCTTCCTCAGACTCCCAAGTTGCTTGGATTACATAAATTACATGTTCAAAGTCACTGACTTTGACAATGCTTGACCATGCCCAGCTCTTCATGTCTTTTAAAGAAATTTAATCATTTTGTCATGCGGACCTTGTACCTCCTTTATTATATTTACTGCTAGGTACTTCATATTTTCTATTGATATTAACATATTAAACTATTACTGCAATATTAATATTTTATACTTAGTAATTATGATATAATAAACTTTTTTCTATTTTAGGTTGAGGTTATATCTAGATTGTTGTTGTTGTTGTTTGGTGGGGTGGATTGTTACCCAGGATTTTGTGACACCATTGAGTTATACCCCCTGGGCCCTAGGAATGTTGAATTTTCTCTTTGTTCCATTTGAGGTAGGTTAGAAGAAATAAGAAATGGGTAGAAAGGAGACATCAAGGAAGGACAAGGAAATAAGATTTTATTTATTTTTACTGAGAATCAAACTTGGGCTCTCTTTACCACTGAGCCACATCTCCAGTCCTTTTTGAGTTTGTTATTTTGAGACAGGGTCTCTCTAGGTTGCTTAGGGCCTTGATAAATTGCTGACACTGGCTTTGAACTTGCAGTTCTTTTGCCTTAAACTTCCAAACCACTGGGATTACAGACATGCGGTGCCATTGCATCCGACTGGAAATAAGATTTTAATTCAGAAGTTCTGCATACTTTTCAGGGCCTGTCACCACTTGAAGCCCATCTCTCTTCCAGTCTGTCACTCCCAGGTTCCTGGGAAACCTGTAAATCTAGCACTGTGAATTAACTCCCCAATAAAGTGAAGAGAGATACAATATTTCAAGAAAATTATAATTTAGGGGACTTTGCAGGGCTACCTACTGATCAGATAATGAAGACCATATCAGCCTAAGGATCTGGAGATTGATCAGACCACCAGAAACCACATTGAGTTCAGCAGATTGATATCATTCTTACATATCCTTTACACTCACCCCTTACCAAGTTTCTTTTATAGAAGAGCCAGGAACCCCCCAAATGCATCTCTCATTCTTGAAAGGACCCACATTCTCCCTTGAATGTAACTCTACTTTCCTAAATAAACCTGTCTATGCTTCCAACTGGCATAAATTCTTTTTCATCATGTATGTGAAGAACCTCACTGGTTCTGAGTAAGTTCCCCCTTCTCTCTGGAACTCTTTAGACCTTTCAGAGACACACCTTCTCTGTGATGCATTGATTTTCCTAAATTCTCTATGCAGACACGTTATAAGCTAATACTGATTATTTTGTTGCTTTCTTTTCAACTTTCATTCCTCATTTACTTTTCTTAAGTTATTGCACTGGCTAGTACCAGAATTAGCAAATCATGGCCTTCAGGTTAAATATCACCCCCAATAAAGATTTATTGGAACACTGTTACGCTCATTGATTTATGTATTATCTATGATTGTTTTTAAGCTACAAAAGCAAAGATGAATAGTTGAGCAGAGACAACATGTCCTAAAATATTTGCTATCTGTCCTAAGGAGAAAAGAGCTGTCACCTCCTAGTCAAGGATTATTAATATCATATTCAATAATATCATTAATTACAGGCATTCTAGCTTTGTTCACAATTAAATGAAATATATCTAAAAGCATGATGTTTACAATAGGATTTTGGTACATAATATTTATCAAGTTAAGGAAATTCCCATTTATTTATAATTTTCTAAGAGTTATAGGGTTGAATTTTATTAAATGCTTTTTCTGCAACTAAGGAGATGATCAGGTGTTAATTGTTACTTAATCTTTTAAAACAGATTGTTGTAGAGTTTTTATTTTGGTCTTTTTCTTTTTTTAAAGAGAGTGAGAGAGGGAGAGGGAGAGAGAGAGAGAGAGAGAGAGAGAGAGAGGATTTTAATATTTATTTTTTAGTTATCGGCGGACACAACATCTTTGTTTTGTATGTGGTGCTGAGGATAGAACCCGGGCCGTTCGCATGCCAGGCGAGCGCGCCACCGCTTGAGCCATATCCCCAGCCCTATTTTGATCTTTGTTTTGATACTGGTGATAGTATTCCAGTAGGCACATGCTCTACCACTGAACTACATCCCCAGCCCTTTTAAATTTTTTTTTTTTTTTTTTTTTTTTTGAGACAGAGTTTTGCTAAGTTACATAGGGCTTCGCTAAGTTGCTGAGGCTGGCTTTGAACTTGCAATCCTCCTGCCTCAGCCTCCAGAGTTGCTGGGATTACAAGCATGTGCTATCACACCCTGTTTCCTTAATCTGTTAATGGAAAGAAATTCATCCACAGACCTCTTATCTTTGAACATCTTTCATTCCTGAGATAAACTCAATATGAAATAATTTTTTAAAATAACTGTTAGAAAAAAATTTGCTAATACATTAATTAAGAACTTTACATTTATATTCATACATAAGATGGACAATAATTTTCCTTTCTTTTTTTTTTTTTAAGAGTGAAAGGAGGGGGAGAGAGAGAGAGAGAGAGAGAGAGAGAATTTTAATATTTATTTTTTAGTTATCGGCAGACACAACATCTTTGTTTGTATGTGGTGCTGAGGATCGAACCCGGGCCGCACGCATGCCAGGCGATCGCGCTACCGCTTGAGCCACATCCCCAGCCCCAATAATTTTCCTTTCTTGTACTATCTGTGATAACAAAGCAAATGTTCGTTGAGCACTTAATATCTGAAAGTATGGAATGAAGGGCTAGAAGTATCCTACCCTAATAGAGGTCAAAGTTTAGGGAAAAAATCAAAAACATAATTAATTACAAAATGAATCAGTCATAACCACTGTGGTAAATGCTAAGAAAATGCAGTACAGAGTCAGGATGTCAAATAAGATTGAGATGGTTGAAAAAATTTGCTCTGGGGCTGGGGTTGCAGCTCAGTGGTAGAGCACTTGCCTAGCATGTGTGAGGCACTGGGTTCAATTCTCACCACCGCATATAAATAAGTAAAATAAAGGCCACTGACAACTAAAAAAAACGTATTAAAAAAATTCCCTCAGAAGAAGGAAACAACTCTTTATTAGTTTTCTGTTGCAACATAATAAATAATTGCAAACAGTGGCTTTAAGTAGTTTTGAGGATTTTACAGAGATTTTATTAACAGTTCAGATGCTTTATTATAAAAAACAGAAAAACAAATTCAACATGACATAGGTCTCAGACTTAAATATGCATTAGCATTACCCCAGGGTTTTTTAAACCCCATCATATCCTCCAATTCAATCCCTGGTACAAAAAAAAAAAAAAACCAGTGGATTTTTGAGTCCAGTCACACCAGTGCACCTGGTGTGCCTGCGCCCCTCTGTCCTATCAGGGTGTAGATCACACACTGCTTCTCCTCATAGACTGGCTCGGGGTTCCAGCACATATCTTCAGGCGCCTATGGAGTCACTGGTCATGAGCTGTCTACTTCCTTTGTAAATTCCTTGAGGGGAGGAGGTGGATCCTTAACCCTGTCTTCCTAACACATTTCTATCTCAAAGGGATTGCACAAATAAATTCTTGGGTGATGAAACTATTCTATATTCTACTGTAGTAGTTGCACAAATCTGTACACATGCTGTAATTCATAGACCTGTACACCAAAAAAGTCTCTTTTAATGTAAGACAATTCATAAAAGGAGAATTTTTTAAATGGGTCAACTTAAACTTGAAATACCGACTAGGTATTTGAGGAAAGGAAGTAACTATATTTTTATGGGTAATAATGGCATTATGTTTACCTTTAAGTCCTTATATCTTAAAGATATCTTAAGTCCTTATATCTAAACGCATTTAAGCATTTAAGGACAAAATTATAGGAAGTATGATATTTGGTTAAAAATAATACTGGAGAAGGGAAATGGGTGGGGCACAAATGAAACAAGCCTGACCATGAGTTGATAGTTGTTGAAGGTGGGCAATGGGTAATGAGGCTTTGTTCTTTGGTCTACCTTTGTGTATGCTTAAGCTTCCTTACTAGGAGCATTTAAAAGGGGGCAGTTGGGTTGTTAGCCTTCCATATCAGGCTGCCTGGTATGCCACTTGACTTTGACACTTAGCTGACTTTGAGCAAGCTACTAATAATCCTACACTTCAATCTCTCCATCCATAATATGATAGTCATGATAATATCTCTTTCACAGGTTGTTATCAGGATTAAATGATTGTCAGAATATGTAAAAAGCAATTTACCTAGCTCTTGCACATGCTAAATAAGTCTCAACTTTTTTTTTATCATTATTGCATCTTCTGGTCTGATTCTTCCATACCATATCCCCTATATGAGCAGGTCTTTCTTTAAGATTCTTCCTGGATATCCTATGGTATTTCAAAAGGATCACTTTATTTTATGCCCTCCTTGAGAATTATGAAGCACATCTTAGAATTTTAACTTCCCCTGCACAGTACATTATATATTCTATTCTTCATTCTATTACTTATCCAGGAAGAAAACCTAAACTTAAAAGATTGGATTTTTTAAAAAAAATCTAGGAATCCCTTTGTTCTTCCAAACAAGGAGTATATGAAAGATTATTATGAGTTATGATGAAGTGGAATTTATCTCCTGGGCTGACATCATAGAACCACAGAATCTGAGACTGGAAAGACATGTGAGATTATCTGGTCCATTCTGTGACTCAGGACAGCAACCCTCTCCAGCACTTCTTCAGCATCCATTTTCAGGACTAAGGATCTTACTCAGGGTTGCTGAGACCCTATAGCTAAAGTTTCCAGGATAAGAGCCTTTTCTTATATATCCTGATTCCCAGCAACATACTCATACGAGTTAAAATGTGACCCTTTGAATGGTAGTTATGCCCACCTTTCATTTTCTACCTCTCCCTCCCCTGCCACATCCTTTATCCAGTGAAGGGAAGAGGACTGGAATCCCTCCAGCCAGAACTGGACAATGGCAAGGATCAGTAGTTGGCTTCTTAGCTGCTCCAGCAGTGGGAGTGTCAGAAGTCCCAGAACATAATCCCTTCAGTCTCTCCAAATAGAAAAGGGAAAGATCCCTCCCTTTCCCTCTTTAACCCTTCTTTCCCACACAGCGTGGCACACTAACTTCCTGTACAGACTGCTTCAAAAATTCAGAGGGAGCCAGGCACGATGGTGTGTGCCTATAATCCCAGAGACTGGAGAGGTTGAGGCAGAAGGATCGCAAATTTGAGGACAACTTGGCAACTTGGTGAGAATCTGTCTCAAAATAAAAATAAAAGAGAGCTGTGCCCAGTTGCTGGGCGGGGGTGCGCCACAGGCTGAGGCAGGAGGATCACAAGTTCAAAGCCAGCCTCAGCAACTTAGTGAGGCCCTAAGCAACTCAGCAAGACTTGTCTCTCAAAAAATATATAAAAGGGCAGGGCATGGTGGCGCATGCTATAATCCCAGCAGCTCTGGAGTCTGAGACAGGAGGGTGGTGCGTTTAAAATCAGCCTCAGCAACAGCGAGGCACTAAGCAATTCAGTGAGACACTATCTCTAAATAAAATACAAAATAGGGCTGCGGGTGTGGCTCAATGGTTAAGCACCTCTGAGTTCAATCCCCAGTGTGTGTGTGTGTGTGTGTGTGTGTGTGTGTGTGTGTATAAAGAGCTGTGGATGTAGCTTACTGGTAGATAGCCCTAGGTTAAACCCCCAGTACCATCACCAAAAGAGAGAAAAAAAAAAAAAAGATGGAGATGTACCCGGATCTGAGTGACATTTCAGCTAGCTCATAAAGAAAACAAAGCATCTTTAGGATCATTCAACAGAGTACCCCAACTACAACTGAAAACAGGATTCCAATGTCCCTACCACCCTAATGGCATTACTTTAGGCTGTTGACAATGATATTTATGGAAATCTCATCCATCGCTGTACTTCAAAGAGCAATGTCATTGATTCTAGTTGAGAAACTTGCATGTGAGAAAGGATGTTAATCTTGGCAAATCTGTAGTTCCAACGACTCCCAGTGTCTATTTCTTACTACTCCTGTTCCAAGCTTCTGCTGCCAACAGAACTCAGTCCCAAAACCCTAAATGAGCCTCCAGTAGCTTCCATCTGTTGAATAATTTATCCTATGACAGGCAATACACTAAGCATGTTAACATTTCGAATCGAAGTCTCACAACAACTCTATATAAACTAAATACTACCTAATAGGTGATAATATATATCCATCCAAGATGGAGAAACTCAGAGTTGATCAAGTTGTTTTAGGTCACAGAGTCAATATGTGCTAGAGGTGCAATTCTTGTTCAGTACAGTCTGACTCCAAAGCCCAGGTCTTTGAGAAGAGAGAACACAGATTAGGACCCAAAGGAAGCTTTTGAGTAATACTGGATGACTTGGCACTGGGAACAAAACCAGTCTTTTGCTCAGAGAGACCAGGAAATGAAGTTGCCATGCCGCTGTTCCTTCCTGAACAGTCCTTCCAATTGTCTTGCTTCAATTTAACCTGCTGGAAAAACGAAGGTAGCTACATGATGATTAATTTTCCCTTCTCTGACTCAAATGCTACATTTTCCATGAACGATTCTTAGATTCAAAGAGTTCCAATTGTCCAACTTAGAGTGATTCTGTGCTAAAACAGAACTGCCATCCTGTTCTGGAATAAGTGGATCCAAACAGCAGAGACCAGAAGGCTGGAATGGAGCCGCTGGAGCTGCAGTCTTGAAAGATCTTGGACAAGCCTGGAGATGCTCGGCGTCGCCCAGGGAGGGAAAGCGGGGCGGGCCAAAGAGCAGGCAAACCCCGCCTCCTACAAGCCCCGCCCCCGATGGACCACGCCTCCTGCCAAGCTCCTCCCCCGGGCCCGCCCCGCGGCGCATTGTGGGATCTGTCTGCCTGCAGGGTGGTGGAGGACGCTGCTCTTGGCCATGGGGATCCAGCCGGTGAGACCCTCGCTCGGTATCCTGCACCTGGGAACCCCGCCCCATCTAGTTTTGGGCACTCAGCTCAGGACCAGGGACTCCCACGGCCGACCCCGCCCTACAGGGCTCCAGACCCGCCCTGGATGCTGGGGTCCCCCTATTACCCTCCCATCTTGGGGACCCTACCCTCTGGCCTTGGCATGCTTTCGAGTTGGAGTGCGGGATCATCACCCCTGGGGCGATTGATCATACATTCCCGTCACCACCCACGCCCTGGGCTCTTCCCCAGCCTGGCGGTCACGCTACCTTCTCTACCCACAGAGCTCAGCCCTGCTGGCCTCGCTGGGGGTGGGGCTGCTTACCCTGCTCGGCCTGGCTGTGGGCACCTACTTGGTTCGAAGGTCCCGCCGGCTCCAGGTTACTCTCCTGGACCCCGATGAGAAGTACCTGCTGCGACTGCTGGACAAGACGGTAAGCTGTGGAGGAAGGGTCCAGGGTAGAAAGGGGACCTGAGTTCTACTAGTATAAAAGGGATAGATAGCATTCACGGTGGTTGGGATGCCCGAGGGAGTGGCAACCAGTCCCACTTAGTGAAATACTTGTGTCATCCATCCTCCAGACCGTGAGCCACAACACCAAGAGGTTCCGCTTTGCCCTGCCCACCGCCCACCACATTCTGGGGCTGCCTGTGGGTAAGGAAAGTGTGCAGTGGGCTTTCCCTGGGATCCTAGGAGGGAGATTCTCCTGGGGTCTGGTGAGATACGTTGCTTCTATCTTTTTGCTCCACATGACATTGGCCTTCCTTCACTTAGCTCTGGATCCTTCAGGCTGTGAGGTGCCACCAGGTACCTTTAGGGTGTGTCTTCTGTGTCCCCACCCATCTTTACCACTCAACAGCTCTCCCTATTTCCCAGAGGACTTGCTTATAACTCCCTCTGAGCAAACACTAACTTTTCCTGTTACGGAGACCCTCAGGTTACCTGCCCCTGCCAAGGTCCTGGTAGTAATTGTTAAGAGTTTCCCCAACAGGGAGGCTGGAGAGAGGTCCAGCTGAGGGCTGTGTGGGCTGAATCCTCCCTGCCTGCCAGCTCCTTGGGACTTCAGCAGGAAGCAAAACAGCCTGTTCTCTCAAACCTCTCTGGGTAAAAAGTAACAGGGTTGTAGCACATCCACTAGAAGCCCTTACATGGCTCTCCACATGGTCTCCAGGCAAACATGTCTACCTGTCTGCCCGAATCGATGGCAGCCTGGTCATCAGGCCGTACACTCCTGTCACCAGTGATGAGGACCAAGGCTACGTCGATCTTGTCATCAAGGTAAGGGTGTAGGAAGGAACCCCAGAGGCGCCTTACCCCACTCTTTCTGGAATTTTTAGAAACTTCTCTGATTTGTTTGATGTCAGGAGAAGGCATATCCTTTGTGGATATGAGGAAAGTATGTGGACTTGGAAAAGCTAGCATGTGTATGAGTCCTGTTCCAGCCTGTTTCAATGACATTCTAAATCAGGTATTTTTCTCTTGGTCCTATCAGGTCTATCTGAAGGGTGTGCACCCAAAATTTCCTGAGGGCGGGAAGATGTCTCAGTACCTGGACAGTCTGAAGATTGGGGATGTGGTGGAATTCCGGGGGCCAAGTGGACTGCTCACTTACACTGGGAAAGGTAATGACCTGTCTTCTCCTCCAGCCTGCCACCCCCTGCTCTAGCTCCATAGTCTTAGCACAGTATGACTGTGCATGCCCGAGTGTGTGTACATGTATAAGGGTCAAAGCTGCCCTTCCTTCCAATCTCAACTCTGATGCACAGAGAGGCCTATTTCTTGGCCCCATTTGCCACAGGAAGTAGGTCTCCATCCAACTGAATTCCGCAGCCATGACAGACAGCTGGGGGGATTACCAAAGCAAAGATGCCTCTCTTCCCCTCCCTCCAAGATTCACCCTTCAGGCTGAGCTCTGGAGAGAGCTTTTAGCCCTCCCCATGGGAATAGCTGGGTGCATTAGCAAGGCCCTGGAGGTGTTCTGTGTCTCTAGGGAAACTATATTCACACCTGGCCCTGTGCCTGTCACTGTCACCAAGGATCGACCCTCTGCCAAAAGTTGCTGATATTCACTGTGTGATCCTGAACTGAGTGGTAGACAGATAGCTGTGGCCCCATTGTCCTTCAAGTGTATTATTGTCAGGGCTTACTCAACACAACCCTCACCCAAGTTCCAGCATCAGATTTCGTAGCAGCTGCTCAACTGGCCGTTGGGCATATTTTCAATTTGGCATTTGTTTACTTAGTTTTCTATTTTGACTTTGTTCTTCTCCTCCTCTCTTCACTTGACTTCTCAGGGAATTTTAACATTCAGCCCAATAAGAAATTGCCACCAGAACCCCGAAAGGCGAAGAAATTGGGAATGATCGCTGGAGGGACAGGTTCGTGTCACTTGAGGGGCCATTCTCTCCCACCTTGTTGGCTGTTGCCATTCAGACTCCTAAATGGCCTCAGGAGATTTGATGATCATAGCCAAGCTGGTAATCAGGGGTCCTTAGTAATGCCAAACCTCCCCAGTAAGTCAAACACAAAACCATAAACAATAAAAACAACAACAACAAAAAAGTTAACTGATAAAATGAGAACAATAAATCAGGTGGGCTCTCCTAAGTTGAATGAATCTAATAATTTTTAGGTGAAAGTAGAAAGAAATAGCTCAGAATAGTCAAGAAAGAAAATTAGGATTGGATACTACTATATATTCAACATGGTGTAGTCTGATAAATAGTAGACATTTTTGTGGTCTAGTTCACTACTATGTATTAGACACATATGTATCTCTGAAGTAGATACTACTAGCATTTCCCTTTTATAGATGAGAAAATGAGATTAAACTTTTAATGGCAAGAGGTAGGATTAGTATCTGGCTTTGCTTGACTCCAAAACACTTAACCTCTATGTATTCAGTGTTCCAGAACTCTCATCACTGAATCAGGAGGAACATGTAGTCATCTATGACTTTTGTGTCCCTAGCCTCCAAGGGAACTTTTAGAGGAAGAGTCTTAAGTTGGTTCCTTCCAAAGATTTCCATCTTATGAATTTATGTAAATATTGAGGATGTCCAGATATATCCAGGGATATGAAGGAGGAGATCAGAGGATTAGGGTACTAAAGAAAAATGGAGTGGAATGTGAATGAGTAGAATTAAGATGAAAGGGTGAATCAGCTAAGGACCCGGGACAGAACAGAATGTGACCACCACATCTCATCATGGTGTATCTCATGTAGGTATCACCCCAATGCTACAGCTGATCCGGGCTATCCTGAAAGTACCTGAAGATCCAACCCAGTGCTTTCTGCTTTTTGCCAACCAGGTTAGTTTGCTTTTCTCAATATTGAGACTTCAGAGTTGCTATGTGGGTATGGACATGAGCAGTGGACCCAATGGGCAGAACCGGCCTAGTGCCTGTTCTAGTCTCTGAGCCAAGGCCCCTTCTGCCAGGTACAGGACCCTCTACTACAATAAGGAGGAAATAGGACTGAGCATTGACCCAGATTTCTTCCCTAATCCCCAAGGAAAGAAGAAAAGATTTAAGGCATCTAGTGCTAAGCAAAGACCCTTGGGTCTTCTTGGTTAAATATTTCACCTTTATTCCTTCATGATATCTAAATAAAGGCTGTTCCCCTCATCCTAACTCCTTAAAACTGCTGCAGGTGTTGCTTATTCCCTAGAACTTTAGCATGCCTTTAGCAGCCTTTTTCTCTCTTGGTTGGACAGTTGTAATAGCAGTGAACTTTTTTCTCTTTCTGTTCTTTTTTGAGATAGGGTCTCAGTATGTTGCCCAGACTAGTCTCAAACTCAAGATTCTTCTGCCTCAGGCTCCCAGGTAGCTGGAATTACAGGCATGCGCCACAACCCCTAGTCAGAGATCTTGTCTGCTGTAGGCCTGAGAAGGTTTCTAAGACTCTGCTTTCCCTTTGCATTTCAGACAGAAAAGGACATAATCCTGCGGGAAGACTTAGAGGAGCTGCAGGCCCGGTACCCCAATCGCTTTAAACTCTGGTTCACTCTGGACCATCCCCCCAAAGGTATCCTCCCCATTTCTGTGGATAATGATATCCCCTCATTATCAAAATCCAGGCATTGCCCCTCTGTAAGTTTTAGATTTACTGAAACCAACCTTCCCTGACACTGCCAAAGTCCCAAGTATGAGTACAGAGACACAGTGATCTCCTGATCCCTTTCCTTTGGGTTTCTGTTTACCAGGTGGGCAACAGGGATGGCTGTAACTGCTGTTACAACCTGAGACCTTCTTAGGAGCCCTTCAGGGCCCTCTCCTATGATTCATTCTCATGGTACCACATTCCTATGTCAGCATGGATCAGTTCTCTCTTTTCCTCTGTGCTTCAGATTGGGCCTACAGCAAGGGCTTTGTGACTTCTGACATGATCCAGGAGCACCTGCCTGCCCCAGGGGATGATGTACTGCTGCTGCTCTGTGGGCCACCTCCAATGATACAGCTGGCCTGCCATCCCAACTTGGACAAATTGGGCTATTCACAAAAGATGCGATTCACCTACTGATTCACCTACTGAGCACCTCCCAGCTGCCCTGGTCCCATGTCTACAACTATACCCAGTCAGTACTCAAACACTACAAGCCCTAGATTTTTTTTCCAGAGAATGTCAGCCCTTGGTATCTTACACTGGAACTACAATGTAGATGGTACCTGCAGGAACAACATTCCTGTAGCCATAGAAAAGGGCCAAGGCTGAGATATTCCTATCAAGGCCCTCAGATCTCCCTAGGATGAAAAGTCCAGGTGAGGCCCCTGGAGCAGTCTCATTCTTAGGGTTGAAAACAAGGAGTCATGTACATTTGTTCCAAGACTGGGCTGGTTCCTTGATAGCATCACATTCTCACCTTCTTTGTGTCTGTGATGAAAGGAACAGACTATGCAGAGGGTTTTGCTTAGTCTTCAGTGCTTAAACCATGGGCAAATTCTGCTTATGTGATTGCAAGTTGATTTACGAAGGTAGTCTTCTAGAGAAAGGGAAAGGAAGAAATGGTTTCCTAAAAACTTCAGACCAAGAAGGAGTGTGAAATATGTTTTTTGTGTCTGTCTCTCTCGGTCCCTGCCCAGGCTAGAGAGAAATGGCTATCCATAATCTAAGATTGCTACTTACACAGGAACCTCTGGCTCTTAAAATAAATGGGCCTGAGGCCCCAGTGTGATATATGAGGGGTTGTTGTGTTTCGGATCCTTGTTTCAAAATGCCTACGGATCTTGGGAGAAAAGTCTTCCCAGCACAGAATCTCTTGGGTCTTCCAAAGAGCCTTTGAGCAGTTGTACTGTGTGCTGAAATATGAGCTGCCACCAGACTCCGTGGTCATCTCAGCAGCTGTTTCTGCAGAGCCAGAGCTCAACTCTTCTCTGGAGGCTTCTGAGGTGGGGGAAGGAGAACACATGCTAGAGAGACATTTTTGGAGCATAGGTACCCCTTCCAATTGTCCTTTGATTTGGCCATTCTTCCCCTCTTCCTTCTCTTAGCCTTTCTCTCACCATATTTATTCTTCAGGTTATTTGGCAAACAAATCAAAGGATTGCCTTTCCATTTGGAAGGGAAGCCGTCTTAAAAAAGTAACCTGACATCACCAGCCCCAGACAGATTTGGTATCTGAACAAAGTTGGCCTCCCCCAGTACTATCTGTCCCCAGCATCCATCTCTGCTATGAGAGCATACCCCAATACACTCCCTTCTCCCAGGATAAAACTGGGAGAAAACAATGCTTGCGTTTAGGAGGGAGGCTGACATTGTTTTTCTTCATGGAACTGTGTGTTTCTGTCTATGGAGCCACTGAGAATGGCTGGTGGGATCCTCAGATTTTTCAGGCAACTCTGTTGGTAGTATTTCATTAAACATTTCTTGATGTGCTAGTATATATATGACATTGTGTTTGGTAAGCCACCTCAAATACAGAAAGGGAAAAAATATATTTTTGGAATTGGAAATTCAATGCAGGGGCACTTTACCACTGTACATCCCCAGTCCCTTTTATTTCTAAGACAGGGTCTCACTAAGTTGCCCACCCTGGCCTTAAACTTGGGATCCTCCAGCCTAAGCCTCCCAAGCCCCTGAGATGATAGGCATCATGCCTAGACAGAAAGGAAAATCCTGCTTAGGATTACTGGGCTGCTAAGAGAATTTTCTACATGGAAACTCACCAGTCCTTGTTTCACACAAGACTGAGTGAGCCTCCTTCACTCAACATACACATATTTATTAAGAACCTGTCATATGGTAAACACTGTGCTGGGCCCTGAGGATACAAGACCAAAACTGGTGTTAGACCCTCCACAAAAAACTCACAATCCAAGGTAGACAAGTGACAAATCATTATAATACAGTGTGATTGATACTATTGCAGAGTTGGGTGTGGTGGCACACTCCTGTAATACCAGTGATTCTGGAGATTGAGGCAGGAGGATTTAAAATTTGATACCCAGCCCTGAAGTCTGGGCTCAGGATGTAGCTCAGTGGTAAAGCACTGGGTTCTATCCCAATATTCCAAACAACCAACAAACAAAAAATTATCACAGAGATACATACAAGGTATGGACAGGAAGGGGTTGAGAAAGATTCAGAGAAGGAGGAAGAGAAAAAAGGGGATTATCTTTGAGTTAACATCCACATAAATTCTGTGCTAAGAATTTATGCTAATCCTGTGGGTTGAAGATTAAGATTTGCCAAAGGAAATACAACTGGCCAGTGGCTGATGGAACCTGAATCTGAGTTTAGGATTGTTTGGGGCCAACTAGAACTGGGCTTGGATCTTTCATCAGACAACTGGGCAGTGTGGGGTAGGCAATTCAGCAGAAGGTTTAGAATGTGCAAAAACTACATGAAAGAGAAGTTTGCATTTAGAGAACCTAGAAGTTCATTGAGGCCAAAAATGCCAGAGAGAGAAATGGAAGAAGATGAATCCTGACAGTAGGTTAGAATTAGCTTATAAAAGACCATGCTGAAGAAACTAACTCAAAGCTGGTGGATAGCAGGAAGCTTCTGAGGGTTTTCTCAGTAGTCAACACAGTAACAGCTCTTGTTTATGAAGCATTGACTATTTGCCAGCCATAATACTAAAAGCCTGCAAAAATGATCTCATTTAATCCTGACAAAGGTCTAATGAAATAACACTATTTTCCCCATTTTCAGCTGGGGTAATTATCATTTAGAGGGGTTCAATAATATGCTTACGATCATAGTCTAGCTAGGAAAAGGAAACTAGATCTGTGTGACTCCTGAGCTGACGCTTGTAGCCAGCACCAACATCACTGATCCCACTCCCTTGATGTGTCCACGCAACATAATGAGCTCCTTTCTCTGCATCTGGGATGGAGTTAGTGCACATCATCCTTGGAAGAACAAGAAAAATGGTGTACCCATAGATCACTTCTGTGTTGTGTGGTTCATGGGTGTCAGGGTTGCCCCACCCTATATTGTCTCCCAGATATGCCCTTTGGGTGCACGTGGGAGCAGGATCTATGGTTGGGAATTCTCAAGCTAGACTGGTTAAAAAAAAAAAAAAAAAAAAAAAAAATCCCGCCGTTCCTGAAGAGAAATGATAGGAGCCAAAACAAAAGTCTAGCTCAGCGCCTGGCACAAGGAAGTGGGTAGGGAGGAGGAAACCACGAGACTCGAGAGGTATTAAGAACTGTTCCGGAGATGAAACGATAGGCGTTGATAATAGGAAAGATGTAAGTTATTTCTCGTCCTAGACAAGGCGTTTGATGGGAAATTATGCATTCCTTCCCAGGGTACGGTCTAATTCTCTGGAATTCCTTCTCCATCACGCGCCGCCGTTGGAGCCCGGCGAGGTAGGATCTGCAATTGGACCGCGCGAGCGCCAAGCTGGGGGCGGTCGGCGTGAGCTATTGGAGCAGAGTCGGGAGGTGGGCCCCTCCGGGAAGGCGGGCCCGTGGGGCGGGGCCTAGGGAGCCGGCCCGCGATTGGGACACCGGGAGGAATGCCTGGGATTGGAGGGGGCGAGGTAGAGCCTCGAAGAGGTGACGCGGCTGCGGAGGTGACGCCGTGTGGTCGCGCGCCCCTTCCGGCACTGGGAGGGCGCTGAAGATCCCGGGCCGCTCGGCCGCAGGCCGCCTCCAGTGCCGCGGGATGTAGCTGGGGGAACGCAGCCCCCAGCAGAGCCTGCCCACCCGGCCGTAAGTTTCCTCGGGGCTGGCCGGTGGGCGGGGACTCGGCCTGCGCGCGGACTCCGGCAGCCCCAGCCCAGGCCTGAGAAGCGGACAGCCGCGAAGTAGCCCGCCTCGAGGTCCCCAGGGTCCCCGGCTCCCGCGCTGGAGCGGGCGCCGGCCTCCCGGCTTCCCGGCGGTCGGGCTGGTAAACATTTCCGGCCCCTCCCACTGCGCGCCGCCTGCGAGGCGGCCTCCAAATCCGCAGCCCCGGTGCGGGTGGGCTGCTCGTGCCCAGCTGTCCCCCGGCGCCCGGCATCCCTGGTGAGTGCAGTGTCCTCAACCGTACGGGGGGTTGGGACGCCCGGGTTCCGGCCCTAGTCGCTACCGGACGACCAAAGCTGAGCCTGCGAGTGGGGGTGCGGGCCTGGGTTGCAGAACCTCCACTCTCAGCCGGGAGCACCCACCCGCCCTGGGTGGCCGCGGGAGCGTAAGGTTCCCAGACCTCTGGTTTTCGGCGAGTCAGACCTGATAGTACTCTCATCTTGATGTGGTCGGGGGCGGAGATTGGTGGACAGTTGTCGTAAGGTAACCCTAAAAGCTGAAATGTGAGCAAAATCCAAACTACTTTGGGGAAACGAAATTTCATTCTCTCAGAAATCTAGGATTGATGTAGGCTGAATTGGGGTCTTGACGCCCTTGGTGTTTACGAAAGTAAAATAGATAAGTGCTTTCCCTCCGTTTCTGGTGCTTCGTGGGAGTATAGGAAATTGACAGGGAGAATTTGGGTTTACAGTTTCTGATGTCAGCGGAGCAAAAGGAGGCCTTGGTACTCTACTAAATTAACCATAGCATTTCCCTCCAGTATTTGGAAGATGGATTAGGAAGCACCACGGTGAATATTTAGGCTGCTGTCTTCGATCAAAAGAGGATGGAGATGGTTGGTTCTTTTCTAAGCTGAAGTAATAATGGGGTCTGTCCGCTGCTTTTCTCTCTTGATAGTGGCTGGTTAGGGTATGATGGTGCAACCACTGTTCCTGAGATTTTGTAGTATCTGTTCACTGCCAGGAATTTAGACAGGGTGGCGCTAAACAGATTGCACAGATTGCAATGTCAGGGTTCCCGGCTTGCAGCCACTAAATTTCTTTATTCTAGGAGTAATTTCTATGGACCCATAGTGTGGTTGGTACTTGGGGACTCACTCTTAAAATTGGGGATATCTGTGGAAGTCCATCTTAACATAGACCTTTACAAAATTATCTAATTACAGAGTAGAACCTGAAAACATTTTGTTCTCAGTGGTCAGGAAATGACATGATTCCTAGGGAGTAAATAAATAAATAAGTGACCACTTTGCCTATAAGTAAGAGAGAATCTTAGAAAACTAACAGGAAGCAACAAGGCTCACTCCCCATTGCTAATGGATAAAGAATAACATCATAAGCAGGCTTTTAGGCTATCTTCAGTTTCTTCAGTCTGGCCTCATTTTACCTAAAACTCCCTTATGGAAAAGTGAATTATTCATGTCTTAGGGGCTGTGTTGTTTCCTGCCCTTGTTTACATTGTGTACCCTCTTGGAATGCCCTGCTTCCATCTTTACTTATCAAGACCCTTTTTAAAAATCCTTCCACAAAGCTGGGTGCAGTGGCAAATGCCAGTAATCCCAGCATCTCTGGAGGCTGAGGCAGAAGTATCTCAAGTTCAAACCCAGCCTCAGCAATTTAGCGAGGCCCTAAGAAATTCAGCAAGACCCTATCTCTAATAAAATATAAAAAGGGCTAGGGATGTGGCTTTGTGGTTAAGAGTCCCTGGGTTCAATCCCTGGCACCCCGCCCCCCAAAAAAAATATCCTTCCACAAAACTTAGTCTGGTAGTGATGTTATAAGAAAACAACCATTATTTCCCCCTCTTAAAATGGAAGTCAGCAGCTCCTTCAAGCTTCTGACTCCTCTGTTTGCCTTTTCTCTGTAGCCACATCATATATATTGTATTAACCAGTGTAGTCTCAGATTAATATAAGAAAAGAATTTGCCCTTCTTTCTAGGCTAGTAAATTTGTTCTCTGTTTCCCTAGGAAATTTTCTTTGACTACTGTAGTATAAAGTCAGACTGAAAATCTTAACACTCTACTTCATTATCCTGTCCTATCTAGGTGAGATCATTCTGGTGAACTTAATAGTCATCTTCATAGCTAGAGGCTTTGTTAGTTAGGGTGGGTTTTTTTGTTTTTTTCTGGTGGTGGTACTCATCAAAGTTGTTACATTTTGTCCTTAATGTTCGTTTGTCCCTAATGTCATTTACAGGTTTTTGTTCCTCTCACTGTGCTCAAATTTAATTCCCTTTTACTGCACATAAAAGTTGGGAGCATGATTAATGTTTATAAAGTTTGTAGTAATTTTGGATTGAAAAGGTCCTTGAAAATGCCCTCTTACCAAACCAGTTCCAAGTGATTGGTTTTTAGGCATGCACCTAGTTTGCTTTGGTTTAATTAGGGTTTCTGAGGTACATGAAATAAATTGAATGCTGTTTTGTAACTGTATTGACCATGTATCTATGATGTACTTGAAAGTTGGTATTGAAAACAGGCTGGCATGAACATCCCTCATATGCCTGTATGGTGATTTTTTTATTTTGTTTTGTTCTGTTGGTTATACGTCATTAGGAAAGTTTATCTGTCTCTGTTGGGACGGAAAAGACCTCTTCTGTTGGGATAGCTTTAACGAGAAGAGAACTACAAAGGAAGTTATTGTGATTTTTCCTTTCAGATTCTAAGTTGCTGACACTTGGCATCAAATAGAAGAGCTGAGACTTCATTATTGCAGTTCCATACTTTCAAATAGGTCTTTGCCTTGATTCATTTTTCCCCTTCAGAAAGGAGAAGATGGATTTCTCTATACTGCTAGACTGGTGAGAACAGTGAGAATCATGCTACTGGAGAGCTTCCCCACAGAGTCTCTAAGGGTCCAGAAACTCCAGATAAAAACTCATAAAAGCTTGAGTCAAAACCAAGGAGAATGTGTGTCATAGTCGGAAATTGTTTCATAGAGTAAATGTCTCCAAACACTTGTAGGGGAAATAACTCTCTAGCTGGTGATTAAGAATCAACCTTTTCCTCAGGTTTGGCACAGGATTATCTTATTTGTAAGAGCACAAACACCTCCCTGCTTCCACAGCTTTACTTTTTAATATCCTGGGTTTATCCAGTTGGAAAGCTTAGTGGTTAAGGTTTATTAGCTTGAGTTGAAGAAATCCCATCAAAAATGCACTTGATGGAGTTTGGCTCAATTATAATTTGTTGTGCTGGGTGTGGCTAGTTTGAGAAGAAAGGTGTTTCCTCCTAAATACCTGAGGAGATAGAAAGCTGGCAGAAAGTTGAAGTATATTTTGGCTTTTCTGAGTCACTCAGAATCAGTCGAATACTGTAGGGTTTGTGCTGATTTTATATAATAGACTAAAACACTTCTTGTAATTCCCAGTTGCTTGCAAGTGGTCAACCTTATAGAAGTTCTATTTTTAGGGCCTAGTATTGCTTGCTCTTCTTTCTTGCCAGACCTCCGATCCCTATCTCTCCCTTTCCTATCTCTGTGTTGCTACAGTTTAGAAGACCAAACTGGACAATGGACTTTGCTCACTATGATGACATGATCTCCATTGACCTCCATTGTATGTACTTTAATGCATGATGATATATTTTTATATGAGTTGTAGCTGATGGCTGGTTTATGAGTTGGGGTGTCTGTTAGGTTTGCTGGCTCTGGGTCTAGAAGATGGGGTGGGGTGGTATAGGAGCTAGTGATGGAAGAGTTGGAGGGAATCAGAAGAATTTTTCTTAATAGCAAGTAATTTGGACTGAAAAAAGAAAAAACTTCAATGGTGACTAAGAGACTTGAGGATATAAAAACTTTTCAGATCAAATGAGGAAATTAGTAAGACTACCAAGCTGGATTCTGCTTCTGATCTTTGGAGTCTAATTGTCCAACTTAAAAGTTTGTCTATATTATTCTCACTGCCTCTAGTAAAATATATACACACTAAGTCTAGTGTTGCACCATGTGACACCATTCAAGTTGAGGGATTATGTTCTTTCACTGTCTTCCTGGAGCAATGTCTTGTATCACTTAATTTGGAAATATCATGAACTACCTTATGCCATTGGATTAAAAGTTCTTTGAAGACGATGACATAACTTATTCAACTTTGTATTTTGTACAGAGCCTTAGAATGTCTAAGTGGATACGACTAAATATGTTTACTAAATATTCAATGACTGTGTTTGCTAACTCTGGGGAAAGGGATAAGAGAAAGCCCCACAGCTTAAGAAAAAGTGCACAAACCTTAGCTAGTGGCAAGAAGCTAAGGCATGTGCTTATTGGCTTGGATTTGCCCCATTCATTCATTCATTCATTTTGAAATATGGGTTCTGACCAAAAATTATGGATATGTATTATTTTTGTAGTCTACATACTAAGGGATTTTGTTTTGTTTTGCTTCTGCCCTTGTAGCCTACTCTAAATTATTGGTAGCAGTATTCTACACTGTCTGCTTTTCTTCTCGGACATCTCCAAGATGCCCAAAGCTATTTGTATATTTTACTCAATGTTATAAAAAATTAGTAGTGGTAGTAGTAGTAGTAGTAGTACTGAGGATTGAACCAAAGGCACTCTACCATCGAGCTACATCTTCATCATTTTTTTTTTTTTTTCCTGGCAGTGCAGGGGATTGAACCCAGGGCCTTGTGCACGTGAGGCAAGCAGTCTACCAACTGAGCTATATCCCCAGCTTGCCTGGCCCCCCATCATTAAAAAAAAATTCTGGTTGTAGGTGGACACAATATCCTTAGTTATTTATTTTTATGTGTTGCTGAAGATCAAACCCAGTACCCCACACATGCAAGGCAGGCGCTTTACCACTGAGCCACAGCCACAACCCCATCCCCATCATTTCTATTTTTGACTTTGAGACAAGGTCTCACTAAGTTGCCCAGGTGGGCCTTGAACTTGCAATCTTCCTCAGCCTCCCACATCACTGGAATTACAGGTGTGCACCACTGCTAAGCTTAAATTATTTCTTAGTAAAGCTGTTTATTCAGTAGTACTTAACTTTGAGGAACTGTTTTGAGGTCAGATGTTGAAAAAGATTTCCCAATGTGTCTTCTCACGTGGGTTGCCTATCCTGAGGTTTTCAGGGGCCTCCTGTTTCCTGTTCTCCTTGAGCTCAATTGTTCTCTGTGTCTGCATGCTGGCAGCCCTCTTGTCAGAGTCTTGCACACTCAAAGGAAGAGGAACTGTCTATATGTTGACACCACATAGAGATCTGCTGTACAGTGAGTTATTGTTTTTGTCTCCTGGACTAGATTTGTCTGTTGCTTTCAGCTGTGTTTATGGGTTAGCATAACATGACATGTGGCTGTTCTGAAATTTGAGGCTTGCCATATCTGAGGACCAATTGAAGTATTAGTCAGGTTTCTCCAGAAAGAATTAAAAGCAGATAGATGAAAGGGGATTTGTAGGGGAACTGGCTCACATGATTATGGGGGCTGACTCCTATAATAGGCTGTCTGCAAGCTAGAGAACCAGGAAGCCAGTAGCATGGTTCGGTCCAAGTCTAAGGACCTCAGAACCAGGTGATACGGGTGCAGGTCCCAGAGTCCAAAGGCCATAGAACTGTGGAGTTCTTGATGTCCAAGGACAGGAGAAGAAATGTGTCCCAGCTCTGAGAGAGAAAATTCATCTCCCTTTTTGTTCTGATTAGATAATGTCTACTTGCATTGAGTGAGAGCCAGATCTTCCATACTCAGATCTAACTAATTCAAATGCCAATCTCTTCTGGAAACACTGTCAGAGATGTACCCATAAATAATGCTTTACCAGCTATCTGAGTTTCCCTTAAACCAGTTAGGTTGACACCTAAAATCACATCTGACTATATATACCCAATTGTAATCCCTGATAAGGAATTGTGATTACTCTTTGATAAAAACTAGTGTAAGATGTCAAAGATGTTTATACATATAGTGAGCAGCTATGGGTGGTATAATGTCCACAGTGGGAACAAAGTCATGTTTACTTCCCAGCATGATAGAGCTGGGCTCCCTAAGCTTAAGTTTCTACCATTACCATAATGCATCTCACTCTAGGCCCTCTCTGCATTGCCCTGTGGCTTTTGGGGCTTGAGTAAGCAGTACAAGAAAATGCTAATATTCTGGCTACAGCTATTATTGTGTATAATAGTCCATTGTCTCTAGGAGGGAGGAGAGAAGAACTAGTAATTTACAACATAGAAATCTTTAGAAACTGTCCCCCAGTTTTCTCAGACCTCATTAAAGATCACTACCTGAAGTCTAACTCAGGAAAACCTAATGTTTCTGAGACTTTTCCTAGAAAACTGAAGTCAGGGTTTCTCTGGTTTTCCTAAATGACATTTGAGCCTGTGTCTAGTTTCTGGAAAAGTAATTTGAGTAGGGTTTAGATTATGGGCTGTGGTGATTGGGACAAGCTTTTGTCAAGCTGGTTATGAGGTGTGTGTGTAACAAAGGGCAAACTTGGGGCAGCCTCCTTGTCTTCAGCTTCCTGCTTCCAGGTAAGTTACTGCCTGCCTTAAGGATAGATGCAATGAAAGCTTGTTATAAAAGTGTTACCCAGGCTATAATCCTGAGATAGAATTAGTAGATCGTGAAGAGAAATAAGCCACTGAATATCCGTCCTTCAACAATTCCTTTTGTGTGTAAGGCACTTTTTAGTCCCACCAAGTTCACTGGGCATTAAATTCATTTCTAAGCCCGGATGGTCTTGTACTAGTTATAGCCAGGTGTTGGCTTCCTATTTTATGTTCCCCAGTCTCAGACCTAGACCTGCTTTAGTATAAGTTTGGGGAATGATAGGCAAGATTCATCTAATGGGCTCCATACCTGTGGGAGGGACCTTAGGGCCAGAACCTGATTCTCTGTAGCACCAATTTGGTACAGTGATCATAGGTCCTGTGAAGACAGGCAACAAGATGGGTTATTTTTGGCTTCATCAGTAAAATGGATGAGGTTTTGGGTAAAGGGTGATATTAAAGAGAGGATAAGGAATAGATTTTGTTTAAGTGAACTAGCCTCTACAATTGGAGACAGGGTACAGACTAATTAGCTGTGTCTTACTCAGTATTGAATGACAGAAGTGAAACTGTAAAAGGAATACATTGTCAGCACCCTTTATATTTATGTTTGCTTTTAGTGTTTGCCATCACAGGGAGATCTCTGCCCCCTGGGGCTGAGAGACCTCAGCCTTTTCCCAAGCTGAAGCTGCAGGATACTGAGGTACCAGCCAGATGTCTTCCCACAAAGGATCTGTGGTGGCACAGGGCAACGGGGCTCCTGCCAGTAACAGGGAAACTGACTCGGTGGAACTGACTGAACTGGGACCCCTGCTAGAAGAGAAAGGCAAGCGGGTAATTGCCAACCCAAACAAGGTAAGGCATCTTCCCAGGAGTCCTTCCTTGACCAAAGTCTCTCCTCACATTTGTCGGTCTCTTTCTTTTCTTAAGACAGGGCTTTGTTATTTTGCTGAAGCAAAATTGCATGGCTTTGAACATGCAATCTTTCTGCCTCAGCCTCCCCAAGTTGCTAGGATTATAACCATACACCACCACGCCTGGCTGTCAGTTTATTTCTTAAGATCTACCCTTCCAGCCAGACATGGTGGCCCATGCCTATAGTCACAGTGGCTCTGGAGGCTAAGATAGGAGGATCACTAGTTCAAAGCCAGCCTCAGCAACGATGAGGCACTAAGAAACTCAGTGAGACCCTGGGTCTAAATAAAATACAAAAAATAGGACTGGGGATGTGGTTCAGTGGCCAAGTACCCCTAAGTTAATCCCCAATACAAAAAAAAAAAAAAAAAAAAACCTACACTTCCTTCCTTAAAAAAACCATAATAAGTATCTTTTTAGCTTTTTCCCCCACTATAGGCTTTGGGAATTTCACTCCCCAAAAATATACAGCATGGGCTGGGGTTGTGGCTTAGTGGTTGAGCACTGGTCTACCATGTGTGAGGCACTGGGTTCAATTCTCAGCACCGCATATAAACAAATAAAATAAAGGTCCATTGACAACTAAAAAATATCTTTAAAAAGAATCATCCTGGCAACATATTAGGGTTTAAAAAAAAAAAAAAGTACACAGCATAAGGCCTGAAATCTAATATGAAATCAGTAAGTGAATGTAGGAGACAGGATAGATTTGACTTTATGTATCAAACAAAAACCCCTATAGCTTTGACAAGTTAGGAATCTCTCTCAAATAAAAGGATATGGGAGTAATGAATCACACCTCCCCACCATACAGGAGGAGAAGGGACCATTCTTTTCTTTTAAATGAGAGTAACAGGAAGGACTTCACAACACATAGGCCAGAACTTTGTTACATAGTTCTATTCAGCTGTAAAGACAGTAGGAAATGTCTTCCCATTAGGCCTGAGTAAAATTGGAATAACATTGCATTGAATAAATCCAAGGACTTTGTTCTTTAGGATGAAAGAGTATTGGAGGAGGCAAGGCAGAATCTGCATCACAAAATCTGAGAGACACCCAGTACTTACAGGGACCTTCATCCGGAAAGATAGAATAAGCAAGCATAGTCCAGAGAAGGATTTGCGCTGCCAGGCTTCCCATCTCCGTGGTCTGGAGCCCTAGGGGAGAAAGGTCTCCTATATAGGCAAATGCCCTCCCGGGTGCACTCAGTTGACCTCAGGAGTCAGAACTGCAGTTTGGTGAGTAACCAGTTCTGAGGCCCCAGGCTCCTGGGAGCTGCTGTGGATACAAAGTTACAGCCATGATAGCATCCCCAGAGTTGGTGAACAAACTATGAATACAATTCTTATTAGGGAAATCTCTGAGACTCTTTATCTTTTTCATTGTTTTGAAAACTTGGTGGAATGGAAGAAAGAACTATTTGGGAAATTGGGGAAAGTTGAGAACCACTTGTCCTAGAGAACAGGACAGGTCATTCAGATAAAGAACATCTAGGGTGGTATGCTAATCTTGAGTCCCTCCTATGCTAGGATCTTAGAGTCTACCCTCCTGTATGCGGAATAGAACTCTCTCACTCCAACATTTATGAAACATTAATAAGCCTCAAACTACAATATTGTAAACTCAACAAACATGCTTTTGGAGAAGTGGCACAAGGTACTTGTGTAGGAGAACGGCTGGGAAGAACGGGTTGAGTTTGGGTGTCTGTGGATCTCCCTGACCAAGGAGTAGTACACTCTATGAGATGATGCCTGGATTTTGTTTGTTGTTTTCCTTCAGGCTGAAGAAGAACAAACATGCCCAGTGCCCCAGGAAGAAGAGGAGGAGGTACGGGTACTGACACTTCCCCTGCAGGCCCACCATGCCATGGAGAAGATGGAGGAGTTCGTATATAAGGTGCAGCCTGGAGCTTTCATCCTGGAAGTGGGGATGGGGAGGGTGTCAGCAGGCCTGTCTGGGATGTTTCCAGCTGGCAAGTTTGTCTTGGGCTGAAGGGCTTGTATTCCTGTGGGTGGGTCTGTTTTTTTGGTTGAGGTGAAGACTGGCTAGATGTTTACTGCATACTGCGGTGGACCTTGTTCAAAACATAGTCTAAAATAGAGAGTTTTGACTTTCTTTTGCTATGGATCCCTTTGGCAGTCATCAAAATATTTAAATGATATAGTAACATGGGTTCCTTTATAACACCTTAAATATGTGTTAATGATAAATCCTAACATGTTTTCTTAAAATTTGTAATTTCTGAGTAATGATGAGTAGAAAACTTTCAAATCTCTGCAAATGAGTATATGAAAATATCTAGGTTTTTTCCTTTATATGTTTGTTTTGTGTTGTGCTGGGGATAGAACCCAGGGCTTTGTGCATGCCAGGCAAGCACTCTACTACTGAAGCAGTCCTAACCCTGAAAATATGATTTCTATTGGTAACAATCACAACTTCTGCTAATACTACTGAGTCTTTTGCGTACTTTTATAATTGAGGGGCCCACTAAATTTAATTATAGATAAATGAGAATACAGATACTTTTGCCCATCCAAGTTTCTGTCTACTTCCTAGATTCTGTGTATTATGCATGGATCCTAAATTAAGAACCCTACTCTGTAAAGATATAGTCCCAGCCAAGTAAGAACTTAGAATTTAGTTGTAGGAAAGGATGGAGCAGACTTCCTGGAGAAAAAGGGATCTATGTGTATTTAAAACCCTTATCTATAATTTCTTTGTTTTTTATTCACTGTATTTTGAAATTGCAAGAAGCCAAAAGGAGGATATATACTATATTTTCTTTAAGAGTTGGAAAATACTTAGCTGAGGCATGTTCAGATAAACCACGAGAAATAAGGACGGGGCTGGATTTGTGACTCAGTGGTAGAACATTTACCTAGCACACATGAGGCACTGGGTTTGATCCTCAGCACCACATAACATAAATAAATAAGGTATTGTGTCCATTTACAACTAAAAATATATTTTAAAAAATAGAAATAAGGATAAAGGAATTTTTTTTTTAAGTTGTCAAAATATGGCTTAGTACTCTCTAGCCCCATTTGTGCTATGTCTTGAGTATCTTCTGATCCAGGCAGGTTTCCCACCGGGACCTGGAACCATCCAGAGCCTGACTGGCATCCTTCTGGACTGATTGTCTTTCACTATCTACTTGGCAGCAGGGAGGCTAGTGTTCTCTAGAGCCTTTCCTAGAAACATTGTATATATTTTAGGTCTGGGAGGGGCGTTGGAGGGTCATCCCATATGATGTACTTCCTGACTGGCTGAAGGACAATGACTATCTGCTACATGGCCACAGACCACCCATGCCCTCCTTTCGTGCTTGCTTCAAGAGCATCTTCCGCATCCACACAGAAACTGGCAACATCTGGACCCATCTGCTTGGTAAGTGATTTGAACAGGGAAAAATACAATTTTTTTTATCTCCTTAACTCGGGGGTTGTTGTAGCCTTTGTCCATGGGAAAGAACAACAAAATTGTTCTGGCTGTTTGATAGCTGGAATTTAAACTACCAGTGACCTTGATTGACTCTTAATCACTGATCTTTTAAGTCAAAGAAACTGGGACCTAGATGTTCTCTTGTGATCCTTAGCAGAACTGTTCTAGATGGAGGCGACTCCTATTTCCTAATTTCCCATAAATACAAAATGCCAACATTTCCAAAAAATGATCCTTTTGTCTGGGTTTGTGTGACCAGTGCCACTTTCTCCTGAAAGTGGGCTTTATTTGTGACTGCATTTCCTACAGTAAGCCCCATAGTTCACTGATTTAAAACCACCAGCTGTCAAAGTGTCTCTTTTCCTCACAGGCTTTTTCTTTTTCTCTCCTGCAGGTTTCGTACTATTTCTCTTTTTGGGAATCTTGACCATGCTTAGACCAAATATGTACTTCATGGCCCCTCTTCAGGAGAAAGTGGTTTTTGGCATGTTCTTTTTGGGTGCAGTGCTCTGCCTCAGCTTCTCCTGGCTCTTCCACACCGTCTATTGTCATTCAGAGAAAGTCTCCCGGACTTTTTCCAAGTGAGTTGAAAGAACAGCAGGAAAGACTATGTGCACCACTGTTACCTCTTGTGATCCCAGTGCTGACTGGGACTGCTTGAGGAAAAGCTTTCTTTTCCTTGGGTACAGCAAGGTGATAAAGCTTTTCTCATAAACACTTTATGAAGCCGGTTGTGGAATCTGTTTTCTACCTGAACAGTACTACCTTAAGTGGGTTATTTTCCAAGACCTTCCATCCATACTAGCTTATCTTCCTGTTGCCCAAGCCAGAGTAGGGCGTGACAAGTTGTCCATGCTTCCTCCTGCTAATGCTTATCTGTGCTGCGCAGGCATTTTTGGAAGCCCTGCATGTCCATCCCTATTTCCCCAACTCTGAGCCTGAGGATCTTTTATTTGTGTGCTTCTTTTTGATTTTGGTAGGGATGCTAGTGGATTCCTTTGTTTTTACTAATAGCACCAGTAACAAGAATATATTTTCTTTGTTTAAAAAAAAAAAATTGCTGAGCCCCGTGGTACATGCCTTTAATCGGCAGCTCTGGAGGCTGAGACAGGAGGATCAAGAGTTCAAAGGAAGGCTCAGCAAAAGTGAGGCGCTAAGCAACTCAGTGAGACCCTGTCTCTAAATAAAATTCAAAACAGGGCAGGGGATGTAATTTAGTGGCCAAGTGCCCCTGAGTTCAATCCCCAATACCAAAAAAATTTAAAAAAAAAATTGATGCTGGGCATAGTTGTATGGATCTAGTCCCAGCTATTAGGGAGGCTGAGACATGAGGATCTTTGAGCCTGGAAGTTAGCGGTCAACCTGGGCATCCTAGCTGGACTCCATCTCAAAAAGGAAAAAAAAAAAAAAAGTCCATTAAAACAAAACAAGTGACAGTACGCCTTAATAATACTCCAAATCTCAGGTTTTTGTTTTTAGAAATCATTCTGTCAAAATGGAAGACTATTTAGAGCCTTCCTGAGTGTGATGCTGGATTGTGGTAGAACTGCTAAATTCAAGTATCTACAACTAAGGGAGAGGGATAGAATTCTGTGAGCAGGGTCATTTAAAGACTTCTATTATATAGTAGAAGTGCTTGAGCTTATGGAATTTTAATCTAGGACACAGGATTAACTGTATGGAAAGTCAGGAGAGACTAGAGATGTTCAAATCTGGGAGCAGGTAGAGAACAGAAAGAACTAGTTAAATGAACCACTTGGGATTCTTCATTTCTCTCACTGACTCATTGCATTTTGTGGCTCCTTTTTAGACTGGACTATTCAGGGATTGCTCTACTGATTATGGGGAGCTTTGTCCCCTGGCTCTATTACTCCTTCTACTGCTCCCCACAGCCTCGGCTCATCTACCTCTCCATCGTCTGTGTCCTGGGCATCTCTGCCATCATTGTGGCACAGTGGGACCGGTTTGCCACTCCTAAGCACCGGCAAACAAGAGCAGGTAAGTAGGAAGATACAGTGTAGACCTCAAAGGTATTTGAACCTTGGGCTTACTTGGCTCAACTCTGGACCCTGAGGTTGGCAGATTTGAGAACCCTGCCCAAATCTTATTTGTGTGTGAAACTTTCAAAATGATGTGAATGTAGCCAGGCACGGGGGCATATGTCTGTAATCCTGCCTACTTGGGCAGGAGGATTGGAACTCAGGGCCAGCCTGGACACTCGAGTGAGACCCTGTCTGAAAACGGATGGGGAGACTGGGATGTAGCTCAGTTGTAGAGTACCCCGGGTTTAATCCTGGTACACACCCCCCCCCCCGCCTCCCACACACATTTTAAAAATGTGAATTTTCAAAGCTCACTTCTCCTTCAGTTTTCACTAGTGTTTCAAGTTTGCTGTTAGAACAGATCATTATCCAGCTGGTCACTTATCTGTAAGAAAAGCTGTGACTGCTCTTATACTTGATTTCAAACAGTCCAACAATATAGCAAGCACAGTCATTTCAGTGACCCAGGTCCAATGTACTCAGACCAAGGGATTACAATGAAAACACCAGAAGCATTTTACTAAGGAAACCGGATGCCTGGCTTGGTGAATAAAATGTTTTGAGTGTTAACATGGCCAACAACTAATATCAATAACTATAAGTATAAACATCTCTGTGTTTTCACTCTTTAATTTTCTTTTTTGTAATCCCCACACACTCCAATACTGGAGATTGAACCCATGCTAAGCAAATGCTGTACCACTGAGCTACATCCCCAGCCCTTTTGTATTCTTTTTTTTTTTTTTTTTTTTTTTTAGAGAGAGTGAGAAAGAGGGAGAGAGAGAATTTTTTAATATTTATTTTTTAGTATTTGGCGGACACAACATCTTTGTCTGTATGTGGTGCTGAGGATCGAACCCGGGCCGCACGCACACCAGGCGGGCACGCTACTGCTTGAGCCACATCCCCAGCCCCCCTTTTGTATTCTTTATTTTGAGACTACCCTCAAACTTGTGATCCTGCTGCCTCAGTCTTCCCAATAGCAGGGCTCACACAAGTGTGCACTGCTTATTTTGAGGATTGTTATTTGCAGCAACATCACCAATTACCACCAGTTTGCAGGCTCTTTGGACTTAATAACTGCTGTGTTTTAAACTAAAAGAATTAAATACTTACAAGTGCCAACCATTTGGTAAGCACTGTATTTAAACAAGAGTACTACAAAGGATGGTAGTCCCTCGTCCCCAGTCATGTAGAGTGTAGTTGTGGGGGAAGTACCCATTCTTCCCTTGCTCTTGCCTCATTTGTGTGGGTATATCTCTCCACTCAGGAGGTCAGAGTTCTTACTTAGTTACTGAAGTCTTTTTTGTGTTGTTAATGGGAAACTTATTCTATTGTTTTCTGGCTTGAGTCAGTTAAAGCCTTGGCACCTAAGATTTGTACCTAGGTCAACCATCAGGATTTTGACATATCATTTTTGCCTGGGCTCCTTAATAGATAATGAATATTAATGAGGTATTTAAGTACTAACTCAGCCTTCTTCCCATTCTGGATCATAAGAACCCATCTTGTGGCTACACTTTTAAACAAGTACTCTTCACCAAAAAATAGCTACTTATCATAAACATTTGGATTCCAGAGGAGGACAAGAGTGCCTTCCATGTAGTAGCTGTTTCCCTGCTTGACAGTTTCGTGTCTGCTCTGTTCAGGAGTGTTCCTGGGACTTGGCTTGAGTGGTGTTGTGCCCACCATGCACTTTACTATCGCTGAGGGCTTTGTCAAGGCCACCACAGTGGGCCAGATGGGCTGGTTCTTCCTCATGGCTGTGATGTACATCACCGGAGCTGGCCTTTATGCTGCTCGGATTCCTGAGCGCTTCTTTCCGGGAAAGTTTGACATATGGGTAAGAAATGACTTTTCCAGCAGGGCCTGTGATGGTGAGTGACCAGCCTAAAGTTAAAAGGTGGTAAAAGACTTGGATCACGTAGTGTGTGTTTGTATACATATTATGTCCACTGCGGGGAAGTGGCCAATATTAACTTTTCGGTGTATCTCCTATAAAGACTTTGAATTCTTCTACAACAAATGTTACTTTTATGATGTTAAAAAAAAAAATTGAGAAACTAGCAGAGAAGACAAATGCTTTTTCCTATATATTTCTAATTCTTCCTTGCCAGTATTCTAAAGGCTGTTCTCTTTTTATTCCTGCAGTTCCAGTCCCATCAGATTTTCCACGTCCTGGTGGTGGCCGCAGCCTTTGTCCACTTCTATGGGGTCTCCAACCTTCAGGAATTCCGTTATGGCCTGGAAGGTGGCTGTACTGATGACTCCCTTCTCTGAGCCTTCCCACCTTGAGGTGGAGGAGGAATTTCCCAAGTGCTTTTAAAAATAACTTCTTTGCTGAAGTGAGAGGAAGAGTCTGAGTTGTCTGTTTCTAGAAGAAACCTTAGTGAATTCAGTACCAGTTAAGCTTCAGCTCACTTTCACAGCCACTGGGCAATAAACTTTCCATTCCCTTTCCCCTAGCTGGGGAGGGTGGGGATGGTCAACATAGTCATCCCCTTCCTTGGCAGTCACCCTCCTCGGCAAGACAAGTACCATTCCCTCACAGAGACAGTACTTTGAAGCTCATTTTGAGATCTTACTCCCTTCTTCAACCATTTTGGGAAAAAATTATGGACTGGGACTCTTCAGAAATTGTTTTCTTTTTTCCTGAAAGAAAATGTCCCTCTCTTACCCCCTGTCCTTACTTTGTAACCTGGCTTATAACAGGCCATCCATTTTTGTAGCACACTTTTCAAAAACAATTATAACCTGGTCCCATCTTTCTAGGGCCTAGATCTGCTTACATAGCAGGAAGAATAAGACACCAACTTTTACATAGCCCGGCTAATCATGGAAGTGTGTCCAGGCTTCAAATAACTTGAGTTTTAATTTTTTTTTTCTTGGCAGAGTAATGTAAAATTAAACTGGGGAAAGATATTTAATATTTAATACTAAGCTTTAAAAAGAAACCTGCTATCATTGCTATGTATCTTGATGCAAAGATTATGATGATAATAAAAGAAAGTACAGCAGACACTTGGCATTCGAAGATTTAACATGTGTGGTCTCAAATATTTTCCAAAGGATTAATACTATAAAAATTCTTGATTTTGCTGAGGCACATTTTGAATCATAGGCTTTTACAATCTGGCACATGCCTGTCAATCTAATTGACTTCCTAGTATCAACTGCTTTGCAATCTAACTTTATTTTTCTTTACTTATTGCACAGATATTTTATTAGAGAAATCAAAGGTATAGGGACATATCTTAAAGTTCGGTTTTATTAAAACTACCTTGCTTAGGTTTGTCTCATCAAGAGGTATTCCATGCCCTCTGTATTTTGGTGAATGGACTCAACCTGACATGAGTGCTGCTCACCAATAGTGTAAGCCAGTTGTAACAATTTCGCCACTGATGTAGGCAGTTAAGGGGAGTTTTGAATTATAAAGTTGGGTTTACTTCAAGGGTCAAGTTTGTATAACCAAACAAATGATCCTTTAAACAATATCCACCTATGCCAACAAACAGGTAGTTTCTTAATCTCAAGTGGTAATCCGGGAAATGTAAATTAAAACCAAAATGAGAAAACCATTTCACTCCAAACAGGTAGGCACAAATTTAAAAGGCTAATATTGAGTGTTAGTGTTGACATAGAGTGGACAGGATGCCACCAATGAAGTGTACCTTGGTAGAATCACTGTGTGGACATGCATAGAGTATGTATATAGCATTCAAATATTTCATGAAATGGGATTGGGAGTGGGTGGCTCAGTGACAGAGCAAATGTGTAGCATGCATGTGACCCTGGGTTCTATCCCCAGCACCGTACCAAACCAAACATTTCATGAAACAACACTACAATATAAAATGCACCTGATATCTATGCTGGGTTAATTTGTTAAAAAATGGTGCTGGTTCTGATCCCCTGAAGTGTTTTTGTAACTCATTAATGGGTCATGACTCACCTTGAAAAACAAAGAGAACCTGCTCTTGAGAACCTTGACTTATGCTAAGGTTCACTGGCACTGCTTGTAGTAGCAAAATAATGCAAACAATTAAAGGTCTAAAACTGTTGAATAGCAAAATAAATCTTGGCTTATTCATAAAATGAAACACTATCATTGAAAATAATTACACTGGCAGCAACACGTTATTTTTTTTTTTTTAAAGAGAGAATTTTTTTAATATTTATTTTTTAGTTATCGCCGTACACAACATCTTTGTTTGTATGTGGTGCTGAGGATCGAACCCAGGCCGCACGCATGCCAGGCGAACACGCTACCGCTTGAACCACATCCCCAGCCCAGCAACACATTATTGAAAATCAAATAAGGTTGGCAAGGCCTGGCACAATGTATGCCTGTAATCCCAGAAATTCAGGAAGCTGAGGCTGAAGGATTGCCAGTTCAAGGCCAGCCTCCGCAATTTAGTGAGACCCTGTCTCAAAAAGGGCTGGATGTAGCTCAGTGACAGAGATGCCCTAAGTTCAATATCCAGGATCAATAAATTAATAAGGTTGGCAGACAGGGATACAGAAGAATACATCTGGTCTGACTGCCTTTTGTAAATTTGAGAAATTTGCAGAATTAAGGACAGTTTAAGGATACAGACATGTTGAAGACTTTAAAAAGGGGAATGTTAATTCTAAATAATGGTACCTCTGAATGTATAAGAACAGAACATTTAAAGTTTATTTCTTTATAACAAGGTAATGAGAACCTGGGTACTCTATACTAAAATCTTTATTCTTGCCTTTATGTAATCTATTTAATCCAAAACAATTATACGTTTAAAAATATACTTAAAGAACTGTTAGCAGAAGTCATAAACTGCTGGGCACCATGGTATGCACCTGTAATCCCAGGCTGAGGCAGGACAAACATGAGTTCAAAACCAACCTCAACAAAGTCACAAACTGATTATCTATACATCCCAAATGCCCAAACTTGTTTTGTCTGTCTTTGCACAGTGGGAAAAATCGATTGCAGCTCAAAAGCAGCCATGTCTTTTTAGAGAGTAGGGCTTATGCTCTCCAATTTGTCATGGTCCCACCTAGAGTGATTCACTCATTGCAGTCATCTGTTGGCTCCTGGAGGCATTTCAGTTTGCAACCACTGGTGTAAAACCAGAAGGAACCTTCAGGAGCATCTGATCCAACGCCACCCATTGTTTAGATGAGGAAATAAGGAGATCCATAGCAGTTTATGAAAACTAGTGTTTCATTTTCCAGTACTAGACAGGGCCATGGAATGAGGATCTGAGAATATTTATTGAGCACCTACTTGTTCTTATGGTATGTCATTTTTATATCTGTATTTCTGTGAAGTAAGTTGTATGCTCATTCTAAACATGAAAAATATCTCCCCCTGATTTTTATTTACTGACGGAAAAGGGGTAGAGTCAGTTTCTTAGCCTTTCTTTTTTCTTTAATCACACTGCATTGTTTGTTTTGTTTTGTTTTTCCTTCTTTGTTTACTTGTTCTATAGTGCCCAGCACATAAAAGGTCCTCAACAAGTTTGAGGAGCACACTAGGCCTCAGCTACTATGGATTGCCTTATGAGGACATACAGGAAATAGATGAAGTTGGATTATGTGATCCTTAGGTTTCCTTCAAGTTCTACACTTGTGGTTGCAACCTTGAATGCCTGCAGGGACCAGTAATTTTTCCTTAGATGACAGGATATGAGCCAGTATTTGAATCCAGATCCTTCTGAACCAATTAAGCCTCATGTTCTATAATCTCAAATCACTTAAAAATTCCTTTTGCTCCTTGCTTTTATCAGAACTTTTAACTAGCAACAAGTAACTATTACAGAATAAGTAAATGGTGACAAAACACTAACTTTGATCAAAGAAAGTATAAGTGCTAACAGTCTGATGATTTTACCCCTTATTAGATTCACTTTCTCTAGAGGCCATACATTTTCCATTAGGGAAAAATTAGAACTTTGGAAAATCAGTAAACTTAAGATTATTACAAAGGAATAAGAGCCCAAAGAAATTCTTGGATGCCCTGTGTATTCGTCTCATTCTCAGGAAAGCATTTGCTCAGATAAAATTAAATGTGCAAGGATTTTATTAGGGGAAAATGTTTATATGTAAAGGAAAATACAAAGCTAGAACCATTTGTCCTTGGTGCAAGTCTGACCCCATGAAGGAAAGAGGAAGAGAGAACGGTGAAATGTCCAGGAAGTCCACCTTGAAGTGTAAGGTTCAGCAAAACCCTTTGGGATAAGGTCTTGGTCCACTCACAAGTCCTTTTGTCAGCTAACCAAGGAGTCCCATCTCCCCTGAAAAGGGTTTGCATGCTTATCTCTGCTAACCTCAGTTGGAGGCAGGAACCAGCCCTTGGGAGCTGTGGCCTTGGCCTGGGTGCAAATTCAGGAAATTCACTTCTAAGCAGCATTTGGACCCCTGCTTGGATAACACTCAGTAACCTGAGAGATGCATTCTCATGTCCAGCACACTGGCAGTACAAAAGTGCAGTGCATTCTGCCTGGCCTGTTTACAGATTTGACATACTCCATGTACTTGATCTAGAGTTCCAAAGCAAATTTCCTGTGTTCCCCCACTGTTTGTAGCTACCCTTCACTCCAGGTGACCACCTATAAATGCAAGATGACTTATGGAAACTGACTGATTGATTCACCTTATTCAGACCCAGCCCTCCTGAATGTACCTAAGAAACCAAGAATACTGGGTCAGAGAGGCAAATGACTGGAAATATTCTGAAATGGGAAGGATAATGTTACCATTACATAAAGACCATTATGTGCTAGGACTGTAACCTTGAAGAAAACAGAAGCCTGAACTAATTCCAACTTCAGTATGTTGTCTTTCTTGGTAAAAGCTTCTCCATCTTTTTCTGAGAAATTGGGCTTTTCCACCCTCCCCTATACTGGGGATTGAGCCCAGGAGTACTATACCACTGAGCTACATTCCTGGCCCTTTTTATTTTTAGGCAGGGTCTCGCTAAGTTGTTGAGGTTGACTTTGAACTTGCAATCCATCTACCTCAGCCTCTAGAGTAACTGAGATCAAAAGCTGTGCCACTGTGCCTATAATGTTGTAGGGGACAGATGAAGCAGGACCCCGGATAGGAAATAGGAAGCTGGTTTATTTGGCTGCAGAAAGGTTCATAGGGCAAAGCTTTCCGCTGAAATCAATCAATCACCCTGAACCCCAAGTTTAGGCAGTTTCAGAACTTTATACCCATCTTGGAAGGGGAGGGGCTCAGAAGTTCAGTCTGCAGAAGTTCACACAAAAGTAGCTTTTTCTTTCAATGTTCTGGGCAAATTAACCCTTCAAGGACAGTGCCTGAGAAGGGGAGAGCTTCTTCTCCCCTTTCTTCCCTCTCCCTGCCAGCTGTTACCATGGAGCCCAATTAGTAACATCTTCTCTAATCTTCGAAATGTAAACATCTCTGTTTAGCTCCAGCCCAAGGCCAGAGGCCTCCTTAAAATAATCTTTTTCTTATCATACTCTGCATTCGCAGACACACTTCCCTTGAAAACCTTTACAGATTGTTATACATGTATACATATATATATATATATATATATATATATATATATATATATATGTGTGTGTGTGTGTGAGTGTGTGTGTGTGTGTGTGTGTATTTATATTTTTTTTTACTAAATATCCATAAATGTTTGTGAAAAAACTAGGAAAGAGGTGTTCAGCACCCGGAGGGTTGATCTCTTTCAGGCCCGTGGCCAAATTTAATTATTGTAAGACTAAGAGGAAATAGGAAGCTTAACTACATTGAACTTTTTTGTAGAGATTCTTTTGCTCATAGTCCTTTAATCAATTATGGTGAAGATTTCTGGAGAAGCTTAATTAAGATTTTCTGTAGGGGAGAGGGTGCCATTACAGTAATAGTGGGCATATACCTAAACAAAGCCTCTTTTACCTGTAATCCCAGAAATTTAGGAGGCTGAGGCAGGAGGATATCAAGTTCAAGGCCAGCCTCAGCAACTTAGCAAGGCCTTAAGCAACTCTTGTGAGGCCCTGTCTCAAAATAAAAAACAAAAAGGACCCAGGATGTGGCTCAGTGGTTAAGCACCCCTGAGTTCAATCCCTGGTACAAAAAAATATAGATAGATAGAGATAAAAAATAAATATACAAATAAAATAAATATCATATATACATAAATATATGTGAAATATATAATATCAATATATAATAGTATATAATTAACAAATATATATTTTTATATATTTATGTATATAAATATATTTTTATATATTATAAAAATACATATATATTGGGCTGGGGCTATAGCTTCACCTGTGTGAGGCACTGGGTTCGATCCTCAGCACCACGTAAAAAATAAAGATACTGTGTGTCCATCTACAACTAATAAAAAATTTAAAATATATAATATATATACACATACACACACACACACACACACACACACATACACAAAACAAAATAAAAAAATCCCTCTTTAAGTTCTCTCTCATATTTGGAAATGTCCTTAATCTAGCAGTAAGAAACTAGGGCAAGGTCATTAAGGTTATTTTTGCATCCAGAAAACAGGGAATTATTTTTCTTTTAAAGTGTACATATTTTTAAGTCACATGTCCAGAAACAAAAGATTTGAAAAACCTCGTCCCCCTCTGACTCCCCCTCCAAGCCAACCAGTTCCTCTTCACAAAGAAACCAACGTTATCACAATTACATTTTATATATATTCAAGCATACAAATATTTTATTTTCCTGCCTTTTTAATACAAATAATAGATACACTGTTCATAGGTTATTATTAAATTGCATAAATGTACCACACTTAATTGAATCAGTCCCCTCGTTTTCAATTCAATCTACAAACTGCTGCAGTGTACAGCACTGCACATACATAATTTTTCATATGCACATGTATGAAGGATACATTTATTTAAAAACCAAGGTATATTTACATTCAAAATTCCAGAATATCCTCAACAGAATTTATACCAATCCTGCACTCTCACGCACAAAATGCAAATGTCAGGGAGCGTTTTAGATCAGGAAGGTATAATATGGAAGATGGAAATGTTATGTAAAATTAGAATGCTGTCCACTTGGCTACGATTTTATTATCTTTAAGAATCAAAAGTCCACACAGAGGAAAACCGTGTAGCAAACATACTTAGTTTGGACATTCACATAAGCTGGGCCAAGAAACATCTTTCCCTTCTTAGCCATAAGAGAAGTGCACAGAAATCTACCAGAATCAAAATTTCTGAACTTTCAGCATCGATGACATCGCAAAAGTCAGAAGAGCAGAGTGGAGATAAGGACTACTGGGGCGTCTTTAGGAAGATCGTTTGCAATTTTCCCTCACAGTGTTTAACTGCTAGTGGCCACAAGTCCCTTCCACTTACTGTCTTGTAGTGAAAGAATTAAAATAACCCAAGTGGTGATGATTGGGCCCCTTATGATGCAGAGAATGCTGAGACCTGTGGACCGCAGCCCTTAGAAGGCTCTCACTGCAGCGGTGGGCAGTCCAAAAAGGCCCTCGTGGACCATGGCCTCGAAGAAATTTGAAGCCTCTGCGGGTTTTCTCTGTGGGAGTGGACTCCTAAATATCTCGCAGGTAAATTCTACTCCCTGCAATTAGATGCTCAGCTCTGAAAGCCTTGGAATCATCCGTGTCGGCCAACCACGGAGCTGCAAAGCTGCGCGACCCCCTCCCTGGCCCACCTTTTCTTTTTGGCCTCCTCCAGATGTATGGAAAGTCGCGCACCGGGTACAGGCCAGTCACGTGATGCCGCCTCCTCACATGATGCGGGCGGGGCGGGCCTCGTGCAGCATTACGTCATCACGTCGCGCGGCCGCAGAGACTAGAGCCGGGACGACCGCGGCTACCGCTCCAGAGCCTCCGGGTCGGGGCGGCGGCGGCGGCGCTCCGGCTCCCGCTGAGCCGCCTGCTGGCCCCGCGCCCCACCCCCTCCCCACGGGCTGGGGACGGGCCCCGCGCAGCTGGGTGGGCCCGGGAGCGGAGGTGAGTGGCGCGGACGTGGTGGCATTCCGCCTTTCTACCCCTCAACTCCCGATTCTGGCCCTTCCCCCATCCTTGGTCGCCCTCCCAGGTGGAATGGGAGGGTCGCCGGGAGAGGATGGGTGCTGGGGCTCGAGCGGCCTCCCCTCGGTTCCCCAGCGCCGCGCCCCTCCCGCTCCTCCACCTGGCGGTGTCTGGTGGTTATCAAGGGAGGAGACCCGGTTTCTTAATCTGCAGTTGATCCTTCCAGAATTTGGAAACCGTTGCCCCGATCTCCGGTGGTGGAACCCCTTTATTCAGATGTTAACGTAAGTTCTAGAATAGATCACTTCCGAAAGGTGAGGGCGAAGGCTGTGCTGAGACTGCTCGGCCAGGCAGGAATGCCCAGAGGAAAGACTACTCTGCACTAAGGTTACCATCAGTTTTGACAAACCGTTAAGTCTAGTCACAGGCTGGGCCCTGCGGTAACGCCCCAGAGCACCTTTAGAGACTGCAGACATTTGATCAGACCTTTCTTGCATCCTTAGAGTTAAAACCAAGTTGATTTAAGGAAAACGTATGCTTTTTTGTAAAAGGAATCTTGCTGAGTCGTCGGAGGGAGTATCTGGAGTGCGTATAGAGAAATGCAGCCATAAACAAGTTGATGAGAATTTAGGATCTGGTTTTGGCATTCAAAAATTAGGACTGAGTTGTGGACTTTTTAAGACCAGTTTGACTTTTCTTCCTCATTTTAGAAAGTTTTGTATTTCAAATAAAACTGTCTCAATAACAACTAACCCCATTTCATTCCTCAGAAATATCCCTGAAGGGGAAAAAAAAAAAAAAAAAAGTCACACATCTAGTGTGACTAAAGCCCATCCACAATCAAGAAACTACTTATGCTGATTTTCAAATGTGTAATCTCTTAGTTTATTTAATTAACGCATACAAGTGAACTTTGCACAGTCACCCCCTTGATCTTTACAGGGCATATAGGTCCCAGGAACTCAGGGTTGCTGAAGTCCCTTATATAAAATGGCATAGTATTTGCATATAACCTCTTCACATCCTCCTGTATTCTTTAAACCATCTTTACGTTATTTATAATACAATGCAAATGCTATGTAAATATTCTTTACCTGTATTGTTTAGGGAATAATGAAAAGGAAAAAAAAAATTGTACATGTTCATTGCATATGAAACTTTACTTGTTCAGTGTTTTTTGATTCATGGTTGGTCAAATCCATAGATGTGGAACTAGAGGAAAAAGAGGTAACTTTTACTTGGAATAGTTGGTGGCTAGATCAAGGTGGTGATGTCAGGAATAGGAGTGTTCTCTACTTGTGGATGTTTGGGTCTGAAGAAGCCTTTTCTTGATTCCTTAATTTATAAAGTTAATTGAGTGTATTCAGTTTCCCCATTTATTCAAATATGCTCTTCATTTTTTTTTTTTTCTCTTGTAGTGGCAGAATCCAAGGACCCTTTTTGTTTTTTCTCCATATTACTTGATGGGAGGCATTATGGCCCCCAAAGACATAATGACAAATACTCATGCTAAATCCATCCTCAACTCAATGAACTCCCTCAGGAAGAGCAACACCCTCTGTGATGTGACATTAAGAGTAGAGCAGAAAGACTTCCCTGCCCATAGGATTGTGCTGGCTGCCTGTAGTGATTACTTCTGTGCCATGTTCACGAGTGAGGTAAGTGGTATGATGTTGCCACACAAATGAGACTCAGAATACATAATCTTCTTGATGTCTCTTTTCACTGAATAAAATAGTAAAAGTTTGATATGATAGTGAATTTTTATGGTAGAGTAGTTAAAACAAGCAGTCTCTGGATAAGATGTGTGTTGTTTTCCTCATCTCTAAATTAGGGGTGGGAATGATAGTACTACATAATAACATGAGATTACTGTAAAGATTATTTTAGAAGATTACATATAAAGTGCTTAGAAAAGTCTCTAGTGTATAGTAAAACATATAAATGCATTGGATTTTACTTAATGTTTTTTAAGTTTGCCTTCCAGTTTTCTCCCAAGAATTTAAGGTGAATACCAGGGGAATAGGAAGGAAGAAAAGGGGAAGAATAGGATTCAGACCTAATCCAATGCCTTCTAACAATATATGATGAAAAATCAGTATCCATTCTACCAGTATAGATTCCAGAATGATTTCAAATGAAGGGAATAAAATCTAGTGAATGACTATGCAGTTGTAAAGAGTATGACTTGGAAAAAAAACTGACTCAGAAGTCTCAGAATTAACAAAGGGAATTAGCAATAGGTTGTCTTTGACGAGTTAAGGATAACTATTTTTATGGGCCAGCTACTGTGCTCCATGTTTGTTATGCATATCTCACCTTGGGGGTAATGTTGCCATCTCATTTTACAAATAAAGGAACAAGGTATATTAAATGAGTTGCCCAAAGTCTTGAACTTGTAAGTGGTAGAGGCAGAATTTAAGCCTGTATTTTCTGACTCTAAGGCCCAGTTTTCACCTACAGTGTTAACTCAGCCTCTGAAATACACATTTTATAGCCTACAATCTAATTTTAAAACCGGTATAGTTTATGTTACTGAGAGCCAGTGCTCAGTCACATGGTTGGTAGGAAAAACAGAAACTTGACAGGTCGTTCCTGCTAATCTAGACTAATTTAAAATGATCTTATGTAACATAACCTTACATATCCCTGTGCTATACTGTTTTCCACAATATCTGCCCATGAGAAGCAGTTGGCAGGTAACTGGGTAAGGAGAATGCAGCTGCTGAGCATGAAATGGGCTTCTAATGATATATTGTGCATCCTGTTTTTTGTCAGCTTGAAAAAATTTGTCTACATTATTTTTTACCACATTGAGAAATAAGTATGGAGTTTTGTAAAATCATTCTTTTTTTAAAAACTGTTTTTATCAGGCAAAAATGATACATGGCTTATGTTTACTCTTAAGAGTAATTGATTTAAAGGAAAGTGCCCAGACCTGGAATTCTAGGTTTGTTTTCTTGGCAGTTCTGTATGAACCCTAGCAATCATCTAACTGCACTGGGTGGGTGTGTAAAAGAATGGTTGAACCAGATGGTTCCTTGTTATCTTCCAGCCATAACATGTTTCTCAAATGTGCAAATGAGAGATCACAGGACTGAGACCAGAGGACCTGGGTTTTACCTGTCTCCTTGTCCCTTACTAATTAAGTTACCAAGCTCAGGTCATATAACTTATTTTTTTTATTTTTTTAGTTGTTGATGGACCTCTTTTTATTTATTTATATGCAGTGCTGAGAATCTAACCCAGTGCCTCACACATGCTAAGCTCTACCACTGAGCCACAACCCCAGCCCCCATATAATTTCTGTAAACCTTAGATCATTTATCTCTTAAGTAACAACAACATCATGCTTAACCATTAACCAGGTGATGTGGGAATTAGATGAAATAATCGTAAACAAGAAGCATGCTGACAGATTGTGGCGCAAAATGTAAATGTGAAATGTTCTGAGTTCTTACATAAATATAATAATTTTCATATTTAAATTGATTGTCTATTGGAAATACAGTTGATTTATTGAATGACAGAATACACATACTCATATCTTTTTTTTTTTTTTTTTTGGCATCAGGGATTAAACCCAGGAATGCTTAACCATTGAGCCAAATCCCCAGCCCTTTTTAAAAAATTGAGACAGGGTCTTGCTAAGTTTCCCAGGCTAGCATAGAACTTGCAGTCCTGCTATCTCAGCCTTTCACTCACTGAGACTACGGGCATGTACCACCACAGCTGGCTATTAGTGATGTTTTTTAATGTCAGGGATTGATTTGTGTTTTTGCTTTAGTAAAGAATGCTTTGATTTCTCTGTGGTTTGATGAAGAAATCAAAGATAATAAAGCCATTTAGTTCATAGTGTAAGTGTACTAGAGTTTTGTGGGTAATATCACTAAAGTTTAGATCTAGTAAAGTTTTCATGAGGTAATCAGCTTTCAAATAGATTATTGTCCTGTAAAGTTGAAGATTTTTACTCTAACAATTTTTTTGCTGGGCATGATGGCACACGCCTGTATTCCCAACAACTCAGGGGGCTAAAGCAGGAGGATCACAAGTTCAAAGCCAGCCTTAGTAGTTTAGTGAGGCCCTAGGTAACTTAGTGAGACCCTCTCTCAAAATAGAGATAAAAGGGCTGGGGAATGTCTCAGTAGTTAAGTACCCCTGGTACTTCAATCTCTGATACCAAAAAAACCCACATTTTTCTGTGATTATCTGACCTTATCAGTACTCATTATTTCAAGGAACTATTCTAGACCAAATGTACAACCAATTACAAGTTACTCAGTAATCCTAAAATAGAGTCATCCCAATATTTTGTAATTGAATTTTGTATGTGTGTGTGCTAAGGAGCAAAGCTATGACCTCACACATGCTAGGCAAGGACTCTGCCACAGAGCTAATATCTCGGAGACCCATTTTTTGAAAAAGTATCAAACAATTCAGTTGTATTCAGAATGTTAAAGGAAGACCCCTTGCGGTAATCTGCATGTTACCAACTTTAGTCTAAAGGTAGATGACAGAATTTGGTAAATTTGGAAAATGTGGACTTGTAGCCCACAGGATCCTCTAGAAGCTTCAAATTTTGTATGTTAAAAGCACATGGCTGGGTACAGTGGTACATGCCTGTAATCCCAGTAGCTCAGGAGGCTGAGGCAGGAGGATCATGAGTTTAAAGCCAGCCTCAGCAAAAGCAATGTGCTAAGCAACTCAGCAAGACCCTGTCTCTAAATAAAATATTAAAAAGGGCTGGGGATGTGGCCCAGTGGTTGAGTGCCTCTGAGTTCAATTCCCATTACCAAAAAAAAAAAAAAAAGCTCACGGACATAGTGGTATATTCATACTGCATTTGTTCTATTCTTTAAAATATCTGTTTTTGTCTTAATATGGAATTGGGATTTTAAATTATTCACTCGTAAAATTGGTATTCTACCTCTCTATACTCCTAGGGTTACAGATAACTGCCTTCTCCATTTGAAAAGCTCCAAATTTATGCCCTATTTCCTTTATACAAATCCAATAAATAGATCATTATTTTAAAAAAGATGTTTATATGATTGATATTATTAACATCCTTTTTATCTGTGGGGATTTGAGATTTTACCTTTATGTTGTAGAAGTATTCTTAGAAAATATTCTTAGATAGAAAGTAGTCTTTCTTATCTTGTGAATTTTCAGCTTTCAGAGAAGGGGAAACCATATGTTGATATCCAAGGTTTAACTGCTTCTACCATGGAAATTCTGTTGGACTTTGTGTACACAGAAACAGTCCACGTGACAGTAGAGAATGTACAAGAACTGCTCCCTGCAGCCTGTTTGCTTCAGCTGAAAGGTACAGACATTGAAAGTTGGTTTTGTTCATACCAGAATAGCCCTGGAAATATTTAAAATAGGTATAAACTTAATCATAAAACTCATGGAAAACCAACTATGGGAACATAAGTTTACCATCCATGGTTTTTGAATCTTTGAGCAATGAAAGATCAGATGTCAATAACATTATGAAAAAACCTCTCCAAATATGAGTATCCAGCTATGAAAGAGAGTGTTTACACCTCTTCTGTTTTTTTTAAACAGTGGAAGAATGAATAATATATATATTTTCTGACACATACGTGTATACGATACCCCTGTAAGAGTTCGTTCTTCTAAGCCAAGGAGGAATGGAACCTGATGGTATTCATTGCCTGTATAGATATATTTAACTGCTTGGCCATCACATGCACAGATTGATATGGAGCCTACGGGCACTTTTCATGGTAAACTTTTTTGTATCTTTAAATTTTTGATCCATGTAAAATATCTATTAAAATTTAAACTGATATAAGAAAATGACAGTGTAAAAGTCACACAAGTAGACATAATCTCCCTTCCAGTTTCCAGGCAGTTTTCATTCTTTGCTTTTTATATACATATAATTGAAATATTTTCCATTTTTTATCCCAGGATAAGATAGTTAGAAGTTTTTGCATTAGTCCAGAGTTATAAAATTAAGGTTACACTCTGAACTTTTTTTTTTTTAATGTGGTACCAAGATAGAACCCAGGGCCTTGTGCATAGTAGAATTTTAAGCAGGCACTCCACTACTGAGCTACAACCCCTACTTTGATCTTTCTGATTAGAGAAGTATGAAATTGTTTGTGGTATTTTCTGTTTTTTCCTTCACTGGAGCCTTTTAATAAGGTTTGATGTAGAGTATAAAATAGTTACATTTGCTGAATTATTAATTAATTTTATAGATTGATTCCCAAGTTTTATAGTTTTGCTTAATTGTGCTGTGTCCCTGGAAGCAGTTCATCTTGCTATACTCATTTTAAAGATGAAGCAGAGGCAGATATAAAATTCTTATGAAAGTGACATAGCACGTAAGACAGAAATAAGATTTTAATTCCTTAAACATAGAATTTCTAGCCAGGCGTGGTAGCACACACCTGTAATCCCAGTGACTTGGAAGGCTGAGGCAGGAGGATTGTAAGTTTGAGGCCAGCCTCAGTAATTTAGTGAGACCTTGTCTCAAAATTTAAAAAAAATTGAAAAGAGCTGGGGATATGGCTTTGTGGTTAAGCACCCCTGGGTTCAATCCCTGAAACTAAAAAAATAAAATAAATTTTCTAATCTGCTTCTTAGGTGTTGAGCTGGTATTCCTCTGATAACATACAAAGATGATGGTTGACATCCAAGAATATAAGACCAATTCACACCTGACCCAAATGTCTTGGAAGTATATTCACTACCTATGTTTATTCTAGGGGTGAAGCAGGCCTGCTGTGAATTCTTAGAAAGTCAACTGGACCCTTCTAATTGCCTGGGTATCAGGGACTTTGCTGAAACTCACAATTGTGTTGACCTGATGCAAGCAGCTGAGGTTTTTAGCCAGAAGCATTTTCCTGAAGTGGTACAGCATGAAGAGTTCATCCTTCTGAGTCAAGGAGAGGTGGAAAAGCTAATCAAGTGTGATGAAATTCAGGTAAAGATTTGGCTTGGTGTTATGGTTTCTTCAAAACTGGGCCATATCACAATGGGGGAGGGGATTGCATCTCATGAAGATTCAGGGAAGAGCAGGGGAGTGGAAGGGATGAGAAGGGAGGGAGGAAGGAAAAAAAGATGGAATGAATCTAACAACATCATGTTTTATTTATTTATACACACTCTAGAGGGAATATCTCCTTTTTTGTATTTGAAAGTCAATCAAGAAAACCAATAAAAAATAAATATAGGAGTGAAAAGATCAGTAAAGAGAAAAGGGGGAGGGAAAAGAGGGAAGGGGAATGGGGATTGGAAATCAGATTCCTTTTATGTATAATTATGTCAGAAGGAACTCAAGTAATATGTATAAATATAATGCTCTAATAAAATAAAACAGGGCCATTACAAACTTGCAAAGGAGTTACTATGCTTCTGTATCAGAGCTTCATATTTAAGCTGGCTTCAAAAATATTGGCTCCAAAGACTTCAATTTATTTGCCTGTTTATGGAGAAGGAGTTTACCATATTCTTCCTTAAATATATGATCCTAGTGGTTAAGAACCACTATTAAATAGAGCCAAATAAGCAGAGATTGGAAGCAAGATAAAGGTCCAAAGAATACTATTAACCATTTACTCATTTTACAGAGATTTAATGAGAGTATCTACTGTGTGGCAATCACTAAAACAGGTGCTATGAATCCAAAACTGGTAAAATACAATTCACAGGGTAGAACTAGACACAGACATATAGACAAAAAAAGAATAGAATAGAATGAAAATAATGAGCATATACAAAGTAAGAAAATCACACTGGGTGGCATATGCCTGAAATCCCAGCAGCTCTGGAGACTGAGGCAGCAGGATCACAAGTTCAAAGCCAGCCTCAACAACTTAGTGAGGCCCTGAGCAACTCAGTGAGACCCTGCCTCTAAAGAAAATACCAAAAGGGCTGGGGATGTGGCTCAGTGGTTAAATGCCCCTGAGTTCAATCCCCAGTACCAAAAACGAAAAGAAGAGTAAACTTTTGGCCAGGAGTGGATCAAAAAGGAAGAAACAAAAAACTTTGGGCTGAGCATGGTGGTGCACACCTGTAATCCAAGTTACTAGAGAGGCTGAGGTAAGGAGATCATAAGTTTGAGGCCAGCCTTAGCAACTTAATGAGGCCCTAAGCAATTTAGCAAGACCCTCTCTCAAAAAAAAAATTTGAAAGGCCAGGGGTGCTGGGGATATGGCTCAGTGATTAAGCACCTCAGTGTTCAATCCCCATTACCACACACACACACACACAAAAAGTTTGGTAATGAGGGCCTGCATAAGCAAGAGCCAGACATAACTGCTTTACAGAGTTGCACAGGCATGGAAGGGAAGGGTCCTGTGAACTGGATGTTAAAAGAGTAATGCTTCATCTAGCAGAGGAAAAACTACCTGTGCCAGGTACCCACTCAGTGACTGAACCCAGCAAGAAGAATCTTAGTCAACCCCAATTCTAAATCAAAATACCAGAAGTTTAGCAAAGTTTTTATGCAGATAGGTCTATAGTTAAGCTTAGAATTGGAGTGAAAAATCCAATGCCTTTGAAACCTGTAGTTTTAATAGCCTAATTCTGTAGATAGCTACTTCTAGAAAAATACCTATCAGAGCCGAGTGGTAGGATAGACTGTTGGATTTTGTTTCCCCCAGTTAGGAGAAATTTGATTTTCTAGGCAAACTAGTAAGATTCTCCTTACTTTTCTTCTCATTCTCCTCTGGTAATAAGAAAATGGAATTTTCATTAAGGGGTTTCCTCATGGAAGCCAGTGGCACCTCAACAGGTGTACCTCTGTTTAAGCCGAAATTTAAATTTTATAAAGAATTAAAAATTTGATTAATAGTCTTAAGTGCCGCAGGAGGAATTTGCTGCTTAAAGAAATTCTCGGACTGGGGTTGTAGCTCGGTGGTAGAGCACTTGCGAAACATGTAAGGCACTGGGTTCAATTTTCAGCACCACATAAAAATAAACAAATAAAGATATTGTGTCCATCTACAACTAAAAAAAAAAAAAATTAAACAGAAAGAAAAAAGAAATTCTGTAATTTTTAGAGACAGGGTCTCACTGAGTTCCTTAGCACCTTGCTTTTGCTGAGGCTGGCTTTGAACTCACGATCCTTTTATCCCAGCCTCCCAAATCACTAGGATTACAGGCATGCTCCACACTGGGCCTCTGATATATTTTTGTAAACCAAATGATTACTTCCTGAATTATTTTGTCAGAACTAAGATTTTTATGTAACAAAACTACAGATTATATATATATATATTATTATATTTTATATATATATATATATATATATATATATATATATTTTTTTTTTTTTTTTTTTTTTAATTTTAGCCAACTTTTTTGTTACAGGTTAGTGACTTTTCTGAGGGAAAATTTATTAGGACACATTGGTGAAATTGTTTCTAACAAAAGAGGAATTATCTTGCAACTTCACATGCTGTTTCAGCTCAAAGACACTGCTGTTACAAAAACTGCTGAGTCAAGAATATGCTAAAGGGGGATGGGGTTGTGGCTCACTGGCAGAGCGCTTGCCTAGCACATGTGAGGTGCTGGGTTCAATCCTCAGCACCACATAAAAATAAATAAATAAAAGTATTGTGTCCATCTGTAACAAATATATATATATTAAAATCTTAGTTCTCATTCTCATGGTGTAGGACATGTAAATCCTTGTGCTGACAGGCCAAGCATAGCCAAAAATTGTATTCTTCAATCTTGGAAACTGACAGTTTGTTAGATTTGCTTGAAAATTGGCAATTTGCTTGATTTTTCTTGATTTATCCATAAAATAGAAAATACAGTGAATGAAATAAGCACTATAGACATAAAGTTCACTGTATGTGATAATAAAATAGCCGGTACTTATTCAGCATTTACTATTGGTTTATTTACCAGATATTTATTTGGGCACTTACTATGTGCCCAGAACACTTCTAGGTGCTGGGATCCAGCTGTGAACAAAACAGACAAAAATCTGTTTCTTGGAGCTTCCATTCTAAGAAGTCTGCTCTTGGTATTTTTATCTTATTTAATTCTTACATCTCCATTTTTTAAAAAAATATTTATTTTTTAGTTGTAGTTGGACACAATACCTTTATTTCACTCATTTATTTTTATGTGGTGCTGAGGATGGAACCCAGGGTCCCGCACATGCGAGGCAAGCACTCCACCGCTGAGCTACAACCCCAGCCCCTATACCTCCATTTTTGAAAGAAGAAACTGAGGCTTGGAAATTAACCATTATACCACACCTAGTAAGTGGTAGAGCCAGGATTCAAATGCAATCAGTCTGGCTCCAGAGTCTCTTCTGTTAACCACAAAAGCTGGGAGCTTTGTCACATGGTCAGTTTGTTCGTAATTTTCCAAATGAGAAAGCAATTCAGATGTAATTTATTTTATTTTGGAACTGTGAATACTTAGGAACAAAGTAAAATGTAACAAAGCCTTATTCAGAAGTTAGAAGTTTACATGAAAAACAGTTTGAGAGGGTTTTTTTTGTTTTTGTTTTTGTTTTTTTTTTTTTTTAGTTTTCCATAAGTATATATTCAGACTGGCCTTTGCTTTTTATCTGTAATTACAACAAATGGCATATTTTTCTGTTTATATACCAGCCAGAAATAGGAACCAGATGTCTTGATTCCCAGTTGCTAACTAACACTTCCTCTTATTAAATAAAACAGTAGTATATAAAACAGTGGGAAGAAGTATATCATGTTGGTTAAAATAACATGGATTTTACAGTCAGAATTGGGTACAGTCTTGCCTGTGTAACGTGTTATCTGTTAACTTTACATTTCCTCTCCTATAAAATGAAAATAATATTAGTATTAGTACATAGAATTGTTCTGAGCATTAAATGAGAAAGCCAGTGGCTGATACGTAGAGAAATCTTCGTGAAAATTCATTAAAGAGAAACTATTTTTTTCTATAGTGAAGCATTAACATTGAAGTTTTTCTCCCCCCAAATTTAGCTGTTTCTCTGCAATTCTAATTTATTTGGCTTCAGTAAAAGTAAGAAGTTCTTCCCATGATTGAAAAACTCATCTTTACATTGTTGTATCTAATTTAAACCTAGAAGCTGGGCATTGTGGTGCACACCTGTAATCCCAACTACTCAGAAGGCTGAGGCAGGAGGATAGCAAGTACATGGCCAACCTCCGCAATTTAGGAAGACCCTCAAATAAAATGAAAGGCACTGGGAATGTAGGTCGGTGATAGAGTGCTTGCCAACATGTGTGAGGCTCTATGTTCCATCCCCAGTACCATAAATAAATAAATAAAATAGATAGATAGTAATTTAAATCTAGAATGTTTCAAGAATCTAGCATGCATCTGCTTTAAACTATCATTCCTTTAACAGCAACAAAAACTTACCAAATCATGGACACCCTCTGCACCCTCCCCTGAATTTGCTCCATCAATATCCTGGAATATTTTGACCTCCCAGATACTTTTCTAGTACATCCATTTGCATGTGTGTGTGTGTGTGTGTGTGTGTGTGTGTTGAGGGGTGGGGGTAATGGAGATTGAATGTAAGGGCACTTAGGCACTTAAATATATCCCTACCCCCTTTTTATTTTTTATTTTGAGACAGAGTCTCATTAAGTTGCTGAGGCTGGCTTTGAACTTGTGGATCCTTCTACTTCAGCCTCCCCAGTACCTGGGATTAAAGACATGTACCAGTGCCCCCGGAGGACATCTGTTCTTTATCACACTGCCACAACTGTAATCTAAATGCCTTCATCTTTTGCATATTATACCAGAATGACATCTAATTGATCTTCCAGCTCTTGGCCATTCTAAATTCTACTTTTGGAAGCCAGGTTTTTGTTTGTTTGTTTTGTTTTTGATTTTGATTCCAGGGATTAAATCCCGGGACACTTAACCACTGAGCCATATCCCCAGTCCCCTCCCTTTTTAATATTTTTTTAGTTGTCAATGGACCTTATGTTATTTATTTATATGTGGTGCTGAGAATTAAACCCAGTGCCTCACACATACTAGAAAAGCGCTCTACCCGTGAGCTACAACCCCAACCCCCCCAGCCCTTTTTTGTATTTTATTTAGAGACGGTCTCACTGAGTTGCTTAGGACCTCATTAAGTTGTTGAGGCTGGCTTTGAACTTGCTATGCTCCTGCCTCAGCCCCCTTAGTTGTTAGGAGTGGTGCACCACTATGCCCGGCCCCAGGTAATCTGTATAAAACACCAAAATTCTCATATTTCTAGATTGCTTGAAACCTTTTAATAATTTCCAGTTTCTCTTAAAGTAAAATCCAGTCGTCTTATGTCCTTCTGGGATCTTGCCCTTACTTACCTCTCCATCATCATCTGTTATCTTTTTTTTGGTACTGGAGATTGAACTCAGGGGCACTCCAGCACTGAGCCATATCCCCAGCCCTATTTTTTTGTATTTTATTTAGAGACAGGGTCTCACTGAGTTAATGCTTCACATTGCTGAGGCTGGCTTTGAACTCGAAATCCTCCTATCTCAGCCTCCTGAGCTGCTGGGATTATTGTTATCATTTTTCCATTTCCTCATTCATTCTACTATACTAGCCTTCTATCATTTCCTCAAGCTGCCAGTTCTTTTTTTCTCTAGGAGAGTGCTGTTCAACAGCATATTCTGTAAAAGTGGAAATGATCTGTTCTGTCTTGTTTAATAGCCACTAGCCACACATTGTTGTTAGGTATTTGAAATGTGATCAGTGCAACTAGAAGCTAAAGTTTTGATTTAATTTTAGTTAATTTAAATGTAATACCCATGAGTGGTTAGTAGCTACCATATTGGACAGTGCAGCTGAACGAGTACTTTTGAATATGCTCTTCTATCTTCCTTAAAGTACTCTCCTTCTCCCTGGCTATGTGCTATTCATCCATCAGATTGAAATGTATTGCTTCTCCAGAGAGGCCTTCCTTGACCCATCAATGTAAATTAAGAAATCACATGCTATTCTCTCTCATCACTAGTACTTTCCTGTAGAGTACGTATTAACAGATTGTTCAGTTTTCCATTTAACAGTTGCCTCTCCTCTTAAGAGGAAGTATCATATCTGATTTATTTACTGCTACATAGTCAGTTTCAGGACAATGCCTGGCACTTAGTTGGGTTTCAATAAATCCATCAAATGAATGAACTTTCTGAAATACTTTCTGCACTTCCAGAATACCATAGTTCTTGAAAAAAAAGCTCACAGGGTAGTTGTTTTTTTTTTTTTTTTTTTGTTTGTTTGTTTGTTTTTTAAATATAGTCCCAGTGATACTCTAAAAGGTATCTTTCAGAACATACCCTAGTGCCTGGTGGTAAGGACACAGGGACCTATTCTTTGGTTTCTGTCTTTGGGAAGTCCTAGGTGTTGTTATACTTAGTGACCTGGTGGTATAACATAAGGCTTTTTAGGAGGTCTTATCTTATCCAGTTTGTTATATACAAGCCTAGACCTAAGTTCCCCAAATGATTAATTATATATATAACATCTCAAATAGCACAGTGCCTAATACTTAATAGTTGATTAAATACTAAGTGACAGTGCTTTGAAAACTGTAGCATTCCAGATGACAATAGAAGCTTCTGCTTCAGAGCTTGTGTGATGATTTGGAGGATAAGCCCAGAATATTTAGACCAGAATTATGAATAAAAATTACTTCAAGAGCCAGTTTTGATTTGGACAACAGATTCTCCTACCCACTTTCCCTAAGGTTGCAGAAATAACCAGGCAAAAATTCAGAAATGGGAAAAATTCTGACGCAATGGGCAACAAGTGACCTATTATTAATTGGGTACTATCTTAATCTCTGTTGTTGTTGTTTAATCAAAGTTGACAGTATAAAATCTTTGTCTAAAAAGATTGTTTCCAAAGAAATTGTTTCCAAAAGAGTGTTTATTACCTATTTCTGGAAGATGGGAAGTAATGGTGTTGAGCAACAGAGAGCAGAAAGGACCAAGTAAACATCGTTACACTTTTTGAGGTTGTGAGCTAATCATAAAAGCAAAAAATTCATGATGTGTAATTATACATTTACAGGTAGATTCTGAAGAGCCGGTCTTTGAGGCTGTCATCAATTGGGTGAAGCATGCCAAGAAAGAGCGAGAAGAATCTTTGCCTGACCTGCTACAATATGTGCGGATGCCCCTACTGACGCCCAGGTACATTACAGATGTAATAGATGCTGAGGTAAGTCATTCAAGACTCTCTGAATCCAAACCCTTGACTAGCTCCTATAGCTTAATATTTACTGTGTCCTTAAAACTGGTCATTTTAGTGTGTTTGGAATCTCTTGGTTTGCCTCTCCAGGAATGCCAGAGAGGATAGTGCTGGATACTCATCAGGCACATTTCTAAGAAAAGTAGAAGTCAGACTCCTAACACTAGTCAAAATCTGTGGTTTAATTTAATTTTGTGTGTGTGTGTTTGTTTACATACCTCTAAGGGTTTTACTTAAACAACATCAGATGATATACTTTATTCCCTTCCCTGTGGCACACAAATTGTTATAGATTGCCCTGAAAAGAAGAGCAGATATGCTTTACTTAGCAAGCCTCTTTATTTTTGCCCTCTAGTGAAGCCAGCGTGAATGTAGTTTGATATATTTTATTTTATTCTTTTTCTTCTTCTTCTCTTTTTGGAACTGGGGGTTGAATCCAGTGATGCTTTACCACTGAGCTACATCCCTGGCCCTTTTTTAATTTTTTAATTTGAGCCAGGATTTCACTATGTTGCTTAAGTCCTCACTAAGTTGCTGAGGCTGGCTTTGAACTTTTGATCCTCCTGCCTCAGCCTCCCAAGTCACTGGGATTACAGGTGTGTACCACTGTGCCCAACTGATGCATTTTACTATCAACTGTGTTTAAATGTTGAGTTTACTTACAGAAGTGTTTCCTCAACTTAAGATTTTTGTAGTATGTTTTTAAAAGGTTTATAATACATACCACCTATTACCTTAACCATACCATGGGAGAACACTGATTTATAACATATAGGTCCAGGTTAGCAAATGAGTTCCTTCTGTGGACTCAGCCCTGAGTCAGTGTGGAAGTTAAATACAAAAACATTTTCTTTCTTACAAACCATGCACATACGCTTTGCATCCAAATCTTTTTTGTTGTTATTGTTCTTTTTTTCCTCCCAGGGTATCCTACCACTGAGCTACATGCCCAGCCTATCTATTTATTTATTTATTTATTTATTTATTTTGGTGCTAGGTATTGAACCCAGGGATGCTTAACCACTAAGCCACATCCCAAGCCCTTTTTTATTTTTTATTTTGAGACAGGCTCTCTCTAAGTTGGTTAGGGCCTGATTGAGTTGCTGAGGCTGACCTAAACTTGTGATTCTCCTATCTCAGCCTCTCAAGCCACTGGGATTACAGGTATCTGCCACCATACCCAGCAGCCCTTGTATTTTTTGAAACAGGGTCTTGCTAAATTGCCCAGTCTGGCCTCAAATTTGCAATCCTCCTGCCTCAGCCTCCTCAGTAGCTGGGATTACAGGTGTGCACCACTGTACCTGGTCCCTTGTGTCCAGTTCTTCACCTATCTATTATAGATAGTGCATTGACTCTGGAGCCAGAATCAGGGCTAAAATCCCAAATCCAGCACTTACTATATGAGCTTTAGACAGATTACTTAGTATATTTGTACCTGAGCTTTCTTGTCTGTAAAACAGAATAACGGGGGACTGGGAATATAGCTCAGTTGGTAGAGTGCTCACCTCATATGCGCAAAGCCCTGGATTCAATCCCCGGAACCACAAAAACAAAACAAAACAAGCAGAATAATGTTATCCACCTTAGAGGTGTTAAGTAAATAAACGCTTTTAGAACTGTTTCTTTGCAGGTTGTATCTCAATGGTAGAGCGCTTGCCTAGCACATGTGAAGCACTGGGTTTGATCCTCAGCACCGCATAAAAACTAATATATAAAATAAAGAATGTTTGGAGCATGATATTCCCTAAAAGAAAAGAACTGTGTCTTTGCTATTATTATTTGTTTCCCTTTCCAATTCATATTAAAACCTTCTTGGACCAGGTTAATAGATGTGCTATGTAATTAGAGCTTGTATCAATCAGGGTCCCCATAGGAAACAGATGGTGTGCTCAAAATAGTACAGTTTAAGGAAGGTTTATACAGGAGCTGTTTACAAAGGTGTAGAGAAACAACAAAAGAAAATGAAATAACAAGGCTTTTGTACGGCCAAGATGTTAACAACCTTTAATCCTGAAAGGCCAAAGTAGAGGAGTGGTTATGAGAACATGAAAGGAAAGAGAATCATGGAGAGACTTGCTGTCTTAAGAGAAACTTTAACCTTTGATAGGGCCAATTCCAACCAGAAGCCAGGGGTTATGGAACCTTATTGACATAGTTCATACAGGGCAATCCTCTGAACCAGAGTAGAATGGAGGAGGATAGTGAATCTGAGAGTCAAATGACAGTACAGAGCTCCTTGGAAATAGACCTGGGCATTATGACAGTGCCCATGTGAACCCTGGGGAAATTATTTCAGACAAGATATATTTCCTCCCTCTCATCCCAGAAAATAACAGAAGCCTTTTGCTTTTTCCTTAAATTCTTACTAATTAAGAATTAATTAGTACTATTAATTAATAGTATTTGTATAATCTCTAGAAGGATGTACAAACTAATAAAAGTAATTCCTCTAAGTGCCAACGTTAGTGGGGAATATATATATGTGTTCTCAATATATCTTTTTGTATCCTTTGCTTGGGTGTGAGGGTGTTGGAGATTGAGCACGGGGCCTTGAGCATGCTGAGCATATACTCTACCACTGAGATAATAACCCCAACTCCCTCTCATTTGATTTTTGATCCATGTAACAAATTATCTCTTCTAAATAAATAAAATTTTTTAATTGTTTCTGGAAACCCATGGCATAGTTACTAGCAGCAATCCTTCTGAAATCACAAACCTTTGAAACTGGTTTTCTGTATTAAATTCATTCGTTGTATGCAAAATTTTACTCTTACAGTATTAGAAATGGTCTATGTGGCTCACTCTGCTCTCTGCTGTATTTCAGCCTTTCATTCGATGTAGTTTACAGTGCAGGGATCTAGTTGATGAAGCAAAGAAGTTTCATCTGAGGCCTGAACTTCGGAGTCAGATGCAGGGACCCAGGACAAGAGCTCGTCTAGGTAAGCTGGCATCTTGACTGAATTAGGTGACATCTCTAAATTACCTCTTTCAGGTGGCATAATACAATTGAAAAGACATTCTATAAGCAGTACAAAGACTTTGTTTTAGACCTGCTCTTAATCTTTTATTCTGTATCTTAGGCAAGTCACTACATTCTAAGCTTCCTTTCCTAGGAAGCAAGAATATCTTTCCTATGTATTTCACATAACTATTTGGAAATTAAATGAGATAATGTTTAAAAGCACTTTATATATTGTCAAGTGTTATGTAATATGTTACAATTTTCTTTGAGTATTTTTGGATTCTGTGAGAAACTATTTTGGATGTCATGTGGTAAGTGGTAATACTCTCTCCCACTTCTCCCCTTGTCCTTAGCATGGTTCTTTTTTCCATTCTAGAATGAAAAAAGGAAGGAAAAGTAACCCAATATAGTAGAAAATACAGGAACATTAGCAGTGACATGCACAGGAGCCCAACCCTGGAGCCAGACTTGTGGGTATAGATCCCAGTTCACCACTTACTAGATACATTAACTTGGGTAGGAAACAACTTCTCTGTGCTTTAATTGCCTCACTTGTAAAATAGGAATCATCATAGCACCTACCTCTAAAGCTATTTCAAAGGAAGTAATTTGTGAAGGCCTAGCATAGTTCTTGTTATCTATTATTTTAGTAAACAATCCTAGGTATCAAATCCCAGCCCCACCAGTTGCTGTCTTGGTTGGACATGATAACAGTTTATCTGAGCCTATCCTTCTGCCTCTAAAATGAGGGTTGGTTTCTTATCCCACTGGGTCACTAGGATTAATTGAGACAATACAAGTAAGATTCCTACCAGAGCTGGCACAGAGTAAGTGTGAAGATAGTTCTTCTCTTCCCATTTCCTATTGTCTCTAATTCACTGCCCCAAGACACTAACTGTAATGTGTAAAAGTATTTTATAAATTATGAATTACTCTATATGTATGAAGTGGTATTTTTATTGTTTCCTTTTTCTTACTATGGAATCATGCATGCTAGGAACATAATTGATAATTAAACTGGTCACTCATAGGTTTAAGGGGAATAGTGTTTTATTTCTCTTTTTTAATACCATAAGTACCATATTTTCAAGGTACAAATTTTATTTATTTATTTGGTGGTACTAAAGATCAAATCTAGGGGTTTGTGCATTATAAGCAAATGCTTTACCACCAAGCCACATCCCTAGTCCTAAGTAAAAATTTTAAAAATGTAGAGAAGCATAAAATAAAAATCATCCAGGGCTGGGGATATGCCTCAGTGGTCGAGGTGCCCCTGAGTTCAATTCCTGGTCCCAAAATAAATTTAAAAAGTAATTAATTAATTAATTAAAGGTCCATTGACAACTAAAACAATATTTTTTTAAAAAATCATCCATAATCCCACCACCCAAAGATATTGTTTTTAAAAAAGGGAACTCTCAGATAAGGCATTATAGATGGTACTGTTCTGATAATTCCAGCAGAATGACAAAATGTGATCTGTAGGTCATATAATATATACAGAAATATATGTTAACACAAGAACCACATATGTAAAATTATAAAAATATTAGAAGGTATAGAGAAATATTTGTTTAACTTCTGAATGAAAAGCCTTATCTTTTTAAATTGTAAAATAAATGTAATGTAAATTTTGCCATTATAACTTTTTTTTTTTTTTTTTTGGTACCAGAGATTGAACCCAGGGGTGTTAGTTATTGAGCCATGTCCCCAGCCCTTTTTATTTTTTATTTGGAAACAGGGTCTCACTAAGTTGCTTAGGTGTTGCTATGCTAAATTGCTGAGGCTGCCCTCAACTTGCAGTCCTTCTGCTTCAGCCTCCTGAGCCACTGGGATTAGAAGTGTATATCACTGTACCTGGCCATTATGGCCATTTTTAAATATACAAATAATAGTATTAAACACATTCACATTTTTGTATAACCAGTCAATCATCTGATCTCTTTTTTACATGGCAAAACTGAAACTCTGTACCCATTAAACAACAATTCTAATGAGTAGGAACCTTTCTAGCCAAGATAGAAAAACAGATTCCCACAAGGCTACTTAACTATATCAGTTATATATATATATATATATTTTTTTTTTAATTGATGGCAAAAACAAAGAGATGAACTGGAAAAATACATATTCTATGTGGTTAATATTTTTAATATGAAAAGAACCCACATAAATCAACAAGAAAAAATAATAATAGGAGATCAGAAAAATTGCTGTATAATAGCATACAGAAGAGAAAATAAAAGTCACCTTTAACATCTAAAAATACATTTCAGGGCTGGGGATGTGGCCCAAGTGGTAGCGCGCTCACCTGGCATGCATGTGGCCCAGGTTCGATCCTCAGCACCACATACAAACAGATGTTGTGTCCGCCGAAAACTGAAAAATAAATATTTTTAAAAATAAATAAATATCTGGAAAGCAGTATGGAGATTTCTTGGAAAGCTGGGAATGGAACCACCATTTGACCCAGCTATTCTCCTTCTCGGTCTATTCCCTAAAGACCTAAATAGAGCATGCTACAGGGACACTGCTACATCGATGTTCATAGCAGCACAATTCACAATAGCAAGACTGTGGAACCAACCTAGATGCCCTTCAATAGGCGAATGGATAAAAAAAATGTGGCATTTATACACAATGGAGTATTACTCTGCATTAAAAAATGACAAAATCATAGAATTTGGAGGGAAATGGATGGCATTAGAGCAGATTATGCTAAGTGAAGCCAGCCAATCCCTAAAAAACAAATGCCAAATGTCTTCTTTGATATAAGGAGAGTAACTAAGAACAGAGTAGGGACGAAGAGCATGAGAAGAAGATTAACATTAAACAGGGACGAGAGGTGGGAGGGAAAGGGAGGGAGAAGGGAAATTGCATGGAAATGGAAGGAGACCCTCAGGGTTATACAAAATTACATACAAGAGGTAGCGAGGGGAAAGGGAAAAATAATACAAGGGGGAGATATGAACTGCAGTAGAGGGGGTAGAGAGAGAAGAGGGGAAGGGAGGGGAGGGGAGGGGGATAGGAAAGGATAGGAAAGGCAGCAGAATACAACAGACACTAGTATGGCAATATATAAATCAATGGAAGTGTAACTGATGTGATTCTGCAATTTGTATATGGGGTAAAAATGGGAGTTCATAACCCACTTGAATCAAAGTGTGAAATATGATATATCAAGAACTATGCAATGTTTTGAACAACCAACAATAAAAAAATAAATAAATAAATAAATAAAATAAAATAAAAATACACTTCATACCAGGCATGGTGACACCTGCCTCTAATCCCAGTTACTTAGAAGACTTTGTCTCAAAAGGTAGAAAGGCTTGGGAATGTAGTTCAGTGATAGAGCACCCCTGGGTTCAATCCCAGGTACAGCAAAAAATAAAAATATACTTCACTAGAAGGTCTAGAAATTAATATTAAACAAAGTAATTATTTGAGTTTAAAATATATTAAACCCAAAATAAAATGTACACTTCTATAATTTATAAATAAAATGCCCCACTTCTAGGAATCTATGCTGTACAAATAAACACTAGTATGTAAGAATATATATAAGAATGCTTGCCATAAACTGATAATGTTGCCAGAAAAAAAGGAATACAGCCTTAATTCCATCTGAAGGGGAATGAATGATTGACTAGATTATAGTACAACTATACTGGCTAATATTTTGAAACACACTTCTCCCCTCTCCCTAAAATAAAGACCACGTCACTGCCAGGATGCCTCAGTTTTAGTAATGTGGGTTTTTTCCCCACATTGTTCTTGTCACATATCCTAGACATACTTTTCTCATTAAAAAAAAAAAAATTAAGAACCCCTTTGAGGTGTTCAAATAAAAAGCAAAGGGAGATCAGTAGAAGAGAAGAAAGGGACCACAAGGGGAGAGGGCCATCAAGTGGTACATGCCTGTAATCCTAGCAAGTCAGGAGGACAGGAGGATCACAAGATTGAGGCCAGCCTCAGTGTCTTGGTAAGACTGATCAACTCAGCAAGACCCTGTCTCAATAAAAAGGTGTGGATTTATAGCTTGGTAATAAAGCACCCCTGCATTCCATACAAATACAAAAACAAAACCAAAAAAATACATTTATTGGCAAAAAACAACAAGCTTCCTTCCAGTTGACTCTTTTATATTTGTTTTACACATTAGTCAAATTGTTTTGTATATTGGTCCCCAACTTAGGATCCAAGGATATTAAACCCTTAGGAGTCCTTCCAGAGGAGACTTTCTAGGCAAAAAGCAAATAACAAAGGAAAGCATATTGGACTAAATAAAAACTCATACACAAATTTTAAGGCAAATTGGGAAAATAAGTTTGGCACAACCACAGTAAAGGGTTAAAACCATTTAAAGATTTGACTATACAGGTCTGGGGATGTGGCTCAAGAGGTAGCCTGGCATGCATGCGGCCCGGGTTCAATCCTCAGTACCACATACAAAAACAAAGATGTTGTGTCCGCCAAGAACTAAAAAATAAATATTAAAAAAAAAAAAAGAAAATAAAAGATTTAACTATACAGTTCAGAAAAGGACAAATATAATTGACTAGTAAATATAAAGGAAGAAAGTTAAACCTAATTAATAATAGTCTTTATTAGTAATAAAATAATAATGAAAACAGTTACTTTCCTACCAGAATATTAGATATTAAAAAACAATCAGTGCTACAGAGAATTGAATGAGTTGGCCTTTTAATAGTGTTGGTGGGAGTATAATAGTATAGTCTCAAAAAGTCCTCTTCTATCAGAAGTCTTTTTCCAGTTCATGTTTTTCACTCCAGCAATCCTTCAGTTTGTTAAGAAAATTATCAGTACCTGGGGGATACAGCTTAGTCGTAGATTGTGTACTTAGCATGCGTGAAGCTCTAGATTCAATCCCTAGCACCAAAACACAAAACAAAATATAACCAGGAAAAGTTTCATTTCCAAGGATATTTATATGTGATTATAACTCCTGAAATGCCTAAGAATATTATAACCATGTATTGAAATATTTTGTTAATATCTTTGGAAAGTGAAATAAAAACTGCAGAATAAATATATATGGTCCCATTTCTGTTTTATAAATATGTAGAAACACATCTGGAAGGAAATAGTGTTACATTTTGATATGTCTTTGTACTGTGGAATTATGGGTAAATTTTTCATAATATAAAATAGTATTTCATCATATGAAACAAGCATAATGTTTGTTTTCCGTGAAAATGTATTATATATTCTGTATTAATAATTAGAAAAATAGTTTTTAAAAATCTTTTTAATGAGAGCATTAATTCACATATTAATTATGTGAAAGAGGAGGATGACTATATTAGTGCTTGAGTTGCTTTTTCTTAAAGATAACTTAGGAGGGGTGATTCATGCCAGTATCCCAGTGACTCAGGAAGATGAAGCAGGAGGATCACAAGTTGCAGGCCAGCCTTGGTAATTTAGTAAGAATGTCTCAAAAATGAAATGAAAAGGACTGGGAATATAACTCAGTGGTAGAGCGCCCCTGGTTTCAATCCCCAGTACTTCAGGAAAATAAAAGAAAGAAGAAAGAAATTACTTTATTACTAGTCTCTCAAAACACAGGATGAAGTCTTTCATAACAAAGATGTTTGGGATTAATGACCCTGGGGCCCAGCCCCCTGGAACCATAAATTCCCCAAGTGACTCACACTGACACTTCTTCCAAGTTCTGCTGTAGACAGAATGTTTACTGAGAAACCTTCAGTTAATTGGAAGTACTGTTAGTTCTTTGGGTTTTGTAACAATCCTTTTCTTATCTGCTTCTGTGCCTCATCTTTCAAAAGCTTCCCCAATAAAATCATATCAAGACAGTTTTTTTAATCTAGGAATTACATAAAACAACAAAATAAGAGTTGAAAAATCAGTGGAATAGAAAAATAGTTTTTAAAAATCTTTTTAATGAGAGCATTAATCTCTTTAAATCAGTGGAATTAAAATTTGCCAAGTACAGGAAGTACTTCTCAGTTGTTGTAGCTATCTTCATTCCCTTCTACCTACAGATATCTTCACCTAGTGTCACATTCATCTACAAGAGGAAATGTGTTTAGTTAGAACAATCACTCTCACATTCTCTGTTCAAATCAGCAAGGGAAGAGGTGGGGTAGAAGGGAAAATAGGGGCTGGGGTTGTGGCTCAGTGGTAGAGTGCTTACCTAGCATGCACGAGGCACTGGGTTCGATCCTCAGCACTTCATAAATATAAAATAAAGATATTGTGTCCAGCTAAAACTAAATAAATATTTTTTAAGAAAAGGCAGATAGGTAGGGGAGATAGTGCTGCCATGGAAGTTGGAGGCCAAGCTCAATGTCAGCCTCAACAACGTAGCCAGGCCATGGAAGACACAAAGAACTTATGGTTCTGACCTCTTCCAGCTTGAGGAAATTTTAGGCATATAAAAGTAGCTTAATATTAAAGGAACCTGCATTCAGATGCTTTGTTTTTCTAAGGAGCTGCCTACTGAAACCTACTTATTGACTCACTTTGGGGAAGAGACTGCTTTATTTGGCAAGTACACAAGACAGGTACCCTCTTAAAATATGAGGTTAATTCTGGGATTTATGTACGGATATGTGAGTGTGTGGTAAGACAAATTTTATAAACATTTATTTAAAAAAAATCAGGAGGATATAATGATTTCCCATACCCATCACTCAGTTTCAACAATTAACAACTCATGGCCTATCTATTTTAAAGCAAATTTGAAACAGGATATAATTCTATGATAACATATACTTCAGCATGTATCCCAAAAAGATGAGGAACCTTTTTTAAAAAAACACATCCAAATTATCAGTCTAAAAAACACATACGGTTCCTTATTATCATCAGATATCAAGTATATGTTTTTAATTTTTTTCCCCATAATTAGTAGTTGTTTTAAGGGTTTTGGGGTTGGTTTGTTTGTTTGGGTTTTTTTGTTTTGGTGTTGTGGATTCAACCCAGGGGCATTTTATCATTGGACTACGTCCCTAGCCCTTTTTGGTTTTTATTTTGCAATAGGTTCTCGCTAAATTATTTAGGGCCTGGCTACGTTGTTGATGCTGACATTGAGCTTGGCCCCCAACTTGTGATCCTCCTGCCTCAGCTTCCTGAATAGCTTGGATTACAGGTGTGCCACCACCATGACCACCTGTTGCCTGTTTTTGAACACTGAAGTTGTTCAAATCAGGATCAGATAAAGTCCATACATTGCAATGGTGTCCTATGTCTCTTTAGGTCTTTAAACCATAGATTTTTTTTCCCCTCCTGCTTTAGTTTTTCCTTTCTTTGTTGACAAAACCAGGCTGTTTGACCTGTAGAATTTCCCTTATTCTGTATTTTGTTAATTACATCCTTATAAAATTATTTAACATGTTCTTTTTTCCCCTGTATTTTGTATAGACTGGTGATTATACTAGAGGCTTGATAAGATTTAGGCTCAGTGTCTTGGAAAAATTACTTCACAGGTTGTAGTGTTTTTTTGTTTGTTTGTTTGTTTTCCTATTCATCAATCACATCAGGAAGCACCCAGTGTCCAATGATAATATATTAGCTTTTCACCTAATTACTGTAGCAGCCATTGATGATAATTATCAAATCCATAACTTCATCTGTCTTTCTTGTCAGCTTCAAAGTGTGCTACATTTGCTCTTTCAAGTCCAGGTTACTTATAAGATCTGCTTGGTCTCCTAAATGCCTTCCTAGTGATTGAATTGTCCAAAGCTCCACCAACTGTTCTCTCCATGAATTCTCATAGACTTTGCCCTTTGAAAAGAGCCAAGGTAGGAAATCTTTTATCAGAATAAGGCCTTAGGGGAGAGGGGAGGAAATAAAAGCTGTCAGAATAGCTTCTTTGGGAAAATAGAAGGAATGACTTTCCTTTAAAAGCTTCATCTTTGGTAACCTCACAGTTTTGATGAATTGACAGAGAATGTGATCATATAGTTAGCCAAGTTGGAAAAATAAATGTTCGTGAAAAGAGATTTCTTAAATCTTGCCAGGCGCAGTGGCTCGTGTCTGTAATCCAGAGACTAAGGCAGGAGGATTGCAAGTTCAAGGCCAGCGTTGGCAATTTAGCAAGGCCCTAAGCAATTTAAGGAGACCCTGCCTAAAAATAAAAATAAAAAAAAGGACAGGATACATGGCTCAGTGATTAAGTGCCCTTGGGTTCAATACCCAGTACCAATTACAAATAAAATCTTATCACTTGGTTTCTAAGCCTTAACCCTCACCATTTTGGGGACAGGGTTAAGAAAATGTTTTTTTCTTCATTAGAAAGAAATTTCCAATTTGGGTTTTCCAGGCTGAGGAGAGCAGGAAAGGAACCTCCCAACTATATTTAGGACCCCAGTTAAATGTTAGCCAGAATCATCTAGCTATATTGAAATGATGTAGTGGAATGTCCAGGTTCACCTTCTGTAGTTTTAATGTCCAGAAACTTTCATTTCAGAAATTCAGGTTCTCAAGAGCTAGACTCTTAAGAAGAAATAGTTTCCCACTAAGCAGCCCTGTGTCATATCTCCTATTTCAGATTGCTGCTTTTGCTTACTTAAAACAAGATAACCTAGAGCTATGTATGCTTATTCTTCCCTGGGAGTAGTTATCGAGCCAAAGATGATGACATAACGTATTTTTTCTTTGTCCTTAGGAGCCAATGAAGTGCTTCTGGTGGTTGGCGGCTTCGGAAGCCAGCAGTCTCCCATTGATGTAGTAGAGAAATATGACCCCAAGACTCAGGAGTGGAGCTTTTTGCCAGTAAGTGGTAGTGGAACCATTCGTGGGCAGAGAGCTTAAATGTCCTACATTCCTGACTTAAGATGATAACCAGTCTAGCCCACGAGTAGAAAAGCATAGTAGCCACATGTGTTTCTTACTACAATGTTGCACACACAGTAGGTACTCCATAAATGGGTTGTTTTATTTATTTTTATTCTTTTGTGGTACTGGGGATCAAACCCAGAGCCTGACACATGCTAGGCAAGTGCCCTGCCATGGAGCTACACCCCAAGCCCTTCAATAAACAGTTTAGGTTAGAAAATCAGAAGATTAAACTTCAGGAACATTGGTGTTCCTGTTTGAATTTAATTCAGCTGTCCACCATTATTTAGGTACCGCTGGTCATGCTGTATTAAATGTTTTAAATCAAACTTGTGTTCAGTTGAACTCAAAAACTTTGTATCTTTCATCCTCAGTATTTATTATTTCAGTACTGAAATATTTTCTGAGAGAACTTGGAAATCTTTTGATCAGTCCTTCCTTTTGTAATTTTGAATACTGGCCCTATGATTGATTAGCAATGTGGGAATACTTTTCCACATTATAGAAAGATATCAGTCTCTTAGCCCAGTGCCTTTGAAGTTAATTACTGGGTAGTAGAAAGGCATGAAATCTCTTGGAAATCTTGGAACAAGGTAAATGTGCTTCTAGAAAGCACCACAGCAAAAATTCTTTTCAGCAGTTGATCAGCTGGAGGCCACTTGAGGAGGAACCACTGCCTCAGGAAAAGTTCATGGTGACAGGTAAAAGAAGCAAAGAGGTGTATAATAAAGACAGAAAGGACAGCAAAATGTAAGGCCTAAAACTTGCCTGAATGAAATCCTCTGTACCTCTTCTTTCCCAAATCCATAGAGCATCACTCGTAAGAGACGTTATGTGGCCTCAGTGTCCCTACATGACCGGATCTATGTAATTGGTGGCTATGATGGCCGTTCCCGCCTCAGTTCAGTGGAATGTCTAGACTCCACAGCAGATGAGGATGGGGTCTGGTATTCTGTGGCCCCTATGAATGTCCGACGAGGTCTTGCTGGAGCTACCACCCTGGGAGGTAGGCTTGCTGTGCAGACCATGTTTCATCTCACTGTAACTAGACCAGTGTATCAGCATTCTTACCTCTCCTGATATCTGGCAGGAATTATGGAGGATAAACTGGCAAGGTTAAATGTTTCCTTTTGGTTTTGGAACTGACAGTGTTACAGAAGCTGTTTGATATTTGTGGATCTTTCAATAATGACTCCAAAGTTGGTAATTCAAGTTCCATTGTGCTGGATGAGAACTAGCGCTAGTTGTATTTCAGATTCCCAGGTAGTCTTTGAATGCTTTTAAGAATTTCATCTTACACCATTCTTTTTAAAGATCTCTTAACTGTGCTGTCTTCCTTATCTCTGAGACATAATTGACTTATCCCAGTTGAACACAACATTTTTGCTCCCAGACATGTGAAGAATCTGTGGGGAATTGTAAAGAAAAAAATTCTTTGAAATCTCTCATTCTTTAATAGTCTGTAATTTGTTCATTCTGAACAGATATGATATACGTCTCTGGAGGCTTTGATGGAAGCCGACGTCATACCAGTATGGAGCGATATGACCCAAACATTGACCAGTGGAGCATGCTAGGAGATATGCAGACAGCTCGAGAGGGTGCTGGACTAGTAGTGGCCAGTGGAGTGATCTACTGTCTAGGTATTCAGCCTGGGATGCAGGGATGGGGAGAACTCAATGGTTAGCAGACTCTAGGTAGAATTCCTCGTTATCCAAATTAAGTTCATAGACTTCCTTCCACAAGGAATGTTGGTCTGTCTCAATATATTTTCAATTAACTGGGATTATCTCTTTTTTTTATAAGCAAACAGTAGGGTAGTATTAGATTTCTGTTTGGGTTATTAGAACTCTGTGGGAGAATTGAAACTAAAAAAATTATGTGAAGCAATAAGGGAATGCTAACTGGGAATGGGCCTGAGGGTTTACCTTTCTTGTTGGAATGATCTCTACTTTATTTCCCAGGAGGATATGATGGCTTGAATATTTTAAATTCAGTTGAGAAATACGATCCACATACTGGACACTGGACTAATGTTACACCAATGGCTACCAAGCGTTCAGGTAAGACCAGTAGATTTGAGGGAGGAGGCAGGAAACAGTGCTGTCAAATCTTTACACATGCAGTATTAATGTACAGGACAGTATCAGTAAATCAGAGTTGCAATTCCTGTTTCCCTATAGACTTGTATGAGTTAGATTCAAGTTTCTTCCTTGCCTTTTTTCTTTAAATATTATTGAGAAAAAGATAAACTTTCAACTAGATTATAAATTTGAGGGCAAAAACTTTTTTGTTTTACTCATTTTAATGTCTTTGTTCCCTTCCTACATGACAAAATATTTAATACAATTTTGTGTTGTAATATATGTTAAATAAAACATCTAATGTATAAGGACAGAACAATAGCTGTTTACCTTCACTGAGAGCTTCTTGAAATTGACTAGGCTGGGTATGTAAGAAAAGAGAAAATACTACTCCTCCAGTTTTCTTCTGAATAAATATTGGACCATAACCAAAGTAATGACTCCTTTCTTTCCTCTCATCATTATTGCCCCTTCCTTGTTTTCTCCTACTGTAAAGAGATTGAGCTCTGAGTTAATGAAGGTGAAGAAGAGAACCATTTCAAATATTCTTTTATCATTCTAAGTCCTAGTCAGAGAGTTTACAGATGAGCCAGGCATAGCTATAATCATAGTAACTCTAAAGGTTGAGGCAGGAGGATCACAAGTTCAAAGCCACTTGGAGCCATTTAGCAAGATCCTGCCTCAAAATAAAAAAAAATCAAAAAGAGGGTCTGGGAATGTAGCTTAGTGGTAGAGAGCTTAGGTTCAGTCCCTATACAGAAGGTGTGGAGGTGGGGGCTGGAGATGTAAAAACCTGTACTGCCCTAGATTTTTTCTAGGCCTGTGTAGGGCATTTCCATATGCCTTGCCTACCCCAGAGCTCAGCTAGCCATTAATGACCATGTTTTGTTTCTAGAATTCAAATCCTAGGTGCAGTAACATTACTTGGCTAATACACTCTTTTTTACCCCCCAGGTGCTGGAGTAGCCCTTCTGAATGACCATATTTATGTGGTGGGGGGATTTGATGGCACAGCCCACCTTTCTTCAGTTGAAGCATACAACATTCGCACTGATTCCTGGACAACTGTCACTAGTATGACCACTCCGCGATGTTATGTAGGGGCCACAGTGCTTCGGGGGAGACTCTATGCAATTGCAGGGTAAGAATTAGAAACCAGAGTAGAATCCTGCATCCAGGGCAAGAGTCTCTGGGATCCAAACCCTATTTTTGGGTGGAGACAATTTAGGTGGAGGAGATATCTCTAATGATAACCCTAATGAAGGACTGATACATCTTTTCTTTTGCTTTTCCCCAATCAGATATGATGGCAATTCCCTGCTGAGTAGCATTGAATGCTATGACCCAATCATCGACAGTTGGGAAGTAGTAACATCCATGGGAACCCAGCGCTGTGATGCTGGTGTGTGTGTTCTCCGAGAGAAATGACCATTGTTAGAGCACCATCCAGAGCTAGTGACCAGTCCAGAGGACAGATTGTGGAAGAGTCAAGGATCCTTTCCAGAATATCTATTTCTCACTGTGTGCACAGAGTGATTACAAGCACCAGTGCAGTGATGATTGTACTTATTTGACCACACTCCCCCTCGCGCTGGTAATATCCCACACAAGGGTGTGAAACAGGTACCCGAGGGAAGAGAATGCACAGTGAATGGATGTGAGACCAGATAGCCTCTCCCTCTGGTCTGGGGAGCACTTTCTTATTTCTTTCTTACCATGTGTTGGGAGTGTGTGTGTGTGTTTTCTGCCTCTTACATTGCAGAGAACTAAGGTGGGTATGGCCTCTACATATAGACAGTATCCAGCCTAAATGATTGGAGGGATTCCAGCTTGAGTAAGCTTGGTAAAATCCAAGTCCAAGTACCTCCTGCCCCCACCCCAGAACAAATACCTTTTCTAATCTACAAAGAGCTGAGGACTCCACAGTTCCATTCAGAAAAAAACAAAAGGGAGAGCCCTATCAAAACTTTGGGGGCCAAGGGAAGAGTTCTGTGTGACATCCCTTAGGGGAAAAGGATTGGTATATCCAAACTGAGGTTAGAATAAGTGATATGAACTGATTTTGATGGGATGTGAGTGAACCTACACTACCACTAAATATAACCTAGAATACTGAGAAGGATATATTATTTGAAAGATCTTTTTATTACCCCAAGTTCTTTCTAAAAGTAAAGTGCTGTACATCTTGGCATTGGAGACTGAGAGAATACAGAATGAACAAATGTTGGAATGAGAGGAGATGGCTTAAATATACCTGGGGATAAACTAGAAGTACCTGTGATTTTACAATCATCTTATTCCCTGCCAGGGCTCTTGTAGCCATGGCAATGTTTATCTTGAAAGGGTGAAAGACTTTCTTTATTGAATCAAATACTACTACACTATTACACTATTTATTTGGGGATGGGGTGGGGTAGCAGCAACCTGGTAGTTTAACTACCTGATTACTGCCCCGTTCTTTTAAGGGCACACTTCTGCAGAAGTGTTTTTTACTGCTGTGTTTGGTACATTTAGTCTTCTTCCTGCTATAAATTTCCCTTACCTGTGTTTTGAGTGAATTTTATTCATCCCAGGACAGAATAATCAAGAACAACCAAAATTCTTGTTAGTTCCAGTACCTCTGCTCTCACCATTTCTGAGCTACCATTCAGACCTCTTCTGTGTCATAAGTTGTTGCATTATGGGTATAGGAGTGTGGGAATGTGATAACTTAAAACAAGGATGCACTTTCCCTTTGCTCTGGAATTCCACTTTTTCCTCTCTCTGAGTTGTATTGACCTACAGAATTAATTTCCTTTGTATTTTTTTAAGAAAATAAAAAAGTCAACTGTCTCAAATGCCTTTAAGAGAGTTTGTGTGGGCAGGGGATATAGCTCCGTGGCAGAACGCTTACCTGTCATACATGAACTCTGGGTTCCATCCCCAGCACCACACACACACATATACATAAATGTTTGTTGCTAATGAGCTCTGCCTTCAGACATTTTAAGGAATAGGCATACAGATCATCTGTAGGTCCTGTCTCTATCTGTTCACTGTGTGTGTGCCAACTAGCTCTGCTGTTTTTGTTAGACAAGGGTAAGAAGAGAGCACTTTGGCCACAGTTTGGAGGTTCTCCAAACTGTTCAATTTTAATCTGAATTTGTCATATTCATTGGCCCCTCTCCAACCTGGAGTTTACTTGAAACCAAAGGAAATAAAGAGGTGCAGTCTTGAACTTATTTAGCACCCACTGGAATTTTTTAGTCACCCCAGTCCTTTGTTGTGATAGGTTTTTGTTTGTTTTTGACATACTGGGAATTGAACCAGAGCCTCATGCATGCTAGGCAAGCACTCTACCACTGAACTACATCCCCAGCCCTTTTTATTTGATACTGAGACAAGATCTTGCCATTTTCCCCAGGCTGGCTTCAAATTTGAGATTCTGCCTCAGCCTCCCAAGTAACTGGGTACAGATGTGTACCACCACACCCATCCACCCCAGTCCTTTTTCTGTTTACTTCAATTTATAGCACATGATGTAAACAGCTATGCAGAAGGCCTGCAAAACTGCAAAAATTTGGATGTTCTCAGAGCAAAAGGAAGTGCATAAAACGAAATCATTTTCACTACAGAGGCCTGCCAGCCTTTCTTTATCATATGGATTGACACATTGTAATTTTTGTTTTTATTATTGCTTTTTTGTTTTGTTTGATCTTTGGGGTTTTTGTTTTTGTTTCTGGGATTGTGCCTGCTGACCACAGCCTGTGAAACCTGGCTCATCTTATCTCAGGAAGAGATCAAGGGGAAATTGAAGGTGAGGCAGAAATGGAGGTATAGGACTGTTGGCTCTAGTACCAACTCCTGAATTCAGACCAAATTCATAAAGCCACCAAATTCATGTAAAACAAGAAGCCGCAGCTGAATGTTCTACAGGAAATCAACATGTAAAACTCACTGCTCCTTTTCTACATTATTCCCCAATTTTACACACCTTCACATTTTCTCACTTGTACACAAGGATCTCCCTAATTTGGTGGTTCCTCATTATTCTAGCTCCTATAACTAGTAGTCAGTCACCTACTTACTTAGCTAAGGAAAGCTTTCTCTTGTCTGTCATCACAGTAGACACCCAGTTAGTTTCTAAGTTCTTACATTTCTTAGTTTCAGATCCATTCCCATATCTTCATTCTCTTCTACCAGACAGCTCGGGCCTTTATGCTGGATTCATGAGGTAATAATCTCCTGATGTCCTTACTACTACTCTTTTCCTCTGTTATCCGATTCCTTTATTCTGTGAAGCTCAGATATAATCATTACAGTACTGAACATATAAGAGATTATTGGTATATATTGTGGTTATTTCCAGCCTAAAATTCCATAGATTTCCATTGCCTATATTTTAAAGTTAAAATTCCTTAGTATGACATTAGACATGAGATCTAGTCCCATTCTACCTTCTCCCAGGGATAATGTGCTTCTGTCACTGGTCTATTTACCATTCCTAAATTTGCTCTAACCCTGGTTCGTGGATTATACTTTTCCCTCTAAAATCTTGCTTTCCTGATAATCCTAGTTGCCTCTTAATGCCTAGTTAAAAGGTCACTTAGGTAAAGCCCTTTCAACTCCCCAGACAAAAAGTATTCCCCAGTCCATTTACAGTATTTTGCTCCTTAATGTTTTTTATTACATGCCATTGGGTTCAAGTGTCTTCCTGTTCAGGTTATATTCACGTATACAGAGATCCTAATTGTACCTCAGGGTGCAACAACATGTCTGGTGTATTATTACTAAAAATGGAACTAATGAAAGAAGCAGCAGAAAACAGCAGGAGATGGTGGGCAGATTATTTTGTTCTCCCTGACCATTTCAGTAAACGTTACCTATTGTACTAGAATGTACTGAGATGTAACTAAGATGCAGCTACTGAGTTGAAGATGTAAAGACTAATAATTGAGGTGATATAGTGATTTTAGAGCTGCATTCTATGGACTCTGGAAAGAAATTTCTGATCTTTGCCTTCCTCGTGTGCCAACCCCATAAGGAAACTGCAATGATTTAACAAGTTACAAAACCCACTAAAGCACGTTGCTTTGCTGCCTAGTAGTCACTATTATTAGACCAGAGAGTAACAAAAACGTCCACGTATCTTTTCCAACACCAGAAAGGCATTCATCCCTCTTAAGTTGCTTCCTACAAAAAAAGATAATATGGTTAGACCTTGCTGAAGGGGGAATTCGACCCAAATTTCCTCCACAGTATTCCCAATAATATCCCCATCCATTCGCAAGACGGTTACAATCGCAGAAAACTGAAGGGTAAGGCCATCCTTTGTCTAGATCTTAATACTAAAGGGAGCCTGGTCACCGGGTGGGTATGCGGAGTAAGTTTTGACAATGGTCACAGGAGGTGCCCCTGTCACAAAGCCATGCTGACAGCCACCGGGCTGGGCAATGAATGAGGGCGCTTGCGCAGCAGGTTACAGCGCGGTGGAAGCGGACGCCTGCGCAGAGGCGGTGGTCGTGAGCACGCGCCCCGCCTCTGCCGAGCCGCGCCAGCGCAGTCAAGAGCCAGCGAGCAGAAACAGCGCCTGCGTGGTCGTGGCCGGGGAGGCTGTGGCGGCAGCGGCGATGGAGCCAGCGGAGCCCCCAAACGAGTTGGTGTCAGCCGAGGGCCGAAACCGGAAGGCGGTGCTGTGCCAACGTTGTGGCTCTCGCGTGCTGCAGCCCGGGACCGCTCTCTTCTCCCGTCGACAGGTAGGAAGGCAGGTTAGAGGCCGCTTACATTGCAGTCTTCCACGGGCCGAAGCCGTCTGAGTCCCGGCTCTTGGATTTCCGGAGACCGCGCCCCTCCTCGCGCCGTTGTTAAGCCCCGCCCCTCGGCTCGAGGTCCCGCCCCACTGGCTCCTGTCGGCGAGGCTCCGCCCCTGCGGCCGTGTCCGCGGGAGCTGCGTGGGCCGCTGCCCTGGGACGGGTGAAGCCTTTGGGTGGAAGGACCTTCCCAGATCCTGCCGCAGGAGAGCTTCCTCTGCGCCAGCCTCCCCCAGGCGTCCCTCCCGAGCGCGGGCAACGCGCCCCTCCGAGCCCAGGGAGGTTCACGCGTGCTAGTGCGAGGAGTGCTCCCCAGCCCGCTGCTTCCAGGAGCTCTGGCCAACCTGTGAGACCAGCAGGTGCATCTTTCACTCGCCGATCTGTTATCGCCCGGATCCTTACTTCACTGTATCTGGAGCTCCAGATTCAACTTTGGTGTAGGGATACGCAGAATAATTCCTGGTACACAATTTTCCAAGGCACTACAAGCCAGTTTTGAGACGAATCATTTCATGTGAGATATCAGAAATTCTGGAAATAAATTTCGAAGGAAAACATAATTTTTCTTCAGATTAGGACTTTTAATACCCATCGTACCACCATCACTCCAAATGAGAAAGTTGATACATTTTTTTTATTTTTGGTAAACTTTTTATTAAAATGTAACATACCCTTAGGAGTATAATTTCATTTCAACCACATGCATATCCTATCATTCCAAATGATTTTTTTAAAAATAACATAGACCAACTTATTATTTCATGCAGTTGAACTGATTGTAAAGTTCAGTTTTCAGTATAGGAGCAAGAAGCCCCTTTTCCTCCAAAGCAGAGAGCCTTTTTCATAAGAGAAGGAAAAAGGAATCAACGCCCCCTCCCCTTATTCTGTGGGAGTTAGATGACTTCCCCTCTAGAGAGGTTGGAGTTCCACCTGCTCTCTTGGGAAGACTCCCAAGGATTGGAAGTAGAGTTCTCGACTTATTTTACCAAGTTAGTAGTATCACTTACTTGAGGTGGAAAGAACATGGGTCTCAAAATTAAATCCTGACCTTACCATTCATAAACATTGCCATGAGGGGCTGGGGTTGTAGCTCATTGCTAGATCGCTTGCCTGGCATATGTGAGGCACTGCATTTGATCCTCAGCACATAAAAATAAATAAAGGGCTGGGGTCGGCTCAGTGGCAGAGTGCGGCATGTAAGAGGCACTGGGTTCTATCCTCAGCACCACATACTAATAAATAAAATTTTAAAATAAATAAAATGAAGATATTGTGATATCTACAACTTAAAAAAAAAAAAACATGAACTTAAGATTTCTGGGCTGAAAAATGAAAATGATGTAGGGAAGAATTTGTGTGAAAGCATTAGCATGGTACCTCATAGACAGTACATTACTGTATTCATATCCAGTTCTCATGCTATGAAAGTTGTCTGCTTTTATAAGCAGACATTAAGAAATTCCCGCCCGGCATAATGGCACATGCCTGTAATCCTAGTAGCTTGGGAGGCTGAGACAGGAGGATCACGAGTTCAAAGCCAGTCTCAGCAAAAAGCACGGTGCTAAGCAACTCAGAGAGATCCTATCTCTAAATAAAATACAAAATAAAGCTGAGGATGTGGCTCAGTGATTGAGTGCCCCTGAGCTAAATCCCCAGTATGAAAAAAAAAAAAAAAATTCCTTTAGGTAAGCTGGAGTTGTAGCTCATTGGTAGTGCTTGCCTCCCATGTGTGAGGCATTGGGTTTGATTCTCAGCAACACCTGAAAACAAAGGTGTTGTGTCCATCTACAATTAAAAATATTTTTTATAAAATTCTTGGGTAATTTTATGTTTAAATTATTTTTTGTTTGAGATATATTATTGTAAACTAGTGTTGCCAAACATTGTGTAAGCAAATTACATTATGCATGTTACATTTCTTTTTCACACAGAGTGGCTGCTATTCTAGAAAGGAGCATAAGAATTGTTTTTTAGGTGTAATGCTCACCTCCACCACCCCTTTTTCTCTTCTCTTTTTTATTTTTATTTTTTCCCCTGCAGTACTAGGGATTGAACCCAGAGGGACTCTACTACTGAGCTACATCTCCAACCCATTTTATTTTTTATTTTGAGTCAGGGTCTCCCTGGCTTTGAATTTTCAATCCTTTTGCCTCAGCCTCCTGAGTAGGTTGGTATTACAGGTGTACACCACCACACCTGGCTAATATTTTTCCCTTATTTTATTTTGGGGTGCCTGGGGATTAAACCCAGGAATACTTTACCAATGAGGTACATTGCTGGTCTCTTTTTTTGGAAATAGGGTCTTACTAAGTTACCCAGGTGAGCCTTGAACTTGCAGTCCTCCTGCCTCAACCTCCTAGGTCACTGGGATTACAAGCATGTGCCACCTCCCTCTTTTTGAAAAGACATAAAGAGATAGGGTTGTTTGTTTGGGTCTTCTGTTTTTGTCCATTTAGTTTGTGTTTTACCATTGCTTCAGAGTTTCTGAAAATTTCCTATTTCTTGAAAAAGGCTATTGGAAGAATATTATGCTTTCCCCAGACTCTAGCAGCCCTACTCTGATCCAACCCAGATCTCCCCTTGATTTTAGTACTATTTTTCAGTACTCCTTTCTTTCCACAAATAACATAAATTCTAGGATATGATGTGAAAGGAAGTTGAGATCTCGTGGAAGATTTCTAACCAGTTATTACTTCTTCACCTATTATGTGTTATATATTTCAGGGAAGAAGAAAAAAGCCCCTGCCCTTATAGAGAACAATTTGCAACTTGAAGGGCACTGCACTCCCTAACTGAAACCCTGTAAAGCTTTAAAAACCTTGAAGTGAGAAAAAAAAAAAAAAAAAAAAAGATCTAGGGTGCAGTGATTACTGCATCTCATATTCCATAGTTCTTTAGTCTAAAGCAATGTTTCCATAGTTATGTCCCTCAAAGGGAAGAAATCTAGAGACATGTCTAGAGATTTTTTTGGTTGTCCAAATTGGGGAGGGGTGCTACTGGCATCTAGCAGGTAGAAGCCAGAGATGCTGCTTAGCATCCTGTAACACCCAGACCTGTTCCCAGAGCAAAGAAATCTTTAGTTCAAAATGTCAGTAGTTCCAACATTGAGAAATCCTGGCCTACAGATTGGAAAGCACTCTCACATCTAACATCTCAGTTGACCTTATTAAAATATTTGTACTGTTTGCTGTTTATACACTAGACAATGAGGTCCATGTCTCTACATCTTGTACAACTAGACTGTGCACATCAGTTAGAACCTAGGAAATGTTTGGATTTAAATAAATTAATGAATAAAAAGCTATTAGTCCAGCTAAATAATGTGTTAGTATGGATATAGTGGATCAGTATGTTTAGCCAGCACCAAACTGCACTATTTATGTAGCATGTGATTTATGTTCTTTTTATTCATAGAATTGGTTTAACAAATAAAATATCCCTATCCTTGAAAAGGACTAAGTTGACTAGTCCTTTTCCAAAATGCACGGGAATAGGAGTGTTTTATTTTTTATCTTTTGCATTGCTAGCTATGAAACTCAGCCTCTTGCTTGCTAGGCAGGAGCTCTACCACTGAGATACATCCCCATCCTAGGAGTGTTTTAGACTTCAGATTTTTTGGATTTGGAAATATTTGCAAATACATAATAAGATATCTTGGGGATGAGACCCAGGTTTAAACATGAAATTCTTTTGTTTAATATACACCTTTCCACATAGCCTAAAGGTAATTTTATGCAGTATTTTAGTACCTGTGTTTTGACTATGACCCATTGAATGAGGCCAGCTGTGGAATTTTTCCACCTGTGGCATCATGTTAATGCTCAAAAAGCTTCAGATAGTGGAGCATTTCAGATCAGATTTTTGGTTTAGGGAACGTATATTTATCATAGCCTTTCCTAATGTTTTTAGTGGAGGAAATTATAATTAAGCTGAGTAGAGTCAGGGTGAACAGCATTTCATAGCTGAGAGAAAGTATAGTACATCTGAAGAACTGAACATAGTCTGATAAAAGTGACAGAAACCAGGCACAGTGGCAAATGCTTATAATCCCCAGGGCACTGCAGAAGGAAAATCACAAGTTCAAGACCAGCCTCAGCAACTTAATGAGACTTGTCTCAAACAGGGCTGGGGAGCTGGGTGTAGTGGCGCACGCCTGTAATGCCAGTGGCTCCGGAGGCCAAGGCAGGAGGATCCAGAGTTCAAAGCCAGCCTCAGCAAAAGTGAGGCACTAAGCAACTCAGTGAGACCTTGTCTCTAAATAAAATACAAGATAGGGCTGGAGGTATGGCCCAGTGGTAGAGTGCCCCTGGGTTCAGTTCCCAGTCCTAGGGTGGAATGGTGGCAGGAAATGAGGCTGAAGTGGAGTTAAGGTAATTAGAATAGAGGTGGGGAGGGAGCTATGGGGGTGGACACCCATGAAGTGGATAGGATATGAATCAAAAGAAAGACTCATGCCAGGCATGGTGGTATATACCTGTAATACCAGCAACTCAGGAGGCTGAGGCAATTTAGTGACGCTCTAAGCAACTCAATGAGACCCTGTCTCTAAAAATAATTAAGAAGGTCTAAAGATGTGGCTCAGTGGTTAAGTGCCCCTGGGTTCAATCCCCAGTATGAGGGGAAGGGGAAGGGGGAAGGGAGGGAAAAGAGAAAAAAAGGGAGGAAGGGAGGAAAGAAGAAAGAAGAAGGAAGAAATCTTAAAAGATTACATATTGTATGCTTCCTTTTACATAACATTTTCAAAATGACAAAATTTTTCATAAGCAAAAGACAGGTTAGAGGTTGCCAGGGGATAGGAAATGGGGTAGGGGTACACTGAGTGTGATTATAAAAGATCAGTGTGAGGGTCCTTGAGGCAATGGAACTATTCACTGTCTTACTGTGACAGTGGATATAAAAACTTACATGTGATAAAGTGGTATAGATAAATATGCCCATGCTGAACATGGTGGCACTAGATACCCGAGAGGCTGAGGCAGGATCACAGTTGATGCCAGCCTGTGCTGATCAGTTTAGCGACCCTCTGTCTCAAAATTAAAAAGGGCTGGGGATGTAGCTCAGTGGTAGAGCAGCCCTGGATTCAATCCCCAGTAATGGGAAGGGGAAAAAAACAAAAGCACTAAATACACAAGTGTACAAATGAAAAGTAACTGGTGTCATCTGAATAATTAAATCTATGGACTAATCTGTGTTTATATGCTGATTGGGATATTGTGCAGTTTTGCAAACTGTTACCTTTGGGGGGAACCGGGTAAAAAGTACATGGAATTTCTGGGTTGTTTCTTTTTTAATTATTATTTATTTTCACTTACTTTTTTTTTTTTGCAGTGCTGTGGATTGAACCCAGGGTCGCTTTACCACTGAGCTACACAATCCCAGCCCTTTTTTATTTTGAGTCAGGGTCTTGCTAAATTGCCTAGGCTGGGGCTAGGACTGTAGCTCAGTGGTAGAGCACTCACCTTGCATGCGTGAGACCCTGGGTTTGATCCCAAGCACCACATAAAAATAAACAAATAAAGATATTGTGTCCATCTACAATTTTAAAAATTATTTTAAAAATAAATAAATTGCCTAGGCTGGTCTTGAACTTGCAACCCTTATGCCTCAGCTTCTTAAATTGCTGGAATTACAGGCATGTACCACCATCCCCAGTAATCTGACTTCTAATTTAATGGCTGAAGGCCCTCAGAGCAAGTATCCCAAGAGAAACACAAGTTGCATGCCCTTTTTAAGCTAGCCTGGCACTTTCACTGCCTTATAGCCAAGGCAGTCATCTTGGCCTGCCCATGCTCCACCTCCTAGCAGAGAATTATCAAAGAATTTATAGATATGTTTAAACCACAAGTTTTCACAGAAGGGAGATAATTACCACAAAGTTAACAGAAGTTTACTCTGCATTATAACAGTTTTTATTCTCATTCAAACTGTAGCGTGCTTGCCAAGTTTTGTATGAGAATGTATTTTTACAATGAGAGGGAGCTATTTTTAAAAGGTGCATCAACAGAAGCTCACTGGGTTGTGGTGTTCTATCTATTCCTGAAGAAGCTGTCCAGGAGTAGGGGTACTAACTAACTAGCTATAGTACTGATAACAAAGATAACCTACCTGGCCAGGATATCACTGGCAACCTTGGTCACCAACTGAGACACCTGCTTTAAATCTGATATGAATTTTTTTTAAATTGTCAATGGACCTTTATTTTATGTATTTATATACAGTGCTGAGAATTGAACTCTGCCTCACACATGCTAGGCAAGTGCTCTACCACTGAATTGCAACCCCAGCCCCTGATATGAATTTTTTTAAAATTTTTACCCCAACAGTCTTTCCAGAAAGCCTTATTTTATTCCAGATGTCATAGCCAGTCACCTGACCCTAGAGTTTTTCTTGGCCTTGGGATGAATAGGTTGAGGTCCAGGCACAGGTGTGCATGTACGTGTGCATACAAAGGTGTAGTCTTACTACATGTGGGTCTGGCTTATAGGAGCTAAATAAAAACAGGAGTGTTGAGGAGTGTATGGAACAGGGCCCAAAATGATGCCATCAATGACAGTTAATAACAGCAGTGTCTTAGGTCTTAGTGGCTACCAGAAGAGACACTGCAGATGTACGCTTTGCACTATAATCGGGAACAGGAGAGGGAAGCTGGTGCCCCTTTGCTAGGCACCTCCTAAAGACAGTTGGTTTAAGCACTCTGTTTTGTTGGACACACTGAATTCTTGGTTGAATATCTTAACTAGTTACCAAATGTCTTAACTAGTTATTCTGCTTCTGGTGTGACTTTACACCTGCAAGACAGAGGACAGACCAGTAATATTTTTTTGGAAATTCACGCCCACAGAAAGTTACAGAAAGGTCTGGAATTCAAGTGTCTTGGTTCCTGAATTTTGATTCCCAACTCTTAAATATTTAAATCTCTGCTGTTGTCATTTTCATTTAGGGTAAGAAAAAGCATTGGGGACACATTTAACTATCAGATGAAGCAAAGAGGGACTGAAATGACAATGTAGCAGAAGGAGGAAAATTTTCATATTTTTAACATCTTCAGATGACATCTCAGGTCACAATGCAAAGGGTAGTAGAGATATGTTTTAATAAGCCAAGTGCCTGGCTGGGCATGGTGGCACAAGCCTGTAATCCCAGCTGCTCAGGAGGCAGAGGCAGGAGGATCACAAGTTTGAAGCTAGTCTCAGCAACTTAGGAAGATCCTGTCTCAAAATAAAAAAAGGCTGGGGTTGTAGCTCAGTGACAATGCACCCCTGGGTTAAATCCCCAGCACCACAAATAATAATATTAATAAGCTAGATGCTTAAAGGATGTGGAGTAGACATGTTCTAGATCAGGGCTCCCTCCCACCCCTCAGGGATCCTCTACACACTACAGTGTGGCCCAGGTTTCAATTCTGCTACCTCCAGTATATTAATACATGCTGATTTCCAGTGCCAGACTAGCACACCAAGGCCATCCTATAGTATTGCAGTTTGGAAATGCATTAGAAATATATTGTGAGGTGAGAAAAAAGTAAGATAACAGCAGTAATAATGAGAAGCAGAGAGGCATTGTGTCTTTCAGCATTCTGGATGCAGCTAAAGTATTATAAACTGCTCTTGTGGAGGAAGTTAAAACAGTCGTGTGCAGCTGGGCACAGTGGTGCATGACTGTAGTTCCAGCAAATCAGAAGACTGAGGCAGGAAGATCACAAGTTCAAGGCCACACTCAGCAATTTATGAGGCCCTGTCTCAAAATTTAAAAGGCTGAGGATATAGCTCAGTGGTAAAGGGCCCCTAGTTTCAGTTCCCAATACCAAAAATATTAATGATGATGATAATCAATCAGAAAATAATAACAAAAAAAGTGGAAGCAGCATGAGGAAACTGCTACGAGTAATGAATGTATTAGTTATCTTAATTATGGTAACAGTGTCACCAGTGCATAAATGTGCTGAAATGTATCAAACTATATATTTTAAATATGTGTAGTTTATGAATTGTTCATACTTATACTTCAATCAAACTTTCTTTTTGAAAAAAAAATGCAGTGGGCAGTATAGAAAGCTAATTCAGGCTGGTTAGAGAAGACTTCCTGAGGTTATATTTGAGCTGAATACCAAAAAGGTACTGGCCAGGCTGGAGTTGTGGCTCAGCAGCAGAGCACTTGCCTCGCACATGGTGAGGCACTGGGTTGGATCCTCAGCACCACATAAAAATAAACAAAATAAAGATATTGTGTCCATGTATAACTAGAAAAATATTTTTAAAAAAGAAGGTGCCAGCCATGCCTAGCTCTGAGGGCAGAGCAGACTTGTGCTAGTGCAGGGGCCAGTGTGCCTGGAGCACAGTGAGCCAGGGAGAGCCTGGGGCCATGTGGGGCCTTCAAAGCCCCACATCAGTCAGTGCAGCAGGGAAGCCACCAGCCAAGCTTCTCTTCCATCTCTCTTTAGACCCAGAAGAGCCACTCAGCATTCCAGTCTATATCCTGAGGAAAGGGCTCCTCATTTTTCCCCCCTTTCAGAAAGCTGCTAGGAGCAAAGTGTAAAGAGAATGAGGGTGACAATGTGACTGGGCCAGTTCAGCTTGTATGTTCCTTATGTTCTCTTCCACTGCAGCTTTTCCTTCCCTCCATGAGAAAGAAGCCAGCTCTGGCTGACGGCAGCAACCCTGAAGGCGATCTTCTCCAGGAGCACTGGCTGGTGGATGACATGTTCATCTTTGAGAATGTGGGCTTCACCAAGGATGTGGGCAACATCAAGTTTCTGGTCTGCGCAGACTGTGAAATTGGACCCATTGGCTGGCATTGCCTCGATGACAAGAACAGTTTCTATGTGGCCTTGGAACGGGTTTCCCATGAGTAACTGAGGGGATGGGGACTCAGATCCACCCCAACTATAAAAGCTCTCCCCACAAGAACTGGTGTTGGACCTTTGTAACTCCTGTGCTGCCTTCTCTATATTAATACAAGCGACGAGCACCAACACCTCCACTGGAGCACGCACAGGGCCAGGCCTCCTTCCTCCGTGCCCCCTGCATGCCTCGGGCCTGGTCCACGTGCATAACGTGTCCTGATCCCCCTTTCCCCTTGTTTTAAGACACTGTCATACCTCCACAAATCTAGTCTCATCCCTGGCGCTCTGCCGAGGCTGTCTTTTACCCAGGACTTGCTTTTGTTTTTTTCTTGCTCTAGAAGAGCAGTATTCAACTTTTTAGCCATGACATATGACAAAAGATGCTCATGTGCTGATAGTTGAAACTCCATCTTTTTCTCTCATTCAGGAAAGCATATTCGGGGGCTGGGGACATAGCTTAGTAGGTAGAGTGCTTGCCTCGCATGCACAAGGCCAGTGGTTCAATCCCCAGCACCACAAAGAAAAAAGAAAGCATATGCGTGCTGGGCACAGATTACGACTGTAATCCCAACATCTCGGGAGGCTGAGGTAGGAGGATCGAGGGTTCAAAACCAGCCTCAGCAATGGTGAGGCACTAAGCAACTCAGTGAGACCCTGTCTCTAAATAAAATTCAAAATAGGGCTGGGCATGTGGCTCAGTGGTTGTGTGTCCTTGAGTTCAATCCCCAGGACCCCTTCCAAAAAAAAAAAAGGCATACACATATCTGAGACATACTGCTTTGTGGCTAACCTTGTTATCTACATTAATTTATTATTTCTAAAAGTAAAACATTTACAGACTTCAGTATTTAAATCACTAATGAGAAACACATTACTTTGGGTACATCTCTAATATCATGTTTGAGAATCTTTGCTCTGGGTGGACACTGGTGTTTTATTGCAAAGATGGATGTGGCCCCTCTTTCCTTCAAAAGTTAATATGGTTTCTCCTTTTATTGGCTCCTCATGCCTACAGCCTGTACATTAGCCTCAGACTGTCTGCCCCATCTGGGAGCCACCCAAGGGAAACAAGCCTGACAGTTAACCAGCCTCTCCTGGAGACTGGAGGTTATGGGATATATGAGGGAAAGGCCTTTGCCTATCTCCTTTGGACAGGTAACTTTATTCCCTTGTTCTTAGGACAGACTTCTGTAACAGGTAGCATCATGATTTACCAGACATGCTCAGTATGTTCCTCAGAGTTTTGATTCAAATGAATCTCCCTACCAATCCAGAATACAGATTTTTCCCACCAATATGCCTCTTCTATTGCTATGGGGTTGCTGTGTTTGATACTAGCAAGCTTAAGTATTCACCATGATTTGCAAGTATTCTGTCCTTTCTTTTCTGAAATGACTTATTTTCTTGGAAGGGATCTGTATGACTAAGTATTAGGTGTCCTCCGAGCGACCCCACCTCCAGAGGCCTAACATTGAAATTAGGACTAAGTCCTTTCCTTTACATCTATTGCTTCTTTCTCCCTTCATTCCAGAACTTTCTAAGGACTTCCCCACTAAAGTACAGGCCTTGAGCATAGTTTTGCAACTAACCTACTTGCTTAGAAAGGTGGCTTCCTTCCCCAGTCAGCTTGAATGAGCTCCAGTAGAAACAGAGAACTTTTCCTGACATATGGTCAAATGTCCATTATTATGAGATTTCATGAACAAATGAGAATTACCCACTCATGTCAGAGGAACAAAACCAAGTAATTGCCCCTAGGGACATGGGGCCATTCACATCATAAATCAAAACCTAATCTCAGCATTTTTTAAATTTAGCCTTTAACTTTTATTTTTTTAATTGCAAAAAAACAGTACATGTTTGTTAAAATAAAATTTTAAAATGGGTATAATTTTTTTCAGTTAATTCAGACTTCTACCATCCAGAGATTGCCAATGATAATGCCAAGGATATACATATCCTTCTCATTGTACATGTACAGTTTTTAAAAGAAATGTGAGTTCATATTGTACTCTTTTATAACTTGCTTTTTGTTGTTGTTTAATAATATAGAGTGAAGGGGTTGGGGATGTAGCTCCATGGTAGAGTACTTGGTACAGTCCCCAGCACTGCAAAATAATAAAAGGGTGAATATCTTCCCTTGTCAGTAGCTACCCATCCATGTACACCATTATTATTATTATATTCTATTGTATCACTTCACTATAATTTATTTCTATAACCCACTATTAGGTTGCCTGCAGTTTTTTATAATTGATGATATAATGTGCAGCCTCATAGTTAATTCTATATCCAAAATTTTTTAAAATTTGTTTTTGGCAGTACTGGGGATTGAAACCAAGGCCTCACACCTGATAGGCAAGGGCTCTACTACCATTGAGCTACATCTGACCTTTTATTATTTTAATTTGAGCTTGGTTCACTAGACTGTCCAAGCTGCCCTCACCTCCCAAATATCTGGGATTACAGTTGTGCACCACCATACTCAGTTTGGATCCACACTCATAATTATTTCCTTGGCATTATGAGAAGTGGAATTGCAGGGTGTGCACATTTCCAAGGCTTTGCTGTTTTGACACCTGTTCCTCAAAAAGCTGTGCTAATTTACCCTCTTCCAGCAGAATAAAAGAGCACTCACTTTCTGACCCTTACGAACACTGGGTATTTATTATCATTAAAAAAAATGTTTTGCCACTTTGATAGAAAAAAATAGTATATTGTTTTTGCATTTTACTTCTAATGAAAATTTTATACACTTATTGATTACTTGTTTTTCCTGTTTTTAGAATTGCCAAACATTGTTGCACTAATAACCAAAAATATTGAGTTGACTATTCTACCTTTTCAGTTTGATTTGAAAAAAATAAAAGAAAATAATTTAAACAGTGGAAATTAGAGTTCTGTCCATACTTGGGAAGAGGGCTGGGAATGTAGTTGAGCAGTAGAAAGTTGGCCTAGCAAATGTGAGGGCTTGGGTTCAATTTCCAGCACCTCACCCCCCCGCAAAAAAAAAAAAAAAAATATTTGGGAAGAATATGTAACTTGGAAAAGCAGAAGAGAGCTAAAACGTGAACTCTAGGGTTTAGCTTGAGGTCTCACGACTACCTAACTAATCAGTATCTGTTATATCATATGTAATAGATTCTCCATAAACACTTGTGAATCAGTTAACCCAGTGTTAATACAGGTCAGAAACTGAGTGCTCTTTTACACTGCTGGAGGAGCAGTGTTCGCCCTGCAATTCCACTTCTCATAATGTTTGCCAAGAGTACCCAAGAGGTAACCCATGCTTATTGCCATGAGTATAGAAACCTGCAATTAAGAGCAGGGTTGGAGCTCATTGATAGTGCTTCATGCTTAGCATGTCCAAGGCCCTGGGTTCCATCCCAACACCAAGACAGAAACCATGCACAGTTCTTGTTGGTGAGAGTAATTGTGCAAGGGCCTAATTTTTTCTATAAAAATTATGTATTTTAGTAGCCGGGTTCAGTGGCACATACCTATAATCCCAGTGGCTCAGGAGGCTGAGGCAGGAGGATCACGAGTTTAAAGCCAGCCTCAGGAAAAGCAAGGTGCTAAGCAGCTCAGTGAGACCCTGTCTCTAAACAAAATACAAAATAGGGCTGGAAATATGGTTCAGTGGTCCAGTGCCCGAGTTCAATCCCCAATACAAAAGAAAAAAAATTATGTTTTTTAAACACAAAAAAGGACAGTGGTGTACTAACATTTTGCATATTGTAAAAGACCATTCAAGTAACTAACACAAAAATTATGAGGACTTAAGCTCCTGGTAATGGTAGATAGGTAATTTAGTTGACTATCCCAATGGGGGGTAACTAGATAGCCTGGAAAAATATTTTTTAAATTGCTTAAGGCCAAGCACAGTGGCTCATGCCTGTAATCCTAAAAGAGGTAGGAAACCTGCAAGTTTGAGGTCATCATTAGCAATATAGCAAAACCCTGTCGCAAGATTTAAAAAAAAAAAAAAAAAAGCTAGGTGTATCTCAGGGGTAGAACATTTGCCTACATGCTCGAGGCCCTGGGTTCAGTCCTCAGTACTACAAAAAAGAAAAAAATCTCTTCAACTCTTGATGCTAAGAATTGTGTCTATAAACACTTGGTGTGGTGCAGGATTGGACATGCCATCATAGGCTCTCTAACATAACTAGACTTCCTCACACCCCTGGTAATAGAATTGTTTAGCTTTATCCCAAGAAGCCTGGGAAAGCGCATGTAAAATGCCCAGATATACTTAGAGGGGTTGATCCCACAAGCTTTTAAGGGATTGTCTAAAACGAAAAAGCACCTGAGCAAATTCTATGGTGGTTCCATGTGTGCTGAATGTGTGACAGGCTCAGGCCTGGTTTCCCTGTCTAGGAACAGAAAATTGTCAAGTGCCAAAAGCACCAGCAGAGTCAAAAAGCTAAATAATAAATAAAGTTGTTTTTTTTTTTTTTTAGTAATTTGAAAAAAATCAAAAGACTGGAAACGATCTATTTAAAGACATCAGAGAGCAAACATGGTTTTGAAATACTATTAGACCAGGACCTTGAGGATATGGAGGCCTGGAAACTGGGCTAAAGTTTTCAAACTTGGAGGCTGTTCAGAGACTGATCTGTAATTGGGGCAGATGTTGGTATGGAACTCAGGTTCTCACACATGCTCTACCACTGAGCTACATCCCAACCACAAGATCAGTGTGTTTTGACAGTTTTCCAAAAGTATGGACAGGGCTTGTTAAAGGCCTGGACAGTCCCTTGCTTTCAGTGGAGACATCAGCCTTTGCAACTCAGAAAAAAAAAAAAGCTGAATGGAAAGAGGGAAATAGACTCCCATAAGGAATTGCTGCTCAACTTCCAATTATATCAACCTTGAAAGTAGATTAAGGTGCTCCCAGAGTGTCAGTTTCCCCAAACCCATGGCATAAGCAAATGAAAATTCTCTCCGGAGGAAAATATAATTCTAAATCTCAAATTATTTCTACAAGCAAATTTTACTAATGCAATAATCCTGAATATAACAAAATGTAACTAGGCATATGAGACAAGATAGTAAGAAAACTAGAAAAACAATAGACATTGCAGAGGCCCATCATGGCTGCAGATACCAGAGCATCAAATGTAGACTTTAAAATGACTGCTGAATATGTTCAAGGAGATATACAAGTTTAAGTATTTCAGCAGATACCTATATGTCTTTTTTAAAAAAAAAAAAAAAAAAAAGGAGGAGGAGGGGGGGAGCTAGGGATATAGCTTGGTAGTAGAGGAGGAGGAGGAAGAGAGAGCTAGGGATATAGCTTGGTGGTGGAGGAGGAGGAGGAGGAGGGAGCTAGGGATATAGCTTGGTGGTAGAGTAGTTGCGTGGCTGGCATGAGACCCTAGGTTCAATCCCCAGTACCGCAAGAAAAAAAAAAAGTACACTATAGAACTTTCTCAAAACCCAATAACCCCTATAGTCCCAGCTACTTGAGAGGCTGAGGCAAGGGGATTGCTTGAGACCAGGAGTTTGAAGTCAGCCTGGGCAAAATAGCAAGACCCTATTCCCTAAAAAATAAAAATATAAACTTTCTGGGTGCAGTGGCACACACCAGTAACCCCAGCAACTCAGAAGGCTGAGGCAGGAGGATCAAGTGCAAAGCCAGCCTCAGCAACTTAGTGAGATTCTAAGCTACTTAGAAAGGGCTGGGGATAGTGCTCAGTGGCTAAGCACCCCTGGTTTCAATCCCTGATACCAAAAAACTACATAAAAATAAAAATTCAATAATCAAATTAAGAATTAAGTGGAAGCTTTTAACAGCTGACTGGGCACTGCTGAAAAGAGAAGTAGAAAACAGACCTATGCATACTAACAGACATGCAAGACTGCGACACAAAACCTTTTATATCGTTACTGAGAGAAATTAAAACAAGTTCATGGGGCCAGAAAACAAGAGCCTACAGCCATATCCATTCAGCCTACATGTGATTTATAAAGACTGAGGGGCTTGTGTGCTGAGAATTGTTTCTACATTTCTTTTTCCCTTTTTCCCAGGGTCTTGCACATGCTAATCAAGTGTTCTATCTCTGAGCTACATCCCAAAATATATTTGTTTATATTTTTAAATAGTTAAGAAGTACCTACATTATATTGTCAAATTTGTCTCTTGGCCCACAAAACCTGATGTTATCCAGTTCTTGAAGAAAAGAGTTTGTTGACCCAGAAATTCCAAACCTTGCACAGTTGTGTCTGGATGCTGTTCCACAGGCTCTGGATGGGATTCTTTGTCCATGAAGAGACTGGCATCATTTACAAATGTGGCTGAGGACTTCACAGGGGAAGAGTGTCAGGACTTGAGTGAAGCCCAGAGAACCCTGTACAGTGATGTGATGCTGGAGACGTAAAGTGGCATGGAGTCCTTGGGACACTGCATTACCAAACCTGAAGCTCTCTTGAAGTTGGAGCAAGGAGCAGAGTGTCATGACGGTAGAAGAACCTCCAAACCCCAACCTCCCAGATGTCCACACAGCTGATGACTTAATTGAGAGATTAAAAAAAAAAAATCACAGAATAGGTTTGTGGTGAGTTAGAATTACCACCAGCAACACAGAGGAGAGAGGTGAATTAGGAAAAACAGCATCACAAGATTCAAACTGGACTGAAACCTATTGAATGTACTAGAAAAGGGATAGCCCTCCACATGGAGGCAGAATTATTAACACATAAGAACATGCATAAGGGGAGACCTATCAATATACTGAATCTGGGAAAGCTTGTGATAGAGGGAAGAAAACTTTCTGTAAAAAATCTAACCCCACCAAACATCAGCAAATACACAAAGGGAAGAAACCCTATGTAGGCATCAAATGTGAGGGGAAAGATTCATTAGCAAATCAGAACTCAGAATACAGAAAATTCACACAGGAGGGAAAAAACAAAAAAAAAACTATGAATGTCACCCATATGAGAAAGTCATGGAGGCCTTATTATTGCCTGTCAGAATTCACACAGGGGAAAGCCCAGGAAAACCTTCTGTCACAAGGCTTCTTTCTGTACAGCAGAGAATTCACATAGGAGAGAAGCCCTAAGAATGTAACAGGGACTGGGGGTATAGCTCAGTTGGTAGAGTGCTTGCCTTGCATGCACAAGTCCCTGGGTTTGATTCCCAGCACCAAAAAAAAAAAAGAATGTAACAAATGTGGGGAGACTCTGACCCAAGAGCCTAACCTCAGGCACAGCAGAATACTGCCACTGGGGAAAGCCCTGGAGATGTAATGGATGTGGAAAAGCATTCTCTGTGACGGCCACCCTCATTTCACATTGCAGATTTCACACAGAAAACTCATGAATGTAATGAATGTGGAAAATTCTTTCACCAGGAGTCACATCTCAGCTGACATCAGAGAACTCATGGGACAGAAACCTTATGACTGTAACAAATGTGGAAAAATCTTTGGTATGAAATCACACCCCAGAAAACATCAGAGAAACAGTCTAAGGGGAAGGCCTGAATGGTAGAAGCTATATGTGCACTAAAATTCATTCTCTTTTCTCTGGAACACATACTTACCCTCCATTTCTCGGCCTCTCTTTATGGGTGGCACAAAGTAACAGCCCTGTCAAGGAAACTGCAAGCATAAGTGATGGGCATTACTTCCAGGACTGGCCCACATAAAAACTTGAATGCAGTCCTCCTTGATTTCTTATGATCTCTGGGACTGAAATGCAGATGACCCCCACAGAACCTTGGGAGCCACAGGGAGGAAAAGTTCACCGTGATGTAAGACAGAAGGAACTGATCGGATAGAGCAGAGATTTCCCCACCTCTCCATTTTGTCTTTATGTGAGTCAGAGGTAAATACCCTGTTTAGCCATAAAGAAAAAAAATTTGCCAGGCGGGGTGGCGCACGCCTGTAATCCCAGTGGTTCAGGAGGCTGAGGCAGAGGATTGTGGGTTCAAAGCCAGCCTCAGCAAAAGCGAGGCCCTAAGCAACTCAGTGAGACTCTAATACAAATACAAAATAGGGCTGGGGATGTGGCTCAGTGGTCAGATGCCCCAGAGATCAATTCCTAGTATCTCCCCCCCAAAAAAGAAAAAAGTTTATTGACTCCTAAAGATATAAAGATGTCAGCTTTCCCCAAACTGGTATATAAATTTAATAAAATCACAACAGGGGCTGGGGATGTGGCTCAAGTGGTAGCGCGCTCGCCTGGCATGCGTGCGGCCTGGGTTCGATCCTCAGCACCACATACAAACAAAGATGTTGTATCCGCCAAAAACTGAAAAATAAATATTAAAATTCTCTTTCTCCTCTCTCTCTCTCTCTCTCTCTCTCTCTTTAAAAAAAAATAAAAAATAAAAAATAAAATAAAATCACACACACAAAAAAAAAACTGTCGTGTGTGTGTGTGTGTGTGTGTGTGTGTGTGTGTGTGTGTAAAATTCAACTAAATTGACTCTAAGAGTTATAAAAATACAGAGAACCAAGAATAGGCAAGACAGTCATGGAGAAGAACAGGTAGAAGAATTTCTTTATTGGATGGATATGTAGCTTGTCACAAGGAGAGGCAAACAAACAAATGGAACAAAATAGCTCAGAAAGAGACCCACATGTATGGTCATTTGGTTTACAGTACAGGTAGGGGTAATGACTTGGAGGGGCACATGAAGGAGGCTTTTGCAATGCTGGTAATATTCTGTTAGTGGTTTTGTATTGGGTTGCTGAGCTGTACATCTTTTGTACACTTTTCCAAATAGATATTATATTTCCATAATGAAAATTTTTAAAAGAATGTAAACATTAAGAATGTATAGAAAGGGGAGTAGGGTTGTAGCTCAGTGATATAGTGCTTGCCTAGCATGCATGAATCACTGGGATTTATTCTCAGCACGACATATAAATAAATAAGATACAGGACCATTGACAATTAAAAAAAAAAGAAGAAGAAGAAGAAGAAGAATGTACAGAAGGACTAGGGCTATAGCTCAGTGATAGAGCACTTGCCCAGCATGTGTAAGGCACTGAGTTTGATCCTCAGCACCACGTAAAAATAAATAAAATAAAGGTATGTGTCAATGTACAAATTAAAAAAAAAATTAATTAAAAAAATATATAGGAGCTGGGTGCATACGTGTAATTCCAACAGCTCCAATGCTGAGGAAAGAGGATTGTGAGTTCAAAGCCAGCCTCAGGGGCTGGGGATGTGGCTCAAGGGGTAGCGCGCTCGCCTGGCATGCGTGCGGGCCCGGGTTCGATCCTCAGCACCACATACAAACAAAGATGTTGTGTCCGCTGATAACTAAAAAATAAAATATTAAAAAATTCTCTCTCTCTCCCTCTCTCACTCTCTCTTTAAAAAAAAAAAAAAGCCAGCCTCAGCAACTTAGCAAGGCCCTAAGCAACTTAGGGAGACACTATCTCTAAATAAAGTTTTAAAAAGGGCTGGGGGTGTAGCTCAGTGGTTAAGGGGCCCTGGGTTCAATCCCAAAACAAACAAACAAACAAAAAGTATAGAGAAAACCTAGATAACAGGAGAAAATCTTTCTAGCTACACTTCTGACAGAGAATTAACTTTCAGTACATATAAATACTTGAAAAACTTACCATCAAAACCATAAATAACCCAAGTAATAAATGGGCTAATGAACTAACAAACACTTCTCAAAAGAAGAAATACAAATGGCCAACAAATATATGAAAACATTTCTAAACATTAGTTATTTCCTTGATAATCAGATGGCATTTCATTTTCACTATCTCCTAAACCTATACACATTTAAAATTAAACCCACGACTCTACTTTCTCACCTCTAAGGATGATAAATTCCATAAACGTAGGGACCAATTATATCCACTTTACCCTTGGTGCCTAGCCAAATGTCTGTCATATTTTAATAGTTCAGTAAATAGCTTTAAGGAAATTTAAAATAAACTCTGCTGAATGATGTATCTAAAATAATGGAAATAATTTATAGTAGTTGATACAGATTTTTGAAAATGGTGTTAGAGGTTAGAGTGAATTCTATTTTGATGCAGAAAATAGTGGGATAAAAATTAGAATAGGCACTGTACTTTTTTCCACTGTACTAATTTCCATCTATTTGACAAGATGTATAGGATCATACAAAGAATACACCAATCAACGTGGCCATGACTGTAGCTAAGTCTTTAGAAGATAAAGGGATAAGAGTGTTAATCTCAGCAACCCTTCAACTGTGACCAAGGTCTTCTTGGGCTTGGTAAATTAAGATCATAGAATATGTATCTAAGCATCAGAATTTCTTTATTTATTTTTGATGTTGCTGGGATTTGAACCCAGGGGCTCCTATATACTAAGCACATGTTTTATCACTTAGCTATGTCCCTAGCCCCTAAATGTCAGAATTTAGAGTTAAGTTGCAAGTGTCCACAGAATTCATTTGAAGTCAACTGAACTGAATTTAGAATGCATTTTGCCTTGGATAGAAACAATGTTATAGATTGTAACTCAGAGCATAGTACTGTGTTCTAATTGCAGATGTCAGGAATAGGCTTCCAGTGCAATGAGAGCAGATTCCTACCAAACCTGGTGACCCCAGACAGTACATTTCAGATTAGGAGTCAGAGTGAATGGTGACCAGGTAACAATGAGGGTGAGGAGATCAAAGTCCCCAAGAAGGATAGTGAGCAATTCACGTGGGTCTCTACGTAATTCCCCACTCCCACTTTGTCCTGCTGAATAGGCTCTGATATGAGATGTGAAATAGCACTGGGTGGAAACTGCACATCCCATCCTAGGTTGCCCCTGTCAAATGGGAAGTAAGTGTAAAATGAGACAACAAGGAAAGAAAGTGAGTATGGACATCAGCTTGGGCAGCTATACTACGCACTTGTAAGAAATTCATTCATTTTTTTTTCTAGGCCCTCTTATTTTATTATTTTTTTTTTATTGGTTGTTCAAAACATTACAAAGCTCTTGACATATCATATTTCATACATTTGATTCAAGTGGGTTATGAACTCCCATTTTTACCCCGTATACAGATTGCAGAATCACATCGGTGAAATTCATTCATTTGAAAGCCAGGTAGTAACTGGACAGTTTTGGCACTGGCCCCAAAACAAATACTGAAGCATAGCCCTGGTATCTTGTTGTTTACCCTGATTCTTCACTGCTTAATGAACAGGATATTCTTGTTCCCCCAAAGTCTCTCCATCTTCTTTTGCCCCTCCCTTGCCCAAACTGATGAGGATGTCATTTCAGTTCAGTGTAATATCATCACTAAGTGGTGTAATATCATCACTAAGAGAATACACACAGCCAGGGGATGCAGGCTTATTGGATCCTTCAGATTGTTTGAAAACAGAGCTGACAATGGAACTCTCCCCCTGAATTTTGGATGTTTTAATTTCTGGAGAGATTGTGACAGTGATGCACAGGAGTTGAGACCAGTAAGGTAAAATAGAAAAGGGAAGAAATAAGTAAAACTCTAAGCAGTCCAGAGCATAGAAATGAATCTAAATGCCTTATAAGAGAATTCATTTTAGTTGGAATGATGTACATTGCAGAAAGATAGGTTTTGTAATTTCCACAAATAACACTAAGGATGTCACTGTTTCCAATGTATTTATAATCCCTGGGTTATAGGCAACTCTGTTCAGTGGGAATGGAAGAACATTTTTCTCTGGCAGTCTCCACTAGCTGGTGGAATGGATACTTAATGAGGTGAAGCAAGGAAAAGATGATAGTGTTGAGTTTAAGATTTTTTTTTTCAGTTTATGACTAGATAGCTTCATATTAATCACTTATATGCTCACCTTTAGTAGGGATGCAACATTTGAGTTGTTTTGCTAGGGGCAGTGACAATCAATGAATAACCATGTCTTGCCTATGTATATACAAGGGTTTTCAAAGCACTTATTTGAATGTTCACCCACAGACTCTTACCTTATACCCTAACCACAAACATCCACTTTAGAACTGGCAACCTCATAAAACCCAGTTCCAAGAATGAGATCGAAGAATACTTTGCAGTTTGAAATTAACTTTTGCTCCATGGACTTAAACCTCCCAGAGCACTGAGTTTCAAAATGTTTCAGGACAATTTTGAGTGGCATGATTAGAATCTTGAGGGAAAAAATGAGTGTAGGAATCCAGGGAGCAGGTAGTCTGAAGTTGCAGTGACTTTGAGTCTTCTGAACTCTATCAGTACAAAGTCATTTGGACTGCTGATTTTCCTTTGGTAGTTCAAGTCTAGAAGCCTGACTCAGATAAACTGGGTGCAGTAACCTTTTCACTAGGAAGTTAATGCTAGGAAGTGATGACATTCCTCTGGAATATGCTACACAAATATCAAGGGTAATCATTTGTGGGGTAAGGTATTCAATCATTTGATAAAACCAACACCAATTAACCCTCCCAGACTAATTTGTTATGCTTAGACATTAGATATACACTGAGGTAAAACCTCTTCTCAGCCAACAAACAACCTGGAGGATGGGAACATGTGCATGTGCCTTTTAACATGGAAGAATATAAAACTAACATTGGAAAAAAACTAATGTTTAAATAACGTCTAATCGGATCACCCCTCTGCTCAGAAACCCTCAAAGGTGTCCTATAGCCAGTGGGATTATGGTGCGAACTCTTCAGCCTTGCACTCAAGGCCTCACCTTGCTTTTCCATCTTCCTTCCCCAAGTCCCCTTCAGGCTGCTTTGGCCAGCCTGGACCTCTTGCTCTTTTAGGAATTTGGATAACCTGAACCAGAGCAATTTCCCCAATTAAACGGGAAGTAAAAATTCTGCTAGAGGCACCTGCAATGTTCTTTCCTACACCTGTCTGTCCGCTGCCCCCGCCCAGAGCTCGCCAGGCCCTGGTTTCCATCATAGCCTCTTTCCTCCTCTAGCGGTTTTCGAGCTCAAGACTGCACCATCCTCCGGAGGATGCTTTTCGAGTCAGGTCTGCGGTGTTACTGGAGTGAAGTCTTGAGGCAAAAGCAGAACGAAGGTATGTCCCCCCAAATTGAACTTCTCTCACCAAGTATACACTCCAACAGAGAAGAGGGTCGAGCTGGCCGGTCGAGCTGGCCAGATTCCATAGGAATCTCTCCATCTCCGAGATTTTCCCTCCCTGTGGCTTTACAAACTGCCCAATGGCCAGCTGCGGCGGGGATAGTCCGTGAGAGGCCGGCCAATGGCGGGCAGAGGGGCGGGCCTCGGTTGAGAACTGGCCCAGTGAGAGACGCGCAGCGGGGAGGTCCTTGTCGGCCGCAGCCCAATGGGAGCCCCTCTGGGTGGGGCCTGGCCGGCGGCTGGGTGGGGCTATATAAACCCGGGCTGCTGGCGGGACTCCGGGATTCGTGGTGGAGCTGGAGACTCGTAACGCGTCTGCAGTCAGCCACTCTCCACAAGCTTTACCTGTCGGAGCAGCCATGGTGAGGGGGAGCTGGGGGCGCTCGAGGAGTCCACGGTGAGGGTGCTGCTTGCGGGGGAAGCTGGGGTCCGTGGCAAAAGCGGGCTTCGCGGGAAGGAGGAACGCCCAGGCAGTGGAGAGTGTGGGTGGGCTGCGCCAGGATGCGAGGGGTGTTGGGTGGTGAGGTGAGCCTAGGGACGCCCGGGGAATCCCAGCACTGCTTTTCTGGGACCCTTCCTGACGGGAGGCGGATGCGACCGAGGAAAGTTCTGAACGTTCCGAGAGCACTACCGACTAGCCAAAGGTAAAGCGCCCGGCGTGGGGCAGGCAGGGCGAGAATGTTGAATGGCGGCTCCAGCTCTTAAGTGACTTAAGAGTTGGCTCCGCGGTGAAACGCGCCCTGTTGTCTGGAGCGGACCTAGGACCCGCCCCAAATTTCTCCCGCTGCAGTCCGGGACAAAGAGGTGCCCGCCTCTAGCTGCAATCCCCGCCTCCCGTAGAGAGCATTCTCCCGCGCAGAAGGATGGACCAGGAATGATTAGGGAATTCCAACAGGTTTCTCAAGTTGAGAACCCGTTTCCTGAATGCCTTTGTCTCAGGCGGCCAGAAGTTCACGCCTTTTGGCCCCATTACCTGACCAGGGGTTTCTGTAGGCCCCTGGTACCTTGGGGAATAAAAAGTTCTTTGCTCCAACTTCTCTATTTTGGTGTTCAAGGGCATGAGATTCCCTCAGTTAAAACTGAGAACTTGATGTGTCCAAGTCCTCCATAGGAATCTCTTGATCCTCATATATGCCTGGAGCCCCTTGAAGGCTCTGAGGCTACCTTTGAAGATAGTTCCTGAGACTGCTAAACTGTTGCTACCGTGCTCCTAGAAGGTCCCCCCTAATCTGGGAGGCACTCGTCCCTTTCAAACTGTCCGGACTCTAGGTTGGGGGTGAAGGCCAGAAGGGAAGATTTAACATCAGAGAAGACACTTGAAAGGTGGGGCAGGTCCCATCACTGGGACTCTCAGTGGTACTTCCTTGGATTAATCTATCTGTACTAAATGGATAGTGACAGTGTTTAGACAGGTAATATCCCCTGAAAAAGGGAAAATTGTGGGTGAACTTTCAAAAGCCTGACTGTAATCGCTTTGGTTAATTCACAGTTCTGAATTTCATCTTCTGCCCCTTCAGCATATGGAGAAGATAGAGAGCCACCTAGTATCTCCAGATGGGCCCATCTTGAAATTCAGGACTTTTAGCTTTTCCCAAGACACCCCAGCCAGCAGAAAGGGCACTTTGCAGTGAGATATGGCTGCTAAGTTTTTACTTTCTCCAGTTACTAACCCCCAAAGACCTAAACATAATCACTTCTGAAAGCTTGGGAAGACAACCCTGTCCTTTGGGTTATATATTAGGTAACACACAGCTGCAGCCTTCAGGGGGGTGGAGAGATAAGGGGTGCTCCCAGGGAAGGCTTTTTTCCAGTGCCATCTCACTCCCCACACTGCTCACAGAATGTCACTCTATTCCCCAACAGCGTGAGTGCATCTCCATTCATGTGGGCCAGGCTGGGGTGCAGATGGGCAATGCCTGCTGGGAGCTCTACTGCCTGGAGCATAACATCCAGCCTGATGGCACTGTGCCCAGCAACAAGACCCTGGGGAGTGGTGATGACTCCTTCAACACCTTCTTCAATGAGACAGAGGCTGGCAAACATGTGCCCAGGACTGTCTTTGTGGACCTGGAGCCTGCTGTCATAGGTATGTGGGAAACCTGTATTCTTGCCAGCCCAGAGTGAGTGGAATGCTCTGCTTAGGGGGAAAGCACTTGGAATGCAGGCAAGAACAACACTGGAGTCTGGAATGTTGCTAGATGCTGTCTTCAGAAGGGGACTCAGAGCTCCCTGTGCTGAGAGGGAGATCATTTGCACAGCTCTGTCCAGAAACTGCCAGATATCTGAGTCACAGGTCCGACACAGAATGAATCCTGCAGAAAGGAATGGATAACAACAGACCTGTTAAACTTCCTTTTCCCTACCCTCAGGCTTATGATAGTATTGCCTAAGAACCCAGGAGCTGAGGACATTCCTAATAGCTCCCTGCTTAGCCTTGCCTGAAATAGGTCCCTACTAGGATGTGGGCCCCTGAACTTGGCTGTTGCTAGCTCCCTTGGGCTTTACTGCTTCCTCCCTTCTGCATCTGGAGCTCCTTAGTTTCCTGTTTGTGAGAATTCTACCTCTCCCCCATCTTTCTAAAGATACTATTTTAGATGTGAAACTGTGGAATGTTTTTTCTGCTCTAATCTATATTTTTACCCCACATAAAAGTTCCTCTGAACACTGATTCCTCACCAAGAAAAGAAGTGGCTATGATCAGAAGGAACTGTTAAAGGTGTCCCCTGACTTCCCCCTCAGGCCTAGGAAGTGGCTTCTGGAACCTCATGTGTCCATCACTCTTGTGCAGTTACACCTGGGAAGCTTAGCAGCAAAGGCTCTAGGTCCTTTTTGTCCTAATCTTAGGGAATGAGAACAGCCTCTCTTAACCTTTGCCCTCTCTCTTCCCCTCAAGATGGGGTAAGAACTGGCATTTATAGGCAGCTCTTTCACCCTGAGCAGCTGATATCTGGCAAGGAAGACGCTGCAAACAACTATGCCCGAGGCCACTACACTGTGGGGAAGGAGATCATCGATCTGGTACTGGAGAGAATCCGAAAACTGGTGAGCATGACCAGGTGCCCCTGGCACCTGCAGGAGGTCATGGCATCCTTAAGCTCCCTTCCTGGCTGGGGGAGCTAAACATGTACTGCCAGAAGTGGAACCACCAGCTATGGCTGATACCTAATATCATTCCTCTCACATGTCTACCCAACTTCCCCTAGGGGGAGCTGTGTGTCCTGTGCTGGGTGTGGATTTAGGGTGGAGGGCGGAAGAACTTGCTCTGTCCTGAGTTTGTGGACTCAGGCTTCTGTCCTGCTGGTTCTTGCTTACCAGATCTGACTCTCTGGTCCAAGCCTTCTTTGAACTTTGATCTGTCTCCACATCCTCCTTGGTAGCTTAGTGTGTTGTTATTAGACTCCTGTGCAGCTCTTGCTAGCTGGTAGAGGTTTCTGCTTAACTCTTCACCATTTCTCCAGTTTGCCCATCCCCTGTCCAAAGGAGTGAGGCCAGCTGGGAGCCAGTATTTTAGCTATTTCTCTACAGGGTTTGTCTAGACATAACTTTCTGTTACTCAGTAGAGGCTGAGGACTCGGAATGACTCGAGGAATGGGATTCTGTGCCCCCCTCCTCAAGAATGAAAATTAAAGCATTCCCTAGGATTAGGCCTTTATTATAATGTCATTGCCATATATCTGTTGTAGATTGATAACTTTTCAGGTCCAAGGAATAGCTACATCAGAATCACCAAGGGACTTGTTAACCTACAAGTTCCTGAGTTCTTATCCAAAGTGGGGCTTGAATCTGCATATTCAGTAGGATCCCTCCACCATTCCCAGTCTTCTGCAACTATGTGGCAAAACAACAGTGAAGCTGGTCCAGCTCTCTGACCACAAATCCTGCGCCCCACCCAACCCTCATTTCCCCTATGCCCCTCACCCCTGCACCGCACACACAGCACTGTCTTCCTAGCTCAGGGGTCTCTGGAGAACTCCAAGCCTCTTGTAGATATTCTTTTCTCACTGTCCTGGAGGTGATGCAGAAGGGAACCTTTGGGAGATAATAGTAATTTCTGTATCTTAATTGGATTGGTTATATAGGTTCGTGGACTTGTCAGATCATTTTATGTATAAAATGTATTCAAGTATAAATCATTTCAAATTTTTAGAATATAAAAGTGAGTGCCGTTGTAGTTGGGTAACAGTTGCTTTGCAGACAGGAAAGAGCTTCCTGAGGGGAGGGATGGCGGCATGCAACAAGCCATCTGCATCCTTAACGGTGTTACTTCCTATTCCAGACAGACCAGTGCACTGGACTCCAGGGCTTCCTGGTCTTCCATAGCTTTGGAGGTGGCACTGGCTCAGGCTTTACCTCTTTGCTGATGGAGCGGCTTTCTGTTGACTATGGCAAGAAGTCCAAGTTGGAATTTGCTATCTACCCAGCCCCCCAAGTGTCCACGGCAGTTGTAGAGCCCTATAATTCCATCTTAACCACCCACACCACCCTGGAGCACTCAGATTGTGCCTTCATGGTAGACAATGAGGCCATCTATGATATCTGCCGCCGCAACCTGGACATCGAGTGCCCAACCTACACCAACCTCAACCGGCTCATTGGCCAGATTGTGTCCTCCATCACTGCCTCCCTGCGTTTTGATGGTGCCCTCAACGTGGACCTCACGGAATTCCAGACCAATCTGGTGCCCTACCCCCGCATCCACTTTCCCCTGGTGACCTACTCGCCCATTGTGTCAGCTGAGAAGGCCTATCATGAGCAGCTCTCCGTGTCAGAGATCACCAATGCCTGTTTTGAACCCTCCAATCAGATGGTCAAGTGTGACCCCCGCCATGGCAAGTACATGGCCTGCTGTGTGCTCTATCGTGGAGAAGTGGTGCCCAAGGACGTGAGCGCAGCCATTGCCTCCATCAAGACCAAGCGCACCATCCAGTTTGTAGACTGGTGTCCTACCGGTTTCAAGGCAAGTTGGGTGGGGGAGGTCCCATTCACCTGGGACCTACAGAAAAAGATTCCTGTAGAATTATAGGCATAAAGGACAATGCACTGGGGGTGGGGAGAATAAGGCAAACAGCAGTTCTATGACTCCCTGTAACTGATAGCTCTCAACTGGTCTAGAAGTTTTTGGCCCAGAAGCCGGGGTGGGTTCTACTTAGAAGACTGACTTCATGAAAGGAAAAGTATCTATTTTGTGTCACTTAGGCTAGCAAACAGGCATTCCCTAGACGTGCCAGTCAAGTTAAGGAGACCGGCCTCCTTGTTCACATGTACCAGGGACATAGCCACAGGACACAGCCTATTCAGAAGGGATAGCTTTTGGAAGCACAGAAAAGCCCACCACCAGATTTGGGGAGAACCATGGGTCAGAAAGCTTCTGGAGTTCTGGGCCTATGAATGTAGTCACTTCCTTTTGCAGTGAAAAGCTACTCATTTAGGCCCCACCCTATTGTCAGTTCACATTCCCAAGGTACTGGGCATATGACCTAGTTTAAGTTTTATGGACTTTGCTCTAGGGTAAGACTCAGGAAAAATTAAAGGTGGCAGCTATGACTAGAAAACATACAGCCTTCTTACCCTACGACACTTGTGACCAAAACAGTCAGGGACATGAAGACTGCTGATCATAAAGGTAATAATAGCTACTTGCTATTATTATTATTAGAGTGCTGTAGCTCAGTATGCAAAATGAGGGGTAGTATGCAAAATGAGGGAGCGAGGGAGACTATTTCTTTCTTCCAAGAACATATACTCAAAGGAAGAAATAGACTGTTTTCAGGAAGTGGTAGGCTTGCTGTCACTAGAGACAATAATGGGAAGTCGACCATTTTGCAGGGTGGGTGAGCACTGAATATGAAATATATTTTCAAATTCCTGTTGGGTGTTTTTGTTTTGTTTTGGCAGTATTAGGGCTTGAATTCAGGGGTGCTCTACCACTGAGCTGCATTCCCAGCCTTTTGTATTATTTCAAGACAGGGTGTCATTAAGTTTCCTGGGCCGGCTTTGAATGCAATCCTCCTGCCTCAGCTTCTCCAGTCACTGGGGTTACAGGCATGCACCATGCACCCAGCTGATCAGTGTTAGGTTAGATTTAGATCCAACAAGAGATCTAAATCTAACCTAGATCTTTAACTATTGAATTTCTACACTATAGGAAAAGACACTAGTAAAATTAACAACCACATGCCTGCTACACGGTTTTAACATCTAAATATATTTTCTTTATTTTTGCTTTGCTGACCCACTTAACCCCACTTCAGTAGCAGTATAACAAACCCATTTTTATGCCTCATGAGATTAATAGTACTTCCCCCAAATAAGAATACCTAATCAGTTAAGGGGGTCCTTTCACAGACCCCTCCCAGGGCGCAAAAACAGGTAGTTAGACTACTTTCTGTTTCTTCTTAGGTTGGCATCAACTACCAGCCCCCCACAGTGGTACCTGGGGGTGACCTCGCTAAGCTGCAGCGGGCAGTGTGCATGCTGAGCAACACCACAGCCATTGCTGAGGCCTGGGCCCGCCTCAACCACAAGTTTGACCTGATGTATGCCAAGCGTGCATTTGTGCACTGGTATGTGGGTGAGGGCATGGAGGAAGGAGAGTTCTCTGAGGCCAGAGAGGACCTGGCTGCCCTGGAGAAGGATTATGAAGAAGTGGGCTCAGAGTCTATGGATGGCGAGGATGAGAGCGAGGAGTTCTAGGGCTGCCTGGCACCTGCCACACCTGGTATCTCGCTCCCGGTTTTTTCTCTCATTCCAGTGTCTCTCCAACACCCTGCAAATATAATTGATGTCTCCAGTGGTGTGGGTTTCTGATGTGGAATTCTGTACAGGCAGAGGGCCTTCCCATTATCATTTATCATCCTTGCTGAAGGGGAAGGCTGGTGATGACCTCCAGGGACTCCAGCTAGGGATGTGTGCAGGAGGGTTGGCACTGCATCGTTCTCTTAGCACTGGTTCAGCCCTGGGCTGGCCTGCTTCACCTTCATGTGGGTCCCTCACTAAGTTGCTAAACTGGCTTTGAACTCACCATCCTCCTGCCTCGGCCTCCCAAGCTGCCCCCAACATTGTGGGGCAGAAGTTGCTCCATTTCAATGTTTGGAAGGAATCAAGCCTTTTTAGCATGTCCTCCTCATGGCCAACAGAGGGCAGTAGAGGTTGCACTCAGGCCAGTCTGCAGCAGCCATCTTAAAATTTAGGGCTCTACCTTGATGCCTTACAAAGACACAGGGTCCAAGAAATTAGATTAAAAAAAAAAAGGTTGTTAGCCTGGAGCTATGAACATGTAAAATTTTTAGAGGTACTTATGAGCCTTTTAGATAAGAAAATCTGTATCTTTATTCTCAAAGGAGTCCCTAATAAGGAAGTTAGGAACTGTTCTAGGGGTTAGCCATATCTGGTCACATATGGTCTTAGGGATCAGTGTATTAGTCAGTAAAAAGATCTGGCAGTAGCTAAAGGCTAAACAGATGGCACGGCCCAGGCTCAAAGAAGCATCGCTTTAATAATGCGCTTGACACGTCCTCTTCAACCAGGCCGAGGTGGTAGACTTGTGTGCTCTGAAAAGGTAGTGAATCTCCAGGGTCCCCAGCTCTGTTCTTGGCAAGACCACACTGAACAGACCCCTCCCCCATATCCCTTGGCTTGAATATACCTGCTGAGTGTCAGACACTCAATTCTAGCATGTGACTCAGGATGTGTGTCTGCTTTTTTAAAGCACCACTGAGCCTTGGAGCTGCCTGGAAATGTCTCCTGTGACCTCACTTTGGGTCAGGAGATTAGTGTTAATGGAGAGATCCATAGCAAGCATCTGTGAGCCTTGCCTGGTTGGTGCCTGCAGGGCTTTGCTGAGAGGTTGATAGACCCCAGGCCTGCAGATTTTGACCCCTTCCGAGGAGCGGCATTGTTGAATCACGGCTGTGGGCCTGGGAGATTGTTGTTTTCGGGTGTTCTATGTCTCCGTTTTTCCATCTTTCTCTGTGATTGTAGCTCTGAGTATAGAGATCTGACAGTTTTCTGCTTGGTTTTCCCCCCCCCTTTTCCCTCAGTCCTCATGATCCCAGAAGACAAGACTCAGCCTACTTTATTCCTTTGTCTTGATTTCCTGAAAACTCAGCTCTGGCATCATTTTGTGCTTTCCTGGCTTGTGTCCTCCCCTTTTCCAATTTAAGTCAGATCTCCCTGCTACAGCTGTTGACTTTCTATTTTAGAATCTTTTCCAAAACCATTTGTGGTGGACAACCTCCTGATTCCCCTTGCACTCAAAGGGCTGTAGTTAGAGGAGGAATTGAGTGTAAGGAAAGAGAGATGAGGCAGACCTCCGTATTAAGGTGCCTATTAGCCGGGCACTGTGGCATGCTGTAATCCCAGCAACTCTGAAGACTGAGATACTTGAGTAATATCACAAGTTCAAAACCAGCCTCAGCAACTTAGCAAGGCCCTAAGTAACTCAGTGCAACTCTGTCTCTAAATATTTAAAAAGGATTGGGGATGTGGCTGGGTGGGTAAGCGTCTCTGGGTTCAATCTCCAGTATCAAAAAAATAAAGTGCCTATAAAAGGATATGGATTTGTTTACCTGCTCTGCCAGTAGCATTACCCAGCAACCAAGAAGCTGATTTTTTTTCTTCTTTCCCTGCTTTTCCCTCACTGGCTCCTGACTTCATACATACTTGCAGTTCTAACTCAGTTAGTACAAACTATGAGAGAGACTACGCTTGCCTTCCAGGTGCCTGAGGCAAGGGGAAGGACACCATCCATCAAGAACTAGACACCTAACTTTAGCAGTCTTATTCAACTCTGTAGAGTCAATCAGTTACAACCGAGAGAAACGATAGGTGATTTATTTGGATAAACTAGCAGGTGCCATCCTCCTCATAGCACCCAGGTAGAGTGGAATGTTGAGGAGCCCTGATGGGGTGAAGATGGAGAACATGAATTCTTGCTTTGGATGTTGTGATAAAAATGGTGGATAATTGTAGTTTGCGTCTTATCAAGTATTCTCCATGAAGGATAAATGTGAAGTAAGCATTGTCTGTAGGAGTTCTTACTGGAGCCAGTAGCAAGTGGACTCTGGCCCTGACCATAGCCGGGTCTAAACCTAGATGACCTCCTGCAGGCACCATCACCTTCCACTTGAAACTGCCCTAGGACTGAGGAGCCCATGCAGGGTTGGCTCCATGGAGTCCTTGGAAGGCAGGGTGGCTGTGATCGAGCACCAAAGACTAGGGGGGTTGGCTAAATGAGAAGGAGGACCAACATCCTCTGCAGAGTGCCTGTCCCAGATGAAAATCAACACGAAAAACTTTCTGCCATCCAGAAATATATAGATGGGAAGGGAGAGTGTTTCTTTTTCTATTCAGAGACAGGGTCTCACTGAGTGGCTTAGCACCTTGCTTTTTTTTTTTTTTTTTTTTTTTTTTTTTTTTTTTTTTTTTTTTTTTTTTTGCTGAGGCTGGCTTTGAGCTCCCCATCCTTCTGCCTCAGCCTCCCAAGCCACTACTGGAATTATAGACGTGCGTCACCACTCCTGGCCTTTACCTGGTTTTCTCACAGTTTCTTCACCAACAGATACTCTGGGCTGTATCTGAGGTATAGAATCTTAGATTTGACTGCTCCAGAGATGTATAAACTTTTTTTTTTTTAATGTATTTGACAGCTGTCTGCCTGGATAAAGTATGTTGGCTTTCTGTCACTAAAACAAAATACCTGAGATAATTGATTAAAAAAAAAAAAAAAAAGGCTTATTTTGGCTCGTTTCAGAGGTTCCAGATCATGGATTTGTTAGCCTATGGCAAAGCAGCCTGTCATGGCAGAAGTGTGTGGCAGAGCAAAACCACTGGCCTCTTAGCCAGGAAGCAAGAGAGGAAGGAACCAGAGTCCCATAATCCTCTTCAGGGACATATTCCCAATGACCAAAGGACTTCTCACTAAGTCCCAACTCTCAAGAGTTTAACCATCTGCCAGTAGTGCCACTGTGGGGACCAGGCCTTTAACACGTGTGCCTTTGGGGGACATTCAAGGTCCAAACTACAGCTATAGCGGTGAGAGAAGGGATCTTGTGGTTCCTTTGGGAAGGCTTCTGCCAGTCTTCCAGTTCTCAGCTCAGCCCTGCCTCCTTCAGCACTTGCCAGGGTTTTTCATCAAGTTCCTCGTCTTCTGGATCCTGTGGCGTAATCATCTTGCTTCCTGCAGGCATTTAGTCTTGTGTGCCAGTCCTTCTGCCATAATAGGTATCTATCTGCTCTCTCCTCTTCCTTCTTCCTTAAAGCTCAGAATTGGGATGAGATCCATGTACAGTGTGCCTAGGAAGCCCCAGCACCGCCAAGGGGAGGCTTCCAGAAGGATTGGCTTTTGAATCAGGTAGTAGAGATGGACTGGGATACAGGGAAGGGTATTCAAGGCAGGAAAAGGTATGAAAAACATAGAACACATTCTATTCAAGGGACATTGAATAGTTTAAAATTTGGGATGGAAGGCGGAGAAACTAGAAAAAAAAGGTACTGAATGACCTTGGTTTTTATTATGGTTTGGATTTTTTTTTTTTTTTTTAAGTATTGGAGATTAAGCCCAGGAACACTCTTCCATCCTCAACCCTTTTTATTTTGCCCAGGATTGCTTAATTTGCAATTCCCCTACCTCAGCCTCTTTCATAGCTGGGATTGTAGGTGTGAGCCACCACTCCCAGCCATGGTTTGGATCTAAAATGTCCATAGAGCTGATGTGTTGAAGGCTTGGTTCCCAGTGTAGCAGTGTTCAGAGGTGGAGGCTTTTGGGAGGCCATAGAATCATGAGGGCTCTAACTTCATAAATAGATAAATATATTTATGGATTCAAAGTTTAATGGGTTTGGGGAGCTTTGTTTGGAAAGCAAGCTCTCTGCTTACTGGCTGCCATGAGATGAACCATTTGTTCTACATGCACTCTCCACCACGATGTTCTGATTTGCTATGAGCCCATAGCAACAGGGCCAGGTGACCTTGGGCTAAAACCTCTGAAACTGAGCCACAATAACTTTCCTCCTTTTCAAGTTGTTTAATCTCAGGTTTGTTTTTGTTTTTGTTGGAAGGGGCTACTGGGGATAGAACTCGGGGACACTCAACCACTGAGCCACATCCCTAGCCCTCCCACCTCCACACCTTTTTTTTTTTTTTTTTTTTTTTGATTTAGACACAAGGTCTCAATGAGTCCTGCCATTGCTGAGGCTGACTTTGAACTCGCAATCCTCCTGCCTCAGCCTCCCAAGCCACTGGGATTATAGGCATGTGCAGCACCACGCCCTGCTTATCTCAGGTATTTTAACACAGTGACAGCTGACCAACAGCCAGGCGTGGTGGTGCACACCTGTAATCCCAGTGACTTAGCCGGCTAAGGCAGGAGGATCACAAGTTCGGAGCCAGCCTGGGCAACTTAGCAAGACCCTGTATCAGAAAACAAAAGGGACGTAGAGTGGTGAGCAGTGGTAGAACACCCCTGGGTTCAATCCCCAATACCAGTGGGGGAAAAAAAGCTAACCAGTTTTGTGTTTGTTTTTCAAATATTTATTGAGAAATTACTGTATGCCATAGATGATTCTAGAGGGCCATTGGGGATCAGAAGAATATAAAATCTTCAGTGGCCTTCAAGTGCCTACATTGAAGGATCACCTATTCTAAAGCAGTGGTTCTCGATCTGGGGTGGCTTTGACCTCCAGGGGACATTTGGCAATCCTTAGAGACATTTTTAGTTGTTCAAACTGGGGTGAGCCTGTTCAGGTATGTGGAGACCAGGGATGCTTTTCAACGTCCTACAAAGCACAGGATGGTCCCCTAAACAAGATCATCCCACTCCAAAATGTCAATAGTACTGAGATGGAGAAACCTTGCTTTAAAGGATTGCTTCACAATTGCAAGAAGGGTAGATTGCCAGGCACAGTGCGGTGGAGTCCTAAAGCTATTACTAATCAAGGTGAAAAGTAAGGCTTGGAACAATGCAGCAAGACCAGGAGGGAAGGAAGATAAGAGAGTTGGAATTGCAGCACTTCTCAGTTGACAAGGCACCTGGAGAGAAGGGCTGTGGAACTCTGCCTTGGCTAACATTAGATGTTCTCCTGTGGCTCCCATTTGGTTGGGAGATGAATGTACAGTTTTGGACACTGTATGAGTCTGCAAAGGCTGCCTCACAGGTTACTACAAACTAAGCAGTTTATTTTTTAATATTTATTTTTAGTACTTGGCGGACACAACATCTTTGTTTGTACGTGGTGCTGAGGATCAAACCCGGGTCGCACGCATGCCAGGCGAGCGCGCTACCACTTGAGTCACATCCCCAGCCCCAAACTAGGCAGTTTAAACAACCAAAATGTTTTTCCTACTATTCTGGAAGCTCCAGGTCCAACTGAAGGTGCTGGCAGGATTGGTTTCTTCTGAGGTCGCTGCATGGCTTGGCTCTTACATGGCTGCCTTCTCCCTGTGTCAGACTCTGGGCTTGTCTATGTTCTAGTTTTCTCTTAAAAGGACACCAGTCATGGACCTACCTACCCATCCATATGACCTCATTTTAGCTTACTTAGCACTTTAAAGGCACTGTTTCCAAATGCAGTCATATGAGGTGTACTAGGGATTAGGGATTCAACATATGTATTTGAGGGAGAGAAAGAAACTATTCGCCACTCAGCCCATAACAGATATATTGGGATTGAGGTGACTGGGGACTGACCGTAGCACACTGAGTACACAAAGTTGCTACTTTGGAACCTAGAAAGTCAGGACTTGCAGGGCTGGGGTTGGAGCTCAGTGGTAGAGCACTTGCCTTGCATGTGTGAGGAACTGGGTTCGATCCTCAGCACTGCATAAAAATAAAGATATTATGTCCATCTACAATTTAAAAAAAAAAGGTCAGGACTTGCATCACTGGTGTGGTTTGGGGTAGCTAGATCTGAGAGTCAAGAGGTCACCTGTGGAGCTGGGTGTGGTAGCACACACCTGTAATCCCAGCAGCTCAGGAGGTGGAGGCAGGAGGATTGAGAGTTCAAAGCTAGCCTCAGCAGCAGGAGGCACTAAGCAACTCAATAAGACCATCTACAGTCATAAATCTCTAAATAAAATATAAAATAGGGCTGAAGATGTGTCTCAGTGGCTAAGTGCCCCTGAGTCCAATCCTCTGTACAAAAAAAAAAAAAAAAAAATTCACCTGTGGAGAGTACAGAAGAGCAGAGAAGGCCTCTAAAAGTGCGGCTGTCTCAGGGTGTAGAGAATCAGGTTTCCTTTTTTTTTTTTTCTTTTTAAAGAGAGAGAGAGAGAATTTTTCTTAATATTTATTTTTTAGTTCTTGGCGGACACAACATCTTTGTTTGTATGTGGTGCTGAGGATCGAACCCGGGCGGCACGCATTCCAGGCAAGCGCGCTACCACTTGAGCCACATCCCCAGCCCCCAGGTTTCCTTTTTGTGCATCAGAATTCATCATTTATTTTAGAAAGGAGACACTATTCACAACTTTCAGTTTTTCTCCAGAGGAAAGAAGCATCTGAGAACCCTCCAGGCCTTAGTGGCAGTTCTGTCAGGCAGCATGCCCTCCCCCATTCCCTTCTGAGCCCTTGAGTCCCCTGCATGGCCCCTTCCAAGGAGGCCCCAGCACACGGGGCATGAAATCAACTTGCAGTCTGAGTCTCAGCGTATGAAGGAGTCAGTTAGGAAGCAGAAGCTGGGTGAACAAATCACAGTATAATATAGCAACGATGAGGAGCTGGGGGCACACACCTATAATCCCAGTGGCTTGGGAAGCTCAAGCAGGAGGATCGTGAGTAAACAAAGCCAGCCTCAGCAACTTAGGGAGGCCCTGAACAACTCAGTGAGACCCAGTCTCTAAATAAAATACAAAAAAAAAAAAAAGCTGGGGATGTGGCTCAGTGGTTAAGTGCCCCTGGGTTCAATCCCTAATACCCAAAAAGGGGGGGAAAAATGACAATGATGAATTTCAGTGTGGGTGAAGCCCAGAAGCTGATGGTGTTAAGGACCTGGGATCCCGAAGACTGAAGAGTTGGCCACGCAGACCAGGAAGAAACAGGGCAGAGGGCGGAGAACGAACAGGATGCTATCTCAGAACTATGACTAGCTCCCCGATGCTGGGACTTAAGGTAAAAAACAGCGATGGGAAACAGGTAGAAGTGTCGTGGGGACCATGGGGCAGACATCTCCTGACCCCAGCAGTCTCAGGCTAACAGTGGGAAGAAAGGGCTTCCTAGCACATGAGCCTTTGAGGACAGCGTGTGTGTTTTGCTCACACAGCCTATGGTGGTGGCCCACCAGAGATGCTGAGGTACTGAACCAGGAAGATAGAAGCTGGCATGCCAATTTATAGTCTCAGATGGTGACCACCCAAAACCCAAATGTCTGGTAATTGAAGCCAAAGGGATAGTAATAAGTAAAAGATGCCCTGTGTGCCTGGCCTCTTACTCAGAAGACTGGCTCATTCCTGTTGTCCAGGAAGGGAGGGAATAAAGTTAGAAACCAAACTGGTGAGAGTTCTGGGCCTCTGCCTCAAGTGGACATGGTTTCTGTGCCGCTTTCTGGCGCACTGACTGCCCTGAGGAGGGCTGTTGATGCTGGCTCAGCCACGGACTTGAACAGCTGCTCTAAAGGACATGGCTTCCTCACTCCTGGGGAAGAAAAATGGTGCAGCAGGGGAGAAGAGATGACCTACCCCTCTTGCTGAGGAGAGGTGGAAACCTGGACTCAATCTCCAATTGAAAATACCCCCACATGCCTGTGCTCTAGAATACAGCACCTAGGGAGCTAGGAAGAAAGTGAAGGACTGGGGGCTGGGGATGCTTAGATCACATGCACAAGGTTCTGGGTTCAATCCCCAGCACCATAAAAATAAATTTTAAAAAGTATGTGCTTATGATTTGTTTAAAAAAAAAAAAAAAGGAAGGACTGAAGGGTGGGGGTGTCAGCTGCAGGCATTCCCCCCACACCTACCCCTTCTTGCTGATCATCTAAAGTCATTTTTCCCCCCATCAAGTCTGGGCAGGCTTCTTAGAGGGGTTGTGGCTGCTCCCTCTGGGAGGGGCTGCTTCCAGGCTGTCAGAAGGCAGTGGGCAAATCCCATAAAGCACTTCACCCAGCAGCATCTGAAGGGGAGGCAGCAGGCATCTGCCTGGGAGGCGCATTTGGTCATCTAGAGTTTTCCCCCAGGGATAGTTCCCATCCCTGCTGCCTGGGTCCCTTGGAGTAGACTTTACTAGTCCCAAGCACAAGCCATGTCTAATGGCTGTGCTGAAGGCTCCGCAGAGGTGTGAGAGATCCATTTTGCTGCCCTTTAATCGCACAGAGTAGCATAGCTAGTGATTAAAAGCACAGATTCAGAAGCCAGAATACCTAGATTTGAACCCCGGATTTGCCACTTAATAACTGCATGGCCTTGACCAGGTTACTTGGGCTTTGGTTTCCTGATCTATGATAACATTAGGCTCTTAGAATGACAGTACATGCCTTAGAGTTGTGAGGAACTACTGTATGATGCTTACAATACCACCCGGGACACAGAAAGTACTGATTAGTGTTAGCCATGATCAGTCTGATTGCAATCGTAACCCACCCCAGAGGAGGAAAGGGGAGCGGCCCTCTGTTTAAGCACTTTCGCTTCCATCCTCATATAATAATCCTCTGTTCCTATTCTAAGTAATCACTTCTTTCTGCTTCCCCGAAGCTCTTCATTTCCCCCAAAATTAAGCTCTTTTGAAGACACTCATTCTCCAACGGTTAATTATTCCAATTTTCCCCTTAGCTAAGGCCTCTCCCTACTTGCCTGTCTCCCCTTACCCCACCCGAGGTTGCAGTGTTCTGGAGCCCACACAATCGACTCTGTGCGTCCGAGCTCTGGCTGCAAGCCCACCTCCACAAAGTGCCCCGCTGCCCCTTCCCCTGCTTGCGCCAGAGCCTCAGCTTCCCATCTATGCGCTCAAGCTTTAGGTGGGTCAGAGGGTGCCATTCATTATATACAAGCACAACTGTGACCTCATTCCCAGCCACTCAGCCCACAGTGAGACCCAAATATTTTATCTGAATGATAGGCAGGCCTTGGGCCCGACGGAAGGGCTTCCAGCAGGAGGAACTGAACCTTAATTACAAAGGGCCAGGCTTGGTACAGTTATCCCTTGCTATGTGACAAACTACCCCCAAACTTAGTGACTGCAACAGCCATTATTCGCTCATGTTTCTGTAATTTGGATAGGGTTTGGTGATAGTGGGTCACCCTCTTGGTGTGGGATTGACTGGGGCAATCCAAGATGACTGCATCCACTTCTGAGGCCTCAGCTGGAATGGCTGGAGGTGGGCTGGGCCTCTCTTCTCATCTTCCAGGGCTGATCTCTAGCAGTGTAGTTGGATTTCATATGACAGCTTCCAGAGAGTGAGTTCTTAAAGTCCTAGGCCTTGAAGCCCAGATTCATTGAGATGTGTTATGGGTTAAATTGCTGCCCCTCCCCCTGCTCCCAATCATATTGAAGTCCTAACCCCCATTACCTCAGAATGGACCCTTCCTTGGGAATAAGGTCATTGCCCATGTTAAGATGAAGTCCTACTTGGGCAGGGTGGGCCCCTAATCCAGTATGGCTGGTGTTACTGTAAAAGGGAAAATTGGACATCTACATGTACCTGGGAGAATGCCAGGTGAAGGTAGGAGTTATGCTCCCAGCTGACAGGTGCCTGCAAAGGGGCTTTCAGAGGAAATCCTGCCCTGCCAACACCTTGACCTAGACTCCTGGCCTTCAGAACCACAAAACAATAAACTTCTGTTTTAAACCACCTGGTGTGTGGTGCTTTGTTACTGTAGCCCTAGCAAACTAACTGAGGGAAGATCAAGTCCATCTCTTGATGGGAAGGGTGACATGCACATACAAAATTGGGAGGAGTAATTGTTATCTTTGTTATCTACTACGATAACAAAGCTGCCCAAGAGTGGTCAGGACAACAGGCAGAAGAGAACTAGAGATGGAACGGCAAACCCAGGTTCTGAGCCAGACTCTGCTCAGAACTTGATGGGAAGCTGTTTTAATGCTCCCTCTTCTCTCCAGGGTACAAAGGACAGATAAGATGTCCTGTTTGATTTCAGCTTCAAAATTTTGTGCCTCCATTAGAGTTCTTCAGCCTGCATGAGGATGCCCTGTAGGGCTTGTCAACACAGATTACCAGTCCCACTCTTGAGTTTCTGACTCATATAGTCTGGGGCAAGGCCTGAGAATATATGTGCATTTCTAACACAGTCCTGGTTAATGCAATGCTCCTGAGACCACAGCAAGAATCTCCATGTTCAGGTGGTGATTCTTGACTATGGCTGCACATTAAAATTGGGAGGGGGGGGCTTTTAACAAGCACTGGTGCCTGGGCTCTGTCTCAGAGCTGTCACACAGCTAGGATGGCCTAGGATTAGGATGTGCTGGGTTTTTTGTTTTTTTCTTTTCCCCCCTTTTTACAATGCACAGCTGGAGTTGAGAACCACTGCCCCAGGGGCCCCAGACATTTTCAGAAACAATACAATCAAGCTGTGTTGGTGCATACTTTTAAAAAATAACAAAAATTGTTCCTCAGTCTAGCCCAAAGTATATATAGTTTTAAAAAAAATGAGGAGAAATTTGTTCACTAATTTCCTGAAGTTAAGAAATTTGAAATCAAGGTTACTGACTCAAGTTCTCCTCATCTTTCTTGAACATGTTGTAAGTGCTTCTTGTCCCATCATCCCTATGGCTACTAACAGTTAACAGCCCAAGAAGGAGGTGAGAGTTCATTCCTCAGGAGAGGCCCTTGAGTTTTACCCCCCTGTCTCAAACATTATCACATATCTGCACAAACTCTGAATGACCTGCAGGAGACAAATCTTCCCAACTGTCTGGGTGAATCTAGATAACCTCAAGGTGCTTGAGGAGCAAACATGATAGGTAGGAGCTGAAGATGTAGCTCAGAGGGGGAAAAAAAAGAAAAAAGCAACAGTGGCCGCTAGGAAAGCTTGGCGCTCTGGGGGGAGATTATTTGAGTATACACAACTTCGTAGTGGTATGAGCAATCACCAGCCCTCCATGCTTCAATTAAAGCTCAAGTATAAAATGAGTAAATAGATTCTATTGCATTGGATTGTACAGGGGAAGGCACAGAAGGTGCTTAGCACAGCGTCTGACACATGTGGTAATTTGTAAACCCCATGATTGCAACCATTTTGTGAAAACATGATTCCTGTGTTGCTGTAACCAAAAACTCCATCCTCGGGCTGGGGATGTGGCTCAAGTGGTAGCGCGCTCGCCTGGCATGCGTGCGCCCCGGGTTCGATCCTCAGCACCACATACAAAACAAAGATGTTGTGTCCGCCGATAACTAAAAAATAAATATTAAAATTCTCTCTCTCTCCTCTCTCACTCTCTCTTTAAAAAAAAAGAAAAAAAAACTCCATCCTCATCCTTGACACCAATCCAATAATGAAGACAAGGTCTTGAGAAAAAGGAAAAAGAAGGTTTATTACTTTGCTAGCAAGGGAGAAACACAGAGGACTCCTGTCCCAAAGACTGGGATTCTTCCTATCTGCAGGAACAGGGGGCTTTTTATAGAGGTGATTCAGAGAAAAATGAGATTAGGGAGGAGGTTAGGGAAAAGAAGATTGGAAAGAAATAAATATAAGTTTCAAAGCCATAAGGGATATAGTCAAAGTATCAAGTGGACCTCTGTTACATTACTGATGAGGAAACTGGCACAGAAATTTGCCCAAGATGTGACAGGGCTGCGCACAGCTAGAGCTGGAATGCCAAGGGTTCTGCTCTTTAGTTAACAGGGGATGGGAGCAGTCTTAGGAGGTTTGTTGACAGGTGAATAATCAACCTACCCAATACCCCAAACCTGAAACTAAGGTGACATGGTAAACCGTCCACCACTCTGGGATCATGGAAGGGAGGTTGGGAAAAGGATACAAGTGGATGAAATTTTGAGTTGTGACAGGATCAAGGGCGAAACGGCACAGCTCTTCCTTCCAGTTGATGGAGGGGCAGTTAGCTGAGCAGTGTTTGGGGTGGGGCTGTGTTTGGGGTGGGGACTGCTTCAGCCTTTAGGCTAAGGGAGAGCTGATGAAGAGACTGGGTGGGGAAAGCTGCCTGATTAGTTGCTTTTTTTCTCTTAGCAAATAAAATGCCTACTGCCTGCCAAGTACTCTGTGAGGCCTTGGGGATATGGTAATGAGCAAAATGGACATGCAGGGTCCTTGTCCCAGGGAAGCACCTACTGGGGGCTGGAGTGATGGTTTGCAAACCTAAAACAGTCCACTCAACTCTTTAGAAATGCTAAGAGGAGAAGACAAAGGTCTAAACTGCCCAGCCTGTGTGGGCAGTCAGCAAAGGCTTCTCTGAGTTTCATTGAAACTGAGGACAAATGGTGAGGTGGACTAGGAGGTCCAGGCCAGGAAACAGCACATGCACAAGACCCAGGGCAGGCATGAGTTTGGACCCACAGAAAGAGCAACAAGAATCATGTAGCTCAGATGGTAGGAAATGAGGTTAGTGAGAAGGCCGTAGGCTAAAAAATTTTAGCACAGGCTAAAAAAATGTTTTGACCCCAACAGCTATAGGGAAGCTGCTGAAGCACCTTGTAATAGGTAATGTGGGGCCCCAGTGTGATGTGTATCCTGTCTTCCAATTCTGAGCTGAACCCTCATATAGACTAATCTCAGGTGATCACCTCACCGGCTCTGTGAAGATGGGATCTCCACCTTATGGAGGAGAACATTTGGAATCCCAGACAGCAGTGGTCTGGGCTCACGTATAGAGACCACACCATCCTCCCTGGTGTTCCTAGAGATTCCACCTATGCCCATATAGACTAGGGGAGACACAAGGAGCCTGGATTTTTCTCTCTGTCCCATCTCTGAGCCCTCTTGGTGACAATATCGCTCCTTGAATGCCTCGAGTTCCTAAGGTAGCCCATCCAGAGCTGGGAGGGTAGATGAAGTGCAGCGTGCTCACCCTGGATTGCATTCCCAGCACTACCTCATAAAGTAACTCAACCAGAATGGGGAGAATCATGCCCTGAGGACTTTCAGTGGGAAAAAAATCTGCCCCTCCCTACCCACCTGGGGCTGGGCTGGCTTCAGTGCAGATATGCTACCTGCCTGGGCCTGTCTGAACTTCCCTCTTAGACCAAGTAAGGCTAAGAGGGAAGCCGGAAGCCAAAACTGAGTGTGTATTTGCTCTGGAGACCCAAGGGATGCATCAGCAAGGAACTAAAGAGGCCCTAGGAGAGGTGGGCTGAGCCTGTGGGCCTCCTCAGAGAGAGAGGTGTGGCAGGGTGGAAGAGGGTTCCCTGCTGGGTGAGCCCTGAGGGCTAGGCACTTGAGCCAATGCCCTCTGCCTACTTACTGTCTGCCTTACTTGCAGGCAAATCCTGCCTGGTTGGCGAAATCCCTGTTTTACAGGTGGGAAAACTGACTCATAGAGGCTAAATAACATTTTTAAGATCTCACAGTCAGTAAAGAGAACTGAGATTAAAACCCAGGTTTAGTTGGACGTGACGGTGCATGCCTTTAATCCCAGCTACTCAGGAGTCTGAGGATCACAAGTTCAAAGACAACCTGACCAATTTAGCGAGATCCTGTCTCAACATTTTAAAGAAGTAGCTCAGTGGTGGAGGACCCCACAGTTCAATCTCCAAAAGAAAAACGACAACAATAACAACTTCGGTTTGAGGGACTTTCAACTTTTGCATTTTTCATTGAGCTTCAGTAACCAGAGAAGAGCTCACTTACTTCCCCAAGAGTCTCAGAGACTTCATGGAGGAGGTGACATTAGTAGGGAGCCCCTCCTCTCAGGTGCTTAGTATTCAACAGGAACTCAATAAAGGTTTGGATGAATGAAGAAAAAGTGTCACTGCTGGGTCCTAGGTAGCAGCATGGGTGGGTGGGGGAGGGCTGGGCTTTTGGTTGTAGAACCCATCAGCCATATGGGTTTCTGGGGTTTTTTTGTTTGTTTTTTGGTACTGGGGATTGAAGCCAGGGGCTCAATCACTGAGCCACATCCCCGGCCCTTTTATTTTGTGCATTTTATTAGAAACAGGGTCTCACTGAATTGCTTAGAGCCTCACTGAGTTGCTGTGGCTGGCTTTGAACTCGAGGTGCTCCTGCCTCAGCCTTAGGAGCTACTGGGATTACAGGCAGGCACCACCGCACTTGGCCTGTGTGAGTTTATCCATCTCTGGGAGTGACGGACCTTCTAGGCCTCTGCAGTCTCACCTCCACAGCCAGAACTTGTCTCACCTGGCCATGGCCTTTCTTAGCAGGAGCTACTACCAAGTTCCTAAGTGCCTGTGCTCTAAACATGCAGAACATGAAGGGCCTGCTTTTTTTCTTCTTTGCGGTACTGGGGATTGAACCCAGGAGTGCTCTACCACTGAGCTACACTCCCAGCCCTTTTTATTGTTTTATTTTTGAGATAGGGCCTCCCTAAGATGTCAAGGCTGGCCTCAAACTTGCTATCCTCCTGACTCAACCTCAAAGCACCTGCTCTTGATAAAGGAAGGATGTGGCCAGCACAAAAAAGAAAAGAGGTCTGCCTCTGGGATCCCCAGAGGATAGAAAGGGGGGGGGGTGCCCTGCAGGGAGGATGTGGGGCTTGCAGTCTGCCTTCACTTTCCTTGCCCCCCACAGGAGCCCCAATGGCTCAAATTGGCCAGGGTCAAGTTGCTGGTTGCAGAGATAGGAGTATACCAACACCCCGACATCAGTCTGAGACCACCTCAGCCCTTCCCCTGATGAGGGAAAGCCACATCCATACAAGGTTTGAGTGTGGGGACAGTGTGGATGAGAGGGTCAGGATGTTTGAGTGTCTCGGATTCATTGGTGGGTCAGAGCTGGGGGTGTGGAGATGGGGATCACCTTCAGGGGAAGTGCTGGGTGTTGCCGGCAGGTAGCTTGGTGGTAATTTCAATGAAGTTTCTCAAAAGCCACCTCCCTCTGCTAATGGGAGCCTCCCCAAGACACCCAACCAGATGGGGTGAAGTAATTCAAGAACCTCAGGCAGAATCAGGGTGGTAGCAATCCAGGGGATCCGTGCAGTCTCCAGGGCACCTCTCTCTTTCATATATTTTACATGCTGGGGATGAAACCCAGGGCCTTGTGCATGCTAAGCAAGAGTCCAACCACTGAACAACATGCTTGACCCTTCATATACATGTCTCACCTGTCAAAAAGCCACTCTCCCTCACAGTGTGCTTCTGATGATTAAGTTCAATAGTATATCCTTAGGAACTTTAAGAACTCAAGTGACCTACAAAAACAAAGGGGTAGTCACTCATTCCACAAACATCCACTGAGCAATGGATCTGGAGATGAAAATGGAACTCAAATCCAGCCACAGATGTATGTGGCTTGGAGGAGGGGCTGCCAGGTGAGATATGGCGGAGGAGGCAGGGGTTATAATGCAGAAGAGGAATGAGGGGGTGGGGTTGGGGGGAGCAACCGCACTTCTGATGGGAACCACATAAACTGCCTTTTTACTGTATAACTAAAAAGAACCATTACATTTAAAACAAAATTGAGCTCCAGGGCTCAATGCACCTTTCACCTCATAATCTTCATACTAATCTGTATTATCACCCTCATTTTACCTGATAAAAAACCAGGAATACAGAAGTTAAAGTAGTTCTCTGAAGTCACTAAATCTGGTGAATAACAGCTGAACTCTGAACTCTATCACTCTGACTTCAAAAGCTATGTATATTTAAACTTCTTTTTAAGAACCCCCTTACTTTGTTCAATCCTCCATTAATTTTTCTTCTTCTTTTTTTTTTTTTTTTTGTACTGGGGATTGAACCCAGGGGTGCTTAATCACTGAGCCACATTCCCAGTCCTTTTATATTTTATTTAGACACAGAGACTTACTAAGTTTCTTAGGACCTCACTAAGTTGCTGAGGCTGGCTTTGAACTTTATCCTCCTGCCTCAGCCTCCCCAACCACTGGGATTACAAGCGTGTGCCATCATGCCTGGCCAAAAATCCTTTGAAAGCTACATTTTCTTTTTTAGAGAATGTCTCCTTTATCTTTCTTTCAGGCAAAGTCCCCAATATCTGTCACTTTTTGTGAGAAGGGTCAGTAGGGCACGAAGAAGGAAGAAGTGATCTGAAAGGAAAGATCTTATGCAGGAATCAGAGTCTAGGATGAACCAGAAATCAGACCCCAGGCCAGGCCCCCTACCTCTACAACACTCCAGTCTCCAACAGCAAAGAGCCAGGGAAGAACAAGAACAGAACTGACGCTCAGAGAAGTGTCTTGCTTTCTGGTCGCCACGGCTAGCCTTCCTTGTAAAGCTCACTTCCCCCAGGAAAATTAAGGCACGTTTTATCAAGCTGCTACGCTAACCCTCACCTGGAAGAGCAGACAGGGAGGGCATCTACTCTAGGGGACAAAGAATGTCCCAGAGAGAAGGTCCTGGGGAAGGAAGGCCAGTAAGGATTGGTTGGGCATATGGTAGCAAAGAGCCCTCACCAGACACTGGGACTGTCTTTAAGGAGAGGTCTGAAGGATGGTGACGTTCTCAGTGTCATCACCAGGGCTCTGTAGCTCTCCTTCAGTCTCCTGGGTCACCTTCTGTCCTAACTGCATCTCCTCTGCTAACCTTATAATGACTTACCTCCTTGTCTGCCTTCGCCATTCAGCTTCTTTGAGGTAAAACCCCACAACTTAGCACATGAAGAGGGGGCCTCTCCTGAGGACATGGCAAGCCTGCTTCCTAGGGTCTGATTTTAAGTCATATCCCGCTCCAACCAGGTGCTCAGAGCCCTGTGCAGCCCCAAGGCCTGAGCTCCACCCTAATCCCTGAACTTCAGCAATCCCTTTCAGAAGTTGGCCACAAGCCCTCTGCTCCCCTGTCTCCCTTGTTAGGATGACGCTGGAATTCCTGGGTTCTTACACCAGGCCTGCTCTTCCCATCTCTGTTACCTACTGCCCTATGGACACAGGAACAAAGCCTCAGCCACTGTTTAGGGCAGAGGGTGCCCTGATAGGATCTGAGTCCCCAAAGAAAGAGGGAAGTAACAAATGTCATTTATCCTCTGTCATTTGCCAAGCAAAGAAATAGGCTTGGCACATGTTATCTTGTTTAATTGGTTTCCTCATCCTGAGGCGCTTTTTTAAAAAAAAAATTTTTTAGTGGTAATTGGACCCAATACTTGTATTTTATTTATTTATTTTTTATGTGGTGTTGAGGATCAAACCCAGCGCCTCACACATGCTAGGAGAGCGCTGTACTACTGAGCCACAACTCCAGCCCTCATCCTGAGGCTTTATTAAAAATATTTTTTTTTTAGTTGGAGATGGACACAATACTTTTATTTATTTATTTCTGTGTGGTGCTGAAGATCAAACCCAGTGCCTCACACGTGCCAGGTAAGTACTCTACACTGAGCCACAACGCCAATCTGACAATTTTGATCTAATATTATTCACAGGAAACCTATGTGATGTTTCCAAAATACCACAGGGCTCATTTTGCTGTCCTCCTAAAATTTCTGCAAAGATCAAGTCCCTGCTGTCATCAGGATAATTAAAAAAAAAAAAAAAAAGTCCTTTAACTGGCTTCTAAGAGTCTGATGGGTCCTTTCTATGATTTTTTTTCCATGTTTATATATTTATTTTATATATTTATTTTTGGTACTGGGGGTTGAACTCAGGGGTACTTTACCAGTGAGCCACATCCCCAGCAACTCCCCCCAACCTTTATTTATTTATTTTTGAGGCAGGGTCTTGCTAAGTGAGTTAGGACCTCACTAAGTTGGTAAGGCTGGTTTTGAACTTTCAATCTTCCTGCCTTAGTCTCCTGAGTCAGTGGGATTACAGGTGTGTAATTGTCCAGGTGTAAATGCCTGGCTTTTTTTTTGAGTAACTATTTTATTGAAATATAATTAATGGGCTGGGGTTGTAGTTCAGTGGTAGAGCGCTTGCCTTGCATGCATGAGGCCCTGGGTTCGGTCCCCAGCACCACATAGAAAATAAATTAAAATAAAGGTAAAAAGAAATATAATTCACATACCATAAAATTCATTTTTTATTTATTTATTTATTAAATTTTTGAGAGAGAGAGGGAATTTTAAAATTTATTTTTTAGTTGTTTTTTTTTTTTTTTCCGGTGGACACAACATCTTTGTTTGTATGGGGTGCTGAGGATTGAACCCAGGCTGCATGCATGCCAGGCGAGCGTGCTACCGCTTGAGCCACATCCCCAGCCCCAAATTCATTCTTTTTAAAGTACATAAGTCAATGTGTGTTTTTTTTTTTTTTAGCTTATTAACAGAGTTGTACAAGCATTCACAATGTTAGAACATTTTAACTACACCAAAAAGAAACCCTGTATTAATTACAAGTCATTCCCATTCCAACCTTTTTCTAGCCCCTGGGCACTAATCTGCTTTATTTCTATGGATTTTTGTATTCTGAACATTTCATATAAATAAATCCTGTAGCACGTGGCTTTTTGAGACTGGTTTCTTTCACCTAGCAGGATATTTTTAAGGCTCGTACACATTGCAGCACGTATCTATACTTCATTCCTTTTTGTTGGCAAATAATATTTTATTGTATGGATGTACCACATCTTTGTTATCTTCCATCAGCTGATAGTCCCGTGTATTGGGTTATTATGTTATGAACATTTGTGTAGAAGTCTGCATAAATGTTGGTTTTCATTTTCTTGAGTAGAAGCCTAGGAGTGAAATTGATGAATCATATTGCCACTCTGCTTAACATTTTGAGGAACTGCTAAACATTTTTCCAAAGCGCTATACCAGAAATGTATGATGGTTCCCATCCTCACCAGCACTTTTTGTGTGTATGTGGCATTGGGATTGAACCCAGGGACTCTACACTGAGCTATATCCCCAACCCTGATTTTTTATTTTGAGATAACATCTCCCTAAATTCCCCACTCTGGCCTCAAACTTGTGATCCTCCTGCCTCAGCCTCCCAAGTTGCTGGGATTACAGGTGTACATCACCAAGATCATCTTTTTTTTTTTTAAATTTTTATTTAAAAACAAATTTTTTAGTGGTTGATGAGCTTTTATTTTTATTTTACTGTCGAGAATTGAACCTCTCACATGCTAGGTGAGCACTCTATCACTGAGCCATAACCCCAGCTCCATCACCTTGTTTTTCTTTTTTTCTTTTGATTTTTTAAAATTTATTTTGCATTACAATTCTTCATCACCATTACACAATGATTTATCATATCTCTGATTATATATAAGGTACGTTGACACCAAATTCACATCTTCATACATGTATTTTGTATAGTGATAAGGGTCTCCTTTCACCATCCATGCTATTCCCCTCTCCCTCCCTTTCTCTCCCACCCCTATTCCCTATCTAGAGGTAATCTTCCTCCCTTGCTCTCCCTTCCAACCCCATTTTGAGTCACCCCCCTTATATCAAAAAAGACATTCAGCATTTTTGGGGGATTGGCCAACTTCACTTAGCATAATCTGCTCTAATGCCATTCATTTCCCTGCAAATGCCATGATCTTATTTTTTATTGCTGAGTAATATTCCATTGTGTATAAATGCCACATTTTTTTTTTATCCATTCATTCACTGAAGGACATCTAGGTTGGCTCCACAGTTTAGCTATTGTGAATTGTGCTGCTATAAACATCGATGTGGCTGTGTCCCTGTAATATGCTGTTTTTGGGTCCTTTGGGTATAGTCCGAGAAGAGGAACAGCTGGGTCAAATGGTGGTTCCATTCCCAGTTTTCCAAGGAATCTCCATACTGCTTTCCAAATTGGCTGCACCAATTTGCAGACCCACTAGCAGTGTATGAGTGCGCCTTTTTCCCCCGAATCCTCACCAACACTTACTGTTGTCTTCATAATGGCTGCCACTCTTACTGGAGTGAGATGGTATCTTGGAGTAGTTTTAATTTACCTTGTTTTTAAATTATAGCCATCATGATGAGTATCAGTAGAATTTCATTTTTGTTGTTTTTTTGGGAGCAGGTTGGAGGGAGTTTTGGTACTGGACATTGAACCTAGGGACACTCTACCACTGAATTAGATCCCCAGCCACCCTTTAATATTTTTTGGTTGTTAAGTGATCACAATACCTTTTTTTTTTAAAAAAAAAAAAAAAAAAGAGAGAGAGAGAGGGAGGAGAGAGAGAGAGAGAGAGAGAGAGAGAGAGAGAGAGAGAGAGAGAGAATTTTAATATTTATTTTTTAGTTATCGGCGGACACAACATCTTTGTTTGTATGTGGTGCTGAGGATCGAACCCGGTTGCACGCATGCCAGGCGAGCGCGCTACCACCTGAGCCACATCCCCAGCCCATTTTTTTTTTTTTTAATCCCCAGCCTTTTTATTTTATTTTAATTTTTTTTTTTTTGTATTTTTTTTTTTTTTAAAGAGAGAGTGGGAGAGAGAGAGAGAGTGGGGGGGAGAGAGAGAGAGAGAAAATTTTTTTTTTTTTAAATATTTATTTTTTACTTCTCGGCGGACACAACATCTTTGTTTGTATGTGGTGCTGAGGATCGAACCCGGGTCACACGCATGCCAGGCGAGTGCGCTACCGCTTGAGCCACATCCCTAGCCCCGATCACAATACCTTTATTTTTATGTGGTGCTGAGGATCAAACCCAGTGCCTCACACATGAGAGGTGAGTGCTCTACCACTGAGTCACAACCTTAGCACCAGATCCTCATTTCTTTTTAATTTCTATTTTGAGACAGGGTCTCCCTAAATTGCTGAGACTGGCCTCAGCTTGTGATCCTTCTGCCTCAGCCTCCTGACTAGCTGGAATCACAGGTGAGCACCATTGCGCCAGCTCCCCAGTGACGAATGATCATGAATCACATTGTTTTCATGTTCTTATTTGATATCTTCTTTGGAGAACTGTCTATCCAAATCCTTTGCCTATTTTTCAGGGTAAAGGCGGAACACTGGGGATGAACCTAGGGGCACTCTACCCTTGCGCTACTCCCCCAGATCCCACATTTTATTTGGAGCAGGGTCTCACTAAGTTGCTGAGGCTTGTCTGGAACTTGTGACCCCCTTTCCTCATCATTCCCTTGTACCCTTCCTATGTCACTCACAAGGGCTAGAAGGAAATGGCTTCATGACTTTAATTTTTTCATACTTTTAATGATGTATGACCATCTCTGATGAGCTTTTCCTTCTTGGCCTTTTCTTCCCAGAGGTAGATGTGCCTGATCATGAGGCCACCATCCTGTTTGGCTTTGGCCACCAGCCTCACACAGTTCACTTGGTGTCCCATGCTTTTCGGAACTATCTCCTGAGACAGCTGCCCCTCCACCAGATGGCCCAGCACGAAAAACGAGGCACAGTACTGAGGCATCCCCTCGGGGTCGTAGCCCAGCTCCACCTGCCCCTTCTTCAGGGCGTACTTTCCCTCCATGATGGAGCCTGTCATCACCTGCACTTTTCTTAGGTTCAATGGATGGTTCAAGATCACGGTCAAGTGGTCCCCTACATTAACATCGTGCGTCCAGAAGTAGGACTCATCCAGAGTGTAGGCCTCCCAGGGGAAATGGACATTAGAAACTGTCATATCTGTGAAAACGGCAGCAGGGGGGTTGTCGGGACCAAAAGGGTCGGTTTCCCGATCGAGCGTGGCCTTTTGGTTGTCATCAAAGGTGGGGTGGGACACCCTGTAATAGAAGAGAAATGGTCTGCAGATGATTGATTTCTCCTGGACCATAAGGGTGCGGAAATGAAGGAGCAGTTTGTCTAGGGGTTTCTCCTGGTGGAAGAGGAGCAGGAAATGGGCCAGCTGTGGGAGGTCCTTGCTGTGGAAGAGTTTGCCAAGGAAGCCTATGTCCGAGAACTCCAGTATCACCCACGGACTGGACTTCATGGTGGCCACCTGAGAATGGATTTGGGTGACAAAGTTGGGGGAACAAAAGACATTGTCCTCGATTAACAGGAAGTAAGTAGAGAGATTTGTGGCAAAGCTCAGGAGGAAGGCGTGATCCACGTTCTGCTTGGAGTACAATTCCTCTCGACTGGCCTCATTCTGGGTGCCATTCACAGAGGGATAGACATCAGATGGAGCGTGGATCAGTAGCAACTGCCCGGCCAAGATCTGTGGACTGAAGAGTCTTGAAATTTCGGCAATGGTTTCTTTGAGCCAGAGGAGGTCAGAATCCGCCAGGTGGACCAGTACGGTGAGGTGTTTCTCCTCCTCCGGAGAGGAGGCTTGGTACAGGGAGACCAATGTATACAAGAGGCCATTCGGAGTCCATTGTGATGCTGAGGAGATCCCCACTGTGAGCCATGCTAAGGAGAGGGACAATAGGGACAATTATCAGTGTACAAGTGGTAGTGAGGGTTGTCAAAAGAAGTGACCCAGCTATCCCTCTCCTCAATCTATACCCAAAAGACTTAAAAACAGCATACTACAGGAACACAGCCACATCAATATTTATAGCAGCACAAATCACAATAGCTAAATTGTGGAACCACCCTAGATGCCCTTCAATAGATGAATGGATTAAAAAAATGTGGCATTTATACACAATGGAATATTACTCAGCAGTAAAAGAGAATAAAATCATGGCATTTGCAGGTAAATGGATGGAATTAGAGAAGATAATGCTAAGTGAAGTTAGCCAATCCCAAATAACCAAATGAAAATGTTTTCTCTGATATAAGGAGGCTGATTCATAGCAATAGAGAGGGAGCATGGGAGCAATAGAGGAACTCTATTGCTCATGAGAAAGGGGTAGGAGGGGAAAGAAGGGGGCATGGGGTCATTAATGATGGTGAAATGTGATGAACATTATTATCCAAAGTACATGTATAAAGACACGAATTGGTGTGAATATACTTTATATACAACCAGATATGAAAAATTGAGCTCTAGGGCTGGGGATGTGGCTCAAGCTGTAGCGCGCTCGCCTGGCATGCCTGCGGCCTGGGTTCGATCCTCAGCACCACATACAAAACAAAGATGTTCTGTTTGCCGAAAACTAAAAAATAAATATTAAAAAAAAATTCTCTCTCTCTAAAAAAAATTGAGCTCTATATATGTAATAAGAATTGTAATGCATTCTGCTGTTATATATAAATAAATAAAGTGCAGGTGGGGATGTCATTGAGGACCTTCTCTCTGCTCTATCCTATTTCTCATCGGTTCTTTCCTTTGGTAGAGGTGATGTTTATATCATGACTACTCAAAGTGCGGTTCTTAGTCCAGAAATGTGGCCTCATCTACAAGTTTATTAGACACACAGAATCTTATTTATATATTTATTTTGTAGTACAAGGGATTGAACCCAGGGGTACTCTACCACTGACCTACATTCCCAGTCTTTTTTTGTTTGTTTGTTTGTTACTGGGGATTGAACCCGGGGGCATGCAACCACTGAGCCACATCCCCAGCACTTTTTTGTATTTTATTTAGACACAGGGTCTTTGAGTTGCTTAGGGCCTCACTAAGTTGCTGAGGCTGGATTTGAACTCAAGATTCTCCTGCCTCAGCCTCCTGAGCCTCTGGGATTACAGGCATGTGTCACTGTGCCTGGCTCCCTAGTCCTTTTAATCTTTTTTTTTTTTTTCTTTTTAAATTAATTTTTATTGTAGGTTGTTCAAAACCTTACATAGTTCTTGATATATCATATTTCACACTTTGATTCAAGTGGGATATGAACTCCCATTTTTACCCCGTATACAGATTGCAGAATCACATCAGTTGCACAACCATTGATTTACATATTGCCATTCTGGTGTCTGTTGTATTCTGCTGCCTTTCCTATCCTCTACTATCCCCCCTCCCCACTTTTAATCTTTTGAGACAGGGTCTCACTGACTTGCCCAAGCAGGCATTGAACTTGCAACCCTGCCTCAACCTCTGGAGTAGCTGGGATTACAGGCAAGCACCATCATGCCAAGCTAGATATCCAGAATCTTGCCCTTTACCTCAGAATTTGCATTTTAACAATAACACCAGGGCTGGGGCTGGGGCTCAGTGGTAGCACACTTGCCTGGCATATGTGAGGCACTGGGTTCGATTCTCAGCACCATGTATAAATAAATAAAGGTCTATCATCAATTAAAAAAAATATTTAAAGGGGATGGGGATGTGGCTCAACTGGTAGCACGCTCGCCTGGCATGCGTGCAGCCCGGGTTCGATCCTCAGCACCACATACAAACAAAGATGTTGTGTTCCCTGATAACTAAAAAATAAATATTAAAAATTCTCTCTCTCTCTCTCTCCCTCTCTCACTCTCTTTAAAAAAAAAATATTTAAAAAAAATAATAACACCAGACGACATATACACGTGAGAGACTAAGCTAGGTGATGCTAAGTCCCTAAGGGTTCCTCTGAATCATTAAACCTTAAAGTTTGAGACATATGGTTTATGTGCTCAATAAATAATAGATATTATTATAGTTATTATGATTTGTTTTGTTTTTTTACCTAGTTCATCTTCTCAAAAGTCTCCTTTGAAGACAGTGTATTAGAAAAAGGATTTTCTCTAGAAATCAGGAGCCCAAAGTTCTTGTCCCAGTTGTGCCACCAACTGTGGTCTTCAACAAGTCCTTTCACCTGTATGTTTAGTTCTAAATCCATAAAGCCAAGGGACTTGGACTATGTGACTCTTAGACACACACTAGCCCCCCACCCCTTTTTCATGGTACTGGGATTGAACCCAGGGACACTCTACCATTAAGCTATAACCCCCATCCCTTTTTTTGCTTTTTATTTTGAGATAGCATCTTGCTAACCTGGGCAAGTTGACCTTGAACTTGTGATCCTCCTGCCTCAGCCTCCTGAGTTGCAGGGATTATAGGCATGTGCCACCATGCCAGGTTAAGACCCCTTCTGATCCAAATGTTCTCTTATCCAATGATTGCACCACCTTCTTATAAATATTTTATCTTTTTCTCTCCAGTGATTCCAACTTTTTTTTCACAGTTATGTATTTTATTATTTTTCTACCTAAGCATATAGATAACCTCAACCTCAATTAATTTCTTTTTAATACTTCATACTTTTTTTTTTTTTTTTTGGTACTGGGATTGAACCAAGGGGTGCTTTACCACTGAGTTACAACCCTGGCCTTTTTATTTTTCATTTTGAGACAGTCTCACTAGGTTGTTTAGAGCCTCACTAAATTGCTAAAACTAGTCTTGAACTTGCTATCCTCCTGCCTCAGCCTCTGGAGTTTCTGGAATTACAGCCATGCACCACTGCATAGAGCCACATAGTCATTCATTCCTAGGTTATCAGTCATAATTGCAAACTCAAATATTAATTTCCATAAAATAAGGAGACTCATGCTCCTCGTTGTTTACCTAATATGAACAGGTACACTCTTGAAGATGAGAGTAAATACAGTGTAATGTTCAGTAATGTTTTATGTAATTGACATATTTATTCTATATTTATTTATCTTTTCCTTCTTCTTCTCATACTCCTGATAGGTAAATGCCTTGGGGAGTGGGGAGAGAATTGTCTGCCAGATTGAAATACTCCTGCCTTTTCTCCTCCTCTCACTTCCTTCCTCCCTACCTCCCTTATGTTCCTACTTCCTGGTACCATCCTTCCCCTCCTTAACACTCACTCTTTTTTCTGCGCTGGATTTTTTCCAGATATTTGAAGGTGATGGTCTGCCAGTCTTCTAGTGGTCTCGGGGTCTTACGGCTGCTACTGGTCTCCTGGGGCATCAACAAAGGCAAAGCATACACCTCCTTTCTTTAAAAAAATAAAACATACCCCACTTCCAGGGGTGACCCATAAGCTTTTCTAGGTAAAGTGGTGGAGTGGGCCACCTTCTCCAGCATATTTTCGGGATGTCCCAGTCATGAGTCAAAGGATCCAGGGCCCAAGCGGTTTTCATTCCCTCTTTAAAAAATACACGCAGCTTCTTTAGGGACTAATGGGCCCAGATCCATACCCCAATTCTCTTTGGAGCTCCCTGTTCTCTGGTGGAAAGGTACAGGGAAAAGGAAAGCCCAGGTGCTTTGGGGAATCTGCTTGTCCTTGTTGAGAGCCACAGTTTAGTTGGAATGACACCTGGCATTTTGCTAGAGGGAATGGTTGAAAGGTGACCCTGCTCTGGGATTAGGGCAGCTCTGGGATTAGGGCGGATCCTGCTGGGATTAGGGCGGATCCTGCTGCCTCGGGCGCCTGCTACTTTGGAGTTCTCCCGGTTCCGGTGGTTCCGGTTCCGGGAGAATGGAGCCTAGTGGAGGGAGTGTGTTCCCGGGAAGTGTGGGTAGAGTTCGGGAATAAAGAGTTGCTGTTTGAATCTACAAGGCTTTGTGGCGGCTTGGTTATTTCGTGCCCAGCCAGACTGCGGCAGTCCTCACTATTCCCAAACTACACCCCCAATTCCCAAACTGAGAGCAAGGGTTACTACTTGGCCCTTAATAGTCACCATCTTTTGGTCATCTTCAATTTCCCTAGGGATTTTCAAAATGAAGAAGAGCCACAGGATCCCCACTGAGGTTAGGAAGCATCGCCTGGTGGACCCCCACATTGTACCTGCTGCATTGGGATGTGGGTCCTGTAACAAAAAGTGCACATGTTAAAAAAAAAAAAAAATGTCAACATGTAAAACTGGAGGACTCTTCCCCTCCTGCCCATGCCTAGATCTTCCCTTCTGTCCTTCCAGAAGGCTCCTGGCTTGTCTGCCCTACCCCCCAAATTCTGGCCTACCTCAGGATCATCCTTAACTTCTGTCCAAATGCACTCTTTTATCTGATCTAGAAATCTACATGGAGAGAATACAGCTTTATTTGCTGCCTCATGAAGGGAGATCACGCAGGGCTTGGTGGTGCACACCTGCAATCCCAGCGACTTAGGAGGATCGCAAGTTTAAGGCCCGTCTCAGCAACTTAGTGAGACCCTGTCTCAAAATAAAAAAATAAAAAGGGCTGGAGATGTGTCTCAGTGGTAGAGTGCCCTGAGTTCAATCCCCAGTATTGAAAGAAAAAATAAATACAACAGGGAAGGTGACCTGTCCTGTGATGATGTTTGCTTTGCTAACTTCACTTCATCCATTTGTTGGGAGATGATAAAGCTTTGCTGGGTCTTTACAGTGTGGCCACTGAAGCCCAGGCAATGCTTTTTAAAACAAAAATAAAACTATTTATTAAAATAGTTAAAATTGAAGTGTTGCTCAATCCTATGCCAAAATAGTGCTTTTCTTGCTTTATTTTTTTTAAAAAAAGACACCCTTAATTAATTCCAATCTTTAATCTTCCAGATCTTGATTAAAACATGATTCTGTTAACTTAGAGTAAAACATTTTTTTTCATGAGCCTTGGGTTATTCAGGCCACCTCAGCCTCAAAAGTACTTCTATGCTGCCCTCTTCCTCTTTAGTGACTTTTCTGAAGTGAGAATGTGTTTCTCTGATGGCTTCTAGATTATCAGAGGAAAGGCTTTTTTTTTAAAGAGAGAGTGAGAATTTTTAATATTTATTTTTTAGTTCTGGGCAGACACAACATCTTTGTTTGTATGTGGTGCTGAGGATCGAACCCGGGCCGCACGCATGCCAGGCGAGCGCGCTACCGCTAGAGCCACATCCCCAGCCCGAGGAAAGGCTTTAATATGCCTCATCACCCCTCTCATTTTTTTTTCCCTTCATGCTCAATACACAAAAGAAACTGTAATCAGTGATTTCTATGCCCCACAGACCATACTATTCTCTGATGTCCCCCATTTTGAGGTAAGCCTCCCACTTTAGTATTTTGGTGGAGGTTAACAAGTTTCTCTCCTTTAACCATGTAGTTTTTAAATTAGAGTTATAAAGTAGTACTTACAGAGTGATGAGCTATAAAAATAATACATGTAGTTGTAGGCTTTACAGAAAGCTGTTCTTACCTGAATTCCTTTAGTAAAGACTTTTTGTAGCCCAGGTGACTCAGATACAAACTTTCATGGGAAAGAACGGGACTTCTCTAGACCATGAACACATGCACAGAGAGAATAAGAAGGCTTTACAATGTCAGTTAAAGGATTTCACCCCCACAGACATAGCTGTGTCCCCCTCTGTCCTGCTTGGCATGTCTACCAGTCACATGGGAGGATTGCTCTTACTGGGCCCACGGGGATCAACAGACTTCTGGAAGGTGGAGCAGAGAGAGAAAGAATAAGAGGAGCAGGGGTGATCAGGGTCAGTCACTGTGAGTAAAGAACAGAGGGTGAGGCTGAGCACAGCCATCTGGGGTCTCCACTGGTTTCTACCCCTGAGCTCAGCTCCCTCTGTGATGCTACTCTTGTGTCCCTGCCACCTACTCCCTAGCATCACAGGGACACACGCACAGGACTTACATGTGAGAAGATTATGCTTCATAATTGGGAGCTATTCATTTGCTTTCACCATCAAGATCAGCTGCAGTAGGACTGTATCTTTTTGCGGGGAGGGGATTGAACTCAGGGGCAAGCGACCACTGAGCCACCTCTCCAGTCCTATTTTGTATTTTATTTAGAGACAGGGTCTCACTGAGTTGCTTAGTGCCTCACTTTTGCTGAGGCTGGTTCGATCCTCCTGCCTCAGCCTCCCAAGGCCCTGGGATTACAGACGTGCACCACCATGCCCAGCTAGTACTGTATCTTTCAACAGAGAAAATAGGAGAGAGACTTGCCAACACTACCCTCCCTATGTCCTCTGTTTCCTTGCTGCTCTGTCATATTCCCTCCTTCTTTGCCATTGGCTCCAGATATACTTGGCCTGGACTTCCACTCCCTCAACCTCAAGCTCTTTGCATTTATCCTTTCTCTTTTGGATGACCCCTTTGTCCTCTCTAGTGAACCACTCCCACCACTATGGAAAGAAGATTTATCTCCCAATGGGGGGGCAGGGGAGACAAAAAGCAAAATGCCTCCCTGAATTCATGTTCTCAAGTTCTGTCCCATGGCTCTGAAACTCTATTCCAAAAAGCGCTTGAAAGTGTTGCCTTTCTTGATTTGCTCACTTCCTTTCACCTTCTATCTCATCCCAGGCAACCTCCCTGCAGCCTTGACATGCTGACCACTGCCTCCGCCTTGAAACATTTTTTCTCTTCACCCACTCTTGCTGCACTGGACCTTTGTTCCCAGTTTCCTTTCTGCCTCTGTTCTCTTTTGAACCTGCCTGTGTAGAAGGGTCCCAAGGCTCTGTCCTTGGCTCTCTTCATACACACTCTCCCTGGGCGATTTTACCCAGGTGCCATATAAGTGTCTGTAGCTCAGTGGCTGTCTGTGTATATCAGGTAACTCCCAAAACTTTTTTTTTAATTAATTGATTTATTTTAATTAGATATATATGACAGAATGCATTCTAATTCATCATACACAATTGCATCACAACTTTACTTTTCTATGGTTGTACATGATGTAGCGTCACACTATACATGCAGTCACACTTGTACCTAGGGTAATGGTGTCCATCTCACTTGATCCTTTTTAATATTTTATTAGAGACAAGGTCTTGCTGAGTTGCCTAGGGCCTCGCTAAGTTGCTGAGGCTGGCTTTGAACTTGTGATTCTTCTGCCTCAGCCTTCCTAGTTGCTGGGATTACAGGTGTGCACCACTGTGCCTGGCACTCTCAACTGTTATCTCCAGCCCTGACTCCTATTGTGACCCCCATTCTGAGCTCCAATTTGATTATTCATTTGTGTGAATAAGAGGAATAATACTAACAATAATAATAAAATAATAAACATTTGTATGAGTAAGAGGTATTTCAACATTTTTGTGTGTGTGTATAAACTTGGAATCAAAGAGGTATCTCAAGTTTAACAAAACCAAAATAGAACTATAGATTCTGCTTACTTCCTGAGTCATTGACCCAGTTTCCCTCTTTTTAGTAAACAGCACCACCATGTACCTGATTACTCAGAAAAAAAAAAAAAAGTCTAGGAATTATCCTTAATGCCTCTCTCTTCTTAGCATCCCATATTCAATCTATTTAGACCTGTTACCATTTTCCCCAAAATTTGACCCTTTCAGCATCACCTCCTGCCTGGGCTATTGCAACCACTTTCTAATTGGTCTCTCACCTCCACCCTTGTTCTCTTGTAATCCATCCTCTACATGATGGATGGTCTGAGATCTTTAAAATTTTGAAATCAGCAGGCACAGTGGCATCTAGAATATAAGCCCCTGAAGCATAGGGACTTTGTTTTATTCAACGCTATAACTTATACTGGTCATAGTACAATCATGCTCAACAGTTCTTATCAAGTCACTGATTATTAGGAACCCTTTGATAGTAGTAAGGGGTCAATTGTTCTTCAGCAAATACCACATGAGGTGCTGGGGGGCATAGCAGTGCCAGGAGGCCTGGGCAGTATTAGAGAAGGGCAGTAGACTAGACGCATGATGATTAAGAGCTTGGATTCTGGACTTAGAGAGTTCTGCCAGAATCTGGTTCTACTAAACTTCTTGTCCATGTGGCCTTGGCCACATGACTCAGCCCCTCTGAACCCCAGTTCCTCATATATCAAAAGAAGATAATAGCGATGGCCTTAAGAGTATTTACAAAGAGGGAAACAGATCATCCCTACAAAGATGCCTGGCACATAGCAAGCACTCAATGTTAGCTCTTTTATATGAAGAACTAGCACTTGCAACGGGAGAGGCCAGCACCACTTTCTTTCCCCTCATGTTTGAAAGGTTCATCTCCCCTTATTTCTAAATTCCAGCTAGGTTTTGCTTTTGGATTCTTCACTCTGAGAACCTTTCTGGATATTGCCATCCGATTTCCACTTCTCTGAGGGATTTGCAGGAGAGGGGTGGGGAACAGGGAGGGGAAAAATAAATATGAAAAAGCTCAGCTGGGCGTGGTATCACATACCTGTAATTCCAACGCTAATTCCTCCTCAAGGCTGAGGCAGGAAGATCCCAAGGTCAAAAGCCAGCTTCAGGGGCTGGGGATATAGCTCAGTTGATAGAGTGCTTGCCTGGCATGCACAAGGCTCAGGGTTTGATCTCTAGCACCCCCAAAAAAGCCAGCTTCAGCAACTTTGTGAGGCCTAAGCAACTTAGTGAGACTCTGTCTTAAAAAAAAAAAAAAAAGTCTGGGGATGTGGCCCAGTAGTTAAGCACACCTAGGTTCAATCCATAGTGTTCAAAACAAAACAAAATAAAACAAAACAAAACAAAAAAAACAACCTGTGACATCTTCTAGGCTCCTCACCAACATAGTTGTTATGGGTAGGACACCTGCCACATAGTGCCAATTGCCACTTTTAGTGTGACTCTGACTTAGCTGGAAGTCAGGGTCCTCCTCAAGGCCTAGAAGCACGAATACAACCCCTTGGGATAAGAATGGGACATGAGGCACCTCTGGTCCTGCCTCTCTCCCTGTGGCTCAGCAGGCGGTCCCTTGGCAACCATTGTCTCTGCTAAAGGACTCAAACTCATCCTCCCACTGGTGGCTGCTGGCAGGTGGAGAGGGAGTGGGTTCCACACAGAACATAGTCAGACTAAAGCCATATATATATATATATATATATATATATATATATATATATATATTTTTTTTTTTTTTTTTTTTTTTTTGCTGTGTTTGAAAAATGTGAATAAAGATTGAACATTGAAATATTGGCATTGCTTACAGGAAAGCCTAAATAATTGGTTTCTCATGGAAAACTTGGAACTTGGTGCAATCCCTTGTCTATGCAGTGATGGCCTGGGCAGTAGCTGGACATGCATTCTCACTTCTCCATAGACTCTATGTGACTGACTTCACTAGTGTATTTGTTAGGCCCCAGAAAGCACTAAGATCTTTGTTTATTGGTCCTGGGCCTCTAACCCAGGGATGCTTTACCACTGAGCCACATCCCCAGCCCATTTAAAAATTTTGAGACAGGTTCTCACTAAATTGCTGAGGCTGGCCTCCAATTTGTGATCCTCCTGTGTCAGCCTCCCAAGTCGCTGGGATTATAGGCATGGGCCACCACTCAGTTCTCTTATTTTGAGACAGGGTCTTGCTAAGTAGTGAAGACTGGCCTTGAACTTGTGATTTTGTCTTGGGTGCTCAAGTAACTGGAATTATAGGCATGAATCACTGCACTTGGCAGTATTTGAGTTTTATTTGTCGTTTTGATATACGAGATTGAAGCTAGGGGTGCTTTACCACTGAGCTATGTCCCCAGTTCCTTTTTTTTTTTTTTTTTTAATTTTTTAGTTATAGATGGGCACGATATCTTTATTTTTTATTGGTTGTTCAAAACATTACAAAGCTCTTGACATATCATATTTAATATCTTTATTTTTATTTGGTGCAGAGGATCAAACCCAGTGGCTTACATGTGCGAGGCAAGTGCTCTGCCACTGAGCTAAATCCCCAGCCCCTGTTCCCAGTTCTTTTTAATGTTTCATTTTGGGACAGAGTCTCATTAAATTGCTGAGGCTGGACTCCAATTTGTGATCCTCCTACCCCAGCCTCCTGAATTGCTGGGATTACAGCCATGTGCCGCCCACCATGCCTGGTGAGATGAGTCAGCATTTGAAGCCACTGTAGCCTAGCAGGAGATAATGGATATTGACAGTTTATGGGGCAGCTGGTGGTGAACTTGAGATCAGGCCTCTATGTCCTTTTTCCTTAGCTTTAGAACAGTTAGCCTGGTGTTTAGGGAAGATCAAAGGCAGGTACAAAGATGGCCATTCTAGTCCTGGCCCTGCTATTATTATCGGTATGATTTTGGCTGATCAGCCTTTCTGAATCTCAATTTCTCTCTGTGAAAAATGATGACAATAATACCACATACTTCATAAGTTCAGTCAAGTAGACTGTGAATTACTCCTGGCTGGTGGCCCTGTCTTATTCAGGTTAGAATGTTATTTCCAGGTGTTCACAAATCACCCCTTCTTGCCAAGGAAGAGAAAAAGGGGAATGAGCATTTACCATTTACTCTGTCAGACGCTGTGCTCAGCATGATGTGGTTGAATGCAGAATTTCAAAGGGGCAAGGTAAATGGGGTGGTGCTCTCTCAAGTTCTGACATAGTGTTGCAGTCTTTTATCCTGTTAAAGTCTTTCATCCCAGATACAGAGAATTCCAAACATTCCAGCTATCCAGGGCCATTGAGCATACTGACAGGGTCCCCTCAACTCTGAGACATGAGTTGGGGTGTTGGTGGTGGAGTTGCAGGGCTATTGGGGAATGTGGGGTTTCCTCTAAGCTTCTCTCAGAAGCACGCACAATATTGCTCCTTGGGAGTTCCAAGCCTCTAAAGTGGCCCAACCGGAATGGGAAGGCACACCTGGAAGCCCTGGTGTTACTCTGCCCCTCCTATAGGCAGGGTAGCCAAGGTAGCAGGCACCGTGGGAACATCCCATTTTCCAGTGCCTGACCCATACCAGGGTCTAGCCCTTTAGGTTCCACACCCAAGTAAGCCAAAGTTTAGGTCTGAAGGTGCCGTCACCGTGGATCTCAGTTGGGCTGAGTCAGCAGGGAAGAGATATCAGGACTGGAGAAGGTGCTGGTGGGTGTAACTCTTGGTATAGCCCTTTTCCTACTATGCAGAAGGCCCTGGGTATGATCCCCAGCAACAGAATAAAAAGAAAGGAAGAGCCAGGACTGGAGAGGGAGAGGAGATGGGAAGGAGGAAAAAGTATTTAGTTACCAGGAGCCTCCTCAGCTTCCTAAGGACAGAAATGAAACCTTTACCCTGGTGTGAACTGCAGCCTCCACAGCTGGAGTTGAGGCAGAACAGGGAGCACTGAAGTCCCACAGAAGAGACCAGTGCAGCCAAAGGGAAAGGTTGAGGGTTCCAGGGAATTAAGTAGGGCAGGGGACTGGGCGGGGGAGACTGAGAAAAGACGGGATTTTCTCGTGTTCACCCACCATGTGGGCGCCCCCAATGCCCCACCTCCAATCTGCTGTGAGCTTCTTTCCAGCTCCGTGTGGGCAAGCAGATTGATTACTCTATCCTCAGTTTACTGGAGTCACAGAAACTCAAGCCCATTTCCCCTCCCTTTCAGTGTTGGTGAAGCGTCTACCACGTGTCTGGTTCCGGGGACGGAGAGGGACTTCACTCCTTCCCTCTAGCGGCTTACCATCTGAGGGAAGAGGCACGTACGTGTCGAGCAGAGGACAGGGACACTGGTGGGAGAAAAGACATAGCGAGTCACATGTGCAGCGATAAACGGCAGGAGTCCAGTATTGTGGGAATCAAGAAGATAAATAAAACTAGGAGACAAATCCCATAGGTTTGTGGTTTGTCCCGAGGACATCTGACACCAAACATTCCAGAGCACCGGAGGCGGTGAGCTGAGAGGATGCTCGGATCGGAGATGAGCAGCTGAGATGCACTAGCTGTGCACGGGACCCTCGGGAAACCGGGGAAGGACCAGCAGGGCTGCGGAGGGAAGGGTGTTAGGAGGCGCAGACCCCAAGTCTGGGCGGAAGGGAGCGCGCGCGACAGCCCGAGCCCTGGGAAGTGTCCCCGGCGGCCGCGGCGGCGGAGGAGGTGGGGAGCCGGCTCTACACGTGCGCTACGTGCTGTGCTGGCCGCCGCCCCCTCCCCGGCCGCTGGGGAGCCGGGCCTGCCCCCCATCATTCGTGGGCCGAGTCTCCGGCAGTGAGCGGAGGGATGGGGAGGTAGAGGAAGGTCGCTCTCTCTGTTTGGAACCCAGGAGCGGGGTCTTCCCATCGCGGCGACCGGAAGAAGCTCCGGGACGCCGCAGCGGGCGGGCGAGTCTGGAGGCGAAGGCAGATCCGGGGGAGCCGGCCGGGAGTGGGACCCAGCAGGTTGGGGGCTGAGAGGAGCGAAAGCAGATGACGATCCTAGCCATGTATCGCTACGATCTGAAGCCGCACAAATGGGGGCAGTTTGGGGAACGGAGGCCCGGGCGGGGGTGGAGTGTTGTCCAAGAGTAAGGAGGGGGTTCCTGGAGACGTGGCACTCGGAACGGGGCTTGGTTCCGCTCGGGCCGCCTGGGCTGCAGCCCCGCTGGCCCCCGGGAACTCGGATCTGGCCCCGCCCAGGCCTTGCTCCCGGCCCTCGGGGAGCCGTCGCCCCAGCACCTCCCGCCCGGGGTTGCCCAGGTCCGGCCTCTGGGGCGTTCAGCCGGCCCCAGAAGAGACAATGCGTCCCGGGCCCCGCCCCCGGAGGCTGATGCAGCCCGGGCCGCGGCCAATCACGGCCTGTGGCTAGGCTCTTTAAAAAAAGAAGAGCCGGTCGCGGTGTGGCTGTCAGCTGGAGAGGGATCCCTCCGCCCATGTAAACACACATCATAAAGGGCAAGGGGAAGCGTCTTCTGCGGGGCGGGGGAGCTGTCGCCTTCCAGGAGAGCTCTCCCGGTCCCTAGGTTCCCCTAGCTATCCTGGCAACCGCCCCCTTCCTTAACGTCACATCGGGTGCGTGCAGAGCCAAACAGCTGCTGCCTGATCTGGGAGCTACAGTATCTCATCCTTTAGGGGCACTACCGGAAATGGAGGAAGCAGGATTGGGAGACCTTGAGAATTGGGAGCGAGGAGTTCTACCATACTGCTGAAAATTGAAAAAGATTTTCTTAGACTCATTACTCCTGTGCCCTTCGGTTAAATGATAGTCTCTATTCACATATATCGAGATTTCTTGTCGAAGTTATACCCACCCAGCTCGTAGGATGCTAACGCTAAAGGATCAAAATTCTTACTGCTCTCCCAAGAGATAACGCACGACAGGAAATCAATTCCAGAAATGCCTCCCAAATACAATGACTGCTCTCCCTAACACTTTATTGTGAACATTTTTCAGCAAAGTTAAAACTGCACAAATTCCTCTATATCCACTATCTAGATTCTACCATAATAACTTGCTATATCTACTATCTTACACTGATTTTTTTTTCCCCCTCTAATGGGGTTGCCAGCTGCCCCCCTTTGCTTGAGGTTCTATTGGGGAGAAGGAAAAAGCTTATCCAGATCCCAAAGCCCTAGAGATCTAAGAAAAGGTCTACCATCTCCAAGGACTGCTGTGTCCCTCTGGGAAGTTTAATGAAGAAGAGGCCTTCTTTTCTTTTCCTCCCTCTTTCCCTTCGTTTTTTTTTTTTTTTTTTTTTTTTTTTAAATCTAATTGAAGATCTTTAAGGATAAGATGAATCTGATGAAATTACTCTTGAAGAATCTTGAAAGCAGGGGTAGGGCTTCAGTGATGACTCCTCAAGGCGATCATGATAAGCAGTCCTTTCATGGAGATGGCTGCTTTCTGAATAAAGGAGATCAATTCAGTGTTGAAATTCTACATTTTGAACTTTTATCACCTTTTCTGGGGCTAAACATACTCCCGCATCCCCCAAAAGTGTTTCAAATATATTTATATCTCTAAATTAGTTACCCTTACTTTGCTTCCCTTGCCTTTGCTGCAAAATGGGGATAACAGCAATACCTTCCCAGTATGTCTGTTAGAACAGTGCCTTTTGCACGAGTAGCATTACATAACTAATAACTATGCCCAACCCGCAGCTCCTCCCCGCCCCTATATGCTAATAATCCCCAGATTTATGTCTCCAGTTCTAAACACCCCCCCCCCCTTCAGATTTATATCTTTCAACCTGTTGGATATCTCCAGCAGTATGTACCAGAGACACCTCAAATTCAACACATCCAGAAGTGAACACATTATCTTCTTCCCTAGAATAGCTTTTTTTTTTTTTTTTTTATGTATAGTATGATCTGAGTGAATGTCCAGGCGATGCTAGGGGGCCAACATCCACTCAGACAAGTATGCCACACACTAGATTCATCCTTAATACTCATGGTTCCTTCCCTTTATCCCTAATTTTATTTCCTGCATGTGCATCTCTTCCTCCTAATCAATAGCATCACTGTCTTAATTTTAGCTCCACGATTTCAAGATTATTTCAAGCGCCTTTTGTTCCTTTCAAATCCAACCTTGTGGTTGAGGATAACACTTTTCCCTGCAACACGACTACCTCCTAATAAATAGTTCCCATCACTTAATAGTTTTATGTATTTGGACAAATGGCTTAATATTCCTTTTTCTAACATGTAAGAATACTTAACTCATGGGGTTGTTGTATAGACGGATTAATCATATAAAACATTTAGAACAGTAGGATACGCGAGTACTCAAAAGTACTACGATCCTTACTGTTGTCGTCTCACATCCATGCTATTCTTCTGTTCAAGTTGTTCCTTTTACCTGGAAAATCCTCTCCCATTCTCAATACTCTTTCTGCCCCTCCTGTATATAAGTGTATACTTATATCGTGGCACAGTATACTACACGATTGAATGATCGCCTTGTGGGTCGGATCTTCTCTACCCGTCTATTAACTTCTTAAGGGCAGTAACTCTGATACATAGTAAACGGTCAGTAGATGTTGGCGCAACTCAATCAGAAGGAGAGACTCCATCCCAGGCGGAAGGCCCGGCCCCTCCCGACTCGGGGGCGGGGCGGAGAGCTCGGCGCGGGGTGGGGGTGGGGGTGGGGTGGGACTCTTTTTCCTCGCCGTGGCGGCGGAGGCGCACGGCGTGGGTTAGCGGCAAGACGTCGTCGGAGGAAGGCTGAAAAAGCCCAAGGTGCTGCCGTTGCTAGTACAAGTCGGACTTGCTATCGCCCGAGCCGCGTCTGTACAGGTCTCGGACGGAGCGGAGCTCGCAGCCGCGGTCCCAGAGCCCACCTAGTCCTCGGCCCTGCCTGACCCGCGGTGATGGAGCCGGCCACCGCGCTGCCCCAGGGCCCGCGCCCGGCTCTGCCCCTTGGGAGCCCGGGGCCGCTGGGCGAGTTCCTGCCTCCTCCCGAGTGTCCGGTCTTCGAGCCCAGCTGGGAAGAGTTCGCGGACCCCTTCGCTTTCATCCACAAGATCCGGCCCATAGCCGAGCAGACCGGGATCTGTAAGGTGCGGCCGCCGCCGGTGAGTCACGCCAGCACCCCGGATTCTGCTCGCGGCTGGAGGAGGGAGCGAGGACGCGCGGGGCCCGGAGGCCCGAGGCGCGGGGGGCGGGGAGTAGTCGCCCCGCAGGCCTCGTCAAGTTTGGGGCTGCCCGGTTGAGGCAGTGGGAGGAAGACCCGGGCTGCTCCTGGGTGGGAGATAAGGAGCGAGGAAGAGCGGGGGCTTCGGCGATGCCACGCGAGGGCCGGGTGGCGGCCGGGCTTGGGCGGACGGGTGCGCGGCCGGGCCTGGGGGTTCGGGTTCGGTTCCGGACGGAGTGGTGGCAGGATCCGGAGGTGGTCGCGGGGGAGTTTCCTCCCGGAGCTCAGCGGAGGCGCGGGCGTGGAGGGAGGGCTCTGGGCCCGGCCGGGCTCCGCAGGCTGGTCCTCGCCTCCTCCCCCGGGGTGCGGGGGTGTGTGATGGGGTGGGGGTGGGGGACTTTCGAGTTGTCGTGCGAGGAGGAAAGTTTTCAATATGGCGGCGGGAGCCCCTGGTCCTTTGTGTGGTGGCGGCGTCGGCCCGGAGCGGCCCTCACCTGGGCGCCCCACCCTCCAGACCAGGGCACCCCCCACCCCCTGGTCCCCGGGTCTCTAGGTGGCCCCCAGGCCTGGGTCCGGGAGAGGCGGCCAGCGCTGCCTGGGGGGCGGGGAGGAGCTGCGGGTTGGGCCTGGAGCGGTGGTGTGTTGGGGGACACAAGTGTTTGGGGGGCACTTTGGGGGTGATGCGGGCCGGACAGGCGGCGGCGGGCCCCGATGCCCGCCCACGCTCGCGGATGCTCCCACGCCGACTCCTGGCCCGGCCGCGCGGCTCCCGGGGGAGGCCTGGCGGGGTTGGTGGGATGGGGTGGGGGAGATGTCAGACGGCCGGACCGCGGCCGATTTCACCCCTGGCTCCCAACCTGCCTGAGCTGAAATGCGCCCACCCAGCGAGCCCTCCAAGCCCTGTCTGAAGCGCCTTGGGCCGGGGGCTGTGAGTGAGGGGTGGGGTGCTTCCGAAACATCCCTAACGGCTCCAACGTCCGCGGAGGAAAACCCGGCCGACCCCTCCCTGTCCCCCACCCCCCAGCCGGAACTGGATGCGCTCCGACACCCCCGTTTTTTTCACCCACCTTTTGGGATGGTGCGAGCCGGAGTTGGCCTAGACGACGGTTGGACGGGCTGGGACGGTTGAAAGGAGGTTTAACTGCCTTTCCTACTGTTTTTAAGAATTTTCTCCCCACTCTTCCCCCGCCCCCCCTCCGTGAGTGGAAAAAGACCCCCCCTCCCCCTTGTCCCTTAAACTTGCTCTTTGTAATGACATTTTGAGTTGCCGGGATTCCGTGTGTAATCAGTGTTTTGGAAAGACGTTTTTGAGGGAGATCTCCGAATAAAGTCTTAACCACCCCCGCCCCATCCCCCAATAAAAAATAAAAACACGGACTCCAGACTTTGCCTTTTTTTTTTTTTTTTTTTTGGAGAAATTTTAAAATGGAGATGAAATATAGCCTCAAAAGATAGCTGGCCAGCTGGTGTGGGGAAAATGTTTGAAAATAGATCCGTTTCTTCCAGGGAAGTGGACAAGGTTGATTATTGTTGCTTACGGGAAGTACATTTCTTTAGAGTGTAGAGAGGCCTGCAAAAGTTACACTGGGTTTGGTTAGAGCCAAGATTTTAATTCATGAAGAATAATGTTTCCAACATTCAGCAATTTAGCTTTATGGCAGATGTGGGGAAGGATGAATATGAATGTTGGACATTTGCATTAATGAGATTTTATTCAGAAATTAGGCAACCTGAGCAAGTTCATGATAACCAAAACGTGAAGAGTTAGGTTCCGAGTTAGGTTCCTGGGAGTTGTCCTCCATGTTGGTATTGTGGTATACTAGGGCTGGGGTAAGTCCTTTATCTTGCTTTCTTTTCCTTTTATAAATCCCTTTTACCGAAAACATAGTGTTGCTCTGGTTAGGTTTTGGCAACCCATTTCCTCATCTGGGCTAGCACACTAATGGCATTCTTTGCAAAATGCGATTGTGTTGCCTTTTCCCACCCTGAATGTCAGACAGACATGATGGCCACCATTTTGTATTGAGAGTACTATATACTACAGCTGAGGAAGGGGTAAGGAGGAACAAATAATCTACAAACATGACCAGTGCTCTGTTTTGTAGACCTTCTTTGTGTGGAGGGGGCTTGCCTCCTCCTTTGTTTAACAAACTCCTCTCCCAAATGGAAAGAGTTTGGGACTATTTGCTGTTGATATAACCAAAAAAAGGGAAATCTTTCCAGAAGTTATAGCTGTTGAAGAGGGGTCTTGTTGGAACAAAGGCTTCTTAAGATATGTAAACATTCTTTGTTTTAGCAACTGTTTTTGGGAAAACTAACTGTGAACAAGTGGTTTCATACAGTTGAAATATAGCAAAAACAACAACAAAAAAAAGCACCTGAAGAGACATGAAATTTTCCATGGTGATAGCTTTATAATGTGTATGTTTATAGATGATTTTTCTTGAGTTTTTGGAGTACCAGTGACTGTATTAAAAGGGGCATTGGGACCTTTAGTATTTTACTTGTTAGGAGGTAAAGAGTAGAATTATAAAGCATTTCTGTTCCCTTTTGTTTTTACCTTTATTAGTGGTGCTTACATAGCTTAGGTTTTTAGCTGTTTTCTTAGGGTACAGAGCTGCTTGGCTTGTGAAAACGTAGGATATTCATATTACTTTGTATGTTGGGAGTATAGGAGTACACAGAAATTTGTGAAAATACAGTAAGATTAAAAGTGATAAAAGTAATAAGTCTATACTCAAAACCCTGGTTTTGGTTTTAAAGAGAGAAATAAACCTTTGTTTCAAATGATATCTAATACATAGGATAACCAGATTTTCTCAGCAGAGATCTTGTTAAATTTACAATTAATGTGGTTTCTGGTTTTATTGCCTTTAAAATGCAAATTTTAATTTCCTCTTTTAATAAGATTTCTGTTTAAGGGGTATTTTCTATATCACTTTCTGTGTTTGGAGATCATTAATTTTAGGGGTGTAACTATCAGGCAAGAATAGTTAGCTGCTGAGTGTAGACCCTTTTTTGAATCCTCCAAGTTTTATAGGGAAATATTTGATGGCTTTAATAACTTTCTTGCCTTAAAACAGCTAACATTTGGCCATAGATAGGCAAGTTCCATTTTTGTCCAAAAGTAGAGATTTAGATCAAACCCCAAGTGGCACAACGGATACTTTTTTTCAGCTTTAACTTCTGTGGTCATTAGCGTTTTCCTTCATCTTTATAGCCAAGGTAAAAAAACTACTTTGTTTTAACATAGCATCTTTGAGTAAGATCTTTCTTTGGTTGTGGTTATTATTTGGTCACATTAAATCTTAAAAATAGGAACATCCTTGAGCAAAAAAACAAAAAAACTTGAAATTACTTTTAAAAATTAACTTTATTAAAATAAACATATGCCATGCAATTCACCAGTTTATAGTGTACATTTATTGGTTTGACGTATTTTCACAGAGTTGTGCATTCAGTCAATTTTTAGCACATTTTTATCTTCCCCAAAGAAACCCTGTACCCATTTGTACCTACATTTGTTGCTGGGGATACTGGCGATTGAACCCAGAGGCCTTTGTAACACTGAGCCACTTCCTTATCCTTTTTATGTTTATAAATTTTTAGTCGTATGTAGTTGGACATAAAACCTTTATTTATTTTTCTAATTCAGTGCCTCACTGGTGCTAGGCAAGCGCTTTACTGCTGAGCCACAACCCTAGCCCATCCTTTTTTATTTTGAGACAGGGTCTCTATAAATTGCTGAGGCTAGCCTCCAAAAGTACCCAACTCTGGTATTTAGTTATAGCAACAGAAAATGGCCTCATTCAGAAACTAACACGGCCTTGGAAACTGTAGGGTAAATGCAGGGATAGCTAGTACCCTTGGGCTTCTCCACCTCCATCCCTGGAGAAGCACCCCCACCATGCCAGCACACTCAGGAGACTCCAGGCCAGAGCACGTGGTGGCGGCCCAGCTATCTTGGAGCCCAGGAAGACTCTTCCAGCTCCAGAGGCTTCTTCCACCTCAGCTGAACAGAGAGCTGGGAAGCTGCATTCATGACCATGAAGAGGGAAAGTCAGTTTCTGCCTCCCCCTCCATGATCATCATTTGGGAACAAATGGTCTGAAAGACCATTTGAGCTGGGGCTGGGGCTGGGGCTCAGTGGTAGAGTGCTCACCTAGCATGCTTGAGGCACTGGGTTCAATCCTCAGCACCACACAAATATAAAAGATATTGTGTCCACCTAAAACTAAAAAATAAATATTAAAAAAAAAAATTAGGACTATAATGCCCTGGAGGAAAAACTTAGTAGAAGGTAAGAGTTTGAATGAAGTTCTGCAGTCTAGGTCACAAGTATTTACCTTTAACAAAGCAAAAATATACTTCATTTGTTGTAATGTGTAAGAGGATATTTACCCAAATTTGACCTACCAGTGGCAAATGGGATGTACTATAGGAGTCAGGAACATATTCTCTATACAATTCTTACTGAGCTAATCAACAAATAGAGTGGAATGTGAATGATATTGCAAATACATGAGTCAGCTAAAGATTCCTCCCTACCCCCATTGGAAAAATTTCCCTTCCCATGATTATAGGATATGATTTTTTTTTTTTTTAAAAGAGAGAGTGAGAGAGGGGGAGAGAGAGAGAGAGAATTTTTTTTTAATATTTATTTTTTAGTATTCGGCGGACACAACGTCTCTGTTTGTATGTGGTGCTGAGGATCGAACCCGGGCCGCACGCATGGCAGGCGAGCGCGCTACCGCTTGAGCCACATCCCCAGCCCGGATATGATTTTAAACATGCAATCTAAAGTAAAATAAATTTTACTTTAAAAAGTAAAATGAATATAGAATTGCCTTTGTAAAGTGTTAAATAAGGGTTCTCTATTAAAGCCAGGGTTTACATTCTTTTATTTTAGAAACAAAAAGGAAAAGTATTAACCCTTAAATTCTCTTTCTTTTTTTTTTTTTGGACTGTGGATTGAATCTAGGGGCACTTTATCCCTGACTTATATCCCTAATTCTCTTTACTTTTTATTTTCACACAGGGCCTCCCCAACTTGCTTAGGGCTTTGCTAAATCACTGAGGCCAGCCCTGAGCTTGGATCCTCCTGCTTCAGCCTCCAAAGAGTCTGGGATTACAAGCGCCCTGCCCTATAAACTCTTAATTTTATTCTTTTTTTTTTTTTTGGTCTTTGAAGTATTTAATTCCCTCCCGCCCCCCCCCAACCTTTTTTTTTTGGTAGTGCTGAGGGTTGAACCCAGGGCCTTGTGCATGTGAGGTAAGCCCTCTACCAACTGAGCTACATCCCCAGCTCTAAAGTATTTAATTTTCTTTATTATCTATTAACTATTGGAGCATTTCTGGTTGATAGCTTACTGATAAACTTATTTATTTGTTTAATTTGGGGGACAATAACAAAGTCCAGTATGTTTGGGATACTTGAATATATATTTATAGGTAGGCAGAAATCTTCCTTTGAGGGAGTTTTCTTTTAGAAAGTTAAGAAATTATTTGTAAACTATTTGATTAAAAAAAAAAAAAATAGAGCCAGGCCAGGGTGCATGCCTATAATCCCAACTTTCTGGGAGGCTGAGGCAGAAGGATCCAAAGTTCAAGGTCATCTTCTGGCAAGTTAGTGAGACCTTGTCTCAGATACATAAAAAGGGACTTGGATGTGGCTTAGTGTTAACGCCCTTCTGGATTCAGTCCCCACTACTTGCCTCTTCCCTCCAAAAATCACCTGGTTTATGTACCATCATGGGATCTTTTTGTAGGTTCTTTTTTTTTTTTTTTTTCCAAATGTATTTTCTCAGTACTGGAGGTCAGAAGTCCAAGATCAAGGTGACTTGCTGGCACCTTTCTTTTTTGTGGTGATAGGGATTGAACCCATGGCTTTGTGCATATGAGGCAAGCAGTCTACCAACTGAGCTATATCAGCCCCTTTTGTAGGTTCTTGTAACCTTGTTGTTGTCTTAATTGGTCCTCATTAATGTAGGCCATAGAAGAAGATAAGGGAAGATAAGGGAAAGTCCACCTGCCCCCCAATAAAAATGCTAATTAGGTTCTTGGCATTTGCATTCCTTGATGCCTGCTTATGTGCCTCTTTCCAAATGCCATTTCTGAGTTTGAAAGACCACTAAACTAGGAAGATCTTGCTTTTGTCCTTGCACATCTTTTCGGCTTGGTTTGTGTTGAGGTTGTGTGATTTTTCTTTTTCTGGGAGCATTAGGTATTCTCTGGACATTATGCTTATGTTGCCTATTTAAAGTTTTGCCGACCTAAAATAATAATAATAATTAGGTGAATAAATGTTAGGAATTGGAGGGGTCTGCTTTATAAAATTTTTATTAAGTTTGGGTTTCCTGAAGAGGAATCACTAAGAGGAGTATTGATGGAGCCCTTAGGGTGAGTGGGATTATATCTTGGAAAGGCCATATCCCTGGGCTGTTGTTACAAATTTTTGTTACTTTGTTTTATGTTATTTTTTTGTAGCAGGGATTGAACTCAGGGTTCAGCCCTGTATTTTGTATTTTATTTAGAGACAGAGTCCCACTGTCTCTGTCAAGTTGCTTAGCACCTTACTGTGGCTGAGGCTGGCTTTTCTCCTGCCTCAGCTTCCTGAGCAGCTGGGCTCAACTTTGGGTTTTAAAGTTTGAGCAATTATTAACTACATTTTCCCCTCCCCATGCTGATGGAGAATTGAACCCAAGACCTAGTGCATGCTAGTCTGCATCCCCAGCCTGTGGTAGCTACTTTTAAAAAGAAATCTGAGTTGTAACTGGGTGTGGTGGCACACACCAATAGTCCCAGTGATTTGGGAGGCTGAGACAGGAGGATCATAAGTTGGAGGCCAGTCTCAGTAACTGAGTAGTGAGATCCTAAGGGTCTGCTATCTCAAAATAAAAAGTAAAAGGACTGGGGATATAGCTAAGTGGTAGAGGGGCCCCAGGGTTCAGTTCCTTGTGTCAAAAAGGAAAAAAACAAAACAAAAAACAAGTTGTGAGAAACTTGTTTAAGACATGAGAATTGTATGCACTCTAATAAGGATTTTTTTCATTTATGGGTGCTGAGATTGAACCTAGGGGCACTCTACCACTGAGCTATGTCCCCAGTCCTTTTTTAATTTTATTTTTTTTGGTATAAGGGATTGAACCCAGGGACACTTAACCACTGAGCCACATCCCTAACTCTTTTTATATTTTATTTTGAGATAGCGTGGGCTTTGCTAAGTTGCTGATGCTCGCTTTGCAACTTGAGATCCTTCTGCCTCAGCTTCTCAAGTTGCTGTGATTGCAGGCGTGTGCTTACCCAGTTTAATTTTTTGAGACAGGGTCTTGGTAAGTTGCTTAAGGGCTCCCTCACTAAAATTGCTGAGGCTGGCCTCCAACTTGCAATCCTCTTGCCTCCTAAATTGTTAGGATTATAGGTGCACACCACCACACCTGGCTAGAATTTCTTCAGTATTTATTAACTGCTATAGTTTGGGATAGAAGATGACCTTTGTGTACTTTATTAAAATAAGATGACCTTTGTACATCTTCAAAAAAGTTCTTTTTTTGGGGATCATTAACTGTTAGAAGAGTATTTGCTTTTATAGCTAAGTTTATGAACTAGACCATACTAATGAAGAAAAGCTACCTCTAGGACATTGAGGCATTTCATCTCCATACTTATAAGATTTTTGGAAAAAAAATATGGAATCTGACTAAGTGCATTCTTTTTAGTACTTTTTTCCTCATCATGGTTTAAACATATCCCCCCACTTCCTTTCCATCCCCAACTGCCCAGGGTCTCGCTCCGAAGCCCAGGCTGGCCTTAAACTCCTGTGCTCACACCGATCCTCCTGCCCCAGCCTTCAAAGAACTTAAATTAGGAGTACCCACAACCTTGCCCAGCTTAAACATTCAAATCTTTAATTGTAGGCCATTCTTCCCAACAATGTTCCTGTGTACCTTTATATATGACCTTAGATTCATTCCACTTTTAAAAATTCTCTTTTAAAGTCACTAAAACTTTCTTAGATGTAAAAACTGATTACTTTGTTCTGCCAGGGTATAAATTTTTTTTATTGAAATTTTTTTTATTATGAAAAATTTCAAGCATACACAAAAGTATAGAAAATAGTCCTTTAAACTATTTTTCTGTATATAAGAGCAGAAAGAGTATCAGCATTGGTATTGAGACAACTAGTAATTAATATTCAGTCGTAGACTAGCTCTTTTTCTTGGTGGTGGGAGGCAGTTCTGGAGATAAAACCCCAGGGCTTGGTGCATGCTAAGCAAATGCTCTACCACTAAGCCATATCCCAAGCCCCTTGGCTTACCTTTGGGTCTTGTTCTGGTTATAGGTGACATTTGGGCAATTCAGAGTAAGCTTAAAGCCTTTAGTGAGTGATGGTCACTTTGCCCAATTAGTGTGGAGATTGTGTCTCTGAGTTTTAGCCAAGTAGCTTTGCTGCATTGTTACATATTTTTTGTGACCTTTGTAGAAACGTGTCCGTAACCAGGCTGCAGGTGAGGGAGTGAGGAGTGGCTGGAGTGCATTTTCTTTTTTCTTTTTTTTTTTTTACAGAGAGAGAATTCCAATAACATCTTTGTTTGTATGTGGTGCTGAGGATCGAACCCGGGCCGCACGCATGCCAGGCGAGCACTCTACCTCTTGAGCCACATCCCCAGCCCTGGAGTGCATTTTCTATCAGCATCTTTCCATTCTCTGATATTTGTCCATTTTGTGTTGACCCAACCACATTTTATCTCAACTTCTGGTCAGAATGGGTAGTTAATCTGACAGAACAGAGTTGGTAGTTAGTCTGATAGAACAGAGTTGGGAGTCAGGAGTACCAAGAAACAGAATGAAGTCCCATTTTGGAAAAGGTGTTTTAGGGAAATGAGAATTAGAAGAGTAATGTTGTTGATTGTGTCGTTTTCTGTGCAGAGTGGTAATTTGACTTTTGAAGTAGGATGGATGTTGCAGTTTCTGTTTAATTTATATGTTAACTAACATGTTTTCAGATATTTTCTTTAAAATGAGTAGTTTAAAAAATAGATCATCAAAAAATGTCTTCTACCAGTAAAATCTTGGGGCATCCCACTCCCTCCTTCTGGGGGTGACTTCATTTCTTAGATAGGAGACACCACCAGGCAGAAGTTCATAATGATTTAGAACTGGGGCTGGGAATGTGGCTCAAGCGGTAGCGCGCTCGCCTGGCATGCGGGCGGCCCCGGGTTCGATCCTCAGCACCACATACAAACAAAGGTGTTGTGTCCGCCAAAGACTAAAAAATAAATATTAAAAAATTCTCTCTCTCTCTCTTTAAAAAAAAAAAAAAGATTTAGAACTTGTAGATTCTGATTCATATGGTGATCTTGTGAAGTGCTGTAAAATTTGAAGATTGTTTTGTAGAGATAAAAATTAGTTATTATGGGACTGTATTTTATTTATTATTTAAAAGCCAGTTCTTTATTATTATGTAAAAGAGAACCAGAGGAGGGGGGGGTATTGTTTCTAGATTTTAAAAACCTGGTGATAGACTTTTCAATCTAATTCCAAAATGACCTTGGACAAAGTTGTTGTACACCCCTGTGTGCCTTCTCATCTGCTCTAAGGAGATCTGACACTGACCTAGGGCTGCTGTCTAGATTAATTAACTGATGGATTGCAAAGAGCTTAAATCCCAAAGCTTTATTTGTCCATTGCTAAGAAGAGTCTGGGGGCAGATTTAGTGAGACACAGTGGTTAGTGCCAAATATATCCTTCATTTTCCTTAAAAGTGAAGGGATTTTTTAAGTGAAACTTGAAAAGGCAAAAGCCTGTTGACAAAACCAGAAAATATAGAATGTTATTCTTCTATTGTTTTAGATGAATGAAGCTTTTCTGTATCTGGATTTTTTCCCCCCTTACAAGAATTGAACCCAAGGGTGCTTGCTTGACCACTGTGCCATGTCTCCAACCTTTTTATTTATTTATTTTTTAAATTTTAAGACAGGGTCTCACTAGATTGTACACCCTCATTAAGTTGCTGAAGCTGATTTTGAACTTGTGATCCTCCTGCCTCACCTCCCAAGCTGCTTGTATTACAGGCATGCACCACTGCACTGACCAAGCTATATGTACTTGGATCTTTTCTTTCTTTCTTTTTTTTTTTTTTTAATATTTATTTATTTTAGTTCTCGGTGGACACAACATCTTTGTTTGTATGTGGTGCTGAGGATCGAACCCGGGCCGCACGCATGCCAGGCGAGCGTGCTACCACTTGAGCCACATCCCCAGCCCTTGGATCTTTTCTATATTATTTTTTTCTTTTTTTTGCAGAGCTGTGGATCAAATCCAGGGCTTTGTGCTGCTAGTCCAGAGCTGTACCACTGAACTACACTCCCAGCTCTGTACCTGGATCTTTTTTTTAAAAAAAATATTGATTTTTTTTGGGGGGGGGGCTGTTATAAATTATTGCAGAAAATGTGCAGATGCATGTGTGTTTCTTGTGCACATGCACGAATTTCTTTTAGGTGAATTTTTATTTGATGATTTATAAATTTACCTGTAAATTTGCAAGCAAATGTTTATCATTATTTTCATTTCTCCTAGTATGAGACACCTGATGCTGTGGAAGCCATGCAAATGGATGGGCATATGTATTTAGCAAATTTAAATAATCCCAATGCATGCCTAACAGGAAGAGTCAGTAGACAAGAGTCCAATGTTTTTTCAGTTATCCCATTTGTAAAGTGAAGCGAAATATAAAAGAGGTAGCAGGAAAAAAATGTTTAGTTTGGTCTTTAAAAAAAAAATACTACATCAGTCTGAGTGTGGTGGTCTATACTTATAATCCCAGCAACTCAGGAGATGGAGGCAGGAGGATAGGATGGCATGTTCAAGGTCAGCCTTTGCAGTTTATTGATGCCCAGACTCAAATAAAAATAACAAGGGTTGGTGGTGGCTCAGTGGTAGAGCCCTTCCCTAGCATGTGTGAGGCACTGAACTCAATTCTCAGCACCACATACAAATAAATAAAAAACAAAAGGTCCATTGACAACTAAAATATATACACATACAAAAAAAATTAAAAATAAGTAAATAAAAATAACAAGAAGGGCCGAGGATGTAGCTCAGTGCTGGAGTGCCCTTGGGTTCAGTCTTTAGATCAGGAGAAAAAATGAAATATATCTAGATGGTATTTTTATTCTTTACTAACAATTAGACAAACTACTATTGTATAATCATACAAACTTAAATTCCCAAATTTTTGTTTAATTATATCTTATGTTATTGTACCTTGTAACATTACTTCTTAGGTTGGCCCTATATGCTGTGGTCTTACTATGACTTAATGGCTTTTGTGTGTGTGTCTTGAATCAAGTATTTTAATATAATGCTTTCTAAATGTATTAAAATACTCTGGAGTTGGGAGCAGCGGTGCTGACCTGTAATCCCAGCGACTGAGGAGGCTGAGACAGAAGGATCTCAAGTATGAGTCCAGTCTTAGTCCCTGTCTAAAAAGACCAGTGTGGTGGCGCATGCCTGTAATGGCTTGGGAGGCTGAAGCAGGAGGATTGTGAATTCAAAGTCAGCATGAGCAATTTAGTGAGGGCCCTAAGCAACTCAGCAAGACCCTGCCTCTAAATAAAATGAGGTGGGGGTGGGGGGACAACAGATGGGACAGGACATGGCTCAGTGGTTAAATGCTCCTAGGTTAAATCCCCAGTACCAAAAAAAAGTAATTTCGTGTGATATATATATCAACTTTTAAATCTTCAAATGTTATGTTAGTTATTTTATTTGGGAACAGACATCTAAGCTAGGATTTATCTTCTCAGCTCTTCTCTTTGTGTGGTCCTAAGCAGATTTTTGTGCATTTGTGAGTTAATTTTTGCTAACTCACTGACTTGACAAAATTATAATGCTTTAGTGTTTTTTTTGGGGGGGGTGGTACTGGGGATTGTTGAACCCAGGGCCTTGTGCCCGAGATGCAAGCAGTCTACCAACTGAGCTAGCTTAGTGTATTTTGAGCACCTGGTCTGGGCTTTTTATTAAGCATGTATTTGAATAAGATGTTATAGTACACTATAGGTTCCAGACCCTGAAACATTGCCAATTTACTCTAATCATATAACTCCAGAAACAAAGAACAAATCCCTATCAAACCCACATAATTACAAGGTCTTTAAGGCAAGATCCTCCCAGTTTTCTATGAGGTTATACCAACTCATCATTTGGTGATATTTAAACCATATGGTAACATCTTGTCCTTGCCATGCTTTAACTTGTAGGGAAGAGATGGAGAGGGTTGGCTCTGCTACATTTGTACTGATTCTTTTTTTATTTGTTGTGCAGGGAGGGGAATGTAGAATGAGAAAGGTCTGTGCAGAATTTTTGGGCTATAACCTCTGCTTTGTAAAATTTCCAGGTATTTAAGCTTTTCTCTCTTTTAAGCTCTCTACCAGTATTATGATGCATGGGACAAATTGAGAAGAGCCACCAGATTTTCCAGTGGGAGGTTGGCTTTAGGGTCTGTGTAGGTTGTGGGTTTGGGGTTTTAAAAAATTGTACTTGATGGCAGCCCATTCCTCTGGTTTCCTCTATAACTGCTGTTTTCACTGTTAAGCTAATGTTAATGTCTTTTTCCATCTTCCACTATAAAATGTTTTTGATTTACATAATAGATAATTGGTCATCAAGATCTTTTTTTCATTTTTGATACTAGGGATTGAATCCAGGGGTGCTCTACCACTGAGCTGCAATCCCCAGCCTTTTGAGATAGGGTCTTGCTAAATTACTTAGTGTCTCAGAAGTTGCTGAGACTGGCCTTGAACTTGCAATCCTCCTGCCTCCTGCCTCAGCTTCCTGAGTTGCTGGAATTACAGGCATGCATCACCATGCGTCAAGGTGTTTTTTTTTTTTTTTTTTTTTTTTTTTTTGACTAGGCATGGTGGTTTATTCCTGTAATCTGAATGATTTGGGAAGCTGAAGCAGGAGGCCAGCTTATGCAACATAAGAAGACCCTGTCTTAATATAAAAAATAAAAAAGGGTTGGGGACAGTGCAGTAGTAGAGTACTCCTGGGTTCGATCCCCAGTACACCTCTCCCCCCAAAAAATTATTTTGAAAGGAACAGGGTTTAACATTTGATTTTGGATTCTAAAATATTTTTTTGTGTGTGTGAGTGGGGGAAATGTTATTATCCAGTTACCAAATGAAAACTTTTGAGAATAGGGCTAATAGGGCTGGTGGTATAGCTGAGTGGTATCTTGCCTAGCAAGTATAAGACCTTGGGTTCAATTGCCACCACCAAGAAAAAATAAAACTTTTTAAGAGAATAGAAACTTCATGAGAAGAAGACTAGAGTAAAAGTAAGAACATTTGGCTTTTGGTGTGTATCCCATTACTTACATGTTATCCTTGAGCTGCTAGCCTTAGGAAGGAACTATTTTCAGAACTTTATTCCTGTTAACCTGCCTATAAAAGGGGATAATGTTGGTTCTTCTTTACAAGTGAAGCCTAAAGAGGTACATTTGCCCAAGGTTTCCTGGGTAATAAGTGGTAGAGCTAGGATTTGAATCTAAGCGGTACAGGTCCAGAGTTAATGTCCTTAAACATTTTTTAATGTTGCATCTTATAAAACTATATCCTTTTTTTCATTTGCTTTATATTTTTTCTCATTTTTAGTGATGCATTAAAGTTGTGATTTATAATTACATATTAAGAAATGCTTACTTTTGACTAAGTACTTTCTTTTTTTAAAAAAAAAAATATATATATATTTTTTATGTGGTGCTGAGGATCGAACCCAGTGCCTCAATACAAGTGAGGCAAGCGCTCAACTACTGAGCTACAATCCTAGCCCTTGATTATGTACTTTGTATTCTGGTAGGCTAACGTTTTTATTTTTTTTAAATTTGGCAAAAAAACCTTTTTTTTTTTTTAGTACCGGAAATTGAACCCATGGAAGCTTAACCAGTGAGCCATATCCCCAGCCCATTTTTATTTTTATTTTATTTTTTAAATGTTTTTATTAGTTATTGATGGACCTTTATTTATTTCTTTGTTAATATGTGGTGCTGAGAATTGAACCCAGTGCCTCACAAATGCTAGGCAAGCGCTCTACCACTGAGCCACAACCCCAGCCCACCATTTTTATTTTTTATTTTGAGACAGGGTCTTGCTAAATTGCTCAGATCCTCACTAAATTGCTGAGGCTGGCTTTGAATTTGGTATCTTTTTGCCTCGCCCTCCTGAGTTGCTGGGATTACAGGACTGTGTTTTTTTTTTTTTTTCAATTCTTGCTAAGATAGATCCATTTTACTGCTAAGAAGAGCCAGAGAGCTGTTAGGTGACTTGTCCAAAGTTGACGTAACCTTTAGAAGAAGATTGGGGTACTGGGCCTGGTGGCGCATGCCACAACTCTAGAAGGGCGCATGCCACAACTCTAGAAGCTAAGGCAGGAGGATCACAAATTCCCTTAGCAAAATGCTGTCTAAAACAAAAATAAATGAAGAGCTGGGGATTAGCTCAGTAGTAGCATGAGTGAGGCCCTGGGTTCAGTCCTCATTACTACCTTAAAAAAGGCGGGGTGTGTGTCAAACCATGGCACTGTTTCTAAATTCAGTGTTCTTCCTTCTATTTATATCGTGGCTCTCCTCATCCTGTTTCTTTCATCTCACCCAATAAGCCTTTTGAGTGAGGTTTTCCCATCTTCCTTTTTGTTATCCAAACACAACTACAGGGAAATCAATAAAAATAGTAAGCTGCATCTATATCAAAGTACAATTTAGGTTATTTTGTCTACCATATTTATATAGTTCAGTTTATCAGTAAATAATAGCATATTGCCTTTATATAATTTTTTGGTTGGGTGGCTCCTTTATATGGAAGCTCCTGATTCATCAGCTTTTCACTTGACTGTTAACTTAATACATAAGAAGTATTTAAGACTAAGGGCCTCCTAAATGTCTTTCTGCCTCCCTTCAAAGTTTTTTTGGAGGGTCCTTTTGAATTAGAATCTCATGTTGGATTAAGTGTTTGAATTTTAAGAAGCTCCTCTGGTCATTCTAAACCTCAGCTGTGCTTGAGAACCACTGGTTTAAGTAATTCCCTAATAGGGAAAATAAGAAATGCTATTGGCTTCAGATTGGTCAGAAATTGTCATCTCTACTTCAGGAAATTCTTTTTATCATCTCAGTTGAATGAAGAAATGAATTGCATCCTTGGCACTAGTTGTGATTTCTTTCCTTTTGTTTGTTTTTTTGAGAGAGAGAAAATTTTTAAAAAATATTTATATTTTAGTTTTCGGCGGACACAACATCTTTCTTTGTATGTGGTGCTGAGGATCGAACCCAGGCCGCACGCACGCCAGGCGAGCACGCTACCGCTTGAGCCACATCCCCAGCCCACTAGTTGTGATTTCTGAGCAGTACAATTATCGATATGTCAGTAAGTACTAGGCATTGTGTAAAGGTTCTAGGGCTTCAGAAGTAAATTAAATAGCTTTGACTTGAAGGAACTCATATAATCTACTGGTGAGAAAGATCTAAAAGAAGATTATAAAGTATGACATGTGGATGTCTGCATGGAAAGAAATTGTATTAGAGTGGCTGGAGATAACCAGGGGCAATGCAAGTGGCGGGAGGGTGTAAACAGGAGAGGCTGCTAGGGGTGCTCTGGAAGGCTTTGCTTCACCTGAATTGGAGTAAGAATATATGAATATAGAATTAAAATGAGGGTCATGACAAACTCCAGAAATACCAACATTTAAGGAAAGAAAAGGATCTGGTTGGAGGCACCAGGAAATGTGGTGCAGGGAAGCCAAATAACCTGCTAGATAAATGCAGGTTTATTGATAGTATTTCAGGCTTACATAGCTAAGTGGTAGAGATTTCTTAAAAGTCTTAGATGCAGGTTTCATACTCTTGTATTCAGAAGCTGGAAAAGTAGATAATTGCAGTTTGTACAGAGTGATTCCGGGCAGCTAAACTGAGTTAGCTGAAGTGAGTTATCTTTCAGATCAAATTTATTTTAGGATGCAGCAGTAAATGTGAAGGAAATAAAGCAGTCAATAATGCTAACTCTACTATAGTAATACACAGAATGGTCTGAGTTACAGTGTTGAATAAGTTTAAGATCTTTGGAGATAACGACCTGTTAATTTACCATCTTAAGTGGATGTGCATCATCTTAAATGTTTGTGTCTCAATACATCCTTTATTCTTTCAAACGGGCATCTATCCTTGAAGCCTGGTCACTGTCTTAATGTGTTTATGCTGCTAAAACAAAATCCTGGAGACTGGGTAACTTGTAAATAATAGAACTTTATTTTTCACAATTCTTGGTAGGTTTTGATATTTGGTGAGGGTTAGGTCTCTGTTTCCAAGATGGTGTTTTGAATGCTGTGTTCTACTTGGGTGGAAGGGTAAAAGGGTCTGGGCTAGTTCCTCCAACCCTTTTATAAGATTTCTAATCCTATTATAAGTACTCTGCCCTTGTGATTTAATCACTTCCCAAAGGGCCCTACCCCTTAATACTATCACTTTGGTGATTAAATTTTAACACATGAGTTTTGGGAGGGGCACAGACAATGAAACCATAGCAATCAGAATCTATTAATATTTTGAATGGACTAGCAGTTTGCCTTGTTAAACATTTAACAGTAGTGGGGTGAGCTAAGCAATTTCCAAGCTAATTTCAGTTCAGGTTTAAGTTTAGTCTTTGACTTTAAATATGACTATTAGGGATCATATGTGGGGTTTAAGAATGTTTCCACTTTGAATGTTAGGCTTAAAGTTAATGAATCTTAATTGTAGGAGGGCTAAGTATTTGCTGTTAAATATTTGCATCTATTAAAATAGATTACCATTTAACTTCCTTTTTTGAATACAATTACAAATGTATGTTTAGTTGAGACATCAGCACAACAAAGTTTTTGTGTTCTTTTTCTATCTTTTCTGAGGCTCAAGATGATTTTTAGTCTTTCTACTATCCCTTTCCTGACCCTGGCTTTGAATCTCTTTAAAAGTGATTAGTTCATAAAAGACCAAAGGTAGAGCTTGTGTTTACAGTCTAATGAGACCTTAAAAATAGGGTGTGGGATGTTTGACTTTTCCTGCCTTTGGTGTCCAGGTAGGTTTGGGTGTTGCTTAGGGAAGGGTGTGGGGGCAGAGTCCAACCTGAACCCCATTCCTCATGAGAACGAATCATTTTTAGAATCTCTCTGGTCTTTTCTAAACCTTGATAACTTCAGTTTTCTGCCAGACATTGTTTTTTCCTTACTGGGATCTTAAGTATGGAAGAAAACTGAACCAAAACTACTTATTAAATAATAACTTCCTTGAGAGAAAAGCTGTGGTGTTACAGCTATTTGGTCACAATCTGACTATTTGGTCACAATTTGACTTGGTGTAAGCATTCCAAAATAAATAATGTGTGTGCCTGTAATGGTAACAGTAGGGAAGAAGAATCTAAAGTTTCTTCTGGTCCCATCCAGTGATTTACATATCATAACTATGAGTGACCGAAAAGAAATATTAGTTTTCTGTTAACTTGTCATGATTAGCCCACATCATGATTATCAGTCCATTTGGGTAGAAGGTGATTTGTTCTAGGGATTCAGTTAGCTTTTTTTAGAATCCTTCTTTGTGAATTTTAAAAAGGATATTTTCATTATAGGCCTGTTAAAACTTTCAAGGAGGGGCTGGGGATGTGGCTCAAGCGGTAGCACGCTCGACTGGCATGCTTGCGGCCCAGGTTTGATCCTCAGCACCACATACAAACAAAGATGTTGTGTCGGCCAAAAGCTAATAAATAAATATTAAAATTCTCTAAAAAAAAAAAAAACAGACTTTCGAGGATATGCCAAAATCTGTATGAATCATTTCAGTAGGTGATTTTGGGAGACTTCTGATGAGTAAATTTGGGAATGGTAAGGTATCTATGTGGTCTAGTTAGCTCCCTTACTCTACTGTTTATGAACAACATGATATTTGGCTAGTTCCTATAAAGTGACCTGACAGGAAACTATTTCTTTGAGGTTTGATGAAAAAAGATCTCTGAGAGCCATTTTATATTTTCTTCTGGTTTTGAGGACCTGTAATTGCCAAGTTTATATATACATATGCATATATATGTACTTTTTATTGTTCTGAAGATTGAACTTTATTGTTCTGAAGATTGAACAGGGCCTAACTGGCTACAAACCCAGCCCAATTACCAAGTTTTGTTAAAAGTGGTGAAAAGGGAATTTAAACAACTCAATTTAAAATTAACACCCCAGGCCCCAAAATTAATCCAATTAATAAATGAGTTAAACAGATACTTCTCAAAAGAATTAGACCAGATACTTCTCAAAAGAAGCATACAAATGACCAACAAATATATGGAAAAAAATGCTTAGCATCTTTAGCAATTAGGGAAATGCAAATCAAAACACAACAATACAGCTGTGATTTGGGAGGTTGAAGTAGGAGGATCAAGTGCAAGGCCACCTCAGCAATTTAGTGAAGCTCTAAGCAACTTAGAGAGATCCTGTCTCAAAAAAACAAAAAGGATTGGTGAGGTAGCTCAGTCTTGGAGCCCACCTGGGTTTAATTACCCACACACACACCAAAAAAAAAAAAAAAAAAGGAAAGAAAATACAAGCAATAATACAAGCTGGAGAGGATGGGAGGAAAAAGTAACACTTTTAAACTTTTGGTGGGATTGTAAATTAGCACAACCACTATGGAAATCAGCATGGAGAAACCATCATATGACCCTGCTAGACCACTCCTATTTATCTTAAAGAATTAAAGTTCGAAAACTGTACTGATACACGCATGCTCATGTTTATAGAAGCACCATTCACAATAACCAAACTATAGAACCGTAGCCTAGGTGTCTCTCAGTGGATGACTAGATACAGAAAATGTGGTGTAAACATAATGGGAGTTTTATTCAGTGATAAAGCGGAATGAAATTGTGTCATTTGCGGGAAAATGGATGGAACTTGAGAACACTATATTAAGCAAAGTAAGCCAATCTCAGAATGTTAGAGGGTCAGTATGTTTTCACTCATGTGGAAGCTAGAGAGGAAAAAGGAAAAGAAAGGTTGGGGGAAGGGGTCTCATGAAAATGGAAGGGAGATCAGTAGAGTAAAATAAAGGGACCAGTGAGAGGGAGGAGAAGGTTAAGGGGAGATCCTGGGGAATGATATATGAACATATGTGTTAGCAATGAATCCCACCATTATGTATAATTAAATACACCAATTAAAAATATGGGGGGAAAGTGAAAAGGAATTTAATGGAACTAATGCTTAGAAAATAAATACCGCCCCCCCACCCCCACGTGTCTCTCTTTTTTTTTTGGTACTGGGGATTGAACCCAGGGACACTTTACCACTGAGACACATCCCCAACCCTTTTTATTATTTATTTTATTTTGAGACAGGGTCTTGCCAAGTTGCCAAGGCTGGCCTTGAACTTGTGATCCTCTATCTCAGCCTCCTGAGTAGCTAGGTGTGTGCCACTGCGCCTGGTTCATAGCATGTTTTTTTATTACCACTATATTTTATTTACTAATAGACGATCCACCAAACAAGTTCTTTAAAAATTGATGGCCTTTCCACAGGCTCTATCTCTATATAAGTTCAAATTTTACTGAAGGTTCTTATCCCTTGGCACCTATTATTTTTAATATGACTATTAAAAGTCCACAAATGATTGTGCTATTTTCAGGATCTTTTTGGTGGTAAGACTTCAGGGAAGATTCAGTTGACCCAAGTACATGTTTTCTAAAAATGTTGTCATTATACAAATACATCAAAAATTGTCATTCACGGAAGATGGAAGGAGAGCCTCATTGTTATACAGAATACATATATGATGTTGTAATGAGAAAAAGAAAAAAAAGAGTGTCACATTAGATTGGATAGAAAGGATGGGAGAGGAGGGGAGGAGTAGGGAGGGTAGGAAGGGCAGCAGAATAGAATAGACAATATGATTGATGTATGTACATTCCATGTATGTATTATATGTCAAAATACATTCTGCTGTCATGTATGACTAAAAAAAATAAAAATAAATTGTATGGTAAAAAATTGTTATTAATAGCGAATGGAAGAAGAATTTATAGTTCTTTGGAGGAACAGATTAGATAGGGGGATCACTAGGGTTTGTTAGGGCAGTTGGTTTTTTTTTGCTTTTGGTACCAGGGATTGAACACAGGGGGGCTTAATCACTAAGCTACTCCCCCAGACCTTTTCATTTTTTATTTTGAGACAGAACAGGGTTTTGGTAGGTTGCTGAGGCTGGTCTCAAACTTGCAGTCCTACTGTCTCAGCCTCCAGAGTTGCCGAAATTACAGATGTGTACACCACAGCTGGCAGGGTAGTTGAAAATTTCCTAAGACCCTTTTAAACTTCTCATTTTCAACTAAATATCTGTGTGAATTCAGATTTTCTTCATACTTTTTAAAGCCCATATATATATATATTTTAGTGAAGGTTCTTATCCCTTGGCACCTATTATTTTTAATATGACTATTAAAAGTCCACAAATGATTGTGATATCATACATATATCTCACATGTATCTCATATATATTATATATATCATATATGTATATCATATATATGATGAATATTTATTTATTTATTTGCTGTGCTGAGAATTGAACCCAGCACCTCACACATGCTAGACAAGTGCTCTTCTACTGAACCACAACCCCAGTCCTCTTCATATGCTTTTAACCAAAATAATATACCACAAACCATTGAAGAAGAAATGAAAACATGACTTATTTCTATTAAATTAGACATTAAAAAGATTTGGAAAGTATTTATAAAATAAAACTGTGCATTAAGCATTGAAGAGCTTACTTAAAATGTCTTAGTTCTAATTTCTAATGTGATAAAAATCAGTAGTGTTAAAATATCTATGTCACTGTTCTATGAAGGCAGATAGAAATTTAAATTCTTCCTTAAAACCATTTTCACGTTTTATGCAGTTGGTGTCTGGATCCAGAATAAACCATAATTCTAAAAGGAGAATCTCAGGCCACTACGATCACTGTGCTCAAGTTTGTTTTTTCTCCCTGTAAAAAGGGAAGGTTGGCTCTGTAAAGTAGGATCTGTGTGAGAGTGCTGTTCTTCTCATTTTTACCATGCTTATCCGTGTGTGTGTGTGTGTGTGTGTGTGTGTGTGTGTATGTGTGTGTGTGTGTCTGTCTGGGGATTGAAACCAGGGCTTCACACGTTAGGCAAGTGCTCTACTACCAAGCTATACCCCAGTCCATTTTAACACAAGTTAAGGCCATTTCCCCACTAGCTCTTTAAAAAACACAGTGACACTGTTTATCTTAACCTTGTACTGTGCAGTAAAATAGATATAAAAGAGGACATGTTGTAGAGTCACACTGCCTGGGTTCAAATTATGACTCTATCATGTGGCTATTTACTACCTTTTATATAAGCTATGTTAAACTTTTCATACTTTAGGTGTATCTGTGTGTGTGTGTGTGTGTGTGTGTGTGTTTGTGTGCACCTGAATTTGTGCATATAATAATAATTGTGAAATCTGAGTACAATAATAGGTAAGTTCCTAAGACAGTTAAGTAAATGGTAAAAAATGTTAGTGACATTAGGAAAAGATTCATGTTAAAATTGCTATGATAAAAAGGGCTGGGAAAATAGCTCAGTTGGTAGAGCACTTGCCTCACATGTACAAGGCCCTGGGTTCAATCCCCCCAGCTCCACAAAAAAAAAAAAAAAAAGGTGTTAGTTGAGGGCTGGGATGTAGCTCAGTGATAGAGTGCTTGCTGAAAATGTGAGGCTTTAGAAAAAAGTGCTAGTTGACAATTAGATGCCAACTTAAGTTAGGCTAGAAGAATAAGGTCCTTAAAAATAAAGTTTAGAGAGCAGATTCTCTTTACCCATACCCTACATCCCCAGCCCTTTTTTTTCTTTCTTTTTAAAAAAATTTTGCTCCTGCCTTAGCCTCTTGAGTAGCTGGCAAACAGTGAATTTTATTTGCCCAGAGTAAGATTACATTTTAGAAGTTAAAATTAAATGTAATGACATTGTCGTTTTTGTTTCATAATTTCAATAAAACCTTTAACTTGTAATCTCTATTCTTACCATAGTTCTGAAAGGTAGCTCTTTTTCATATTTTTCAAAAGAAGAAATTGAGATCCTTTAAAGGAAAGAACCAAAACTCAAATCCAGGTCAGTGTAGGACAAGAAGAGATGTACTGAAAGTGTATCTGCCCTAACTATATAACCCCTTGGCTGACATTCTCAGAAGCAGATATCTTTTCCATTATCATGTCTTGTTAAAGTAGCAGGAGGAGTTGAAAGAGAGCAAGTATAGGGGTAATGAGATAAAAATGTAGAGGGGTGATAAATTTTTTTGAAACCCAGAAATATAAGACATTCTGGAAAGTTTATTTTTAAGGTTATAGAGTACTTTGTGACCCTGTTGAAACCTGTGGGCTGTCTTAGAAAAATCCATATATTCTCAATTCTACATAAAATATAAAGCCTCTCATTTAAGGCATAAAATATTCTATAGTATAAAAGGAAAATCTACCAAATTTAAGGTTTTTTTTTTTTTTTTTTTTGTTTTTTTGCTAGAAGGCTTATAAGAATGGGGGGTTTAAACATCCTTTGAACAAATGGGTAGCTAAGTAAAACTGGTTGGTGCCAAGCCTGCCCTGAGGACAGTAAGAAGCAAGGGTAGAGTGAGTAAGCAGCATTAGATAAGGAATTTTATTTTTGCTTTTGTTTGTAAGATATAATTATTATTATTTTTTTTTGGTGGGGGTACTGGCTCTTGAACCCAGTGGCATTTTACCACTGAGTTGTATCCCCAGCCCTTTTTATTTTTATTTTGAGACAGGATCTTGCTGAGTTACTGAGGGCTAACCTTGAACTTGGGATCCTTCTGCCTCAGCCTCCTAAATTTTTGGGATTACTGGTATGTGATGCTGTGCCCGGCTGTTTGGAAGACATTGAATGCAGTTCTTCCAAAGGTGTTGTAGTTGGTCTCCATCAGGGTCTCAAATAATAACTCTGCTTACTTGTTTGTAAAAGATTTACAGTGGTGGTGGAATTATCTGGTTTTCCTGCAGGTGTTTTAAGGGCATGTTATTGATGGGTGTGGTGATGCCCACTTGTAATCCCAGTGACTCTGGAGTTTCAAGGCAGGATGATTACAAGTTTGAGGCCAGTCTGGGCAATTAAGTCAAGCCCCTGTCTCAAGAAAAGAAAAAGAAAAAGAAAGACTAAAAAGACTAGGATGCTCTCTAGTAGAGGATCCTTGGGTTTAACTTGGGTGTTAATTTTGAAAAACTAAGAAAACATGTATGTAGAAAATGGCTCTTACTTCTGTTGGCTTTGGGTTGAAAATCCTATGAGCACATTTGTTCTGTGATGTCTGGGTTTCATAGGACATATGCAATTAGAAAAATGCTTTTGTTCTTAGTTAATGTTATTCTTTGTAAACTAACAAGAATGTGCTTTTGACACTGATTTTTAATTGGTTTTGTCTGCAGGGAGTCAGAGAGCCAACTTTTGTAGCCTCTGTCTAGAGTACACTTTTCTCATTTTGCTAATTATCAGATCTCAAAATGATGACAGTCTCTCTATAATTAGAAAGATTAAAGGAGTATTCTAATACGTGAAATATGGATGCTAATAGTAAGTCATCTACAGAATGAATTTTCATGGCATTTAAGAATTTTTAGCATCCTTTGAAAGTTATTTTCTTACTGGTTGATTTTGTCTTTGAAATTGTGTTGCCAAGTTAGTGCTGAGACTGAGGAAAATGTTTACTTGATGCTTTGCAGCCTCTGAGGATTTTGAAGCTTCAACTTCTTACTTAATTGCCTGTCCAAGGAATACATTTTTGAGTGCTAATAATTGAACTTTTTTTTTCAATTTTTATTTGTTCTTTTAGTTATATATGACAGCAGAGTGTATTTTGACATTATACATACATGAAGTATAACTTACCATTCCTTTTCTTTTTTTGTACTGGGGATTGAACTCAGGGCACTCAACCACTGTGTCCATCTCCAGCAGTATTTTTGTATTTTATTTAGAGACAGGGTCTGTCTCACTGATTAATTTAGTGCCTTGCTGTCGCTGAGGCTGGCTTTGAACTCCCAATTGTCCTGTCTCAGCTCCCAAGCAGCTGGGATTATAGCTGTGCACCACTGTGTCTGGCCTACCTTTCCATTCTTGTGGTTGTACATGATTTGGAGTTACATTGGTCGTGTATACATATATGAAAACAAGAAAGTGTTAAATAATATAGTTCTTGTAGTTTTTATTTTGAAAGTTAAAACTATATTTTAAAGTTTTAAAAATGAAGGAAATTTAATCTCAGCAGGGAATTTATTTAGAACTGCTTGTAATCTATGATTTCTTATTACTTTATGGACTGAAAATATTGTTTTTCTGTAAGAAAAACGGTTTATTATTGGGCTGGGGTTGTGGGCTTGCCTAACATGTTCGAGGCTCTGGGTTCAATCCTCAGCACCACATAAAAATAAACAAAATTAAAGTATTGTGTACAACTATTAAAAAAAATAAAAAATGACACTTTTTGGTTTTGGGTGTACAGGGAATTGAACCCAGGGGCACTTCACCAATGATATACCCCCAACCATTATTATTTTTTGAGGTTGAATTCTTGCTAAATTGCTTATGGCCTCACTGAGTTGCTGAGGCTGTCCTTGAACTTGTGATCCTCCTGTCTCAGCCTCCCCAGTTGCTGTGATTACAGGCATATTGTGTCACCATGCCTGGCTAAAATTTTTAAAAAATCTTTTTTCTGTAGTGCCATGGATGAATCCCACAGCTTTGTTCATGCTAGGGAAGCCCACTACCGCTGAGCCACATTCCCAGCCTTTAATCACTTTATTGATTAGGTTACATGATATATTCCTTTTAGATTAAGTGTTGAGTTAGAAAATTTCACAATGTTTGTAAGTGGAGATCTTATTATTTGACTTCTTAATTTGAGAATCATTTCCCCTAATTTTTACTTATTAGAGCCTTTTTATTATGGTTTCTTATCTTTCTTTCTTAATGGCTTTCCCATCCTTATTTAAAACACATGACCCAGTGAGGCCAGACTTTGCCAAGGCTATCTTGGGTTCCCCATGATAGTGAGCATTCACATAATGTGCAGTTCTTGTGTTGTTGTTTTTTTAACACTGGGGATTGAACTCTGGCACTCATCCACTGAGCTACATCCCCAGCCCTAGTTTGTATTTTATTTAGAGACAGAGTCTCATTAAGTTGCTTAGGACCTCTAGTTGATGAAGCTGGCTTTGTGGTCCTCCTGCCTTAGCCTCCTGAGCCTCTGGGATTACAGGCACATGCCACCGCACCATGCAATTCTTTTTCTTTCTTTCTTTCTTTTTTTTTATTGGAGTACACCTTTGTTACTGAAAATAAAAGTCCCAAAAGGAATGGCATTTATCTTTTTTCCTCTAATTTGCAACTGAAAGAGGAGGCAAACATTTCAGTAGATATTTTAAAATGAAAAAAAAATGACTTTTGAAACCTTTAATTATAAATTTTAATTGATGTGTCATTATAAAATATAATTGAAGGGACTCTTGATGTGTCACTTTTAGTATTCATTTTATTTGAGGCTACAGGCTAAAATAAGCATAAATTACTTATATAGAAATAAAGATATACTTTAATTTTTCAAAGTTTTTCAGGCTTATCAGGACATGAAGTTTCTATATCATGTGTTTATGTTTAGGGATTAGAAGGCTTATTATCTATCTGATCAGTCAGGGAATAATTTATATCACCTTCAAATCCTTTTGGATGGTATGATAAAACTAAATATTTGATCACTTGTTTGTATATGTGATACAGGGATAGAACCCAAGGACGTTCAACCATTGAGCCACCTCCCCAGCCCTATTTTGTATTTATTTAGAGACAAGGTCTCACTGAGTTGCTGAGTCTGTCCTCAAACTTGCCATCCTTCTGCCTCAGCCTACTGAGCTGTTGGGATTATAGGTGTGTGCCACTGCACCTGGCAGACTTTCATCTTTAAAAAGATGGACACAGCATCTTTATTTTGTTTATTTAGTTTTAAGTGGTGCCTGAGATTCATCCCAGGGTCTCACACATGCTAGGCGAGCACTCTACCACTAAGCTAGAACCCCAGCCCCTAAACTTTCATCTTTTTGACTAGTATGGAGTATTTTTAACTTTCATCTTTAAAAAGATGGACACAACACCTTTATTTTATTTAGTTTTAAGTGGTGCCTGGAATTCATCCCAGGGTCTCACACATGCTAGGCAAGCGCTCTACCACTAAGCTAGAATTCCAGCCCCTAGACTTTCATATTTTTGACTAGTAATGGAGTATTTTTATTTTTTTATTATTTTAAAAAGAGAGAGAGAGAATTTTTAATATTTATTTTTTAGTTTTTGGCGGACACAACATCTTTGTATGTAGTGCTGAAGATCGAACCCGGGCCGCATGCATGCCAGGCGAGCGCGCTACTGCTTGAACCACATCCCCAGCCCTAGTATGGAGTATTTTTAACTTGAACATAACTACCATTTAAATATTAGCCATAGTCTTTATTTATTTATTTGGTACCGGGGATTGAACTCAGGGGCACTCGACCACTTAATCATATTCCCAGCCCTATTTTGTATTCTATTTAGAGGCAGAGTCTCAACTGTTGCTTAGCGCCTCACTGTTGCTGGGGCTGTCTTTGAACTTGTGATCCTCCTGTCTCAGCCTCCTGAGCTGCTGGGATGTCATAGTCTTTATTGAGAAGGCAGTGTGACTGAAATGGCATTAAACATTGTATTCTTAAACAATTAACCCTCACGTGTTAGAACTTGCAGGTGGGCATTTCAACTGAAGTCTTTTATATCACTAAAACAAAACTAAACTTCTATTTTTTGTTACCTCCCACCCCTATCCCTGGTACCACTGGGGATTGAATGCCAGTGTGCTCTACCACTGAGCTTCATCCCCAGTTTCTTGACAGTCTCATTAAATTGCCCTGTTGTTATCCTGGAACTTAATCCTCCTGCCTCAGCCTCCTGAGTTGCTCTGTCATGCCTGGCTTGTTTTATTTTTAAACAAAAAACTATAGTGATAAATTCCTGCAGTATAGGTTCGAAAGGTGAAAAAGCCTTTTTTCCTTCTTCCTGTTATGGTAGTCTTTAAAGTAGGTAAAACTGTGAACACAATTTTTCATGTTTTGTTTTTGTTTACTCATTGAATCTTAGCTATTTTCAATGTTGAATGTCTAGATGTTTTATTTATTACCGCTGATTAGTTTTATTATTTACAGATGTACCAACATTTATTTAACTTACTCCTCACTGATACATATTAGGGCTTTGTTGGCGTTCATTTATTTTTGTTTTGTTTACTGAGGACTGAACGCAGGGGCTGTCTACTGCTGAGCTATGTCCCCAGTGCTTTCTGTTTATTTTGCTCAAGCTGGCTTTGAACTAGTTATTCCTCTATTTCACCCTCCCAATTAGCTGGGATCACAGCTGTGTGTATCACCATGCCCATCTTAGTGTATTTGGGTGTGTTTTTTCTTTAATAATTTTTAATTTATATTTATATTTTTAGTTGTTGATGGACCTTTATTTTACTCATTTATATGTGGTGCTGCAAATTGAACCCAGTACCTCACACATGCTAGTTAAGTGTGCTACCACTGAGTTACAATCCCAGCCCATGTATTTGGTTTTAAGTTGAAACAATTCTACAGTGAATTTCCTGTGTCTACATCTTGTTATTGTGAATACTAATGCATATTTGTAAATTGTTGTCAGGGAATTTCTGGGTCAGAGGGCATATGCCTTAATAAGCTTCCTAAATATCTTACCATTAAGAGTGCACAGTTTGTCACAAATTTCTAATATCGATGGTATGTGTATTTTTAGTCTTTGCTAAGTAAGATAGGTAGAAACAATATAAGCTTTGATTATTTCTTATTTGGAATTAATTTGGACACTAATCTTGGGATGATTGGTCATTTTCCATTTCTTTTTAAAAATTTGGTTCGGGGGATTAAACCTAGGGCCTTGTGCATGCTAAGCATGCTCTCTCATTACTGAGCTACACCCCAGTTTCCCCCCCAATTTTTTCTTATTGATCAGAGATTCTTTATAAATCTGGCACTTGCAAATGCTGTATGTTATTCATTGTTAATTTAATATCCTAATATTTCTTCCTAACATAATACTGCAGTTAATTTCACACATGAAATTTGTTCACTCTGGTTGAATTATTCTCTTAGGATAAATTTCCTTGTATGAAATTGGGTTAAAGGATATGAACTTCCTTGAATTGTATCTTTTCAATATTTTATTTTTCTATTTCAAAGCCTCTTTTTCTTTTTTCCCTGATCTCCTTGATCTACTTTATTGATTTCCCTGTTTCTATAATTATGATTATGATTGTTTTGGTTGAATACATTTACATTGTTGTGCAACTATCACTGCTATCCATCTCTGGACTTTTTCATTATTATTTCAAATGAAATTCATTAAAAAGCATTTTTAAAATATTTTAGCTCTTACCTTATTGTAGATTTGTGTTTGTATTTAGCTCCACATAGGTATGCATTTATATGTTTTTCTTCTTGCTTGATTCTTTCCTCATGATCTCAGTTCTCCCAGTATAGAAGGATTCTCTAGAGATCAGGTATCTATATGAATAGACATATTAAGGATAGTGAAAATTGGTTTTGGATGTCAGTTTCTCCTTCCCCCTATTGAAGAACTTATCTTCAACTTTTTAATAAAAGCTAATGTGACTAGAAGTTTAAATATATAAAAATATATATTATGGTGTTGATATAGCTGTTTTGTAGTAAGATACTTCTGTAGTAAATAAGAAGTTAGAGTCTCTTTACCTAAACCTGTTTTTTCAACACAGGCTGGGGCTTAGTGATGTTGCTGGGCTCAGCAGGGAATTGGGGGCGGGCGTAATATATCATTCATTCGTGTATATATTCTGCTACTAAATGTCAAAATAATTATAAATTCTTCTAATAAGAGCTTTTGCTCTCTCCTAGGATTGGCAGCCACCTTTTGCATGTGATGTTGATAAACTTCATTTTACTCCACGGATCCAGAGGCTGAATGAATTGGAGGTAATGTCTTTACTATTATTCCTGTTTCCTGTATTCCTGAGGGGTCCACTTTGAAGAGGCTTTGTCACCAATCTGGTAGGGAAAGAAATTATGTCCAATAGTTGATGATCATGGTAAAACAATTTGCAGTAAGGCCATTGAAACAGACAAATTTTATTAAAAGCAATGATACTTGTCAGACACTTTTTGGTCTGTTAGTAAATCCTATATTAAGGCGATAATCATTAGAATTTAGGTTTTGAAAAGAATTACACAGTAGAACAGATTCTATAGTCCTAATTTCTTCAAAGTGCATAACTTTGTCACTTAGATTTAATAATACTTTAGTTTCCTAAGGAAGAGTGAGGAACACAGAACATTCTCTAGAGAACAGATGTTTTTTTCAGTTTCTAGCCACCAAGAGCAGGGTAGATAAGACTTGTGTTTTTAGTTAGTTTTAAAATCTGATTTTAATATTGAACTAAACATCCTTAACTGAAACAGAGCACGTATCCAACAGAATTTTATAGACATTGATAATAAGATTAAAATGTGTATATTGTAAATAATTTCAGTGTATTTTCAAATTCAAATTAAACCTGAAAACAGGAGATAATTACTAACTTGAAATCTTGGTATGATTGAGAATATCTGAATATTGATCCAAATTTTGGTCTGGCTTCAAGTTAAATCTCCCCAAACTGTCCAGCTTATATTTGGCAAGGAGAGTAAAAATAAAAATGACTGTATAGTAATAATATGTTTAAAAAGTTTCCTTTTTTATCTTTAAATTATAGGCGCTTTTAAAAATTGATAATGGGGGCTGGGGTTGTGGCTCAATGGTAGAGCATTTGCCTGGCATGTGAGAGGTACTGGGTTTGATTGTCAGCACCACATATAAATAAATGAATAAAAATAAAGATCTCCTAACAACTAAAAATATATACATTTTTAAAAAACTGATATAGACCGCATCTGGTGTTGCATGTTTATAATCTCAGATACTTGGGTGGCTGAGCTAGGAGGATCAGAGCTGGGGATGTATGTAGCTCAGCAGTACAGTGTTTATCTAGCATGCACAAGGCCCAGGATCCAATCCCCAGGACCATTGAAAAAAATTTGCTATAGAAGCACTATTATAAATCTGTTTTTAGATTTGTGTTTGAGCAAGTAAGAAAATTTCTACTTGCAACAAGCCTTTGAAATCTTGTTGTAAAAAGACCAAGGTGGGCATATAAAAACTTGTCACGTAACTTAAGCAGTAAAATGAAATTGTGTTTACTCTGGTACCTCTTAAATGAAGCACCTTTTAGGGTAAGAACTTATGTTATAAGACTGTTTATTGAGTGTAGAACTCCTTGCCTGACACATGCATGATAAGGGCTAAATTAAGGTTTTGTTGAGTTAGTATATAAGTTTTTAGCCAACTTCATTTTATTTATTTTCAGCTATTTCTCTATTAAAGTATGATTGTTTAATCAGCTTTATCTTGTATCCTTTGATTATTTCTCTTGAATTCAGAAATAGTTTTGCATTTAAATATTCTAAGAATGAAAATGTGGCACAGGCAGATAATAGACATGAGCTTTAAAATAAAACGAGGTAAGTTTATTTTATAAGCAGGCATATGTGCCTGTGGTCTGAGCTATTCAGGAAGCTAAGGTGGGAGGATCCCTTGATCCCAGGGATTCAAGCTCATCTTGGGCAACATAGTGAGACATGTCCAAAAATAAGTAAACAAACACATAAACAAAATATCTGAGATTAATGCTCAGTTTTTTGTCATTTAGGCTCAAACTCGTGTAAAATTGAATTTCCTGGACCAGATTGCAAAGTACTGGGAGTTACAGGGAAGTACTCTAAAAATTCCACATGTGGAGAGGAAGATCTTGGACTTGTTTCAGCTAAATAAGGTAAAGGGCTAATGACCATCTTACTCATTTATATAATTGTGAACAGTGCATTTGGTTTTCTTTGCCTTGTGAAGAAACTTGTTTAAAATATATAAAGTGAAGCTGGGTGAAATGGCACACTCCTGTAATCCCAGCAACTGGGGAGGCTGAGGCAGGAGGATCGTTAGTTCAAAGCCAACCTTAGCAACTTAGCGAGGCCCTAAGCAACTCAGCAAGGCCCTGTCTCTAAATAATTGAATATAATAAAAAGGGATGTGCCTCAGTGGTAAAACACCCCTGAGTTCAATCCCTGGTACCAAAATCAAAGTAAAGTGAGATTTTTAGTTCAGTTGAGTGATAAGAATCAGGTTCCACCTGTCTGGTCTGGAAGTCTGGTGTATTTTGCTACACCCGTTTTTGTCATTTTTAAACTCACCAAGAATTCTGTAAACTATTTCTTTCCATTTTAGTACAGACAGACAAACTGAAGCTCATGGGGATTTAAACAAACTAACAAACAAACAAAAAAACGACCCAGCTAAAATGGCTGAGCTCATAGTTAAATTCCTGGTCCCACTTTAATCTAAAGCCGGCATTCTTTCTTTCTTTCTTTCTTTCTTTTTTTTTTTTTTTTAATTTAATTTATTTATTTTTTAGTTTTCGGCAGACACAACATCTTTGTTTGTATGTGGTGCTGAGGATCCAACCCGGGCCGCACGCATGCCAGGCGGGCGCACTACCGCTTGAGCCACATCCCTAGCCCAAGCCTGCATTCTTTCCACCAAACATTATTTCAGGCTTTCTGTCCCTTAGTTTGTGGAGATTTTAAGGGTCACGGAGTAGGACCAAGTACCTAGGGCCTTTGCTTTAGTAGAGATTTGATTATGATTCTTTTAAGATGACTGCATTGGGGAAGCGAGAAGTCATTTTGGGAGAGACAAAATGTTTATGAACATTGTTAAAGAAATGTTTTAATTGTCTAGCTTGATTTTAACAGCACATGCATTTTTTCTTTTACTTGGGAAAAGTATTTTTAAAATATAACCATAGCCAAGAACATTTTGTTCTTGGAGTCTACCTAGGCATGATTTCCACATAAGTGTTTCTAACTTTTGCTATTTTAACAGTTAGTTGCAGAAGAAGGTGGATTTGCAGTTGTTTGCAAGGATAGAAAATGGACCAAAATTGCCACCAAGATGGGTTTTGCTCCTGGCAAAGCTGTGGGTTCACATATCAGAGGGCATTATGAACGAATTCTCAACCCTTACAATTTATTCCTGTCTGGAGACAGTCTGAGGGTGAGTTTTGGGGCTCGCCACATACCTGTTTCATTCACTGCTTGTTGGTATATTATCTTTTAGGGGGAATGAAAAAGCCTTAGTTGTGTTTGAATGACACTGTTCAGAAGACCTTGGTTTTTGGCTGTTTTCTCCAGTGTTATTCTGTTTTGAGAGCAACCATACTTAGACATTTGTTTTTAGAATGAGTAAGATTATAGAGGACATGTTGTTTTACTGTCAAAAACTGAAATCTGTATTTACTCCACAACAGGTGTTTATTTACAGCAAGAAGTTAATTATTGTATACTGTTAGGCTTATACTTTTGCATTTGCTTGCTATTTAAAGTGTCCCTGGTTCCCATATTATGAAAGTATAACTTGGAAAATAATTTATTTGTTCTTTTTTGCCAGCAGAGATTCCCATGTAGAATGCTTATATTTGTAAAGGAGAAGGAACTTAAAAATACTGCATAGCTTCAGGGTGTGTGGTGGGATCTAAACCTGTATTCCAGTTAATGGGAGGCTGAAGGAGGAAGAATACAAAATTTAGGACCACCTGGGCAATTTAATGATGCCCTATCTCAAAATCAAATTTAAAAAAAGGCTGAGAATGTAGCTCAGTGGTAGAAGATTCGCCTAGCATATGCCATTCCTGGTTCAATCCCCTGTACCACAATTCAAAACAAAACCAAAAAACCCCAAAAGCTTTGAAGCTAATGGGTTCCTTTTTCAGTAGTTCTTACCTAGCCATGTTTGTTTCCATACCGAAATGGTATTTGTGAATTTACTCAGATAAACACTTTTGTTCTCATTAATTAAGGTAAAACAATATTGTAGAAACTTCCCACCTATTTCAAGATTCTGGCAAAACAGTGTCATTTATTTAAATCCTTTGAATTTTTCTAAGACTAGAGCAGTGAGCCCTATAATTTTAAAAGTTGTTTCTATGTTATAGAAAGGTAGATAATAACATGGTTTCTGAGGGCAAACCAGTAATCAAAACCCTGTTCTAATATCATAATCTAGTACCATTTGTAATGCTTAAATCCTGTAGATTTTCTTCCCTTTCTTCTTTCTTGATTTCAAGTAAATTTTCATTTTAGCCTAGAAGAAAGTGACCAATCTGATATTCAGAAAGCTATGTGTCTATTTTTGTTACTGGGAACTGAACCCAAGGGTGCTTTTATTACTAAGCTACATCCTTACCCTACCACCCGCCCCCCACCTTTTTTTCCTTTACTTTTTTTTTCCCCCAATTTTGAGGCAGGGTCTTTTTGTTAAGTTGCTGAGGCTGACTTCAAACTTGATCCTCCTGCCTCAGCCTTCTGTGTAGCTGGAATTACAGGCATGTGCCACCATGCCCAGCTGTTTTAATGTATATTACATGAGTGGTTAGTGAGTCCATGGATGAAATTAAAAACAATATTGAATTTGGAACTTTTATGGTTCTGTTTTATAGTCAGACCTAGATAGAGTTGTCCATATAGATTTTCTCTTTTTGAATCTGAAGTGTGGAGGTTGCAGTGACTCAGGGGAGAGAAAGTTCCTGCTTTAAAGTTCCAACATTTTAGAAATATGTCATCTGTATACTTAGGCAGTGGAGTTTTGTTGTTTAAAAAGCATTTGAAAACACAGGGAAGTATCATGAAAATAAATTGCCCCTAATCCTCCCGCTTATTACTTCTCTTGGCTATTTTTTATGCATGTATATACAAATTGGCAATGGGTTCTTCCTATACAATATTGTTATCCTGTCTTTTCGACTTAATGTATCATGAGCATCTGCTATGTCATTGAATGTTTTTAAAAACAGTTTTGAATGATGGTGGCTTTCCATTTTATATCCAGGTCTTGATTTAATTTCTCCTACTATTGAAAGTTTATATTGGTCCCCCTTTTTTCGGGGGGGCATGGACAGGGAATGGGGGTTCTGGGATTGAACCTAGGGTCTCACACATGATGAGCAGGAGCCATACCACTGAGCTACACCTCTAGCCCCTATGCTCATTTCTCATTGTCAAAATTTGTTTTTATGGTAAAGGAGAATTAGAAAATATAGAGTTTTAAAAAAGAAGTGCACATAATGAAGGATTTATTGCAAATTTATTGCCTAAATTTGGAGAAACTTGAGTAAAGTTGAGCAATGATATATGGGCATTATAGAACACAGGTCTCCATCTTGCATCATCATGTTTTTTAAATGTCTTAAGGGATTACTCTGTGGAATGATGTGCTTATGGTGTGATGCTATTAATCATTTGTAAATTTCTGTTTCTCAAGTAAAGGTTAAAATTAGTGTTTGTGGTAGCATTAGATATAAAACCAAGGCTTCAGGTGTGTGTTTTGAATTATGGTTCGGAACAAAATAATGAAGCTCTTCATGTATATTCTTTTTTTTTTTTTTTTAATAGAGAAAGAGAGAATTTTGATATTTATTTTTTAGTTTTTGGCGGACACAACATCTTTGTTTGTATGTGGTGCTGAGGATCGAACCCGGGCCGCACGCATGCCAGGCGAGCGTGCTACCACTTGAGCCACATCCCCAGCCCTCTTCATGTATATTCTAAAAAGCTGCTAAGCTTGTAGGTCTCAATATATAGAGTCCCTATAGAACTGAACTGATCATAGATAATGGAAATCATTGAAACTAGTGGGAAATAAATATGGTCTGAATATTTAGTATCTGAATTTCTGACCATCCTTACAGTAATTAGTATTTCCCAACTTTGGTGTCTCAAATAGAGAGTTCATAGAACACATAAATGGGTTAATTTATGTGATGGGCAAGTTTATTCTTCTCTGTTTGTTTTCTTTAAATGTGCTCCAGATGCTCAATAGAAGACTTGTTATAGAATGGTAGATATTATTTCATAACATAACAATTTTTTTTAAAAACTCAGGTTCTCTCACTTATTACTGGTATTTTATTCATAAGTTTTTCAGACTGTTTAATTATAATATTAATGATATAATAATTGACTTCCAAATAAAATCACTTAGAAAGAACAAAATATTTAGTATTGATATGTTGTTGTGTCTTTGGTATATTCCTCACTTGATATTAAGTAATCACTTGATGTTCTGTTTTATATATTATATTTCTTAAACATAATTTGTTTCTCTATGGTTTCTTTTGTTTCTTCTCCCCACAGCGTCTCTATTTTCTCTGCAAATGTAAAGGAAAAGGAGCTAAACGTGTAAATAAGACTATATGGTAGTAGTGGTGTCCATAATGCCAATAATTCTGGAATTTTGTTATTTTGGTACTTATCATACCAAATACATGTGATATAAAACATCTAGATGGTTACATTTTGGAACATTTTGCAGGGGGTGTTGCACAGCTGGTATAGGGGATTGAAACCAGGGGAACTTTACCACTGAGCTACAATCTCAGCCCTTTTTATTTTCTATTTTGAGATGGGTCTCACTAAGGTACTGAGGCTGTCCTGAAACTTTTGATTCTTCTGAGTTGCTGGGATTATAAATGTGCATACTTTGCCTAGCTGGAACTCACTTTAAAAAAATGCTTGCCATGATCCTTCGGTTCATAAGCGTGACGATTGGGTGTTCATGCTCCTGTGTGAGATGTGCCTCCCTCTTAACCTTGTTATGACATGGCATATTACCTTTCTGGCGGGAAAAAAAAATGCTTTGCATGCAAGGTAGGATGGTACACACCTATAATCCCAGCAACTCTGGGCCTTTGGCAGGAGGATCTAAAGTTGCAGGCTACCCTCAGCAACTTAAAACAGTAAGGCCCTAAGCAACCTAGTGAGACCCTGTCTCAAAATAAAATAAAAGGACTGTGGATGTAGCTTAATGATAAAGTATCCTGGGTTTAATCTCCTATCTCCACCTCCCGAAAGCTTAAGATGTTTGTGGGTTCTCTTATGAAATGGAAGTGCTAACTTAAAATTCATATTAGCTTCAGTGGTGATACTTTGTTGTGTTATGCTGTATTGGCATTAAATATCATCTTTTAGCCTGCTTAGAATTAAACTAAAGGAGAAAGTGAATAAGTAGAGACTTGTATGATGAGCCAGTTATTGCTTTGAGCTACTGATTAATCTTTGCTTTGTGAGATAGACTTTGTTGGAGATATGCAAACCTCGGAATGCTTGTCACATGTCCTGTTTTCTCAATTCAGGTGGTATATTTTGGTGACAGCATTGCTTAGTTATTTCTAAAACTACAAGATGGTAAAATTGTAAAAAACCTATTGGATTCCCCTTTTTATCACTCCAAACACTTTTTGGGAAAAATAAGATAGTCTTAATGTAGGAAATTATTTTTGGAACATATTAGGGGTCTTTTTAACAACTTGTCTTCAATTAATTGACAATTGCAAGCAAGGGAAATTGCAAATGGCTCTTTGGGAGTGTCTGGAACCTGCTGTGGTTTCCTGTGACTTAATGAGATCAATGAAATAAATTGAAGAAACCAAATTTAGTTGTTTAAAAAAATTTAAGCTGTTATACTTATTACATGTGTGTATATTATTAGTTGTTAGTTTTTTAAAACAGATGCAAACTTGTCTTTGTATTTAGATTTTAAAAAATAGACCTGTATGTTATCTACATAAATAATTGTACCATGTAAAAATACATCAAAACCAGATTAAAAAAAAGAAGGGAGATTCATTAATGCAATTTATTTTATGTTTAGTGTCTACAGAAGCCCAACCTGACCACAGACACAAAGGACAAGGAGTACAAACCCCATGATATTCCCCAGAGGCAGTCTGTGCAGCCCTCAGAAACCTGTCCCCCAGCCCGAAGAGCGAAGCGCATGAGAGCTGAGGTGAGAGCTTCGCCAGGTCCATTAGCAGGCATTGTGGAGTTGTGGTGCTATGCTGTCCAACAACTGTACCTATGCTTTTTATAGTTTTGAACCTTATTCATCTCACACAAGGAGGCTTTGTGTGTTCCAGCATTTACACTTGTGGGGTGGGGGTGGTGGGAACTGTGCCAGCAAAGGGATAAGAAATTGAAGAGCTTTTTCTGGGCTTATGTTGCCTGGATAGCTGCTGAAGTTGTAACTAGTCAATACTTAGGAAGAATGGGTGTTCTTGTGCTTCTATTTGGATTGCCCATTGCCCTTTCTTTCTTTCTTTCTTTCTTTTTTTTTTTTTTTTTGTTTTTTTTTCAATTTTTAGTTGTATATGGACACAATACATTCATTTATTTATTTTTATGTGGTGCTGAGGATCAAACCCAGTGCCTTACATGTGCTAGGCAAGTGTTCTGTCACTGAGCTACAACTCCAGCCTGCCCATTGCACTTTCAAAGGTGATATACATTGGAGATTAAGGGTGGGAGATGTGAAGATGGGGAGTTGTTAGTTTTTTAAAACAGGTTAGAGAGTGAAAGCCATAATTCTTAGACTTACTGAAAAGTAGCATGGGACCAATGTCAAATACTTAGCTGAGAGAGAATTGGGAAGCTTAAAGTAGCATTAAATATATGAGGTGAAATAAAAGGAAAATCAGGAGAATAGTAAAAAGACTGATAAGAAGTTTCCCTGGAAAGAAAGAATATTTTTTCAGTTATCTTGTTCCATACAGAGGTGTAAACTTTTTGGATTCCTGTGTAGTCTGTCTGATAGCATGTATGTTTTAGGATTCAGAATATATAGGGAACATTAGAAATGAGAAGCTTCATATTGCAGTAACCACACTTCTCAATCTCTTGACTATTTAATAATCATTGACAAAGATGGAAAAAAAAAGACTCAGCCATTTTGCTTTCTGAGAAAATGAATAAATAAGACAAGTGTTTTTTTTACTTTGATAAGTTGGAAATATGAAAAACTTTAGTAACCCCATTTTTTGAATGGGGTTTTTTTCTAGAATAGGAAAATAGTTATTCAAAAGCCATAAAGTTTGTTAATTAAAGAATCAGTTTTTTTTGAGCATATCCTTGATCTTTAATAAACCTAAGTACTATGTGTAACTATAATGCTCTAATAAAAAATAATTGTGTAGATAAGCTGGGCATGGTGGCACACCCTTGCAATTCTAGCTATTTAGGAGGCCTAAGGCAGGAGAATCACAGGTTTCACTCCAATCTGGCATAGGTGAGACCCTTTCTCAAAATAAATAAGGGTTAGGGATATAGCTCAGTAGCAGAATGTTTGCTTAGCATGAGCAAGGCCCCTTGGTTCAATTCCCATTACTTCAAAAAAAAGAAATAATAGTCGGGTGTGGAGACACATGCCTGTAATCCTAGCAGCTAGAGAGGCTGAGATAGGAGGATCACAAGTTCAAAGCTAGCCTCAGCAACTTAGTGAGACTCTAAGTGGGACACTGTCTGCAAATAAAATATAAATAGGGCTGGGGATGTGGTTTAGTGGTCACGTGCCCTTCAGTTCAATCCCTGGACACCCCCCTCCAAAGGGGGAAAAAAAAAAGATAAAAGAAATAATAAAATAACTGAGACACATGTCCTAGGATATGGATGCCTACATCTTACCTCAGTGACACCTTCAGAAGAAAATCTCTTACTTATGGACATCCTTAATATACCTGAATGAACAAGGGCAAAGTGATAGTTTCAGAAACACTACTAGGTTAACAGTTTTTTTTCCCCCAAAAAATATCAGTACTGGGCTGGGGATATAGTTCTATTGGTAAGAGTGCTTGCTTTGCATGCACAAGGCCCTCAGTTCTAATCCCCAGCACCACAAAAAGAAACAAACAACAACAACAACAACAACAACAACAACAACAACAACAACAAAACCCAATAAATATTAGTACTTTGAGAAACAATAGAAACCAAGACTGGCTTATATACCCTCAATGAGAAGGAAGTCCTTAATAGTTTATTGATGTTAAAAGTATAGTTTATAATGATGGTTTGTAAAAAGAATTGAAGAAAATTTTAGAAGCTGAATTTTCTGTGAATACTGGTAGACCTTGAAAAGAAGACAACAAAAATAAATAAGCTTCCAGGAGGAAAATAAAAGTTGTTTCCAATTTGGGTAGTAATGTTTCCCATAATTTGTTCCTGATTTTTCATTGTTATTTTTGGTGGGGAAAGGGCCTATTTTATTTTATTTTTATTTTTTAAAACATAAAATAGTGGAGAATACTATGTTAACTTTTAAGTTTCTCATTTATACCTTAAGTAAGAGTTGTTTCAGGACTGGGGTTGTGGCTTAGTGGTAGAGCACTCACCTAGCATGAGTGAGGCACTGGGTTCAATCCTCAGCACCACATAAAGATAAATAAAAGTATTGTGTCCATCTACAACTAAAAAACATTAAAAAAAAAAAAAAAAAGAGTTGTTTCAAAGATGAGGTGGTCTCCAAGGGAAGAGAGAAGTGTGTTTTGAATTCCTGATTAACAGATATAGTTTGTAAGATTATATAAACCTGTACAGTTTATATTCTTTAAAGATTTCTTTCTTTTTAAAGTAAGTATTCATGTATATGATAATTTCTTTTAGGCCATGAATATTAAAGTAGAACCAGAAGAGACAACAGAAGCCAGAACTCATAATCTGAGACGTCGAATGGGTTGTCCAACTCTAAAATGTGAAAATGGTAAGAAAGTTTATTCATGAATAAGAAAGAAAACATAGCTGGGTATGGTGTATTCCCAGCTACTTAGGATGTTGAGGCAGGAGGACCACAAGTTTGAGACCAGCCTATGCAACATAGTGAGACCTGTCTCAAAATAAAATAAAATTTCCTGGGATGTAGCTCAGTGTTTACCTAGATTTGGGAAGCTCTGGGTTCAATCCCCAATATAAAAAAAGAAGGAAGAAGGAGGTGATGGGGTGAAGAAGGAAGCAGAGAACAGCATAATACAGAAAGATCTAACTTTGGATTGCCTCCCACAGATAAAGAAATGAAAAGTAACGTCAAGCAAGAACTCACTGAGAAGAAAGATTATATTGTAGAAAGTGAGAAGGAAAAGCCCAAGAGTCGATCTAAAAAATCCACCAATGCTGTGAGTTGATTTCTTCCTTTCTCTTTTCCCCCATTTCTTCTTTTCTCCTTTCATCTTCCTTTTGAGTCTCTTTACCCTGAAGCTTATACTTTTGTGCCGTACTTAGGTTAGGTCAACTTACTGCCTGACAATGAAAAGATCTCTTTGAGTCAGTTTATACTATCAGTTTGTAAATGAAGAAATACATACGAACCTTATAAAGACAGTGTAGTAATATGGGGAGGTGGTAGGGGCAGCTGTTTTTCTAGAGTACATTCTGTTGAGCACTGAATAGTAAACGAGCTGTATCATATATTGAATCCACGAATCTACCTTCAAATGAGCTGAAGGCTATGTCAAAAATCAGTTTGGTGTTTTCCAACTTTCCATCTAGCAAGGGAAAGGAACAGAAAAAAGAAATGAAATATAAAACAGAGAAAGGAAGGAAAGAAGAAGAAAGGAGCCTAGGGATTAGTGGGTAGGACATGGCAGAGATGGGGAGCTGTTTACTCTGTTAGACACTTTTGTTTAAAGTGAAACTAGAGTGTTAGGCTCTGATTGCCCTCTTTCCTGCTCCCAAACCGGTAAATATACCTCACCACTGGGTATTTTGGGGGAACTTTTAAACACTGACCCTTACTTAATTAGAATTTGAAGTGGTAGTTTAATGTAGTTAATTAACTTTAAAACTTCTCTCCTTTTAAAAATGGCAAAATTGAATTTTTCCTTCATAAATTCTACTTTTGGTTAGCGGGTAATTATTACCTAGCACCTTATTCTTCTAGAAGACTTTTTTTTTTTCTTTTAAGGTTGGGTCATAAGCTTTTTAAAAAATACTTGTTTTAATTGTATATAAACACAGTGCTGAGGATAGAACCCAGTGCCGCACAGGGCCTAGGCAAGCACTCTACCACTGAGCCACAACCTCACCCCTGAAAGACTTATTTTTAAACTACCAAAAGGTAGCAATGTAAATATAAGACAATTGAGAAAAAATATTCAGAAACTTGGGAGATCACATTTTGGAACTGAGGTTGCATGAAGTATTATGAAATACCTTTTATAGAAAATGAAGGGTTTTTTTTATTTTAAATATCCTTTTTAGAAGTTGTACAACTGGAAGCAGGCTGGAAAGACTACATACATGTCTTAGATCCATTTCATTCTTACAGTTTCACTAAATCAAGTAATAGCTCATTCTGCTTTGTTCTACCCTCTTTTTCATTGATGCAGGTGGACCTGTATGTCTGCCTCTTGTGTGGCAGTGGAAATGATGAGGACCGGCTTCTCTTATGTGATGGCTGTGATGACAGTTATCATACCTTTTGCTTGATTCCACCACTCCATGATGTTCCCAAGGGAGACTGGAGGTGTCCTAAGTGTTTGGCTCAGGTAAAAATTAAAGACAGTGGTAACATTAGAAAATGTCTTCTGGAGTACTTTTTCTTTGCCTGGTGGTTTAGATTTGGCAATGGATAATAGTGAAGTCCAGGAAGAAAATTGGATTGACCCTGAATAGGATAGAAGTCTTAGAAGTAAATTCCACAGTGTGGCTGAGAAGGGGGGAAAAAGTAAAAAAATGTAAGATATAATTACATTGCTTTAAAAAAAAAATCTCATTGTAAAAAGCACTGCATATTCTTAGCAAGAATTCTTGAAACACTGAACAACTGAAAATAGAGATATAGTTCACAGTGCATAGATAACCATCATATCAGTGTATATTCATCCAGACTCTTTTCTATTTTAAACAAATGAAATTACATAAGCAATTTTAGTGATCTACTTTTTAAAGTATTTTTGTGTAGTTACTGATACTTGCCATCACTTTTTATGAGGATTATTTTATACTATTTATAATGAAGAAGTCACTTGAAAACTATGTTTGCATTAGGATTAGATTATATAATAAGGTGGATAATAGGGATGAACTTGGCTGGGGTTGTGGCTCAGTGGTAGCACTGGGTTTGATCCTCAGCACTACATACAAATAAATAAAATAAAGGTCTATCAACAACTAAAAAATATTTTGAAAAAAATAGGGTTGAACTTGCAAGATGGTCTGGAATATTCAAATTCATTAATTTTCTATAATCTAGGGCCACCTGTAACTGCTTGCTAACTTCTCAATGTTTAGTTTTATTTTTTTAGTACTGGGGATTGAACCTAGGGCTGCTTTACCAATTAACTACATTGCTGATCCTTTCTATTTTTTATTTTGAGACAGGATTTTACTAAGATGCTTAGGGCCTTGCTAAGTTGGTGAGGCTGCCCTTGAACTTGAGATTCTCCTATCTCAGTCTCCCAAGTTGCTGGGGTTATAGGCATACACCACTGTGCCTGGCTCAGTGTTTGTTTTTGATGGCATAGTTAGGATATAATTAACTAATGCTGTTCAGAGAGTCATTCTACTTCCATCAAGTGTTTTATCTCTATTTTGATGATATGTGTTGATTTTTTTCTTAGTTTTAACTCTCTGAAGGACATTATTCCTCTCATTATTGAAAACATTTTTTTTGGTTCTGAAAGAAGCAAGGTTTTAGGCTGCCTCTTTTTGTGTGTGTATGTGGGTTTGGGGACAAAGAGTTAATAGTTGGTGATTGAACTCAGGTAACTGTACCACTGAGCTATATTCCTAGTCACTGCTTTATATCCCCCCATTTAAATTTATTATTTTGAGATAGGATCTCACTTATTTGCCCAGGCTGGCCTGGTAGTTGTTATCCTTCTGTTTCAGCTTCCCTATGCCCAGCCTAGGATGCTTCTTTATAGAGATTTAAATTATTCAAAGATGTGATTATTTAAGTAAATATTTTATTTGCTTGCTAGAACACCCTTCAAATTTCAGGCAGATTGATTTTTTTTTTTTTAAACAGAGACATTGCATAGAAGAAAATCTGTCCTTTTGATGATTGACCAGATAGACTTGTAGACTTGACATTTTTCAGGTGCCACCTAGAACACAAACTTTCTTTTTTATTTGCAGGAATGTAGTAAACCACAAGAAGCATTTGGCTTTGAACAAGCAGCCAGGGACTACACCCTTCGTACTTTTGGGGAAATGGCAGATGCATTCAAATCTGATTACTTCAACATGCCAGTCCATGTATGTACACATTTACTGCTTTGATAGAGGATTTTAATAACTTTGGAGACAGAAATGACACTTTTAATTTTTAATGATATTAAAATTCCACAATAAAATGCATTCTGATTCATCTAAGAATTTCACTAGAGATACCTTTTTTACAGAGATTATACAGTAGCAGTAGTAAAAATAGCAATAAAGAAAATCACCTACAGTCCCTTTAGCCCAACGCATGTAATTTAAAGAATACAGCAAAAATTTATTGACAACTTACTATGTGCCAAGCTGTGTGCTTTGCCTTGGGAATGCATTTGTTGTATATTAGCTAGTTGCATGTAAGTTAGTATTATGAACTTCATAGGATTCTGGTTTTAATTTTCCCTGGTTCACTTAGCACTATAAGCATGCTTCATTCAGCATTTAATAGTCTATCAAATGAATATGACAAAACTAAATGGTTTCTTTTAGTAATTCTGGGTATTTAAAGCTGGGGTCTTCCTCAGTTCTAAGTAAATGCTATAGCAAAACACTTCATCCATGTTGATCTCTGTAATTGAATTATGTTCTTTGAATGATTGTTGAGATCTAATGTTCTCATAAATAAGAATATTTATTCCTTACCCTACCCCCACAGGTCCATCAATTTATGGCACTCCAGCTTTACTTGTGTGTGTGTGTGTGTGTGTGTGTGTGTGTGTGTGTGTGTTTGTGTGTGTGGTGCTGGGATTTGAACCCAGAACCTTGTACATGCAAGGCAAGCACTCTACCAACTGAGCTATATTCCCAGTCCCAACATCCAGCAGTATATATTAATGAGCCTGTTTTTCTTTATTATCACCAACATTAGCTAAAATGTTTGTTTATTTAATTGGCTTATGTTTATTCTCCATTTGAATTTTTAGGTCTTTTGTTTCCTTGTATATTATAGTATTTGCCAGTTTTTGCTCAGCCAATTCTAGTGACTTGCAACCTATCTATGGTTGGCTTTTTATTTTAATTAAAAATGAAAGATGTTTAAGTTACTTACTTGCCTGTGTACTCAAATCAGATATCAACAGATCTTTGACAGTCTGGTGCCTTTTTATAGGGCATTCTGCCCAAATTAATTGTTCTTTTTGTTCATACTCTGCACCCTTCTCTTTTTTTTTAATCATCATTGCCTACTTTACTCTTCTTTTCATATAAAGTGAAAAGAAAAAATGGATGGACTCAAAAGACAATGTGTTCAAAAGCCTCTTGAAGTATAAAGCATCATTCTAAACACAGATGACCATTATTTTTATACTGTCCTCAACCAAGTTGTGTACTACATTTCTGAAAAGACAAACATTCCCAATTTTTGAATATCAGCATTTTACATTCTTTAGCTACTTTTTATAATCATAGCCAGGTTCATGATAGAGGAACATGAATTCTTAATCTTTTTATATATATAAAATTTAGTTTTCAGCGAACACAACACCTTTCTTTGTATGTGGTGCTGACGATCGAACCCAGGCCGCACGCATGCCAGGCGAGCGCGCTACCGCTTGAGCCACATCCCCAGCCCCTGAATTCTTAATTTTTATGTTGCCGTTTCTTTTCTTTTTTTTGGTAACCAGGATGGAACACAGCATGTATTACCACTGAGCTTCATCCTTGGCCCCTTTGTATTTTATATTTTAAGACAGGGTCTCACAAAGGTGCTCAGGTTGGCCTGGAACTTACAATCTTTGCTTTAGACTCTGAGTCTCTGGGATTATAAGCATTGCACCATTGTACCCAACTCTTAATGCTCCTTAATTATAAAATTCCTTTTAGAAAATAAAGATGTTTCCTGAATTGCCTGGGATCAATTATGGAATGATATGGAGAGAATCTTCCCTTAGAAGTCTGGTCCATGATTCCTGTCATTAATTCACCTAGTTACATCAGTCATAGGCAGTTTGTAAATAAGTAAGAAAACTCACCTTTTCCTCTTATTATATTTTTAGATGGTTCCCACAGAACTGGTTGAGAAAGAATTCTGGCGATTGGTAAGCACTATCGAAGAGGATGTCACAGTGGAATATGGAGCTGATATTGCTTCAAAGGAATTTGGAAGTGGTTTTCCTGTTCGAGATGGAAAAATCAAACTTTCACCTGAGGAAGAGGTAGGCCCAAGTAGTAAGGAACTTTTAGTTTGAGGGAGACTTGTGCAGTTAAAGCTATGATTCAGCATATCCTTGATCTAAAGAGCCTGCTACTGGATTAATAGCATCCTTATTATTATTATTATTATTTTTTAATGGAGATCATTTTTTTTAAACCTTTACTTCACTTATTTTTATGTGGTGCTGAGGATCGAACCCAGGGTCTTGCACATTCGAGGCAAGGGCTCTACTGCTGAGCCACAACCCCAGCCAGCACCCCCCAACCCCAGCATCCTTATTATAAAAAATGAAAGTCCATGTATGTGGCTTGAAAGTTTAAGTACTTATTGAAATTCTGTTTGGTCCTTGAAGTAATTTATTATTACTTTCAGCAGATCCTTAATTACCAGATTTTTAGTGATTTCAAGAAAAGTTGGAAGACAATAGAACAATTCTATTCCTAATTGTACCACTACGTTTTATATCATGGTGATAAGGGAAAATAACTTTGCCTTCAGATTGTATAATTGTATAATTGTATAATTTAATTTCTCCTTCTGAAGAAAATCTAAGAGTTTTATTTATTTATCTTAAAATAATGTCTATGAGTCTATTTTCTACACCATCAGGTTTCTTAAAACAATTATTTCTATCCTGTTAGGAAGTAAAAAAAATAAATATATAAATATATTCTAACACACACAGGAAATGGGTAATCCTATATCTATAGCTTGATGAATTTTCACAAACTAAGCACACCCATGTAACCAGCAGTCGAATAAGAATTAAGAATCCCCCCCCCCCAAACTCCCCCTTTGCCCTCTCTCCTTCATTACTTTACCTCTTTCAGGATAACCACTATTCTGACTTCCAATACCGTAGATTACTTTGCCTACTTTTGAACTTTAGTATCTCTGTATCCAGGGTCTTGTTAGATTGCCCAGACTGGCTTTGAAATTGCAGTCTTCCTGCAGCAGCCTCTTAAGTCACTGGGATTACAGCCTTTTCCATCAATCCTGGAACAAGTCCATTTATATAAAGCTTTAAACGAGGCAGAACTAATCTACGGGCATCCTAAAATTGAGCATGTTGACCCCTCTACTTCCCGCTCCCTTTTATTTGGAAGGAAATTATTTTCCAGACAGCCTTTGGAAACAGAATTCTAAAGTATTAACATGGTACAGCTAAAACTTTATCCTCATTTTTCTTATTTTTAGGAATATCTTGATAGTGGCTGGAATTTGAACAATATGCCAGTGATGGAGCAGTCTGTCCTTGCCCATATTACTGCTGATATATGTGGCATGAAACTCCCTTGGTTGTATGTGGGAATGTGCTTTTCTTCATTCTGTTGGCATATTGAAGACCATTGGAGCTATTCCATCAACTACCTGCACTGGTGAGAAATCCCACATAGAAATTATAAGCAGTATGTAAACCGGGTAGAAAAACTTTCTGTTCCTCTCAAATATGTCTCAGCTATGTTTGAAGACTGATGAGCTAGTTTTTTTCACTGCTATTATAATAGGCTTCCTATTAAGGCAGTAGTAGTTTATAAAGCTTCCTAGAAAGTACATGGATCCTCTGAATTGTACACTGTAGCCTGAGAAGTGTAGCCTGTTTCTGTGGAGTGAGTTTTTACTCATAGAATGGTAAAAAAGCTTTGGACTATACTTTCCTATAGAAAATTGCATTCAATGGCAATTTGGGAATAGAGGCAGGCTATAGGTACATAGTATCTTCCAGGTCCTTGGGATGCCAGCTTCCTTTTTGTTGGGTGGAATTCTGTCACCACAACACTTTGAGGGAACCTCATCCTTGTGTCTGTGAATTTTGTGGATGCAGATACTTGGACCTCTATTCTCAAAGCCATTTCTTCACATCTGTTTTTCCCCCTTTATTCATCTTGCTTCTAAATATAAAAATATTTGAAGATTCATAATTCACTTAAATCCTTATATAAGGAATTCAAGAATGTACCACAAGAAAGAAGAGATGGCATATATATGTATGGCATCAGTTCTTCTTCCCTGGGCAGTTACTCCCAGCTGTAAAGTGAAGATGATATTTATCATACCTCACAGGGATGTTACAGATTAATTGGTTGACAATTTAAAATGCTTTGAAGAATAAGAGCTCTTTAGAAGTGCTAATTGCCTTATCATTTTTGATGTAACCTCATCTGTCAGAATGGGCAAGGGAAGAGGAAGATGGAGAGTTGCCATCTCTTGTCAGTTGCTTTAGGAAACCGTGGAACTTCATATCCTGTAGATCCCTTATGTTATTAAAAATTCTGAATATCTGCATTTTTTAAAGGGTTAGTTAAAAGTGGGAGCTGGGAAAGGAATGGATCTCAGCTAGAAAGTCTCATGCTTACACTTATACTTTAAGGTAGAAAATGCATTACATATGTTCATATCACATTTATAATGATACTTCCTCAGTTTGAACATTCCTTTGTAACTAAGTCTTACACAGCAAGGTCTGAAAAATATGAACAGATTAACATTTTGTTTTGTGTTGGTATTGCAGATTGATTTATTTTTATAATCTCTTTCCAGGGGTGAGCCAAAAACCTGGTATGGAGTCCCAGGGTATGCTGCTGAGCAGCTGGAAAATGTAATGAAGAAACTAGCTCCAGAGCTCTTTGTGTCCCAACCAGATCTCCTCCATCAGCTTGTGACCATCATGAACCCCAATACCCTGATGACTCATGAAGTGCCTGTATGTTCTGGTTAATCCTCCTATCACTCAGACTTACTAATTCACCACTTATTCCCTATTATTTACTTTTTAATGAAGTTGATTTGGTTACCTGTTTTCCATAGGATACTTCATAGCAGAAACAGGTGCTTGATGCAAGTTGGTGTTATATATATAGCATTAACCCAGTGGGGGTAGTCACTCAAATACCACAGAAACTGATTTGTTGCAGCTAATACCTGGATAACTGAATGGCCTTGCTTTGCAAAAAAAAAAAAAAAAAGTGTGATATTTTTCTTTTTTTCTTTCTCATTGTTCATTCAGTGGCTTTAGTATATTCATAGGTTGTGCAACTCTCACCACTAATATGTTCTAGACTGAATTTTTTTTATGACTTCAGTCTTACAATCAATAAAACAAAAACTTTTTTTTTTTTTAAATATTTTTTAGTTGTAGTTGGACACAATACCTTTATTTTATTATTTTTATGTGGTGCTGAGGATCAAACCCAAGGCCTTCCACGCTCTACTGCTGAGCCGCAACCCCAGCCCTAAAACAAAAACTTAAATGATCTGTCAGTATACATAGTTTACTATGAAAATGGCTAGATTTTGTTATAAATAGAGTGGTGTTAGAATTCTTTATATTCTGTCCCTATTTGAAAAAATAATTATATTGAATCTATATGATCTTCATTTTGAATGGTGAACCAAAGTATCATTCTTGATAGAAATTATTTATATTGTACCCCTATCCCCAAGTTTTATTTTAAGTGAAAATTTACTTCTAGGTCTTGAGCTTGTTCAGGGCTCCCAGTCTTGACTTGGAAGGTGCTGTGGATATTTTCTCTGAGATTGCTGTTACATAAAGTAACATTCATATGCTTGCTTTCTTTTGGAGAATACTCTGAAGATATTTTGGGAGTCTATATTGATTTTTTTTTTTTTTTTTTGGTTCTTGGGATTGAACCCAGGGCCTTGTGCACTTGTGTATGCAAGGCAAGCACTCCCAACTGAGCCATATCCCCAGCCTGGGAGTCTATATTGAGATGTATGGAATTGAAGAGTCCATCCTAATTAGCTAAATAAAATGTAAATGATAGACTAATACTGTTAAAATGAATTATTTTTATTTTTATTTTTTTAAATTGTAGATGAACACAATACCTTTGTTTTACTTATTTATTTATATGTGGTGCTGAGGATTGAATTCAATACCTTACATGTGCTAGGCAAATGCTCTGTGACATAGCTACAACCCCAGCCCTAACGTGAATTCTTGATCTTGCTGTGACCTAAATTTTATCTGTTTTGGCTTCACAGGTTAGTCAGTCAATGGGAATAGACTGAAAAGACATTTCATTGAGGTATCATAAGTTATGCATGGGCTATAACTGATAAAATAATGACCAATAAGTACCAAAATTCTTCCATACTTTCATTGTTAGTACTTTGCTCATTGGTCCCTGCCCCCGCCCAATGTGGATTGGTCTTGCCCCATTTGTCAAAAGTAGCTTGCTCAATGCGAGACTTGGCTCTAGTTCTTTAGTGTTTGAGCAAATCATGCAAGACTACATTCTGGACCTCAGAAGTAGATGAATAAGCTGGGTGCAGTGGCACACACCTATAATCCTAGTGATCCAGGAGGCTAAGGCTGGAGGATCACAAGTTCAAAGCCAGCCTCAGCAATTTAGTGAGGTCCCAAGCAGCTTAGTGAGACACCCTGTCTCAAAAATAAAAGGGTCTTGCCAATTTGCACTCCTGAGTTTAATGCCCTGTACCCCAAACAAACAAAATAGATGAATGAGCTCCTTGTGAGCTCCTTGTGCAGTAGGGATTCACAATTTAAGGGGAAAAGGGACAAAGTTTATGTAGAAAATGGAAAGGGTGGTGTGGTTTGTTAGTGTCAAGTAGACTATTGAGATTCAGAAAGGGCTTATAAATTAGATGCCATCTGAAGTAGGAGTTTGAACTTCTGCTTATCAGTGTTTGGCAAAGAGTAGGAGAGGAAGAAAGTAGTTCAGATAGAAAGCATTTTGCTCATGTGACATAGCTGTCTTTATGAGAATCCTAATAGAGTCATTACCATGCATATGTCTGGGCCCCATCACTAGAATTTCTGATTTTTTTTGGGTCTTGACCACAGTTGGAACAACCATAAATTCGAGATATAGAGGCTTAAAAAGCTGTGTGCTCTTATGTAAGTTCAGTGTAAAAGTTGTGTGCCTTGAATAATACAGGTGCTTTTGGTGTTTGGTTAATCCAAAGAGTGGAATGATAGAAAGTAAATTTGAGATCCAAATCAGGAAGAGCTCTGTATGAGATTCTTTAAAAGAAAAAAATAATAAAAAAAATTTTTTAATTGTAGTTGGACACAATGTCTTTATTTGTTTTTTATGTGGTGCTGAGGATCAAGCCCAGGGCCTCCCATGAGCTAGGCAAGCGCTCTACCACGAGCCACAACCCCAGCCCTATTATGATATTCTTGAAATAGAATCTTTAGCTGGTGGTAGGTTATCCTGTTTGGGGCTAATGAAATTACATTAGGATTTTTTTTTTTTTAAATGATATCAGGGATGCTTAACCACTGAGCCACATCCCCAACACTTTTATTTTTAAATTTTTTAATTTTTTAAAAAATTTTGAGACAGGGTCTTGCCAATTTGCTTGCCTTCCAGAGTATGCCCTTGAATTTGTGATCATCCTGCCTCAACCGTCTGAGATAATGGGATTACACCATCATACTCAGTAGGATATTCTTTATGGTAGCTGTATTTAGAAAAATGATCAAAAAATCGATCCTGGATGTGGTCAAAGTTTTGTATTGGAAGCCATATTTTTTGTTCAGAGTAACTAACTATGGTAGCCTGGGGTACTTGCTCCATCTTGTGTCAGAAATTAGGTGACATTCTATCTATAATTTTTTTTTTCTTTTTTTCCTCAGTTTTAACTGGCAGAAAGCTTCATGTTTTGGAGAATCACCTAATAGTTTATGTCCAAATTTTTATCTTTGGTGAGAGTGTAATTGAGAACCTCAAAAATCTCTAATTGTCTGTCTTTTTAGGTTTATCGAACGAATCAGTGTGCTGGAGAGTTTGTGATTACATTTCCAAGAGCTTACCACAGTGGTTTTAACCAAGGGTTTAATTTTGCTGAGGCTGTTAACTTTTGCACTGTTGACTGGGTATGTAATTACAAATTAGTGAGCTTTTTCTAACTGTGGAAATGGAATATAATGCTTTCAAACCTGCCCTGTATATTGTTACTATAACCCGTTGATGTTCAGCTGGACAGTCTGCAAATTGTTTTCCAGTCCATAAAGAGATAAGGCTCTTTGTACCACATTGTAAATCAAGCATATGTAATATAATCACAATTATTTAATTCCACTAACTTTTTCTTTCTTTTGTAGCAAGACTTTATTTTTTGTTGTTGTTGTAACTTTTTGTTTGTTTGTTTTTTGTTTTTGATTATTGTTCTTTTGAGATGGGGTTTCGCTATGTTGCCCAGGCTCACCCCAAGTTCCAGGGCTCAAGTGACCTTCTTTAGCCTCTTCAGTATCCTGACTTAATGATGAAAGGAGGCTATTGATTAATATTCTGCAACTCTGGTCTGGAACTTTGTCCATACTGGTTTAAATTATTCACAGTATTGCAATTTACTGACACATTTGGTTTCCTTTAGTTATAAAGTTGAATATTTAAAAAAAGTATATTTTAGTTGTTGATGGACCTTTTTTTTTTTAAAAAAAAAAAATATGTGGTGCTGAGATTCCATTGCCTTCATACATGCTAGTATGATATTTTATAGTGTGATATTTGGTGATATTTTTAATACCACTTTTCAACTAAGGTACGTACCCAATATGCCAGATCTTTGAGATGCAAAGATATATAAGGTCTGGGTCTAGTCTTGGTATCTTAGTCTGGTTTTAGAGTTGATAAATGTTTTAACCCAGAATGTGACATTTGATTAATTGATAGTACAAGTTAGAAGTTTTGGGAAATAGAAGATGAATGTATCTCCTGCTTTCTTTCGACACAGCTGCCATTAGGCCGACAGTGTGTGGAGCATTACCGCCTGCTTCACCGTTACTGTGTGTTTTCCCATGATGAGATGATATGTAAGATGGCATCTAAGGCTGATATACTAGATGTTGTAGTGGCTTCAACTGTTCAGAAAGACATGGCCATTATGATTGAAGATGAGAAAGCCTTAAGGGAGACTGTTCGTAAATTGGTAAGGTTTCTCCTCAACTAATTGCATATCATCCGGGTATAACTTTAATTAAAGTTCTTACACACTTTAAGAAGGCTTTTTTTAGTGTATCTAATTTTCTTGGCTTTAGTAGATGTATAGTAATATATGTATAGTAATATATCATTTTTGTTTTTATTTACTGCCTATCTTATTGTGGACTTATTTGCCACCTATTTCTCTATCTTTATATTCAAAAGTTTATACCCCTCCTTTAAAATATTTTTAATTGTAGATGGACATAATACCTTTTATTTTATTTGTTTTTAAGTGGTGCTGAGGATAAAACCCAGTGCCTCTCAGTGAGCCACAACCCCAGCCCATATTAGGCCCTTTTTATTTATTAAATTAGATTGTTCTAAGAGTACATTATATATTGTGTATACCAGTCCTTTATCAGATAAGTGTTCTGCTAATATTTTCTCCCAGTCTGGTTTATCTTTGGTTCTCCTAGCACTGTCTTTCACAGAATAGAAGGTATTCATTTTAATGAAGTCCATTTTATTTCTTCCTTTGTTGTTGCTTCTGCTAGGGATTGAATCCGGGGTTTTGTGCATTCGAGGTGTGCGCTCAGCCAACTGAGCTATATCCCCAGCCAGATTTCTTCCTTTTGTAGATCATGGGGTGGGGGGTGGGGGGTATGGGTCCTACTTTCCTATCTTTGCTGCATCCCCAGCACTAACCCCCCCCCCCCACACACACAGGGTTTTTTTTGTTGAGTTGCTGGGACTGGTCTTGAACTTTAGATTCTCCTGTCAGTCTCCTGAGTGGCTGGATTATAAACGTGTGCCACCACTCCTGACTAGAATCTTATAGTTTGAAGACTATATTTAGGCCTTTGATCCATTTCAAGTAATTTTTGTTGTGTGATAAGGTATTGGTCAAAGTTAATTTTTTTTTTTCATGTGGATGTCTAGTTCCAGCATCAGATTTTGAAAAAAGTATCTCTGTTCATTGTTACCTTGGCATATTGGTTGAAAATCACTTCATACATATGTACATCTGTCCTATTGCTAATGTCATATGCTCCTCATTATTGTAATTTTCTAAGAAGTTTTAAAATTTTGTATCTTACAAAACCACCCCTGTCTCCCCTACTGGGGGCTGGGGGTTCAACCCAGGGTGAACGCAAACATTTTAACACTGAGCCACATCACCAGCCCCTATGTATTTTGTATTCTGAGCCAAGGTCTCACTTGCAGTCCTCTTTATTCATCCTCCCAAGTTTCTGGGATTACAGGTGTGCACCACTTTGCCTAGTTTACAACTTTGTTCTTTATTTTAAAAATAGTTTTGTCTCTTTTATTTTCTTTGAATTAGCTGATTGATTTCTACCAGAATGACTCATTAGGATTTTGTTTGGAACTTTATTAAACCTATAAATAGTTTGGGGATAATTGATACTTTTAACAATACTGAGTCTTTTAGTTCATGAACATGGTATAGTTATGTTTTTCTCTTTTTTTGGCATTATTATAAGTGGCATTTAAAGTTTTTTATTTTCTAATTGCTAACATGTAAAAATACAACTGATTAATTGTATTCTGCAACCTCACTAAACTCACTTTTAATTTCTAGTAGATTTTTTTTTTTTGCGGGGGTGGGGTGGGGTACCAGGATTGAACTCAGGGGCACTCAGCCACTGAGCCCAGCCCTATTTTATATTAGAGACAGGGTCTCAACTGAATTGCTTAGCACATTGTGTTGCCTAGGCTGGCTTTGAACTCACGATTCTCCTGTGTCAGCCTTCCAAGCCACTAGGATTACAGGCATGCACCACTGCGCCTGGCCATTTCTAGTAGATTTTTTTTTTTTAGTACCTTTTTTGTTATCTTTTTATGTGGTGCTGAGGATCAAACTCAGTGCCTCACACGTGCGAAGCAAGCATTCTACCACTGAGTCACAACCCCAGCCCTCTAGTAGATTTAAAAATAAAAAACAAAAAACAACTGTACAAGTATAGGCTGTCAACAATCCTTTACATTTTTTTTTTTTTTTTTTAAAGAGAGAGAGAGAGAGAGAGAGAATTTTAATATCTAATTTTTAGTTTTCGGTGGACACAACTTCTTTGTTTGTATGTGGATTGAACCCGGGCCGCACACATGTCAGGCCAGGGCGCTACCGCTTGAGCCACATCCCCAGCCCCTCTAATAGATTTTTAATGGATATCTTTGGGGACAAGTCTTCAAGTAGAATTTAGTTAATTTTTTTAAAAAATGTGCCTTTTTTGGGTGTGTGCTGAAATGTTGACTCTCTGAGGTCCATTATGAATTAGTTGCAGGATATCTACCTTCCCCTGATACTTTATAGTTGGAGAAGCTATGCCCAGAGGATTTAAGTGACCTACTAAGCTCATACATTAGTAATTGTAGCTAATCTTATTTTAAACAAAAAATTTTAACTGTCTCCATTCATGACATTCTCAATTATAGATGTAAGACAAAAAAATTACATATTTATAATAAAAACCATTAATTAGCATTTTCCTTACTCTCCTTGTTTTTGTTGGTCAATATATTTGTTAGAAGTGAAATAGCCAAAAGGTTAAAATAAAACAGAAGGCTCAGGACTGGCATTTTCAAGTTGGATTTGGATCTAGAAGCAGATAATTAGAATAGGTGGTAGAGTTTAGGCTTTGAGTGGCAATAGATACATCCCACTAGGGCCCTCTAAAAATTGGATGGTGTAGAATATAGGTGAAATTCACTGCTTAAGGCTCTTTTCCCTTGAGAGTCTTACTTTGAAATTAGTCTCTTCTATTACACACATTTTATAACCTCATGAGATAATGATATCACTGCAGATAACTTTTTCTGTAAAAAAATAAGAGACCACTTAGTAAACAGTTACTACTTGGGTATCTTTCCCACTTGCTCTTTTATTTTTATTCTTTTTATAGATTATCCAGGAATATCATTATGAAGCTCTATGTAGCATTTTCTCATAAATAGAAAGCTCATCTATTTCTTTTATCCCCATCTTTGCTGAAGACGTGGACAAGGCCATTTTGGAGTAGGATAAGCAGCTACTCATTGTTAGTCATTCTGTTTTTATACTTAGATCAGAAAAGCCAAACATAAGACCTTACCTTATTCAAAAAGGTGGAGGTCCTTTGTTACTTTGTATTCCACACATTTTTGCCCTGCTTCTGTATTTTGGTAAGACTTTTTTTTTTTTTCGTTTAGTCTTGGGGGCAAGGAGATATTGTCCTTTAGAAGTCTCTAAAGTCTACTTCATTTTAGGGAATAATTGATTCGGAGAGAATGGATTTTGAGTTGTTGCCAGATGATGAGCGACAGTGTATAAAGTGCAAAACAACATGCTTCATGTCTGCCATCTCCTGCTCTTGTAAACCTGGCCTGCTTGTTTGCTTGCATCATGTAAAGGAATTGTGTTCCTGTCCTCCTTATAAATATAAACTGCGGTAAGTAAGATGAATGATTTCCCCCCTTTATGAATAGCATGGAATCTTTATTAAAAGCTCAGTGATCTTCTTGTTCTCGGGCTAAAATGGTAAGTATAAAACATTAAGTTTTCTCCAGAGCCATGTGTCTGAAAGCTGTCTGGTATTCTCTTTCCAGTTATCGATACACTCTGGATGATCTCTACCCTATGATGAATGCATTGAAGCTTCGAGCAGAATCTTACAATGAATGGGCCTTGAATGTGAACGAAGCTTTGGAGGCAAAAATCAATAAGAAGAAAAGTATGTGGCACAGAAAGTGGGGCTTGCTGAATAGCAAATTGGGGCTGATTGTGATGCAGACAACTTAAAGTTATCAACAAAACAGATTATTAGAAAGAGCTGAAGTCATCCTTGGTTACCACCTCTGTGCAGCCAGGTTTCTAGAGCATTGGCAACACATTTAAAACCCAAGAGTGAATAAAGCAGATGCCCTTACATCAAAGTAATGACTTAATATATGAATTGTGCTTGATAGTTTATTTAACAATATTGTTAGGAAACACATTAACCTTTTATACCTCTTTGTTTCAGAGATGAAAGCATTTTACATTTCACACAGAATCTTGGGAAAGCTTTTATTTATTTATTATTTTGTGGTATTGAAGCTAGAGGCACTTTAGCACTGAGCTATATCCCTATCTTTTTATTTTCTTCCTTTGAGATAGGGTCTTGCTAAGTAGTCCACATTGATCTTGAACTTAGTCCTCCTGCCTCAGCCTCATATACATACATGTGTGTATCATCTTGAGTAGATCTTAATATTTTCATATTGAAGACCACATCTAAACAGTTGTTTAAAATCTTTTTCTCCAGCCAGGCGTGGTGGTGCATGCCTGTAATTTCAGTGACTCGGGAGTCTGAGACAGGAGTATCACAAGTTTGAGGCCAGCCTAAGTGAGACTGTGTCTCAAATTCAAAAGGGCTAGAGGGCTGGGATTGTAACTTATTATTGGTAGAACCCTTGTCTCACATGTGTGAGGCACTGGGTTCAATCCCCAGTACCTCCTGCACTGCACCCCTGCCAGTCAGTTTCTTGCCCAGCTGCCACCCCCACCCCCCACTCAAATGAATAAGTTTATTTAAGTAATCAATTTCTTTTTACGTTTTGGTATTGGGGATTGATACCAATGGCATCGAAACACTGACCCACATCTTCAACCCCCTTTTTTATTTTCAGATAGTCTCACTAAGTTGCTTAGGGCCTCGCTAAATTGCTGAGGCTGGTCTTGAACTTACAGCCCTCCTGCCTCAGCTTTTCTCAAGTTGCTGGGATTGCAGGCTTATGCCACTATGCCCACTTCAAACGAACAATTTATTAATGACCATTGCAATAGTGTTCAAGTTATGTTTATAGATAAGAGTAGATAAAAGCAATCTCTCCCTCTCAGTTCTATGACAGTACTAATAAATATAATAATTATAAAAAGGTGACTTTTTTCTTTATTCCTAGGTCTTGTCAGCTTTAAGTCTTTAATTGAAGAATCGGAAATAAAGAAATTCCCAGATAATGATCTTTTGCGTCACCTTCGCTTAGTCACACAAGATGCAGAAAAGTGTGCCTCTGTTGCCCAGCAGTTGCTTAATGGCAAAAGGCAAACTAGGTATGTACTTCTGATCATTTTTGTCACCTAAACTTGGAAACCTGTTTTAACTGATTTTTCCTTCTGTCCCAGATTTCTTTGACATTGGAAACTGAGTGATGAATAAGGTTCTCATACAGCTTCCTTGGGCTTTTTTTTTTTTTTTCTTCAGATATCGATCTGGTGGAGGAAAATCCCAAAATCAGTTGACAGTGAATGAACTCCGACAATTTGTGACACAGTTGTATGCTCTTCCATGTGTCCTCAGTCAAACACCACTGCTAAAGGTAATTATAGAGGATGTGTGGGAGTACATTATTAATTCTGTGTTCTGTAAATAAACTTTAATCATTAAATTCTCTTTCCTAATTACTTTGTTCATTTATTTCAAATAAATTTTAATATACATTAAAATTGGGTGGGCATAAAGAACTTATTATGTCTGTAGAAGAGAGAGAAAATTCAAAATTTTCATTTTGAAAGTGACCACCAGCTAGTTCTTACAGTTGGTGTAAGGGTTTTTTTTTTTTTTTTTTTTTTTTTTTTTTAAACATAGTCTCTTGTTTTAGCAAGAAACTTGCTACAGTTGGCTTATGTTAGTTGCCTCATTTACTTATATTATTAGTAAAATCAAGGAGGGATGATGTCAGAAGATCACATTGAATGTGAATTAAAGATTCTAAGTCTGAAAGAAGCCAATTTCTGAAATTACTTGTTTATTTATTAGCAATTAAACTCAAGGGTGTTTAACCACTGAATCATATCCTAAGCCCTTATTTTATTTTATTTTTTTCCAGATAGGGTCTTGCTTAGTTGTTTAGGTCCTTGCTGAGTTGCTCAAGCTGGCCTTGAACTTGGGATCCTCCTGTCTTAGCCTCCCAATTTGCTGGGTTACAGGTGTACACCACCACGTCTGACTTTGAAATTACTACTTTGGTGGGACAGCTTGTAATTTGTTGCATTTGCACCAAATGCAATTTGTTTTTGTTTGCTTTTTTCCTTTTAGGATCTCTTGAACCGTGTAGAAGACTTCCAACAACACAGCCAGAAACTACTCTCTGAGGAAATGCCTAGTGCTGCTGAGCTACAGGACTTGCTAGATGTTAGCTTTGAATTTGATGTTGAACTTCCACAGCTTGCTGAGATGCGGATACGCCTGGAGCAGGCCCGTTGGCTAGAAGAAGTGCAGCAAGCTTATCTAGATCCCAGCTCCCTTACTTTAGATGATATGAGACGTCTCATAGACCTGGGAGTGGGGCTGGCCCCATATTCGGCAGTGGAGAAAGCTATGGCCCGGCTGCAAGAACTGCTTACAGTGTCAGAGCACTGGGATGACAAAGCCAAGAGTCTTCTCAAGGCCAGGTAAAAATAGTAAACCCATATCCCTATCTTGGGGAAGGTTGGATGATAGTTACATTTTAAAGCACAGAGAGCATATTTGTTGGCATTTTGCAAGTGTTCAGTTGCTAAAATGCATATAGAATACATGTGGAAATAGCTTAGATATTTTGGCCTACTTTGCAACTTAGGTGAAGAATATTATTATTATTATTATTATTTTATTTTACTCATGATGAAATTAATGATTTAAATGAACTACCTCTTTTAGGGATAAGATTTAATGAAATTTTTCTGGATCCCAATGAGACTGTCTTCAAGAGAAGAAAACATTTACAAATAGGTGGAAATGTTTAAACCAATAAGTGGGGTGTCAGGAAGTCTTAGGAGAAATAGCTGAGAGATAACATGTAGATAATGCAGCTTTTCTATAGAAACAGGACTGTACATTTGTGCTGTTGATTTAGTAATTCAGGATACTTTTATCTGTTTTTGAGGTTTAGATTTAGATTATACACAGGCTAACCATCTGAGGGAGAAGAGAGAATGAAGCTTCTTCCTACTCTTGCTTTTTCTGATAGATTTTTGTTGGTCCTCTTGACAACATAAAGCATTGAAATTATCTAGGTTATAGACGTTCTTTTTTTTTTTTTTCTAAAGAGAGAGTGAGGAGAGAGAGAGAGAGAGAGAGAGAGAGAATTTTAATATTTTATTTCTTAGTTTTTGGCAGACACAACATGTTTGTTTGTATGTGGTGCTGAGGATCGAACCCGGGCCGCACGCATGGCAGACAGGCGCGCTACCACTTGACCCACATTCCCAGCCCTATAGACATTCTTTTGTAATCCTAAAATAGAGGTCTTTGAACAGAGCAATTTTTGGTACTCTGCTTTGAATGTGTTAATATCCTGTAGAATTTCTCTTTGTCCTTAGTGAAACTCTCAATTTTGACAGTTTATCTAGTTTAACGTAGAAGAGATGTCTGTCAGTAAGTTGTTTACCTTCTGCAGATGGAAGTTTGAGTTTATACCATCATAAGATCGGGTCCAAGTAGAGCTTAAATGCTTTACTGATTCATTTGCTTTTTAATCCTATTTGTGATTATAGAGCAATTAAAGTTTAATTTTATATCTAATAACCAGTGCCATTTGCATTTGCAGATTTATTTGCCATACTTAATTTCTTATTTTTTAAAATGAGGGTTTGTTTTAGCTTTAAGAAAAATGAACCTTCATAGAAAATGCTGAGAAGTCTTTTTGTTTAATTTATGTAGACCACGGCATTCGTTGAACAGCCTTGCTACAGCTGTGAAGGAGATCGAGGAGATCCCCGCATATCTGCCCAATGGTGCAGCCCTGAAAGATTCAGTGCAAAAAGCCAGAGACTGGCTTCAGGATGTCGAGGCTCTGCAGGTTGGTTTAAAAACAAAAGAAAATGTCCCAGATTTGTAAGTGCATCTATGAAGAGCAATAATTGACAAGCAGGTTTTTTTGGGGGAGAGGGTGTGTGTGTGTGTGTGTGTGTGTGTGTGTGCGCGTGCGCATGTTGGTTTTTGGATTTTGTTTTTTGGTACTAGAAATAAATGGAATAGAATCTTCAGTTAGTGGTAGGCAGTCCTGTTTTGGAGTAATAAAATTACAGTAGGATATATATTTTTTTGGTACTAGGGATTGAACCCAAGGATCTTAATCACTGAGCCACATTCCCCAGCCCTTTTTATGTTTTATTTTGAAACAGGGTTTTGCTCATTTGTTTAGGCCCTCGCTAAGTTGCTGAGGCTGGCTTTGAACTTGGGATCCTCCCACATCAGCCTCCTGAGTCACTGAGATTACAGGTGTGTGCCATGGTTCCCAGCTAATAATTGACATGTTATTAAGGATGATGTGTGGAATCATTTCACTACACAGATTGTTTTTTTTTTTTTTTTTTTTTTAAAGAGTTGAGACCCAAATACTGATTCTTTTCAGCCTTTTGGGATATATTTACCTGTTATTATCCTGAGCAATTGGATCAAATATTTAAAGCATAGACAATTCAACCCACTTTTTGGAGTCTTTTTTGAGTACTTGGTTGCAGATCAAGGGAAAAAAAAGAAAAGAAAAAGTTGTTGAGAGAAAAAGGTTATCCTCTCACCCCCCCCACCTAAAGAAAATGTCTTTCAAAGTTATATACAAAATAATTATCACCAATTAAGTAACTATGTGGCCTTTTGCTAGATGTTATTGACTTGGATATAAAGTTTTAAAAAGAGAGTTATATTTGGGCTAGGAATGTAGCTAAGTGATAGAGGCCTTGCCTAAAATACATGAGCTCTTGTGTTCAATCCTCAGTACTGTCTGCTGTGTTTCCTTCCACCCCCAACTCCAGTTCACTTGAAACATTAGTAAGGTTCAGAAAAAATGCCTTCTATGATTTACCCAATTTTTAGCTGGATAACAATTTGAAAAGCAGTTGGTGGGGGAAATGGGTGTCTTCTTTTATCTTTGTAATTATTGTAGGTTTGATGGACCTTTTGAGGGAGGAAAAAGAGCCTCAAGTTTTCTTTTCAGATTCTAGTAATAAAACACTCTTGTTTTCTAAATATTTGTGTAATTTTAATTGATGCTTATTGACCACTTGTTAATAAGAAATACCAAATGGGACATTTGTAGATAAATGTTTGCAACAAAATATCTGGGCCTCTGTTCTGGTTAACAGGGCTTAAAAGAAGATACATTGTTTGAGGGATATTATGTAATTAAAATGTAATCCTAGCAAGACAAAAGTATTTTACATGCATGTAAACACCCAAGGAGTTGTAGTTGCAGGCTCTTCTCCATAGTTGTTGATGTTATAGTAATTAGTTGTAGTCATGGCCCTCTTTTCACTCAGTGATTGGTAGCAACCAGAAGGTGAGGTTATGCAAATGGAGAGGCTAGCTTATTTAAATCAGAAAGCAAGGAAATGCTTCTGGATAGGTATATTGCATTCATTTCTTTGCAATAGTGTCCTTAAGACCAAAAAGCAAGTTTTGCTTCTTACTTGAAAAAAAATAGCCTTGCCTTTTCTTACATAGATTTGACTAACAACAGGAAACCAATCCACTTGATAGTTAGATTATTTATTTTAGAAGGTTATGGAGTATTCTTTTTCCTGCCTCAGCCTCTGGAGCCACTGGAATTATAAGCATGCACAGCTGTGCCCAGCTGTGGGAGGCTGTCACATCATGTGACCAGCATTTTTCCCTCCTGATCGGTTGAGGCACTATCAGTCATCCCTGTTGATCTGACTACTTTTAAGTGGCTGAAGACGGTAGCCCCAATCTTGAGGGTAGTAAAAATGCAGCCAAATGTGTCTCCATGCATGGGCGTGCCTTCCTCTTTCCCCAGGAATTGAGTTACCTTACCTGTCCTTGTAACCCTGCCCTTCTTGACCTTCATTGGATGGAAATTTCTAAAGAATCTAGAGTCCCCCCAATAAAAGTCCACTCCAAAACATGCTCACTCTCTCTCGCCAGCCTCTTATGATATTCCTCGCTTCCCCGTTTAGGGAGCTTGAGGCTGAGGGCAGAGGAGCCGAATTTAAAGGTAAATGGTGCATTTGTGTTTTATTTGATATCTTAGGAAATTCACTTGAAGAGACCTCTAGTTTAGCTGCCTCCGCTGGCCATGGCCAGTACCCAGCCACTCCTTATTCTTCTGAATAACAATGATAGGAACGGCATGTGACTCATGAGTCAATGCATTTATTTTAAATGTCCATCAGAAATTTATGCCCTAACAGAATCATTTCTTTAAGAATAAATATGAAAGAGCATAAATATTCAACTGCCCAGTTTACCCTGTTGCCCTAGAAATGTCGTTTTCCCCATTCCCCCCCCCCCCCCCCCCGTTTCACTGTCCAGTCTAATTTTCCTGAGGTATGCTCCACCTTCTGGATTTGTCTGGTTAAGAGATTCTTTGTGGTGTGTTCTGTCTTCTATAGTTTCTACAATTGGAGTTAGTTTCAAAGCCTTGCTGGATTTGAGTTAAATATGTTTAACTCGAATAAATACATCCATATGTGAGGTGGTGATGTATCTGGAAGACTGACCATTAGCCATGTTAAGTTTTACCATTGTATTAGAGCAACACTGGTGCAGTTCATCCCCCATAACCTGATGCTTTTATTCTTCTTCCAGTTTGGCATTATCATTCTCAAATTGTGGTTCCTGGACCAGCAACATTAGCATCACCAGCAGCAGCAGCATCACCTGGGAACTTGTTAGAAATGCAAATTCATGGACCCTTCCCTCACCTACTGAATCAGAATGTCTGGGGATGGGACCCAGGAAACTGTGTTTAAACAAGCTTTCCAGATGATTCTTATGCATGCTAAAGTTTAAGAACCACTGGGCTTTCTCAACTCAGATTTTAGTTTCCTGAATAATTTATTCTGGGTTACTTTAATTCATCATTGGTGAGTGGATTGGAGAAAAATACTTTTTTGTTGCTTTTTAAAATATAAGTCAGCATATGAAAGGCTTGGGTCACTGTAAGCTTTTATTTCTATTGAGTTTTTTCAGACAGTCCATAGGGACCAATGTAACAAGTCAATTTAGAATGACATAAATAGAACAAAGAGACACCACAGTGTTTGTCATGTTGACATTCCATTGGAACATCTGGGAATTAAACATGTTGAAGTCACGGAGTAATTTGAATTGGTCCATTGATCATGGACCATCTGAATTATGCTTTCCTTGTTTTACATGGAATATTTTTTTTCTTCCCTAAATTGCTGTAATTTTTCTTAATTTATCAGGCTGGAGGACGTGTGCCAGTGTTAGACACGCTCATAGAACTTGTTACAAGAGGTCGATCTATCCCAGTTCATCTAAATTCTTTGCCAAGACTGGAATCACTAGTAGCTGAAGTTCAGGCTTGGAAAGAATGTGCTGCTAATACATTCTTGACTGAAAATTCTCCATATTCTCTCTTAGAGGTAAGTTTACAGCGGGCTCACTTGAAAGCACTAAAATCTCCTAGCTTGGTAAAATATGTGGTCTATCATATACAAAAGTCACATCATTATATATGAATCTGTGTTCTGAATTGTTTTTAGCAATCTTAAATTATTTTTGGATACCTGTTGGCATTCAGTGTCTAAAGACCATGTTTTCATTTAAGTTCCTCTATCTTTGTTGAAATTGTACTTTTAAACTTAGTTTTACTTCACTACCAGATTAGAAAGCACCTATTTCATAAAGTGCTTTATCTGTACTTTTTTATTATATTTTTTTCTAAGCTGATGGTCATGCACCATCACTAGAATCTGTGATATATTGCATATTTTTACCTATTTAATTGAATCTGGAATCAAAGTAAATATTTTGTAAGCAATCCTGTCTTCCTTTCCTTTCCCCTTTCTTCCTTCTTTCCTTTTTTTAATAGACTAGTCTTTTATTTAGCTTTATCTGAAACCCATTTTGCTGATGTTTGTGCTTTGTCCCACATTAGGTGCTGTGTCCTCGATGTGATATTGGCCTTTTGGGATTGAAAAGGAAGCAGAGAAAGTTAAAGGAGCCCTTGCCAAGTGGGAAGAAGAAAAGCGCCAAATTGGAGAGTTTGAGTGACCTGGAGAGGGCTTTAAGTGAAAGCAAAGAGACTGCTTCAGCTGTGCGTAGTAGGGTTTTTTCTTCTCCTTTATTATTGGAATATTATTATATATATAATTTTGTAGTTGTAGATGGACAGAATGCCTTTATTTTGTTTATTTTTAATGTGGTGCTAAGGATCGAATCCAGTGCCTCACACATGCTAGGCAAGAGCTCTGCTGCTGAGCTACAGCCCCAGCCTTGGGAAGGATAATTTTTAACCCTTTCAGATATACAGGTATACTGGGAAGGCAAGTAGAATAAAGTGCTCAGTTTTATTAGAAATTGTCAAGTATAAAAGATTTATACTTGCCAGGATACCTGGCATGGTGGTAGCACATGCCTATAATCTCAGCTACTTAGGAGGCTGAGGCAAGAGTGTCACAAGACCAGATTTGGCAACATAGACTATCTCACAAAACAAAAACAACATCATCATAAACAAAACCAAAAAACCTGACCAAAACAGAAAGATGTCAGGGATGGGGGGAATTAGCTTAGTGGTAAAGTGCTTGTCTGGCATTCACAAGGCTCTGGGTTTGATGCCCAGCACTGCTTATCTGAGTCTGACCTGCATTTAGTAAAACTGTTGATTCAAGATATCATCTTGAAGTTAATGAGTCAAGTCAAGCTCATGTTCATTGAACAGTATTAGGTAAAAGAAGATAGCTGCATGATTTGGAAGCTGTTTTTGTGTGGCTCTGGGAATTGAACCCAGAGCTTTCCACATGCTACGCAAGCACTCTACTATAAAACTATACTCCCAGCCTGATTTGGATGCTTTTATTGGCACAAAGTATGGCCCATTACAGAGCAGGAATACATCACCTGTTGCTTAAGGATGGGATAAGTTCTGGGAAGGGTGAACATCATAGAGTGTACCCTTACAACTAATAGGGCTACCATGTCAGTAGGCAATATAATCTTACAGGAACACTGTCATATATACAGTCTATTGTTGACCATAACATTGTGTAGCAAGCAACCTGATGTTGGAACATGACTGAATGGGTTCATCTTTGGGCCAGGGCACCTTTTCTCCTGTTTGCTTTTTTGTAGCTCACTGACCTCTTATGATCGATGTGGGATTGCATTGGTTTATTTATATATTTGACACATTGTTTCTTTGGGGTATATTTATATATTTCTGCAACCCAAGCACTGTTTTGGTGTAGTTACTGTAGTTCTCAGATACAATAGTGAACTACACTATTATATCTGTGCTTCATTTTTGTAAAGACTGAGTCATAGTCCCTTTTCCCTGAAATGCATATATGTCTGTCTGAAACTTTGTGTGTAGTCAGTCACTGCCCATCTAGTCCATGGACTCTGGTTTAAGAGCTCCTCCTATGCACGCATGGCAGAACCCTGAAAGGTCAGTCACTTGCTTTCCATTTTTTGGTTACAAGAGGACACCTTGTTATTAGATAACATATATATTGCTGAACATCATGTTCATTTTCAATAAGATTTTTTAAAGAAATATATCACAGGTTTGTTACTTAGTATACTTTTGGAACTATTTTTTCTTGGCCCCCCCCCACCCCCTAGATTTTTCTTCCTCAATCTGAAAAAGAGACAATAATTCATTCTGGTCTTATAATTCATGGTGTGACTGAAGGAGGATGGGTGGATATGATCACTAGGAATGGTTTCACCTTTGACAAATTAACATTTTAAAGACTTGAGAAAAATAGAATAGGTCCTGCATCTGATAGCTTTTTAAAAAAATCTGTTTCCCTTCATGTATCTGTTTTCTTTTAGTAATGTGCTAGAGGAGGGCTTTAATGGTCCAGCTTTTGATTGAGGTGATGGCCAACTCTGACAATGGTACAAATTTGAATTTGCCACCTTTATACTCTACTTTTACTTCATGATGGATAGTGAATAAATCTGTAATGCTTGGGCTTGCTTGTTTACTGGAGGCCTTATAGATAGAAAGTGCTTTATTCTGTGCATATAAAAAGTTTCACTTATGGGCAGCTTGTAAATGGTCATTTCAGCTTAATGACTATGAAGTTGATTGTGTTTGTTTTCAAGACAAGGTGACTGAACTCTGCTGGGTGATGGCTCTCTTTAATAAAGAAGAAAGGCTTTATGAATACATTCAACTTGCTGCAGAACGGCAGCTTTGCAGTTTACTTGTTGTTGTGTTTGCATTAAATGATCTTAGTTTAGTATGCATGTGTACATGTAATAAAATCTGAGCTGGACGTGGTGGTAAACACCTGTATGAGCAACTCTGGAAGCTGAGGCAGAAGGATTAAAAATTCAAAGCCAGCCTCAGCAATTTAGCAAGGCTCTGAGCAATTTAGTGAGACCCTGCCTCAAAAAAAAGGCTGGGGACATGGTTCAGTGGTTAAGCACCCCTGAGTTCAATCCCTGGTACAGAAAAGAAAGAAAGAGGGAGGAGAGAGAGGGAGGGAGGAAGGAAAAAAAATAAATCTGGTTAAAAGGTTTCTTTTTTTTTTCTTTTTTAATGAGGACTCTAGTTTCATTGCCTGTTATTGCTTACTCAGCACACATGGAAGACCTCAGCATTGAAGAGCAGTTAGACATACACTAGTACTGTGTAATGGCTGGCCTAAGAGACCTCTATCTCATGTACCTTTCTAGAAGAATGCAAAAGCTAATGGAACTGAAAACAAGTGGAGAGCCTCAGAAATGAGCTCACATGGAGTATAAAAAAAAGTCTCTATTTACAGAGAAGTAAATTTTCTAAGAGATAAATGTACATAGATGTTGGATTTTTAAGAAGTGATATATGTTAAGTAATTGCTCATACTGTGCTTCCTATGCCCCAGGCAGAGTGATCTATCTTACGTATCACAGCTAATCATCATTGCAGTCCTGTGAGGTGCACACTATTTTCATCTCTATTTTATAGAGAGTGGAATATGTTCCCCATAGTTCCTTGCACTACAATGTGAGGCTGAGCCAGGCTTTGAATGCAGATAAATTACTGTGGGGCCCTTTCTGTTAACTACTAGGATCTTGAGTTCTGGGGAAGTCAATTTCTTTATGATACCATCCTCTCTTTTCAGATGGCAACACTTGGGGAAGCTCGCCTAAGGGAAATGGAAGCTTTGCAGTCTCTTAGACTTGCCAATGAAGGGAAGTTGCTGTCACCTGCCCAAGATGTGGAGATGAAAGTCTGCCTATGTCAGAAGGCCCCAGCTACCCCTATGATCCAGTGTGAACTCTGCAGGGATGCTTTCCACACTAGCTGTGTGGCGGTACCCAGTATTTCTCAAAGCCTCCGAATCTGGCTTTGTCCCCATTGTCGGAGGTCAGAGAAACCTCCATTAGAGAAAATTCTTCCCTTGCTGGCCTCCCTGCAGCGAATCCGAGTTCGCCTTCCTGAGGGAGATGCACTTCGATACATGATCGAAAGAACCGTGAACTGGCAACACAGAGCCCAGCAACTGCTCTCGTCAGGGAATCTAAAATTTGTGCAAGACCGTGTGGGCTCAGGACTGTTATATAGCAGATGGCAAGCCTCAGCAGGACAGGTGTCAGAGACCAACAAGGTGAGTCTGGACTCCTCAGGTTTTGGGAATCTCTGTACCTTTCTCCTGATCCTGGTGTCACTAGCTATGGTGTCACTGTTTGTTCCCTTGGTAATCACTTTGTGTTACCAGTGCTCGTGGTACCTACAGCTTCCTACTTGAAGGATGTGCTCATCTGCCGTATCCTTTTAGTTTCCTCTGCTCCTAATAGTTGTTGCCTAGGCATTCCATTTCCACAGAACAAATGTTCTCCTTTTCATATATACAAGTATTTTCCATTTATATGTCTGTTAACCCAAATGTGTATTTCATGTGTGTATATATCTTTTTTAAAAAAATTTTAGTTGTTAATGGACCTTTATTTCATTAATTTGTATGTGGTACTGAGAATCGATCCCAATGCCTTGCATATGCTAGGCAAATGCTTTGCCACTGAGCCGCAACCCCAGCCCATATGTGTGTATTTTAAATTATTGTTTGACTACAAATTTGGCACCTGCCCCCATTATCCCTCATGGAATTTGCTGAGAGTGGAAGAGCTTTTTGCCTTCTGTGTATTCAGCCTTTGAGAAAGAATGATTTTTGGAAGTATTGGAGTCCTTTTTTTCTTCAGTAGAAAGGCTGTGGGTTTCAATACCTTGTGCATTCTTTCTGCCAAAGCCAGATTCCCTGACCATCACTGGAAGGGGTAGGCCGTTTTCTGTCTTCCTCCATTGAAGCTGCAGGAGAAGAATGTGAAGATACCAGGAAAGCATAGTCAGAATGACAATAGTCAGTCTTTTTATAATTTGACTTTTAAATCTAGTACGTATTTCTCTATCTGAGATAATTATAGTGCTCTTGTGCCATTAAGAACAGACATGAACTAAATGAATTAAATCTTCAGCAACTTAAGGGTTAAGGAACCAAAAATGCCCTTGTCATTTGTTTCCTTGGTTTTTGTGTTTTTATTTCTTTCCAGGCCTTAAAAATACAGTGCCTGGCATATACCAGATGATCAATTAAATACTCACTGCATAGATAAATTGGAGCTATCTATATAGTGGAATTGCTTGTGTTTTTTTTACACAGGGTTTGCTAGGATTATATCAGTAAAGGCAAAGGACACAACTGTTATTTATTAAATCATGGTCGAAGAAATGTTTCCCTATTTCCTTTAAATACAGGAGAAGATAGGGAGGTGGATGTGAATGATTCTGACAAATTCTCCTTTGATCTGTTCAGAGCGGTACTTGACTACGTTTACTGTATTGTAATCTTCAATAAGGATAATTACATAAGGTTATATGATTGTTCTCAGAGAAAGTGGCTTATTTCCCAGTGGTCTTCTTTACCTTTCTGAATTCAGTCCAAGTAAAACTGGGAAGATTAAAGGCTTGGTTTTCCTGACAAAGAATTGTTGAGTTAGTCAGTTTAGAAACACCAGGAGACTCTTCAGTTTGGGAGAATTAGTCTTTCTTTTTCCCAGTTACCTTCCTGATAACCCAAGTTACTTTCCTTAGGTTGGTGCCAGTATTTTTAATCCTGAAAAGGCCTTGTTGTAAGATGTTTTTCTTCCATTAGGTATCTCAGCCTCCTGGTACAACATCTTTTTCCTTGCCTGATGACTGGGAAAATAGGACCTCATATTTACACTCTTCCTTTTCTACTGGACGGAGTTGTGTCCCTCTCCATGGTTTGTGTATCATTATTATCATTACTACTACTACTACTACTACTACTACTACTACTACTGTGTATCATTATTATCATTACTACTACTACTACTACTGCTGCTGCTGCTGCTGCTCTTTTGAGGGCTGGAGAGTAACAGGTCATCTAGATATAACCAAGTCTTTTGTCGTAGAGGATCAGGTACAATAAAAAACTTTATCCTTCCATTAGGGAGGTTGAGGCAAGAAGACTGTAAGTTCAAGGCTAGCCTGGGAAACTTATTGAGACCCTGTCTCAAATAAAAAATAAAAAGGGCTAGAGATGTAGCTCAGTGGTAGGGAAAAAATAAAATGAAAATCAGCTTTGAGCCCTCTTTCTTTCTCTTCCTTTTGGTACAAGCTAGCAGCTTGTTTCTGAGTTTTCTAGTAGAAGCTGTCAGGGTAGAGGTACTGTCTTTTAGGAATGGAACCCAGGATGCTCTACCACTGAGCTACATCCCAACCCCTTTTATTTTTTTGCTACCCGGGATTGAACCCAGGGGCACTTAACCATTAACCACATCCCCAGCCCTTTTTTAAAATAGTTTTTTAGTTGTATATGGACACAGTATTTTTATTTTTAGTGCTGAGGATTGAACCCAGGGCCTCACACATGCCAGGCAAGCGCTCTACTACTGAATTACAATTCCAGCCCCACGCCAGCCCTTTAGAGACAGGGTCTCAACGATTTGCTTAGGGCCTCACTGAGTTGTGGAGGCTAGCTTTAAAATTCTCCTCTGTCTCAGCCTCTCTAACTAGTGGGATTACAGGCTTGCACCCCATGCCCAGCCCTTTAATTTTTTTACTTGGAGACAGGGTTTCAAGTTGCTGTGGGTCTTGATGAATTGCTGAGGCTGACCTCAAACTTGGCAATCCTTCTGTCTCTGCCTTCCAAAATACTGGGATTACAGGCATGTACCACTGCACCCAGCAGAACTTCATTGTTAAATGTAGGATATGGGTTACTGTGCATTCACTAGGTAGGGAAGAGGGATAATGTTTTAAGTTTTATAAGTGCGAAAGAAACAGAGAGAAAGGCCTTGTCTATTGCTTTCAGGGACAGAAGAGTCAGTCCCGTACAACTAATAATTAAGCAGCAAGTATTTAAGTCAGGTGCTAAGTCATGGACTGTCTTATTAAATTACCTAAGAGATTTGTGGAGGATCTCAGAGATAATACACATTTAAAACCTATCCCATCCCAATTTATTTGGAATCAAATTCAGGGCCTCATGCATGCAAGCAGATGCTGCACCACTGATTTACACCTAGCCCTTTAAAAAAATTTTCTTTTGAGACAGGGTCTTGCTAAGTTACCCAGGCTGCTTTTGAACTTGTGATCCTTCTGCCTCAGCCTGCTGAGTAGCTAGAGTTACAGGTGTGCCCCACTATGCCTGGCCTACCTCCTTTTTCTTACTTATAAATGACTACCCCATGATTTCTGCCAAAAGCTGCAGTTGGAATCCTGAGCCTTCGTCACACCTTCTCAGTGTGCATCTAGTCTTGTGGTCAGAGCCCCTTGATCCACTCAGATTATTCATGCCCTGAGCTAGCAGCTTGTTTCTGAGTTTTCTAGTAGAAGCTGTCAGGGTAGAGGTACTGTCTTTTCTGTATTAGCAATTAGCAAAGGGATGAAGTTAATACTTCTCTAGTAATAAGGAGTCTTAGGAAATCTAGTTTGGGGCTTTGGGCACATTAAGTGAACCTAGCTTGAACTGAATGCCATTTAAGGAGGATAGAGGGTGGAAGTGTTATGAAAGGCAGTCCTTCTGTAAATTTCATAGGCCTGAATGCACATGTGTGAACACTCTTTGTTGTCATCCTTTTGATTGGGTCTGGTCTTAAACAGGCATCAGTCCAGAAGTGAATGAGCTTTTGATGGAAGCCCAGTTGCTCCAGGTATCCCTTCCTGAAATTCAGGAACTTTACCAGACTCTACTTGCAAAGCCAAGCCCTGCTCAGCAAACTGACCGAAACTCACCAGTTAGACCCAGCAGTGAGAAGGTGAGTGTATGAGGCTGCTGGAGGCAGCAGAAGCACAAAGGCTTTGAGATGATATTTTTAATCCACAGAAGGGTGCCAGGTGTCTGCCTTATAGCTTGCTCTTAAGGGTGTCGGTGAGAAGGTAGGCACCAGCCACCATTTGCTACAGTTTAAGTTTATGGCCTGTGTTTGGGTCTTGTTTGAGGTGACTGTGTGAATTTCTTTTTTTTTTTTTTTTTAATTTCTTTTTAGTAAGGTGTATGTTTCATCATTACCATGTGATGATAGTGAGAGTTAGTGTTTTTTTTTTTTTTTGTCCTATCACAGAAATACTAAGAGGTGAAAATAATAGCTGAGAGGGCTTTTAATTATAACAATTTCAAAAATCAAAGATAATTTCAGAGTCAACATTGAACAAATGCTTTTTGTTACTCCCTGAACAAGGCAGCTGGTGTGAAGATTGAGGATGCTTATCTTGAATGCTGGCTTACTTGAAGGGTTCTCTACACTGTCCTATTTCTTAGCCTATTAAGGGCACTATTTCTGCTTCTTTCTAGTGAACTAACTGACCTGGCACTTCAGGCCCCTGAAAATAGTCAGGATAGAAACTTAACAGGAAGACTAAAGCCATATTAGGGAAGAATCTCATGAAAGATAATACAAGGGCGAATACCAGCATTTAGGATTTATTTTTCATTATGATAGCAAATAATATAGCACCATTATTATTGTTTAATACTTTTATTAGTTGTTGGCGGACCTTTATTTTATTTATATGTGGTGCTGAGAATCAAACCCAGTGCCTTACAGATGCTAGGCAAGTGCTCTACCACTGAGCCACAATCCCAGCCCCTAGCACCATTATTGATTGTGTTCAGATAATGTTCCTATGAGGGGTAGGGGTGTATGGTTTTAAAGAAGGAACTAATAGCCTGGTTCCTTAGGAGCCAGCAGATCAAAGGGTAGACATAAACACCCAGATAGAAACTATGTAAGTGGCCAGTCACTCCCTGATTTGATGAAAAGAATCTTTGGAAGGATCTTGCATCTCCTGGTGCTGGTTGGGTAATTTAAGGCAAATCCTTATTTTTTCCTAGTGTTCTTTGTAGCACTAACAAAGAGGAGGGAAGGAAGTTAAAGTCAAATGGTTGTCCATAGAATTGGAGGGGGAAGGTGGTGGTGATGTTTAGCATGCAGGATATTCACCAGGGGAATAATTTGGTTTTTTATTCACCTATTTTCCCTTTCTGTAGTCCTGGGGATTGAATCTGGGGCCTTGCACATGTCAGGCAGGTGCTCAACTGCAGAGCTACATCCCCACCCCTTTTAATTTTGAGACAAAGACTTACTAAGTTGTCCAGACTGGTATTGAACTTGTGTTCCTTCTGCCTCAGCCTCCTAAGTAGCTGGGATTACAGGTGTGTGCCACCATGCCAGGCTCATTTGCCCATTTCCTTTAGCTTCACTAATTTTAGTAGTAGGGAAACTGTAGGCTAAAATTGAATTTGCTCATCTTCCACCCAGAATGATTGCTGTCGAGGAAAGAGAGATGGAATCAACAATCTTGAGAGGAAACTGAAGAGACGCCTGGAGAGAGAAGGCCTCTCCAGTGAACGGTGGGATCGAGTTAAAAAAATGAGGACCCCCAAAAAGAAGAAAATCAAACTGAGCCACCCTAAGGACATGAACAATTTCAAGTTAGAGAGAGAGCGTAGCTATGAGTTAGTTCGTTCTGCCGAAACTCATTCCCTGCCCTCAGACACGTCCTATTCGGAACAGGAAGACTCTGAGGATGAAGATGCCATCTGTCCAGCTGTGAGCTGCCTGCAGCCAGAAGGAGATGAGGTCAGTGAGGTTTGGGCCGTAGAGGACGTGCTTTCCCTTAACTCAGAAACCCTGTAAGCTAGACCTCATCTCGCTGGGGCTTTCTCTTCTGCTTATCTGCTTTGAGCTGATCTGAATGGATTGCTCAGTCCTCCCCCCACTGATATTTCTGCTCTTACCATCGTTCCTGGTTCTCCTCCCTTCTCTTGAAGAAACTCTCGTTCTTCCCTTTTTCCTTTTCTTGCTCCTCCAGCTTTCACCGTCCCGGCGCTAAGAAGGTGGGAGGGATGCTGACGTAATGCCCTTTTGCTTACTGTCACAGGGCAGCACTGTCTTAACCCCAAAGCAGTCACGACTTGAAGATGACTTTGACTCGGTTGCTTTGGCTGGTGGGCCAGCTACACTCGTTTGGTCCCAGTGGTGGGACGGTGGCTGTTAATGGCAAATGGCCCGAATATCTTGAGGCTGGCCTGCCCAATTTTGAATGGCATTTTTTCCTCTGAACACCCCATCTTCCTGCTCTTTGTAACCAGGTGGACTGGGTCCAGTGTGATGGCAGCTGCAATCAGTGGTTTCATCAGGTCTGTGTTGGTGTTTCTCCAGAGATGGCAGAGAAAGAAGACTACATCTGTGTGCGCTGTACTGGGAAGGACGCACCAAGCCGAAAGTAAAAACAAAACAAACACCCCCACTTAATGTAATTCAGGACTCCAACCAAGAAGATTTCCTCAAATCTCAGCAAAGCTACAGGACTGGTGTTCAAGCCAGTCTGTACACGGTGCTATTTCTATTCCTCATGGGATCATTTTTCCAGAACTCTTTGAAAAAAAGAAAAAACAACTAAAAAAATTTTTGACACTTTTTGTATTTTTTTCCTTAAGAGCTGTTTGTGGTTGTTGAGGTTTGAAACGCTGACTGTTTTTTGCAGGGGTTTCCACCAATTTGGAAGGCATTGAAGCTTGCACCTTTTCATGTACAGCATTGAAATTGTACCTCTGTCTGGGATTTACCGGATTAAGACCCAACTCAGTTTCAGTGCCCAGAGGGGCACCAGAAATTCCAGTAAATCCTCATTTGAGGAATCCTTCTCTTGTTTACTCTGTTACCACATTGGGGATTTTAAGTTTTTCCACTTTTGGGATTTTTGTTTGTTTCTTCCTTTCTTTATCCACTTTTCTTTTTTCTGGTAGACTAGGTTTATTTATCTGAGCAATAACTTCTATGTTGGTTTCAGTGGCTGGAATTAAAACAAAACAAAACAAACTCCTGAACAGTGTGTTGGTGCTTTAGCATTTGGTTGATGTACAGAACGCAAATGTCTAGTTTCTAGTGTCACTGATGAACTAGTGATGTAGAAAAGAGACTGCTCTGTAAGTAATTGCCACAGCTGTATTTTGGCTTTCTCCCTGCCCATTCCTCCCTCCCCTATTTTTTGGTAGCTTGTATCAAATGTTGCAGTTTATATTGTGGAATAAATCCTTGGTCCTAATACTATACTATATGCTGGTTATTTAGAGCCATTAGAACAGCTTCCTTTGCCCCTCTGCCTTGTGGGCTTGCAGAATCAGAAGGGGTCGCTTGCCTTGACTTCTGCCCAGCCAGGCTGTGGTGGCAGTGAGTGTATGCCTGCGAACAACATGGGGGTTTCTTCTTTTGCATCCTGCTCTTTTTGGTGGGTCATATGCCTCCAGGCCCCACTAAAAGAACCCCTCAGTCTTCGAAGACTGGAACCTGTCTTTAAAGCCATGCACTATTTTAATAAACACTTTAGAATGTTGGTGAGTCAATCCTCAAGTCAGCCCTCCTTGTGGAAATGACACCTATTATATTTCAGTTGACAGGGAAACTTGATTTAGGGTTAAGATATTGGAAGGAAATCTAAGGAAGTTTCATCCTCATAGAGGGTTGGGTTTAGTGTGAGGGCTGAAGGGAAACTTGTGAACGCCCAGGCTCCGCCTTCCTGGTTTCCTTCCTGTCCCTTTCTAACTCTGGATCTGGAGCTGGATGGTTATGGGGCGTGGACTGCCACATCTGTTTCCCTCCTTTTCTTTTGAAAGAGCTCTCCTCTGCAGTGGAGAGGGCATCCTGGTCAACAGAAGAAACTGTTGCTTGCTCTTCCTCTCCTCTTTCTCCCATATTCTATAGCCATAAACCTGCAGACGTAAAACTCTAGTGGGTCTTTAATAAAATAAAACAACAAAAAGCAGTTTGTGATGTAGCAGAGATTTAAATGTACTACCCCCTTTTATGCAATTCAAATAATTAAATCTCTTTAAGAATGACTTCTAGTCAGTTTTCCTGCAGTTATTGTGATGTCTCTCCTTGTCTCATGGGGGTTATGGGGCCAAAAGAAATGCATAGCTTCCAGTGCACAATCTGGAATAACAGTGGTTTGGCCTTTTTAGTATCCAAATTCTTAACCCCACCTCACCCCACCCCTGGTGTTGGAACAAGATACCAGCTGACCCAGTCCTCACCTTCCATTGAGAAAGCAAGCTTGAAAGAGGACAAGCTTGGGCTCAGGAGTAGCTCGTGCACAGGACCCTGGGTTCCACCCCCAGCGTTGCAAGGGGCCAAGAAGACTGCTGCTAAAATAAAGCCTTTGCCTTTAGAGAGCTATCACCCATGTTGTACAAGACACCCCCACCCCTCCCCTCCATCCAACCCCAATAGTCTTTCTTCATCTGTAAGTTGTGCACAATCTCCAACAATAGCCTCTTTGGTGAGGTAGTATCTTCATCTCTGAGGGGGAAAGATAGGCAGGTGTGTATTTGAGCCACCCCTCCCCCAGGTGGGAACCACTGATCATTTTTTTTTTTTTTTTTAACGTGCTGAAGCTAGAGATAGAGACAGCATCGGCTGCCTACAGTTACACTGCCAGTAAATGACAATGCCTGGCATTTTCTTTCAGTTCTGCTGTCTTGCACGCTATCAAACACTGCAAATGAACAGAGCACGTTTTTTGCTTCCATTGTGTACCCAATGTGACCACAGACTAATTTTTGTTATCTAAAAACTGGCCTGGACTCCAGAGAAACCTCTGACCTTACTGGAAATATGAGGAAGATACACACCAACTGACACTTGAGTTTCCATCTCAGTAGTTCTGCAGCCCCCTGAGCTCAGAGAGAAGGGTTGAGGGAGGTAGAGCCTGAGCCAGGAGGAACTCATTGGTGAAGAGCAAGTCCGGGGACTTCGCCAGCAAAGAGGAGATGAGGAGTGCTGTCACTTCACCTGTGAAGTGGTTGCTTTTTCTTCCAGATCTCCTTTTTTTCTTTTCCCTACCCTGACTGATAGCAGGGATTAAACCCAGGGGTGTTATGCCACTGAACTGTGTCCCTAGCCTTTTTTATTTCTATTTTTTGCAGTACTGTGGGTTGAATCCAGGGGTGATCTGCTACTGAGCTTACATCCCCAGACCCCCGCCCCCCGCCCCAATCCACTTTTGGTACTAGGTATTGAACCCAGGAACACTTTTAACCACTGAGCCACACCCCAGCCACTTTTTTTACTTTGAGACAGTCTTGCTAAGTTGCTGAGGCTGGCCTCAAACTCGCAATCCTCCTGCCTCAACCTCCCAAGTAGCTGGGAAAAAAGTCATGTGCCACTGTGCCCCACTTAAGGGATTTCTTATATTAAATAAATGGCTTTCTTATACAAGCCTCCAGCCTGGGGGAAAAATAAAGACTGTCATTTGGACTAGCTGTAAGAGAGGTTAACATCTTTATCGCCAACTTCCTTGGTCCTCTAAGAGGTAGGATTCACTTTTCTGTCTCAAGGTGAATGAACCTAAAGCCACTTTGGGCAGTGGAGGTGGGTGCAGACTTGTTACCCTACTTCATTCTGCCATGCAGAGCTTAAGAAAATAAGATGTGAAGGTCTTGAGGCTTTGAATCTTCAGTAATGAGATGCACCTGATTTGCCATTATACCCACCGTAAAAAGCAACACAAGCTTTTGGGTATCAGTGGAAGATAAACTTGAGAAGAGAGCAGATGCCAACTTGAAAGGGACTAAAACTTGGCATCTATTTACCATTGTGTAGTGGATCTCTTCCCCCACCTCTTGCCCTCCACCCCTGTGGTTCCCCCCCCCCCAACTGATATTTGGCAGTCCATTAAGACCTGCTTCTAGCTTGAAATAAGCCTTGATTGGTGTTTAGTGCCCACGGGTGTCTTTGTGGGTTCAACCTACCTAGGTTTCAACTCACATCTGGAATGGATCACAGGTGCTATATTCCTGTAATAGGAAATGGAATTACTGAGTATTTTGAGTCTGCCTGTATGCCAGGCATTGAACCCGAGCTGTTCACTCAGTAACAGGCTTACTTACATGTGCTAGAGGTCAGCCTATATTACGTTGGCTTTTCCCTGCTGTGATGCTGTGTAAAACTGAATTCCCTCCTGAGGAAATGCTGCCTGATGGGAAGAAGATCTGAGGAAAGCAGTGAAGATCTCAGTGTCAAATCATTTAAGGACCGGGGTCCTTCCTCAATTAGTGTCTAAGAAACACCGGAGCGATGGCTTCATCTCTAATGGCTCTCTGTTCCCAGTCCTCTGCACGTGGCTTTTTAAGCCTCTTCACATGAGAGGTTTCATGTATAACTTGTGTACTAGAAATGTTATTGAAAGTTGCCTAAACAAAAAATTGTACAAAGCAATACTGTTGTAAATCTATTTTTTAAGGCATAAACAATTTGTAAAGTATATATTTCACTTTGAAATTTATGTAAACAAATTTTCATGTTTAAATACTGCTGACATTGGAATGCACCTGTACATTTTCCTTAGTATAAGTGGAATATATATAGAGCCAACAACAGAATGGATAATCCAGCTCCCTGTTTTGGTTTTGGGTTAATTACATAAGGTGAAGGGGGCTGTGAACCGGTGAGTTTGAGTGTGTTTTTAATTTTCAGGATAACCTACTGTTAACCTACAGGATAACCAAAGTGGAATTGGAATGGTGAGATCATTTGATCTGTTCAGGTGAGTGGAGGCCAAAGGACTATTCTTTCTGCTTTCCCTTCAGGAGGAACAGACATTTTTTTAAAAAATTGCCCTTTTGGGTCTGGGGATACGGTTCAGTGGTGGAGCACTTGCCCAACATGCAGGAGATCCTGAGACAATCCCAGCACACACCTCCCCCCCCCAAAAAAAAAAAAAAAAAAAAGCCTTTCCAAGGAAACATTATTTGCTGTTTTAGGATATACCAAAAATTTCAGCTCCTGGCAAACTTTCTTGGCTAGAAGCTGCTGTTCTCTGCCCCACTCGTAAATCCCAAGGATTCAGGAGGCTGAGGCAAAAGGATTGCAAGTTTGAGGCTAGCCTTTGCAACTTGGTAATACCTTCAGTAACTTGGCAAGACCCTGTCTCAAAGTCTAAAAAGGACTGGTTGATATATTTAGATAATATAGCACCCCTGCCTGGTTCAATCCCCAGTACTGCAAAAATAAAGGATGAAATACTCATTTAACTAACAATTTTAGTTTGTGGATGAGGACCTGAGCAGACTTAAGTGCTCAGCAGGCCAAGACTGAATGCACATGTTAGAGAAGGAATGTAGAAATAGGATTGGGGTCAATCTACAATTTTAAATCATGTGGTTCAGTATTTGTAAAAACGTTCTAAGCTCCCAGGAGACAACTGCCATTACAGATGAGGCAACTCCTCTGCAGCAGCTGTGATGCATTGGTAGTTAGTCTGCTTGGAATTGTGTTCTTCAAAGCTGGCCTACTATTCCTGAGGATCACCTTTCAGGGTGTATGTAGCAAAGAGCCCGATTTCCCTATTTCACAGGTCTGAAAACTGAAAGACGGTAACTTGCCAAGATAGGAGATATGAACTTTGGGCATAAGATGAGACTGATGTAGGCACCCTATTCTAAGGGCAGAGCCTGTTGCTCTGATTTGCAGGTTCCTTTCCACAACTTTCTACAGGTTTCAGAGAACCAAGAATATGGTCACTCAGGTGGGTGATCTTGCTTCCTTTCTCGGTCTTCCACCTTCCCCTTTCTCCCAGCCTGAAGGGAATAGAGTGGACAGATGTGACTCAGGACTTAACCTCCAACCACCGGATTCTTAGTTGTGGCCCTGGTTGGGAGGTGCTTTTGTGTTTTAGAGATGTCTGAAAACTAGCAGCCACATTTAGCATTTAACACTAGAACGACACCACCCCCCACTCGCCTCCGTAGGCCCAATACCCTACTTCCTTTTCCCTACTGAGACAGAACACGTAGTCAGTACTGGGTGTTTCATAACTAACCCCACTAGATACTGCTGGTGTCCTCAGGCAGCTTCACAAGGGAAAGCAGACCCTGGGCACAAGTTCCTGGACTTTGTTCATTTCCTTGCTCTCTCCATTTCTATCCCCCACCCCCATACCACCCACTGCTCAAAGAAGCTCCTCCAGGATCCTATAGGACTATAGAAGCGTTGTCCAGAAAGCAAATCAGAGGAGGATTTGGAGGTGATGTGCCTGGGTGTCCAAGCTCCCAGCTCAGTGATGCTTTTCCACTGATTGAGCACACCCTCTTTGAGCCACTGCTAGACTTAAGGAGCTGCCACTCCTGGCGTGGCCACCAGATGGCACCATTTGCTTTCTATAAGTGCCATGGATCCTCTGGCCTTGTCCATGTAGGTTGTTCCAGTTCAGGTTGGTCACAAGGAGATAAACAAACTAGAGTGAGTTTAGGCAAACTTCAATATGACTATTAGGGCTTTTAAGGCTCCAGCCATTTTTAGTTTTTTGATTTTTCAGCAATACACCACTGAGCTACCTCCAAATCCTTTAAAAAAAAATGTTTAAATTTTTATTTTGAAACAGTCGTGCTAAATTGCTTAGGCTGACCTCAATTTTGTGATTGTCCTGCTTCAGTCTCCCGAGTAGCTGGGATTATAGTTGTGTGTCACCAGGCCCAGCTGGGTTCCAGCCCTATCTAGCAGAGAAAGCCATTGGGTCTCTATACATTGCTTTCCTCCCAAATCAGTCTTTTTATTGGGGTGGGGGTGTGTGTTGGGGATTGAGCCATGGGGCCCTTTTGAGATACATTTTTCACTAAATTGCTGAGGCTTGGCTTGATCATATGATTCACCTACCTCAGCTTCCAAGTCTGTGGGGTTATAGGTCTGTGCCACCATGCAGGGCCAAAGTGTCTTTGGATAGGTTTGTTTTTCAATTCAAGGAAAAATAAGGTCGAGGCCCTCTTTTTTTTGTTAGCCTGTTTTGCTTTTGGTACTAGGAACTGAACCTATGGGAACTTAATCACTGAGCCACAACCTCAGCCCTTTTTACTTTGAGACAGAACCTCACTAAAGTTGCTGAGACGGACTTTGAACTTGTGATCCTCCTGCCTCAGATACTATTCCTAGGACTTTATGTATATTTAATCCTCAAAATACAAGGTAATATTTCCCTGTAGGTAAGGATGGAATTTCGATGCATAATTGTGCCCTTAAGTATTAGCTTTAGAGTTTAGGAGCATGCGTGTACTTGTTCCATGTCTGCCAGATCCTCAGTGGAGGGAAGTCCAGGGTTCAGAAGGGAAGAAATGCTCAATGTTGGTGCTTTTTGTCCAGAAAGACCATAGTCTATTTTTTAGTCTGAACTAGAAACTGTGGCAATCACAGCTTTCTTGCTTCTAATATTAACCTCATGCACTGAAACCATGAGGGTGTGGGGAGAAGGGGTATTAGAAGATTGGGTGTTTTTCAGACTGTGAAGCAGAAGCCACCAGGAACTTCTAATAAACAACAGAAGAGGGCAGCAGAGGACCAAGATTAAACTGCTCTCCCATCCTATTTCCCAGACCTGAGCTAGGCCTTGTAGAGAGAAACACTTAGGTACCCAAGGTCACTCTGCATTCATGACCAACCCTAAGCCAGAGGTAAGGATCTGTCTTCTGCAATGTGTAGTCTTTCAGTTCATCATCTAAATCTAACTTGCTTGCTGTTAGGGAGAAGATTGGTTATTGACCTAAAACCGAAGCTCTGAACCCTTGTTCTCTCAGTTCATTCTAGTTTCTTGTTCTCCTGGGAATACGTAATTGTAGTAGAACTAGAGAAGAAAAATAAGACTGGCTATGAGATCCCCAGTGTAATTTGGGCCCTATTTCCCCCTCTCCCTAAATGTTTGGCTTGATTGCCACTCCTTTAAGTGGTACCTAAGATCAGCCAGAGGCACTGATGGCAAATTGTTCCAGTAAAGGTGTTCTCTGAGATGGACAGGCTTTGGCCCAGGAGGACCTTTGGGTATTGAGGCTGGGAACAAATTTTAGATATGTGAGTGGAGAAGAACCAAATGAAATGGTCCTAGGAGTCTGTGTTCAGTATCTTTAGAGAATGACCAGAAGAAGGTGTGTGTTTAGGGAAAGGTGAGGAAGAGGCATTTCAAATGACACCCATAACCGTGAAAAATGGTAAAATTAGCACAATGCCTAATGCAGGCTCAATCTTTACCATATCCCAGTGGGGTCAGTACTATCATGCCCACTTTACAGATAAGAAACTTGAATTCATAGAAGTAAAAGGCCATCTAGCTGGTACGTAGAGGAACTAGAATTCGAACCCAGAGTCTGAACCTCAAAAGCAAAATGAAAACCCTCTGAGTACCCCTGAGCCTCGCCTCTGCGACATGTGGCTCTCCAAAGCAATAAGCCATTCCTAAACACTCCCCAACACAGCTACTAACTCCCCATAGACTGTGAGTTTCTTGTTCTATCCCTGGTTTGGTGAGTCTTATGAAAGCCTCATTTCAGAAAACCCAGTGAACATTCTTTTTTCCTAAACGGGTAATTGAGCCACGTTGGAAACGCATTCAGCAGCCTCTTTAAGGTTCCGGTGCCCGCTACACGCAGGAGATAGGTGTGCAGGTCTATGCTGGGACCTTGCCCTCAGGAACTTGCTGGCAGGTGGGTGGCAGCTCCACCACAGCGCTCAGCCTCCAGCCACTGTGAGCAAAGTCACCTCAATTGGGACTGAGGCCAGGCATATTCATTGTTCCTGGCAAAAAGAGCAAGTCAGTCCCAGAAAGCTCAGACCTTTAGAGATGGAATTGCATAAGTAAAAGTGGAAAATCTCAAGGTGACTGGCCTGACTGGAAGAAGAGAACCTCAGGCCTAAGGCAAGCTTCTCTTGTGGCAGACACTTACCAGGAGAAGCACGCCGCACTCAGTGCTCTGAACCCAGGTAGCCAAGCCCACAGACTGCCATGCTGGTGGGTCTTAGCTGCACACACAGGGCAATCATTCATGCAGAAAGGAGGACATATCTGATGCCATGTCCTGTGTGTGTGTGTGTGGGGGGGTCTAGCTCAGGGCATTCAACGGTCTTCAAACCTTCCCCCAGCCAGGCCACTGAGAATGAGGTGGTAAGCAGATTTCTAGACTCACTGGGTTTCCTTGGGAAAGTCACGCAGCCTCTCCGAGGCAAATGATGTGGCGAATCTCCAGTTGCTGGCCTTCTGGAGCTAAGGAATAAGTTACCGTAATACCCAACATTCATTCAGCTCTTGCTACAACATCTACCACCATGTTGGATACTTAAGAGTTATCGTTTGATTATGAGGTATCCCCCCAAATTCCCGTTAATGTAGGAATGTTCGGAGATGAAATGATTATGTTATGAGAGCTGTAATCAAATTAGGGATTCATTCATTTAATGAGTAATTTGAATTTTTTTTTTATTGGTACTGGGGGTTGAATTGGGGCATTTTACCACTGAACTACATTCTGAATCATTTATTTATTTCTTTAGAGACGGGGTCTCACTAAGTTGATAAGGCTGGCTTCAAACTTGCCATTCTCCTGACTTAGCCTCCCAAGTCACTGGGATTATAGGTGTGTGCCATCATATCTGGCTTTGATGAATAGTTTGTTTCCCCCGCCACACAGTTTTCATTATTATATTATAGTTGTACATAATGACGGGATTTGTTGTTACATATTCATAATCCATGCACATAATTTAGCAATATAATTTGGCCAATATCACTCCCCAGCTCTTTCCCTACTCACCTCATGGTTCCTTTTCTCTACTGATCTCCCTTTGATTTTCATGAGATCTGCCCCCACCTTTCCTTTCATTTTTTTCTCTCTAGCTTCTGCATATGAGAGAAAAAAATATGACCACTAACTTTTTTAGTTGGCTTATTTTGCTTAACATAATGGTCCCAAATTCCATCCATTTTCCTGCAAATGACATAATTTCATTCTTCTTTATGGCTGAATAAAACTCCATTGTGTATGTATAACACATTTTCGTTATCCATTCATCCATTGAGGGACACCTAGTCTGGTTTCATGGTTTGGCTATTGTGCATTGTGCTGCTATAAACATGGGTATGCATGTGTCACTGCAGTAAGATGACTAATTCTTCAGGATAAATACCAAAGAACGGTATAGCTGGATCCTGTGGTGGTTCCATGCCTAATCTTTTGAGGAACCTCCATACTGATTTCCATAGTGGTTGTACTAATTTACAATTCCCACTAACAGTGTAAAAGTTACTTTTTCTCCACATCCTCTCCAGCACTTATTATTATTTGTGTTCTTGATGGCTGCCATTCTGACTGTTGTGAGATGAAATCTCAGAATAGTTTGATTGTTGATGATGTTGAACATTTTTTTATTTACATTTCTTCTTTTGATAAATGTCTGTTTAATTCATTTGCCCATTTATTAATCGGATTATTTGGCATTTTGGCATAAAAATTTTTGAGTTCTGGATATTAATCCTCTGTCAGAGGAGTAGCAAGCAAAGATTTCTCTCCCATTCTGTGGGCTATCTCTTCACATTCCTAATTGTTTCCTCAGCTATGCAGAAGCTTTTTAATTTGATGCCATCCCATATATTAACTCTCAGCATTATTCCTGAGCTTTATGGTCCTGTTGAGAAAGTTGTTTACTGTGTCTGTATGCTGGAGTATTGACCCTATGTTTTCTTCTCAGAGTTGCATAATTTTTGGTCTAATTTCTAGGTCTTTGATCCATTTTTAGTTGATTTTTGTGCAGGCTGAGAGATAAGGATAGAGTTTCATTAACCATTTTTCCCAGCACCATTTGTTAAAAAGGTTGTCTTTTCTCCAATGTATGTTTTTGGCCCTTTTGTCAAGAATCAGACGACCGTAAAATAGTCTGTGCATCTGTTTTTATGCCAGTACCATGCATTTTTTTTTTTCTTTTTTGGCTCTGGTCTTTTTTTTTTTTTTTTCCCCTTTTGGAACTGGGGTTGAACCCAGGGCTTCACAGATGTGAGGCAAGCACTTTGCCACTGAGCTACATCCCAGCCCAACAGGCAGCATGTTTTTTTTTTTTTTTTTAACTATAGCTCTGTTGTATAATTTAAAGTCAGGTATTGCCTCCAGCATTCTTTTTTTTTTTTTTTTTTTTGGCTTAGAATTGCTTTGGATATTCAGGATCTCTTAGTCTTCCAAATGACATTTAGGACTGTTTTTTTCTAGTTCTGTAAAGAATGTTATTGGTATTTGGATGGGGATTGCATTGAATCTGTATATTGCTTTTGGTAGTATGGCCATTTTAACAATATTAATTCTGCCATTTTAACAATATTCTGCCTATCCATGAACATGGGAGGTCTTTCCATCTTTTGAGGTCTTCTTTATTTTCTTTTTTTCAATATTCTATAGTTTTTGTTGTAGAGACCTTTTACCTCCTTGTTTAGATTCATTCCTAGTTTTTTTGTTTGTTTGTTTAGGCTATTGGGAATGGAATTGTTTTCCTGATTTCTTTCTCAGCCAATTCATTATTGGTATATGATGGATAATTTGAATGGACAAACTGGGTGGCATCTGTATGCGGTAGAGCATATGGCTAGAGCAGGCGGTGTCATTGGGTGCGTACCTTGGGATTACACGTTTTGTCCCTGGCTCCTCCTGCACTCTCTGCTTCTTGTCTGTCTGGGCTGAATAGTTTTCCTCCTCTATGCTCTTCTGCCATGATGTACTGCCTGACCTTGGACCTAGAGCAATGGATTTGGCCAACAAGAACCGAACCTCTGAAACCATGAGCCAAAATAAACTTTTCCTCCTCTTAAGTTGTTCTTGTCAGTTATTGGAGTCAAAGCAATGAAAAGATTGACTAACATACTTAGATTACCTAGGTTGGTTCTCAGCATATTTCTATAAATGAACTAACCTGCCCAAGGTCTTACTGCCTGTGAGAGGTGAGCTGAGATTCAAAATCAGGTGGTTTGGCTTTAGAATCCAAAATGGTGAGTACTATGCTATGTGGGCTCTTTTGAGAGGCCATCAGGAAAAGGGTCCTTATGGGTCCTTCAACTTAACTTCAGACTGAGTGATTTTTCTAAAATCAAGTGGATCAAGTTTTGTTGGAGGCAGTGGCAAAAGCCTATAATCCTAGTGGCTTGGGAGACTGAGGCAGGAGGATTGCAAGCTCAAAGCCAGCTTCAGCCTTAGTGAGGCCCTAAGCAATTTATGCAGACCCTGTCTCTAAATAAAATATAAAAAGGGGGCTTGGGATGTGGCTCAGTGGTTAATTGCCCCTGGGTTCAATCCCTGGTACCAGAAAACCAAAACAACAAGGGGTGTGTGTGTGGGCGGGGATGTGGCTCAGTGGTAAAAGCACATGTGTGAGGCTCTGAGTTCAATCCCCAGCACCGCCAAACAAAAACAAAAACAAAGCAACAACAAAAACAAATGGATCAAGTTTCTCCTGAATGTAAGGCCCTAATCCACACAGCTGGTCAACAGGCTCTGGCTGGTCTTGCCCTGGCCTCCCTGCTCCCCAAGCCCACTCAGCACTCCAACCTCACAGAACTATTTTCACTTCCCTGAGCATAATACCTTTTGCTAATGCCCTGCTCAATCTTTACGTACACCTAATCTTCACAACAACCCCTCAAGGGAGATGGTGAGGTCTCCATTCAACGATAAGGAAGCTGAGGTTTCAGAAGGTATCCCAGGTCACAGAGCTTTCCCCCTACAAAGCTCAAGCCCTTTGATAAGCGCACTCTACCCATTTACACCAGGATTGTCTCTGCCTGGCCGGCCGTGGACTTCATTGCCTACCCAGAGAACTAGTCCTTCCTCTGGAGGTAGCTGAAAGGTTCCTCTAGGAGGGAAGGCTGTCATGGCTTCCGCCTTCCTGCCACGCTGACCTGGAGACTCTCGCTGCCATTCTCATGGTACCTTTAACTTTCCTATCCCTGATCATCTCACTCCCTGCTTCCAGGAGGCTGTGAACTCTTGGAGGTGTGTAAGTGTCCCCTCCACACTGCCAGCCCCTAGCAGGGGTCCTGATAGACCTTGTCCTAGGAGGTGAGTGGAAAAAATGCTGACTGGGTAGCCGATGGGGACATGGATGATCTGAAGCTTAAGAGAACTGGCTCCAGAGGTGCAGAGAAGGGTGGCAGATGCACCTGGACAACCCCAAAGAGGACTGTGTCAATCCTAGAGCTCTTCCCTGGTGTCCTCTGCTGTGGCTTCTGTACTCACCTCCCACAGCTGGGGCTCATCCAAGGGCAGTTCTGTGCTACAACTCCAATGTATGAAAGGTTTTAATGGACGCTGGGATATTAAAGGGCCAGGATTAATTCTCCAGAAAGTGTTTCAACTGACTTGCTTTCCATCTCCTGATGGGTAGCTTCGAAGCCCACGGTTGCCTCTGGAAAGGAAAGACATCCTGCCCTTGTAGATCTGAGTTCTGAGCCATTTGTTCCTCACGTCCCAGAAGGTACGGACCTCCCTGCGCACAGCATCTCTTCCACATCTTTAGAGTCACCATAAGAGTGTAAGGGGGAGTGGCTGGGGAAAGTGGCAGTTTTCACATTAGGTAGAATAGTCCGGAACCCTCTTCTGTATTACAAGGGCAGAAACTTAGGCTCAGTATAACTTGTCTGGGACATAAATCTGTGTGACAGGGACTCCACTGAGAAGGGAGGAAGTCTGCTCTGGTGTTTTAGGTTATTCCCTTTGAATGTGAGAATCATTTTTACTTTCGGACAAGAATGTGAAAACATGAAGTCCTCATGAAGTCCTCTTGTCCCTGGGATCTGATAAAATTCTGTGGTTAGTTTTTCAACTTTCTTCTGTATGTCATATGGTCCTGAAAACTTCCAGACACTTTCCTTCTAGGAGTGTTAAATTATAAATAAATAGCCCTCCCCATTCTGTTGTATTTAAGAGTTTTATTTGTGCTCCGTGTTATTTGTTTTATTGTTTTGTTCACTGCACAGATCATAAATAATCACAGTTCATTTAAGAGCCTTCCTGGAAAAGCTGGCCTTCACCACTTGTTAGGAAACCAGGATTTTTATTTTTAGTTACAACTAAAAATAAGATATCTTATATCACATGGATTGTACAATATTTAACTTTATTTTACCCATGTTTCATCCTCCTCTGTCTGATGAGTTAGTGTCTTCTATTTTTTCTTTCTTTTTCTTTTCTTTCTTTCTTGTTTCTTTTCTTTCTTTCTTTCTTTTTTTTTTTTTTTGTAGTAGGGATTGAACTCGGGCACTCACCCATTGAACCACTTCCCCAGCCCTATTATTTTTTATTTCATTTAGAGACAGGGTCTCACTGAGTTGCTTAGCACCTTGCTTTTGCTGAGGCTGGCTTTGAACTCATGATCCTCTTGCCTCAGCCTCCTGAGCTGCTGGGATTACAGATGTGCACCACTGTGCCTGGCTTGAATTAGTGTCTTCTATATTGAAAGCATTTTTATAGGATGTCTAAAAATTAAGTGGACTTTATAAATATATATAAATAAAACCAAGATATATTCAAACTTGCTCTGTGTACAAAATCCGAGCAGAAAACACTAGTGAAGAAGACCTCAGAGACAGGAACCGCATGTCAGTTTTATAGACCCATACACTGAGTGCCTGCAGTGGGGCAGGTGTGTTCAGAGGCGGGTCCAGCCTTTGTTGGCTTAATTGTTGGGAACAACAAGCAGAGATAAGATGGATGCTTGTGGGCTAGGAGGATGGGAACGGCAATCCCTGGCCCCGGGTTTGTGTTTGAGTGTGTGGAGAGGAGGCAGGAATGAGCTGGCCAGGTCTGCAGGTGGACAGGAAGGAGGGTGCTCCTGCCTGCTCTCTTCTGTTTACTCTAAGGACAGACAACGGGCAGGGCTTTGAAAAGCTGTGTGAGAACAAAGACCTTCCCAGGATAGAGGGGGAAGCAATCTAGGTGTTCAGTGTAAGTGCTAGCAGACCTGGGAGCAACCAGGGACAAAAATGCTGGGCTTTATGTGCCGATTAGTGGCAAGTGGGGGAGGGGCACAGAGACTCTGTGTCCCCAGAGAGTCGTTTGGAGGGAGATGCTGCAATTGGTTCCTTGCTCTCTCTTCTTTCCTACATGGGAAAAATTAGAGAATGAAGCTATGAGGAAGCAGTGTTTAGTAGAAAGTGGCAAAACAATGTAATCAAGGGAGGTAGATTTCTCCCCATATAGCTCCATGTTATATGGGCAGACCCCTACCTTCATGGGTTCAGAATGATCTTGCATACAGGCAGAGGGTTTGCCCTAGTGGTCATGCAAATCAGTGATGATGGACTAAGACTACAAGGGCTCATCTTTTAAAAATGATGAGTGGTTCAAAATAATAATAGGTTGGGTGTGGAGAGAGTGGATGTCTTTTCCATTCTTTGCTCTTCCAGCTCCTGGGGGAATAAGCGAGAGGGATGCTGAGCTCGTGATTAGGTTTATAACTCAGACACTACTGGTCCTGATGAATTAAAAGAACATTAAGGCTGTAGCCAGGGACACCACATTTTTCATTTAACCAAATTGATTGCAGCATTGACTTCCTAATAGTCTGGGAAGGCAGGCTGGCTTCCCCTGACCTTAGGTTCCCAGGCAAGCTTAGGAGAAGTTGGGGCACCAGATTGACACAGGCTTTCATTGCATGTGCGCAGCTGGGCCAACTGCCATAGAATTGAAGTGCGTTAGCCCCGTTAGCAGGGGAACTGCAGTCCCTGTCTGGCTGCAGTCCTGTAGTTACACACTGTCAGTATTAGGAGTATGAAAGAGCAAGGGGAGAAGAGCTTGTCCCTGTGTCCAAGAAACAAGTCCTTGAATATGCCTGGCTCAGAGAGGGGTTGGACATCCTCTTTTGCATGGGAACAACAACATAATGACAGTCACATCTTCCTTGATTAAAATTTGACTCTGCACATGTGGAGCACACCTGTAATTGCAGCAAGTTGGAAGGCTGAGGCGGGAGGATCACAAGTTCCAGGACAGCTTCTGCAATTTAGCCAGTTCCTGTTTCAAAAACGAAAAGGGCTAGGGATGCAGCTCAGTGGTAAAAAAAATCAATAAATACTAATACTAATACCACTACTAATAAAAACTGACTCTGGAAGAGTTAAAGTGGATATTGGAGTTGTGCTATATTGTGTGAGTTGTGTGCCTTCCTCCTCATGCCCCCAGGGATCCTGAGTAGGTTAGGGCTCCACCCTGTGCTTGCAATCTTCTTTCTCCCCAGACTCTCCCTCAGTGCCACCACTTGCTGTGTGTGGCTCCTTGGTCCAGTACTGTACCTGAACTGTTTCCCCATCTATAAACTAAGCATAATACCCATCTTAAGAAAGGGATGTCTTAAGAAAGGGATGTCTCACATATTCAGCAAACTAACACGTAGGGAAAATCCATCATTTAGGGGTTTCCTCCCTACCTCCTCCCCTCTTCCTGGACACCACCCTATTGTCACAGGCTCCAGGCACCTTTATCTTCTCCCAGAGATCCTCCTCTTCCTCACTCATCCTTTAGGCTGAAAGGCCCCCACCATCCCGGTGACCACTGTAGGTAGACTTACTGGGGCGGGGAGAAAAGAAAGGGATTCAGGGGCCCCAAATGGCTACGGGGGGGTTCCTGAGCCTAATAACTTAGCCTTGAGCTGCAGAGGGTTCTGCAGATTGGGGAGAAAAGGCTGTCTCAAGCGAGACAACCCGTCGCGGGTGGGGAGGAGGCGGCCCCTTTCCTTGTCCTGCTCTGCCTGCCCTGGGAGCAGCCGCCTTGACCTTGAGCAGGAGGCGTGGGCACGGAGCGCGGAGGGGGCTGCGCAGACCCGACCAGGTCCCCGCAGGCAGGTCCTTCCCTCCGCCTCCTGCGGGCCTCCTCCCTCCGCGGTCCCCGCCCTCCCGCGCCGCCCGCCTGGTCTCCTCCCCTCACTGCAGCGCTCGCCGCGCTCGCCCATCGATCAGGCCCCCTCCCGCCGCCGCCTCGGCGCAGACTGCTAAGCTCAGCAAGTCTTGCGGCAAAGGCACTTCGGAGCCGAGTTGGGGCCGGGGCGGAGCGGGGACTCCGCGCCCCGGGGGAACGGACGCCGCTGCTAAACTGTCGCCAGCGCCGCATCCTTACAACCCGACGCGCCCTCGCAGCGGGGACCCCGAATCCCTCCTTCCTCCTGGGGGTCTGTCTCCAGTAAGTCCGTACCCCATCCGTGGGGGCATCGACCTCCCCCTCCGAAGTTTCTCCATCCCCGCTACAAATTAGAGGGGCCAGGGTGGCGCTTGGGAAGTTTGAGGCCAAGGGGTCCAGGCGCCCGCGCCGCCTCTGGGGGAGTTTGGAACGTCCGGGGGAAGAAGGTTCGTTTAGGGGAGCCGGACGAGGGGCGAGGGGCCGGCTCCTCTGCGGGCTTGGGGCCAAGAGGGAGCGGATTTCCTCTCCCGCCTCCCCGAGAGGAGCTGCGGAGGAGAGGGGGCCAACGACCCCTGCGCCCTCGCCCCTCTTTGCTGCTTCCCGGAGCCCCCCTATGCGCATCTTGCGCTCCCCCGCCCGCCTGAACGGTCTCTGACCAAGTGGGGACCCCGGGTTCCGTCGTCGTGGGAGGAGAAGGGAGGGTCCGCGAGCCCTGCGAACCGGAGCCCCTGGATCAGGGAGCGGTTGCAGAGCCAGATACAGGGACTGTCTGGAAGTGAGGGTCCAGAGGAGCAGGGACAGGGAGGAGCAGGGATGGAGGAGCCCCTTGCCTCCCTTCAAATCTCATGACTCAGCATCACCTAGGACGTCCCATTCCTGCTCCAGCCCTTGTCCCCAGGTGCAGACAGCCTCACTCTTCTTTCTGGACCCTTCCATCTACCTTTCCCTTGGCACGGGGTTATGTGAATCAAAGAGGAGCTGCATCCTTTCCCCTCCACTAATCCCAGGCATCCTCCCTTCATTTCCACACTCCACAGGTGCCTCTTGCCGCCCCTGGCCCACGCGGCCCAAGTGGGCATGGGGTTTCTTGTTGGAGTAGAGGAATGAGAGCCCTCCCCTCTACACTCCCCGCAGCGGAAGAAACCAGTGCAAGGACAGAGAAGGCACTAGCCCAGAGGGACCACTGCAGTGTGGAGAGGGCAGAGGCTGGCTGGGTGCAGGAGGCCCAGGTGGGAATGGGGTGGGCAGGAGATGAGGAAATCCTTAGCATCCGGGGTCGGGGCAAGAAGGTGGTCTGGGGCCTGACCCAGAAAGCCTGGGGGTAGATGCGCTAACCTCCTCTCCTCCTTCCTCTGCCCAGAGGGGTCCTCTCCCTGTGTAATAAATTGTCCTCAATCCAGTCGCTCCAGCTCTTGGCAACCTGGGCATTTCATTACAAGGGGTGACAAGGAGGCACAGGATGGCCCTTAGTCCTTCCAGCCATCTCCCCCTACTTAGTCCAAGTTCAGCTTTTGGGCTGCTGGAAACATCCCTGTGATCATCAGAGGTGTTGAAAAAAATAGCCATGCCCTGTGCCCCTAGGGCTGAGTGGAAGGGGCAGGTGGAGGGGGCAGGGAGGCTCTGATGCAGTGGGACGTGCCTGGCGTCCTGGCCAGCGAGCAGTGGCAGTGGCCTGGCAGGACTGCAAGCTGCAGCTTGTGTCAGGGCCTCCGGGGGTGAGTCAGCGCCAGGGGTCCATGCCAGGCACACTGAGGCCTGGCCCTGGGAGTCAGCCCCAGACCTTCTTCTCCTCCTGCCCCTGGGGAATAACCCATGAGGGCTGCACCCTCACTCCTGGGCTTCCTCCCTCAGTATGGCCAGCCTCTGACCTGCTCGGCTCCCAGCCACATCCTTAGGACTTCCTCATCTAGGACACATCTTAGGACACATCTAGGACTTCCCTCAGGGTCTGGCTTTTACTGGGGACTTCTTGGGTTTCCTCCTCACCATCTCTCCTCTGTACCTGGCCCACAGAGGAGCGAGGAGATTTGGGAAAGTGGCGAAGGGGGAGGCAGAGGTAGGTGTTCCAATTACAGCCTCCCATCGACTGGCCTTGCGTCCCTGGAGAGGCAGAGACCAGACCACTGTGTTGTGAGTCAGCTTTACTCATGAGATCTTTCCACTCAACCTGGGATCTTTTTTTTTTGTTGTTGTTATTGTTTTGAGGGGGGTGGATTGTGCAAGCACATTTCTTTTTCTTTTAGTTCTGGGGCTTGATGTCTTCATTCAGACCAAGGGTGTGTGGGGGGGTGCACACTTTGCCCATTTCCCCATGGCTTCACCTGTGACTGGGGTTGGTCACATCCCTGGACCTTTCCATAGTCTCTGCGTAGCCAGAGAGGCCTTTCCAGACCTGGGTCTGGGTTGCTGGACCTACACTGCAGATGGAGCTAATTCCAGCTCTTTCCTCCACAGGCATCTTCCAGGCAGATGCAGCCAGGCCACCCCTGATACTGTGGAGAGGGGCGGGGTGGGCTTCGGAGGTGGCTGGAGAAGTCTCTTCCCTGCCAGCCACCCCAGTCCTCCCCAGCCTAGGTGTGCCTGACCTTGAATGGCCTCTGCTTGTTCTTTGTCCTGTCACCCCTGGATCTCCTCTTTCTCTGCTGAGTGGTGGAAGGGGTATGGGCAGGACCGTGGGGGCGTGGTGGTGGTGGTTGGGCCTAGTGCGCCGGAGGAGTGACATGTCAATCCCTTGCTTGCACTGAGGCGCCTGGTGGATGATGGAAGGTGGCGGCTGAGTACAAATGCTGCTTTGCTCAGCTTTGGGATTTGCTGTGTGGACTTTCCTGATGTGGGCAGGTTCTACTAAAGCTGGATTTGCTTATCTTGAGCTAAACATCTTAGATGGTCTGGTCCAGTTTGCTGAGATTATTCTTTAGGAACTGGAAGGACCAGCCAGAGGGAGCAACAGAGAGGGCTTTTACACAGATGGTGGTTAAAACAGGAAGCAGCAAAGTAGAGAGGCCCGGAGCCAGCTGGGCTTGGGTTCAGATCCCTGGGTCCTGAATTACAATGGTGTGGCCTTATTCATTCATTCACACAACAAGTATTTTTATTAGTGAGTACCTACTCTACCTACTCTGTGCCGATGTTCTAGTCACTGGATGCAGCCGTGAGCACATTAGACAAAAAATTCCTGTCAATCTGGGATTTTGTATCCTTTGCCACCCTGATGTCACTTTCCACACTCACTCAGTTCTTGCTGTTTGACAGTCTGCTGTGTCCAGAGCTATGCTAGGCAACAGATTCAGATGGCAACAAAACAGACCTGGTTCCTGCCCGTGGCGCTGATGATCTAGTGAATATCAAACAATTAGATGAATAATTACATCAAGAATCCATCGTCGCAGCCCTGATAAGTATCATGGCAATAATACAGGATACTCCGAGAGCATTTCATGGGGTGGCCTGACCAGGTTTAGAGAGTTTTCTCTATGAGAATAAGTAATACTATTTACCTTACAGGGTAATATTGTATAAATAACTATAATATCATCTTTAAAATAGTCCCCGGATCACTGGACAGATGCATTTCTAAATTCTGTGCATGAATCATCTCTACACAGGCAACAAGTTGATTATTCATCCTCCACTGGGTCAGAAGCCAGGCCAGGAAGCTGGGATTCAGTCCTGGGTCAGAAAGCTTGTGATAAATGACAGTTTCAGTTTCATCGGAGAAATGTCAGTCATTCTTTATTCTTTTTTTTTTTTTTTTGATACTGGGGATTGAACTCAGGGTACTTTGTCTCAGAGCTACAGTCTCAGCCCTTTTTATTTTTTTCTTTTGAGACAGGGTCTCCCTAAATGGCTCATGGCTTCACCATGTTTCTGAGGTTGGCCTTAAACTTTCGATCCTCCTGTCTCAGCCTTCCAAGTTGCTGGAATTACAGGAGGGTGCCACCGGGCCTGGCTTTTTTTTTTTTTTTTCTTTTCTAAGAGGCAGTAGAGTGACTATCACCAGATTGCCTGGGTTCCTCCTGGTTCTGCCACTTGCTCTGACTTTGGGCAAGTTAATCAACTTCTAAATCTCAGCATTCCCATCTGTAGAATGGAACTAACATTCCTGCCTCTGACTTAGGTTTCTGTGGGTGAGGAGTAAATGAATTGGATCTTGTAAAGTGCATTGCTCAGGGTGAGAGTCACATAAGCTTTCTGTCATGGTGCTCCTCACAGCCCTTTCCTTGCCCACAGACAGGACTCTGTCCTGGGTTCTTCAGCTGAAGGGACCATATTTCACCTCTGTTCATCTTAAAAACTCAAAGAAGATGCTGCTCTAACTGCCTTGGTGGTCACTGCAATATTTCATCCTTGCGATTTCCAGGGGCTTCTTTATGGCTAACAAGCTGTTTCTTGCCAAAGCTTGATTTCTGGGAAGGCTCTGTCCTGGCAATCCTTCATCTTCATCCCTGGAACAGACAGTTCCAAGAGGGAGCCAGAGTAAATTTGGATGCAAACCCAGAGGGGCCTGATGAGTGAGTGGAGTCCAGCCTGCAGGGGGCACCCAACTGGTGGCCCCACCCCTACAGACTGGCTCTGAGATCCAACTCCACGGAGGACTCTGAAATGTGTGGCAAGCAAGAGCTGCCCTGGAACCGCCTCAGATGGACTTCCAGATGAGCACGGAGTCCCCCAGTGAAGGGACGAGGAGTGCGGGTTCTGGAGGTCCCTTCCAGACCCTGCCCTGTAGGAAGGCAGGGGGGGTGGGGGCCGCTGAAATGAGCATCACACCTCAGAGCGTCGGATGCTCTAGCCTGCCCCCACATCTGAGGGTTCGGGAAAGAGAGAGAGAGAGAGAGAGAGAGAGAAACAGAGGGAGAGGAGTTGCCTGCTGCCGTCAAGTCAAGAGGTCCTTCTTTGGCCACTTTATCTGGGGCCCCAGGATTTCAGCTTTGGCTGAACACACGCCCCTTGTCACCCGCAGCATGCTGCCTGCCCACGAGACAGCAGTTCAGAAAGGGTTTCCAGTACCACCATCAGATCTCAGAGCAGCCATCACTGTCCCCATTTTACAACAGAGAGGCAAGGGCCCAGAGACATGGTGTGACGTATCCCAAATTTCCAGGCCACGGGTCCTTGCAGGACGGAGATGACTGGTCAGAGTGGAGTTGGCCTGCTATGGTTAAGTCCCTCCCCATCCTCACCAGTTCTGCCTACAGCATGGAGCCAGAGAATGGGGTTGGGGATTCTTGGGAACCCTTGGGGATGAAGTTACTGTTACTTTGAGTGTAAACTGGAGACTAGATGTTTGAAATCAGGCAGCAGATTTTTTGAAAAAAATTAGGCAGTGAGACTCGGAGAAATTGAAGTGGCTCTCCTTCCCTGCCGTAGGGTTTCCTTGGGATTCTCCATAAAGGCTCGGGCATCTTCTTCCGGAGCACCTGCTCTGAATCGGGTAGGGAGGAGCCATGGTAGGCTGCTGGGGTGACTGATGGGACGCCTGCTGCAGCTGAATCTGAATCTGGCAGCCACCTTGGGTGTAATGGGACACTGATCCCCTGGGCACCTGAGCCCCTGCAAGTTCCCAGTTTGGTGATTAAATGATAAATGTCTGAGATGCCAGACATGTGGCAGCCTGTGGAGCCTGGCAGCAGTGTGTGTGCACGTGTGTGTGTGTGTGTGTGTGTGTGTGTGTGCTGGGTCTTTGGATTAGCTGCAAAGGCAGGGGAACTCCTTGGAGCCTGCTTCTCTTTCAGAGTCCAGGCTCGAGAAGTCAGATCCCCGTGGGATGCGCAGCCTCAACACCAACCCTCAGATGCATGGGTAGCTGGAGTCCATGCACAGTCTGAGCCACAGGGCCCTGTGCTTTCTCGATTCCCCACCATCCTCCTCTTCCCTCCACTTTCCATTCAACTCAACTAAGTACCCACGGCTGCAAAGGGAGCTCAAATTAACCACGGCTCCTCTGCCAACCCGGAGCTCCCCCAGGGCAGGGCATGGAACTCTTCCCCTGTCCCGGATCCCCGAGGACCCAGAGGGAGCACTCGCGATGGCCCGTGTGGGGCGGCAGGGTTCCCACTGCTCCCCCAGCCCAGGCTTCCTGACTGCACAATCTGGGATCCTGGGAGGAATCAGGAAGGCTCCCTGGAGGCATTTGTGGGGACCAGGTGCCTCTGAGAGCGACAGGAAGTTGTCAGGCTGTGAACACCGGCAGGGCTTTCATAATGGGGCTGATGTGGTAGCTCTGGAATTTAGCAATTAGGGAATATTGCAATTAGAGGCAGAACTTACCCATTACTATTCCATGCATCTTAATATCTAGTGTCAGTGGTTGTGACTATGAGCGTGGCACTAGAGAGCTGGGAAGATAGAAATGAATGAAGGGATGCTGTGAGGGGCTTGCAGGCTGAGCATGGGGTGGGGCTGGGAAGAGCTTAACCCTTTACATGCCCAAGCTGAGGAATGATCCGGGGATGCAAGCAGCTGGTCGCATTTGTAAGATGTGACTGAGACAAAATCGCCCAGGCTCACCCTGGGCCTTTTTTAAAAATTACTTTTGATTTTACACCCAGTAATCACACATATTTATGGGATATAGTGTGACATTTCTATATATATATATACAATATGTAATGATCAGCTCAGGGAAATCGGCATCTCAGACATTTATCATTTTGTGTGTGCGTGCGGGGTGTGTGTGTGTGTGTGTGTGTGTGCGTGTGTTGGGAAACTTCAAATTCTATGTGCTTCTTCAGCTCAGGTTGCTTGCAGGTGCGGAGGGAGTGGTGGTGGAAGCCATGGGGCAGCCCAGCGGAGAAGCAGACAGTGAGTCCTAACCAACCGTGAGAGAGGGGACGGTGCCTTCCTCATACCTGACCTTCCCTTTTCCTCTTGTTCTTTTCTCTCCCTCCTCACTCCTACTCCTGGCTTCAATTTCTTCTGAAGCCAAATGAGACCAGATGTGTTGGTGGAGGATCAAGTCAAGAGGGGACATTTGGAGTTAGTGGACGGTGCGTGTTTGTTTCTTTCCAGAGCAGATGTGGCTTCCCCAAGGTCAGCCAGTGCTCTGGGCTCCAAGGACCCTCTGGACAACCCCTGCTCTCTAAGAGGTGGAGGATTTGAGAGAAGTATCTTTTCCTCACCGTTGATTCTGCTCTGAACTAATGGTCCAGATGTGTTGGGCTGCTGCTTCCTGTTTTGGAAAGTGTCTGGGGAAAGAGCTTTTATGTCTTAATGGAAAGGAAGTCCTTTCTGATGTGTAACCTCACCTTCTCTTGCTGCTCCTTAGCTTCTTAGAGAGGAGGAGAGCCTGAGAGACAGCCTGCAGGGGGGTCCTGGAGGGTCCTTGACTGTGGTGGAGGTCTCTGTGTGCCTCTGCGTCTTGTGTGTATCTAGAAAGAGAATATTTAACAAACACATAGTCCCTTATCTCTGTCCTTCCTGGGGCTGTCTGGTTCCCTGTTTTGATTGTCAACTGTGGATCACTCATTGTGCCAACTCAGATGAACCCAAATCACACGCCCCAGGGTAGGGTCTGGGACCAGATGCCAGGAGGAATGGGATCACCCACTCCACAGCTCAGGAGTGGAGGGAGGAAAACGAGAATCTGTTGGTTCAGTGCTAGGGGTCCTGCGGGGAAGCAGACCTGGGACTGAAATCCAGCCTCCCCATTGGGAGCCAAGAAAAGTTAGAGGTTAAACCCCAGGAAAGTCAAGGGCGGCCTGTGGCTAGGATCCGCGTTAGCAGGAAGCACGGAGTTAATTGGTGAGGGGGGAGGCCTCTCTTTCCCAGTGTGAGTCTCCCAGGAGGAGGAAAAAGCATCACTTTAATAAGGCTGCCCTGGTTCCAAATCAATCCTGGCGTTGCAGGAGGCAAAGGGGGAGACACAGCCGAGAAATCGGATTAGCTCTTTGATGCTGGGAACTGTGCTCCGCTGCTGTGGGAGGCAGGGAAGAAGCCAGGTCTAAGTCAGCCATTGGCAGCCCAGTTCCAGGGGTCTGAGGCTGCGGGGAGGCCTGGCCCCCACTACCATCCAGGCTCTGCTGGTGGAGGGGCAGCGGGGAACCCAGGATGCAGGCAGTACCGGGAGCCCAGGTTCTCACTGCTGCAAGGCTGGGAGGTGTCCAGTGAGCCCCAAAGACCCCAGGAGGAGAGGAATGAGAAGGGGGAGAGGAGGCGTTTGACACCCCTGGCTCCATGGCCCCAGTTGCATGTTATAAAAGACACCTCCAAAGAAGGTGTAGGTCAGAGAGTCAGGTGGCCTAGGTTTAAACCAAGACTCCCACCTCCTGGCCATGTGTCCCCAGGCAAGTCACTTAAACTTTCTATACCTCAAGGTCTTCTGAGAATGGAGCTAGTAACACATAGGACACGTGGCCCTGGAAGACTACATGTGATGTCCTACAACAGTAGTTCTCCAGATGGGATCCACAGATACCTGGAAGCCCCCAAGAATTTTTCAGAGGGAGCCCCAAGGTCAAAGAAGTTTTCGTAATAACCCTAAGTTATTGACATTTTCACACGTGATGGTGATGGGTACTGAGGCAACTGTGGGCAAAACTGCTGGCACCTCTGCAGAAGTCAAGGTTGTGGCGTCAGCTGTACTGGTCACTGTCTTCTTCCCCACCACACACCGCAAATAAGTCAGTGAATGAGGAAATGGCAGTTTCACCTGAGAATGTCTTTGATCAAGCAGCAGATGGTATGGTTTTATTAAATCCTGACTCTGCGGTACACACACACTCTCTCTCTCTCTTTCTCTCTCTCTCTCTCTGTGTGTGTGTGTTGCAGTACTGGGGATCCAATCTAGGATCTCGTATACTAGGCTGAACTATATCTCCAGCTCCTGGAGCACACATCTTGTTTTGTTTTTGGAACTGGGGATGGAACCCACGTCACATCCCCAGCCCTTTTTTGTGTTTTATTTACAGACAGGGTCTCACTAAGTGGCCTAGGGCCTCACTAAGTTGCTGAGACTGGCTTTGAACTCTCAACCCTCCTGCCTCAGGATCCTGAGCCTCTGGGATTATAGGTGTGCGCCACCACACCCAGCTTGGAGCACACATCTTATAAATAGTCATTGTGGTGAAATGAGAAGTACGCTTCTGCATACTGAAATAATTCTCTCATAAACTAAAGGTTAAGGATTAGGGATATAGCTCAGTGGTAGACAGTTGCCTAGCAAGCACGAGATCCTGGGTTCAATCCTTAGTATCTTAAACAACAAAACAAAACAAAAACTCACCACCAATATCTATGCATTTGTTTGAGTTACAAGCTAAACTAATCGCATTTAGTGGGGGACATCATTTTTACTTGAAAGAATGACGGGCAAATTACAATTATTTAGAATTGGGCGTTGAGCAGGCATTTTTACAAAAATGAATGAATAGAGACTGTGACTTCAAGAAAATCAACTGATAGAATTTGTTTCCAATGATAAAATTCAAACTTTCAAGCAAAAGAATTAGAATTTTGGGAAACTCACATCTATTGCCATGAAAAAAAAAAGACTTCTGATTAGATTAGCTAGAATATTAATGGATGTGATTTGTCAATATTTTGAAGTTTTTCAATATCTGAAAGATCTGCACAACTGAGCAAACCAGTATCTTCAAAATGATAAATTATGGTGTTATAAAATCATGCTCAGAGTTAAAAGATCCATTCCAAACTTAAGGTTTCAGATTCCACACTGCCGCTAAACCTTTAAGAAACTACCATGTATTGAGTTTTGGTGTCCCATCAAAGAAGAATATCCACAGTGATCTGCAAAGGCTTTAGCAAATCCTCCTCCCCTTTCACAGCTACACTTCTGTATAAGTTTGGATTTTCTTTTCTCCTTCAATCAAAGTAACTTATTGCAACAGATTGAATACAGAAGCTGGCATGAGAATTTAGCTGCCTTCTAGTAAACCAGCCATTGGAGACATTTGTGGAGATGTAAAATGAGGCCTTCTTACTAGATAGAACTTCCACTGTGTGTGTGTGTGTGTGTGTGTGTGTGTGAGAGAGAGAGAGAGAGAGAGAGAGAGAGAGAGATACACTGGGGATGGAACCTAGGGCCTTCTGCATGATAAGCAAGTGTTCTACCACCCAGTTATATCCCCAGTCCTTTTTATTTGTGTTTATTTTTAAATTATTTTAAAAATTTTAATTAATTTATTTTTGTGGTACTTGAAATGGAACCCAGGAATGCTTTACCACTGTGCTATATCTCCAGCCCTTTATTATTATTATTTTTTTATCTTGAGACAGGATCACACTAAGTTGCTGAGGTTGGTGCCAATCTTACTATCCTCCTGTCTCAGCCTCCCAAGTTGCTGGGAGTACAGACATGCACCACTGTACCTAGCTTATCGTTACTTAAAAAAAATATTTTAAAAAATATTTAATTAGTTGTTGATGGATCTTTATTTTATTTACTTATTTGTGGTGCTGAGAATTGAACCCAGTGTCTCACACATGCCAAGCAAGTGCTCTACTGCTGAGCCCCAGCCCAGCCCTACAGTTACTTTTTATTGAACTATATTATGATACTATATAAAGAGTTTATTGCTTTTTTAATATAATAATTTAGAAATTTCTCAGTTTTAATTTCTAACATTAGGGGCTGATGTTGTGGCTCAGTGGTAAAGCACTCGCCTAGCACACTTGAGGCACTGGGTTCAATCCTTAGCACCACATAAAAATTAATAATGAATAAATAAATAAAATAAAGGTATTGTGTTCACCTACAATTAAAAAAAAGTTAAAAATTTATAATATGGTAATTATTGGTAGTTATAACCCACATAACCACAGGCTCTTGGAGGGTTCTCCATCAATGGGTCTTGGGACCATATTTGAGAACACCATGCTAGGTGAAGGCAAGCTGGTAGCTGGGCACCCAGTAAATGCCAGACAAAGACTGCTTGCTCCTCAGAGCTCCTGACTTCCCAGGATTTGGTATTGTGGGACAGAACCTGGGACATTCTGTTTCTCAAATGTCCAGGGTTACCTAGTAGCCTTGCTGGGCATCCTGCATGAGACCAGCTGGCCCCTAGAGATGCACATCCAGGGTCAAGGAAGCCCCGGGGGGATACCTAGCCTACTGGCTTCACGAGGGCCTCTGGGGCAGGGGCTCTTCCTGGACTGCTTTTCTTGGAGTTGGGAGAGAGGATACCCAGGGACCGGCCCCCTCAACTGCCCCAGTTCTTTGTTTAAAAGACAAGACCAATAAAGGGAAAGTGACTTCTCAAAAAAACACAGTGAGCCGTCAACTCAGCAGTGATCAAGTCACAACCAACACCTGAGATGGTCCCTTGTAACTGGAGCGCCTCCGCCCACAGCACCTAGGTACTCTGTGGTGGGGCCCTGCAAATGGTCAGTTGTGCATCCTGATGCCCCCTGCGTGTCATCCAGTTTTATCTTTATAACAAGGCTGAGCTCTGCTGAGGTGAATTTGAAGATCTCATTATCATCTGTTTAAGGTGCACAATTCAATAGTGTCTAGTAAATTTACAGCATGGAAAATCATTACTAGAATCCAGTTTTAGAGCATGTTTTACCCCATTTATAGAGAGAAACCGTCTCAGGTAAAATAAATTCCAAGGTCACCCTGGGAATGGGTGGCAGAATTAACACCCAGATTCAAGTTTATTTGTCTTCCCGTGCCACACTCCCCAGGGCACACTGCAAAGAAGAGGGTCAGCTGGTCCATTGTTTGGGGGCTGTGGGCAAATGTCACCCCTAAAGGCTGGTGTCACAAGAGCTGGTCATGTCAGTCCAGTTTGAGCATGATTCTGGCCACACAGCTCCGTGGATGCTGAGGAGATCCGGATCTCTGCTCTTCTCCAGGGTAAAATTGCATGAACGGGGAGCTTCCATTGCCTAATTTACAGGAGACCTAAAGCTCCTTGCTGAGCAGGTCCTCTAGGGTCTGGGAAATAAAAATTTCAGGAAGTAAATAAAATTGGTTCTTAACCCTAGCAACCCCTAATGGTAAGGCATCTAGCCACATTCCTTCTGCTGCATTGAGTAACCATTTCCACTTCCCATCCACTCTTCCAGTTCTCCTACCCAGTGAGTCTGGGGGGGTCAATGTACATAGTTTAGAGAACAACTCAGAGCCAGATGCAGATTATGGACTGCGTCTACCTGGACACCTGCCTGTTATAATTAAGATTCAAGACCCTGATCTCTGAGGCTTGGAGGTAATTGCTTTTCCCACAAGAAGACCAGGCAGTTTTCGTGTCTCTTCTGTGGCTTTTGTGGCTCTGGCATTGAGAAAATGTGGTCAGTTTATCCTGGAAGGACAAGTGGAGGGCGGGGAGGCCCTGGAGGACAGCAGAAGAGCCACCTTCATGCGGGGTCATGCACATCTGCTCATGCACATCTGGCCTAACAGGGAGCTCACCTCCCTCAGCTCCTGAGCAGAACAGGCTGACATAATTGATTGTCCTGACACACGGCTCCTTCCTCTGCATGAGCATCCCTGGCTGCCCAGCTTTTGAGTGCCTCTGCAGGGCTGCTTCCACTGCCCATTTTAGACCAGGAATGGGAAAGACCAAGACATAGTAAAAGATGGGGGGCCGGGTGGGAGAGAAGGGTCACTTGAACTTTCCTTGGACATTGCTTTGGAGGGGGAGACATTGCCCACGGAGGTCATCCAACCATGGCAGGAGTGGGGTCTCTGAGCCTTCACCCTCCTAGCACCCCCAGCTGTGTTTTCCTTTCCTCTCCACAACATCGAGCAGCACTGTAGAAGGACCCTGAGCTGGCAGCCCGTCAGGTAGGGGAAAATCAACACTGAATTTGCAAATGCTCAGAGGTGGGCTGGGGCAGCTCATTAGGCAGGATTACAATTGTTTTAAATCGTTTTTTCCCAAGCTCTATTGAAGTATAATTGAAAAATAAAAAGTCTATCTATTCAAGGTATACAATATGATGGTTTGGTATATGTACATACTGTGTAATATTCACCATAGTAAAATTAATCAACACATCCATCACCACACATAAATACCTTGTGTGTGTGCGTGTTAGATAGAACGAGGTGCCGCAAGAAATCAAACACGTGGTGGCAAGTGGGTGAGCTAGGCACATCTTTGCACCTGGCAGAGGACTTGCTCCTAGAACCTGGCTACCAAGTGACCCGGGCGAGCTGCCCGCCTGCTTTTATCTTTATCCTATCTCAGCTCTGCTCTTCACTCTGATTGGACGAGTTCGGGGTTACCTTCTACGCGATTGGCTTATTTTAGAATTGGGGCGGGCAAAAGGGAAGGGCTGCAATCGGATCCAGTTAAGGCGTTATACTGTATTCTGAAAATGGACCACAAGACTTTCTGTTTCTCACAGTGTGGATGAGGACTTGGGGGGGCAAGTGGGTGCCCCCAGGACCCACCTGTCGTGTCCGTTCTGGGGCACAGGGTTCTGGCCACCTCCCCCCTCCAAAACAACCGAGACAGGTTCCCAAAGCAGCTCCTGGAAGGGTCCCATCTGTACCCCACTTTCTGAAAGCATCTCCTTATCTGGGGTTGATGGCACCTTGGGAAATTTGGTTCCGAGGGGGAAGGATGCACAACGTCCCACCAGCTCACCAGACCCCTAGGCCCAGTTTTGGCAGGGTGCCCGTGGGCAGGGGCCCTCCCTCTCTCATTCCTTGGAAATCGAGAATGAAATTCAACCTGAGGCCTCATCTCTGTGTTGTCTCTGGAGGCGACTCCTCAGGTGACACAGGGCCTCCTTCCCCAGTCTACACGCCACTGCCCCAGCTTGGCTCAGCAGTGCTCTGGGTCCTGCTTGGTGCTGGGCAGTTGTGTGGCCTGCTTGCAGACTCTAGACCGAGGTTTGGAGAAGCATTTTCTGGAGAGGGACTTGGGTCAGGAGGAAGGTGAATGAGACAGTATATCTGGGACCAAAGCTGGGGACTCCAGTCACTGCTTGAGTGACAGAGGTGGCAGAGGAGAAGGCAAGGGGGAGGGAAGAAAGGTAGGTAGGAAAGTGTGTAGATTCCTTGGGTCCTTTCACCAACTCCAGATGCTAGCTTGATCCATGCTTCACCCTATAGTGAGAAGATTTTTTTTTTTTTTTTTATTGTGCCTGAAATTCTGTAGAAAAGGGAAACTCTTGTCAGTGTTGAAACCAGGAAGAGGAACGGGGACCTCTGCCCTGCAGCCCTTCACTTATGGACGCCTCCAGGTCATCACATGCCTCAGGGCCACCCTTCCCTGGGATCACTCCTCCAGGCTACCAACAATCAGGGAACCCCTCTGGGTGCCACTACAATGGTGAGGAAGATGGGACAGAAGGTCCCTGTCCTCCTGGCCCTTATTGTCCAAGGGAAGCAAGACATTAAGCAAGAGAATCACAAAATTGTTCATGTAATTGCAACTGTGGTCACTGGCATACAGAGAGAAATGCTTAATGCTTCCAGGGTTTATAGTGGGGAATGGGTTTGTGGCCACCTCAGCTCATGGGCATTCCTGGGCCTTCTTGAGGGGTGTCAGGCCGCTCTCTGGCAGTGCCTGAGTGTGTACACCTGGAAGGCACGGGCAGGAGCACCACTCCGGCTTGTAAAGAGAACTGGAATTTCTGACTCTGTCTTCAGTTAGTTCCCCAGGTGACCTTGAGCTTGTCGCTTCTCTTTGTACCTCTGTTCTTTCTTCTGTGAAATGAAATCTTACTCAAAATTTCCTGATGTCCTTTCCCAGAATCCCAGAAAAGCATCAGTTTCCAAGGGACAAACCATAGTTCTTTCCTAGAAAGGAACTCAGGAATGGGATCTTCAGCCACTCACTCCAGAGAACGACAGATAGGGAGGAGAACAAGCCAGAGTCAGGAGATCATGGTCCTTTGACAGCACAAATGGAGGGGTGTGGGTATGACAGGTGCATCCTACAGTGGCTGGAATCAGGGAGATTTGTACTAATGGCGGGACCCCAGGGCAGTGGTTGAAAACTACAGCAAGCAGGGTTTAGGTTAGATATTAGGCAGTACTTTCTTGCCTATAATACTAAGACATCTGGCAGGCGACCAAAGAGGTTGAAGGAGAGTGAGTGTCATAGCTATTTCATAAAAAGCAGAGAAAGAGCTTTTCAGAGGGAGATGGTTGCGTGGAGGCAGGGGCAATGGGTGACCTTACAAGGTCTCTCCTCAGACAAGTCCATGAATCTTTCCTGGCGCTGCCACTGATGTCAGTGCTGTCCGGGTGTCTGGGAGAGGAAGATGTCAGGTCCTCTTGGAAATGAGTTTTTGAGCATAAACTATCCCGATTCACGTCTCTTGATGACACATGTGGCTAACTGTGCAGTTGTCACCCTCAATCAAATGGAGGCCAATTCCACCTTTGCCCTTGTGTCCTCCTGTAATAGAAACGTGGCTTCTGAAAAGTGTATTAGTTTCTGGCAACCTGGGGGCTGGGAGGCATTTCATGTTTCTGACCCAGAAACGAGGTCTGAGAATGCACTCCTCGAGGGTGTGGCATTGGGTAGCCAATAAAGCCTTCTGCTCCGAGGGCACCAGGGCAGTTATGTCTCTAGATAAAGGGGGATGGATCCCATGTCTTATCAAGGTCCTTTGTGTCCTTGGACTTTAAAAAAAAATTGTTGTCCAGGGACACAGGTCCTCCGTGTGTCATTATTACTTTTTTTTTTTTTTTTTTTTTGGTACCAGGGATTGAACCTGGGGCACTTCACCACTGAGCCACATCCCCAGCCCATTTTTGTTTTATTTAGAGAAAGGGTCTTGCTGAGTTTGATTTCACTAATTTGCTGAGATTGACCTCGAACTAGTGATCCTCCTGCCTCAGCCTCCCTAGCGGCTGGGATTACTGCATGCACCACCACCGAGCCTGGCTGTGTTACCTTTATGCACATGTCTGCACCCAGATTCTGAAAAGTCCTCCGCTTCTACTGAGGAACATACTGTGCATCTGAAAAACATGATTCATATTGTCAGAAAGGCAATGGGATTAGCTCTACCATGAAGAATATCAGGTAGATAGAAAGAGGAATTTCCAGACATTAAACATAGACATTGTCACAGAAGACCAAGCGGGTGGTGAGACAGACATCCTTCAACAGGAAGAGAAGCCTCAGATGGGAAAGACATCGGGGAAGGAAAAATTGACAAGATTTCTCCCATACCAGGGTTTGTGTGAGTGTGGGTGTAGACAAGGTAGGAAGAGCAGATCAGTTGTCAGTCCATGAACTTGTGTTCAGTGAATGCATTAGTGTCAGGGGAGAGAGGAGCTGGGGGAAGGGAGGAGGCAGGAGGAGAGTAATGCTGGACCTAACAGGGCTCAGCAGAGTGGAAGCCCCTTTTTAGCAGTGTCATGGTGTTATCTCTGGGCTCAGGGACATTGTGTGGGTGAGTGTGTGAGTCGGGAAACTTGAGTTAGGAGAGTCAAACCTGCCACAAGGACCTGCAGGTGACTCTCCAGCCCCAGCTGAGTTGGCAGCGCCGCCCGTTTAAATTCAGGGCGCCGCGTGTCCCGTCCTTTGTGTGTAGTCTATTTACACACGCTGAGCATCTACCCCGCCAGCAAGCCACGATCCTTGAGCCTCAATATTGAAGGGAGCATGAAGAGCCTGGATTGGTGAAGAATACAGTTTCCAGATTCACTCAGGAGGACTCCAGCCTGGTGTCAGGATAGACTCCGCTTCCCCGCCTCCCCTCTCTGTCTCTCTTTCTTTCTGCAGCATTGAGAATTGAGCCCTGGGCTGCTCCACCACTGACCTATATCCCCAGTTCATTATTTTTGGTACAGATCTCCCTAAGTTGCTGAGGCTGGTCTTGAACTGTGATCCTCCTGTCTCAGCCTTCCAAGTTGCTGAGATTACAGGTGTGCACCTCCTGGCTTTAGCTTTTTTTCTAATACAACTCTGATGTCATTCCAGATGTTTCTAAGGGTATCTCAGCCAGAAAATGCATAAACCTCATCTCAGGTTACTTTGCTACCAACACAGAGGCTGAATGACCAGTGCATAATATTTTTAGTGATCTTCCCAACTTGACTCCTAGGACCACAATCCAGGAAGGGTCACAATCATGATTCTGGATTTTGGAAGTGTGACCTTGAAATGTCCTGGTACCAAATCTCCCGCCTCAGGGTAGGACCTTCCTAAATCACCCCATATCCTGTTAGGTACATGTTCTCCAAATTTCTCTTGGCCTTTTCTTCCTTCTAGTAGTTTTATATATGTATATATATCTTTATTTATTTTTATGTGGTGCTGAGGATCAAACCCAGTGCCTCACATGTGCACGGCGGGCGCTCTACCACTGAACTACAGCCCCAGCCCCTAGTAGTTTCCTTTTTAGAAAGTGTTCCTTTTGGCTAACTAGTATCCATCATGTTGTTTTCTCACATTTGGCTTCTGGGAAAGGGTCTGATTCTCAGTGTCTTAGGGCCAGGTTGTCCTGCCAAGTTCAAGATGATAGTGAGAGGTTGGGACTCTAGACTACTTTTCTTTGTGATCTTGGTGTCTGCCTATTAATCCCCTTAGAATTATTCTCAGCCTTCAGGTCTCTTGCATAGTGCCTTTGCAAAGCTGGAAGCCCCAACTGTGCTTAGAAATGCAGTCCGTACCCGCTATGGTGGTACACCTAATCCCAGCTACTCAACTGGCCATCCCAGCCTGAGCAACTTAGTGAGACAGACCCTGTCTCAAAATAAAAACAAGAAGGGCTGGGGGTGTGTCTCAGTGGCTCAATCCTCAGCACCTCTGCGCAGCCGGGCTTGGAAAAGTTTCAGCACCATGGACAGAGCTCAGCACCTCCCTCCTCTAGACAGGAAGGCCACAAAGCTGAATCCTGACTCCAATATTGGAGGTAGAGACAGGGACAAGGGAAAACCGGTGTTGTAGGATATTGTTTCTGCTTTTTACAAGGTGAGGCCTTGTCGGAGACACTTCCTGTCTCTGGGCTTCACTTTTTCATGTGTAAAACGAGGTGGCTGAACTCCAGGGCTCTGCTTTACTGTGAGCTTGAGTGACTGTGAATGTCTTTCCCAGAGGGTCTTTATGAGTGATCTCGACCTGTGAGGCGTGGATAGAGCTACTCTGGCCTGTAAGGAGAAGGATATGTGATCCCAGGTCCTCCATCCTGGCCATGGCCCCCAAATCAGTGTCATGCATATTTCTCCAACATGTAGGGCAGGGCTGTCTTCTCCACCATATTCATGATTCCAGATCCCCCACCGCCCACTCTGCTGATGGGCAAAACCTGTCCTGGGTTGTTGGGAGAGGCAAGCTTTGTGGTGGCAGTGGGTCAGGTGAAGCTTAATGTGGGGTAGAGCCTCCATCCAGGCTGGGGCTGAGCAGAGTAGACACACCTGGGGGGAGGGGGCTACCTAGGCATTGGGAGGGAGAATCCAGACCTTGCTGCCTTGGCGATGGGGGCAAGGTATCTGAGCAGGGTCCTCCCTCCCTCACTCTGTCGCAGTGGCTCTGCCTCAGTACAGGGCTGGACTGCAGAGATCCTGCAGAGGGAGGAGGAGGCGCGGCCGGATAGAATGGCGTGGGGCCAGATGCGAGGGCAGGGCTGGGCGGAGACTGGCAGCTCTCCAGAGCTCGGGGCTGTAGGAGTGACAGTAGGAGGAAGGATTGAGTGCCAGACTGTGGCTGTGTCCTCATGTGCCTGGAGCAGGGCTGCACCAGGCTTCTGGCCTCTTGATGAGTCTGAACAGGGTCATCCCTCAGTTCCCAGCCCTCAGGTCGCCTACAGGGATGGGACGTCCCTCCCCTCTGTCCTCTCGCTCTTCTTCCCATCTTCCCCACTTCTGTGTCTTTTTCTTGACCTCCACGTCTCTCACCAAGCCAGGAATCCAAGCCCTGTTGGTTCCCCTGTCCAGGGCACTTAGCCTGGGGTAGAAGGCACAATTGTCATCCCGAGAAGTCACGAGAAGGCAGCACGGGCCTGTCTGCTGAGAGGGGTAACCCGGAGCCCTCCAGACCTACTGAACAGCAAAGGGGAGACTCCAGGCAGTGTGTAGTTACCTGCACCAACCCTTTTGGTGCTCTTGCCGTTAAGCTCCCCTCAGAGATGACAGGTACACCTGCTGTCACTTGCAGGCTCACCTCATCTTCCTCCCCCAGCCAGAAGAACAGTCTGGTGTGTTTTATTTTATAGCCCTAGGCCTAGGTTCATGGTCCCCTCGCCCCCCCCCCCCATTCTCTTCCCACACCAAGGGACCCCTGCATGTTGACTATGCAGTGAAGTGACCCAGAAAAGGCTGGGTAAGCAGGCTGGGAATCCGGGCACGGCCAAGGCTGCTGGGGAACATATTCTAGGCAGGATTTCCCTGTACCGCTCGTGCCGCCAGGTGGCTCACTACCTACCTCACCCAAAGTTAGTTCTTAGGTGTCAAGGGATCTGGGCGAGGTGGAGGCAGACTCTTGGCTGGCAGAGACATCAGGGGTGCACAGGAGCGGGCACAGTGTTCTAGGGGGTGGACGGGGGCTCAGACCTCTAAAACCAGGGCTCCCCAATGCTCAGGTCCTGCTCTGGAAACCGTTGTCCAGATCAGGAGGGCAGTTCCAGGGCACAAGCCCAGCCTGGGGGAGCAGGCTGAGTCCCACAGTCTTAGAGCAGGGACCTCATGGCTTTAGGTATAAGCAGAACTGATTCACATCTCCCCCATCTCCGAGCAGGCCTGGGAAGCATCAGCAACCTGGGGACTGATTTTGTCCCTCTCTCAGGAAGGCGATTCTAACAGAGAAAGAACTTGGCCTGTTTCAGTTGTAAACCAGGCGGGTGCCTCATTCAGTACCAGGTGCATTGAAATTCAGTAAATAATTGTGATGTTGTAGAATTAGCACTGTCCAGAGACTCAGTGGCCTGCCTCAGATATGGACACTTGTGCTTGGGCACAGTTGAGCAGAGGCCAGGTGTTGGAGGGACTTAGGGACCATTGATGGCTTGAGGACCTTTTCTCTTTGGCTTTGAGATTCCATGATTCTGTGACCTCTTTTGAAGAATGGAGACCTCAGAGTGAGGCCAGAGCTGAGCAAGCAATAGGTGTCTCACTCAGGGACACGCTATGCAGCACCTTTTGCCCTGCTACCTCTGCTACATCAACCTGTCGTCAAACTGGGTAAGGAGAGCATGTCTGCCTCTCCTTTCTTGGAAATCCTTATTGCGAGCTTCTAGGTTGCAGTCTCAGCTTGGCCTGTGTCTGGGCCATCTGTTCAGTTGCGCGATATCCATCTGACTCCTGAATACACTTTTCAGAAGTGGGTGCTCAGGAGGACCCAGGTGGGTGGAACATGGGAGAGACTGTTGACTGTCTCAGGGGGCGTGGAGGTGGGGTGGGGGTGGGTCCCAGCTTCAGCTGCTCCCTGCTGCCTCCCTGGCTCTGGCCCTGACGGGGATGAATAATTGATGGTGACTAATGGATCGTTGCTCCTGTATGAAATATTCAGCAGGGACCGTGGCAGGTTTGTATAATCAGATGTTTCACGCTGCCCTCCTGGTAGGTGTGGGACTCCTGGGTTTCCCTGACTCTCAGAACCATGGGGTGGAAGGAGACCCTTCCCTACAGATAAGTGGATTCTGTGCAGAGAGCTGAGTGGCATCCTTCTCAGGGGGCACTTTACTGGGGAGGGAGCCCCACAGTCCATAATTCTGGGGACTGGATTTGTCTACTTTGTGGAATGTCTACACTGCCCAACATTCAGAATATTGGGGAACTACCTGGAGGGGTTGCCAGCAGCAAACATAGGGATTGCATACATACCAAAATGATTGGGATGGATAGTAGGGTGCTGACTCTGGACATTTAAAGCATCCCTATAGATCAGCCTGATTATGCAAATGAGGAAGGGTGCCTGGGGTTTTGAATGACCCTAAGGCCTTACAGCTTTTGCTCCACAGAGCTGGCTCCGCCCACAGCATCCTTCCATAGTGCTGTCCGCCATGACAGTGCCTTGGTCTCTTCTTTCCACCCCACTACCACCTCATCCTCTCCTCTCCTTTGTCACTGACCCTGTAGGAATGATGTCATGGGATCCCAGGATGGAATTACAGCCACCAGCTGCCATGTGTTTGAGAGGGCTGTTTGGTCTGCGCTGGGGGATGGGTGATGGGTGTGTGTGTGTGTGTGTGTGTGTGCATGTGCGCGTGCGTGAGCATGCACGCCCACAGCCTCATCCTTGCATGTGTGAAGGGGCATGCCAGTATGTGTACTTCGGAGGGTGTGCTAGTCTTCTTCCCCTCCTTCAGGAGTCCAGGGCTAAGAGGGTTCCGGTCACACCTGCCTCTGCCCCTTCTGATCAGCCCAGATCAGACCTCGGGATTCAGGGAGGAGACAGGCCAGACTCAGAGGTGGGGCTGGCTGCGTGGTGCCTTGCAGGAGGCCCCTTCCTATGCTTGATGTGGTACCTCTGGGGCGCTCCCATGAGGGTTTAACCTCCCTGGGGTTCTGGGCCACAAGGAGAACCAGCATGTCCTGTCTTCTGCTTTGGATCTTCCTTCTGCCACACTGTTCGCACGTCTCCTATCACTGTTGGAAGCTGGATGGGGAGGTCACAGGAAGGCATCCCTCCCAGAGGGATGAGCAACTTAACTCAGTCCACTCTCACCAGTTCTGAAAGGCCCCAAACAAGGGTTCACCCCACCATCTATTTCTGAGTATCAAAATCAAGCTCCTTCCATCAGTAGGAAGTTGTTCCTGCTCTCTAGTCTGAGGCCTTCCTGCTGCCACCAGATACATCCTTCTGTTTCTTGGGCTGCAGATCTCTCCCTTCAAGGTCTCAGGTAACATCGCCAGCGTGGGAGATGGATGAGTAATGCTTGCTTAACAGAGAGGAAAATGCAATTCAGGATTTTGGGGTTAGAGCCAACTCCCTCCATAGTTATCTCTCATTCCAACTTGACACATCTCTCTGCTCGATACCTGGGCCCTGTCCAGGGGGCTGAATCAGAACATCCTTGCAGGAGGAAACAGTGAGGACCTGCTGGCTGTCCCCTGCTACTTACAACTCAACCTATTTCAGACCTGGGCCCTCACACTGGGGTAGGCCCCAGCATGGTAATCCATGGTCATCCCTGCTAAGGAATGAATAAGACCTCAGTGAGCTTTTACCACAAGCTGGTTCCACTCTTATGGTGGTGGGGATGGAGGAGAATGGCTGAGAGAGCCCTTGGCAGAGCCAAGGGTGGGGTGCACCCTTGTTTGGGGCCTTTCAATGGCACATCACACTGTCCATTTCACAGATAAGGAAACTGAGATTCAGAGTAAAGTGCTGTGCCTGGGTTCACACTGCAGGTTGGAATGTGAGAGCATTTTTTTTGGTGTGTGGGGTCTGCCCTGAAATCCAGCCTCAGGAAGTGAAGTGTGATGGTGACAGGAAGTCCAGCTCTTGGCCATGGAGGGGGTCCCCTGCCCGGGGCCTCTGCTGCAGGAGGCTCTGTCTGAGGCGGCGGCAGCGTGCAGCAGGCCGGTGTTGCCACCCAGAATCTCTGTTCCCATCTCATTAATGTGTCCTCTGCGTTGTGATGACTAAAAAGACATTTTTTTTTTTGTTGCTCATTTCAGTGTCAGGAACAAAGAACTTGGGAAGGAATGGAGGGGAGGAAGGGTGGGCTTTTATCTTTTTATGTCTCAGGTTCCCAAAGGGAAAAATTAATGCCATGGATGAAGGTCCTTATTTATTTTTTTAAGGTGAGCACTGGGGGGGCTGAACCCCAGGGGGCATGCTACCCCTGAGCCACATCCCCAGGCCTTTTTATTTTTGTTTTGAGACAGGACCTCCCTAAGTTGCTGAGGCTGGCCTCGAACTTTCACTCCTCTTGCCTCGGCCTCTTGAGTTGCGGGGATTACAGGTGTGCGCCGCCGCTAAGCCTGGCCAGAGGATCCATCTTACAACAAATACAGGAACCCAGGGCTGCTTTGCACTGAGCCCTCTGAGCCCTTGCTCGTCTGAGCCCCGTGTGCTTTTGGCATCACTGTCTGCCAGCAGGGCTCCCTGTCTCCGCATCTGGTCCCGGGAGCCCCCTCCCCACAGAGAGGGCCCCCTTCTGGTGTCAGCCACTCAGTCACCAACCTGGGCTGATTTCCACCCCACAGCCAACCTGGCACTGGGCTTGAGAAAAGAGTGGCCCCTCCCTGCCTGTGGCATTCAGAGTACCTCAAGTGGAGACAGGAAAGGGACAGGGGACGGCCACACAGACCCGTCACCGGGAAGGGCATTTAGTGCCACCTGAGGAATCTTAGCAAGATGGGATTTGGGAATTCAAGGAGGGTGAGGAAACTAAGGGCTGGGTTGAAGGACACTTCAGAGAGGAGGACACTTAGACTGGGCCCACCTCTTCCTGGGGCCTTGGGGATCCTCGTCATCCATGCAGCCAGCAATGTATGGTGTGCACCCCGGGGACAGGCCTCTGCTAAGTGCTGGGATGTGAAGATGTGTGAGTGCTGCGCTCCCCAAACCTGCAGGGCAGACGCTGGCAGGGAAGCAGCAGGTTCTGCCAAGGGCCCTGGAGGAGACTTCCCAGAGCAGGAGGACCTTGAGCAGCGTTTTCTGGCATTTTCCAGATGGACAAGAGGAAAGGAAGTGTGTAGCAGAGGCGATCACAAGAATGAAGGTTCAGAGGGTGCAGAGCCTCAGTGGGCTGTGGGGGCCTGCAGGGGCGAGCCAACACGGTGGAGAGCAGGGCCAGGCCCAGAGATGCCATGATGCTGGGTTCCGTGGGGCAGGGTAGAGGGAGAGGGAGGATGTGCACCTGAGCAGGTTGAGAGAACAACATGGAGGGTATAGTAAGAGGCAGAGAGCTAGGTGTCAGGGACAATGGCCATAGGAGGTGACAGGTGGCAGGAATTGGTAGGAGTGAGGCGGTTCTGTCTGCTCATGCTCAGCAAAGTGCGGGAGTGTGTTTCAGGACGACTCGTCCTTGTCCCATGGAGACATCAAGCAGCAGGACTTCAGCTCAAGGAAAGGGAGCAGCTGAGGGCTCAGGGTTTCCTTGAGAGTTTGAGGTTAGGGTGGAGAGAGTGGTGGGGAGAAGGAGGCGGGGCAGGAAGGGCCAGGGAGGACCTGTGCCCCAGTACTGAGGGTGGCAGGGCTGAGGCACTCTCTGACACATGTGGCCCGACCTGCCCAGGCTCCCGGCCTTCGCCTCCCGGAGGCAGAGCTGAGGCCTGCCTGTACCTGCAGGCTCTGTGCCCAGGACCTATGAGACCATTTCCGATGATCTCATTCCCTCATCTCTTGCAGGGAACATGCCTTCCAGCAGTGTGTGCCTGTTTCCCTAGTTAATGGAGCTGGGGAAATGTGCATTCATTTCTCCCCTGAGCTGTGACAGGCAATACGAAATTTGCCCTGAAATTTGCTTCAGTGTGGATTGAAATAAAGATGCAGCATATTTTGCAACAGAGCATTAAGGAGGAAGAGTGTGGGCACCTCACCCCAACACCAGCTTCCCAGGGAAGCATTTCCCCCAGTCTTTCTTTTCTTTCCCACTCAAGTACCCCTCAATGTGCTACAGTGGGGAGATGCGTGGTACCTGGCAAGAAGCTACGGGTGTTCAGTAAGCACCATGCCAGTGTGGCCGCTGGCTGGAGACACCAGGAGACCCGGGAATTCTCATTTCTAGAAGAATGGGACTCTAGAAGTCTGGAGGTAAGAATGGGTGTATTTAAAGTGCCCGATGCCTGGATCTGAATAATTAAAGGCCATTGATTCTCCTCATTGCTAATGGAACCTTGTCGGTGTGTGCCATGGTGGCAATAGGATGGGGCCGGAGAGATGTGCACATCTCTGGTTGGTGGAAGTGCAGCCCTTCTGTTCTGATAACCTGTTTATAGTTTCTGCCCGGAGATGACTAAGGCCAGCCAGGAGCGTGGAAAGGGCTCCGTTTCAGCTTACTTTACTTGTTAGGAAGTGACAACGCTGTTTCCTGGCAGCCACTTTTCCAGAAGGTAGGTTTCCCAGGAGAGGGCTGAACCCCGGAGCCTGAATCTGTCAAAGGCTCCGTCTCCCTCTTGGAGAGCTCAGACTCCCCCCGGGGACCCATCTCTCCAAAAACACCTTTTGAGCATTTCATGCCCCTGCCCAGATGTTTATGTAGGATTATGGCAGATGAATAAAGCTAGAGATTCAACGTCCAGCACGGGCCACCGTTAACATTATCTACTGAAAATTTGCTAGGACAGTGGAGGTAGGTACGGGTGACTATGGAAAGTGATGGCGATGTTAATTTGCCTCCCTGTAGCAATCATTTCACTATGTGGATGTGCATGAGAGCATCATGCAGGGCACCTTCAATGCGTACAATAAATATAATATTTTAAAAGTTTGAAATATACATACAGAAAAGTGCACAGATGATTTAAGTGTAGAGTTGGACGAATGAATATTCACAAACGGAACACACCTGTGTGACCTGCAGCCAGCTGAAGAAAGAGAATCTCTCCAGCACCCCAGAGGGAGGAAACCATCCCAGGTGGATGAGAGAAGCCTCAACTTCCCCAGCCAGGGTGTCCTGTGCTGTCCATTAGCTTGACCTGTGTTTGAACTGAAATAATAAGGCTCTTCGGTAATTGGCTTGTTCCCCAGGATTATATCTGTGCCATTCACTCTGCTGTTTCGTGTAGCTGTTATGTATTTATTCTCATCAATGTGTCATGTTACACTGTATCAATGTACCTCAATGTTCATTAACATTAACATTTGTGGAGTTTCAAGTTAGGGTCCATTACTGTTACTAATGCCACTATAAGCTTGCTTCTTGTACATACCTTTTGGTAACTGCCTTTCTCTTGTCAGGTCAGAGTGTGTATGTATGTCACTGCAGGGTTTGTGTTTTCCAAAATGCTTGTGCCAACTTATGCTCCATCGACAGTGATGGGAATCCCTGCTGCACCCGTATTCTTGTCAACACTTGGTATTTTCTGTCTTGTATTTTAGCCATACTGGTGGTGGGTGGAGAGGCTATCACTCTTTTTGATTTCAACATGCATTTCACCTATGACTGAAAGAGTCCAGCCTCTTCCATTTGCTTGTGGGCCATTTGGATATTCTTCTTGGAAGACACTATTTTAGTCTTCTGCTCATTTTTTGACTGAATTGTTTTTTGCATATGTATTTGTGGGCAGGAAGCCCGCCTGTATTGAAAGCCTAGGTGCTAAGACTTCACTTGGGCTTTTCTTCCTAAAGTAGAAAAGCTGGGATGCTTTCAGAACCTAGGATCTAGCTGATTAATGTGACATTCCCAGGATCCCACCATCACCTCCCTGTGGTGTCACATTTGCTTTGAGTGTAGTGTAGAGCCTGGGTCATGCCCAGCTGCAGGTTGGCTCTCCATTCTCATCTCTCCATCCTCCCCACCCTGGGAAGTCTGCCCCTTGGTCAGGTGAGACCGTATCCAGCCCACACCACTTGGTACTTGGCCACTTGTGCTCCTTTGCTCACGTGTCTCTTCACCTGGAATGCTATCTAGGAATCCTTTGTCTTACTGAAGGTCCAGTTAAATCCCTCCACTTCCTGGAACCCTTTCCTCCTTCCCACAGCTCACCATGGTTCCTCTTACCCGGCCTCAGCCCTTGTCTGCTTGCCTCTTGGAGCAATTAATTATATTTTGCTTTGTGACACCTCTTCTATTGTTGACTGATCTTGTGATATGACCTTTGGTGCACTAATGTCCAAGCTCCCCAAGAAATCAGTGCCTTCTCTGTTTCCCACTGTGTGTTGGGAGTCTAGAGGGATGGGGTGGCCAGAAGTCATGTCATGGGACAGCCTCAGCATGCCCTGCCTGTCCACCAGGTCTGATGGCTCAGTCAGCCTCCCTGGGTGCCTCCTGTGTGCTCGATTCTGAGCTGGGTGGGGGATCAGGATGCAGCAGCGAGGGCTACTTTCCATCTGGGTTGTCAGTCTCCCCAGCAACAGAAGGCAGGGAGCACAGAGATGATGCTGGAGCAAGCGTGGGCTCCTGGGAGGGGTCAGGGAGGCTGAGGGGTGGGAGGTCTCTGGGTTACTGTGGCCCTCATTAGGAGGTAGTCTGATCAGGGACTCACATCTCATCCCTGTGGAGGCTCAAGTGGCTCTCAGGAAGCAGCATGGCTCACCTCTGTTCCAGGCACCCTGCTTCCCCGCTCTGTGGTGATGCGGTGCGGGGAGATGTGAATCATTCCCCCTCTGACTGCTCAGCTTGCTTAGTGGTGCTGCTGTCCCTGAAGGGAGGAGGAAAGGCTCAGTGCCACATCGCAGGGGCCCTCTGAGGCCCTGCGTCCCTTTTCCCAGAGGATAGCATCACTGCCTGCAGGAGGGCTCTACGCACCTGCCCTCTCTCTGGAGGGTGTACCGTCCTGCTCCTCTCTGATCCGGGGCCTCCTGGCTGAAGATTCTGAGCTCTGATCTGGAGCTTTTTCTTATCCCTGCGAATCAAGGGCCTTCAGTGGGGAGCCTCTTAGAGATTCCATTTAAGGTTTCCTGAGTGCTCGCTGTCTGCAGCCGTGCTGGAGGAGTTAAGGACCCTGCCCTGGGGATTCTCCAGTTAAATAAGATGAGACACCTGTGGGGCAGGGCGGTGGGGCGGAGAAGAGTTCTCTGCAGCTGCTGGCTCTCGCTTTCCTTTCCCTGGTCTCTGGCCCCTCAGCTCTTCCCGCTCCCTCTCTGCAGCCATTCGGCCTGAGGGAGGATCGCCAAGGAAGCCTTCTGGTCAGGGGGTGGCTGAGTGGGCTCAAGGAGGGTGGGAGGGTTGGGGCAGGAAGGGAAGGAAGGTGGGCTCCTGATGTTGGCTGGGGCTGGGGGTGGAGGAGGCAGCGTGGCCAGGGGATCTGGTCATCAGATGACCTGGCACTTCATGAGACACTAGCTAGACTGCATTTGAGCTAGGGACTTGGGAAGAGCCCCCACCCCTACCAGGCAGAGGCAATCATACCACTGGGCCTTGGGCACCTGGAGTGAGGGTGACCTGTGTTCCAGGTCCAATGGCTCAGTGTTTGCTAAGGGACCTTGCCTTTCCCCCAAGATCACCTGCCATCCTAGCCTAGTCTGGCCCAGCCCTATTTGCCCAGGGTCTACCACAAGCAGTGATGGCCATGGGCATTGTGTGGGAGCTCGGGAGCCCGTGCCCTCTGTCTGCATGCGCTTTGTCTGTTTCAGGACTTGCCTGGTTGGACACCATTTGCATTTGACATGGGCTGAGGCTTCAACACTGGGAACATTCTTAAATGAAGAAAAGCAAGGAGGGGCCGGGAAGAAGGTTGGAAGTGTGGAAATGATGTGATTGGGTAGTTAGGCAGGGTTGGGGTAATTCTTCCTTTCTCTTCTTGGGCACCTTCCCATTCTTACCTCATTCCCTTGCCTACCAGCCAAAACAGCAATAAATGTCATTCCCAACTGATCCTATATATGAAAGGAAGCCTCATTCCCAAAGAGGCCATAGTCAGGTCCTCTTTGCTCCAACTTCTAGAGGCGGGGACTGGTGTTTTCTGGTTCCATATTTTAGTCACAATGACATCATGGCCTATATGGATTTGAATCCTCTGAATTTTCAGGTTTGAATTTAGGGAAGCTCTATATTTAGCCAACATGTATAGAGCCCCAACTTCATGCAGACCCTTTACTGGATTGGGAGATACAGAGGCCAATCACCATGGCTCTTGCTTTGGGCCGTGTGTCCTGGGAAAACTGCCACACAGACTGTTAATTCAGGACAGGAGGAAGTTCTGGGGGCTGGAGACACTAGTCAGACAAGGAAGAACTGGTGGACTTGAAGAGGAGGTGATGCTTAAGAATGCCCTGAAGGGGGCTGGGAATATAGCTCAGTTGGTAGGGTGCTTGCCTCGTGTGCACAAGGCCCTGGGTTCAATCCCCAGCACCACAAAAAGAGGGAATGTCCTGAAGGAAGAGTTGAGGTCCTTTGAGGAACAGGGGGTACTATAGGCAGAGAGAACAAAAAGCAGAAGGGCAAGTTGCATCACTGGGGCCTCCAGGAAACATGGGGTGTGAGAGAGGGACCAGTGGGGTTGAGGCTAGATCAGGAAGGGCAGGAATGTGGAATGTTGGGCTGAGGAATGTGGATTTTATCCACTGGAGGATATTAAGCAGGGTGCAATATGACCAGATGTGCATTTTAGAAAGTTTATTCTGGCAGAGACGTGATTCCTGGTTAGAGGGAAGCAGCGCAGACAGCAGGGGAAGCAGTCAGGAGATAATCATGGAATCTAGGTGAGAAATGATGAGGGTCTGGACCTCTGGGAGATGGAGTCTGCATTTGAGAGATAATTAGGAAGAATAGAATAACACACTAAACTTGTTAACCAGTTATGAGTGGGAATACATGAAAGATAAGGAAGCCCTGGGACGATTCCTGAACCAGACAACTCAGGGATGGCACCTTCAGCTGAGCAGAGAAAGAGAGGAGGAGCAGCAGGTTTAATTTGAAGGATGAGAATGAGTTTAGTTTTGGCATGGTGAGTTTGAGGCACTTCTGGGACAGCTGTCTTAGTGTATTTTCTGAGGTTATAACAGAATACCTGAGACTGGGTAATTTATAAGGTACAGAAAATTATTTGGTGCACAATTCCAGAGGCTGGGGAGTCCAAGAGCATGGTGCTGGCACCTGGAGAGGGACTCCGTGCTGCATCATCACATGGTGGAAGGTGGAAGGGCAAGACAGGCTGAGCACCAGAGAGCAAGACCAGGTGAACTCGATTTTGTAGCAACATATCACGCAATAACTAGCCCACTCTTGTGATAAGAATATTAACTCATTGATGAGGGCAGAGCCTTCATGACCTAGTCACCTCTCATTAGGCACCACCTCCCAACACTGTTGCATTGGGGGTTGTTTCCAACATGGGAACTTTGGGGGATACATGTAAAGCAGTGACTGTGTGGAAGCTACTGATAAACATCTGCAAGTCTGGGTCAGGTGCTCAGGAGAGGCACCAGCTCAGGGAGAAGGGAGGGAGTCTCACCCTTGGGGAGAGGAGCTGGAGGGAGGACAGAGAAGGGAGAGAGCAGGGATCCTTGGGTCAAGAGGCCAAGTAACCAAGTGAGAACAGCAAGGAGGAGGCCAAGCTGGAGGAAAGAGAGTGGCAGCAAGAGGGAAGATGTGTTGCTCCAGATAGGGGAGATAGAGCAGAAGGGAGTGTGGCCCCTGTCCAGAGCCCATGCAGCGCAACAAGGCAGGGGCAGAAAGTGTCTCTGAGAACTTACCCTTTGGAGGCCATTGGGGACCTCAGTGAAAGCAAAGCTGTTTCATTGGCTAAGGATGGCCAGAGACACATTGTGTTGGATTGTGGGATCATGGATCAGCAGTGAACTCCGAATGTGGCAACAGGGAACAGTGGTGGAGCTGTGTAGGTAGGAGGAGCTATGTTCTAATTTATAAATGGGATAAACTTGAACTTACATGTAGATAGAAGAGGTGAGGCAAGTGGAAGGTAGAAGAGGGGTTGGGGATAATTTGAGCAGGATCCTAGAGGAGGTGGGAAGAGTTGGTGAAGGGCTATATGGAGGGACAGCCTCACCAAGGACTAAGGACTGTCCCTGTCCCCTTCCTGTGAGATTGGGCAGATGGGAAAGGAAGGAAGCCTTGGAGAGAGTCTGGATCAAGGTTGCATTAAGGAAGCCATAAGGCAGCAGAGTCCCAGAGACCCTGGGGGTATTGGGTTGACCCTAGGATGGAGAGGGGGAAAAGAGGTGGAGAGTTGGAGATATGTTGGCAGAAACACATCAAGTCACAGAATCTAAATGTGGACTCACATAGATCATAGATAGAGAATTTTTACAGTTACCGTATTAAATTTTGGGGGGAGAAGAAGTTAAGATAGCAGAAAAGTATAATAATCCATTTTCACAGAACACAACTCTTGATATTTGTTCAGTTGTTTTTCTATATATTTTGAACAAACAACATAAATACTATATGCACTCATTCTACTTTATAGAAAATATAGGTATTTTTGTATGACATAGGTACAGCTAGAATCCTGTTGCAAATCACCTCCAATCTTATTCCCTATCTACATCTTTGAAAGAACCCATGATGATTTTACTATCTATACTTTATAAATCACAGAGTATTGGTTTTGGTGTGTTGTATAAAAACATAAACCTGGGGCAAAAATTGCCTGATAACGCCTGATGAACACTTGATACAAACCACTCAAAATCATTTGCTTTGCTCAGAAGACTGCAGTTTGAGCAGGGCTCAGCAGGGTGGTCCATCTCTCTGCACATGGTTGGCTTCACTGAGGCTCTGGTGGACCCACTTTGAAGATTGCTCACTGATGTGGATGTCAAGTCAGTGCTGGCTGTAAATGGGGAGCTCAGCAGGGCCTTCTGATCTCTTCCTTTGAACTTCCCTGGGTTGCTTGAGCTTCCTCACAGTGTGGCGGCTGGGCCTCAAGAACAAGTGTCTGTGGGGAAGAATGTAGAAATGAGTTCCGTTTCCATCCCCTGGCCTTGGTATGTAGCATCCCTTCTGCCACCAGTTATGGGTCACAGAATCTATCCAATTTCAAGGAAAGGGGGCATATCCTTTCTCTCAATGTTTAAGTCCTATTCTATATGAAGAACATGTGAGATGGGCAGTAACAGTCTGCCACATGTGTGCTTAAAATTTTTATCTAAACAGGATTTCATAGTCTACATTCTTTTTCTTTTTTTGGTACTGGGGATTGAACTCAGGGGCATTTGACTACTGAGCCCCATCCCCAGCCCTATTTTGTATTTTATTTAGAGACAGTTCTCATTGATTGCTTAGCGCCTCACGTTGCTGAGGCTGGTTTTGAACTTTCGATCCTCCTGCCTCAGCCTCCCAAGCTGCTGGGATTATAGGTGTGTGCCACCACACCTGGCTGTAGTCTATATTCTTTGACTTTTTTTTTTTTTTTTCTCATTCAACATTGTGTTTATGAAATTTAGAGCTGAACTTTAATTTTTACATATGTCCTGGCTGGTGTTTGGGTCTGGTATTGGGAAGAGCCTCAAGCCATATCATGAATTTGGGTTCAGCTTAGTCTTCTGTAGGTAGGGCTAATATGCAAAACCAGTCGTGGTTGTCTGCTGTGAAATGCAGACGCTGCCACTTGTTTCAGTGTGAGTTCAGCAAGAAAGGGAAAGAGGAAAGTAGTGAGTGTAAGTTGAGGGAGGGAGTGCATGCTAGGATTTGTCAGGTATGCAGAAGAATACATACAAGACAGGGTTCTTGCTCTTGAGAAACCAGTCCTCCATTCCCAGAGGACACCGGCACCATGGATTGCAAGAAGGTTTGTGAACTGAGTAGGGCAGTTGGGAGAGGGTGGGGTCGGCTTGGCTGGGAGCTGAGAACCAGCATTGGGAGGGGTGCTCTGCCCAGTGGTCGCCTCCAGCCCAGGAGGGAGTCTCATCAGCCTCCTGTCTCCACCTCTCCAAAGGGCACTGGCTCACTGATTGTGTGTTAATTGTGGGGCATAGGACCCAGGCCAACTCTGAATTGGGTGAGGAGGGGAGAAGGCAGATCTGCCATGGCTTAGGCTGCAGCCTGACCTCCTGTAAGCTCCCAGGCTGGAGTGATGGCAAAGCACTGGACTGGCTGTTGGGAATGGTGCAGGGGTGGAAAGGCAGGGACCTGTGAGCAGGGCAATGGGTCGGGACCTGACTCTGCCACTTCCTGGTGAGATGGGGGGCAGGGGAGGTTTCAGTTCCCCATCTGTAAAATCGGCATGGGAATTCCTGCCCAGGGAGGGTTAAATGAAATGCCATGAAGTATTTAGCACTTAACCCTCAGCAAGTGCTAGAAACAGGTTAGAAGCAATGACTCTTGATGCTGGGGACAGAGGACAGGTGCCTCCAATGCTAAGCGGAGGAGCTGGAATTTGGCCCTGAGGTGATCTGGCTGCTGAACCTGGCAGTCTGGACTGGTTAGAGGAGGGGCAGGCAGGGGAAGACCAGCCAGGAGGCCAGAGGGGACCCCAGCGGGGCATCCGTGAATGCTCCTTTCATCTGGAAGTGCTTTTTTGGGATTCAGGAGCTCTGAGGAGGAGGTTTGCGAGTGGACTTACACATGATGGAAAAGCCCAGTTTTTCCCAGGTCACTGCTGCTGTCAGCTGTGACTTTCGCCCTCCGGAAAGCCTCTGCTGAGCTTCCGACTCCACCACGTCTCCTCAAGTACTGTTAAAGCTCCGTGCTCTGCCTTCAAGGCTGAGCATAATTTTTAATTATTTACTGTGTTTCTCCTGGTGAGAGCAGGGCTATCTGGGTATGGCGCGCGGTCGATGAGAAGTAATTACTTGTTGAATACATGGCTATACGCTAAATAATGGCCACGAGGACTGTCTCTAGTCACATGCCCAACAAGTTCGAATGTTCACTGTGTCTATTTTTCTGTTACATACTTTATTTGATGGCACATATACTGTCCTCATTCAATAGATTTTTAAGAAAAATTTGTTATATATGACAGAAAAATGCATTATAATTCATATTACACATATAGAGCACAATTTTTCATATCTCTGGTTGTACACAAAGTAGAGTCACACCATTCATGTCTTCATACATGATGTCCATCTCATTCCACCATCTTTCCTACCCCCATGTCCCCTCCCTTCCCCACCTTCCCCTTTGCCCTATCTAGAGTTCTTCTAATCCTCCCATGCCCCCGACCCCAACCACATTATGAATCGGCATCCTTAAATCAGAGAAAACATTCGGCATTTGGCTTTTGGGGATTGGCTAACTTCACTTAGCATTATATTTTCCAACTCCACCCATTTATCTGCAAATGCCATGATTTTATTATCTTTTAATGCTGAATAGTATTCCATTGTATATATACACCACGTTTTCTTTATCCATTCATCTACTGAAGGGCATCTAGGTTGGCTCCACAGTTTAGCTATTGTGAATTGTGCTGCTATAAACATTGATGTGGCTGTGTCCCTGTAGTATGCTGTTTTTAAGTCCTTTGGGTTTAGACCGAGGAGTGGGATAGCTGGGTCAAATGGTGGTTCCATTCCCAGTGTTCCAAGGATTCTCCATACTGCTTTCAATAGATTCTTACTGAGCTTTGTCATGTGCCAAGCACATTTCTGGGGGCACAGTGATAACCAAAAAGGCAGCTTTTACGCAGCTTACACTTACTTGGGAGACACCAGCAGACAATAGTCAAGGTAAAGGTCTAATCAGGGCAGTTCCAAAGGCTGGCAAGTGCTCAGAAGGCAATGGAGCAGACTGACGGGGTAGGGGTGGGGGTGACCCTCCTGCTGAGCCAGCACTGGGGTTGTACAAAGGGGCTGTGGAATGAAGGTGGGGGGCAGAGCCTGCCATGTGGAGGGACTTTCTCTGGAAGAAACCAGCATAGTGTTGGAGGGGACATTGGTATGACCAGAGAAGCGTTTGAAAGCAAGAGAATGGGGAGTGAGAGGTCAGCGAGGTGGGCAGGTCCGGCTGCCCAGTGCCTTAAAGGTCAGGTGAAGGAACTGTGATTTTATATTAAGTACAGGGGGAAACTCTTGGTAAGTTTTAGGCTGAGAGGAGATCGTTTGGTTTACTGTTGAGAAAGAGGCTGAGGAAGGACTGTACCCCCACCAGCCCTACAGGTGGGGCACTGACATACTGTTATTAAAGCTCACATTCCTACATGCACACACGTGTGCACATCACATGCAGACCTTCACACAGATGTTCACCAACTCCAGCATGCCACGCTGACATCTGGGCACGTGCAAAATTAACTACAGTTCTGCTTTCATGTTTTTCAGAAATTCCCACACGTACCCACACAAGGCACACACTCAGCTGCCCACGCAGGTCTCCCTGTGCTACACACAATTCCCACATCTATGTTAATGTGCACACAGTCACTCTGGCCCAGGACCAGCCAACCCTCGCCGCCCATCACCAGAGCAATCTCCTGCAGGCTTCTAACGACAAATGAGATCAGAGCTCTGTGAGGAATTGTCCTCTCTGTTGAGCATGAATGTGCTAAATAAATCTCTCTGCTTCGAATAAATCTTGTACAGATGTAGAAAATGCATTAAAGGCTGAGGAACTAGAGGTGGTTGGAGTCGGTGGTGGAGACGGAGTAGTAAATCTGTGCAGCCCCTGGGGCTCTCTAGTTGCCTGGGAGGAGGGAGGGAGGTGAGAATGTGGGCACCTCTTCTTCCTGGAGGTCACCCCAAGGTAAACGTGGCCTCCTGGGTGATGCGCTCTTCCAGCCTGAGCTGTCTGCACCCCTCCCACGCGCAAGGTTAAGTGTTGGTCTTCTCGACACAGAAATACCCATCTCCTTTGACCCGTTCTGAGAGGTAGAACACTCCTTGAGAATCTTACTCTGAACTATTTTTGCAGGTACCAAGACCAAGCAAGCATCAATGGTTTTGGGTTTGTTTGGGCCTAATTCAGACACAAATTGCTGCTTCTTTCTTGGAATGTCAGTGAGTTTCCAGGCCCATGATTTTATGCTATTGCTTGGTCCATTTTCAACTCCTCCCTGCACCCGCCTTTGGGGATGCAGGATATTGAACCAGGGCCTCGTGCATGTCGGGCAAGGACTCCTCCACTGAGCCACACTCCCAGCCTTTCCCTTGCTTTTTCATGGACAGTTGCAATGCTGAAGCTGATCCGATACACCCAGTCCTGTGAGATCATCCTGGTTTTTCTAGAAGACCTCTCATTTCAATCTCTGAGCAAGGTTTAATGGTACTTACAGCCCAGTCATTTTCTCTTTTCCAGATCATTTATTATTGTGTCTAATAAATCCAGGGCCCACCCCCACACTTGGGTGGTGCTCATTGTTATTTCCTTTAGTTTTCCATCTCTAAGGTTTTCCGTTACCTCCTGCCCCGTCCACAGGCTCAGATGTCCAGGTGGGGGGTGGAACCTGCCTACACTCAGTTGACACACTTGAGAACATCTGAATAGTCTGATGTCCTGAGTGTCGATTGCCCTCCTAACTGCTGGCTTGGGTGTTTTGTCTCTATGTATGTAAGATACTTTTCTTTAGTTTTTTTGCAGTTTTTCTATGATACGTCTACATGTGAATTTCTTTTCTTTTTTTTTCCCCCTGCTTAAGATTCATTAGGTTTCTTTTTTAAATTAATTCATTTATTTATTTACTCTAATTAGGTATATATGGCAGCAGAATGCATTTTGATTCATTGTACACAATGGAGCACAACTTCTCATTTTTCTGATTGTACGTGATGTAGCCTGGTACGATGTGTGCAGTTATACATGTACCTAGGGTAACAATGTCCATCTTGTTCCACCATCTTTCCTGCCTCTGTGCCTTCTTCCCTCTCCTCCCTCCCCTTTGTCCAATCAAAGTTTCTCCAGTCTTTCCATGCACTCTCCCCCAATTATGGATCAGCATCCACTTATCAGAGAGAACATTCAGCTTTTGTTTTTTGGGTATGGGCTCACTTTGCTTAGCATGATGTTCTCCAACTCCATCAATTTACCTGCAAATGTCATAATTCGATTCTCTTTTAATGCTGAGTAATAGTCCATTATGTATATATATACCACAGTTTCTTTATCCATTCATCTGTTATAGGGCATCTAGGTTGCTTCCACAGTTTAGCTATTGTAAATTGAGCTGCTATAAACATTGATGTGGCTGCGTCACTACAGTACACTGACTTTAAGACCTTTGGGTAAAGACCAAGGAGTGGGACAGCTGGGTCAAATGGTGGCTCCATTCCAGGTTTTCTAAGGAATGTCCATACTGATTTCCAGAGTGGTTGCACCAATTTGCAGTGCCATCAGTAATGTATGAGTGTGCCTTTTTCCCCACATCCTCACCAACACTTATTATTCCTTGTATACTTGATAATTGCCATTCTAACTGGAGTGAGATGAAATCTTAAAGTAGTTTTGATTTGAATTTCTCTTCACTGGGTTTCTTTTTTCTTTTTTGGTAGATTATTTTCTATATACCTTTATTTTATTGATTTATTTTTATGTGGTGCTGAGGATCGAACCCAGTGCCTCGCACGTGCTAGGCAAGTGCTCTCCCAGTGAGTCACAACCCCAGCCCCTTCATTGGGTTTCCTGAATGTGCGAATTGATATCTTTTATCAGCTCTGGAAATCTTTTTCAGTCTTTATCTCTCCCAGTATGACCTTGGATCTCTTCTTGTTCTTTATTCCCTGCTTGTAATTCCAATTAAATGTATGTTTTCTTCTCATTAAATCCTCTTTTACCCTACATCTGCCCAGTTTTTGCCACTATATTGTAGACCATTTCTTCTGATCTCTCTTCCGGTTCACTAATTTTCTCTTCAGCTGTGTTAAATCTGTGGTCATATCTGTCCATTAAATTCTTATGTTATTTTATTGTATGTCTTGGTCTTCTCTAGCTACTAAAATGAAATACCCAGGCTGAGTGGATTAAACAATAGACATGTATTTCTCACAATTCTGGAGACTGGAAGTCCATGATCAAGGTACTCACAGGTTTGGTTCTAGGTGGGGGTCCTCTTCCTGGTTTGCAGATGGCTAACTTCTGGCTGAATCAAATGGTGGGTGGACTGTGTCTCTCTTTTCTTCATATCATGAAGACCCCACCTTCATGACTATCTAAACCTAATTATATCTTAGGGACTCCTCCTCCAAACACCACCACATTGGGAGTTAAGGTTTCAACATACAAACATTCATTCCATAACATTTATCAGCTAGAAGCCTTTATAATTTCATTGTTTCAAAGCTGTCATATGGCAAATTTTAGTTTTCATATTCCTGCTGAAATTAACTTTTTATTTACTTGAAAATTGAGAACTTAATTGTTTTATGATCAATATCCACTAATTCCAATATCTGGAGTCCCTCTCCCTCTTTTTATTACCTGTTGTTCATATGATTCTTCCTCAAGGTCTCTTTTTTCTTTGTGTCCTTGATTTATTTTAATTATGTGCTAAGCACTTTTTTATTTTTTGTCAAATCATTTGCTATCTTCCTCTAGAGAGGACTTTTCCCTTCCTTTATTTTAATTTTCTCTTTTATTCAGAGAGAATCTTGTTGGCATCTGCGGGGTGCCTGGGGGCATTCCTAGTGCCGGGCATCCTAATTCAAGTTCAAGCATCTTAATTTAAGTTCAAGGCTTAGGTTTCCATAACCAAGATGAAAAGACAGCCCGGAAGCCCATCTGCCTTCATTTTGGAATGTGTGTGGAGGATGAGCCTGTTGGAGTCCTGGTCTAAAACAACAGGTAGTTATCAAGGTCCCCCTTTTGGTGGACCCTGGGCACTGACTTTTATCTCTCTACCCCAGAGGCTGCCACAGGGCAAGGTGGGCAGCTGCTGAATTTCTCAGCGATTCTTCCTGATGAACAAAGGCCCTCAGGGCTCAAACACTTTTGTCTGAACTCACTGCTCTGGGTCTTTATTGTCTTCTGGAGTTCAACCCAGTGTTTCCTCCGCATTGTGTTAGGTCATGGAAGCTGCTAAGATGATTTTTGCATTCCACTAAAATTTTCTCAGTTGTCCTCTGAGGGAAGGTTGCTCCCAATTACCCAGTTTCCCTTTGCTGAACGTGGGTCTGTCTGTCCCGGCCCAGGTGCATTTGGCCATTCACAGCCCTGATGCGGAGATGAACACCGGCAGCCGTGAATTGTCCTAGGAAAGCGGTAGCAATCACACTTCTTTCTCTCTGGCTCTGACTCTGAAGCCACCGTGGGTCATGTGGCTGGCTCCGATTCTCCTTCTTTCTCCAACCTGTTTGTTTCCAACGATGAGAGAGGATGGTCACAGTTTTGTTTCTAGAAGGAGAGGCTCCTTCGTCCCTGTTCCCCCCACACTGGTTGGGGACCAGTGGCGATGATGTGAAGCTGCTGGAGATGAGTGGGCAAGGCCTTTATGCGTCTCTGGTCCGATTGCTTCATGGGGAGAGTGATGGTTGGCAGAAATGATGGGCTGCTAAGCACCTGGCTGGACCTTTGACTGGCCTTGCTTGTCTCCGACCTGAGCACGTGAGCAGACCCAGGCCCAGCGGGCCCTCGGATCACAGGGAGCTCGGCGTGATGCCCCCTTAGGATCCAGAAAGAGGAGGAAGGGTGTCTGGAAGGCAGAGCCCTGCTGAAACTCAGCTGCGCCCACAGGTCATTGAATGAGTACTTTCCCTTGTCTTACCGGTGACACCTGTGGCTGTGCATGGCTCGTCAGAGCCTCTGGATCAAAACAGGGGGACACACAAGCGATGGACTTTAACCAAGAGCAGTGACCCAGGGCTGGGGAGGTGCCTTCCCTTCACGCTACTTCCTTTACAGCTGCTTTCAGACATCGGTGTGTGGGGACGGTGAAGTCACCCATCCTATCCCACCCATGTTGTTCAGAACCAGACGTGGCCATTATTGATGGCCAGGCCCACGGTGCGCTCCCAGCTCCCAGTGAGCGCAGTAATTAATCCTGGCGGGAACTTCATTAATCTTGATTTAGTGCCCAGTGTAGTTGGTCCCCTTCTCCATGTTAAAATGACTAAAGGAAAGGTGTTAATTTCCCGAGATGGCTGGTGGTGGGGTCGGGGATTCTGTGGTCCTTCAGCCAAGCTGGGGCCAGGAGGGCCTCAGCAGTCTTCAGCCCGTAGCTCTGGGGGTGCCAGGGAAGGGCAGCGATGCAGGGCCGAGGAGTCCATGCCATTCTCCCATCTCGTCAGTCCCCTGAACTCGCTTCTCTCTTAGGTTCCTGAGCTTCGGGGAAAACAGCCCGTCCTAGGCTGTTCTCTGCGTCTCCCTCCCTCTTTGCCAGGGCCCCCCTCCCTCATCAGTGCTGTGCATCTGTCAGGGAGTCATGTGCTGCTGATAGCATGGGGTGCTGGGTAGCCCATCATGCGGTGGGTCTGGACCTGCGAGCTTCATGTCCATCAGTGACCAGGACGAGCTGTTGCAGGCAGAGGCAGGGCCTCAGTTATGCCCTGAGAGAGAAACCAGGGTTCCTGGGCCCGGTGACCGAGTGACAGACGTGTGTCAAGTCTTGCTTCTCAACTGTGGTCCCCAAATCTCTTAAAGACAAGAATTAGACATTAACTAGTATTTCTTTCTTTTTTAAAAATTTTGTTCTCTTTAGATATACATGACAGCAGAATGTATTTTGACATATTACACAGACATGGAGTATGACTCACTCTAATTAGGATCCCATCCTTGAGGTTGTACATGATGTGGAGTTACACTGGTTGTGTGTCCATACATGAGCATAGGAAAGTGATGTCTGATTCATTCCACTCTCTTTCCTATTGCAATCCCAGCTCCCTTCCCCTCATTCCTCTTTGTCTAATCCCCAATGAACTTCTGTTCTTCCTTCCTCCACTTATTGTGTGTTAGCATCCACATGTCAGAGAGAATATTCAGCCTTTGGCTTTTTGGGATTGGCTTATTTCACTAGCGTAATAGTCTCCAATTCCATCCATTTACTGGCAAATGCCATAATTTCATTCTTCTTTTATGGCTGAGTAATATTTCAGTGTGTGTATGTGTGTGTGTATTATCCATTCATCTATTGAAGGGCATTTAAGTTGGTCCAACAGTTTAGTTATTGTGAATTGAGCTGCTATAAGCACTGATGTGGCTGTATTACCTTGGTATGCGGATTTTAAGTCCTCTGGGTATATGCCAAGAAGCGGGATATACTGGGTCAAATAGTGGTTCTATTCCAATTAACTAGTATTTCTAAGGAGTACTTTAATGCAGAGTTTAAAGAAAGACAAAGACTTTGGCTACCAATGACACTCACAATGTCTCATTTTCTGTTAGTAGCTGCTTAGCTGTGGTATTTTGCGTGGCTTGTGTGGAATCAAAGCACACTGAATTTGTTGACTGAACGTCAGACTTTCAGAAACAGCAACAGGTTCCAAAATTCCTGAAGGCTCGACAACCTTGAGATGTAGAAAGCTACTCTCCACTGATGTTCCTCCCGTCATCTCCACCTCAGGCCTCCTCCTGTCCTCTACTTTAAGAAAAAGTGGCTCCAAAATGGGAGATGCAGACTCATCCAGGTCCTTCGTCAATGCCTTGACTCCCTCTCTTTGAGGGTTGCCTGTACAGTCTTGGATGGGCTTGGAGACAGACAGACCCCAGCCCCAATCCCAGTGCTGTCCCTTGGCAGCCACGAGTTTCGTGTGTATGGTACCAGGGATTGAACCCAGAGGTGCTCTACCACTGAGCCACATCCCCAGCCCTTTTTAATTTTTTATTTTGAGACAGGCTGGCCTTGAACTTGAAATCTTCCTGCCTCAGGCTCCTGAATCACTGGGATTACAGGCATGTGCCACTGTACCTGGCCAAGAGATGAGTTTTTATGCAATTACTTAACCACTTTTCCTCTGGTAAATGGGCCACACCTGCCTTTCCGGAATGCTCCAAGGGTTAAACAGAATACTACACAGGATGGGCCCTGGCATTTGGTAAGCACGCAATAAGTGGGTGTTGTTATGTTCCTTTCTTCAGATAAAGGGTTTCTCCTTATTTGTTGTGGAGTCTTTAAACCTTGTAAATCTTATAATAATTCTACCTAGAACCATCACTATCAGTCTTTACTATACCTACTAAATGCAGAATGAAAGTACAATCCCAGCGATATTTTTGCATTTATTTGAGTAATGTGCCATAAACTTTATAAAGTGCTTTCACACGTATTATTCTATTTATCTCCCACATCACACCTGGGAGGTTTAGACTGTATTGAAAAAAGATTTAAAGCAGATATTATGTATTTTAGCTACAGCTTATAAGTGTGTATCTGAGTATACAAACAGATGTGTGTGAGAGTCAGGAGCTGTGTGAGTGGACATTTACCTGTGTCTGCGACTGTGAATGGGTGGCCGTTGGAGCTGTCCGATGGACTCCATACCTTTATATTTGGGTGGACTGAACTCCAGATCTCCTGCTTCTCTTCTATTCCCACCCAAATGTCTATGTTTGTCCATTGTTATGCTGTTGATCTACTAGATGGGCTTTGGTAATGCTGCAAGGTTCCTGAATATATTTGAGAAGCTTACTGTGGACTCAGCTAGTTAAGTCCACATGGGGCTTACTTAGATGGGCCCCATAAAATAAAGACATACAGTATTCTGGGCAGGTTTAGCCACAGGTAGGCATTGACTGAGACTGGAAGGGAGAACCCCTTCATAACTCAAGTGGCTTCTCTGGCTGCAGTCCCCTCTCCTCTATGGCTCTAGTTCCCCGTGGCCTCTCTTCATCTCATTGTAGGACATAAAGGAAATGCAGAACCTCAGGCTCCTGAGTGTCCAGGATTGGTCTGTGCAGAAGGAAACCAGATTGTCCCAGTTTCCTGGTGGGGAACTTCTCTGAAAGAGGAAAATATTGCCATTTTGACAAGCAGATTGGCTCTTGATTCTGCTGAAACAGCTAGTCAAGCTGTCAGATCACTGGGCAAGTTTAAGTTAAATTAGTTGTTTGGCATCATGTGGGCCAGGGACTAGGTAAAAAATTTTTTTCTGCTGAGAGCTGCTGACAAAATTAACTCATTAAAAAAAAAAAAAGGTAACTCTTTAAAGAAATCAACTTATGTCCATTTCTTTTGCTTCTTGAATTAGGAACTATGAAGATAAAACTCTTTTCCCTGAGTATCACAAATAATAAAAGTAAAAACTTTGTACTGATGATAGTATTGTGGGGAGAACCAAGGGGAACTGGACGCGGTGGCACAGGTCTGTAATCCCCACAGCTCAGGAGGCTGAGGCAAGAGGATCGAGAGTTCAAAGCCAGCCTCAGCAACTTAGTGAGACCCTGTCTCTAAATGAAATATAAAAAAGGGCTGGGGATGTGGCTCAGTGGTCGAGTGCCCTGAGTTCAATCCCTGGTATCCCCCCCCCCAAAAAAAAAAAGAACCAAGGGGAGGGAGGGTCAGATGTGGGAAGGGAAGGAAAAGCAAATGGGAGAAGAGAAAGATGTGCTCTGAGGCCCTCCCAGAGACCTTAATGTAGAGAAGGTGAGAGGAATGTGGAGGAAGAGGTGCCATTCAGGAAGCAACGCCCTTTCTCAAGGCCTTCTGGGAAGTTGCAATGACAGCCTTTTAAGGTGGCCTTGTTTTTGCCGGCTGTTGACTCTATCTGACGGCTGTGATGCAGGTCCCCAAGCAGACATTTCTCTTGGTTGCTTTAGTCCACCGTGGGCACCTAAGTCATCACAGGTTAATTGCTCGCCTCCCTGACAAGTGACCTGAGGCAGAATCCAGGTCATAAATTCTTTTCCTGGGATTCAGAATATAGTAGGTGCTCACACTCTCTTTCCTTTCTCCCTCCCTTCCTTTCTTCTTTTTTTTTTTTTTCCTGTTTAGGATTGAACTCAGGGCACTTTCCCATGGAGCCATATCCTCAGCCCTTTTAACTTTTTTATTTTGAGGTAGGGTCTTGGGCCTTGCTAAGTTGCTGAGGCTGGTTTTGAACTCAGAATCCTCCTGGGATGACAGGCGGGGGCCACCCTGCCTGGCTTAGTCCTCAGATTTTCTGATGTTAACCCAGAAAGGGAATCAGAAGAATGAAAAGGAGTATAGAAAGCCATTGGCTCAGCTTCTCTCCAGGCAGGACACAGCCCCGCTACCTTAGACTCCATACTTCCTGTGAGCTGTGGAAGCCAAGATTCTCCTTTTTCTTCTCTTTCCCACTTTCATCCTAGGGACAAACTCCTCAGCCTTTTAAAATGCAGAACAGGAGCCCGTGGGAAGGACAAGGGAGTATATATGAATACATTTCACATTATTTCAAATTGAAATTAAAATTTTAAACTGAAATTGGTACTTTACGCGATGGTGTACTATATTCAGTAATAAAAAAGAATGAAGACGTTGGTTTCCTGCAACCCATGGGTAAATGTCCAAATAATTATGCTGAGCACAGGAAGTAGCCCAGGGGAGTGAGTGTGGAGCGTGGGATTCCATTGACAGGGCATTTTAAACGGATGAGCCTGCTCTGTGGTAAGAAGCACAAACCACAGTGACCTAGGGCCAGGTGAAGGGGGCTGGAGGGCACAGAGGCCCAGGAGACATTTTGGGGGGATGAAATGCTCTGCATCTTGATTGGGGTGGTGGTGAAGTGGGTATACCTGAAGATTCATCAAGTCAACACAAACTAGTGTGTTTTATTGTGTGTTTGGGATTTTATCTCTATGCAATTGATTAGAAATGTAAAAATAGTGTACAATGAATCAAAATGCATTCTGCTGTCATATATACCTAATTCAAATAAATAGATTAATTTTTTTAAAAAAAAGAAAATGTAAAAATAGGGGCAGTGAAGGAAAAACTGGGGCCCGTTGGGGTCATGTGCTCTCAGGGACCCAAATGGGATGGGGATGAGCCCCTTCCTCCTGGCTAAGCGTGAACCAGAATGAGGAGCTGAGGCTGGACTTCAGTGGAAAGAGGACCCTGGAATCCACTGCTGCAGGTGGAAGGCCCTCCCTCCCCTGCCTCCTCTGCATTCATGTCCCCTGGGCGGGGAACTCAGCATGAGGGCGAGCCCGTCTTTCCTACCTGCGTTGCACAGAGGAGACACCTGAAGGTGGAAGATCATACGCCAAAGGTGGCTGACGTCCTACCCTGCCAGGTCCCCAGAGCTGCTGCTCCATGGGACTCTGCCCTGTGTCCCACAGGCCCTGTCCCCCGGGCGGATGTGCCTGGGGAGTGTCGGTTGCCCGGATACTGAAGGACAGCAAGTGGCTGGAGTGTGGGAAAGCCTGCTGAGGGGAGCCTAACTAGATCTCTCCTTGTCCCTGGGTCCCCGCTGCCACCGCCGCTGCTGCCATATGCTCATAGTATGCCCAGTGGCCCACCTGAAGACGTTTCTAGAATCCAGTGAATTCCCTGCAGCCTTTTAAGTCCAGTGTCATTGCCAGGTGGGTTACATCCACTCTGTAAACACAGATTAAATATTCAGTGCATGCCCAGCGCCATGGGAGGCACCTGGTATAGTCAGGGGACTAAAAGTCTTGTGTTGGAGCTTTCTAATGGCATTTAAACTCGAGACCTATGGGGAAGTACTTCTTTTTTTGGTACTGGAGGCTTGGGAGGAGACAGGGCCGAGCTGAGTCCTTGAAGACAGTTAAATTCCACTCGGCTACATGTAGCCAAGGCAGGCACAAGAAGGAGTGTTCTAAACCCAAGAAACAGCAGGTACAAAGGCCCAGAGGTGTGAGAAGGGCCTGTGTTGCAAGAGTTACAAGTAGTCTAGTAAGGTTGTAGGGCCTGGGGCTGATGGCACTGAGCGTGAGAGACAGGGGATGGTGGCGAGCACTAGATCCGCCTCCAGTTAGAGCCCAGCATCAGTTTACAGGAAGCTGAATGGTCCCAGGAGGAAGCAATGGGCCAATCTGGAATGTGGGATAAATGACCTGCTTTGTCCAACTGATGAATGACATAATAATATACCCAGTGCCCCACCTGAAGAAGTTTCTAGAATAAAAGGAATGTAATGGATACAACAACCAAAGGCAACGTGTGAACTCACACCTGTAAGGAGGCATTTTGGAGCCCATCAGAGAGGTTTGAATATGAAGATAACACAAAGCATTAATTTATGCAAGTAGTGACAGTGTCATGTTATAGAGGGCTTTCTAATGGCATTTAAACTCGAGACCTATGGGGAAGTACTTCTTTTTTTGGTACTGGGGATTGAACCCAGGGGCGCTTAGCCACGGAGCCACATCCCCAGCTCTTTTTATATTTTTTATTTTGAAACAGGATCTTGCTAAGTTGCTTAAGGCCTCACTAAGTGGCTGAGGCTGGCTTTGAAATTGTGATCCTCCTGCCTCAGCCTCCTGAGCCACTAGGATTACAGGTATGTGCCACTATGTCCTGGCAACTAAAAGATCTTTTTTAAAATGGTGCCCTCAAGAACAGAGACACAGTGGTGCAGAGAGTAGACACCAGAACTCTTGGGGGAGGGGGTCGATCTGGAGGCAGAGGTGACGTGTTTGCTGGGGAGCGTGGTGTGTGGATGCGGATGCAATGTCTGGCCAACATTGGAAAGGAGAGACCAGGGCTTGGGAGCAGGCTGAACTGCCCGGTGGTGACTTAATGTCCATATGAGAATGGCCGCTGGTCATGCTATCCCGAGGACTTTCTTACCGCAGGACTATTTTGCCTCGTGGGGCTCCTTCGGCTTTTCTGGTGGGGTATTCCCCTTTGTGGTGACTATCACAAGGGCCTCGTGTCCCTTGCTCTTCCTGGGGTGAAGGGGTGGCCTGAGTTCTGTTTCTTGGTGCCCAGGAAAGGATCCTCCCCAGTCCTGGGTGAGTGCCTTGGCCACTGTCCCTTGCCCACCTTCCCTTGATTCCAGGCAAATAAAGGACTCTTCCAGGGAAGAGGATCTCGATGACTCCAGGAGAGGCTAAGCATGTAATAAGAGTCCCCACAGCCAAGTGCATCCAAGGACCCATTGCTGCGTCCTGCTGCTGCCTGTCTCCACTGGCAAAGAACAAGCTCAGGCCTCCTCCTGACCCCAGCCCCATCGCCATTATTACAGTCTGCCCACTGTGCCTGGTGCTTTGCTAATCATTCTGTATATATTATTTCTAATCCTCAGCAACCCTTATTAGGTGGATATTAGTAATCCTCTTTTACCGATGATGATCCTGAGGCTCAGAGAGCTTACCTGACTTCCCCAAGGCAACTTAGTAAGGTCTGAGCGAAGAACCAAGCTCTGCGTATGGCCCAAGCCATTCTTTGCAACCACCCTATACATCGTTTCCCAGTGAACCTGGCCTTCGCTTAGAGAATCAGGGGTCTGTGAACTCGGCTCCAGAGGTTGGGAGACCCAGGGTCTCTTCAGCCACCTGGGTCCACCCCACCCTATCAGTTAGTTAACCATGTACCTGAGCAGGAATGGGCCCGTGCTTGGCAGGGCTGAGGCTGTGCCCTCTCCACCTCTGCAGGAGCCTTGACCCCAGAGAGTTTTAAAAATCCTTTTGGAGGCTGCCCTGGGTGTCACCGCTAATTAGAAAGTTGAATTTTGTGTCCAAGTGCACACAGCCCTCCCCAGGCAGGCCCAGTTCCCCATGGGGGGAGGGGGGATCCGAGTCATTTCTGCATCTCCAGGAAGCTGAGAGGGTGCAGAGGTATGAAGATACTGGAATCTGGTGGTGCTGGCCTGGTTCAGCTCTGTTCCCTGCCTCATGTATGCGACATCTCTTTGCCATTTCCTGGTTGTCGCCCAGGAGATGCCCTCCGCCTGCGATGTCCTTCCCATGCCGGGTGCCTGTGTGATTCCTGTTCTCAGGCCCCTGGTTCACAGGCTGGGTAGCACCTTTGTTCTGCCGCACTAACCGCTGTCCTCGCTATGTCCTACTGTGATCACGCGGGTCTCCTCACAGGAGTGGGAGCTGCGTGACAGCAGGGACCATGTCTTGTCATTCTTTTATGTCCAGAGACTAGCCCAGCCTCGGTGCCTCTCAAGGTGTTTGCCAAGTGAACTAATGAATGGGTAAATGCATGGCTGGATGGAGGAAGCAGATGACTCATTTTTTGACCAACCCTGAGCAAACTAGTTCCCATCTGAGCCTCGATGGCTTCATTTGCAAAATCTGGGGACTGGATCCAGTGAGTTCCAAGGGCCCTTCCTGCTTTACAAACACTCCAGCAGGGGTAGAGGGAACCGGCCAGCGCCCGCAGAGTGTTCCCTCCGAACACCTGCCCCCTTGGAGCAGAGACCGGAGTTGGCAGGCTGGTGATGGATGCAGGACCGGCATGAAAAATCGAGGCCACAGGCTGAGCTCCCCCTGCCAGGTGGCTCGAGGGCTACAGAGCGTCACAGGGCAACCGTGAGGGAATGTTATCGATGGCCTGACACCATGTTGGGGGAATTAGCCCGTCCTCACATGTAATTACGAGGCATAGAATTATGCAAAGGGACAGGCCGGGAGCAGAGGCAAAAAGAAATGCTTTGTACCCACAGTGACGATGAGTGAGCTGGGGAAGAAGGCCAAGCCATTCATCTCTTCCACAGCTTCTCCTGCCAGGGGCGTTGGCAGCAGGTGGCCTTTGTCAGCCAGAGGAACCCCAGTTAACCCCATGCTGTCCTCTGTCTCAGGCTTTGGAGGTGAGGGTCCTCAGGGTCAGGCAGTCCCTAAGGGCCATCTGTTCCTTGATCTTTTCTGAGGAAGGCTTTGCACTTAGCCTTAGCATCAGCATAATCCTGGAGGAGGGTAGATATCCAGTAGTTATTTTTTTCTTTTTGGTACTGGGCATTGAACCCAGGGGCGCTTAACCACTGAGCCCCATCCCCGGCCCTTTTTTATTTTTTTCATTTTGAGACAGAGTCTCACTGAGTTGCTCAGGGCCTCTCTAAGTTGCTGAGTTTGGCCTCAAACTTGCAATCCTCCTGCCTCAGCCTCCTCTGCCACTGGGATCACAGGCATGTGCCCCTGCGCTTGGCTCACCCAGCAGTATTTACTGAATGAATGTCAGTCAGTTAGTGTATAAATCATATGGTCCATGGAGGCAAGTATTCTTATTCTGTTCATTGCTCTATCCCAGCACACAGAACAGTGTCTGGGATTGAGTAGCGGCTCACTGAGTATTTGCTGAATGACTAAATGGCTTCAGGAAAGCCAGTGCCAATGTATGAGACAGGCAGGAAAAAAAGCAATGAACTAGGTAAAAGGGAGGCCAGGGTTGGGGAAGGAGGCAGAAGCAGGGCTCAACACATGGCTAAGCATGGACTTGCATCTGTACTGTCCTTAGGCAAAGGCCTTGGGACCATCTCTCCTTTCTTCTAGGGCAGTACTCCTCAAATTGTGGTACAGAGACCACCAGCTCAGACTCTCGCAGGATGCCCAAGCTCATCAAACTGCATCAGAATCTTTGCAGTTGAGCCCAGAACCCGCACTTTACAGAAGCTTCCAAGAGATTATTTTTGGTACTGGGGAATGAACCCAGAGGCGTTTTACCACGGAGCCACATCCCCAGTCCTTTTTATGTTTCATTTTGGGACAGGGTCTTGCTGAGTTGCTTATGGCCTTGCTAAGTTGCTGAGGCTGTCCTTGAACTTGTGATCTTCCTGCCTCAGCCTCGGGAGTCTCTGGGATTACAGTCATGCACCAACTGCCTGGCCCAAGAGATCTTTTAATGCACATTAAGATCTGGAAGGAGCTGATTAGGCTGCTGGGGAGAAGATCCTCTGCCTTCCTCTGCTACTATTCTGGGATAGAGCAAAATAAACAGCAGCCACCACTTACTAGGGCAGATATGCATTATGTCGCATAATCCTCCTGAGAGCCCTGTGAGGTGAAGGTTTCCCTGTCTCTTTATATAAGAGGAAACTGAGGCTCCAACAAGTGAATGAACTTGCCCCCAGGTCACACAGCTAGAAGGCAGCAGGGTCAGGACCAAAGCCTGGATTTGTACATTACGCTGTCCTGCCTCACGGGGTTCCTTCTGTTGCCTGGTAGCTAACCCCAGTCCCTTGTCCTGACTTCAGGGAGGAGAGAGCTGTCCCCTGCACGGGGGCAGTGATTCTGCTCCATCTTGTGTGTTGATGGAAATGCGTGAAGCAGGAGGCGGCCTCTCTCAGGCACCGTCAATTTGTTTCCACTGAAGACCTATGTTCCCTGCCCAGGGAGTCTGATGGCAGCTGGAGAAGTCCCATAGGCAGCAGCTCTGACCCTGTCATCCTAGCTCACCCCCCAACTTACATATCAGCAGCTGTCACCTGCTCAGCAGATGGGCTGACTGGCAGCACCTCTCCCTGAGCGGTACCCAGATTGGCTTGGCTGTGCCCTGGCTGCCCCTGAGCTAGAGCCATCTGTGCCCAAGAGAGACCCAACATCAGAGAAGGGCAGACGGACCCTGCACAGCCCTTCAGGTTGCAGAGAGAGAGATGGCTCAGAACCTTGTGGTGCCCACACCTGCTTTGCCCAGAGAGGGCACCTGAGACCAGCGCACGGGGGGAGGGGCAGCTTTCCCAGCCCCTGCTAGGGCCTTTCAAAGCCTGTGAAATGCCTCTCGCTCAGCCAAACACTGCGACCTGACCCTGAGTCTAAGCCATCCCTTTCTGCTGCCTTCTGTCTGTCAGCAAAGAGCCCCCCTGGTGTCTCTCCATGGCAATCAGAGTCCCTGGAAACCCACACCACGGGAAGAGAAGGGGATGGGCTGAGCCGGCGTGGGTGGGTCTGCCCCGGTTCCGTGAGGCCCTTCTGCATTTTTTTCATAGCTGATTGAACTCATTGCCTTTCTAATGGGGAAAACAGAGCTGGGCTGAAAAGTTCCTTTAAAATGAAACTCAAGAGCAGAAGAACACAGACAGAGGTAGAGTTTGTGGGAAATTAGTATGCCATGCGACAGGGACCGGGAGGGGTCCCTTCCACCAGTGAACCAGAGAGACAGAGTCGTTCCATTTCATGCCCTTCCTGAGATCCCTGCAGGGGATTTGGCATTTGATCCTCCACGGGAGGAGGAGCAATGCCCACCCCTCCCTGAAAGAAGGCTCATTTAGAGAGACAGAGAGGTTGATCCTCCTCAAAACGAAAGGCATCTCTGCCTCTGAGTGGAGTCTCACGCCAGAGCCCCTGGAGTTCTGGAAAAGGAGAAGTCTCCCATCCAGCAATCATCTAAGTTCAGTCAGCCCGTGCCCTAGCCTTTAGGAAGGGAGACTCCGCCACTTCCCCTTCCTCCTCCCTAGACCTCCAGACTGCGGCAGGAGCTGGCTGGGGGCTGCACCATGCGGGGCTGAGAGGCAGGTGCCCTAAGTGGGAAGGGTTGACACATTCCCACGCAACCTGGCCACCCCCTTCTGGAAGTGTTTGGCTGCACATTTTCCTGGGAAATGAGGACTTTTAGGGGAAAAAAAAAAAAAAACGAACACACGCACACACAAAAAAAATCCGACCACTGCATTGCAGTGCCTCTGAGATTGGTGCAGGCTGCCCGGCTGTGTTTGAGGCACACACGCTGCATGTCCTCACCCAGCCTGCACCTAGGCCACCGGTCTCCTCACCCCCCTGACTGGTGCTGTCACAGCCCTGGAACCAGAGGCAGGGGAGGGGGCAGCGGCTTCCGTGTCACCTAGCTCTGGACTGACCCAGAGCAGGATCCAAGAGGCAGTGGTAGTAGAGATAGAGGTGGGGATTTCTGAGCCAGGGAGGGGGAGGACAGGGTGGCCAGGCCAGGAGGCTGGCCTCCTGCTGCCTCCACTGCCCTTGCCAGGACACTGGTTCTCTCCGTCATCCAGGACCCCTTCAGATGAAGCCCGGGTGGCCCATTACCAGCCCTCATCCTTTTCTCCTCCTTAGGGGCCCTTGCTGACCACACGCCTCTGGCTCCCAGCTCACAGACTGAGATCTATGGAGTTTAGAGCTGAAAGGGGCTGAAGAGATCATCTAGTGCCATCCTTCTATTAACAATGACCCAGAGAGGCAAGGTGACTTGCCCAAGGTCATTCACTGAGCTGAGGGCCGGCTGGTCTTGGAATGTGGGGCCAGATGTGGATCAAGAAGTGCTGAGGGAAACCCAGTGAGAGGGCGCTCAGAGAGGTGTGGTGACTTCCTACTGATTGTTTAATGGATTCATTGATTAGCTGTGGGAGGCGGCCGAGGAGGAGACGCAGGATCAGGGTTCAGTGGCCTTCTCTACACTTCTCCCAGGGGCCTGGCCCCACTACAGCCCTCTGCCCTCAGCCTCTAGGCATCCCTCCAATCGCCAATTCCAGTCCAGCCCTAGGGCCTGTCAAGGACAAGGAGGGGCTCCTTCCACTGTGCTGGCCACACTGTTTCTGGAGGGGGTGCTGACCGCAGAGGAACAGGGAAGCCAAGCAGGGGAGCACCTCGTGTCCTCTGACCCAGGACTCCCAAGCCAGCTCTCAGCATGCCAGTATGAAGGAGGAAAGAGGAAAACACAGTGACCGCCAGAGACGGCGAACAACTTCCGGTTCACAGAACCATCTGCCTGTTCCCTCCAGGACCTCCCTCTAGAGCTAGTGGTACCCCATCCCTGCAAGCCTTAGGTTCTGAAGGCCCAAGAAGCTGGGAACAGCTCTGTCCAGGGTCCTGATCTCACTTCCCAGAGAAGTGGGATCTAGGTCTGCATGGGAGGACAGAGAACTGGGTGGGAAAGAGGTCCTGGGCATTCTGAAGGCTGCCCTTGAGCCTCTTCTTGTGGGCAGCCCAGAGCACGGTGGGCATCATGGCTCTTTGTGGTGTGTCTGGACTCACTTTGCCTGAGACAGGCAGTGATGAGGCTTCTGTGCCACTGACCATGATGCGGGTGGCCCAGCCTCAGTCTGACCTCTGGAACTCACCAGGAGGGCTCAGGTCTAGGTGGGGAGCATTCTCTTCTCAATATCTCATTTTAAGAAGGATATGGACAAACTGAGTCTTGTATTTGCCCAGAAGAATTTGGCCAGGACAGAAGAGGCAATGGGAAACTCTGAACAAGGGTGGAAGGAGCACTTGGTATTAGATGCAGGCACCCAAGGGGCTTCTTCTAGAGAGCTGGAGAATGGCCATGTCTGCCGTGGAAGCCACAGATTCACAATTTTAGTTCAAGAGAAGGAAGTCCATTCTGACTCTTAGAGACGTCTAAACAACGGGAAGGCTATTTTGTGATAGAGCCGGTGGCCAGTTGCTGGTCAGGGAATTCCTCCACGGAGCAGAAAGGAGGTTGAGCTGGAGACAGCGAGGGGGGAAGGCAAAGGGAGGACCTATGCATGTCCTGGCTTTGGTGCTCTTGGGCTGTCACCTATGTGTGGCATCTGACATTTAACAAGCAATACAGCCCACTGGAGCGTCACCTCTCCCTGCCAAAAAAGCTATTGTTTCTTATTGTTACGGATGACAAAAGGAACCTCAGAGAGGTTAATGCTGAGTCCTCCACCCGGAAAGCAGCAGCTGGGGCTGGAACCGAGGCTGCCTGGTCCACAGCCCTTGTTCTTGTCATTCATCCCACTCGGCACCGAGTCTCGGGCTCTCAGGGGCCTGGGGCACAATGGAGGGACTGAGTGCCCATATAGGCTTGCCCCTCCCCTGCTCTGAGTTGAGAATAGAGTAGCAGAGCTGAGGAGGAGGGCAGCTGCCACCCAGGGGCTGAGGATCTGGAGGCCTGGAGGTTGGCTGGCCATTGGGTTATCCCTGGCCAGGCTGATGCTCCCCATGGGATGTTGTGAACGGCGTGTGTGTGTGCGTGTGTGTGTGCGTGTGCATGTGAATATCCCAAAGTCCACGTCTACCAGGGCCACATCTCCCTCACCCAGGCATCACTGATGACACTTCTCAGCACCCGGTCCTCTGCCTTCTTGGGGTTGCAGCGGGGAGGGCTTCCAAGCCTCTCTTGCCAGGTCTCCTCCTGAGCCCTTCACAGGCCCCATAAGACTTGGACCCGCAGCCTTTGACCTTCAGCTAGGGCCCAGGTGTGGGGGGTGGAGGGTGGTAGCTGGTAGGATACAGAGCCCCTGCACCTTCAGGTTTGGAGGACCTTGGCACAATGCCACCCAGACCTGTCCTTTCCCTTTCATGTGTACCCCAGGGGCTTGCTCACCAGTTCCCCCTCCATCATCTAAGTACAAGCCAGAGCTTAGGAGTTGCTCATTAATGTCCCACCCTCCTCTCCCCTTGCGCCCAGTTCAATCCCAGAGCTGGTCACCTTTTGCTCTTCCCCCTGGAGCCCTCTTGTCTTCATCCCCAGCCACCTGGTCCAGCCATTAGCTTCTGTTCCTCCTCTGGATGATGCAGAGGCTGATCACTCAGCCTGGAATGAACGTCTCCCCCTCTGCCAAGTTAGTTCCCATCCAGCTGTCAAATCAATTCAAGCACCACTTCCTCCAGGAAGCCATCCTTGATCTCCCCCGAGAAGTCAAGAGTTCCGACAAGTATGTGTGAGCAGGTATGGTCAATGGCCAGCCATTGACTCCCCAGGTACTGAGCACAGCATTTGACACACGAAATAGGCAATTAATATAAGGCTGCTAAATTTCCACAGACTGGCTGGGGTGAGTCTAGAGTCAGGCCTTGCGTGGACAGAGGCCTGGAGGAGGAGTTCTGGTGCAGGGTTCAGGCATGGCTGGCTGGAGTGTGTGAGGCTGCTCTTCCAGGCTCACAGGATGCTGGTCCACTGGGGAGAGCAGGCAGCGCAGTGGCCACGGACAATGTGCCTACTTGGGTCACGTGACTGAAAATATTAGTCCTTGGGAGCAATTAGTTAAGTTAATTAGCTCATTCATTTAAGTAGCAGCTAAAGCAACGGGGCCTGAAGACTGTTTTGGGAAAGACACTCAATTACTTGCACCAATGTCACCCTAATTTCCCTAGTAAGCTCGGCTGTGGCTGGGCAAGGGAAGAGCCTTGAACACTCAATTAATCTCCCCTGTTTGGGGCCTGGGAGTGGGAGGGGAAGAGGGGCCTGGGGGGTAGGGAAAAGCAGGCCATCAGGACACGGAGGCCCCAGTGGCCACCTTAACACTCTGACTGACCCTTCTGGTTAGGAGGACCTCTGGGTCTGAGATGTCACTCCCAGGAGGATGACTTAGCCAAGGTCACACAGCAAGTCAGTTCCAGGGACATACCCAGAGCCCGGGTTCCCAGCCTCCCACACCAGACCTCGTCTTCAGGGGGAGAAGGGAAGGCATGCCAGTCACCATGTGGACCTGCAGAGGCCAGGGAGTGTGGTGACAGGCTTGCACAACACAGCTCACCTAGAATGGCATCCAGAACCGAGATGCCTGATATCCACTCCAGGGTCCAGCACCCAGTCTCTTCCCTACCTGGAAAACGAGGCCACCAGTCTTGGACATACCCCTGTTCCCTACCCTAATCCCTTGGGGACAACCTGTGGGTGCACAGGTCCTGGTCTCTTCCTCACCCCATCTGAGGTCACCAGGCAGCACTGACCACACATTACCACATGCCCAGATGCTGGGCTTGGCAGGGTTAGGGGTGACTGCACAGGCCCAGGCCAGCCACCAGAGAGCAGCAGGGGTCAGTGTGTAAGGACAGCTGAGCCGGTGAGTAAGGACAGGTGATGAGGGGGAGGTGGGATGGGGGCTTGAGGGAGGACAAAGGGCTTCCCAGGAACTTGGGTGAATACTCGGAGGGAGTAAGCAGAGTGAGGTGCAGACAGGCTGGGGGCTCACGGATATCCATGCCGGGGACCGAGGCAGGGGAGTCGGAGTGATCAGATGGAGTCATTTGGGAAAGGGCGTTGACGGCCAGGAGGTCACATTTGGGCTAGGTGCCTCTGGAAGAGAGCAAAAGGCGATGCTCATGATGTTCAATCAGGACAATGGCATTGAGGTGTCAAGCCATTGAGGTGGGAGGTGATGAGACAGAGGGAGGGGATGTCACTGGGGAGGGCCATATTTTCCATGGACTGCTGAGCAGGGGCGATTTACTTGCAAGGCTGGTTTAGGAGGAAATCAGACTCCAAGGGAGATGCAAAGTGGGAAGGAGAATTAGATGCCTCCAGCTCGGTGAAGCCCCAGGCCGTGCGCCTCTCGAGGGTCATCTTACGGGAATTGGAGATGGATGTTTCCTAGGAAAAGGAAACTGGAGCTCAGAGAGCATAAGTCATTTATCCAAGTCACACAGTTCACACAAGGCAGGGCCACGCTTCCTGGTGGGATTCTGAAGCTATTGGTCTTTCCGGAAGCTCTCATCCTCACTCTTGGCTCCACAGAGAATGACCGAAGTCTGGTCCCCTCCCAGGCTGATTGAAAGGGAGTCTCCGGGAGAGGGGACTGGCACCTTTCTTTTAAGCTCCTCAGGTGACTCTGATGGATAGAGAGGCTGAGGACCATCATTCTGAGGCCAGCTGTTTCCTAGAGCCCCTAGGCTCCAGTCATTCCATCATGGGTGGGCACTGGCTCCTGTGTCCATGCACTAAATCCACTGTCGTCAAGGACGCGCGAGGCAGGGAAGAAAGACGGATACGTTAAAGTTGATCTGGGACGGGCCTCCTGCAGAAGGGCAGGAGCCAGCAAGTCACAGGGAGGAGCGAGAGAGGAAAAGCTTAGGAAACCGGGGGAGGGGGGTCCCCAGAGGGCAAAGACAGGATTGGAACCTACTGACACTTTCCTGTCACCTGCATGCATGTGTGGTCCTGGGAATCCCCTTTTTTCATCACCATGACCCTTGACACCTGCTACTTCTCCCTCGGGAGCCAGCTTTTGAGTTGCCACTCATCCAAGACAGACGAAGGGGAGGGAGACTGTCCTCTCAACAGATGCACACATAGCTCCTCCGACCCCTTCCACTGTCAGCAGCTGCCACCAACTCTCTGTGCAGAAACACTCCTACCAGGGCTGGGGATAGAGCTCAGTTGGTAGAGCTCTTGTCTCACATGCACAAGGCCCTGGGTTCAATCCCCAGCACCACAAAAAGAAAAAGAAAAAAGAAACACTCCTCCCAGAGATAGTCCAGGTGGACAGTTTGACTGCACTGGACACCATCTCAGACTAAGTCACCTGTGTGGCTTCTTTAAGTATATACCTCACCATTCCAATTGTGTAAAATGGGTGGAATAATTCCAAACTTTTTTTGAAAGCTTAAGAAAAAGAAAGATTGTTCAAGAGCAGTTTGTGACTTCTTAGCCTTGAGGTAATGACTACTGATGATAACACGCTGGGGTGGACAGAAGGAACCAGCCACATATTGGGTGATCAATATCTTTGAGCAAGTTTTTCTCTGTATGAGTCACTGATTTCCAAAGGCACGTGACCTGTTCAAACCTCTTTTCTAAAGTCCAGACCTAGTTCTAAGCATCTGTCCCACGTTTCCTCCTGAATGGGGCACAGGCTCCCCCACTGAGCTCATATTCACAGCCTCTCATGCTCCCTCTATTGGTGAATGTCCTTCCCATCCTTCTGGTGACACACATGGGAGGCCCAGAAGTTGTCCTCGGTGCTGTCTGCCTCAGGCCCATGTGCATGGAGTCTCCCTTCTGGACACGCAGACCCATCCTGCCTCTCCACTCCCACTGGCCCTTGCAGCCTGGGCATATCACCTCCCCTTATTTCCAGACACTGCCCCTCTCTGCCTGGGGCTCCCTCACCTGGCTCTGCCACAAGCCTTCCCCAGCCCATTGCCAAAGCCCGGCCCCTTGACCAACAAGGCCTTCAAGTTCAGGTCTGATGTCCCACCAGCCCCAACCCTGGCCACTCCTTCCTGCTCTGTCCAGTGCCTCCTGCTTCCTCCCTTGAGCACTTTGCTTGGATCACCTGCCCTTTCCTCAGGAGCAGATCAGAAGTGTCCCTGGCGTGCCAGTGAGCAGCCCTCTTCCCTGAAATCTCTCCAGAGTTGGCTCCACTGAGTCTCCAGCTGCCCTGCTCCAGGGTGCTTTGGGCACACCTGCTGGGGACCCTTTACTCCTGCATCATGATCTCCCTGCACACCTGTCTCCCCCCACAGACTTCCACATTCTTGTGGGCAGGGATCATGTCCCAGAGTATGTCACATCCCAGTCCCTGGCGGAGTGCAAGACACCTAGTGAACATTTGGCAGAGGATCCTGTCCGGTGTTTGTCCCCTTTCAAAGACCCAGCTACACTAACAGGGACATACACACTGGCCCTGGTCAGTAGGTGGTGACAGAAGCATAGCCATGCACCAGCGTATGGCCCCTTCAGGTGGTCATCTCAGGCAGGCAGGGGACATGGGCACGCATGAGCATGAAGCTCACCCAGGTAGAGTTTCCGTGACTGCAGCTCCCCACCCACAGTTATGGGAATTGATTGTCTTGATGTCATGGTTTGAATCTTTAATGTCCCCAGAAGCTCATATGTTAGAAGAAGGTCCCCAGTAGAGCGAGGCTCAGAGGCCGTGACTAGGGCTGTAACCTCATCAATGAATTAATCCATTTGATGGATTAAGAATTTGAATGACAACTGGGTGGGGTAACTTAGGCAGGTGGGCATGGCTGGAGGAGGTGGGTCACTGGGGACATGGCCTTCGGACTGTTCCTGTCCTTGACCCTTCTGTCCGGCTGCTGTGAGCTGAGCAGCTTTCCTACTTCACACCCTTCCACCACGATGCATCTGCCTTGGAGCCAGTTGGCCATGGACTGAGACATCTGAAATCATTAGCCCTAAATAAATTTTCCTTCTCTAAGTCGTCCTTGCCAGGTGTTCTGGTCACAGTGGTGAGACGCTGGCTAACACACCTGGCTTCCTGAATTTTCTTGGAAGGTCCTCTGAGCCTATCCCCGATTCCCTTTCCCTCATCAGAGGCCCTCATATATGGGCCACTTGTGGCTCCAGTCTAGAGAGAATTCAGAGAATGGGGCTTGCTGGTCCTGTCTGCAAAAAGCTCCTCTTAGAGATGATGGAGATATATTTCCTCGAGAGCAGGGAAGACTGGAGCTGGTTCATGGTCACCTGGAAAATGCTGAAGTTAGCCCTATGATCTTGGGAAGGTCACCTCACTCCCCAGGAGGTGGGTAAGTTTTAGAGCCCCACAGACAGGACTGGAATCCTGGTTCTGGCACTTTCCAGCCATGCAGACTAGAGCAAGTCATTTGCACTTTTTTTTTTTTTTTTTGCGGCAGGGAGTGGGGAGTACAGGTATTGAAACTCAGGGGCGTTTAACCACTGTGCCACATTCCCAGCCCCTTTTATTTTTTCTTTTGACACAGGGTCTCACTAAGTTGCTTAGGGCCTTTCTAAGTTGCTAAGGCTGGTCTCAAACTTGCAATCCTCCTGCCTCAGCCTCCCGAGCAGACAGGGTTTGCAGATGTACACCACCACGTCCAACTCATTTGCACCTTTTGAGCCTCAGTCCTCTTAGCTGTGAAATGAGGACAGACATGTTTTTCTTAAGGTAGTTATAAGACTTAGGGAAGATCCAAGTGTCTACAACCCTGCCCAGTTTAAGGTTAAGGAATGAGGAGGGTGCTTGGTAGTGATTGGTAAGGTGTATAGAAGAGGGGTTTGGAGTGTGACCCCAGGTTCAAATCCTGCATCTTCCATTTCCTAGCTCTGTGACCTTGGGAAAGTTAGTTTACCTCTTTTTTGCCTCACTCAATTTTCCCATTCGTAAAACGGGAATAAGGATAATTTTCTCCTCTGGGGTTACTGTAAGTATTAACTAAAGACATTCATGTTAAACCCTTAAAATAGTGCCTGACAGGGGCTGGGATTGTGGCTCAGTGGTTGAGCACTTGCCTGGCACATGTGAGGCACTGGGTTTGATCCTTAGCACCACATAAAAATAAATAAATATTTTTTAAAAAATAGTGCCCGGCACATAGAAAGCACCCATACGTCTTCCTTGTTATCTTCATTAGCATCATCTCAACACCTGCATCTCATTAGTTATTTCTTGGGGGGAGGGGATTGAACTCAGGGGCACTCAACCACTGAGACACATCCCCACCCCTATTTTGTATTTTATTTAGAGACAGGGTCTCACTGAGTTGCTTGGTGCCTGGCTTTTGCTGAGGTTGGCTTTTAACTCAAGATCGTCCTGTCTCAGCCTCCCGAGTGGCTGGGACTACAGGTGCGTGCCCCCATGCCCTGCTCATCTCATTAGTTCTAAGCACCTGCCTGTTCTTGTGGGAAACCTGGCTTCCCCCAAATATGCCTGCCCCTAGCCTAGGTTCTGGGAGCCCCCTCAACCTGCCTCCCTTTGTCTGGGCTGCCACTTGCTCTGGTTTCAGTGTCCGCCGTCCCAGCACCACCATCTAAGCACTGCTCAGTGGCCCCCCACCTGCCCACCCCTCACACCTTCCTTAGAGCAATGGCCCCATGTCAGCAGCCTGGTTCCAAGAGAGGAGGGCAGCCCCCCTCCTGGGGTGAGGAGAACACGGAGGGCGGGGCCTCACAGCAGGGCTGCTGGGGACCTCAAGGGCCAGATTTAGTGAGCTAGCTCCAGGGCCGCTCATCCTCTTTACACACAGCCATTCTCTTTCCAGGATCAGTGGGTCACACAGGGTCAAGTGACAGCCACTCTACCCAACCTGGAGGGTCTCTCCCACTGACCCTCAAGTCCTGTTGTGAAATCTGGCTTGTTTTGCTGACAGTACTCTTTATTTTGGGGGAACCCCCATTTAATGACTGCCAAAACCACCTATATGTCTGCAACCCTTGACACAATTCAGATTTCCCCTAGCAATGGCCGGGGGTACCACTCTTTAGCCCCCTGCAAGCCAGTGGATGCAAATACATACCTCAGAAGAGGGGCGTCAGTAGACTCCTTAGGTTTGCATATGACTCTCAGCTGCAACCCATCCTGAACTCCTCACTCTGTCCCCAAGACATGTGAACTGCCTAGCATGTGGTAGGCACTAAATAAACAGCTATTTCTATCAGTTTTCTCATCTGCAAAGTAGAGATAATATTAAAATAACAACTTACATTTCTGTACCCTTGTTCTGGCCTAGGCCGTGTTCTGAGTTTTTTGTTTTATTTTGTGGCTTCTGGGAATGGGACCCAGGGCCTTACCTTGCCCATGCTAGACAAGTATCCTACCACTGAGCTACATCCCCAGCCCCTTACTGTTTTTTTAACATGTATTAACTCATGCAGAATTCACAGTGACTGTTTCTGTTCTCATTTTACAGATGAGGCACAGAGAGGTTAAAGTAACTTGCCTGGCCACACAGTTAAGTAGCAGGATTCATACCCAGCAGTCTGGCTTTGGATCCTGTAACTTTAACCAACACAGTGTCCACACTCTCGCTCAGGATTGCTGAGGGTTCCAATGATTCTATATAATCTGGTCCTCTGCAAGCGCTAGGGGCTGATGCTCTGGGTGTTCAGTGCTTTGGAAGGAGAAGGTGGAAAGTCGAGGACAGCGTTTCCCTCAGCATGAGTCATGGTCGTGGTGGTGGGACTTAGGAACCCTCAGACTGCAGTGGCTGCATTTCCAGATGGGAAGCACTGAGAGCCCAGGTTTTGGCTGCCTAGGTCTGAGGGGGGAAGTAAAGAACAAGGACATCAGCCTCCCTTTTGTGCCTCCCTCCGCTCCCAGCTGGGACCCGCAGCAGGGGGTGGTCACCAGCAGGCTGCCTTCCCACTCTGTAGGCAGCACTCTCTGCTTCTTTGGCAGGGTACCCGCCATGGGGAGAGGATGCCAGCCTCCCAACAGCAGCCTCAGAGAGGCCCAGGTCACTTGGATAGAAAGGGGGGAATATCTCGACAGCTCAGGGAGACTGCAAAGTCCTCTCTGGGACATCTCTTTCTAACATGACCCTGCCACCCAGGAACCTGGTCCTGCAGGGTTGGATTGGGGCCCAGAGCTCCAGGGCAGCTCCGGGACTTGTGTGTGGGAGGAGTGCGAGTTGCCATCTCACTGGAACAGGGAGGGGAGGACATTTTATTTTAGTCTGTGGACTTAGTGGAGGTGACTTTGGGGGGGATGCTGACAGAGATCATGAAGGAGGCCAAAGCCCTCGCTCCCCTGACCACCCCAGCTCGGCCACGGACTGACACATGGCTCCCAGTCCTGGGTTGCTTTGGGCTGACATCAGAGGCCAAGCCAGGGATAAGGCCAAGAAGCCTGTGCTTGGACTGCAGCCCTGAGAGGCAGAGCTGGCATTGGGGACAGAAGCTGCTGGCGGCTGGGGCGGCTTTCTCCAGGAGTCCTGGGGCCGGAGTTGGAATTTCAGGGACCAGGAGAGAGGGGGACATGGGAGGAGACAGAATTTGCCCAAGGTCACACAATGTACAAGGGCCAGCAGCAGGGTTCGAAGACACCAAGCCTCATAGCTACTGAGCTATTTATGGAGGGGCTGCCAGGGGCTGGGGGAGCAGTGGGTCCTTACCCTGTGGAGCTTACAGTCTAGGGGGGAGGGGAGTCGAGAGTAAGATAGGACAAGAGTGACAAGGCTGCAGAGGAAGGGCACAGGGTGCATCAAAGAGAGGGGCCAGGGGGCCAAACTGGCAGGAGGAAGATGGACTAGCATGGGGAAGGGGGTGAAAAGGATGGGGGTCCTCCACTATTAGGACCCTGCCGCTCAAGACAGCGCAGCATGCCCAGGCTCTGCTGTGCACAGAGTTTGGTAGGGCCAGAGGGGGGCGAAGGGAGCTTTCTAGAGATGCTGGTGCAGGAATCCCACAGGAAGAGGACAGGGAAGGAGGGACAAACAGGACATAGGAGCTGCAAGGGAGGAGGGTGTACCTAGCCCATGGAGATTGGGGAGGATCACAGTCTAGAGTCCCAAGAGCTAGCTCCATAATCTGTGACCTTGGGCCCTTGGGTGGGTCACCCATGTTTAGGGACTTCCTATGCCTTAATGAAGCAAATAATTGACCCCCTTCTTGCATCCTGAGATTGTTTATGAGCATCTGGTGAAATTAAGACCATAAGGAGAGAGGTCCTGAAGGACCTCAGGAGACCCTGAGCAAATCCAGCTGCAAAACTCAAAGGGACTCTGGATGTTCCCACCCCACCCCCCAAGCTTGACCTAGCCCCTGCCTGTGCAAATGTCACCTGGTCCTTCCACACTCCTTCAGATTCCACTGCCCCTGGAGGGCAGGCAGCAGACATTAAACCCAGGTGCTTTCTGAAGGCACAGATATGGCCTTCAGGAACTCTGCCCTTTCTGTCATTAGACCCTGTTTTACTGAAGGCAGCCATGAGTGAGGCTGAAGGATCTTTTGATTTATTTTATGATAAGAACCAAAAGGATCATTCCATCCATCCCCAGGCATCCAGGTAGCACTGGTTTCCAGTCGTGAAGGCACAGGCCTTCTCTGTCAGGTAGGATGGTGTCACAGACACTCAGCATCAGGGAGTTCTGAAGTCTAACTTGACTATAACCTGCTACATCTTCAGTGTGGTGGTGATGGGGGGTGGGGAGGAGGGAGGTTCCAAGGAGAAGCAGAAAGAAGAAGCCACTTAATGTTCTTCTGCTTGACCACCCATCTCAGGTGACAGGGACCCCATCAGTGTGTGTGTGTGAGTGTGTGTGTGTGTGTGTGTGAGTGAGTGTGTGTGTGTGAGTGTGTGTGTGAGTGTGTGTGTGAGTGTGTGTGTGAGTGTGTGTGAGTGTGTGTGTGAGTGTGTGTGTGTGAGTGTGTGTGTGTGAGTGTGTGTGTGTGTGTGAGTGTGTGAGTGTGTGTGTGTGTGTGTGCGCATGCAGCAGGGGAATCTCTAATGCCCTCTTCTGAGCAGACTGCCTTGAGCTTTCAACCCTCAGGTCCCCTTTTCCATATTAAGAATGGCAAGGGTCAGCTGAGCTGACCAGATCTCAGGAGTCATTTCTTACCTTTAGCATGTGCACACACACACACACACACACACACACGCACGCACACACCCTTGACAGCACTCGTGCCAGGGGTCCCGTCCAGGCTCATGCTGCCTCCCAGGGCCTGAAGCCTGGAAATCCCCGAATCAGCTTTTCTGTAGACCTGGGGCCATGACTAGCGCACTGCTGCCATTCTGAAGAGAGGCTCCGGCCTGCGCAGGAGCAGGGCTTGCTGCAGCACTGCAGTGGCACAGCTTTGGGAGTGATGTAGGCATCCTGGGGCTGGGGACAAGTGGAGGAAGGGAGGAGGAGGGGATTCGCAGAGGCTGTGGGGAATTTCCCAGGTTCTACAGATTGGGTGGGGATGAGAAGGCCTGACTGAGTGTCCAGACACACAGGCCTACAGGAATTTGGGGGCGGGGATCACTTCCTGGGTCAAGCCCTAAACTTAATTCATGATTCTGAGTGTGCAGAACAGGAGGAAAAAGGAAGGAGCTGCTGCTGACTGTGAAGGAGGCTGAGGGCTGGAAGGCCAGGGAGGGCTAGTGGCCTGACAAAATTCCACCTGCTGAGCTCTTCCGAGGCCTTAGCAGGTGGGTGCTGAAGAGAAGATGAGGTGCAATGAGGCCAAGAGGGACACCAGGCTCCTGGGCCTCCTTGCCCTCTGGCCCTTCCCCTACCCATGGTGGGTGGAGGCCTTGCCTTCCTCTGGAGGGACAGTGCAGACTGGGCCTGGTGGGGCAGAGTTGGTCTCCAGGGCAGAGCGCTTTTGGTGTGTCCTGTCCCACAGCGAAAGCGAGCACAGGGTCCTTGGCTAGCAGGCACCGTGCCTCCTCCCTTGCCTGGCTCACTCCACCTCCCTTTCTCCCTTCCCCAAGTGACCCAAGGAGAGCCCTGGAAGATTCTACTCCGCCCTCCCGGATGAATTGACGCAGGGACCGCGGACTGTGGGAGTCCTCTGGACAAACACCCCCACTCCCCTTCCCCTCTAGAGTCTGCCTTTTGTTCCGTCTCCTCTTCTCCCTCGACTCGGGGAAACCTTCATCAGTGTCCCCTGAAGCAAATCCTTCCTCCCCCACCCCTCCCCTCACAGTTCGACAGCAGGGAGGTCCCCTTCCTCCCGCCCCTCCCCCAGCCAATCCCCGCACGGAGAGGCTCATAAAGCTCGTGGGTGGCGGGATGGGGTGGGGAGTGTCGCAGGAGGGCACTGAGGGGCGGGGACTCCTCCGCAGAGCTCGGGGAGCCCCAGGGGGCTCCTGGCCAAAGCCGGCCCCGCCCGCCCCAAACTTCTGTAACGCCCGCCCTGCCAGGTTAACCCCCCTCCCCGTGCACACTCCTCCCCTCCCCCTCGTGCCCCCTCTCGCGGGCTGGGCCGTCCCGACTGGAGAAGGCGGCGGAGCGGAGGCGGCCTCCCCGCACGGGATCGTCTGAGGCGGGGTCCCTGCGGTTTGCGGGATCGCCCTCCGAGGGGCCAGCACGGGCTGTGTGCAGGCGGATGTGAGGAGCATGTCAATTGGCGGGCGGGGGAAGCGGGATCAGGTTGTTACTACTGCAGAGAGAGAGAGAGAGGGAGAGAGAGAAGAGCGAGCAAGAGAGAGAGAGCGCGCGCGCTAGCAAACGAGGGAGCTGCAGGCGGGAGGAGAGCCGCAGCGGCCCGGCCGGCTGCGAAGTGGGAAAGAGGGACCTCGACTTCAGGACCCCGGGGGTCCCCTCCGTTCTTCCTGTCACCAGCTCTCACCGAACTGCCCCGAACGTCCCTGGTAAGAGGGAGCCCGGGCGGGGCACCTTGCGAGGGCAGCCCTTGGTCCCCAGCAAGGCACGCCCCGACCACCAGCAGCCTTCCCAAGGTTCTGCACCGTGGGCGGGTGGGTGGTCGCCAAATTGGGACCCTCTGACTTTCTGAGCTTGGCGCTCACGACGGACGAACTAACTGCAAGACGGTGCCCACGGTGGGAGCCTGGTTCCCGGAAATCCACTTGCTTGGCCAGTCCCTGGGGAGGTGGCCTGAATTACCCCGGGAACCCCTCGCCCTTCCACCTGTCTCTCCTCGCGAGCCCGGAACCGCGCGGGGGGAAGTCGGGGGAGGCCGTTGTGCCTCCGCGGGGGGACCCGGACACTAGCTAGAAAGCGAAGGCGCTCGACCCTGAAGGGGCGAGGAGGAGGTGGATGAAGTGGGTGTGCGGTGCGAAGTGGGTGCGGGGCACGTGGGACCCCACCCGCCCGCGCCGCAGTGAGGATGAGTTGAAGGATCCCGTGCGCGTGCGGAGCCTGGAGCTCAGGAGCCCCTGGAGAAAAGTGGGGCGCTCTGGAGACACTGGCGGTGCGCGGGGCTCACTGCCCTTCAGCACCCCTCGCCTGCTGCAGTCATCCGGGACTACGATCCTCTGTAACGTCTTTTGCCCCCTCCTCTCCCTGGAACTTTTTCCTACTCCAGCCACTCCGTGCTCTGTGCTCTGTGCACTGGAGGAGGCAGGGTCCCAGGGATCCTGGCAAGAGAAGGAGCTTAGGACCGGAATGGGGATGGGGGAGAAGGGGCGGCTGGGCAATAGACCGAGTGCCCTATTCAATTAGTTCCGTGACCTTGGGCAAGCTGCTGTACGTCTCTAAATCTCTGGGTGATGGAGGCGCGTGGTGCACCAGGCAGGAATGGGAACGCGGTGGGGGAGGGTGCTCTGGTGAACAAGCCCCTGGGCCAGCCTGCCAGAGCCTCTGCGCCTGGAAATTCGCTGCTTTTAAGACCGCTGGCCTCTGTCTATGGCGAGCTCAGCACACACTTCCGGGGGAGAGGGGTGACAGTGAGGAGCTGTGAACCCATCCTCCCAGGGAGAGTCCGAAAGCTCCCATCCTGACCTGTCCTATGAACTTAGGCAACTGTTTCTCTTTTCTGACCCCAATATCTTCTTCTGTTAAATGGGGATTTGGAATTTGTGGTATCCGAGTTCTCGCCCAGTCCCAACACCTGCTGGCAGGTGAGGCCCATTAAAGAAATAGGGTTGGGGTGTAGCTGGGTAGGGTGACCTGTTCTCTGAGAAGACTGTAGCTCCCTAACCCTCTGCAGAGACAAGGGGACCAGGAGGGTGCAGCCTGCTTATCCATCATCCTGTCCCCCTCTCAGGACAGGCTGTCTGAGAGGGAGGATGGTTGAGTTCTAGCACCACACACCCTTTGTGTGGAGAGCAGAGCCTCCCCTAGGAAAAGTCTCCCTGTGACAGAGAGGAGACAGTAGGCTAAGGGGGATATCAAGGTCATGCTGTCTGCCCCCCCCCTCCCTCCAGGCAAGACTGCTTCCACCTTAGACAAAGATGAAGCAATCCTCTCTGTTTGGAAATATCTCCACAAGAGCCCATACTGTGCCACTATGTGGCTCTAGGGAAGTCCCATCAACCCTTTTCTGGGTGAGCTCTGCTTCTGTCTTCAGTGGAGATGCATCCTAGCCTCGCACTGGGCCTCAGGTGTTGTGGGGAGTCCTGGTTGAAGACACAATAGCTGAGTTTAGTCTTCAGGCTCTGCCTCCTGTTTCTGTGACCTTGTGTGACCTTGTGTGACCTTGGACAAGCCCCTTGTTTGCTTTCCTCACCTGTACATTAAGAGGATTCAACTAGATGACCCTATCCAGCCACAGCACATCTGTGGCTGAAGTTTGGGGCTTGGTGCCTGAGTGGCAGGAATGGGCTTGACCTGGCCATGAGAACAGGTGGTCTGTCCTGCTCACCCTGGAGTGAGACCTCGGAAAGTCCTGGCTCTTCCTGTTATTAGCTGTGTGACCTTGAGCAAGTGCTTTTATAGCTTTGAGCTTCATTGACTCAACTGTCAAAACACAAGGATCATGGCAGTGTTTGGGGGTTGTTAGGAGGATTAAGCAAGAAACATGTGAAATGTTTAGTGAATGGGAGCCCTCTAGGTCCTCACCAGGGGCAGCTATTGTTAGCAGTAACAATAAAAGCTGGTTTCAGCAGGTCTGGAGCAGCTGTAAACAGCGGCTGGGGGGCAGAGATTTGTGAAAGTGGCATGTGATCTTCCCTGTGTTCCCGAAGCTTCCCTGCAGACTGGGAGTCCAGGCACTGCTCCTGTCTTCTGGACACTTAGAGTCACCCTGTGGCGGGAACTTCAGGGCAAAGAGAGAGCCCGGCTTTCTTAGAAACTCACATCTATTTTCCTCTAGTTCTCCCTTTCCCACCCCTGCCACCGCTGGTCCCTTCTGTTGTTATGACAAGATGGGCCTTTTACTCCACTCTGAGTCTTCCAGGAATGAACCAATTGAGGACCTGCGCGGGTCGAGACTGTCTGTCCCTGAAATGAGTGGCCAGAAGCATGTCCCCCCCCCCCCCCCCCGGCTGGGGTGGAGGGCAAAGGGATTGGCTCATTCTTGGAGGAACTCTCAGCATCCCAGGGCCAGGCCAGACTGCATGTGCAGGTGGCACTGGTTGGCAGGGCTGGGGTTTGGGTTTACCCCAGGCTCACTGCAGGACCTTAGGCAAGTCACGCCCCGCTCTGGGTCTCATGTGTGAAGTGAAAGTTTGGTTTAGAGTCCTTCTGGCGCCGTGGGAGGTTTTTAGGTCATTTGGACCTGCAGGGCTCACTGCCCTTCCCCGCCACCTTATGACAGCCTGGGGAGAGATGAAGAGCAAAGGCTTTGCAGATAGACAAATCCAGGTTCCTTTCTGGGCAATAGCTGTGTGAATTTATTGACTCTCCCTGAGCCTCTGTTATCTCATCTGTGAAGTGGGGATAATTTTTTCTACCTCTTAGGGGTTCTTATGAAGAAGAATGAAGTGGGAATGATTTATACAAAACACCTGGAGTGTGGGGAGTTCTAGTGTGATAGTAGGTGCTGCACCTGGTGTGGGTTTTTGAGGTTCTGTGTCATCACAGAGGGGGCTCAGGTCAGAGGAAAGGCAGGGACAGAGCTCATAGTTGTGCACTATGCACAAGCTTCCAGGAAAACTCTCCAATTCCCTGTGTCAGCTCCCACCCCCAACCCCACTGTGCTCTCCAGGAGTCTGTGTGCTTTGGCCCTTGTCACCTGACCTGCTCCCCACGGGGAGCTGCAGGGCTGAGCCTGAGCCAGTTGGAAGCAGGGCAGGCCACCAGGAGGCTCCTGGTGATGGGGGAACACAAGCCGGAGGCGTGACATCCTTCCATTCAAGGTTAGTCATGAGGAAAGGGCTGTGAAATGAGGTCTTGGAGAAAAGGCTGGGAGCCGGGACGTGGCCACCATGTGTTGGGTGAGGGAACCTCAGAATTTGGCACTGAATGGTCCCCTCCAATGCTCTGATTCTGATTTGGGGGAAGCTGAGGTTCAGAGATGGGGAGCACCTTGCCCAGGATCACACAGCACATTAACACCCGTGGTAGAGCTGACTGGCACTTTTGGACCCTTGGTCCGGTGTTCTTTCCATCCTCCCACTCATGCACTGAACAGTCATCTTCTGTTTCTTCTAAAATCAGAGCATAAGGTGCAACACTTTGATGGCAATAGGAAGGCATGGGTACTGATAGGAAGGAATGTCCTGATCCAGAAACCACGACCATTGGGTCCAACATCCCCATTTTGTAGATGAGAATGCTGAGGCTCAAGAACATTGAAAGACTAACATAAGGTTACCCAATGTCAGAGACTTGAATTCCCAGACCTGAGACTTGAATTCCCAGCTACGCCATTCTGCTTCTCCTGGCTCCGACGTGCCACATGGCAGCGGGACAGACAGAATGGGAAAATAAACCTGGATGGGCTTGGGGACGGGAGGCAGGACACAGAAGATCAAAAGACAGAAATATCACTCTCAAGCCGGTGGCTGGCTTTCTTGGCCATATAAGTTGGCCTGTGCTCTGAACTGCCAGGCTGACAGCCTGCTGGCCCTCGAGGGGACAGAGACAATAGCTGCTCCTCCACGTTGGTTCCATGGGCCATGCTGAGTGAAAGAAAGTCAATATTTGCCCAGTGGCAGAGCACAGACTGCAGTCTGAGTTGGGGTGCGGTGGGGGGAGTGGTTCCGAAGGCCTGGGGGCGGGAGGGCACTTGACTTCTGAAGGAGGCTTTGGATTTTCCGCATTAAATAACCCTTTGTGTGTCAGCGTGTCTGGGTGTCTCTGGCCCCACTCTCCGCCTCCTAGAAGCCCTGATCCCTAATAAATTTCCCTTATTGTTTGGAGCTGACGCCAACCCCCACCCCCACCTCAGCTTCCAGCTCCCTGGAGAAATGGGACTTTTGAAGCTTTTGCAGAAAGGCCTGGGAGCAGATGGCCCATTGAGTGGGTCTCAGGCAGGAGCAGGGAGAAGGCTGGCCTCCGAATCTGGGCCCCCAGTGGAGGGAAAGATGTGGGTAAAGTCCTTGGCAGGTCAAGAGAGGCTGTGAATGGTTTTTCTTTCTGCCTTTGTTTGGTTGTCTTTCCATTTCCCTTCTCAGCATCCTGCTCCCTTTCTCTGTGTCCTGAGATGGCAGAAGGGGTGTGGGGAGGAGAGCCAGGGAGCTCAGCCTTCCCCCAACTCCAATGAAATTCTTGAACCCATAGCAGCTGCCGGCTGCTTTAATGGTTTTTGCAATTGCTGCTGTTGCTTGTAGAATGTGTCTTAGCAATTTAACAAAGGGTGCATTAGGAAGCAGAAGCATTGCTAGTACAAGGTAATGGGGCTATGCTGCAGCAGGAAGGGCTTACATGAGATTCGAGGAGGGACTTCCTACCGTGGGAGTTCCCAGCTCTTGAATCTGCTAGGTGGGCAGCGGTGGGAGGTGATCTACCGAGCTCGCCCGCTCTCTCAGACATCAACCAACATTGTGATCTGACTCTGAAAGGGGCCACAGTGACATTCCCAGAGATCGGTGCCTAAACCTGAGGGCAGCCCCCAGTTGATCACCAGGGCTGGTGGTCTCAGGAGGCCACACAGCCAGAGTGACCTCCTAAGCCCTGTTTTGTCTGCACTGTGGGCTGAGGGAAGCTTCGCTGAGTGACTGGGGGAGGGACGGAAGGCAAGGGGGCCCTTGCCGGGCCTCAGTCCAGCCAGCCCTGTGGCCAGGACAGATACCCCAGCACCTCGGAGCAGCCAGCATGAGCGTCTCTCAAAGCTGCAGCTCACAGTGGGCCAGGCCGAGGCTGCCAGCTCCAAGCTTGCCTTCAACCTGCTCCCCACCGCTTGGCCCAGACTCGAGAGCAGCCGGTGCTCAGAGACAGATTGCAGCCTGTCCCCATGCTCCTCCCCTAGCACTTGGCCCCTGGGCACAAGCACAGCCCAGAGCCTAAACTAAAGTGGACTTCTGCACAGGGGACCCCCCAGCTCATCTTCTGTGGGTCCCGGGAGGTGGGAGCCCTGTGCCTTTCAGGTGTGAGACCTCAGGCACCAGGGCTGTATTGCTCATGTTCAAATTCAACTCCTCTAGTTTCTTAATACTTGTTAGTTACCTCAGTTTCCTCACCTGTAAAGTGGAAATAAAATAGTTTGTATGTCCTAGGGTCCACATGAGTATTTAACGTATTAACAGTTACATCCAGCTCTGAGGATAGTAAGTACTGGAGACAGTGCTATAAATATATTTAGTTATAAAATGCTACCAAAGTTGTTATCATGATGTTTCTTAAAATGGAAAGAGACTTTTTTCTTTTCTTTCTTTCTTTCTTTTTTTTTTTTTTTCTTTTTTGGTACCAGGGATTGAACCCAGAGGTGCTTACCACTGAGCCACATCCCCAGCCCTTTTTATATTTTGAGACTGGGTCTTGCTGAGTTGCTTAGGGCCTGGCTAAGTTGCTAAGGCTGGCTTGAACTGGTGATCCTCCTGCCTCAGCCTCCTGAACTGCCGGGATCCCAGGCGTACGCCAAGGATAGAGGCATTTTAAAGATACAGAAAGTTCGCCAGAGCTGGGAGTGGGGTGAGGCAGGATATGATTAGATTTGATTAGAAGGATCTAGAACCCAGTGGACCCTCCATGAATCTGCATGACTGCAAGCAAAGCGGTTTCTTCCCATTTCCGGACCTCCGTGGTGCTCCTCTGAAAAGTGGAGAAGAGGCCTCCTCCCTCACCTCTCCTGAGATGCCCTGGGCATCTGTGAGGTGGACGTGGTCTGAGGAAGCCAGCAGGCCTGGCGGATGCACAGGTTGGCCACTTCCGTCTTGGCTCTGGGACTCATGCAGGCTTCCTGGCTGAAGCCACGGCACCAAACCTACTGAGCCACTCTCCCAGTGAGGCCAGCTTTGGCTGAAACTGGACCCTCATTTTCTGTTCTTTCTCACTGGGACAGGAAACTTGGGATGAGGGAAACTGCCTCTAAACTGAGAGCCCCAGGGAATGCCTCCCTCGGACGTCAAACGCGGGAGCCCCTGCCCTCTTGCCCCCCAGTTCAGGGGTGCTGCCCAGGAGCAGGGAATGGACTCCATGCACATCCGGCACCTTTCCTGCTGTAGAAGCCAAGCATCCCACTGATGGCATCCTTGTCCTTCACCTGCCTCATTCCCAGGGCGGAGGGTGGAGCCACCTGGCCTTCTGGCAGTACTAGATTGATGGCTAAGCCACTGGCCTCTCAAATGATACCTAACATCGTCTGCCAAGGACCACAGTGGTGACCTGGCTGTCGATGCCCATCGCCCTCCTTCCTGGTCCTCTGGAGTGAGGCCAGGGATGGAGAAGGGAGGCCACTTTATTTCAGTTACTCGGGGCCTTGGAAGTGTCTAGCTTGGGAGCTGTCCTCTGAGTCTCTTCCCAAGTGTCATTTCACCAAGAGCCCCAGAGATGAGTTGCCTTCCAAGGTCACCTGAAAAGTCAGCCGTGAGCACATGGCCTGGAGTCTGCCGTATTTCATCTGCCCCATTCCCCAGGCTTCCTTAAAGAAGACTTCAGCATTGGCTAGAAATGTAGAGATCCTGTTCCATGCCAGTCTCCTGGGACCTTGGTCCTGACCCCAAATCCCCTGGACTTCATCCCTCCACAAATTGAAAGCGTTTAGATTAGCTAACAGGTAGAACTTTCAGAGTAGTCTCACTGGAGCAGGGAATGAAGGCTTTTCCCAGGATATTTAAGAGCAGACCTGGTCTTCATAAATCTGGACTGGATTAAGTCTTAGGGGAAACTTTAGAAAATGAGCCCTGATTTGCAATTAACACAACGGCAAAGGAAACTCAGCCTACTAACCATGTGACTTTGGGCAAATTGCTAAATCTCAGAGCCTCATTTCTGAATTGAGATTGGTACTACTTATTATCTTATTTACAGAGGTTCATAAATATCTATTTACTTAAAAACAGCTTTATGGAGATAGAACTCACATACCATACGATTCAACCATTTAAAACGCACAATTCAATGACTTTTAATATAGTTACCGAATTGAGCAACCACCACCAAATCTAATTTCGGAACTTTTTTCCCCACCCCCAGAAGAAGCCCTATGCACATGATTCCCTTCGTCTCCACTCCAGCCCTGACCAACGAATCATCTACTCTGGCTATAGATTTGTCTCTTCCAGATGTTTCAGAGAAACAGAATCATACAGCATGTGGTCTTTTGTGACTGTTGGTGTTTTTGTTTTGTTTTTCACTTATACAATGCTTTCAAGGTTCATTCACGAGGAAGTGTGGATCAGTACCTCATTTCTTCTTATTGTCACGTAACATTTTGTGGTAAGGATATGACTGCATTCCGTTGATCCACTCATCAGCTGATGGACGTTTGGGTTGACTCTGCTTTGCAACTACTACAAATAATGCTGCTATAAATATTTGTGTAAAGGTTTTTGTAAGGACATGCATTTTCATTTCTCTGGGGGGTATACCTAGGATTGGAATTGCCAAGTCAAACAGTCTCTTTTTAAATAAGGCATTTTTATATCAGGCTCTGTTTAAGTGTTTTTTTTTTTATTTTATGGTTGTAGATATAGTTGTAGATGGACAGAATGCCTTTATTTTATTTGTTTATTTTTATGCGGTGCTGAGGATCAAACCCAGTGCCTCACACATGCTAGGCAAGTGCTCTGCCACTAAGCTAGAGGCCCAGTCCTTTTTCTTTTGTTAAGTATTTTTTTTTAGTTGTCAATGGATCTTTATTTTTATTTACTTATTTATATGTGGCGCTGAGAATCAAACCCAGTGCCTCACACATGTTAGGCAAGTGGTCTACCACTGAGCCCCAGCCCAGCCCTGTTTTAAGTATTTTATATGAACCATCTCCTTTAATGATCACAATACTCTACAAGCTGGGTGCTATTACTACGCCCCTTTGCCAAAGTGAAGAGATTGAAGCATCATTTGCAGGATGGCAAGGAATTTGTCCCCTGGATACTTAGGTAATAGGGCTAGGATTTGGACCCTGGCAGTCAGGCCCTTAGCTCTTCTACTATTTTGCTCCCTTGTGAAGTTTATGTGAGATGAACTATTCAAGTATGTCCAGCCATGCCTGCCCTAAAGTAGGTGCTGAATAAATATTTGTAGACTCTGGGAAATCTGACAAGACAGCCTGCATTTTCCTGCCTGACTCTATGTGGCTTTATAGGACTGACTGTGTCCCTTTGAGTCTCAGTTCAGTTCCCCTCAATATGTAAAGCATCCAACATGGAATTTAATAAGAGGAGGGCTGATAGGGGTGTGTGCAGCATCATGGACAGAGTCCTGGATTCTGGTTCTGGCTCTCTTATTTGGAAGGGAAGTGATATCCCTTCTCTGGGCATTGATCTCCCCACAGTTCAATAGAGGCTGGAATAATTAGTGCTAAGGTTCCTCCCAGTTCTCATTTCCTATGTAAGTTTGGCGTTTTCCCACAGCCCAAGCCCCAAGGAGCCAAGCCTGGGCTCACTGCTGTTCTCAGAAACACTTCTCCCACCCAGGGTAACAGACCAGGTGGGGGTGACGGGGGAGGAGGGGGAACCCAGCATAGGCTCCCTCGGTCACAGAGCCCTGGCCATGGGTGGGGACCTTCCATGGTCTAAGCCAGGGAAAAGCCATGTGGCCTAGGTACCTCCCCACTTTTTTGGCCCCCCTTCTCTTGAACCCCACACCTCTGGGGCACCTGCAGCCCGCCTACCAGTGAACTGCCCAGCTGCCTTCTGAGGCTTGGCCCAGCTCCTGACGGGATCATCCGTGGGCAAGTGCTGCCACAGAGTGGGCTGGTTGAGTGGAACCCAGCTCTGTGTTGGAACCGTGGCTTCCTGTAGACGCTGACCTCCCCGTGTGCTTTTCCCCAGGCTTTTTCAATGAGGACCTGAACTGAATCCTCTGACCTCCATCGGGCAGCACCAAGCAAGGCCGCCAAACCTTTCTGCACCTTCTAGCCTGGGCAGTTTTTTTTTTTTTTTTGTACCTGGGGTTGAACCCAGGGGCACTTAAGCACTGAGCCACATTCTTAGCCTGTTTTATATTTTATTTAGAGACAGGCTCTTGCTGAGTTACTTAGATCCTCCTGCCCCAGCCTCCTGAGCCTTCTGGGATTACAGGCATGCGCCACTGCGCCCCACCTGGGCCCTCCCTTTATTCCATATTCCTTCCTTCCCAGAATGGTGGGTGCTCCCCCTGAGCTCCAGGGAGGGTGCCAGGCCTGTGACATACAGGATGGTGTGGCTGACCGTGCGTGGTAGGGTTTTTAGTATCTCAACTTTATGGACAGGGAAACAGTCCAGAGAGGGAAACGACTTCTCTAAGGACCGTGCCTTGGTAGGAAGCAGCGGGAGGGTCTGAGTGGAGACCATCTGGTCCCAAAGCCTGCATCACTAGAAGGATAAGAAAGAGACAAAGGATTTTTGAAGGGCCCAAGGAACCTGGGTGCGGTGTGTCTGGGCAGGTGGGCTTGGCTCCTCCAGGGCAGAGCTGTGGCTCTGTCTCTTTCACCCTGCACAGAGCCCGGTGGTGCCTATGTAGTGACACCTGTGAGCGCCCCCTATGCAACAGCCTGCCCACTGGCACTCCTAGAGAGGGCCGCGAGCTGGAGCTTCCCCTGAGCAACAGCGACGACGTAGCAACCTTCCTGGGGTGGCTGTGCCCGCCTGGGGGGCCCCTCCCCCTCGCGCCTGCACCTCTCACTATTTTTAAGCTCCGTGGGCTTAATGAGCCGCACATTCTTCAGCTTCACCTTTTCCTCCAAGGAACCTCGGGGATCTGGATCTGGGGTGGGCTCCCTTTTCACCTGCAGCCCCACAGGAGGCCAGAGCCTCAGCCCCCATCTGGACTCAGACTTGGCCACCCTGCAGGGTGGCTCTGACTTTTGGTGGTGGCACCCTGCAGGGTCCAGGCCCCAAGGAACCAACCCTTCTCCTTGTGCCACCGTCCCTCTCCTTTCTCCCTTCCTACCCTCACCCATTCCTGTGAGCTTAGGGACCTTACAGAGAGCACTGACTTCCTGGGGAAGAGCTTCCCCGGGGGCTGCAGGGCGGTGGAATGTGGTCAGTTGGCAGCGAGGGCTGGGCTGGCAGTGTCAGAGGTTGGAGAGGGAACCTTGAAGTTCATCTAGGCCAATGCTGTCCCCCACCTGACATCCCCCCAGTAGTGGCTAACCTTGGCTTGAATACCCCAATGATGGGACACTTGTCACCTCCAGAGACCAATGTGCCATCAGATGGTGCTGACTATGCAAAAATTCTTAATCATTTTGAGCCTAAATCGGTGTCACCAAGAAGAGGGGACACTCCCTGTCCCCCAACAGTGGGTGCATCTTCCTCTAGCCCTTACTGCTGCTGGAGGAGGAGAGGGGAAGCAGAGGAGCTGAGGGTCACTCTTCATGGGGACACCCAGCGTGGTGTCTTGGGCAGGGGCAGAGGCACCTCCCAGGGCCATGGGGATGTGGTGGGATCTTTGCTGAGAGAACTCGGCTGGAGTCCTCAGTGGGCGGGGCCACTGAGAAGAGACAAGATGCTTTTTTGGAAAAGCTGGGGTCAGGGCCTGCAGCCCTTCCCACCCCACAAGAGTGAGGAACTTGAACCTGGGACAGAAAATCAGAACTGAGACAAACCAGCTCTGTCTGTGGAGGCCGTCACATGCCGGCTTCCGCTACCAGCTCTAGGGACTTGGGCTCTGATAGGAGCCACACCAGAAATACCAGCTACAGTCAGTGTCAACCAGGGGTTGTGCCACAGGGTGACTGAACCCCTTAAGACTCCAGAGAGCCTCAGATGCCCCCGGCCCAGGAGCTCTGAGGAGCTCTGGATGGGGACCCGGCTCCGCCCTCCTGGTTCTGTGACCTTGGTCAAGTCACTCTTTCTGGCTCTACTTTCCTGGCTGGAAAGCATGTTGTGTGTCCCTTCAGAAGGGATGTGGGTGTCTGGGCTTGCAGGTTGCATGCCATATCCGTGGGTGGATGTTCTTCATCCCAGTTGTGCTATGAAAGGCACTATGTCCTCATTAGTCATGTGAAGGTGACAGTCCTCTGCTCGCTTCCTGTTCCTCCTCCTCTGGCCCAGGGCAGAGAGGCTGGAGCCCTGGGGATTTTGCTCTTTGCCAGGCAGGGGCCATGCCTGCGGTTTGCTGGGCAGTGTTCGCCTAGACGGAAGCCTCAACTCCTGGGAAAGGAGACCTGGAGGTTCGGGATCCGGCCCAAGGGGCTCTCCTACCCCAGGCCAGGCTCTGTGCAGCGGGCCCCAGGGGGTGGGCTCCCCGGGGTGCTCTCCTGCACCATCACCTTCCCAAGGCAGCTGTCAGCTCTGCACCTTCCAGGATGGAGACCCCGAGTGGGGCCTGTCTGGTTGGTAGTTGAGAGATGCCTGTCCAGGACCCCTGTCCAGGTCCCTGGCTTGGACCTGGCCAGCTCCTCTGAGCCCACTCTTGGCTCAGTGCTGCTCTCTCAGGAAACCTCCCTAGAGTGGAGCTCCTGTGGTCCCTAGGCAGGACACCCACACACCTTGGGGGAGGCAGGTTGGCAGCTTAGTGTCCCTTGCTCTGGGCAGGGCCCATATTTCCCTGTGTGGCATCCTCCAGCACAGAGGCCACTGGAGGGTGTGGGTGCCGGGCTGGATCAGCACCCAATCCTTCTCCTTTGCACGTTTGTTTTTCTTTTTGATTGGCTTATAACTTAGATTCAGCAAAGTGCTCAATGTATTGGTATATGCACCTATATAAACACCAAAGACATTCTCCAGAGGGCTCCTGGCTCCCCTCCCAAGCCCTGCTCATCCCTCACCTATAACCAGCCTCCCTCCTGGCACCTTGGAGTAGTTTTCTACTGGTTTTTCCTCCTTTCGGTGGCCAGGCCTCCATTTCCTCTTTCTCTCAAATCCTCTAAATGTGGATGTCCCCCAAACCCATCTCTCACTTTTCTTTTGCACCCACCCTCTCCCCAGGTGACTGTTTCCCCGAGCCCCTTTCCCTCTGTGCTAATGACTTCCAGAGCCTCAATCTCACAGGTGCTCATTCTTGTGTGACACAGATGCCCACCCAGATGCCCACCGGGATTGCCACTGATCTGCTGGCACTAGCTTTCCTTGGGGGTCCCCTTGGGGGTCTGGGCAGCATTGTCTTGTTGAATTCCAGTGTCATCCTCTGTAGGGTGGGACTGGTGGAGAGGAGAGATAGCCAGACCCTGCTAACTTCTGCCAGGACCATGGGCCAGACACCCACACATCACTTAAAATCTGAGCAACCAAAATGGAGATGCAGCAACACAGTGGGAGAGGACCCAGGTGCCCAGAGAGGCCTGAGCCTCCGGGAGGCAGCTGCAGGTGGGACTGAGGAATGGCAGTTTCTGGACCCAGGCAGGGAAGAAGTCAGGGACAGAGCAGTGGCTCAGAGAGAGGACTTGGCCAGAGGCAGGCCTTAAGGCGGCTGGCTGGGCTGGAGCCAGGCCTGGGTGGAAGAGGATAGCTAATTAAGGAGGCCTTGCTGCGGCTGCAGAGGCCTGATTCTACCAGGATTATAAAAAGGGTATTGAGCTTAGCCTGGGCCATGACAAGGTGGCCAACCGGGAGACCCCCTAACCTGCCCCCGCTGGAGCCATCCTGGGTGCTCCTGAAAGGCCTATTCCCATAATATACACACATGGTTCCTAAGCCCCGCAACCCCGTGAGGAAAGTTCTATTCTGATTCCCATCTTGCAAAATTGGAGGACTGGCCCCCGGTGCAGATTTGCATGGCTAACACTGGCAGAGCTGAGACCTGTACGGGTCTGTCTGCCACGAGTCCAGGTGCAAATATACCCACTTGGCTCACCTGATGTTTGACTTGGCTTCTGTCCCTCAGTAGAGCTGTCTCCTAGTTGGATCCACATCGAATTCCAAGTTGGGACTTTCCAGAGTGGAATTTTCCCCCAGCGCACGCCTCCTCCACCCTGTGGGCACTGAGAGGCTCTGCGGCCTCTCTCCTGGCCCGTGTTTCCCAGGTCTGCCTCAGCCCTGGAAAAGGAGAAAGTTGGCTTCTTTGGGGGCTCTAATTGTGCTCCCAGGACTTGCATGACCCACTTCAGTTTCTGGAGACCATGAGCTGTCAGAGGTGTTGGTGATAATGGGCATCGCCATTGGAAGAGTGACTGGCACATCTGTGTCCCCGGGCCTGGCTGGCATCTGGAAGGAGGAGGCACTTGCAGAAAAGGGAAGATCAGGCTGCCTCCTCCTTGGCCGGCCCCTCCCTGGGTGCCAGCTGCCATTGCACATGGAGAGCAGATGGGAGGGGGGTTCCCCAGACTTCTCCCGGCCTCTTCCAGCCCCCAGCTTGGCCCACAGATGAGACGGTCTACTTTTGGGGAATGCAACCCTTTTCATCCCTTGAAAAATATGAAATGTCCCAGATATGAATGAGCACCTTTGTTCATGTCTTGCTTGGCCTCAGTTTCCTTTTCCATAAAATGGGATGAACAGTGACTACCACAGGGTGGGGGTTAAAACAAAATGCGGCATTGGCATTTGGTGGGCAGTAGTACTGAAGGGTCTCCTTCCCCTGCCCAGTACATCCCCCCACGGGACCCTGAGTCTTCGTGACCCCCAACCCCCATTAGACCTGACTTCCCAGTGCTTGAGAAGCTGGCTGGGCTGTTTGTTGGAGAGAGTCTGGGGCTGGATATGCCAGGAAGTCAGGCCCAAGTTCACAGTGATGCCTTGGCTGTCTCCTCTGTCAAGTGGCAGGAATCACATCTCCATTTCTACAGCGGCCTGAGTTCGTCATCTCCCTGGCGAGCTACTTGGGGACAGGATTGAGTTTTATTCATCTTGTATTAGAAGTGCTTAGCACAGGTCCTGGCATGGGATTTGGAGTAAATGAAAGTAAGGATCAAAGTCCCGCATGGTGGCACACACACCTATAAATCTCAGCTACTCTGGAGGCCAAAGCAAGAGATTGACAAGTTCAAGGCCAATCTGGGCTACTTAGACCCTGTCTCAAAATAATGAAAATAGCTCAGTGATAGAGCCCTTGCCTCACACGCATGAGGCCTTGGGTTCAATCCCCAGTACTGAAAACAGAAAAGGAAGGAAGGAAGGAAAGAAGGAAAGAGAAAAATGAGAATCAGATGAAAAAGGAGATTTTGAACAGACGTGCCCAGGGTTATTTTCAAGTCTGGATAAGATGGGCATGATTGGGGGAACTAGTCTTCGTGCCCTCCCTGAGCTCGTGGCCCTGGAGGGTCTGTTTGCCCACTTCTCCTGCTCTGGCAGTGTACCTGAGGCAACAGGCCCACCCACCCACCCACCAATGACTCACGACCACTGGGACCTGGGCGTGAAGGTCTGCCCTGGATAGGTGCACCCAGCTCCTCCCCCCCTGAGGCTGGGAGCTTGATGGACAGAGGTTTCCAGAGGGGACGGGCCAGTGCCTAGTGAGACACCCCCCCAACTTCTCAGTCACCTGCTGTCGGGCCCAGCAGCCAGTCTGCTCCTCTGGGCGGGGATGGCAGGGATGGGGGAAACCCAGAGGTGAACAAGACAGCAGCTCTTGGACCTCTTAGCCCTTAGGGTCCTCAGGGAGCTGAGCTGCTCACACAAGTGACTTTACCAGGCGGAAGCAATGCGGAATGTACAGAGCCAGGAGGAGAGCTCCGGGCCCCTGTCTCCCCGGCCACACACCCTGGGCAGCACCTTCTCCTCCTGGACAGCTCCTGGGTTGGCAGTCAGAATCCCTGGCTTGGCCAGCACCGTAGCCACCTTCCAAGGACATGGCTCTTCTGACCTTGTACACATGGCTAATATGGACTCAGTCCTACCAAGAGGACCAAGGAAAGGAAATGGACATTTGTTTAGGGTCCACTCTGTTCCAGCACATGCTTTCTAAGCTTCATCCCCTCTGTCTGGCTGGGGCAGTGATTCCCAGAGCCACAAGCTCATCTTCCAGGGCTGCAGGGTTTCCCCACGTGGGACTGGAAAGCAGACCTGGCTGCTCATCACTGGGTGCTCATCACTGCCCCACCCCATGCTGTCTTGTGCAGGTCCCAAACTCAGGCCACAGACAGAGACCCCTCCTCACTGGAGAAACTGGCAAGGGATGACAGGGAGGCTGTAGGGATGGGGGCTGATGGCCCTGTGGCTTCCAGCTCTGAGACTCTGTGGTTCTGCAACCCACATTATCCAAGTACAGGGACCTTGACTACCACCGTGGCTCCTGGACAAGTGGTGTGGCCAGAGACCCCAGTTCTCCCTTTCCCAGGGCTTCTCTATCTCCCACATATGTCTGTATAACACACCTGCACACTTGTTTGCACACGTTCATAGTACCTGTTCATGCATGTTCCCATCCCCCTGTGGTGTTTTCACTCATGGTGACCGACGTGTGTGCGCACACACAGCCTTTATGATACTCCCCTGCTGCGGTCCTGCATCTCTGCCAGGCCTGAGAAATGGAGAGCAGACCCTTCCTTCCCTTGGTGCTGGGCTAGCAATCGCCTCTGGAGCTGATGTTCTGCTCCATTACTTGGTTAATGGAGCTTCCCTCTGCCTCCGGCCTTTCCCTAGTTGCCTATCTCCTCCTTTCCAGGGCCTGAGCATTGACTCTGGCCTGGGAGTCAGTCAGCCTGGCTGGGATGCTCGACTGTGTGCGAAGGTGGGCATGGGGCATGGTGCTGGGGGCAGGCTGTGTCTCATGATAGCCACCAGGGGGCGCTGCTGGGCCTCAGAAGCCAGCCCTGACTGGGCAGGGAGAAGTGGGTGGTGGGAGGAGCTCTGGAGTCCCTAACTTCTCTCTTTCTGGTACTTGTCAGCTGTCTTCCTGCTTCTGTCCCCTCTTCCCTCTCCCATACATCCACATGCCCTCCTACACACCCCACCACACACACCCCACATGCAATGCTCTCCAAAGACACCACACTACACACTGATACACCCCTATCATATGTGCACAACCCACACGACACACACACTATACACCACACACAGTACCCATGCCCTACCCACCACAGACACACCTTACCACACACACCATACATGAAACACACCCATCCCTACACACCACACACACACACACACCACCTACCCCACTACCCCCCCACCCACACACACCCTCCTCTGTGTTCACACATGAAAAGACTTTTCCTCTCATCTCACAGCTCTGAGCCCACAGAGGGGTGGAGCTTGGCAGAGCTCTGTGTGCAAAGCCTGTAACGTTTAGAAAGAACATGCATCGATTTTTGATGGTTTTTAGCTCAAAATGAAGATGTGCATCTGGCATGAAGGAGAACGGGACACTTGGAAGGTATAGTGCATTTCCCAGGTGGCAGAGCTGCTTACCCTGTAACCAGTGTCCCATTGATTGAGCTCGTTAGTCACTGCTAAGTGGCCTAGAGCCCCTCTTTTTTAACTTTTGGCACTGGGGATTGAACCCAGTGGCTCTTTACCACTGAGCCACATCCCCAGTCCTTTTTTAGTTTTTATTTTGATCAGGGTCTCCCTGAGTTACTTAGGGCCTCATTAAGTTGTTGAGGCTGGCCTCGAACTTGGAATCTTCCTGCCTTGCTGGGCTCACAGGTGTGCCCACTGCACCCGGCTCCAGAGTCCCTCTTGCCCCAGGGGATGCTTCCTCAGCCCGCAAGCTCTATAGAGAGTAGTGCCTGATCGTGGCTGGGCAGAGTTCCCCACCTCCACCCCCAGTCCTGCCTCTTATCCCTCAGAGCATGCACAACCAAAGTCCCCCAAGGTTCCCTGACACCTCTGGGGACCCAACCCATACACTCCACTGCTCTTCATCTATTCCCACTGTCACCCATTCGGAGCCCACCTCCAAGCTGCTCCCAAGCATCCAGATGCCCAGACAGTGGGCAGCCTTCCCTCTCCAGGAGAACTGCCTGTGGGCTCGGGCCATGCTGCAGGATGCTGGAGAGTGGGTCTTTGGGTGAGGGCACAGGGTTCTGGGGAAAGCAGCAGGCCAGGGTCAGGAGTAGCTGGAACCCTGAAGGTGGCTGGCAGCCCTGGGGTGGGGGTGCTCAGCACTTCTCCCCCTGGGCTTGTGGCTGGACAGACAGACTGGTGGGTGGAGTGACTGAGCTGTTGGATGATCTCTGTGCAGAAACCCCCCATGTCCTCAGTTGCTCGGGGTGCTGAGGACCCCTGCCTGACTGGGCATCCCCCACTCCAGCACCCTGCAAGAGATAGCGGGGAGGGAAGTGGAACCTGTAGGGCTTGGCGGGTGGACTGGGGGACAACAGAGGCCAGGCTCACACAGCGCCACCACCAGCTTATCATTTTATCTGCAAGACATCTGATAAGTCCTGTCCCTTTGGCCTTCAGTTTCTCCATCTTTCAAGCAAGGGCTTTGCAATGCATTGTCTGTAAGGTCCTGAGGCGCTCACAGGCCGAGGCTTGGCTTGTCTGTGATTTAGGAATATCGTGCCTGGGGTCTGGGCTGAGAGAACTAATCCGTGGCAGGTCCGGGTCTACAGGGCCCAGCTCAGGAGCTTTGTTTGGATCATCCCAGTCGGAGCAGGGCGGTTAACCCTCGTTTATGGATGTGCAAGCTGAGGCCCAGGGAGGCAAACGAGCCAGCCCAAGGTTATGCTCACTGCCATCAGGACGGTGGCCTCCGCCTCAGGCCTCTTTTTAGGTGGTTTGGGATTTGTTAACCTCAATTTAGATGCAAGAAAGGGAAAGTGAGTGTCACTGCAGCCGGGAAGATAGAAGTTAGACCCTAGGAAGGATTTTCCAATTCTTAGGAAGCCAGAGTAGGAAGCTGGAGTAGGCCCAGTCAGGAGCAGGCTCTGGCTCCATGTGTGAGAGCTCAGCCCAGCTCCGAAGTAGCAGTGTGCACGAACTGACCCAGTAAGGCTCCTTAGGTCTCGGTGTACGAGGAACGCAAAGAAATGGGTAATTCATTTTCAAAATGAGCTAAAGAATTAATTCATTAAAACTTTATCCTCTGCCTCCCAGGACCAAATGCTGGACTGGAGCTTTGATGCAAAAAGTACAGCCATAAATTTATCCTTAAGTATTGATCTTTCTTAGCCTGCTAGCCTCAGCGACAGGCATCTTGCTGCTTAACCTATTTCCATCTCATTACTTTGGCTTCTGCAAATACAATGCCGAGAAAGATTAAATAAGTGGTATCTAGTCAGTTCTCCATTATCTGCCTTAATCGAGGTCAGGGCAGAGCAGGGTAATCCACAGAAGTGCATAGTCCCCAAATCATGTTTAATTGGTGTGGGGTGACAGTTGGAAGTGTGTGCGCATGCCCACGTGTGCTGTTGATGTGGGTGGGAATCCACCGTCCTCATCTGTCATGTGATCAGCATCTTATTCTGAAGGAACTCGCACCTGGGAGGTCACGGAGGGAGCCCAGCAGTGCTGGAGGACAGAATGAGGCTTCAGGGCTCCCAACGTCTTTAGGACAGGCCGAGGAGGAGCTGGGTGGAGTCCGGGGTAACCTCTGTGGATGGAGGGAACATCCTGGGGATGTCCTTCCTACTGCGGGTCTCCCAGCTTGGGCCAGGCTGGGCCATTCCTGGGTGAGCTGCACAAACCTCTTCATTGCTGTCTTTTGCAAGGCTGGGGACCCAGCTCCTAGGTCCTGCAGTAACAGGGATGGGGTGAAGGGACAGCAGATATATTTGTAGGATTCACAATTGAAGAAATTCAGAAGAGCACACAGTGAAGTGTTTGGCAGCCTCTCCTTTCCCAGTCCCCACCCCAGAGGCAATGACAACAAATGTCATCGACTCCTGCGAGCCTTTCCCAGAGCTGTTCTATGGATGTGTAAGGGTCCACGTCCTTGTCCCCCACCCTGCACAAAGGTACCCTACTTACTCCTTTGTGCACTGACTCTTTGACTGAGAGTCTCCCTGGGAGATTATTCCGGATCTAAACACAAAGGGGGATGCTCAGGAGCGCTGGAGCCTTCCGTGACGCTTCTGCCCGCTAGACCTGCCGTGAGTGGCAGTGGGAGCATATTCAAGGTCCCTTCACCCACTTCCACCTCTGGCCTAACTGTCCTTCCCTCCTGTTCCACAGATTATTGCCCATCAAGTCCCCCTGTAGTCTAGATCCAGGCTATGTTTGGTGTTAGGGAAGATGAAGCCTCCAGACACGTGCAGGGCGCTCATTACAAACGTTCATAATGAGTGGGGTGTGGAGGCGCACGTCTGTAATCCAGCATCTCAGGAGGCTGAGGCAGGAAGATCGCGGGTTCAAAGCCAGCCTCAGCAACAGCAAGGCACTAGGCAACTCAGTGAGACCCCTGTCTCCAAAATAGGACTGGGGATGTGGCTCATTGGTTGATCGCCCCTGAGTTCAATCCCTGGTACCAAAAAAACACAACAAACAAACAAACAAAAGAAGGTTCATAATGGGAGGGTTTCAGTGGATGGCAGGCCTTGGCCTTTCCTAAGGCTCTCTTCCCCTGTGTCCTTCTCAGTCCCCACCTGGGAACAGACCCAGCTCATGCCTGCTTCTGCCTGGTCCTGCTCACCACCCCACCCAGCAGTCCTGGCTGGAGTGCCTCGGGGACTGACACAGTCACTAGAACCAAGTGGCCATTCCTGATAGGTGGATGGCAGCCAGCAGGCCACGGGGTGGGGGGGTAGGTGGAGGAAGGCTCCTCCCTGCTTGCCCCCCTCCTCCAGGTGCTGGAGCAACCCCAATCTCATCCCTGAGAAACAGTGGGAGACTTGGACACAGGCAAATGGAGGCTCCAATCTTTTCACCATCAGCCGAGTGACCTCGGGCAGATCACTAGCCCGTCCCGGGGAAATTCACCTTCTCTCCAAAACGGTGCTCATAACCGTGCCCTCTCCCAGCAGGATAATAGGCCCATCCGCATCCTCACTGAAGGAAGCTGCCGTTATCCAGCCTGGCATTGCCCGCAGTTTCCTTGTGCCCGCCCAGATGCCACCTGGGGGAGGCGGGTGCAGGGCATCCGCAGGACCATGGGGCCTTTCACACTTCTTTTATTTCCAGCTCTTGGACGTTGACCTCCTCCCCCGTGACTTTCCACAGTACTCAGAACCTCCTTTTCACAGTGGCTACCCGTCAGAGGAAAGCAGACTGCAGGCACGGGCCAGCCCACAGTCTGGGGCTTAGGGTGGCCTGGCAGGAGAGCTGCGCGGTCTGTATCCAGACAAGACCCTGGGGGGCTCCAGAGACCCTCCCCAGCCCCTCCCCCTGGATGTCTGCTCTCTGTGGGGCCTCGCAGGCCCCTTCCTCCTCCGGCCCTGCCCCTGTCCCTGCAGGCCGCGGACTGCCCAGCTGGCCTCCCTCTGGGGCGGCCGCGGCCTTCTCTGCCTAATGGCGCCATTTCATGCTTTCCTGCTCGGGTGATTCTGACCAGACAGAGGAGTTGGCTCTGTCCTGGGAGTCCCTGGAGCCCCGATCATTTATCATCCTCAGCCCTTCCAGCTGGCCGCCTCCTCGGGGGGGGGGGGGGGGGAGGCGGAGGAAGCCAGGGCTCCCTGAGGACTGGGCCTCTGCCCCATGCTGTTCTGTCCATCTCCCTCCTCAGCCATGGGATGGCAGGTTAAATGGAGGCGGGTGGGGTGCAGCAGGGGAAAGAGTGCTGGACTCCTAGTTCAGCGACTTGGATTCTGCCTCCAAAATGCCTCTGTGACCTCTGACAAGTTACTACACCTCTCTGAACCTCCCCTCCTTAAAGGAGTCTTGCGAACACATGCCAAGTCTCAGCATCTTTTCCCCCTTGTCTTCTAGAAGGATGTGTGAGGATGAAAAACACCTACTTTTTATACTTATCCAAAGAGAGAAGATGAAAGTCTATTTATTTAATTTTTAAAAGAAATACTTACATGCTGTAGAAAGGGCTGGTGGTTCACAAGCATCCACACTGGCAGAGGGATAAGAGGATGGAGCACAGGCATCGTAGATATGAAAGACCCCACCAATTCCTTATCCTACATTTTTTGAGCACCTACTAAGTGCTAGTCAAACATCCTTGTATTTGTGAATCTTAAATTTTAGTGAAGGGAGATGGACAAATAGAATTGATAGAATATTATATAGAGTGTGTCAGTGGGGGTCTTGTAGACAGCAGTGAACCAGGAGAGGGGGCAGTGGGCAGCTGTGATCCGTGGTGGGTGACAGGTTTAAATGTGGTTATCACAGACGACCTCATGGAGCTGAGGAGGAGAGCTAGATAGGAGGCTGTGGGGAAGGGTTTCAGGCAGAGGGAACAGCAGCTGAATGCCGTGCAGAGAGCCTGGGGTGGCTGGAAGGAGGAGGAGGGTTTCTCTAGGAGAGGAGTAAGGGCCCCACCAGACATGTGAAGGCCCTGAAACCTATAAAAAGGAAAATAAACTTTGAGGGAAATAAAAAGCCCCTGTGGGGGTCTTTTTTTAAAAAAATTATTTTAAAAACTTATGATAGTGGGATTCTTTATGCCATAGGCCAACATGCACATAACATAATTTGATCAATCTCATTTCCCCGTATCTGCCGTGGTCTTATGTTTTAATCGTGGACTGAGGACAGCCTGGGAGGGCGAGAGGGACAGCAGGAGACCGGCCAGGAGCCTCATGCCCACCAGGTCCTGACAGGCACCACCCCCCCGAAGGGAGGGCTGGGGGGCAGTGGGGTGCCCAGGGAGCCGCCTTCCCTCTTCTTTGCCTCTATCTGTAGGGGTGCAGAGCTAAGGGACAGGGGTTACAGGTCACATCAGAGAGAGAATGTGCTGGAGGAATTTTAGATTCAGAGCTACTGGAGTGTCTCCCAGTGGACGGCGGCCAAGGGCAGCGGTGGAAAGCTAAGCGGCCGGGCTCTGTGCTCTGGGCTGAGGCGGCTGCAGGCAGAAGTGTGATCTCCCCCAGGCGTCATCTCCCTGGATCCAGCCTCCCCTCCAGGCCTTGGGAACCGAGCTGCACTTGACAGTTAAGAAGTCTGATGCTCGGAGAGGGAAGGAAACCACCCAAGGTCAAATGGTGGTGAGGGCACGTCGGACTCTCCACAGCCTACGCCTGCAGCAAAGGGAGGGGGGTGGGTAGGTCTCAGAGCTGGGCACAGCACCCCCCACTACGCCAGTTTGGGGATCTCATGTGGGAACATGCACACACATGCCCCAGACCTCAGTTCCCTCAATCTATCCTGGGTGGGTGCCCCTGGGCTCAGCCTGGTGACTGTTGGAGCTTTGGACTCCTAACCCAGTTTGTGGAAAGAACACTGAATGCAGAGTCAGCTTCAGATGTACTGGTGACACTGAGAAGGCCACTGTGAATGACATGATGTGACCCAGCGATCTGAGAGCCTGCTCGGTTGTTTACTTGTTCATGTGCTGCAGATCCACCAGCTGTCTGCTCCGCACTGGACGGCCCCTGATCTGCTGGGGCGCGGTGGCCAGCTTCTCTCTGATGGACCACAAAGCCAGTGACTTCAGGACTCGCAGGCTCTACATCTTCTATTATATTATGTCTACTCTGGGGTTGAAGGGCTAAAGCAGCCATAGCAAATACGTGAACAACTGAGCATGGCTTCGTTCCAATAAAATATTACTTACAGCCCTGTGTGGCGGTGCATGCTTGTAATCCCAGCGACTCAGGAGGCTGAGGCAGGAAGACTGCAAGTTCAAGGCCAGTCTCAGCAACTTAGTGAGGCCCTAAAGCAATTTAGTGAGACCCTATCTCAAAATAAAAAAATCAAAAGGACTGGGATGTGGTTTAAGAGTTAAGTTTTCCTGGGCTCAATCCCTAGTACCACCACCAAAAAAAAAAAAAATCTTATTTACAAAAAATTGAAGTATTGGGCTGAATTTATCCCCAAACAAATAGTCTGCTTAAATGGTCACCAACTGCATGAGCATTCTGAGGATCCGGCAGAGCTGGGACACAGAAGGCCAGGGCCCTGATGGGCCTGGATGGGGGCGTGAGGTGGTGGGCTTCTTTGGGGAGCTGCTGTTTGCGCTGAGACAGATGCAGACAGGAGCTTGGGGTGGGCACAAGTCAGGGCCACGAGGTGGGGGAGGGTAGCACGGTGCATTAGAGGAAATAAAGGAAGTCAGTGTGGTGGGTGTGAGGGACCCTGGGGAGGGAAAGGTGAGGTGGTGCTGGGTGCAGAACAGGAGGCCCTGGAGGCCACCGAAGGATTTTGCCCTGTCTCCCTGGGATGGGTTCTGACCACAGTGACGTGACCAGACTTGCATTTTACAGGGAACACTTCAGAGGCAAATGCAGAGCTGATGGGAGGTACGCAAGGATACGCAGCAAGAGATCCAGTGGCTGTCCAGGGGCCAGTGGGGTCTCAGGGGCTGGGAGTGACTCCGGCTCCATCAGTCATGAGAATGGAGTGGAGCTGAAGCCAAGGCGTGGGGAGACACCACCAGGAGCCACCAGGGCAGGAGAAAAGGGTCCCAAGGGCAACCCCGGGCACCTGAAGGTCAGTCAGGAAAATAATGGAAACCAGGGGGTGACAAGGGAGTGAAGCAGCAGTGGTCAAGTGGCAAAAACGGGGAGAGGTCAAGTTCAGCAAAGTTCAAAATTCTCCTGGTGTATTCGGGTTCTCCAGAGGAACAGAATCAACAGGAAATGCAGTTGTAAAAAAGAGGATTTATCAGATTGGCTTAGGTGACCGGAAGCTGGACAGTCCACCATGGCTGTCTGCAGGATGAAGGGCTGGGAGAACCAGTGGCTTCGCAGTCCAGGAGGCTGAAGGCCCAGAGCAAGAGGGATCAACAGGGCTACCCTAGTCCCAGATGGGAGGCTTCTGGAGAATCACTGGCAGAGTCCGCTTTGGAAGAGTGAAGACGCCAGATTCCAATATCCCCAGAGGATGGCAGCAGCAATCCGGCTTGCGGCTGCGGCTGCTCCCTTGTTCTTCCAACTTTTATTCCATCCAAGCCATCTTCCTATTGGACGGTGTTGCCCACGCTTAGGGAGGGTCTCCACTTCGGTTGGCTATCTCACATGGCAATCATTCCTAGACACACCCTCACTGGGTGTGTAGAAGCCTCTTAATCATCTGCATCTCTTAAACCAATCAAGTCGAAATTCAAATTGACTGTTACACCTGGGTTTCATGACCTTGCTGTCACCCATGGCTTTCCCTCTCTTTCCCAGATGTAGCCATGCCGTGGAGGGGAACCCGACAGCTGGGTGGAGGTGGAGATGCTTTTCATTGGTTGGTTGGTGATGCTTTAACTGGAGGAAGCTGCAACAGAGGGAAGGGGCAGGTCAAGCATAAGAAGAAGAGGGACTGGGAAGGCTTCCTGAGCTGGTCAGGCCACCTGCACAGGCACAGGGACTGGCCTCAAGCAGGAGGAGAAGCCCTCCAGTGCCACGGGGTCTGGAGGAAGGGTGGCCCATGGTGTGGTTTGGATGTGTGTGAGGTGTCCCCCAAAAGCTCACGTGTGAGAAAATGCAAGAAGGTTCAGAGCAGAAATGACTGGCTTACAAGAACCTTGACCCGTCCAGTGACTTGATCCCCTGAGGGGAGTAGCTAGGTGGTAACTGGAGGCAGGAGGGTCATTGGGGGCGTGACTTTGGGGTCTACACTTGTCTCTGGCAAGTGGAGTCTCTCTGCTTTCTGACCACCATGTGAGCTGCTTCCCTCTGCCACACTCTCCCGCCATGATGTCCTGCCTCACCTTGAGCCCCAAGGAATGGAGCCGGCCTTCTGTGGACTGAGACTCTGAAACCGCAGCCCTCAATAAACTTCTCCTCCTTTATAATGGTTCTGGTCGGGTCTTTTAGTCCCAGCAGTGAAAAAGCTGCCCATGACAGCTCATGAGTACATTTGTCTGTGCTTTGGGCTGCGGAGGGGGTATTTGGGGAGATTTCTCTCCAATGGCTTCCAATTTTTTTCTTGTAATAGCAGATGAGAGAGAGAGAGGGAGAGAGGGAGGGGAGGGTGTGTGAGCTGCAGGCCACCGAGGTGGGGACCTTGGGGATCCCCTGTGAAGGAGGCAGGGCAAGCTGGGGAGGTGGCTGTGGAGGGTGGTGCTGGGGTTCAGCCTCGGTGCTGCCCGGGCTCTGCCCTGTGGTGCTCAGTGCCCAGGGAAACCCTGGAGCTGGAGAAGCTGATGGCGGCATTTCTCCAGGGCTGGCATCTTGTCAGCTGAGTGACATGAACAGAGCAGCCAAGGGAGTGTAGGGGATTGGGGGAAGGTCACATAATGACAGGGGGAAACGAAGACAGGAGGGGCTCATGGCAGCCCCAAAGAGACTTCCACAGAAGACCACGCGAGGCTGAGCCTGAGGGAGCAGGTGCAGAGGCTGAGACAGGGTCTGTTGGGAGGGTGAGTGACAGGGTGCTACGGGGACAAGAAATGCACTTGAGAGCCAACCAGGCCAAGCAGGGCTCTTGGTTGCAGCGTGACGAGAAGCCGTGGGTGGTTTCAGGTAAAGCAGTCTGGCTGCAGGGTGGAGATGAGACTGAGCCTGGGAAGTGGAGGCTTCCCGATGGGAGGCCCTTGTGGTACTCCAGATGGAGGGGTAGGAGGTGGCTAGGTTTGGAAAACACTGAGTTGGGCTGTCCAGTCTGCACATGGCAGGATGTTGGGATGGCCCCATCTGGACAGGAGGGGTGACCCCAAGGCTGTGGGTCTGAGCACCTGGTGCCATTTCCTGGAGGTCTGACTAAGCAGAATCTATTCCACCTCTTAGGACGTGCTGCCCCATACCTGCCCTTTATCCAAGGTCAAATGTGTCACCTTTGCGAGCATCTCATGACTCTCTCACTCTCTGGGCAGCTACAACCCCATGGTGTTTTTTAGTGAGGGGCTTAAAGGTGGTCCAGGCTCTGGGCCCTGGAAAAGCCACCCGTCCACCTCTGCTGCTCCGTTAATGGACCCCCCTTGGCAGCTGTAAGTCATTTCCCTCTGGGGGCATCTCCAGGAACGTAGCCTCATGTCTCATAAGAGCTCGGGGCTGACAGAACTTCGTTGCTGATTGTCTCCCCTCCTCTCCCTTCCCTCTGGGTCAGGCTCCATAGTCTTCCTCACTCACTAAGCCAAAGTGGAAATTTCAAAACAGAAGTTTGTACGTGTAACCCCACCCCCATCCTCTAGTCTTTCAAACATCTTCCCGCCACTCTTGGGGAAGGACAGAACTCCTAGATGCATCCCAAATGTACGTGCCTGGTCTGGCCTGGCATATCCTGCTGGCCTCGTCGGGATCCATGCTCGCTCCAACCCAGCTTCCGTGGCCTTCCGTGAAGTTCCAGGCTGTGTGCTCACCACACTCTTCTCACCCCTGGACCTTTGCACGTGCTGCCCTCTCCGCCAGGGCTGCTCTTTTTCTGCCTCTTTACCTGGACACTTCCTGCTCTTCCTTCGGGTCCCAGCTCAATCCAGATGGGAGGCCCTTGTGGTACTCCAGGTGGAGGTGGAGCTCCCACCACCAGCTGCCTCTCCTTCCTGGCACTTCTGTTACAATTTTACATCCATATGTGTGCAAATATTTCACATCTACCTTATGATAAGTTCCCAAGGACAGCACGGGATGAGTTCGACACGTACTTGAATGAATGAGTGAGTCTCTCGCATGTTCTCTCTGTGCCAGCTCCTATGTTCTTTCCCTAGTCTGGGTCTGTTTCACTTCTGGTCTGTTGATCTGGCCTCCTACTGGCCTCGGTCACCAGCCTCCCCTCCCCACCCCACTGTGCTAACTTCCCAAAGTCCTGTGTTTAGCAGGTCAGGGTCGGTCTTCTGCTCATGGACCTTCCCTTTCCTGGACTTCCAGACCTCCGCAGATGCACCTTCCCCACTGGGCATCTTGGTCTGCAGGGGGATCTGAACCCCAGGAGCCCCCGACCTCCTCATTCCTGGCTCTTTTTGCCCCGGGGACTGATTCCTGGTGGTCAGCTCGTGGAGAGAAGGTCCATATCTAATATGGACCTTGGGTTTCTCTGCTGTGCTGAAGCCATTTTTAGACACCTCCTAAGGGGCCCCAGGAGCCCTTCCCAGATTCAGACCCAACCTACATTTACTGGATGTGTGCCAGCCAAGGTCAAATGTGTTCTCGAAATTTTCAAAATGGTTCTGAAAAAAATAGGTATCATTTTCTGCAATTGTTCTATAAGGAAATGAAGCTGTGGAAAGGGATTGGTGGGGCGTCACCTGAGCAGTAGTGTGTTCAGGGCACTCTCCTCAGCCCTCCCCCAGCTGGTGCTGCTCTGCCGGGGTGGGGGTGGGGTGGGGCTGGGGGACCGCAGGGACCAAGCAATGGCGGGGTGGGGGGTGCGTGTGAGCGGTGGCGGAGCTGGGTGCAGGATGAGGAGTAGGACTTCCAGGCCCAGCCGTGAGAGTGTGGAATCCAGGACAGATGGCCATGTGGGTCCAGTCTGAGTGGTGGCATCTACACAAGACCCAGAGCTACCATTATGCTTCATGGAGAAAGACTGAAAATTTCCCTCTCGAGACAGGAGCAAAGACAGATAGATGTTCCTTCCCACGTTACAGTCAACATAGGTTCTAGCCAGGACGATTAAGATCATAAAGGATGACGTAAAACAGTGTCCATTTGCATGACTCTGTATTTGGAAAATCCTAAGGAATACACCCCCCAAACACACACACACAATTAGAATAAATAAATGAGCTTATCAATGTGGCAGGATACAAGATCAAGAAACAAAAACCTATTGTATTTCTCTCTCTCTTTTTTTGTGTGTGGTACGGGATTGAGCCCAGGGACGTTCTACCACAGACTTACATCCAGCCATTTTTATTTTTTGAGACAGGATCTCACTAAGTTGCTGAGGTTGGTCTTGAACTTGCAGTCCTCCTGCCTCAGCCTCCCAAGTCACTGGGATTACAGGTGTGTGCCACTGTGCCCGTCAAGAACTTATTATAGTTTTATACACAAACAATGAACAACCTGAAAGTGAAATTCAGAAAACAATTCCAGGGCCAGGCACAGTGATGCCTGCCTGTCATTTCAGTGGGTCTGCAGGATGAGGCAGGAGGATTGAAAATTTGAGGTCAGCCTCATAACCTAGCCAGACTGTGTCTCAAAATAAAAGGGCTAGAGATGAAGCTCCATGGAAAAGTGTCCCTGGGTTCAAGGCCCAGTGCCAAAAAAAAAAAAAAAGTAAAACAACACACACACATTCACAAGAGAACAATTTCAGGCTGAGGGTGTAACTCAGCAATAACCCATGCCTGGCTTATGTGAATTCTTAGGTTTCAGTAAGTAAATAAATGAAAGTAAAAAAAAAAAAAAATCTATTTACACTAGAATAAAACACCTAAAATAAATATCACCAAATAGGCAAGATTTGTATGTTGAGAACTAGGAAACAATGTTGAAGAAATTAAAGACCTAAATAAATGGAAAGACATTGTAAAATTTCATATATACACAATGGAACATTACTCAGTCTTAAAGAAGAATGAAATGATGGCATTTGCCGGTAAATGGATGGAGCTGGAGACTATCATGCTAAAAACAAAGAAAGCCGATCCCAAGGAACCAAAGACCTAATGTTTTCTCTGGTGTGTGGATGCTAATTCACAATAGGGGAGAGGCTAGGGAAGAACAGAGGTACTTTGGATTAGGCAGAGGGGAGTGAAGGGACGGGAAGAGGGAGTGGGGTAGGAAGGATAGTAGAATGAGTCAGACGGTATTACCCTCTGTGCACATAAGACTCCACAACCTGTGTGATTCTACATCATGTACAGCCAGAAGAATGAGAAGTTATACTCCATTTGTGTATGATATGTCAAAGTGCATTCTACTGTCCTCTATAACTAATTAGAACAAATAAAAAACAAAAAGAAAAAAAGATGGCAATAATCCCTCCATTGATCTACAGATTCAACACAATCCCTACCAAAACCCCAGCTAGTTTTCTTATATAAATAAATAAACTGATCCTGAAAATCCTATGAAAATGCAAGGGGCCTAGAATAGTAAAACATTCTTATAAAAAGAATAAAGTTGAAAGAGTCACACCACCAGATTTCAAAACAGTTTCAAGATAGCATGTTACATGGCATAAGGAGAGACAGACAGATCAATGAAACCGAGTTGGGAGTCCAGGAAATGAACCATTGCATTTCTGGTTAGCTTGTATTTTTACAAGGGTACTAAGATAATTCAGTGGGGAAAGAATGTCTTTTCAATAAATAGTACTGTGTCAAATGAATATTCACATAATGAATTTGGACCCTTTCCTTTCCTTTTTTTTTTTTTTTTTTAATATACTGGGGATTGAACACACGGGCACTTAATCACCCCGGCTCTTTTTATTTTTTTGAGGGCCTCACAAAGTTGCTGAGGCTGGCTTTGAACTCACGATCCTCCTGCCTCAGACTCCAGAGCCTCTGGGATTACAGGCATGCACCACTGTGCCTGGGATCCTGGGATGACCCCTGTCTTTATACTATGCACAAGAAATGACTCAAATTGAACTACAGATCTTAATGTAAAACTATAAAATCCTGTAAGAGAACCTAGGAGTAAATCTCGGTGACCTGGGGTTATGTGATTGTTTCTTAGATACAACACCAAAACCATAAGCAACAAAAGAAATACACTGGTCATCATCAAAAGTCATATATGTGATAACCCTCTTGGTCCCCTGCAGGGTGGGCGTGCTGCTGGCTCCTGAAGCAGCGTGGGCAGGGGCTGGGAATCTGTTAAACTGGAACCTCCCCCGCCCACCCTCTACCATCTGACAAGGAACGGGTATCCAGAATATGTAAAGAACTCTTACAACTCAATAATAAAAAGACAAACACTCAATTAAAAAATTGGCAGAGGGCTTGAATAGGCATTTCTCCAAAGAAAACAATCAAATGGCTAATAAGCACATAAAAAGATGTTCAGCATCATTAGTCATCAGGGAAATGCAAATCAAAGCCACAATGAGATACAGCTTCATCCCTCACTAAGAAGGCTGTAAACAAAAGGCATGACACGTATTGTCCTGGATATGGTGAACGTGGAGCCCTCATCCGTTGCTGAAAAGAACATCAATTCCTTGCAGCCACCTTGCAAGATAGTTGGCTAATTCCTCAAAATGTCAAACACAGTAACCACACGACCCAGCAGTCTCAGTCCTCGGTGTGTATATAAGAGACAGGGAAATACATGTCCACACTAAAAATGCACACGTGGATGTTCATAGCAGGACTGATGATAACCCCGAAGTGGAACAATCCAGAGGTCCTTAAATGAATGAATAGATAAACAGAAATGTGTCTGTTTATACAATAGAGTGTTATTTGGCAATAATAGAAATAAAGAACTGATATACGCTACACCATGGTGAACCCTGAAAACATCATACTAAATGAAAGAAGCCAGTCCCAAAGGCTGCGTGTGTAAGGAATCCATTTATCTATCTATCATCTATTTATTTACTGATTTTTTTGGATACCAAGGATTGAGCTCCTTGGCTCACTGAGCCAAATCCCTGGCCCCCTTTTACATTTTATTTAGAGACAGGGTCTCGCTAAACTGCTTAGAGCCTCTCTAAGTGGCTAAGGCTAACTCTCAATCCTCCTGTCTCAGCCTCCTCAAACTCTGGGACTACAGGTGTGTGCCACTGCGCCTAGCTTAGGAATCCATTTATATGAAATGTTTAGAAAAGGCAAATCTATGGAGATGGAAAGATGGGTGGTGGCGAGAGCTAGGGGGAGAGTGTGTGTGGGGAGTAGCAGTTGGTGGCCGTGGGGTTTCCTTTGGGGGAGGGGAAATGTCCTAAAATTAGCTCATAGCTGTAGTTCCACAACTCTGTGACCACCCTGAAACCACTGAATACTTTAAATGAGTAAATTATATGGTGGATGAATTATAAACTTGGGAGAGCTGGTTTTTTTGTTTGTTTGTTTGTTTGTTTTTAAAGGTCCTGGGCAGTTGGGCAGGCTGTGGGCATACCTGGCTCTCATTTTTCTTTGGTGATGGGCTGACTGCAGTTCTCAGAGAACCTGAGGGGCCTGCCAGCCCGAGAGCAGGTCCAGGGGGCCCTAAAAGACAGAACTTAAGAACTCCTAAAACTCTCCCTCAGAACTCAGCGCAGTGGAGAATTGACCTGACCAGAACAGTCTCACATTTTTCCTTTAAAATTGTCCTGCTGCCAGGCACGGTGATGGACACCTGTAGTCCCAGCAACTCAGGAGGCAGGAGGATTGCAAATTCAAGGTCAGCCTCAGCAACTTAGCAAGGTTCTAAGCAACTTAGTGAGACACTGTCTCAAAATAAAAATTAAAAAAAGGGCTGGGGGTGTGGTTCAGTGGTTAAGCACTCCTGAGTTCTATCCCTGGTGCAACATAAATGAAATAAAAGAAAATAAAACTGGGTGCATCCTGCTCTGTAATTCCATGCTTGTTTTTGTAACTCCACGTGTATTTCCTTGCTTGTTTTAATTTCAAATATATTGTAAATTGTTGGAGTCCAGTGTGGTGGTTCACACCCGTAATCAATCCCAGTGACTGGAGAGGCTGAAGCAGAAGGATCACAAGTTCACAGCCAACTTAGACCTTCCACAACTTAGTGAGATCCTGTCTCAAAAAATAAAAATGACAGGGAATATAGCCCAGTGATAAAGTGCCCCTGAGTTCAATCCTCAGCCAAAAACAAATGGCAAATTGTCATTAGGTGAAACGGATGCTGTTCATTCTTATGAGCTGGTCTGCCTCTGTGTCTACACTGCTGGATTTCCTGGGGTGCAGCAGCCAATGGACACCTCCTTGGAACCCATGGTGTGTTTGGTGTGGAGGGAGGAGGCACCTACCCACTCAGTTGTGAGAAGCAAAAATACCATTTGGGCACACGATTGGGGGTGAGGCAGAAACTCAAGAATATAACCTCAACCAGGCATGGTGGCATGCACCTGTAATCCCAGCAACTCAGGAGGCTGAGGCAGGAGGATTGCAAGTTGGAGGCCAGTCTCTGCAAACTAACAAGGCCCTGTCTCAAAACAAAAAATAAAAAATCCAGGTGGTGGGTGGTATAGCATATGTGTGTGTGTGTGTGTGTGTGTGTGTGTGTGTGTGTGTTATATTGAACCTGGGGCCTTGCACATGCTAGGCAAGAGCCCAACCAATAAGCTACATACTCAGCCACATAGTAATATTTTTGCTAGCAAACAGTTGGAAACTATCTAAACGTCCAGACATTTTGACATTGACTAACCAATTACTCTACAGTGGGATATAATTTAGCTATTTAATGAAAAAGGAAAAATTTAGGGATAAAGTAAAAGGTTTCTGATAATATTTTAGGTAAAAAACAAAAGGTAGAACACCAAATTATATATAGCGTGGTCTCAACAAATCAAACAGCCAGAAAAATATAGTGGCATGAAATATACTGAATGCTCACCTTATGTCTCTGGATGGTGGAAATGTGGCCTCTCCTTCCTCCTTTGCTCCTTCTTTCCCTCCCCTTCCTTCCTCTCCCCTCTTCTCTCTCCTTCATCCCCCAATTTTGCCTCCATCCCCAGATTTTCTGCAGTCATCTTGGGTCACATTTATTATTAGTGAATCCAGTTCTTGCAGGTGGAGGAGGGGCATAGCGAGGGATGGAGATCCAGCCATGGGGAAGAGGTGGGTGCTGGGGGAGACGGGGAGGGAGGGAAAGAGGGCTGAGGAGAGAGGCCAGAGGACAGGGGAGGAGATGGAGCCGGGCAGTGAGTAGGAGTGCTGTGCATGAGCCTTGTTTGGACAGGCAAAGAATCAAGGTAAAGTGACTGTCGTGGAAGTCAGGGAGGACAGAGGCTGAAAGAGACCTCCCTGAAAACCTTGCCCTTTCCTAGACCTGCTGCGGGGTTAGATTTAAGTGAATCTGGGAAAAAGATTAGATTTCTAGGTTTTGGCGTCTGACAAAGATGTCAGAGAGCCGACTTGTTCAACTGAATTACTTTGGGAATATTTCCTAACCTCTCTGAACCTCTGTTTCCCCATCTGGTAAGTGGGAACAATAATACTTTGGTTGTTTAGATTAAACGAGGTCATACATGGAGAGTACTTTGCGCAGCCCCTGAATGTGTACTGACGTGATGGCTATTGTGTTTTTGCACAGGTGTTAATGTTATGCAGAACATCTTTGAACTCTAAAGGGATTGCCATTAATAGTTTTTGGCTTTTTTCTGCATTTTTGTTGGTGCATTATGGTTGTGCGAAGTGGTGGGATTTGTGGTTACATATTCATACATGCACACAGTATGACGGTGTAACTTGGCCAATATCGTTCCCCAGTATTCCCTCTTCCCTCCCCTCCTCCCTCCCCTGGTCCTCTCCACTCTGCTGACCTCCCTTTGATTTTCATGAGACCCCCCACCTTCCCTTTCCTTGTCCTCTCTAACGTCCACACAAGCTCTTAAGACAGCTTTCTCTGGTCCTTTGGGCAGCGCTTTCTGCATCGGGGTCTCTGGATGCTCACCCTGCCCTCTTCCCCTCTCATCCCCAGCTGTCCCCTCTGCCACCATGAGGAACATCTTCAAGAGGAACCAGGAGCCCATTGTGGCTCCTGCCACCACTACTGCCCCGCTGCCAGTCGGCCCTGCAGACAACTCCACGGGGAGCGGGGGCGCGGGGGAGAGCCAGGAGGACATGTTCGCCAAGCTGAAGGACAAGTTCTTCAACGAGATCAACAAGATCCCCTGTGAGTGGCCCTGGGGGCTGAGAGGGGACTCTGGGGAGGGCCTGTGGGCAGGGCAGAGCTGGCAGGCGGGGGCGCCCTGGGATGGGTTTGCTTCCTGAAGCGTGGGTCTCAGCCTGGATTCTCTGCAGAACCCCTTTAGGAAGGGGGGCTATGGTCTTGAACTAATGGGGTGACCAAGGAGATTAGTTTACGTGCCTCAACTCCCAGCAAGGGGAAAATATTTTACAACTTAGAACATTATTTTAAAAGGAAAAATTTTGTAGAAATCATAGTTTTCGGTAGTATAGTTAAACCACTTCCCATTTTGAAGTATGGAAAATAAAAGCCCTGCTGCTTTCTGAACTCTGGCCAAGGCTGTGTGCACAGGCCCAGTTTCTGGGGGGGGCAGCCACACTGGTGAGACCCAGTGCTTCAGGACCACGGAGAGCAGCCCACCCCCACTGGGAACACCTGACCCTGCAAAGCCCAGGCTTCCTGGTGGCCAGAACCTTAAAGAGCCTCTGTCCCTGAGTCAGCCCTCTCCACGCTAGTGGTGGGGCCAAGGGACTCTTCCTTCACACGGGTGTGATAAGGACCAGTCCATCTGCTCCAGCGTGAGCTTCTCTGAGGATCAAAGTAGACACACTCCTGTTCATGGAGCCGAGCTGGTGTTCTGAGCAGCACCCGTTGCTCTCTCCTCCACCAGAGCCACAGGCTCGGGAAGAGCAGGGCATTGCTGGACAGTCGCCCGAGCACCGCAACTCTGCAAACCACTGGACACGTGGCTTAAGAAAGGGACAGCGCGGGCGTTGGGTTGGGGGTCACGGGCCCCTGTTTTGCCAGTGCTGCGGGGTCCGGGCCGCGAGGCCCAGTGTGCTGACCAGGGCTCTTCTCTGTGGGCAGTGCCTCCATGGGCTCTGATCGCCATCGCCGTGGTTGCGGGCCTCCTGCTCCTCACCTGCTGCTTCTGCATCTGCAAGAAATGCTGCTGCAAGAAGAAGAAGAACAAGAAGGAGAAGGGCAAAGGCATGAAGAACGCCATGAATATGAAGGACATGAAGGGGGGCCAGGTAGGCGAGGGTGGCCGGGCGTCTGCCGGCCACCACGAGGTGGCTCTGGGGCTGCCACAGCTAAGCTGGCTCCTCCTGCAGACTCCACAGGGCTCTGTGAGCTACATCTAGGGTAACCTCATCCACCGTCTGTTAGTGGCAAGGGGAGCTTACCCAGGTGACAGCATGAGCTCATCCCTGAGAAGGAAAGGGAGAGAGCCAGGCCCCCATCCCAGGCAGCCACTAGAACAGAGGAGGGCAAGAGAGACCCCTCCATCACCAAGAGAACACTGCGGGTGACCTGTGTTTTCCCACCAGGAGAGACTGAAGGACAGCAGGTGCCTGTTTGGAGGCATCTAGCTGGGCTGGGCCGGGGTGAGGAGTTGAATGAGCCGGGAGAAAGGTCTTCAGGCACCAGGTCAGGGGCGAATGGAATCATGACTCATCAGAATAACTGTTATTTATTTTTTGGTACTAGGAATTGAACCCAGGGCCACTTTACCACTGGGCCACACCCTTAGCTCTTTTTCTGTGTCTCCTTGAGTTGCTTAGTGCCTAAGTTGCTGAGGCTGACTTTGAACTCACGATCCTCCTGCCTCAGCCTCCCGAGTTGCTGGGGTTATAGGCATGCGTGGTGCATCACAATAATTTAATTTAATTTACCACTGTCTTTTGGTGTTGGTCAACCTCAAAAGGTCCCTTAATATGCCAAAGCCTCAAGTTTACAGAGGCCCCTGTGTGCATCACGGTCCCCATGTTTTCATCGTGGATGACGGGGTGGCATCTCTCGCTCAAGGAACCAGGATGGAGGTTGAAGGGAAGAGGCAGCCTCAAGAATTTGACCAGAAGTCATTGTGGTCTTGAGTGCTTATGTGCACATGTATACATGGGCCAGAAGAAGCCTGCAGTGTGTGTGTGTGGGTGTGCACGTGCGCACGTGTGTGTGTGTGTATGTGTGTGTGTGTGTGTGTGTCCAAGAGTGACCTGGGCCTAGTCGTCCTGAGTTCACCTTGTGGCGGTGACATCAGGGGCTGGCTTGAGCCACAGGCTTTTCTCTGACATCACTTTCTCTCCTCTCCTCTCTTCCCTCCTGTGTGGACGCGCCCTGCTCCTGTTGGCCTGGGATGCCCTGCTGGTATGTCTTGCCCAGGATGGGGAGGGGGGTCCAAGCTGGGGAAAGTGTGAGGGAATGTTCTTGTCACAGAAGGGAGTTCCCTGCCTCCAGAAGCAAGCTCTGCCACGTGGCAGAGCTCCTGGCCGCCTGGCACTGTGCTCCTGGAGGGGAGCGAGGCACCACGCCCAGAACCTGGCTTCCCCATGCAGGGCTGGGCTGTGCCCGGGCTGCCCGTGGGCTGGGGGGCAGCGGCGTCCCCCCACCTTCCCTCATGGCCCCACTCAGCTCTGGCTCAGGGTCTGGCACAGAGGGGCCAGGTTCCCGTCACCTCTTGCTGGGCCAAGCTGCTCTCTTCTCTCCTTTTAACCCATTTCCCCATCCTCAGGTCCCCAGGATGACGATGACAATGAGACGGGCCTGACTGAGGGGGAAGGCGAAGGGGAGGAGGAGAAGGAGCCGGAGAACCTGGGCAAACTGCAGTTTTCCTTGGACTATGATTTTCAGGCTAACCAGGTGGGTGGGGCTGGCGGGGACAGGCAAGGCAGGGCTTGGTTCTTGGGGCAGGATGGGGATAGGCGCAGTGATTCTAGAGGTTGCGGACATTGTCCCTTTCCATGGAGAGGGCAAGTTGGAAGCCACAGGGGGTGTATTCCTGGGGGTCAACCCTGGCATGGCCACCATCTGATCTGGGGAGGTTCCAGGGGGACTCTGCTATTAACCTGCCCACCAAGCTCAGGTAAAGCAACTCATCTCTCAACTTCAGGTTCTCCAAACATCATTCCAAATTTCTGGGAGTGGAGATGGAGACCAGTCTGCCCTCCAGCAGGGGCCTGGCCTGCTCTCCAGCTGCCCCCGCTGGAAGGGACGGGCAGGGCCAGGAATGGGGTGGGACCTGGTCTGGGGCAGCAGGTACTCAGGCCCTTCCCTCTCTCTTCACAGCTCACGGTGGGCGTTCTGCAGGCTGCTGAGCTACCTGCCCTGGACATGGGCGGCACCTCAGATCCCTATGTCAAAGTCTTCCTTCTTCCAGACAAGAAGAAGAAATATGAGACCAAAGTCCATCGGAAGACCCTGAACCCTGCCTTCAATGAGACCTTCACCTTCAAGGTGAGGAGGACAGGAGAATGGCTAAGCCCGCTCTCTGCCTCTGAGTTCTGCAGACCTTTCCCTGGTGCTTAGCCATGGCTGGGGCCCTGGGACCAGCTCAATTCGACAGTGGCAGGCCAGGTGTAGGCAACATGGAGTCCCTGTAGACCTCTGTGGAGGATGGGGCTCCCTCCTACTGTTCCCTCAGGCCCCCATCTCCTCTCTGTCTCTGAGCACTGCTGGGAGCCCCGTGGGATGGCTGGAGCAGGGACTCAGGCACCTGCCCACAGCCTCGCCTTCTGATCCCCTTGTGCCCGACAGGTGCCATACCAGGAGCTGGGGGGCAAAACCCTGGTGATGGCCATCTACGACTTTGACCGCTTCTCCAAACATGACATCATTGGAGAGGTAAAGGTGCCCATGAACACCGTGGACCTTGGCCAGCCCATCGAGGAGTGGAGAGACCTGCAGGGCGGAGAGAAGGAGGAGGTGAGAGCGGGAGTAGGCCGGGCCCAGAGGAAGGAAATGCCACTATTGGCCTGGGCTCTCTCCCCTGGTTCGCTCAGCATGATGGGAACAGGGTGGACGGCGAGTCGGGCTCCAGGGTCAGGGTCCAGCTCCACATGCCTGGCTGCTGACTCTGGGCAAGTTGCTGAGACTCTCTGGGTGTGGACTCTCTCCTTTAGACCCCAAGGTGAAGATTAACTGTCCATGTAAAGCACCTGGTATTGTCCACCCAAATAAGGAAGTCATTATTACTATTTCTCCTAGATTCTGCTGTCACTTAGGGCCAGGGACGCATGACTGCCTCAGTTTACCCACCAGGAAGGTTCATATTTGCTCTAAAGTTTTCTCAGCATGGAAGCTTGTCCTTCAAGCAACTGCTAAGGACACTTCCTTCAGCCACCACATATTCGCTAAGCACTGACCGTGTGCCCAAACCCCCATTTTAGCAGAGACCTTAGGAATCAGGAACCCCGAGTCCTCATCCAGTCCTCAATGCCAGAGTGCTGTGTGACTCTGAGGAAACCACCTCCCTCTGAGAGTCTCCATTTCTCATGGGTCACAAAGAATCCTTGTCTGTCTACACACACTGCAGTGCCAGTAACAGAAGAAGAAGAAGGAAGAGGAGGGGTGGGGGGAGGAGGAGGAAGGGAGGAGGGGGGGGAGGAGGAGGAGGAGGAGGAGGAGGAAGAAAAGTGTTTGAAACCCATAAACCACTCTGCAAGGGGAACGGTTGGCCAGGGGAGATGGCTCAGGGAGGAGACTTCTGAGATAAGCAGTCTCCAGTTCCCCTGGGAATGAACACTTGACCTTATACCTGCTCCTGGCCTTCCCACCTGACTTGGGCCTCCGGAAGGGGCTGAGCATTTCCCACACCTGCCTAGGTCTGCTTGGTCCACTCACCCGTCAGCCTCCTCAGGACGCGGCTGTGAACTGCATCTTAGGCCAGGCCCTGAGGTCAGACACTGTAGGACCTTCTCAACCATCACAGCTGTGGGGACTGGGGACTGAGGGAGGTGGCAATATGGATGTGCTAGTCTTGACAAGATGGGGTCAGCCATGCTAGCGACAGTGGGATGGCTGAGGTGACCTGAGTCCCACTTCTTTCCCTGGTCAGCCAGAGAAGCTGGGAGACATCTGCACCTCTCTACGCTACGTGCCCACGGCCGGGAAGCTCACTGTCTGCATCCTGGAGGCCAAGAACCTCAAGAAGATGGACGTGGGTGGCCTTTCAGGTACATGCAGAGCTTCTGGCTGCCATTGGGTGGCACCAGTGAGCCAGTCACGGCCCAGAACCCCAGGAGATTGCACACCCCAGCAAGGAGGAGGAGGTCTTTCCTTTCCTGGGACCTGGGTGTCTGCCTTCAGAGCAGGGGGGCTCTGACCCCCTGTCTGAGGTGTCTTCCCAGTGTTCCCCGGCCATGCCCGGTGGGCTACAGAGGATCAGAGAGATTTCAATGAGTTAGTGACAGGATTTTGCTTCTCCCAGGGAAGTGTAGGAAGTGGATGAGGCCTACCCAAAGTGGGCCTCTCCATCAGGCCACCCCACTGGGGACACTTCCAGGAGAGGCGGTAGGCTCTGCTGGCTCTGCCCTGGCAAGGGACTCCATGCGTACATGGCGGATGCTGAGTTTTAGACTTACCTGGTGAGAAATGGGACCGACCCTGAAACACCAGGTACAGGTGGTTGCAGCCCCCTGTCTCTGCCGTGCTGTCCCAGAGAATCAGCCTGTGCTGGACTCGTCACTGAGCCAGTATATGACCTTTGATGGGTCATTTCCCTTCTTCAGTCTTACTTTCTCATCTGCAAGTTTGGGAAGATGGACTTGGGCAGGATCAGGACTAGGCAGAGGTGCCCCTGCCTAGCACAGTCATCACCAGCTGAGCCCCATACTCTCTCGCGAGGCCTAACTTAGAAGCAGAAATTTCCTCAATGTGATACTCCAGGAAGCCACAAACAACCAGTCAGAACTGGTCCTTGAGGTGAAACCTACTGCCAGCCTTGAGGATCCTCTGTGTCTTTTGGGTTTCCTGTCCTGTGCCTCAGGGCTTTCTGAGGGCCTAGACTCAGCCGGGTGGAGACTGCCACCCCCCCACCCCCATCCTCCACGGAGGCCCTGGGTACCTGGGAGGGTGGACTTGGGCTGAGGGAGCCTTTTGGGTTGGCATTCTCCCCGCCACAGACCCCTATGTGAAGATCCACCTGATGCAGAACGGCAAGAGGCTCAAGAAGAAGAAGACAACGGTGAAGAAGAAGACCCTGAACCCCTACTTTAACGAGTCCTTCAGCTTTGAGATCCCGTTTGAGCAGATCCAGGTGCGTGAGCCTGAAGGACCTCAGGCGCGGAGCTGGGCCAGGAGGCAAATGAGCATGGGCAGGTCGAGGGCAGGGGACTCACCCAGGAGTTTCCTCAAACCATGGAGGAGTGTCACTCTGGTGGGGGAATGCCACATGGGGACTCTTCCCCAGGGTCTCCCTTTCGGAGGAGATGAACATAAAGTAATTAAAAACATTCTACAGATTGCTCCTTTAGAATTTGGAAGGACATGGTTGTACGTATGGGCCAGGGGGTGACACCAGTGAGACTGGAAGTGACTAAGGAGGAAATAGTCTCTTTCCCTTCCATCCTCCCTTGGTCATCCCTGCCCCCATGTTCCCTGCTTCCTAAGTCTGCTCCCATCTTCCCCTCTAACCCCTTCCTCTCTCCTCTTTCCCCCCCACTTTTCTTTCCTTCCCTTCCTCCGTCCCTTCCTTCTGTCCCACCAGAAAGTGCTGTACATGGTGGAGATGAGGTTTGTTTTTCTCCACTTCTGGGTGGGACTGGGATCTGAACTTGGTAAGGTGGGAGACACAGACCATTCTGGGCTGGAAGTCAGATGCAGGGGCTTGCAGGGGGGCGGTTCTCTTCAGGGGAGCTGTCCTTCCCCCCTCTTCTTCCTCTTTGAAGGGCAAGAGTGCCAAGGGGCTCTTCAGAGTTGAAGTTGTCCGGTTTGAGGTGTCCATGATGTCATTTACGGAATCTTCAGGGGAATAGCAAAGATGTGATCCCAAGAGGAATCTTCACAATGGAAAGCTTCAGATGTGGCTCAAACATCTCAAATCCACAAGTCCAAAGCCAACATAATGGTCTTCTCCCTCCCTGATCCCATCCAAACCTGCTTTGTCTAAATTCTGTTTTCAGTGAATGACCCCACATCTTGCCAGTGGCCCACGTCAGAAGCCTGAGCTTCATCTGAGACCCCAGTCCTTTTTCTTTTCCCATTCATTCAACATATTTCCTGAGCATTTCCTAAGTGCCAGGCACTTGCTAGTGGCTGGGGAAATAAGTGTATAGAACACACAGACCTGGTGTCAAGGCCCTCATAGTGGGAGGGGCCCAGCAAACACGGTGGGATGGTGGCTTCAGTGTGCCTAAGATTTAGGGGAGGCTTTGCAAAGAAAGCTTTGCCCTAAGGGATGAGCCTGAGTTGGTAGGGACGGGGGAGAAAGGCATTGACTGTCCCCTCAACAAGTCCAAATGATCACCAAGTCCTCTTGATTCTCTCCTCTAAATACCACTCTGGTCTGGCCCTGACTTCCCATCCCCACTGTCCTGGTTCACATTCACTAATACACCCCTGCAGACCCCTAGCCATCAGGTCCATTCCTCCCACCTCAGGGCCAGGGTTCTCCTAACAGATCCATGCCACCCCTTTTCTTATGTCTTCAGGAGTTTCCTACTGTTTATCTGAATGATAGATAAAAAGCAAATACTTAGCTGACTCCATCCTGCCCAGCTGACCTTACTTCCTGCCCAGCTGACCTCACTTCCTGCCCAGCTGACCTCACTTCCTGTGTCTCAATCTATACTTCAGTGAATCTGAACTTCTGTTTCTCAGTTACCAGTGCACTCTCCTGTCTCTGTGCCCTTTCCAAGGCTAATCTTCTTTTCTGGAACTCTCTTCTCTTTTCTGCGGTCTGTGAAGCCCTTCCTGTATTGACCCACCCAAGCAGGACTGTCATCTCCTCTGGGTTTCCGTTGTACCTGGTGTTCCCCTCTCTAGCATAACCTTTATTATTTTGTGTGGCAATTTTTTGATTATGTGCATGTTGATGTCATTAGAGGTAAAATTCATCTTTTCCTCCTCCCATCCCCTCTGCAAGTACTGACAGTGCCTGGAGCATTTCTTGTGATGCACAAAATGCTGTTGGTAGCAACACAGGTTGTCCCCAAAGGTGTGACCTTTGCCTCCATGTAAATTCAGTCTTATTGGGAGCCCGAGATGGAAGGCAACAAGGAGCCCAGGGAGGCCTTTCTTCCCAATTGTTTGGAGTAAATGTTGATGGAGGGAAATTTGGACTTGGAATTCCATGTCTTCACTTTCCAACATCCTCCCTCCTTGGCTTCCCTTGCAGAAAGTCCAGGTGGTGGTCACTGTGCTGGACTATGACAAGCTGGGCAAGAATGAAGCCATCGGCAAGATCTTTGTGGGCAGCAATGCCACGGGCACAGAGCTGCGACACTGGTCTGACATGCTGGCCAACCCCCGGAGGCCCATCGCCCAGTGGCACTCACTGAAGCCGGAGGAGGAGGTGGACGCACTTCTGGGCAAGAATAAGTAGATGGCCGCGGCTGGGACCCTGTGCCCTTGATGGACACTGACAAGATCCAGAGCTATCAATACCTCAGTTATGCGACCTTAGAGGTTTTCTTCATCGTTTGTGGTTGTGTCCTTGTTTTTCCTTCCTTTTTCTCTTTTTCAAGACCAACTTTCCTTTGATGGCTGTGTGAGGAGAGTCCCCTAAGAGGTAGAAGAGAAGACTGGCTCTGTTCGTCGTCCCAGGAGCTGCGGTCACTGCATGCCCTGCCGGTTCCCCCTCACTCTCTCAAAGCTTTGTTCAAGCCTCACCCTGGGTGAGACCCTCTCCTGGTGGGAAGTTGCAGCGCTTCCTGGTTTTTGTGCATCCTGGACCAACAACATGGCAGCACATCTTGCTTTGCAACAGCCAAGGCAACACAGTAGCCAACGCGTGTGTGTGTGTGTGTGTGTGTGTGTGTGTGTGTGTGTGTGAGAGAGAGAGAGAGAGAGAGAGAGAGAGAGAGAGTGTCTTTGAGTATTTTTCTTCATTCCTGGGATGAGCCATGGACAGTGGGAAGAGAAGGCTCTTCAGGGACATGAGGAGATGAAGAAAGTCCACTGTCTTAGTGGAAGATGGTCTACCAGATGGCAGGAAGGCTCAGAATCCCAGTCAGAGGCTGGAAGCCCTCATACTCCTCTGGGTGGACATCTGGGAGGCAGCAAGATGTGGGGACTGGATGTGTCCAGAACTAGGACCAGACCCCTGATGCTGTCACAGACTTTCTCCTGTCAGTCACGTTTTCCCCAGAAGTGGGGTTTCTGGGACATTCGTGGAAATGAACCATCCCTAGATTGGTTAGACTCTTCACAGGGACCTTCTGTCCCAGGATCTCACTCTTGCTGACAATGAACATTGAACTATGAAGCAACAGAAGTCCTGTTACCCCGAAAGACCAAGCTTAAGCTCCTGGATCTTTGCCCCAACAAGTGGGAAACACACTTTCTCCCTTTCCAGAGTCTCAGCAGCACGGTTCATGGGCCCTTGTTCTCCATGATGCTTATGCTTCTGTTTGTCTTTGCATCTAAGTGGATCAACACTGTCTGAAGACGTGTTATCTGTACAGAGCCAGAGAACGTTAAAAGGAAGGCTTAAATGTTCTTAGTTTCCCTGAGGTCCAGGTAAGAAGGGGGTGGTTAGGAGGGGAGGATGATGGACAGATGGTGGAGATTTTCTGAGACGGTACAGAGGGGAGCAGTGGGATTCCTTCCATTCCTATTCCTTGCTCCCTGGGCCCTCTGCTTTCCGTGCTTGGCTTATGGATTGCTAGAGCGGCCCAGCGAGATGTGCGAGGAGGCCGCAGCCTTCCATTCATCAGAGAGATTTTTCTCGGTGAATGTCAAGATGTGAATGCCATTCATTTGAAATGGGTGGAGACCAACCAGTGTTTCATCAATTTTATTTTATTTTGTGGTGCTGGGGATCACACCCAGGGCCTCCTGCATGCTACACAAGCACTTAAGCTATATTCCCAGCCTTGTGCTAGGTTTTCTACCCCATGCCCAGTTGTGTCCCATACCTGTTCACCTTTTGTCCCTAGCATTGATAAAAAGCCATATATATGTTAGTCAGGTTTGCACTGAGTTCCCTTCCAAAACTTCAGCATGGGCAAGAGAGTCAGGCCCCCATGTGGCTAGAGGCCAACCCTCCTCGTCTCCCTTCCTCTGATCTCTCTCTTCCATCCTTAAAGCTCTCAGGCTCTTGGTATTTCCTTACCAGAGAAAAATCACAGCTTCTCCAAGAGGTTGGGGATCACTCTCTTTCCCAGTAAAAAATGGCAGAATTTTCCTCCTGCCCCATCTGAGCCACTTCAGCTTCCTGTAGGAACCTGACACAGGTAGATAGTGATGGAGTGAATCAGGCTTTGAGGCCCCAGCACAGAGAAGGTGCAGAGTGTCTTTTTATTCAAAAAAGTGGGGGAGGAGGGAATTTGGTTTTGCTTGGCTTTGTTTTTTTTTGGTTGAAGCAGGGAGTGAGGGGACACTTACAGCAGAAGCAGACCAGGAAGCAGGACTTGGCTTGCCTCTCTCAGAGTCCCCTCCCTTCCTACCAGTGGCCCTTGGTACATGGGAAGTTATGCATTTTATACTCCGTGTGTGTGTGTGTGTGTGTGTGTGTGAACAATGAGAAGGTAGCACTCTGATAAGGATTATGAGCAGTGGTCCTTGGGACCAGAGTTGTGGTCATGGTAGAAAACTGTAGGACAATAGGGTGCCTTCAGAATCAAGGTGGCCACAGAGTACCAGAGTCTTGGTGTGGACATCAGAAGTCACTGGACTCTTCTTCCCTCCCCAGAGCTGAGGCATTTTGGTGCTTTCTCAGGGTCCTTCCTCACTTACGTCCCCGCGAACCTCATTCATGGAAACCCCCTGTCAATCTCACCCCCTTGACCTTCCTTCTTCTGCCTTCTCCCAATCCACTTCCTACCACCTGAGATTCTTCTCGGCCCATGAGCTTCATTTAACCCTTCTAGCACCTAAGATTTACCACTTCCCAAACAGAGAAGGAAAGGAGACCTCTGGTGTTTCGTGTGTGCCTGGGCCTGGAGATAGAGGCTGGACAGTTCCTACTCAGAGCCCACCTTGAGCAGAGCCTGGAGGGACCAGGCTGCTGAGGCTTCTACTGGTAGCACGGTGGGTGCTGGGAGCATGTCCTCCCTCAGGTCCCAGCTGGTCCTGATGAGCTCCCAGAACGAGAGGGGAGGTCTACAAGCAGGTGGGACATGCTAATGCTGGAAAGTTTCTATAGCTGACGGCTGAGGAAGCCTAACCACAGAGCATCCTTCCAAACCCCGACTGCTGTATGGATTTATTCCTGGGGATGTCAGGGTCCTGGAGTGTCAGATCTAATCAGGACAGAGTTAGGTGTCTGACTAGTGAGGGGTTCTAGATGCTTCTGGGGCTATGAGTTTTCATTCCAAAATCTGTTCCAGAGAGAGGAAAGTACTTAGTCGGGAGCAGCATTTTTACAGAGGGACTGAAACTATGAAAATCCAAACTCAGAGCCACTCAGAAACTAGGATGAGGGCCAAGGCTGCTTTCTCCCTGAATCATCTGTGTAGAAGGAAAACCAACTCTGCCAAAGCTACGGGCAGATTTTTTAGATTTTGGAAGCAGAAGCTGAGGCCTGGGAGAGGCTGAGCAGGTGCTTGGGGTGAAGGAGAAACCACGGTCCTGGAGCTTCTTGGCTGGAGGTTGGATGACAGGGATCAGGCCACAGTTTCAGGTCCTGGTCTTCTTTCTTATCAAGAAACCATACATAGTGTGTGTCTCTGCAGAATCAGATTTGGGTGATTTTGCTGGCCCCAGGCTTTAGGGAGAGAAGAGGGGTGGCTGCAGGGTCTCTCATAAACTGGCCTCTATGCGATGGGGTGAGGGCAGGGTGGGTGGGAGACAGCAGAGGCTCTCCCTGGCTGTGGGAGCAAGAGATTCCTTGTTCCTTTAATGTTCTAGGCTATTCTTTGAGTCTTCATTTCTGATCTCACCCAACCCTGTAGAGAGAGCCTGTGCACCTCAAGAGGAAGAGATGGAGCCAGTCACTGCCCTCTTACCCTCTGCCTTCGCCCTTTCCCTCCTCAGGCTGGTTGGGGCCTTTCATCAGAGCCATGGGTGGTGGCAGGCAGGGAGCCCTAGGTCCTTGTCCCGTGATATACAGTGCCAGATTTGGCAAGTAAAAATACAGGATGGTCGAATTCAGAATTTCAGATAAACAATACAATTTTTAAGGATGTTGTAGGCAATATTAGGGACACACTATACTTAAAAATGGTTCATCGTTTATCTGAAATTCAGATTTAACTGGCCATCCTGTACTGTGTCTGACGACCCTACCCTATGACCATATCCCTCCTCTCCTGCTCAGTCCCAGGGGGCCAGAGGTTGGTCACCATGGATTTGACCTAACCTGTTTTTTGAAATGCAATATTGAGAAGGGGACACTGTGACTTGAAGATACATGAATATACTTTATTTTTTAAGCGACAACAAAACCACCTTTTGAAGCCATTTGAGCCTCATCCAACCCCTGCCATGTGCGTTTAGTTATATATTAAAAGAAGATAGTTATCTATAAACATACGAACAGAATCTTGTTGAGTCAAGATGCATGTCTATAAACTTCTGTAAATAGCCGCATGGCAATGCTGAGAGTTCCCTCGGTCCCCCAACCTCAGGCCTATTTTACAGAACTGGTCAAGGCTGCTCCTTCTCTTTTCTGTTGTGTGACGTCTTTGTCCCCAGCTCCACACCCGCCCTTCCCCATTGGGAATCCCATAATGGGAGCTGTCAGGGGATGGGAACGGGTTTCCAGCCCTGGTGCCGGCCCTGTTGGAGAAGATGCTGGAGGACACCATGGCCCCGAAGGCCCCCCGTCTGCGGTGCATCTATGGGCAGGGCCAAGGCACGCCATGTCCCGCCTGCTGTCTGGTGTCCACTGTTTCTGTGTTCCGTGTCCATGTGTGGCGTGGCTCCCTTCCTCCTGCTGTCTGAATAACTGAAAAGCCATAAAGGGGGCCTTCTGCTGGAGACCGCCCTCCGCCCTCCCAGGAGCCCCCCTGTCCCTCCGACTGGCTCCCCACAGAACACTTGTGAAGGGCTCACTTGTTGTCCTCCCCTCCTGCTTCCTCAGCCCTGTGTCATGAGGATGGACGGTGGCCAGGGCTTCTGGTGGGGCCTTGGGAGGTGTCCCTGGCTGGCTGTGGTCTGATGGCTCCACTCCATCTCCACCCTGACGGTGCACGGTGGGACGCCACAGTTCTGCTACTTTCCTGGGGGCCCTGCAGAGTCAACCCAGAGTTTCAGGAGCAGCCAGTCAACAGCTCAGTCTGTGGTTGGGTTTCCATTTACGACCTGGGTCCTCAACCAGCCTGGCCTACTGCCACTGAGGTGTCAGGGTTCATAGAGGGTAATGGAGGAGGAACTCATGGGGGGAAACCTAGGGCTGGTAGTGGGTTAGGCTTTATCCCCATCTTCCTTCTGCAGTCTGGGAGAGAGCACCCCAATAGTGTGGTGGCCCTAGGGCTGCCAGGCTCCTCCAGAAGTGGGGTAGGTGCCGTGGTTATAGATGGCTTAGAGGACCCTTGGCAGAACAGGTGTGTTCTGGGCTCTGGCCCTCACGCTGGCTCCCCCAGCCCCCGCCAGGCACAGCAAGCAGTAGGGGCCCAAAGCCTTCCAAGGTCCAGGTTGAAGTGCAGTCCCCAGCCTGCAGCCCCAGGCCCCCAGAGCACAGGTGATGCATGCGAGTAACCCAGGAAGCCTCGGGCCGGAGAAGAGCTTGAGGAGAATCAGGTGGGTTGTGTTAGACAAGGCCAGAGGTGGCAGAGTGAGCCCTGCCAGTTACAAACCACAGCACCCGGGCACACAAAAATCCCAGGGCCAGCTCTCTTGGTCCCTCCCACTTTCCACAGACACGGAAATTGAGGCAAGATTGGAGGGAGGGTCTGTGGTGAGGGGGCAGCATCGTGAGGGGGGCAAGGGAGTTTCTGCTGTGCCTGCCTTAGCAACCCAGACTTTAGGGGGTCCTCTTTAGAGAAGCATGACCAGTATGCCCTGACCCTGCTCATCTAAGGACTTGATTGGTTGCTTTCTAAAAACCCTGGGGCCAGAAAAGTTGAAAACTAGGCCTGGGGCAGAGGGTTGCCTGACCCAGTTCACCCTGGACCATCTTGCCCCACCAGGAGCCCTCCTGCCCACATCGTGCAGCCCTCGCTGCCCGCCCCCTGCTTGGCAATGCCCTCCACCCCCTCATGTGGACTCTGTTGTTCTTGTCTGATCTCTTGTCAAATTGTTATTTTGTAATGAGCTGCGTCTCCTTATTAAAGAAATGAGTTGAAAGAAACCCGGGGGTGGGGGGTGTCTGTAGTTGTTTCTACCCGCCATGGTGAGGGTGGGGGAGGCAGGAACTGCCCCTGAGGGTCAGCACTGTGCATGAGGGTGACCAGCTGCGTCTGAGGCTCTGGCCTCTAGTGACTCCCTTCCGGAAGCCACCCAAGGGGCCAAGTCCCATTCCCTTCTTGCCAGTGGGGGAAGACCAGATGGGCACTGTTGGTTGGTGGAGCCTGATGCCCTCCTGGGGAAGGCTGTGGTGCCGGGACCCTCCCCTGGGAGACTGCGGGGTGCCCACATCCTGGAATTCCCCTCCAGTATAGCCGTGCTTAGGAACAGCCAGCCTACGTCTGACAAGGAGGCTGGCCCTGAAGTAGGAGTGTGAAAAGAGAATTTCTACAGATTCTTGAATTACTCCACTACAAAGAAAGAACTCCAGAAGTCTTTGACTCTAATGAGGCAAAAATGTTAGGAACTTCATTGGGGTTTCAGAGTTCTTAGAAAAGAACCCGGTGCAGTGGTGCACTCCTGTCATCCCAGTGGCTCAGAAGGCTGAGGCAGGAGGATCGTGAGTTCAAAGCCAGCCTCAGCAACTTAGTTAGGTCCCAAGCAACTAGTGAGACCTTCTCTCTAAATAATAGATAAAATATAAAAGAGCCAGGGATGTGGTAGCAAAAAAAAAAAAAAAAAGTTTTTAGGAAAGTGTGGGAGCAGTATTGCCCCTAGGATCAGGAAGGGGCTATACTCCTATTTCAAGCCCTACCCCACCTGTCTCTTCACTTTGAAGACAGGCCAGCCTATTTTGTTAGTCTATGCCATGTGGCACTTGTCCTCTAGGGTTGCCACCTGCTCAAAAGTTAGGTCCAAATGCATGAGGGGCAGCAAAGTCAAGGCAGGGATGGGGCCAACTCAGTGACGAGCAAGGGCCAGGACCCTGGCATGTCTACCCCATCTTGCTGCCTCAGTCCCCGAGGTGGGATGGGCTGGGTGGCTCGGGTGTGTGAGGGGCACTCTCAGCCCAGGACTGGGGCTCCTCGCTGGACCATTTCCTGGCTGGGAGTGTGACTCCTTGCTCTCCTGCAGGGAGGCCACATACTGCAACCCTCCCGGTGCAGCACTGGCCTCATGACTGTGAGGAGACCGTCTGTGCAGACCTCAATGCCCACTGGGGGACACAGAGAGGAAGATGACATTTGTGGTCTGGGAGCATCAGACATACTGCTTTGCCTGTTTCGGGCCTCAGGACAGATCTGAACTCTTCAACCATGACATCATGTGTGTTTTCTGCTGCTGCTTGGGCTACAAACAGCTGGGTGACAGAAGGGGAAAAGAATCTTCCCTCCTTGACCTCCCTTTTAGTCAGTGAGCAGGGATTTCCGCTTGGCAGAAAACACTGGGCTTAGCAGAGCCAGAACAGGGTTTGCTGGTGGAGAAACCAGACCCGAACCTTGGCTGCCCAAGGGCAGACCTGGCCGGCCACCCACCCACAAATCCTGCCAGCACCTGTGCGGCTCCTCCCTGGGCTGGGCTCCTTCATTTGGAGTTTGAGTTTAACCTCCAGTAACCCTCAAGTTAACTGCATTTGTAGTTTGGATCTAGGGAGAGGTTTGAGGTCTACTGAATCAAATGACCCAATGAAAACCTGTATGTGTACAGCAGAGGACTAGGTGGTGCCCAGAGACTTGCATGAGCCCAAACAAAGCCCCTCTTCTCTGGACACAGCCTGCTCAAGTATGAGAGGTCAGTGTGCATGAGATGGGCTCAGCACCCTCATCATGGGTGCGTTCTGCCTTTGAGGAAATAGCCCTGCTCTTGGTCACCTGAAGCCCTGATGACTTCTTATGGTTCTGCTGAACCTTTGATCTCGGCTTTTCCTGGGCCTGACACACTAAGGAAATACATTGGTTCTCTCAGAGACCTGTCCTTAGGGCTGGCCACACACTTGTTGCTGTCCTGAGAAAAGACCTTCAAGTGGAGGGAGGTGTAGGAAGCTGGTGGGTGAGGCCCCCATGGGGAGGGGCGTTGACAGATGTGACATTCTATCAGTCTCACTGCACAAAGTTAAAGCACAGTTTTATTTACTCATTTATAAATACTGTTGTGTTTACAGGCATCATATAGATGTGAATATTATTATTACCAAACTTTCAAACACAGAATACTTAATGCTATATAATAACAACCAGTAAATCAAAATCATCCATATTTCAGGGTTGAAAGGCCACTCAAAATTGCATAAAAATACATTCAGTTCACAAAGCAAATCCGGCTTCCCCTCCTGAAATGGCCCCCTCCCCAGGTGTATTTACAACAGACTGAAGTTAATCCACACACCTCAGCTGAAGAACTGTTTACATCTGGTGTAGAAGTAAGGTGCGGAAGGAAGGGTGGAAAGAGTAGACACACGGTGCTGTCACTGAGGTGGGACCAGTGTGGAGACACCAGGGTGGTTCTTATGAGCTTTTTACCCCTGTCTGATCAAGGTCAGGGCAGAGGCAAGAAAAGAGGGAGAAAACCATAAAGTCAAAGCCAGAGTCTGAACCACTCAATTGAGAAGAGGCCACATCTCTCCTAGAAGAGGGAGGCAAGGTGAAGCACACTCCTTCCTTCCTTGGGGAAGTCCGGCCTCTTTCAGGAACCAGCTGGGTGGTGTCCAACCTTTCGGGAGTTCAAGGGATGCTGGCTAGAAAAGGGTGTGCTTTGGATGGCTGTGTCTCCCTGAACCCTCCCGTGCCCCTGCAGCTTGCCGCCCAGTGTCCTTTTTCCCCCAATTTCTCTTCACCTGGCCCTCTGCACCAGAGGACAAGCTGAAGTCGGCTGGTCTTGGGGGAGGGACAGCAAGAGCAGGTGTACTTTGGGGGAGTCGAGCTCGTGCTGACCCTCACAAGTCCCTTGTTCAGGATTTGTGCTCTGTCCCGGGACCACACCAGAGGCTCTCACCAGGTTCCCCAGTTACATGCCTTCCCTGAATCCCCTATCCTGCAGGCAGAAGTGGGCTGAGCTGCCACCGCCAGATGCACTGCCAGGCCGGTCCAGGTGTGCAGAGAAGACACTTTTGCCTTAAGCTGGAACCAGTCAGCTCTCTCAGGACAAAGACAGGATAAACCAGACATGCTACCTGGTCTCTTTGGCCAGGCTAGGGAGGGACCCTAAGGGTGACGAGGGGCCATTAACACAGTCGGCAAGCTTTGAAATGGGAAGGGGGGTGGCAGAGGTGGCTGTTGGATGTGAAACTCCAGGAATCCTGGCTGATTAGGAACACCTCTTTTTCTTAAGCACCATCAGGTCCACTTGAGAAAAGCAAAGAAAAAGAACATGGAGGAAGATGAAAGGGAGAGGAAGGGTGAAGTATGTTTACTGGAAGGACATAAGAACATCCTGATGTCAACTTAAAGGCCACCCACATAAAATCTTATTGGCAGCATTACGGGAAATTTTGGAGGAGAAATAACAAAATATCACTTTGGCAGATTCACAGTCCAAAATGATAAGCAGATGAGAGAAAAGTCCTCTGGGGGACTGGAAGGGAGGGGGAAAGGCCAAAAATATGAACTTGAATAAAATTGGTTTCTGAGTTCTCATTTCTAATCAAGAACATGTGAGACCTCATTTTGGAAGCTCCAAGCTAGCATGTACATGTCTATGCACTCAGACTAGAAGAGGACCCTCAAATTGTCAAACCTTTGTAAAGAAGGCCAGACAGAACACGGATCAGTGCTGTGGTCTTTAGACACCCCTGCTTCTTATCAACTGTTCTTCCCCAGGAATTCTGCAGGCTTCCAGATGGGTTGCAAGCCATTCCTCAGTTCAACTCTGACCCTCGACGTCCGCTCTTAAGAAGTGAGCGCATCTTCTTTCACTATGCTGCAGCTGGCTGCCAGGTCTAGTCTCTGCTGTTTTTTCTCAGATTTCAAAAAACACCTCATTCCTTAGTAGCTGTGGCAATGACTTCCTGGGCTGTAGTGAAGTTGATCTATTTTTCCAATCTAATCAGAACACAGCGATCAATACCTGTCCCTGATAGGGTCTCCTCCTGAGCAGTGTCAATACCCATTAGGGAAGCTGATTAGAATCTCAGCTCAGCTGGAGGCTGAGGATAAAGTCACCAGCTCACAGCTCATTTCCACACTGAAGCTTTGCTCCCTCCTTCCTTCCCTCCCAGTGCTTGCAACCTCTACCCTGTTCCACGTTCAAAGCCCTGCCTGTCTCTTTTCCAATGCTGCTTGGGGGCCACCTCCCCACCCAGGGTCTTTGCCCTTTCACTGGGCTCACACTAGACCCACAGGAGTCTTGCAAGAGCTGAGTGCTGCTCTGTGCAACATGGCAGTGTGATTTGTAAACGCTTCTGACTTTGCTGGTCTCGTCTGCAGACCTGCTATAAAGGAAAGCCTGCCTTGAACAGAACCAGAACTTCCTACTTCTGAGAGACCAGAATCCAGAGGAGCTCAAAGGAACTAATGGTTGAGTTTTTTTTTTTTTAACTGAGGAAAATTCCTTTGCTGTTGCAAGACAGAATTCAAGACCAGGGACCAGCTGGTGCTAAGCAGCAATGCAATCAATTTATCTGTCTGGGTGAAGAGGCAGAGTAGACCATGTCTGAGGAAATTGAGGAAAGGTGGTTGAGGACCTGTGGAGCAGCAGCTCTATTTTCTATTAAAACAATTTGTCTGAAGGCTGCCTACAACAAATTACTTTCTATCCATTTCCCTATGAGCTCCAATTTCCACCTCTGCAGGTTTTAATATTCTTACCAAAACATTAGGAGGGAAAGCAATTGCAACACCACTCAATTATCCTTAATACCAAACTCGCTTTCCAGCAAGGATGAGAAGTCAGTCTTGACTTGCTGATGTTAAACAGTCTGAATTGGAAGAAAACAAGAATTTTTGCTCTTGAATTTTTGAAATTAAAAGAAGGAATTTTTGAAGCAGAAATTCCAAGTATAAGAAATGTTCTGTTCTTCCTAAGAATGAATAAATCACAGAATTTTAAGCCAAGAGAATTTAAAGGTAATCTTGCCCAAGGTCACACGGCTAATAGAAGAGGTGGCCCCAGCACTGATGTTCAGGCTCTTGGGGGTTTACATTTCATGTCGCCTATTCTCCCCTCACAGATGCCTATTTTACGGGGTCACAAGAATCCAAATATTTGAGGGGTCTGAACCTGCCTTAAAAATCAGAATGGTGAGAGAGATCTGGGCTTAGATTTGGGCAGGGACTACCTCTGACTGACAAGATTGTGTGCCAAGGTAAGTGCAGTGTGGGCATAAATGATGGGGTTCAGTGGCCCTGGTGGTATCCAGAAGAGAAGGACACTGGACTCCTGGTGATCCCTCACTGTTCAGCTGTAGTAGTGGCTCGCTTGCTGGGGCAGACAGGAACTCCCCCTTTTCATGGGCCTTGTTGCTGAACCTGCAGGCCTCCCTTTAAGGTGTGAAGTAGCTGGAAGCAGAATAACGCAACACATGGAACAGTCTTCTCTTCCCCAGGTGTCTGCTCACCCAGGCCCATCTCCTAAAGAGTGCCAACACTGTGGGGACCTTCTGCACAGTGGCCTGGCCAGAAACAACTGGCTTTTCTCTGAGAGGAGATGGTGTCTTTCTTTGGCTAAGAGATGCTGCAAAGTTGCCAGACATCCAGAGGCACAGCAAAGTGCATGGCTGAGAATTTCTCCTTCCTCATCTCTGAAATCAGTTAAATGCTCTTGGCGGAGAAGCAGCTGGTAGTTCACCCAGTCTTGTGTGGGATCCACAGCTATTAAGTAGGATTGTAGCCTCCTTGCTTCCTGGTAGAACTGTCAAATAAGCACATGCTTTGTTTGGGGTAGGGAGAAGAGGTGAAATGTTCCAAACAGAGATATGAAACCCACCAGCGGCCTAGATCTCCTTAAACATGGAAAAGCCCAGAAGAGAAATGCAAATATCCCGAAGCTGGATAGAGAGCAAGGGAGTCTCTAGGAGATAGCCAATGAGATTGGCCTAGTGGAGAATTGAGTGTTCCAAGGACACCTGGGACATGTCTGTTGTTCAGATTCGTTAGTAGCTGTACCCTGAGATATGCACAGCCTTATGCTAGAGATTAGGATGGGGCTGATGTCATCACACCTGGGGCTTCTGAAAAGGATCAGCAGCCTCTGAAAGACAAATAGGCAAACTTTAGCCAAAGAATCTCTGGAATCCTCAATCCTTACTCCCAAAGGTGTGGCTTGGCTATTGAAAAATATCAAGTCAGTGGGAACAGGAGGGTGTGAAGTTGAACTGAGAAATTCTCTTTTCCAGACAGTCTTGACAGTCTTCCTGTCAAGCATTCTTGACAGTCTTCCTGTCAAGCAGTCTTGACAATCTTCCTGTCAAGACTGAAGCGACAGAACTGAGCCTCTCGCTGCTGGCCAGCCTGCTGCTACTCACTTAGCTTGAGCTGCTAGGGTGCTCATGAGTTCCCAAACCAGCAGGCAAGGATGCGGAGGGCAGTGGAGACTGAGGAGACCAATAGTAGGTAACTTGCTACTAAAAGGCCTACACCCAGCACCTCGTATGGCTTCCAGTCAATACAGCTGTGAAGAAAGGACGTTTTATTCTCTATAGGAGACCAGGATTCAGAATGTTATCTAATAAAATCAATGGCATAAGAACAATTGCCTGAAATAGTGAATTCAGGAAATTGTACCTTAGTGTGAACTATGGTTCACACTTTCTGAGTTCTTGGCCATAGAATCCAGTATTCCTGAGATTAAAAAGCTTGTAAACTTCTTGACGCAAGGAAAACCTCCTGGCAAGAAGAGACCTTTGACATGAAAGGCTGCTGTAGAGCAGCGGGGGAGAGACACCAATCCAAGAGTTTTGAGAACCTGCCTCCAACACTTTAAAAGGCACAAAGGGATCTGAGGGAATTCTGCAATTCCTTTACTCGGTCTAAGGAACTGAGAAGAATAACAAATGTTTCCTAATAATCTGGTTTTCTTTTCTTAAGAGGCAGTCAACTCCACTTCCTCCATATCTAAGAGGCACCAGGAGAATCAATTAGCCAATCCTTGTTGATTTCTTTTCCCCAGAATGAAGGATATGCTTACAGTGGAAGATATGGTACTTCTCACTCTAATCCAGCATTCCCTAAGAATTGAGCTTACAATGCCCCCATTATAATATAAAGTTCCAAGATAGGAGCAGCTTCTCCTGGAAAAAAAAGAAAAAAAAAAAAAAAAGAGAGACAGGAACAGAAGAGAGAATCTTATAAACTCTAAAAGTGAGGTTCTGCCAGAGGAGGCATGGCTACTATTCTGGAACTGTTCCTGAATTATCGATTCTGAGTAAAGAGCATGGGCATTTCAGAGGACTATTGAGAACACCATCGCCACTTTCAGAAGACAATGACAGACAGAGGTAGCACAGACTGCTCTCAGCACTGAGTATCACTGACAACCCTATAATGAGGCTCTAAGTGACCTGCACACTCAAGGTGAACCAAGGGATGCAACTCCTCCAAAAATCAATTACTATATGCCTTAATTGTCTCATGGAGAACTAATGATTGAACTGTGCCCTGGGGTTATGGAATACTCTGTGAAGGTCTGGGCACGATATCTTAAAAGGCTGTTTTGTCTAAAGCAGGATGGCCAAGATGACAGGTATGAAAAGCATGTCACATGAGGAGTGACTGAAAAGGCTAGGGCAGTGTGGGCTTGACGTCAGGTGAAGAAGAGACCACCGACCACACTGATCTGAAGTGCTGTCACTTCAAGGAGCTATGAAGGGTAGACATGGCCTATAGGCAGACTTCAGCTGGTCTTAGGAGAAACTCTGGTTATTAGAGTTGCTCAAACCTCAAGTAGTATGGGTCAAAGCTGTGGTAGCAGGGGTCCCTGTGACACAAAAATGGAAAGCTGGACCAAATGACCTCTGGGCCTTGCCACTCTAAAATTCCATGACCCTCATCATGCATTGAAAAGACTTCTTCCCTTTAAACCTCATCAAGCAGCCATGTCTCCTGATAACTTCTAATAAAGCAAATATCTCTTCCCTCAATCTAACCACCAGAAACAATCCAATCCACCACTATTCTCACAGCACAGTGGAACACTGTCTTCTCTGTCGTCATGTTTCAGTGTCTTCAGATACTTTCCTTTCACCAAATATGTATTTCAACTTCCACCCTCTGCCCAGCTCCCAACAGTCTGCCCTCCCCACCTTACAGGTCTCCTTGCAATGACTTCATATCTCATTTGCAAGAGGCACCAGGTGAAGAGAGAAAACTCCCTTATCAAAGAGAGATCAGGCAGAATGGGGTATCCACTTTTCTGATAAGGAATAAGATTTTCTAATAAGAGCTATTTTCTAATAAGGAGCCCATATTTTCTAATAAGAAAAACCATTTTTCAGGGGGAAGATAAGTGGGAGATGTGAATAGCAGGCTGACACTTCTGCCATGGTCTCGCTTTTTATATACAGGGCTCATGAAGCCACCCCAAAGCACCAGAGTCATGATTTTCTAGTCTCCAGAGTAATGATCTTCCATAATGGTCAAAACAAAACAAAACAAAACAAACAAAAAACCAAGGTTGAGTGCTCTGGAGGCAAGGGTGTGGGAGAGAAAGAACGAAAGGATAGAAGGTAGAGGAATAAGTGAGGCCAGGGCCATCAGTGCCTTGGATAAAGGTTAGGCATGAGGGAGGAAGAGGGGTTAAGACTAGTCAGGAATGGCTCTGGGTTGCTGAGGAAAAAATATAAGTCAGTTCCTGAGAGGTGAAGAACAGAGAGCTTCAGTGCGGTCACTGTCCCCGTGGACTCCAAAGAAACACAGCTCCAGAGGCTGATGATTAATTCCACATCCTGCCATTTCTCTTGGCACCCCAGACAGGAACCTGGAGTGGTACCACAAGACTCACTTATATTAAAGGATACTGGGTCAGCATAAAGGCTATGCATTTCTTATGTGTTTGGACCAAATCCAATGTGGACAAAGTAGGAGAGCAGCAGGAAGCTTGGGTCCATAGCTGAGCTTGGTGTGCTCCATGGGGCCTTTTCCAGATGGCTCCAATGGTCACAATCATGCTTCAATTAAAACTGTCATAAAACTTGGGGTGAGGGTGTGGGAGGAACAGGGCATTGAGAGTGCAGAGAAAATGTACAGTGCAGAGAATGTGACTGAAGAGGGTCAGAGAGAAGTGTCCTTCCTTCCACCAAAACATTCACTTCTTTTGGCTGGAAGGCAATGGCTGGAAATGAGGGGCAGGGCAGCAGATGCCTTCCCACACCTGAAGCCTTGTCTATTTGGACAGTTTGCTGATCACTCTGATGAGGGCACCATTTTCATCTTTCAGTCTCTGGTTGTCAGATTTCAGTTCTGTTAACACCTGTAGGTGACAGAGCGAAAAGTGTGTTAGAACCTGGCACAACTGCTTCCCCTACCCTCCTGACCAGGCACGGCTGGCAGGGGAGCAGGGCCTTCTGAGAATGTGCATGTAATGAGCTGTCATCCCCTCTTCTCCCAGAAACAAAGTTCCATTGACTCTTCCTACTTACTCAGTTGGTGGTGTTCATATTTAGAGAGATCGAAGCCCCTCATCTTTTGAGCTGGCAGATTAGTAACACAGGCTCACGTTCCACACTAGATATCCTTTTACTCTATTGAGTCAATGGCTATTTTCAATTATTCCTTGAACTCACCTCTAGTCTAGATAAACTGGAGAGTGCCAAAGTAGGCTAATGAGGACATAGGGAAGGAATTCAGAAAGGAGTTGTTGGTGATCCAAAAGAGTTAAATGAGGACACTGCTTCACAGACAGTGAAAAAAAGAATGCAGGCTGAGGGACAGAACTTGCCTTTTCTGTCAAGTGCACAAGATGATTTAAGAGCCCTCTTTCCACCAAATCTCAATGGACATACTACACATACCCACTTTCAATCACTAAAACCCAGGGAACTCACAGATGTGGTCACACAGCTGCAAGACACAGTGGACACTAGGCACACAGAGGACACTAGGCATACTCTCCACCGATAGTTATTAATTCTACTATCTTGGAAGTTTGCCCATCTTGTGGAACAAAGGAAAAGTAAGCTCCAGCTTAGATATCCAAGTCTTTATTATGTCATCAAAGCACTTTGATAAATACGTTATGCATTAGAAACAGCCTAATGGGCTGTTGATAAAGGTAGTTTTATGTGTGGGCCTCACTGTTAGCAAGATTTAGGTTGGAGGGTAAGTACCTCTTTGCCAGAGAGGCTACAGAAATTGACATCTTTGCTGTCAAGGCAGATATTGCAGGATTATCAGTCATTTAAACCTAAAGGACCCCTGTGGCAGGCAACACCCTCAGAAACAGGTGGCCTGGGCCCAGGTGTTATGAGACCTATTAGTTCTAGCGCTTGCCTCTGCTACGACCACTTAGGGATCTAACTTTCCCTCAGCGTTGCAGGGAGGCAGGCTACTTACATAAAGTCCACCTGTGCACGCACAGACGTGTAGCATACACGCATAAACAACTAAAAAAAAAAAAAAAAGAATTTGTAACGGGAACAAAAGGAAAACCACAAGGATCTCCGAGGTGGGAGGCAGTGTGCTATTGGGCCTCACTAGGGCCTCGTGAATCTGAGATACACTTCTATTCTTATTTCTACAAATGAGGGAATGAAGAGTTCATAACTAGACCAAGGCGTCAGACTACTTAAATGGCACAGCTGATATTGGTCTCAGGTGTGTCCAGTTTCAAAGACCAGTCTTTCATTACAGGTGGAGGCAGAGGTGGGAAAACCCCAAACCCCAGGAACCACCTCAGCCTGGAAACAGAGCCCAGCATTGCCTTTGCCATTAATGATCTGTATTACTTTAGGCAAACCACGTCTCTGCATTTCCATTTTTGTGTGTATAAACCATTCTACTCCCTCAGAAGGTAGGGACGTGGTGAGGCCCACAGGAGGTGAGAGTATGGGGGTGTGTGGACATCTAGAATGTGCTTTTGGATACTGAGTACTCCTGGGCCACTAGGAGTTTGCCCATGAATATGGGAGGGTGGGCAAACAATCTACAGGCCTTACATAGAGGACTTTCATTCAGAAAATGTCAAAGGAAAGTTCCAGACCTTTGACCCTGCCTTTCTTCCCTCTAACTCAACCAGGAAGGCTCTGGCTGCCTCCTCATGCCTCTATCCCTGCAGGTGTACCCATCAGAATCCAGTGCTCAGAAACTCATCTTAATCAGTTTCAGAAAACAGCCCAGGGTGGCCTCACAGTGTTTCACCTTCCCATCTCTTTCCTATGTCCCATCCTGTGGACTGCAGGCTGGGTGAGACTATGAAAACCATATTTCCATGACAGGACTCCACAGGCGGGAAGAAGCTATACATGGCAGTGGATTTACGGTTCAATGCCTAGTGTCTCGTCCAATCAGAACTGAGATGCCTTTTTTTTTTTTAAATGTACAAACAACTCATTGAGCTTTGGTGATTTATTTCTACATTAAGAACTCAATTCCTTGGGGAAAAAAATTGAACAAAGCAATTTCACAGCTGCAACATGCTACAATTGATATCTTAAGGGATTGTCAAAAAGTAAAAGAGGAATGTAGAAATTGAGGGGGGGAAGCCTCATAAACCTCACTCTCAAAAGAGAGAAGGGGAAATGAACATGTTATCTGATATTTTCTTGAAGTTAAAGAATGATTAAATAAGAACATATGTGAAAGCACTATATGAGGATGTTAACAAAGTTTTATCATTTTAACTCTCTGAACCTCAGCTTCAAAATTTCTTGATTTCTAGCTTACCACAGTTTGAGGTACAAACAGTTGGACAAATAAGTACGGATTTCCTCAAATATTACTTCTTATAGCCTACTGAGAAAAGTGTTAAAGAGAAAGGGGACACGGGGGCCTGCAATTTCAGATAGCTCCAGGGTAAGGCTGGCTGAAGACAAGAGGGTTTCAGATCAGTCTTGCCTCAATTTCTTTGTTTCCAACTACATGGGAGGTAGGAAGGGAATCTTCCCTTTTATTTTGTTAGTATTTAACTCAACTATGAGTTAAATACTTTTATTTTGTTAGTAAGTGGCTTGCACTACATGCTGAGGTAAGTTTTCTCCAGGGACTATTATTAAAAAAACCCGACCAACCAACCAACCAAACAAACAAAGAAAAGGGCAGGGTGAAAAATCTCTTGATCACACTGCCAGTTTGGCTTAGTTATCTCATTTTTCCTTCTAGTGGGGGTCAGCAAGGTTTTTCTGTAAACATCTCAGGGTCTGCAGGCCACACAGTCTCTGTTGCTGTAGCACAAAAGCAGCCCCAGACATAATAATATTACATAAACAAAAGAGCATGGCTTGGTTCCAGTAAAACTTTATTTTTGGACATTAAAATTTGAATTCCATGTAATTGCATGTGTTATGAAATACTCTCCTTTTGATTTCTTTTTTGGCTATTGGTAGGGCTCATGGGCCATAGGAGTGGGTCACAGTTTGCAATCCCTTCTATAGAAGGTCATGTACCAGGCAATGGCATTCCCTACAGTGGGCAGAATCTCGGCAAGGAAATGTTCTTTGAAAGTTAAAGTTGGAGTGCTGAGAAGGCAGAAGGCTGTCCCTCATCCCTCAGCTGCAGTACTGGGCACTGTAGTTGCTTAATAGATCCCTCTTGCATGTTTTGGCCATATGCTTAACAAACGGCCAAAACTTTGTGCCAAATAAGCAGACAGTTCCAATCACAAGGCGAAGAACATGGACTCTGGAACCTACCATAGGTGATTTGAATTTTGGTTCTACCATTAACTCTCTGAGTGACCTTGGACACATAATCTGTGACTGTATTTTTTAAAAAATATTTATAATAATTCTGAGGATTCAATGAGAAAAAGCATATAAAGCACTCAGCATAAGCCCTAACTGACTTTATCATGGTTATTAACCACTGAAAGGATGAGATCTAATTTTTCCCATATCCTATACTGTCTTGCAACAAAGAGGGGAAAATAACTGGGACATCTTTTGGGGTCTCTACTTTGTCCCAAGTTGAATTTTCCAGGAATCTGTGTGCGCACAAGTATGTGTGCATGCACACTGGGGATTAATTGAACCTAGGGCCTTATACATACTAAGTATGTGCTTTACAACTGAGCTAAACCCCTAGTCCCTTTTCCAGGAATCTGGAGGCTAATTTTAAAGCATGGAGGTAGGCAGGCCTAACAGTGCCTGTTCACTGCCAGCCCATGGTAGCACTTCCCTTTCAATTTTCTTTCAGCCTGTGATAGCATCTGCAGCAGGATATTAGCTCAGCCCTTATGGTAATTTGGGTGCTTCAGTTCTAGTGGATATTAGTTGCCAGCTACTGACCCTGAAGGCAAAAGCAAATAGGCAGGAAAAAAAAAAAAAAAAAAAAAAAAAAAAGGCCCTGGTCAGGGCTAATTAGATAGTTGCTGAAAATTAAAAACTCATTTCAGGGTAGTGGTGACCCCATCACACTATCTTGGGATGAGAAAACAAGCTGTCTATGAGCTTGTCTTTCAGATCCACAGCCAGGGGAAGGCTCCAGCTTGCCAAACACATTTTTTTGTTCTTAGTTGAAAATAAATCCCTGCCCTCTGCTCCACTGCCTGTCATCTCCTTGCAAAGCCAGCCCTATTAGGGAGGGTCTTGCTATTTGAGGGTCTCATTTATATAGACTGCGTTCTGCCTCAGCCCACACTCAGGGTGGGGAGGGACACATCTCTAGGGCCCAGATTTGTGACAGGGATGAAAAATGCCTCCCAAGGAGGGAGAAGAAAGCAAAGACTATTGCAGAAGGAGGCAAAGGATGCTATTCAGTTCTGCTCTTATGGTGGGATGCATGATGTTTTTGCTGGTAGCAGAGCTGGGCCAGAATGGCTCTGGCAGTGGTTCTAGTCCTCTCTGCCTATGCTGTCATATGCAAGGATTTAATTCTGCCTGGTATTTAAATGGCTGTGGTTCTCAACCCTAGTTGAACAAAAGAATCAACAGTAGAGCTTTGAAAAAAAAATACTGAAGTCTGGGTCTTAACCCAAACCATCGATTCTTTGGAGTGGGCCCAGGCACTAGCATATGTCAACAGCTTCCAGGTGTGTCTAACGTGCAGGCAGGATTGAGAGCTCTTGTCCTTTATTACCCCAGACCCAACCATTATTTGGAGTCTACAACTATCCCCAATTGTTATAGGGGACCAAGTTGCAGTTGACTGGGAAAGCTCTATCTCAGTTTGGGAATGACCCCACCAAAGAAATATATGTGCATGAATGTACACAGGTATAGGCATACCACACGTGTGCACATTTATGTGTAACCGCGTTAGAAAATACATATTCAGTATCTAGGAGAAGGACAAGTAATGTAGTTATCTTACTAAGTGTACCTGGCCCATGTGAGTCTACCCACCGCCTCCCTCAACCTATGCTGTTATTTCCCATTCTAAGGTCTCTGTCCTGGCTCCCTCCACCTCCAGATGACCAAGCTTTACAGGAACCTGCACAGAGGCTCTTATGGAGGGGATAAGCACAGGGCTTCTGGAACCAAGAAGAAGAGTAAACCTGCCTGGAGTAGTGGAGGAGGGAAGTGAGGTGGAGAGGAAGGGCAAGAACTAGAGCTCCTGGGTGTCCGAGGACTCGATGGACTCCGAGAGTCTGGCCACCACTCGGGTCAGGGCCCTGTTCTCAGCCTGCAGTTGCTCGTTCATCTGCTTCAAGGTTTGAATCTGTTTTAGCTGGTGGAGATTCTGCAGAGAGTGAGACACGAAGGGGAAAGACAGACAAGACAGAAAAAGACAAGACAGACCAGAGGAGAAAAAAGTAGGACAAAGAAACCATGTGACTTTTTGTTTTTGTTTTTAGTTTTCATGCTAGAAAGGAAATGAGAGAGGCAGGAGCAATGAGAGCAAATCATGTATGTTGGTTGAGGGAGGGTGGAGAAAAGCACCAGAGAGGGGAGAGCTATGTCTGCGATTCTTGGCTGAGGCCTAAGTGCGCTGATGGTTGGCCATATGGATACGACCGGACACTTGAAATGCATATCTGGATCACTTTTGAGAATGACAGTCCACCAAGTAGCTTGGGGCCTTCTGAACCAAATTCATAGGCTGAGCCACAGCCTCAGGGACCCTCCATGTCACTGTCAAATTAAGGACTTGGTGTGTTCCTAAATCCAGCTGCTGCCCTTTTCTTTCTCTCTCATATCATCTTCTCTCCATACTTCCCATTTGTTTTCTTTCTGGATTCTTTCCTTACTTAATTTTTCTTTTTAATTTTAAAAAACAAAACAAGGAAAACAAGAGAGGGGTCTGTTATTGAACTGCTTTCTGTATATGGCATGTACTGTTTAGCAGGATGAAATGACACATAGTGAAATAATAAACAACTGTCAGCGCTCTAACCTGCTTTGGGGGAAGCTTCCTTGGCCTTGCTAGTTCTCCTCTGCATTCTAGGATCCCAGAGCTGCTGACCTTCCTCTGACCTGATATATGATTATATGCATCACTAAGTTCATAGCTAACTGTGTTTCCTCTGTCCGAGTTAATGCTGAGGCAGGAAGCTGCTTAAAGGTGTTCACGAAAAGAGTCGTACACTGGAAGTTTCTGCACATAAAAGTGGAAAAAACATAAATGTCCAAATGATAATGGAAGTGGCTGGGCCAATTTCAGCCCTTACTGTCTGTCAGTGTTGTAAATAGAATAGAACAACCAGCCCATGGGTATTTTTCTTAAAACCCTGTAAGGACTTAAAGACTTCAATAAATGAGACTATATCACGGGCCTGCCTACTCTGCTCCACGTCCTTCCTAAGTGATCATTTGTACTGACCCTGAAACTGAGGCCATCAGCTTTTGGGGAGGAGGGGAATGACTTTGTTATGCAAATGGAGATTCATGGATGAGGACAGACAATTCTGGGTTACAATGATGACAAAAAGATCACCGGGTATTAGAGAAATGTTTCCCATACCTACACAATGAGAAGGACAGAAATGAAAGATTAGTGGAGTAAAAGTTTGGGAGTAAAGCAGAAAATGAAAGGTAGTATGAGGGGAAAAACAGTGAAAAGGAAAAACAAGCAGAGACAAATCACTGAATATCCCTTTCCCCCCAAAGGGAGAATAACCATCTTGCAAAGAGGTAGGTAGCTAAGCAATTCCGTGGAACCACTGGACAGGAGGGACTGGGCAACCCTCTTTGTCCACTGTAAGCATCTCAGTCATGAAGGGGACAGAGGAGGGAGATCATGGTGCAGCACATGGGAAAGTTTAAAGAGATGGGCAGGGACCAAATTTAAGAACCAATGGAAAGTCCTTGGCTCTCACCCTTCACTGCTGTTGACATTGGACCAAGCTTTCAACACAATCATTAGCATTATATGAAGTGGTCCTTGCCTCCCAGAGAATATTAAAGACATGAACTATGAAGGTGACTCAATCTAACATGTGAATACAAGCAGACTGAAGTAGAAGAATTTGCAAGTTAGCAGCGTGAGAGAGGCAGGAAACACTGGTGGAATGTTCTATAGAAAGCGGTCTATAGAAAGCATGTTCTATAGAACATGGCAAGAAGATGGGGAAGAGTGCAGGGCATAGAGCAGAGTGGACAAGGGCACAGCTGAAGGGTGGGTGAATAAGCAAAGTAAAAATCCCAGGACCAATCTAAAAGGAGATTGGCTGATGGGCCTCTGTCATGCAAGGACCTGGGAAAAGAAGGGCAGAAGGTCTAGCAAGGAGGCTGATGCTGAATGAAGGATGCAGTAGAAAAGTAATGAGATCAGATGAGGGAACATCCCAGGACCAAGTGCAAGTCTAGCACAGCTTACACTGACATACACGTCTGTCAGAAGCTGGCATGTAATCCTGCTCCAGCCCAGGATCTGGGAGGGGTTTCTCTTGGGGAGAATTTATAAATACTTACCTTTCTAGGTAAAGGCCAGAGGGGCACAACCCAACTCACAACTACAGAGCCCACATACATCTGGGTGAGCCAATCTCATGGTTCCCCGTTTCACCTGGCCTTTGTATTTTACTTGCTAGAGTCAGAAAAATAGGCACCAAAATTACTCTGTGTCCTTGAACACTTCCTCTTTAAAGGTTCAATGGAGGTCAGTTGCATAAACTGCTCCCTACTGATTGCACCAGGGAGATTTGAGCACCTGTACAAATATGCAAAAATACGGAGACCAACAGGTCCAGCCTCTACTGGGTCCCACAAGATGGTTGCATGCACTGTTGGCTGGCTACCTAATACAAACAAATTTTGTCCACTAACTATTCTAGAAAAGTTGGTCACAATGAAAAATAGCCTGAATAGAGAACTTGGAGCTGAACAAGGATTTTCTTGATTCCTAGAGAGCAGTGATATTAATTTGATAACATTTATATTTGTATATTTGAAGTTTTTGTTTTCAAAGAAGGTATAGATACCAATGCAGTGTTGGTGTGACTGGAGGCTCTGATGTTCCTCCCCCTTAGTCCTCTAGGGGGAGCTGGACAGTTTGTAAATCTGGTAGTACTATATGATTTGAGCAAACTGTTTAAGGGCTTTAGAGCCTATAGGCATTTATTCTCCACAACTTTGTAATTAGGAATGGAGAAAAAAAGGCAATGACTGCGGGGGTATATTTTTAACTTAAGAAAAAAAAAAAAAAACAAACCCAAAATAAAAACCAGTCTTAAAACAGCTTATCTACTGGTTTTGGGGCCAAAACCATCATGATCTGGTTCCAGTTGATAATGTAAACAAATTGATTTTAAAGTTGTTGGCAAATGGCTTCTAACTAGAGAGAGCAAACACGTTCATGTACAATAAACTCTATTGGGAAAAGAAAAGAACTCATGACTTACTTTAGGAAATCATGGTCTGACAGAATAAAGAGAGAGAGAAACATGTAAACTTGTCTCAACCACAGGATCGAGAGCAACTAGAACACAGGAGGCCTTCTGTAATCTCCATTTTAGAATGGGAACAAAAACAGGAAATAATCTCAAGTTCTCCACTTTTGGCCACTCTCTGGGTCTTTGTGTGGGGTCCTGTGTGGAGACAACTCAAGATCAGGACTGGTGGGTATAGGTTGGTTCTGGGCTCCTCAGTACTTGCTGGGAGGCACCAGTTTTGGCTTCATTTACATGAGGATCCGCATTTTGGTCCTTCCTTCCTTCCTTTTTCTTTTAGCCATTTCTTAATGAGCATCACTGACAGGACAGCTACCTAATAGTAAAGTACAAATGGTATAACTCAAGGGTTTCGAAGATGGAATAGTCGCCATGCAACCAAGAGATGCTGATCCATCCATCTGGGACTATTTACAATGCTCACATGCCACGCTAAGAGGGCAAGAATAGTTCTGAATGTAAGTGAGATGGGTTTAGAAAAACCAGAAGATGAAGAGGTTTAACAGTGGTAGGGTATCGTCCTATCATCTCAGGAGAATCAACCATATATTATAAAGAGTAACAGCTGGATGCAATATAAAAAAGCACATGCCTATAATCCCAGCAACTTGGGAGGCTGAGAAAGGAGGATCACAAATTCAAGGCAAACCTGGGCAACTACAACTTAGAAAGATCCTGTCTCAAAATGTAAAAAAAAAATAAAAGAGAGCTGGGGATGTAGCACCCCTGGGTTCAATCCCAGTAGTGCCAAAAAAAAAAAAAAGCAATAGGATCTTGTGAAAACTATGACCTTGTCATGTCCTGAAAGCCCCCCAAAAATTAAACATAAGCCTTTGGAACAATAAATGCGTCTCTCAAGGTGCTCTAACTGTATATTAGGGATACCTACTATTCACAGAAAGAAATTTAGGGATATGCCTGAAATTGAATTAGTATTCTTCTTTCTTAGCTGATGAAACCTGGGTCTCACCCAGTGAACACTTGGCAGCAGCACAATAAGATCCTTGAAGAAAGAAAAGAAGCTTAGCAAGCACTAGTGATTGTGGCCATGTGGTTTAAGGCCACTGTGGGGATGGGATGCTCCACAATCATATCCAGGTGGCTACCCTGAGCAGCTTTGTATCTTCCCCTTCCATAGTAGTGAATTGATTCCTTTCAAAATATTACCAAATCTTAGCATTCAAAGCTGCAAAGAATGGCAACTGTTCAGTAAAGTGCCCAGTGGAAGCTATATCACTTCAGGTCATGGTGAAGGTTGAGAGGAAAACAGCAAGCCTGAAGTATATCTGGTGGCATGAGCTTATTCTAGTGGGACAGTGCCAAGCACACTGGAACACCGCAGAGGAAATGGACTGGGGAAGGAAATCAATATGTGAATAAATTTTTACTCTGCTACAGAATGACTCAATCTGTGTTCTTTCCTGCAAAGGGCTGGGTTAGGGAGGCGCAGCAGGGAGGAAAGCCTGTGGCCATGCGCAGGCTTCACTGAACACCTAATGGGAAGCTCTGCAGAGTTGGAAACTTGTCTTTTTATTTAGCCTTTCAAGGGTGAAGCCATTGCTCAGAAAACCTTACATGTTCAACTTGGGTTTACCTCCAGTCTTCTAGAGACCTCCCTTTAAACTGAGGGCAATATGTGGACATCGAGGTGACCACAGTAGATGCTATGTGAGCTGAGAGTGCCTGGGAAACCTCCTCTTCACATATCATCTCTTCCTTGGAGTGTGGAGTTTGTGGTGAATTTCAGAGAGGGAAGGCCTATGCTTAAGTATCCAGTCTTGGCAAGCATTTAGAGAACAGGCATACAGAGAGAGAAAAAAATATCTTCATACCTTCATCTCTTCTTCCATTTCTGACATTTTCCGCTCCAAGGCTCGTCTCTCCTGTTTAGAAACAAGGAGCCTGTTGAACATGTAATGGACCTACAGGCAGCCACGACGCACCTCCCAGCTGCTATGGGATCAGCAGCTTCATGGTAAAGTGTCTGTCTACTGACTCAGACAAACCTTACCCAGATGTGAGCGCTCCTTCATCCTGTCCCTGTGGGATGAGCTACTTCACTGATAAGAATCCCAGGATCTCTAAGCAACTAAGTGGGACCCTACTCTAAATAAAATGCAAAATAGGGTTGGGGATGTGGCTCAGTGGTTGAGTGCCCCTGGGTTCAATCCCTGGTTACCCGCGCCCCCCCCACCTCAAAATCCCAGGATCTAATTCTTCTTGCAAAACATCAGAAGACATAGAAGAAAGCAACTTGCTTACAGATGATCAGACCAGGGCACTCTGAGTTATTCTCTGCAAGTTGGAAGGTTTCATGGACTTTCAAATGACTGCAAGTAGCCAGAATCCTTGCTTTCTATTAACAAAAATCCACCATTATCCTCAGTAATATCCCAAGCCCCCCAAACAAAATCTTAGGGAACTGCTTCTCTCATGACAGGGAGATGGTTTGCAAGGAAGTAGACATCACTGTCTACTAAGAAATAGCATCCCTACTCCAAGTTCCTGTCTCCCTCCATTTCTTTCTCCCAGCAACTAACTCTTATTTTAGCCTGAATACAACAGAGAGTCCTTGATCAGATGAGATATCAAGGAGGTTTGGCTATAGGCCAAGGAAATGAAATATAAAACTTAGCTGCTTTCCAAATTAAACATACAATATATCCCTATTATATCCCTAGGGTCAAATCTAAACTAGAGCTCATCAATAAATCTAATCGAGTTTTCCCAATCCAAGAATGTCAAATCCCAGAAAAATATGCTGAGTGCAGTTGGAAGGAGGTCAAGCAATTGAACCAGAGAGTGGGATTCTGATGGTTCATGTCTCAAGTCAAATGAATTAAATCAATGGCAGAGGGTCCCGTTAAAAACTTTTCTTTTTAAAGTGATGAGAAGGGCAAAGAGCCCTTGTATATGTATGTGTGTATGTGTGCGTGTGCAAGCATGCTTATAATGATTTACAGTAAACCAAAATATATTATGGCTATGTGTATGTGTGTAGTTGTGCCTATTGGCAGAACTACAACAAGATGACCTTCCAAGAACCCTTCCCACCCCAAGACTGGAATGTGTACAAAGTACTGAGGAAGCCAAAAGGACTAGCAATCAAATTACTGTCCAGAATCAGACAAAAAGAATTTCTCATCAGGCTGGGAATGGAATGTGGCAGAGTTCCTACCTTCTTAAGATGAACTTTTTCCACTGGCATAAACAACAAAGTTAGGAAAAGTCAGAGAGAGAGAGATGAAACGGGAAAAAGAGACATGCACGTACCCGTTTCTCCATTTCTAGCATTGATGATCGGTCAGAGGTCTTTTCTTGTTTCTGCTGAGCAGATGGAAAGAAAACACTTGTTACTTCAGTTCTTTTGCCAGGGGAAACCCAGTCTCGTTCATCTTCACCATCTACTCAGAAGTAGATGGCCAGGCTTTGGGCTTTCACTTTAGCAAGTGTCCCAACAAATAAATTCTGATAGATCACTAAGCCTAACATTATTTTGTCTCTGAAGTTTGCAGGATTCCCACTGATTAGGGGGGTGGATAAGGCATTGTGACATTCCAGAAGTCACATGTGCTGGGTGTGGAGGCACATTCCTGTAATCCCAGCAGCTTGGGAGGCTGAGGCAGGAGGATTGCAAGCTTGAGGCCAGCCTTAGCAATCTATCAAGGTCCTAAGCAACTTACTAAGACTCTGCCTTAAAATAAAACATAAAAAGGGCTGGGGATGTAGCTCAGTGGTAAAGTACCTCTGGGTTAAATCCCTAGTACCCTAAATAAATAAATAAATAAATAAATAAGACATACAAAGACATTATTCAACACATACCCAACTCCCTCTCCCAGTTCTCTTTCTCTCTGTCTCCAGGGCCAACTATCTTCTTATGTTGTACTATCCCTCTCCCTTCTTTTCTATGAGTAATATCATAATCCAGAGGAAATGAGAAATGGGTTTTCTACTTTAAAAGGCTGGAGATCCTTGAACTTGAAGGCCCCATGGCTCTCCTCTAAACAATCCCTTCTCCCATTCCTTCTGTCTCACAGGCACTAAGGCCATTTTCCTTACAGAGCACTGGTCTCTGTGTGTGTTTACACTTCTTGGGAGCCCTGCTTTGAACACAGCACTTCCATTTTTATCTGTTGCATACCCTGGACTTTCAGTTAATATTTTATCTGCATAAAGGATTTAGAATGTATATTTTAGATCACCATTGACTTTTAAGTTACAGTTTTTAGAAGGGTTAAAAAGATGTGGCTACATACCCAAAATGTAGAATAAACTCAGATAATAATCCTGCCTTAAATAAGGGAGTAAAAAGGAACCCTTCTTAGCATTACAGAACAGGGAAGAATTTCTTACATTCTATAGACATTTAATAAGTAAAGGTGATTATTTTTATTTTGCCTTGTGCCAGGCTCAGACAACAGTCAATAAGTATAGAAATTATGCTGGTTTTCTGGCAGAGGTTACTCTTTCCCCACCTAAATGAAGGAATAGCCAGAACTAACATTAATCCTCGGAATCTGACTCCTGTCCTGGGCTTTCACCTTCTGCTCTGAAGGTCATGGCTATGTGCCTTAATACTGCATCTACAGTAGGAAGGGTGCCGAAGGAAAAGAGAAGTTGAAACTGGGATTTGTGCAGATCCTCATTAAGTCTCCCTTTCCTAAGCCTGAGAAACTATGTTTAAATTCATGTATACAAAGAACTAGTTTTTTATTTGCTTGTTTTGTTTTAAATGTTAAGCCTGACAGAGTTTAGGTGAACCTTCCATGTAAAAACACTGTGCGTGTCCATGTGGTAACTGTCTCCACGTAAATGTATGAGACTGACAGGCTCCCGCCCACTGTCCTACCAAACAACTCCATTTTTGGTAAACAGAGAAAGGGTTTGTAGTGCCACCATTTCTTCTGAATTTCAATAACTTATATTTGGCAAAACTAAGTATATTTTGACACACCCAGCAAAGCAGTTGGCTGGAGGGTAAATGCTATTCCCCAGTGACTGGGAAAGGCTGATTTTATTTTTAATGTCCATGCACGTCAGTGTCCACAGCTTGCTAGGCTGCTCATTGCTATGAAGCGAAGGCTGGGGGAAAGGCCATGAACCCCACCCAATAGGTCAAGAAACAAGCTAACTGCCAGAAGCTTCTGCTGAAGAAAATGTGGAGCAGGTGAAACTAGGTTTTTCTTGTGGTTCTTCACAGTCCTGACTGCTCCTTATTTTTCTATAAAATACAGCCCAGTAATAACTGACAAGAACCAGATCTGTATTTATTGACAGATGTCAATACTAGGCATAATTCAGAATAAAAATTGGACCAGACAATTCCTAAGGATATATTATAAATTAGATGTTTGCCTGGCTCAGTAGTACTGAGATGAAGAGATATCTTAAGGCTCACCCTGCCTTGGGGCAGGGTTGTAACTGTGTATATCTGTATTTTTTTTTTTTTCCTGTTAGATTTAGAGACCTACTTTCTTATTCCACAAAACCATGTTAAGTCCAGTTGTTATCTGTCTGTTGCAGTAGGTCTCAGAAATTCCCAGGAAGAGACGTTATTTGGCTACTATCACAGGCAGAAGGGAGTGCCTTTTTCAAATTGACAGAGGCAGCTCTCAGGACAGGCCAACTATTTTGAGCCTGGCTAAGCCCTTTTCTGGTCAGTGTGGCTGTCCTAGCTGTCTTGCTGGGATCCCACACAGTTTTGTAGCACTATCTTCTACATGCTGGTGCCTCTTGCTCATCCTGTGCCAGAGGGATGCGTTCAGAGGGTATTTGACTACCCCACCAAACCCCACAGTTTGGGACTATTCAACTCTATATTTTAGTCTTACTTTTGGATCGTATCAAATTACCAGATTGACTAGCCACCTCTGGTTTTCATTTCACACTCTCCTTGTAAAGAGTCATTTTTACCTCAGATCGGCTTTTCAAATTCTTAGTCCCTAGGCATCTGGGGTCTAAAACTCAAAAGGTTTCCGGTTAACTCTGCAGTAACCTAAGACAGTACTTGCTCTAGCTCTCAGCTGCAGGGTTTATTTCACTAGTGATGAGGTCATTACCTCTAAAACTCAAAAGGTTTCCGGTTAACTCTGCAGTAACCTAAGACAGTACTTGCTCTAGCTCTCAGCTGCAGGGTTTATTTCACTAGTGATGAGGTCATTACCTCTACCACCCTCTAATGCATCATCTAATAAAATCAGGTACAGCAGTGAGAGGAAATGGATATCCTTGCCTTCCCGCCTACCAGCTCTTTATTTCTAGCTGAAGGAGGGTGTAGCCTGGGGAGACAGGAAGGAATCGTTGCAGGATGGAATCTTTACATCAGGACCTAATCCTGGGTTCCAGAAGCTCTTCTTCCCCTGATGTGCTACATAACCTAAGCAAGTCACTCTTGTTTCTAGGCCCAATTTGCTACCTTTCTGTACTCGGGTATAGTGTCTTGCAGATCCCTCTCCAAAAGGTGATGTGCAAATGAGCTGCACTGAAACACGAGGAACAAGACAGAAGAAGCTGTCTAGGACTGACTGTGCTGTGCTAGTTTATGCTTTTCTACTGAGAACTAATTAGATAATATTAATTAATTATTAGCATTTAGACCATCAGAAGTTGTCACTGAACTATCAGTTCTCAATTTTAAGTTAAACACTGACTGAATCCTAAACTAAATTTAGAATCCAAGGGAACTCCATTTCACTGCCTCTGATGAGGCCTGATTTTGACTCCATCTCATGTCCTGCCCCTTAAGTCTCTAGTCCAGGTTGTCTGCTAATATCAATCCCTGTCTCCCCATCTTCTTTATTCTTCCTCTCCTTACCTGGGCCATCTTCTCAAGCTTGGATTTTATATCTGCTAGCTCTAGCTGGGCCTCCTGAAGTTTGGTTTTCAGTTTTTGGTTTTCAGTCAGGGCACTCTCGTAGAGCTGGGGAGGCGGAAGCAGAGTCAGGTCACTAGGGTGGGGCTTCCCAGAATCAGAACCCACACAGTTTGATCACATGAGAATGTCTGGGGCTCTCTGTTTCAAGCCAAGACAGTACCCTAGGGGCAGAAGATGACTAAGTGTGGGGATCAGGGCACATTCACAGCCACTGCTCTCTGGCTTCTTGGAGGTGATGATCTCACATGCAGAACACAGAGAATGATGCTCCAATTTCAATAATGTTAATCTTGGGGGAAAAAACCCCAGTCATCCATTTTCTCCTATGTAGTACTGACATTGCTTAAAAGTGTGGCTTCTCATACCAAAGAGATTAGTTTTGTAACTGGCCTAGGGTGATTTTTGTCAAGTTCTACTTAATAAAAACATCAACAAAGAAGAATTTCTTTGACCAAAATGTTTTTTCCTGGTACCTCAAGTGCTTGAAAGGGAAAGTTTTCAAAGCCTACTCCTGGAGCTAGGTAGCAAGACAAAAGGAAATGGACTATTAAAGTGATTCGAATCCTTTCCAAGCCCAGACAATGATGATAATGATGAGGGTTTTTAAAAAAACTAACACCAAGAAGTATTTAGCTGATATTCACAGGATCTTATTAAAAGCACATGTTTATTAAAAATAAGTCCACCACATGAGTCTCAGGTTTAGACAGAACTATAATTTTTTATTCTTACAATTCTTATTTTCTTACTTTTCCCCACATATGTAAATATCTGACTCTAGGCAAAAACTTACTGCAATAAAAACAATTTAAAGGTCTTTATTTAGCTGGTGGAGAGGTAAAGCAAACAAAGAAGACTGCAAGCAAGGAGTTGTTACTTAAGTGTCCTTTTCCCTGCTTACTCACAACTGCGCTCCTTTTTCTATCCTGGGGGAAAAGGCTATTTATATGTTGTAACCCAAGAACAGGAAAATTGAAAAACGACCTTACTTTTTTATAATCCCTGTTGCTGTCCTCTTCCACACGGCTGGTCAGGCTGGCTAGACGAGCCTCCCGGGCTTCCCGACGGGCTCTTGCTGAGGCTCGGTCACCATAAGAATCACTGGTCGTAGGGTTACCACCTCCTGATTCCAACCTATAAGATGTAATGTGAAAGGTAAAAAGTACTTTTGAGAACAAAGTAGTGAGGGGAAGATAGAGTTCAGGAGTAGTCTGTACTTTTTCTAAGATATTTGTGAGGGGAGGCCAAAAATGACGCATGACATTCCTTCCTTGAATCTCTCAGAGAGCATTCCTGGATCTCATGGCTACACTGTATCCATGTGGAGCTTAAGGAGGGAGGCTGTCATTTGCCAAGAATGGAGCTTACTTGAAAAATTGGTGGTTTGGACACATGTGCTGACTTAAATCTTGGAGCTTTTCAAATTAGTTTGGGGTTGAACAGCTTCCCTGAAAAGTGTGCTTTTAAAAGCAAAAGTTTCTTGGATCTCAATGGCTCTTGGAAAATGATTACAATTAATTGTCGTTGAATCAGAAACATGTGGAGACTGACCTGGAGGCTGAATGGAGGAGGATGGCCTGCAGGGCACGATACCTGTACTTCACCAGTGCACTGAGGTTGGCTGGAATCCCAAACATTCCAGGGTGCTACCCGATGGCCAAACAGCTACTTTCTGACCCTCTTTTCTGTATTCTATATCAATACTTTTATATCTATAACCAAGATTCTTATACCTTCCAGAAACTGAACTTCCAAGAGTGGTTTTATTCCCAGTATTGGTAAGTTCGTTAGAGGAAGTCAGCTAATTATGGTTAAAGTGTATAATTATTGAACTGATCCTAAATACTGGTTTATATTCTCCTGAACTTTGCTTATTGCAAACTAGAATGTGTCACACATGAAAGTGCTCTGGACAAAGCAGCCCTGCAGAGCTCTACGGCCCTGAATTGGGACAGTTTGAAGCTTCACAGCTGTGGGACTTGCATCTGATGTTTCTGTGGTATCTACTGTCAAATCTAGGGATGGGGTAGCTGAAATAAGCATTAAGTATTAGAAAAGGCAGAAAAGCAATAAGGTTGAGGACAGAGAGGGGAGAGGCAAAGTAATTAGCTCCTAAGGACAATAATGGTCACTTTTCTTTATAACATTCTTTTTATTTCTTTCGTTAATAGAAATCTTTGTATTGACTTCTTTTTACTATAAAAGCAATACATTAAAAGTAATACCAAAGGGGCCTGGGGTTGTGGCTCAGCAGCAGAGCACTTTTCTAGCACTGGTGAGTGAGGCCCTGGGTTCAATCCTCAGCACCATACAGAAAACAACAACTGAGATAAAGGTTAAATTCTTTAAAAAAAAATTAAAAATTAAAAAAATATATTACCAAAGTATCTACCCCATAATTTTGCCCAAGGAATAACCACTATTAACAGTCTAGTTCATCTCCTTGCAGGATGTCAACACAAAAATATGTTAAAATATATATTTCTGTAAATAAAATTAGATACTGCTTATTGTCTAATTCCTCTTCCTTCCTACACTTATTATTATGATTGTGAGCATCATCTAAGTAAAAATAAATTTGTCTCATAAAAATGACTGCATAGTCCTTTCCATGGTTTTCTGATAATTTAATTAATCTTTAATTGATAGCCACATATTGTTTGTTCTGGCCCAGACTGGCCTCAAAGTTGTGATCCTCTGGCCTCAGTCTCTTGAGGAACTGATTTTAATATTCGGGAGGTTCAATATTTTTGGTTATTCATCTTCTTTGTTTTGGAATTACCCACTTTGTGGTCTTTATTTAGCAGAATCTTCATCATCTTCTTGTTATTGGTGGAGCCTCCAACATGGTAGGGTTTTTACAACTAACATAGCTTAAATTTTTTTTTTCTATTTTGCTTTTTGTTTCTATAGTGTCTTTCACTGCAGAGATTTAAAATTTTACGCGATTATATTTGCCAATTTTTACTTTTATCATATAATGCTTAGGAAGGTCTTTCCTATATAAAACTATAAAATATTTTACTTTTTTTGTTGGAAAGTTTTCTCTAAAAAATTATAACCCATCTGAAATTGTTTTTTTTGGGGGGCAGGAAAGATATAGTTCCCAAATAGTCAATTATCTCAATGATCACTTAATGAATAATTGTTTCCCCAATGAGATGAAAAGCCACCTCATACACACGACTTTGTGGGGATTATGGATTGTGTTCCATCACATCTTTGTTTATTTTTAGACCGGTACCTCACTGTTCCAATCATTGCAATTTCATAGCACATTTGAAATCTATAGGCAAAGTCTCCTTTCATGAATGGCTATTAATAACACAACAGAGTTCATAAAAGATTAACTATAACAAAATACCATGACAAAATGCCACTCTACCAATTCTGTAAAGCTGAGTAAGCTTCTGCTAGGTTAGAAGTAAATTACTTATCCTTAGCTGGTGCTGGTGAGAGGGCGAGCAAAAAAAGAATATACATAAAACTTAGCATACATTAAGGGAGAACCAGCTCCATCACCAAGCAAATTATGAGAAGATTCATTTGCCCTGTGTTGTCTTATGTCTACATCTTCCCCCAGTCTCTTCTTAATTTCTCCATCAGAGGAATAGTGGAAAGGAGAGATTCAAATGTGTATCTCCATAATTGCTATTATTTTCTTCTTCCAAAAGATCAGTTTTTGGTTTATTATTATTTTTTTGGTGCTGGGGATTAAAACCAGGAGCACTTTACCACTGATCTACATTTTTAGTCCTTTTTAAAATGTTTATATTTTGAGACAGGGTCTTGCTAAGCTGTTGATTATCTCACTAAATTGCTGAGATTAACCTCAAACTTGCCATCCTCTTGACTCAGTCTCCTGAGTTGCTGGGATTATAGGCATACAACTTTGCACTTGGCTAGCAAGATCAGTTTTTATAACCTTCTTATTAGTTGAAAAATTTCAGAGGATCATCCTCTAAATGGATACCTTCCCTTAATGTTTCTGCAACTGCAAAACAGGTCTTTTAGTTAATTTGAAAAACTGCTGCTGAGCACCATTTAGACACAAGGGATAAAGCTGGACTCACTGTTAGTGACGGCATCTATCTCCGTTCAGGTTTCCACTATGCAATGAAGCCTTCCCTACACCACCAGATTAAGTTAACTGCCTCTTTTTTTTTTTTTTTTTTTTTTACTCTCACATTACCTGACCATACTTCTAAATGGCATTTTCTACATTCTATTGAAATCATCTGTCTCTCCAGTGGTTTGTAAGCTAATTGTAGGTAAGGATATTGTCTTATTTGTATTGTTTCCCTACTGCCTAGCACAGTGCCTGGTACAGGCTTTAGGAAATTAACTAGTGGTAGTACACAAGGTGAATTGGAAAAATGAGACTGGTGGCAGGAAGGCGAACTGAAAGCTGTTCTATTACTTTGGCAGGAAATAATAAACGTTAGAAATTATTGTGGTGGATGTGGAAATGAAAAAGAAGAAAATGATGTAGGGAAATTACTAGACCACTATATAAATCTAAATTTAATTAGACATATATTTACTCATAATTATTAAACATGCATATAAAACAGAGAGGGTTCTTACCTAGAAAGTCTTTCATGCTAGAGAAAGGAAACAAAAACAAAAACAATAAAAAAAAAAAAAAAAGAAAACAGCATTAGCAAGGGGACTTATTTTTATTTCCATTTATAAATGCATTTTTTCAAATCAGATGTCTCACTTCACAGCTGGAGATAGGGTTGCAATTTAAGAAAAGCAATTCAACCAACTGCACAAAAGGCTACTTAGCTCAAGCTCACATTTGGTATTCCATGACTCAGCAGACCTGAGGCTTAGGGATATAGCATCTTTTTTTCTTTTCAGGGCTAGGGTTGAACCCAGCGGTACTCTATCACTGAGCTATTCATTTTTATTTCATTCTGAGACAGCATCTCACTAAATTGCCCAGTTTGACCTCAAACCAGTGATTCTCCCACCTCAGTCTTCTCAAGTTGCTGAGATTATGGGCATGTGCCCCTGCTCTCAGCAGGGACATAGTATCTTTTTAAACTAGAAGTCAGCAAAATGTAAAATGATCAAAAATTGACACCCCCTCCCCACCAATAAGCCAGCCAACCAGTGTTTTAGGAGTGGCTATCACTGATTTTCTGTGTGACATTTTTGATAATTTCTAATCTCAATATTCAGACTGTTAATTTCTTTCAGTTTGCAGACCACCAAACCTTCCCAGAATAAATTTATAAATGTTAAACTTGGGACAGTTTTCTGGTTTTCACCTAGATCTATAGTGAAGGTAGATAAGTGAGAAAATTAGAAAGGGAAGAAGAGTTCCATCCTAGTCTCTAGAATGCTGGTTAAAAAAAAAAAAAAAAAAAAAAAAAGAAAGAAAGTACTTTGAGGACTCAGAAGGAAGGAGTTTAATATGTAAACTATGATCTTGGTCACTGTAACTAAACCAACAAAAAGTGACTATGTCTGTGATTCTCATTTATTTATTTATTTTTATCATAGATGGCTTTTCCCCTCCTATCCCTTCACTTTTTTTTAAGAACTCAGGCAAATAAACACTTACTTGATTTGAATGTATTTATTTATTTCCTCTTTTGAGGTGTTAAGGAATACCAAAAACTCCCAGGATAGATAAAAGAAGAAAGAAGAGATGCAGAAATGTGACAAAAATTTCACAAAACTAATAATAAATCCTTGAACTACTGAAGAGTTACTCAGTGGCACTGATTTGGAGATGGACACAATAACCTTTATTTTATTTATTTATTTTATGTGGTGCTGAGGATTGAACCTAGTGCCTCACATGTGTGAGGCAAGCGCTCCAACACTGAGCCATAACCCCAGCCCCTTGTACACTTTTTCATCCTAATCTAAATCCTGGAGATTCTCTTTTAGTAGGTTTGGAGTGGAATCTTCCTATCCCCCCAACACCATATTGGGAATTGAACCCAGTGCCTCATGTGTGCTGGGCAAGCACTCTACCACTGAAAAGGCTTCCTTAAAATCTTATTTTGAGATAGGGTCTAAGTTTCCAGGCTGGCCTCAAACCTGCAATCCTTCTGAGTAGCTGGAATTATAGGCATGTACAATCATGCCAGATGCCCTGTATGTATTTTTTAACAAGTACCCAAGATGATTCTGTGGCATAGCTCTGGTTAAACACCACTGGACTGAACATATGTTTGTTTATTTATTTTTTTAAGGTGGAGACATGTCCCATTTGAGATGAGAAAATCATTTTTAAAAAAGTATATAGTATATATTTAATGTCCTCATACACTTGGAGTTCTTGGAGAATCCTGAAATTTAGAAATCTGAAATTCCTGACACTTTTCCTCTCCTGTAATTATACATTTGTACCTGATCTTCAGGGAGAGTCATATCCCATACTCTCAATGCATATCCCACACTACCAATGACTATTTTTTTGTCAACATTATCCAAAGTTTTTTTCCTCTTACTTGAAGGCTCCCCTACCCAAAGAGGCAGCTATTGTTTTTCCTTTTTTTTTTTTTGGTGGCGCTAGGGATCAAACCCAAGGCCTTATCCACATTAAGCAAGTGCTATATTACTGAGCTACATCCCCAGTCCTAAAAGAAACTAAATTTTAATTATCTCTCAAGAATTACTTTATATATAAGCTGAGTATGGTGGTGCATGCCTGTAATCCCAGCTCCTCAGAAGGCTTAGGCAGAAAGGAAGATTGCAAGTTCCAGGCTGGACTGGGCAACTTTAGCAAGATTCTGTCTCAAAAAATAAAAAGGGCTAGAGATGTAGCTCTAAGGTAAGTGGCTCTGGGTTCAATTTCTGCTACAAAAAAGAATTACTTAATATATAAAAAGGCTTCAAGAGTATTGGAGTGAACCTGAGAAGCTGGGGTGTTGGCATGTACACTCACTAACCTTGTAAGATCAGCCTTACAGGACCTGTGTGGATTAAAACTCACAGCCTAGGAAACCTGTAAATGGTGATATGTCAAATACCTGTGTGTAACTGAGACTGAACTTCATACTAGCAAATGCCAAGAAGCTGATGTATTTAAGAGCCAACTGCATACAGGGCCCTGGAGAGGTTGTGGGGAAAGAAGTTAACTTACTACTCTAACCAGCATTAATAGTCAATATAGCATCCTGACAACTTAAAAATGAAGAGAAGGAAAGTGGGAGGAGCTGATATTTTAAGAGTATATTTCCTCATAATTATCATATTTAATTTTACTATCAGAGTGATAACTTGCCCAAGGTCTCTTGGCTAGATGATGTCAGAGTAGAAATTAGAACTCAGGACAGGCCAAGGCCATCACATTCAGAAATATGAAGAACTCAGTTCCATTCAGTTTATCAAGCACCCATCATGCTCTGGCCCCACGGGTACTAACTGTGAATAAGATAGTGTATGTATTTCTCTAACATCATTTCGGAACTCATTTATTTCTGGAAGTCTTCTTAGTGGGAGCCCAGCGGTTACCACTGTTATCTTATGGCCCGCCCTTTAATCTAGGAAATTGAGCTCACATACAACCAAATGAAACAATAATTTAGGAAAACATTTAATTTCTCTTGCTGCTTCTGGGCATAAGAGCCTTCAAATGACATCATGCATTCAGGAGACCCATTCTGGATAGTCTCTCCAAAGATGAACTTCCCACATATTCTCTTGGGTATGGAAAAAGCGACTCATTTAAAAATAAAACTCGTCTGCTTTGTGTTTTCTTTTTCCTCATCCTACTGAAATATAAGCCTATTTCCATACGATGTGCACAGACTGAGGCCTGCTTAACTTTCTTACAATTAAATCAGGTCTGGTTTCTGGCTTTGTTTTTCCTGAAATGTGGGCCCTCACATGAAAATATCTTTCTTTCTTTCTTTCTTTCTTGTCTCCATCCAGTTTCTTCTTTGTAAATACCTTATTTGTTGGATAAGATTTAACAATATTTTTAGATTTAAATTTTGCTGTGTAGACTCTGGCAACTGCCTCTATAATAAAGAAATGAGTTTTTTTCCTTATTAAAATAGAGGAAATTAGGATGTTTTAAAAACCAGGTATGGATCTTGGCTACTACATGTATCAAAGCATGGGAATCATTTCCATTGATTAACTGAAGAATAACATGTAATTCACCTTTTTCATTTAGAATGTTCTAGAAGTACAATGAGGTTCTTTATGCCCTGGCATCACACCCAAGAAAGTTCTTAGACAGATATGTGAATATATAGTGTGGCTGTGTGTACTGTATAGCCTCTACTGAGGAGGGTGACAAAAAAACGCAAATTCTTAAAAACTGAAAAACACAAAAGACAGGTAATCACTATTCAAGAGACAACCAGAGAAAGCCCACAGTCCCCTGGATATTAAGAGGCAGATTCTACAGGGTTTTCAAGCAGCTGAAGTTAATTTTTCCACAGATGAGAACATGTGGAGAAAGGTAACACTGTGGTGTTCACACTTGTGACTGCCACACCAATTCCTGCCCCTCCAGGCTTCCTGTACATGTTCCCTACAGATAGCCATCAGGAGCCTGATGAATGACACTCGCACTTCTACCTGCCAGGAGAAACTAAAAGCAAATATCACAGTCTGTTACCATCTTTTTGGACATGTTAAGATTCCTTGTCATCAATTACTCTTTGGGTGACCTTTTATAAAAATGTGCAGGTGATGAGTAATCCAATAGACAAAGCAGTAGACAATTCACCTAAATCCAGACATCAGAGAAAAGAGAGCTTCCAAGCTAATCCTCGACCTTTCCTCACCACCCCTAACAGTATCCTCCAGCTTCTACCTGACTTTTGGAGCAATGTGGAAACCTTGGGATTGTTTTTCTTTTCCTTTTTTTTCCCCCTTTTTATTGTCTTCTAGGGCTAGTCTTAACAATGACCTGGGAAGGTTCATCCAATTAAAGGAGAGCATATAAACCTAAACCTCAGAGATTATTGAGGATGCAGTAGAGGTAACACAGTTACCTCAACACAAACAATATTATTTCAAACAAGGAAAAATCCCTGAAATTTCCAAAGGAGATGGTATTCACACAGTAAAAGAAATGGTTTCCTTTGAGTTTTTAGCCTAAAAAAATATTTTTATAGGCTGGAAGACAAGATAGCTTGAAAGGATACAGGATTTAGTGTTTAATTCCTCAGCTTCTGATAAAATGGCTTAGGTTTTTAGCTCATACTTCCTGATTTTTACTGATAGAATACCTCCCAAAACTATTGTTTTGCTTGGTTTCTTGATACCCAAGATAACTGAGGGTTTGATTAAAAAAAAAAAAAAAAAAAACATTCAGGAGAGAAATTTGGGTTTGCTGGGTAAAGAGGAGAGTCGCTGAATTGGTACGCAGGAGATTTAACCTCAATTTTTCCTCTTCATCCAGCTGTCACTCAAAGTAAGCACAGATCAAACGTAAAAACTGACACAGCTTCTCATTATAGGAAGTTGACTGCCAACCCTGCAGGGAGACTATTGAGTAAATCTAGAGATAAGATGGATTGGGAGTTTGCCTAAGTGGTCTCAGGGGAACAGTGAGCCAAGAAGTGACATCACAAGAGGCAAGCCGAACACAGAATAGTGTTCTTCCCAGAGAAGACTGTTTTTACTTTTGTTTTTGCAGGACTGGGGATTAAACTCAGGGAACTCTACCACTGAGCCACATCTCTAGCCCTTTTTATTTTTTGAGATAAGGTCTCACTAAGTTGCTGAGGTTGGTCTCAAACTTGCAATTCTCTTACTTTAGCTTCTTGAGTCACTGTAATTACAGGCATGTGCCAATGTGCTTGGCCAGAGAAGAGGGTTCTAATCGAGCTCACCCTAGTGGAAAGGAAATATGGAGAAGGTCTAGAACACAGAGATTAGGCATTCTAGCCAAATCTCTGACCCTGTGGAGACTGGAATGTGGGCTTCTCTTATCTACGTTCTGGAAATGGCCCTATTTCCCCATCCTCCCTTCTCTGCATGTTTGTTCCCTTTTAAATACAGAACAGTTAGTCTCAGTCTACTCTTTAGGGTCTGGATAACTTATCTCTATTTAATGACATCAGATATTTTAGAAAAGGCATAAGTCTTCTATCCAATTTACAGACAACACACAAATGTATTATGCATGTGATCTAATCAGGAAGTGTTAGGAAGAACTTCTAGAAGTGCTTTTGTTAAAGATCATTTTGCTCTACTTTCCACTGAAGTCAAATGAATGATGGCCATTAAGATGAACACTCTGGTGTGTCTGAACTAGATAAAAATTGTTTAGAGAAGGAATTACTTTTTTAGTTTTAATGGCTTAAGTGGGGGCAATAGGTATTATGAATGGGACCCTGGAGCAGAAGTCACTAAAAGCTGTTCAGAGACTAATATATGAACACAGAGAGTTGATGTAAAAAAAATAAAATAAAATGATTAGCTACATAGAACATGGTTTTCAAAATGCCCCCAAATTAAGAAGCAGGGTCCTTCCTTTCATACCTCTTGAAATACTCCTATAATAATTCCATTGCTTGGGCCTGTTTCTAATAAAAGAACACAGTGAAGATCACCATTAATTCAGATGGGCAATCCTAGAAAGGGACAAGAACCAGGCTGGTTTTGATTTGTGAAATGTGTAGGGTCCTCAAAACACCAGAGGCTGGCTTAGAAAAATCCCCACAAAAGCTTTTAGCTTGAAAGTTATCAGGAGTACAGGAAGGCACATAATTAAAGCCAAACTCCTTTTACCGAGTTTAAAATAAAATTGTGGCTCTGGAAAGCTGGGCCCAAGGGAAAGGAATGAGACCAAGTCACATGTCTACTGCCAAGGCTGAAACTGGTTTAACTCATGTTCCTTTGGAGTCAGGGCCTGACCCCGCGGTGATGGGAAAAAAATCTCCTATTTACATTTTCCCTAAGAGAGACGAAGCAGAAAGAACATTTTCTATCATGTTTTTGTGTACTAGCTGAGCCAGGGGAAACAAGTTGAGCTATTCTGGGATGGCCTACAGAGAACCAGTCCTTCCCTTCAGGGTTCTCAGATTAATGACCTAGAGGAACAAGTAAACGACGGGAATGGGACTGCAGCAGAGACGGTCCTGACAGCCAGTGTACCTGCAGACCTTTATCACCATCTGAGCTAACTGCAAAATCATCTAATTTTTTAACTTCTCTCATCATTGTTTATTTGGTACCAGGGATTGAACCCAGGGGCATTTAACCATCATGCTACATCTCCAGCCCTTTTTTATTTTGAGACAGGGTCTCACTACATTGCTGAGGGCCTTACTAAATTGCTGAGACTGATTTTTGAACTTGGGATCCTCCTGCATCAGCCTCCAGAGCCCCTGGGATTACAGGTTAGTGCCACCACGCCCAGCAATTTTTTAACTTTTAAAGAGTCATTCTGAACAACAAATCCCATCAGTATGTACAACTATAATGTATCAGTAAAAAAATATATATATATATGGACCCCCCCAAAAAAAGAATCATTCTGGTTTCACCTATCTATCTACCTACCTACCTACCTATCCATCTATGAGAGACAAAAGTTTCCCAGCCTTCTCCCTTAAGGAAGAATATCCTTTGTAACTCACACCAACAGGACTCTCAGGAAGTTGAAACAAGCAGAGATTCTAGCTCTGAAGCCCATCTTATTGAACCTGTATTCCAGTAATCTATGTGGAGATCTTACGTAATTTAGAAATACATGAATGGGTAGAATAAGAACTTCAAGATTTAAGCAAGTTGTGACAGTAGAGGACAGTGAAATGAAGCCTACATTGTCCCCACTCTCCCATCTAAAAAAACAAAACACAACTAATGGTATTTTCTTAAATATCATCAAGGTTTCAATTGTACTATTTTTCTATTGCTGCCAAAATAAATTACCACATTGAACTCAGGGATACAACTACTAAATTTTTATCTTTTTAATTTTGAGACAGGGTCTAGCTAAGTTGCTTAGGGCCTCACTAAGTGCTGAGGCTGGCTTTGAATTTTTTTTTTTGTGATCTTCCTGCCTCAGCCTCCCAAGCCTCTGGGATTACAGGCGTGTGCCACCATCCCCAGCAAAACTTCAAGTCTTAAAACAGCCATTTGTTATCTCACAGTTTTGTAGGTCACAAGTCTGGCACAGTTCTGCAGGCTTCCCTGCTCAGGTTTTCAGTTGGCTGAAATTAAGGCATCTGCAGGATGGGCCTCTATCTGGAAGATCTGGGGAAGGATCTGCTTTCAAACTAGTTCATGTTATCAGCAGAATCCAATTTCCTGCAGTTGTAAGTCTCAGGTCCCTGTCGCTCTGCTGCTGTCAGCTGGTGGCTGCTCACTGCTTGCAGGGACTCCCACATTCCTTCTCACTGGGCCCCTTCCCTCTTCAAACCAGCAATGGTGCACTGAGTCCTTTCCACACTTCAAATTCTTGCTTCCCCTTTTGTCATCGGCTGAGAAAGCTCTTTGCCTTACGAGACTCACATGATTAGATAAGGCTTACCAGGAAAAGCTCTCCTAACCTAAGGTCACTTTTGCCCTTAAATATAACATAATCAATAGGAGAACTATCTGGTCATAAATACAGGTTCTGGAGACATCTTTAGGGAGCTATTTTCAACTATTACAACATGGTCTAGTTTTATCTATTGCTTCATGAAATTAAGAAACACAGCTGGCTTCTTAGCTGCATTGGGCGACTGTATACATTCAGAGTCAGAACCATGCTGAAAGCACTGTCTTAGGCGGGGAAGAAGTGTGCATCCATGTGAACAGGCATACATGTGTGAGAAAGTATACCTTTCCGTGCAAAAATGATCAACTATTAAATCACATATAGCTTCACTGTATTATACTCCTTGATTTTTCTTTACTGACTACTTAATACACATGGAAAAACAGTTAAAAAGGAAAGTCAAATATAGTACCTACATTCAGTTATATTACAAATACTGCTGAAATTTTTCATACCTCAGATTATGAATACCCCATCAATTCTTTGCTTGTTATGGTGCTGGAAATTGTACCCAGGGCCTCACACATCTACCCTATTGATTTAATATAGCATGCTGATAGAGATCAGGTAATGTCACCTCACATATTCTAGTATATCTTATTATATTTTAAAAGAAAAATCATTAAGTTCTCTACATGATAAAAGTAGACTCTCTGATGTATTCATCATGTTACCTAAATACTATTGGCATTTTATAGCTCTTAGTTTCTTGTAGGCCTGTACCTTTTTTTTGTAGATATTCCCCGTTTCTGAAGAATTTCTGGATTTTGGGGAAACTCATAAAATGTACTTATTATAGAAGAAAATATATATAAATATACAAAGTCCTCCATGACTTTGTATTCATAAACTCTGATGATCCACAAACACATTTGCTGGCTCAGGCATGTTCTCTATTTAGCAATTCACACGCTATGTACTATATGTGATGAAAATGACCAACAGAAGAATGAGGAGCTCTAAAACTTGTGGTTCCAGTGCATGGGTCACATTTTTCAGATGGTCATCTATTTTCATTTTTCCCATGGCTTGAAGTTTTAGGTTCACACTGGTGTGCACAGTCACCTTAAACTGCAATAGCCCATGAAAATACATTCAAATGATTAAAAAATCAGGCTCAGTGAACATCTGAGAAAAGAAGCCTGATCACTCCCTCAAAAATATTTTTAAGGAAGACTGCATATAAGTCCTAAGTTTTGGAAATCCTTATTTACGTCTTAAATCCCACTCTTTGACTTTAACTATTTCTCTAATTGAGTTTCCAGGTCTTACTCCGCTACTTAGCTGAGACTCCTCAAGAGATGTGTTATTGATCACCATTATATCTCCTAGACAGCAAGCTTTCCTTGTCCAAAGTCTGGGAAAAGATGGGTTGCTATTATTATTTTTATGGTGGGGATCAAACTCAGGGCTTTGTGCATTTGAGATATGCTCTACCACCGAGCTACATCCTCAGCTCATAGATAGCCGTTTTAAAAAACGCAGTACTGGGTATAGAACCAAGGGATAGATGGACTTTTTAATATGATAAACATCACAATCTAGTAGCCTGTTTGGATAGCAGTAATTTAGATTTTATTTGAACCAAACTATGAATCAAAAACTTTTACAGGTGGATTGTAAGTCCAAAGCCAGCCTTAGCAATTTAGTAAGACCCTATCTCAAATAAACAAATAGGGCTGGAGATGTGGCTCAGTGGTTAAGTGCCACTGGGTTCAATCCTTTTTTGTTTTTTTTGCTAAGAGGATAGTGTGGCTCACTAGACTTTACATTTCAAGATGAAATAAATACTTGGGACCTAAATAACATAAGGTAAAACTTTTACTCCTCAGTAGATTCCACAGAAGGTAGAGACTTCCTTTGTTTTTAATTTTTTTCCCTGCCTCCACAGAAACCAAACAAACAAACAAATAAATAAATAAATAATAAAAAAAATAAAATTTGTCTTCTCTCTTTTTTCTTTGCCATGGGATCTTGCTATATTGCCCAGGCAGACCTTGAACTCATGATCTTCCTTCCTTGGCCTCTCAAGTAGCTGGAATTATAGGCACATGCCACTGTCCAACTGAACCAATATATCAATTCATCTATTTTAGAACTATCAATACATAGAAAATTATAATAAACAGGAATCTTAATTAACTTGGAAAAATCTTCAGAAATGATTCTCTAGTGTGTGGTTTCTGCTTTCCAAATGACCAAATGGGATAGGAGCAGCATTCAGTCCCTGTATTTCACACCTGTGTGTGCTCAGCCTTGCCCATGGTATACTTAAAGAGTAATAAAATGTGTGATTACAAAATCTAAGACAAGCCTCTTTGATCTCAAAGAGCTCTTCCTGGGAAGGAAAGATAAGCACAGCCATGAAACACTTGGAGGGCAATGCAAGAAACAACTGACTGAATGCAATCAAACACTAGACTACATGGTAGCTACAATAAGTGAAAAGGGTAGCCAGGAAAGGGAGAATGCACTATTGACTAGAGATTTTGGGCAAGGCTTTATGGAAGATACAGGCCTACTGGACATATTGTCTTGAAGTTTGAAACCAGTGGTCACGAAAAATGACCTCGTCATATGTAATTGTTAAGACTTATGGCACAAATTGGGGCATTGCTAGGGCCACTGCTGTCCTAAAGTACCACTCTGCTCTGAAAGACAAAGCTCTGAAAGGTGATAAATGAAAGCTTTCTTTGATTCTTCCACTTTTTTCTTTTTTTTGTGTGTGTGTCGTACTAGGAATTAAACTCAGGGGGCACTTGACCACTGAGCCGTATCCCCAGCTCATTTTTGTATTTTATTTAGAGACAGGGTCTCACTGAGTTGCTTAGTGCCCTCGCTAAATTGCTAAGGCTGGCTTTGAATTTGAGATTCTCCTGCCTCTGCCTCCCGAGCAGCTGGGATTACAGGCATGCGCCACCATGTCCGGCCCGATTCTTCCACTTTTATATCCCCACAGAAAAGCTGCATCTTCAGAATCACAAGGTTCTTTGAATTTAGGGGACTAAAATTGCCTCCCAGAGCAAAACAGGTATTTTAAATGTAGACCTTTGTGAGAGGAGCAGTTATTTATTTATTTATTTATTTATTTATTTATTTATTTATTTTGGGGTGGGGGCAGGGGCAGGGTCCTTCAGACAAGAAAAGCCTCAGAGTAATTCAGAAATTGTTATAACTTAATAGGTTCTGAGCTGAAGCATACCTTTGTATCATTTCTTCAAAATTTATTTCTATAGAAAATTAACAGCATAAATAAAATGAATTACCTGAACACTTACAAATGGCTTTGGAGTGATTGTTTACATACAATTGACAGATGCATTAAAAATACTTTTCAATCACAACATTTAAGGGCATAGGAGATCTTTTCTCCTTTGCAAAGGTAATAAGTAGTCAACAGTTACATTATTGACAGTTAAAAATAATAAAATATACCCATTTTAAAATGATGTAACATAAAATTCTGACTTTTTCTTTTCTTTTCTTTTCTTTTTTAACTCATTTAGGTTTGTCTCTTCCTGAATCATTCTGTAAGGTTTTTCCTCCTTTAAACTAGATTTTGTTGTTATTGTCTCCCTTTCCAAATCAGATTCAATACTCAAGGATACTGGTGACAATCTAGGTGCCATTTCATGGAGAGACAGCAGTTTCACTGGAGCAGTTGTTACCCATCTCACTGGTTAACACAGGCTCCAGAGCCAAGCTGCTGGCTGCAACATCACTAGTTATGTGATCTTAGATAATTTCCTGACTTCTTTCTGTCTCAGTGTTCTCAGAAGTAAAACGGGGGGTAATGGTACTTGATATATAAGGTTACCAAAAGTATTAAAAAAGATAATAAGTGTGTCTGGTAGAGCATGACATAGTAAATGTTTTCAAAATTGTTGGCTACTGATATCATTTCTACAGTTTCCCTGCTTTTCCAATCTCTCTCAGGCCTCTTTGGTTTTTGGCTCTCCCAATACTTGTTCACTGAAAGAGGAATTAAGCTCAAGTAAATTCCTTAGTACTCAAGTAAAGGGTTTTAATTGTAGATTTTGATTATCCAGGCTAATTCCTACTTACCCTTTCCAACATACAGACATTTAAGGTCATTATTTTACTGTCTGGATGGTTGTACACCCTTTTAAAATAACCAACTATGTGAAGTTGATTTTGGAAAGCAATACCAAGATTTTTCATGTTTTTAATGATTTGATATACTTTCATTTATTTTATAATTCAATTTAAATCTGAATACGTAAATTTTCAAACAAACAATTTAAAAAATAGCTACTTGCTATTTTACATGTAATCTATGTATAAAAAAATGTTACTTTTGCAATGAAACATGAAGAAATTAAAGTCGAGGCACACTTTTAGTATCTTTAATTAACTCACTAGTAGAACTTCCCTGCATCACATAACCAAAGAAGGCTGCTGGGTTTTGGGGCTGTGATGACAACTAACACCCCAATTATGGATAACCACCACCCTTTATAATAAGAAGGTCAAGAAAAGAACCAAAAAGGAGCTGGAAAAGAATAAAAGGCTGATGAGAGCCAACTCTCACTGTTTCCCTTTGGCCCATTCTGATTATAATTAATTGTTAGTTCACCCAAACATTACAAGGGTTAGTTGGGCTGGGGAAAACCAAACTAATGCTGAATAATCTGGGAACTTTTCAAAATTTGAAAAAAAAGCAATCCCTGATCACACAGCTGGTTATGTACTGAAAACAAAACTAGAACTCAATCCAAAACTCATAACCAATTGATCCCTGACTTCCTAAATTTTTGGATCTTTTGAGAACTGAAGCTTATTACCCTTAACAAGAAGTTGACTACAATGGCCCTTAACAAAGAAACAAGATACAGAACCTTCTGTCCTCCTTGAGATTCCGGTGGTAGCTGGATAGGAAAGAGTCAGAGGCAGCTGCACTGCTGGTTGGCACTCTCAGCTTATTCTCAGCCATTTCCTGACACTGCATCCAGTCCTTAGGCGAGCTCAATACTCCTATAACTCTAATCCTAAACTTCAATATTTTCAGCCCATAATTTTCTCCCCATCTTCAGACCAACCACAGGTTGAATATTCCTTATCTGAAATGCTTGGGGCTCGAAGGCATTCAGATTTTGGAATATTTGCATATACGTAATAATGAGATCTCTTGGAGACATGCCCCAAGTCGAAACAGAAAATCCATCTGTAGCCTAAAGGTAATTTTGCACAGTATTTTTAAAGCATGTCTATTTTCACTATAACCTGTCACATGAGGTCAGGTTTGGAATTTCCACTTGTGGCATCATGTTTGTGCTGTAAGGTTTTGAATTTTGGAGCATTTTGGATTTTGAATAAGGAATGTTAACAACCTATACTTTTTGGATATCATTAACTGAAAGTCCCAAAGTTCCTCTAATTCAATATATCCAAAAGTGAAATGTCGTTCCCATTCAATACACTTTCACTTCCTGTTTGGCAATGCAATTTGTCATTTCTGACCAAGTCATTTTTGGCCATTTGTCATATTTGACCATTTTTTGGCCAAGTCACCTAAACCAAAGACCTGGGCATTATTCTTAACTCTGCCTTCTCCCAAGTTCAACCCTGCCCCCACTGTATGGATCCCCAAGTCTTGTCAGTTCTAGCTTCCAAACAATTGAATGCTTCTCTATTCTACCTGAAGAATACCTTGCCACAGGCCTTTATCATGTCTCACCTGGAATACTGAGATCAGATCACCTCCTGATGTCCCTTCCACCATCCAGCGTCTACAGCTGCCAGAGTTATTCCTCTGACTTGCAATTTTGATCACAGCAACTTTACTCCAAATCTTCAGTCCTTTACCCACAGGAAAACTTTCCAAATCTAAGAATGCCATATTTAAACCCTACATAGTATGGCCTCTGCTAAGACTCTAGTCTTAATTCCTATTATACTTCTTAAATATATCCTTTGTTCTAGCTACACTGATATGCAGCTTTCAAAATAATGCTACACTTTCTCATATTTTTCTACCTTTGTAATATGCTACTTCCTTCTTCTTTGCCCAAAGAGCTTCTATTGTCCTGCAAACATCAGGCTACTGCATTTATCACCTGACTGATCTTTTTTTTTATGTGTGTGGCGGGGTGCTGGGGATTGAACTCAGGGGCACTTTATCACTGAGCTATATTCTCAGCCCTTTTTGTTTCGAGACAGAGTCTAAGTTGCTGAGGGTCTTATTAAACTTCTAAAGCTGGCCAGGCGTGGTGGTGCCCTCTGTAATCCAGTGACTAGGGAGGCTGAAGCAGGAGGATCACAAATTTGAGGCCAGCCTTAGCAATTTAGTGAGGTCCTAAGCAACTTGTACCCACCTCCTCCCATCCCCCGCCCCCCCCCCCCCCCCCCAAATTCTGAATCTTGCCTTGTACTTGTGAGTCTCTGGCCTAAGCTTCCTGAGTAGTTAGGATTACAGGTGTGCATCACCATACCTGGCCTGATTGATCTCCTAAAACACTCTGTACCTATATTAGAAAATATAGGTAGCTTTATTAGAAAATTCACCTCCCTGTGTCATAATTCTTGGCTTCTATCTCTACAATTAGATTTAAAAGTCCTTGAGGGTAGAAATTGTGTCTTTCATTTATTAGGAATTCTAGTGCCCGATATGGGGCCTACTACACATAGCAGATGCTCATAGAATGCTAATTATGGGAAGATTCAAGGTAGGGCAAGATTGGCTGGGTATATTGGTGAGCTCCTAAAATACCAGTTACTCAGCAGGGTGAGGTAGGAAGATAACTTGAACCCATCAACCAAACTGGGCAACATAGCAAGACCCTGTCTTGAAAAACCAAAACAAATAGGGTAGAGGCAGCTTTAATACTCATTAATCATGGGATTAGAAAATTAGGGTGGCAAGTGCAGGAAACAGATTGCAGTAAAGGAGCTGATGTCTTTAAAATTCCCAGTCTCTTTAGTCAACAAACCAATGTTTCAGATGCCACTTCACCTGGTTCCATGCAAGACAGGAATTAATTAGGCCAGTATCTATCCAGAATTCATGTAATGACTCCTAATAGGGAAACCACTTTTATTCCTACAGGTCCTACTTCTCTTGCCTAAAAAGACTTCTTGGACGGAAGAATTACTGCTTATTGACTTTTCTTGAGTGGAATAAACAAACAAAAAATATACTGGTGGTTTTAATTAGGTAGAAAAAAAATGATAAATAGATTGCATCCTAATTATCATGTTCACTCAAATGTTTCTCATTCCAGGACAACAAATTATAAAGTTGAATTAATAAATGCCTGTAATTCTAGAGACTGGGGAGGCTAAGGCAAGAGGACAGCAAGTTTGAGGCCAGCCTGGGCCACTTAGTGAGACACTGTCTCAAAATTAAAAATTAAAACCAACAACAACAGTAATAATAATCATGATAAAATGGATTCCATATTGGTAGTCTCCCAATTAAAGAACTGTAGGTATAGAGAATAAGGTAATATGCTACAGAACTGCTTGGTGTTTGCCAGAGATGAACACAGCACACGGAAAGAATGATTATCAACCTGATCTGGGAGGTGAGAAGGCAGGATGCCTTTGGCCTGCCTACTAGGTGCCTCACAGAACGAGCTCTTGTGACAGTTGCAATCTTTTATTATCCAATTATCTATCAATAGTACTGTGATTAGTTTGTATGGCTGATTATAAAACAAAGTAAATTGATTAACTTCTCCCTTTATATGTGAAAATGGCTGGGATGAAAATTATTATTATTATGTAAAATCTTTTCTGTTGAGATGTTAGACTGGAAGCAATCCCATCTAAATGAGAAAACGCTACTGATCCTGGTTTATAAATGCAGGTCAAATCCTATTATCACAAATACCCATTCAATGAAAATCTGCCTAATTAAAGATTCCCAGGGCTTAGCTGATAACCCACTTACTTCAAGATGTAGTCAACATTATAAATATCAAATACACCACAGTTTGGACATCTGCTACTATGTTTTCTTTGTAAATAATCTGTCTTGCAATTTTTTTCAATTAGCAAATAATAATTTGAGATTATGGACTAAGGATTACTTGGTTCATACCTTAGGATGATTTAATGTCAACCCATTCTAAATGGACTAGTTCCTAAGCTATAGTTTTTTTTTTTTTTTAATAGAAAGACTGAGAGAGAGTGAGAGAGAGAGAATGTTAATATTTATTTTTTAGTATTTGGCAGACACAACATCTTTGTCTGTATGTGGTGCTGAGGATCGAACCCGGGCGGCACGCATGCCAGGCGAGCGCGCTACTGCTTGAGCCACATCCCCAGCCCAAGCTATAGAATTTTATATTACACCTAGTGATTAAAAACAAGAACTGAGGTGTCTAAAGTATTTGTAGTTCACTTTTTTCCTAATGTTAGAAAATTACTTTCTGAAGAAAACTTTTCTACTGAATGTGTGAACCAAGAATTTTATGTTGCAGTTGTTTCATGGTAGCTGATGGCTGACCCTTCGAGTGTCATGAAGAAGTACTGGTGTGGTTCCCATTAGAATCGAGAGTGAATCTGGAAGTTGTTCTGTTTTTCCTGAGTAACAAACCAGAGATGAACAGATCTGTTGCTCAGGGAACTCCCAGCCTTTGGAGATAAATGAGATGTTGAACTAATGTGAAACTAGTATGAACGCCCCAAGAAGCTGTTGAATCCGTTATGTCATTATTCCCCAGGAGCCCCAAACAGCAGTATCAGGAACATAACCACTTATAATAGCTGTTCTTAGTGAGGGTGGGAAGGGGTGCCTGGGATATAAAAAGGATGGATGGACATTTTTGCCTATGAGGAAAAAGGGTATTTCATTTTTTTTCCTGAATTGTCCATGTCAACCTATCATGAGTTTACCCTCAGAAAGGCAAAATAAAAAAAATGATGAATATAGCTTTTCTTTCAGCAGGATAATGGTGGTATGTTCATAAAATAAAGCACTGTAATAAAAGGGGTATTTTTAAAAACCATGTTTCATGGTATAATTTGTATTCAGAAAATTAAGGATATTATTTTTGAAATATCAATAGAGGAAGTAAACACAAATCTTGGCTGGGGAGGACCCACACTATCTTCTTATGAGTGATTTCTCATTAGGGAGTATATTAATTGTTCAATTTCTGGGCAGGCATTAGATTTTTTTATGATTAAAACGGGTCAGAGGCTTACTGAAACACTGCATTATATAATATGAAAAAATATCAGATGCTGCTAAAAGTTTAAATGTTAAGGTGTATGATAAAGTAGTTTGTTTTGAAGTCACTAAAAAGTCTTTCTGCCTTTTGTTTTCTCAAGTTAAAAATAATTCCCACTGAATTGCAGTTTTAGTTTGCTTGTTCTGCTTCTCAAAGAGCAAAGTGTCCAAAGTATTTTCTCCTTGTGAATAGCCATTATTTAAAAATTCTCTGAGGACACTGTCCTTATATGGAAACATTTTATATTCAGCCCCTTTAGCAGCACTAAAAACAACAACAAAGAACCCCCACAAACTTTTAAATGCTTATTCAAAATTCCAATCCTATTTTGTAGAGTGCTGGACCAGGGGTTACGGATCTTTAACTTTGTCTGATCTCCATCAGAAAATTCTGTGTGTGTGTGTGTGTGTGTGTGTGTGTGTGTGTGTGTGAGAGAGAGAGAGAGAGAGAGAGAGAGAGAGAGAGAGAGACAGAGAGAGATTGAGATGAGAGCTGTGTGCCTTTCACTTTAGAACACACACAGCAACGTCCTATATCTTTTTCTGGAAAGGTCCGAGTATTTTCCTTTTTAAGAGAAATCTGAAGACCCCATAGCCCATAAGTCTCAGGCTCGGTGGGGCTCATAATCCCAGACAATACGACTGGAATTTGAGAGCCAGGCACGGAGATTAAGTTATGACCCGTCAATTGCCTCCCTTGTTCTATAGACCTGGTGTTCCTCCTCCTGCAATTTCAGTTTCCTGTGTTCCTACCATGGATAAATTTTGGACTCCCACAGCTACTTAAGCTTCTGACTGTCCCCTCTTTACTCCTTAGCATATCTTTAACCTTGACTTTCAAATCTATTTGATATGTACTCCAGTGTTGCTGATAATATGGTTTTGGAGCCAAGAAACCTTAGCTTAAATCAAGACGACTGCTTACTAGCTGAGTGATGCCGGGCGAGCTACTTCTGTGCATTTCCATTTCCTCACATGTAACGCGAAGACAGTGAAAACCACCTCAGGGAGGCGGAGGATCAGCCAGTTACAACCAAGCATCCAAAAACACATGAGCCCAAGACCACCACAAAACTAGTTGTGAAAGAGCACCTAATTAATACAGTCGTGAGGAAAGGAACCGAGCTAGGGAAATCTTATGAGATGAACCAGTCCTGAGAGTCAACAACCTCTAAATTAATTATGTATATTTTTCCACTAGCTCAGAGATTAAAGACAAAATAGGATAAGGGCACATGAGTGGTACATAAATACCAATGTTCTCTACAATACAGTCTCTAGTCATATGGACATTAAAGTTGGTTACGAAAAACTGATGCTATTATGGGAATCCATAGCCACAGACCACTAAAATTGGGAAGCAGTTTAAAGCTGTCCATGTTTTGGTTTCCTGTAATCTCAATTTTCAAATTTTCTCTCACTGTGACCTCTGTCTAAAAGGCGGGGATAGGGGTGTGTGGAATGAGGGGGGAAGGATGGACGGCAGCTGTTAGGAGTGAGACCAGAAGAAAGTACTTCTTCAGTGGAGTACGAACTTTAAATAAGAAGGGGGAAACAGAAAGGAAGAAGAGGAGGATGGTCACTCAATAAATTGAATGATCATCAGGTATCATTGCTCTGGGAATGGTGGCGACAGTGGACAAACATTAACAAGAGGCTTTTTTCATCCACAGTCTGTAAAGGATGGAATATAAAAGGGAGGCAGCAAAGGGAACACCAACTCAAGTAATGGAGCTCAGCTCTGTGACCTCAATCAGCAGTCACCAGAAAACCCCAACACTGCTGGGGGGAAAGCGTTCTGCAGTTCTGTAGAAAAGGAAGGCACTAGCCCATGTGTTCAAGAAACATCCCGGAACTCAATAACAGTGATATGTACACGGGAGCCTCTCTTGGTTCTCTCACAAAGAGCACCTATGAATGAAACAGCTTCCTAACGGCATTCTTTTGGTATTCTGGTAACTAAACACCCCTGGCTAAAGTCCAAGACTAATACCTATATGCCAAATTCCACTACATGATAATTTACACCATGAGAAAGACATTGAAAATGAATGTAAAGCAACCCAAAATAAACAAGTAGTCTGTTCAGATTTCTTTTAGATTTTCTCCCGACAGCTCCCCAAATAAGGAATCTATGACTGTCCCTCTTCTTACGTTGTATGTATGATAGAACACAGTCTAGTTCCCTAAGAAGGAACTGCTACCTTACCTACTACCTAATATGCCCATCAGCATTCCTCATCATTTGCTGTTGGTAGCATTTTTTTCTTTAGTTAGCTTCCTACAGAGGAGGACATTAAATTAGATGCAAACACCCATATGTTAATCACTTCAGCAGAGTCATTCACTGGAGTAAACGGAGAAAAGCCTCAAATGGCTTTGTTATCACAAGCATCACAAGCACCTCCATACAGCTAATAGTCACGAGTTATTTATTTGAGTTTTAATCACAAAATTTCCTGATGGTGCCTGAATGACTGAGAAGTAAGGTTCCAACTGTCTATAAGTTCTTGTCCGTTTGGTTTTTCTTTCACTCAAATCACTTTGCTTATCATGCAAAATAGGCAAAGGTATACTCCATTTCACATACATGTGTGCACACGAGCAGAACTTGCACATAACTGAAGTTTTTGTGTATAGTTTCACAACCATATGGGAGCTTTTCTTTTGAATGATAGTACTGATCCATAAACCACAAGAAAAGCAGCAACTACATATAGCCACAGAAACTAAGAAAAGCCCCATGAGACATAATGATAAAAACTCTAAGACCTTACTGTCAAGCAGTTTACAGCTTATTAAAAAGCTAAAAGACAGAAACTGTAGGCTGGCATATTTAAGTCTGCTTTTACTTAAGACTATATCAAGTATTATGAACCATAACCTCTTTCAGAGAAGCTAAATGGGTCTTTACTTGCAATTTTTTCCCCTTTACTGATTCCTGTAAGTTCTATATGCTTTTGCTCTCAATCTAACCCCTAAGTTATATATAAACACATTTCCTACCTTTGTCACAGCTAGGAACATATGTAAATAAAAAAGGCTGCTTACTCGGAGTGTCTTGGCAGTCGGGGAGGGAGATGCTGGGGGAGAATCAGACTGAGATTTCCTATTCCGTGTGAATTCTTTACTTCGAGTATATAAAGAGGACATAGTTCCTTAGGATGTAGACAGACACCCAAACTCTGAATTCTTCACACAAAGCTGGGAAACTGCCTTGTAGGTTACCCTCAAAGAATTTCTCCTTTTGAACTGATGCAAGATGACTTTGGAAAGAACTAAATAAAGGATAAAAGCTGCCCTGTAATTTATAGTCTTGAGCTCTGAACCAGTCCACAGTTAAACAGTGTCTGAGAGGCGTGTTCCATCAATATTTTCAATTCAGCTCCAACCACAAGAGCTCAGCACTGGTGGCTTGTGGTAGAAGGTACTGTGCTGAGCAACACCTTGACACCTAGATGGAGTCCTTGATTCTCCCAGAAGAACACTTCTTATGAGGCTTGCTCTTCAATAAAACCCAAGTCTAGGTTCCTGATGATATCAGCTTAAATCCCAGAGGAAAAATGACTCTGGATCCTGCTGCAGATGAGTCTAGGAAGGGCTACAATCACTTTATCCAGAGAAAAGAAATACAAGCTCCCAGGAAATCATGCAGTCTTCCCTTAGCTTGATTCCACCAGGGCAAGGGTTGAGAACTGCTGTGATAAATTCGGGTCAAACAACTTGAAAAACAAAACAAAACAAAACAAAACAAAAATAAAAGGAACCAAGAGTTTAGAAGAAGGAAGCTGTCTGAGGAAGTCAAGTTTTCCTAGGTCCTCCCAGACGAAGCTGCTTTTACATATAAACACTCACAGTAATACACACATCTTTTCCCCTCCCCTCTTCTATTTTCTGACATTCCAAATCCCTATTCGCTCAGCGAGGAATGCTGGAGAGGAGCCAAGGGCAAAGATTCACTTTCAACTTAGAATTCGGGTTGCCACTTGTAGAAGGAAAAGAAACCCTGCCAGCTGTTCGGCATAGAGGGAGGCTCTTGGGGGCAAACTCAGGGGTAGCCCCCGACCTTCAATATTCACCACTCTGAGAAGGCAGCAGTCTCCAAGACGGATTTCTCTAAACAGTTTTCTAAATATGATAATGGTGTTTTTTTCAGCTTCTGGATCTCTTAAGTAACAAAGCCCAGAGAGAAACATATGTCAAAGTACCTTCAGGCCTTTTATGTCAGTTTTAATGTGATGTCATTCCTGCTGCTCTGTGGAGGAGCCCCCGAATTTGAAACTTTGGCTCACTGCAAAGCAAGTTCTCCATCTCAGAGAACTTGAACTGAATCTGACTGAATCTAGAAATTGAAAGCTTACTGGAGTTTCCTAAAAGGCCACGAGCAGGAATGGACAAGATTAGAAAGGAGTATAAAGGTGAGGGAAAAGGGAAAAAAAAATCAGAAATAAAAGAACAGAGCTGTGAAACTGCAAGACTACAGGACTCAGCAGCACAGGGGAAGTTAAGAGTTAAAAACAGGAATTTCTTTGCTGGGTGTTGAAGGGTTTTAGATTTGGCCTTGAAGGAACATCTCAAATTTAATCTTTTGCACTCTGTTGTCATCACTACACTATCCAACATTTCTTCGCCAAATGCTTTCTAAGCCAATGGGTTCATTCCCAAAGTAACAACTCTCTGGCTCTTAAAAACTCCATCCTGCTCTCTCCTTTCCATATGAATATGTGTGTGTGTGTGTATATCCTTTACTTTATTTATTTATTTTTATGTGGTGCTGAGGATTGAACCTAGTGCCTTGCACGTGATAGGTGAGTGCTCTACCACTGGGCCACAATCCCAGCCCAAAATTTATATTTTTCCTCTGTCTTGATATCTTCTTTATTTCAATGACCAATTTTGTGAAATTAAAGCAAGAGAGGAGATCAGCTACTTGGAGGTTAGTCTGAGGAATACAGATTGAAGAGGATTTTTGAAGGGCTCTTGATTATTTCTAATCTAAAAAAATTTCTGAAGAGTTTATAGATCATATCTGTAAGCCTGAATTACACATACAGTACCTAAATTTTTGGGAATTTAGATCCACACATTTTATATTATGGGTACAGCCTATATAGTTAACCTTATTTGATAAGAGTGGGTCTTTCTCTACTACTAAACCTCTGCACTTAGAAAAGAAATATTAGTGTGAACCTAAATAGTAATATACTAGGAACAAGCATGCTTGCTTAGGGAAGGATTAGTGATACCTTGTCAATATGTTGAATGAAAGTTAACAGGTTATGTTATTCCTTAAGGAGACAGCAAAAACAATTCTGAACAGACAATTGTTTTCTCACCTATTTCTGTAAAGTTTGTACACTGATTTCACAACTATTGACAAATGGAGAGGGACTGTAAATCCTCTTCATTTCTAGATGGCACCTTTGTCTCATCTCACTTTTACTTTTATATCTACTTCTAGGAAGTTCTAACAATAGGCAAACTCTTTTATATCTTACAATCTGTTTTTACATACATTAGATAATCTGATCCTCTCAACCATGTTGAAAAGAACATCATTATACCGTTATCTTATAGATGAGGAAACTAGAGTTTTAGAAAGGTTCACTGACTTGGCAAAAGCCATACCATCATTAAGAAAGGAGCAGAACAACTGTCTGAGGACTAAGTTTTGGTTGACTAAGGTAATGTAAAAGCAGATGTAAAAAGATCTATCAATTCAAAACATTCAAGAAGATTCTGAAACTGGGCATGGTGATAAATGGCTATAATTCCAGTGACTTGGGAGGCTGAGGCAAGAGGATTGAAAATTCAACACCATCCTCAGCAACTTAGCGAGACCCTTTCTTAAAATAAAATATAAAAGGGGCTGGGGATGTAGCTTAATGGTAAAGCATTCCTGGGTTCACTCTCTAGTAACTCTATAAACCCCCCACCCCCAACCCCACAAAAAATTTTGAGTATTTGAGACATTCACAGAAATACACTGGAAATTTAGGAACAGAGATAAATTTCCCCAAAATTTGAATCTAAATTCTTTCTTCATTTACTTGTTCTTCTTTGTATTTAATTTTTTTCCAGCCCAGACATCAAGTATTTATTGTTCCTTTTTGACTCAAAAGACATAAACTCCCCTTTGAAAATGAAAGCGTCCTTCACATCTCAGTGAAAATAAGAACTGAAAGCAAATATTCTTGGTCATAGTCTTGTTCCTTTCAGTTATAATCTATTTTTTTTTGAGAAGTACACATTGCCAATATCATTCCCAAATTTGGAATCCATAGATTAAAAACAATACATTTTTTCTCCACACTGGCTTATCAAATTATAACATTCTTGTGTAGGGCAAACATGTTATTATTCAGAAAATTCCCTAATCACATAAGTTTTCTGTTCAAAGACAATTAGCATGAAGGAATATCGAGAATAAGAATAACTTTTATTTCCCCAGGTGGGAGTGCTCTCACTGATGATTCAACCTATTCTTTTTCAAGTTAAGTCTTAGCAAACAAAGAGCTTGATAAAGGAGAACCTCAGAAATAGACTTCCATCGGGTAAGCTTTATAACAGCCACTTGCTTAGAAAATAATTTATTCCAGATTGATAAGAGAAACAAAACAAATAAGCCCAATATTTTGTCCTAAGTGAGATAAAGGGAGGAAAAAAGTCCATGAACTTTAGGGGGTTGTTATAACTGAACTAAGAGTCCCAGGCACCAGTTCAATAGACTCCAACAAATATAGGACTATCAAATAAGGGAATTCATGTGTGTGTGTGTGTGTGTGTGTGTGTGTGTGTGTTTTAAGATGACACACATCACAAGTGAGAATGAGCCTTTAAATGCCCTTTTGTGAATTCTGATCACTGACCCTCAATGACTCAACTTTCCCAAAACTTAGATGAAGAAAATAATGAATCAGTTAAGTAATTTCTAGTTTTTCCTCTTTTTATTTCTTAAATCAAGAAAACAAAGTGACATGGTACATGTAAAAGGTCTCTCCAGTGATGGTAAAAGGCCTCTCCAGTGATGAATCTGAAAGTTACTGACATACTACCATCCTGCTGTAGATGTGGCCAGAGTGCGGGCTGCACAGTCAGATATCCTGCTTTCCCATCTGACATGATCAAGTTCTTCAGTCTCACTGAATCTTATTTATCATATGCAAGTGGTGATAGTGCTATTTGCAGAGTTAATATATTTAGGCCTAGTATACAGCACAGTGCTTAGTTTAGTCATGCTCAATACATGGTAGTTATCACAGAAAATGCATGGTCAATAGGCACATGAATTTAGAAAACATATATACAAATCTAGGGCTGAAATGTAGCTCAGAGTAGAGTGCTTGCCTAGCATGTTTGAGGCTCTGGGTTCAATTCCAGCACTTGAGCTCTATGAAAACAAACAAAGCAAAATGAATCTATATGAAAATCTGATCTGAAGCAAAAGCATATATAATAAGTTCTTACAATCTATATATTTGTTTTTCTTATGCTTACATCAAAGGCTACTGAGAAAGAATTGGCAGAATCTCTTTCCAAAGGCTTATCTCTCTACCTGCATTATTCCCTCCCTCTTCCTAACCTTTTTTATTTCTTGAAAGGGAGCCCTGGCGTAAGGGGAGGGTACAGTGGTGAGTCCATAGACTGGTTAGTTGGGGGATGGCTTTACATGGGGAGATGGAGAAAATAAGCAAACATATTGAGTATAACGAGAACTAGGTTTTTCATTGTTAAAACAAAAACAAAAACAGATAAAGTGAGCATAGTAGCATACACCTGTAATCCCAGCTGCTTGGGAGGCTGAGGCAGGAGGATTCCAAGTTCAAGGCTAGCCTGTGCAACTTAGCAAGACGCTGTTTCAAAATAAAATTTAAAAAGAGGGCTTGGGATGTAGGTTAGTGGTTAGAGTGCTCGAAGTTCAATCCCCAGTACTGCCTCCTGCCCTCAGCAACACAGAAAGTTTTAAATATGAAAAAAGAAAAAGTTTTGAATGAACCTAGTGGTGGTATGAAGGAAGTAAACCTACTGGTATGGACCCAGGATTTTTATTGATAAAGAAATAACTAAATTGAATGTAAATGTATGTGTGCTTGTGTGTATGTGAGTGCTTATATGTGTAAGTGAATGCATATGTATCAATAGGTTCAAATTATATTGTATTTCCTAGCTCTGTCTGGGAGGGCCTGGGAAGAGCAACATCCCAATAGCATTTAGCACACTCGGTATCCAGATCATTGTTTCTAAATACCACTCTCCACTAAAAGGAATAGGACTCCCTGGAAAAATGGCTAATTCTAGAGCTGGTGCAGGCAAGAAAAATGAGACTTGTTTTTTTTGTATTAAAAATAATGATAGGGCCATGATAAAAGGACACAGATGTCTGCTTAAAAAGCAAAACCTGGACACTAGTATGGCAGTATGTAAAAAAGTGGATGTGTAACCGATGTGATTCTGCAATCTATATACGGGGTAAAAATGGGAGTTCATAATCCACTTGAATCAAATGTATAAAATATGATATGTCAAGAACTATGTAATGTTTTGAACAACTAATAATAAAAATTAAAAATAAATAAATAAATAAATAAATAAATAAAATTTTGAGACAGGATCTCACTTAAAAAAAAAAAAAAGCAAAACCTGGGAGCACAAGTATCAAAATAAATAATGATAGCAATGGGTTACAACCCACCGAATAAAACAGGAATCTATGAGTCCACACTGATATAAGTAAAAAAGAAAAAATAATTGGGAGGAACTAAAGTTCTTCCTTACAGTAAAATGTCTATTAATAAATGTAGAAAGGGTAAGGAAGTTAGAATAATCACCACTTAGCAATCTTCATTATAAAATCAATCCAGGAAAGGAATATTAATGGATAACAAAACTAGTGGTTATGAATAGATGAGGTAGTAATTTACATAATTTCAAATGTTGCCTCATAAAATATTTATTAGTTAGAAAGGAAGAAAAGGAACTTTGCTATAAAGAACTCTGGAAGATGCCATCTTAATCTAGTGATCAAAATCAACACCATCAGCAGGACAAATTGGCAGCATGAAATGAGAAGAGCATAGCATTATCACTGTGACACTGTGGCCTAAAGTATATAAGCTGAGTCATATTATAAGGAAATACTGGACAAATCCAAACTGAGAGACATACATGACTGCACTGTTATCTTAAAAAAATTATCAAGGTCACAAAAAGCAAGGAAGGATTAAAGAACTAAAAAGACACAAAAATTGGGTTTAATTCATGATCTTGGATTGCATCTTTCTACTACAAAGGCTATTATTGAGACGATTGGTGAAACTGGAATTTGGTTTCTGGGGAAAGGGTATACATGAGTTCTTTGTCTTATCCTTGAAATATTTCTTTAGTTAGAACTTGTTCAAGAGTAAAAAGAAAAAAGTCCTGTTCTTTCAACTTACTGGGAGGATGGGAGAGGAAGACAAAAAGATGGCTTAACTCCAGAGAACTTTGGGAAAAACAGCCCACATTACACAGGAGATTATATATGTTCACCACAGACCTGGATTTGCAAATGGCAGACAATCACTTTTGCTGGAGGCATAATAACTATAAGTTGAGATTCATTAGTAGGTCATGAATCAACTTCGTGGCTCACAACCAATCAATAAAAAGTCAAACAGAATACTAAATATTAGGATACATCATACATAGTAGAGTATGTTTTCCTGAAACTGTTGTTTTGGTTATATACAATACATTTAAATATATATTAGGTCACAGTATAAAGTGTATTTCTTTCTTTCTTTTTGGTACCAGGGATTGAACCCAGGGACACATAACCATTGAGCCACATCCCCAGGCCTTTTTTTCTATTTTATTTAGACAGGTTTTCTTATAAGTTGCTGAGGCTGGCTTTGAACTCATGATCCTCCTGCCTCAGCATCCCAAGCCACTGGGATTACAGGCATGTGCCACTGCACCAGCTTATAAAGTATAGTGCTTACTACCATGGGTCATGGTCAAAAGTTTGAAAATCAATGGTGTGAAGATGCTCAGTACAAGTCCCTTGATGGTGAGAAGAGCAAGAAGAGTATTTACTGGGGGTAGAAGGTTAGTCTCTCATCTGTGCAACTAACTGACAAAGGACATGCGCTTTGAACTAAATTTAACCCGTATTATACTGCTTGATCAGTAAAACCTGAAAACACTAAAATAGTCACTATTTAAAAATTCAAATTTGGGATCCAGTAGACAACCACTGCTAAAAGCCAGCAGAGAATGATTTATTATTATAGTTGACATAATACTGAGAATCATCTCCACTTCCAGACAGTTAGTTTCTTTTCTTTTCTTTTTTTTTTTTGAGAGAGAGAATTTTTTAACATTTATTTTTCAGTTTTTGGTGGACACAACATCTTTGTTTGTATGTGGTGCTGAGGATCGAACCGGGCCGCACGCACGCCAGGCGAGCACGCTACCACTTGAGCCACATCCCCAGCCCCCGACAGTTAATTTCACCATGCAAACATCCATACTAGTCAAACGCACTCAGCAAATGCTTCTGTGGTCTATGACATGAATGGAGATTCCTTGAACATCACTGAAGGGCTTCAACTAGAGGAACCCGTACTTACTATCATCTCAAGGACAGAGTAGTTGGAATTCCCACTTGCTTTTTCCTAAATGAAGAACAAGGTTCTCCTTTTCCTCTAAAAACCTGACAATTCAAGATCAGCACTGTTCACTGCTATATGAAGGCAGCGGGCATGGTAGTAGTTGTCTCTGTTTTTTGAATTTTCAAGCCCAATGCATTTTGGACATCAAACATGATATAATTATTAAGCTCCAAAGGTGGGGGGGAACCTTCATCTTATTCTGCTTGCTGCATCTGCCATTCAGTGGAGACTATTAGCCTGCAAAGGGATTATAATATTTATCAAGAACAGAACAAAATTATATATTTTTTTAAAAAAAGTTAGTGTAATAAGAGGTTTTGAGAGGGGTGAGAATTGAAGAGCATGTAAGGAAAGAAGGTACAGAAGCAAAAGAGAGGGTAGAAAGAAAGGCATTTGCACTTTGGGTCACAGCCAAACTGATTTTTAAGATTTCTGATGGCTGGGTTCCATGGCAAATGCCTGTAATCCCAGCTAATTTGGGAGGCTGAGGCGGGAGGATCACAAGTTTGAGGCCACCCAGAGCAACTTAGTAAGACTGTCTCAAAATAAAATACTAAGGGCTGAGGTATGTCACCCAGTAGTACAACTCTTGCCTAGCATGCATGAGGCCCTGGGTTCCACCAACAGGCCAATATATATATTTTTTTCTCTTATTCTTATACAAGTATAAATATGTATGCAAAAGAGGGGGTAAACTATATTGGCAAAACTGTATATCAACTACAATTACTAAAAATAATTCTTATAAAAATTCTATGGGCTTGGCTGGGCACGGTGGTGTGCACCTGTTCTTAGCAGCTCTGGAGGCTGAGGCAGGAGGATTGAGAGTTCAAAGCCAGTCTCAGAAAAAGCGAGGTGCTAAGCAACTCAGTGAGATTCTGTCTCTAAATAAAATACAAAATAGGCCTGGGGATGTGGCTCTGTGGTTGAGTGCCTCTGAGTTCAATCCCCAATATCAAAAAAATAAAAAATAAAAAATAAAAAATCTATGGGCTTGAAAAACCTAGAGAAGCTTTTTTTTTTTTAAAATCAAGCTACAATTGTAAAAAATCTCTTAGAATTATTTTAAAAGTATATCTGAGAGTAGTCTCATAATTTCAGTCCCTATCTATGAACTTTCAAATTCCTTTATCTCAAAAAAGAAAAAAAAGGGGAGCAGAATAAAATTCTGGAGTGCTCCTGGCTAAGAGGATCACAAAAGACCTTCCCACTGACCCTTATAAATGTCAGAAATGAACCTCAACTATGAGATGTTTAAGGCAATAAATAAATGTTGAATGACTTTAGCCAAAGAACTTTAGCTCTGGGCTTTTCTGAAGTATCCTCAAACTTTAAACAATAATCTAGAACTATAATATTTAATAATCTATTTTTAGCACAGTGACAAAAGAATTCCTTGCTATCACCTATTCAATCAGATACAGCAAAGGTATGGGAAAGTTCCTTGGGAAAGTGGACATGGTTTGCAAACCTCAGGACTTTAAGACCCAAAGAGGATCATCAATAGTTTGATAGACATTATTTAGTCTTTCAAAAATTTATCTGCCTTTTCCTGCATGCTAATTTTTAGTAGCTTAGTTTATAAACTTTTAATAGCCACAACATATATAGTATTGTAGTTCACACTGAGGAAAGAAGGTTAAGTCAAGTATTATCAGTTAGAAACAGTTTAAGTTGTCTTTTTCTCCTTTTGGAGCTAAGAGAACAGAATGGTGATTTTCAGGCCTATTTATGAGTATATGAGTATAGAAGCCAAAGAATAAATTTTTATTTTTCATTATCAGGAGATACTTTTCTGGCATTAATCCACCTAACAACTATTAAGTGCTCACTGAACGCAAGGTGCTGAGGCAGGAGGATCCCAAGGTCAAGACCAGCCTCAGTGACTTAGCAATACCTTATCTCAAAATTAAAATAAAAAGGGCTGGGGATATAGCACTCATGAGTTCAATACCTAGTACCACAAAAAATTATTTATGTATATGTACATAACACAATTTGATCAATTTCATTCTCTAGTACCTCCCCTTTCCCCCCAGACCCCCCTCCTCTACTCTACAGGTCCAGAGGGATATATAAAGTTCTTTAAGACATGATTGCTATTTTCAAAAAGACTACAGGAAATATCAAAGTTTATATAACTATAAAGTCTCTACACTGCTAAAATTAATAATCAAGCCCTACTTTTCTATATGTTTTTATATAAATAATTTCTGATCTCATAGTAAACAAATAAGCTGTTTTTAAGGAGACCATTGATGACACACAGCCAAGTCGGAAGATAAAACCAATAAGAGCTTCACTCACTAGCCTGTGTATTGATCTGTTGCTCTGCTTTGGGGTACCTAGAAGGGCTATAATCATTATTTGGGGGGTGAATAAATTCTGGAGGAAACAGATTCCTGGTCACCTGCCCCCTTCTTCATTTTCCCATGTTAATTCTTTGTTTTAGTTTATGTGCTGTGAAAATCCTCCCCTTTCTTTGGTGTTGGGCCAGATCAGTGATGGTAACTCTCATTCATTGATGACTCTAGCATAGACCGCTGCTTACTGAGAGGCACATGAGGGGATTCTATCATGAAATGAATATCTTATCCTCACTTCTCCTTTGAAATGAATCATTCCAGAGTGAAGATTTGGTCTTCATTCCACACATAAGGAAATGCAGAAGAGGGAGAAGCCACACAATGTTTTCAGTCTAATAAAGGGTTTTTGACATGTGTTCTTCATGAAAAAGCAATAAAAGCTAAAAATCAAACCAACATACATATCCCTGAAAGGCCTGTGTACACTCTGGTGGGCTATTGTGATTTGGGGGGTAGGGTGGGGACAGTGTCATCTGAGGCCTAAGGCAGCAACAAAGTCAAGACGAAACAGGACCAACAAGTTGACCAGAACGGGGCACACAATAATTTTTGTTAGTTATTTTGAAAATTACAAAAAATGTTCCCAATTTTGCTTTCATATAGTTAAATAATCATGCCTTAGTGTTATGAAAGTTTAAAGAACAGAATTTCACTTAAGGACAAGGGATTATAAAGGCCCTTTAAGAAAATCATTCTATAAACCCATCCTAGAATTGGTTCATGAGTTTACTGTTTTGCAGTTAAACTTAAATTTAGCAACAGCTTAAAAAGGCAAACAGTGAAAAGCTACCTCTTTTTTATGTGAACAACTCATGCAGCTTTTCCCAAAACCTTCACACATGTCTTTGTAGGCCCCACAGGATGGAAACAGTAGTAAAGTTAGAAGGGGCAATTCAGAATCTGAGGTTTTTCAAGGGCAGGGACAGGGGCAATACTTACCACAGGGCATCTGGAAATATGTGGGGATACTAATTGTCACAATGATGGAAAGTGCTACTGTAATTTAGTAGGTCAGGGACAGGGATGCTGAATGTCCTGCTATGCCAGAGACAGACCCACAGTGTGAAGAATTACCCTGCCAAAATGCTCACAACACCTTGATGAGAAAAAAACACATGATGAATTGATCAGAAGCATTAACAGGGCAAATCAGGTCTTTTTGTTTAGTTGAAAAGTGGTAAAAGGTTTGTTTATTTAATAAGGTACATAGTTGTCTAAATACTGTAATGTATATGTAATTTAAAAGTATATGATTTGTTTGGGCTGTGGTTGTATAGCTCAGTGGTAGAGTGCTTGCCTCACATGTATGAGGCACTGGGTTCGATGCTCAGCATTGCATAAAAATAAATAAATAAAATAAAGGCAGTGTGTTCATCTACAACTAAAAATTTAATTGTTTGACACTTTTGTTAAAACTTGATTACAAAAGAGTTAAGTAGAGTTGGGCTGAGAATATAGCTCCAGGCTAAATCAGTTGTGTAGCATGTATGAGGCTCTGGGTTTGAACACAGCACCACAAAAACACAAAGGTAGAGTTGGAAAGATAGCTTCATGCATGCATATCCCCCAATTCATCAGACCATACACTGCCTTCCAACTTGTGATCCTCCTGCCTCAGCCTGCTATCTATCTATGGTACTAGGGATTGACCCAGTGGCGCTTCATCACTGAGCTACATCCCTAGCCCTTTTTTGAGACAAGGTCTTGCTAACTTGCCCAGGTTGGCCTTGAACTTGTGATTCTCCTGCCTCTGCCTCCCACATAGCTGGGATTAAAGGCGTGTGTCACCACTCCTGGCCTAATGTTCTTATGACAGCACAGATCCTGAAACAGAGTTTATTAGAATGTTGCTGGTCTACAATGAGTTGACGTCTACTGTTGACATATATAGTGTAATTGTTTGTCCATGTTTTGTTTGTTGTATATGTGCCATATTTTATATCTATGTTTTCAGTTATAAATACTTTAAAACAGTTAAAGATAAAAGATGCTATTGCACTACTAGGTTTTAATTTTCAATTCTTTTATCTCACATTTTCAAACAATTTTCTTCTAAGTTGACTGAATTCTCTAAACAAGCAACTTTTATTTTTTCTGCCTTTCACATTTTGCTTAGAGATCAGTTTTCTCCTTCGTCTGGGGTTCTGTGGGCAGTGGGTGGCGGGGGCGAGCGGAGGTTAAGCTTTGATTCTTGCTAAAAATATGACTATACCTCTGAAAATGATACAAAAGCTTTTCCCTGAGCCTAAGATATACGAGATGCCAAAAAAATCAAAACAAATAAACCTTTAACCAACATAAGAGAGAAAAAGTTCAAAGAAAAATATTTCATAGGGAGAGTATTATTTTTGTCCAGATTACTTAGACCCATTGGTAAATAAAGAACAGTCTCTTTACATTTTTTAAACAATGCATTTCAAACCCACATCATAATTCAGAAAAAAAGTTCCTTTAGTTATCCATGGGGGAAACAGGTAACAATTCTGAGGGTACACAAGTTAATGGTCCTGTCAACTCTGTTATCCCCACATTGCAATGACAGTTTAATTTCTCATAAATACAATTATGCAGAGGCAAACACTGTTGCAGAGTAGGAGGGCTACAGATGCACTTCTCTAGGAAATACTACTTGTGAGGTTCATGAGGCATGGCGATGTTTGTGGTAAATAGGAGCAATGTGGGAATCAAATTAATTAGATTTCTAGACTGTTGCTTCGCATGCAGTACAGGGAAGAACTAAGCTTCACAGTGACCTAGCTGACTGTACACATACGTGAAGAGAGCACGTTGTTCTCTGAGCACAGAGAGCACGGAGATGCTAATAGCCAAGAGTCTTCAGTACTGCTCTAAGTGGTCTCTACACAGTGCTGGGTGTCATGTTACTACCTGGGTTGGCTGATTTGGGATGATAACAATTGTGATTCAAGTTAAGGTCACATAGTTGATCTCCATATGCTCAGCACCACACTCAAACAAAAAAAAATAAATTACTTTTCCATGTCTCAGACTATTGGTGATTTAGCTATCTTCTACTGGGCTGAGGATGTAGCTCAGTGGTAGAGGGCTTGCCTAGCCATGTACAAGGCCCTGGATTCTATCCCCAATGCTGCAAAAAAACAAAACAAAATAAAACAAAACCCACTACTGGTCATAATACAGACTGAATATCCAAAACCCATCATTACAACTGGAATCAAAATTCAAACAGCAAAGCAGATATACTTCTGTTCACCACCCAGAATGGTGACCATCAAATTTTACTTTTGAGAGCCAGGGCTTGGAGCACACGCCTGTAATCCCAGAGCTCAGGAGGCTGAGGCAGAGAATTGCAAATTGGAGGCCAACCTGGGCAATTTAACTAGATCCTGTCTCTAAATAAAATTTAAAAGTTGGGGGATGTGCCTTAGGGGCAGAGTGCTTATATTAGCATAATCGAAGCCCTGGGTTCAATCTCCAGTTAAAAAAGAAAATCTGATGTTCTAACCCATGAAACTTGTACAGCCTAGGTACAAGGTCAAATGTCTTTTTTTTTTTTTTTTTTTTAGTGCTGTTTGTGGAAAGTATTCAGTCTTATTGGAAGCAAGACAAGCTAGTGTGAATGCTGGTTTCTTTCTTTTTATTCTTTGAAACAGTTCCTATAAAACAAATATATTTCTTGAAGGCTTGAAGATGAAACCTGAAGGTAAAATTTGTTCCCTAAATTGGTGTAGAATTGAGGTCTTTGGCAGGAGATCATTGTTATAGTGGTGGTGGTTAAAATATGATTAATTTTCTTTAATGGTTATCAGACTTTTTTTCCTATTACTTGATTCATCTTGATATTTTCCCCAAACAATGTCCACTTAAACTTTCAGGCTTATTATAGCATACAGTTATTCAACATAATGTCTTATATTTCTGTTTTATCTATAATTTGTTCCCCTTTTCCTTCCTAATACTGTTTGTTTACATCTACTCTTTTTAAAATCAGACTACCAAAGGTTAATTGTATTCAACCTTTTTATATAATCTTCTGGGGTTACCAACCATTCCATGGATATTTTATTTTTTTGTTCAGTAGTTTCTGTTTTGATATTAATTTTATTTCATTCCTTCTATTTTATTTGGGCTCACTCTATTTTCTTGCTAACCATGGCTGCTGCTATTCTCCCTCCTCTGTCCCGGGTGCTGAGGATCCATCCGGGGCCTCACGCATACTAACTTGCTGTGTTGAGTTGAAGGCTTATCTCATCTTCTTCTTGTGGAACTGTACTGTCTCATGCCCTTGATGCCCTTAATTCCCTTGCTTCCCTAGCTTAACTTCCATAGTCCATTATTATCAGCACTCTCTTTCCCCTTTCTCCCTTTAGAATATTCTGTGAAATGACCTTGTTCAAATCCAATTTCCTGCCTGTTCCACACCAGCTCCTGTGTAACTTAATGTGGCTAGATAAAAACATACAATCATGCTCAGTGGTCTCAATTTAAATTCTTTATTTTAACCTTCAGTGTATTCTTAAGGATCCCTTTTCCTTTCAACCAAACATCTAACACTTCCTTCCTCATGCTCATTCCTTGGCTCTTTGTCTTGTTTTCTAACTCATTAGAAAACTGAAGCAACCAGAAGAGAACTTCCACAGACTCTCATCACCACCTCCCATTCTCTCACCTGTTATCACTGGTGAATTAACATACCTCTATTTAGAGCCAGTCCTTCAACTTGTGTCCCTCACAAGATTTTACTCATGGACCTTATGACAACAGTTCACTCTTCCTCCTACACTGTCATATCTATTTCCTATTTCTCTCCTGGATCATTCCCATTAGCAAACCTGCACCTATATCTCCCATCATTTTTTTTCCTTGGGGGGTGGTGGTGGTGGTGGTGCTTTACCACTGAGCTATATTCTCAGCCCTTTTTATTTTGAGACTGGGTCTCGCTAAGTTGCTGAGGTTGGCCTCACACTCGTGATCCTCTTTCCTCAGCCTTCCGAGTTACTTCGACTGTAGGTTTGTACCACTGCAGCTGGCTTATTTCTCCCATCTTAAAAGAAAACCCTTCTCTTGACTATATTTCCCCTGCATGATGCCACTGCATTTCTTTGTCCCCCTTTATTGAAAAAGATTTTTTAAAAACTGACTTTCCCCCAATGTTTCCAATTTCTCTTCTCTCAATGTGTCTCCCACCACTGTTTCCCTCAAACCACTCTTCCTTAAGGTTACTATGTTACCAGAATCAATGATCAGTTCTTAGTCTTCATCTTACAGTAACATATAACACAGTTGATAACTACCTCCTAAATGATCAATTTTCTCACTCTTACTGGACACCACATACTTCCTGGGTCCTCTTTTCCATGTTGTGTCTCTTGTCTCATGGTCTCCTAGATTTAAATATCATCTAAATGCTCCACAGATATGTACACCCAACTACCAAGTTCTCCAGTTGGATATCCAGAGATCTCAAACTCAACTACCCTAGGCTATATTCTCAGTTTTCTTGCCCAACCTGCTTCCTCTGCAAGCTTCTCCATTTCAGTTCAGTCAGTCGCTTAGGCCAAAGCCATAGAATCTCATATCCCACACAAGACCCTTCAGGAAATATTGGATCTCCTTTCAAATGTATCCAGAATTTTACCAACTCTCTACATCTCTACTGCTACCATATGATCCAAGCACCCATCATCTTTTGCCTGGATTATGCTAACTGTCCTGGTTTCTGCTCTTATCTCAAATCTAATCTCAACACAGCAGCTAGAGTGATTTGAAACTTAAATCAGATCATGTCACTTTTCTACTCAAATTCTTGCAATGGACCCTTGTTTTACTCAGAGTATATAACCAAGGCCTATAAACACTATACTCACATAATCTGATTTTCTTTCCTACTAATTTCTCCCATAATTTCTTACATGTGCCATTTCTTTCTTTTCCACCATATAGCCTTTGCTCCAGTTGTTCTGTTTTCCTGGAATAATCTTCCTCCAGATGTCTTGGTGAGTAGTTTGAACAGCTTCAAATCTTTGTTCAAATCTCAAAATACTGAAAAAATTTACTCTGACCCCCTAATTTGATACCAAAACATCTCCACTGAATCCACCTTAACCAACTCTTTTTAAACTGCATCAGTGTCTAACATCTTATATTTTTTAGTATATTTATTGTTTACTGTCTCTTTCCTCCCACTATTCCCTGCTAGAACAGGATCTTTGTAAATTTTGTTGACTAATGGATTCCAAAAGTATCTAGAACATTATCTAGCAAATATCAGGCAATCGATCAATAAATATTTATTGAATAAATTAGTAAATGTTGACTTTTAATTTCATGTGGTCCTTATGATATAATGTTCCATGTATGCTTCTTATCTATTGGATTAATCTGATTAATTATGTTGTTCAAATCCTTTAAATCCTTAAGTATTTCTGTCAGACATGCTGATTTCTGAGAGAGGCAAATTAAAATTGGCAACATTGACTACAGATGCATTGTTTGTAATTCTGTCAGTTTTTGAGACAATATTATTAATTTCTCAAGTTCACTATTTTATATCTTTTTGGAGGATTGTTTCCTTTTTTGGGGGGGGATTATTCCTTTTTTTAATAAACAAGACTTATCTTTCCATCATTTGATGCTTTCTGTATAAAATTATCTTTTGATGTTAATATTGCCAATTTTCTCTTTGAGTATTTGCAATATCTTTTTCTCATACTTTTATGTTTTACCTTTCAGTGTCATTTTAAAAACAGAATATAAGCTGGACACAGTGCTGCATGCTTGTAATTCCAGTTGCTGAGAGCCACAGCCGAGTGGGAATGACGCATGGCATTTTTGCCAGAACTGGAGTGGTTGAGAGGTGACACCAGTGAACCATTGAGATGATGATGGTTATGTTAAGCTGTGTATTCAGTTGTATATTAGACCCCTGCGGTCCACCTTGGCCCACTACTTTGGAGTTCTCTCTCTTTCATTATTTCTCCTTCTAAAATGCATTCTGAAAGCTTTTCTCAGTTCTATTTTCTAATTTACTAGTTTTCTCTTAATCTATAAAAAGTATGCTGTACAACCTAACTGCTCTTTTATTTCAATATTATGTATTTTTCATTTCAATATAGTATTTTACTTTCAAGATGTCTAAATGATTTTTTTTTAAAACCTTTCTCTTCTTGTTTTGTTACCTGTTATTCTGGTTTTATGAAACCTAACATTTCTATATAGGTAGAATTTTAACTCATTTTGAATTCTCATATTACTCTTTTTTTCTCAGGGACAAATTCTCTTATTTGTTGGGTCTTGTAACTGCTTTTCATGGTCTAAAGTTTTATCAGGTTCTTTGTAATGTTTTGAGCCCTCAGTTTTTATGATAGTTTGAAAATGTGTGTACCTGTGTCTACAGGAAGTTTCAAATTGCCTTAGCTTAGATCTGGTAAGATGCCTACGGTGAACCAGACTGTAAGCTGCTTGCTCTGGGGTCTTCTTTCTTCTAGGTATTCCACTTCTAGATTGTTCAGCTAAAAATGGTTTGAGCTGGGGCAGTGGCACATGCTTATAATCCCAGTGACTCAGGAGGCTGAGGCAGGAGAACTACAAGTTTGAGGACAGCCTCAGCAAATTAGTGAAGCCCTAAAGCAACTTACTGAGACCTTGTCTCAAAATTAAAAAAAAAAAAAAAAAAAGGGGTTGGGGTTGTGGCTCAGTGATAGAGTGCTTGCCTAGCATGTGTGAGGCACTGGGTTCCATTCTCAGCACCACGCATAAACAAATAAATAAATAAATAAAGGTCCATCAATAACTAAAAAAAAAAAGGGCTGGGATATGGCTCAGTGGTAAAGCCCCTTTGAGTTCAGTCCCCAGTACTTTAAAAGAAAAATAAAAGTTTGAGTCCAATTCTATCTTGAATGGGTCACTGGGTGCCTGTGCTTTCTTGCTTCTGCTAGTCTTCCTCTACTTCTGCTCAGGAACAAGCAGCTTATTTCTGGCATTAACACTACTGGGATGACCTAAATGAACCCAGCACCTATTTGCAGACAGTATGGTGTGTCCCTGGCTCCTGAATTCAAGTTCTAAGTGGATGAGATCCTTGCAAAAAAAATCCCGAACAATTGCCTGTATCCATTCACAGCTCACCTATCACAGTCTCTTTTCTCCCCATTACCAGCTGACAGTGACCTTCTTTTTTTTTAAGTATGACTAATTAAAAAAAAAAAAAACTTTAAAAAATATTTACCCATCAGTTCTGTTTTGGAATGTGAGGGATAAGATTCAGAATGTGCTCACTCTGCCATTCTGTCCTAGAAGTCCCAGAATGGCTTTCACTTTTGAAATGAGAGCAGTTCAATTATCCTGATCTCACCAGTCTTATAGACATTTGCATATAACACCCAAACTCAAAATAAACTGTAGTGGAAGAAAATTTCCATTATTTGGAAAATATATATGTGTGTGCGCGCACACACACACACACACATTTGCATTGAAATAGATAACAGATGTATTGGACAATCAAAAATGGAGGGAAGATGGTTTTAAAAAGGTAAGGAACCAGGGATATCAGCAGACTTTTACCGTAAACCTTTTGTACAAACTGCCATTACTTTCCATAAATGGAATCAGACTGAACAAAAGAACACGGTGCTTTCCCCAGCCCGAGGAAGGGCCATTGCAGCCAGCAGAGTCCTGTTATAAGCACCGACCTGCACTTCTGCACCTGGAAGACCGCCATCAGCACAGTGGAAAGAATGCTGGACTGGGAACTCAGAACTGCTCTAGTTTGTTCTCTACCACTAACTTATTATACAACTTAGGTTAAGCTCTGCCTCCTTTTTGGTCCCAGGTCTTTACATCTGCAAAATAAAGAAGCTGGGCTAGAATACCTTAAAAGTACCTTCTAGAAATAATTTTCTGTGACCTCAACAATTTTGTAGGCTGACTCCTCCATTATGCAGTTTGCTGAGTAAATAATTTGAAGGAAAAGGAAGAAAACCATGCATTCTTGCAATCAGTCTTTGAATCAAATGGAAGTTAGAAGAATCACAGATGCTTGGTTTTGTTTAATTACCACTCTGCAGAGGAACAGCCTAGAGGCTGGATAAAGTTTCTCTATGGGTGTAGACACAACCTAAGTTTTAAATAGAAAAAGCAAATCAACCTAGGCCCAAACAAAACCCTACATACAAGTTCAGACAAAACAAAGTGTAAGATGTCTTTTCTACAAACATGTCTGTCACTAATAGCTGAGGAGACAAAAAAATAGTAAATATCAAGCTGACAAGATCAAAGTGTAGATGAAGATAAAACTAAGCAGTATGAAGCAAAGTTACAGGATGAGAGAGATCTGAGCCTATACATGTTAAAGATAGTACAATTAGAAATTTTATGTGAACAGTCAGGCACAGTGGCACACCCTGTAACATGAGCTACTCAGAAACCTAAGGCTGGAGGATTTTTAAGTTTGAGGCCAGCCCAGGCAACTTAGTGAGAGAGCACCCTGGGTTCAATCCTTAGTTTTGGGGGCGGGGGGTGGAATTTATGTGAACAGAAATGTAAGAAAGGAAATTAGGAATAAAAGGTTAATGTTGTAGTTTTTAAACAGAAGGATAAGGAATAAAAGATTAATGTTGGAATTTTTAAACAGAAGGATAAGTGGATAAAAAATTAATTAGGGCTGGAGATGTAGCTAAAAAAAATAGAAAAAATTGGGTTGAAGTGGCAGGAAAATTAAAAAATAAATCTTGAGTTTCTCAGAACTTTGACTACGGATCATGATAAGAATGTGTACAAACTCTACATTTGCCACAATGCAGTAAAATCCAAGCTGATTTGGACTTCAAAGGTCTGGAGGATGGAGCATATACAATCTTGTGCAGTTAAACTATCTACAATCTTGTGTAGATAATTTCCAACTCCCATAGATATACTGTTTTCTAAAACAACATTCATCGAAAGTACCTTACCATCTACACTGTTGTATGTGTGACATGTTCTGTTGCACCTAAAATGCAACATGCACCTACAAATGGATATACATGATAGTGGGGTAGGTGTCCAGTAGATTTCTATTCACTCTTCAGTATTTCTGACACAGATGTAAAACACAACCAATCAGAAGAAAGGGACAAAGCTCTCTGACAAAATTCCTGTTCGGTTCATGATCAGGCAGGCCACTAAGCAGCCTTCACTTTCATGCAAACATTCAAGTTTTGTTAAATTTCCATTACCAAAGCATTTAATGGGGGGGGGGCAGGGATAGGTCAGTCACATTTAGTGTCACCACAAATACAGCCACTATTAACACTTGGTGGCTATCTCCCTGGTCTTTTCACTTGGTCCTGTGTGTCCTCTATTCCCCCATAGCTGCAATCATAATACCTCCATGAATCTACATTTAGTTCTTTCAGTAATATTTTATCATAATTATTTATCCAGATTGCATTATCTTTGTAACTCACTTTTAATGGCTGCTTTTATACCTGACCCTGATTCAAGGCAACACCCCTGTGTGGCCAGCAGGCAGGGAATGGTAGACAAACTATGATTCATGGCATTCCACTGTGTGGATGAATCATAGTTTACTTAACTACTGCCAAAATAATGGACATTTAGGTTGTTTCCAATTTCCCCACTATTATAAATAGCTAAATGGACTAAGTTGTTTTGGTCAATAGTACCTAACAGTTTTCCACATAGTAGGCACTCACCAGTACAACATGGGAAGGCCCAATTCACCACATTCTCACCTAAACTGGGCATTATCTTTTCAGTCTTTGCCTATTACAATTAGTGAAAATGTAATTACATTATTGCTACTAATACCAGAAAATCTTGTAAGTACATTATAATCGCTGTTTCTTATATGAAGCTACAAAATAGGGATAATCTTATTTTTATAGATGAAAGAACTTTGAGAGTTCACAGAGATTAAACTACTTTTCTAAGATCATACAGCTAATAAGAGATGTAACCAGCCTAAGTCTTCTGGCTCCAAAATCAATGCTGCTTCTAACAATCCACATATCCCCCAATCACCCTAGATTCCTCTTCATGTTTCATTATCCACATCCAGAAAAACAGTAAATCTTGCTGTTTTCACAGGTTGAAGTGTTTCCATTCTGTCCATACCTAACATAAGACATCTACTTCATTATCCTTCATCTAGATCCTTTGCTTTCTAGGTATAAGGGATGTGCAAAGAAGAGGAGGGATATACAGAGTGTGTGTGATTTTCCCAAGAAGAGATCTACCAAGTTATTTGTATATATGCCATGAAAGGAATATTCCTGCTTTAGTTTAGGGCCTGCCTGTAGTAATCTAGAGCTTAATCCTGGGCCCTCTTTCCTTCTTCAATTATATTCCTTTCTTGGTGATCTCATCCAGTCTTAAAATACCATGTCTAAAATATCATTGCAGTCACCTAAGGCAATGACTGCAAAATACTTACCTCTGCAGCTTTACTCTTACTCCCATGAGCAGCTGATGCTTATGTCTAATTGTCTACTTGACATCTCATCTTGGAAGTCTAATAGGAATATCTTCTGTTCCAGTAGAATATGGCTCTATGAGGGGCAGGAACATTGTCTAATGCACAGTGCCTGACACATAGTGGATAAACAATAAATACAGGTCGGTTGAACCAATGCATGCTGTTATATAAGCAAAAGACTTCCCAAATGAGATCAGACTGTTCTGGGAGGGCTTTGAGAATTTGGTTTTCTGAGTTAAATGTACATTTCTGGAGGTCAGGAAGGAGTAGAGTTTGGTTCTAAGCTCTCTCAGGGTGCCACAGTTAACCCTACTTTTTAATGATGACCTACCTGGGATGTTAGCAATCCATAAACATACCTTTAGGAACACTGTCAAATTTGCCTATTAAAAATCACCTAGGAGACAGTTACAATATTTCCAAGTCTTACTATCATGCCCCTCCTAATTCAGAATCTCAAGGGAGAAAGGTCTGAAAAATCTACAGTATAAAGAAATGACTCCAGTGACATATCAACAAGTTTGAGAGAGATTACTATAGATGCTTTCCCTATTGGGTTATTATCACTGAAACTTTATGGATACAAATATCCACATGTACTCTTAGTTCTAACTCAAACATTCCAGAAATGATTTATAAGTCACCCAAATGTTTCATTGACTTCATTCCAGAGCAGTAGAGGTCACCAGTGACCTAAGAGGCCTTCTCATACAGCATGACATACATGGAGTAGACCCTTAGTCTCAATTAAGGATCTGATTTTGCTTATTTGGCAAAAAATTAGTTGTGTGAACCCATGCTCAATTACCATACCTTACATGAGTTTACTCTGACATATGGTCAGCTTTCATCACTTTCTTCCTTAAAGTTTGTTGAAGAATCAGGATTTCAGTTTCTCTCTCCAAAAATCCACTCCTCTTAGCTATCATTTCAGGCAAGCAGGGTCAAAGCTTTGCAGATTTTGTCACCCTCCCCACAAATCTCCAAAAAGTTTTTCTTGCATATTATAAGAAGACTGAAAGTTGATAAGGCAAAAGACTAATAAATTCTATAATCTCTCTCTCTCTCTCTTTTTGCCATGGTGGGGACTGTGCCCCACAACTAAGTGATATCCTCAGACCTTTTATTTTGAGACGGGGTTTTGCTAGATTGCCTGGGCTGGCCTCCAATTTACAATCCTCCTGTCCTGACCTTCTGAGTAGCTGAGATTACAGGCATGTACCACCATGCCTGGTCCATACTCTATGTCTGACTAAGGAATTCAAAGACAACCAGTAATCAAAGTGAATGACAGCAATTAACAATCTACTCACAAACACACTTCCAAGAATCTGTGAACCTTTAAGTCAAAGTCACTTTTGGTCACAGTTTACAAAAACAGAATGTCTTAAGGGGCAACTAATTATATATCCCAAAATTGTAAACTCAGCTAACCTCAAAGACAGATCCTTGGGAGGGAAGAGGAATAGGATCAGATGAGAAAAGCAAATGGGGACATTGGGAAAATCATTCTAGACTTTTTCCTCAAGAGGTAAAGAACTGAAACAGAACAGAACTACATTAAAATGACTTGGATCCATTTCCCTCTCTGTTCACTATCCCATTCAGGAAGCTTCTCATTAATGCTTTTCCAAGTGCAGACAGACAACATACATGCCTCTAAACAGATGACTTCCCTTGCCCACCCTGCAAAAACATTGATGGTAAATCAGGAGAATTACCAGAGAAGTGCTCAGATGACAGAAAATTGACACTTCGAGTCATGTTGACATCAGCAAAACATTTTTTTAGATCAGTAACTTGGTGTAGAGGCCAGCAAACTGTATCAAATTCAGTCCACCAGCCTGTTTTTGTAAATAAAGTTTTATTGGAACAGTCACTCCATTTATTTACATAATTGTTATGGCTGTTTTTCCATTGTAATAGCAGAGTCAAATAGTTACAACAAGGCAACATGACTCCCAAAGTAGAAAATATTTACGACCAGTCCCTTTACATAAAACATTTGCTGAACCCTTATCTAGAGTGTTTATGCGACAAAATGAAGCCTAGGTTGGTTTGTTCACCCCTAGCACATAGTACTGGAGAATGGGTCTTCACTGGGTCTATGTTGCCCAGGCTGACCCGAAACGCCTGGGCTCAACTGATACTCCCATCTTAACCTCCCAAATAACTGGGACTACAGGTGTGCACCACCATGCCCAGTTCTACTAATAGATTTTAATAATGCCCTTCTTTTCCTCAGTTGCCAAACACATCATCATAGTTTAAGCTATAGAATTCAAATTATAAGAAAACATTTAAAAAAATTCCAAAGCACAAAAAAAATCAAGTATTTCTAAAATCCCAAACTCTGTTAAGGTACTTCTGTGTGAACATTCATGCACATTAAGGTTCATATTTGAATACAAAACTACGGTTTCCCTATGAAGAGATTCATGGCCCCTAAATGGTTATTATCTGATTCTTGAACTTGCTTGATTGAAAACTGAGATGGCATGGAGAAAAATTAAAACTAGTAACTTGTAAATGTTCATCTTTAGGGCTGGGGATGTGGCTCAAGCGGTAGCGCACTCGCCTGGCATGTGTGTGGCCCGGGTTCGATCCTCAGCACCACATACAAAAAAAACAAAAACAAAAAAACCAAAGATGTTGTGTCTGCCAAAAACTAAAAAATAAATATATAAAAAAAAGTTCATCTTTACATTTTCACCCCAACTATCCTATCTTTTAGGTCCTACCAAAACAACACTTTCAAAGGCAGCATTGGTTAGAGCCTCAATTCAACATTCCTGCAGGGGCAAGTCTATAAACATTGCATTTGCTGAAAATGGGCTTCAAATCCCACACCAAGCTTTATACTTCAATCATGGGCCCAGAACTCTAACATTAGCTAAGCCTAAGCCATGGTTAAGACTCTCTAGCCATGCCATCAGCAGAAGAAATGAATACTTTCGTAACCAAGGTAACCCTTAGATTCCAACTGAAAGGGGAACAATTATTCCTGGAGGCTCTTTTATGATCAAAGCCATCATAGGATTGACTACTTTGATAAAAGAGTTGAACCCCAACTCCTTTGAAGACAACTATGAACTGTCATAATGGTAATGATGGGGGTTCCAGGAATGCTCAAGTTGAAAATGATCCTTTTCTCAAGAACATCGTTAGTTGGCCCTGAATATTTTCTTTTTTCAAAGATAAACTGAAAAAAATACCAGCAGGAAATTCACCACAATGCTAGCAATATTTTTTTTTCTGAATAGTATGGTTATGAAAGTTTTTTCTTATTCTTTATAGAAAAAAACGATTCCCTTTTTACAACAAATATTTTTAATACCCTTCACATTTACTATCCTGAAATGAAATTCACTTATACCAAACTTAGTTAAAATCATGAAAAATAACATAGTGAGAAGAAATAAACGTGAAGAAATTTATAACAAACTGTGTGTGTGTGTGTGTGTGTGTGTGTGTGTGTGTGTACTTGGATGCTGGGGATTGAACTCAGAGTCTCATGCACTCTCTACCACTGAGACACACCTTCAGCCCCTAAATATGTACTTTTCAATGTGTTAATTCTTGTTCCAACAACATTAGGAGGCATAACAAAGCAGTAAGCAGTTTGGATACATCTTAAGATTCTCATGAGGTAAAATGCAGACCTGTAAAATCTGTCAAGTCATCATAATATAAATGGCATTACTATCAGGATGAGCAAAACTCAGCAGTTGCTCCTCAATTTACATGGTGTTTGAATTCTCAGAACTGCTCCCTACCAATTGAGTGTGCACATAAATTCAAGTAAGGTTTGAGATTCAGATACTAGACAGGTTTTCATCTTAGACTGTCCTGGGAGACAGTCAAGAGTCAACCAAGCTCAGGACAACTGCTGGATGTCAGACATCTTTCGAAATCTAGCATCTGGCATATCTGATCCCTTCCAATAAATGCATCTAGAACATGCCCCATCACTATGTTCCCTGAAAGGGCCCTTAGGAATTTTTATAACCTCTTCTAAAAATGCTCTTGCTGCTTTTGAGAACCACTGTTGTATACTTTTGTGTGCTTCATAAAAATTCTATAATCAAATTAATTTCCTTTTGTAATCATGTGGGGGGGCAGGGAGAAGCTCCATCAGAATTTCAAGCTCCTAAGGGTCCCTGCAAATGAAAAGACTTAAGGTCACACGTTGCTAACAACCTTGAAGGCAGCTAGATGCTGAAAGAAGAAATTGAAAGAAAAGAAAAAGTCAAGAGGTTAACTACACCATTCTTAGAGGTCAGATAAATCTTTCACATCTTTGGATAAGATGTTTGAATGAAACCCAAACAGAAACCTTGAAGGTCAGTTTATTTCTATGTTAAAAAAGATTTCTGATTAAGGCAGAACTCACTGATGTAATGGGACACTGGGTCCAAATTTTCAGGGTCTCCAAGGAATACATGTAAGCTTTGATTACTGAAATTTCCTTGGCAACAGCATGACCTAAAATTAATAGAGTCCATAAAAGGAAGATGCCAAAAGAAACTTTGTTCTTAAGATGGTTTATGTGGTTTGGGCTAGAGCAAGGCACAACCCATATATAGAAAATCACAGCATCTATAGTATTTTAAGAAACTACAGTTGCAAAGAAAGAGCAAATGTACAGTGAGAGGAGAGATCCTTCCAGGCCACTGTGGAGTCAGCCACTAGAGAGGAGTCCTCAGTACACATTGGGTAGCAGGCAACTTCCCCCATACAGAATCGGTTGGCTGCCCTTTCTCAATCTCCATCTCCTTCCCAGGATTATCCACGGACATCAATAGTACAGATCCAGGACAGCTTGCCTTTCTACATGTGGAATGTCTGCCAATTCCCAGAGGCTGGCCACAACAGGACTCTAACAGCCACTGCTTATTAAGTCTATCCTTATTTTTTATATCCTTGTGAACATCAGCATGGTATTAAGTTTCTCAGACTTATTAAAACCCTCTCATTCCCCATCTGCCTAAAAATAAAGATGTTAGTGAAGAAAACCTCTATTTTATTATTCTTTTAACTCTGTTAAAAGAAATTAAGGCTTATTAAGAAAAAAAAAAGACTGAAGTTGTTATATAGTATACTACAAAAATATTACTTTACTACATAAACAACTTATGTCTCTCTGATAGCTCACCTACCATGTCTTTAAACTTAGTCAAGCTGTTGTTCTATCTCAACAGTGCAGGCTTGTCTGGGAAATACCTTACCATATTAGGCAATCAGGCCTCAGAAAGAGGGGAAAGCAAAATAGACCTAGGATTTTACCTAAAAGGAGAATGGCAAAGATACTGCCCAGTGGTGGAGAGTGGGCAGAAAATTGCTGAATCCTCTTCAGGACATAAAGGGGCTTCACAAGATTAAGTAGCAAGACTAAAAATTACTGCTTGAGAGAAAGATCCAGAAAATGGCTAGAAGCAAAGTAGTAAAAATTTAGAAAAACAGAAAAATGGGCTGTTATTTACTTAAAGAAAGAAAGTTGGGGAAAAACAGTTAAGATTTATGAAACTAGGACTGTTAGAAACAGGCAGAGAAGCACACATAGGAGGGGAAATTTAGTCATAAAAATGAAAGTCTGCTTGATCAAGGGAGAAATTTGCAGAGATTTGACTTGCTTAGGAACTCAAAGGGTTCCAAGCAAAATTTGAAACATTTTAATCCTGTTCCTTCCATTTCTACTCATTTCTTTCCCCTATCTCAATGATCCCTTTTAAAATTCAGTCCTTAAAACCCCTCAGGTATGTGTCAGACATATGTTAGAATTATAGAGGCATTTGGGCTACTTCTCTTATTTTTCAAATAATCCATTCTTGAGAGGTTGTTTGGAGGTTCTAGCAGCAAAGTGCAGCTACTCATGTACCCTTGACCTAGAAGTGGTCTTTCCCTATGAGGGAAGGTTGTCCTCTTCAACCAAGTGTTCAGCTTTGGGAAAGATGCACATGAAATGGGTAAGGGAGGAAGGGGACACTTGCTTAGCCAGCCAGATCATCTGAATCAACTCTGGCAATTAATGGAGAGACAAATGTCACAGCCAGATCATGCTCACATTCCAAATAATAATTTTTAAGGATAAATTAATAAATAACTTTAAAATCACATGATTCTAAGGTCAACAAAAATATTCCAAAAGACTGACTCTCATCTGACTTAGGAATTTATAGATTGGAAACATTTTAATTTTAAACTCAGGGAGTCTGGCTTCTGAGTTAGTACTCAGAGCTTCTACACTACATTATTTATCATAAAGTATGTGACATAAGACATATAACAAATATAAGAATTCAAATGAAGGCAAGGTGACAGCTGTAGACTAGGGATATGACAATGTGATCCTGGCAAATTAATCTCTCCAGGCCTTAGCTGTTGTCTTTATGAGAGGGTTAGTTAGATGGCCTTGAAAGTCCCTTCAGTTCTAAGATTCGGTCTATAATCACCATTTTAGACATCACAGAGCTAAATCAAATTTTAGTATACAGTAGCATCTTAAAATACAAGGTCTTTGAAGAAGGCTTCTTAACTGAAATGGAAGAGCTAGTGATTTGAAGATGTAGTAAAGCTGAGAAAAATCTAGGCAAGGCAAAAGTAACTAAAAGGTGAGTAAAATTAACAGGTCATTTTCAGGCATGATTAATTAATAGAACCTCTCTGATGTGGTAAGAATAGTCTTGTGACATAACTGGGCTTCAAAGGTCTCTGGACAAGGTTTGCAAAGAGTGCTTTTAATTTTAAAAGACATCAGAGGATGCTCTGGGATACTCAACTTTTATACTACTATATGATCCTTTTATAGAAAGGCTGAAAAGATTTCATGGGTTAATATCCCTATATGAGAAAAAAAATGTTAAAACAAGAATACAAAACTATCTGTTATTCTATGTTCTGTTTTTGATTTGAAAAAAGAGAAAACTGTGTTCATATTCTCAGAGTCAAGTGCCAGGATTTCTCAGTCTCATGCTGGTTCTTCTTGTTTTCCTCGTTTTGAACTCTGGAGTACTACAGGCTTCTGTTCTGTCTTTAGGAATCTTCTATATGATGTTACTTTCTTGGTGACTGTATCCAACCCCTGGTTTTTTTCTTTTTCGGTACTAGGGGTTGAAACCAGGGGTGCTTAACCATTGAGCCACACCCCAACCCTTCTATTTGAATTTTATTTAGAGATAGGTTCTCACTGAGTTGCTTAGGGCCTCTCTAAGTTTCTAAGGCTGGCTCTGAATTTGCAATCCTCCTAACTCAGCCTCCTGAGCCAATGGGATTACAGGTGTGTGCCATCGTACCTGGCCCAACCCCTTGGTTTAAAATATAATCTTTATGTTTGCTGACATACAAGTTTATGTCTGAAGCTTGGGTCACTCACATGAACTCCAGACCCCTATATCGTAATTATTCTTTTGACATTTCCATGTAAAATATATCAATCAAGTTTATTAAATTTAAACCAAATGCCTACTCTTCCTTGACCAAATCTATTCTTCCCATAGTATTCTTCATCTCAGTTAATGAAAACTCCATTTCATGTAGTCTTAGCTAAAAGCTCTAGCATCAACCTTGACCTGTTTTCTCAACCTAAATCCAAGCCAATAGCAAATCTAAGTGGTTCTAACTTCAAAATGTATATTGAAAAACAACTTCTCAGGATCTTTGTTTTTCCAATATTATTGGAAAAGCCTCTTAACTGACATTATTGCTTCCACTGAATCTTAAAGACCACTGATGTCCCCACCCCCCTCAGAGTAAAATCTTCAACATGGCAGGTAGAGTGAACCATTAAAATATAAGTATAATAATGTCACTCTTCTGCTCAAAACTTGGTAAGATATCTACACATATATTTCAAAAGCTAGAGTTCTAATGACAACTTATCAGCCCATGCTGTCTAGCCCTTTTGCTCATTCTGCTCTAACCACACTGGGTTTTACACCTGTTCTCAAGCATGCCAAGCATACCCTGCCTTGGGTCTTTGTAATTGCTGTTCCTTCTGCCCATAACACCCCACCTCCACATGGCCACATGGCTGCCTACTTTACTTCATCTAGGTTCTAATGATATTCTGTAACAGAGCCCTATCCTAACTGCCCTACTTATAGGGCATGAGCCTCTTGCCCACCTTGGCACATCTAATTCCTCCATCCTACTTATTCTGTATGGCTTTTCCGTAACATATCACCTTTTAACACATTATTTTCTGTAACATATCACCCTTTAACTTATTATTTACTTTACATATTTATTTTATTTATTGTCTGTCTCCCTCACTAGAATGTAAATTCCAAAAAAGCAGAGGTTTTTGTTCATTGTTGCAAAATCTAGAAAAGTACCTGAACATAAGAGGCAATTAAAAGCACTTGTTGAATGAAAGAACAGGAAGATATTTATAATAGAGAAGGAAGGACAAAATGGAAAATGCATGTAGTGGCTTTCAGCATTAGAGACACTTCTGAAGCATTTATTTTTTCCAGTTCAAAACCAAGCTTTGCCAACAAATTAGAGTTGGGTTCTCTTTATTAGTTTGAAAACTTTACATTAAATTGCTTACCTCTTTTAGAACATTTACCAACACATTTCTCCACTAGCATATAACCAGTCATCTAGGACAAGCATATCAATAGTCATAAATTAGTAATTCCTTAATAACATCTCCTTTACCAATGTATTTTGAGGAGTGATTAGTAATCCAATCTACTAGTTCCATTCAGAGCTAGGACAGCTCCAGTGTCGACTTTGAGGGTAAAGTTTCGATGGTTTTGTCCTGATTGAGTATACTACCTGATTTTCCTAAAAGCAACAGGGGATTCCTAACAAAAGTATGGGAATTCTTACTTCCTGACAGACATAACTACCCACCTATGTCAAGGACAGCAGAAGAATGCTGATGCTCTACCAACTGAATCTTGATACTGAGTAGGCTTTTAAGTTGTCCTTCAAGAAGACGTTCCTTCACTCAAGGAGGTGAGGTGCTACTAGCAAGTCAATTCGAACATGTAACCTGCTGAGTAAAAAAACCAAATGGATAAATAGGGTGTGGAAAAGGACATAAGCCCTAATTCCAGGTCTGCATATTACCATCAAATGAAAACGTTCCCTGATGCAGGATACAGGATGCTTTTCCTTGCACAGGTTTTCCATCCCCAAGTTATTAACTTCTCTGGTCTCCGTTTTCTCAACTATGAAATGAGGCTCCTAAATCAAGTTATCTATAAATTCCCTTTCAATTCTATGAGACCAAAAGTGGGGTGGCAAATAACCTTTACTACACTGAACTAGGTTCTTCAGCAATTCTTTTAAAACAGGAGCAATTTGTTTAGGTTCAGCTTCTTCAGGGCATCGTTCTGCTTGCTCACCAACATCTTTTCTGTTGACCACTTGTGCCCTCTAGTGATGAATTCAATTACACAACAGGATCAGATTGAAAAATAGACTACTGCAGAGGAGTAAATGGGGGAAAACCAGATTTCAGTAGATAAAACTCATAGTAAAGCAAAAGTCAGTCCAAAGACACAATAATAAAAGGTGGCGAGAACTGAAATGGTCACCACCTTCCCTGATGTGCCTATGATCATTCCCTCCAGAGCACCTGCTATGCAAAACCCTTATCTGTGGTTTTGCTTTGGTTTAAGTTACTCACAGTCAGCTGCTGTCTGAAAATATTAAATGCAAATTCCAGAAGTTAATAGCTCATAATTTTTAAATTGTATTGTCTGGACTAGTATGATGAAATCTCATTCCATCCGGTACCCTGCCCTGCCAGAGACATGAATTATCCCTCTGTCCAGGGTATCCATGTTGTGTATACTACTGCTTGTTAGTCGTTTAGTAACCTTCTGACCAACTGTTAAGACACTGATATCACATAGTACTGGTGTTCAAGTAACTCTTATTTTACTTAATAATGACGCCAAAGTACAGGAGTAGAGATAATGGTAATTTAATTTTTAGTTGTAACTGTTCTATTTTATTATTAGTTCTTGTTGTTACTCTCTTACTATGTTTAATATAAATAAAACTTCATCATAGGTGTGTATGTATATGAAAAAGTATAGCACATGTAGGGTTCAGTACTACATGTGGTTTCGCCATCTCCTTAGGGTGAGGGAAAGTATCTCCCATGGAGTAGGGAGACCACTATACAGTAAATAGTAAATACATTCTTGAATATAAAAGCATTTTTAGATATGACTGAAATAACCTCTTCTCAAATTAAAATTAGATTCAGTTTCCTCTTCACTTAGAAAGACAAAGGATATCTTAAGATTTACAGAGACTGGCCCATACCTAATGTGGATAATGAAAGAGAATTGCTATAAACATATCTGTCAAGGAGGTGCTACAATATCAATATATAGTCTTTGTCTATCTTACCAGCTGATGGAATTACCACTGGGGATGGGTTTTGATGAAAACCATGCACTATGTTGGATGTAGGCAAGGCCCCCAGCCTTCTCATCATATTTGTTGCTCTTTACTGACACTAGTATAGCAATATGTGACTTCTATCTTTATCACACACATCACAGATAGCAAACATCAAGCCATGTCTGGCCCTAAATATTAATTGGTGTTTACATTTTGGTTACATTTTTCTAGGTACATAAAGAGGAATGAATTTCAATGATATCAGCAGAGATTTAGTTTAATAATAGAAAGGCTTCTTAATCATTCTGTTGTTACTGACATAGGGATGAGAAATTAAAGAATCTTATAAAATTTTTAAGAAGATGGGGGGAAATCAATATATATTTGGAATCATCTTAGCTCTAACCCTGACTAGAGACACAAATAGAGATAATAATAATTGAACTTTCCTTTCTAACCTAAAATTAAATATTATTGAATGATTTCATATATGTGTGTGAATATACATATGTAGATATATGTGTGTATACATACATATGTGTGTATACATGTAAATAACACTGACATATCATCACTCATTTTTGGGGGGAGGTGGTTTACTGGGGATTGAACTCACGACACTCAACCACTGAGCCACATCCTCAGCCCTACTTTGTATTTTATTTAGAGACAGGGTCTCACTGAGTTGCTTAGCACCTTGCTATTGCCAAAGCTGGCTTTGAACTCTCGATCCTCCTGCCTCAGGCTCCTGAGCCATTGGGATTACAGGTGTGTGCCACTGGGCCTGGCCATATCCTCACTCTTAAGAAGCAGTACATTCATATATATGTACGCACATAGACAAACACAGACACACACAGTTAAAGAACAGACAATGCTAATTTATAGACAGAAATTAGAAAGAATGGTTGCTTCTCAGGACAGGGAATTGATTAGAAAGTGGCAAGAGGAAACTTTGTTTTTAAATATCTTTTTTTTCTTGGTGTATTACAGCTGTACATAAAGGGGGGGATTTGTTGTTACATATTAGTACATGCACAAAGTATAACAATATGATTTGACCAATATCCCTCCCCAGCGCTTTTCCTCTTCCTCCCCTCCTCCCAGCTCCTGGTCGCCTTTCTTTGCTCTATTGATCTCCTTTTGCTTTTCATGTGGATCACCCCCCACCTTTCTTTTTCTTTTTCTTCTCTAGCTTCCATAGATGAGAGAAAACATATGACATTCGACCTTTTGACTTAAGAGGAAACTTTTTAAGGTAAGGGAAAAGTTTTATATCTTGATTTAGATTGTGGTTTATACTGGTATATGCAAGTGTCAAAACTCACCAAATGACACATTTAAAATGTATGTATTTTATTGATTGTAAATTTATATCTCAGTTAAAAAAATAAGATGTGGGGGGATAGTAAAGGATAGGAAAGGCAGCAGAATACAACAGACACTAGTATGGCAATATATAAATCAATGGAAGTGTAACTGATGTGATTCTGCAATCTGTATATGGGGTAAAAATGGGAGTTCATAACCCACTTGAATCAAAGTGTGAAATATGATATATCAAGAACTATGTAATGTTTTGAACAACCAACAATAAAAAAAATAAGATGTCATGAGCTAACTATGGGGCTACCTCAGTGGTAGAGTTGTTGCTTAGCACTTGCAAGGCCCTGGGTTCAAATCTCAACACCACAAAAAAGAAAAAAAGAAAAAGATGTCAGAGTCTTGGGAAGAGTGAATTTAAAAAATAATAGATACCATCAATCTCAAGGAGAAGGTTAGGGGAGAGTAGGGAGCTTGCGTGACTTCAATAGCAGATACAGTTTTACTAAATCAAAATCAAGAAAGAAAAGAACTGCCCTGGCTTTTCAGCAAAATTCATGCTTATTAGCTAACAGGGCCATTTCCACAGAATGTCCTCTCATTTATTGCTACAGAGCTGAGTCTATGATAGTGCCTGATGGATGGACATGAAGGTAGGGCAGAGAGTGGTCTAAGATTCATAACATACTGTTGACTGTCTTTAACTAGAATTGCAGCAATTTATACTGGCTCATCATTAGGTGTGTTGTTCTGCAGCCCATATGGATAATGGTTTCAAACCTGCTAGCATTAGAAGCAAGTGCTCCGAAGAGAAAATCAGATATACGTTTAATTGAAATAAACTAGAGTTGAAGACTTTTCAAAAAAGGAAGCCTCTCCCTTTACCAACTCATCACCAGTCTTTCCTTCTGCAGAACTGTGGGTGGGGCTAGAGAATGGTACCTGGAATGTGCTTGTACCAACCTTACCTTACCTGCGTAGAAAGTTACCAATCTAGAGGTAATAGGCTGTTTGTTCTTCTCTTAAGATTCACACTGACGTCTGCTTGACACATGGTAAACACTAGTAGATGCCTTAAGCAATTGGAAGAGTGGAATATTTTTCAGCCTGACAAATGACTTTCACAGCAAACCTCAATAGTTTCTGCTTTTCATCACAAACCAAAAAGTTTTTTCTATTATTTTAAGTTAATGGTCCTAAGATGAAATTTCGTGAGAACCACTGCATTAAAATCATTATAGTTTTCATTCCTTGGTACTTGAGGTTAGGACTTTCCAGGGCTGAGAAATTTTGAAAAGTAGAGACAAAGATTTTCACTGACAAAAGACATTCTATGACATCAAAACCTTCCTTGTTGTAATCCATTAATTTAAATGGCCTGTACAATCCTCTAGGGATTATGATGCATTTCAGTGCTCTGTAATCTATTACTCAAATTCTCTGCTTAAGCATAATTCCCCAAAGGAACTTCTTTATATTCATTCTCTCTATATGCAAAATCCTATCCAAGATTTTTAAAGAATCTATGAGTTGCTGTTGTTTGCATGCATGCAAACACACACACACACTCTTGCCTTAAGGGAATAGCTATGTGCTATTTCTACATAACACAGCTCAACTTTGTGAAAGTAGCCTCAGCTTCAACCCAGAGTAGGCAATTCTCATTGGTGTTACTGTAAGTCATTACAGATACTGCTTTTTGAAAGTCTACTATTGATTATTTTGGATCTTGGCTAAAATGTAGGTGAGTTGATGACAATGTCTTATTCATCTCTCTTCTGTTAAAAATGAGTTAATTGTTAATTATTAAGGGTTGATAAGTGTATTCTGAAAATACAAGTCCAATAAATTGTGGAGTATTAAAAAGGCCATCATTTTATGTAATTTCTCATAGGAAAGCACATGTATTTCAATTAATTTAGTCAAAACCAAATTCCTTCCTTCCTGTGAAACTGTAAAAAGAAGAAAACCCCCAGTATTCTATGGCATTGGAGTGGCTCACAAGAACCTGGATTATTTTTAAGAATGATGGGTACAGGCCTGCAGATGGAGGCTAGGCTTTATGAGGTCAGGGCTATAGAAGAGGTGAGGTGCTTAACCTTATTTCACAGTCAAATAAAATGACTTTTAGACTATCTGATGTTTTACATACTCCACACTTATGTTCCTTTTTATCAATGTAGATCCATAAAAATACAACTTTTTATTTTTCTTCCAAAGACTTCAAAGTACTTTACTCAATCCAATAACACTCAAGAGAAAAAGATGGAGCCTGTAATGGTGTTGGAGATTAGCAGCTGGCACACCGAAGCTGGAAATCTGTTTAAGAGCACGTGTATTGTTACACCACAGGAGAAAGTACCACCATCTAAACACCTGCCATGCCTCTCAGAGGAATGTCTATCTCCAAACTCCTCCTCAGCTCCAATTTGCATAGGTCCTGCTCTTCTATTAAAATCGTATGCATCAAAGCAAGATTGAGCCCTAAAGAGATATTCCTCACTGGCTTGTCACTTACCCGTGTTTCCTTGACCTCTTCAGAGACATCAGTTTCATCCTCCTGAAAAAGAAGGAGGAAGACAAACAAGAGAATCATCATCATGGATATGTTTTAAAGCAACAAGGTCAGTTCCTATCAATTATACATCTTGGCATTTCAAACATGGGCAATGAGATTTGACAGCCAGGTGATACTCTGTGATGCTACTTTTAACAGCTTTCACAAGTAGGCGACTTAGGAATATCACCTATGGTTTTAAAAAAAAGTCAAATCAACCACAGTTGGGAAAAAAAGGTATCATCTCTGCCCAAAGTTATCATTCTATGGGCTGGGGGTATAGCTCACTGGTAGAAAGTTTGCCTGGCATGCCCAATGCCCTGGGTTAGATCCTCACCATAGGAATTAAAAAAAAAAAAAAAGTATTAGTCTATTCGGCTCTATAACAAGGAAATATTCTTATCTAAAAGGTAGTTTCTAATAGATACGTATTGTTGTTTCATTTCTTGTCCCATTAAATAGTTTTATCTAATTTTCAAATGAGTCATTAGTAACCAGGGGCTTTTGTTTCGAATTGTTGGCTGCTTGGTTTTTTAGATTCCAATAGCAAGGTTGAATGAAAAATGTAAACATGACATGGAGGGGGACGCATATCTCTGTTGGTAAGCACTGGTACATCTCTCTTTATTTAAAAGTCAGTGTTAATCTGTTTTCTATTTATCCTTTTTTCCTCCAGAAGAATAAAATTGAATCAAATGAACTTCCATTAACTTACAGATTTTAAGTTCTTAAAATTTCTTATAGCGCTCCTAAAACATTTAGTTAAAAATCTCTGCTTTTTTTGTGGTATTGATATTGTTGACTATATGAATTTCAAGGAATATTCAGGAAGAGAGCTAAAACCTGGCAAATTTATTTACTTGTTAGATTTGTTTATACTGATTATATTATATTGTAAATTTCAAGTTCTTAAAATTCTTCATCAATTAATACTGAGTGTTACCATATGATTAGTATTATTCTTGGTACTAGGAATCCAGCAGGAACACACTAAATGAGCCCCATACTAGCTAAATTTTGTTTTGCTTTTCTTCAGTAATAGTTCTTGTCAATCTGCAAGATTCATGGTACCACATGGGACTCTTTCTTTTGAACTCAACAGAAAGACTGGCAGCCAAGCATAATGTGCTATTGCCCAGTATGGAGTAATTTACTTACATCTTTTGTCCAGAAGTTGATGCCCGTGCCTCTTCGTCGTTCCTTGGGCCGCCTCCTCTCTCGAATGGAGAGCCTGTTAGAGGACTGATCATCCAAATCCACTTCTTCACTCTCTAGCCAGAGATAAAGTAAAGCATGACTCTTAAGAATCTGTAGCAATGTGCACGAGAGAGTGGCTTCCACCTTTTAAAACTCTACATACCATTTTTGTCCATTTCCTTTGCAGCTGTAGTATTCACAGTGATCTCTGAACTCTCAGAATCAGGGATGGAACATCTACTTGTTCGTAGTAGATGAGAACTGGTGTAGAGTGAAGGTCTTGATGCAGAAGGAGACACTGGTTTTGTGGGTTTGTCTGGCTGAGCTGGATACCTTAGACGACGATAGACGGGCTAGAAATAATTCACAGAATGAGCCATGAGAGGTCAAGTCCAGCCAAAGGATAAAGACAGCAGGTTTATTCAAGATGAGCTTTTTCATTAATAGTCTTAGTTAGTTAATTAGTCAGAAAACCACAGCTTCTGGATGCTACTTTGAAAAGACCATCATGTTGCTAGCAGTTTAGGCAAACTGTTCCTAAAATGACTAAAGGGCACTAGACAGTGCTGTGTTAATGAAAATTCTTTTGATCTTGGAGTGAAATAGGAAGCATGATGAGCTTTCTCAAAGAGTGTTGAAAGGCAAAGTTTACAAAGGAAAATAAAAAAGCTCAAGACAAAGGAGCAGAATGTAGGAAGCATCTGAAAACAGAGAATAAATCTGAGCATTCTACCAATTTCTGAATACTCATTAATTTGCCATAATGATGTTTGCTGAAACCTATTAATTTTTTTTAATGGTTCTGGGGATAGAAATCAGGCCTCAGAAATGCTAGCTAGGCAAGCACTCTACCACTGAGTCCAGTCCCCTAAGCTTTTCATAAATTCCCATTTTCCCCTTTGAAATACTTTTTTCTAAGAGTTAAGACAGAACTTGACAATGAGTCTTAAGTTGGCTTATCGAAGATGCATAAATTCTTACAGCATACTGAGTTCACAATATACAGATTTTGTACAATTTTTAATTTAGAAATTATAAAATAAGCCTGGTGTTTGATAATTTAGTTACAAAATTATAATTAAAAACACCTGTAATCCTAGCTACTCAGGAGGCTGAAGCAGGAAGATACCAAGGTTAAGGGCAGACTGAGCAACTTAATAAGACACTGTCTGAAAACAAGAGGCTGAGGACATAGTTCAGTGGTACATTTCTTGCCAAGCATGTACAACAAGGCCCTGGGTTCCATCCTTAGGTCAAAAAAAGAAAATAGAGAACAACAACAAAAAAATTATAAAGACAGAAGTAATAAAACAAAGTAAGCTCTGGAGTCAGATGCAATTTGGCTCAGAGTCTAACTTTAGTATTTATTAGCTGTTTGGCCCTGAATAAGTTATTTAACCTCTCTGAGCGTTAGCTTCCTTATCTGTAATACAGGGATAACACCTCAGACAGGATGGTGAACATTCAATAAGACAGTATGTGTTAGGTGCTTAGAATAATATCTGGTAATAAGTATTTAATAAATATAGTAGCTTATAAAACAAAATACACAATAGGACACCAGTTTAAATGGATTCTAGCCGTTCAGAGTTAGAACATGAGATGATTCCTTTTTCCTACAATTAAACTGACCACAAAATTTATCAATTACAATTTTAAGAGTGAAAGAAGTGGTAATAATAATTGCACAGAGACAACAGTTATAACTAGAACCATCTTAGGTAAACCAGGAGTATGCTTATCCCTAGGTATACTCTTGTACCTGTGACTACCAACTCCACCAGAGAAATGAAACATAAATCAAAATGTCCACCCTAACATAAATAAAAATGTACACCCAGGAGTGTTCTTACATTTGTAGCAGTTTGGGGAACACATTAGTGGTTAAGAGACCAAGCCGTGGAGTCAGACTGCCTGTGTTCAAATCTTGCTTATCGACTCCTCAGCCACATGAAATGTTAGCTAAGTTACCCAACCTCTGTGACTCGATTTCCTCATAGATAAAATAGGAATAGCAATATCCACCTCAGAGGATTGTTTTGAGGATTAAAAACACATGAAATGCTTAAAGTAGTACCTGGCAAAAATACTTAAAATACTAAATACTTAAAATACTAAAAAATATTCTTATTTGCATTTTATTATACTGTGGCCTCTCTTTTTGGAATAGGTGGGTATTTATTTAAAAGCATTAGTTAACTCCCAGGAGGAAAAAAATGTCATTTAAGGAATGACATCCTTTGAATTCTTTCAGTCACATAGGTTTGCCAACTAAAGACAGTCATCAAGTGCTCTATTCCTGAGTGGTCCACTGCAAGATAGAAGAGCATTTGAATGATCAGTAAAGAACAGATTCGCAGAAATCAATGATCCTGCTTTTGTCACAGTACTTGCCAGCAAAATGAGCTCACCTCTTCATCCAGACTTCTGCCCCAGGGTTGCTGGTCTTCCCCAGCTTCCTTTGCTGGGACAGCTGAGGGCTCTTGCTTCTCAGTGCTCCCCTCCAGTCCTTCAGTGTCTGCAGGTTTCTCACTAGCCTGTCTCTCTGCCCTGGACCGGCTGAAAGTCCTTTCTGCTTCTTGAAGGTCTGTTAGGGTAACACCCTGGGAAAATAGCACAAGATCATGGCAGTTTCACCCTAACATGAAATAATTCTTGAGTAAGCAGGGAAACTCTCAAAAAGATCTAACGGTTTTCAAATCCCAGACGAAGATCCCAAAATGCATAATGAGGCCATTTCAAGCAATATATGCTTAAAATAAGCATCTCTGTGTGCAAAGAACCCAGGCCTGAATCTAGGTACATTTCAAACGTAATACTTTAGGCTTTCCCAATTTGATCCCCAGAAAATAGGTCAACACTGATGTCTGCCTGTTATAGATATATTTCTTCCATACCAAATAGTTCTTGGCATTTTTATGTGAATACTCTCTATTCTTCCAAGATCAAACTGTTAACAAAAGAGATTTTCTGAACAGCAGATGCTGGAAAAACTTAATTTTACTCGTAGAAAGAAAAGCCATATTCAAAAAGATGAAAATTCAGAGTAAAGCTAGAACAACAACAAAAAGAACTCCCAAAAGAAAAAGTAAGCTATTTCTTTAATATTATTTCCAAGTAACTCTAGGAATCATCCAGCGAGGTTCTTACGACAATTAATGTTTGCCCCTGGGTCACAAAAGCAGCAAGGCAGAAGAAAAGCAAATGATGAGTCACTTGCAGCCAGGACAAAGGAGTTAGGAAGAGAATGTGATGAGTCTAACTGAAGGGGTTACATGCTCAAGTAATCAGAGGAAAAGGGATGTCCCAGAGCTGGATGTCCCAGATGGACACCAAATCCATAACTTGCTTTTTTGTTTTTTTAAATCATTTATTCACTTATTCACTCATTCTATTCATAATTGTCTTTAAGCCCTAGAACTATGAAGACAACACCAATTATTTCTGTCAAGAAACTTTTAATCAAACAAAAATGATATAAGAAAATAAATATTAAGAAACACACACACACACACACACACACACACACACACACACACACACCCACAGAAAGACACACAGTAATACATAACAAGCACACCTAACACTGATTTTGAAAGGTGGGGGGTTAAAAAAGACCATGGGTAGAGGGGAGGCTATGTAGAAATACTGAAACAAAGAGAAGCCATGGATCACTCAGGATCTGTTGTTAATTAAGCAAAAGACCTTTAAAATTTACTTTCTGAAGTAAATTTTGGAAGCTTGTAACCTGAAATAGGAATGCAAAATGAAAAATAGCATGGTGATTCCTCAAAAAATGAAAAATAGGCTGGACATGGGTGGTGCATGTCTATAATTTCAGGGACTCTGGGGGCTGAGCAGGATCCTAAAGTTGAGGCCAGTCTCATCAACTTAGTGAGATTCTGTCTTAAAATGGAAAAGAGTAAGGGCTGGCAATGTAGCTCAGTAGTCGAGTACCCTGGGGTTTAATCCCTAGCGTGTACCCCCCCACACACAAATTAAAATTAAAAGTAGAATGAGCATGTGATTTGTTAAGTTCCATTTCTAAGGATATACACATAAAAGAACTGACAGTAGAGTCTCAAAGTAAAATTTTGTACAGCCATTCTCAGCAGTATTATTCACAACAGCCAAGTATCCATCAACAGATGCATGGATACATAAAATATGGCATATACATGCAATGGAATATTATTTAACCTTAAGAAGGAAGACAGTTTTGACATATGCTACAATATAGATAAACCTTGATGACACTGTGCTAAATGAAATAAGCCAGACACAAAAAGACAAATAGTTGCATGATTCCACTTATATAAGGTTCCTAAATTGGACAGAAGAAGAATGCTGTCTGCCAGGGGGGAAGGGAAATACTGTTTAATGGATATAGAGTATCAGTTTGGAAAGTCCAGCAAAGTTCTAGAAATGGATAATGGTAATAGCTATAAAACAACATGAATCCACTTCATATCAACGAACTGTACACTTAAAAATGGAAAAAGTGGTAAATTTTATGTTATGTATAATTATCGCAGTAAAACAAAACAAAACAAAATATAGTCCACCTTGGTTCTCAAGGAGGATACATTCTAATAGGCAAACAGAGAAATAATCATCAAGCAAAAATAAAAAAGGAAAACCTGACTCACTTTCTGAGGGTCAGAGAAGACAGAAGGATTTTTTTTGCTGCTATGAATAATGTCCATTTTCAGTCATCAACTTTACTACTTGACTTCTGCAGCATTTAAAAATGTTCAACATCTCTTTTTTTGTGCAAACTGATTTTTCATTCATTTCCATGCCACCACTATTTTCTAGTTCCCTTTTTACTTCTCTGGATGCTCCCTTTCATTCTGCTTCATGGGCTAATCTTTCTTTCCTCCTTAACTAACTCTGATTCATAGCTTCTTCCTCCATTCTCACTGCCATCAAAACCTGAGTTCATGGCCTTGTCATTTTTAGCTTGGATTACTATTAATAGCTTCCTAGCAAATCTTCTAGTTTCCAGGCTTGGCAAACAAACACTGCCTACCACTTCCATTAATTCTCTGCATGGGGATTTTTGTGAAACATAAAGTAGACTCTATTACTCATCCTTAAACTGTTTCAATGGCTCCCTTAAGGGATTTCCCCACTCTTCTTTGTAACGTCTTTACTGAAATATAATTCACATATTAAAATTCACCCTTTAAATAATCCCATGGTTTTTAGTTTATTCATTGAGTTGTGCAACTATCACTACTATCTAATTTCAGAACATTTTTCAACATTCCAAAAAGAAACCCCACACCTATTAACAATCATTTTCCATTCCTCTTCCCTCTAGCCCCTAGCATTCATCCACTTTCTGTCTCTCTGGATTTGCCCATTTTGGATACATCATATAAATGGAATTATACAACATATGGCACTTTTTGAGTCTGGCCTCTTGAGCTTAATTAGCAAATGTGTTTTCTCAAAGTTTATTCATGTTGTAGCATGTAACAACAGTACTGCATTACTTTTTAATACCAAATAATATTCCATTGTATGAACATAGAACATTTTGTTTGTTCATTCATTAGCTAATGGACATTTGGTTTGTTTCTACCTTTTGCCTATTATGAATAATGCTGTTATAAACACTTACATATAAGTTTTTATATGGACATTTTTATTTCTTTTACATATGTACGTTAAGAGTAGACTGCTGGGTTGAATAAACTCTATATTTAACATTTTGAGGAAGTGCTAACTATTTTCCCCTAGGGACTCCTAATGAGATTCTTTTTTAATATAATTATTAATACATATTTATGGATTTCACTGTGACATTTCCATACACACATATATCTACTCCATGCTTTGTTTATGTCCAACAGCCCTCAACCCTCCCTTCTACAGGGCACAGGGTTCTTAAGACCCCCAAGCACTAGTGGAATGATGAGTCTTGCTCTGCGCCTGGAGGAACAGAGGTATGAGTAAGAGGTACAATGGAGAGTGGGTAGATGGAACTATAAATTCAATTGATTCTCTGTAGTGTAAGATTTAACAGAGTTTTTAATACAGTGGCTGGGATAAAGCATTCACTTTAGTAGTTTTAAAATGTACCTGCAATGGAAAAATAGATAGATGAAAGGATATTAAAAAAAAAAAAAAAATCACACTCACTTGAGTAGATCTTCGTGTTTGCCGAGCTTGTCTGGAACGTGCTTTCCGTAAAGACTCTGCTTCCTCATCCCGTACAGGAGTCAGATAGGACCTACAGAGAAGTAGGATCTTTGCTGCATGACTTGAGGAATGACAAGGTGCTTCTACACACTGAAGGGATTTCTATGCACTAAGGATGAATTAAGGCAAAGTCCAAATGGCAGAAATGCTATTTGCCATCAGTAAAAATCACTGAATTGAAGACATAATTTGTGAATGTGTTAATGTTCAGGCAAAATTGTACCACCTGTAAAAAAAGATTCTATTTCTTCTTTCCTTAAACCTTTCCTATAAGGCTTCAGAGAGAATATTTTCAGTATTTTGCCAATGAATGTGATGTTTGTTGCAAGATTTCTTTAGTTACTACTTACTGAATCAGAGTAATTCCTTTCTATTTCTATAGGAAGCAGGCTAAGAATTTTTTTTTTTTATCACTAGGTGGACTAAACTTTATTGAATGCTTTTCTCTGCTATATATTTATATGTTGTTTCTTTCTTTCTTTTTTTTTTTTTTTTGGTGCTGGGGACTAAACTCAGCTCATATGCGCTAGACAAGCATTCTACCACTGAGTTACAACCACGGTCCTTTGTATTTTCTTTTGAGACAGAGTCTCACTAAGTTGCCCAAGCTGGCCTTGAACTTGTGATCCATTTGCCTCAGCCTTTGTTTTACATTTTTATAATTTTCCTTTATTGACTTCATAGAAGACAGCCAGACTCTCATAGCTGCTTTTGCAGTCAATATATTTTAGTTGAAATATATTAAGACTAACTAGCCTTTCACAGATATACAGTTGCAAAAATGAGGAGTATTGTGATTTTTTTTCAGATAACTGTGGATATTGTTTGATACTATACCAATGTGGAATCTGAAATGTATTAAGAGACTCTTCATATTCTATTACATTAAGATTCATTGGTCTGGGCTGGAGCTGTGGTAGAGCACTCCCCTAGTACTCCTGAGGCACTGGGTTCAATCGCCAGCACCATGTAAAAAAAAGCTAAATATACAAAATAAAGGTATTGTGTCTATCTACAATTTAAAAAATATTTTAAAAAAGATGCATTGGTCTACCTTGCACTTTGGATCTTCTTATCTATACATGATTTTGTAACATTATAGTCATTTGCAAAATATCATTGTACCTAGTTATGCATATCTTCCTAATACTGACACATTTATTTATACAATTAAAAAAAGACATTCCTTAATATCACCTTTGACCTTAGAACAATCTACATAATAGGAAGGTGTCAGCATTATAGTGACATATACAAGTTTTCTAAAATTCTAATTTTTACTTGAAAGTTTAAATTTTATGATTAGCAACAAATGCTTAACAGGCTCACTTGGTTCATTTTCAAGAAAATGTCTCCATAACCATAGTGTCATCATTAGTCATTATAAAATGGTGTTCCATGAAAAAAGTTAGTTCTCTTCTTCTGAGACTATAATCTTATGTTAGACCTGACTGGCCACATTTCATGTATTTATTATCTTTTTCTGTATATCTTTTTATTTCTGTAAATTTCATTCTGGATATTTGCTACTGTCCCATCTAATCCTCTCTTTGGCAGGTTTGATGCAAACTAACCAATTGAATTCCCTAATTTCAGTTATTTTTCAGTTTAGAATTTCCACTTGATTTTTTTAATAGATTGCAATCCTCTGGTGAAATCCTCCATCTCTTTTTGAATACATTAATATATATTTTTTTGAATATATTAATCATAATTATTTTAAAGTCCATGTCTGATAATACCACTATCTGATCTGGTCCTATTATCTATTTTTTCTTTTGATCTTTTGGTAAATCAGTTTTATTTCCTGGTATAGCTAGTAACTTTTGAATTAACTCCAGATACAATTAATGAAAAAATGTAGTTTTAACTCACAGCACTAGAAGATGTCATCCTTCAGAGCAATTAGGTAAAAGTAGTTCTCAAACTTTGACTTGCCACAGAATCACTTGGAGAGATTCCACAACCCCAGAAGTTCTGCTTTGATAAGGTTTAGGGTAGGAATCTAAGAATTTGCATTCCTAATTATTTCTCTGCTGATGATGCTCATTTACACTCTGAGAACTACAGGGATGAGGCAAATTTCCTTAATCCACTTTGAGACTAAGCTGACTGGAAGTCAGGCTTCAGTCTTTGCAGGGGGGCTGGTGTATTTTGGAAAAGCTGGTTTTTACATTTCCAGAGGTTGCCATCTATATGCTACAAGTCCATCATAAACAAATGATATGTATCAAAGAAGAGAGTGGGCTGGGGATGTGGCTCAAGCGGTAGTGCGCCCGCCTGGCATGCGTGCGGCCCGGGTTCGATCCTCAGCACCACATACAAACAAAGATGTGTGCCTGCCAAAAACTAAGAAATAAAATATTAAAATTCTCTCTCTCTCTCTCCTCACTCTCTCTTAAAAAAAAAAAAAAAAAAAAAAAAAAAAAAAAAAAGAAGAGAGTGACTAACTTCTCCTTTGAAGGATGCAATTGATTTAGCTGAACTAAAACCAGTCAGGTTTTAGTTCAAGTTTTACTTACTGTCTCTAATTGGGAATGGGATGCTCATACTATGGAACAATAGAAAGAACAGATAACTGGATTCTACTTCAATTACTAGTTTGCCTTAAAAGACTTAATCTCTTGGGATTTTGGTTTCTTCATTTATAAAATAAAGGGGTTGGGGGCTGGGAATGTGGCTCATGGGCTGGGGATGGGGCTCAAGCGGTAGCGCGCTCGCCTGGCATGCGTGCGGCCCGGGTTCGATCCTCAGCACCACATACAAACAAAGATGTTGTGTCCGCCGATAACTAAAATAAAATAAATATTAAAAAAAATTCTCTCTCTCTCTCACTCTCTCTTTAAAAAAAAAAAAGTTCCCCCTTCTTGGTTATTTTAAAAAAATAATAAAATAAAATAAAGGGGTTGGTCTATAGTTTTTAAGGTCCCATTCAGCTTTAAGCCACAGTGAATCCATATTTATGCTGATTCTGGGCAAATGTCCCTGAAAACTTCCAGTTAAAATGCTTACTAATTGGTCTGGCCAAATAAACATTTTCCCTGAGTAGGGAGGGGTGGTTGGTTCAGTTGGACACTCTCCCTCATGCCAAATCCACAAATGCTCAAGTCCTATCTATAAAATGGTGCAGCACTTGCATATAATCTACAAATATCCTTCCATATACTTTAAATCATGTGTAGATTATCTGCAATACCTAATACAACGTAAATTCAATGATAATAGTAGTTATATTGTATTGTTTAGAGAATTTTGACATGAAAAAAATTATGCATTTTCAGAAGAGATGCAGTTTTTTTTCCCTGATTATTTTTTGATTTGCAATTGGTTGAATCCACCAATTCAGAACCCATTGATAGAGGACCTACTATACTAAATTTCCTATATTCCATATGCTATTTCCTTTTGTACTTTCAACAGAACTTTGTGTGACAATGGAAATTTATATATCTGAACAGCCCAATATGGTAGCCACTAGTCATGTGTGGTTTCTGAGCACTTAAAATGTGGCTAGTGCAACAAAGAAACTGATTTTTCATTTCATTTCAGTTAAACTTAAATAGCCACACACAACTACTGAATACCACACTTAAAAAAAAAAATCTTGAAGTCCTGAAAAATCCAATTAAAAGATATTTATTGTCAGCCCCTTTCTTAAACCTGAAAATCAGATCCAACTCATACAACATAAACTTAACAAAATTTGTCGAGAACACAGTTTATTCACCAGCTAAGTTTAAAAGCAACTGATTTCATTTTCTTGTCGAAGTTCTCACTTTTCTTCTGTGTTTCCCAGAGGCAATATTACTGTAACCTTACATTTTTTATGTGGTACCTTTAAGTTTTATGAGGTTGTTTTGGGGTTCCCACCTTTAAGATATTTATAGATACAACAAACAGGAACAGGCTCACTGATGCAGCACACTCAGAGTTACTTTTTTGCTAACTGCAACGTTTGCACTCTGCTGTCTCCACATGCCTTATCCCACTCCGCCCCTCTTTCCCTCTTGCCCTTTTTGACACAGAGAGCTCAAAGAAAACAGACTGTTACCTCCTTGCGTAGGCCTGCATGGCAGAATGAAGGTCAAGAGATGAGTGGAGACGAAGAGCAAGGAAGGTAAGTGGCTGCTGGGAAAGATTGCAGTCTCAGCACCCGGTCTCCCTTGGAAACTAGAAAAGGCTTGCACTGCCACTGCTATCCAGCAACCCAGAGGCAAAGCCTGTAATTTGCTAAGAAGCTGCTACTAGAAAGGAGGAGGAGAAGGAAGGGGAGGAGAAATGGGGAGAAGGCAAAATCTTGGGGCTTGGCAGAACCAATGCTGCTAATAGTTCCCAAAATACCATTCCATTAGATGCATATTTTATACAGTGTACCAAACCAATCAATACTACTTCTCATCTGATAGACAGGGGAGGGAGAATTATTCCTCATGTAAAAGGAGGTACAGCAAAAGAGCATTCTTGTTCTGGATACTATTTCATCTGCCCTTGGGCTATCCTAGTTGCTGCATTCATCCAAGTGAGCTATAAACATTGCCTCACAGGAGGCTCAGGCCTAGCCAGCTGGCAAATTTAAAGGGTGGTGAAGAGAACAGATTAAAAGGAAACACATGAGAGAAATGCAGGGACAGATTTCAGATCTGCTATAAATGGGTTAAATCTACATAGAGGGAGGCTATAAGAACTACTAAATTTGATAAGCTAGCTACAGATTTCTAGATCTAATATATGTCACATATCAAAATGTGAACTGATTTTGTGGTCTGGGATAATTGCATTCAAATGCTCGTGTGTCTTTTTGACCTATTTCAATACTGACATCAGAGATGAGGTTTAAGTGAAGAAGAGGACCAGCAGGAGGAGGAGGAGGAAACTTCCTGCAGTCAATCTCAGCATTTCCTGAATTCTGTGAATCAAGAGTTCTCAAAATGAGACAATTTTGACCTCTCTTTCCCCAAAGGTAGGGTTAGGCAGAATTATCTGTCTTGAAATGCCAATAATACTGAGTTTGCAGGCATTGGGATCAGCACATTTTTTTTTTCTGTAAAGACCCAGATAATAAATCATTAGGTTTTGCAGACTTTCTAGTGCCAAAGCAGTCCTAGATGATACATAAATCAGTGGATGAGCTGTATACTCACTGCTTGCCATTCTACCCTGGTGGAACTAAAGCCAGATGGCTTGTAAAACTTCAAATATTTATTATCTAGTCCTTTTCAGATCATTTTGCTGATCCTTGCTCTAGTCCATAAGTTCTAGAGCACCAAACTATGGCTCAGAGAACTCCTTTTGGGAGTCTGGTGTTTCTGTGATGTATCTTAGATAAATACTATATCATCTTGATTCTCTTCCTTTGGAATATTGATTGGTTCCATTAGAAACATGCCAGCCTCAAGTGCCAAAGCCACTTTCACAAAAACAATCTTTTACTTATGTAGGTCACTTTTTTTTAAAATAAATTTTTTAATATTTATTTTTTAGTTATCGGCGGACATAACATCTTTGTTTGTATGTGGTGCTGAGGATCGAACCCGGGCCGCACGCATGCCAGGCAAGCGCGCTACCTCTTGAGCCACATCCCCAGTCCTTATGTAGGTCACTTTACAATTAGTTCACTGGTCAGAGCAGGTGTTGCTGATGCCAGCAATAACAGATTCGTGCACAAGGCCACTGAGTGCTGCTTTATTGCATACCCACAGGCTATACCAACTGGACATGGCCAACTATCTCAAATATTTATCACTGACTACAAAATAGATCAGGACAAATTCAACACTATGGTTAATTTTCTTTTAGTCAAGAAAATGCAATAAAGCCAACAAACAAAGTGTACTTAGAAATAATGTAACTCTCAAACAATAGGAGAATGGTTAAATAAATTACGGATCATTCATATGATAAAGTATTATACAGACATTAAAAAAACAAACTAAAAAGTACTACAGGTGCTAACTTGGAAAATATCTGTACCTGGAAAATATAAAGAGCTTAAACCATTTTTTATTTAAAAGACCAACAACCCCAACAACAACAAAGATCAATAAAACACATAATCAAGGAATTCACAAAATAGGAAGCCAGAAAAGTCTACTAATGGACAAAAAAATGGTATTTTAGCTGCGCACAGTGGTGCACACCTTTCATCCCAGTGAGTTGGAAGACTGAGGCAGAAGGATTGAAAATTCAAGGCCAGCCTCAGCAGTTTAGCAAGGCCCTAAGCAAATTAGACCCTGTCTCAAAATAAGATATAAAAATGGCTGGGGGATATGGCTCAATGATGAAGGACCTCTGGGTTCAATCCCTGGGAGGGAGGGAAGGAGGGAAGGAGGGAAGGAAGGAGGGAAGGAAGGAGGGAAGGAGGGAAGGAAGGAAGGAGGGAAGGAGGGAAGGAGGGAAGGAAGGAAGGAAGGAGGGAGGGACGGAGGGAGGGAGGGAGGGAGGAATGAAGGAAGGAAGGAAGGAAGGAAGGAAGGAAGGAAGGAAGGAAGGAAGGAAGGAAGGAAGTTTGTTTCACTAGTATCAAGAAAATGCAAATTAAAACAAGAAGAAACAACTACATTTTCCTTAGACTGGCAAAATATTTTTTTAAAAAACAACTATGTCAAGTAGAAAGAACTAGCAACTTTCATACAGTGTTAGTGATACAAAGAAGGTAGCAATATATACTCACTTCTTCAGACCAGAAATTGATTTGAAAATATATACCCTTTAGGAAACTCTTGCACATTTATACAAAGAAATATGAACAAGAAGTATGCAGTAACATCATTAATTTTAGAAAAAAGACCTTAACACAGGAAAAAAAAGAAAAGATAGACTAAAATAAGCATTTAAAATGAATGCTGGGTAAAAACAGTAAGTTTCAAAATAATGTATGCAAAGTGTAAAAATGTAAAAAAATTTGTGTGTGCATAAATAAAATAATAACAACAATAAGTTTAAGAATGATAAATATCAAACTCAGGATATTTATATTCAGATGGTGACTACCTGGTAGAGAGGGTGTTAAGAGATGAGATCAGGGTCTACAGGGGCTTATACCATATATTCTCAATAGTTTATTTAAAAAAGAACTGAAGCAATTTGGCAAAACATTGGGACCTGATCAAACTAACTTGATATCTGTAATGTTTAATAATTAAAAAAAGAATAAGTATAATAACACTATATCTCAAACAACTTATAAATATTTTAGCAGTAATATTACTGTAGGTGAAAATGTAATTTTTATTTTCTACTTAAAATATAGTTATGGTGGATAATTTTGTAAATTAACTTTTTAAGAGTTAAGGTTAAAAAACCTTTAACCCTGAAATGTGATCATTAATATAAAAAGAACTCTTGCAAGCCGAAAGATACATATAACAGAGAGATATTCATATTTCACAATGTGGAAAACTTAAGACTAATAGATTTACAGACTCCTCTACTCTCACCAGCTCCTAGAAATTACTTTCTAGCTGCTATAATCACTAGCATGGCCTCTATTAGGGGGGAAAAAAAAAAGCGGGGGAGAGTGTTGGAGGAGTACGGGGATGGGGGAGTAGGAAAAGCTCCCATACCTGTGGTTCTTAACCTGTACTAAACACTAATACCTTTAACAATCAGATAAAAACTGTAACTCTTTCCCAGGATAAAAGTACTCACATGTACACAAAATTTGCTAACAATATCAAGGATTTCTGTACTTTATCTTAGCTCAGATTAAAGGGGGCAGGGTTTAGAAGGTAAACCAGATTTACCTTCAGAGGAGGCCTATAGTTCTATTAACTTCATTTTCCAATCACCTATACTTTGCAGATGTATCAAAGTCCTTTAATTAAGACTCTGTGGGTGGAGGAAGGAGAGTGGGAAGAGATGGCTGATGTGTACAGGGGTGGTACAGCTGCATGGGAGGAATCACAGAGTAGTAGGATAACCATGATTCAAAACAATTAATTGAACACTTCAAAATAGTTAATAGAGGAATTTTGAATATTTCTGACACAAAGAAATGATAAATGTCCGAGGTGAGAGATACACCATTTGCCCTGGTCTGATCATTACGCATTGTACACATGTATTGAAATGTCACACTGCACCTGATAAACATATGCAATGATTATGTGTTAAAACTTTTTAACTTAACTTTTTGAGTTTTTAAGTCAAAACTCAGTGACACTGTTTAAAGTCATGTTTCCTATGGTATAATTTACATGCAGGAAATTTGCCCTTTTTAGTATATTGGTCTGAGAGTTTTAGCAAATGCACACAGTCCCATGTATTGTATCACCATAATCAAGATAGAGGATAGTTCCATCATCCCTCTAATTCCCTCATGCCACTTTATAGCCATCACTTCCCACCAGCTAAGGGATTTTTTTTTTTAATTGCAGAAAAAAATTTAAAATGTACTATTGAAGAAATGCATAGAATTTTCATTCAAATTTAAAAATAATATGTAATACAACAATTACCTTAGCCCACTAAGTTAGACATTGGCCACTACAATAGATTGTAGATTATAAAAAACAAAAAACAAAAACGGGGGGGGGGGGGGCTTTAAGATCTAGTGAATGAAATTCCTTATATTCTAACCAGTGCTTGCCACTGTGATCAAGTTCCAGGAAGGTGGAGACCACTCTTTGTCATTACATTACCAATACTGAGCACTGAGCCTGCCCTAGGTTAGGTATTCCAAAACAATTACTGGATTAAGTTATGAAAAAATTCAGAATCTGGGCTATTAGTTTTGTCCTAAGGATGGCCCCAATCTCCAACCAAATGGTTGCTTATTTGCCATTTTTAAAGTTTAGTCAATAGTGTGTCGATTCATTTTTTTCATATTCAGCCATCTTCCCATCTTGCCGTTTTTGACTTATAAAAAATGAAGGTTTGAAGGTTTGCCTGAAAACTGGATCTTGTGGGGAAGATGAACATATTAAGTAGTGATAATTAAAACTGAAGACAGCAAAATGCCACAAATAGTGCTCTGGAGAGGAAACCTGATACTGGCTGGGAGACTCAGGAATAAAACATCACAGGAGGGTGATCTGAGTAGAACAAGTAGCTTCCTAGAAAACAAGGGGGAAAACAACAATTCCTGGGGCCACCTTCTCAGATTTTAAGAAGTAGACAGTGACCTAGCAGGAACAATAATCCCTGCTGTGGCACTGTGAGGGTGGACTGGTTGTGGGGTGGGTGGGGGGTTGCTCTGAGGGGAAGAAGGCCAAAGGTCTAGGCTGGGAGGCCTGAAACAACTGGACAGTGCAGGTACAGAGGAGACAGGGACTTGAAGGATTCTTGAGAATGGCAGGACTTGGTGAAAGATTAAAGGTGAGTAGTGGAGAAGGAAAAGGTTTCTAGTTTGATTTCCAAGTTTCCCAGATGGGTGACACTTATGCAGGACCATAAACAAGATTTTCTTTTCTTTTTTTTTAAACATGAGAATAGACTTTTTTTCTTGCCTTTTAAAGGTCAGAGGGAAGACTTATTTGGTTTATTTTGTTTATACCCTCTTTCCAAAGAGGACTTGAAAAACCCTTAAAGAAATGCAAACCTGTAACTATTCTTTACACAAAGAAATAAGAGGGGAAGAAAAATAATGGTCTCAAATGGCTTGTCATGGAATACTCACTAGAAGTCAGGCACTGTCCTAAGCTCTTTACATGCCATTTTATGAAGAATGGGAGAGAAGTCTGGACTTGAGACAAGAGACTGAAGTGACCACTGAAGCAGATGGAGTGGATAAGGTCAGCTGGGGAGAGTCACAGACAGAGAAACAAAGGACGCTTGTGGAATGATGTTTAAAGATGTTACAGAGGAAAAACAGCTAAGAAGGGACACAAAGGAGAAGCAATCAGAAAAGACAGCAGTAATCCAGGAAAGAATGGTATCAGAGAGGACATGGTAGAATAAAAATTTAAGAAAGTAATAGTCAAAATTATAAAATGTTGCTGAAAGTACAAGGTAAAAGATGAAGTGACCACGAAATCTGATACAAGGATCTTCACAGGACCATTTAGCAGAGCAATTTCACTGGATATGCAGGTGTGGCAGAATTTCTCTTCTAATAGAAGAGCGAAAAGGAGGCCAGGAAGTGGATAAAGTGAAATTAGAGTCCCCCCAACTTTTTTGTACCAGGGATTGATCGAAGAGGTGTTTTATTACTGAGCCACATCCCCAGCCCTTTCTTTATTTTGAGACAGGGGTCTCACTAAATTTCGGAGGCTGACCTTGAACTTGGAATTCTCTTGCCTTGGCTTCTGAGCCTCTGAGATTATAGGCATGCACCAGTACCTCTGTGCCTGGCAAATTAGAGGACTTTCAAAGACTAACAGCAGAGGAAAAAGTGAAATATGGCAACACCAGAGGGCAGTGCAGGGCTAAAGGTGAGTTCCAAATCAAGATGGGAAAGAAAGCACCTGTCAAGGACAAATGGTCTTTACACAGGGAAATCTGTGTCATAGATAAAGCTAAGCTTACAGTTTTGCTTCCCATTATTTATGAATTTTGTGTGCCAAGTAGTTTCTTTTAAACACCATCAGCTTCATTATAAAGGAACTTGGTTCTTGAGGGATCTTTCAGCTATTACTGTATTTTATTTACATGTCAATGATCAGTAACCCATTTTCAGCACAAGTGCACAGGGATTGTGAATCATATCCTATTTCCCTTTCAGGTTAGAAGACTAAGATTTCCTAAGAGGAAATAAATTAAAGAACTGGGTCAGTATATTGCCCAGGGTTATCTAAGAGACTCTAAGGAAGAAAATGAATTGTTTAAAGTAGAATCAGAAATGATTCATGCAATTGCTGTCAGCTAATTCCAATTTTTTAAAACTTCTTTAAATAGAAATATACATACCCAATACTCTAGAACTCTCCCAACGATAAACTTCTTAACCCAGCATCCTTACCCAAAACTGGACAGGTGGCCTGTAAGACAACTTCTCACTTGGTTCTCCAAGTCTCTGGTATTACAGGCATGTACCACTGCACCCTGCTACCTAGACACTCCATTCTATACCACCCACCTTCTCTGAACTCCTAACATACCTACCTGAATATAATTTTGCACTCAAGGATGTATTATTCTCTAATAAGTACTCATGGTTTTCTATATACAAATTTGATTATTGAATATTTTTATTTTAGATTAAAATTTTTTTTCAGTTGTTGGTGGACTTTTATTTATCTATATGTGATGCTGAGAATCAAACCCATTCTAGGCAAGTGCTTTACCACTGAGTCACAACCCCAGCCCTGATGTACTGAATCTTGATGGTACAACGTGGGGCATATTGCCTTTCTTATCATAATCCACTGTTCTTAGCACAACATGGAGCACACAAATGGTGAGAGTCAGTGATGGTTTGGAATTCTGTGATTTTTAGAATCCAATATTATCTATAGATCTCCTAACTTCACCAAATTGCCAATTAAGAAACTCAGACTAGGGGAGTTACATGGCTTGCCTGAGAAGGCATAAGTTGTATGCTTTGCTGAAGGGTAAATGAGGTATCCTTCTTGCAACCCAGGGAGTTTTTTGTTTTTTTCTTTTTTACCTTGTGCCTGCTTCTCTATTTTGAAGAAGCACCAGAGTGGAAGTTCACAAAGGGCCTCCACATTTCAGAAAATATTTGCACTTCTTATATCAATACACTTAAAATGGAATGGGGGAGATAAAGCTCATCTGAAAACTGATTCAAACACAAAACAGGGACTTCAGGAGCAATGCACCAAGATCAATTGACATTCCTCTGCTGCCATCTTATGGACATAGATGATTACAACACAGGGCTTATTTTCATTTAAGAAAATGTTATTCAATGTTGACACATCTATGTATTAGGCTCTATGGTGAGAAGAAAACCCTACAGAAAAGCAGCACCACAAAGTTAACAGTGTAGCGAATGAAGAGAAACAACATATTATTTAGCTGATTAAACCAGTTGGAATAATAGTACTACTGAAGAACAAATCTGATTTCAGCCTGGAGATGGGGAGCAGGATAGTGAGCAATAGGGTTTAATCTGTGGGAGTTCTTATGCATGAATAATGTGTTAAGTAGAGAAGGTGGTGGGGGGGAACCACATCCCAGGGAAAAAGGTTTCGAATGGACAAAGGAAGAGGACTGTTAAGGTAGAATGAATTCAGGAAATGTCTAAGTTTTATATCTGGGTAAGCTGATGCAATTACTAAGGCTATAAAATACAGGAAGAGTAGAAAGAAAAGGATGAGAAGGATAGGGAAAATAGTACAGTTCTGTGTAAGGTGAATTCAGAACCTGATGAAAGGTAGCCATAGTGGCTTGGGGAGGCTGAGACAGGAGGATAAGGAGTTGAAAGACAGTCTCAGCAACATAGCAAGACCTTGTATAAGTAAACAAACATTTTTAGAAGAACCTGATGAGTATTCTCTCTACAGGACTAAAATGACTAATAATTGTCAGCAGGATTTTCGAGACTGCCTGGCTTAGCATGATTTTGAATTTTGCTCAGAAACTGGTCCTCTGCATATACAAGATCAATTAGGAAGCTTCTCATTTAATAGATGGAGAAAAATGTATACTTTCATCAATATTCATCTGATTGTAAAGTTTGTGGTAAATAAACAGCTTTTACACAGACCTCATCAAATTCCCCTCTTCAAAGTCCAGTTCAGTTTGCAAAGTGCCCTTCACCTATATAAACCAGCTTCTCTCTCTAATTGCCCTAAATACCTGATAATTTTTATTTAAAATATATAGTATGAAAAATTTAAAACAAAAAAGAATACAATCACTACCTGCGTATTCTTACCATCCAATTTAAGAATAATAGTACCAATACCAATTTCCTTTTAAAAGGAGAAAATTTGGGGCTGGGGTTATGCTTAGTGGTAGAGCGCTTGCCTAGCATGTGTGAGGCCCTGGGTTCGATTCTCAGCACGACATATAAACAAATAAATAAATAAAGGTCCATCGGTAACTAATAAAAATTAAAGAGAGAGAGAGATCCTACTTCTTGAATTTCTGAATTGTCTTCTGTAACCTCAACCTCTTTGGTCTGATTCTTAGATCAAAGCACATGTTTAAATTCATTAAGAATATGAAGAAAATAAAAGAAGTTCCAAAGCAGTTATTCTGAACACTTCGTATCTTATTCCTCCCACCTACCTTCTCCTTCTCCTCCAGTCACAACACTAAAACAATCTATGCAACAAGTCAGCTTCCCAAAGAATCATCAGAAAAGGAGGACAGAGTACAAACATATATACAGAATATCTAAGCTGTCAGGCAGAATTTTTTTTTTTTTACCTGTTGCTTCTGCCATTCCATGTCAAGCACTTGCTGAAGTCTCAGTTCAGAATATCCAAGTTAGCCTTCAAATACTGAGTATTAGGAAACTTTGGCAGAGGCTTGTCTCAATTCCCTGGAACACACAGATCAACTTCCTGTGCTTCTGATTTTCATAAAATGAGGAATGGCAAGGCACTCAACTGCCAGATCAAATCAATTCACATGAGGTAAAGCTACTTCAGACACACCTTGCCACACACCTGTGCAGCTGCATTCCCATAAGTCCAAGTTTCAACAAACAGGTGGCCACTCCTCTAGTTTTTCTTCCCCAGTAAACACCAGAACCCATTTTATGAGATTGTTTTTAAAGCAGTGGTCTTTTGCTAACACGGGAAAATGAACTGGTAGACAGGAAGTGGGAGGGGGAATAAGGGCACACAATTTTGGCCCCTCCCATGTGTTGCTAATTCAGCTCTGAAAAAAGAATCACTTTATCAGAAGGAGATTAACTGTGAAGACATGGCTGATAAGGGCTTTTGAGTAGCAGGTGTTAAGTGACTGCTCTCTGAATTGGCTGAGGAATGGGAGCAGAACCAGAGGCTCTGCTGCCTCAGGGAATGAACTCTTGTCCTTTCTCCTAAGTGCAAAGAGTCCTGAGGGGTGGATTATTTTAAACATCCCCTCCTAAACTGTTGAGGACTTGCATGACAAATGCCATTGTCTCTGGAAAATGAAGTGAGGTTATGTTTTAATGGCAATGTTCAGCAACAGAAATGGCAAAAGAGTAGCAGACTTTTAATTCAAGGCCCTAAATTTCATTATAGTTAACTCTTAAGAGACAGCACCCAGGTCTTCCTTCCCAGAATTAGTATTGCTAAACAATACTGATGTTATTTTTAAACCCCCAAGTATACCATTCAATGATAATTATCATGATTCTAAAAGAGTTGCTTCATCCTCAAAAGAAATTCCATATGCATTCATTGCCCACTTCATGTTTTTAAATATAGATTGCAAGCCTCATTCTATCACACCTAAAACATCTAAAAATTAGTTACAAGATGCATTACTGCTTTGTTTATTATTATTATTATTTTTTAAAGAAGTGTCAGTAAACCTATCACACATGCTTTCTTTTCTTTTAGTTTTTGTGTCAGGGATTGAACCCACACATGCTTGCTTATAATCTTATAGCTCAATTAACATTTACGTTACTAAAAGACATCTTTAAGATGCATTTACCTAGACATATTTAGAATCAGCAATACACAAAACCCAGTGGATACAACAATATGGAACCCTATCTCTATAAGAATCAGTTGCTACCATTATCCACATGCTTAGCTAATTAGCTGTTGCCTAAATGTCCAAGATTCCTGGACACCTCTTGGTGAGGGAAGAAATGGCATCAGAAGATATGCACATGGTTGCACTCTATTACCATGAAGAAGATTTTCCCCTTAGATATCCATGAAGTATGTCCCAATAATGCGTTACATTGTAAATATAAGCATATATTGTTTCCTTGTACTTTGCTTTGTTGCACTTTACATGTTATGGTTTTTACAAATTGAAGGTTTATGGCAACCCTGCTTTGAGTAAGCCATTTTTCCAACAGTGTGTGCTCATTTTACTTCACTGTGTCATATTTTGCTAATTATCACATTTCAAATTTTTTCATGATGATTATATCTGTATGGTGATCTGTGATCAGTAACATTTGATGTTACTATTGTAATTGCTCTGGAGCTCTACAACCAGGCCTATATAAGATGGTGAACTTGATTGACAAATGTTGTGTGTGTTCTGACTGTTCTGCCCACTGGCTATTTTCCATCTCTCTCCCTCTCCCCAGGCCTCCCTTCCCCCCCCCCCAGATGTAACAACAATGAAATTAGAACTATTAATAACTCCACCATGGCCTCTAAGTGTTCAAGTGAAAGGAAGAGTCACATATCTTTCACTTTAAATCAGAAGCTAGAAATGATCAAGCTTAGTGAGAAAGGTTTGTTAAAAGTGAGAAAGTCTGAGAGCTTAGTTTCCTGTGCCAGTTAGCCAATTTGTAAATGCAAAGAAAAAGTTCTTGAAGAAAATTAAAAGTGCTACCCTAGAAATGATAAGAGAAACGGCCTTATTGCTGATATGGAGAAGATTTTAGTGGTCTGGATAGAACACCAAACCGGTCACAGCATTCCCTCAGGGGGTCATTTAGGGCAAGACCCTAACTCTCTTCCATTCTAGCAAGGCTGAGAGAGGTGAGGAAGTTGCAGAAGAAAAGTCTGAAGCTTGCAGAGGTTGGTTCAGGAGGTTTAAAGAGAGAAGACACTTCTATAACATCAAAATGCAGGTGAAGCCACACTGCTGATGGAGAAGCTGCAATAAATCACCTACAAGATCCAGCTAAGATAATTGATGACGATGGCTGTGCTGAACAACAGATTTTCAATGCAGATGAAATAGCTTTTTATTGGAAGGAGACACCATCTATGAAATTCATAGCTAGAGAGGAGAAGTCAATTCCTGGCTCAAAGCTTCAAAGAACAGGCTGCCTCTCTTGTTAGGAGCTAATGCATTTATCTGGTGCCTTTAAATTGAAACCAACACTCATTTACCATTCTGAAAATCCTAGGGTCCTTATAAACTATACTGAATCTACTCTGCCTGTGTACCCTAAATGGAACAACACAGCACATGTGTTTACAACATAGCCTACTAAATATTTTATGCCCACTACTCTGAGACCTACTACTCAGAAAAAGATTCCTTTCAAAATATTACTGCTCATTGACAATGCACTTAGTTACCCACCAGCTCTGATGAAATACACATAGAGATTAATGTTGTTTCATGACTGTTAACACAACACCCATTCTGCAGCCCATAGATCAAAAAGTAATTTTTACTGTCAAGTCTTATTATTTAAGATATACATTTCATAAGGCTACAGCTGTCATAGATGGTGATTTCTCTGATAGATCTGGGCAAAGTAAATTGAAAACCATCTGGAAAGTATTCACCATTTCAGATACCATTTAAGAACATTGGTGATTCATGGAAGGAGGCTGAAATATCAACATTAATAGGAGTCTGGAAGAAGCTGATTCTGACCCTCATGGATGACTTTGAAAGGTTCAAGTTTTCAATTTACAGATGCGTTGGAAATTTTAAGAGAACCAGAGTTAAAAGCAGAGAAATCGAGACTCAACTGCTGCCTCTCACAACAAAACTTATATAGATGAGGAGCTTCTTATGAATGAGCAAAGGAAACAGTTTCTTCAGATGGAGTCTACTCCTGGTGAAGATGTTGCAACCTCTGCTGAAATTAAAGGATTCGGAATCTTACATAAACTTAGCTAACAAATCAGGGGTAAGGTTGAGAGGACGGACTCCAATGTGGAAAGTTCTATGGTAGGTAAAAATACTATCAAACAACATCTCACTCTACTAAGAAATCTTTCATGAAAGGAAGAGTCAATTGATGAGGCAAATTTCATTGTCTTATTTTAGGAAAGTGTCATAATGACCCCAGTCTTCAGCAACCACCACTCTGACCAGTCAGCAGCCCTCAACATCAAGACAAGACCCTCCATCTGCAAAAAGATTATGCTAAAAGCTCAAAAAATCCATGGCATTTTTTAGCAATAAGATATTTTTAAAATTAAGGTATGTATTTTGTTTTTTTAAACATAATACTATTGCACACTTAACAGACTATAATACAGTATAAACAAAGTGTTTATATGCACTGGAATCCAAAACATTTGCTTTTTTACAATATTCACTTCATCAAGGTGGTCTGGAACCAAACCTGTACTATGTCTGAGGTATGCCTATAATAGATAAGGAGATAAAATGCAAGACAAGTGGGCTTAAAAGAAGAACACAGTCTTAAAACGTTGAGATATAGGATCCCTATAATATATAGGGTTTAAAAATTAAATAAAACAACCTGAAATCTAAAATGGTAGCAATAGTTAGCACTCTGGGAGTAGATCTTGGCTCTGCTGAAGTTAGGCACAGATCTTAATGAAAGTCCGCAAAGCATTTTACTCATAGCAATATAACTAGTTATTATGTGTACATATCCCTAAATTATTTTAAAGTTTGAGAAGAACTTTTACATAGTATGCTTCTTTTAATCCTCACAATAGCCCATGAGATAGGCTTGGGAACATTTGGGTCATACATGAATTAAATATTTGATTCCTACAATAAGTTTACAAAGAAGGCACTGCTATTCCTCTTTTACATATGAGGAACAGGTTAGAAAGGGAACCTGATTTACCCCAAATCACACGGCAAGTAAGAGGCTGAAGTGGAATTTTCTTAATCAATTCTGTGCACTGCCCACAGAGTCCGGCCTTTTACAGTGGCCTATGGGTAGCCCTCAGGTAGCAACTTATCATCATTATCATTTCAAAAACAGTCATGTTCTGAAGAAAAAAATTCAAATTTAAAAGATTTAACACTAAAGGCAGTTCTGTCTGTATGGTGTCTTTAGCCTGGTGAAGCTTCTTGTCATTCTGCTACCTAAGGTCTGGGGGCCCCAAGCAGTGGATCACTTTTCTTTCTATTCCAGAATTGTTTGGAGCATAATCCAATTGTATTAACAACCCAGAGACTTCCAAAATGACAACTTGCTAATCATCTGAGCCTTAAGCAAGCTGTAACCTTCTTGTGGGTGGACGATGTCCTGATGTTGTCCTGATGTTGATGGCTGCTGAGCCATCAGGGTGGTGGCTGCTGAAGATTGTGGAGTCCCTGTGGCAATTTCCTAAAATAAGACAATGAAATCTGCCTTATCAGTTGACTCTTCCTTTCACTTAAGATTTCTCTGTAACATGAGATGCTGTTTGATAATATTTTACTCACAATAGAAAATGTACCTACTACCATATATATTTCAGTCTCTTCCTGTTAATATATTCATACTTAGAGATTAATCATGTGAGTAGAGAAATTTATTTAGTAAATTAAATTGGTAAATTCAGCATTGCTGCAGACCTCAAGATAAAGAAAACACTCACTTGACAACAACAACAACAACAAACAGAGATTAAGAGAAGTCTGTGAAATCTCTTCTCTAGAGTACCTTTTTGAATTGATAACTGTCTACAGCTTGGGATAGGGATGAACACATGATAAAAACCATGACTCAAGAGTTTAGTTGGTTGGTATATATTTCTAACATCTCAAAGACGATGCCAAATTAATCTGTTGACAGCCTCATGTTAGCAGGATTAATTACCTAGCTTACAACACCATAAGAGATTCAAGAAGGGGGTTGAATATGGGTGGTGTATGTGACCCAACCAGTAGTGACCATATCCTGAGAAGCAAAGCAGAGTCACATATAATTTGGGCTATTTGGGAGAGACAAGCAATTTTAGCTTCTTGTGGAGAAAAACTATTAAAGCCATTTCTATACAGAAAAGAAAGGCCATAAAACTAATTTAAAATTCAGGGCTGCTGGGGGAGGAGAAAAGCAAGAAAAGCAAAGGCAGACACTATCAGACTCTAATATTAGCCAAGGGAATTGTTTATATTTTGTTGCTAAGGAAAACTTGGAGCTTTGGAAAATGAACCCAGCCACTACACTATATGACAGCTGCTGCTTGGCCCTGGTATCCCTGCAGAATTATCTGCCAACTTGCCACTTGCTGTTTCTATCCTGCTGTCTGCCAGTCAATTCAGTCCCTTTATAATCAGATGACCCTGTTGGTTTTCATAGTTCCCAGGATAATCCAAAGACTGGATGGTGGTGATTACAGTGCCAAGAAGGTAGAGACTGTTGCATCCTGGAATGCGGATTAAGACAGGCTGTCCCTGAATCAAAAACCTTTATCCTGAATTCAAAAGCTGTAGTTGGTGTGTTCAATGAAGAGGAGGCCTGGGAGAGGTCTCCACTATGCCTCTCACTCAAAGTGTGATACTAAATGAATTACTCTGCTCACAAGGCCTCAGTATTCCCATGTATCAAGCAGGGAGCACACCTCCTATTTCTTTCCATCATGTAAAGAGAATATATTTGAGCACACTTTAGACTTACAGAGCTGGGGCAGGGGTTGAAGAGTAAGGGGGAAGGAACTTTGCAAAGCTACGATTATGTCGTTGAAAATAACAAACTGTTTCAGAAGTTCTGCCATGAGCTATGTAAGAAAAATCACAAATTATTTAGCATCATGCAAATTTTGAATCTCAGGCTATTACAATTACTCTTCAGTAGCCATAGCCATCTCCACAGACTTATATTGTAGGAGAAACTATGGTCCCTAGAGTTAATTTTAGCCAAGTCCTCTTTCTCCTTCTGCCCCATTTTAAGAGTAATACTTTATCATTCTGGAACTTTGGACTGTTGGGTCAGGCTATATGGACAATGACCAAACAGACTCCATTTTACCTTGAGACTCCATGTCATGTAAGAAATCAGCCCATGGGAAGACCCCACCTGTGTACCTACTTGACAGTTACTTAGCAAAGCATATTGGCAATGCAAAACAGCAAAATTGTTCCTTCTATTCTTATACACTGTACTTGTGCAATGTACCCTAACCGCATAGAATGTTAATGTTTGTCTAAACATTAGAAACCATTCCTTAACTACTCAACCTAGGGTCATTTTGACCCGCTTCCCCCTCTGCTTATGATTTTAGATCTCATGATTTTTGTTTACAGTTTTGAATCATAGCAACAGACACTTATGATAATGTACTGATATTCTTTAAAAAGTGTACTCTAACTCCTGGAGGGGGTCAAAGGGTATAGACTTGCAGCCTAGCCCTTGGCCCTCCAGCTGGTGAATAAAATGTTCCGTCTCCTGTTTTAAGATCGACTTGGTGATTTACTGGAATCTTGCAAAACAGGACATTATAGAAAAAGAAAATTAAAAACCATCCAGAACCCCCCCCCAAAAAAAACCAGTGTTCGCCATTCCATATTTACTACTATCTAATATCATAATGTATCCTTTAGTAAGTATCTTTGTTCATATAACAACATATCTGTAGTTAACAAACTGAATAAAGGTCTGTTACCAGAGGGTGTAAAGTTGAGACTGATTTTTGACCAACTGTATACACATACTCACTTATCTCCTCTTGGAACAAAACCTTCTCTGCAAAGGAGAGCCAGCTGTGAAATTTAATGGTAAAACCCATTCTCCAGGTCCAAGTGCTCTAATCACAGTGGCAAATGGAGATTATTTCTGAGAGATGACTTTCCACTAGTTATGTCTTGCTGAGGCCAGTTTCAAAGCCCCATTTATCCCAATGCTCACTAATTGTTTCAAATTGGACCTGTGAACACAGGCTTCAGGCCTTCATCATGGTTTCTCAGCAGGAGTCAAGATATTTCCACAATGAGCTGATTACAGAGAAAGCTGCAGCTTCAAAGAGAAGAATTAGCACACAGCATGTTCTTTCAGAAGGAAAATTTAGCTGTTTTCAAAACATCTCATTTTATTTTCTTTCAGCTTAAGCATGTCTAGATGGAGAAACTAAGTGGCTTTAATTCTGTAGAGGCTAAATGGTGTATTTTATTTGATCAAGTCATTCTCCTGCTGAAAATTCTTCAGTGATATTCCATAGCTCTGAGAATAGAAGATGATCAAGTTTCTTAGCATTGCACAGACAAAAATCTACATGATTTGGTTCCTGACTACATTTCTCCATAACTTCCAAAGTATGTGCAGTAGAATACCAATCTTATATTCCTTTGAGGGAAAAGAACCTATTCTACAGGCAAAAAATTCAGACTATGCTATTTCTAAACTCTACTCTATACCCCCACCCCCCACCTCCTACAGAGGAATGACCTTGAGAAGGCTTCAGAGTGATCCTGTTTAACTTTGTTTTACCCATTGCTTTCCAAATTAATTTGGCCATTCAATGCCTTTCTTTTCCACCTTCATCTAAATCTATTTCATAAAAGACACGTCTAAAAATGTTACACTAGCCTTCCTGTCCTCTAGCTTCAGACATAGTGAACTTATTGTTTCTTGAATTTCTTGGGTTTTCTGGAAAATACCATCCTCTTATTAGTACTTTTAGTTAATTTCTACCTGTTTTTATTTTAAAATTCAACTTTAGTCACCTTTTTTGGTAAGGCTTTCCAGCCACCCCACTCAGTCTAAATCAGATTTCCCTCTGCCTCAGTCCTATAGCAATCTATTCATACTTTTATCAAGGTGCTTAAAATCTGTACTGTAATAGTTGATTTGCTTATATGACTTCCCACAACAGATAGATTAAAGATCCTCAAGGGCAGAAGAGAGGTTTTCTTTGGCCTTGTAACCTTGATACTTTTGTGACTGGCTGTTTAAAAAATTGTTCAAATGGATTATCATGCTTATTAGCATATAAATCTAGAATCCTTACCTTTGGCTGTAAAATCTGGCATTATATAGCTCCTACCTACTCCTTAAACTTCATCTTAGTCTACCATTTCCCTCACTCTGCATTGACTCACAATGCCATCCTTCATTTTCTCCAAAGGATCAAAACGCCTTCCCATCTTAGTGTCTGAAAACTGCACCTAGCTGTTACCTATCCTGAAAATCTTGGTTTGAGCATCACACCCTATGAAAGCCTTCTTCTTTGATCATCCAGGAGAAGGAAAGTCTTCTAAATCTTCTGTCATACATTGTCACAACTCATATTACCTCTTTATGAAACAGGTTGAGGATCCTTTATCCAAAAGGCACAGGACCAGTGCGACTGGGTTTTGAAAAATTAATTTTAGAATATTTGCATATACATGAGATATCTGAGAGATGGAACTCAAGTCTAAATGTAAAATTATTGTTTCATATACATCTTTCCACATAGCATGAAGGAAATTTTATGCAATATTTTTAGCGCACTTGTATTTTGACTGCAACCTGTCAGATGAGGTCAGGTATGGAATTTTTTACTTGTGGCATCTTGTTGGTCTTCTAAAAGTTTTAGACACTGGAGCATTTCAGATTAGATTTTTGGATTAGGGAACTATACTTCTCATAATTTTACTGAAAGTTTTTTGGTGGAGGAGATTATAATTAAGCTGAATTTCATATGGACCTTTATAAATGCATCCTGAAGGTAATTTTATGCAACGTATAAAATAATTTTGCGCATGAAACAAAGTTTCATAGTGAGGAGTTTTCCATTTGTCATGTCATGTCAGCATGCAAAACATTTTAAATTTGCAGTATTTCAAATTTGGGATTTTCAGATTAGGGATGCTTAGCCTATATGTACTGTAAGTTTAATCGTTGTTTAACATTTCTTTGTCTTTGTCTCTAGCATGTTTTCCAAGGGCTCAGATCATATTTGTACCTGGAAACTGGCAGATATTCAATGAATATTTTGAAAAGAATAAGTACTAGTATATATGAAGTGCCTCTTTATTTAATGTCTCCCTATTTATCTATTGTGCCACTCCTAAAATGTTCTTATCATGGCCTCTATTAGATACACCATATTTATCTTATAAATCACTAATAGCCTGACTTAATAATTTTATTCATATAGCTACTGCTTCTTGAGGAAATATACCTGGTAATTCTGTGTGACACATAGCTTATACTCAATAGTATCTGTGGATAAAACTTCTAAAAGAAAATAAAAAATCTATAGCAAGTGCTCTTATTTATTATAAGTTATAAAATTCCCAGAAGGCAGTAACCATCTAAGTTTCTCTAAACAATAGTTCATTTAACTAGATCCTTAAAAAAATAGTCTGATAAAAGACCCAATTTCCCCATCTTTTTAGGGATCATGATCTTAACGAGGAATTTAATTTTTTAAATTTCTCAGCTCAAAATTTTTTTAAAGAAAGGTGGTTTTTTCAGCTAATGAAAAGATTACTTTTGCATTTAGTTTCTAGATGAAACTAATAATACCTGCATTACATCTGAGCTAGTAAATATGTAAGCATTAAATATTTGAGGGACTTATTCATATTCCTTGACTAGCAGTCAAGCAAAGGAGGACAATTCTTCACTCTAAAACTTATTAGCCCAGATAACTAGTTTTCTTCAATTTTCATGTTAAAAAAAATACTATTTTCTAACTCATTTAACATCTTTCTCCCTTTACTTCTCAAAGTGTATTTTAAAACTGGTTTTAAAATGATTAAAAAGTTCAATTCTTATTATGTCTCATAGATGCTTTCTTTTTTTTTTTTTTTTTTTTGTCCTGGGGATTGAATAAACCCAGAGGTATTTTACCACTGAGCTACATCCCCAACACTTTTAATTTTTTTATTTTGAGACAGGGTCTCCCTAATTTGCTTAGGGCCTTAAAAGTTGCTGAGACTAGCTTCAAACTTGCCATCCTTCTGCCTCTGCCTCCCAAGTCACTAGGATTATAGACATGTGCCATAGTGCCTGGTTTCTTTTTGTATCTTAAAGATCTTCCACTTTATCCAGCTAGATGATAAGATTTTTGGACTTTTTTACATGTACAAACACAGTCAGTTATAGAATCTCCTGCCTTTGAAATTCAAAATAATATTAAGTCAAACTGAAATCTAAATTTTGATAAGATTTCACTCTTTTCTAATTTTTAAGTAGTTCTGAAATTTCCAAATAGAGAAATTTCCACCTTTCTTTAAAAAAAAAATTATTTTCTTTTATTCTATGCTTTATACTTCTCCCTTGGTCCCTAAGATTCATAATCCTAACAATTAAGAAGTTCTTTTTAGCTTCTACCTTGAGAATACACAACTGCTCTTTCATAATTTCTAAAGAAAATGCAGACTAGCCAATGATTATCCTTCTACCATATCATCATATACTGCTCAGTTCTGCTGTTCCTTTTGTGGTATTATTCTCAAATTCATTAGAAATACATATCCTAGCTCTATTCTTTAAGAGTTTTATCAGACTATTACTTGTCTTTCCTGACAGAGAAGTCATTATGAGCAACCCAGAACAAAAGATATTTCACTACTCTTCAGGTTCCCCATCACAAAATATAGAAATAATGCCTGACAACTATGTTTCACATGACAAATAGAAAAATAATTAACTAAACCCATAATAGAATGTTTATGTTAAATAATAAAAAATAATTAAGATCACCACCAAAACCCCCGAGTCAAAAGATAAAACCCAAAATTAAGATCTATTTCCAAAAATTTATTTGTAATTAGGGAAAAGACTTCACACCTACTGCTTTATCTCCTAATTCAAAACAGAGCCCCCGCAAAGCAAAGAGTAACCTAACATACCTCCTCTTCTCCCTGGCTTCCACAGAGGAGTCTGTTCCAGTAGAGGAGAGCACAGTGGCAGCTGTGACCCCATTGGCAGTGCTAGGTGGAGGACGATTGGTGATCACACAGAGTGGGGTGCTACAAGAGACACTCTCTGCTGTCTTCTCTGTTGTAGAGTCAGCCTGGGATTTGTAAGGAGTCCTGAAATCAAAAGAGACATGAGCAGGAGAATGGTCAGCTTGTAATACCATAAAGCACTGGCTCAGAGACAGGAAGGTTAGAAAGGGCTAACTAGAGAATCTTCTTACTCAGATTTTGTTTGTTGATTTGTTAATTCTGAGCTCTTAAATCTTAGAACAATGTAATTACATGTTTAGTTGGACATCCTCTACCTGAGGACTCACACTTAATTTTATTAATACTATTTTTTTGTCTGAGATCAAAAAACAAAACCAAAAATTAGCTATATGGTACCAAGCAAGATAGTGACATATGCAAGAGTGCTTTAAATGACTCCTTATTACCATCTGGCCTCCCTCCACACATGCACACAGAGACAGTGTCTTGCTACACAGGAGAAAGACACTAAAGTCACTTACGATATTAGTTTCCACCTGTCCCTCAATTCTTGGCAGTGGGAGTCTTTGTGGTAGTCCTCAGTCTAGATTTGATGACCATCTTCTTGAATTATCCATTTGAAAAATACTCTACAACCTCAGTATGTTTAGTTCTCCCTCACCTAGTTCAGCAACTGCAGTCTCTTTTCATTTAACAAAATGCCTAATTGTCTGTATTCGTAACTGCACAAGGGAGAAATTAAAACAAAAACCGAATAGGAATTCTGTATGTAACCTTAGCTACAGACTTTTCAACAGCAAGCTGTATAATTAAACTCATTTATGTGAAAACAAGATCTTTGTTTCTTAACAAAGAGTTAGGAGCAACCATTGGCTCTCCACCCAAAAAGCTATCATTTGTGATGTCACAGCTTGTTGCTGGGGTAACAGAGATCCAAAATTGATACAGAGATGGCAAAAGCAATGAAAAGCATGAATGTTAAAAATCTGTTTTTCACCCACTCACAATTATTACCAGAAATGTTTATAAGTAGCTATAAGTTCACTTCCAAATAATCAATTATTAGAATAAGCTTAAAAGAAATAATTGGATAAGAATCTATTATGGTACTTAGATACAAATATAAAAATAGAATACTTTTAAAGATGGAAGTGGTATCTAAAAAATATAAGCTACTTTTTCAGAAGCTTAATTTTTTATTCATTTTCTAATTTGAAAAATTAAAGGTAAATAATTCCCCAAACTTATTAATCTATAGGGAGTACTAATAAAATTAAAAACACATTTATGAAATTATAGGCATGGCAGCACACATCTATAGTCCTAGCTATTTGGGAGACTAGCTACCTGTAGTTCAGGAGATCAAGGCCAGTCTGGGCAACACAGTGAGATCCCGTTTCAAAACACAAACAAACAAACAACAATAAAAACCCATTAGGTAAGATTTTTCATACCTTACCTAAGGTTTTTTTTTTTTTTTTTTTTTTTTAGGTTAATAACATATTTTGTTCTCTGCATTTCTTAAGCTATTGAAATGTCAGAAATTTAATTTTATTAAATCATACAACAAGATTTTTACTATTATTTTGAAATGCGATATAATTTCACAAGTAGATAAGAGACTAGGAAAAACTCTAGAGCAGGAATCAAAGTTGGTACAATGGAGTAGGATAAATATAGGCTTTGGGTTTAAGGTAATTTACTGTCTGATCTCTTCTTCATCTATAAAATAGGAATAATGATATCTTTACATGCAGGATTCTTGTGATAACTAAACAATGCTGCAGAACTCCTAAAATAGTACCTGAGATAAAATATAAATTCACTGGAAACAAAACAGCGACAAAATGGATAAGAGCTTTGAAATGGACAAATCTGCGTTCAAATCCTGCTCAGGTGTGTGATGGTGGGCAGATGACTAAGCTTTTGGTCTCCGTTTCCTCATTTATAACATAATTCTTAATCAACCGTGAAGCTCTTTTTTCCCATATTTTTTATTGGTGCATTATTTTAATTGTATATAATGGTAGGAGGTATTGTTACATATTAATACATGCACACTACAAAACAATATAATTTGGCAAATAGCATATATACTGGGGAGCTCTTTATGAAACTATAAATAATATATGTGTACTTAAGATGGCTAGTTGCCTAAGCCATATCCATTGTTCATTACTAACAGAACCCTGTATCATTGAGGACAGCAATGTACCTATTAAACATCTACATCTACCAATGTACCTATTAAAGCCTCCCTATAAACTGGAGATATCCAAGGAGATATAAACAGAAAACTAGTAGTTCTGAGAAAGTTTTCGGTTCAGAGGCACTCCATTCCTGCTGCTTCCCTCTTTCCTCCTGCTTCCTCCCTTCATTGCAGCCATAATGGCTAGAACCCCAGCAGTTATTTTGTTTATTGAGTCAATTTATGGAAATAGATGCCATGATGCAAAGATTACAGAGTAGAAACACTGAAAAAAAATCTGGATCCTTTAATGACTTTAGAGCTATTAGGTTAGCCCTGACTATTTCTGTGCTTCCTACAAGAGAAGGATATAAACCTTTATCTTATTTAAGGCACTATTATATGTGAGTAAAGCAAATCTCAATATAATTTGTATATAGTAACCGAGCCAATGTCTGCCACATAATAAGGTTCAAAAACTTTTCCCCAATGTCAGTTCTTAATAGTTAATCAAGTAACCTATTTGTGTTTTGGCTTCTTCATCTATGATGATAATAATTACCATATCTGTATAGTTGGATAATTATGGGGATCCAATAAATTTCCACATAGTTATACAGTATTATTTTTATTAATCAGTCATAAGCCTGTCCCTCCTTATAAATAACTGGATTATTATGAGAACCTAATGAATTTCTACATAATTATACCGTACTATAATAACCCATCATGATCTTATCTTTTCTGGTCAAATTAATAATCACTACTTGTTTTCAGGAAAGAAATCTAGTAAACTGACAAGTATCAATAATCACCACTCTAACTGGTGTTCTTGCAACATGTCTTCATTAATAATTTTACATTTTCTTTTGTGTCACCCATAGGGACAAGACCCACAAAAACTATACCTCAAAAGCAAAAAGGTCTCTGACCACATGAAAAAGATTAAAGAACCATAATTAAAACCACAGCTAAAGTTCTGCCACACTTTCATAATGAAACTCTGCCCATGGAATCCCTTAGATAAACTAGAAACCAAGGAGATACTGTCCCCAAACATTTTAGACAAGCCTGAATCTCTCCTTTCCCACAGCATTTCCGGAAAAACATTCTCATTGGCTGGGAATTTTTAGAAGGCTGTAGGAGGCTTTTGGAATATCAGCTATCTTTCCTTCTTATCTGGGTTTGTATGCCATCTTCCATCTTCCAAAACAACAAGAAACTCCCACTCATAAATACTAGAAAGTTAAAATATAAGAATATTTTAAATACTTAATTTACTGCAATAGGTATAACCATTAAATTGTACTCAGAACTGGTAAAATTGTTGAGAGATAAAAGCAATCATGTTAAGTTGATCCTTGAATCCCAAATATAATGATATATATCCTATGTTATTCAATAAGCAATGGTTAACTGGCTAAGAAAAGCCAAAACAAAACCATCTCCATTAAGTTATGGAAATTTTCACAGGAATTCATATTTCCACCTCAGTGACAAAGTCTCTTTAGTTCAAATCTCATGTGTTTCCAGAGGCATTAACTTTGAAGAATGCAACTCAAATGGCTCCAAGAAGCCTTACCTGCCATGGTGTACAGATGCAGTAGTGTTTGCACTGATTGGTGCAGGGCAAGAAGAGGCAGGTTGCCACTGGCTGCCCCGAGAGGTAGATGAACCAATGGTAATGGGTGAGGTAGCAGGAGATGAATTGCGATTGGCTGAAATGTAGGGACTTGTGGGGTCACTACTTCTACCAAATGAAGCACTGCAAAATAGCACACAGTCACTTTCTTCAGGACATGCTGCTCACCCACCATTTCCCAGCACCACCTTCCCACATTCCCAGATTGTTCAATTGAAAGGAATATAGACCAAAGAGAGGGCATGGCAACTGGGAAATGGAGTGCTCAACTCCAGCTGGAGCTGGGACACTGGCAGCAAACAGGTGATCACCGGAAAGAGTGAAGCAATCATTACTCTTTTTAGAATGATCTTTAGGTCAGTCATCCAAAAGAGTGAAGGAATGTGAAGGAGGAGAGATGATTTAACAAGGAAAAGCCAGAAAGTAGAATATATGACAAGAGTAGAAGCTCAGAAAGGGTAACAATAGGAAACAGAATAACTCTATTAGAAAAAATAAGTCCCAACAAACCCAAGTCAAAAAAGTCATGCAATCCCAAATGTCTACCTGATATAGAAGCAGCAATGCAAAGCCAAAGTAAGATGAGGGAATTTGGAGAGGTTTTCAAATTTTAAAATAAAAAAGTGGACAGGAGTAAAGAAATTATGAAAAAATGCCTTTGAGAACTGCAGTTATTTAATTTAAAGCCAAAATGCCTTTGGAAGGATTTGAAGTTTGAAGTCTAGAAAGTAACGTTGTATGGGAAACAAAAGGCAACTTTTCTTGGTTTCTAGTGAAGATAGGTAAGAACCATCTCAATTGCAGCAAAAAGTTACTTGGGTTAGAATTTTAAAAAAATACTTCCTAACTATAATAGTAATGACACACTTGAAGGGGTGATTTAAAAGGGCTATGCAGCCTTCTCTGGAAAAGAGACTTTTTTGTTGGGTCCCATCCAAATGGATTCCTGCCTACATACAGACAAGAGATGACATAGAAAAGAAAAGTATACCAAGGCCTGGCACAGCCGGGGAATGATAAATTCCTGTTTTTCTTTTCTGTTGAAAATGGTGATGGCACAGAATTCTTTCTTCTTGAAAAGATCATAAGAGAAGATTTTATAAAATCAAAAGGTGCCTTAGGGTTACAGAAGATATGCTTTGGAAATCCAAGGTGTGAAGCAAGTTATACATCTTTTCTCAAAAAGTACTCTCATAATTAAGCACACTTTCCACTCTAAATAGAAGCAGCACTTTCCTTTCTGTTCACTGTAACCTGCCAGACTTCATCTATCAAACCAAATGCCACTCAACCCATTTGCTAATGATATGGATCAAGGAAATCAGCAACCTCGGCACAAAATAACTCCATGCCTGACAACAAAATAGCAGCTTTGTCCCCTTTCTATATCTAGAACATTATCTTCTGAGAAAAGTTTTCTTGAATTTCATTTCAACTGAGAGGAATAATAACCTATCTAGGTGAATGAAGGCCTTTGCCATTAATACAAATAGCTGATAACCTCACATAGACAGAAACACTTAGTATATAAAATAAAGAATCAGTGAAATCACTGACCTGTGCCTGTACAGTTTCAAAATTAAACCCTTTCGATTTTGGCTATATCTGTAGAATTAAAGCAGTGGTTGTTTCTTTTATAGCTTATTATTTCCTGGGTTCTGACATTAACTATTTTACAAATCTTCCTGCCAAATGGAAATAAGTTTTGATCCCAAACAGCTAATCTGCCCATATAGTCTATGGCCAAAGCCTGTTTCTAAGGTAACCAACCAGCCATCTAGGAAACCTAATGAAGGCATGAAGAGGCAGTTGGAGGGGTTAAGTGGAAGTGAAGAAAGAATTCAAAGTAAGCAGTGAAAAACAGATTCTTCCACATCAGCAGCAAAGTTCAAATTAAAAAATTAATTAAGTATATCTTATAGCTAGCTTAATGGTTCTGGCAAAGGTGCTTTGCTTGCTGGCTAATACGTGGCAAAGAAAATAATTGCAGAAAAGGGAACAGAGATGAGAAAAAAGAAGGAAACCCATGTACCTTCTCTGCACCAAACTTGCGAGTTTCACATCTTGATGGATCTGAGGGCCATTAAAGTCATAAAAAAAAAAAAAAACTCAAGTCCCTAAATTAACAGGCTTTAACATGAAACTTCTTTAATGCAATAGAAAACTGTTCCCATTTCCCACCCTTTACCACCCTACCTTGTCCCCCCCTTCCTCCCCACAAAAACATAACACAATGAAAAATACTCTAGTTTTAGAAAGAGAAAAACCAGCTGCTGGACAAGGGTGTTTTAAATTCAGTCTTGCCCAATGATGACTAGTAGTCACTTTTGATTGAAGACTTTAATAGGACTGAGAAGATAGAGTCTAAAGTCAGATCTTTGGTAAGAATTTGGAGTTAGCTTACTTTAATTTAGATATTAAGAAAACAAATTAATTTTAATTTTAAATTAGTCAAGATGTTAATCCCAAGAAATCTAAAAGCAATTTATTTGTTGATTCATTTTTGTGGTGCTAATTGGATATAAAAAGGCATGCAATTATTACCCATATTCCCATAGCCAAGTGAATGAAAATCATCTCCCAAACCCCTTGCGCCTGGTACCTTTTCAAGTAGGTTGATACATAGGTGGAAGGAGCAATTGTCTGTGGAGTTTCATTTCTCTTTGCTTCATCCTTCCACAGCTGCCGAGTATAGGAGCCACTCCTCACTAGATTAACAGCTGACTCTCTGTAGAGGCATGAAAGAAAAACAATCCAAACACTGATTCCTACCATCAGTTTTGTCCATGATACAATGCACAAGGGGAGAGAAGAGCCAACAGCAAACTGTAACATGGCTAAAGAAACAGATACATCTTTCCAGTGATTCTGTTTTATATATACCAGACAAAGGATGACTATTACTGTCTGTTTTCTTCTAACAACTTCAAAGCCAACTAATTTCAACAGGTACCAAATTCCTCATATCAAAGGTCCTTCATCCTTTTGTAAAGAGAAGTCACTTTAGTTCCTTGTTTTAAAAGCACCCTGTAATCAGTCCCCAGTAGTAGGTTACTCATAAGTTAACCAGAGAAGGGACGGGTGAAAAAGACAAAGTCTGCCACCATGGAAAAAGGTTACTACAGAAGGAGAAAGGAAAGGAAGACTTGTTGGGAGCCTCTTTAGCATTATAAATTAGAAGGCATCAAGGAAGGGGCTGTAGTAGGATTTTGGATCCACAGACATTCCATATTTGCTGGGTGGAGGACCATACTGTGAGAAGTAGGTTAGGTTCTGCCCTGAGATGCAGGAGTACTTCAAAATCCCTGTATTGCTTTTAACTGGTGAGGAAGACTTTAAATTTTATCTACTTACAAATTATAAATTGACCAAGTAAATAATATTTTTAGTGTTTTCTATATGATAAGCAGAGTGCTAGGCACTAGAGGTCTTTGAGCAATCACACAGATATAGACCCTATCTTTATAGAGCCTGCTAGGGGAATAAAACTAACCCACAATTTGGAAGGGCCAGGGAGGATGTCCTACAAACAGTAACATCTAGATGGGCTGGGAAGCATTCTCAGCAGAAGGAACAAATAATTCATAACGTGCTAAGGATACCTACAGGAAGAAGGCAGACATATAAAGGCCACGAGATCATTATGCCCAGAAGAGTTAAAGGAAACCATTTTCTGGTCTGTGCTATGATTACCTGTTCTCCTTTTCTTCAATGTCATTTGTGCTACTGAGCCTCCGGGATGCTAGTGAACTAAAGTAGCTTTTGTTTTCTCTTTCCTGTAAAACAAAAAAAAGCAAAGCACAAGAAAGGTACAATACTGATCCAGCATAAAACAATCTGGCTAAAAAAGCAAGAACTAATCTACCTATATAGTCTTATATCTGGTTCCAAACTAATGCCATTTTGAGTGATATTAAAAAAGGTAGCTTTCAAAAGCTTATTCCTAATCACTCCATTAAAATCTCATAGGCAGTGAAATAATTCTCATAAGAAAAGTAAGGATAGACAACGGTAGCACAAATTACACAAAGCAGTAGTCCTGCCTTTGAAAAGTCATGGAGCAGGCTAGGGTTGTGGGAGAGCACTTGCCTAGTATGTGTGAGGCACTGGGTTCAATTCTCAGCACCACATATAAATATGTGAATAAAATAAAGATCCATAATGTCTAAAAAAATTTTTTTAAAAAGTCATGGAGCTCTCCTCACTATTCTTCATCAAATAAGTCTATTGAATCGCTAGCATACCTTTTCCTTAAAATGCACAAAAGATATGCTGCAGAATTAATCCAATATGCCTTTCCTCTTCAAGTAGTCTCCAGAAGTACAAGACAAAACAAGAGGACTATGATTATAAGGAAGATCTGATCCAGAAGCGGGTACTAAGTGAGCCCTATAAAATCTGGAACCAAATTCGTCCCTGATGAATACATAGAAGAATTATTTATGGTGTTAGCTTGATCATATGTCTATGAATTAAAAAGATTACAAGTGTAAAAATGTTTTTTCTAAATCCTAATGTGCCTGAGCTTCATTAGGATTCAAAGCCCAGCTAAGGAACTTTGCTTCTAAACATCAAAAGAGTGAAGTTTCTGGTACTGGTTCAAAAGAACCTTTTGAGCCATATCCAATTTTCTCTGATCCTCTATTTTACTCTAGATAAGAAGGTAAGCAAGAATGAACATATAAGTCAAAAGAAGAAGCTATATTTAAAATTTATTTTCTTTTTTGACCAAGAGAATAATAGCAAGCAAATAGCAACTTGATGATACTATCAATGTGTCTGTCTCCTTCCTCAGGTGTTATAGTTCAACATTCCTCTTACAGAATAGAAAATATTTTAATTATTCCCAGGATTGAATTTTCATGAAAGAAAACTGCTTGGAATTCTCCTACATCCTGCTGGAATTGCACCTTTTCTTTGTTGTCCAGCAGAGCAGAGATCCGAGGGCTTGAAGAGGAGCGGTAGATGGAAGAGCCTCGATCCCTTAGGCCTTCTCTGGAATTGGCCACTTCACTAAGCATGTTGTGACTGCCAGTTTTTTTGAGTCCCAATCTCCATGAAGAAGGAGATTCATCTTTGGCCTCTTCTGGCTTGTTAAAAAGGCTGGAGGAGAACTATGAGGGAGGATGCAAAGAAAAGAAAAAAGCAAGGTCCCGATGAGCCTTCTGTTTGAGCCTATTTGCCCTTTCCATGCTTAACAAAGTTCAGTGAAGCAACTAAGGCAGCACCAGAGAACAAACACACGGTGGGCTGTCTGCCAATGTGCCCTCCTCACCTAGAGGACGCTTATCACCTCTCAAGGCTCTCTTTCTCCCTAAGCCAGAAATAGCCTCCAATTCTCAGCACAGTTCTCCTCCCTGACAGATTTGTTCTGAGAAATAAAAAACCATTTGCTCTCCTTAACTGACCTGGAGCACCAGGAGGTTGATACAGATGTAGTGATATACAGATGAAGAGGTAGTGATACATCTTCTCTTGACTCACTGGGTAACTGAAAATAAGATATTTCACTCCTTAGGTCTCAACATGCTCATTTGTAAAATGGTGATAATGAGTTTAATTCCTCCATATGATATGTGGAGTTTGAAAACACAAGATGAGCTAATGTGTAAATATGTCTGAAGGTACTATATGTGATAAGCTGATTTAATACTAATAAAATATCAGAGGCTCCTCCACACAAATTCTAACTGCCAACTTCAAAAGAACTTATTTGATGTTGGATAGCAGTTCCAAGAATTTTAGATTTCACTGACCACAAAATTTAAAAAGAAAAACTTTAAAGGTCAAAGGTTTCTACCTTTTTTCTTTTGTCTGGAGAGAAGATCTTTCAAAACATGAACAGCTCACCATCATTGTCATTATATTAAAAAGAAGAAAGAATTTTTAATTTTAGAAAAGAAAGTTTCACGCCTGGGGCTGTAGCTCAGTGGTAGAGCACTTGCCTAACACGTGCAAGGCTCTGGGTTCCACCCCAGCACTGCATTAAAAAAAGGAAGCTACATAAAAAGCTTACATTATCTTTAATTATAAATCAGGGAAAATTCATAGACTAGCATTAGCCCAAAGACCAGTTTAAGGTATAATTGGTCTTTGGAACACAACCCAACAGCTCCTTCCTAGGGTCTGGGAAACTTTGCAAGGTCATCTTTACTGCTTGAAATAGTGAAAATGCAGTACAAATGTTAATGCATTCATCTCCAACTCATGCTCAGAGTTTTCTCTTCATTGTCACGTGAGTACATACATTTATATACTCCTTCCTTTTTATTTTTTATTTATTTATTTTAGAATTTTAATATTTATTTTTTAGTTTTCGGCGGACACAACATCTCTGTTTGTATGTGGTGTTGAGGATCGAACCCGGGTCGCACGCATGCCAGGCGAGCGCGCTACCGCTTGAGCCACATCCCCAGCCCTCTCCTTCCTTTTTATAAGTTACCCTAATTCTTAGGGAATCTTTCCCCCTTTTACAGTATTATTCAGCAAAGTGGAATCAGTACTGCATGTGTTTGTATTTTTAAAAATTTATTATTTTTCTTTTTGAAAATTAGAAAGTTTAGCTGAGTGCTGTGGTGCACACCTACAATCAGCAACTTGGGAAGCTGAGGCAGGAAGAACAAAAGTCCAAAACCAACCTGGGCAACCTGGTGAGAGCCTGTCTCAAAAAAGGACTGGGAATACAGCTCAGTGGGAGAGCACCCATGGGTTCAATTCCCAGTAGAGCAAAAAATTAAAAATGAAATAAAAATAAAAACATAGGAAATCTAGTCACAACTAGAAGCAGTGACAGTATGTGAGGTACAACCAAGTGATTATATTCTATTTGAAGCCTGTGTAATGATTCACAATGATGTTTCTAGGAATAAATAAGTAGCCAAGACTTGTTCTCTCATTTCCACAAGGACACCAGAAGCCCATCTTTCCAATTCATGAGGAAATAAGATCAATAAGTTAATATCTCCAAAACCACACAGTTTTTTCAACAGTTCTATTCCAAAGAATTTGGATCAATTCTTAACTTCAAAACCAATTTTGCACTTTGTAGAGTGGATCATCATTCAGCTCTGTCTCACTGACTAGGAGCCTACAGATTCTTAGTTTGTGTAAAGTTGTAGCAGGAAGTGCTCCTGGAATTTCAACATGTTCTTTCTACTTCTGCCCTTTACCCATCATAAAGTATAAAGACATGAAAACAAAGTTTTAGAGAGAAGTAGAAAAAAGAGAATAGTCATCAAAGCAATTATTTTTGGATGCCAGATATCTTCCCAAACCTGTCTAAAGTTTATATATAGTTACCTTAACCTTGGATGTGAAAAAAAAAACAAACAGGAAATGACTTTAAAAAAAAAAATGTTTTTGGTCCCAGACTATTCTATCCTATGTTATCTTAACCCATCTGTAGCCATATTTGGTGATGGTTTTACAAAAAGTATTTTTGGCAGTGTTATGCACTGATTCTTTGTGTCCCTACAAAAGTCATATATTAAAGCCCTAATCCCCAATATGTCTTATTTGGAGATGGGGCCAGTGAGTAGGTGGTAATGGTTAAACAAGGTCAACAAAGTGGGTCTCTCCTCCAACAGGGCTGGTGCCCTTATATGAAGAGGAAGAGACACCAGAGCTCCCTTTCTCTCCACCATGTTAGGACATAGCAAGAAGGTGGCCATCTTCAAGACAGAAGAGTCACATGGCTCATATACTGAATCCAGTATATTGGTCTGGGACTTCTTAGCCTTCAGAACTGTGAGGAATAAATTTCAATTGCTTACATCAACCAGTGTGGTATTTTGTTCTAGGAGAGGACTAAGGCAAAAGTATATCTTTATTGTTTTACAAGAACATATCTTTGAGTCCTTTCTAAATATGTATTATTGCAGGAGGGTGAAATATAATACCCAAATAATTCCAAAGTACTCACTCTCCTAGCAGAAGAGGCAGAGAAGGTATTCTGAGCTGGTGTTGGTATCTGCTCCATGACACTACTCTTGCTTTCAGAGTTGGAATGGTTGACAGTGGCTTCTGGCTTTTTATCTGTTATTTAAGATAAGAGAAGTAACAAGTCCAAGTATGAAAACCATACCTTTGTGTGTCTATGTTCTTTTCTGCTAACAGAAAAGGCTTGTTATCAGAACAGATTTTAGGGCCATGTAATACTAAACTCAAACTAAGATGAACTCTCCAGCCACTGTGGAGATAGTATTCCCATCTTGTGTCTTTGGCAGAGTTATGCCCTGATTCTTTATGTAAGCTCCAACTCTAATTTCCAGATGAAAAGTGAAAATTGTTTATACATTATCAGTAAAATCATATATAGAATTCATTAGTTACTACTTGGGAAGAATATGTGTTTGGGGGTTGCTTGGCAGGGGAAAAAACAAAAAGTACAAGATAGACTTTGTTTTCTAGGTAATTATAATCAAAAGAGATAAGACTCTTTACAATGATAATAACATAATGTCATATAAAATTCAGGTACTAAAGTGGTTGATTCAGATCAACAAGTGCTAGAGAATTTCAGAGGAGGCAGATCCTCTGAGGGAAGAAACAGGGAAAATTGCTACATTAGTCAGGGTTCTTTAGAACAGAACCACAGAGGAAGCTGGAAGACAGTACTGACTGACAGGTGGAAGAGGAAGAAGGGGCATGAGTAATGGCTCAGAAATCAAAAGACATACATCTGATGGTCAGCAAAATGGCCAGCCTACTTTAAATAGTGGAAATTCCTATGGTTACAATAGGAAATAAAGGTAAAAAGAGATTGGAGGGTGAGCTACAGAATAATATTATTGCTGAACTCACATAATATAAATGAGTGGTCCATATCGGTAGGGTTATCAATCAGAAAGCTTGTCTTTTTATTGCTACAAACTAAATAACTACCACTGTGCCTGTGTCTAGTGAATGATGCACTGATTCTGATTTGTGTACTCTGGAAACAACCCCAGAGTAACCTACTCATGAATTATGTGACAATTTTAAACTATATCCTAACTGTGTGATACTAGAAAAGTTTACTTATATTTAAATCTCTATTTTCTCACTGAGTCTTACCTTGTGGGAATTATGATAAAGATTAGAGATTATGTTCTAAAACTGCATAGCTCATTGTCTGGCCATAGTAAATCCCTCATTTTTAAAAAAATAATGTTTTTTTTAATTATTGTGAATATTCAAGGCATTCTTTAAATACTGAGTTATCTGTAGCCCTGAGAAATCCAGCTTACTAGCCAAATGTGACAGACTGTTACTGTAATAGCTCCCAACAAATCATGTCTCCGCGAATCTATACCCTTGTGCAAATCATGTCTCCATGAATCCAATCCATTTCTACATTGACTCTGGGCTTAGCCAGGTGATTTGCTATGGCCAAGGGAACATTAGAAAATGTGACAAAAGTTAAGTTTGAAAAGTGCCTATACACTGAGCTTTGGCCTTTGACTGCTTTTTGAAGCATCTGCCACATGAAGAAGAAGCTAAGTTGCTTGAAGATACGAGTCACATGGCTCATTTGCACTAAACATCCTGCCATCTAGGACCTCATCCCTCTAGATGATTCATCAGTTGACTATACAAACATGAGTGAACCCAGCATTACCATGAGGAGACACAAATCATACAACTGAGCCCTTCTGAAATTGCCAATCCGTTGAATTTGGTACACATAAAGTATTATTGTTTTAAGCCACTAAGTTTGGGGATAGTTTTTACTCAGCAATAAATAATTGATTCACAAAATATTTAAGTCAAATAAATAAAAGGGGAAAAAGAAAAACTCTAATCAAAATGCTTATGTTCACCTCAAAATATAATTAATATCTTTACTACAACATAAGACACATGAAAAATATCATATTAAAAAGTTGTATCTGTGGGTCTTTAAAATTAGGATAAATGCATTCAACAAGTATTAATTTACTACGACACAGGCAATATTTGGAAAGGTTTTGGTATAATGCACTTCCTTGCATTTTCCCCACATATTTATTGAGCACCTTAATAGAAGGCCATGTGCTAGGAACTATGGTACACAGCAAGTCGATCAAGAAACATTACTTTCAAGTGCTTCCAAAGCTTGCTGATGGGAGAAGAGCAGAAAGGAAGAGCAACAAACCAAATAATTCAAATATTAAACATCAGGAAAAAAGTAATACACCAGACATTCAAACAATAGCTACAGGAATCAGGGGAGGGAAGAAAACCATATATTTATATGGTAGGGCTCCATAAAGAAAAAGTTGATTGGAGCTGGGATTTGGGACATGAGTGAAATTTCAGTTGGCAGAGAACTGCAGAAATGAGTAGGGAAGCTTGCTAGAACCATCTGGTTTCTGCCCACACCAGGCTAGTGAAACTGCTCTCTAGGATTACTAGTGACTTCCTAATTGCTGTGTCATCCTTCAGCTCTCCCTTCTCACTACAGCCCTGGTTTCTGAGGTAGAATGATGCATCCTGGTTTTCCTCAATTTTTCTGGTCACACCTTCTTTGCCTCCTTCAGTGATTCTATTTCACTTCCTTCCACTTCACATCCTAAGCACAGTATGTCAAGATTCTTTTTTGTACCTCTTTTCTCTAAAGTCTTTTCCTTGGGGATCTCAACCTTTTCTAATTTCATCTTTCACTTCTGTGCAGATAATTTGCACTGGTCCCTTACTACTCTGAGGAGCTCCAGATCAAAACTATATGTGCTATCTACGAAACCTAATTCACCTAACCTCCTATGGTGTCAATTTCTCAATCTAAAAAGTGGTGATAATGATATATACCCCAGAGTGTGATTATGAGGATTAAATAAAAATGTTTAAATGTGTGTTGCAAAGTAAAATGCACTGCAGATGTAAAGTTTTATTATAATTCCCTGAACTAAACATAATCTTTCTTACTAGTGAATGCCAATGATTGGATTAATCTCTCTCACATGGCATGTATTTTACTCATGTATATATGCCTTTCTATTCCCCTACTAGACATATTCAACAAAAAACATTTAATGAATGTGAGTGCCTGCCATGTGCCAGACATTGTGCTGAGACCTGGGGGCATAATAATAAACCCAGTGTTCCCAGCCAAAACAATGAGTACTAGAAGAGAATTAAGAACATGGTGCTAGAGGGATACAAACAGGGGAGCAATACTGTTGGGTGGGAGAATAGAAAAGGGGTTCATTATTTGCATATTTCAGTTATCAGAAAAACCTAAAAAATCACCATTTGAATCTGCTAGATCCTAAAGCTCCTAACAGAACTCACTAAACAAGTATCTGAAGGCCTGAAATAAATTTTAAAGTACAAATAAACATTCAACAGCAGGAGAGATCACAGCATGTTTAAAGAAATCGATCAATATGGTCTGACTATAATATGTCCTTGCCTGTATGTAGCACTGGAAAGGTCAGCTGGAGATAGATTATGAAAGGTCTTGACAGCCAGGCTACAGAGTTTGGGACTTAGTCCATAGGCAAAGGTGGAGTGAGGAGGTAGTTCTAGCTTTTGAATTAGGTACACGATAGTTATAAGGGTGTTGTAGGTATTTTACTCCAACAGCAGTATGGAGATGGGCTGCAGGGAATGAGATCTGGGGTGGTGGTACAAATCACAAGCAATGCCTGGAGTTCAAGCAGCTCCCTCCCATTTTTTTAAAATACCTTAGTAGATATAGCATAGAGCAAGCCCAATATTAATTCCGGGTAATATCTGAAAACTTGGCAATATGTCAATGCTCAATAGCTAATACAAAGGACAAAAAGAAACACATTTATGAATCTTTTTAAGTACTGACACTGCATTTCCAGAGCAAGCTACACCTGATTAATAATAGAAATCCAAGTCTCAATGAATATAAGGTCATCTCCTATATTGAAAACCTAGCTTGTGTCTGTCTTCTCTATGGCACTGATGGACTCTAACCTCTGGTGACATTCAGTGAGCCTCAGATTGAAACATGAAGTACAGGTGATATTCTCCCATGATTGACGGAAACCATATCAGGAAAGCCAGACATCATCAGAAGCTTGGGCCAAGACAACAGAGTAAGTTAAATATCTTCATTATAGGTAGTCCAGCTACAACAGAATTCAGAGGAAAATAAGACTTCATTATAAACTTAATGGGTGGCCTCTTCCCCTCTAACTTGGTTTTCAAACTGGAAATGTCATTTTTTTTTCATGAACTCAAATCTGGAGGGATAATGTGCCAATGAATGCAGGGCATATGTGCAATTAAAATCTTAGCTTACCAGTTCTTTCCAATTATCTATGAGAATTATTCTTTGCAGCTGAATTTCTATTCAGTAAAATCCAGCTTATTATTTCTCAATGATTGCCAGCCTTTACAAAACCAAACCTATAGGCTATTTTATAGCTTAATGATCTGACCATGTTCAGCACCTCATTCTCATTTTTAGGGCTCCTGTCTTGTCAATAATAAACTTAAGAATCTCCATATGAGATGTACAGTTAAACTTCCATAGATTCAACTAACCATGGACTGAAAATAATTCAAGAAAAAAAATGTATACATATTGAATATGTACAGACTTTTTCCCCATCATTATTCCCTACAATACAGTGTAACAACTATTTACATAGCATTTATATTGCATTGTATATTATAAGTAACTTAGAATTATTTGAAGTACACAGGAGGGTGTGCATAGTTTATAAGCAAATACTGTGTCGTTTTAAATAAGGGACTTAAGCATCTAAGAATTTTGATTATCTAGAGGGGTCCTAAAACCAATTTTCCAGAATACCTGGGAAGGACTGTACTGTTATCAATGAAAGTCATATAGGGCCTGTAATCCCAATGACTCGGGTGATTGAGGCAAGAGAATCTCAAGTTTTAAGCCAACTTCAGCAACTTAGAAAAAAAAGGAAATGGAGATGTGGCTTGGTGGTTAAACACCCCTAGGTTCAATCCCGACACAAAAAGAAAAAAAAAAAATGATAAAGATAAGCCAGGCATGGTGGTGCACACCTGCAATCCAAGCTACTCAGGAGGCTGAGACAGAAGGATCTTAGTGAGATCCTGTCTGAAAAAATGAAAGGGCAGGAGTCTAAGTTCAGTGTTAGAATGCCCCTGGGTTCAATTCCCAGCATTACCCCTCCACTAAAAAGAATCATAAAGGTAAATATGATATTGTTCCTTTCTTAATCCTCTATTCAGGACCTGAAGGAACTTTATATAATAAGGAGAAAGATGGGGGATGGGGGGTGGGGTGGGGAGGGTGGTCGATTTTAGGATTCTGTTTAGGGAATCAAACTAACCTGAGAACTAAGTACAAATTTTCACCAGTTCATCAGAAGTATTTGACCCAAAGATACATAGTGACTTTTTGGAATCTGATCTTGATGCTATTTACAAATTCAAGGTTAGGACAGCTGGCTCCCTCACACAGAATTCTCTGTGCACCTTACTATATGGCTGCATAGAAACTGGAAGATATAGTTTAACAGAGCTCACAGCTTTTATAAACAAGTTGTCACTAGCAATTTGATCTCTTTTCTTTGAAAACTAAATTTGCAGTGCCTTGAGGCCTGGCCAGCTTTCTGACAAGCAGTGGAAATGGAGAATCTTTGCATTACCTGCCTCCTTCTCAGTTTCTGACTCAGAAGCTTCATCTTCACCTTCTTCTTCCTCTGAACTAGAGCTGCTGGATTCTTTATTTTCTTCCTCCATTTCTTGGGACTTGGGTGTCTCTTCCTCATATAGCATCTTCTCCTTGCTAAATTAAAGACACAAGTTGAATGTAATTCAGAAGTAATGACAACAGGTAAAATAAAGAGAACAAATCTATAGACTATAATATATAGAGAGGCAATAGTAGAAATATATTTAAATCCTTCTTTATATCTATGTGTTCATCTGAACCCTGGAGTTTTTGTTTTTTTTTTTTTTTTTTTTTTAGATTAAGGTGTAGTATTGACTCTTGAATATGACTCGAGGAGATCTGGCCTGTTCAACATACAGAAAAATAGGAAACCATGACTTGTGATGATGGGTAGATACAAAAAAGCAAAAACTTAACAGATGCTTACTCACAACTTATTACATGCCAGGAATCATGCTAGGCACCAAAACAGTGGTAAACAACAGAACTTACAGTGCATTTATGGGAATAGGTGGGACTAAGAACCCTCAAGCTAGGATAGAAGAAACGCTGCATGCATGCAGTCTTCATTAATTTCTAAGTTTAAAGCACATTCACCTATTCTCAGTGTTTTTCACCCATATCAATGCCGTCTCCCTGTCCCCTAAACTTTTTAACATGTTTGAAGATGATCTGACTAAAACAAACATAGTTTCTTCACCATTTAAATTCTCAGGGTCAGTCTGATATATTAGAACACAGCTTGAACCCATTCCTCAAGCCCAAGTATCTTACTTCTTAAAGAGTCCACTCTGCAACTTGCTGTTCAGGTCTGACTCAATGAGTTTATTTCGTGTCTCCTTTTCACTTCGAAGCTGAAAATTGATAAAATAGAGAAAAGGAAAAAAGTTGACTACTGGTGAAAAATCAGCAGTATTAAGAAGAACCCAATGGCACTATCACCCTGAAGAAGACAGAACCCACACTAAAGTAGGGGAAAAGAAACTGAAAAAAAGAGAAACACATCAGCTGGGTCTCCTTAGGAAAAAATGACAGAGGAAAATCCTCATCCAGATTAGACAAGAAAAAACATGGTGTTAACGCTTCAAGAAAACTTCCTGCTTCAAATACCCAAATCCCAAAAAAACCTAGCTTCTGAAGAACAAAAGGCCAGCAGCAATTTGGAAAGAATTCTATATGATCCCTAACTAAAATAAGTTGACAATAATTCTAAAGAAAACACAGGTACCAAAATGGGAAATTAGCCCTTAGAATGATATTTAGATGCATGCTCTAGACAATATGTATTCTATCCCTAGAGCCTAAAGTTATGTAGGAGACATGGGTATGAATCATTATCATAATTGTAGAAATGTTATTCAGTGACAATATTATTTAGGCTCAAAAACATAACAATGTTTGGTAAAGAATTTATAGGAATCTTCTCTATGATTTTTGTAATTTCTTTGTGAATGAAAAATTATTTCAGAATAAAAAGGTTTTAAAAACCTAACTATGCAAAGTATACATCTTATATTAGGAAGACTGTTGCTGCTATATAACAGGAAAGCCACTGATTTTTTTTTTTTTCCTATTCTACCCTGTGGTCACTGATCTTTATTCTCCTCAGTGACCACAAATTACTCATCCCCTTTGTGGGGAGTAAATGTGACACATTCATTCTTCATTTCTTTATTGGAGGTGGTTTTCCATGCTGCAGTTTGTGCATGGGCACCAGGTGTGTGTAGCACTAAGCAGAATGGCACAGGTAACCAAACCAAAAAAAGATTTAAAATGAAGAGGAAGGAGAAGAGGACTGAATTTTGGATGTTTCATGGAATCTAGAATAAGCATGAATCACTGACCAATACTGTCCAATACCAAATAACTGTTTTATCATTTTATATTTGTTAAGAAAGATAAATATTCCTCTTTATAATCAATATGCTTTAAATTATATACTTTTAGTTAATAAGAGAAAGAAAAAATTATGAGTCCTACATTCTAGTATTCATTTGGAAAAAAAGCTCTTAATTTGAACATAAGCATTTTCTAGAACTCAAGTGTAGTTTTTTGTTGTTGTTGTTGTTGTTTGTTGCTTTCATCTGCTTCAAGGCTATCTTACAACAAGCAAACTTTAACAACAGTGGTTTCTAGAATACTTTCTTCTAACAGACTCTTGATAGTTCCTGAAGGAAACAATGAATATCTCTGGAATGCGGAAATGTCCAGTTCAGTTCTCAACAGACATAATAAAAGCAAGCAACTGTGATACCCACTGTAGACCGCAAACTGCTAGAAAAGCTTTCAAAGTATGAAACAGTGACTCACCACATTCTGCTTCTTCTGGAGCATCTCCAAATGCTCCACAAGACCCTCATCAGCCACATCAAATGGTGTCTGACCCTGGGAGCGAAAAGGGGCACAATGACTGTTAGAAAATAGAAGCAGTTATTATGTAACTTTATTTTATCAGGGACTATGCAATATTCACTTTCTGCCTTAGATTCGAATGATACAGGCTGAGTATCCCTTATCCAAAATGCTTAGGACCAGAAGTCTCTGAATTTTTTTCAGATTTTGGAATATTTGCATATACATAATAAGATATATGGAGGATAGGATCCAAGTCTAAACACAAACATCATTCATTCTTCATATACAACTTGTACATACAGCCTGAAGGTCATTTTATACAATATGTTAAATAATTGTGTGCTTTAAAGGTGTGGAATTTTCCACTTGGGGCATTATATTAGCACTCAAAAAGTTTCAGATTTTGGAGAATTTCAGATTTTAGATTTTTGGATTAGGGACGCTCAACCTGTAGGTGCTTTCCAAATTAATCTACCCTACTTTATGACAGGCCTTCATCTATTACATGGGAAACTCTGTAAGAAACAGCAAACCCATTAAGCAGAGAGCTTCATATTATACAAAACAGTATTGAGGAAATATCACCACATCATTTCTAATGTTTATTGCCTGTTGGCAAATAATCAAGGGAAACTTCTACTTGTACCTTCTCTAAAAAAGGTCTTAATTACAATGATGAATTTAATAAGGGCTCTTAAAAACCTCTGGGGGAGGTTCAGAAACATGTGTACCAAAGATAACTCACAGAAATCATCTCCCTTTAAGTAACAAAAGGGCAGATAGGAAGGTTTTCTCTTTTAGAAAACATCAGCCCAATTAAGGACTCTGACCTATAGTCTGAGAATGAAACCAGGACCCAAAGGAGACGTGAGGCAGATAAGAACATCTACTAATTAAAGAGTCCAAATCAGGTATAGTGCTGCATGCCTGTAATTCCTGCAACTTGGGAAGCTGAGCAAGAGGATCGCAAGTTCAAGGCCAGCCTAAACAACTTAGCAAGACCTTCAGCAACTTAGTGAGACTGTGACTCCAAAAGACTGGGGGATGTAGCTCAGTGGAAAGGCTCCCCTGAGTTCCAATCCAGTACAAAAAAAAAGAAAAAGAAAAAAGAAAAAAAAAGTCCATTATCTCTGGGTTCTTAGAAAATTAGGAGACAAGGATTGGAATTCAGGGCTTCTAAGATGCTTGAAGTGAGGCTGAATAAGGCTATTTTCAGCCAAAACTCAAAGTTCTTTGTTATTGTAACATTTTTAAATGACTCAATGTGAATAGAGCTCAGCTGTTAAAAAAATGATTTGAAAAATAACAACTCTTCCATACTTCACTATAAATAGTGGCCTTAGGTTTCTGAAAGCCTTTTTTTTTTCTTTTTTGCCAAGTTTGTTTTAAGGGCTTCACTAGGGTAATGGGGTTTTATTTCATGTAGCAACACTTCTCTGTGTTGACAATAGGTAAGGGCAGGCAGGTGAGGGCAACATCACAGTTACCAGGGATGCACATTTCTCCAGAGCAGTCACCTGGCCATTTTGTTCTAGAGACTCAACCACCAAACTCATTGCGTTTTAGAGATTTAGACTCACTAACCAGTTTGTTCCGGATATCCATGTCACAGAGTGCTTCTGCCAGGATGGAACAAGCCTCCTTCACTCCCCAGTGCGCTGCTGCATGGAGGGGAGTCCAGCCATCAAGATCCTGAACGTTGAGTTCGTAGCCAGCCTGAATTAGAAGTCTAAGAAGAAAACCCCAAATATTACATTTCTCTTTTCAATTTTACAATTTTCTGTCAAAAAAGCTGAAGGTCATTTTATACAATATGTTAAATAATTATGGGCTTTAAAGGTGTGGAATTTTCCACTTGGGGCATTATATTGGCACTCAAAAATTTCAGATTTTGGAATATTTCAGATTTTAGATTTTTGGATTAGGGATGCTCAACCTGTAGGTGCTTTCCAAATTAACTGATATTTCAGATTGAGCCCTGAACTACAGGGATTCATTCTATGATTACTTCTGCCCTCTAAAGCATAGCTATGGTTTCATAATTGCTACTTTGAGCATAAATCATAGATGATATTTTAACTGAGCCCCTCAAAAAGGTCATTTGTATGGCATTTCCTACACATATCCATGTATACTGTATAAGGGGAGTGCAAAGATAGATGTGTACCTGAGACTAACAAAAACCTAATTCAATTAACCAAGTCATACAACTCTATTATAGAATATGCTCTCTATTTTCCAGGGCAAGGAGAAATTAACATAAAACAGGGCTCATATTTCTTCAAGATACTTTCTGGTTGGTCTTTCCACAATATCATAGGTTTACTACAGAATCTCATACCTTCTACTCTACAAGAGTATCTGCAGACACTAACTTTAAAGCTTTAATCTAACTGTAACCATGTTATACATGTAAAGATATGACTCCAGAAGTCCCAAATTGCACTGAGCTGGCTGAGGCCCTTTATTGTGAAGCTCCAGAAATCTTCCAAGAATTAATTGAGCACAGTATAGATGTCACACTTGGACAGACATGGAGTACAACACACTGCCATATCTATTAGAAACCCCATATTAGGTTGAATATAGAACACTGAAGAAGTTTGGCAGCAATGGCATACACAGTGCCTTCAGCAACCCACGTTTTTGGGAAAACCTTTCAACTCTAAGCACCAAAAGCTACATAAAACACAGATGTAAGAAAAACTGGAATAGACATAGCAGAATTCAAATCCCTCATGTAAGTTTGACTATTCTAGACACTGCATATTCAAGATCTGAAAGATTGATCTAAAGAGTCCCAAGAAATTATTTAAGTCAAAAAGGACCAAAATGATCATAGGTCTGTCCTGCATTGCAGGTCCTAAGAGGAGAAAGTTGCAGGGGAATTAATGACAAATTCATAGAATGGGACAAGGTCTGTGTATCTTAACTTTTTTTCATATACCATACATTTCAGTGAAAAGCTAGAGGGATGGCAGGAGGGAGGTAGACTATCTGTGGCCTAATATCAGCAAAATATGGGGTGGGGGGACAAAAAACTGCATGATCAACAAAAAAGGAAACACATCATAGTTGAAAATCTAATTCACCTTCGGCATTCAAAACTCATCTCATCTCATCCCAGTAAACCAAACTACTGATTGATATACAGAAACAATACCTGAGCACTTCAGAGTAGCCCTTGGCAGCAGCCACATGGAGGGCTGTGGCTCCTGAGCGGGCCTGCCTCACATCCTCTATTTTCCCACTGTTGAGCCACTGGCGGGCATCCTGTAACATCTGTTGCTCTTCTTCCTTTCTTGACTGCTCTAGATCAATTCCTATAGAAGTAATATATCAGACAGCCAGCATTACTAAAACTCTACTCAAGTCTAACAGGTTATTTTCCTTAGATTCAAAACACATCATAAATATAACCACAGATAACAGTTTAATTATCAAACTGGATAGTCATCAAATTTAGGAAAGCAGCTGAATTTGCACACACATTAATGGTCTTACCAGGTTAAATCATCAGGCTAAATATTATGTGATGCAGATCCATTGAGGAAACATGCCTAAATCATTTTCAACAGAACATAAAAATCAGAGGGGATATTATTTTTACTTATAATATTTGCACAAAGCTATAAACTTCAAGGTTCTTTTATGTTGTATCATTTCAGTTTCCAAACAATTCTTTGAAGTGAGTATAATATCCCTATTTATCACATAAGGAAATAAACATGAAAAGTTTCAATGCCTTGCTTAAAACTACAAAACACATTAGTGATACTAGAACTCTGAAATACTTGATCCCTGTTTTTCTTTTCCACTCATTACACCAAAAGGTTAGTATTAAAGATGTTGGTTTCAGGTATGACATATTTTAAAATAAACTATCTCTAAAGCTTGTTTCCATATACAGAAAAATACAGTGACCTGAAGCTATACATAATACTTCAGAATTGAGTAGGTGATCTGCAGGCTGAAAAAACAGTCAAAAGCATGATGGAGGAACTTCAAGAATTGCTCCCTTTAGCCAGCCACTCTCCAATACCCATGCCAATGAAGAAGGGCTGAGATGGGGCACTCTAAATAATGAAATGTCTCAAATATAAACATACCCATTCAAAGAGTTCCACCTTCATTATCAGTCTTTTCTGTGCTTGGTCTGCTCCCTTTCCACTCTTAAATGAAAACCTGGAAGCTACCTAAGTATTATCTGTCTAATCTGGGGAGAGGAAGGGGTGAAGAACAGACAAGAACTCCACACACTATAAGGGGAGTTAACAGTGCTACAAAGTTAGGCATATATATGAATGTCTATTCCAACAGAGTATAATCCTTAACTGAAGAGTCAACAATCAAAATAGGAAAAGTAGACTCTCCAACCAAAACTACTTTAAAAACTGGTTTGTTTAAAAAATTATCTGTAAATTGTAAAACATATTGTAGAAGATGCAACTGAGTGAGATGCAAGGGTAAACAGCACCAAAGCCTTCAGTTCAATAGGGCACAAAACCATATGTAGAAGGCAATAAAAACAGTAGTTGTTGACCTAGAACATCATTATTTTAAGGTGGGTTTGCAATATCCTTTCTATAAAGGGTCAAATATTAAATATTTTTGGGTTTGCTGGCCATCTGGTATATTAGAACTACTCAACTCTGCGGTATTATATACAATGGAATAGTACTCAGCCATAAAGAAGAATAATATTATGGCATGGATGGAACTGGAGACTCTCTTGCAAAATGAAATAAGCCAATCCCAAAATACCAAAGGTTGAATGTTCTCTCTGATATCCAGATGCTAACTCACAATAAGGAGGAGGGGATAGAAGTTCACTGGATTAAACAAAGGAGAATGACAGGAAGCGAGGGGGGATAGAAATAGGAAAGACAATAGAAAGAATCAGACATAACTTTCCTACGTTCATATATGAATATATGACTAGTGTAACTCCACATATTGTACAACCTCAAGAATGGGAAGTTACACTCCCTGTATGTTTGATACACAAAATACATTCCACTGTTATGTGTAACGAAAAAGAACAAACAAACAAACAAAAAGAACTACTTAACTCTGCTACTGTAGCACAAAAGCAGCTTGTAAACAAATGGGCATGGTCAGATGGCCCTGATTGCTTTAAAGGGTCATAACAGAAAAAGTACCTGGAGCTAAATCCTTTGGGATAAACTACAGATTGTGGGTCTGGTTGTTTACCAACTCCCTTTCCCCAAAAACAAAACAAAACAAAAACAGCACTGCAAATCACATCTAAAGTTTTGTGACAGTTCTAGCAGAATTCCCTAAGACCTGTTCTCCTGTTCTCTACCTAGTGTTATTCAACATTTTTAAATTAAAAGAACCCAGAGACCTTTAGTAGGAGAATCCTACCCCATTCCCTGAAATGAATTCTTCTAAAACTACCAAAACAAACAAACAAAACAAAAAACCTTTTTAGAGCATATTCTTCTAAATCATATTCCTAACTTGATTAAACTACCAGAATAATTTTAAGATTAATATAAAAATCATTTCAGAAATTAAAATAAATATATTTACTAGTATCAACTTCTGTTCTCAAGAAAAAAGATGCAAAGTTACAAAATGAATGTGGCCACACTGTATCCCATTCTTTTCTTTGAACTCCACAATGTGTAGCAAATCTAACATATATGCACCCATAAAAAAGTTCACACTCCTCTTCCGGTCACTTCTACCTATCCAGTGAGTATACAACCTCAGAATGGCAAAAACCAGGAATGACTAGCCATTCTTTTGGCATTTCGCCTATTCTTGTTGAGTTGTTACATGATGTTGGTAATTGATTAATGCTGTGCAGTCAGATCTAATCCTTTCCTGTTATATGATAATCAAAAGTTTTAACCAATAAAAAGAATTATGTTCTACAGGGGGCAGAGAGTCCCTCTGGGTCCAGCATAGTCTCTAGGTTACCTTGCTTCTTTACTTGCTCCAGAAGAAGATCCTTCATGGCTGGCTCTTCTGCAAGGTCAGAAGGGACCTCACCTTCACTATTCACCATACCCACACTGGCTCCATGGTTAATGAAATACCTGTGCAACAAGACTCAGGATGAATATTATCTCTGTAATCTAATATTAATTTATACTTGTGCATATGGAGTTCTGTGTAGAGCAAGGCCTATTTCAGGGCTTTAAATATGGTCCCAAATAAGGTGTTTCATTATTAATTTTCAACTTCATTAGCCTTTAATAATTAGAGCTGGAAGTTTCTCCATTTCCTGACAAGAGCAATGTCAATAGTAGGATTTCTTTCATAGTCATATACCTAATTCCCAGTCTCTCTCTCACTCCAGTGGACAGCAAGAAGTTTCTAAATACCATGTAGTCTTTAAAACATGTCCACCATCTCAGAAGTCCAAACAGGGTTTCCAAAAGGAGTTACCTTGCATTTAATATTAGGAATGAAAGAGAGCCCCTAAAAGCATCATAAATAAATAAATCTAATGAAAACTTCCAAGTGCACATTGGAGTTTACTAAGTAGTATTGTGGATGTGAAAATAGAAAAATAAAGTATGCATTAAAATTTGCACAAATCCTCTTAAATCATACATCCACAAAACTTTCCCTTCAACAAATCATGTATGTGAAATTTTCTGTACTTTTGGAGGAAACTAAATCACTGAAGAAGAAACATTAAAATGATAAATGGTGAGATTCTAAATCCACATAGAATACTTAATCCCAAAGAAGAAAAAACTGATAATTTCAATACCTTACATGGGTCCTCTTTTATTCTCAAAATGATTTCTCACACACACACACACACAAAATCATGAATCTTAGGCATGAAGTAGGCAATGTAGTTATTACTAATCCTCCTTTAAGTAACTGAGGCTCACATATATTAAGTAATTTTCTCAAAATCACATAGATGGAAAATAGCAGAGACTATGGCCCCAGTCTTTGAATTCAAGTCTAATTCACCTTTCTCCAGAACAAACTACTTCAGAGTCAGTGAGAATCCAAATAATGCTGGGAGCACTAGCAAATATTCACAGACACTTAAAGGGAAAGAAAAGCTGCAAATTAGACTTTAATTCATTGAAAAATTAATAAACATCATTGGTCAGAGAACCTTACTTTAGGCACTGTAGGAAATTTTTAAAAAATAATATATGGGTCAGGCGTTGTGGCACACACCTGTAATCCCAACAACTTGGGAGGATGAGGCAGGAGGATCACAAGTTTGAGGCCAACCTCAGCAACTTAGCGAGGCCCGAAGCAATTTAGCAAGACCCTGTCTCAAAATACAAAATAAAAAGGGTTCAGGATATGGCTCAATGGTAAAGTACCTCTGGGTTCAATCTCCCAGTAAACCCCCTCCAAAATCTATGTATGGCCACTACATTCTTTCTCAGTGCCTAGTAGCTGGTTTGACAGGGCCTCACTAAATGTTTGTTAATTTATAATCAATTCCACATATGTAAAACTTAAAGGTATTCACAATTCATCTAATTTTCAACTGTCTTCTTCCTTCTCTCACAGGCTTAGGGGAAGACAGATCTTATTCAATTCCAGAGTTAACTCCCTCTACCTGCATTCTTAAATCTATCAAATATCACTATTCTGTCCATCAGTTTCTCTTTTTCACTTCCTCATATTCAATGGCTCCTCTCTTCTGGTTCCTTCCCTTTTACATACCCTCACCCTGAAAAATCATAATACAAATAATATACATAATAAGCACATAATAAATGTTTGTTGGGACTAAACTATAAACAAAACCCTTATTATTCCCAAACACACCCCACTCTCACCCAGCTCTCCTCCTTAGTTCAGTGTTTCCTCCACTGGATGGAACCCAATTTCTTCTTCTCAAGCCTTTGCCTCTTCTCACTAACTGAATTCTCTCTTGCCTTCCTCTCACACCACCCCACACTGCAGCTCGATGAGACCACAGGAGCACTCAAAGCAATGTGAGGGCCACAACTGTGCCCTCTTCACTGTCTCTATTTTCCCATATTCTCCTGTTTTAGGGAAAAAAGTAAAACTTCTTTAGTTTTAACACTTTTACCTGAACAAGAATAAATGTCAACCTATGAAATAGTATCTACTTTACCCTAAGGATCCTTATAGGTGTCCAGAGGCTGAGAAATAACTATTAGCTCAATATATATGTCCTTAGAAAATAAAGCCTTCCTATTCTTTCTAATGCATTACTGATAAAAGGCCTTTTTGCTACTTTTTATGGGAGAAAGAAAGGAAATTAAATGTAGCATCCCAATAAACCATAAGCCAAACTAAATGTTTCACCCTTGGGTCAATCTGCTACTTCTAAGTTAAACAAACACTATTGATAATAAAAATCTAATACCCAGGGCTGGGATTGGGGGTCAGAGGTAGAATGCTCACCTACCATGCATGAGGCACAGCCCTGTCTCAAAATACAAAATAAGAAGGGTTCAGGATATCGCTCAATGGTAAGGCACCATTTTAGACACCAGTTTGTTAATTGAAATTAACAAACATTTACTGAGGCCCTATCAAATCAGCTACTAGATCCTCAGCACCACATAAAACTTTTTTTAAAAAAAAGATATTGTTATAACTAAAAATAAATATTTTAAAAAATCTAATACCCAGTTAACTAATATTAAGCCTCAACTTAAGTTGAAATGAGGAAAAAAATAATCTCTAAACCTCCTTTTGATGTACCATACTGAGTATAAACATGAGACAAAAAATTCATCACAGAACATGAAATACAATGTATTTGATTCTTCCTAGAAAGTCGGTTTACTTTTTATTCTTTTCTACTTCTGTGAAAATTAGAGTTCCTAATGATCCTGGGAATAAGAATGCAAAATGTAAGATCTTTAAGATACAAAAAGAGGCCAGGTGCATTGACATACACCTATAATTCCAGCAGCACAGGAGGCTGAAACAGAATTGACTATAAGTTTGAAGCAAGCCTCAGCAATTCAGTGAAACCCTAAGCAATGTAGTAAGACCCCCTCTCAAAATAAAAAATAAAAAGGACTGGCAATGTGGCTCAGTCGTAAAGCACCCCTGGGTTCAATTCCCAATGCCCTCCCCCAAAAAAGAAAAATGACAAGATGGCCAAGGACTGATCTTAACTGAAACATTCTTCATTGGCTCTGAGGCCAAATTGAATAATATAAACAAATGTTTTCCATCATATAAAAAATAATGCCACAGTCTGGCATGGTGGCACATTCCTGAAATCCTAGAAACTAGGAGGCTAACCTGGACAACTTAGTGAGATCATGTTTCAAAATAAAAATAATAAGGGCTTGGAGTATAGCTCAGTGGTAGAGCACTTGCCTGGCATTCAGGAGGCCTGGGCTTTGATCCCCAGTAATGCAAAAAAAAAAAAAAAAAAAAGGCTACGTATTGAAAAAAAAAATGACCGTAAAAACAAAATCTGTCTAGTAACAATATGCATAATGAAAGAGAAGGTCATCCCTACTACCATTCCAGCTCTGCAATGGATTCTGGTCTATATCAGGTCAATCATGATCAAACTTTCATAGATCTAATTTGTAATAATTAGATGAAGAAATAGTAACTGAGAGATTCACTTCATTCAGGGTAATATTTGAGCAGGAGATTTCTGAATTTTGAACATTTTTCTAAAGGAACTATGTTTTAAAAATGAATTAAAATAACTACTATTTAAAAAGTCTCATTAAAATCATTTATCTGCACTCAACTTCACAGGAGTGTGATGCCGACCAACACAATGATCCTAATTCTAAGCATAAGCTCCTCTAGAAAAGTGTGTGGGGAGGGGAGGGGGATGAAAAGAAGTGAATTCTTGAATGTAACGAGATTTGGTAGCTCAAATATCACAAACATGCCACCTGAACAAATTAATCAATTCTCAAAAAAATGCAGGACCAATATGTTCTATATTTCTTATTAAATCAAATCAAATTTATTTGACAAAGAAATCTCTTTAACTCTTGGACATCAAAATGCTGGCACTGGTGAATAAGGCTGAGAATGGGAGCCTTTCCTATGAGACTCTGAAATGGGGACAGCCTAGGGGATAAAGAGGTGGCTGACTTTTACTAATTTAGAATACAGTAAGGAAATAAGAGGCAAGAAACTACACTATTCATTTCTTTCAGCTTTCAGATTGAGCAGTCCTCTGCTTCTTTGAACAAGCAACCCAGTGATACTGCCTACTGTTTCCCCAGCCCTGAACCCCTTTGTTTAACTTCTCCCAATGAACATCCCTGGCTCAAGACAGGGTCTCCTACAGGAAATGTGGGCAAATCAGATTCTGTGGGAAGCTATTCTCAGACCTCTATATAGCTGCCAATGTCATTCTCACTTCTGATTGCTAAATAAGAGAGACGTAATGGAGCTCTAATCATAATCACTGAAAAAGGCCTTAAAACAAGCAATCTCATTTCTAAAGGACCACACACATTGTGATAAAGAATTTATTGTATCAATATAAATTTTCCCTCATCTAGAATATACTCAATTGCTTCATTTTAAAGATGTTTCAACCACCAAAGCCTCTTTCCTAAGTAAAAATAACCTTCCTGATCATTCTTTCTTACAAGAGACATTTTTTTAGTGCCTCTTATATCTCAGACATAATGTAGTCAGAATTCTTCTGCCCAAGGGAGGGGCAACTAGTTGTCATGGAAGTTAATAACTACTACTGTTATTTTATTAAACATATCCATTCAACCAATGTAGAGAACACATGTCAATCTCTACCCTTCCTTGGTTCCACATGTTTAGGTTCTTTCTTCTACTAAATACCAGCATACCAGTTATTTTCACCTTTGTTTGTATTAAGCATTGATTTTTTAAATTTTTTTTAAACTGCTGATAGACCTTTATTTACTTATCTGTGGTGCTGAGAATTGAACCCCTCTACCACTAAGCTACAGCCCTAGGCCTTAAGCATTGATTTTTTTTCCCCTCCATATTTGTACTGGTACATTATAGTTGTTATAATGGTGGGATCTGTTTACATATTTGTTTATGCACACAATATAACAATATAATTTGGTCAAAATAATTCGCCAATATTTTCCTTTCTTTCTCCTTCCTCTCCCTGGTCTCTTTCCTCTACTCTACTGATCTCCTTTGATTCATGAGATTCTCACCCTACTTGTTTTCCTTTTTTCTACTCTAGCTTTCACATATTAGAGAAAACATGAATTTTGATTTTCTGAGTTTTGCTTAACAGAATACTCTCCAGTTCCATCCATTTTCCTGCATTTGTCACAATTTCATTCTTTTTTATGGCTGAATGAAACTCCATTGTAAACACTGATTTAAAAAACAAACAAAAACAACAGGTTTATAAAGACATCCAGAAAAAAAACTGCAGCCTGCTTACTCATGTGCCCTGCTAGAGTTCTTCAGAAGTGATTCCAGAAAGTGCACCAGACAGAATCTAACTGCATAATCCAGCAAATACAAATTATATGAAGATGAAAGCAAACAAAAACTTTCAACAAAGAAACTATAGATTTAGCAATTATGTAAAACATACAATCAATTAGCCTTTAAAAATAGTCAACTTCATGAATTTGCAATTAATAACAGAGATTATGACTATTTATGAAATCCAAATTCTATGAGCAGAAAAATGAAGGTTATTCCTACCAAACCCAAACAGAAACTCACTCTGCTATGTTGAGATAGCCACAGGAAGCTGCTGCATGAAGGGGTGTCCATCCCTCATTGTCTTGCTGGTTTACATTGGCTCTGTTCTCAACCAGAAACTTCACCATGTCCAAATTTTCATCAATACAGGCCTGAAAAGAAAAGTCCATTCATTTATTCAACAATAATTTATTAAGTTCTACTATGTGATAGGCACCACTCTGGACATGACAATATCCAGCAGTTCTAATAATACATTAATTTTTATGTTTTTCAAACTAAATGTACAGAACATGACTTATAAACTTAGAAGTGCTATAGGACTATTATTTATAGTACTAATTTGATTAATTATAAAATTGATTTCTGAAGTGGGTAAAAATGATTTCTAAATAGGTAAGCTGTTTCATCATTATAATATACAAAGGAAAGCATGTTAGAAATTTGGTAAGTACTGATTTGCTTACAAAGTTTAAAGGAAAATAATCACATACTATCAGATGTAATTTTCTCAGTAGGAATTTATAGTTTAAGACTATAGGATTACTAAAGGGGGATCATTTCAAACAAAAGAAATGTATTTTTTTCATGTATTTTCTGAATGGCTTCAAACAATATGGCAAAGGATGTTTATAGTTACAGATGATCAGGGATCCTTATGTGCCCACCTCCTACCAGAAATTAGGGAAGAATGCAGAAGGGTTTTAAATAAAGGCTTTAGGCCTATCAGTCTAGAAGAAAAGAGTCACAAATAGCAATGAGATCTACAAAAACCGAAAAGCTCTCTTGATAATCTACAGAACAAAATGGAGGTAGAAGGTTCATGGTGACAAAGATAATCATTATATCAGGTTTAGATGGTCCTAAAACACTTGAGATATTTCAGGACTCAGACAAATGAGACAACTTTTAAAAACTCACCTATGGACCCTCTTCTTTATTTACATAATCAATCAATTAATCAAAATTTCAACTGAGAAAAAAAATCCATTAACCAAATCAAAATTATTTTCACAATAATATTAGGAGATTTTATACTTTTTTCATTGTTTCGACATCTGCACTAATGATGCAAAAGCAATGTTGGGTAAAACTGCTCATGCCTTAGCAGAAATCAAGGCAACAGCACCAAAAAAGCTAATTCCACTTAAGAATGACCTTGATGAGGCAGTAAAAATTACTAATTTTATTAAATCTAAATCCTTGAATATTAGTCTTTTTATTACTCTGTGATAAAATAGGAAGTATATTTGCAGAACTTCTGTGGAACTGAAGTATGATTGTTGTTTCTAGAAAAAGCATTTGTGTATGTGTTTGATTTGCCAGATGAACTACCTACTTTTTTCATAAAACACTACTTCTACTCAAAAGAATAACTGACAGATAACTCACTGTTCCTCAGGCTTGAAAATGAAAAAAGTGAGATTCTCACCTCAAATAAAATAACTAGCATTTGTGTCAGTGTTAGAATTTGGCCATGCAAGTGAAAACAGGAATTTTTCGAAATAAAACTACCACCATGAAATTGAAAGCTTCCTAATATTCTGCTGATGTTCACAATGGGAATACCAACAAGTGTGTTTGTTAATATTATATAAAGAATTATAATGTGTTTACATTTGGAAGATCTGCTTAACACAATGAACCTGTGTTTTCCAAATAACCAAATGCATGGTGATAGAAAATTGGGCATGGGGAAAACATACATTCAAAATACAAGTTAAACCAATGTTTTTTTTGTTTTGTTTTGTTTTGTTTTTGATACTGAACCCATGGGTGCTTAATCACTGAGCCCTTTTTATTTTATATTTCAAAACAGGGCCTTGCTAAGTTGCTCAGGGCCTCACTAAGTTGCTGAGGCTGACTTTGAACCTACAATTCTCCTATCTCAGCCTCCTGAGCCGCTGTGATTACAGGTGTGCACCACCTTGCCCAGCTTGACCAATGGGTTTTAATGTGACAGAGTAAAACCAAGTCCACTGATATGGTTTTAGCTTGCACATTGCAACTAACATTTAAGAGACTACCAGCAATTAGAGTTTTGATATAGTACACAAGAGCAAAATCCACAATTGTCTGATAGGCTATTAAAATACTCCTCATTTTTCCAAATATATATCTGTGTGAGACTAGATTTTCTTTATGAATTTTAAGTAAAACAAGATGTCACAACAGATTAGATGCAAATATTAAAAGAGATCTGTAAGAATGTAAAAAATGCCACTTTCTGATGTTTTTAAAAAGTATAGTTATTTTAATTAAAATATATAGTTTATGCTAATATGTAATGGGCTGCTGTTATTTTATTTATTTAGGCACTGGGGATTGATTGAACTCAGGGGTACTTACCACTGGGTAATATCCCCACCCCTCATTTTATTTTTTATTTTGAGACATGGCCTTGCTTAAGTTGCTTAGGGCCTCGCTAAGTTGCTGAGGCTGGCTTTGAACTTTCGATTCTCCTAACTCAGCCTCCCAGGTCACTGAGATTACAGGCATGTGCCACAACACCTAGCAGGCTATTGTATTTTAATGTATTAAAAAGTATATATTTTTTAATTTCTCAAAAATATAATAACCAATAGGGACACATTTCTGAATAAATTTTAGGGGGGTTTATTTATAAATTTTTAACTATAAAAGAAACTGGAGATCAAACAGTTTGAGAACCACTATACCAAGGATATTTTATGGTGATGATGAGCAACTGTTTAAAACAGCAAAAGATTATTGTGAGAAGAATTGACCTTGGAACACCAGAGAACCCCTGTAACTACAGGACCCAATACCATCACATCAAGGGCATTTATGGGAATTCCTTCCAGAGATAAATCTCCTGTCAATCCTGCGCAAAAGCAGGGGCATGGCTGAAAAAGCTTGAGACAAATTAAGTGAAAATTTAATTAACTAACTCTGGTCACAAAAAGCATCTTTGTTAATTTTTCCCAGACCATATGATAATCTTCTAACAATTACTGAGATTAGCTAAACATATCAAGCTAGATTTGATTTGATGCAATATAATATATTCCTCCAACTTGACCTTTTGAGGTCAGATGACTCATAGCCAGTTTTCATTACTGTCTCTTTTTCAAAAAGCAGCTATAAAAATTAATTTCTTCAATGAGGCTTTCAAGGTTTATCAACTTCAATTCCCTCCTTACTCTTCCTTTACTTCTATAAGGCATTAACTATTTTGTAATCATGCTTCTCATTACATTGGTCACATGTTATATTCTGAGTCTGCAATTCCAAATGGCAAGGTCTAGTCAACTCATTTCAAAGTAACTCACTAAAACTAAATAAAAGCCTTTAAGTGAAAAAATGGAAGTGGGCATGCCTTAACCCATCTTCTGTTGCTATTAAAAAAAAAAAAAAAGCCTGGGAAATTTATAAAGGAAGGAGTTTTATTTAGGCTTATTGTTCCGAAGGCTGAGAAGCTGAAGATTAGGTGTCAGCATCTGGTGAGAGTCTTGTTCTACTTTAACTCACAGTGAGAAGTAGAAGGACAAGTGGGAATGTTAGAGAGAAACAGGGACCAGATTCCTAATCCCTTCCCATGGGAAAGGCATTAGACCATTTATAAGAGCCCTACCCGGCTTGGGACCCAAAATTCTTCCTCTAGCCCCACCTCCAAAACTGCTGCATTGAAGAATTAAGATTCAATATATGAACTTTGGGGGCGCACACTCAAATTACAGCAGAGCACTTTTCAAAAGGGCACTAAAGTAAAAGGAGAAGACAGTATTTTAGGGACTGTGCTAAATATTGACCTTAATAATAACACCTCCATCAAGATGACCAAATGTGCAATCTTAATTTGTATAGCCCAGGACAGCTAGGTCAGTTACTTCTTACTTGGTTGTAAATGTCTTTGGCTCTGAAAGAAATCTAAAAACAGCTCTGGTGGCCACACTACCACCAGGCAGACTTTTGGAAGCCAATGTTTCCAAGGTCATTCTTTGTATTTTGAAGATGTTAGTAGCCCATTCCAGAAGGCCTAAAATAAACCCCAAAACTAGAGAATGGGAAAAAATCTGCCTTTTCTCTTTCCTTCCCTCTTAACATATTCTTTGTTTTTTTTTAATATTTATTTTTTAGTTGTAGTTGGAAACAATACCTTTATTTCACTTATTTATTATGTGGTGCTAAGGCTTAAACCCAGGGTCTTGCATGTGTGAGGCGAGTACTCTACCGCTGAGCCACAACCCCAGCCCCTCTTTCTGTTTTTTAATCTCTTTCATTCCATCACTACTTCAGTTCTCTTTTTCAATTTTGTGACATTGTTGTCTATAAATTTCAAATACCTGATACAGCATTTCTATAGGAAGGAAGTTTGCAAGGAACTTTGAGAGAACAGCAATAAAAAAACTGGCCTAATCTGATACCATCAGTCTCTAAGGAATTAATTTAGAGACAATAAAATAATTGAACTGCTCAAATCATTCTCCACAAAGACGACTGTATACTGTAAAAAGCACCAGCTGTGGGGTCAGAAGATGGAGTTTGTGTGCTGGCTCTGCCAATACATATAACCTTGCGTGGAGTATTTAACAAAATACCAGCATACTCATCAATGGTGTTGGGAAGACCACCCACCTCACAGGGTTCTGTGAGGATTAAAGAAGACAGGTCTTTGGAAAAACAGGTGTTTCTGAGCCAACAGTATTACAAAATAGCAACTTCCCCAGGAAGAAACCACACACAAGACCGTTCTTACTCCTCACCCGTCAAAGCCCTCCCCAACCTCCAGTAGCTTATGGGAGAAAAGTGGTTTGATTAAAAATGTCTTTGAATTAGCAAGACTTGGGAACTTGTTCGTAAGTCTAACTTCAGAAAACTCCCTCTCTGATGTTCAAAGTCCTGTGAGTTCCTAAATTCAGGAACTACCTGAATGAAAGAGTATGCACCTTGGTTAAATTGGAAGAGAATCCCTCTTGTGATACCAAGCAAGAGAATTAGAAGGTATTTACTCACATGAAATACCTTGGAATGACTATTTCTCCCTCCCTCCCTCTCTTCTTTTTTGGAATCCAGAAGAAGGACTATGACTAAAGCATGGATGAGAGACGAATGGTCCCTGAAAACCTTCTCAAGTGAATAATGACTAAATTTAGATGTCCTTCTGCCCACTCCATCTGCAGTTGTGCTGCTGACTCATTCACATCAGAAGCATGGTGCATGAGCAGATTCGCGCAGCTGTAAAACCTTGTCCAGGGCCTCCACCCACAGCTGTCCTGATCCTCCAGACAAAGAGCCTTTCCTTTTCTTGAGAAGGAGGCTAAACAAGCTTTTGATATTACCCATGACAATGACAGGGAAATTCTTTGATTTTAAGTCAAAAGGACTTCCTTAAGTCCTTTTCCTTCTATTTCGTACTCCTGAAGACATACAGAAGATTACTAAAATATCAACTTGATCTAAGCTCCCTAAGAAATGGAGATATGACTAAATATTAGTCTAGAAAAATATTCTAAAAAACTACCAGTTAAAGCTTCCTAAAATTGGCATGTCACATTTCTCTGACAAGGACTTTTTCCAAGGGAAAATACTTGCTTTTACCAATAAAACAGGGAAAGAGCACTATGATCCTTCTACTGCACCTGATATTGCTCTCTCTATATCAAAGGCAAAACTGGCTGATGCTTGATCAATGCCAGAGTTAAATCTGGGAGTACACAGAGGCCTTCCAAAACAAAGCTTCCTTGGTTCCCAAAATAGCCTGCAACCGTCACCACCACCAAGTGCTGGCTTTAAGAGCTGACCTTGCTGCTATGTCTCCGAAGAATGCTAATGTTACCTGCATCAGCCTGTGAACAACTCTTTCCCACAAAACTCTTTCCCAGCTCCAGGTGCCTGGGCAGTTGCTACATTAGAAGCTGGGCTTAGAGTGGCCTAACTTTAGTTTGGGTTTTTCAGACCATGTTTGCCTTGATTTCAACAAACCATGCTGACAAATGTGAGAATACAACAAAAGACATCACCAATTATCAAAGACAATCCTCATTATGGGGAAAAGAACTGCAAACCATGTATCAAATAGAAATAATATCCTGAATATATAGGGAACACCTAAAACTCAATAATAAAAGAAATCCTGAAATTCAAAAATGGGTAAAAGAGTTGAAAAGACATGTCTCCATGTTTACAAATGATATACAAATGGCCAAAAGCCATGAAAAGATGGACAACATCACTAGTCATTAGGGAAATGTAAGCTAAAACTATATCGATACACCATGAGATTCACACTCATGAGAATGGCTACTTTCAAAAAAAAACAATAACAAAGAAAAGGAAGAAGAACAATTGTGGTGTCAAGGATGAGGGGAAATTAAAACACTGTGCACTGCTAAGGGGAACATAAAATGGTGTAGCATCTATGGAAAACAGTATGGCAATTCCTCAAAAAAATCAAAAATAACCATTTCCATTCTATTCAAAAACAGAATTGAGGGTAGATACTCAGAAGAACTGAAAGCAGGGTCTTAAAGAGAGAATTTGTTCACCATGTTCACAGAAGCATTATTCCCACTAGCCAAAATGTGGAAGAAGCCAATAGTCCACCGACAGATGAACCAATAAGCAAGGTGTGGCGCATACAAACAAGCCACACTGCCCTGCTGATACCTTGAAAAGGCTTCTGGCCTCCAGAACTGAAGAGAATAATTTTCTGTCATTTTAAGTCACCAAGACTATGGCAATCTATTACAGAAGGAACCAGAAATGAATCCAATGGACAAAGAGTAGGGAATTAGAACCTCGAGAGTCTGCCATATTCTCACTTTTTCCTCAGCAGTGATTGATCTCTTCTTTGCCAGATGAAAAGGATCACCCCGACACACAATTTTTTATGCCACCGTTTAGAAGAACAACTACATTAAGTAGAATTTTCTTGGTTTTTTAGCCAATTTAAGTCAAATAGGAAAATCCAGAAAGCTCTGACCATAATTCTCACATTAGGCATTTCACTGAAGAGATTCTGGCTGAGGGCTGAAACTAAAACAAAGGTATTGATTTATGAGTTCTCTGTGAATCCCAACATCTCTAAACCCAAAGTCCCTTGGCTCCAACTAGGCAGCTTCATCATATGTCAAGTAAACTAAAGGTGACAAAAGTAATAAAGCAATCAGTAAATCTTGAAATCTCCATAATCATCAGATCACCACTATGAAAAGACTTTAACATACTAGTAGTTATGATTGTCTGACCCAGCACTTAACTCAATCCTTCCAAGTACCTGTCTCTCCGTTCCAGTCATGGTACAGTGTAACTATTGCTTACGTGAGAATCATAATAGCAGTTTGCTCCAACATGACAGGTGATCCCAGCAACTGTCAGCGCTGTGTGAAAAACTCACAACCCCACTGGCAGAGACAGTTTGGCTCCCAGATGGTGAGAACTATATCTGATTATGTACTCAGTGGTCAGACAGGCTCTGGAAACAGATCTGGGCCTTTCAACAGAGATAGCCAAGACAGACAGCATAAGTAAAGAATTTTCCATGCAGTGCCACACTGATTAAGATTTTTGTTCTCAGTAGGCTGGCATATTGCCCCAAGAATGCACAGATTTACAAATGAGACCAGAGAATATCTTCCTTCAATTAAAAGTATCATATTGCCTAAAGGTTAACAAAATTTACATTTCAAAAAATATGTTCATTCTAGATTTTAACAAGGCCTGCTATAAATGTGCCAACAACCTGCCTTTAAAATAATATTTCCCTCATCTTTCTCTACCCCATGTCTTCACCTAAATGAAGAAAAACTTATTAAGTTGTCTTACAGTATCACCTTGTCAACTTTTGTACTATACAAAATTCTACACATCTGATCACACTCTTACCATCAAGGCAGGTTTTGTTAAGGTGAAGAAAAAGAAGACTAAAGAAAGGGCCCAGAAAATAAAGGCCTCTTCTCAAAGCTCATGGTTCAAACAGAAGATTTATAGTTCTAATCTCCAAATCTCTTATTTTGTTAACTCACTAATAATCCTAATTTTGAGAAACAATAAATGAAGCCTATTAATTGTGATAAAAATTCCAGTACAACTTTGTCTTAGGTCAAAGGAATATATGTAGCTGAGTAAATATAGCACTTGGATATAAGCAAAAAAGTCCCTTTGGCATTTACCTTCTTTTAAATTCTGCATATAAGAGCTGAATACTAAACAACTCAATGATTTTCTTAAACATATCAAAGGAAGTCCTTGAAAAAGATTCTTAAAGCTTTAAAGAAAGGAAAGAAGATGGTAGTTGGTATAAAAAGCATTAGGACTTTTCATTTAAAAATGGATAAACTTAGCCTAGGTCACATATTGAGTTGAAGAGCCACCTGAATGCTTTCATCTTACCAATATAGAGGCATCCAAAATAGAGTTCCCAGGCCAGGGTCAAGATACCACCTGGCTCATGGACTATTTCTAATACCTAATACCATCTCCTTAAAAACTGCTTTAGCGATTTGTTATTGGTGTAGTCCTACAATAATTTCAAAGGGTCAATTGGTCAATTTGAGTTGGTCACTCATAACTAGATTAAACTGAAAACACAAAGCTCCCACTAAAGTGCTTTGGTTACCATTCTGTTTATTAGCATGAGTCTGGATTAGAAACCTCCCTCATATCTTGGCTACCTGACTTAACCACACAGCCCCCCAAAGGTCTACTCTGCTGCCAACTTGGCATGTAAAGTAAATTGCTGTTCCATGGAGAGGGATTTTTTAATTTAACTCCAGATCACTCTGTGCCCATAAACAAGTGTTTCACAAGCCACAAGAGTACAGCCTGAAAGCTAAGGCATGGGCAATGCTCTATAGCTGTCAAGTAAGCTTGGGGGAAAGAAGGCAGGCAATTCTGAGACCTGAGCTTGGTAAGGGGTGAAAGCCACAAAGAAATTTTAGCAAGTTTAAATTCGCAGAAAGTACAAGTCAGTGCACCAAAGTTCATCCCTAAAAGGAGATATTAAACAAGAGGCTTTTTTTTTAAAATGCAGCATATTTTCATCAAGAATTTTTTATAGTCAAAGCTAGTATGGACCATTATCCCTATCACTTATTATCATACCCTCCACCCCATGGGACTATAGTTCTATGTGGCCAAAGGTACTAGGGAAAATAATCATACAACCATATCCTGTACAGTGTATCAGTTAAGAGCACAGACTACAGAACAAGACTTCCTAGGTTCAAATCCCACGTCTATAAGTTGATAGTTTTGTGTTCTCAGAACAAGTTATCTCTCTGTATGCTTTAGCTTACTTATCCATAAAATTATCATATTGATCACTGTAACTACTTCATGGGGTTGCAATTACAACTGAATGAGTTCATGTATATAAAAACACTGAGTTCAAGGCCCATCATTAAATGCTACTTAAATATTAGTTGCTATCATTATCACTATCATTATTATTACCACTTTTATTATCACTAACAAGTGTTTCTGTTGGTCTTTAACAGTGAAAATCAGGATATAAACAAGCCTGCATATATAACAACATAATTGTACCAGTGCGGCTGTTAGCAAGGGACATCCTTTTCCACACAAAAAATGCAAAAATGATTCACTTAAACATAAATATATTATAAACTCTATGTGAGTTCCTGTAGATACAAGTAGATCACAATCAGTCTTCATTAATATGATAAGGAAGTGAATTTATGTTAAGACTAGAGGATAGGAGAGACAACCCAGCAGGAGTTGCTGACTTCTAAAGCTGTAAATAAGTTCAGGGGTGGCATACTAGATTTTACCATAATAGAGTCACGGCTGCTGAAGGGTCCAGCAAGTCTATTGTTAGCATGAGCAGAAAATCCCAGAAGACAGATCTGACTCACATAACCAAAGAACAGGTTAAGAATTGTCTTAGTAATCAGTGTTCCCTGACTGTAAAGTGCTTTTCCATTTATTCATGTAACATTTACTGAGATCCTATACTATGCCAGACATATCCCTCAGGGGGAGATGAGGAATAAACACTGAATAAGTCTTTACCATTAATGTAAAAAGAGATGTGTAAATGATACAATGTAACAGGACTCACACTCTAAAACAAAATGAGAGATAAATAGAGTGCTACAGCACAGAGTAAGAAGTCATCAACTTTGTCTGGGGATGGAGAGACAGGTGATAGGAAACACTTCCCAGAATGGGTATAACTTACCTGTCAGAAAGGAGAAGCAGTTACCCCAATGAGGAAGCAGTGATAAAGACAATCTGAAGCAAAGGGAACAGCTTGTACTACAGTCTGGAGGACAAAGAAAATGCCCATTTTTTGAAATGATGAAAGTTTGGCATACTTGTAATGGGATGGAGTGTGCATGGGAATATGAGTAGGGCTTTAGTTGCCATACTCAGAAATTTGAACTTTACCCTACAGGTTAATGGGAAATAGAAGGAAGAGTGGTTGTTTAGGTAGGCTGGTAGCTCTAAAGGTCCCCATATCTGAGTCTATGATACAGAGTCTTACTTTTACCCTGTTTGCAACACAGAGGTGTTGAGGTTTTTAAACCAGAGAGGGATACCATTAGAATTATATCTCAGAGTGATAACTGCAGTGGGGATATGAAAATTGAACAGCTGGCAGGAAAACTCATGACAGAAGCACCACTTAGAAAACCGTAATACAGGCTAGAGAGAATGAGGTCTTGAAGTAAGGTAATGTGTGAGAGACACTAGGGACAGATAGATTTGAGAAGCACTCCCGAGGTAGAATACACAGAACAGACAGATCATAAGAATGCCAGTGGTGAGAAAGGAGAGCAAAGATTTTTTAACAGAGTAGGAGCCTGTTAGATTGTGATATCACTTAGCCAAAACTCGGAATATAAGGAAGTCTTAGAAGTCTTTTCTGTGAGTAAGTCCCATCTAGTGCTAATTTCTCTCCAAGCCTAAATGACTTACATCCAGGAACTATATCCGAGCAGCAAACTAACATGCCCTGCTGGCCTTTCTATATTCAAATAATCCTAAAGCAAGCCCAGGGAAACCAATGCCAACCAGCCCAACCTCACAGCTGTTCCCTGACCCATAGCAAAGTCCCTGTTGGATCAGTGTCATGAATACTGTGACAGGGCCCTGGCAAGGTACATTATTGTACAGCAGCCCACACAACAGGGGAATTGAGGTTACTGCCTAAAGGTCTCGGCACAGTTGAAATCTCTCTAAAGTCACATGTTCATGATGACTTTACAATTCAAGAGGACACCCCAATTTCTTTTCTACCATTAAAGTCTTTGAAATAGAAAATCAATTGGCAAATTAAAAATACTGTTTGGGTAAACCAAGGATTGGGACAGCTGGGTCAAATGGTGGTTCCATTCTGAGTTTTCTGAGGACTCTCCAAACTGCTTTCCATAGTGGTCACACCAATTTGCATTCCCGCCAGCAAGGTATGAGTGTACCTTTTCCCCCACATCCTTGCCAACATTTATTGTTGTCTGTATTCATGATGATTGTCATTCTGACTGGAGTGAGATAAAATCTTAGAGTAGTTTTGATTTGTGGCCATGTCAATGTTTATAGCAGTTCAATTCGTAATAGTTAAACTATGAAACCAAACTAGGTGCCCTTTAATAGATAAATGGACAAAGAAAACGTGGTATATATATTCAATGGAATATTACTCAGCTTTAAAGAAGAATGAAATTATGGCATTTACTGGTAAATGGATGGAGCTGGAGAATATCATGGCTAAGCGAAATAAGGCAATTCCAAAAACCAAGGGCCGAATGTTTTCTCTGATATGTGGATGCTAATTCACAATGGGGGGAGGGGATGTGTGCTAAAGAAGAATAGACTTATTTTAGGTAGAGAAGAGTGAAGGGAGGGGAGGGGATATGAGGATAAGAAGGTGAGTAGAATGAAACAGATATTATTACCTTATTTACATATATGACTACATGACCGATGTGATTCTATAACATGTACAATCAGAATTATTCCCCTTTTATGTACAATATATCAAAGTGCACAAATGCATTCTACTGTCATGTACAACTAATTAAAACAAATTAAAAACTAAAAAAGTACTATTTGATTCATTTGTTATTTAAAAAATAAAGATTTTTTATATGCATAAATATCATATATGAAACTCCTTTTTTAAAATTAGAATATCTAACAATACTGGAAGAATATTTCCACAATTAACAACTGGCTGAAGTTTGGCAGCATTGTCTTCTCCAGGCAGAATCCAGATCCCCAGTGCCCCAGACCCCACTGCTTTCTACTGTCTTGTACCTGCCCTGCCTTATCAACTTACATCACCTGCCCCAATCCCTTTATATACGCTCCCAAAATATTTTATTATGAAAATGTTCAAACATACAGAAAAGGTGAAAGAATTTCACATGAATACCCACACAAATCCTATCCTACCTTAACACTGGGCTATACTTCTTAACCACATATCTATCCCTTCGACCCCCGCATGCCGCTTCAGACATTAGTAATAATTTTCCCCAAATAGTTTATCATGAATATCATTAACTAGAGTTTAATACTTGTTTACAATATTATTTTTCTTTTCAGGAAAATTTACATACAGTGAAAAGCATGAATCTGAAGTATCTGAGCTTTGACAAATGTCTACACCTGCTACCCACTACTATAGGTGTTTGAGTTGACTTTGAGGTGTCTGACCACTTGGAAAGAAAATTGTTTTTCTACACTGCTCTGACTGTGTCCAACAAATTGCTGGCTGTGAGCAGAAACATAGCTGACCCTCCCTTAATGCAGCATCTTGTTTCTGTTGGGCCGTAACAGGGCAAATCTGAATATAAACAAGCCTACATATATAACAATATAAATATACCACTGGGGCTGAAAGAGAAGACACTACTGGTTAAGACTTTAAAAATTTCAACAACTTGTTTTTTCCTGAAGCATCAAGCTCAGTAATATATTAGGAAACATGGCCTAGATATTTCAACTTCAGACTGCTGTGGCCTAGAGAAAGAGAAGTGGAATGAACAATACCAGGCAAGGACACATCCCTCGAAATCAGTGTGATTCTACTCCCCCTGACCAGTTTAGCTTACTGGTAGTAGTGGGTAACAAAGGAAGCTTCTATGGTTTGACTGGTTAACACACAGTATGCCTAAGGTCAGTGGAAGATCAAAAATAACAAAAGGGTGTCAAAACCAGAATAATGGACAGGTGAAAACCTGAAAAAGAATTCAAGAATCTCTATTAAGGCAAAGACTTTCCACGTAGCCTGGCAACGCAATGGTATTCTTTCATGAAAGCAAAAATGAGAAACATGCCCTGTCTCCTTTGATGGTAAGTTTTTACTTATCTGCAATCATATCCAACCCTCCTGGAACACTTCTCAGGCAGTGTGCTCAGACTTAGGTGAAGCATGCCAAGACAGAATTTCAGATGCTATTGCAAAGGTGCCAAAGGTTAAGGAAAGAGTGTGTATTACCTTGCTCTTTCAATCTATCTCAACTATCTCATTTACGGAATGGCCTCAAGCCCAAACTCTGAGCAACTATCTATGTAGGACAGAGGTAGAGGGCAAATTTCAGAACAGAATGGGAACATTACAAGATACTGCACAGGCAGAAGAATCTAATTTTAATGTCACAGCCCATCCCAACTAAATATCCTGACTATAAGATGGAAAGCACCAAACTTAACCTTCCTTTACCTTTCAGGGTTGATGTAAGGACACAGGAGATAAACATAAAAACAGATTTTTAAAAGGATAATGAGCACACAAATCAAAGCATTACTTTAACACATGATCTTATGTTATTTAATAAAACAGAATGCACTATGAGGCAATACAGCACACTGATTTAAAGCAGGGTTAGTAAACTTTCTCTATAAAGAGTCAAACAGAAAGTACTTTAGGTTTTGTGGGATATAGGGTCTCATAAACACTCAGCTCCACCACTGTAATGTAAAAGCAGCCATAAACCAATGAGTGTAGCTATATAATGAAAAAAAAATTTTTTTTTGGTACTGGGAATTGAACCTAGGAGCACTTAACCACTGAGCCAGAGCCCCAGCCCCTTATTATATTTTATTTAGAGATAGGGTCTTGCTGAGTTGCTTAGGGCCTTACTAAATTGCTGAGGTTGGCTGTGAACTCACAATCCTCCTGCCTCAGCCTCCCAAGCCACTGGGATTACAGGTATGCACCACCTCAACCAGCTTACAATGAAATTTTATGAACACTAAAATTTGAATTTCATATAACTTTCACATTTAATAAAATATTAATACTTCTTTTTTATTTTCTAACTAGTTAAAAATGCAAAAACCATTTTCAGCTTGCAGGCTATATAAAAACAAGTAGCAGGCTGTAGTCTGCTAACCCCTGATTTAAAGTGTTGGCCAGAAAGTTTGAATTCAAGTATCAGCTGTGAAACTTAATAACAATAGGACCTAGTGTAAAATGTTTAACTTCTTTCTCCTCAGTTGCCTTATCTTTAAAATGGGAATAGGCAGTTGTGGTGGCACATGCTATAATCCCAATAACTAGGGAAGTTGAGTCAGGGGATTATAAGTTAAAGCCGAGACACAGCAATTTAGGGATATCCTGTCTCAAAACAAAAATAAAAAGAACTATGGATACAGCTCAGTGACAAAGTGCCCCTGGTTCAATCCTGATTAACACACACACATATTTACATACACAAAGGAATAACAATAATATCTCTTAAAATTGTTTTGAGGTTTACATGATTAGCATAGGCATAGCAGTTGGAACAGTACCTGGCACAACTAATTTCTCGTGTAGATTGCTACTAGCTATTATACGCCATTCCCATAACAATTTCTAACAATTCTCCAAAAGTGCCATGCTTTCATATGTCTCCACACACTTATACATGCTATTTTCTCTGCCTAGAATGCAATTTCCTATTTTACATGGCCTCAAAGACACAGTTTAAAATCACCTTCTCTGTGAATCTGTCTTAACTATTCTTCACATCCTAGTGTATTCTAAGCCACTATCACCTGTGATCACCTGTGTTTTTAATCACCTATTATAGTGTGCTATATTTTATTGTAGTTATTTTTGAAAGGTCATTTCCCAACCAGACTCCTCCTAAACAGAAACTATGACTTACTAATTGTATCCCTAGAGCCTAGGATAGTGCTTTACACATTGAAAGCATATATTTGCTTACTGAAATTATCAAAAATACAGGAAGTAACTTAATAACATTAATAACATTAATAACTTAATAACATTAATAACATTAATTAGTAACATTAATAACTAGGTCAAAAATCTCCTAGTTTTATGTTAAACATAAACAATTAGAATAATAAATTATTTTCATATATTTTGAATAAATTCAATCATATTGGCCTACCCTTTAAGCATCCAGAGATCATCTTGGTGCTTATATTAATATCTACACATTAATAATTACAATATCAACATTTAGTAATTTAAATCTACCTCTAACCACAATTTATACAAAATAATCTGTTGTCTGCTGGTGGTGAAAAGGAGACTAAACAATGAAATCTGAAATTTCTACCAATGTTAACGATGAATATGGTAAGAAGCAGAAGTTAACAGAATGGGAGCCTCTTTTTTTTGATGGTGCTCTTAAACTCTTAGGGAAATCATCAAATGATCAAAAGGCTTCACAAAGGCCACTGAAAGAAGTATACTTCCCCCAGCTAATGAGGATCCTAACTAAAACAGTTTCAGTGACAACCTAAGTTACCACTCTTGCCCAGCCAGAGTGTTCTGCCCCTTTGCTTAGACCTCTGCCAGGCAAGCCATGCTACTGTGTCCAGCTGATCCTATGCCAGATACAACATCATCCCTCTGACAGAAGCTCCCCTGTGTCTGGTAATACATGTGCCAGCATGCCTGGCACACTGTCTCCTAAAAACAATCAAAGCTCTTTTGGGAGAACAGGTTAAAAGGGGAAAGGATTCCAACAACTAGTTAACATTTTCCTAAAAGCAATTCAATGTCTTCAAAATCAGTCAAATGTTACACAACTATGAAGAGAGCCCAGTGAAGACTCAGATCACAGCCTACCAGGCCACACTAACACAACACTAAAGATGAAGAAGCGCCTAAGCTTCTCTTTTTCTAAGTTTTCTAAGTTAATGTCACATTGTATAAAATCCCAGTTGGTTGCTATGGAAATAATGACATCAGAATTGGTTTGTCCTTAGATTTTTTATTCTTTTTGTTTTCTTATGTGTGGGTGAAGTGTGTGTGTATGCCTCCCAGATAAGAAGAGTAGTTGTAAAACAGAAGAAATCCCCATTAATTTGCTTCCTTCCTATCTTATCTGTGAGGCAGTAGTTACTACAACAGAACAGAAGTTGAAAAGGAGTGATAATAATATCAGTTAAGATTTATAGAGTAGTTTATCATGAGATAAGTACTGCCCCACACATTAATTGGCTTAATCCTCCTAGCAAACTTGTAAGATGAACATTATTATTATTTTCATTTTTAAAAGGTTGTAACTTGTGGCTGGGGATGTGGCTCAAGAGGTAGCGCGCTCGCCTGGCATGCGCGTGGCGCTGGGTTCGATCCTCAGCATCACATACAAATAAAGATGTTGTGTCCACCGAAAACTAAAACATAAATATTAAAAAAAAATTTTAAGAAAGGTTGTAACTTGTCTGAGGTCATGTAGCTAAAAAAGAATATGTTAGCATTTGAATTTGAAAGGTTAATAAAATAGGTACTTGTCACTCCGTTTTTCTGTATGCTTAACAAAACACTATTGAAATCTTAAGAACTGTTTGCTAATCTTGTCCCCAGAATGTGTTGTCCTCAACTGCCAAACTGCAGAATGTAACTTCCCTCCCTGCCCTCTCCAAGGAAAGTATACAAGCTCTGCTTAAGCTGTTCTCAAGGCTCTTTGCTCTATTCAAGTGAGCTCTGAGCCCCAGCATGCTGGACCCCCAATAAACCCTTTGCTGTTGCATGAGACAGTCTCTTGGTGGTCTCTTCCTCCGACGCTCGCCCAACCTCTACAAATTCACTTTGGCTCCAGAGTCTATATTCTGAACCATTGTATCATACTATCAATCAATTTAGCAACCTGAAGGCTTGTAGAGACTTGAACAAATCTAGTGTTAAGAGCTCTAAAATGCTTTTTTTTTTTTTTTTTTCGGGGAGGGGTGCAGTGATAAGAGACAAAAGCCAGATCAACATAGGCTCTGGAGCAGGAAGCAAAATAATGTGAAGTAGTATCATCTGTTGAGAATAAGGAAAGAAGTCAGGTGGTCAAAGGGTGAGGAGTGCAGAACTATGAAATGACCTTTCCAGAGAAAGGAATGTGTTGACCAAAGACAAATACAGTGGTTAAGATCTTTGAATTTGAAAACCATGTATTTAAAAGTACAAATCAGCACTATTTTGTGATTTTCACTTAGGTGTAACCACAGAGAAATCTACTACTGAGCCACATCCCCAGCCCATTATTTTTTACTTTAAAACAGGGTCTCACTAAGTTGCTTAGGGCCTTGCTAAGTGAAGGGTAGCCTCAAACTTGCAATCCTCCTGCCCTAGTCTCCCAGGCCACTGGGATTACATGTGTGCACCACCACACTCAGCTTTGCCCGTTTTTTGAGGAATTTAAAATTTTATTTTTGAGTTACAATAGTTCTTTATATATTCTAAACACAAATTACTTATTAGTTATGCAATTTGCAAGTATTGTTTTCTGTTCTGTGGGTTGTCATAATTTTCTTGATAGTGTCCTTTCTTTTTTCCTTTCTTTGGCACCAGGGGTTTAACCCAGGGGCACTTTACCACTGAGTCACATCCCTCACCCTTTTGTTTTTTTATTGAACAGGTTCTCCCTAAATTGCTTAGGGCCTCATTAAGTTTCTGAGACTGGTCTGGAACTTGTGATCCTCCTGCCTCAGCCTCCCATGTTGCTGGGATTACAGGCATGTGCCCACCTGGCTCCCCCATTACATTTTTAAATTCATTTCTATTATATTCCAAATTATGGTTTACAAAGCTATTTTGTACAGATTCAAATTGATTTTATACAAAACTTTTTTCTGAAATTTTATTTATTTTATTCTGCTTTTGTGCAATGGCTAGTTTGGAACATAGTTAATCCCACATATTATACAACTAAGTTACATACATTCTTACAGTATGGCACAGGGCAATTCAGAGGCTTGATGTAAAAGGCACTGGATTAGATAAAGGGGAATGAAGGAAAGGAAAGGGATGGGAATAGAAAAGACAGTAGAACAAATCAAACATAACTTTCCTATGTTCATATATAAATACACAACCAGTGTAACTCACATCATGCTCAATCACAAGAATGAGATCCTAATTAGAATGTTATACTCCATGTATGTATAATATGTCAAACTATAATATCATGTGTATCTAAAAGTAATTTAAAAAAAATTTTTAAGAGGCAGAGTGACGCTTCTATCTTTCCCAAATTTGCTCAAGATTGCCCTATGAAACCATGTTAAATGACTATCCATTTAGAAAGTAGCCATCTTGCCCAGGAGGATCTGACCCAGAAAATCACAGAAGTCTATCTGAAAGGACAGGCAGAAAGATATTAAGATATTTGCAGCTTGTTTGTTTGATTTTTCTAAAATTTTTTTAGTTGTTGACAGACCTTTATTGTATTTATTTATTTATATGCAGTGCCGAGAATCGAACCCAGTGCCTCACACATGCTAAGCAAGCCCTCTATCACTGAGCAACAACCCCAGCCCCTGCAGTTTGTTTTTGAACAATCTAATTACTGACCTTTAAAGACATCACCTAAGAATCCTCTTATAGAACTGGGGATGTAGCTCAGAAATAAGCAGACATGACCCCTACGTCTTTTTGAGACCAAGTCTCATCTTTCTTGATCTACGAAATTTTAGAAATCAGTGAAATAGCCTATGTAACTAGTATTAGCGCATCTATTCCCTGGGGCACAATCAGTAGTCCTGTTAATATGCCACACTGATATGGCTGACAGAGTACTCCAATTTAAGGCTGAATAGCAAGAATTTTAAGGCTTAAAATAATTTATCTGTTTTCAAAAGCGATGGCAAAGACCAAGAGCAAAGTCACTTTTCCAGGTTTGCCTACAGAGCACTGGAAAGACCAGAGCAACTTCCAGAGCACTTTTTGACGCACAATCAATAATTATTTTCAAATATGAACATCGTTAACTACACTTTCTTGTCAATAGATCAAGTTTAGATTGATAATGAAAACATTCTTCTTCTCTAACTTATCCCTACTTCACTTCCTCTTTTCTTTCTGTAAAAGAATAGGATGCCATGAAAAGCTGTGCAATTCCATTCTTCTAATTTCAGTCTGGAAAAGTCCTTAAGCAAATACATGCCTATATATATTCTCATAAAAATGGTCCTTATGAAGATTAGTATGTTGTAAAATGCAAACAGCAGTAGAAATATACTACCCTTAAAAACAATAAAAACTTTGCCAAGTGTTAAATACTAAAGGACCTTAGCTTATTCACAATTATTTAAGTGTGAAAAATTTTGCAAAAAACAAAGAAAGTTAATAGAACATACTAAATACACAAGAACTCATCATAACTATTCAGATTTATTTTTATATTCTGAAGTTAGCCACACATATTATTATTGTAGAAAAATAGCTCTTGAAACATTTGCAGGTCTTAGGGTTACAGCACACTCCCTATTACAACAGACCCTTCCTTCATCCTTTGCAGCAACCCTTTTACAAAACAAACAAAAACCCTCCTAGAACAATCATTTAAAGTATAATGCCAAACCAGAGAATAATGTAACACTCAGTATATGATTTACATAGAGCTAGCTATGTGAGACTTTGAGCAAATCATATGACCTCTCTGGATCTCACTTTTTATCTGTAGAAATCATGGATGCAGAACTGTCAATTTCATGAAGACTTCTTTATTCACTATCATTGTTAGGGTACCTACTAGATATATTATTCCACAATTATCCCCATCCCAAAGAGTCTAGGCCAATTTCTAATAGATCATCATATTCTGAAAAACTCAAGAATCAAGAAATATTTTTATTAATGAGTTTACATAACAAGGTCTTTATGGTGCTTGCTGCTGTTATTCCAATGAGTTTGTTTTCCATATTTTGAGTCAGAAGTTGAATTTCAACATTTATTTTATGACATCTAGTATAGCACGTACAATGTCTTCAACCAAGAAGAAATCAAGAGGAAAAAAGAGGTGCTGCATGAGGAAGAAACTGGGGGTGGGGGGTGGGGGCCATAAGAACATCTAAGAGTTTAAATCATGTACAAATGCAATGATATAAGTACAGTGTTGAAATTTACTTGTCTGAGATGCGGAGAAAGGTTTTCTGTAATAGACTGTTCAACTTTTCTGATTTTCACAAACCTTATACAAAGTTGGTCACTCCAAATATCAAGCAATATGCTTACTGGACCTTGATATTTTAGAGCTAATCACTAAGAAATCTATGCAGCAAAAGTCAAGAACAGTTATAAATAACATCACACTGTAAGCATTTTCTTAAAGTAATCTATTAAAGAATCATATCAGCTTTGACCTGAAAAATCAATATTAAAAATATATATATGACAGTGCTGGGGCTATAGCTCAGTGGTACAGTACTTGCCTAACATGAAAGGGGCTCTGGGTTCAATACCCAATACTACAAAATAAATAAAGTTACATTTAAAAAATATAACAATAGCAAGTAAAAACGACAACCTGGAGCACAGGAACTTTCATATACAGTTGGAGGCAGCATAAATTGATATTGCCAATCACCTAGAACAGCACTTACGCAGTGAAAAAGATGTACAAATATTTGACCCTTCACACAACTGCTATAAAATCTTTAACATATGGAATCATGTACAAGAATGCTTATAGCACTATGAGTTTTTAAATTTTTTATAACATTTTCATTAAGATAGAATTCACCTGCCATAAATTCATCCTTTTTAACTATACAATTCAGATATTTTTAGTATACTGAGTTGTGCAACTATCACTACTACGTAATTCAGAACGTTTTCGCCACCCCAGAGAAACCTCATTCTGTTAGAAATCATTCTCCATATTTGACAGTTTCATTTTTTTCTATAACCATCTCTATATGAAGATGTCAGCTTAAAAAAATTCAGTGGAGGGGCTGGGTTTATGGCTCACTGGTAGAGTGCTCACCAAGCATGTGTGAGGCACGGGGTTTGATCCTTAGCACCACATAAAAATCAATAAAATAAAGGAATTGTGTCCATTTGCGACTAAAAAATATATTTAAAAATTTTTTAAAAGAAAAATTCAGTGGATCAATGATATTTAATATTTATATAACTATTCAATAATATTATGAAGTATTCCCAGATGTTTGATACATATTTCACAATCAAAATTTTTAATTTAAAGTTCTCAAAAAATTCATTTCCCTCAATATTATATGCTTTGTGTTTACAGACTTCTCAAGTTGGAAATTAGATTTCTATTAAAAATATGACTTAGGTTACGTTACCTAAATAATAATGACATTTAAAAAATAATTTTAAAAATAAAAAAGCAATTCCTGCTGTATCATGTTGGTATTTATACAAATCTATATGTGTGATTAAATCGCATAAACACACACACACAAATAAGTATACTTAAAACTCTTAAATCTGAATGAGGTCTGTGTATTGTACAAATATCTATTTTTTGGTTTTGATGTTACACTGCAGTTATATAAGACATCACTAGTGGAAAAACCCGGGTGAAGGACACCCAGAATTTCTCTTTATTACTTTCTATGAAAATATAATTATTTAAAAACAAAATTGTAAAGACAGTAAATCCTATGATACAAGATGAAATACTCAAAAAACAATTTGCCTGCATCTGAACTTTTCACGAAGACTCCTTTATTGAGACACTTCCAATTCTACAGCTATTGATTTACCAATCCTCCTAGTCATATGTCTCTCCTAAGTTGCTACTGCCCTATTAATTCTGGCCTTTAAACTATTGTTCATGAGAAGGTAGGGGAAGTGACAAAGGAAATTTTAATTTAATACACTACATATTAACAGATACCATAAAGGAAGAATTTGGAATTATTAGCAGATAGCTCTTTCTTAGGCCATTCCCAGAAACTGTAGAAAACAAAATACTGACTTTGCTATTTGTAGTCTTCAAGCTGGTCTAAAAGCACAGAATGGAATATTAGTTGGAGGTAGTTAGAGGTAGTTCCCTACAAACTACCAGTAGTTAGAGGTAGTTCCCTATAAACTTGGGAAAAATATTGATGAAAACTCACAAACAATAAAAAAGCGGCTCACAAGTAATAGTGTGTGGAGAGGACTGCTGGGTGAATCTTGGCCTAGGCCCAGGAGACAGCTGAAAGATGAGAAACACACAGGCCACCATCTATCAAAATCACCCTAAACAGGCATTTACACAGAGACAACACTCTAATAATCCATATCAGGTCAAATTAAGGGGCCTCATTTTCTTTCCTTTCCTTTCCTATAAGAGTAAGATGGGTGATCATTAGAGATGTTTGCCTCACTCAAGTTCAAAGGAGAAAAAGGTATCATCTTTTCCATTGAGTAATTACAAAAACTAAGATCCTTTGGGGATTTAATAACCTGAAAAGTGAGTACATATATGTGTATGGAATATGTGTACAGAAAAAAAAATATATATATACACACACACACACTCCACACGTGTGTGGAGTGTGTGTGTGTGTGTGTGTGCTATTTAGAAACAATTTACATACACATCAATAAGAGATAGCTCCTGTGAATAAGAAAGAGAACATAGCTAGTCATTAGTAAAACAAGTAACTGCTTTATAAGTTCTAGTGCTATCAGAGCAATCCAATTACCAAAACAACCACACAAAGTCTTGATCAAAAGTAATTTTCAAAGACTAAACCACAGATACTTGAAATCTTAGCCCTTCAAAGTGTTAGAACATGTTTTAAATACAAAGAATTCAAAAGGAATATGTATAATCATTTCTTTGGGGAAGTTAAGAGATCTTCAAAAAGATGCACTCAATTTCAGAGAAATAAACTACCAGATCAGAAAGGAAAAATCTTGGAATAAATCAGTAACCAAAGCAATCTACAGCCCAAAAAAAGGTATCCACTGAAACTGACAAGACAGAAGCAAGAGGTAGGGAAGTTTGAAAGAGCTCCAAGGTTCTGTTTTCAGGGGAGGAAGTGGATGTAAGGCTTGAACATTTACTCTATAAAGTAGAGGAGAGTCAAGTATAAGAACCCAAAGTTCAAATTATGTGCATAAAAATTGTTTGAAACACATTTTCCTCTTTATTCACTGGTCATATCAAAACCATTTTTGATTTGATAGATCTCTCCATTTGGGCAACAGCACTCCTGGGCAGGAAACAACAGGTAAATAATCAAACTCCCTCACTTCTGAATCTTTGCTTGTCACAGTATGACTTGCTGAAAAAGATGTGACAAATAATGTATGAATCTCAAAGGTTCTGCATCTCCAAATCATAATTCTGGTTTATATGGTAGCTAGAGGGAATTTTTAAGAAGTAAATCCTTATACTTAGATCCTGATTAGAGTCCTGGCCTAAATTTTCTCCCAGTATTCAAATTATTAACATATTTTAAACATTTGAAAAGATCTGAGGAAGCCACAATCCAGGCAATAAATCATAATTAGCAAACAGGTGTCAAACAGTACCTACTAAAACTGCCTTGAGATGGGCCTGATCAGATGTAAACATAGAATTTTCTAGAGACATTAGCAGAAACTCATTCAGCCAGAAGTAAGAGGGGAGACATGGGCCTCCTCACCCTTATCCTACAAGTTATCATGAAAATATAACATCCAATAAAGATTTCCAATCATGATGTAGCCAGGGTTCTGGATTTGGGAAGGCATAAGGTATTTTTTTCAACTTGTTCTTAAGATTTAGACCCTACAGGAAAGTAATGGGACAATTCCTTCTGTCAACTATGTTCAGAGAAACTAGATGGGGCGTTCCTCTCAAACTAACTAACCTTCTCAAATGATGTCATTGCTTACTCAAGTCTCCTATCAAAAAATATTTCTGAGATTCAAGGGTCCTGGCAGATTTTAATCCCTGCCTTCATGTAATCATAACATAATCATCTAAATGGTTGATAAGGTCCAAACCCTCAAGATCTTTTTGAAAAATCAGTTTAGAAAACTGGAGTCTAACTTGTTTAATATATAGTTAACCAAGCTTCATATTGTTAGGAAAAAACAAAAGGACTGGACCTGTGGAGTGGCCATTCAGGGACAGTGACAGCTATGTGTGTTGATCTTCTCCTCCCTAAGATGGAGACACTTAACTGAGACAGGGCAGGAGGAAGCCTTAATTCTTTTCTTCCCCACGTTTTTTAATTGGTGAATTATAGTTGCACATAGTAATGGGATTTACACATGCACACAATATAACAATAAAATTTGGGCAATATCCTGCCCCAGCATTCCCCCCTCCCTCCCTTGCTCCTACCCCTTGATCCCTTTCCTCTACTGATCTCCCTTTGAATTTTAGGAGATCCACCCCACCTTTGTTGTCCTTTTTCCTCTTTAGCTTCTGCATATGAGAGAAAACATAGAAATCCTGACCTTCTGATTTTGGCTTATTTTGCTTAACCTAATGGCCTCTAGTTCATCCATTTTCCTGCAAACACCATAATTTCATTTTTCTTTATGGCAGAATAAAAATCCACTGTGTATATTTACACCACATTTTCTTTATCTGTTCATGTGTTGGTGGATACTTAGGCTGGTTCCATAGTTTGGCTATTGTGAATTGCGTTGCAGAAGCCTTACCTCTAAAACTTAACAGAAATAAAACCAAGCCATTTTTGGTGCTAAGTTACTTAAGACTTTTCTCTTTCTCTATCTTAGACATGAATACATATTCAAATTCTCTAAAACATCTAATATTCTTTGTTAACTAGCATACTGCCTGGCATTAGCAAATGCTCAATAAATAGAAGATTTTAAAGTAAATGTGTGGATGATTGAATGAACAATTCAACAAACTCTCTTTCCTTCCTTAGTTTTATGACATAATAATGAGTTCTTTAGCTTTCTCCTCTGATCACTCCTTAGTTTCTCTTCAAAACAGGTAAATTCCCCAAGGGTCAGTTCTCATTCTTTTGCTCTTCTCAGCACTGAAAGAGCTCATCTTTCAGAACACTTTACTGGATGGATTCGTGCATTCAAACACTGCACTTGGCACTGAGGAGAAAAAGATGGTTGAGACATGTTCCCTGCCCTCAGGAACTCAGACCAGCATGAGAAAAGTCAATATGAATTTGGGTAAGATAGTATCATATGTACTTGCTGAACTAGCAGCAAGATCAATGTGTCATGAGAACAAGAAAGATGAATAAATTCTGACAGGGTAGACTTCCAGAGGAAGTGACACCTACAAATGAGCTTTACAGGATTAAAAGGGTTTTACCAAGTACACAAGGGCAGAGGGGGCAGTCTAGGCAAAGAGAACATCAGCAAAAGTTCATGATGAGATTTCAGGAAATTGCAAGTAATAAATGTACAGGTATGTGAGCAATGGAAGTGGGATGGAAAGAAACTGGCAAGATAGGAGGGAGCATTTCAGATACCATATAACGAATTAGCAATTTCACTCTGCATGTCAATGGCTTCAAAATGCAAAACTACATCAGAATAACCTGGGATGCCTGACACAAACACAGATTCCTAGGCTCTATTACAGATCTACTAAATTGGAATTTCCAAAGCTAGAGCCTAAAATTTAGGCATCTGTATTTTAATGAGAAGTCTGATGTATAATCAGGTTCAGCAACCACTGATGGATTGTTTTTTTATAAAGATGACATTATAATTTTTCCTTGTACTGAGGATTAAACCTAGAGACACTTTACCCTAAGCTACACCTCCAGTTCTTTTTATTTTTTCCTTTAATATATGGTAAGTTGCTGAGGGTCTTACTACATTGCTGAGGCTGACCTTGGACTTGCATTCCTCCTGCCTCAGCCTCCTGAGTCACTAGGATTACAGGTATATGCCACCATGCCCGGCTAAATTGTTATTTTAAAGATAACTCCAAAGGTACTATTACAATTGACCATAAAGGTGAGAAATATAGTGGGAAAAGGAGGTCTACCGAACACTATGGCAATGACACATTCACTTATTCAACAAAATTTTAAAAATACCTACTATGTGTCTATTCACAGAGCATGGTGCCTGGACTACAGAACTGGCAGTGTAAATGGAGGCAAGAAGACAAAGAGACATTACAGAGAGAGAATTGACAAGTTTGATGATTCATTAGACCATGGAAAAGGGAAGGGAGGAAGAAAATTCCAGTTTTCATTAGTGGCTCCCAAACTTACAAGAGCATTAGGCTAAAAGATCCTTAATCAAACTCTTTGAGGGATAGGAGTCTACTTTTTAAAAATTATTATTTATTTAATTAATTTATTTTAATGTGTTGCTGAGGATCGAACCCAGGGCCTTGTATGTGCAAGGTGAGTGCTCTACCGCTGAGCCATAACCCCAGTCCCTAGGAATCTACTTTTAATATATGCCTCCTGGGGATTCTCATGCAGTCAACCAGGAATAAATCTTGGGATTGTCAAATGGGAACCAATGCTTTAGATGACAGAGCAGCTAATGATACTTTTCTCCAAGAAGAGAAGACAGGGAGGGGAGCAACTGGTTTGTGATGGAGGAAAATGGTTTTGCTCCAGAGGAGGGCCTGGAAATACTGAGACATTTGATATAAACCTTCAGGATGTCTAGATCAGGATGTTGGGGTCTAGGAAAAAGATCATGGAAAGATCAGGGTTGGAAAGATCCAGATATCATTACTATACAGAGATAGCTGAGGCCACGGAATAAGCAAGATCACAAATGAAGAAAGGGTAGAAAGGAAGTGGGGCTGAGGATGGAATTCTGGGAAACCAGTGGGAGATGGTAGAGGAATGGTGAAAAAAAGTGAAAAAGAATGATTAAGGAGGTAAGAAAAGGATCTGAAGAGGAAGCAATGTTTTGGAAGTAAAAGGATAAAAGTTTTAATTAATAAGGAAATTGAGTGGAGAAAATGTTATTAAAAGGCCCAAAGGGATTTAAAAAAAAAAAAGAAGAAGAAGAAGGTGTGGCATTCAAGATGTCTGTGGTGGCCTTTGAGAAAATGGTTTCAGAAGAATGGAAAAAAGTAGAATAATAGCCTTACAATGCTCCTTAAAGAGACTCTGAGGAGAAAGGAAGAAAGATAGGTTAGCCATTTCAAAGACTGGCTGAGAGTAGTTAATTTTGGTCGTCATCGTGATTTTTAAGGACGGAGACAATTTGCCAAGCATGGTGGCGCATGCCTGTAATCCCAGCAATGTGGGAGGCTGAGAAAGGGAGGATCAAGAGTTAGAGGCCAACCTCAGCAACTTAGTGAGAGCCTATCTCAAAATAAAATTTAAAAAATAAAAAGCAATGGGATATAGCTAGTGTTAAAGCACTCCTGATATCAATCCCCAGTGCCACAAATTAAAGTGTTTTTAAAAAACAGAAGGAGAAAGTAGGGGAGACGAGAATGAAGACACAGATAAAGAAATAACTGATCTAGTATCATCCTAGAAGAGGCAGGGAAGGATGGCACTAACATCTAAAAGGAGGATGAAATGTCAATGAAAGCAGAGGTAATCTGGAGATGGAGAAGAGAACACTGAAAGTTTTGTTTGTTTGTTTGTTTGAGAAGTAGATGATTAAGCCAGCTGTTAATAGGCAAGAAAGTGAAGATGTAGTTGGAAGCATAAAAATGAGTAATAGAGCCACTAGGGTTGTTAAAACACTGATAGATGGTAATGAAGACCAGATGAGGGCCTTTATATTATTTTATTTAACAAAACACATGTAAGTGCTTGCTTTGTGCCAATGTGTTGAGTACTTCACATATATTATTTCCCATAAGAACTTTATGAACTTGAAATTCTTATTATCCTCATTTTACCTATGATAAAATTAAAACAAAAAGAGATTAAGTGATCTGTCCAGGATAATTAAGTGGCAGAATCATGATTCATATCAGATGTCTAGGCCCAGTTTGTTATCTTAACCATTCTCCTGTGCTGTTGTCACTTGAGGAGGTTCAAGGGGATCCCATAGGGGGACCTCAACTCAAGATAACAGGGTCTCTGACAAACATGGCAGAAAATTAGAAGATATGTTAGGAATAAAAGCAGAGATTTATTCAGGAGAGCAAAGAGTACACATTCAAGGGAGGCTATCTCAGGAGTGTGATATGCTTTGGAGGTCTTGGGCTCTTCTTTTAAAGGAAACTTGGTGAGAGGTGGGCCTGGGAAGTTAAGTTAAGATGGAATTGGTCTTATGATCACAAGATGGGTTGTGGTGGTCTGGCAATTCTCAAGATCATTAGGTTGACATCTTCTCCATTATCTGATCAATAGAGAATGCTGGAAAGTGGCCAGGCACAGTGGTGCATGCTTCTAATCCCAGTGGCTCCGGAGGCTGAGGATGCACAGCTCAGTGGTGAAGTACCCCTGGGTACTTAGTACCCCGATACTAAAAGAAAAACCTGGGAAAGTATGCCATGTCATAGGCTCTTTACCTCTTTTTGCTCTGTTTTAAAAATACATTTTTTAGTGAGCTAATTAACAGTACAAGGGACAATTTTCATTATGTGGGTCAATATCCAGTAATTTTAAGATTGTAAATGACGATTTGTAGATTTTCCAGAGCTTTGGGAGTAACAATCTTGGGGAAAAACTAACTTTAGGAGAGAGGCATAAGGAACTTCTTAAGAAACAAGACTTTAGGATTATAGCCTCTTTTTCCTTCCCTTTGTCTTCTATCCTACTTCACTGTCTCTTTAATATCCACATCAATATATACGTTATGAAGTCAATAAGAGTTATTACAAAATTTTATCTAGCACTACTCAGAAGCTTAGGACAGCAGGACAGGGAATAGGCAAGGAAGTTCAATGAAATTATATGAAGTTAAATGAAACTATAGTAAAGAGTTTCACAAACTATAGTAAAGTTGAGGGCACTTATAAAGGCATAGTTGTAATGACCTAACAGTGCAGGTCCAGTTTCTTCTGAACTTAAAATCTTTCTTTGACTCTAAATCCTTTTATAAATTCTAATTGTTTATCGCATGTTAACATTTTGGTGTCTCTCAATCTTACCTCAAAATATAAATGTCAAAAATCTAAATTTTCTTCTTCCCCTATATCAGCTTCCTTTCTCGCCTTCTCTGATTATAGTAGAGAGTGAAAATTGAACATCATCGGATTGTCTTCCCTCATCCCTCACCATTTTTTTCCTAGCACCTAGTCATTATCTGGCAAAGAATGGATGAATTTCAGTATTATTCTAAATATAAAACTATCTTTAACCTTTCCTTTTCCTGTTTGCTACAACTAATGTCTCAATATCCTATATTTTTCTTAAGTTTCGACTTACATCTTAATATTTTTAGATACCTCTCACTACTGCCCTAGAGGTTATCATAAGAGACTACACTTTTTTTTTGGTGGAGGGGCATTTAGTGAGGATCAAACCCAGGGCCTTGTGCATGCTAAGGAACTTCTACCACTAAGCTTCACTCCCAGCCCCAACTTTTCATGTTCTTCTCCTTCTTTTAACTTTATTGGGCTGGCAATGGAACTCAGAGCCTCACACATACCAGTCAAGTGCTCTACCACTGGGCTCTATACCCCATCCCTCACCTCTGCACTTTAACTCATTAGCACAATCTTATCAAATTACTTAAAACACTACACTTTTCACCCTTCTGCTCCAAAATATTTCATGTATTTATTCAATAAGCAGTTATGAGATGCCAAACTTGTCAGGAAGTGTACTCTCCCAACCCAGAGTGAACTCTCTCTCCTTGAAACAGCTATACTAATTAGCCAGTCTATTCATTCCACAATTTTGCTGTTTTAACAGCTAGTTATTCTTTTTTATGTAACTATGCTTTATCTCACCAAATGGTGAACAAGGTTCTTGAAGGAAGAGAATTTTTTACTTTTTTTTTTTAAAGCCTTTTGGGATCTCAAGCATAGTACAGTAAACCTAGAAGGCATTCATTCCATTGTTCTTGATCAAGTCTCCCAGCATTCAAAAACATACCAAGTTGAAGAAAACTGTCCTCAATATACTGTGGTTTGAGGCATTATTTTATTAAAATTTTAACGGCCCTTTCCATATTCCTTCACTAAAAGTCAACAAATTCCAGGGTAATTTTTATATTACATAAATGATAATGGTTAATTTTCATTAATCTACATTAATCTCTTTGTGCTTTAGTTTCATTATAGGTAAATGATGATAACAGGAACTTTAAGTTCATAAAGTTCTTATGAGAAACTAATTAATATATAAATTATATGTTGATTTCATCTACATAATAACTTTTATACATAATAAGGTTGTACTTACATACCAATCCCTAAACTACACTAAAAACTCAGTTTGTTTTATTCATACTATGATTTTTACATCTCTCCTAGTCCACTCACTTTCCATTTGCATCCAGATGATTTCAAAGTTATACTACTTAGGACCCACAGCAAACTGAATTCTATAAAAACTTTCAACATCAGAGGCACTTATTCCTAACAGTTGAACTCCTTATGTGGATATGGTCCATAAAGGTCAAGGATCTAAATTCTGCAATATTTTTAGCATCTAAAATCCTACTTTATGCTCTCCTGCTAGATCTCTTGGTCTTTAAAAAAACACAAGATCATGCTATCAAATTCCTAATTCCCCACATGCCCTAACCAACCAAAGTTTTAACTAATAAAAAAATTAAAACAAAGTCAACTAGTATGAAAAAAAATATTTTGAAGCAAAAGAAATCACAATGAACCCAATTTCCAACTCACGTTTTCTCATTAAATTATCAACCAAAATAACTTACTACTCCTGCCACCACTCTACCTCTACTTAGCCCATTCATTGAACCAATCTGTATTCCCAATGACTTAAACTCAACAAGCATTTTGGTAGATGCAATTAATATAATAGTGAATAAGTAAGGCACATTCCTGCCCTCCCTGACCTTAAAGTTTGGTTGGGAAAAGACAGTTAAGCTATAAGACTAAATGACACTGGGTTCAATTCCCAGCGCCTCAAATGAAGAAGAAGAAAGAATAAAAGGAAGAAAGATAACATCATAATCATGATAATGATCCATGACGTGATTAAATACATCAAGGGAAAACACAGGAGAAGTACTAAAAGTAAGAAAAGATAGCATAGGCAGATCCATGGAGAGGCGCCTTGGGCAATGATGTTGAACTGAAAAATGTGTAGGCAAGGAAAAGAGATGACAGGGATTGGGAAAGGAGGGGAAGGAAGCATACTAGAACTTGGAGATAAGAGAACACATTATGATTGAAGAAATTAAAGGTGATTCATGTAGTTAAAGTATAGAAGTCAAAGTTGGAAATGACAAGAAGTGAGACTGGAGAACATGAAAACCACTGAAGGATTTGAAGGAAGGTGTGAACTATTCAGATCTTCCTGGCTAAGTATAAAAAAATGGTTAGAAAAGGCAAGGGAAACTACCCAGGTGAGATACAATGACCTGAACTAAACTTTTGGTAAAGAAAACAAATAAAATCGGGTACAGCAGCACTGGCCTATAATAATCCCAGCTATACAGTAGGCTGAAGCAGGAGGATTTCAAGTTTGAGGCCAGCCTTAGCAACTCAGGGAGACTCTGTTCCAAAATTAATAATAAAAAGGGTTGGGGATCTAGGTCAGTGGTACAGCACTCCTGGGTTCAAACCCCAGTAAAGAAAAAGAGGGGGATGTGGAGAAAGAAAAAAAAAAGAATGAAAGCAGATAGATTTAACAGATATTAAGGAGATGGAATCCACAGGAATGAGAGATTATAAACTCATGGGAAGGCCATGTCTATTCTATTTTCAATTGTATCTCCATGGCTATATATCTAGCACATAGTAAAGGTCAGATAAACACTGCTAAACAAATGAATCAAGAAAAATAAGGAATCATAGATATATTACCCAGGGGCTGAGATGTGGACGGGTTCTATTCCCAGCACCACAAACAAACAAAAAAAGATGTTGCCCAAGTTTCTAGCATTAACAACTAGGGAGAGGAAAGTGACTGTACTGAGATAGGAAACACAGGAGAAGAGGAAATAATGTTGAGTCTGAGGTAACTCCAAGGAGAGACAATGATTCAATTGGATAGACAGTCACAAAGCTCAAGAGAATACCATACTATGGGAAGAAAGCATACTTTGGGAAACATCATCCCAATAACCCTTTTACAATCCCAGGGTTGTTAACCTAATAGTTTTAACTTCAAAGCTATCAAAAAATTAATACCTGTCCTTGCCAAGCACAGCAGTATATGCCTAATCCCCAGCAAGAGGCTGGGGCAGGAGGATCACAAGTTTGGGGCAGCCTTGGCAACTCAATGTGACCTTATCTCAAAATTAAAAATAGAAAGGGCTGGGGATGTAGTTCAGTGGCAGGGTACCCCTAGGTTCAAACTCCAGTACCACAAAAAATATAGATAGATAGATAACATATACTATATATATATGTTATATAGAGAGATATATCTAAATATCTATATCTGTATATAAGAAGAGGGGGGGAGAGGAAGAAAAATATGGAAAATACCATTCAGAATATCAACAAAAACAACAGAATATTTGTTTTGAATACCATATCATCATGGTTATATAAGATATTAACATTAGGGGAAACTTTGTAAAGAGGACATGGAACTCTGAACTCTTCGCAAATGACTCCAAAATTTAAAAAAAAATTGTTAAAACAACAAAAAAGATAAGAACACGAAAAAATAAGCCACAGACAATAAGAAATAGTCGCAATACATATCTGACCAAGGATCTATCCAGAAACTATCAAGAATGCCTACAAATCAAGATTAAAAAGGCAAAAGTTTCTAGCATAAAAATTTAAATGTACATGGAACAGACATGATATCACACACACTCTGAATAATCAATAAATATGTGAGAAGATTCTCAATCAACATCATTGGTCACTAAAAAAGAATATATTAAAACCACACTGAAAGAAAGTACATAAACATCAAAAGGGTTAGTATTAAAAAGATATACACGTGCACACATACACACACAAACGCACACACACACACACACAGATGAAGAAAAAAACTGAACTGACAATATCAACAAGGATGTGCAGCAAATGGAAGTTCACTCATTGGTGTTTTTGGTTTTACTTTGTTTTGATGCTGAGGATTGAAGCTGAAACGCTTTACCACTAAACCACAGCCCTATTTTATTTATTTATTTTGAAACAGGGTCTCACTAAATTGCTGAAGGTCTTGCTAAGTTGCTAAGGCTGGGCTCAAACTTGCCATCCTCCTGCCTCAGCTTCCCAAGTTGTTTGGATTGTTGGCATGTGTCATCACACCAGACTTCATTCATTCTTAGTGGTACTGTAAAATGGTACGATCACATTGCAAAATGGGAGTTGCAAATAAAATTTAAATTTTATATATTCTACACACCAGTAATTTCATTCCTATTGTATTTATCTAAGAGAAAATAAAACATATGTCTATAAATAACTTGGAAGAATATTGATTGCCTCTTGATTCATAATAGCAAAATGAAAAAGAAAGAAAAACAAAAGGAAGGAAGAAAACGAAATGAAAGGAGGAAAGAGAAGAAAAGAACCCAAATGTTAATTAACAGAAGGCTAAACTATGGAATATTCACACAATGGCTACTACTCAGTCATAAAAATGAATTAACTATACAAAAATTTGGTAAACGTCAGAAACACATTCAGATGAAGAAAACAAACATGAAAGAGTACGTATTTATATTCTATTTAAGAACAGCAAAAGCGAATTCTTAGAATGATAGAAACAAAACAATGATTGCCTGGGGGAAAGGAGAGGGTGTGGGTAGAACTTTTAAGGGTGACAAAAATGTCCTACTTCTTGATTTGAGTGTTAGTTATATGGCTGGATACATTGTCAAAATCCATTAAAACTGCAGGTTTAAGTTCCACGCATTTTGCTATATCTAAAGTATATCTCAATTTTTTTTTTTTAAATGAGAAAGTGAGAAAAGTTCATCTAAAATTTTTAGATAGGATGGCCAGGAAATGCTTCAGTGCAAAAGTGACATCAGTTAAAGACCTGTAAAAAGTAAAACAGGTGAGTATTTGATGGAAGAATCTTCAAGGCAGAAGAAATAACAAATGCAAAGCCTTTGAGCAGGAATAACAACCAGTTTTCAAAAAACAAGGAAAATCTTGGAGTAGGCTGAAGAAAGGAAAGACAAATTCTGAGACACAACAGGGGGAACCAGATGATATAATGTCTGGTGGGTCACAGTGAGCCTAGTTAAAGAGTTTTGTCTTCATCTTAGGACTTAGTGCTTACTAATAGGCACTGTGCTCAGGCAGCTTACATAAAACTTACGTAAGTAGCAAAACCAGGATTAGAACCCAGGTATATCTGATTCCAAAGCTCATAATCTTTATCACTTGCTTTTACTAACACAACATAGTTAAGTCAATATTTACTAAGTGTTTACTGGTAACTTTACATCAGATTGTCTCAATCATGTATTATTCTACAAATAGGTTATAAATGTGATGTAAAGATCTTCTGAATGAAATTTTATATTGTTATTTAAAAAGTTTTGCAACCAAGTAAAAATTGAACCTGTGTAAAATTATATTTAATTTATATGGTTTTCTCTTAATAAAATTCCTAATTATAATTTTGGTACATAAAACTATGCACAGTTTCATTGCCAGAGAGCATACAGAGTAACTCTATGTATGCCCCTTCACTTGTTTGTCCTGTTGAATCACTTTAGTCTATATTTTTATTTTAGCCTACTTTTTTTTATAGCAGTGAAGTTCTATGTTTTGTATGCACGTATGTAAAATAATGCCAAGAGCTAATAAATGGGATGGCATCAAATTAAAAGCTTTCACACAGCTAAGGAAACAACTAGGAATGTAAAGAACAGTGGGAGAATCTTTGCTAGCTACTCTTCTGAAAGAGGATTAATATCTAAAATATATAAAGCACTCAAAAACTTTACACCAAAAAAAAAAAAAACCACACACACACACACACACACAAATGTCCCAATGAATAAGGTGGCAAATGAATTAGATACCTCTCAAAAGAAATACAAATGGTTGACAAATATGTGAAAAATGTTCAACATTATTAGCAATCAGGAAAATGCAAATCAAAGTTACACTGAGGTTTCATTTCACACCAGTCAGAATGGCAGCCATCAAGAATACAAATAATAATAAATGCTGGAGAAAATATGGATAAAAAGGAACACTTTTACACTGTTGATGGGATTGTAAATTAGTACAACCAATATGGAAATCAGTATGGAATTTCCTCAAAACACTAGGCATGAACCACTATATGATCCAGCTATACCACTCCTTGGTATTTATCCAGAAGAATCAAAGCCATCATAATATAGTGACACATGCATACCCACCTTTATAGCATCAAACTATGGAACCATCCTAGGTGTTCATCAACAGATGAATGGATACAGAAAATGTGGTACATATACACAATGGAGTTTTATTCAGCCATACAGAAAAAAATGAAATTATGTCATTTGCAGGAAAATGGATGGAATTAGAGAACATTATGTTAAGCAAAACGAGTCAAACTCAGAAGGTCAAGGGTCATACATTTTCTTTCATATGGGGAGCTAGAGCTGGAAAAGGAAAATAAAGGCGGGGGCAGCTCTCATGAAAATCAAAGGGAGATCAGTGAGGGAAAAGAACCAAAGAGTAGGAGGTGGAGAGGAAAATGCTGGGGAGTGATATTGACCAAACTGCACTGTTATATTGTGTATTGTGTGCACAAATTTGTAACAACAAATCCTATCAGTATGTACAACTAAAATGCACCCATAAAAAATGTGGGGGAAAAATGCCATGTGACATGATGGAAAGAAAGTGAAATTTGGGATTAGAAGGCCCCACATTGCTACTGATTCACTTTAGATCTTCTATGGCCCAATATTTTGGTCTATAAAATGGAAATATAATCTCTGCTCTGCCTGCTTCTTTAAGTGCTATTAAGAAAAATAATAAATCTCTCTCTTTGAATGTAGTCATAAATAACCAAATACTCCATTAATGTATGCTGTTGTGGAGAATAAATGAGGTGGAGAATAAACATTTGAAGAATCTAATGCCAGCTATTCCAGATACAAATGTAATACAATTGTATCCATACGAATAGTAATAAAAAAGTGATAAATTTTAAAAAATGCCGCAGTTCGGCTGCAGCAAAATAACCGGGGGTGACAAAGAACTTGTGTAGATTGATACAGCAGGAGTGGGAGCTGTTTATTGTAGGACCGGAGGGGTATATATACATTACACACAGCTTATCTTAATTAACATAAACTAGATACAGCAGTCAACCAATAAGGAATCTCCACATTTAATGGCTCCCTGGCGTTACTTCACAAACCACTCCCTCTGCAAAATGCCAGGCGCCATCTTGACTTGTTTACAGACTCTAATATTAAGGCCGCAGTCTGGCTGGGCACAAAATAACCGAGCCACCACCAAGCCTTGTAGATTCAAACAGCAACTCTTTCTTCCCGAACTCTCACCGGCACTCTACCCACACTTCCTGTGAACACCCTGCCTCCACTCGGCTCCGCACACCAAATCTCTCAGAACCCCGCGAGAACTCCACGGGAACTCCAAAGGAGCGGGCGCCTGAGGCAGCAGGATACATCCTAATCCCAGCAGGATCCACCCTAAACCCGGAGCCACCCTAATCCCTGAGCAGGGTCACCTTTCAATCCAAAATGTCATGCGTCATTCCTACTTGGCTATGCCTCTCAGCATCTCCCCCCTTCTGTTTAATTAAACAACAAGCAATGTGGCTTAGGGACCGTGCCTATTAGGTTGTCCAATTCAACATATGGTCCTTACCTGTCATTGGATGAGCTGACCTCTAGGCGTCAGCCTCCTGTCTTAGGTTGGTACCACTGCAATTGGATCATACCCATCACTGACTACCGGTCCAGCATACAGCCATACTTGTGGATAGGCCTATGCACCAGTGGCGGGGGTGAGGTTCTTTGCCTCACCTCTGTTGGCCCCCAAATTTGGCCTTGGTGCCAGTGGGGGGGTGAGGTTCTTTGCCTCACCTCTGTGATGCTGAGAGATTTGGTGCGCGGAGCCGAGTGGAGGCAGGGTGTTTATGGGAAGTGTGGGTAGAGCACCAGTAAGAGTTCGGGAAGGAAGAGTTGCTGTTTGAATCTACAAGGCTTGGTGGTGGCTCGGTTATTTTGTGCCCAGCCAGACTGCGGCCTTAATGTTAGAGTCTGTAAACAAGTCAAGATGGCGCCTGGCATTTTGCAGAGGGAGTGGTTTGTGAAGTAACGCCAGGGAGCCATTAAATGTGGAGATTCCTTATTGGTTGACTGCTGTATCTAGTTTATGTTAATTAAGATAAGCTGTGTGTAATGTATATATACCCCTCCGGTCCTACAATAAACGGCTCCCACTCCTGCTGTATCAATCTACACAAGTTCTTCGTCACCCCCGGTTATTTTCCTGCAGCTGGACTGCGGCAAAAAAATACACTGTTTTTTAATTTAATCGAATTTTCCCATTATTAGGTGTTCCTAAATAAAATAACTAAATTTGTAGCTCTTGCTACATCGATTTATCTACTGTTTATAGATTTTGATTTTATTGTTCAATATCTGATTTTATTATTTCCTTGCAGTAATAGGGATTGAACCCAGTATCTCATGCACTGAGCTACATCTCCAGCCTTTATTATTTTAAAATTTGAGACAGAGTCTCACTATATTAACCTGACCAGCCTTGAAGTTGCAATCTTCCTACCTCAGCCTCCTGAGTAGCTGGGATTACAGGTATGCATCACTGCACCCAGCTTCTTTGTATTTTCTTAATATAATCATGATAAAATGTACTAAAAATAAGACATTGAAGCCCTGCACAATGGCACACACCTGTAATCCCAGCTATTCAGAAGCTGAGGCAGGATGGTTCCAAACTGAAATCCAGCTTCAACAACTTAACAAGACCTTGTCTCCAAATTAAAAATAAAAAGGGTTTGGGATTTAGCTCAGTGGTAGAGTGCCCCTGAGTTCAACTTTCAATATCTCATTACAAAAAAAAAAAAAATATATATATATACACACACACATACACACACACACACACACACCCCAAACTTCCGAATCTCCTCCAGTTCACCCACAGTGCTATACGATATCATAAATATCATTTTCTGTGTACACCATGACACAAAAAAGTACAGAAGCAATGTTTTAGCCAGTATTCTACACTGAATAGATGTAGAATTCTGATAATATAAAACACTACAGGAGCAACACTGAATGCTAAAAGAAATCTACCTCTAAAAAACTATGTATCTAAAATGGCTTTAATCTAACTGGAGAGGTAAACCAGAATTTCAGAAAATTAGCGTAACCTAGAAAGAAGACTAGAAGTTTCTGGGTCAGAGACCTGACTTCAAATAGCCCTGTGACCTCTGAATATGATTCTGAGATTAGCACACGTTACCTTCTCTGATTCTTCTTTCTCATCATTACATGGAATAATACCATGTATTTAGTAGAACTGTTGATGTAAAGATAGTTTTTAGAAAGTAAAATGCATAATGCAATACTTGGTAAACAATAGAACTTAGTGATAATTATGAACACCATAAGTTCAATTATGTTAAAATATCTGTAAAAACCAAGATGACCTGAAAAAAACACAAAGACAAATAAAATAGTTGATGTTAGAGTGATATTCATAATAATTGATTTTTCTTTTAAATAATTTTACATGTTATCTTGTTGCTTAGCAGTAGATATAGAATAAATCAAGAACACTTAGACAAGTTCTTGTGGAATATGAGTTGTTATCCATGATGCCTCTGTTATACTGAGGTTTTTGAAACAGAAATACAACTGTAAGGTATCATGTTTTCTTCAAAAGTTCTTCAAAAGAATTTGAAAAGCATTTCGCTTTTCTCAAACTGATTTGCAAACAACTACAAATTCATAGAAAAGAATATCAAGCAAAAATCTGATATTTGTTTTATAATTAGAACATTTAATTATATGTTATTTCTGTGCCATCCTTAAGGTATTCCTTTAGCTTCTTTCTAGGCCTCATATTTCTCATTTGTAAAATGACAGAAGTGGATCAGATGGCAGGCATCCTCTAATGTTCTTTTTGCTGTAATGTCCTGGAAACTTGATAATCTTCTAATTGAAAAATGTATATGGATAGTCCTACAATCTGTTATGTACTTTTAAATGGTCCTATAACAGAGTTTCACCCTAGGGATGGTTCCCAGAGCTAAAGACATTATTGTCTCTTCTCACTGAGCCACTGGGCCCACAGGGAACTGGAGATCTTAGAAATCCAGAGATATAACAAAATGATTAATGATTTGTAAATTGGTCTTAAATTCAAGGATGGACACATTTACCTTGGATTAGAGAAAACTAATGACTATGACTTCATTATCTTAAAATATATAAAGGCAAATATAATCAATACTATTTCTTCACTTTTATTATGAATAGATTAATAGCAAATGGAATCAATATTCAACAGGAGGAATACAGACCAGATTATATCTTTTTAACTATGAGTTTCTCAATAACTGTGGGATCCCTGAAAGTGGTGCTATGATTTATTTGCATCCCAATATCTACTACAGGATCAGGCACCTAGGAAATACTCAATAAATATATAGCAAATACACATGCACACGAATAAAAGATCACTCAAATTTTTAAACAGTCAAACCACAAAAGTTCATTCTGGGAACAGGACAGGAAATTTCTCTTCTGATACTAAATAATAATAATAATATCCACCTCACAGTGACTTATATAATGAATAGAGAGACAAAGTTTATTATATTTCAAAGTTATATCCCTGTTGTCGCAGTCTGGCTGGGCACAAACTCATGAGCCACTCACAGGCTTGTAGATTCAAACAGCAATTCTTTATTCCCGATCTCACACCGACACTCTACAATCACGTTCTGGGGAAATCCACGTTCTCTGCCCAAATCCACCTCCTCTGCCTCCCAAAAACTCTCTGAATCCCGGGAGAACTCAAGAGGAACTCAGGCAGCAGGATATGCCCTATTCCCAGCAGGAATAATCTTAAACCTGGAACCTCCCTAAACCCGGATTGTCCTAAACCGGGAAAGCCCTAAATCCAAGGAGAGCCTTAAACCCTGATCCGCCCTAAACCCGGATCCGCCCTGGTCCTTGAGCAAGGTCACCTTACATGCAATGTCACTGCAAAATGTCTAAGGCAAGTCCTATTTCCACGAGTCCTTCCACTAAGCAACATGGGGTATGCTGGCAAGGAAATTGTCATACCTACTTGACTAATGGCTCTCAGCACCTGTTTTATAAAAGCGCTTAGAAATTTGTCTTAAATTCAAATTGGTCTTAAATTCAATTGAGATGTGCCTGTAGTCCCAGCTACTTGGGAGGCTGAAGTGGAAAGATCATTTGAGCCCAGGAGTTCAAGACCAACCTGGGCAACACTGCAAGACCTCATCTCAAAAACAAAAACCTAAAAAAAAAAAAAAAAAAGAAAGAAAGAAAAAGAAAAGAAAAACCCTCTTCAGCTGTGATGACCCTGTCATGAACTGGCTATAGCAAAGAGATGAAGCAAACAGTATTCTTCCCAGAAAATTAGTTCTGTTTTAAATATCTATTAAGCACTTTATAGAGTTCTAGCAGTAAAATTCTGCTGTTAGCTCAACATGGCAATTGATGAGACATGAATAGACAAGTATCTCACTTGGGTCTCAGTGCAACAGGAACACTCCAACAGGTGAAATGATTCTCAACAGATGGAGTGCAGCTTGGTCATCCTTCAAAATCACTTTCCATTACCCATAGTGATATTATAATGAGGTGAGTCATTATTTTGACCTCATTTTTCATGCTATTTTCTGTCAAGGAGGTAACAATCTAAACATGGGGAGGAAAATCAATACAAGAGTCATGCTTATAAAACATGAAGCTATGTTTACAGAATCCAAACAAAATCTGTTTGGGCACTTTAGAGTGACATTGCATACCTGGGTTACCAACTTAAAAAAATAAAAAAACTAACTTAAGAAAAATCTGACAAAAAGTATTGAAAGAAGCTGAAAAAAAGTAAACCTACCTCTCATTAAATGCCCATATATAAATAAAACACAGTTCATAAAACCATATGTACCTTGATGAAATTAGAAAGTCACATTTCTCCTCAGCCTCAAAGAGCACAATACAAAGTCAGCCAACTCAATCTCCATATGAATATTCCAAAAGTCAATTCCATTTTCTAAGTCAAGTTCATCATGTGCCCATGGTTCACAGCCTAAAATTGATACAATTAGAATGGACAGTCTTCTCTCCTGACTTCTCCCTTAAGACAGGTGCTTGGAAAGCAGTCTCTCTCTTCTTACACAGGCAAGTTAACTTTCTTAGTGTTCTCTGGATCCTGTCCTTTTAAATTTTCTTTCATAATAAGTTGGTTGCCTAGGGGGTCAGGAAACAATATTATCAAACTGAAATCTGGAACAATATTTCAAAATAAGAGAAACTTCAGTTAAGAATGAATGGAACAGGGGCTGGGATTGTGGCTCAGAGGTAGAGCACTCACCTAGCATGCGTGAGGCATGGGTTCAATCCTTAGCACCACATAAAATAAAATAAAGATACTGTGTCCACCTATAACTAAAAAATATTTTTTTTAAAAAAAGAGTGAATGAAACAGATGAAAGATTGCAGAGAAAGTTTATTCCGTCGTCATCTCTGACCAAAATTTACATACAAAGGCCACTCACTAATCTAAATGTAAGGTATCATAACAAGCTTTGTAACAGCACACTATACCTATATGCTATGATTTGGACATTCAATGATCCCCAAGAGTTTGTTTTGTTGAAAGCAAGATCCCTAATACAGCTAAATTCAGAGGTAGGGCTTTTAAGCAATGATTAGGCCATGGGGCTATAACCTCATCAGTAGATTAGTGCAAGTAATAAATTATTTGAATGGACTACTGGGTGGTAACTACGGCAGGTGGGGCATGGCTGGAGGTAGTAGATCCAGTCAGTAGATCCCCTGGACTTTATCTGGTCTCTGGCTCCTCTCTTATTCACTCTGCTTCCCAGCTGCCATAAGCTGGGCAGCTTTCCTCCACCTGCCCTTCCACTATGATGTTATGCTCCACCTTGGGGCCTAGAGCTGGGAGTTAGTCAACCACTATCTAAAACTCTGAAACCATGTGACCAAATAAACTTTCCCTTCTCTAAGTTGTTCTTGTCAGGTATTTTGGTCACAGCAATAAAAAGCTGTCTAACACAATATTAACCATTTTTCTCAAAATTTTCACAATTTATATTTGTTTTATCTGATCGTTGGTATCCCATTTTGAAGCTCAACACCAAGAGCTGTGATAAACAGAAGAAGAAACAGTTATTTACTATAATTCAGATCAAATCAAGATTGACTTGAAGTTTCAAAATTCTATTAGGTCATCAATGGTACTAAATCACAAGGAAAGAGACAACTACACATCATGTGCCTCCTGATAGAAGTGTTTACCATCACCTGTGATAGGGTCTTGCCAAAACATTTAAACCTGAATCAGATCAAATCTCCAGATATAATTGCCAGTTTACAAAACACACAGGGGCAAAGGAACATGTTAACATCACAAGCAAGCAGTCTACAAAACCCAGATTATGAGAACCAGAGTACAAGCAACCCAGTTTTTCAATAAATAAGATACAGAGAGAGATAAAAAAAGGAAGAACTCAATTTTTTAGAAATTCATATTGAAATATTAATAAATACAATTATGTCTGTGATTGGCTATAAAATAATCTAATATACTGGGGATGAGGTAGGAGGACCTATAAATGAAATAAGATTTGAAGCTCAACACAAAGAGTTAGTAACTTTTGAGAATTAGACCATTTCATTCCTGTGTTTTGTGCTTTAAAGTATTCCATAATAAAAAGGGGGTTGGGGGTTGTTGTTGTTGTTGTTGTTTTAACTTTGGTACAAATAATAATAATAAAATAATAACAGAGGTAGTTCAGGAGGAGGATGCCAGAAAAGATCAGGGCTCTAGCTACCTTCCACCATCCTCACTTACTCAGGGATACTAATTATTGTCAGCTCTTCCTTCTTTCCCTCCTTGATGCTTCCTCCACCCCACCCCACCCCACCCCACCAGCACTGGTGATTGAACCCAGGGGCACTCTATGTCTCAGCCCCTTTTTATTTTTATTTAGAGACAGAGTGAAGGGAAAGCAAGGAATGAGAGATGGGAAAGCAAGAAATGAAAATGGAGACCAGGCAGAGATACCCACGAGAGTTTATTTGTCAGAGCTGACAAATAAAGGCCATCTGTCTATAAAAGAGAGAGGCAAAACAGGCTTGGGTTCTGGGACCTTTATTGGGGAGGCTCAGGAATCAGAACTGGGCAGGTCCTGGACAGGTCCTAATGCTGGCAGTTAAGGATTGGGTTGGTATGAGGGAGTGGTGAGCCCTTCGCAGAGAGTTGAGAGGAAGAGGGGGGCCTTCTGGGGGGTTAAAAAGTACTAGCTTGTCAGGAGACAGAGTGGGAGAAGGGAAAGAGGCAGAACTAGGCTTTGCCAGAATATCATTACTGTATTGCCAAAGAAGGTTTCTAATTTATTCAAGAAGGGGCCAGAAAAGATGAGGAGCAAGGGTAGTGGAGAATCAGAGACGTGAGCTGAGCAGGGAGATAGGCCATCCATATAGAAGCTCAAAAGGGGAGATGTTGAGTGGCTTCTTTGGGAGGGCTTGTAACCAAAGTAGAGCGAAGGGAAGGAGTTTAGTCCATACTAAATGTAATTCAAGGGACAGTTTAGTGAAACTGTTCTTCAAGACCTAGTTGGTACGTTCCACCTTGCCAGAAGACTGGGGATGGTAGGGGTAGGAAAATGCCAGGCAATGTTGAGTGCCTTAGCTACAGACCGTGAAACATGGGAAGTGAATTCAGGATCATTATCAGACTGGATCGAGGAGAGGAGCCCCAATCGGGGAAGATTGTGTTCAACAAGGATGTTGGCCACCGTCAAGGCACATATACTGGTGGTAGGGAAAGCCTTGAGCCATCCCAAGAAGGTGTTGACAAGTACCAAGAGAAATTTGTACCGCTTGACCAGGGGATATGAATGAAATCCAGCTGCCAATCAGAGCAAGGGAGATGTTCCCTAGCCTGGTGTAGAGGGAAGGCAGGTGGGTGAAGATTGGAGGTAGGGTTGGTTTTTTGGCAGACTTCACAGGAGGCAGAGAGGGTAGAGAGAAATTGTAGGTCCTCTGGAGAGAGTTTAAGGTGGGAAGTGAGAAACTGTTTTAAAGATGTGGTGTTAGGGTGAAAGAAGTTGTGAAGGAAGGTAAGCATCTGTTGAGTGTCAGGTGGGGAAGAATCCGTTGAGGGACTAGCAAGGCAGAGGACCGCAGGTGGAGTAGGCTGTCAGAGGGTGGCAGCCATCACCTCAGAGTCTGCCTTGTGGTTGCCAAGTGTCACAAAGGAGGTGTCTGTCTGATGGGATTTACAATGTGAGATTCCAATGGTAGTGGGAAGTTTTGAGGCCTGAAGGAGACCAGAGATAAAGGGGGAACTAATAAATGAGTTCCCTTGGTGGTAAGGAATCTGCACTCCTTCCAAATAGCAGAGTGGGGGAGAAGAATGTGGAAAGCGTATTTACCGTCAGTGTAGACACTGAGAGAGCCAAAGTGAAGGCTCTAATGAGGGCAATAAGCTCAACCTGCTGATTCTATGTATTATTCGAGAGAGGGACGCTGCTTCCACAACTGAGATTAGAGAGACTATAGTACACCCTGTCCAACAAACTCCCTCCAGAAGGAAGGAGGAGCCATCTGTGAACCTTGTGTATGTTGCCTGGAACAAAGGGGCCTTCCTGTATGTGGGAGGGATGTCGAAGAAGCTCCTCCAGAGTTTCAATGCATAAATGGGTAAGAGAAGAAGAGATGGAAGAGTCCTGAGGAACAGGGAGGAGAATAACAGGGTTTAAAGGTGAGCATGTGTGAAAGTAAGATTGGGATCTTTCACCAGGGAAACCTGAAGAGATAAAAGGTGGCAGGCAGGTAAGGAATGCAAGCCCTTGCAGGTGAGCAGTTCCTTTAGGTGATGGGGAGCCAGGATGGTGAGTGGAGCCCCAAAGGTGAGTTTCTTTGATTCATTAGTGAGTAGAGAGGCTGTGGCCAATGTCCATAGGCAGGGGGCCCATCCCTGAACAATAGGGTCAAGACCCTTTGACAGATAAGCCATAGGGGCAAAGCTTGGTCCTAGCATGTGGTCCGAGGACCCCTAGAGCAAATCCCTGCTTTTTAGCCATGTAAAGGTGAAATGGGTGTGGGAGAGAGAGAGACCAGGGGCCTGGAGGAGGGCCTGCTGGAGCCTGGTGAAGGACTTTGTAACAGAGTGCAATAGGGGTTCTGAGAGTGAGCCCTGGGCTGCATCACATAGAGGTTTAGCCAACATAGAGTAGTTAGGAATTCAAACTCTGAAGAATCCTGCCATACCTAGAAAGGAGAGAATTTCTTTCTTAGTAGAGGGCATTGGTATATTAGTGATAAGGACCTTTCTAGCAACCATAATGGCTTTGTGTGTAGGGGTCAGGAGGAGGCCTAGGTATGTTATCATTGCCAAGGAAAGCTGTACCTTGGATGGAGAAACCCTATAGCCATGGGTAGAAAGGAAGTTAAGAAGTTGACAGGTGTCCTGATGATTGACCTCAAAGGAGGGGCTACAAAGGAGGTCATCAAGATACTGTGGCACCAAAGACTGAATGAGATGCTAGGTCCTTGGCTAAGGCCTGTCTGAAGATATGAGGGCTGTCTTGGAACCCTTGGAGGAGAACTGTCCGCGTTAGCTGAGTGGAGTTATGAGATTCAGGGTATGCCATGTAAAGGTGAAAATGTCTTGAGAATCAGAATGGAGGGGAACAGAGAAGAAGGCATCTTTCAGGTCTAGTATGAGAAGTAAGAGGTCCCAGAAGGAATGGCGGAGAGAAGGGTATAAGGATTGGTTACCAGGGGATGGATTGGGATGACCACAGAGTTGATGGAATGAAGGTCTTGGACCAAGCAGTAGGAACCATTAAGTTTTCTTACTGCCAAGATGAGGGTGTTATAAGGGGAATGAGTAGGTCTAAGGAATCCCTTTCACAAGAGGTCTTGAATGATTGCCTGTAAGCCTAGGAGTTTTTGCCGGGAGAGTAGGCATTGTGATTGGGCCAGAAAATGGAGGGGGTCTTTGAGACAGATGTGAATGGGCTTGTGGTGTGAGGTAACAGAAGGACTTGAAATATCCCAGACAGTAGGGTCCACCTTGGAAGGGAGCCATGGTAAGGCACTAGCAGATGGAATAGGGGATGGTCCCAAGGCAAGGGTGAGGATCAGGGGAGAGGCAGGCGAGTCTGGATAGAAGGATATATAAAGAGAGAAGGAAAGCATAGCCCCCAACTTTATGAGGACGTCCCTTCCCATAAGGGGAACAGGGCACTGTGGAATGACCAAAAAGGATGAGTAAAAATTAGAGAGCCAAAAGCACAAACAAGTCTAGGTATCTATGAGGATTGTTAAGGTTTACCCTCTACCTGGACAATAAAGTGACAGAACGAGTAGTAGGCCCTCAGAACTCCTTGAAGACTGAATATGTAGCCCTGGTGTCTAGGAGGAAGGAGACAAGCCTACCTGTACACAGTTACCCTGGGTTCCCATGATAGTAGTGATGGTAGTGGCCGGGTGATGGGGACCTGGGCCTTGTCATTCCTCTGAAGCCAGTCCTAAAAGTTGGAAAGGGGAACCAGAAGGACCAGAAGGCTGGGAGCCACTATAGGCTCAGGGATAGTCAACAGCCCAGTGTCTCTTCTGATGGCATTTAGGATAAGGGTCCAGAGGCTTGCGAAGCTTAGGACAAGTACAGGCCCAGTGACCTGTCTGACCACATTTAAAACAGAGTCTGGTTGATCCTGAGGGACCCTTCCACGGCCCAGTGGAACCAGGGTCAGATGCTAAGGCCAGATGGACAGCTTGATATTCCTGCTTCTGGGCCTTCTCATCTCTCTCGTTACACATCTTAAAGGCCACTTCTAGAACCTCAGCTTGGGGAGTTAGGGGCCCCCTCTCGAGGTACCTTAGTTTGGCCTTAATATTGGGGAAACTCAGGGAGAAAAAGTAGGTCATTAGTAGTGGTCTCCCACCTGGAGTCTCAGGATCCAGATTAGTATATTGTAATAAAGCCTTGGTTAGGTTGTCTAAAAATGTTGAAGGGTTTTCATTCTTAGCTTGGAAGAGTTCCTGGAGTCTTTCATAATTGATAGCCTTATGGGCTGCCTTTCTAAGTCCTGCCATAAGGCAAATAATGAATTGGTTTCTACGAGTTACTCCTCTATGCAAATTATAATCCCAATTGGGGTACCAATCAGGGACTTGCTTCAGTGTCAATCGGATGGGCAGGGGAGGTCTGATGTACCTCATTAGCATAATTTCTAGCTTGCTCCCAAACTCGCCTACGCTCCTCTGGTAGGAGGGTGTTAGACAAGATCATATGGACATCATGGAAGGTCAAATTATATGATGGAGTCAGATATTGAAACTCTTTGATATATGTGGTAGGACTTGAAGTCCCAAGCTGCTTTTCTGTGAAAGATCTGACAAAGAGAAAGGCACATGAACCCGGATTACACCATCTACCCCAGTCACCTCAGGTAGAGGATACAGAGATGCGGGTTGGGCAGTGGCAGTCTGTGAGCGTGTGGCAGGAGGAGAAAAGGATGGAGGGGCCAAGGGGACAGTTGCTGTGGAGGCTTCATTAGAAAGAGAATTGTGGTATGGTGGGGGCTCATCCGCTTGGTCAAAGGAGAAGGAGAGGAGTCCTGATAGGATCTTCTGTCCCTTTGGAATAGGCATAGGGGAGGTGAGAGCTAAAAGGACTTGTACAGGAGAGCAAGAGTTGCAGAGAGAGGGCGTAGAATGTAGAAAGGAGAAGGCCTAAATGTATGATATCTCTTTCCGTTTTTCTGAATGCTCACAATAGTTTAAAAGATCCCTGATAAGACTGGGATCTAAAGTGCCATTAAGTGTCCATGTAGAGTCATTATCCAAACGATATTGAGGCCAGATATGATTGAACAAGTGGAAAAGTTTTTCGCAGTTTAGGTCTGGAATGAGAGAGAGAGACTCTAGATTAGCCAGGAAGCAGCTTATGAGTCTTTGAGAGGGAATGGATGAGGAACCACACAAGGTGAGAAGTAGGAGGTGATTTTAGAGGTGGGGCATCCCCCAGTCTCAAGTATCACCAAGTCAAAAGGACGATTACGCTCAGGGGTTGTCACCACTGCTGGGTAAGCATTGAGGCAGGAGACTGAAGAGGCACTTAGGCACTTGGGCACCCAGCCGGGACTACGCAGTAGGGGCAGAAGCCGGTAACCCAAGGCTGAGAGGTAGTCTCACCAGGAACAACTCACAATCATCCTCAGTGATTTTTTCTCAAAACCCAGGACCCAAATAAAAGACCACCTACAGACTCAGTCCACAGTAGGGATCAGCCGTAGCTGTGAAAGCTATGGCTGGAGGTGCCCCCAACCACATGGTAACCCTGGGGGTGCTGGACGATCAACTTCCCAGGACCCATAAGTCGTTTAGGTCAACCAGAGACAGGGGTCTTACCTGAAATGTCCAGTGGTGGGTGCAGAAAGGACATTCAGCAGAATGGAGGGCCTGGTCCCACAATGGAATCTAGATTGGGGCCCCTAAATACTCAGTGACCCTCAAAGAGGATAACAGACACACTAGGGAACCTGATCCCTGATTTTGGCACCAAAATGAAAGGAAAGCAAGGAACAAGAGACGGGTAAGTGAGAAATGAAAGATGGAGACCAGGCAGAAATACACACGAGAGTTTATTTGTCAGAGCTGACAAATAAAGGCCATCTCTCTATAGGAGAGACAGGCAACACAGGCCTGAGTTCTGGGACTTTTATGGGGGAGGCTCAGGAATCAGAGCCAGGTAAGTCCTGGGTGGGTCCGAATGCTGGCAATTAAGGATTGGGTTGGTATGAGGGAGTAATGAGCCTTTCTCAGAAACCCCTTGAAAGAGAAAGGGAAACCTTTTCCTTAAAATGGCGGATATCACTTAAGATGGCCATCCAGATGCTAATTATAAATTATAATTATAAAGGGTATCATTAAATTGCCAAGGCTAGCCTAAAACTTAAAATCCTCCACCTCAGTCTCCCAAATTGCTGAGATTATAGGCTTGCCCCAGTGCACTGGGCAATAAAGACATTACAAAAAAATAAATAAATAAAGTGGATCATTAGATCCAAAATTTATACATAAAAGCAGACATATCAAGGCTGTGGCTCAGTGATAGAGTGCTTGCCTAGCATGTGTGAGGCACTTGGTTTGATCCTCAGCACCATATAAAAATAAATAAAATAAAGATATTGTGTCCATCTACAACTAAAAAAATTAAAAAGAAAAAAAAAGCCACATATATCATGGATATTCAGAGTATGGCATTGTAAAATACTGTCCCAAATTTGTATTACATTGAGTCCAACAGGTTGTTATCATGTTATAATATTTAAATATACTAGATACAAAACCATTTATAAACTTTTCCATAAACCTATTCAAAACTACAGTTAAATATCATATTTTATTAGAAATCATATACATATTAATTTTCAATATTGAGAACTAAAGCTCCAGTTTTCCAAGTCAAGTGCCTCATGAAAAAAAAAAAAAATCTGCATGCCTGATAAAACTTCAGGCCCCTAAATTTACTCAAACCCATTACAGTCAAAGATCTAAGAAACTATTTTTTTAATTAGACTTCGAAAGCAGAGGAAGAAAACTCAACACATTCACAGACAACAATAACAACAAAACAAACTGAGCAAACCATGAATTATCACTCCTAATGAGGTTTCAATTCCTAGTCCAATATGAAATTTGGATCAAGATCTTTAATCTGGATTTATTATTACTATGTTAAACCACTAAAGATCTATTTAAGACCCCAAGACCCATCTTTTACCATGTAGAGAAGGTATAAATATGATAATTTTCATCCTTATGGATGAATACTGATGAATACACAAATACTGATAAATATAATACTACACCAACATCCAAGAATCAGAAGGATGGAATAGAAAAATCACCATGTAGCCAAGTTCATATTGCAAGTAATAATGGGAACCAGCTATTCTGCAGACCATTCTCAAAATTTAGTTTAGTTTCTAAAATATATCTACTGTTCAGTAAAAAGTAACAAAAAGCCCAGCAGCAAGCATAGAGAAAACATTCAATAAATAAATATGAGAGAATAAATGGCAGAAGAAACTGTTTATTGGCACTAACCTCCCTAACACTGCTCTCCCAAGGCTGCCTTTCAGTGAAAATACAAATGAATGAAAAACAGAGCAAACCAGACTGGGAAAAATAATAATCTAACCTAACTCACCTAGCTAATCAGCCTGTCAATAACTGGGATATAACCCTTCTGTCCCTAGTTAATATCTAAAACATTCTTAACTCATAAAGTTAATAACCTAGAACATTCTTAACTCATAATGAAACCACTGTAACTAGCTAGAAATCAGCTTTCAAGGAGCCCTGTCATATATTTAAATTTAAAGTTTAATTTAAGTTTAAATTACAATCATATTGAGAAAACATCTTTTATTTTTCTTACGGAAGTCAACAGAAAGACTAATTTTATTATCCTTAATAAGACAAAAAAAAATACACCTTTATATAGCCTCCAAATAACATCTCTCTTCTGAAATTGCTTGTTCAAAGGTTATAAATTACCAAATCCAACAGTCTTTTTTCAGGCCTCCTCCTCAATTTCCTTATGCTACTCACTTTAACATTCCTCAATATCACCGTACTTTCTGGGTTCTCTTCTCTGTTAATTTCCTATCACTGCTATAACATGTCACCACAATCTTCGTGGGTTAAAACAACAAAAACTTATTATTTTGGTGCCTAGAAGTCAGAAGTCTAGAAGCAGTTTTGCTGGCTAAAGTCAGATTGCTGGCTCCTTCTGGAGGCTCTGAAGAGAGAATCTGTGTTCCACTTACCTGTTTCAGCTTCAAGAGGCCATCTGCATTCCTTGGCTCACTGCTCCTTCCTCAAACCACTCCAATCTTTTGCCTACTTTCACTACTTCTGATTCTGCTCTCTTGCCTTCCTCCTATATAGACTGTTGTGATTAATTAGACTCACCTAGGTAATCTAGGACAATCTCCTCATCTCAACATCCTTATTTTAATCACACCTGCAACATTGTTTGCCATGTAAGGTAAAACACCCACAGCTTCTGTGCATTAGGACAAGGGCATATTTGGGGGCACACTCATTAGCCCTACCACATCCTCCAATGGCTTTAACTTGAATTTCTATATCTTCTTCCTACCACCAAATAGTGTTTCCTACTTTTCTCTTTTTATTTTCTCTATACTCAATGCTTCAACTCTCACCTCTATCTCAAATATGAGAAAATCAAAGTCTAGACAGAACAGTGTCTTGCCTTGATTCACATAAAGGCCAAAAGGGTATTTCTACTTGGATGTCTTCAGAGCACCTCAATTCAGTAATGGACTGAATCCTATTTCTATCTGAACAATACAATTCTTTCAAACTCACAGGCTACAACTGTATTACTCTTTTTGTCATGTTCATTTATCTCTGTCCTTCCATTCATTTTGAAACCCAACTGCAGCTTCATAGTCTTAAAATTTTGCTTTGGTTGGGTTACATCCCTGCTCAAACCCAAAAGTTCTCTACCAAGAAATCCATCAAGCCTTCTGAGCCAATATTTGAAGTTCAAAGTCCCCGATGATGTCATCCCCACTCTCATCTCAGACCTTCCAAAAATATCCATTAGAATTTCCCAGTGTCCTCAGCCTATACACCATACTCCTTCCTATTTCTTTTCCCACACTGATTTACTGTCCTATACTATCTTCCTTAGTTCCTCTAGTTATGGGCACATCCTTGCCTATGTATCATAGAATCAGCAGTTTGAGTACTGAAGATTTTTGTCTATCTCCAAGTCGGATCATAAATTTCTTGAGAGTAGAAATTCTATCATATATACTTTAGTACAGACTAACAACCTACCTTGAGGCATTCAATAGAAGCTGTATATGAAGAATCAAATAAAATTTCTAACAAGAAAAATATATAGCTAGGCACAGTGGTGCATGTCTGTTATTCCAGCAGCATAGGAAGCTGAGGCAGGAGAATTGCAAGTTCAAGACTAGCCTCAGCAACTTAGTAAGACCCTAAGCAATACAGCAAGACCCTGTCTCAAAATAAAAAATAAAAAAGATATGGGAATGTTTCTCAGTGGTTAAGCACACCTGGGTTCAATCCCTGGTACCAAAAACAAATAAAGGAGAAGAAGAAGAAAAGAGAAATACACTATAGCACATAAAACTATTTTTAAAAATACTTGCAAAGTATATTTAATATGGGAAAATGACTATAAAAAATTAAGTGAAAAAAATTAGATAGGGGCTGGGGATGTGGCTCAAGCGGTAGCACGCTCGCCCGGCATGCGTGCGGCCCAGGTTCGATCCTCAGCACCACATACAAACAAAGATGTTGTGCCCACCGAAAACTAAAAAAATAAACATCAAAAAATTCTCTGTAAAAAATAAATAAATAAATAAAAATAAAGTGTTTTCAACTTTATAAACATATTCATTTATATACATATGTATACTTAATATAATGAACATTCAAGAAAAACATCTGAAAGGAATATAATAAAATGTTACTGGTATTTATCTCTAAGCAGCCTGATTTTGATTCACTCTAAATTTTTTCTTTATACTTTCATTTTCTACATTTGTTTTTTTTTAAACAATGAAAAACCATATACTCTAGTAAGAGGGAGTATAAATATAATATCAAAAGCATGGACTAACATTATAGCCAAACCACTTGGACTTAAATAAATTCTAGCTCTGCCACTTATAATCTTGGTGGCCTTGGGCAGTATCTGTTTCTCCAACTCTATAAAATCCAGACAATGACATAAGTACCTATCTCATGAGTTGTTCTGAGTATTACATGTGAGTTAATAAATTAAAACCTTAGAATAGATTCTGGCTCAGAATAAATCTTACAGTATATAAGTAGGAGCTACCAATACTACTATTGCTGCTACTACTATTATTGCCAGCATCATTACTAAACGATTAAAAAACATATGACTACAAAACTATTAAAACGGCTTTTACAAAATGGTCAATATTGAATGCAGGCAAGGATGTGTTATGGACTGAATATTTGTATCTCCTCCTAATTCATTTGTTGAAATCCTAAACAATGGTATTAGGAGGTAGGGCCTGTGGGAGGTAATTAGGTCTTGAGGGTAGAACCCTAATCCATGAGATTAGTATTTTATAAGAGGATACACAAGAATCTGAACTCACTCTCTCTGCTCTCTACCATGTAAGAATGGAGTAAGAAGACATCTATCTGCAAACCAGGAAAGAAGAACTTCACCAAGAACTCTGCTGGCATCCTGATCTCAAGATTCTCAACCTCCAAAACTGAGAAAAATGAATGTCTGTGTTTAAGGCCCTCATGTTTTGGTACCTTGTTATAGCAGCACATGCTGACTAAGACAGAATGCAAAGCCAATAGAATTCGTACACTGCTGTTTAGAATGCAATGGTAAAGCTATTTTGGAATATTGTTTGGCGATTTTTTAAAAACTTAAACATTCATTACCACATGATTGAGTTATCTCACTCCTAGGGGTCTAAAAAAATGAAATTTTTAAAAAATGTTCACACAAAAACATATGGAAATGTTTGTAATAATTCAATTTATTATTTCCAAAATCTGGAAATAACTCAAATATCTTCAACCATGAATAGATAAACAAACTGTGTACACCCATATGGTGGAATATCACTCAACAGCAAAGACCAACTATCTATTGTTAACAACACAGATGAGTCTCAATGCAACACAGCAAAGGAAAGCAGACAGATTCAAATTTGATCTACAAGGCATTGTGATGACAAGGGTAGAAAATTTCTGAATGGCTGCCATGGGTTTGGGTAGGAGATGGGGTTGGCTATAGAGGAGCACAAAGAAATTGTGAGAGTAATGGTAAAGTTATACATCTTATATAGTAGAAGTTACAAACTTTGTCAAAACTCATGAAACTCATAATAAAAAGGGTGAACTTTACCACATATAAAGTATATCTTAATTTAAAAAATTTTTAAATGAAAATAAATAATGACAATTTTAAGTTACCAACAAGACCTGTCCAACCCCTTACCTTCAGCAGAATTATGCTTACTCTACATACATGGACAGCTGCCTATTTCAAAACACAAAGAATATTCTAAAAACTCAAATTGCAATATATAGTTACTTGATAGGACTTTAAGAATGGGGAAGAAAACTTTACCTAGGGAACAAATGAATTTCATTTGCAACTGTACTTAAAAAAAAAAAAAAATCCAGGAGAACCTAATATCTAAATCTTGCTTTGAAGTCTACTATGACATGGGAACTTGAACTAATACACAGCAAGGGGCCAGGGGCCCAACACAGTCTGATGCATCGTATCAACCAATCTGAAGAGGTAAGCTACTACAATAACTGATGATGAATAACTGTTGTAGATGCACAATAATGAAGGAGCCAAGAGGATTTTCTGAATCCCATATTGCCATGGGTCCTGACATTAAGCAAAATAAATCAATACTCAGGGTAAGGCAAGTCACTTTACAGATGAAATTATAAGAATAAATAATGAGTTAGGAATAAAAGAGAAAGGAATAGAAGACAAATTTCATTTTCACACAAGTTAACATACATAGCATACTATTTGACATTGAACTCAGCACACTGTCATCTTCATCTTCTGCCTCATTCTGAATATAAATGGCTCTGTCTATTCTCCTCTCTTCATCTGCTTCTAGCTCTACCTCTCTTCCAGAGAAATATGTAATTTAACCTCCCTGAGACTACAAGGTCAGATTGAGGTAGCTCTAAATGAGAGAGGCTACTATGAATTGAATTCCAGCCTGGAGTGACCCTGCAGATCAAAACTTGGACCCTGAGACCACTACAAAGCCAACGTTAATTTCCAAGTATAGAATCATTCTAACCTCCATGGTATCCCTCTAAACGAACACTGGTCAGACTAGGCTGGTGACAAGATCTATGTGAACTGACATCAGAATACCTCACCACACCCAGCACAGATAAAAGTGCCAATCTAATATATGCTGAAAGAATAAGCAGGCAATCATTTTAATGAATTTAAGAAAATCTCCTTTCTGAAAGCAAGCACTTGCCTTTTACAACAACCCAATGATTTGGTAGATATAATTCCTAAAAGTCTCTATGAAGGCCTAGAGCACCCAAGACTTTAATGCTAAGATATCAAGATATCAAGCTTACTAAATAAATAAAATTTTAAAGTACCAGTCCACATGAAATTATTAGCATACACTTTTCTTCTTTGTAATGTGTTTACATAAATAAAATGGATATTTCTTTGTGAGGGAAAATAAGTGTTTTCAAGGTATATACAATCAGATTAATACCTATCAAACATACCAAATCTTAATTTATTTATTCCCCAAATGTAGTTAGTCTTCCTCAGTTTCCAATGCTTTCTTCAGAGTTGGTCTAACCTTTGAGATAGTTTTTATCCCCATCTATTTCAAGTATTATTAATAGGCCTCCTGGACCTTGTTATCTTTGACTCAAGCACCTCGTGGTCTCAGCAAAGGCTGCCAAGAAAGAAAGGTCTCTTAAGTCAAAAGTAGCATCACAGCTGCAGTAAGAGCAAATTGTCAACTGTTTCCTTGTAGAAAAGGAGAAAAATCATCCCCCAATATTACATGGGGGTTTCTTCCAAGATGACAATTCAGAGTTGGTCAAGTGACCATGGCCAAAACAAAGGAAAGAAAGGAATAAATTATCCAGATAATGCACACCATGTTTATATAACAGGCAGATATTTTAACTAAATAATTCAGACGTATTTTACTACTCACTCTCAATGTTGCAGAGGTGAATCAGTAGTAAGGTAGGTGGCTCAGACTGGCAGCTCCATTCTTTGTTTTTTGGTTTTTGGGTTTTTTTAGTTATAGTTGGACACAATACCTTTATTTTGTTTATTTATTTTTATGTGGTGCTGAGGATCAAACTCAGGGCCTCCCACATGCTAGGCCAGTGCTCTACTGCTGAGCCACAACTCCAGCCTCCCTGCCCCCCACAGCTCCATTCTTATGTTCTGAAAATCATCTTTTATGTACTTTAAAAGTTCTTCAGATTATGGAAAAACATATTGTAACTCTTTGTAAAATGATTTGTCAAAGTCTCCAAGCTAATGGAGGCTTGTCTTGATTAAAAAAGATGGTTTTTCAACAGAAGATTGCTTTGACCTTAAATCTTTGAGTATATTAATTTTTAGCTGAATTCATCTGGTATGGAATATATGTATTCAGTTCAACTCACTACCAGTTCTGCAGATGTGAAGAAATGTCTATAATGCATTTGCAGGTAGTTAAAAAGAAAAATCCTACAGTTGTCATCCCTTTCCTCTTCTAGTTCAAGAAATTACTGCTGGGTGCAGTGGTACACACCTGTAATCCAGTGACTCGGGACTCTGAGGCAGGACAACCACAAGTTCAAGGCCAGCCTGGGCAACTTAGCAAGACCCTGTCTCAAAATAAAAAATAAAAAGGGCTGGGGGTTCAAGTCAGTGGCAGTATACCCCTGGATTCAGTCCTCGGTACTGCATGAAGGGGCTGGGAGGGGGGGTGTGGAGATTAATTAAATGTGAAACACATACCCAGATGTTGCACTTGACAGTTGGGAGTGGTAATGAAAGAGAGAAGGAAAGGCACCAAGGTACTCAGTCTCAGTAGACAGGCTCAGAAAAATCTGAAATGGTAAGATCTACCATGAGTGACCTCAAAGAAAATGCTTTACTCAGAATGATATAAAATGAGTATGGGAAGAACCAGACTTAGCTAGCTAGCACAATCACTTTAAAAGAAACAGATTACTGAGTTACACTAAAAAGAAGGGTGGTTCAATAGAAGGGTGGTTCAAAAAAGGATTAGAAAGCCAGATTTCATTTTTCTATCCTCTAGAACCCATAAAATGATTTCCAGAATCCAGATCTCAACCTCCTTCACATCATGGATACATTCGAAAAATAAGAATTAACCTTTCCAATTTTCCTCAGAAATTTGAAGTTTAAAATTTAACTTAGGATCTATCTTATTTTATACCCAGTGCCTTATTCAGTGGTATATAGAGCTCTGCAATTTAAATCTGAAAAATCCATACCTGCAAGCAATTTTCTCTTTTCTAACTTGCACTAGTAACAATTTTTCTGGACTTCAATTTCCTTATCTGGAAAATGGGACAACAATTTACTTGCCACATCTAATTCAGAGAGTCTCTACTGAGGTTCACATGAGGTTGGTCTTATGAAATCATTTAAACCTCAAAGCAATATACAATTATTGGCTGCTGAGGTGCACCACTGTTGGAGGCAGAAAAAAAATGGATTAAAAATAGGATGATAATTACCTTAAAGAGAAGGGCTTCAAAAACAGCAAGGAGCAATTTTAAGCCATTGGCCATATGTATTTATGGAAGTGGTTTGACATAAAGACATGTTTTCTGGTTTGTTTTTGCATTTTTTTAAGTACTAGAGATTAAACCCAAGGCCTCACACATGCTAGGCAAACATTTTACCACTGAGCTATATCCCCTTCCCTTTTTATTTTATTTTGAGACAGGTTTCCGCTAAAGTTGGCTGCCCTCTGACTTATGGTTCTCCTGCCTCAGCCTCCAGAATGGCTGGGATAACAGGAGTGCACCACCACGCCCAGCTTTAATTATTATTTAGAAGTGGATTCTCATGCAAACACATTCACTTTGCACAGACAGCAAGAGAAAAATAAGGAAGATTAAGAGTGGGTGTCCTGCTCTCAGTCACCAAAATAACTGATAAAGTTCACTTGGGGAAAGGGGGTGGAGTTACTTATAACAGCAGGTATATAGAGAATATTGTTGCATAAGTGAGAGAAACAAAAATGTCATTACCAACCATAGAACTGTCAGGTCATCTACAATCATAAAAATACACACACACACACACACACACACATTTCTAGAGGCTTTAGAAAAAAAAATTGAAAGTCTATTTTATAAGTATCAAACAGAAGGGCTTCCTTAGCTTAGTTCTCCACATGAAACCTGAGGGAGGTAGCATTGCTGGGAAGAAAATATGACACCCATAACAATGAGGTCAAGGGTGTTCTAGGAGCTATAGCCTGGAGAAGATACAAACTGTTTTTTAAGCACTGCAAATCAGCCAAACAAGGTGTAGTTTCAGAAGATCTGCTTGCCTTAACCCAGTCTAAGAATTTACTCTTTAAGGGACCTAGGATATTGGATAATGGGGCCACACAAACACAAAACTGAATTATCTGCAAGAGCATCAAACAATGATACTAACTATGCATATAAGTGACACTGTTTGTGGGCACACCAATAAGATAGAAGGGAAGACGACTAATCTATAGGGATAACACCATGGACCAAATCACCAGTAACCATGACAACCCAAGTTGGAGGGAGGGAAATACAAACACTGACCACACATCAGGGTGACAAAATTCCTTCAGGTAGGGACCCTGAGGTAGGAAAAAGACTTGATTAGTGAAAGAAGGTGACCAATAATGAAAGTGAGTTGGCCAGAGAGACAGTGTCCATACAGGAGGTCTCGGAGGTGACACTAATACTCTCCACGAGGCGAATCACAGGGCTAAGGGCTCGTCCGTAGGAGACTGGACGTCTATGACCGAAAAGGGAGCTACCTGGTGCAGGGCTGTCAAGCCGTCCACGTTGACGGTGTTGATGTCCGCACCTCTCGTCAGGAGCTTTTTCACCTCGTCCGTGTCCCCGCTAGAGCAGGCAGCCAGAAACACAGCGCCGTCCTCGAAGCGGACCCTGGGGCTCCCGCGCCTAGTCGGTGGCTGCCGCCCCGTGCTTCGTCGCTCCGCGGGCTCCTGCTCTGTCAGCGAGCCCCGCCAGCGCCGCAGCTGCTCAGCCCGCCGCATTCGCGCCGACTCTGCCCGCTTCCCGCCCAGGTGCTCCAGCTCCGCCATGGCTCCGGCCTAGGCAGGTGCTGCCGAAACTACCACCACTAGACTGTTGGTGCGGCTTGGGTTGCCGCTGCCGCCTCCCTCAGAGCGCTTCAGCCGGGAGCAGAAGGCGGAGACCACAGCACCGCCATCTTTACTCCTCCCGCCACTAGCACCGCCCGCGCGCTCGCTAGGCTTCAACACGCAGGCGCTGCCCTGGCCTCGGGTCATCACGGGAGTTGTAGTAGGAAACGTGCCCTGAGGGCACCCCTTCCCGGAAGGGGAACTACATATCCCTAGATGCATCAGAAATAAAAGCGAGGACCTGCTGTTTCCCTTCTTCGCCAGGGGACCCAGCGGGGTCACCTTTGCCCTAAAGCTGGAATCGTTTCCCCGACGTCAGCGTCTCCCTCTAGGCATTTTGGGAGTCGTAGTTTATTCTTGTTATGACTACTAACTAATCTTACTTTGGGAGTGGAATAAATTACACAGTAAGTGCAATAAATACTCCCCGAAAGATTTGATTCCATGTTCAGGTTCTAAATCTAGAGTTTTATTAACATGTATTAATCACAGTAAATGGGAATGTGAGTGAGGAAGAGAAGCATCCATACACATAAGGCAATACATGTATTACATAAATACTTTCAACACGACACTTATTCTGAGCCCAGAAAAGATATTTAAAAGAACGCATCCAGGTGTAGTGGCAAGAGCTTAAGCTTTGAATTCAAACTGAATTCACATATTTAGACAATTTACTGGACTTCTCTGAGCCTGTTTCCTTACGCATAAAACTGAGATAATAAAACCTCAAAGGGTAGTCTCATGGATTAAATGTGATACGGTATGCAAGGATAACTAGCGATATTCTTGGAACAATCAGTTAGCAATAAATATTAATTTCCTTTCATTCTCCCTTCTCTCCTCTATTCTTGTCATGGATCTTAAATATTACCAGACAGAATGGACATTTTGTCTTCCATGATTTTTTTTTTCCCAAAGCCACAGAAATATACTATGCAACATTCTAAACTCCTAAGGCAACAAGTGGAATATTTTCATATTCAACATGAATTGCTTATAAAACCTTTAGGTGTCTAATTGATTTAATAACTATACCCTCTAAGGTCTTAGCCCTGGACAAAATATAATTAAATGTGTTCTCCATAATTAAAGACAACATATACAAATATTAGGTTCTTTCATATTTTCTGCATATTTGAAATTGTTCTTTAAAAATGTTACAAAAACCCTACGCATGGTGCCTATAATCTCAGCTACTGGCAAAGCTGAGGTAGGAGTATTGAAATTCCAGTAATGTATCCAGACCCTGCCTCAAAATAAAATTTTTGGAAGGACTGGGGATGTAGCTTAATGGTGGAATGCATGCTTAGCATGCACTAGGTCCTGGGTTCAATTCCTAGTGCCACCAAAAAAAAAAAAAAAAAAAAAAAAGCAGCAAAATGACTAGGTATTGTAAAGGGAAACTTATTTTATTATATACTCTTATTATGAACATTTGCCTGTTCCTCAATTTTCTCTGAAATGCACTGGAAATCATACACTGAAGAAGTAAATAAATCTAAAAATTGAAAGCCTCACATAAAAACTGACATATAAATACAAAATATTATGTTTAATAATAGTGTGTCTATATTCCATATGCTTTAAGTTGAATATTCCTAAATATCTTATAAATACTAATTAAGCCTTACAGCATCTTTATATGCAATGACTAAAAATGTGCAAAAAAATAAATCACGAATATATACTTTTTCGGGGGGAGGGAGTGGGGATTGCACCCAGGGAACCACTGAGTTACATCACCAGCTCTTATTTTATTTTTTATTTTGAGACAGGATCTTGCTAAAGTGCTTAGGGCCTTGCTGAGACTGGCCTCAAACTTGAAATCCTTCTGCCTCAGCCTCCCAAATTTCTAGAATTACAGGCGTGCATCACCATGACCGGTTCATTTCTTTTGACTATATTCTTTTTGCATTCAGAAACAAGAAATAGCTGTCTGGTGGTATAAATAAATTAAATTGAAAAAAATAAATTAAAATTGGCCAAGTTCAGTTTAAATTCTTCTTTCCTCAAGAAAAGTTTCAATTTCAACAATAATAAAGTCTCAATACTCGGAAGATTCTGGAAGCAGGAAGTACTTCCTTACTAATTATATTTGCCTTTTTTCTTCTTCCTCATCTTCCCTTCCTCCTTTCCCCCTTACCTTTCCTCTTCTCCTTTCCTTTTACTTTTCTCATTATAGTAACCTTCTCTTAGGAGACTTTACAGAAAGGTGTAAATAGCTAAGTTCCTTGTCTAATTAATTTAAGAACAAACCTACCCAGAAGAAGAGAAATGTGTCTTTGAACTAAGTGATTACTACAAATAATAATAATTATTTACACTATAATTTTTTTAGTTAAAATCATGTCAGTTTTTTTCTAACCAACCAGGTCTCTGAGAATAAATTACACAATAAGTTTATTAAACAAGTATGATAGTTTAAATTTAGAATGGAATGCCTTAAAGAAAATATTTTTATATATAAACAAGTAAATCCTGACAAATAAGCCTGCATATAAATAAAATACAATTTTTGTACTTTCAAATGTACTAAATCCTCTATGTTATTCTATAAAGGGAAGAAACTTTTGTAAAATTGTAATTTTCCATATCCACAATTTAAACAATAAATTTTAAGATTAGATTACTTCATTTAAAAAGCAATACGACAGGCTGTGGTTGTGGCTCAGTGGTAGAGCACTCACCTAGCACACGTGAGGCACTGGGTTTGAACCTCAGCACCACATAAAAATAAAATAAAGGTATTGTGTCCACCTACAACTAAAAAGTAAATATTAAGAAAAAAAAAGGCAATGACACCTGTAGACAGTTTATGAAACAATTTTATTCTGGCCTCTATTCCCACTAGGTCCTATAGCTCCCTCTGGTGGGCAAATTGAACTGTACAGTTAACACCCTGTCCTTTCTTTTCCCTGTCCATCTCCGTTCCTTCTGCCAAAACTCAATTTACTGGTTTTCTATTATCACTCCTTTCCACAAAACTCAATACAGTTAGTACTTTTTCTAAGAGACATATTAATACCTATTTCTCAAAGAATCACTCAAGGAAGTAAATAATTTCAGTTGTGAGACAGAATTGTAATGGAGATACAACAGTTGAGGTAAAAAGAAAATAAGACATTGAGGGGATTAAATATCAGTAAAATATCAAAATAAAATAAGACATAACTCCAAAATTATGGAAAAAAAACCCCCACTTCACTGCAATGAGTAAATGCTAACAATAAATGCAAACTCCCAACAGCTAACTGGAAACTAGACTGGACAGTAACAGAATTCCTGATGTTTCATATTTTCATAATAATTCTCATAACTCATAAGCTATTTTATTTAGTTGGTTCAGTCGTACAACTAAAGTGAGGAATTCCAGAGTAGGATCATAGAATTCTAGTGACTGTGTGGGTCTACTGAGGAGAGAAAACATACCATGCAGTTCATGGAGAACCAGTTGCTACCTAACATCAATTTGGACTAAATCTCTGCAGTTGCTAGAATTATATTGGTTTACAAGTTTAGGAAGAGACTGTTCTTTGCTCCTATGCCACCACTGTTCTAAAATGACACAATGAGCTAAGAGCAATGATAAGATGAAGGTTGCGTTTTATTTGTTTTTTGTTGTTGTTGTTGTCCCACATACAGTATTCCCAAAGGCTAGTTCCAGCCCTGTCCTTTGTATTCTCAGGTCCAAGCCATCCTACACCTCTCAAGGAGCATTCACCTCTGGCAGAGGCAGCTCTATCAAGGTTGGTTTAGCTATAAACAGGTACTTCCTCATTCAGGTACTTCCTTTAACAGCTTAAAAGTCGTCTGTTCCAAGGCTGGGGATATGGCTTCGTGGTAGGATGTGCTAGGTCCTGAGTTAGAGCCCCAGAACAGTGGCAAAAATAAATAAATAAATAAATAAATAAATAAATAAATAAATAAATAAATAAAATTCATCTATCCCAAACTTCCACCAAATACAAGAATCCCTTTTGCGCCATTTTAACAAATAATTACCCAACTTCCACTTGAACACTTCCAGTGATGCTCTGGAATTCACTCTCTTCACTTTTTAGAGTTCTGATAGCCAAAATGCTTTACTGAACTAAATTTCAACTTTAATTATCATCCATTCATCTTACATGTAGGTTATGAAGTAAAGTCTATCGTGTGAAAAATATTTAAAAGAAACAAGACAGCGATCTCCTATTCCCTTCTTCAGATTAAATGTTTCCGGTTCCTTTCCTTGTTCTCTTTCCAACTTTCCGCCTGGATAAAGCCAACCTTGTAACCGCTCGGGTGGCGCCAGGTAGCGCAGCCGGAACAGCGCCTCCAGGAACCTCAGCAGAGGTCGGCTGGGCGTAGGGATTTGAAGGGTGGCGCCAGGACGCGCGCTCCAATTTGAATGAGTCAAGAGCGGAAGCGGGCCCAGAGCGCTGGCCAATAGACGGGTGTACTCGTCTCCAGGGAATTGATGCGAACCAATCACAATCCTTTCAGGGCAGGAGGCGGAGTCACGCCAACAGCCCGGGCTCACGCAGGCGCGGATTCCCGGTTCCTACTAGATACCTGCGCTGCTGCACTGTGAAGTGAGGTTGCACAGGTAAGCAAGTTTTCCGGCCCCGCACCCAGAGAACGTACCCAGAGGAGCTCTAGTGACTGAGGCAGGAGGATCACAAGTTCGAGGCCAGTCTCAGCTTAGTCTTGGGGGAAGATGTCTTGTTTTAGCTTAACATGGGCGTTTTCCTCTCCACTGAAGGGAAAAATCAGAAAAGCCAATGGTGAGCGGAACTTGGGGTGGAAGCTTCTCCAGGGATAGTAGGGAGAAATTTGCCAGGGTGAAAAAGACATAAGTGCCCTGTACTCGCCGCAGGGTATGAGCAGGTCGTTATTTTTACTTTCTTCAACATCTCAGGTTTTGTTCATTAATTATTAAACGTCCTACAGATTTGGATACAAGAAAAATATTTTTTTAAAGACTAGGGACCTGTCCTAAAAAATCCGTCCTGATGAGAAGAAGCTATCAGAGATGCATTTGAGTGGTGGATAGGGTTGGGATGCGTTACTGTAGAGGAGGAAGAATTGGGTGTGTACTGATCTGTAGGTGTGACCGAGAATGATATGGGCATTATGTCTGTGTGGCTAAAGCATAAATGCAAGGGAAGTAGTTTCTAAATATGAAGCTAAAAATATGGGTTGAAGCAAGATTGTAAAGAACCTTAACACCCAGAAAATATGCAGCAATTGATGGCTTTCGAGCCAAGGAGTGGCACATACCGATTTGTTGATATAGTGAGACTGGAGTCTAGTTCCTTTTTTGAAAGAAATGTCTTACCTGTTCTCACTCTTTTCTAATCCCCTTACATACCTTTCCAATGTGTTCTCATTTTATGTAAAGGTATAAAAGTTATACTTCAGGATAATGGTTTCATTGTAACTGATTCCCAGTATATGCTTAACGACAAAGTTGTAAGGTTCTGTGTATCAAAGTTAAGGTTAATTATCTAGTGAAGTAATTGCTCCAGCAGATGATGTTCTTAAAGGTGTAGCCAGAAGGACTGGGAGTGTAGCTTAGTGGTAGAGCATTTACTTAGCAAGCAAAGGGCCCTTGGGTTCAATCCCTAGCATCAAAACAAAACCAGCATAGCTAAGTAAATTTGGAAATACACAACCTATATGAAAGAGGTGTAATATAATTGATTCTACTATTAATTCACCCATAGTATTAGTCTATTTAAAATATTTCTGAAAGAGTGTGTTAATTGTGGAGAAGCACCTTGCCCCTCCCCTCTTTTTTTTTTTTAAAAAAAAGGAATGTGGGATGTATTGGCACATGCCTGTATTTCTAGTGACTGAGGCAGGAGGATCACAAGTTCAAGGCCAGCCTCAGCTTAGTGAGGGCCTGTCTCAAAAAAAAAAAGGGCTGGGGTTGTAGCTCAGTGGCAGAATGCCCCTGGATTATCCCCCCATGTACACCCCACTACCCCATCCAAAAAAAAGAGACAACCAAAGAACTAAAATTAGTCTTTGGGTCAGGATTCAGCAGTGTCTTAAGCAGACAATACACAAATTTAGTCTCCTTTGAACATGTCTCCCTATGTTAAGATGGATGCATCAAAGTTGATGATTATCATAAATTAAAACTGTCTAGTAATCCTATCAAGCGATTCTTTGATTATAATTAGAAAGTAAAAATAACTTAGGGAGAGAATTGTGGAAATAAAGTTTTTACTGGGTTTTTTACAAATTAATTGGCTTTCTGATTAGTTTAAGGCTGTGTGAGTAAGTTAGCATGAATTAGTGTATCTAGGCCCCTTTGAATATAGGTTTACTGCTCAGAATCAGATCCTAAAATGTGATGACCATCTGAGGACTAATGTGACCATTTAAGCACTAGCTTTAAAAGGAGACCAACATATTTGCATAGTTATTAAAAATAAATCCTGGGCTGGGGTTGTGGCTCATTGGTGGAGCAAGTGCCTAGCATGTGTGAGGCCCTGGGTTCAATCCTCAGCATCATCTAAAAATACATAAAATAAAGGTATTGTGTCCAACTACAATTAAAAAATAAATATTAAAAAAAGTTGGAGCTGAGGTTGTGGCTCAGAGGTAGCGCGCTTGCCTAATATGTGTAATGCACTGGGTTCGATTATCAGCACCATATACAAATAAATAAAAAATAAAGGTCCATCAAAAACTAAAAAATATTTTTTAAAAAAAAAGTTAAATAAATCCTACCATCTGGGCGCAGTGGCACCTGCCTATAATCCCAGTGGCTCAGGAGGCTAAGGCCAGAGGATCGTGAGTTCAAAGCCAGGCTCAGCAAAAATGAGGCGCTAAGCAACTCAGTGAGACCCTGTCTCTAAAAAAAAATTAAAAATAGGGCTGGGGTCATGGCTCAGTGGTCGAGTGCCCCTGAATTCAATCGTCAGCACACCTATTTTTACTGAAGTTCATCTCAAAAAAAAAATTTATTTATGAATACTCAGTCCATGGGAATACTCAGTGAAATACTTTTACATGTCACTTTTTTCTGTATCTACATAAAGAATATGTGGTCTTATTCTCAGATCTAAGCATTAGAGAAATTCAGTGTTTCAAACTTTAGTAATGCTAAACTTATATTTTCTTGTAAAGAGTTTTCCTTCATTCTTTTTTTTAAAGTTTTTATTTGTTCTTTTTAGTTATACATGACAATAGAATGTATTTTGATATATCATACATATGCGGAGTATAACTTTCCATTATTGTGGTTGTACATAATGTGGAGTTACACTGGTCATGTATTCATATATGGACATAGGAAAGTTAAGTCCCATTCATTCTACTGTCATGAGCTTTCCTTTGTGATATATATATATTTAGTTGTAGATGGACACAATACCTTTATTTTATTTATTTATGTGGTGCTGAGGATCGAACCTAATGCCTCATACGTGCTAAGCAAGTGCTTTACCATTGAGTCCCAGCCCAGCCTCATATTCTTAAACTTTGCTACACATTTCCATCACTGTAACATTGATGATCAGGCTTTTATTTGTGATAACTTTTTATCATATTTATTGATAAAATAATTGACATACAATAAGCTGAATATATTGTGTACAATTTGGTAGGTTTTTTACTTAAATACACATTTGTGAAAATATTACCACAATCAAGATAATGAACATGTCTATTACTTCCAAAAATTTCTTAGTAATGCCTTCTAGCCATCCCTTCCATTATCCCTCCATTTCTAAGCAAACACTTACTTAGAATAGAACTGGAGATTATGTGCTCTCTTTGTCTATCTACTACTTGCACTCAGCATGATTATTTTTGACATTCATGCCTGTTGTATCAGTAGTTTGTCCTTTTAAAAAAGTGTTACATTTTAGAGTTATGCCACTGTTCATTTTTCCATTTTTCTATTGATGGATAATGGGGTTGTTTCCACTTTTTTTTAACTGTATTGAGATATTCACATACCATATAAGTCTCATTTAAATAAATATGTGATTCAGTGGGTTTTAGCGTGTTCTTATGGTTGTGTAATCATTGCTAGGATCCATTTTCATCACCCCCAAAAGAAATACTGCCCATTAGCAGCTGCTCCTTATCTTCTTTTCCCCATCCCTTGACAACCACTCATCTAATTTCTGTCTCTAACGTATTACCTATTCTAGACATTTCACATAAATGGAATTGTACAAGGCTGTATATGATATTTTGTGACTTCTTTCACTTAGCATAGTATTTCCAAGGCTGTTCTGTGGCATGTACGGGTGCTTTGTTTTTCTATTGCTGAATAATATTCCACAGTGTGGTCATATCATATTTGTTTATCCATTCTTCAAATTGTGTATATTTGTATTGTTTTCATTTGTCGACTGCTACAAATAGTGCTGCTATTTGCATTAGTGTATGGATTTTATGGACATATAATTTCAGTTCTCTTGGGTATATGCTAAGGAGTGGATGCAGGGTCATAGGTAACTATGTAAACATTTTATGGGACTGGCAGACTATTTGCCAAAGCAACTACCTCATTTCACATTCCCTTGAGCAACACATGAGGGTTCTAATTTCTTCATATCCTCATCAACACTTAGATATAATCTGGTTTTCTTCATTATAGACATTCTAGTGGTTGTGAAGTGATATTTCACTGTGGTTTTGATTTGTATTTCCCTAATGATTAATGATGTTGGAATCTTTTCATGTGCTGTTGGGGATTTGTATATTTTTGAAGGAATGTCTGTTTAAATCCTTGCCTATTTTTTTTAATTGGGTAGTCTTTTTTCAGTGAGTTATTTATATATTTTAGATGCAAAGAAGTCCCTTATCTGGTATATAATGATTTATTAATATTTTCTTTTCCTTTCTGTTGTCTTATCACTTCATGGTTTAATTTTAATGAAGTCAAATTTTACCAAGTTTTCTGTGTGTATGCTCTTGGTATCTTGTGTGTAAAAAAACTTTGCCTAACCCAAGACTACAAAGATATACTCTTATTTTCATTATTATTCCATTTATCTCTTTAATTTTTGCCAGATACAGAATTCTAAATCTGCTTTTCTCTTTCTATACTTTAAAGATGTTGCTGCACTGTCTCCTGGCATGCATTGTTTCTGAGGCATCTGTTGCCTTTATATTTTTGTTCCTTTGAACATAATATGTCTTCTTTCCTCATACTGCTTTTACATTTTCTTTTTATCACTATTTTGTTCTTGTTGCAATTTGGTTAGAATGTGTTTTGTTTTCTTTGTGCTTCTTAGTAATTCTTTGAGCATCTTGAATCTGCAAGTTTATACTTTCAGTCAAGTTTGTGAATTTCTTGGCTATTATTTCTTCAAATATCTATCCTCCATCCTCTTTCTGGGACTCCATTGGCATGTGAATTATGTTATTTGATGTTGTCTTATGGTTTCCAAATACCCTGTTCAATTTTTGACAGTTCTTTTTCCTTGTTTGGGGTCTAGAAATTTGGGTCTTTTTCTTCCATGTTTCTCCTTAGCATGCGTGCTCTATTTCTTGAAGATATGGAATATATTAATATAACTTTTTTAAAAAATTTTAATTTGTAATATAACTGTTTTAAAATCCTTATTCTTATCACTATTCATCTAGGTCATGTCTTTTTTCCTCTGACTGCTCTAAGACTATTCTTTTTGCAATACGTTCTCACTGTATTACTCAGGCTGGTCTCAAATGAGCCTCATGCCTCAGACTCCTTGAATAGCTGGGATTGCAGATTATTATTATAATCCCTTCTAGCCATCCCTTCCAGCGAACATTTTCTTTTTTATCTTTGTTTTTTTTTAACAGTTTAATTACGACATGCATACAGTGGTTTTCTTTGTATTTCTTTCTCTTGAATATCTTACTTAGAAGTTCTTCACCCAATAGTTTCTTCAGACTTTTGACTGTCTCATTGGATTTAAAAAAGAATTAAAATACAAATTAGTATGAGTGGAGAGTTCATTTATTCCAAGGTCCTTGTATTGCTTGGAGAAGAATTGGTACTAGTAAATGATATACTTTTAATTTAAAGTTGCTGAGGGGGTAACTTCTACTGGATTCAGTAATTCAGGTGTGTGTGTGTGAGTGTGTGTGTGTTTGATGTACATTTTATATAAAAAAGAAACTGTTGTAGGGTACCACAAGGCAGATTTACATACAATTTTAAGTTGCAGAAAAACAAGAAAGTAACTTTCTATGTGATCCTAATAAAGGTACCCTTTCCTTGATCCTAAGAAAATCATATATTTTTAGAAGTTAAAGCTATTAAGTGTTCAGAAGTGCAAAATACATTCAGAAAAAAAAAATCTTTATACTTAAGGGAAAAGTTCTGTTTTTCATTTTCTTTCTTTCTTTTTTTAAGAACCCGCTATATTTTTAGTTGTAGATGGACACAATACCTTTATTTTATTTATTAATTTTTATGTGGTGCTGAGGATTGAACCCAGTGCCTCACATGTGCTAGGCAAGCACTCTACCACTGAGCCACAATTTTTTGTTCTTGGCATAAATTTTCATTCTTTGCAAGGGAACCAAACTTCCTGAACCCCTTTCCGTGTTATCCAAAACTTGAACTATTTCTGGATATCAAAAATCTGTTCACAAATGGGCTATGCAATTCGATCATCCTTTTGACTTGATACTTTTCTTTGTCAAAATTAAACGATACAGCATTAGTTTCTCTTCTATAGACATCATCTGTAACACCAGTAACACCAGCTTCTACATCTACGAAATATTTGCAGCCAAGCCAGAGGTGGAACTACTCTTCTGTAAAACCCAGAACGAAGAACTATCTGAATGTCTTTTCACAAAGGCCTTCTCCGTAGTGTACTGGATAATCATAAGCACTGTGTAGATCCTGGTGCACAGCCCTCGTGGGCCCCCTTGTCACATCAGGGCCTCAAGTCATCCTTCTTGGTAGGCCGTGACTGCTTACTGGAGGAGACGGTATGTGTCTTTTTAAAGCAGGGCATTGCAGAGCAAGGATGCCAGGGAAGGAGAGAAAGAGTTTCCAGAAAGACCAAGAACAGATTGAGCCCTGCAGCAAGAAACACTCTAGGCTCTAACCTCTAGCTTTTCAACTTTAGACTTTGATAAGTTAAATGTGTATGTTCAAATCTATGTGATGATTTTTAAAAGTAGACCAAAAACTTTCAAGAAAATAGAGAAAATCCAAAAGAAGAAAAAAAATAACCTTATAATTTCAGATATATACTAAAGGTACATCATAAACTTAAAGATACAGAAAAATAGAAAATGAAACAATAGGAAATGGTGTCTCAGGCAAATATCATCTAGAAGAAAGCTGAGATAGCTTTAATATGAAATATACTTTAAGGATAAATCATTACTAGAGAAGAGAACATTCTCTAAAAATGATAAAAACTAAAATTTGCTATAAATATGTAACAATTTTAAACTTGTATGTCTCTAATAGCCTAATCTAAATATTTAAGGCAAAATTTGACAAAACTACCAGGAGAAATTACATTTACCATCGTAGTGCTTTATCAGTTAAACTTCAGACTCAATAATTGATAAATCACAAGAGAAAAAAATCAGTACAGACATAAAAAACAAAAACACAGTTAAGCTTATCTAATGGCATAAATAGAATATTTCCTCAAATAACTTTGGTGTGTAGGTATTTTTAAGCATACACAGGACATTTGTGAATAGTGACTACATATCTGACAATAAAGCAAGACTCATCAAATTCAAAGGATATATATATAAAAACTACACATTAGAAATCAATAACATATAACTAGGAAACCCCCACATTTGAAAATTAAACCCATTTCTAAATTGAAGAGGAAATTGTAAGGGAAAGTAGAGAATATTGAGAATGGGAGAATATTCTACAGATCAAAATTTTGGTATTCAATGACAATTAGAAGGCAATGTATAGTCTCAGTGTGTTTACATTTGAAATAAGAAAGACGAAAAATTAAGCATAACCTAAGTTGGAAAAACTAAGAAAGTAGGATAGAAATAAGAAGAGTCAAAAGCTTTGCCTTGAAGGTTAGAAATCAGGCAAGAATAACAGCTATCAGCTCTTCTATTCCATGTTGTGCTGGAAGTTACCTTCAGAAGAGAAGACAGGAGAAGGGTAGAAGGGGAGAGAGAAACTGATTATGTGTGGATGATGTGATTGGCTGTTAGAATTACCCAAACCCCCCCACCCCTAAGTGGATTTAATATTAACATTATTAAGGTTTCAGTTAAAAATCAATTATATTTACATATACTAGCAAGAAATAGGTAGAAAATATTTTTTTGAAAAGATAAAAAATAAAATGCTTAGGAATATATCTAACATCAAATAAGACTTTACATAAAAATTATAAAATTTTTAATAATTTGCTTTTTTAACAGTTTATAAAGATCCATGAGTAATTAAAACATTCCTAAAGAAAAAGCACAGGGCATATAAATTATAGTAAAACATCATGTTATGAACATCATGTTATACACCCTAAACATACACAAATCGTATTGGCCAATTATACCTCAATAAAGCTGGAAGCAATTTAAATAAATAATGAAAATAAGCTGTAGTAATTGAAACACTGGAATATTGGCCCAAAAATAATCTACTTAACCAATGCAACAAATTCAAGCAAGAGTCCCAAAATAGATCCACTTGTAGACAGAAATTTAATTTATGGTAATATCAGGGAAAGAGTGGACTTTTCCAGTAGATGGTGCTAGGACAATTGGTTATATATTTATTTGGTGAATATTTTTAAATTGAACCCCTACCTCTCACAATATAAAAATACCAATTCCTAGTGAATTAAAAAAATTGAAGTGTGAAAAGTGAAATTATAACAAGATTTGAGAAATATGTTGAAAAATATCTTTAAATTTGGTATGGAAAGGATTTTAAATTGATTTAAGTGTTCTGATCAAAAGGCACCTTAAAGTGGAAAGATAAACCATAACTAGGAGATACTTGTAATACCTTTCAAATTATTACCATCCTGTGGCTGGTCGCCAGAGGGAGAACTAGAGGAAGAGAGCAAATGGATGTGTGTGTGTGGGATTCGTTTTAGATGAGAAAGACTTTGGACTTATTTGAATGTTAGGACTAAGAGGGAAAGATTGGCAGTACTAGGGAAAGGTGGACTAATTAATGGGGTGGGTTCCCTGAAGAACTGGGAAGATGTGGAATGTGGAATCCACATGGAGAGAACTTCAGGCAGCAGCTTGTGTCTGAGGATTGACAGTCATTCTTGCTCTCACAGAGCTTAGATAGGCTTCCTCACGCTGCAAGTATTTGTCCAGGCCCTGCCTGGCCTCATGAGTTTATAATTATTAGAGGAAGCGTACATTAATTTAAAACCTTTAGTAGTTTTTTCATTTGTTTGGGTGTTTTGTTTTATACGGGGGATTGAATCCAGAGGCATTTTACCACTGAGCTACACCCCCAGTCCTTTGTATTGTAAGACAAGGTCTTGCTAAGTTGCTGAAGTGGCTCTCAAACTTGCAATCCTACCTCGGCCTCCTGTTTATTTTAAAAATTTATTTGCTTGAGTAGATGAAATGTTCACAAGAAGGAAGTAGAAAAAACTCAGACTCCCTTGTCAGAATAGAGATTAAGAGGAATCTGACCTTCACTAAACTGAAAGTATGTGCTGAAAGTTCCAGTCACCTCTGCTAACTATTTCATGGTTGCTCTTTTTCCTCCCTCAGCACATCCCAACCAGCCTGTTTTGTGGAGTGGTGAGCTGTGTGGTTCCTTTTACTTGGGATCATGCAAAGAGCATCCCGACTGAAAAAAGAGCTGCACATGTTATCCACAGAGCCACCCCCAGGCATCACATGCTGGCAAAAAAAGGACCAGATGGACAATCTGCAAGCTCGTGGGTATCCCATCATGCCTATCATGAGAGTCATGGCCCCATTTGAAAATTGTGCTGAAATCAAAACATTTGTGTGTTCTGAAGTATGGAACAGTTATAAGGTCCAAGTACCCTCCCATCTTTTTATACTCATTTGTTTATTGTCCTAAAAGTTTTGCTTGGAATTTCTGGATTCTTTGAGTTTTTATTATACCTTTTGCTGATTTAAAATCAGAATTTTGGCATCAGCTCTAAAGCAGTATTTAGACCAAAGCTGGCCATTTCAAATATCTAGGAGGCCAGACGGGAAACATAAGTGATTAAAATATTGCTGTCCAAACAAAACAAATCTGTAGGTTGTATTTGGTCTGGTAGCCAGCATTTACAACTTCTGTTTTAGATCTTCTCTGTGTCCTTTGAGACCATCAACTTTTGGGGTACATCAACATTATGATGCATTGCAAAAGACTAAAGCCCTGAGAGAGAATTATTGTCCTGGACCTAGTTTTTCTATTAGGACCACACACTTATTAAGTCCATATGGAATGATAATTCAAATCATCTGATTCCCTTTTTACCTTTTCTTTAAAGAAATATTAGGTGGAGCCAACACACCTTATGAGAAAGGTGTTTTCAAGCTGGAAATCCTCGTTCCTGAGAGGTTAGTGCAAGTTCGGTTCTTAACCTATAAAGTAAAAGTTACTGGAAGATGGAACAATGTAGTATATAGAGCATTAAACGTAGGAGTAAAGCACCTGATTTTCTTTGGTTTTTTTGGTGTTTGTTTTCTGTCGGTGCTGGGATCAAATCCATAGCTGTGCACATGCTAGGCAAGCATTCCGCCACTAAGCTACACCCGCAACCCAAAGCACCTGGGTTTTAATTCTAGTCTTGTCATGACTTAATACAATTAAGTTTTTTTGCTTGTTTGTTTTGTTTTTATCTCTCTGGAATTCAATTTCCTTGTCTAAAAGAATGGACTAAGTCACAACTGAGCCTTCCCTCATCCCACCTCTGAACCTTTAAACCATGCTAAAATATGCATAACATAAAATTGATCATTTTAACCATTTTTTTTGTTGTTGTTGTTTTGTACAAAAAAAAGTAAAGTGTCCCTGGATTAAAACCACGGGTGCTTGACACTGAGCTACATCCCCAACCCTTTTTATTTATTTGAGACAAGGTCTTGCTAAGTTGCTTAGGGCCTCATAAAATTGCAGAGGCTGGCCTAGAACTTCAGATCCTCCTACCTCAGGCTCCCAAATCACTGAGATTACAGGCATGGGCCACCACATCCAGCCATTTTAACCATTTTTTAAATATTCACATTGTTGTGCAACCATCACTAAATCTATATATAGAACTTTTTTATCTTCCCAAACTATATAACTCTCTGTCTCCTCTGCCCCCAGTTCCTGGCAACCACCATTCAACTTTCCATCTCAATATTAAGGTCCTTCTTAGTTAAAGTCTTCTTTAAGACTCTGATCAGTTAAGTTACAGTTGTACTTTTGTGCAGAATGAGGAAGGATGAAATGAATACCTATCTATTTAAATGTAGACATTTAAAAGGTCATCCTGGCCAAACTTGATAAAGCCTGAGAGAATAGCTTAAGAATCATCATACATCAGTTCTGAAAATAGACTGGGAACTTTCCAAGATTTGTTTCTCACTAAAGAGACATAATACCAAATGCAATGCATAAATCTTAATTAGATCCCATTTTGAAAAAGCTAGCTATAAAAAAAGGGGGGGACAGTTAAGGAAATCTGAATAGGAAGAGATATTATGGAATTATTTTTTTAAAGTTTTGTAGATGTAATGGTGTTAGAGTTCTATAGGAGAATATCCTTATTCTTAAGAGATACATGCTGAAATATTGAGAAGGTAAAGTAGAGCTGGGAATGTAGTTCAGTGGTAGAGTGATCATATAGCATGTGCAAGGCCCCGGGTTCAATCCCCAGTGCTGAAAAAAGGGTGAAGTGGCTTGATTTCAGGTGGTGGGTATATGAATGTTTTCGATACTATTATTTCAACTTTTGACTATTCTTAAATTTTTATAATAAAAATTTGGGAAGAGAAAAGGTTTGCCTCATTTCAAATGCTGCCTTCTTGACATTTTTCTAATATCAGCATTACCTTTTATCTATTAGTGACCAGGGAAGTACTTAAAACATAATAAAAGCCATAGTAAAATAATGATTTCCTGTTCTATACATTCAAAGGTACCCATTTGAACCTCCACAGATCCGATTTTTGACTCCAATCTATCATCCAAACATTGATTCTGCTGGAAGGATTTGTCTAGATGTTCTCAAACTGCCACCAAAAGTGAGTGGTGTATAAAGATTAAATGAATAAAACTTCAATTACAGTGTCACATTCTAATATAAAAGCAAGTGCTTATCTGTGTACAGGGTGCCTGGAGACCATCACTCAACATTGCAACTGTGTTGACCTCTATTCAGCTGCTCATGTCAGAACCCAACCCTGATGACCCACTGATGGCAGACATTGTAAGTACCCCATTTCCTCAGCAGCACGTAGCCTACTCTCTCATAACTCTAATGATGCATACCATGCCAAATCTTTTTTTTTCTTCTTTTTCCTCCATGAATTCTTTTGTCTCAGTCCTCAGAATTTAAATATAATAAGCCAGTCTTCCTCAAGAATGCCAGGGAGTGGACAGAGAAGCATGCAAGACCAAAACAAAAGGTATGATATTTGCTATTATTATCAGTTTGTTAAATGTATATATATCTATATATGTATAAAAATAATGTTTATTAGATTTGCCAAATTTATACTATAGCTAGAATAGCTAGGTGATCTTTTTCTCCTATTGCAACCATCTAATAACTATTTAACAAAACAGCCTGGTAGCTAACCAGCAGTAAATTTTTCCTAATAGTTGTCATCTGCTGGCAACACTAGAGGGCAGGCAGCTTCTAGTTTATATATATATATATATTATTTTTTTTGTATTCTAGGGGGTAGCAGGAATAGAAAGGGAGGTGACATGAAGGTTTTTTTTTTTTCTGAGTTATCTCTTTTAATACTGAGAAAGGACTATATTTATAGAAACTAGTTGCAGAAATAGGGAGGGTTTTAGGTTGAAGGGGAAATTTTTATATTTCTTATGGGACCATTCATGGAAGAAAGGAAAAGGAAAAACTTCCCTGATTTAAGTTGATAAAGTTTCCTCATTTAACAAAACACAAATTACAAGATTATAGAGATTAGCACATCCTGGTTTTTGCTGAGTTACAAGATATTTGAAATTGAATAGAGTAGCAGTTATGTGTTATTTGTTAAAGGAAATAATTAAAACATACAAAAATTTTAGGAAGATGCTTTCAGAGAAAATACCATATACACCATGCAATATATAAACCTTGTAACAAAATACCTGGAAATAATATTACAGAGCTTCACTGTTTTTCTTTGGCATTTGTGTGAACTTTGTTGTATTTCACCTTATCTCTCCTTTTTAGGCCACTGAGGAAGAGATGCTTGATAATTCAGCAGAGGGCAGTGAGTCTGAAGCCCACAACTCAACACAAAAAAGGAAGGCCAGGCAGCTAGTAGGCACAGAAAAGAAATTTTGCCCTGATGTTCAGGGAGTTTGTCCTGGTCCATCTTAGTTAATGTATTCTTTGACGAGATGGTCTAATTTGCTTACCTTTCCTAAATGTTTTTCTTTGTATTTGATGACATTGTAATTTTTGTATCCTATAAAAGACCCTGTATATTTATGTGTTCTGCTCTCGAGTGATTCTCTGTTTGTTTTATTTATCTTGCACATATGTATTTTGAAAACTTTTAAACCTGAAAAATAAATAATCATCTAATGTTGAGTATGTGTTTATCCTTCATGGGTATTTGAGAGTGGACTGGCCGGGGTGCTGTATAATCAGAATGTTAAAATATCTGTCCTTTCTATTGCCAACTTACCACCATCACTAGGGACACTGAATGTTTAATATAGAGGCAAAGTAGCTGTTAGAAATAATTCAGTTACCTCTAGGCTCTCAGAAGTCCTTTTTGAGGACTTTTCAGAGTCCTCAAAACTGGGAATAAGGCAGTGTATCCTTTTGTTAATGTTTCATCTTTTTGCAGCTTTCACTTTTTGTGATCAGTATAGCTGTTCCTGTCAGCAAATATTTAAGGTACACCTACTGTGTGCCAAGTATTATGTTCATGTTTGAGAACGTAAAGGCAAGGAGGTCAGACATGGGATTGTTTAAATAATCATACAAATTTAAACAGGGATTATTAATCCCTTTCACATCCTAGCATCATTTCATGGCAAAGTATTACTCTGAACAATTAGGTGCTGCACTTGAATCCCCTACTTGTGATTTTATATACTTATCTTTTTTTTTCTTTTTGCTTCATGCTAGAATCAAACCCAGGGCCCTACATGTGTTTAGCAAACACTCTACCACTGAGCTGTATCTCTAGACCTTATAGAATTCTCCAACTCACTATTCAAAGACAGTTACTGTGTTCATTTTAAAGTCCAGGAGTTAATTTTATTCTGGGGTTGTCTTCTATACTCATTAAGTTAAAGTTTGGGGTTCCTAGATACCATTTATGTATCAGGATGCTTTCAGTAGTGAATAAAATCTGACCCTGACTGGTAATAAAGGAAATCTATCACCTTACTAAATAGAAGGGGTAGAGCAAACATCTGGATTGGTGGGTTCAGAAATTCAGCAATATCAAGATCTTGGTTTCTGTGCATCCTCCATCCACACTATCAGCTTTCTCTCAGGCTGCTTTTTCCTAAAGTTTCTTCCCCTCCTAGGTAACAACCTACTAGCCTCTTAACATCTATCAGACCAGAGGGCTCTGCTTTCTGTGGAACAAAAGTCTATTATTGGACCACCCCGGAAGCAATCACTGTGGCCAGGGAAATGCCATGCGCTGATTGGTCTGGGTTTAACACATGTGAAATGAGAGTTGGACTTAGGGAACCCATTGTAGGAAAACAGCACCTCTAATAAACCAAAAAACCTCCTACACTCTAATCTGTCACCCAGTCTGTTCATCTACAAGCTACTTTTCCCCACCTCCACTTCTAATACTGGATCAAGCTCCCATCATCTCTCACCTGCATCTTAGCCACAGCCTTCTATCTTGTTTCCTTGCCACCACCCTTGACCCTTGAGAGTCCCTGCTTCTCATAGCAGCAGGAATAATCTCTTGACAATGGAGGTCAGATTTGGCTTCTGTCCTTGAACCCCTCCAAGTGGGTTCCTTTTCCAATGAGAACAAAAATCTAGTCTACTTCCCTACCAGTGAGACCCTTCATGATCTGGCCCTTACTTGCTTGATCTCTACTCCTTCTACACCACACTCCAGCCACAATGACCCACTTTCAATCTCAAACATTCATGCTTCAAGTCTCTTGCATGTGCCATTTCCTCTGCCTCCTACATTCCTCAGGATGATCTCCACTGACCATCTCAAATGTAGCTGTAGCAGAAAGGCCTCATGCCATCTACAGATGCCCTAGAGCCTCAGGTACTCTCTGGCTCATAGCCCATTACCCTGATTAATTTTCCTCATAGCACTGGAACCTATCTGAAAAATGTGTGTCTACTATCTGACTCCAGGTGCTGAGGATATAGTGGCTACAAGGACTATTCTCTAATCACAAGAAATACCAGAGCTGAAAGTTACTAGAAGCCAGTCATCCCTCTATCTCTGCCTTAACAAGTGCAGAGGACTTGGGTTAGAGATCAGAAATGATGGACCTGAGAACTAGAAAAGCCCAGATCCTACCCCCAGCCCAAGATGAGAAATGGCTAAAAGCAAGAACTTGAGTCAAGAAGACCTGGTTCCAGCCCTGGTGGTGCTGCTTCCCACTTGCACTACATTAGTGCTCTGCTCAATCTTTCTGTTTTTGGTTTTTGCCTCTGTAAAGCAGATCATGATGGTCCTTAACCCATGAGATCATTGTGAGGATCGACTGAGATGATGCGTGTAAAGCACCCAGAACATGACCTGGCACAGGGCTCAACATTTGTTGGGTACTTGGCTGGGGACTGGGGAATGGAGACAGCAGTCCAACCATCGGTGGGCCCCAGAAGCTCCTCTGCCCCCTGCCTATTTGCCAATCTGCTCCATTCCTAGGACAAGCAAGCTGAGCAAAGTTGCTCAACTTGAAACCCCCAATTAAAGAGGAGAGATGACATCCATGACTGATCATATAAACACTGCAGATTCCAAGTTCCCTTCTCCTGCTGCCCCAGTCCCCCTCTTCACCTCTCCCCACAAGCTATCTAAATAAGAACAGATTTTACCACCCACCTTGTGGGCAGAGTTGAAGCTGAGGCTGGGACCAGCTATTTATCCTTCGGCTGCTGCGGGAATTCAACACATACAAATAAAGCTCCTTTTCCAGCCAAGTGTGTATTTTTCCATCAGCGTGTGGCCCCCCTGCCCAGGTTGTCTTGTTTAGGTTGGGACAGCAGGAGGGAGGGGACAGGGAGGGGTGTGGGGCTGTGGTTTCAGAATCTGCCCTCCAGGCTGGCTGGCTGCAGGGCAGCTTGCCGTCCCTGACTGCACGGGGCTGCCAGTGAAGTCTGGGAGAGGCTGGGGCAACCCACTCATTGCACATGAGAAACAACACATTCCGCTCTCTCCTTGCTTCTTGGCAAGTCACTCCTGCCTCCTACCATGGCCCCCAGAGTGTCCATCCCTCCCTCCAACTCGTAGTTTATATTAGGGATGACAGATTATCCAATGCCTCTCATCCTACCCTCCCTTCCACACCCCCCACCCAGCTCCAAGGTTTCTCCCTTCCATGAGCTTACCTCGCCCATCTCCCCACTCCACTAGACTGGGTCCCCTTCCTTCCATTGCCTTCCTCTGTTAACCAGAACCCTGAAACTTGTGCTTTAGACAAGAGATGCCTCCCATCAGAGGCACCCTCCTCTAGGAGGTGAATTCTTAGTCACCTGGTTTTCTCTCTTGTTCTGGCAGTAGCCAGGCACTAAGCTAAGCTCTTTACAAGAAAAATCTTCTTAAAGCTCTCCAAAGACCTTTAGAGATTAGGCATTATTAGCCCCATTTTACTGATGATGAAACTGAGACTCAGAGAAGTTAAGTAAAACCTAGGGGCAACTGGCTATTTATGGCACATCTGGGATTCAACCCAGATCTAATTCCAGAATCATATTTATCAACTGTATGATTCAGTTCTAATATTGATACATCTGTCTCTGCAGTTCTCCCCAAAGTAGCTGCAAGGTCATGGGCAAGTGTCTCGACCCTTCCATCTCCTCCTCTATAAAACTGAGCTCCCTCTGCATGCTAATATGTGACAGCTCTGGAATTCTGAAGCTACCTGACACATCCAAACAGGGCAGTGCAAGTCGATCTGCTCACTTACCTTCTCACTTCCCCTTCTAGTCCCTCATTTGTGTTCTCTTGCCTTAGGTTACCTACCACACAGGCCCACTGTCTACACCTGATAGCTCATCCCATCCTGACAATCTTTTTTTTTTTTTTTTTGTACTAGGGATTGAACTCAGGACACTCAAACATTGAGTTACATCCCCAGGTGTATTTATTTTGTATTTTGAGACAGTCTCACTAAGTTGCTTAGGGCCTCGCTAAATTGCTGAGGCTGGCCTCAAACTTGCAATCCTCCTGCATCAACCTCCCAAGCCACTAGGGTTATAGGTGTGAGCCACTGCATCCAGCCTGGCATTCCTTTTTGCTCATAAAAATTCCCATCCAGTAGCTGCCCTCTTCCACCTTAATGGCTGATAAGAGGACAATAGGTTTCTCCTCCTCCCCTGGGTAGTGGGTGATGGCAGAGAGTGATTTGTGAAAGAAGCCTCTGGCTGCTTCTCCATACAAGTGACAGAAATCTAACACTCTCACTTGTGCAAACAAAAATACCAGTTCACAGCTTGAGAAGTCCAAACTTACTTTTTAGGCATGACTAAGTATAAATGCTCAGCTAATACCATCAGGATTCATTTCTCTCCAAGTGGCTACACAGACACCTGCAGCTCCAATGAAAGAGTACTTTCTATCAGCTCTACCAAAGTTCCTGGATTGGTTCTCATTAAAAGGACTTGGAGCCAGGTGCAGTGGCACATGCCTGTATTTCCAGTGACTCGAGAGATTGAGGCAGGAGGATTGCAAGTTCAAGGCCTGCCTCAGCAACTTACCGAGAGCCTGTCTCAAAACACAAAATAAAAAGGGCCAGAGCTGTAGCTCAGTGGTAAAGCATCCCTGGGTTCAATTCCCCATTACTTAAAAAAAAAAATATTGGGATATGAACCCCCTCCTTGGACAAATCATGTGCCCAGGGGACAGAAAAGGCTGATAAGACTTCCACTTATGGCACCTAAGATGGAGTTAACTCCGTTCGAACAGGCAGTACAGAGCTGTGGGGAGCACTGCCTGAAGGAAAGCCAGATGGATATTACTAGAACAGTGGAATACAGACTAAAGTAAATAGCTATGACTATCCTGAAGGAACAAGTTGCCCTAATGGTTGAATTTTAACCATTATGGGACCCAAGGTAAGAGCTGATAGAAAGAAGAGACAGAGAACTTGAGGACCTTTTAAATCTCACTATATAAGTATACACCCACAGTGCTTTATTATAAACAGAAAGACCTGCCCAAAGTGCATGCATAGACTGGGGAATGGAGTTCCACAGCATCATTTCTTAGGGATACAAATGGTTTAGTTCAGATAAGAACTACCTCTTACTTTGTGTTATTTGCATCTCCTTCGAATAAAGGGGCCCAATGACCCCTTGAGATTGGGAAAAAAATCTTTAGGGATATAACTATTATGTTAATTTCTTAATTCTGTTTTCTCCCTACCCCCCTTTAACAGAAATTAATTGACATATTCTTTGTGCTAGATACTGTGAAAAGAATTTAGGATACAACAATGAATGAGAACAACAGGGTCCTTGCTCTTGTGGAACTATCCTGCTAGGTCAATTTCAGAAGAGCCTTGTCTACCCTTGCTCAAGCAAAAGACATGAGCAGTCATATTTTGTCCACCACAAACCCACAGAGACATATCCATTTATACACTATAATTTAGTGGACCAGGAGAGATACCCAACTTAAGAGTGGTTAGCCCATTATATTTGACCATAGGCATATATGACTTGGCCTAGTATAGAAAAAGAAGCTTGGCTAGTCCATTTCTCAGTCTCTCAGGACATTGCTCCAGGAAATGCCAAAAGAGGGCTGGGGATGTAGCTCAGTTGGCAGAGTGCTTGCCTTGCAAGCACAAGGCCCTGGGTTCAATCCCCAGCACCCGCCCCCCCCCCCAAAAAAAAAAGCCAAAAGAACACAAGGCAATTATCCCAAGATCTGATGCTGATAGGATGCTTACAGAAGCCTTGAAGAATAGGTTCACAGTGAGGACCATGCAAGCAGAGGTCGTGAATCAACATAGCCTACTAGTCAAAAGAAGGTAAGAAAAAAAAAAAAAAAAAAGAAGGTATAATTAACCCAGGAGGTGTGCATATCTAATTCTGGCTAATTAGGAGGCTGAGTAGGAGGATGCCAAGTTTAAGGCCAGTGTGAGCAACTTACAGAGACCCTATCTCAAAATAGAATAAAAGATCTAGGGATGTAGTTCAGTGGTAGAGCACTTGCTAGCATGTCTGAAGCCCTGGGTTCAATCTCCAATACTGAAGGGGAAAAAATTGTATAATTACTCAGGATTATTCTTTTGACTCAGCAATCCCACATATATACATGTGTGTTTAAAAGGTACTTGTTGCAGTATCTTTTATAAGAGCAAGCTGTTAAACAATCCAAATGTCCATCAGAAAGGGAACAGTGAGATAAAATTATATTATCTATATAATGGGATACCAACTACTATGAAAAAAAAAATGGGCAAGTTTTCTTCTGTGGAAAGATCTTTGAGCTGTATTAGTAGGTTTAAAAAAAGAAAAGGCAGAAGCACATGTATGGTATTCTAACTTTAGGTAAAAATAATAATAATAAGCACAGCTATGCATCTTGCTTGTCTATGCATTGAAAACCCTCTGGAAGGATATGTAAGACACTAATAACAGTGGCAAACCAGTGAGGTTTTAGAAAGTGAGCAAATAGGGACAGGAATGGGACAGAGACTGTTATTTGAAAAACGTATGTTATTTGAACCATGTCAACATATTACTTATTTAAAAATTAGATTAAAGCTTTTTAAACACAAATGAGTGGAGAGAGAGCAGTTAGTCGTGGTTGAGGACAGGAGACCAGGCCTACAAGAACAGCTGAGCCCACTTGTGGAGGGCATGAGTGACTAACCACAGATTCCAACTGGCTAGAACTCAGAGCTGCTTCAAATCCAGAACAGCTCCAGATTTTAGATACAAGGGCCAATCCCGCTGCTCTCTCTGATCTTGAATTTGCGTAGACTCTGCCTCCATTGTTGCTTTATATTCTCTCAAGGATTACACACTTGCTGGAGTTAATGCCTGGGTCTCTTTCTCTTCACCTAGTCTAATCAGAACAGCCTTCCTGAGAATGAGCTAGAAGGATGGAGGGGTTTGAAATGCTCTGTCTTGAAGAAGAATGGAGTTCGTGTATCAGTTAAAAATAAATAAAATTTGAAACACTTTTAAATGCAAAAAAGGAAAAAGATGAGGAGGAAGAAGAGAAAGAGGAGACAGAGGGAAAAACAGGAGAGGAAAGAGCAAAGAGAGAAGGAAGAAAAGGAAGGAGCAGGATGAGAGAGTCAGGTACTAGGTCACCAAAGCCCTGGTACAGTTCTGGGGCTAGCACCTCATTCCTTTGGCTGCAGGTTTTTGCTCAGTCTTTCCCTTCCCTTGAGAAGGGCCCTGGTTGTCTCGGGGGCATTCATCCTACTCGGAAGCAAGGCTTGAGGGAGAAGCTTTCCAAAGCAGAGAGTGGGTGAGGAAGTTAAGTTCAAAATGGTACCTATGGGAAAGAATCGGCCCAAAGAAAGGAACTAGAATGGTGTAAAGGTTGGGAGCTGCTGGCTCAGTGTATGCTTATGTGGGCTCTGTGAGCTGATTCTTGGGGATTCACAGGATCAGGAAACCCTAGTTCTAGGCCTGGGTCTGAATAAGAGCCCAACCTGTTCAAGGCTTTCTTAAGACCACGCTGTCTGTCTGACCCAGTGCCAAGCACATAAAGAGCACTTCAAAATGAGTGAGCGGATTTGATTCTGAGGCCTCCAAACTTCAACCCTGAGCCTCCCCAGCATCCCCAGGTGCCCTAGGTTCAGAAGATGGGTTAGGAAGAGCCTTGACCCTCTGATCACTCCGTCCTCAAAGCAGCCCCACCAAGGCCACACCCGTGACTCCACCAGGGGCAGCAGAAAGGAGCTGAGGGACACAAATGGTACTTCACTGGTGCTTTATTATACAGAAGAATCCAAATATTTACATCCTGACAATTTTCACATGGCTGGAAATGGCACACGACTAGAACCCGGAAGGGGACATAGGAGTGGTGGATGATGGGTGAGAGAACTTGCCAAACCAGAGCAGAGGTAATTAGAGAGGACAGTTCCAGAAAGGATTAGGGTTCTAGCTACCTCCCACAATCCTCTCTTACTCAGCCCTGCTAATTGTCAGCTCTTCTTTCTTCCCCTCCTTCACCTTTTTTCCCCCCTTCGGTGAGGAATGAACACTCTATAACTGAACTACATCCCTGATCCTTTTCATTTTGAGACAGGTTCTTGCTAGGTTGCTGAGACTGGTCCAGAACTTGCAATCCTGCTGCCTTAGCCTCCTAGGTAGCTGAGATCACAGGTGTGGCACCACCTCACTGTGCTCCCTGCTCCCTCCCTCTTTTTTTTTTTTTTTTTTTTTGTATACCAGGGATTGAACTCGGGGATACTTAACTACTGAGCCTCATCCCTTGCCCTATTTTGTATTTTATTCAGAGACAGGGTCTTACAGAGTTGCTTAGCCCCTCACTTTTGCTGAGGCTGGCTTTGAACTTGCAATCTTCCTGCCTCCGCCTCCTGAGACGCTGGATTACAGGTGTGTACCACCACACCTGATTCCTCCCTTACTCTTTAAACCTTATTCTCCCTGGCAAAGGAAGCAAGGAGATTGGGAAGGAGAAGGCCCCGCTGTTAACTCTGCTGATCCATAGTCTTCCAATTTTAGCTCTGGATTTTTTTGGATTTTTCCTTTTGGTGTATACCTAAGTGCTTAGCAAACTATGAGCCGCCGTGAGAGGTTCTCCTCCACAAGTTAGTCTGCCAAGGCATAGCACACAGAGCCCACGTAAGCATACACTGAGCCAGCAGCTCCCAACCTTTACACCATTCTAGTTCCTTTCTTTGGGCCGATTCTTTCCCATAGGCACCATTTTGAAAGAGTTTGTCAATCAAACAAAATACACATACGTGCATCAAAAAATTTGGTTTTTGATTTTTGTGATGAATCAAAGACATACATGATCTTCATAAACTTCTACTGACCACATAGGAGATAGCTAAAGTAAATGAACATACTGATTTGCTAGGAATTCAGTCAAAAAAAGAAACAGAGAAAGCACTATACAATCTTCTCCTGTGCAAATGCACTAGACTTTTTAAAAAATATATATAGTTTTTTTATTTATTTTATTTAGTTATCGGCAGGCACAACATCTTTGTTTGTATGTGGTGCTGAGGATCGAACCCAGGCCGCACGCATGCCAGGTGAGCGCGCTACCGCTTGAGCCACATCCCCAGCCCCTATAGTAGACTTTTTGAATAGTGAATATAGTTCATGGTGCCAGGAATCGTGGCACATGCCTATAATCCCAGCAACACAAGAGAGTGAGGGAGAAAGAAGATCACAAGTTCCAGGGCAGCCTGGGCAATTTAGTGAGACCCTGTCTCAAAATAAAAAATAATAAGGGCCAGAGTTGTAGCTCAGTGGTATAGGGCTAAAGGATCCAATCTCCATCATGGAAAAAAAGAAAGGAAGAAAGTGTTTTAGCTTTTTCACTGCTGTGACTAAAAGATCCGACCAAAGCAATTTTAGGAGTAAAAGTTTACTTGGGGGCTCACAGTTTCAGAGGTCTCAATCCATAGACAGTAGGCTCCATTCTTCAGGCATCGAGGTGAGACAGGACATCATGGCAGAAAAGTGTGGCAGAGGAAAGCGGCCCACATGGTGATCAGAAAGCAGAGAGAGAGAGAGAGAGAGAGAGACTCCACTCTCCAGATACAAAATATATACCCCATAGCCACATCCCCAATGAACCACTTCCTCCAGCCACACTCCACCTGCCTCTAGTTACCCCTCAGTTAATCCCATCAGGGACTAATTCACTGATTAGATTAGGGCTATTTCTTCTCCAAACTTTTCTGCATTGTCTCACATGTTGAGCTTTTGGGGGACAACTCACATCTACATCACAACAGGAAGGAATGTAAAGAAAAGAAAAGAAGAAAATAGTTTATGGGAAATACCTCCACTCCCTTCCCACACACCTCTCTTCTGTCCAGCCTTGGCTGATGCCCAGATCTTTAGAAGCAGACAGTAAAGTTGGACAGCAGTGCTACCCTAGCCCATAGGTCAAAGCACTGACCAAAAAGCACAGGCTCCCTTACCAAAGAAGCAGTCACGTGTAGGGAACAGTCCCTAAAACTCCCAAACCTCTAACACACAGTCACTCAAGACTGGCTCCCCGACTCCAAGGGAAATAGTGATCTTATGGTGGAGGGGGGATCTAGGGTGACTTTCTAGAAGGGAAGGCTCCCAAAAATCATACCCATGTTGTCTTCCCTGAAGTTCTCAGAGAACTCATTTCCCTTTTAAGAATTACCGATTCTCAGTACCCAAAGTAAAACAAACTCCTTCTATCAAGAAAACTCTTGATCATCCCTGGGCAATTAAGGACAACACCATAGTTTAGTGAGTGACTATTCTGAAGTTGACCCCCTGGTAGGACCCTAAGGAATAATAAGGTCAGTTTATTCATTTGGAGCCTATAAGAATCCAGGAAACTCAACTAGTCAAATGATATTTTAAAATGTATCAAGTTAAATATGGTCTTTACCTCATCCCTCCAGCCCAGCCTAGACACCTTGTGAACCTATGTTGGAATTCCCACTAGGCACTGGGAGCAGCAGGGAGACAGGACAAGCGAAGCTGCAGAAACTTGAGCTGTGAAACTCAAGAGCTTTCTCAGGGTTGTCTTAACCATGGAGGTCCTGTGTGTAGGTCCTGGCTAGGGATCACAACAGAATTCAACAGAACAGAGTTTCATTCAGTCTCAGGATTCCAGACTCTGTCCTTTGAGTTTGACTGATGTTGGAGTGCCCTGAAAAAAATCTCACCCATTTCTGGGTCTTGGATTCTTTTTTATGTTTGCAAGAATTAGCTTTCATATTTGTAAGAATGCACCAGGTTCTCACCCTCTCACCCTGAGACGGAATGTGTATGTGGGGTGAGAGGTACTCTATAGACCTTCAGATGCTCTTGGGAAACCACAGATAAGAAAGTCATGAGGGGAAAGGCAGAAAGGTCAGGCCTATTTGGGGAACCCAGGACTCCCAGATAGCCACATGCTTCTAAAAGCATTGTAGGAATCTCCTCTCTGCTAGGTAATGGATCCTTATCCCACAGAAAGACAGAATAAGAAGGATAAGAAGGGAAGACCAGGCTTGTGAGAGTTGGTGGCAGGGTGCATTTGATGGAGGACCATAGGAAGGCAACTCACAGCCAGAGAGAACCCAGACTGCTACACAGTTCCTTGTGTATACCTTGCTAGGATCCAACAATCCTCCTTCTTGCTGGAGGCAGGAGTTTCACTGGTGCTTGGATGTAGGAGGGGGTGGGGAAGCACACACAGGATCCTTTTCCTCCACCTTGCCTGAGGGGGCTCAAGCTGTAACCATGACAGCCTGTTCCTCCCCATCCTTCTCTAGGTAAGACAAGAAGCTTGGGAGGTACAGTACAGAGAGTCTGTCCCGGCTCATGGAATCACCAGTTGCCTCTGGGACTTCACCCCAGGTTGAGCTCCTAGGTTTGGGACTTTCAAAAAGTGATGACACTTGGTGTGGTGGCACACACTTGTAATCCCAGCAACTCGGGAGACTGAGGCAGGAAGGATCATAGATTCAAAATCAGTCTCAGCAATTTATTGAGGCCCTAAGCAACTTAGCAAGATCCTGTCTAAAAATAAAAAATAAATAGAACTAGGGATGTAGCTCAGTGGTTAGGTACCCCTGGGTTCAATCCCTAGTGCCAAAAAAAAAAAAAAAAAAAAAAAGTGATGTGATGTCATTTTGTGATGTCACTGAGTAGTACTAGATGGTACAGACAGTACTAAATCCTGTGAGCTAGTAATAGGTATTCCATGAAAACCAATCAATCAAAGAGAAGCCTGTTGTCTAAGAATTGGAGAATGGGATTAAACAGAGTTCAATAGATTTTACTGCTGCAAGAGTTTTTAGGGCTTTTATTATATTAACATGTTCTCTAAGAAAGGGACATAATGTGTAATCTCTTCCAAAGCTCATTTTAATAGGAAGTATTTCTTCATGGCAAATGTCAAGATTAATGGGACACAGAACACGTTTTATATCCTATCCACAAGTCAAAGGGGAGATGCCAAATGCCCTTGGTGGTCCCCTTTTCTGTTAGGTCTCCGTGTCCACTGGGCCATGATCCTGGCTCTATCGGGTCCCCTCCTCCTTCCCTGTCTTTTATTTCACTCCTTATCCTTAAGCAAATTGCCAGGTCTCTGGTCCACAGCTTTGGACCTGACAGGGAAGAGGCAGCATAAAGGTGAAAATGAAGAAGGCCAAGGGAATACTGGGCCAAGAAGCCTTCACTGGAGGTGGTCACAGAGAGAGGAGACCAACAGAACCAGGCCCTGCTGTGGGTCACACTGATGAGTTTAGGTTGTATTTATTTTATAAGCAGCCATCATTGAGGGAGTGGGGAGAGAAGGAAGGGAAGAGATGGAAAGAGAAGAAGGGGGAAGGACATTTATAAGTGTGAGGCAAAGACTGAGCCGGAGGGCCTGAAGCCCCCACCTGATGAGGAGCCCCCTCCTGAGGATGTGGTTCCCTCCGCCTTCAGCAGCAGTTCTCCATCCACAGAAGGTTGTGGATTCCCAAAGTGGGTTCCCTCTGGCTCTATAAAATGGCTTCCCTCCAGTCTGGGGCCCCCTGGCTGCTGACAGGAGATAAAAGTCACTGAGGGGAAGCCATAGGTCTCCAGCCCAGGGGGCCTTCCAGCCTCAGAAGCTTCCAGAATGAGATCCACATCAGAGAAGGCCACAAGAGCCTGAGTGGAATCGCAGGAGCTCTTCTCCAGCTCGTTGGCAGCAGCGTAGGCCAGGGGCCCAGGAGCTCCTGGGCCGGGCCAGAGCCGCCGAAGGTCATCCCTGAAGTGGGGGTTGAAGAGCAGGTAGAGCAGTGGGTTGAGGCAGGCAGGCAGCGGCAGCACCACGAGCAGGACAGACTTGACGGCCTCGGGGGTGACCGGGAAGAGGCCCATCATGGAGGCGAAGCTGAGGAAGGCCACGGGACAGTAGAGGAGCCCATCCGCGAAGATGAGCCAGGCCACATGCCTCACCATGGCACAGTCCCACAGGGCCTCAAAGTCGCCCCGCGGCAGGTCACAGTAGAGTTTGATGTAGGCACCGGCCACCACCAGGAAGCAGAAGGAGTTCATCATCACCAGGGCCACCGCGAAGCCCAGGGCGGCCGGCTGGCCCTCGGGCGGGGCGTAGGGCAGGCAGAGCGGGGAGGCCCCGTACTCTCCCACCGAGGCAAGCGGCAGGGCCGCGGCCAGCCCTGCCAGCGACAGGCAGCCCAGGGCCCCGGCTCGCACACTGCCCAGCGAGGGCGCCTTCCCGTAGGCCCGCACGCACGACACGGAGACGCTGCACTGCACGGCGGCCAGGGTGAGCAGCAGCACCGACGCCTCGGACCCCAGGACGGCCAGGAAGCCCGTGGCCCGGCAGCCCAGCCCCGTCTCCCAGCGGGCTCCGTACTCGGCGAACTGGCCAAAGGTCAAGGCGTCCACGGAGGCCAGAAGGCCACAGGAAATGCCCGTCAAGGTGTTGGCACCGGCAATCGCACCTACCACAAACTTGACCGGGGACAGGGGGATGGGCCCGCCGGCAAACACGGTCAGCAGCACCAGCCCGTTACAGAGCACGGAGAGCAGCACGATGGCCCACACGGCCAGGCGGATGCCCCAGCTCTCAAAGAGGTGCTCGCAGGGCTTGAAGGGGCCTGTAGGAGAGAGGGACGGACGTCACCCCCGGTCAAGGCTGCCACGACTGGTCTTGGGGTAGGGCCTCTGCCCGAACAGAAACCCTGGCCTGAGGGAGGTGACTTGGCATCTGCCCTCCAAGAGCTGCAAACGGAGTGAACACTAACCCTCCTCCTGATACCCACAGTGCAATCCCGATTACACTCAAGAAACGTTAAGAACATCTTTCCAAAGGAGCAACATTTGCAAGGATGGAAGAGACAGTTGGGCACCATAACTGGGGAGTGGAGCAGGCACTAGAACTGGGGATACTACTGCAGTAGTAGAGACACAGTCCTTTGAGGGGCTACCCAGACAGTAACACTTTTGCTGAGGCTCTGCCCAGGGACCCACTAAGGACTCCATTGTGGATGAGCCCTGACTGGCTATCATACCAGTCTGGCTTTCCCTTGCTCTCTGAGAAGAGTATAGGCATATTTCATATTCATCTGTCAATCAGAATGTGGGAGGGAAGACAAATAATCAAAATATAGACGACTTCTGGGGTTTTCCAACCTGACTTTGCACTAGATGGGTGAGATCCTGGTGTTTCCCATCACTCTTCTCAGAGTCTGTTCTTAAATCACTTTATGACTTTGGACATATTATTTCTTCATTTCCTTTGGCTTCAGACTCTTGTTTCTCAATGTATTGCTAGGTGGTTTGGGAATTTGAGAGGCTTTTGCGGGAGCTATTTTTAAAACAATTTTTTTTCTAATTATGAAATAATAGATGGTAATTGTAGAAATTTTGAAAATATAACATGGAAAAAATAAAACTGCTCATGACCTCACTTCTTAGAGAGAAGTCATTATTTTGGCATGTTTCCTTACAGAATTTCTTTTAAAATATACATATACTTGCGGATTTTTTTAACTAAGTTGGGATTTGACTGAATAGAGATTTTTATTCTTTAAGTTAAATTTTGTGATGCATGCACACTTTTTCCATATCCTTATATTTCGCGAAAACCATATCTCAATGGCTGTGTCATAAATACTCCACCATATGATGTATCATAATTTATTTGACCATTTTTATGAGCTATTTTAAAAGCAAGTTTAAGTTAAACCTTGTTTTTGGAAACTTCCTCTTTTACCTCATCCCTGTTGGTTACTGGTTTTCAGAGGTGATATTTCTGTGGCAGTTTGAATTAAAAAAAATAAAAATAAAAAAAAATAAAAAAAGCAAAAATGGATTTCCAAGTGAAAAAAAAAACCCAAAAAACAAAAAAACACCTGCTTCCTCTAGGTTGGGTCAGTGCTCTGGCTCTGAGCTGGCGCTAGGGAGCGTGCTATTATCACCAGGTGCTGAGAGCTGGTGTTAGGCAAGGTCAGGCCAGCGCTCCAGGGTTTGGAAAGGGGAAGGGAGAGGTTAAGGGATCTGAACTAAAAATTGAAGTCTGGAAAATGGAGGTGGGATGAAAGAGGAAAAGCCAGCTGTTCATCACTTTTTGTTCATTCTGAATAAAAGTTCCTGGCCTGAGCAGCAGATTGCTGCTGCCTTCTAGCATTGTTGGTTAACATTTTATACACAGGGAAGGGACTTTTTCACTCTCAACATCTTAGGCTAAATTGTACTGAGGAGAAAGAATTTTCTTTCCTTCTTTGGGGCTGTGGCTCAGCGGTAGAGCGCTTGCCTCGCACCTGTGAGGCACTGGGTTTGATCCTCAGCATCACATAAAAATAAATGAATAAAATGAATGAATGAATGAATGAATGAATAAAGGTATTTTTAAAAAGAGATATTACATTTTTTTAAAAAATGGCTTTGGGTTGGATGACTCCAGACAAGGCTTCCTCTGTGGTAAAGTTAGACAGTAGGTATAGGAATTATCCAGGAACACTGGAGATTTTTGCACCGTGGAGGATTTTAGTAAAGAGACTGTAATCTTGCTGGGATGGAGCAGTGAGGGCTGGAGAAGGTGACTTAGTCCCATGTGACTCTAATATTCTGTGAGATGGTTTTTAGATTGAGGGAGTGCTCAGAAGCAGCCCCATGTCCCCCGAGCAGGGGGTTCAAGGCATTCTTTCTTGCTTCTGTCCTCCATGAGAACATAACCTCTAAATGACTGGTTTGCAGAGGTTGCTTGACTCCCTGTCACCCCTCCACCCTCATTCTGACATTCCCCATGTAATAGTAGCCACCCGAGGGACAGAACTCCCTCCTTCCTCAGGAATAATGAGAAGAGGCTTTCCTTCCCCTAAGATGGGGAGTCGGGCAAAGACCATGCCTGACGCTTAGCTACAGATGGGCCACCTTAACTGGCTTCTCTCTAGGTGGGTGGGTGCCCCTTCTCCACCTCCAGGCCACCGATCTCACCTGGAATAGGGCTACACTGGACACTGTGGTGTGGCTTTGAGTCCTCCGTCTCCAGTTGGAGCTCATCCAGGTCCAGGTCATCTGAGAGAGGAGATGAAAATGTGTCTCAGGCCTGGACCTTGGTGTCACCTTGCCACCTTTCTTCTAACCCCTACCCCTTTAAGTAGATGTGTCGCTGATTAACTGTTCAGTCCTGGTCATCCAGCAGCTCTGAACATCTGCTTCTACCCTTGGGTGTAAATATTTGGTCAGCTCCCCATTATTCACATATGGATCATGTCCATTGCGGGTTCTGAACACCAAATGTTATGATTAGTCCTGCTCTTTCTGTTCTCAGCCCTCGCCTGTCCTCTCCCATCAGCTGTAGTTCACGAGTACTTAGAATTCGGGCCATAGCTGCCTTAATAATGGGAGCTACGGATCATACGGTTCTCCACTCTGGTCAGGCAGTCATTGTAATTCCATGTCCAGTTGCAAACAATAAACATGAAGGGGGACCTCTGTGAGCTGCAGTGTGTTCAGAGATGAGCCAGGGATAGTGGGGGAGCAGAAGTCATTTGTGTGAGAAATAAAGTAGCTGGGGGATGGTTGGCTTGGAGAAGGCAAGAATAAGTGGGGATATAATGGCTGTCTAAGAGGTGAAAGCCTGTTGATATAAAGGGGTTACACTTCTACATGCTGTTCTGTCCCAGAGGGTAGAACCAACATCAGTCGATGGATTATATAGAAGGAGGCAATTATGGTTCAAATGAAGATGTTCTAGCTCTTCAGCAGGTGCACAGTGGACCCATGTGTTCTGAATATGATGCCAACTACATTTAAGAACTGGAAGGGCAGAGGAATTCAGGAATGAATAAAAGATGGTCCTGCTCACGAGGGACTTATGGAGACAAATGAGGAGACAAACTGTCATGCTACAAGGCCCTGTGTCAACTGATGGATTTACTTTGCAACAAGGGTTAACATTCCTTGAGCTGTTCCTCTCTCTGTGAGTCCTCATTGTCATAGCTTCCTTAACCTTCACAATCGTGCATGAGGCAGGTGTCAGATAAGGAAACTGAGGCTCATTGAAGTTAAGTGGCTTCCTCTGGGTCTCCCAGCTAGTGATGACAGACCAGAATACAAATCCAGATTTGTCTGACTACAGAGCCCAGATGTTCAACAATCATGAGATGGATTGTTTGGGGGGATTGGGGAGTGGGAAGTTGGGGGGAGGTTTACAGATGCATAAGCTAGACATTATTTATCACTAGAGCTATTGAACTAGAAAGTTCCCAGTGTGAGAGGATGCACTTCTACCCTGAGTCAGAGTTTAGACTAGATAATCATTAACGTTCCTTCTAATTCTAAGCTGCAGCTCTACAATTCTAGGTTAGTAGGATAAAACAGAGATAGAAAGGTAAATCCATCATTGGAGAAATTCTGTAGCATCTTTGAATGAAATGAGATTTTTCTTTTTTCTTATTTACTATTGCAGTTTTGGGGGGTGTTTCTGGATCTTGGGTGGGTTTTCTGTTTTGTTTGCAGTGGTGGGAATCAAATGCAGGTCCTTGAGCCACACCCCCAGCCCTATTGCAATATTCCTTAACCAGGACCTGTGCACTCCAGGGGATCAGAGACATCTCAGGGTCTCAAAATTTTATAAGAACTTTAAAATGACTCTCTGAAATAGCTTATAACTATAAAGACACAACTTTCTTTTATAAGCACAATCCATCAATGAAAGACTTTTTAAAGAATAAAATTTAAGTTTCTGAAGTCACACTTGGAAAAGTACCTGAGGACCAACTGGCAAGAAAGAGCTGCTTGTCTTTTAAAGGCACCTGTACATTCTTCAGGTTTAAAAGACAGTCCTTATGGACTCTTCATCCTAAGGGAATGGATAGGTGACTCTGTTGCACTTGTGCCCATCTTTGGCTCGCAGGTCTATTTCCTGTGTGGGTTCTTCTTCCCCACTTAAAGAGTAAACACCTTCCCTTGGTAGTTTTCCCAGGAGGCTGGAAGACTGTGGCCTTGGCCTGGACAGCATCAGGGAGGGTAGGCTGAGGCGTGACCACAGAGTCCTGGCATTTCCTTCCTTCTCTACCTTTCATTCTCTGCCTGCCCCTCCAGAATGGGAGAATTAGCAATTCTTTGAAATCAAAATGCATGAATGAAACACAAGGGGTGAAATCAATGGACTCTGTCTGAGGCTGGGAAAGTCACAGCCAAGGTGTTAAGTAACCACTCTTCAAACAAGGAGGAAATCAAATCTGGCTGGAGCAGGGCTCCTGGCTTTCCTTCTCGAGGCTCGTTTGCTCCCACAGGAAGTGGGGGGCCCTGCCCTAGCTCCCATTACAGGCGGCAGGCAGCCCACGAGCTCGACGCCCTGCGGTTCTCCAAGACTTAAGCCCCGGTGGAAAGTTTCACCTTGAAGAAGGAAAGTTTCCATTCCTCCTTCCAGCCCCCTGAGGGAGTGTGTAGCAGACATCCGGGAATGTCCCCTGGGGACAGCTGTCTGCTGGCTTAGCCAGCTGCTGGGACCTGTGAACCTCCTTGTCAGGTCCTTGTGCCCCATCTAGGAGGGGCTTTGGTGCACTGGGAGTGAGGGTCTCAGAGACCCCCAAACTGCCCACTCAAGGTTCAGCCTCCACGGCTATATCCTGAGCTACACTACTAAACTGTCCCCATGCCAGAAGGAGATCCAAGTTCTCAGCAGCAGCAGTGGTAAACCCACTTCACCTTATATGGACTCTTTCAAGCCTCCCAACAGTCTATGAGAAATGTATTATATTTCTCCTTCATTTTTATTTTATTGGTGCTGGGGAGCCCAGGGGTGCTTTTACCACTGAGCTACATTCCCAGCCCTTTTTATTTTTGTATTTTGGGACAGGGTCTCAGTCAGTTGCTGAAGGGGTCTCTAAATTGCTGAGACTGCCCTCAAACTTGAGATCCTCCTGCCTCAGCCTCCAAGTAGCTGGGATTACAGGTATGTGCCACTGGTCCCAGCTATCTTTATCATTTAAAGACAAGAAGATGGAGTGTCAGTAAGATTAAACAACTTATAAGGCAACCCGACTGGTAAAAGCTATAGTTGGGTTTAGACCTAATTCTGTTTACCCCATTATGAGATGTTTTTCTTACATACTTAGATTTAATTTTTCAGTTCAACTTCTCCATTGAAAGAGTACAGAGAGGAAGCTCAAGATGGAAAAAGGAATGCAAGAAGCAGGACTTGTTTCTCTCTCTCCTAGTTCTTCTTGTGTTCAGTAACATGGCGGGGGGTGGGGGAGTACTGCTCTCTTCCCTTCAACCAAGACACCTCTTAATACACAGTTCCTCAGAACCCCTGGCTGTCCACCCCAATCTTTCCCTTTCACCCCAACTCTTCCAGAAATAGATCTGTCCCAAGACAGATCTCACTGAAACCCTCTTGTGTATAGTGACCATTGAAGTCTCGCTTTCAGACTCCCAGGAGATGGGAGGTGCAGGATACCCCTGGAGAACAATAATTTCTACAATGTTCCTTTTGGTTGTAGGACATATTGTGTTTGGATTTTTTTTTTTCTGGAAGCAGGTTTAATTCAATTGATTTAATTTAATCCTACTTGGGTCAGGTCTGTTTTCTCCTAGAATGCCCTGAGGCTGAAGGGCCCATGTGTCAGAGAAGGCAACCACAAAGAAATATGTGAGCCCCAAGGATAGGATACTAACAGAGACAGCACCTGTGAGGTACTTTGTGAATCGCAAAGGACCGGAGACTGTTGAGATGTTATTGCTGCCATTGTTACCATCATTATGTCTCCCCTAAGTACCTTTGGGGTGTTGCATTAGAGAGTCAGGCTTAAACAGAGGGAGAGTTCCTCCCAGGTCACTAGCAGCCAGTCCTCCCTCGGCTTCCCCTCTTAGATTCCCTTCCAGGCCCCCCAAGCCTCCTCCCTAACTTCCTCTCTACAGCTCCCCACCCACCAGTCCAGGCATCCCCCATCACTCACAATGGTTCTCTGCTTGTCCAGCAAGGAGGCTCTGGGTCCTCCTTGGAGGCTCCTCCTCCTCCAGGTGGAAGTCCTCGGCCTGCCACTGCCCAGAGGGTTTGAAGAAGCTGGCACAGACCCCATAGGCACAGCACTGGTAGGCATAGGGCACCTCCAGAATCCTGAGGATGGGAGAGGGGCTGCCTCATTATGTTTGGAGTCTAAGACATTAGTCCTAAGTTAAGAGATTCCCCAGCCCAAGAACTAGGGACTAAGTACCTGCCCTTCAACCACAAAGTGTCCTGCTCACTATGCCAGCAGCCTCGAGGACTTGATTTGTTAAGAATCTTGCACCCTGACTCTGAGGGGCTCTGGGCACATGCCAGTCTTTTCCTCATTCATCCTCAGAACTGAGATGGGGAGAGAAATGTCTGCCCTTTATTGAAGGAGGACTCTTAGCAGACTCAGAGTAGGAAGCAACTTCCCCCAAGGTCACACAGCACTTATGGTGCTCTACTCCCCAGCTTAGACTGCGGCTCTTCTTTCATATTGCAGGAAGCAGGGATTCTTCTAGGGATGCTCTACTCTTGTCCTCTGTGAGACCCACACCCTCGCCTTCCCCTGTGGGCCCATCAGAGCTGGATAGGGTGTCCTTGGAGGGTGAGGGCAAATGCCTTAGGCACTTCATTAGTTTATAGTAGACAAGGCTCGGGCCACACAGGCTGCACTGCTGCTGCCGCTGCACGGAGGAGGCCTGGATGTCATTAACACTAGGGACGGGCTGTGCAGTTTGTTTTCCACTCATCATGCCCTGGGCTCTGCCCTGATTCCAGGGACCCAGATGCTGCCAAAGTGAGGACGGACAGCCTGGCTATGTGGAACCAGGCACAGAGTGAGGAGGTCCAGGGGCCTTCAACCCAACTTACTACCACCCTCGTACGTTCCAGTGTTCCCCAGGAGTGGTACTTGGGGTGGGGAAAATGCTAGAAAGAGATGAAGAGGTAGAGGAGGCATGTATGAGACCAGACTCCCAGGAGGCCCAGGGAGCCTTCCCATGCAGTCTCAGATACACTCCAAGCCACTAGGCTCTTCTTGGGGTGAGGTCCCATGGCTTTCTCCCTGTCCCTCCCTGGCCTCCAGCAGACCCCAGGCAAACATACCCAGATGTGGGGGGAAAAGCCAGGCCCTCACCTCAGTCTTGGGAAACTGTCCTTGGAGAAGGCCTGAGACAGAGCCAGGTTCCCTTTGAGCTTCAGATGCATCAGGCCCCCAAGCCCAGCCAGGGGCAGTGTGGTCAGCTGGTTGTCTGTCAGGTCCCTAGGACAGTGGATGGCAGGGTTATTGGCAGTCAGTGGGATTGCTGAGGGGGCAGGGCTGTGCAGAGGGTGTGGCCAGTGTGCCTGGGATGGAAGCAAGAGGAGAGGAGCAAAGGACAGAAGATGAGCACAGAGAGAAGACGGCATTACACACCGGGGAGGAGTGTGGTCAAGAGTTGCCAGAGGCACCATCCACAACGTATTCATTCATTCGGTCGTTCAACAAACACCAAGTGCCAGCAATGTACCACTTAATGCCAAGCTGTCCCAATTTAGAGGTAACAGAGCCCCTCAGACACAGATCCTGTATCCAGGTCTGATTCCCATCCAGGAATCCCTGCCCGTCCCCCTAGGGGACCTGTCTGCGGTTGGCTTCCTCCTCCTTTCTTTCCTCTGCTATTCTGATGCTACAGAGGCCAGAGTTGGGGATAGGACAGAGCTGGGCATCTGGCTACCGTAGGGATTGGGTCATCCATCCCGCCCTTCGGTGCCTTCTGGAGCCAGAGCTGAGGACGTACATGGTCCTCCACTGGAGACGCATTAGAGGAAGCCGAGGCTCCAAAGCAAACACCACCACCACAGACGGTGCGTGGTGGAAATAGCCCTGGACTGGAAGGCAGGAAACCTGGCACTGTCACCAACTCCTTGGGTAACCAAAGGGAGTCACAAATCTGCCTGAGTTCCAATGTCCTCATCTTTCAAAGGATAAAAATATCTGTCCTACCTATCTGGCAGGATTACAGCAAACAGGAGAGGGAAGACGGAGGTGAGAGTTTTGCAAGGTCACAGCCCAGAGCCCAGAGAGGCGCAGCCTGGGGAGAAACTGCAGCCTGGGAGTCCTGGGCTCTGTCCTCGGCTCTGAGCCTCTCCCCCTGGACCTTGGAGATGTCACCTGTGACATGAGGGCCTGGGGCTCTGCAGCTGGGGCTGGAGCTAGCCCAAAGGAGTCTCTGTGTTATTAGAAAAGGACCCCCTGGGGCTGGCCTGCCTTTGGGACACTCGACTTGGAAGACAGGGAGGTAGGAGATCAGTAGGATCCCTGGTGCAGCCAATAACCTGTACCACAGCGTGTGGCAGCCCCTGAAATAAAGGCCACGTGGCCAAACCTACAAGATCCCTATTTACATTCTATATAAATTAGCGAACCTCTGGTCCCCGGCTGTTCTGCAGAATGGCAGCCTTTAGAGTAATGTCAAGCAGGACCCCTGAGCTCTCTGAGACCCTGGGTCCGCCAACAGCCACCATCCTCTTGCGTTGAAGAATTCCAGGCCCATACACCCCCTTTATTGGTGCATGTAGAGCATCGAAAGGCTGGGGGTGGAGTGGGGGATGGGACAGGGGGACAGGGGGAGGACTGAGGCTGCCAAAATGTTGCAGAACATTAGCAGATGATGTTCTGGAGCTTGCCAGAGGTGGATTCTGTTTATCAGGCCCCACAGTGTGTCAAACCAACTGTCAGAATGATTGATTAGGCTGGAGCCCGTCTCCCTGGCATGTGTGGTCAAACTTTAATGCATGTTCCTGATCAGGGGTGGTTCTCCTACCCTCACTGGACATCCCACAGTTCCAATTGGTCCCTAGCTTCCTAGAGGAGAGTGAGTGGGCACTTACAGCTTGACCAGGGAGTGCAGCGTTGAGAAGGCTTCTGGGTGGATGGATCTGATGGCATTCCAGCTTAGGTCCCTGTGGACAAAGAGTGTGTTAGGAGAGGCTGGTGGCATGTGGAGTTCTCATTGTTCCCATCTGGGCTCTTCCTCCCATCTGACCTCCCTCCAGTTGCAGTGACCTTAGCCTTTGGGGGAAGATACCTGCTGCTGTCCAGTTCCCAGCCTGGTTGTGGCATCAGAAACAGGGACATAGCAGCTTGGCTCTAGAGCCACATGGCCCCTGAGTACCGTCTGTAGGGGGAAGTACTTCTTGTCCTCTGTGTGTGCTGGGGGTAGGGGCGGTGGAACAGGAAGTCTGTGCATGTCACATATGTGGACACTGGTCACATGTGCTATGGGTATGAGCCTGGTATTGGCTCCTCCAGGGCCCACCCCTGGGTGCTGCAGGTACTCACAAGGCTTGTAAGGAGCTCAGCTGGCTGAAGGTGTCAGCTCCGATTTCCCAGATGCGGTTGTGTTGGAGGCCGCTAGGGCAGCAAGAGAGGTTGGATGAGCCTCTGGGCTCAGACTCTGGCTCTGATCCACGCCCCCTGAGCACTGGGAAGAAGAAAGAAGAGCCCCCCACTTCTCCTGGCACAGGAAGAAAGGGCCCAGCCCGCGGATGTCACCAGAATTAAAGGGAGCACAAGGGGATCCGGTTGCCTTGGGTAAGTGGGTCAGGAGACAAAGCCACAAAACCATCCCTGTGGCCCAAAAGGGAGTCAGCTTCCAATGTTCCCACCGGGCCTGGCTCCCGGCCCAGCTGAACTGCCCCTCACTCCCCCACTGCCATGGGTCCTCCAGATCCCAGCCCAGCGGCAGAGCACCGCCCAGTCCTTGGACAGCCCAACAGACTGGCCTGAGCCAGGAAGCAGAGCTCACTAAACTGGTGAGATGGATCTTGGGCCTCAGCAATGTCAAAGAGCCACAGACAAACAGGACAGACCCTTACACATTTTCTAGCCGGGCCCTACAAAGAAGTGCCCTACAAAATATAGATACACAGAGGCCTAGGATGCCATATTAGTTTGAGAAAACAGGAGCTGGGTGAATAGGGCTTAGAGAATTTTTTAAAGTGATGTTTTTCCTTGTGAAACTTGAATTGGTGGGGGGGGGTATTGGAGAGTGTGTGTGTGTGTGTGTGTGTGTGTGTGTGTGTGTGTGTTTATGGGCATGTGGAAATGAGTGTGCACACTCCAAAATGCAGGGTGCTTCTAGCTCCTCTGAACCTTTCCCACATCCAGCCCACTAGGCCCTAATGTGGCCTTGTTCCTTATCACTTCTGAGTTTTTCTTTCTAGCTTCTTCTTTTTTCTTTTCTTTTTTTTTTTTTTTTTTATTTTCCCCAGTGCTGGGGATTGAACCCAGGCCTCACACATGCTAGGCAAGCGTTTCATTACTGAGCCAAAGCCCCGGCCCTCATCCTCTGCTGCATTTCTATGTTGCTGTTGACTCATAAGGAGCCACCTTGAGACTCCTTTAGGGTTCCAGCTCCTGGGTCTGTCATCTGCTGTGAGTCCTAGGGGCCATATCCAGTCCTCTTCCAGGCTCTCAGCCCTAATGCTTTTGTTCAACAAACTCAGAGAAGGGAGAAAATTCTGAGCCTGATTCGCCCCTTGCTGATCCTCCCCTCAGACCTGCCAAGTCTGGCTTGCCTTTGTCTCCCTCAGCCCCCAAACTCACATTTCCTCCAACTTCTCACACCTGCGCAGACTGGGCAGCTCCTCAATTTGATTGTGAGACAGCTCCCTGGGGAAGAGAGAAAGGCCAGGGCTGGGGCAAAGCAGTGGCTATGTGAGGGCAGGAGAAGGAGCTCTAGCCAGGGCTGGGCTTTCTTGTCAAGTAGTCGAAGGTCATAGGGACCCTATAGGAACACTGTAGTTGAGGATACCAGCCTCCTCAGTTAGACCTCTCTTCATGTCCCCTTGCTGAGCCCCGGTCCTCACTGGGCTTATAAATACCTCATTGGTATTTTTCTCAGTAGGGCAGCCATATCCACCAGAAGGACCCTGGAGGCGTCCTGGGGAAGTGGAGCAGGAGGGGAGAGGGCTGTGGAGAGAGGACCTGAGGAGAGAGGCTGAGTGGGAAGCAGGACACAGAGACAGCCAAAGGGAACCTGGGCACCACTGAGCAAACCTGTCTGTGCCAACTGACGTCCATGGCACCTAAAGCCACTGTTTATGGTGTCTGTAGGGAAGATCAGAGTTGGGGCCCTAAGGGAACAGCTGGCTTAGTGCCTTCACCTACCAGATGAGGAACATGAGGCCCAGAACCTTAGAACGGAATCTGTCCAGGGCCACACCACTGGAGAGTGGCAAGACTGACTCTGGAACTCACATCTCAGGACACCTGTGTGTCAGCATACCCTTCCTGAGCTGTGGGTCTATGTACCCTGGTGAGGAGTCTCAGATTTAAGTTGGAGCCAAAAAAGAGAGAGGGGAAAAAAAAAACACAACCTTGACTTACTTTATAGGTCACTTAGATATCTTCACAGTCCCCAAAGGAATGAACTTTCTTGTATAAATTAGAGTAACGATGCCTTTTATTGAGCACCTATGGTATGCTAGGTACTTAACACATATTTTTCAATGCTTACAACTGTACTCCTTTTACAGATAAAAGATTGCAGTTCAGAGAAATTAAAGGGTGACTCCAATTAATGCAGCTAATGAGGGGCCAAGCTGGGCCTCAAACAACCCAGGTCTGACTCCAAAAACCATCGTTTTTATACTGAACAACAGGACAACCCAGGCTCTCTGGGGCAGGTTCTCAGAAGGAACCTAAGCTGCCCCCCTCTCCAGAAAGATATGACCCAGTGGGACAGAAAGAAGCAGGGGAGGCCTTTGCTGGGACAGGGGGGGAAGGTGCATGATGCCAAGACCGTGGAATGCTTGTGAGCCACTCACAGGACTCGGAGCCTGGGCAGTTGCTGGCACATTTCCGGTGGGAGCAGCCGGATGCCTGCGCGGGTCAGGGTCCTGCAGGGAGAACAGAGACAGAGCTGGCACCAGGCCCAGGGCCCTGCCATTCCCAGCCGTGGTTCTCCAGCTCTGGACCTGATATTGTTGTGGGAGGACAGAGCTGACAAAAGAAAGAAGTGGTGGGAGAGACAGGGCGGGTACGGGGCTCCAGGGACAGAAAGGAGCAGGCCGTGGCATCTGAGTGCCAAACTCCTCCAGGCCTGGAGGAACTAGGGGTGGGAAGTGGAGAGGGGGAGAGAGAGAGACCCAGCCCAAGGGCTCTGCTTGACAGGCAGTCCCTGCAGGCTCAGCCCCACCCACCCACCCCATCTGATCCCCTTCCTGGTCATCATAATGGTCTCCAGCAACTAAGCCTGTAGGACAGGGACTAAATCTTATGTGCTCTAGAGGCTTCAGAGAAGAAAAATGGCCATGGCAGGGAATAGAGAGGAAAAAGTTCTAGTCGAACCCTGGGAATGAAGCATAGAGTTTCCTCCCTGTGCCTTATGGGAGGGAGAAGAGATGAGAAAGAGGGAAGGACCCAGGGGCCAGGGTGGAGAGGGTAGTGGAGACAGATTGGAGAATGGGCTTGGCTTGGGCACAGGGTGTCCCAGTAAAGATCCAAGGCCAAGGTCATCCTTGGGGAACTATTATTTCCCTCGTGAAAAAATTCCCACATGCCAGCGAATCTAGGGGGAAGACAATGGAGACACAGAGAAGCATTCCAGTCCCCAAATGTCATGAATAAGCTGTGTGATGTGGGGCGGGGAGTTCACTTTCTAACAATCACCCTGGGTGTTTGCCTGATTGTTTCATTCATTCATTTAAATGGTTCGGAGGGCCTACTATGCACTGACACCCCTTCCCCACACCACAGAATGTAATCATGGGCGATCTGAGAAAGTCTTTGTTAGAATCAAGCCTCAGAAAGACACAGGAGGTGGGTTTTCACAACTCTGCTCTGGGTCCGGAGTCCTCTGCACCCAGGGCCTGGGATTAGAACCTCTGAAGTCAGGGAAAACCAGCCGCCTCAGCCCCATCCTGCCACCCCTGCCTGGCCTGGAGGCAGTGCACATAGAGATGGCCACAGACCCTGGACAGCACCAGGAGCAGAGGCAGGCCAGGGACCCTGCCCTCCAGGGTCAGGAGGCAGGCAAGAACTCCTGGGAGTGAAGCTGGGGAGGCAGAGCAGGAGGAGGAGGAGAGAGGATCCACTCACAGGACCTCCAGGCTGCTGGTGCCTTTGAGGTCCGGGAACTCCTGGATGTCCGTGGCGCCATTCAGGGACCTGGAAACAGAGACGACAAGTGCTAAGGGGTGAGTCAGGGCGCCTCAGCTTTGGGGAATCTCAACCCTCAGTCTTCTCCTCATTCAGAGACTCTACCTCTTGGGAAAATGTCATCTTTCCCCCAGCCTCCCTCAAATCAGCCTGTCTGGCCCTGACTGAACCATACTTAGCAGGGTCCAACTGGCCATTTTCTTGCCCCTCGCTATTTTTTTGGTGGTGCTGAGGATTGAACCCATACATATTTGACAAGTGCTCTACCACTAAGGCTACATCCCCAGCTTATTATTATTATTATTATTAGACAGGATCTTACTAAGTTGCCCAGGCTGACCTGGAACTTGCGGTTCTCCTGCCTCAGCCTCCTGAGTCGCTGGAATTACAGGTATGAACCCAGCCAATCATTTTTCTAAAATTGGCTCAGCCCACCTCAGCCCAGATTGAGCTGATCAATTTCAGCACTTAAGCCTCACCTTACAACAAAGCAACAGCAAAAATCCACAGGTAGTTGCCTCCATTTAAAAGGCAACCTCTTGAGTGCTTCTAGAAAAGTCTTTGGCTCTTGGAGTTTGTTTCTTATAGACCCTGAGAAAGGGTCTCCCCTCTCCTGCCATCTGTTGTGGCTTTATTTGAATCTGTTGGTTCTTAGGCTGCTTTAGACTGCTGGGTCTCCCTGTCCACCTTTTCCTGCACACAAGTGCACCAAAAAAATTCATCAAAGACCCTGAGGAGGCAGCAATGGGCCCAGGATCAGAAGTTAAGGGTTGGGGGCTCATGCCCAGTCAGTACCTGTGAGACCCACATTCCTTCTATAAAATGGAAAGAAGCCATGGGTCATGGAAGAGAAGGGAGACCATTAAGTCCAGCTAGATATGGAAATAGGGCAAATGACCTGGAGGCCTACAGCCCTGAGGAGCATGTCTCCCAGTAGGACTGTGCCTTGCAGGTGAGAGATCTGCAGGCCAAAGGCAGGAAAGAGCAAGAAGGAGTGAGGGTGGGAGAGGCCCTGGCTGCGGCAGCCTTCAGGCCAACTTACAGCGTGTGCAGTTTAGGCAGGTACTGGAATGCTGACCTTCCCACAAACTGGATTGGGTTATCATAAAAGTGTCTGGAAGAAAAAGACCCAAGCACCTAATTCAGTTTCTACCCCTTTCAGCGGGGACCAAGGGTGACCTCTGCTACCTTCTCCTCCCAGGAAAGGGACAAAGAAGAAGGCGAGCCCTCCCCTAGTCCTGCTCCCCTGCTGCTTTCTAAGAACGGCCCTCGCCCTCCCCGCCTCTGTCCTCCCCCTGCACCAACACTCTCAGCACCCAGAGCCAGAGAGGCAGTACTCACATTGTCTGCAGCAGAGGGTTGCCCATGAAGGCCTTTTCAGGGATAGCCTTGATGTTATTGTTGTGGAACCCCCTGGAAGACAGCGCCCGGGAGCAGTGAGGACTTGGGGAAAAGTATGGAGAGGGAGAAAATGGGACTCCCTAGGGCTTCCTGACGATTAAATAGACTGCGTGACCAAAGAGACATCAGCCCGGAGGCCCCGGGTTCAAATCCTGCCTGTAAATTTTCTTGGTTCAACAGCACAACCATCCTTTCCCCTGATGGTGGGAGGAGAGTGAGGGGTGGAGTCCCAAGCCGCAGGCCTCTGGAAGCCCATGAGAGCATGCCAAGGCCAAGACGCTGAGTACTGTCCCAAAGGGGAGCCCTCTCCTGGATCACTTATGTCAGGAGCTCTGGTGAGTCCCCACAGAGGAAGCCAAGGGGCTGTGGAAGGAAAACAGGGATGCAGAAAGCCAGGGCAGGGGATGTCTCTCGAATGGAGGCTGACTTGGCCTCAGTGCCCTAAAATGAGGAAATATAGAAGCGCCTGTAGCAGTGGGAGGGACAAGGGACAGAGTCAGGGGTTGAATGACCAGGCACAGCATCATGGGGTGGTGAGGAATGAGGCACCCAGCTGAGGGTCTGGGGTTTGGAAGCCAGGAACTATGGGTTTGGTTAGTTGGGAAGAACACTGTTTAGCATGAAGTGCAGCTCTGGGCCCGATGGGCGCTCAGTGAATGCTCAGATAGAATAATGAAGTGTGACTGTGGGAACCAGAGGGAATTTCTCAGTCCTCTTAGAGACAAGGTGATGAGTAGCAACCCTGTAAATGCACCCCCCTCCCGGTGCCTCTCCTTGTTTGTCTCTGGACACATCCCAACCAAGGCAGGGACAGTGCCAGGCCCAGGCTACATAGGAGGTGGCTCATGCCATGTGTCTTCCCAGGCTGGAAGGACCCAGGGCTACTTAGGCTGATGACACACCCCCAGGAGATGCTCAAAGCCAAGCTAAGGAGGCCTGTGACCGCTTAGAGCTATGCTGGGAATCAGCAGGGCCAGTGGCCACAGATTTAATAAGGACCAGGGGAGGTGAGGAGGCGAGGGTGTGAGCAAGGCCCCGGCTGGCTGCAACCCCTGCCCTTGGAAGGAGACACCCGCTGAAACCAGCAGAGGAGCTTACAGTTCCTGTAGTCTGCCCAAAGTCCGGATGGCCACGGGGAACTCCTGCAGCTCGTTATAATTCAGATCTCTGGAACGGAAAGCAGAGCCATCATTAGCACAGAGGCTTAACAGGGCATGTCAGGGTCCCAGAGAAATGGAAACTTGGCTCTGGGGTTGACCAGAGAGATGGGTTTTCCAATCTGTTGGATAAAGCTGCCAATGTCTGGAAACATATTTTTGGAATGTTTGCACTCCGTTCTTACTCCACGAATCCTCAGGCTTGGAGCCTTCCTGGCAGCAGAACCATTTGGAGTCAGGGACACACTTCAGGGGTGTGGATACCTGGAACCACCTTCTCAGAATAGTCTCCATGAGCTGCGGAAAGTATCTCAAGACTTTGGAGATATGAGGGGAGGTGGCAGGAGAAATGGGGTGATGTGTGTGTGTGTGTGTGTGTGTGTGTGTGTGTGTGTGTGTTATTGGGGATTGAACCCAGTGGCGCTCCACCATTGAGGTGCACCACAAACCTTTTTCTTTTATTTATTTATTCATTCATTCATTTTGAAATGGGGGAAAGGGACTTGCTAAGTTTGCAAAGGCTGGTCTTGAACTTGTGATCCTCCTCAACCTCCAGAGTAGCTGGGATTTAAAGGTGTGCCCAGCGAATGGGGTGATCTTCAACACATTGCTCCTTTCTTGATTCCAGAAAGTTTCTCAGGTGACTACTTTGGCCATAGTCTCTGTTGTTGTCTTCTACCAAAATGAACAGTGTTTTTAAATCTTTGCATAATAACAGCTATTCTTTATTTTCTCTAACCCTTTTTCATTTCTTTTTCTACAATGAATACATATCACATGCATAATCAGAAAACAATGACGGTAGTTCTTAAAAGGGGTGGCAACCCAAGTTGGCAAGGATGTGGGGAAATAAGCTTTCTCTTAAACTATAAGTGGGAATTCAAACGTGTGCAATTTTTTTTTTTAGAAACAATTTACCAACATGTTTTTCAAATTAAAAGATGATCCATACTCAGGATGTCAGTCTAGGAATTTGTCCCACAGAAAAATCTATAGCCCTGTATAAAGAGGCTCATGAAAGCATTCTTTAGGCAACAGGAGCCAAATATTGACCCTACGTGATCCTGGCTTTGTTCCTTTCACTCTTTCAAGGGGCCTCTGTGTTGATGCCTTGTGGGGTGGTGGACAGGGCAGAAAGGCAGGAGAGATGGGAGAGGCACAGGGAAAATTTTATTTTTATCAGAAAAGATTTAGAACCGCTCATGACAAACAGAAGCAGCCCCCACAGGCAGGAGCTTTGCTCAGCCCCATGTGGAAATGTGCCTGATTTGGGATCTTGATGCCTCTGAAGTCCTGACTTGCACAGTTCCAGGCTTGGCAATGGTATATATATGGAGGGTCAGTTCGAATGTCCCTCTGGAGCCTCTCAAGGGGACCTGAGCCCATCTTCTCAGCCTTTTAAAGCTGCCCCTTTCCTTACAACGTTAATGGCTGATTGGTGCCAGGGCAGGGGAACCATGTGGAGGTCCTTTAATTATAGAGTGACTTGGCAGGGTTTTGTGATAAATATCATGTTAACATAGAGATAATGGCAGGCTCCTCTGCATGACAGGGCCATTACACTTAATAGTCCACAGGTAGAGCCAGGAACCCAGCCCAAGGGCCAGAGGAGCAGTGACAAGCGTCTGGCAGCCAGAGAGCTAGATAATTGTCCCCCTCCATACCCACACTAATTACCTGATTACCCTCAGACTGCCCTGGTGATCCTGGGTAATTACAGCATAAAACCCCTTCTACTCTGCTCTGCTCCCTCCTTTAGCAAACCAGACACCCTCGCCTCCCATGTGTCAAATGTAGATAAGCTTCCAGAGACGCTCTCACAGGCTGTGCAAAGGCAAGGCTGGGGTCCAGCTGAGGTTAGGTCATGTGCAAAGCACTTAGACTGAAACCGGAGGTACTGGGGTTGGAAGCAGGGGGTACTATTCAAACTCTGGGGTTCCTGGATTTCTACCAGAGGCTGCAAAAGATGTCTGGACCATCAGATCAGGAGAACCGAGGACGGCGGAGGCAGCAAAGATGAAGGAGATGAGCATTTTTTACTCTTAAATTCACATCTCAGTGTTTTAAAATCAGGTGTCCTGTGCCAGGCATAGCGGTACCTGCAATCCCAGTAGCTTGGGAGACTGAGGCAGGAGGATCATGAGTTTAAAGCCAGCCTCAGCAATTTAGTGAGGCCCTAAGCAACCTAGTGAGAACCTGTCTCAAAATAAAAAATAAAAAGGGCTGGGGATGTGGCTCAGTGGTTAAGTGCCCTGAGTTCAATCCCTGGTACCAAAAATAAAATAAATTAAAATAAAGTGTTTTCTTTTATCTTGGCTCAGCTGCATTAGGAATTTTCCAGTCACATGAGAACTGTATTTTCCATAAGTAACATGGACATATCTCCATTTAAGAGCCTTAATATAGAGCTGGAGATATGGCTTGATGGTAAAATGTTTGCCTAGCATGCATGAGGTCCTGTGTTTAACCCCCACCACCATACATGTGCACACACACAAAAAGCCTTGCTATTGAATTGTTTTCTCAATTGCAAAGAATTATATTATTCTGGATGGGTGTGGTGGTACATACTTTTAATCCCAGTGACTCGAGAGGCTGAGGCAGGAGAATCACAAATTCAAGGCCAGCCTTAGCAATTTAGCAACATAGCAAGACCCTGTCTCAAAATAAAAAATAAAAAGGTCTGGGGATGTAGCTTAGTGGTAAAGTGTTCCTGGGTTCAATCCCCAGTACTACCCCCTGACCGAAATTATTCTGCCCCAGAACCTTAACTAGTTTTTCCATCTGCCTAGAATGCTTTCCATCCAGATATTTGTATGACTTACTCCTCACTCCACTCAGATCTCTGTTGAAATTCTGCTTCATCAAAGAGGCCTTTTTTGACCATTTTATTTCAAATAACACTTCTGTTACTTGCTATTCCTTTCCTTTATGCCTATTTCTATCAAAAGGTGGCATCTACCTGAAGACTGGACTGGTCTTGTGAATGGCATTCACTGACAGAATGAGGTGGAAGTGAGACGGTGTGACCTGGTCCTAAGTCACAAGAGCCTCAATCTTGAAATGCTCCCACCACCACACAATGAAATCCAGGTTGGATTCTTGCATGGCGAGAGCCATGCGGAGAGAGAGGACCAGGCCATGGCCAGCAGCCAGGCCCCAGACATGTGAGTGAGCTTGTCTCTGTTTTCAGCTTTTTGTCACTGTGGCCAAAATATCTGAGAAGAACAACTTAGAGGAAGAAAAGTTTACTTTGAGCTCACAGTTTCAGAGGGTTAGTTCTACAGTCTGCTGAGCCCATTTCTCTGGACCCAAGATGAGGCAGAACATCATGGTGGCGGGGCGTGGTGGAAGAATATGGTCTCCATTCTTGGCACCCAAGAAGCAGAGAAAGTGAAGGAGGAAGGGGCCACGGGGCAGATGAACCCTTTCAAGGCAAGCCCCCATGAACCCATCTCCTCCAGCCATGCCCCACCTGCCTACAATTGCCACCCAGTTAGTCCCTTCAAACTAGGAATGAACTGATGAGGTTACAGCTCTCGTGATGTCATCATTTTACCTCTGAACATTCCTGAATCAACACAGGAGCTTTTGGGGGGCACTTCATAAACATTCTCTTGGACCCCACTAGCCCTCTGTGAACCTCCAAAGGACACAGCCTTCTGCGTGAGACCAGAGACGGGGAGTTTCCAGCAGAAGAACCACCTGGTGGAGCCCTGCTGAGCCACAGATTCAAGAGAAATAATAAGGTGTTGTTTTAAGCCACTAAGTTTTGCAGTGATTTGTTATATATCAATAGATAAGGAGACAGCCTGTTTTCTTTGCCTTCATAAAGCCTATGGCCACCTGACATTTACTTTCTTCCCACTCAATCAGAATGAAAGCACCTTGAACACATGAACTTTGTGTGTTTCATATTCTAATCACCAGAATAATACCAGGCACGGAGCAGGAACTCAACAAATATATGTTGAGTCACTAATTGAAAAGCTCTAAATAATTAGATTTGTAAAGAACACTGGTGAACTCTAAAAAGAAGGTGCATCCTCAAGGGTACATGAGGATACATCCTTGATACTGTCAAAATAGCACCAGATAGTCCTGAGTGACACTGGCAGGCTTTCCCAGAGCCACAGAGACGATTGTATGGGTTCCATGTGACTTTGCTATCATTGAGTCCTTCTACAGTTCACTGGACCCATGTCCAGGCAGCCAAATTGAGTGGTTCCAGCCCTCCTTGGCAGTTTCTGGTCAGGAATTTTGCCAGGAGTAGACTAACCGACAGTGGGAAAAGACAGATGGCTAAGGGCTTGTGAACTAGAAGGCTATTTTTGTAGAGAAATGTAGGAGAAGAAAAATTGTACCAATGTCAAAGGGACATTGGTACAAACTACAGCAGTGAGGTGGCCTGAAATTTCTCATGGGGATGTCTACATAGCTCCAGTGACCTGGGGAATTGCCAAAGCCCTGCTTCATTTGCTGATTGTCCAAGGAACATGTCTTTGCAACTCTCTCTGCCCCTGATGAGTTCAACTCATTACACTTGTTGCCAAATGTCCCAAAATACACCATGAGTTCCACTGGGTAAAGTGGAAGGTAGAGAGATGGGTTAAAAATGACTCCTATCTAGAAATGCAGAAGATGAGCTCTCTTGGTAGGATGTGGTAGGTCTGGGAAGAAATACAAAGCCTCAGGACCTCCAGAGACTGTGGCAATCACACACACCTGGGAAGACCAGGAGGGCTTCATGGAGATGTTACAATTGAACCAGGTCTTGGTGGCAGGGCTGGATTTCAGGAAGGGTTGGGTCAAGCTGGAGGGCTCTCTCCCCTGGACTGCTGTATACACTCCTATCAAGTGCCTCTGCTTTTAGGCCATCCCGGAATAACATTGGTTGATCATTGACTATGTGCTGACTGCTAAGTACTGTGGATAGATGATCCCTCTCAATCCTCACAACCGCTGTAAGAGGCAGATACTCCATTATACCCATTTACAGTTGAGGAAAGTGAGACATAGTAAACCAATCACTCACAGACAACTAATAATGGCTGTCTGCCAAAATCCTTCCCCGTCTCCCTTTTTTCCTTTTTTTTTTTTTTAAACCCATACTGGACTGGGCATTGAATCCAGGGACATTCTACCATTGAGCTATGTCCCCAGCCCTTTTTATTTTTTATTTTGAGACAGAGTCTCACTAAGTTGCTAAGGCTGGTCTCAAACTTGTGATCCTCCTGCCTCAGCCTCCAGACTCACTGGGATTACACATGTGTACCACCATCCCTGGTTATCCTCTGTCTCCTCTATAACTGCACTGTGCAATACCATACTCACAAGCATATGTAACTATTTAAGTTAATTACAAGTAAATAAAATTTTAAAACCAGTTTTCAGTTTTACTAGCCAAAGTGTTCAATAGCAGTATGTGGCTATCTATACTTCTATCATATTAGCAGCACAGATCTAGAACATTTCCACCATCACAGAAAGTTCTTACTAGCATTATCCTGTCATACCAGGAGGAATAGGCAGGAATGTAGCTAGGGCATATTTCTCAGGCTTCCTTGCAGTAGGTGGGGCCATGTGACTAGATTCACACCAAGAGTGTGGTCTGAAATGGTGCGTGCCACCTCTAGTCCAGGGTTTATAAAATAGCCAGCGTTTCTCCTCCATGGTCTCTCTACTCTTCACCAACTAGATGCCAAGAACAATGAGGCCTGGGGATGGCAAGAACCCAAGAAGCCAGGTTCCCGAGTCACCCTGTGGAGGGGGGCCACCCGCCAAGAAGAAACTCCCCCTTGGACTGTTAAATGATCCAAAAATAAACTTCTATTGTGTTTCAGCCATTATGCATGTTTTGGTCTATTTGTTAGCAATTTAGGCCACCTCAACTAAGTCAGTGTCACAGCCAGGATTTGAACCCTGTCAGTTGGGTGTCTGGAGCCCACACTCTTTGCTACGATGCATTTGCCAAAAAAAAAAAAAAAAAAAAAAAAAAGAATTCTTTAAAAGTGACTCTGTCACTCTCCTCCACTGAAAATCTGAAAAGGCTTCCAGAATAAAGACTTAACAAAGTTCAAATTCCTTAACGGGCTCGGATGCCCTTAACCAATCTTTCAGCTCCATCTGGATTTCAACCCTCCTTGTATCTTCACGCCCTTGTATATTTACTTGGACGGCTCCTGCCTCAGCCTGGAATGCCCTTTCCCCACATCCTCAGCTGTTGAAACCCTTTGAAGTTGGGCTCAAATATACCTTTCTCCACGAGTCCAACCTCATCCCTGCAGTTAGAACGAATTACTCACTCCTCTCTCCGCATTTTTTCTGGTGTTTTTTCTCCTCAGCATGGACCAGCCTTGGACTGGTAATGACGATGGTGGCAGTAATAACAGTGATTACTACGTAACTGTCATGGGTCTAGGTGATTTACATGTATTAGTCCATTTAATACCTCTGAGGTAGGTGCCATTAGTACTTCCATTTTGATAGAAACTGAGGCACAAAGAGGTCATCACTTGGCCACAGTCCCACAGCTCCTAATGGAAGAGCTGGGACCAAAGCCCAGGCAGTTCAAGTCCAGAGTGGCGTTATCCACGTGCACACGGTCACTCCCATGAGGCAGACAGCTTGCTGTGGTCAGGAAGCATATGGGTTCACTTTTGGATCTCCTGCAGCTCAGGCCCAAGGCCACATATTTGAATGTTCGCTGTTGAAGATGATCATTTGAGCCCATTGGGCAAGGTTTCAAAATGGGCTCCTCAAGCCTTTGTGGCTGGTGGCTTTGAGGCAGTGTCTTGGCCCTTTGGCATTTGACTCTAACATGCAACCTCTTGGTGACTGCAGGGAAGACCTCCCCTGCCACAGGCTTGGGCTTATCCTGTGACAGGATGCCCTAAACTTCAGCTGGAAAACTCATCCATCCATTATCTTTAATAGCCCCCAGAATCAGCCAGAAGCTCAGGGACAGTTCATTGTTCTCACTGCTGCTCCTGGGAGCTAGAAGAAGATGGGGAGGGGCTGAGGCCAAAGAGAAATCCTTCCGAACTCCAGCCAGCATCAGCCCGGAAGCTGCAGCTGTCCATAGCTGAGCCTCCCCTTCATCTGCTTAGCTGTTTCCAGCCAAATCCAATCAAAACCCTTGAAATTGGTCAAAGTAGCTGAAAAGGTAACCCAAGCTCTACATTGCTCAACGGCCATATCCTGGGCAGAAATGGCCAGCTCCTCATCTTTCTATGGAGCCTCACTGTGGACCAGCAGGCAGAGATGGCAGGATTTTACAGACATCTTGTCCAGCCCCTTCTTTTTCTTGATAAAGAAAATAAGGCTTGGAGAAAAGAGGTGAATTGCTGAAAATCCTCGAGTTGGAACTCAAACTCAGACCTGTTGGGTCCTGGCTTAAATCACTTTCTATACTACCCAGAGTTGGACCCTAGCTGGGCTCCAACCAGAAGGGCTAAGAAGAAATTTTAGGGAGAATGGGAAAGAGGATAAGTGGAGGAGGTTTCTGTAGGAGTTTTTTAAGTGTTTATAAGCATGTCAAAACCAAATACTTATGACTTAGAAGCTAAACATCTTTTGATATGTGATCCATGTTATTGATTCATTTGTTCAGTACTGAGAATTAAACCCTGGGACCCTGTACCACTGAGATATTCCCTTCATTTTTGAGATAGAGTCTTTGTGATTTCCCTAGTTCATCCTCAAACTTGTGATCCTCCTGCCTCAGCCTCTGGAATAGCTGGGATTACAGGTGTATCACAGTTACTGGCTTTATTTACTATCTGTGTTAAAGTTGTTGGTCTTCTGTGTATAAGATTGCCTTGCTGGGCACCGTGACCAATGCCTGTAATCCCAATGGCTCAGGAAGCTGAGGCAGAGGATCTCAAGTTTGAGGCCAGCCTCAGCAATTTAGTGAGACCCTAAGCAACTTAGTGAGAACCTGTCTTAAAAAAAAAAAAAAAAAAAGAGGCTGGGGATGTGGCTCAGTGGTAAACTGCTCCCTACGTTCCATCCCCAGCAACCTCCCTGACCAAATGTTACCTTGAAAAAGTCACTTGATTTATGTAGCTTGTTTCTTCACCTGCAGATGCTGCTCTGTTCACCTGGTCCAGAGACTGGCACAGAGTAGCTGTCCAAATAAATCCAATTCCTTTTACCTCTTCCTTTCACTAGACATTACATATGAGAACAGTTGCTTCATTCATTAGACAACAGGAGGCACACAAGTTGGTCTATCTTCTTTTTGCAGCAATTAAGAAAGATGAATATCATTAATTGGGTTTCCACTTACATTTTTATTCTCAAGGCTAATATTTGTGTTTATTACCAGATCATAGATAAGGGCACATGTTGGGGAGGGTGGGGGAATTTAAGTGAGCATAACCACATAGCATGAAAAACAAAACACAGAAATTTCTGATGGTAAACTCAGAACCACTTTTATCTCCTAAAGGCCTGGAACAAAGGCAAATGAGCACAATGAACAGGTTTCTTAATTGCTCTTTCCCTGCTGCAGATGGAGCCCTGTGCTTGGGGCCGTTGACTTGGAGAGCCAGGAAGCAGCAAACCCTTATGACTAATTGCATTGTTTTACCTTCTAAACAACCTACATAAAAGGCCACCCATTAATAAATGCAGCAATTAGTAAAATTGTCATCAGTTTCTATTGAGAGGCACAGACACACCCTTCCTTCCTCCACCTACACTCTTTGCCTTGCCAGAGAGAACATTCAGAATATACCCAAAGCAATAGGGTGCTGATTTTCATGAAAGTGCCCATCTCTGATATGGAGATTATGGGTTGCCCTGCCCTAATGAAGCACCTGGATTGCAGAAACCTGGAACTGGAAGAGAGATAAAGGGTAAGAGTCCAACCGGCCCCCACGGCAAGAATTGATTCTGAGATTCCGGTTGGATGGGGGTCTCCTTTCTGCTTGAATTTTTGCGATGGTGGAGCACTTGTGCCTCTAACTAGCGGCCACTGTCGAATTACTCTATTGACAAATACTTCCCATCCTGAGCTGAAGCACCACCATTATTGCCTCCCATGGCCTTGTCCTGTCGGTAGGACCTCCATAAGACATGCATCTGTCTTCCAAAGAGGAGCATGACATGCCACTCAAGACTTCCCCCAATTCTTTCTTTTTTTCTTCCCCCAATTCTTTCTTCTTTTTCTTTTGTTAATGGGGATTGAACCCAGGGACACTTAACCCCTAAGCCACATCCCCAGCACTTTTTTTTTTTTTTTTTTGAGACAGGGTGTCCCTAAATTATCCAGGCTGGCCATGAACTTGAGATCCTCCTGCTTCAGCTTTTGGAGTCACTGGGGTTATAAAAGTGCATCACCATGCCTGGCTTTAATTCTCTGTTCTACTTTTGCCCCAAGGTTCTGAGTGACTGGCTTATATGAAAGTGACCCTGCCCCAAGGCAAGGCTGAGTTATTATTGCTGTGGGTTCTGTCCATGTCAGGGCATTTTCTAGATTAAAGCTTGAGACATCTGTACCAGCTCCTGGGCTGTGAGGAAACTGCTTAAGGACACTTAAGACTGGAGTTTGGGGAGAGGTCTGGAGTCATCAAGAAATACACTGTATTGAAAACCTTGAGACTGTAACAGGGTTCACTGGATACTTTGGCTGTATCCCTGTGGCTTTGAAACTTACATGTTTTTTTTTTTCTTTTTCTAAACCTTCTTCTCCCTGATCTTCTCCCCCCTGATCTTCTTTTCCCTAACTTTCTCCTCTCTGATCTTCTCCTTCCTGATCTCTCCTCCCTAATTTCATTTTCTCTGAATCTCCTCTAAAAAAGCCCTCATTCCTGATGATGGGCAGAATCACCGCCTTTGGGACAGGAGTCTCCTGTATTTTTCCTTTGCTAGAAAAGTAATAAACTTTCTTTTTCCCTTTTCTCAAAACAGTGTCCTCATTATTGGATTGGCATTAGGGACAAGGACCCAGCTTTCTGCAACAAGACCAGATGAGAACCCAAAGGGAAGGAGTGTAAATAGCAGGTGAGCCCAGGGGCATGCCAAGGTTAAGGGGTTAGAGTGATGAGGTCAGGAGTGCTGGGAAAGGTACATCTGTGATAAGTTTTAAGGACCTCAACATTTCTGTTCTAGAACCCTGTGGTCTCGGTGATAGCAGGGGCTACATTTTTGTTTGTAAATGTTTCCCCAGTACCTATAGTAGTGGTATGGCCCATATTAGGAGCTCAATAAACATGGAATGGGTGAATCTAAAGAGGCAGAAGAAAGAGTGGCAATAACTGATTCTTACCAGTTCTTTCCTACAGACATGCAAGGGCCCGACCTGATCTCCATGGCATCTGCTAAAGATCCCATGGCCCAGCGTCCCTCCCCTAACCCTCCCTTCCCTCTCCATTCCAGACCAGCTGGCTGGGGTGCCTGTGGGAGTGAGGGTGGGGTGGAGTTCAGAATGGAAGTTTTGGCCCCATTTCTAGCAGGGGAGGAAGGGGCAGCGCTGACAGGAGCAGCGACCTTGGCTCCCCCCAGTGCTAGGGCGATGGGAAAGGGAATGTACTGGGAAGAACTATTAATAACTCATCATGGTCACAGAACACAAGACAAACTCATTGGGCAGCTCAATTTTCTGCCTGTTAAAAGTCATTAGTGGTTCTGTGGGGAAGCCAGAAGAAAAAAGGTTTTATATGGAACAACAAATTCCTCTATAAGCCACAAAAGCCCACAAATTTGCAACTAATAAACCCACAGAAGTAAGATGATTAAGAATTGGAGAGGAAAGAGTTCCTCGCTTCTCAGCCTCAAGAGGCGGTGTGGTCCGAGAGGTTCACTGGGCCAAGGGCAAAGAAACCTGAGTTCCAATCCTGCCTCTTAATCAGTTGAGTGGCCTTGGAGAAGTCATCCACTCTCTACCTCAGCTTCCCCATCTGTAACACGAGGAAACAAAATTCCTGTTTTGTCTTCCTCAGTAAGTGGTTGGTTGGGGGCCAGGTGCATGCCTGTAATCCCAGTGGGTTGGGAGGCAGGAGGATCGTGAGTTCAAAGTCAGCCTCAGCTACTTATAGAGGCCCTAAGCATCTCAGTGAGACCTTGCCTCTAAATAAAACAAGAAAAGAAAAGAAAAAAAAAAGTGGTTGGGTGTGGGGTGGAAATGAGAGGAGACAATCTCTGAGTACAAAAATTTCAAATTCTCCTAATGGAAGGGAACCGTTTTTAGTTCAGGATGATCTGCACTTGCCTTGAGATAAGAAGGCAAATTGGCAAGATTCACCTGGTTCTGTCTACCCTTTAGCCTGATCCCAGAGGGTTCTGCTGGGGAGCCTGCCAGTGGGTAGCTGTATCGAGTTGACCTGTAGCTCCCCCTCCAAAAGATAAGCCCAAGTCCTAACCCCTGGTGCCTGTGAATGTGACCTTCCTTGGAGAGAGAATCTTTGTAGAAGGAATTCAGTGAAGGATCTCAAGATGAGGTCCATATGGATCAACAGGGCTGCTCCTAAATCCATTGATAAATACTCTTAAAAGAAGAGGAGACACAGACAAAATGGCATTGAGAACATGGAGGCAGAGACTGGAGGGATGGGTCTCATATATACATGGATGCATGTGGTACTGGGGAATGAACCCAGGGGCTCTACCACTGAGCTACATTCCCAGCTCTTTTCATTTATTTTGAGACAAGGTGACACTAAGTTGTCCAGCCTGGCCTTAAACCTTCAATCCTCCTGCCTCAGCCTTCCAAGTAGCTGGGATTGCAGGCATACGCCACCACACCCAGCATGGAGGAATGAGTCTCTAAACCAAGGACTGCCATCAGCAACTAGAAGCCAGGAGAAAGGCATGGAACAGATTCTGCCTCCAACCCTGCAGAGGGAACCAACCCTGCCAACACCTTGGTTTTGGCCTTCTGACCTCTAAAACTGTGGGGGAATAAATTGCCGTTTTCTTACGCCTCCAAGTTTGTGGTTGTTTGTTATGGAAGCCACAGGAAACTAATGCAGCAGTCACATCTTGACTGCCTGGGAATTCCTTCCTATTCATCCTATAGAGGAAATGAGTCACCTCTGGGTAAAAATCTCCCTGCCACCTTCAGACACATTCCATGCAACATTAAATGAGAGGGCAGGAAAGAGAAAGGCAACATAGAGGAAGCACCTATGGATTATCTCATTTAATTTGATCCTGGCAGCAGACTTTTGAATTGTTAAATACCATCCTTATTTTTCTATCTGTGGAAACAGAGACTCTTGATAGGTCAGGTGATTTGCACATGTCACATGTTGGTGGCAGGATCAGGATTTGAACCCAGATCTACCAAATCAAATCTAATCCTTGATCTTCCCCAGGATGCTCTGAGCCCTAGAAGAACCTTGGTAGCAATCTGCCAGGCCAAAGGTTTATCATCAGGCCCAGAACAGGGGTACCAGATACTTTCAGGGCCCAGTCTGAGCCAGTTGAGAGTAAAACCTGTTGGTATTTGTGGTTTCAATGACAAAGATACAGGGGAATATTTTCCAGCCACAATGGCTGTTAAAGTAAAAATGTTCCATGATCCACAGAAACAGATCACTGGGACATCTGTCACTAGTAGAGGTCTGACAGGGAACGTACAATTTTGTGTTAGAATGAGGAATTCTATAAATTCCTGCCTTGCTCTCCTCCCCTCCTGGACCCCTGTTTAATCCTGGTCCTGATTTAGAGAAGGCGCTGTAGCCAGGAGGTTTCTGTTCTCACTAAGACCCAGGCTCTTCTCCAAGGGAAAATGTCCAGCCCGCCCAGGCTCCAGTAGGGCCTGATTTGTTTAACAAGGCTATAACAAGGCCCAGAGATCATTGCCCAGGCTGAAGGAATGGAGGCACGGTTGTCCCCACATGCATGCTGGGACCTGCCCCCTCTGGATTCCAGATTGGATGCAGACTTCAAGTTTCCAGATACAGAGGCCCCTCAGAATACAACTGGGATTGCTGGGCGCTTTGATTTCGTGGTGCTGCAGATCTAACCCAGGGCCTCCCGCATGCTAAGCGACTACTCTACCTTGGAGCATGTCTCTACCTCCTCCACTGAAATTTTTATTAAGTATAACCAGGAATTTGAGGCTCCTTAGTTGTCAGGGGGTCTCCAAGGCTGCAATTCCAAGCATTGACCTAGAGGTCCTGACACCTGATTTCTGGTCCCTGAAACTTCCCGGTAGAAGAAACCTCCCATGGTGGTTCTACATCATGATTCCTCCTCTCAACCTAAATACCTAGGAAGTCCTCTAAGTGCTCTGGGCTTGAGGTAATGAGTGCCAAATAGAGCAAAGTACGGTGAGGCTGAGTATGGGTTCTAGTGGTTTCTATCACATAAGAACTATGGAAACCAGAGTACCTGGCCCCAAATCTGTATATTTGGTCTGATCTAGAAAGTGGAGAAATTGCTATTTCATAGGCTGAGGGCTAGACCATCTCTGATTCTGAGTTTCCCAACAGGTGGTGGGTTGTCTTCACTGTGGGATCTGAAAGAAGTCATGGGTGCAGGACAGAGCGCCCCCTCTGGCTGAGGTTTCTTGGCACAGTCTGGAATGGTGACTACATTGGGACTCTTCCCGTGAGACCAGACTTCTTCAGACAGTAGCAAGGTTTGTCTTCCAGGGCCTCATGTGGCATTTGTGGGATTTATGCTGTCCATCAGTAGCCCTGTCGCCCTGCCCAAAGTACTTGGGTTTGCTTAGATTTGCCTGGCTCCTTTGAAGGTAGAGACTCTGGTGTAGGATGCTCTTTCCCTCTTGATTTTCTTTCTTTTTGTGGTTCTGGGGATTGAACCCAGGGCCTCGCGCATGCTAAGCCAACACTCTACTCCTGAGCCACATCCAAACCCCTCCCCCTTACTTTTGTGGGAGCTAATTGTGCAGGTGAAAAAAGTGAGACTTCCAGAGGCGAGGCCATATATTCTGGCTGACCCAGCTTGCAGAGGCAGAGTCAGGGCTGGAACCCAGGCAGCCTGGCCCGCAGAGCCGAGGGCATAGAGGGGCTGTGTTTCCACAGGTGCATTTGCTATGGGCATCTCTGTGCTGTGCTGAGCATAGGGTGGGGGCGTTGATGTGGAGAGAGGATTGTAAAGGGTGGGAGCCATGTGGCGTGTGCATTGCTCAGGGTGCCTGTGTGGCCACGAGTGTGCATGCCCGCACCTGGCCCCTCCTTCCCAGGTGGTAAGACTGGGGGGACCTCTCCCTCCAAAGAGGAGTCTGCAGATGAGCCAAACCACAGCTTGAGCCAAACCACAGCTTGGGCCGTGGGGGTTTGATCTTCCCTCTGCTGCCAGAGATGAGAGAGGTCTAAGTGGCAGAGATTTACGAGGCCTGAGGGAGAAATACCCTTCCAGTGAGAAGCTCACATGAAAGCTCCCGAGTAATAGCCGAGGCTGCCGAGCGTGCCAATTATGCAACAATTAAAAGGTTTGACTATCATTTCTTTCTCCTTTCATTCTCCCAGCCACTCCTCCCCCTCCACATCTGGCTCCCCAGAAAATGCTCTGGGGAACAGAGGATAAAGAACACACTTTCCCCCTTTTTAATTGGAGATCAAAAGTTGGAAGAAGGGTTTACCCCTCATGGGTGGGGAAGAGAGGGGTGTTGCTGAGACGGAGGCTCTCAGAAGAGGGGATGGGGAAGGAGCAGTGAACACAGGGCAGGTTCTGATACAGCTGCCGGACTCTGTAACCACTTTACACACATCATCTCATTGAATGCACATGTCTGCCCTGTAAAGTGGGTGTTACTGATGACATCGTATTGTAGGTCAGGAAACTAAGACTCAGAAGGCAATGACTTCAGTAAGGTCATGTAGCTGGTAGAATGGCATTGCGCCCCGGGTCATCCGTTGCCAATGGCTTTGCCAGTTGGCAATTCAGCCTCCACACTGTGAAGTGGGAGAACTTTCCTCATCTCTGGGTCTTGGCGTTCCCATCTGTAAAGTGGGCACAGCCGTGGGCTTTGTGTGTTGGAGCCAAACACTCCTGTAGATAGATGAAAGGTCCCGTGGGTGCTTAGCGGCAGGATTTCTCTGTGACTCAGCCAGCACCAGCTGAGCCAAGTGCCTTGTGCGGCAATCCAGTGGCTAATTGAGAAAGAATTAGGCAGCGTGCCCCAGAAGGAAAGAAACAGCTGCTCACTGGCTTTTTAGAGATGCCAACCCACACCCAGTGTAGGAGCCCCCTCCTCACCTGACTTCCCAGCAGACTGAACATCCCCCGCCCCATCCCAAGGCCAATGGCATTGGATTCCTTCCTGCCCTACAGATGAATAGCAACTCCAAGAATGGCCCCGAGCACTCTTGTGTCTCCTGAGGAGTCTGGTTAATGGAGGTCAGGGCTACCCCAAGGAAATGGCCATCTCCCACATTTAGGAGCCTCTCAAACCTAGAACACAGTAGGCTCACACAGTTCCCATTTGACCAGGTGGTCGAGGATGGCGGTCAGGGCACTATCCTAGGGACTTTCCTGTGTTTTCTCATTATTGCACCCAAGATTTTCTCTGTCCATAGTTGGGGAGTTACTCTGGGCAAGTCATGCCAGCTCTCTGGGCATCAGTTTTCTCCCAAGGTGGTGGAGTGAGCTAGGCTGTTCAGCTTGAACTGACCAGCTGTCTGTGGCAGCCAGTAGGGGTGGGGGGAGCACACAGCCCCAGTCACGCATGGTGGCAGGGGAGGAGGTTCTGATGTTCTTGACTCCAGGCTAGGGCATGTCGCCCCACACCCCACTCCTCTGCAGCGAGTTGGCTGAAGAGTGAGGCTACGGGGAGCTGGGCCCCGCTCTGTCATTCGTCCTGCTGCAGGCTGAGCCCAAGAGAGCAGCCACGCTCCTGGGAGCCCCACCACAGGAAAGAGGAGTGGAACTTCGCTCCCGGCCTCCACTCCCCTCCCTGCACAAACACACGTGCCCAGGCCTCTCGGGATAGACTTTGCCAAATGGTTTTCCACAACACGTTGCTTCCCAGCCACCGACCGTCTTCCAGCATTTTCTCCTCCACTGCTTTGGATTCTTGAAAATCCCTCACCTCAGGAGTGATGCTCTGGGGTGTGTGTTTGGGAGTGGGGAGTGTATGCAAAATGGGGAATTGATTATGGGGAAGGGGACCTAGTGGGGGGTGCAGGAACAGTAACTATCTTACTGGTGCTGTGAGCCCTTCCCACCCTCAATGGCTCACTTGGTGACCTGGGGATCCTTCTCTCTCCAGCGCCCCCTCTCCCAGGCCTGCACCAGGTGGCAGTGGTAGCCGGCTCTCTCCTGGGACCTGAGGAACCCAGCTGACATGGGCAGCCACACTTACAGAGGCCAGCCAATTGTTTGCTCAATTGGGGCCCACTCAGCCCGCTCTGCGGGGGCTGGCCACACTCCAGAGGAAGTGATGGGAGGCTTTGGGTGCATTTTGACCTTAACTGAATTCCAGGATGATGATGTGTGAATAATATGGCTTTTTAAGAGTCAACAGCTCGGGTGCTTTTTATAGTCAGACTGCAGTGCTGAACGGGCCATCCCCCCATTAATCATTTAGCTAGTTAGATCAGTTGGCAAACAGTCCCGGCATTGCTCCCAAACCGTCTAGTCCCCAGGCTTAATATCCTAATACTCCCTGCAGCCTTGTTTCTGTCTAAACCGTGCGGTTTTTTGGTGGTCTCTGCTGGCAGGACCCTAGATTCCCACTCCCCAGGGCCACTCTGAACTCCCCCAGGGCACCTCCCACCCACCTGAGGGAGGGAAGAATTCATTCTGAGTGCCATCCCAGAGAAAATGCCAGGGAAGGCCATGTGGGCGAGCAAGCCTGGGGCCACAGCCCAGCATCCCAGACCGGCCCTTCCCCGTGCCCACATCCCCCACTCGAGGAATGCAGTTCTCATCGCCAGGCAGGACAGGGCTTGAGCAGGACTCCCCCACTCACAGTGTCTCCAGATTGTGCAGTCCCTCGAAGCTGTGGGTCCCCAGGTGCTGGATGCGATTGTTGTGCAGATGCCTGTGTGGGGAGGAAAGACACCTCAGAATGAGCGCCACCACTCCAGGGCCACAACAGACGAGAACACACAGTGGTGGGCGTAGCAGAGTGGAGGCAAAAGCATGGACAGAATGACCCCAGTTAGACCCAAGGTCTAATCCTTTGTCTCCAGGGACCAATGGAGGAGGCAAGACCGACTTCTGAAGCCATCATTGCCAGGGCTGCTTTGGCCACAGGTTACATCGTTTTTGACTTCTTATTGAAGTAAAAAGGGAGAGGAGGGCCTAGACCTGCCAAGACTAAACCAAACTCCTGCTAAGCACTGGGAGAGGCCTGATGTCACAGGGGCTCACGTCTGAGGCTTCGTCTATGACCCTGCTCCCTAGGACCCGGCCAGTTTGACTCAGTGGCCAGACGTACTTAGGGGAGCCAAGAGCAAACCACTGCAGACAACATATAATTAAAGGCTAAGCTTTCTGTAACAGCTGGAGGGAGCCACGGACATGCTGAGAGAACGGGGAGATCGGTGAGGCCAGAGGAACCAAGAAAGGCTTCCAGAGGTGGTGCTCCAGAGCAAGGCCAGGAAGATAGGTGAGCCCCAGGAGCCGGGGGAGGGGCAGTCCAGGAACAGGTAAGGGTGTGCTCAGAGGCAAGCAGGTGGGAATGAGCCTGGTCTCTCTGCGCAGGGTAGTAAAGAGTTTGGCTAGAGCAGGTGTGGGTTTAGGAGAGGAAGGAGAGCATTTCAGGGGAGATTTCCAAGATAAATAGCTAACTGAAAATAAGTGACAGAATTTTCTTCTCCCAACTCCTAATGGGAAAAAAAAATAAAGAAAAGCCAGACCCCACCCCACCCCAAATATTATCAGTAGCAACAAAGCCAGGAAAGACAGGTAGCCTACTGTAAGGACACTGCAAAAACTGATGACCAAGGGAACAGTCTACAGCGGATCAGCTCCTTTTTCCAGAAAATGAACTGGCAAGAAAGCAAAATCTAAGAACTCTCCCTAAAACCCACGTCCAAGAGAATTGCCTATATGAGTGTCCTTGTTTTTCCTCTCTACCTCTGGCTTCCAAAAGGAATAAGGGAAAGAAAAAGTAAAAGAAAGACTTCAGACTACTTACAGAATGCAGAAAATAGCTTAAAGCCAAAGGGGCTTTGAGGTTTCTGTTTTTATGGGGGGATTTCCCCAGCACTAAGGATTAAACCCAGGGGTGCTCTACCACTGAACTACATCCTTGGTACTTCTTATTTTTTTATTTTGAAACAGGGTCTCACTAAGTTGCTGAGGCTGGCTTTGAACTTGAGATCCTCCTGCCTCAGCCTCCTGAGTAGCTGGGATTACAGGCATGCACCACCCCGCCCACCCTCAAGGTATTTTTGAGCAGAGGGAATGAACTCTGCCCACAACCCAGGTAGAGAAAGCAGAGCCCAAGGAATTTAACAAAGATTGGATGCTGCCTCAAAATATATCCCCACCCTTCACCATCCCACCAAAATAGAGGACAGAACCTAATTCATCCTTGGTACTCACTGCACACAGTGCAGCTTGGAGGGGAGAACCAACGGAGCCCAAGACGATGCCGCCAGAATAGCTGAACAGCTCCCCACGCACAGCCAGAAAAAGGAAAATATCACTAATGAATGAGGAACAGAAGGCAATAGATTATATGTGCCTGCTGCTGCAAAACAACCCAAACAGCATTTCAAAGACAGAATTTTTAATGAAAAGAAAATGACCATCCTAGATTAAAAAAAAAAAACCTGAGGACCCCAAATCATTATTAAAAGAAAAATTAGTCAATAAAATTGAAAGAAGGAACAGCATCATCACTGCTCAAATTAATTTAGTGTTAGAGAGAAAGCTTGAGATAAAACAGTAACTGATCAATGTGATGCAAAGGGAGTCAATCAGAGTAACTGACATTTCTGAAGGAGAGAATCCAAAAAATGAGACTGAAGATACAGTTAAAGACAAAATATGAAAAAAAAAAAATCTCCAGGAAGATGGAGCCTGCAACTCAAAAGTATACATTGCTCCAGGAAAATTAGATGCAAGATGTCCAATATTCTGTGACATATTGAAGTTACATTATTAAAGTTCAAGAATTTAAAAACATCTTCAAGCCATACGTGGTGCATGCCTGGAATCCCAGCAGCTTGGGAGGCTGAGGCAGGAGGATTGTGAGTTCAAAGCCAGCCTCAGCAACTTAGCAAGGCCCTAAGCAACCCAGCAAGACCCTGCCTCTAAATAAAATATTTTTAAAAGGACTGGGGATGTGGCTCCATGGTTAAGCACCCCTGAGTTCAATACCCAGCACCACAAGACAAACAAACAAACAAACAAGTAAACTTTAGTCAGAAGAGAAAAATCACTTCCAAGGGGTAAAAATTAGGCTGGCCTCTAAGATGTTGCTCAGATACCAAGACCACAGGCAAGACTCATCCCTAGATGCGGGGAGGAGGACAGGGGGCAGGAGCTTTGTGAGCCTTGGGATTTAAATCTCAGTCAGTTCCAGAGGGGGCAACAGATGCCTGCCCACAGGGAGCCTCTGTTCCAGGAGGGAAAACAGCCCTTGTTTTCTGGGAATAAACGCCCCCTTCCTGGTGGGTTTTTAGTTGTCCATTTTCTTCATACCTCTATCCCAACTGCCACTAAACTCTACCATTCTAGAGTCTAGTTCTGTTTCAGCTTTGCTCCTGCGCCAGTACTTTTCCCCCTTAGTCCCTTGTCCCTCCTTATGCTCAGTGGGTCCCCATGCCTCCTAACTCTCTCACAGGCCTGACTTTCATGCCAATACCCTGCCTCCCAGCCAAACCGTGAAGTCACCCATGACTCCTTTTCCTCTTGGTCTCCCACCCTCTGACCCCAGTAAAGCAGATCAATTTTCCATTCAAACAATTGCTTACAGCCTGCCTTTCCTTCTAGCCTTTCTGCCCCCTCCCTAACCTGGACTTTGATGCATAAGAGCCTCTGAACTGATCTCCCTATAACTGATTTGCCCCTGTTCTCATCCATCCTTCACATCGACCTTCTTAAAATACTCTCTTTTAACTCTGGCCTGAAAGGCTTCAAATTCCCCTCTCCCACTGGCAGATGAAAGCCAAACTCCCTGCTCTGACATTGTGAGTCCCCAAACTCCCATCACCAATCTCTTCTCCACACTCTGCCTGAGGACTCTCTGCTTGCCATATTGGACTATTCACAGGTAGCTGCACACCCCTGACTTCAATGCTCTTATTCTTTTTGCTCATCTAAATCCACCATTTTTCCAGGTCCAGGACCAGCTGCACCTCACCTGTGAAATTTCCCTCTCCCCCATTTATAATTGCATCAGCCTCTTTTCTATTCTTATGCTACCGAGAACCAACCTATACTTGCCAACTGGCTATGTTAACATCAGTTATACAACATCTCAGCTATCTGTTCCCATATTTGTTCTGCTATTGCCTCTTGGGGGGAAACAGCTATGTGTCATCATCCTGTGGCCCTTCAGTGTCCACACAGGAGCTCTATAAGCACCTGCGGATGCCCATTTGTCTGAAACCCATGATGAAGTTCTCAGTCTTCCAGTAGTCTCCCATGGAGCCTGACCTCATTCCCTCATGAAGTCACAGGGATATGGGTCTCACCAAAGCTGAGACCAATCACCTTGCTCTGTTGATCCTCCAGAAACATGTCACCAGGTCCCAGGAGTGGGAGGGTGTGGTCATCTTGAGAGAAGTATGTGCTCCCTAAGAATATTCATCTTGGTTCTCTAATCTCCCAGAACAGAGAATTAGACAAACAAATTGGTGCCTGTCTTTTCATCTCTGAAATATAACTAAGCATCATTCATTCCCTGGCTTGGAAAATCACACCAGATTTCCAAGAGCAGGGGAAGTAATGTTGCCACTTAGCAGAGTCACCAACACACATGTTCCTGTAGCAATTAGTGTGTAACTCAAAGCAATTACACATGACCTCCAAGCCCTTAGTAATTACCCTATGAACTTACCAATCATTCATAGCAATTAGCTGGGAGCTAATTTGCACTCTAAAGTTCCCATTGGGAAGGCAGAGTTCACCCCAGTCCCCAATTCCTTCCAGGGATGCTATCTCCCAGGTAATTACCCTGATGGGGCTTTGCTGTCTAATTACAAGTGATGGCTTTTTTTGCTTCTTTAGACCTGTGGAATGAGGTGAATTTATCCCATCTCTGTGCCAGAGCATACGACTGCATCATTTGATCATCAAATATGATAGAAATTAGTTAAGAAATTCTTGTTTTCTATTCCAACTAGCATGGTAGACTTGTTATATGTACATACATAATACATATGTTATAGTACTCTGGCATTACAGTGACTCTTAGAGCCCTTCAATAGGTATAACGTCATTTTACTTCAGGTTCATCTAATGTGGTCAATGGAGAATGGACATCCTCATCCCTCTTACAAAAGAGAAAGGGAGACTAGGATGTTCAGCAACATGCAGAGAAGAGCAAAGCTAGCCAGGCTTCTCGTCCAACTTGAGAAAACATGCAGCCTCCAGGCCCAGGAGGACGCAGCCAGGGACGGGGCCAGGACAGCACTCACAGCACCACAAGACTGGTGAGGTTCTGGAAGGCGTAGTCAGGGATGTGGCTGATGCGGTTGAGGGCCAGGGTCATGGCCTGCAGGGCAGGAAGATTGTTGAGAGCTCTGACGGGGATCTCTGTGAGTGCATTGTCATCCAGCCAGAGGTGGCGGAGGGAGGACAGCCCCTCAAAGCTCCTTTCTGGGACCAGAGAGATGAGGTTGGCATCCAGGCGCCTGGTGGGAGAGAGGAGGAAGAGGGTCAATGAAGGGACGGCTGCAGATCAATCTCTGGTTCAATAATGGCCTCCAAACCATCCTGGGACTAAAGTTGAAACTTGGCTACTATTAACCCTGTATCCCACTTCTTTAAGTTCCCCTGTTTGGCCTCTATGTCAAACCACTTCTGGTTCCTTTTATGCCAGACATTTCTATCTGTGATCCTAATTCTTCCTCTCAGACCCAAGGTTGGACCCGTAGCCTGTTTATGGATAACCAGTATTTCCCCCACCACCCCTCCCCAGGCTTCCAAATCTATGCCATGGCTCTCCTGAGGGTGACATTGTTTTTTTCAACCTTGTCGACTTTAAGGCCATATAGTAGAGATGTCCCCAGCATTGACAGTGGGAAATCTCCTTCTGTACCCAACCAAATAAAAATGCTTCCCCAAAGACACAAGTCCTTCTCTATCACCCACCCCTAGCACCAACTGTTCCTTGTCCCCTCAAGTACCCAGGAGTTTTGGGGGGCTTCTGCCAAAGTCCTGGAGTTTCTTGCTGGGTTGATTGAAACGCTTGGTTTGCTGATTCCCCCAGACAGATGGGAGGTGGTCTTGCCTGTGAACAACCAGAGATTCCAGGCTGACTCAAGGATTTCTGATGTGGTCTGCAGATCCTGGTAGCTCAGCAAACAAGGAAATTGCCTGTCTTCGCTTTTTACATGTGTGCCTAAGTTATGATACCTTTTATCAGTGTGCTACTGTCTCTGCCTTCCAGTCTGGGACTTAGGCTATCACCCCATGTAGCTGGTCCCATGAGACCCAGATAAGCTGAGCCATGACCCATGGATCTACTCCTGGACTTTATTATCTTGACGGGGTCTTGGGCCTGAACCATGGCTGTCCCACGCAGGCACACAGGATGAAGGGCAGAGGAGGTGACTTTCTATCATCCCAACAGTACAGATCAATTTGTAGAAGGTACAGCTTCTTTCTCTTCCCTAAGTCATTTTTACCAGTATCCTCCCTTTTAAGTCTCTTGAACCCCTGGGAGAAACCTCCCCACCCACCACCCGAGATCTCCAGCAAGAGAGCTCTGGGTGGACAGACTGACATGCAGCCTTGGCAGTAAGTGAAAACTGACCAGGGAATCCCTTGAAAGCTGCAATTAGAGAAGACCCTCCACCCACATCAATCCTGACCTGATGGGACCAAAAACGCCACAGGGGGCACCCTCCATTGGCAAAGTCTGTCACACCAGACAGGGTCCTCTGGTGGTCATCACTCATTCATCATGGTCTAACTGATTAGGTCACCTGGGGATCATTGTGAAAATACTCCCAAGCCCTCCCTGGGAGAGTTCAGAAGGACTAGGGTGGGGCCTGGGAATATGTCCCTAAAGAACGCCCCAGGTGTTTCTAGGCACAGAAAGGTGTGGGGACCACCTTCTCTCAAGAGAGGTTACCATGGGAGCTTCTAGGGGACTTGGACAGAAAACCCTAATAATTCTGTCCCAGAAGCAGTGTTTGAGAAAGGCCAGCTGCTAAGAAGAAAGCATCTGAGTCCTTCCTCCTGGAGCCCTACAGTCCAGTGGGAGCCAGACCGAGAGTCACAATGAGGCATTACGGTACCTGCCCCATGGTGTCAGGGACTGCCTCCAGGAGAAAGCGGTGTTTATACCGAGAACTGATGGCCAAGTAGGATCAGTCAGGGAGAAGGCGGGGAAGAACTCTGAGCAGAGGCAACAGTATGTGGGAAACAGGGAGTGTAGCCTTGTAGGGGACCTGAAAGCACACAGGTAGGGCTTCCAGAAGGAGGAATGAGGGAAAGAATGAGAGAAGTGTACAGAGAAGTTTGAAGGGTCTCATAAGCAATGCCATGTTATAGAAAATAAGAAGCTCCTGGAGACTTTTGAGCTAAGGAAGGACATGGCTAGATTTTTGCTTTAGAAAGATCCCCTAAGAGACCATGTAGGTATTGGCTAAGGGTAATATTGGAGGCAGAAGATCAGCAAAGAGAGAGTTGCTTTCCATAATGATTATGTCCAGAAAGGGGCAGCCATATCCATCTCATTTGCTCTAGAAACTCAGGAAATGAACCTGACTGATGCAGTGGTGTCCAGTCCCTAAAAGTACCCTGTTCTAATGGTAATCCCTGTTGCTCTTGACCTGGATAGCACAGTGCCTGTAGGGCACAGTTAAGTTATGCAGAGGCTCTGGGGGTCTCTTTAGCTTCTCATAAAGTATTCCGCTTCTTTGTTTCCTTCCTGCACACAAGTAACCTCTCATCCCAGCCTCACCCTCAGTGTGCTTGAATTCCTACCAGTCAGAAACTATAGATGGCAAATCAGTGTCATCTTACTCCTATCTCCTGCCTATTTAGAAAACCAAGCCTGGAGAATGGCAACCACCCACACAGGAAACCGAGACACTGCCTGGCCTTCATGATAACTGCTTCACTATGCAGCTCAGCCAGCCATAGACGTGGTATTCTTTGAAAGAGCTCCATTCCCCTTAATGTTCACATCAGCAGATACTTAGAAGGCGGATCTACCCTGCGTGGACCTTGATCATCGTGGAACAGAGTCCAGGGTGAGCAATTCTCCACCACACGGCCTTGCTTGAATTTCAGTTCCGTGTGTAGTTACAGCCCCCACCGACTGAGTGTGCATTTATGTTCTAAGAAGGTTTTAAGGATCAAGTCATTTATTTTATTTTCATAATTTGCTAGCTTCGCACTCTGCAAGTGAGAAACAATTAGGTAAATAAAGGTTAAGTAACTTGCCCAAGGTCAAATATCTGATACATAGTAGAGATGGGATTCAAACCCAGACAATCCAGCTCCAAAGTACATATCCCTAACCATTATGCCATCATTGGCACCCTCTACAAAATTATTGCTTATGTGCCTCACTGATTGCTACACCAACCTGGAACCCTCCCAGAATACCTCACCCCCATTCCATCAACAGTCTCTGGCATTTACATACCTGCCTGACCACCCTTTGAGCTGCCTAGGTTATATAACCCAATTTGGTCATGCTGGCCCCATTATCCCACTCCACTAGGGTAACAGTGGACATATCCAATTCTTCTCTAGGCCTTTGCTTCACAGCATGTGATACAGGGATGATCAGCTTAGTCATCTGTGAGCTTGTTAGAAATGCTGACTCTTAGGCCCCACTCCAGACTTACTAAATCAAAGCCTGAATTTTAATCTAATTTTTTGGATGATTCATTTATTCATAAGTGCATTCATGTTTTAGGGCCTTTTTAAAAAATTAAATTATTGAAGAGTGTTAGTAGTAAATGTGATATCTATTGCACTGTTACTGATGCAAATAAGCAAGGTAGAAGTTAATTAAATAAATGTACACAGTCTCATAATTGAACCCTAAACAGAAATTAAAAAGAATGACATGAGACCCTCCATCCAATCACTGCAAGAGCTCTATCCCTCCGCCTTTCACCTGTCACCAGCAGATGTCCACACCATCCTCCTGCCCCTGGGGAGGCCTTCTTAGTGGGGTCACCATCTTAGACAGACCCCTAAGTCCAGAGTCCTGCTTAGGACCACCACAAAGAAGATTTTGAGATGACTTTCTTAAAGAAAGGTAGGGTTTAGACCAGGAGAAGGAAGAAGCAGGATATCATGAATGAGGGCCTCAAGGCAGGAAAATGCAGGGGAAATGGGCCCAGATTCCAGACCAACCCTTACTGGGTAAAGTGGAGAAGGCCCAGCAGCCCACTGCATGCGGGAGCCAGGGGGCTGGACTGGGGCCTGGCTGTCAGGCAGGTCTAGGCCTTGCCCTCTACAACGGCCTACCTAATGGGTAAGTTCACAGAGCCCTAGAACTTGACTCCCCAAGGAGTGTAATCACATTCCTTCTTCCCTGAAGCCCTAGGCTGGGTGCAGTTTCTACAGTGTCAACCAAATAATTATTATTGTTTCTATTTGTTGAGCCCTTGTCATAGGCCAAGTACAGCACCAGATACAAGCATGAAACTCTCAACCTCATCCTGAGGTAGTTCTTATTAGCCCCATTTTACAGAGAAATCAAGCTGCCCAAGGTCACACAGCTAGTGAGCCTCGGAGTTAGAATTTGAACCCAGGCTCTCTGGAACCCCAATCCATGGGCCTCCCCACTGTCTGATACCAGTACTGAGGTGCACGGAGTGGGCAGAAGTGAGAACTTTGCTCACCTATTTGAGAAGGTCCAGGAAATCAGCCCAGAGGCTGAGCTGGCAGATAGCCCTAGAGAGGCTCATGGGAAAGTGCTATGAGACAGACAGGAAGTTGCTTCCTCCACTCGACTGCACATGTGTGAGCACATGTGTGCCTGGCACACATGCACTGATGCTCACACATGTAACCTAGGGTTCTGATCAGTCCCTCTTCTGCATTTGGGCAACCTACAGGCCGGAGAGCTTAGGGAGGGCCTCTTCTACCAGACTGGTTCAAGCATGGCCCCTGCTCAGGGTGGGCTTCTGTGTCTCCTCTTAGGGAAGGTGAGGCTGCAGGACCTCCAGGCCTCCTTCTGCTCTAGCAGAGAAAACCCTGGCTCCCCCCTGTCTCCTGCAGTGGTGAGGTGGAGGAGCGGGCTGGGGAGGGGAGGGACCTGCAGCCCTGTTGCTGCTGCTTGTGGATGGGGCAGTGTCCCCAAACAGGCAATGAAGAGGGTGGGAGGAGCACATGGAGGGAATCAGTGAGGCCTGAATGTATGTGCTGGGTGAGAGGGAGTCCAGATCTTTCACTCAGGCCAGGTGGACTTGGGAGTGACCCAAGAGCTGAGGAGATATTGCCAGAGATAGGGAATAAAAACACATGCTGTCCATTTAAATTTGAGTTTCAGATAAATAACAAGTAACTTTTAGCATAAATTATGTCCCTTGCAACATTTGGGATGATGCCCGGTGAAATCTGAATTTCAGATAAATGAGGAAACCTTTTTGGTACAAGTAGTTCCCATACAAGATTTGTCTGTTTGTTTGTTTGTTTATTACTGGGGTTTGAGCCCAGGGACACTTTACCACTGAGCTACATCCACAGCCTTTTTAGTTTTACTAGCTTATTTTTATTTTGAGAAAGGGTCTCACTAAGTGCTCAGGCTGGCCTTGAACTTGTGATTCTCCTGCCTCAGACTCCGAAGTAGCTGAGTTGATAGGTGTGCACCACTGTGCTTTGCTGACATTTGTATTTCATCTAGCAACTCCGATTCAGGGAGCTCCTGGGAGTGTGGATGGAATGTAGACTTAACCTTTGGACAGATCTAGCAATAGACCCCCCTCCTGTGGCACTGGGTTATTGACTGTACCCTTTTTCCTTCTCCCCTTCTAACAAGGAGACTATCCAGATGAGCCCTGGGGTGATTTATTGATTCATAAGTGCATTCATGTTTTAGGGCCATTTTAAAAAAGTTAAATTATTGAATAGTGTTAGTATTAAATGTGATATCCATTGCAATAGACAATTATAGGTACTTGGCAATTATAGGTCCTGGTGACTTTGTGAGGACAAAACACCCCTTTAGAGGTAGACTCCCCAGAAAATGCAGGGAGGAGCAGGGAGAAAGCAGGAGTGGGGAAAGGATCAATGCCAGCTTCTACCTTCTCCCCTCTCCCCATTCTGGGATGCTCTGATTCTCAGGGTCCCCCAAATGTCAGCACCTTGGCTACAGAGAAGTCCCTCCCCACCTCCTTCTACTAGTCCTCCTGGTGGGATGGAGTGATCATTGAAGAAACCCTCCCAGCCCCCTTGAGCCAGGGCTCAGGCTCCACTAAGGTCCTCAGCCCTCCAGGGTAGGGGGACCCTCGGTTCTCCTGCCACCTGGGGTTGGAAAGGAGCCAGAGGAGCCTCTGAGCAGCCATCAGAATCCGCCATTTGAGACTAAGAGAACTTTCTGAGCAGCTCCCCATCAGCAGGTGGGAGAGCTGATCCCATCTCTGGCTTGGCAGGAGGAAGAGAGCAATTATACCAATTAAGCTCTGGAATAAAATCAACAGCGCTTCTCTTTCTCCCACGTGGGCCTTGGCCCCTCGAGTGCTTTCTGATTATAATTCTTACCTGCGGTAATAGGGTAGATTAGCAGGGCCCTCGCGGGCCAGTTCAGGCTTGCCTGTGTGAGGAGAAACAGCAGGGCCAAACTGCTCCTCAGCTCCCCCAGCCTAGGGCTGCGTCTGGGGCAGGATGGGAGGAAGCGAGAGTTGGAGCCCTACTCTCCACTACCCAAGGGGTGGGTGGTGTGAAAGTCATCTCTCTGTAGGACTTTGTGGATTGCTGGGAACATGGAGACCTGGTCCCACTTGACTAAAGTAAGATGAGGACCTAACAGGGAGAAAGATATAGCAGAAGAGCTTGAGGTTAGACAGCAGGAAGTTACTTTCTCATAGTGACCCAGAAGGACAATAGTATAAACTTAGAATCACATTATATCAGAACCTGAAGGGATCTGCCGGAGTCACTCACATGAGGAGGCTATTGGCCTGAGAAATCAAGACAAATGTCCCAACTGGGTGGCATGCTGGAGCTCAAACTCTACTCTGCCAATCTGTCTTTCCCAAAAGGATGGGGGGCAGAAATACTGCAGGAGACACATTTCTATTTGGGAACCAGGGCGTTCTTACCACCCACAGAGGCCTAGATTGATCTAATGAGCCCTTTCTAGATTGTTTTTCTCTAATCCATCATATCCCACCACATATTAGTCAAACACAAGACAGAAGGGACGGATTTGGCATTCGTAGCAGACCACCAACTGACCCATGGATATCACCAGGTATTCTTTAAAAGAAATCGTGTATGGAGAGTTCCAGTGCTGGTACAAGCACCTTCTTCCTGAGCACAGGCTGACCTTGAATCTAAAGGCCAATGGCCCCAAAGAAAGCCAGGAGGACAGCAGGGGAAGAGGGCCCGTGTCCTTCTCTTTTGTTTCACTCAGGTCAGCCGTGACTTCCTCCCCTCTCCAGCTCTGAGCCTTTGATTCAAGAAGACACAGAGGTGGGACAGAGATCCTCAGGAGAAGATGGATGCTGAGGACCAGCATCCATGAGGAAAGGTGGGCCAGAAGGAGGCTGGGGCTCATGGCGGGGCGGGTGGGGGAGGGCTCCACTGCTCCTCCAGCAAGAGTTCCCACCACCCCTGATGGCCCCTTCACCCTAAGACAATATCTTACGCCAGTCTTAAGACCTGGGGTGTTCCTTTCCCTCATCGGCCCATCGGTTTTTTGCAGAGAAAGGATGGACAAGGTTCCATTTCAGATGGAAAGTTCAGAGAAGGGAGCCCCTTGCCATCTGTCCTCCATGGTTTTCTCTGCCTACTTCTTGCCCCAGTTTGTCTACCTCCTTCTCTCTACCCTCCTGAGTAGGACCGGTTACATAATCTGCAGGACCCAACACAAAATGAGAATGTAAAACCCTGTTCAAAATTATCAAGAATTTCAAGAGGACAATAACAGTGTTAACCCAGCACAGGCCCCTCTGAGGTCTGGGCCCGGGCGGGATGCAGGCTCAGCCCATGAAGTCAGTCCTGCTCCCGACCCCAAAACTCCTTCAAAGTTGTGGGCCAGGCCTTCTCCTGTGACTGTAAGAGGGAGGGAGAGGTTGGCAGGGGAGAGACCCTGAGGACCAGGACTGCTCATTTGATCTACGGTTATCGTCTGCCTCAGCACAGTATAGGCACAGAACCGACTTTCAGTAGAACATGGGGAAGGAAGAGAGGGGAGAAAGCAGGAGGGGGCTCATGTTCTGGAGCTGGAGAAAAGGATAGGGCAGAAGAGGGAGGATATTAAAAAAAAAAAAAAAAAAAACCCGCAGCCACTATGAAAATGGTTATTCTGTAGGGAAAATATTTCACGTGGGAGCCGTTGATTGCCTGGCGGAACTAACAGCCCTGACCAGGAGCCTGCCAGGGAAGGTGAGGGTTCCAGCAGGGAGCAGGCTGGCACCTGCAGAGTGGTGAGGAGGGGCCCCCACTCCTGCACCAGCACCGGCCACCAGTGCTGTCAACCTTTGCTGGGAGGGTCATGGGACCCCAAGATGGGAGCACTCCCTGCCCATGCCTTGGTCCTGCTTGGCAAGAGGGCTTGTCCAACTAGAGACCAAGCAGGCTGCATCCATGACACAGCGTATTCCTGTGCCTTTGCACACAATGACACCCCTGTTAAGTTCCCTTACAGAGACTGCAGTGTGCCTCCTGCAAAGGCCCTTCATGTTTTTTTTTTTTTTAATTTTTTTTTTTTTAGAGAGAGAGAGAGAGAGAGAGAGAGAATTTTTTTTAATTTATTTTTTAGTTTTCGGCGGACACAACATCTCTGTTTGTATGTGGTGCTGAGGATCCAACCCGGGCCCCACGCATGCCAGGCGAGTGCGCTACCGCTTGAGCCACATCCCCAGCCCCCTTCATGGTTTCTTGAGGGCTCTACAAAGCCTCTACCCTCCCAGCTCTCCCCCAGTGTCTATCAGGTCCTCTGAAATGCCCTTCATTACAGATGATGTCAATCAATAAATTAAATCCAATAAATGTTCACCGAATGCCTACTCTTATGCCAGCACTCTGCTCAGTCGGGGGACCCAAATTGAATAACAAGAGTCCCTCTCCACAAAAGCTCTTAGACCATTTAATTTATTACCTAATAAAACAACATAAAAGCCTTCGCTAACATTTAGTGAGAAATAGCTGGTTAGCAGGTGTGCTGGATGTTTGACACATACGATCACATTTAATCTTCCCCAGCCCCATGGACTAGGCACCCTATTATTCCCCCTTGGCATGCAGAAAAGGAGGCTCAGGGAGGTGAAGCCATCAGTCTGACTCCAGAGCCTTTGGCTTTAAACCTGTGGCTAGACTGAGACACACACTTTGAGTGTGTGGGAAACACTCTCGGAGCTGAGACACACTCTTTCAGCCTGGGGCAAATCCAAGAAGGCCTCCCAGAGGAAGTGAAGCTGGAGCTGGCTCTCAAGGTAGGAGGCGTTTTCTTAGGGAAAGAGAGAATACATGAGGCAGAAATAACAGAATGAGCAAAACCCAGAGCAGAAACTTAGTGAGTAGTCAGCGTTTGGAAGTGCATGAGAAGAGGCCAGGCCAGGTGGGGGAAGGTGGAGAAGGGCAGATTACGGCAGAGCGACTGTTGAGTTGTATTTTAGGAAGATGATCAAGACAACAGGGTTGAGACTGGGTCAGATGGGACAGGTTGGGGCAGAAGGCGGGGAGGTGGTGGGATGCCTGGTTCAAGTGCATGAGACAGCTGTTTTCCTAGGAGGAGGTAAGGGTCTTGGAAGACAGGGCCCAGGAGAGTGGAGAAGGTGGAGTCAGGGAAAGTGGGAGGAATCAAGGAAAATTATACTAGTTTCCCAAGGCTAAAACCCCATCTATGTACATAACCTATAATCCTAGGCTGCTCAGGACAAAGGGTTGGCTCTCAGGGGCCACAACTCTGGAACACCATCTGTGATGTATGTGTGAAGTGTGTTCACCACCCCAGTCTCCCAGGTCAGGGGGCCATGGGAGGCAGGAGAGGTCACCCTTGCCCACAGCCAGTGCACCTTATCCTTGTCCTAGGATGGTTTAGGGTGCTGGAGGGAAGAGCCGGGGAACCCTTGAACCAGGGATCTTCATCTTCAAGTGGCCACCACATAATCTGGGCTTTTGATAAGCTTTCCCTTACTAGGACTTGAGCAGCAGAGCTTGTCCTGAAAGGCCCTTCCCTCCCTACAGAGAGACATCTGTCAGCTAAGGGGAGTAGAACCAGCAGAGGCCCTTAGGGAACCAGGCTTTGGAGCTGCACCCCAAACAGGACCTAGATAGAGTGAACAAACCCAGAACCCATGTGATGGTACTCCTCCCCCAGTTCCAGGAAGTTCTTCCTCAAGCACCTTCTCTGTGCCAGGTTCCAGCACCTGTGCAGTCAGAGCAGCAAAGGCCTCCCCAGGCCCACCAAGGACACATGAAGGGTACTATATGGTTTTGGTCTCCTCAGAGACAACACTGTCCTATGGAGCTCTGTGAAGAGAGAAAGGATACTGTCCCAAATGGCAGCCCCTAGGCACATGTGGGTATTGAGCACTTCCAATGGGGCTGACATTACTGAGAAACCAGGCAGCTAGTGGCCATCATAGCTAAGCTCCATGCAATACCTTAGGGACAGTGAGATACCTTGAGATTTGGTTCCAGCCCTTGAGGAACTCATAGTGCATTAATGAAGATAAATAAACAACCAATTGTGATGCAGTGTGTGTGCGCTCGTGTGTCAGAGAGCAGGAGGAGTGTGTCTGGATGTGATGTGCACTGAGAACTGAGGGAATAAAATGAACCATGCAAATCATTAGGCCAGGAAGGGCAGGACAGGCTTCTGGGAAGAGGTAACATTTTTTTTTTTTTCCCCAGAAAAGGTGACATCTGAAGAATACCTGAATTTTTACCAGGTGGACAGGGGAGTGAGCATTTCTGGCAGAGAGAAGAGTATGTGCAGAGGTGCTGGCCAAAGCCCAACATGGGCTGAGGTGGAGAGTGAGGAAAGAAGAGCTTGTCCATTGGGAAGAGAATGTGCTGGTCCCCGAGGGCTTGATGGATCTTAACTCTTGTAGCAATTGGGAGATAAAAGATTGAGAAAGACAACTCTGTTGGGGCTCTGTTACTTTAGGTACCTCCTCTTCCTGTGTTAGTTTCTATACCTGTATGAGGACGGGTTAGCTTAAGGGTCCTTGTGGCTCTGTCCTTCTAAGATTAGAAGCCTTCTTTGGACAAATTCTTCTGTTCTGTGTCCCTATGTCCCCGAGACAGGGAGCTTGCTGAGCAGGCCCCCTGTGATGTCATACAGGACCCTAGCAGCCAACTCCACCCCTCGCCCCATGTCTCAAGATGACTAAAATTCACCATTTGGACAATATTCCTTTTTTAGAATATAGAAGTTGCCTGCTATTGTTTTTTTTTTTTTTTTTTTAAATCTGGCAAGTATTATTCAGTAAGCTTTTAGTGGAGAACAGCTTTTTGAGAGAAGCTTCTGAAAATGAGACCCAGACTTGGAATGCAGGGAGCTCTGGACCTAAGTGCTGAGAAGGATGTCAGCAGAGGTAGAGGAAGGAGAGGGCAACTTTGGACCTTTGAATGACTTTACCCAAATGCGCACTTTGATTTTGGGCCCGTCTTTCCCCAAAATTTGCTCACATGGGATGTTAGATCTGTATTTCTTATTGATAAATTTATGGGCACTGAGCTGGGGTGTGTAGCTCAGTGGTCGAGCACTTGCCTAGCATGTACCAGGCCCTGGGTTCCATCCTCAGCATCACAAAAAAAAAAAAAAAAAAGAAAGAAAGAAAGAAAGAAAATTATGGGCACTGCCAACACCATCCAGAGAAGTGCTTTCTGAGAATAAACTATAGTCATAGAAATGAGAACTGAAAGGACCCCTCTCAACCAGGGAATCCTGAGGGGCCAAGTGACTTGGCCAGGGCCAAAGTAAAGACATGGCAGAGCCAGAGAAGGTTGTGGCCTTTGAGTCTGGGGTTCTTTGAGTCTAGTGCCTCCTCTTCCCTGCTCTTGTCTCTGGGGAGGAGAAGCTGTTTTTCAACCCTTGCCCAACCGACAGTGCCATAGGGATAACAGCAGACACCCTCCCCAGGTCTCTGGCTGAGTCCTGGGAAGGGCTCAAGTCCCATGAGCCACTTCTCAGCGGCATCCAACACTTGGGTCCCTCCCCGTGGGCCCCAGCAGTGACTTTCCACATCCAGAACCCACCAGGCCCTCAGACAACACACTCAAGTTCTGAAGAATCCCAAAACTAAAACTCTTGGGAGCCAGAGCCTGGGAACTCTTGGGGGATGGGTCCCATGGTGACAGAGAGCATGGGGAGCAGGGAGGAGCTGAGTGAGCCATCAGGAGCTTGGAGAGAGAACACAGGCTTCCCTGCACGGGTGGGCTGAGGCAGTAGAAGGGGCCTCCGGTCACCCTTTTTGTTCCCTGCTGGGATTGAGAGGAGGGTAGCCGAGGGCTCCAGCATCCGGTTTCTCTCTCACTTCCTTCACAGGGAAGGTCTGAGTTTGCTGGAGGAAAGGGATTGTACCAATTCTGATGTACGCCACCTAATAAGATCCTTCCCCTCTCACTGTCAGCCTTCCAATAGATCAAAACAGGGATATTAAAATGAAGGCAATTCCAACTTGTTCTCCGGGCCATGCTAATGCCCAAGCCACCCTTCCCTCCATCTGTCAGGAGAATTGATGGGTGTGCAAGAGCCCCGGGAGGCAGAGAAGCCGCTTCCTTTGTACACATCAAAGGACGATACCTGCGCATTCCTGCAAGCCATTCCTTGTGTTCTATTCGGCAGCAATATATAAAAATAATTACGCGCCTCCAGGAGGGAGGCAGGAGGGAGACTGTGTGTCCTTCAGGAGCTGCCCTGAAGACACAGACCTACAGATCTGGGCACAAGGCCAACTTTGTGGGTGACAATCCCGGAATCCTGGGGCGGGGACTACAAAAAGCCATCTCATCTATCCCCTGTCCTCCAGCCATTGGATTCCAGACACCAGGCTGGTTTCTGGGGACCTTTCTGGCTGTCTGACGTGTGTTTGGGAGCTGGGTCCTGCGGTTGCCCAGGGCCTGGATGCCTGCCCTTGGCGAAGGCAGCTGTGGTTGGTGGAGGAAGAGGCAGACAGGGATTTTCCTAACTTTTCTCCCAAGACTCAGAGCAGTGATGTCAGTGGCTCAGGGAATATAAGTGACATTCCTGTATTTTGAAGACATGATTAGTGGACCTTATAGTAATGGCATCAGGGGAAACCAAGTCGCATATGAACACTTCTAAAGGTACCAAGAGAGAAGGGGAGAAGAAGTCAGCAGGGAAAGCCCTTATTTGCTCTGGTTTACCTCACTCAGGGTTCCCGTCCTTCCCACAGTTTATTTCTCCTCCTTCATTCCAGAGAGCTTCCAACTCTCCGAGGATCTGTGAGAACTGGAGAAGTCACATATTCTTCAGTCGCCCTGCCTCCATCCCTCCACCTATCCCTACATAAACTCCCACAGGCTAGACAATCATCCCATCCATGTTGTCACCTTGTTTGTCTCTTGCTCAGAATCATCTATAGCTTCCAGGCAACTCCAAACTCTTGAGCTTGGCCTTCGAGATCCCTTCCCTGAAAAGATTCTCTCACTAGCCTCATTTCTGAGAAGGTCCTTCCAATTATCCATTTCATCTGCAAATATGCCTCTCTGGGTACCTCCTTGTTTAAGAGTCCATGGTTATTTATCCCTATATCTTTGCAAAGGCCGCTGCTTCTGTTTCTTTCTCCTCTCTTTAAGCTCTGCTTAAAATGCCTCTTCCTGGAGTCTCTGACCTGACCCTCATGTTTCTGTTCCCTCCTGTACTCAGCCTCTCCTCCTGATTGACTGACCCCTAAGCACCCTCCACACCCCCACCCTGTGCCAAAGCATTGACACACAGGGAATCTGGACAGAGTCCCTCTCCTCCAACCTAGTAAGGAAAGGAAGGGAACAAGTTAAACACACTCAAAATGCGTCCAGCTAAAATGGAGGGAAACCTAACAACCTTCTTACTAAACACATGTGAAATACAAGGGAAAAGAATGAAAACTTAGATCTGGACCAAAAGTAACACTTACCCAGAATCTGACATCTCTGCTAACCCTGAGTTCAGTGGGACTAGGGAAGATAGCTGATAATGAGTGGCATTCCTGTTTTGCCTTGTGAGACAGAGCAGCACTGTCCCCATAAGACAGAAGATGGGAAAAGACTTTTCTCCCTCCCCGTCTGTCTATTTTGAATCAGAATCCAGAAACTGAACCCAATATCAATGATGCTTTTTGAGGCCAGTATACCATCCACCCTACCACCCCAGCCCAGATTTCTGTATTCACTCAGAGACTTCAACTTCTAGAAAATACTGTGGAAGGAAGGAGGGGAAGGGTCTGGAATTGGCACCTTTATCCTGGGAGGTGGGCTTCCTCAAGGCAATGGCCGTGATAGCCCTGGTGGCTGTATATCCTGAGGTAAAGCAGAGCTTCTCTATTTTGGCACCCCAGTCACGTCACCTAAGGAGCTTTTCAAAACACTGATACCTGGGTCTAGCCCCAGAAATTCTGTCAAAGGCTCAGGGTGAAGATTAAGGTGTTCACAATTTCCTCTGGTGGTTCTAATGTTTGGCCAAGGTAGCAAATCACTGGTATGGAGAGTCTGATTCACACCCTGGTGAAGACAATCAGATAACCAATTACTGGGCGAAGGATAAGATTCCATCAGATATCAAAGTTAATCTACATGAATATCTGCTTAGACACTAAAAATTGGCCTGGGAATTGTGCACGCCAACCTGCTTTCCAGCTATAAATCTGAGAAGCCCTGGGAGGATAGAAAGCAAATCCATGGGAAATTCACATCACCTCTCTAATGACATTTAGTACTTCTAGATACGATTTTTTCTTGGGGGGGGGGGGGTACCAGGGATTGAACTCAGGGGATCTCAACCACTGAGTCATATCTCCAGCTCTTTTTATTTTGTATTTTGAGACAAGGTCTCGCTAAGTTGCTCAGGGCCTCACTAAGTTACTGAGCTTGGCTTTGAACTTGCGATCCTCCTGCCTTAGCCTCCAGAGCCACTTGGATTACAGGCGTGCATCACCACGCCCAGCAAGATATTTTTTTTTCCTATTCAAAGATAAGGAGAAAAAGATATTTACACACTCCTAATCATAGTAGCATTATTCACAATAGCCAACAGGTGGGAAAATCCATCAATGGGTGAATGAATAGACAAAAGAGCTAAATGTACAAAAATTATTTCCTACAAAGATGAGAAAAAATTTAAAAGCAAATTTTTAAATTCTGAAAAAAACATTATTTTTTTTAATACAAGGAAGAGGTAATAGCATCATGCCAGAAGATCACATCTTTGAAATGGGATAGAAGTTATTTAGCATCCTCAATAAGGTATGAACAATCATGACCTCTGTGAAATTGGAACAAAAATCCATAAAAAAGAAAAAGAAGCGGAGACAGAACTACGGTATAAAATAGAAAAAATAAAGGTGCATTTCAAAGACTACTGGAAATGCCAACAGAGCTAGGTGGGTTGTGGGCACTTGCAGGAAAAGGAAAGTTAAAAGAGCAAATTCAAATTCACATTGTAAGTGATAAAGAATAGAATTGGCTCCACACACACACAAAAAAAAAAAAAAAAAAACTGAATAAGCAATGGGAAATCAAACATGAGATCTCTCTTTGAAGTTGGAATAAAAGGACAAAGAGATGAAAGTTATAAAAATGAAGATGAGGCAAACAGGAAAGACAATTGAATTTTGAACTTAAGAACTGCAGGTATTCTCAGACGATTAAACCAGAGCAAATGGAACAGAAACAGAAGCACACAATTGTTATAAATTAAAAAAAAAATTTTTTTTTGAAGCAGAAAATATAGTACCGATTTTAAATGCTCATTGTGTTACAAACAAACCAAATGAAAAAGATTTATGCTGACACATTGTCTGGCAAAATTTTCAGTTATAAGGGCTGGGGTTGTAGCTTGGTGGTAGAGCACTTGCCTAGTACATGTGAGGCACTGGATTCGACCCTCAGCACCACATAAAAATAAATAAATTAAATAAAGGTATTATGTGCACCTACAACTAAAAATATATATTTAAAAAATTTTTGGTTGTAAAGATAAAGAAAAAGAACTCATATGCACCCATAAAGAAGAAACATGCTGTCCTCAGAGAAATAAAATGGTAAGGCTGACCTCAGAAATTTCTGTTAGACTACATGTTAGAGAGAAAATGACGCTATAGCTATAGGATTCTGAGAAAAAATAGATCACGAGTCAAGAATCTTTTTATTGAGTTAGTTGGACTATTGTTGGTGAAGTCCACAAAAATATATTAACCATGTAAGGGATTGGAAAATAGAGTAGCCCTGTATTGTTCTTGGCTCAAGGAAGAATTAAAGACATAAAAGAGGCAATCAAAGGAGATAACAGAGAACTCAAGAATGAGGAGTACTTGACTTCCATCTCTAGATGAGATGGAGCCGCAGGAACTGGGCCCACCCCTCTGCAACCAGAAAACCACTGGTTTCAGGGACTGGTCAACAGGCAGCATTGGACAATGATTCCACAGAGTAAAGAGACAAATGATAGAGCTGTAGGACTGCCCTAGCTTGCTGCCCAGAGAGAGCTTCCAGGCTTCCTCAAGGAGAGAGGGAACCCAAACAGAACCTGGGTTCACTCCGAGTTGAGGGGAGGAGATGGTGTTCAGAGTTTGGAGAATCCAAGATGACTCAATGTGAGACAGAGGAGTCCCAAGGAGAGAGAAGGATGCGGAGGGGGAGGAGAAGAGAACAATGGAAACAGCAGCTAAACATTAAGAAAGAAAGTATAAAACGTGATGGAAAGGAGACAAAACGCATCGTTTCTATTTTTCCCAGAAGAGAACCATTTCCTCAAAAATCATTGCATTTATTAGCAGAGTGAAAAAAGATTTTAATGAAATGGATGATTTTCAGGAAAATATCATGCTTCAACTAAGAAATAGAAAAACAGATGAAATCAAACACTAAAGAATAAACGAGAAACATTACCAAAGAATTTGCTTCCCAGAACCCAAAGTTTCTGGGACCAGGCAATTTATCACTAAACTGCTCCAAACTTTCAAGTAGAAAACAATTCTCATTAATAAGCTGGGGTTGTGGCTCCGTGGTAGAGTGCTCGCCTAGCATGTGTGAGGCCCTGGGTTCGATCCTCAGCACCACATAAAAATAAAGGCATTATGTATATATATATATAAATCTCATGCTTTATAAATTGTCTCAGGGATAAAAAAAGGCTGGAATACTTTGATTTACTCAGTTTAACTTAATAACAAAAGCTACCAAGGACAGCACAGAACACAAGATATAGCCCATTGTCATTTATGAATATTTTAATAGGATTTAAATATTTAAATATTGCATTCTATTACCCAGCTTCAAGTATTTCATTATAGCAACAGAAAATGAACTAAGACAATAAATGCCTTAATACTTTCCTAAATTTCCAAAAATGAGCAGGAGACAAAAGTGAAACATCTCCTCTCCACCAGTGATAGCCACCAAAAACAAACAAAAAAATTCATAAGACTCAATAAACTTCATGAGCTAATCTAACAAGAAATACAGGAGTCCTTGCCATGTGTACTACAATCTCAGTCAACTGAGGCAGGAGAATCACAATTTTGAGGTCAGTCTCAGAAATTTAGTGAGGCCTTGAGCAACTGATAGAGACTATCTCAAAATAAAACAGATGAATGGATAAGGAAAATGTATATATATATATATATATATACACAATGAAATATTACTCAGCCATAAAGAAGAATGAAATTATGGCATTTGCTGGTAAATGAATGGAATTGGAGCCTCTAAAGCTATAGCCAGTCCCCAATGTTTTCTCTGATATGTGGATGCTAACACATAATATGGGTGGGGGAGGAGGGAAGAATAGAAGTTCATTGGAATAGAAGTTCATTAATCATTGGATTAGACAAAAGGGAATGAAGGCAAGGGAGAGGGGACAGGATTAGGAAAGACAGTGGAATAAATAGGACATAACTGTCCTAAGTTCATATATGAATTCTTGACCAGTGAAACATCACATCATGTACAACCACAAGAATGGGATCCTAATTAGCACAAGTTATACTCCATGTATGTATAGTATGTCAAAATACACTGTACTGTCATGTATTTATAAAAAGAACAAATAAAAAAATAAAAGATCTTGGGGATATAGCTCAGTGGTAGAACATACCTGGGTTCAACCCCTAGTACCAAAATAAAATAAATAAACAAACAAACCAAATGAAATATATGGGTCCTTAGTGAAAAAAAGCTAGAACTACAGAAAGATTACCAAGATATATAAAATATGTGGGGGTTTTGTTGTTTAGGTGCTGGGGATCAAACCCAGGGCCTTGTGCATGCTCAGCAAGTGCTCTGTCACTAGGCTACACCCCCAACCCCCTAAAGATGTTTTGAATTAATAATAAATCCCATGGAAAACTATATTTTCTAAATATGTAAAGCCTCTACAACTCAATTTATAGACAATGTAATTACAATTGAGATCCCCAAGGCATTTTTTTGGCAGGGGAGTTGGGGCACTCTCAAGAAATAAAACTAAAACTGCGTATCATAAAATAGAAAGTGAGAAAAATAGACAGGGACTTAATTAAAATCCACAAAGGAATTATCAGAGCTAATAAACAAGTACAGCAAAGTTGTATCAATATTCAAAACTCATTAGTATTTATATACACTTGCAGTGAGTAACCTGGAAAAGGAAATAAGAAAAATGACTCCATTTATAATAGCACTAACAAGGATAAAATATCAAGGAATAAATTTTTTTTTTTAAAAATGCAAAGCCTATACTCTAAAAAACTATAAAATATTGTTGAAAGAAATAAAAGAACACCAAAAAATAGAAATAACCTAATTGTCCATCAACTGATATGTAGGTAAAACAAAATATGGTTTAGCCATATAATAAAATATTATTCAGCTATTAAGCTATCAAAAGGAACAAGGTAAAAAATAATAACAATAAAAAATAAAAGAAAGAACTGATACGTGCTAATAAGGCATGGATGATCTTTGAAAACATTACGTGAGGTTTTAAAAGCCATGAAGAAAAAGCTACATGTTGTGTAACTCCATTTATAAGAAATGTTCAGAATAGAACGATCCAGAGACAGACAGTCAATAAGTGGCTGCCAGGGGGTGGGGGAAGGGAGATGGGGAAGGATTGTAATTGAGTAAAGTTCGTCTTTGGAGGGTGATGAAAATATTTGAAAGTTAGTAGCAATGGTTGTCCAACCTTGTAAGTACACTAACAACTGCTGAATTGCATACTTAAAAGAGTGAATTTTATGCTATGTGAATTATATCACTATTTTCAAAAACATTTAGAAGTTAAAATTCTTAAACTAGTGATAGAGTTTGAAGAGACTACACCAGACTCCAACATAATGTATTATCATGTATCATACAGGATGCACATGTGTTCGGAAGAGTCCGTGTGTCCACAGAGAAACACACAGAAATGTTAACGAGCGTTGTGTCTGGGTGGTAGGATGGTGGATGATTTTTATTTTCTTCTTTTTATTTTTTTGTATTTTCTAAATTTTCTACAATGAGTCAGAACAAAAATAAACATGTTTTTTAAAAACAAAGTGCGTCAGTGTATAATTAAGTCCCAGGCTGTTGGAGTGCTGGGACAAGGGGGGCCAGCAAGGGAGTGCTCCACAGAGCCCGCAGCCTGAGCAGAGAAGGGCACTGAGAAGGAAAAGATTTGGGAGTGTGCAGTGGGAGAAAACTCATTCGCTTCAATCCACTTTCCCTGCAGCCCATCTTTCCCTGGATCTCCTACCTAATCAGTCCCCAGTCCCTGTCATTGGAATCTCAAGGCTGTGTCCTCTCAACCTGCCCCAATGGCCATTGCTATAATCCAGGTCCTATCCTGCAGTGGTCTCCAACTAGCCTCACATATGACCCCCAGCAGAGACTCTGGGGTCCACTGTGCTCTTTGATATATATCTGTCGCCATGAAAATCCAGCAATGGCCTCTATTGCTAGCCATTACAGGGCCCAGTCTTCTTGCAAACCCATCTCCTACATGCAGGCCTTCTCTCAGTCAGGCAGGAGCACTGTAAGCACAGGAAGCTAGGCCTGCACCAAACCAAGCCGCCATGCTCCAGATCCAAAGTCCTTTTCCTCCTACGCCCCCAAGTTACTGCCTTTACTCTTTGCCCGGGCTCTCCCTCTCCTACCAAATCTACATCAGTTCAACTCCTCTTCCACCTTCAAAATCCAGCACAGCACCTAGCACATTGCTAATGGTCAACGAATGCTAGCTGCTGTCCTTCCCAGGATGCTCTGGACCTCTCATAGGCACCTGCTCTATTCTAGCACCAGCTGTTTGTGAACATGCCTTGAACCTCTCATTTGATGATAATCGCACTGAAGGCAGGTGCATCTCAGTGAAGGTGCCCAACACAGATCTACATGATGAAAAGGCTGTGGAAGGAATGATCCCAGGGCATCACTGCTGCAGTAATTGACTACCCAGAAGGCCAGTCCTGAGCTCAAGGGTTGGAGAAGCATCTGTCCTTTTCTGGACAATCTAGTTTTGCAGGAAAGTCTGGCAGAGGAAGGACCCAAGTCTTTGCCCCTGGAGTCTATCATACTCTGGGTCCTCAAGCCAGAGTTTCTAGAACTGAGCTGCCCAAATGATCTAACCTCAGTGCCCCCTTCACAGTGGAAATTGATGATGCCCCATAGAAGTCAGTTCTAGAGATTAGTCCAGCAGTAACACTTGTATCAGGAGCAGCAGTTACTGTGCACGTAGGTTGTATCTGGTACTGTGTTGTACCTAGTGCCCAGTCTCTCTCTACATCATCTCATGAATCTTTAAAACGACCACTTCATTATTCCCAGTGTACAGAGGACAGAACTGAGGCTCAAAATGTTTAGACAATTTGGGATGTTTCATCTAAAAAATGACCAAGCTAACATTCAAGGAAGAGCAGCAGCCATTTTCAGAGAAAGACCCTAAAATCCCATAGCATCTTTTCAGCTGGAAGGAGACAGGTTCCCCAGGCTGCTGCAATCTAGAGTCTCAGGCTGAGCCAGAACCCAAGCATGCAGGTCCCCGGGTCAAGGTCTCCCAGGCTGGATATGGTAAAATGAAGGGGTGGGTGAGATACCCAAGCTCGAGCCTGGTAGCAGTGCTCAACCCCTGCAAGTGCTCCCAAGACTTACCCCCTTCCCCTCCTCACTTTGAAAATTCAGAGCAGCTTGGGCACAGGCAGATTTGAATGCTTTTCAGGTCTTACTAGGAAGAAGGACCGGCCAGGGAGGGTGCCCCATCTGCCCTGGGCTGGGCATGGAGCTCTTTCTCAGAACTCACCAGATTTCCCCAAAGCTCACTATTTAGTGTCCTATTTGGCAATTCCTAAAGGGTATTGCTTGTCTGTGCCCACGCCATTCCCCTCGCTGTCTCCCTGAGTTCTGACAGGTTCTTCTCTGTGCTGTTGGCCATAAGTAGAGTTGGCAGACTCAGGGTCCAGCCAGGTATTTGTCTCAGGTGGTGTTGGCTGAAATCCAGAGCAATCCTCCTGCAGAGCACTCATTGGACCTTTTTGGGTTCATCACATGAAGCCCAGGGCCCACACCCACTTTACAGATGGAAAAGTTAAGACTAAGAGATGAGAAAAAAGTTAGAAAGACTGAAAACCTCTGGTTCTGGTACTTACTGTTTCCATGTGCCCAGCAGGCCTCGAGTTCAGACGGAATCATTCTAGGGGGACTTTCTGGAGGAGGTGAGTACTGTATCCATGTAGGCAGTAGAGACAAGTTTTGGCAGAAAGAAAAAGGAAAGCATCTTCACCTGAGAAACAGCTTAAGCCAAGGCTTGGAGGTAGAAGAGGATGGGTTTGAGGCAGAGGGAAAGGTTTCTTTGCTGAAATAAAGGGCAGGGAACAGGTATACCGGAGTGAAAGCAGAAGTACCTCAAAGAAAATTCTGCCCCAGGGATATCCGGTGGTTTCTTTTCTTTCTTTCTTTCCTTCTTTCCTTCCTTCCTTCCTTCCTTCCTTCCTTCCTTCCTTCCTTCCTTCCTTCCTTCCTTCCTTCTTTCTTTCTTCTTCTTTTTTTTTTTTTTGTACCAGGGATTGAACTCAGGGGCACTCAACCACTGAGCCACATCCCCAGCCCTATTTTGTATTTTATTTAGAGAAAGGTCTCACTGAGTTGCTTAGCACCTCGACATTGTTGAGGCTTGAACCTCCTGCCTCAGCCTCCTGAGCTGCTGGGATTATAGGCATGTGCCACCATGCCCGGCTCGGTGGCACTTATTGTGGTTTCTGATCAGAGGAGCAGGATGACTTAAATGGTACAATCTGATGATTTGGAGGAGGCTTGGGCCCACCCTTCATGGTGCCCCTTCCATCCCTTCCACCTTGACAAATGACAGAACTGAGAATCCAGCCTCCCATGTCACCACTGCAGATTGCCCTTCCTTCTTCACCTTCCTTCTCTCCTTCTCTTTCCCTCTCTCTTCCAGGTGGGGTCTCCCCACGCCTCCACCCCCTGCACTCCAGATGTTCAGAAGGGTTTTTACTATAAGGCCATTCAGGCCCCAGGTTAGCAGATGTGTAGCTGAGAGGCAGGTTAATGGGGGCCAGGGGAGCAGGTTGGAACCGGGACTGGAGACCGACACAGCTGCATTGGCCCAGAAGGCCTTTTGGCTCCCTGAGGAGGCCTAGCAGCCTCATTCCTGTCAGCTGCAGGAATGAGCAGGAAGGAAAGGGGAATGGGCTGGGGGGAGTGTTCCCTGGGGACAAGAGCCTCCTGGCTCCCCGGCTGCGATGGATCCGGAGGCTTCCTCTTCATCCCTCCCCCTCTCCAGCCTTGAGCTCTGGAAATTATGAATGCCCCCAAGTAGTCAGCCTAGCAGTTGCTTCCCCAGCCCCTGCCTCTTCATGTCAGGAAAATGTCTCTTCTCCATGAAGGCGGCGGGCTGCAGAGTCATGGATCTTTCTCAAGTCGCAGGTAGTTCTAAATAATGTTATTCTTGGCTTTGGAAGATATTGAATGGCTTTTTCGCAAGTAACAAGTTTATTCTGTTTTATTTACAGTGACACATATTCTAAGGTGCAGACCTTGGCGACACACTGTTGGATGGTGGAGGCCTAGCCCACACACTCTCCTGGAAACCAGCAGCGCTATGTGCTGAGTTCTTCTCATTTCAAACCCCTTGGGCAGCTTTCCTGCTCTTAGGCCCTTCTCAGAGATGTCATCCGTCCCAACTCCTCTGAAAGTGACCGTGGCGGGCAGGAGGGGTGTTGCATATCACACCTCCCTCCTCCATCCTCAGAACTCTTGGGCGTTTTGAGGAAGGATCTAGAGGGAAGGAGAAAGCAGTGGCAGATTAAGCAGGAGCTCAGGATCAGACTTGTCTGAGTTAAAACCCAAGCTCAAGGTCTTACAAGTTGCATGTTCCTGGGCAATTGCTTAACCTCTCTGACCTGGGTCCTCGTTCATTAACTTACACCATTATAAGCAAGCAGTTTCTTCCCTGAGAAAAAGCACAAGCCTGGTCCCTGAGCTCCCTCTACTCATCTTCTGTGTCTTCTCCATCTTTCTCAAGAGGCATCCTAAGGGTGTCCTGTCTCCATTGCCAGGTGAGCAGGGAGCACAGGATCTTTGGTAGTGATCACTGGGTGCCTAGTGTGTGCCAAGCACAGTACTGGGTACAGGGAGTCCTGAATTTAAAAAAAAAAGATGCACAGTCTCCATTGGACTCAGAGGATTGCGTAGAGTACAACAGCAAAATAGGGGACAATGGTAGCGTCACAGCGCTTGTGCATCTCAGAGGCACCAGAATGAATCTGGGGATCAGCCAAGGCTCCCGCAGGATGAGAAGTACAAGCCAAGACCTGAAGGATGGCAGGAGGTGAGAGGGATGAGCTTTTAGGTGAGGAGAGAAATAGGAGTGAGCATCCCAGCTAGAGCAGACAGTGAGAATAAGGAGCAGGGGCCGCAGGCCCAAGAGAAATGCAAACTGCTGTCCAGCTACAGTGTGGAGTGGGAGGGAGGAGTGAGTGACAGGCAAGAGCCAAGCTGTGGTATGTCTTGTAACTTAGCCAGCAAGTTTGGGCTTTGTCTTCAGGATGACTGGGAGCCACTGAAGAAATTTCAGCAGGGGAGTGACATGATCAGATTCGTGTTTTAAGAGCCACCTGGATCGTGGGTGGTGCATGCCTGTAATCCCAGTGGCTCAGGAGACTTAGGCAGGAGGATTGCAAGTTCAAAGCCAGCCTCAGCAACTTAGCATGGCCCCAAGCAACTTAGTGAGACCCTGTCTCAAAATAAAAAATAAAAGAAGGGCTAGAGATGTGGCTCAATAACTAAGTACCCCTGGGTTCAATCCATGGTAGTAGTAGTAGTAGTAATAATAATAATAATAATAATAATAATAATAATAATTTTTTAAAAACCCATCTGGCTGCAGCATCGGGAAGAGTTTGGTTATGTTTGGAATAGAGTCAGGAGGCCAGTTAGTTTGCAGTCCAGGCAAAGGGTGATGGCAATAGATAAAGATGGGTACAAAGAAATAAGAGAAGACTTGTTCTAGAACAATCAGAATGTATAGTCTCCGGAACTTGATTGATTGGATGTAGGAGAGATGAAAGTCAAAGATGACACCTATGTTTCTGAATTAGGGAACTAAATGAGTATGTTATTTCCTAGATCAGGGATGGAGAAGGACCATTCATGGGAAGGAAGGCAGGGGTTTACTTTGGGAAATGTTCAGTTTGAGGCACTACTGGGTCATCCAAGTGGAGAGCCCATTGTGCAGTGTATTGGGTCAATCTAGACTAGAGATGTAGAGCTAGGAACCATCAGCAAACAGGTGGGTACAGAGTCTATGGGCATATTAAAAAAAAAATTACTGCCCACAGGGAATCTAAGAGTAGCTAGAACAAAGAGACAGGACAGTGCCCCAAAGAATTATGCCACTTATAGGATGGGCGGGGGAAGAGAAGCCCTGCAAAGAAGATAGCCGAGCTGGGCAGAGTGACGCACACCTGCAATTCCAGTGATTTGGGAGGCTGAGGCAGAATGACCTTAAGTTCAAGACCAGCCTCAGCAACTCACATAAAGGACTGGGATGTAGCTCAGTGGTAAAGCTCCTCTGGGTTCAATCCCTAGGAGGAGGAAGAAGAAGAAGGAATGTTAAGGAGAAGAAGAGCGGGAGGAGAGGAGGCAGAGGAGGAAGAAGAGTGGCTAGAGGTGGAGAGAGCCAGGAGAGGGAGTTTTCACAGCAGGGGGTAGTGAGCACTTTGAGGAGAGAAGGCTCAGTGTTGCCAGGTGCTTCTCTAAGATCAAGTGAGACAGGGGCCGGATAGTGCCTGAGCAGAAGCATCTCACCCTTCTGATGGGCTGGAGGGCATGGAGGCCAGATTGGAAGATAAGAAATGGAGGCGACCCTTGTGGACTGTGAGAGTGAGGAGGGAAAGAGTGGCAGCTGGGAGGGCCTGAAGCAGAGCTTGGCTCTGAAGATGGGGCTGAGGCCGAGGTCACCTCTGCTGAGGATCCCCAGAAGCCTCCAGCCCTAGAAGGTGCTGCGCTCCCTACTCACCAGGCAAAAAGGCAAGACACCCCCAAAACACCTCCATAGAGAGTTCCTCTCTTCCAAGAGGCACAGGGAGCTGGAGAGAGCTTGAGGGCCACATGTGCCCTTTTCCTCAGAGAAGGTCCAGCTGCCTGGTCTCAGTTCAGATGCGCAGCACTGTCACCAGTTGTCCACTGCTCCCTGTTCCTTAGGCCCTAGAGACCTTCTATAGAAAGTCCCATCCCTGAGAACCTTCTCCTTCCCCTGCAGTCACTTGTATTATGGAGTGGAAGTGCATGACTTGGAATGGCTTGGTTGTGGAAATGTCTGGAGGAAGTGAGAGGTGTCAGGTGCAGGCAGCAGCCAGGCAGAGTGGCCCATGAGCCTGCAGCAGACCTTCCCCTGGCTGCCGCCCCCAACCCCTCAGCCGACCTGCAGAGAGAGAGGACAGGTCAGGGGCTGGGAAAGATTGGTCTTTTTCAAGAGTCTATGAGTAATTTTCCACCCTTTTATGAACCGCGGGAGCCCAGGTGGCTGCCAGCCCCTTGCTGGATGTGGAGATCCACAACGACCAGAAAAGACAGTGAGTGACAGGCTCCCCCTGGCCACCTGCCAAGGCTGTGTAGGCAGAGGCCACCCACTGGAGACCACAGGGCCTCAGAATACCAGGGCTGGAAGGCATGTGGGGTCACCCAGTCCAATGTTCTCTTACAGGTGAGAAAACCACCTGTGAGAGAGGCTGTGTGTTCCCAGCGTCACCCAGTGAATTAGTGGCAGGGCTTGCAGCCAGCTGGGACCCAGGCCAGCCTACAGACGCTCTTTCCCTCAGAAAGGGGACGATCTATTTATGAGCCTCGGTGACCAGATGGCTCTAAGATCAGTTGTTCTGGAATGTGACCCCATCCGGGGGACTCTCGCCAAGGTGGCTTCCCTCCCCTCCCCACCCCAGCACCTGTTTTGGGACTTGAAGCCGGCTCCTTCCCCTGCCCTCTCTTAAGTAAAACAACCTCTCCAGAGGTCTGGACCCTGGGTGGTGGAGAGGGAGGAGTGACAGCCCACAGTGTCTGTGGGGTGAGCTGCTGTGGGTGGCAGCCGTCAAAAGGATGCAGAGCCTTGAGGGGCCCTGGCAACCCGTCAAAAGGAAATCTCTGGGGGTCCCCTCACAAAGCAGTCTCTTCCCTGAGGAAAAAGGACACATGCAACCCTCAAGTTCTCACCACACTCCCTGTGCCTCCTGGAAGAAAGGGACTCTCTCTGGAGGTGTTTTCAGGGTGTCCTGCCTTGTCACCTGGTAAGTGGGGGCGCAGCACCTTTCTAGGGCCGGAGGCCACAGGAGATTTTCATAAGAGGTGACCTCAGCCCCACCCCCTCCTCAGAACTACACCACTGCTATTTGGGTCAAGACTGGTGAAAGAGGAGACAGAAGGAAGGGAAAGAGGGAGGAGCTTTCTTTCAACATCTCCCAGGTGACAGGTACCGCACCTCTGGGCAGTGTGTCTCACATGCTCCTGGACAAAAGAAAAGTGATTCTGAAATTTAAATTGCATATTGATCACACAGAGGGTGGAGGGGTGGGCCTTGTTAAAATGCAGATTCTGAATCAGTAGGTATGGCGTGGAGCACGAGATTCCCACGCCTAACTAGCTCCCAGGGAATGCCAATGCTGCAGGTCGGTGAATAGAGGATGTGGACCTCTATCCACATTCCCAGACCTGGTTCTGCATCAGACTCATCCGGGAGGATTGTTTTTTTTTTTTTTTTTTAATCCAGATTTCTGGACCTCAACTCTCAAGATTCCCACTTAGAAGGTCTAAGAAGGGACTCTGCATTTTAAAAATTTCTCTGTGTTGTAAGGCAGAGAGTCTGGGGAACCAGGTCTCCAGCAGCCCTCACAACCGCCCTTCTGCAAGTGTAGAGGCCTGTTAAGAGCATGCACAGGCCAGGTGCAGTGGCGCAGGCCTGTAATCCCAGCGTTTGGGGAAGCTGAGGCAGGAGCATCGCAAGTTCAAAGTCAGCCTCAGCAATTGAGCAAGAACCTAATCGACTTAGCAAGACCCTGTCTCAAAATAAAAAATAAACAAATAAAAAGGACTGGGGATATGGCTAAGTGGTTGAGTGTCTTTGGGTTCAAACCCCAGTAAAAAAGAAAAAGAGCCTGCATAGCCCCGGAACTCAGACGAAGCCTCTACCAATTCTGTGATCAGATCCCAAATTCTTCATTTGCTCATCTGTAAAATGGGGATCATAGCATCTCCCGTGGGGCCTTGATGCAAGGAAGAAATGAGAGGATGTCTGCTGAGCATTAACCCAGAGCCTAGTCATTGAGAGTGAGCACTCAGCAAACATAAACTACCAGCATGATTCTTATTACACACACTAGACTTCACCTGGTTTTCCTCACTGTAGTCAATTCCCTATCATAAACCAATTCTACAAGGCATTCACTTGCACTGCTTTTCTGTCTAGGAATGTAATGTCCACAGTATATGGGGTGGGAGGGAAGATGGGGTCTGGTGTGTAGGACATACGAGCTGCTGAAAGGCAGAGCTCTTATTATCTCAGTGTCTTCTGTGCCAGGCACCTCAAGCACTCTATGAAGCTGGAAAAATAAATGGACAGATGGGTGGACGGATGGATGAAGAAACAGGTGGAGTCTCCTCTCCTCTCCAGACACTCCCAGAACCCAGGCCAAGGCTCTGATACTCGGGAAGTATTAAGGCAGGTGGAGGAGACCTAGGAGAATTTCGCCTCTGTCCTCACCCCGTGGGGGAGGGACTGCCCCACCTCTTGGCTCTTCCTGGGGCCCACTTGCATCTAAACCAAATCTGAGTCACCATCTCCATCCTGGGTGCTCTGCCTCTCTTGTCTCTCAGGCCTCCGCCATCTGGAGCGCTGCAGAGCTCAGGAGCAGCCCAGTTAGAGAAGAATGTCTGGCCAGCAAAAGCCCCTGGCACCACAGTCAGAGCCTGCAGGAGAGCTGAGGAGACCCAGAAGTCTGCCCTGGGGTGTTTCCCTCAGGGCCCAGGCACCATGCGGCTCCTGGGTGGCCCAGTCTGGGCCACGTCTGTTCCAGACCAGCATTTATGGCTGAAAGAATCACCACCAGATCCCAGGCCCCAGCCCACCCTGGGCACTCTCCTAGCATCTCTCAGGAGTCAAATTATCCATGTTCAGACCCTCATGGGCAGCAGGGGGCTGCCAGCCTGCCCACTCGCCCACCTCAGAGCAGCCTCTGCCCTAGACGCATGTAGTAATCAACTCCCGGAACCTTGGGAAGATCCAAATACAGCAGCATATAATCATGGAGCCTGAAATAGCCATTCCAGGGAGGCCATCTGCCACCTCGCGCATCCCTCGGGACCCCTTGTCTGGGTCCCCTGGCACGCCTGGGCCCCAGGGTCCTCCCTGGCTGACTGGCAAGTTGGGGGTGCTGATAGCACTCATCAGATCACCTGCAGAGCTCAGGGGGAGCATGCAGGGCGTGTCCCCTGGCGGGGTGGGCAACTTCAGAATGGGACCGTGGCTCAGAGCTCTCAGACCTCAGGACCCTGTTGCTCCCCTGGCCTGCCAGTTATTGGCCTCTCTGCCAGGTTCCCTCTGTGCAGGCACAGCTGGCTCAAGGGCAGCTGATCCCCTCACTCCCCTGTGCCATTCCCCCAGACTCCACCTCGGCTTTTCATCCCCAAGCACTGTGCCACAGAATGCAGGCTCCCTGCCCCTCATTTCCTGTTCATCCTATTCCTTTGTAGTGAGCACCGCCCCCCAAATAAAGATATATCAATGTCCTAACTCCCAGAACATGTTAATGGGTCCTTATTTGGAACAAGGGTTCCAAATTTTTTTTCTCAAATTAAGGGCCTTATTTTTTTTCTCAAATTAAGGATCTTGAGATGAGCTCATCAGGAATACCTGGGTGGGCCCTAAACCCAATGACAAGTCCCTATAAAGGACTATAGAGAGACACAGGAGAAGGGGAAAGGGCCATGTGAAGATGGGAGGCAGAGACTGACGGGTGGCAGCCTGAGGAATGTGAAGCCATCAGAAGCTGGACGAGGCAAGGAAGGGTTTTCCCATGGAGCTTCTGGCCTCCAGGGCTATGAGGGAATAAATTTCTGTTGTTCTAAGCCACCTCTTTTGTGGTTGCTTTTTTACCACCCTTTTTTTTCCATGTCCGCGGTTCTTAATCTTCAACATGCTTCTGAATCACCTAGAGGGCTTCCAAAAGCACAGATTGCTGGGCCTAGCGTCAGAGATTTTGACCCAATAGTTCTGGAATTTGCATTTCTAACAGGCTCCCAAGTGCTGCTGCTCTGGGGACCACACTTTGAGAAGCACTGTTCTGTAAGCTCTATCCATGTGTTCCTCATGCTCAGTCCCTTGTCCTCAAAGATACCCTCCTTATCCTCCCATAATGTCCACCTTCTTTCCTCAATGCTCAGGCAGCCCAAGAGAAGGCTTCCTGGAGGGAACCCCCCCCCAACCCTTGCAAAACTGGCTGCTTCTTCTGAAATCACCTGGGCCTCCCTCTGGGGCCTCTTTGAAAGTGCCTCCAGCAGGCTGCGAGTAAGGAAGGATGCCACGGCTGGGCTCTCCTACCCTCACACAAGAAGACCCTACTTAGTTCCACCCCTGGCTCCATCTGTAGCCCTCTGGAGAGTCATGGGCATGGCCTGTCCCTTCTCAGGCCTGTGCGTAAGCTGGGGCTGTGCATACATGCATTGCTCCTGGTACTGGGTAAGATGGCTGAGCTGCAGTTGCTGGAGAACAGCTCTTAGAAGTGCCCCATGCTCTCTGAATGTAGGTCTATAGGCACAGCTAGCCTCGTGCCCTCTCTCACAGAGTCTTTAGGGGTTCCCAGGGTCAATGCTGATGCCACCATGTCAACAGGCCCTAGCTCCCCAGGCAACCAGCACCTTCTTCCCAGACCAGGTTCCACTTAGCTCTAGAACTCCTCAGGTAAGGACCAAAGCAGGCCAATCCAGAATCCTCTGGCCTTCTCAGGCCAAGCTCCACTCAAGGCCTGCTCTGGGGCAGGTACTCTAGAAACACCACACAGGCCCATTTCCCAGGTTGGAAGCCTCTCATTCAGTCTCTCAGAGGCTCCCAGAGGCAGCCCTGCACCATAGGTGTGTGTGGACTGTGGGCCTGGCCACCTGAATTTTGTTGTTGTTCTTTTTAGATACACATGACAGTAGCATGTATTTTGACATATCATACATCCATGGAATGTAACTTCCCATTCTTGTAGTTGTACATGATGTGGAGTTACACTGCTTGTATATTCATATGTGAATATGTGAACACAGGAAAGTTCAATTCATTCTACTATCTTTCCTATTGCCATTCCCCCTCCCTTCCCTTCATTCCCATTTGTCTAATCCAGTGAATTTCTATTCCCACCTCCCATTGTGAGTTAGCATCCACATATCAGAGAGAACATTTGGCCTTTGGTTTTTGGGGATTGGCTTTTTCCACTTAGCATGATAATCTCCAGTTCCATTCATTTACCCGCAAATGCCACAATTTCATTTATGACTGAGTAATATTCCACCGTGTATCTATGCCACATTCATCTGATGAAGGGCACCTAGGTTGGTTCCCTAACTTAGTTGTTGTAAAATGAGCTGCTATAAACATAGATGTGGCACCTGAATTTTGACCCTGGTGGTACAAAAAGCCACTTCATCCTTTATACCTCAGTTGCTCATCAATAAGGTGTGGTGACAAGCTGACTAGCAGTAACTGTCCCAGAGGAGTGTGGTTAGGATTGAGGGAATAAATGAGTGACTCACGCTAGTCAAGTGTCATCCAAGTGCTGGCTCTTATTGGTCTGACCCTGGGCATTATTCAGGAGCGTGACTTAACCCTTGGAGAAGGGTCAGAGGTATGGAAAGAGGGGCATCTGTCCAGAAGCCTCTTGCATTTAGCTTCTCTGGGAATACCTCCTATCCCTGTTCCCATGGCAACTCTGCCCTTGGGCAGAAGGACTCCGTCATTTTTCCCCTGGAGGTACACAGGTCATCCCTCCTCAATGTGCAGCATCCTCAGAGGACTGGAAGGGTTTAAGAAGGTTACTCTCCATTGCACAGAGAGAAAGACAGAGGCTCACAGAGGACAAGCACACAGTAATCATAAGCAACTCCAAAGCCAGTAATCCCAACAGAAAATCCTTGTATCTCTGTGGCATGACATGCTCTTGGGACACCTTTCTGTCAATTATCCTATGTGACCCTCCCATTTTAGAGAGGGGGAACTTTAGGTTCAGAAAGGGGAGGCGACTTTCCTTATAACTAGTTAGTGACAGAGCCAGGACTTAAACCTAAGTCTCTGAATCCTAAAACTTGTAGCCTCAGAGGGGTAACAAAGAATAGAGGTTAACAGCATGGTACTTTGGAATCAGAACCAATCTAAAATTCCAGCCCTACTCTCTCTTAGCTATGTGACCTCAAGCAAATTCCTTAACCTATCTGGGCTTTAGTTGCCCCATCTATAAAATGGACACAATAGAAGCTACTTGATAGAATTTTCAGGATTAAATGAGACAGAGAATGCACTTCACATATTGAAGTGTGCTAAGTGGGAGCCGCTCCTCCCTGGCCCCAGCCAGGGACCTCCCTCTGCCCACAGGCACATCCATGCACACACATCTTCCCACCCCAGCCTCTCTACCTCTTTCCCTCCAGCTGCCTGCATGTTTTCCACCGGCTGGCTTGCGCCTAGGGGGCTGTGGTAGCTCTAGCGAGTTCCAGTTGGGAGTCTGGCGCTGCTCTTGATTAATTTCCCCAATGCCACACAACGTTTCATGTGGCTGTCCTTTGTAATTATGCGTTTCCCCTCTAGGGTGTCCAGGATGGGGCTGTTTTTCTATTTTCTCCCCTTTATTCCTGCCACCGTGCTTTCCCCCAGCTCTGTGCCCCGCCCCCCCCCCCCCCCCCCCCCCGGGGCTGCTGCTCTGTTTTTCCGCACTTTCCCCCTCCCCGGCCTGGCCTCGCCCCCACCAGTTTCTATTTTCCCCCTGTCTCCGCTGGCTTCCCGCGGTTTCTCTTGGCCTGGGCTCAAGCCTGGCCTGACACGTCTGGCGTGACCGCTCTCCCCCTCCCACATCAGTTGGGGAGGAAGCAAGTGTATCCAGGGAGGGAAATTTGGGGGGCTGGGTGCTGCCAGCCCAGGTGCCAAGCCAAACAGCCTGTGCGCCACGTCTGACTCAGTACCTGGGGCCTGGAATGCTGGGCCCGCTGGCCCCAACCCTTATCCAGCCCTACCCAGGACTCCCCCAAACCTAGTTCCTACTCCCCAAAGTCTGGTTCTAGCTGGTAGAAAGCAGGACCATGGAGCCGATCTTTCCCTGAGTTTCTGAGAATGTCTATGAGAGTATTCAGGGATCCCCCCCACAACCCTCTGCCTTCTGGAGATGAAGAATGGTCACTTCCAGGGACAAGAGGTGTACCTGGCCTGCTCTGGGGAGGACATCCCATCCCTGGAGCACAGACAGAGGTGTGTCCCCTGTATGCCTTCCTCATCTATTGGCTCTGCTGATACTCCTGGGGAAGCAGGAGGGTCACTGATGATGGCAGTTTTGGGAATGCAACAATCACGGTGCAGATCTGTCTTCCCAATTCACCAGCCCTGACCTTGCAGAACCTCCACACTTGTCAGTCTCTGTTTCCTCATCTATGGCAGAGGCGGGAGTTACTAAAGAGGATCTGTGAGGAAGAAATCAGACAGGGGGTGTCAACCCTCCCCGGAGCGCTGGCTCACAGAGTGCTCCACATATGGGCCCATATCCCACTTCTCCCTCAGCCTAGCAGCTGGGGCTGGTCTTGCTGTCCAAGATGGAGGGACCAGAAACAAGGGGAGCAGCACCACACTGAAGTCTGAGGAGGTCTCTCCTTGAATCCCTACAACTTCCCAAAGCTCAGGACATAACATCAATCATACAGATTCTTTGGGCTTGTGCATCCCTCATTCACTATACATGTGCATACACGCTGTGTCCTACAGGCACAGCGACCAATCTTCCAGCCTGTCTGGTCACCCTCTGGGCTTCACTTCTTTTTCACAACTTGTCCAACACGTTCAACATGAGCTCTTATCCTGTGCCAAGCTCTTGGTGACCAGGTTCTCCATCCACCCTGAGGTCAAAGCCAGAGAATCGGTTGTTGACTTGACTTCGCTTTTCCAACTCCCACATCCATCAGTGGTACTACTAATCATAATAGTAACTGTGCTGGAGGCAAAGAAAGGTACTGTTCTAGGTCATTCATGCTTATCACTTCACCTCATGGTATCCTATGGAGGTACATATATACCATCCTCACCTCCTTTTTGTTAATAAGGAAACAGAAGGACAGCTGTTGAGTAACTTGCCTGAGGTCTCCCGAGTGGTAAGTGAGGGAGGTAAGATTGGAACCCAGGGAGTCCAGCACCAGAGTCCTGACCTGGATCCTTGATATTCCCAGAGTTCTCCAACATCTCCTCTTGCTTTGGCTGCTGTCATACTCACTTCACTCAGGAATCTCTTTGCTGGCTCCCCACCTCCAGGTTGGCCCCCATCTGCTTCCAAAGATGGAGGGGAGACCCAAACCCTATCACATTGCTCTCCTGCTAAAAGTCCCTCGATGGCTCCCCACTTTTTTTGAGATACTGGGGATGGAACCCAGGCCCTCATGCACGCCAGGCAAGCACTTGACCACTGAGCCACACCCCAGCCCAGATCCCCGCCTGCTTAAGCATAAAGTCCAAAGCTTTAGGAAAGCCCTTGCCTACCTGTCAGGATCATCACTTGCTAGTTCCAGATCTTTCCCCATCACTGCCTTTCCCACTAGGCCCCAACACAACACACACACACACACACACACACACACACACACACACTACACACACAGTTCAGCCAAACTCCCTCCTGCAAATTCTCTAGAGCACACTCAGGATTCCTTCTTATCTCTGTGCCTTTGCGTGTGCTGTTCCTTCTACCTGTGACATTCTTCCTCTTCACCAGACTGACACTTCCTAATCCTTCAGAACTCAACTCAGGTTTTGTGATCCCAGTAAGGCCTCAAAATTATTTGCAAAATGAATAAATCGATGATCATTTAGACAAACAATATTGCAATAGTATCACCACGTATCACAGCTGTGTAGGACCTTTTGCAAATCCCTCCCAGGTATTCCACATTCATCTTCACGACAACCCTGTGAGGTAAGCAGGGAAGATAGTTAGCCCCATGGTAGTCAGGGTAGGTGCTGGGACCACAGGCCAAGTTTTCTATCTGGCTGGCTGGTATTTTTCCCACAGGATTGCAAGAGGCGAATCTATTCGTTTACCTTATATCTGTGGAAGTGGGGAATGGGGCCTCTGACCCCCCCAAGCAACTGGGAGTCATGGGATTGGGGGTAGACACTAATTATCTAGTTCTCCAAGCCAACAGGGTCTGCCCACTTCCCAGAAAGTGTAGGGGAAATGACGTGTCTAACTCAGAAGCTCCATGCCTAGTCTGAAAGTGAGGTCTTTAGAACCCCTAAGCAAAAAATGGGATCCACGAATTTAAAAAATTTAAAAACAACTTAACCTTAAAATAAGTGCAAAGAAGTCCAGTGAACTCCAAGTTTTTTCCCATGAAGGCCTCTTTGATGCTCTGGATGAAATGTCAAACCCCCTCATACACACACACACACCCCTCTTATTTTTGGCTGTCCCTGTCCCCTGCTGGTGCCCTAAGTAAATGTTTAGTCAGCCCCGCCAGAGGGGGAGCAAGCGCAGGCTTTCCTAGCCTTTGATCTCCTGACCTTGGCTCCTAGGGGCAGCCGGATTGCTGGCTCTGTCCAGTGGTGGGGCTGGCTGGAGGGAGAGAGGCGGCTGGGGCCAAAGGCCTAGACACATTGGGATGGAGGGCGAAAAGAAAATGAGGGGAGACAGGTTCTGTCACTGGGGCAAATCAGGAAGCTTGGGGGAGGGCAGACACTGAGATTCAGAAACAGAGAAGGAAGTGAGAGGATGCCCCAGGGAGTATAGGGGATAAAGGTCCCAACCATGATGGCCATGGCACAGCTAGCTAGGCAGGACCCCCAGGACTGGGTTTTTGTTTGTGTGTTTGTTTTGTTTTGTTTTGACTGGGAATTGAACTCAGAGGTGTTTTACCATTGAGCCATATCCCCAGCCCTTTTAAATTTTGAGCAGGGTCTTGCTAAATTGCTCAGGGTCTCTCTAAGTTTCGGAGCCTGGCCTTGAACTTGCAATCCTCCTGCCTCAGCCCCTTGAGCTGCTGGGATGACAGGTGTGTAGCACTGTGCCTGGCTGGGCCCATGTTTTTATGATAGAATGGGGGATAAATGTCAGCCAAGGGAGAAAAGCCCCCCGCCCCCCGGAACCTCCTGCCACTCAAGGGCAGACAGGACAGTTCTGAGTCGTCTGACTTCCATGTCCACACACTGGGCAGGGCCTTAGCAGGACCTACAAGCTGTGAATACCAGAATACCAGAGGCTTTTGTCCTTTCACTGTCAGTGCTTCTGTTTCTCCTGCTGGCAGGTGTCATGCCCCAATCTTGTCCTCCAACTTTGATTTCTCTCTAAAGATGAGTCCATTCTCCCGGAGGATAATGAAATATCACTGGAAATGCAGTGGTGTTCCCCAGGCATGAGTGAGGCACCTACCCTGTTCCAGCTCTGTGCTGTGTGTTGTGTGGATAAACCCAGCACCTGACCCAGAGGGCCACAGTGAGCTGGGTTCCATCACCCCAGAGCACCTGTTCCCATTCCGGGCAGGCTTGATCTTGCTGTCATGATGCCCCTGCTGGTCAAGAGGGGAACTACAGGCTCCTTGGAGGAATGGATCTGTTATGGGTGGCCCATGAGTCCCTGACAGCCCTTTCTCCTTCCCACCCACCTTCTCTCCTTGCGCAGAGCCCCGCGGGCAAGAGTAGGCTAGGTGGAGGAGACAGCCCCTTCCTGATGCTCTTTGGGAACGTGGCAGAATGCCAGTCGCCTCAGGACTGCTGCCCTGGTGGCCCTACCTAGGGAGGTCTCCCTTCCCCAAATACACACACAAGGGAACACAGACGCACTGCGGCCGACAACAACCAAACCCCCCAAGAAACCAAAGTCAGGAGGAGCCAGCTGTCTGGAACACGGAGTGGAGAAGGGGACCTGAAGGAGAAGGGAGGGCTGAGGCCAGGGGGCCCTGGACTGCGACTCAGGCCCCAGGAAGCGGGTGACCCCCAGGACAGCCCCTCAGTGACTCACAGAGACTGCAGGCCCGGCAGCTCCCACAGTGCTTCCGCCGGGATCCCTCCCAGCTCGTTGTTCTGCAGCATCCTGGAAGGGAAAAGGGGGCTTTGAGGACCCACAGGGCATGAGGACAGGGGTGGCAGGGAGTGAGGAGGTCCCTGCTTGAGCTCCCTGCCCCAAGCCAGGCCCCTCCCTCTTGCTTGAGAGCTCCAGAGGGAATCTTGGTCCAGCCCCTCCCCTCTGTTGCTAGTGGGGAGTCGGAGGCTATTGAGGTGTACACTGGAGGCTGGGAGGCCCAGGGTGGGGAGAGAGCATCACAGAAGAGCTTCCAGGATGAGGCAGGAGGAAAGAGAATGGTGAAAAGGAAGGGAGATGTTCTCGAAGCAACAAGGGCCGAAGTCGGAATCCATGGAATTCTGCTGAAGTTTGTCAGGAAGCATGTGGGCCTCAGTTTCTCTATTAATTCAACTGAGAGGCTACAGGTTCCTTTGTGGAAGAGGAGGATATGGATGAGGGTAAGGTGTCAGGGTGTCAGGGTTTCAGGAAAATGTGTTTTTAGAGTCCTTGTCTGTAGATCCAGTTTGAAACCCATCACAGTGGCACACGCCTGTAGTCCCAGTAACTCAGAGGCTGAGGAAGGAGGACCCCAAGTTCAAGGCCAGCCTCCATGAAAATCTGCCTCAAAATTAAAAGGATAGCTCAGTGGTAGAGTACCACTGGTTTTTATCCCTAGTACTGCAAGAAAAGAGAAGAAAGCAAAGAAGGGAGGGAGGAAAGGAAAGAATTGAAAGTACCCAGAGCAGCACACCAGCCTGTTCTGGTGGGCCAGTCTCACACAACAGAATTTAGAAAAGTAACAGACCAACTAGTGGAAATGACCCCCTGGCCAAGCTGCCTTCCTGGAACTGGAGCTGGGCCACAGGATGCCAGGATGTCTCCCCAGGCTGGGATGGTGGAGCTCCTGGGGGCCTGGAAACTCCAGGGAGTACGCAGTTGGGGAGCAATGGCAGAACGGGACACCTTTCCCAGAGGCACCACTGACTCCAGCCAACTCCCGGCAGCAGAGGGACCTTAGGACATTTTGAGGAAGGCACCCCACACTGCAGGAAGTCCCTGAGGTAGGGCCCTGAGCAAGGGTCCTGCTTGCCTGGTTCTAAGGGAGACACCAGAGGACAAAATGGAGGGAAGCCTCTGGGTAGCCATTGGCATCAGAACATCCTTTACTTCTGAGCCCCCAGATCCAGAAATGAGAAGGTGGGCACCCAGGGAGCAGGAGCTCTGGAAATAGCGGAAGAAGCAGGAAGGACATGGCTGACTGTCCCAGGCAGGGTGAGGGAGCACCCCCTCCTAAGCTGTGCATGCAACCTGTCTGGGGAGGAGTCAGGTGCATTTGTGGGTCTGCCTCAGCTGGCCGGGCTCCTTGAGAATTATGGGGACAGGGTGCAAGGGGGGTGATCTCTCAGTGAGCACTTACTATGTGCCCCAGTATGTCACTGCCCTGAGGGGTCCAGTCTTCCCTCTAAGGTGTTATTGTTAGCCCTGGTTCAGAGAGGAAGGTCAAGGCTCCAAGAGGATAAACACCTTGCCCAAGGTCACGCAGGTATCCCTGGGCTTCAGGGAACGGGGCTTATTTCCTGATCTTGGCTTTAGTAATAGTAAGAGCTGGCTTGCCAACCATGGTATTGGGGTATTAACAGGTATTCACCCAAACCTATCCTTGTTACAACTCCACCAGATCTTTTCAAGGTCACACCGCTGATAAGGGACAGAGATGGGGTTTGAATCCAGAGGTTTAGACCCACAGTCTGGATGCTTAACCAATGACACCACATAGCACCTATCTCGATGGCAGGGTAGAGCAGGGGCCAGAAAATGTGATGAGCCCGGTAGGTATTGTTGCCTGCTGTGTGATTGTCCAGGTCAGAGTCACCTGTTATCTTCCCTGATCTCCTCTTACAGATATGTGAAGACCCCAAATACAAACCAAATTTCAGCATCCTGGGACAGGATGCTCACCTACTGCAGGAATGTGGGGGATGCAGAAAGGAGCCCCTTGTGGAGGCAAAGCTGAAGATGAGAGAACAATACAGACTCGGGCAGCCCAGGACTGGAGTTTTGCCCAGCAGGAGAGAGGGAGGGCAGTGTGGGAGAAGGGCCAGGCTGCCCTGAGCAGCTGGAGGACCCTGCCCCTTTTCATGCACACTCTGTGATCCCAAAGGTCTCAGTCTCCTGGTCCCTCCAGTGCAGGATCTAAGCGGTGCCAGAGAGAGCTTTCCAACAACGGTTTCCCTTCATGAATGGAATTTAAACCTGTGCCTCTCCAGCTTCTTTAAATATGACGTCCCATGTGAGGCTCTGGTCAGATGGCCCTGGGACTGCATCCCCAGCTCTGCCCCTCTCCAGGGGTGTGAAAGGTGCAAGTGCTTAAACTCCCAGGGCCTCTGATTCCTCCTCTGTGGACTGGGGATAATGATGGTGACCTCACGTGCTGTGATCAAATAAAATAGCCCTCGCAAGCCTTGTGCAGCAAGAAAAAACTAAAGGGACGCTGGCGGACATCACTGACCGTTATTAATATCTGGTCTCAGTTCTACCACTTATTGGAGGACTGGAGTAAGTCACTAGCCTCCTCTGGGCCTCAAGTCCCTCATCTGTTAAAGGAAGAAGCTGCCAGAAGATATACAGACGTCTTGTAGCAGTCAAGGATTCAGTCTCACCTAACCACACACAAAGAAGTGACAGGTCAACCAGGGGAAGGGACCCATTCTTCAGGTTCCTTTCCTGGAACTGAGGCCTGCTTGGCCACGGGACTCCAGGGCAGCTCTCTGGGCAAAGATGCTGGAGCTCCTGGGAACCCGCACTTCCCTGTGCAGGTAGAAGAGCTGAGGGCATGCAGGTGGGAGCTCCTCTCCCTCCAGCCATCTGACTTCTTTCATGGGAAAAGGCAAGCACTTCTCTCCCCATCTGAGTGAGCTGCCTTGATTCTCACCCCGAGGCCTCAGCATGCTTGAAGCAAAGTACAGGGAAATGATGGCTGGGAAAGGGAGTCGGGGCTGCTCAGGCCGCGCATTCCTCCAGGACTAGACCTGAACAGGTACCTTCCACCGCAAGGAGCACTCCACGCATCTCCACCCTCCAAAGAAGCCCCACTCTTTCCTCTGCCAAATCCTAAACAGGGAAATCTAGAAAGACCTTTAAGGTGTAGGAATCGTACCTCCAACACAGATTCTGCAGTATCCTCACGGGGCTCTTAAGTTATTTTCCACTGTCAGGGAACTCAGTGTCTCCCCAGAGAACTCATGCCAGGCCACGCCACCTGGTCACCAGAAAGCCCCTTCTTTCCTGAATCAAAACCCAGCAAGCTGGAGTCCAGCATGGCACTTGGCTCCAGCCCCGACCTGCTTCCAGTGCTGTCCCTGGTCTTGTCACCCAGCCATCAGCTTCTTTATTGAAGCACAGTCAGGTTTTAAAGACTGGAAGGACTTTTACAAGGGAGCAGCCTCTTTGTTTTCCAAGATGAAGAGATGAAGGATCAGAGAGGGGTGGTGACTTGCCCTGAATTGCAAAACAGATTAATGGCAGGATCCCAGGATCTCAGCCCTGTGTCCCAGGCCAGGGCTTTGTGACCTTCCCTACTTCTCTTGCTGGCCCTGGTTCTGCCTGGTGAGGCAGAGTCTATTTAATCCTGTGCGCCCAACTCTGACTGCATGTTAGAATCACCTGGAAGGTTTTTAAATTCCCAGTGCCCAGCCACACTGTAACCCAGTTAAGTCTCTGGGGCAGAATCCTTGGGGGCGGAATATGAGGCATTCACAGTTTTTCAAATTCACAGTGACATTTTTTTTCTTATTTCATCTTTTTTTTTAATGTGTGTGACTGGGGATTGGGGATTGAACCCAGCCCTTGCACATACTAAGCAACTACTCTGCCACATAATGAACTGGGGATAATGATGGTGACCTCACGTGCTGACTGTGATCAAATAAAATAGCCCAGCTATTTTTATTTTCTTTTGAGACAGGGTCTCACTAAACTGCCCAGGCTGGCCTCCAACTTGTAATCCTCCTGCTTCAGCCTCCTAAATGGCTGGGATCGCAGGTGTCATTTCCACCCTTGGCTTGAGGTGATTGTCATGTGGAGCTGAGCCTGGCAGAAGTCTAGTCCTCAGCACCCTCCCTCCCTGTGTCCTGGTTTGTCAGTCAGATTTTTCCTCTGCTGTGACTGAAGGACCCAGCCAGAACAATTGTAGAGGAGGGAAAGTTCATTGAAGGACTCACAGTTTATTGAAGGTCTCAGTCTATAGAAGGCCGGTTCCACTCCTCGGGGCTCGAGGTGAGGGAGAACATCATGGTGGAAGAGTGTGGCAGAGGGAAGCAGCTCATGTGGTGATCAGAGAGCAGAGAGACTCCCTTCTCCAGATACAAAATGTATACCCCATAGCCACACCACCAGTGAACCACTTCCCCCAGCCACACCCCACCTGCCTCCAGTTACCACTAAGATAATCCCATCAGGGATTAACTCACTGGTTAGGTTAAGGCTATAACCCAATCATTTCTCCCCCAAACTTTCTCGAATTGTCTCACATGTGAGCTTTTGGGGGGACAGCGCATATCCAAACCATAACACCTGGGGAACATCTTTCTGGCCAGAGAGACATTTGGGGACGAGAACCATGAGTGCCACAGCCAGAGGGTACCACAGGTGACCCAGCAGTGGCTCCACAAGCCCTTCCTTTGGTTCTGCAAAGGGGCCTTGGGGTTCTTGGAGTGGGCGAGACAGCGCCTGGAGCCCCCGACCCACACTCGCAGAGCCCTCTCTCATCTGTTGTATGTTGAGACTTCTGCACAGGGTCTTTTAAAATTTCTGGGTTTTTTTTTTTTTTCCCTCTATTTATTTTTCTTCCTTTTTTAGGTGTGGTGCTGGGGATAGAAGCCAGGTCCCCATCCATGCTGGACCTGAGCTCTACCACTGACCAGACCCTCAGCTTTTGTTTTAAGTTTTTGTAGCTAAAAATGTTGGGAAGTTTATTCCAACTATTCCATTTTAAATGATGAAATAATGATTTGCAGGGAGAGGGCTTCGGAAAGTCTTCCCTGGCACCTACTCTGGTGAGGTCCTCTGGGCTCCAGTTTTCTTGCTATACTAGAGACCCACTTCCTGTCCACCAATCCCTTAGAGGGTCTCCCTGGGCTCTGGACAGCCTGGGCCCGTGAAGCAGGCCAGTGAGACTCACCCAAAGCCAGCACTCCCCAGTGACTCACACATCCCTCCTGGGGTCTGTTCCGTTCAGTTCAACAACACAAATGGAGCCCCAGCTCTGGGCCGGGCATGGCCACTGTCTGGCCAGGTGGAGCATAAACACAGCCCATGACAACCCCAGACAGCTCCAGGCCCCGTGGAGAGGGCTCCCTAGAGGCTGGCCTAGGGAGATGTCCTCGAGGACAGGCCAGACGGATTCTTTCCCTCCAGCTCCTCGGTGCCCTCCAGCCAGGGCTTCAGAGGGATGGGCCCGCTCAGAAGAAGCCAGGAGCCCTTCTAGACCCTTATGTTCACCAAGATGGCCCTGGCAAGGAATCTGCAGTCACCGATTCCCAGGGGTTCGGGGCTCAGCCCAGGAGCAAGGGTTCTGGGGAAATCTTCCCAGTCTACTGGAGGCAGGGACAGAATGGTAAGGCCCTGACTGTCTGCCACCTGCTTCCTGGGTCTGGCTCTGGTGAGGAACCAAGGCCCCAGCAGAGTCCTTTCTTTTCTTTTTCTTTCCTTTCCTTTCTCCCCCTCCCCCTCCTCCCCCTCCTCCCCCCTCCTTCCTCCCCCCCCCCCCGCCCCCGCAGTATTAGGGATTAAACCTAGGGGGTACTTTTCCACTGAGCCACATCCCCAGCCCTTTGTTTGATTTTGAGACGGGGTCTTGCTACATTGCCCAGGTGGCCTGGTACTTGTGGAGAGTGCCTCGACCTCCCGAGTTGCTGGGATGACAGGTGTGTGCCACTATGCCTGGTGCCAGCAGGCATCTTGGTAGATGGGACCACAGTATCCTGATGCAGGGCGGGCACAGGCCCTGGCTGGTCCTCCGAGAAGGGGACTAAGGCCTGGATTAAGGACTAAGGTCCTGCTCCCTGGCAGGAAAGCTCTGGGAGGGGAAGGTGGGGCTGCAACCTTTTGAGGTAAAGACCCTGAGGCTTAACAGACACACACCCTGAGCCCAAGGGCTCTGGCCACAGCCACCCCCAGGCCCTACAGGCACTCAGGATAGGGCCCTTGGAGGTACATGCAGTGTCCCATGTGTCTGGGGTAGCTTCCCTTGGGACAGCACCACCAGCGAGCCTGGCAGCGAACCTGATGTCCAGACACACAGGAGCCCACGGCTGGAGCCCACGGCTGGAGCCCACGGCTGGAGCCCACGGCTGGAGCCCACGGCTGGAGCCCACGGCTGCCGACTCCCTGTGGAGGCCAACTCTGGTGATCCAACCTTGAACAGAGGAGAGTGGGAGAGAAGCCCTAGTGATACCTCCAGGGCTGGCCTGGGGGGAGGACTGAGGGAGGGGCTCTGCCACAGTCATTCAGGGAGAATCAGAGAGGGAATCCACTTTATTTAATCCTTTGCTTCTGGGAGGGTGAAAAGGAGGCGGCGTGTCCCCCAGGCATCAGAGAAAGGAAGGTGCAGTTCAGAGAAGGGTCCTGGACAAGAGGAGACCGGGGAGCTGCTGGGGACCCTGGTGCAGAGAGGCTCTCTTGCTGGCCTATTTTTCTTGCAGGCCTGAAAGCCAAACAATGGAAGGACCTGCAACAAGGGACGTCAGACACTGGGAAGGTCCTATGCTGGGGTGCTCTGAAGCACTGGAGTGACAGGAGGGATTCCCCAGAAGGCCTGCCCGTTCCTAAAGCAAAGGTCTGCAGGCAGAGAAACAGCATGCAGGTTTGGGGGACCTGGTGGCCTTGGAGGATGGGGCAAAGCAGAGGTCTCTGGCAGAGTTGGGGGCGAATGGGCTGGTAGTCCTCCTCTCCTGGCTGCCCTGCTGCTGTGCCAAGGTGCCGTTGGTGGGAAGGGGGCGGCGGGCAGCCTGCGGTTTCTCCTGGGCTTTGATTTATTGCCTAATGCAGGCAGAGAAGAAAGGGGAGGCTCATCTCTAAGCCAGAGTCTTAGGAGCGGGACGTGAGTCTCCCATCTTCTGAAGGCCCAGCAAACAGAGCCCTGCTCTCTAATCCGGCTGCAGGTCTGAGCCTGCCACGGGGCACAGACATGCCACCAAGTAGGCCTCTTGCACTGCGCCTCTGGTTCAGAATCCCCCACCCCCACCCCCACCCCCATGGCTCTGTGCTTATGGGGAGCAAGAAGGAGGGCAGGGGCAGGAAGGAGACCAGGGAGGCAGGAGCAGAGGTGTCAAGAGGGAGAGAAAGGTCTGAGACAGAAGAGGAGGCTGAGGACACACAGGAGGCACCCACGGGCAGAGTAGAGAATGGAGGAGGGACAGCGGCCAGGACAGCCCTAGAGTGAGATTCAGAGGCAGATGGAGAGAGAGACCTGGGGACCAGAGGTGCCCCCTACAACACCAATTACGTGGGAAAAGAAGAAAGTGCTTAGGTTTGGATTATTGGCTGGACCATGTGGGAAGGGCCCCTGCTAATCCAAAAGCAACTTTAAGAAAAAATTTAAAAAGATATCTCAGTGTCTGAGAGGGGTGCTGCATCCAACCAGGGCACAGAACTGGATTTCAGTCCCTTATCCCCTCAGGCTCAACTATACAAAGACCTGCAAGTCTAGTTAGGGCCAAAGGAGTAACAGAGCTGGGGAATGGCTCAGCCAGCACCTTAGGGAAGCTTCCAAATGACCATTCTTTTGCTTCAGGATCCGCCCCCTAAGATCCCCATTTTCTTCCCAAACTAATCCCTGGGGTAAGGCGCCTTTCCAGGAAGCCCACCTCCAGAGTCTGTGCTTCCACCTCCTCCACCCTTCCTCATAAGGACCCAAGAAGGCCTCAGGGAGGACAGTATTGTTGAGAAGAAGTGAGTCATGGGTTGGGATGAGAGGAGACGGGCCTCAGCCTTCCCTTCTCAGAAGTGGATCCTCAGGCCAATGGCAAGGGAAAGCGAGGTAATTAACCCAAGGTCTTCGCCAACTCACTTTCCGTTTTGCTTCAAAGGGAAGGTGAAAGGGATTGGGCAGAAGCAGCCTGAAGGCTGGAGGAGAAGATAGGAGAATGAGCTAAAGCACATTTGAGCCTCAAATAGAAAAATGAGCAAAGAAAACCCATCTGGATTCTTCCTCCCTAGAAACAGTCTTCTGCCTCTCCTGGCCTGAGAGTCTCAGGGAGGGTGCTGCAACTGAACTCTTCCCCCACCAAGCCCTGTGCTTTAGGGCATTATTCATGGCACCAAAAAAAAAAAAAAACAAAACCCAAACTTCTCTTTAGGGTGGCCACCCACGGCAGGTGCAATTCAACATTTGTTTACAGTCACAAAGTTTTATTGCAGATAAGACAAAGCAAAGCATTGGACATAATGAGTGAAGATAAAGTCAAAATACACTCTACTGCCAAGTGTATCTAAAAAGAACGAATTTTTAAAAAGTGAAGAGAAGAAGCGAATCAGTGGTCAACCAAGAGTCAGGCTGCAGATCTTCCATCTGACCATGAGTCTCTCTGCTGCACCTTTATGGAAACTGGGGTGCATTGATACTTACAGGATCTTCAGGCTGTAGAGACCAGAGAAGGCTTGTCCCGGAATATGTGAGAGATGATTCCCAGAGAGACGCCTGGAAATCAGAGTCAAAGGTCAGTGGTGTCAGCAGGTAACCCAAGGAGGGGGTGACTTCCATTATTACTTCGTATCTTGGGATGTGGGAGGGGGAGGTGGTGGTGGGTGACAGCTAGCATTTATTGAGGTCTACACCTACTCCACACATGCCATCTCAATTCTCACAAAACCCCATAAGGCACTTTGTTTGGTTTCGGGTAATGGGGATGGAACCCAGGTGTGCTTAACCACTGAGCTATATCCCAGCCCTTTTTATTTTTTAGTTTGACACAGGGTCTTGTTGAGTTGCTTAGGGCCTCACTAAGTTGCTGAGGCTAGCCTCGAACTTGCAATCCTCCTGCCTCAGCCTCCTGAGCTGCTGGAATTACAGGCATATGCCACCATCCCTGGCTTGAAGGTAATTTCATACAATAATTTTGCTTGTTTGTTTTGGTGCTGAGGATGGTACCGTGGGCCTTGTGCATACTAAGCACATGCTCTACTACTTAGCTAAAACTCCAGCCCTACAGTGGTCTTAGTGCTCCTGGGCTTTGACTGTAACCCATCACATGAGGTCAGGCACAGAATTGTCCGCTGATGGTGCTGTGAGGTCAGAGTTCAAAAAGTTTCATATTTCAGATTTTTGGATTTAGCTATGCTTAAATTTCACATGAGAAATTTCACACAAGGAAACTGAGGCTGAGTCAAGTGACTTCCCCTCCGGAAACACAGGGTTCGCCCCAGATCTGACAATCTCTGGGACTCACTTTGCACCGTGGTCCTGTCCTGGGTTGAGCTGGGCCACTCACATCCTGCTCTTGACCACTGACCTGCACTGCCCATGTCACCAGTGAAGGGGTGGGTACAGAGGTCTGCATCTCCCCACGCCTTACACCACACAGCTCACCCCCAGTAATTGGGGAACATTGGGAGATGACATTCTGGTCTAATTAAGCATTTCCCCATTTGTCATGGGGTGATCAATTCTAAAAGGAGCAAACGTAATAAAATATGCTCACACCTGACTGGGCAGAGGTTAATTGTGGCTGGCTCAGAAGACACTTCTGAACCTCCAGAGTCCCCAGGGATGATATCTCTCCGACCTGCGAGCCTGCAGATGTGGAGATTGTGCTGGAATACAGCAGGAGCTTTTTTTTTTTTTTTTTTTCCAATATGTTTTTTATCTCAGGCTGGGGATGTGGCTCAGGGTAGAATGCTTGCCTGGCCCTGGGTTAGATTCCACCCCAACCCCAAAAGAATCTAATCAAAGTCTCTTTACTTGACATTTGTCATTCAAAAATAACTGTGTGGAAAGGCATCTCGATATTTGAGGTCACCAAGCCTGGCCTCTGTGGATACAGAAGCCTTGTATTCTGTGGATACAAGGCTACAAAACCAGCCTTGACTCTCAGGTTGTCCCCGCTCTTCGTCCCCTTTCCTGATCTGTTGGCCTTGCTCTTACTTTTTGTTCCCCTGACAGGCTGTCACATCCACCTGGGAAGGCCCCTCTTACCCTGTCCACTTCCTTTGAAAACTGGTTTCCTCCCCTTCTCCCTCCCCCTTCCTTCTCCTCCCCCTCCTCCTCTTCTTCTTCCCCCTATTGCTCAGCTCCACCAACCCTGCCCCCCCCACACATACAATGCCCTGGGACCCACACCTACAGTGCCAGCTCCCCTGCTGCCCCCACAGATCGCCAGCCCTGAGCAAGCTCCTTGAGGGAGGCAGGAAGCACCTCCAGCTTGTTTCCCCTAGGTCACCTTGAGCTTGCCTTCTGCACAGAGGATCCCACAAGAACCTGATCTGCAAACCCTGCTACAGCCCTGGGGGTTGATGGACTCCCTGTCCTTGAGGAGCACTATCAGGGTGAGGAGGGGACACTTGTGAGGGAGTAGTGGGTCAGGGTCGCGATGGGGCAGAAACGTATCCAGGGCCAGGAGCCCACAGTTTGTGCAGTTTAAGTAAAGCTTCGTAGGACCCCAGGGATATAGGGGGAAAGAGAGTCTTGGGACAGAATGACTTGGCTTCCCAAAGCAGTCAGGAGGGACCTCTAATGGAGCAGGTGACTTCCTCCTGAGCATCCTTGAATGTGAGGCCAGTCAGGAGTGACACTGTGGGTAGGGATTACCCAGAAAAGACTTTTCCAGAGAAGAGGATCTTGTAGGGGAGGGCATGAGACATTGATTCTTCAGGTCGTGGGGAGCCACCAAGGGCTCTTGAGCTGGTGGGGTGCATCTTGAAGTTGTACAGAGAACATTAGAAGAGAGGCAGCAGATCTGACACTTAGGAGGCTGGTTTCCCCCAGGTGTCGGGGATGTCTGGGGCAGTAGCAGTGGGAATAGAGAACAAAGGGTAGACGTGAGTGACATCTCATAGAACCACTGGGCTCTAGAGAATGGCTGGTGGCTGGACGCAGGGCACAGCTGCAGCTCAAAGATGACCCTGGGGAGATGTGCAACTAAGGACAATGAGAGGGAAAGTGAGCCAGGCACAGTGAGTGGCGCATACCTGTGATCTCAGCAACTCAGGAAGCTGAGGCAGGGAGGATGGCAAGTTCAAGGCCAGTCTCAGCAACTTAGTGAGGCCCTGAACAACTAGCAAGGACCTGACTCAAAATAAAAAATAAAAAGGGCTGGGGGTGTGGTTCAGAGGTAGAATGCCCCTGGGTTTAATCCTGAGAACTGCCAAAAAAAAAAAAAAAAAAATGTTGCAAAAAGGCCTGGGTTTCAGGGAGGAATGCAGTTAGACTCCAGACCTCCTGTACCCAGTGGGCCTAGCCCTGCCCCCAGGACTCACACCTGGAGCAGAGGTCAGCTGGACACCGCTTGGCTTCCCAAGCCCCTTTCTCTTCCCTCAAGGCCCCCTCCTCCTGAGGTGACCTGGTTCCTCAGCGGGTAGAGGCAGCCCCAGCCTCGCCTCGCCTCCCATCCCCCAGCTCCCACTCACAGCTCCTCCAAGAAGCGAAGGTGGCGGAAGAGGCCTGGCTGAAGCTCCGTGAGGTTGTTCATGCTGAGGTCTCTGCGTGGAGAGAAAACGGGGAAGGGGCTGTGAGCTGCCCACCTGTACCATCTGCACTGTCCTGCCCCAAGCCCCCATGGGGAGACAGAGTTTCCCACAGCTCCTTTCAGCCCCCCACTTGCACCCTGCCGTGCCCTCCTAGCTCGGCAGGCAGAGCAGGGCTGGGAGCCAGGCCCCCGAGCTGCCTCTGTCCAGTCTCCCATCCACCCTCCCCCTTTCACTCTTCCTTGGCAGGGTTCTCCTGGGACTAGCTGCAATTAGGACAATGGAGGAAGCTGACTTCCCCACAAATGGAGGAGCTAGAGGAAAATTCGTAGCATTTCAGAGAGGAAGGGAGGGGTCCCTAGTGCACATAATATTTTATGAACTCTTTACCAGTGGGGAAACTGAGGCCTGGGATCACTGCCCTTCTGATCTACAGAGCAGCCTCAGTGGATGTCCATGTCCATGCCTTGCTTTGCCCATCCCCAGGCCGCCACAGGGCCAGTCCCAGAGCCAGTGGGGTTTGGCCACCCTCTGGGTCTCTGACAGTCTCCCTCCTGTTGGCCTTGCTCCCTGTCAGTCTCCTGGCACGTCCTAGAAGATGCCCAGATTCCTGGATGGGGGGGGGGGTGTGTGTGAAGGCCCGGATCCCTCCATGCACTCACAGCCTAGATCATTCTAAGCCTTCCAGGTTACCTAAGAGACCCTGTGAGTGGTTTTAGCGTCACTGTCCTTTAAGATGGCCTGCAAACAAATTAACCACAATAACTACATTGACATTTACTGGAGGCCCACTCTGTGCCAGGCATTGGCCAACCTTTATCCAAATAATCCCACTTAATCCTCACAACCACCCCAGGCTAGCTTCCATTTTACATTTAAGAAAACAAAAGAAAAAAGCAGGGAGCTTTGGAGTCAAAAGGCCCTGAGGTCCTATCTCTCCTCCACAGTCACCTATCAAACCTGGGGCTCTTGATCACTTGGACCAGCCATTTTCTCAGCCATAAAAATAAGATGAATAATGATGATGATAATAATAATATGGAACAAATAAAACCAAGCTAGCGAGGTCCTTGTAAGGATCAAGAACTCATGTTGACAGATTGCCTAATAAATAGGATGTACACAATAAATATTTGCTTCTTCCTTCCACCTTTCCCTCAGTGGCCTGTGGGCCAGAGTCCCAGCCCCACAGGCCTGGAGGTGGGTGGGGCGGAGTCGGGAACTTTGTTTGCAGGTCCTGGCTCTTGTTGGCATTTTCTACTTGGAGGCTGTGCATTTATATCCGACTCATTTGGGTTCCCTCCTATTTCAAATTCCTAAGAGCTGCTTCTCTGCTCACCTCCCGGGGTGAGCAGAGGTGAGCCCAGGCCAGACTATCGCGTCCTTGGGCAGCACCCACAGGCCTTCCCCTTGCTCTGGGAATGCTCATGTGCCCTCGAACATGTGCCTCCATTTCCCCCTCCACAGAAATGTGTTGCATTATGTGTGTGCTGGGAGAGGCTGGCTGGGGTGGCCAGGGACATGTGCTTGGGAGCCCAATTCCAGTCTATAAAAAGACTGTTTAGTCTCAAATGTTTTATCTTTGATAAAGCTTGGGCTCCGGACTCCATGTCCTCTAAGGAAGGAAGATATTCCAGGCAGGGTAGAGCTAAGGAACTGTCACACTAAACGTGGGGCTGTCCTTGCCTATGGTTCCCTCCCTGCACCCCTGTGGAAACAGAAGGGCCACGGCCACCTGCCAGGTCTAGAAGCAGGGCTCTGTGGAGGCCCTAATGGGGCTGATGGTCATAGCACCAAGAGGGTTCGTTTGGTCCTTGGGATGTTTCTGGGCTCCATCCACCAGCCTCTGGCTACATCTGACCGGAAGCAGGGTAATGCCCACAGATGCCCAGGCTGCAGATCCTGGTTTGACTCGATTCCTTCCTCTTGTGCCCCAGGCCTGGCTCATCCTCAGTGAGGAGGGAGCTAGGTGCAAAATGATTACCTCTAAATATTTACCCTGTGCATTTCTGATGTGTCTCGACAGGCACCCAAGCGGGAGTTCAAGGAGCACGTGGGGCATGTGACTCAGGCCTCATCACTCAGCTGTCCCTCCAGGGGCCGCACGCGCAGCTCTGATGCTGCTCCACGGCCCCCACCCCACCCACTCCCTCTGCCTGCCACCCTGACTAGCGGCCTCATTGTTCTCCCCTGGGGAGGAGGGGGCTGAACCCCCACCACCGCCTCCACATCCTGCCCCAAGACAGAAGGCCGCTCAACTGCAGTGCTCAGGAGAGGGGCCAGGGTGGGGCGTGGAGGGTGGTTTCCAATGGTCTGGTTCTGGGGAACCCATTCAGGCCTGGCCTCTCACAAAAGGAAGAAGGGTGAGGCTGGTGCCAGGCAAAGGTAGGAAGAGAATTGCACAGAGCTGGGAGAGGGAGGCCAGCGGAGATTTCAAAGCTTAGATCCTTCAGCTGATGCCACAGGAGGGCTAAGGGCACTGGCAAGAGGCCCTGGGCCCTGTAGAGTGATAGGCACGGAATCAACGTGCAGAAACTTCTTACACAGGGTTTGCTTTACCAAGTTGGTGGTTCTGACCTAGGACTATCCTGGGAGGACAGCTGTGCAACCAGAGGGTACAGATCAGACAAAGGAGCCATGCCTGCACCCGGGGGAGATGAGAGTGCACCTTGATCCTTGGGTGCCTGAGTCTGGTTGTGGCTATATGAACCTGCGAGTACCAAAGAGGAGGGGGCGTGTGTCGGAGTACATGAGCTCTCAGATGAACTCATCTTGCTCATGTGTGAAGTCACACGTGTGCGTCTGTGCTTGTGCATTATGGAGCGCTGAGCCGTTAAAAAGCATCAACCGTTCCCAAGGTTTCTACCTATCATAAAGTCGGAGGCTCACCCAATTCTTGCCCTTTAAGTTGGAAAACCTTTTTTAGCTATGTGACCTTAGACAAGCCTGGTTTCTTCTCTTGGCCTCTGGTCTCCCCTCCACTCTATCTGGGGAGGAGGGGGCTGAACCCCCACCACCGCCTCCACATCCTGCCCCAAGACAGCAGGCCGCTCAGCTGCGGTGCTCAGGAGAGGGGCCAGGGTGGGGCGTGGAGGGCGGTTGCCAATGGTCTGGTTCCGGGGAGCCCATTCAGGCCTGGCCCCTCACAAAAGGAAGAAGGGTGAGGCTGGTGCCAGGCAAAGGTAGGAAGAGAATTGCGCAGAGCTGGGAGAGGGAGAAACAAACGGCCTAGTGATGCTGTTTTAAGGTCTAACTTATGGCTGAATTGGACACTCAAGGCCTGAACTCAAAACTTTGCTCTACCATCACCACCCTGTGACCACTGCCCCCCGGCCCTGCCATGCACACACACACACACACACACACACACACACACACACACACTGCTCTCCAGTGCTGACTCCATGGGCACATAACCTGTGCAGTTGCACAGGGGCCCCACACTCAGAAGGGCCCAGCTATTGCCATTTTGAAATACTTCCTACTTTGGGCAAGAGGCCCTCCATTTTCATTTGCACTGGGCCCCTCAACAGCCATTCTGGCCTGAAAAGCAAGCGCTTCAAAGGATGACTTGCAGTCTCGTTCTGAAGTCTTCATCCAGTCCTGGCAGCCCTCAGGATACACAGGCACGTTCTGTGTCCTCTTGGCTGGACACAGCCATGATGAAGTGGGGGTCGCGGGGGAGGGTGTTGACAGAGCAAGGCTGGTGGGAGGGGAGGGCTGAGGGGGGCAGCCCTGGGCACAGGAAGCGGAAGTTTCTGGCTGCACATTAGGAAAATGTTCTCAGAGCTTCACCCTGTGAGGTAACTGGACCACCCAAGGTAGCTGGGTGAGGCGGTGTCAGGTGTCACCGTGGAGACAGGAAGCCGGTTTGATAAGAGGGAAGATGTTGGGAAATGGAAGGGGGCAGAGAACAGCAAAACCCATGCTCCAAAGACAGGAAAGAGGAGATGCTCCCAAGGAAGTCTGGCTGATAACCAAGGGCCCCTAGCGGGGACCGGTTCTGCTTGAATTTTTCCTGTGGAAGGAAGCAACAGTGAAGGACAAACTTTTGGGTCCTGCTGGGGTAGACCTGGAAGGACACCCCACACTGGAGAAGAGACCCAAGATGCATGAACCCCCTTTCCACTGGCTCTCCTGGGGCTCAGGTTGCCCATCTCTGCAACCAGGAAAAGGTCAGCTATTTATTTTATTGTAAATATTTAAGGTGTACAACTTGATGATTGGATCTACATCACAGTAGGAAATAATCACCACCATTTAGCTCGTGAACTCACCCATCATCTCACATAGCTATGGTTTTTCCTTCTCATTCATTCATTCACTTTTTGGCAAGAACACGTAGGATCCACCCTCAGGAAAAGGCCTCAGGGTGTCCAGGAGGTGAGCCCTATCCCCAGCCACAGCTATGCTCTGGTGTCACCTCTTCTGTGAGGCTTCCCTTACCTCCCCAGGCAGAGCTGGGGTGATATCCTCTGGATCCCGAAGACGTTTCATAAACACTCACTTGACAATAATTCTTGAGCCAGTGTCTAGCACTGCCCCTGCCTTTATCCTTACCCTGGCACAACGCTAACTGGCTGGCGACCCCATCCCAATATCTCTGAGCCCCCTTAGTCTCATCTATAAAGGATAAAGGCAGGGGCAGTGCTAGACAAATTAATGGCACAGTGGGGGTTACTACTTGGTCTCTTAAATCACGTAAGGAGTGGAATGACGGTAGTTACCTATAGCTCCAGCTGAGGAGGAGGCTGAGGAAAGATGCTTGAGCCCAGGAGTTTGAGACCAGACTGGGCAATATAAAATGACCCTATCTCAAACCAACCAACCAGATGGATGCTCTTTCGATCCACTAGATAGATTCTTTTTTTTTTGCAGGGGAGGTACTGGAGATTGAGCCCAGGAACATTCTACCACTGAGTCATATCTCCAAATCTTTTTTATTTTTTACTTTGTGACAGAGTCTCACTAAGTTTTCCAAGCTGGCCTCCAACTTGCAATCCTCCTGCCTCAGCTTCCTGGGTAGCTGGGATTGCAGGTGTGCACCACTGTGTCTGGCTTAATCTTGAATTTTCTAACACAGTGTCCTCTGTCCAGTTTATTCCCTGAGATGACTCTTCCTATCAGAGATAATGTGCATAGCAGCTATCTTCTCTGAGATTCCAAAGACACAAGTTGACACAAAGTTCTCTTGGAATTTTGTGGTTTTCAACACTTTCCAAACAAGGGAGTGTGCTTCGATCTAGAAAAAGTCTCCCTCACCATCCACATAACAGCACAAACCGTTCTCTTAGGGTTTGCACAAAGTCCTATGTGAGAACAACGCTGTATTTTGAAATAAAAGGGTTATTGCTTTACTTTGTCATTTCTTGGCTCCCTTGTTGGTAACAAGAATGTCTCCAGACTGCCTGGAGTGGCAGGAAGGCTGTGACGAGGGAACTGGAGGGGGGTGAGGGGGAATGAGAGGCTGGAGGGTCAGCTGGAGAGGCAGGGTCTGGATTGGGGGTGCCTGTGGAGGGGAGGGAGGGTCCTGGTAGTTGCCAGGCAAAGTTGAGGCTGGGCAGGTCAGACTGCACTGGGGCAAGGCTGGAAACCCAGAGTGTCACCAGAAGGTGACCCAACTAATTCATGTGGGACTGGGAGGGATAAAGGGAGGGGAATAGAGATATTCCTAAAGGTCAGGAGAGAGAAAAGAAAAAGAGTATTTTCCGCAGGTAGTCAGAGAATGCCATCACTGGCTCTTGCCTATGTGGGTCTCCTTGAAGTCTAATGACTGACAACGGAGGCCAAGGAAGGACAGCACCCAGGAGAGGGCCCTCCACTCAAAAATGCTAGTTGTGGGAAATCATGGTTTAGCTCCATGGGCACCAAATTCAGGCTGAGCCCTACTTCTCAGCTTTTTCTCACAGAGGGGGGTTCACTGGACAGCGGGCTGCAGGCATGGGTGCCTGGGCAGAGCGAGGAGCAGGAGATGGGGTGTGGGGCTGGCCTTGACCTTCAGCACTGTAGGGAAATCCCTTTGGGGGAAGCCAGGCCCATGCATGGCTGAGGGGGCAACTCTGGCTCTACTGGGTAAAGCTGCTAAGGCGGATTGGACCATAGTGCCCAAGTCCCAGTCAAAAGTGCTACAGTGGGTCAAATGCAAGGGGCTGCTCCTGCCCCCAGGCCAGTAGTCAAGGTCCTTGGAGAGCCTATGGGACCTGTTCTCCCCAGCTGTGCCCAGAGCCAGGCAGCAATGCTCAAGAGCAAGGCGTGGCCCAGGGATTGCACAATGCATGTGTGCTTCTCCAGGGCTCCTCCCTCCTTGCCAAGCCATGCCACCCACGGGCAGAGATGTTAAAGGGACCCAGACCTCTTGGACCCCACCAGGGGGGTCACAGTGTGACCTGATAACAGCCCATGACATGAAGGGCAGAGTCTCTGGAGGGCCCTGAAGCCATGAGGGCTTCTCTGGACCCCCTCCCTTCTCTTCCCCCTCTCTGGAGACAGTACAGACCCATGCTACCCAGAGAAAGGAATGGCCAGGTCACAGCCATGGGCGACTATTTAAGTTTCATTAACATTAAGTTGAGGATTCAGTTCTTTGGCTGCACCAAACACATTTCAGGGCTCAATCGCCACAGGCAGCTAGAGGGTACTGCCATGGAGGATGCAGACCAGAATACATCCACCATCGCAGGGTGTGCTGTGGGACAGCAACTATGCAGCCTCCACACCCAGAAAGACCCGTGCTTGTCCCCAGCTCTGCCACTCACTGGCCATGTGACTGTGGGGAAGTTATTTCACCTCTCACTGGGTGCCTAGCACACGGTAAATTACCTCTCTTCACCTGTGAACATCACTACTCATTGCACTAAGGCCCAGTTCTAGTGCCTAGCCTACAGGAAGCCTCCAACCTTCCACTGTCCACTAAATCAAGCAGCCATTTGCTATTCAATGAGTATTTATTGAGCACTTACTATATAACAGGCTCTGTGCTAGATGAAGCCTCGCACATGTATGCTCCTTGTCCTTAAAGAGCCAACTCCAGTGGGGACAATGGCCAGAGAACAGACAATAATACAAGGCTGAGTGACAAGTGCTAGGACTGGGGCTTGAGTATCATAGGGCTTCCTCTCAGACTAATCCCCCTGTGGCCTTTTGACTCTAATCTCTGAGGGTTCAGTTATAAGTCAGGTCGCACAATCCTGCCTTCAATTACAAATGTCATCTTCTGGTCTCAGATCATTCATTCATGTGGCTGTTCTGCCCAAACAGTCTAGAGCTCCTCCACAGCTCCCAATTATGGGTTTCTGTCACATACACAGACAGCATCCAGGTCGGTTTTCTAGAAGGCCATGGAAGGAGGGGGCATCCCACACACAGGCCCTGGCCAGAGGGACAGAAGAGGTCAGACAAATCTGGTGCAGGAGGGGGACAGAATAAACCCAGAGAAAGCCAGCCACAGTGGCTGTGCATTTGAAGACGCCAGGCCCCAGTCTCTGACTCACCAGTGTCTTTAACAGTCCCTCTGGTCGCTGGCTCCGCCTAGCAGGGCACCCTCTCTGTGTGTGGGAAGGAATGCAAGCTCTCCTCAGCCCAGACATCTGGGGTAGGAACTACTAGCGGCTCCCCTTCCCTCCGCACACTGGGAAATCCCTGAGCTCCCAGCCAGGGCCCCTGACAGGGCTGGGTGGAGTGGGTACAAGAGGACACCCAGGTGGGACGGAGCCAGGCAGCCCCAGCAGGAGGTGCCACCCCAGCTCTGAGCGCTGTTTGCTTAGCTGGAGCTCCAGCCCCTACCTTTATTCTCACAGATAAACAGGCAGGGTGTGTCTGGAGCAAGGCCCTGCCATGCAGTCACCACCCCATCCCAGACGGCAGCTCCCCTCTCACATCAGGACCTCCTCCTCACCTTCTCAGGCCAGCAGCTCAATGTCCTTCTGCCTCCCTACACACTGCGGAGCACCCAGACACCCCCCACCTACCCCCCAGCCAGGGGCAACACAAGATCCCTGCCGGAGGCCCCAGGCTCCAGCTGAAGGCAGGGGGAAAGCAGAGGCTGGGAGTTGAGAGGCCTCCGGCTCATTTTACAGAGGAGGCTCAGCAAAATTAAGGTCCCTCAGGGCCCAAATGCCAGGCTGTCCTCAAACTCTACGCCCCTGCCTCTCCCCCGCGCCCACAATCTGAAGCCTTTTGCAGCTGGTTAGAGCTGGGCACGTCCCTGGTCTCGTGGGTGCAATTCTTTCTCCGGGCCAGGGAGTGAAGCCGTATTTATTCCCACCTTAAATGAAGAACTGGCGACTCGGAAATATCACCTTACTTCCCCTAAGTCACACAGTTAGAAGTGGCAGCGCGAACGCCGCGGGCGGGCTCAGCTGCCCCAGCCGCACGCACGGACCGGCCAAGCCGCGGAGCATCCCGCAGCGCTGCTGCCCGGGCTGCCAGCGCCCAGCCGCCGGGCGGTGGCCAGAGCTCGGGAACAAGGCAGGGGATTAGCGCCCACCCCAGAGGGCCCCACTAGTCGCTTCGGCCTCGGGATCGCGCTTCCCCAGGACTCGAGGCTCGGCGCCCCTCCCCAAGCCCACCTGGGCGCACCATGTCTTACCGATCTGCCGGCGCCCAGCGTCTCCCTTCCTCCATCTAGATCCTGAGGCCTCAAACGCAAGTTTCCAGCCAGTGCCCACTACTGACTACGCCTGTCCTGCCCACCACTGATCTGCTGCTGTCCTGCCTCCAGTCCATCCGTCCCCAAACGTCTCCCCACTTTCCTCTTCCCCAACTCCCTTCCTATTTGGTTCATCAGACTTGTAGGAAGACTAGATCCAACCAAGGTCGAGGTCCCCACTCCCTGCCCAGCAAGAAGTCCTAGCTCACCTCTAGCCTCACTCCCTCATGCTGCAGTTGGACTGAACAACTGTCTGCCTTGCCTTATACCATAGTAGTTGTGGCTCTGGTGTCAGACTGCCAGAGTTTGTATCTTGGCCCTAACACTTGACAGTGGTTTGATGTTGGGCTTTCTCTTTGTACCTCAGTTTCTACATCTAAGAATCGCCCTGTTATTAACCCTCCTAAGGGCATAGTGAGATTTAAGTGGGATGGAAGAATCCATGTGTGTAGTGGGTATTAGCTCTGCCCACAGATGGCACATGTCAGTCAGCACACCCCCCCACACACACTTGCATTCACTCCCAGAGGCCCCCAGCCTGGAGAAGCAGCTCTGCACGGTTAGGAAACAGATGGGTTGGGGCTTCCGAGGGAGGGGAGGGCGTTTTGGGTCAACCCTGCCCTTAGGAGGCACCAGCTGCTGCTTCTCTCGGGTGCCTCCAAGTGATGCCACCTGCCTCGGCCCTGATCTTCTCATCCTTTGATCTTCTGATCTCTGGCCAGGGTCTCCCAGCCAAAGGCATTCCTGTGTCCCAGCCTCCTCCAAGGAAAGGCAAAGGGCTGGGCTCCTTCCCCTGGCCCAGCTCCTCCCCTACCCCTGCTGTGTGTGTGCAGCTGAGACTACTACACAGGCCCTGGGACAAGGTAACAATCTGGCCCCTTCTGGAGAAGAGCAGGGGCCCCAAGGTAGGGCTGGCCAGCTGCTGCTGGAAAGGTGCCTTTGGCCCAGCTTCTTTGTTCTCCGTGAGCTTGTGTGCAAAACGCCCTGCAGGAGATGGGTGCCCTGGGTGTAAAAGAGAAGCAGGAAGAAATATTTCCTTCCCTCGGGAAATCTCAGTCTGAGGAGAGATTCAGAACCACAGACTCTGATGGACAGAGCCTTGGACACTAGAGCTGGAGGACTCTCAAGGACCTGAGGGTCAGGAGACAGTCAAGGAGGGCTTCCTGGAGGGAGCTTGACCTGAACTGGCCAAGGGGGACATGATGAGCCATCAGAAAATGGCCTGACTGAAGCCAGGCAAACTTGTAATTCCAGTGGCTAGGGAGGTTGAGGCAAAAGAATTGCAAGTTCAAGGTCAGTCTCAGCAACTTAGCCAGACCCTGTCTCAAGATCAGATAAAAGGGGCTGGAGATGGAGCTGAGTGGCAGTGGTGCTTGCCTGGTACACACAAGGCCTAGGGTTCCATTCCAGTATGACAAAGAAAAGAGCTGAGTGACAGCTTTGCAGGGTGGGGAGAGGGGATGAGGTGCTCAGGATGACAGCTATCAGTGGTTTGGCAGGATGGATGGCAGCTCCTCAAAAAATACATCTAGCTCTTAATTCCTGGAACCTGTCAATATGACATGACTTGGAAAAAGGTCTTTGCAGGTATAGTTCAGTGGAAGCCTGAGATCATCGCAGATCCTCCAGGTGGGCTCTGGATCCAGAGGCAAGTGCCTTGTGAAAGACACACAGAGGTCACACACAAAGAAGATGAAGCAGAGATGGGAGTGATGTGGCCACAAGCCAAGGACACCAGAAGCATGCAGTGGATTCTCCCCCAGAGCCACAGGGATACAGCCCTGTTCACACCTTGATTTGGAGCTCCAGGGCCCAAGAACTGTGATAGAATAAATTCATCTAGTTTTCAGTCAGCCAGTTCACGGTCCTGTGTCACAGTAGCACCTGGGAATTAACACAGGTAAGCAGGAGCAGTCAGAGGGGTCTCAATGTGCTGCTGTTCCTTGAACCCCTCTTTTCCCTGTGGGCTCCTGCTGCCCCCCTCTCTCTGTCCCCCTGCCACCACTGGCCTCAGAGCAAGCCAGTGACTCATTCCACACTTCTCCACCTGGACGAGTCATGCTCACCTCTTGAGATTCTTCTGTATCTACTCTGACCCAGAAATTCCATTCCTGGGCATTTAACCAATAGAAATGCACTCACGTGCTCACCCAGCAACCATACGGGACTGCTCACAGCTGCGTTCCTTGTAACACCCCCAACTGGGAAGTGTCCAGCACTCAACCACAGTAGAATGGACATATTGTATAGTAGTCACCCCCAGCGGACAAACTGCCAAGAAGCAACGATGTGGGTGGATCCTCAAACACAGGAAAAGAAGCCAGACACAAAATAATGTCCCCTTTACATAAAGTTCAAAACGCTGGAAAAACTTTCTATGTTATTAGAAATTATGATGGTGATGTGGTGCACCCTGTGATCCCAGAGACTCGGGAGGCTGTGATAGAATAAATTCGTCTTGTTTTCAGTCAGACAGGAGGATTGCAGGTTCGAGGCCAGCCTGGGCAACTTAGCAAGACCCTGTCTCAAAATAAAAAGGGCTGGGGATGTAGCTCAGAGGTAGAGCACCCTTGCATTCAATCCCTAGTACCAAAAACAAAACAAAACAAAAAACACATTTTAAAAAAGAAAAAACATGGTGTTTATCCTCTCGGGGGATGGGGATGGTTATAGGATGGAGGACTTCTGCTAAACTAATGATATTCTATTTCCTGGTCTGGGTACTGCTCATACAGGGGTATTTGCCTGTGGAAACTTATCAAGCTATCCTCTTGTGCATGTTTTCCGTTATATTGTACTTTTTTTTTTTTTAAACTCAGGCTGCTGTGTCCCCCTCTGGATGCCATGGTATCTTGTGGACCCTTCTCAGCTGTTGCTTCATTGAGTTGAAATTAGATTTTTATTTCTGTGTATCATTTTCATCTTACGCTTCCATATATCCATGTCACCTTTCACAGGTCCTGGCACATAATAGATGCTTAATAAACACCTAAGATTTGCTAGCAGGGCTGGGTGAGGTGGCACATGCCTATAATCCCAATGACTCGGAAAGCTGAGGAAGGGGGATCACATGTTCAAGGCCAGCTGGGGCAAGTTAGCAAGATCCTGTCTCAAAACAAAAATATAAAAGGGTTAGGGTGCAGCTCAGTGGAGAAACACTCCTGATTTCAATCCCCAATCCTGGGAAAAACAAAAAAAAATGTGCTGGCCTGACCAAGGACATTGGGATTCCCAGACTTTCCTCCCAGGGCTTCCTGGCCATCAGACCCAGCTCCCTGGATCTTCCCAGGAGTCCTCAGTGAGGTGCGTTCTTCCCCACGGATGCCCCGTCCATCCTGTGTGCCCCCCAAGTGCCCCCATCAGCCTAGGCATACCTCCCGCCTAGTGCTTAATGCCGAGGTGACAACCCCCTGCCAGCCTGTGATCGGTCTGAACACAGAGCTCATCTTGGGCCTTCGGAGCCTACGCAAGTGTCAGCTACACCACAGGGATCCAAGAACCCACCTCAAGTCCCCAGAGCACTCGCCCCATCCCAGCCTGGGGCGGGCATATTCCTATGTTCATCTTAGTGTGTTTGGAACTGGAAGTTTTCAAAAGACATTTTCTTTCTTTAAGAAAATAAAGAGAATGAACAGGTAAAGCAGAAGCTTCTCAGTGAAAGGGTTTCTAGAACAGATGCCTCACCCTAATGAAACCCAAGCCTGGTCAGGAGCTGGCTGCCTGGCAGCTGCAGAGGCTCCCCATGGAGGCTCAGTCCTCACTGCAGCCGGCTGGGTTGGCTCCTGGAACCAGGTTAGTGCCACTACCAGGTCTGGAAGGTGTTCCCTCCCTCCCAGCCCTCTCTCTCAGGAAAGCCCATCAACAGAGTTGGTTTCTGCCCTGTCCCTCCTGGCCCCTGGCTGTTCACTGTTCATTCATCTGTTCATTCACTCATTCATCTCTTCATTCGAATATTCCACTGATATTTTTGAGCATCCACGTGCAAGGGGCTTGGACCAGCACTGAGAATACCTGGGGACATGGATGGCCAGGTGGGGCTCCCAGCCTAGTCTGAGACACAGACAGGTGAAAAGGAGGTAGAATGTAGGCAGATGGGCCCTGGGGCAGCACAAGCTCAGGGGGGAGCCCTCTCCCAGAGTTGAGGGTCAGGGAAGGTTTTCTGGAGGAAGAGACATCTCAGGCAGCCCCTCGAATTGTGAATGAGGCTGATGCTTCCCTGGCTGCCTCCAAAAACTCCCCACCAGGCCTGGAGACTTCTTTCTTAAACACATCCTTGCTGGAAATCGACAGTGACGTCTGTGGGGCTCTTTCTTATATCCCTGGATGGAAACCAGTGGTACACTACCTAGGTGCAAATTAGGTAAAACCAGTTCTCTGGGAGGTGGAACAGGGGCAGCTGCGCTGAAACTCAGCGGATGGTCTGACTTATTCTAACGTTGGAGCCCAGGTGAGTGTCAGCTACACCAGTTTGCTGGGCAACCTCAAGTGCAAATTCTGACTGTGTCATTCTGGAGTGAAGCCTGAGCTCCTCCACTCCCAGGGTTCTCCCCAATGCTGCCGCTACTGCTACTGCTGGCTGTGAACTATACTGTGAGTAAAAAGGCTTTAGAAATGTCCAGAAGACTAGGTGGAATCTTTAAGCAATACTTCATAAATGTTTTTTCAATCACTTTTCTTTTTTTTCTGTGCTGGGGATTGAACTTAGGAGCGCTCTACCACTGAGCCACGTCCCAGCTCTTTTGATTTCATTTTGAGAAAGGGTCTTGCTAAGTTGCCCAGGCTGACCTTGAACTTGCAATCCTCCTGTTTCAGCCTCTGGAGTCACTAGGATTATAAGTATGTGCCACTATGCCTGGCTCAATTGCTAAGTATTGACCAGACTGACCCAGAGAGGTGCTGCTTGTGGTCTGGCCTAGAGTGCCTGGCCAAGGTTGAAACCCTGCCCCTGTTCCACTCTCCTCTTCTGCCTACGTGGTAGGGCCTTGCAAGCAAGAGGCACTTTTCTCTAATTCTCACAAAGGCCATGCCAGGCTAACTGCAACCCAGAGCACTGCAGGGCAGGGAGACTGCAGGAGAACCTGATTCCCAGGGGGAAGCTCGCGGAGCCTTCAGCCTCCTCTACAACAGGCAGGCCCTGGAGATCCCTGGAGGCCGCATGTATGGCATCTCCAAGGTGGTTTCTACAGGCCCAGCTGCCTTCCTCATGGAGAAAGTAAAATGAACCCCAATCCAACCTACTAATGCCTTAGGAAGCTAACAAGGCAGGGCTGGCTACTGGCTCTCTCCTCTTTAACCAAAGCAAGAGGGAAAATAGGGGACATCACAGCAAGAAGAGGAGGGATTCTAGGAAGAACTTTATAGAATAATATTCCTAAGAAGTCAAACACTAAAGCAAGTGGTGGGGTGTTGAATTACTCCATCTGCTCATCTGGGGGTTCCAAGCCAGGTAAGGGAAAGGGGCCAGAGCAAGACATCAGGAAGGCTCCTCTGGCCAAGCTTGTGAGCTTCCAAACCCTCCTCTCTTGCTACACTCTACTTGCTCTCTGGCCCCCTGCAGGCTCCAAGGCCAAGCATCCATCAGCACTGGGCATAGCAGGGTTCCAGCGACTGGCCCAGGTAATTCCTGACCCCAAGCCCTACTCTCAGTGTGTGCCCTGAACTCCAAAGCATGGTGCCTTTGCACCATTGTGATAGCTGGGACAGAGAGGCTAATCCTTTCTGGCAGGTGGAGGCAGGGCAGGCGGGGGACCGGGGTGGCACTCTGGGCTTCTACATTCAGAGCAGGGGAGCAGGCAAGGAGGCAAGGGATGGCGTGGCGTCGGCTGGCGGGGAAGAGGGCATTCCTCTTTCCGCTGGCTGCCCATTGTTAATGGGGGGCCTTGTTCTTGCTGGGCACACAGCCCTGGAGGTGCTTGTAAGGGTGATGGCCTGTCCCAGCCCCTGGGATCTCAAGTCTCACGAAGTGAACACTGCAGGTCTGCAGGGACCCTGGCTCCCCCCTCCCATCAGACTCCCCTCCTGGCTCACTCACACCCCTCCCCTCTCTCCCTCCCTGCTTCTTTACTGGCATCCCACCAGCTTTTGTCTCTATAATACCCTGGTTCAGGAGCTCTCATCCCACAGGAAACAGGCCCAAAGAGATCAGAGGACTTGGCCAAAGGTCCTCAGTGAGTGAATGGCAAAGATAGAATCCCAGCTCAGGGTCTCAGATTCAAATTCTACTGAATGAAGAGCAAATTGAAAGCTGCAAATGGAGGACACCAAAAGAGTTAGAGGAGGGGAACTACTGACCATCCCCATTCCTCCAGAGGACTCTCGCTGCCCCTCCCTCCACACCTGCAGGAGAATGGCAGGACAGAGAAGGGCTGGGCAGCAGGACCCTGCAGCAGGGAAGATGGTTTCCTAAGGCTAGAATGATACTAAATCTTTTTCTCCTCATTTGGCCCGTGGACTGTCCAGCAAGACCATCCAGGAACTGGCTGTTGTACCTGGCTCCCTTATTCATAAGGGCTGATTCAAGAACCCTAGACAGCACTGAAAACCTCAGATAGCACTGCTCCCCATATATACTGTGCTTCTCCTATATGTACAAACCTATGATAAATCTTGATTTATAAATTAGACATAGTGAGATATTATCAACCAGAACAACAAAGTAAAATTCAATGACTATGGTAATATGCTGTAATAAAATTTATGTGAATGTTGTCTCTTAAAATATATCTTATGGTACTTTCACTTTAACAACTTAAAGAAAGAAAGCACTTAACAGCTTCTTGCTGGCATATCCAAATTGCCAATTTTACTACCCTTGAACTTTGGGGCCATTATAAAGTAAAACAAAGATTCAACACAAGCACTGCAGTACCAAAATAATTGTTGTGATGACTGAGAGCTACTAAATGACTAATGAGTGGGTAGCATATACAGCATGGAAATGCTAGACAAAGGGATAATTCAGATCTCTATTGCAATGGAGAACATCACCAATTACATACCTGTAATCCCAGCTACCTGGGAGGTTGAGGCAGGAGGAGTACAAGTTCAATACCAACCTGGGCAATTTAGTGAGATCCTGTCTCAAAAATAAAACATTTTTACAAAGAGCTGGGGATGTAGAATCAGTGGTATAGAGTGCTTGTCTGAGTTCAACCCTCAGTTCAGCAAAAAAATAACATAAGGGGGCTGGGATTGTGGCTCAGTGGTAGAGTGCTCGTCTAGCATGTGCGAGGCTCTGGGTTCAATCCTCAGCACCACATAAAAATAAATAAATAAAATAAAGGTATTGTGTCCAACTACTTCTAAAAAATAAATATTTTTTAAAAAATCACATAAAACTTTTGGCTAGGCATGGTGACACATACCTGTAATCCCAACTACTGGAAGGCTGAAGCAGGAGGGTCTCAAGTTCAAGACCAGCCTTTTAGTTGAAATAGTAACAACTTAAACCCAGTGAATGGTTACTGTGTGCCATCAATTTTCATGTACTAATTTGGCTCTCACAACAACCCCATAAGTTGGGTATCGTTATTACCCCCATTTTAAAGGTAAGGAAATTAAGGCACAAAGAGTTTAAGTCTTTCTCCAAGGCCTGGTAAAAGGCAGAGCCAGGATCTGAACCCAGGTGGACCAGCTGCAGTTTGTGCACTTAACCTCTCTGCTGTACTGTTAAAAACTAGGAGGGAGCCTGACACACGCTGGTGACATGTCCCCTGCCCTCCTGTTCAAGCACAGGCCTACTCAGCAAAGCCTAACAACTATCTCAACTGGGAGCACCTAGACTCAGATGTGTCCCTGTGCCTATCTCAGCACAGTGTATCCCATGGAGCCCCCTGGATCCTTGCAGACTACACACTCAGGCCCAGGAGTACCTCAACCACATAGGCATGTCCAGGAAGGGGGCCCAGGTTGGCCCAAGAAACTCTGCTCACAGATGCTGAAGCCACGTAATTGTATTGGGGGGGCTGAGGTCCATGTGGTCTGAGAGGGGAGCTGGTTCCCAGTTCCAACTCTCTTGGATCCTAAGTTTTCTTCCAGATAATAAGGGCAGGAGCCCAAGTTCTGTCCCAATTATCGTTTTCTCTTGTTTTTGTCCTGGACAATAGTCCCCTCCCAGCCTCCTAATCTGCTCTGTCTACCACAAAGGCAAGGGATTAGTTTACGGCCCCTTCCTGCCTCAACTCTTAGAATCCCTGGACACCTGATCCAGCCTCCCCATCCTCAAACACACCCACCCCGGGGCTGCCCCAGATCTGAAGCTGAGGGGGAGGGAACAAAGACTAAATGCATATACCTGTACTGTTCATGGCCCCTGCAGAGCGCCCCCTGCAGGTAGGGACTCACACTGGAGAGCGTGGGAGTGCACCTGTGCATATTTGAAGTGGGGGGTGTATGACGTAATCCTGAAACAAAGAGGACCCCTAGCACAGATCCTATTGGCAGGAAGCTCCTGCCCTAAGAGACTTCTCCCTCCTAATGATGGAGAGAAGCGTGGCTCTTATCCTCAAGAACTCCTGAATCTGATGAGATAGAAAACCCCTGTCAAATGGACAGAGGGACATACAAACAGAGTATGTAACACCTGATATTTTAACAGGGAATAAAATCAACACCTCCTATGTGCTAAGTGCTCCCCCAAACAGGATTGTGCTTCATATAACAACTCATCAGGGAGAGGACGATTACTCCATCTTGTAAATGAGTGCAATCCCAGCTCTCCTCACGCTGAGGCCTGTGTTTTTTGTTGTTGTTGTTGTTGTTTGTTTGTTTTGTTTTGTTTTTAACTTGTGCATCACAACTGCCTGACCCAAGGCTCCTGTACCAACATCAGTTAAGCAAAGCCTTCCCTCTTCTGTGCCCAGACTGCTGTGTGTGTCTGTCCCTACCCCAGGCACCTCTCACATCCCACAAAGTGTCTGCTATTTGTTTTTGTTTGGATACTGAGGATTGAACTCAGGGGCACTCAACACTGAGCCACATCCCCAGCCCTTTTTTGTATTTTATTTAGAGACAGGGTCTCAGTGATTGCTTTAGTGCCTCACTGTTGCTGAGACTGGCTTTGAACTTGTGATCCTCCTGCCTGAGCCTGTGAGCAGCTGGGATTAAAGGTGTGTGCCTTGGCTCCTGGCTAGTGTCCATTATTTATATGGCTGCCTTATCTCTTAGCTCTGAGCTCCCACAGCAGAGGAAAGTGATGGATTTTGAAGTCCCCCAAACTCAATTCACCTTTGCTCTATCCCTACATCATGTAGCCCCCTCATCTGAGAGAGGGGATAGCCACTATCCTGGCCACACGGGAAGATTCATGAGAAAATCCTTAACACAGTGCTTCACAGACAGCAAGCATCCCATCCGTGTCTGTCAAATGAGTGAATGAGTGACTGAATAAATGTTTGTTCTGCACGAGAACCTGTGGGTTCAAGTGGCATTATCACTGGTCACAGACAAGGGAGAGGAGGGACACTGCAGCCTAAACTGGTACCAAAAAAAAAAAAAAAATCTAGACAGTGCCTAGGTCAACCTAGGAAGGCCTCCCTCCTATAGGAGGTGCTAAAAGCCTTTTAGTGGCAGCTGCTCTTGGCCTGTTTCCCAGGAGCCAGTGATAACTCAGGTAGGGGGCAATTCAAACTGCACAGTTGGAATAAACCTTGGTGTGTTGGGTCCCATTTTTCTGGCTCCCCCACTTATTCCCCCACCAAAAAGGAAGCACTCCCTGCCCTGCAGTGACCCCAGCAATATATTGGGCCAAGGTGCTAGACGATGACAGTGCTAGATGCCTTTGTACCACAGCTTCTCCCTGCTTCCCCCTCCATCAGCCCATGACGTTGGCCTTGGGCCTGGGGACCACATCCAAATCCCAGACATGGTGCAATGGAAGACACTCAACACCTCCCTCCCAGCCTGCCTCAGTCTGGACACCCTTGGGGATATTTTCACCTCCAGCACCTCCAAGGGCAAAGGGAAGGGACAAGCCAGGCGTGGTGATGCATGCCTGTAATCCCAGTGGCTCAGGAGGCTGAAGCAGGAGGGTTGTGAGTTCAAAGCCAGCCTCAGCAATAGCATGGTACTTAACAACTCAATGAGACCCTATCTCACTCTCAACAAAGTTCTAGAATAGGCAGTGCTGGGTAGACAAGATGAAGGGCCACTTTATGATTGCTTCAGTTTCTACTTCCAAATGTCTCTCTCAAGGGGAGACCAGAATGCATAGTAGTTCCCATGTGCTCGCTTTGTGCCAAACACTGAGCCAAACTGCAGACATCTTTTATGATTTATGCCCCTTTCAAGGCTAAGGAAGCTGAGGCTGAGTGAGGCAAAAAAACAAAAACCAAAAAAAAAAAAAAAATATGCTAGTTAGTGCTGAACCTGAGACTTGAACCCATGCCTGCTTGACTGCAAAACTGCACTCTTTCCTCTACAGCAATGCCTCCAGGTGTGCCAAGACCAAGGTCTCAGCTCCTAGGGTGGCCAGGCATTGCTTGGGGTTGGCTGATGCCTTCAGCCTGAGCAGCTTAGTCAATTGATCCCAGCTGCCAAATGCCTTGGATTGTTCTGGTTTAAGTGTGTGCCCTGAGGAGGAAAGTCCTGCTCTGGAACATCCTGCTCCCCAGGGAGTGGGACAGAAAAGACTGTCAAGATGGAGGGACAATCACAGCCCAATGTGGTTCCTCACTCTCTCCTGGGCTCATGGCTTTCTCTTCTAGAGGGTCTTCCTTGGCTACTCCCTGGGCTGCATTCTTCTGGATCTCAGGACTCAAGCCCCTTCTCCTTGCCCCAAGCCTTGCTCCACCACCTAGTCCTCTTTCTCTTCTGAGCACCCATTGGTCAGCTGTTCACAGCTGGTCCTCTGTGGATGCTCCCACGATTACCTGGCACAGTGAGTTCACTCTTCACACATGCCTGACCTGTCTCCCCTGACCTGTCTCCCCAACTTCAGCAACAAGTAAGTCCTCAGCAACAACCTTGATAGGCTCCATGCTCAGGGATTCTGCCTCCCCCTCCCCCACCAGAGTCCCCAGTTTCTGGGCTGAACCCCAACACCTTTCCCTTTGAGCAGCCCCCTGAGATGGACCCCTAGAAACCACAACTGGTTAGCAGGAGGAGAACGGCGTAAACTGCTGATTCTTCCCAGAAAGACTACCAGGGGCTGCTCAGCCTGGATTTAACATGCCCAGGTCCTGCCACACCCTTGGAGCTCAGAAACTACCAGTTGTGAGTCCCTAAGAGGCAATATACTTTAGAGGTTAGGTGGGAGATTTTTTTTTTGCGGGGTGGGGGGGGGATTGGGTACCAAGGATTGAACTCAGGGGTACTCGACCACTGAGCCACATCCCCAGCCCTATTTTGTATTTTATTTAGAGACAGGGTCTCACTGAGTTGCTTAGCATCTTGATTTTTCCGAGGCTGGCTTTGAACTCACAATCCTCCTACCTCAGCCTCCTAAAGCCACTGGAATTACAGACGTGCGCCACCGCACCTGGCTAGGAGGGAGATTTTCTTGGCTAAAATCCCAGCACCAGCAATTACTGGATGAAGGTCTTAGGTAAACTCCTTAACATCTAAAAGTCTCAGTTTCCTCATCTGTGAGATGGGCCTGACACTGGGACCACCTTCACAGGCAGTTTAAGTCCTTGAATGTGCACAGGGCAATCATCCCATAAATGCCAACTGGTACTGTGATTGGTTAAGCACACCCCAGGGTGATGGCAGGTTCTGAGGCAGGTTTCCCTAGGCCCATCAGGGGTTTTCTAGGTTGAGCCCCATGAATGCATCTTCCGGATGTCGGAGTGCCTTTCTGGAAGATGGCCATAACCCTGGGTCTTCCACCAGGAAGTCATCCCCACTGCGCTCAGGAGAGACAGGAGAGGCCGAAAGCCCATTATGAGGTGTTGCCCCAGCCCCAGTTTCAAATTCGAGCCTTCCAATTAATCAGGGGTACTCTGATCCCCTAAGGCTGGGGAGAATTCAAGACAAGGGCGCAAGCCCCCACTGGAAGTCGCTAGAGGAAAAAGAAGATTGTGGCGGACTTGAAAAGGCTAGGAATGGGACACAAAGGGAACCTCCACTCCGGAGGTACCCCATCTTGGACAGCCAGCCCAGCCCCCACCTGCCGCCGCCAGCCCGAGGCGGCCTGCTCTGGCATGACTCCGGGGGGCGCCGTGCCAACCCCTGAGCTGCCCCCCCCCCACCATGTCCTTTTGCTGCTTCCAAAATAACTCTCCACTCGCTGCCCAAGTTTGGCCTCTGGGCTGTTTTTCTCCTCCTGGGACCTGTTCTCCCATGTCTGAAGGGCGGCAGGAGAGACCTGAATTGTTGTTAGAAACCGGGGACCACCCCTTTTTTCCAATGGATTAGTTAGCACAAAGGAACTCCCACAATTCCCCAAGTCAATAAGTCCTTTTCAGTTTGGCTAAAAGAAGTTATTTGCAACCAGAAAAAGGGGTTGTAAATGTCTCCCCACCCTCAACTCTTACACCTTCCCAGGGTGTCCGCAGCCCCAGCAGGATTCCTTATCCTTGGCCCTGCTCTCACCTGAGTGAGTTCTTAGCCAAAGGTCAGATAGCCCATTAGGAGAATCCACACAGCCCCTTGGGGGTATTCCCAGGGCAGAAATGAAGCACAGTCCCCAACACTCCAGCCACCATTGAAGTCCCTTGGACCCTACCTGAGAAGTCTCATTCCAAGGAACTCTGTTTCCGGGAGAAGCTGGGCACTGACCTGAAAGGCTAGCCTCTTCCTCTTTGGAGGGTCTCCCATCAGGCACTGCGCCTGGTCACATCTACTCCAGGGCTCCCCATGAGGAGGAGGCCCACTTCCTCTGTCAGCCCAGCCCAGGAACCCAGGAGCAGAGCTGGTTCCTTGAAAGGCCATTTCCACCAAGGTCAATGGGTGGGGGAAAGGGCAGGAAGAAAGGACTGGCCATCTGATGGGGGATGGGGCTTGCAAAGATGGGGCTCTGGCATCCCAAACCCCCACCCTGTCACAAGCAGCCCTCTGTTCCCTTTGGAGTCCTATTGCACATCTGTAGTTGAGGGCGTTGGTAAAAACAATATGAAGAATTAACATTTTTAAAAGTACTTGTAGTATGAAAAGTAGCGTGCTTGCTTTCTGCCTCTCCTTTGCTCCTCCTCACGACCCTTCCAGGTAGGTACTGAGTGTTTCCATTTTCAAAGATTAAGAAATGGAAACTCTGGCGAGGTGGAGTGATGTTTCCAAAGATGGCGGAGCTGCTCAAGCCTGGGCACCAGACTCCAGAGCGCACGACCCTACCCATGACCCGGCGGGGCGCTCCCTCGGGTGCCCTCTCCTGGCCCCTGCTCTGCCCCTGGTGGCCCTGGGTCAGCATGGGCAGCAGGCTGCAGCGCGTGTGGGGCCATCGGGGTTGAGAGCCCAGGGACTGGGAAGGCGGGTGGAGTGGGGCGGGCCGGGGGCCAACTCCGCTCTGAGCCAGGCTTTCTTCTCCTCCGCCAGCCGCCCCACCCGGCCGCGCCCCGTGCCCACTGCTGCCAAAGCCGAGAGGTTTCCTTTTTCTTTTGCCTAGGGCTGTTTCCTGCCTTTCCTTTGAACTGGGGTGTTGGCTCCCCCTCACATCACTCCTCCAGCGACACCCCTCCACCGTCCTCTGATGGGCTCATCCCCCCAGGCAGTGCTTTGGAGAAAGGCCGGCACAGGAGGTCCCAGAGGACCCCATTTCCTGGAATCCCTCCACCCCTTCTTCGCCCTCCTCTCTGCTCCAGTCTGGGTGCTGCCTGGATTCTCCCCGTCCCTCCTCCCTGCCTGCACACCCGCTGCCCAACACTCTCTGTCCTACATCAGCAGCAGGGGACTCAGTGGATGTCCCCCTGCCTCTCTTACTTTCTAGTTTTCAGCCAAATGTGGGGACACTGAGGTCCAGCGAAGTTGTAGGACATGCGCAGGGTCTCCCAGCAATGGAGGGACTGAGGCTGAGAACTCACGAACCCCAAGTTTCCAGGGGCAGCAGCGGGCTCTTAGAGTCCCTTAGAAAGGCACCTGAGGCTCAGGTGAGACAGAAGACCTGACCTCAGACCCTACACATCCTCCCCAGGACCAGCTCTCCCCACAGAGGTCACTGTGTTCTATGCTTCTTTATCTAAGAAGCCCTGTGGGGACCCATCTACAGGGAAGCAGGCTGGGGGGTCTTCCATCAGTCACTCTCCTCCCCTCTCCTGAAGCCCTACCTCCTACTAGACAGTAAAAAAAACAAACAAACAAACAAAAAAAACTAAAGGCACTCTGGGTCCCCAGCACAGCTCATGCTGTCTCCTTGCCAGCCAGTCTCTCCCCATCCCCAACACACACACACACACCTGTCCCACACCTGTCATAGAACGCGCTGCTCTTCTTCCAATGCTAGCTCCAGGACTTCCTCCTCCAGAAGTCTTCCATGACTAATGCCTCCTGGCCCTGGTCCCCGAATAACAACACTGGCTAACACTTCCCATGGGCCAGACCCTATGCCAAGCCCTCTACAAACATTACCTCAGTGAATCCACACAGCTACCCTTTGAGACAGGTATTAGCTCCATTTGCAGACCAGGAAACTGAGTCACAGAAGTGCCCATGAACTGGCCCAGGTTCACATAGCTGGGAAGCAGTGATCTGAGCCCTGTAACAATATGACCAATGCCTGTCTCCTCAGCCCTCTGCTTTCTTCCTCCAGCATCCTGTCTCTATCTCTTTGGTTTACAAACATCTCCAGGCAGCGATGAGCAGGCTGCAGTTTACCCTGTCTCCATTCAGACTCACCATCTGACCTTTCACACCAATCCAATGGTTCTCAGAGGCAGTCTTTCTTTTTCCCTTTTTCTTTCTTTCTTTCTTTCTTTCTTTCTTTTTTTTTTTTTTTTTTTTCCACCAGGGATTGAAACGAGGGCTACTTTGCCACTGAGCTACATCCCCAGCCCTTTATTTTATTTTGAGACAGGATCTTGCTAAGTTACTGAGGCTGGTCTTGAACTTGTGATCCTCCTGCCTTAGCCTCCTGAGTTGCCGGGTCTACCAGTGTGCACCCCTACACTCAGTTCACAGGCAGTCTTAAAGGGAGTGACTTCCAAGAAAGGAGTGAGTAGTCTATTGTGGGTTCCATGGAGCAGAGGCCCCTTCCTTAGCCTCAGTGGCCGTGTGTGAAGGAAGTGGTTGCTTGGGGGTGACTGCTAACATGGATGAGCCTCAGATCTTTTGCAGCTAGCTTCCCAAGACAACTTTTCTCACATCACCTATTTCCCAATACTGTTCAGCTTTAGGGCAGAAAAGGGGGGACTCCACGGCATTACCTAGATTCTCCTACTCTGAGACAATTCTATTTTATTTTCCCAACAAGTATTTGCTGTGTATTCCTTCTCTTGGTTCTGTGCATATTTGTTGGGACAGAGCAAGAGGGCATCGTGCCTTCTCACTGTTGCACCCAAGCACCGTGGCTCCATCTTACCCTAGGTGCATTCCTGAAAGAGCCAGCTAGTGTCGCTGGGCCCTGCCGAGGTGACAATGTTTAGGAGGAAACTTTAAAAAGAGAGACCCCTGGAGGGCTATAAAGGAAATCTGTCCTTCCAACCTTGATCAAACGGGACTGGCATTGGGCTCTGAAGTAGTCATAATTTTTGGGCTTGAGTGTCAAAGCAAAGGACATAAAGACTCGCTGATGTTCCCTGAAACTGGAACAGAAGGAATGAGGAAAATTACACCTTGAAAAGTAAAGCCGAGAAGGGACGCTTACGCCGGTGGGGAAGCAGATATCAAGTGATTCGTACTGGGACAGAATGAAGGAATGCAGAAGAGGACCCACAGGTATCTTCTGCAGCCCACAGGCATTTCCCAACATTGCTGACAAGGGAAGGGAGCCCCAGGACCCTCCAGGCCTGGCTCTTCCCAATGCCCTCACCCTCACTCCACCTTCAGATGAGCTGGGCTGCTCTCTGGAGAGGGTAAAGAAAGAAGACTCTCTGAGTCACCTTCAGGACACCATCTATCACTCTCCACAGCCCACGGCAGCGGGCACAGTCCTCTCCACTTCCCTCCAATATTCCTGATCTGTGTGCTAATTCCTCACGTTGCCTCAGACTCTGTCTCCTCCCCTCTCCCAACTCAGAAACTTTCTCATGTCTTAAGAGGGAGCAGCTTTCTCAGCCTCCAGGGAGACTCAGGACCAGTTCAGAAAATCCTACCCCCACGGAACCCAAAAGTAGTTCATGTGTCCAAGGGAATTGTGTCCAGATACTAGAGGGAACCTATGAGCATGGATGGCGGGATGCTGGGACCCCGAAAGCGGCACTCTCCCTCCTTCCCAGTTCCTACCTGAAAAAGGATCTCTGACCAGTGTAGGAAGAATTGGGAAAGGAGGCTGGATGGATCAACCTTTGAAACCCATGCAAGTCTGTTCCAGAGACTGGCTCAACAGAAGTTACTTCCAAACTGGTTTTAGCTGCAGGATCCTGTCTTCAGACGAAACAATATCATATGCCCCAGTATATAAAATGGCAAGAAGTGGGGATGCTTTGTTGTAACTGGGGTGGCGTCAGAGCCTGCCTGACTCTGCCAGCTGCTGTGGCACCTTTAAAACGCCACAGGAATCTGCTCAGTTTCTGTCATGCCTTCCTGTGTGGGTCCCTGCTGTCACCCCCTGGTTATACAGGGCTCAATTTACCTTTCTGGAATGTGGACATTATCTTCTCCTTTTCCTTCCCTCCCCTGGCTTATAGCCTGTGCCTTTTGGAGCAGCGGGGGATATTCCAACTGGGAACAGGGAGATTGGAGGCCAGCCACACCAAAAGTTGCAATTCAGGATCCTTCATGATCACCAGGCATTGCCAACCCCGAGAGCTCTGGTCCCATTTTGCTCAACATACTCTTGCTGGGCATCTATTCTTTATAGACTAGCCAGCTCCACCTTCCTCAGAGGGCCTCTCTCCTGGAACTCCAAAGCCATGAGGAGCCTCTCTCAGGCCAGAAAGAATTCTGGGATCCTATCCCAGGTAGATCCCAGACTTTACCACCTGTTCCACCTCCTCTCAAGAAAGGTGGTGGCGCTGGGCTACGTCGGGGAGCAGAGACTGAGGAGATTCTCTTTCCCTAGAGCAGAGGTGGGAGGAGCCAGGTGGTCTGGAAAGTTCTCTCATCCCCTCCTTCTGCCTGTGGTGAGCAGCCAGTTCTGAGAGAAGCTCCTCTCAGGACAGCTGCCCCCAGGAGGGTCCCCTTCACTCACCATCTCACCCCAACGTAGACTCTAAAAATGGTTCTCTGGTTTTCAGCCCCAGTGCCTGCCCACAAATTAGTGTCTCCAACACAACCCTCCGGAGACTGGACTTCAGGGAGGCCCCTGGGGTGGAGGGAGGGGGCAGGGGCCTGAGCAAAGGGAGATGCCATTGGCAGTGTCCCTTTCTGAGAGATGACCAAGGGTGAGGCTCCCTCCCAGCTTTTGGGACCCCTCACCAAGGCCACCCAGCCTCAGTGTGCCAGCCTTGCTCTCCTCCTGGAGCCAAGGATGGTGCCCCATTCCCCCCACGGGAGTGGACTCCCTCATCTTCCCCACCAATCCAGTCAGTTTTTCCCTCAGTCACCCTGCTGGCCACTGCTCTGCTGGGGAAAGCAGAAAGACGAGAGGTCACCCCTACACTCACTATCCCTCCTGCTCAGGGTCCAGAGCCCACCTTGCCAGACCTCGACTCCCACAGAAACCCCACAACACACAGGTGCCAAGTGGGAAACCCAGCAAGGGAAGCCCAGGCTCGCTACTCCCTTGACCCTTAGTCTCAGACTTTTCTCCCCTCCCCAGCCCTGCAGCGGTGGACTTGGAAGGGCAAGAGCCCTCCCGGGATACCCATGCCACCGTGCACCAACTAGGCAGGTGCCCTAGACTATTGCCACAACAGTGCAAGCCGGCAGCCAGTAGGAGCTGGGGGGAGACCTGCGGCGAGTACTCACAGGTATGCCGTCAGGGGGTCCAAGTCCACTGGCACAGTGGAGAGCCCGAGCTCAGAGCAGTCGGCTGACAGCATGATGCCATCCTCCTGGCAATGGCAGGGGACCGGACAGGCAGCATGCCCCGGGCCCAGCTGGGGGACGCCGCCTGCGCACGGGGAGGCGCACAGCGCGGCGCAAAGCCACAGCGCCAGGAGCCGGAGCGGGCTGGGCATCTCGGTGGCTGGGCTGCGGGGCACCTGGCAGGCGCACAGGCGCAGTGACCGCCGCTGCTCGCCTCCTGGTCCGGCGGCCGGGCCGGCAGGCTGCACCGTCGGCGGGGACTGTCCCGCGGGCTCTCCTCGGCGTCGGCGGCAGCGGCGGCAGCGCAGGGACCGTGCAGTCAGAGAGGGGCAGGCATTGTTGAGTGATCTTCGTTATTCAGTTTCACAGGCTGGGCTTGGCAAGGGAGGGAGACACAGGCGGAGGAGGAGTCAAGGAAACTTCTTCTACGCTGCTCGCTCCCCTTCCCTCCTTCCTTCCGAGCTGGCAGGAATTTCATCCAGGAAAGGGGGGAAAAGAGAAGAAAAATTTAAAAAGAAAAGGAAGAAAAATTAAAAGGAAGAAAGCAAAGAAATTCAGAGCTTGGAAAGTTCAGACCTGCACTTGTTTGGAAAGAGTGCCCCAGAGCTGGGGTCAGATGGACTCCAGCCCCTCTTGCCTTTTGGGACAGCCACAGGATCTTTCGGACCTGGAGGAGGCCCTTGGGAGACATCTCAGTTCCCATAGACCCCTAGCCCCTCCACAAGGGTTTCCACCTGAGGGACCCAAGACCCAAGAGAAATGATTTGTTCAAGGTCACACAGCTCATTGGAGGGCAACTGGAACTGGAGCACGGGTCAGCCCTCCTCACCTCGTGTCAGAGACAGGAGAGGGGGAAGGGAGGGGGCTGTCCTGGAAGGGATCAGGCTGGGGAGAGTCCAGGGAAAGTAGGGATGAAAGGTTGTGGGCTGTGAGTAGCCTCCTCACTGAGAGGCCATGCCACCACACGGAAGAAACAGGTGTGGATTTCCACCCAGTGAGTGTACAATGGATGGAAATGCACTCAAGTAGTCTCAGTCAAGTTAAAGGCCTGGGGATCAGGTTGATCCTGCAGGCTCCCAGGACCCAGAGAGGCTGAGGGACTGGGGTCTGCCCAGCTGGTTGTCAGAGCCTGCCAGAAAGTCAGCATCTTGGCGCCACCTGGAGGCTCAATGCTGTATCTGCACCTGAACCACCTAGGTGCTCAAAAAACAAGATCTTCCCTGGCCATCCCTGGGACCTTCCAGAGCTAGGACAATAGTGGCTAAAACCACTATTGTCAAGACCATGTTCTCTCCTTAGATCATGGTGGGTTGGTTGTTCTTCCTTCATGCGGCCTCTTGTTTGCGTTGGTTTCTCTCTGAGCCCCAGTGCTCCGCCCAGTTTCTCCAGGTCTTCCCTGGTCCATCCAGAGTATTTTCCAGAGCTGGGCAAGGTGGCAATGCCTGCAATCCCAGTGACTATAGAGGTTGAGACAGGAGAATTTCAAGTTCAAGGCCTGCCTAGGCAACTTAGCAAGACTCTATTAAAAAAAAAAAAAAAAAAAAGACTGGGGCTGTAGCTCCGGGATAGCGTGCTTGCCTAACATAAGCAAGACCCTGAGTTTAATCCCAAGTTCTGCAAAAACAAAAAATCAGATTGTACACCAGGAACATGGGAGCTCAGAGGCAGCTATGATTCCTTCCACTCTGTACTTCTATGTCCCAGGACCCTCTCATGGATTCCTTTCCACCCTCTGCTAACCTCCTGGGGTAGGAGGTGCTATACAGCCAGACCAAGAGCCAGTAGACCCTGATCTTAGTACTCTAGTTCAGATCGTGGCCCAGAAAGTAGATGAGCTCTTAGGAAGGCCAGAGGATGGCACCATGTAACTCTAAAGACCACAGATAGAAGTCCTCTGCTCTGTGGCAGAAAGCCCCCTCCGGGAGGCCTGTGTTTCTGGTCTTACTCATCCACAGCCTTGGCTTCTCCCCACTCCTATTGTTCCAGTGTGAGGGGTCCAGACTGGAAAAACCATTGTTGAGCCCTGTTGCAGCCTCAGAGGCAGACCCTTGAGGTGGGCTTAGGTAGCTCAGAGCTGCCTCCAACTGCCTATGGAGGACGATCATTAAGGGGCCAAACTCTTGGGCTCCTGATAAACATGGTTATGAAGAAGACATTGACATTCATTCCTCCTGGGGAACCATAGGAGTTTAAACTCATTCTGGGAAGGTTCCTAATGGAGCAAAAATCCCTACGTTTGTTCCTCTTTCCTAAGGATCCTCTCTGACCTCTGACCTTTGCAAATTACTAAGAAATCAAGTTGGCCAGTGAGAGTACTGTACCCTCCTCCACTGCAGGGGTTTTGAGGAGTTAACTCAATTTAGGGGAGGTCTGTGCTGATTTTCAAGCTTCCTCTGTGTCCTCCTAGGGCCTTCCACCTGGGGCAATCAGTGTCCAGCAGTAGACACCCCTCCATCCTGACCCAGAGGCAGGTGTGGGCTCAGAGCACTCATGTCCTGTAGTGTGCAGTCCAGTCTGGGACCGTCAGCCTCATCCTGTCTCCTGGCTTTTCCCTTCTGCACTTCCTCTCATTGCTTCTTCCTCCATCTCCTTCCTATGTGGAGGGAAGGAGGAGGAGACTGCAAAGGAACAGGGAAAACTTGGCCACTGTGGCCCAAGGGTCAGCCCTGATTCCTGCCTTCCAATGGGACTGTCAAACCTCTACCCTGGAAAGGAGCCGGCAGAGACTCTAGCAGGTAAAGGCTAGGGTTGGCAGGAGAAGGAAGGTCAGGAACCAGACAAATCCTACTTCATTCAGGGCAGGTGGAGGGGGAGGGGGTGCAATGAATTCCAACGAATCCTGGGCTGAGCACCACAGGATGCTAGTGGTGAAGAGATGAAGTGTGAGGAGACCGGGAAACTGGGAACCTGGAGGAGTGGGGAGTAGAAGAGCTTCGGGGCAAAAACCAACAGCTTACTGGCTACATCTCCAAGGCTCAGCCGGACCCCAGGCCTCACCCCCCACCCCTGCTCCATGTTTGCCAACAAGGCCTTGTGTTGAGCCCACGTCAGGGGATGGACGGACAGAATGCTCAGCTCAGGCTTGACTACAGGCCTTTATTCAACAACTCTGTTGCTTCACAACCAGGCGCCCAGGGAAACCAGGCCTAGGTCATCTTGCGGGGACTGGTCCTCCATGGCTGGAAGGGCACAGGCTGCTTTTGGACTCAGGTCATCCCATTCATCAGTGCACTATTCAGACAGTTGTAGAGGTAGATATACTGCTCCTAGGGATAGAGATAAACAAAGAGGCTCAAACCTGATACAGAAAGGTCAGTCCCCTGTGTCCCCTAACCCCTAGGGCTCCATCTGGGCCAGTAGAGTGGTCCATAGCGCCACCTGGTGGTGACATGCATGGTGCCGCCTAGAGGCAGCCTGTGGCTGGGACAGAACCCTCCCAGTGCCTTCCCACATCTGAGCCTGTGCTGCCTCTCACCAGCGTCGGGGTCATGAGCCCACAGGCCTGTGACTGCTGCAGGGCCACGTTAAAAACATCCACAGTGCTTTCAGTCTCTGCCTGCTGCAGTAACTGCTCCATGGCCAGGAAGATGCCCAGCTGGGTCATGCCCTTGCTGCAATCGACTTAGAGTTGGATGGGGTAGCTGGAGGGGAAGGCAGGGGAGCGGGGATGGAGGGCACATGGAGAAACCAAACTGGGGTCCAGAGACTGGGAAAGACCCTAGGTATTTTGGTCAACTGGGCCGAGGCAGAGAGGGGACAAATCCCTGTCATGTCACCGAGGACAGGGCAAGGTACCGAGTAGACAGGGACATTGGAAGACTATGTCATTTAGACCCATGACCCAAGCTGGACTCAGTAAGATGTGTCCACAGCACCTGGAGTGGCTAAGCAGTGTGCTCGGCTTCTTGCTTTTGCCCCGGGAGCAGCACTGACCCACAGCAGCCAGGAAGGGCAGCAGGGTGGTGGCGGGCAGCTCGTGGCCAGGCTCCCAGCATGGTAGCTGCAGCTGCTGCACCTGCCTCTCCTTCCTGCTCTCCCCCTGGGCAAAGACACGGTCAGCACTGGTACCCAGGAGGGCAGAGGGAAGCCAGGACTCTTCCCAACCCTAGCCCAGCACCCCATGCCCCATGGCCTCCACACCTACATGTGTAACCCTGAAGAGAGTACAGGGCCAGCCAGCTGTGTTGCTCTCGGCCACCCAGTGCACTGTCACCATGTCTGTAATGATGGGCTGCTTCTCCGATGGCCAGAACTCCTGTGGCTGGGACCAAATGAGGGCTGCTCAGGCAGCTTCCTGAAGTCTTCACACACGTTCTGGTCACACACATTCCCTGAGCTCTGCCCCAACTCTTGCAGCCACCCATCCTCTGTTCTTGTGCCCCCTCACCTTCTCCTGGGTCTCAGATGAGCACAGGGAGACCAGCACAAGGGCCCCATGCTCCCACACCAGATCCCAGAGTTCCTCTGGCCCCGCAGGGCCTGTCAGCACCACGTGGTCACAGCCAGAAGGCCCACCCTGCAGAGCACGGCCAATTGGTTCTTATGGGCTGAGGCATCCCCTGCCCATCCCACGGCTCTAGGAGACGCCAAAGCCCCGTCCCCAGGCTGGGAAGCACAAATGGTCAGAGAGGGCAAGCAATGGGCCAGCAGGACCAGCATCTCACAGGGAAGAGCCAGGCTTCCGGCATGTCGTCAGAAGGGCTTTCCTCCACCAGAGAAAACTGCACCTGAGAACGATCATCTGCAGGAAGACGGTGAGGGTGAGGTGGCCTCTGCCCTCACTCCCCGCCCCAGGGCTCCCACTGAGACTCACAGGAGACAGTGCTGTCCTGCTGGTAGCCAGGAGGGGAGGTTGAAGAGCTGGCCTCATCCTTAATGGCCTGCAGGAGGAGCTGGGCGGAGACAGGCACTCTGAGGCTGGGCAAGGGAATGCCACCCTTGCCTGTCCCCCACGCCCTGGCCTGAAGTGTACCTGGTATTCTTTCAAGAAGCCAGCATTGCCATTGGCCGCCCTCCGGGCAAATGCCTGGGCAAAGTTCCTCACTGAGATGGGCCTGCACCTGTGGGTGGGGGGGGAGTGGGGAGAAGGCACTACGGGTTCCCCGGCTCTTGCTTCCACAATTCCTGGCTGTACCCATGACAGGAGCTGGAACCTGTTGGTGGGAAGGCACAGGGAACCACACCCCATCGGCCAGGGCCCAGGGGAGCTGGACTTACTCAGAGGTGTCAGAGGGTCCTTCCAGAATCCTGTCCATGATGCAACTGTGCAGGAAGACGTACTGGCTCTGGCAGAGGGGGAGAGCATCAGGCCTCTGGACAGGTATGGGCCAGCAGGGAGGCCATCCAGGCCCCAACCCCCGCACGAGGCAGGGATGTTAGCAGGGTAGACAAGAGAGCCATTTTGGAACCTTCCCATATGTCCCACGGTGTCAAAGCTGGCAGGAGCCTGTCTCTCCTTCCCTTTTACAGGAAGGACCCCAGGGTCCTTTATAGTTCCCTATGAGCTCCTCCTCCTGGTCTCTCCAGGCCTGTGGACCCTTCCCACCCACGCCCTTGCAGGCTGCGCTGCCTAGCCCAGCGCGCTGAGGCCCTCACCGGGGTCTGGATCATGAGGGGCCGGTGCAGCCGCAGCGCGTACACAGCATTGAACACGTCTACCATCTGCTCCTCCTCCAGCTGCTGCAGCAGCCTCGACAGGGCCACGAAGGTGCCTGTCCGGCCCACACCCGCACTGTGGAAATAGCCCCCGTGTCCTCAGCTCTCCCCAGAGTCCCAGAGCCCTGCCCCCCCCCTCTGGACCAGGCGGCACCCCCCCAGCACTCCCACCTCCCCTCACCTGCAGTGTACCAGGATGGGCCCCGTGCCCTGGGTGACCCTTGCCTGCTCCCGAACCAGTTCCACAAATGTGAGCAGGGAGCCGGGGGCCTCGGGGATGCTGTGGTCGGGCCAGGTGGTGAACTGCATCTGCTTGATCCTCCGTTGTTTTTGCTGGATTTCCTGAGGAGCGGGTGGGCCAGAGCAGGGACTTTGCTATTGCTCCTTGTCTTCCTAACCCCAGGGCCCTGTTCTCAGCCCTGAAACATCATTACCAGCTCCGAGGGCAGAAGCGTGGTAGTTATGTCCTCCCACCCGAGTAGATGCTTCCTGAGTGCTTGGGTCCTCTTGTAGCCTCCGGCATTATCTCTGCCTACCGAGGGTGCCCAGGCAGCAGGGTGATTCTAGTCTCTGGCTTTCTTGTCCCAGGAGGTCATAGACTTACCAAGGGTCAGAGTAAGCAGCGAGTCCTGAGCTGCCTGTGGCGTGGATCTCTTCTCACTTGGATCTCTCTTGACCTCACCAAGTGACCCCTGCCCTCACCTCCTCTGCCTCTCTTCCCCTTCTTGAACCACCTATTCCCCTGGTGGTAGCCAAGTGCTGTGATACTTAGAAGAAAGGGGTCCATGGGGGCCCAGGAACTGGGGTGCCTTCTCATTGAGTCTCAGCTCTGAGCCCACCCGGCCCTGCCCCGCCACCTGGGGCCCTCACATGCTGCAGTTGGAATTCCCTCTTGGTCCACTCATGCTCGGACTCCTCAGCCAGGAGGTGGATGGTAATGTGACCGTGGGTAACAGGGCTGGAGTTGGCTGGCCAGTAGTGTTCACACAGCACCTAGGGACAGAGGGTGGAGAGGGGATAAGATGGCTGTGGGCTCCGCCCGGTACTGCCACCCCCCGCTTCACTGATTCCCAACCTTCCCTATCCATCTCTTTGGTCCCTTGCCACCCTGATGAGGCCACCTCCTCCAGAAACTCCCCTCCCCCAGCTGGGCTCCAGCACCCTTACCCCTGGACCTTCATAGGACCCTGAGGACTCTGAGAGAGCTTTGGGCTCTGTTGAGAAAGTGAACAGCTCCTGGACCTGGGAGCCTTCTGCCCTTCCTCAAGCTCAGTAGCCTCTCTGTCTCAGGGTGCTACACTGAGCAGGGTACAGAGGCAGCACACCCTAGGCTTATAGAGGACAGGAGGCAGGCTGCCCTACGTCCCCATTCCCCTCCTAACCCCTTCCCCCTTCTCACCCAGAGCAAGAAGCCAGTGGAAACTGAGTCAAGCTGGGAGTTTGCATACCTGGATCAGCCCTGTACCTCCCCATCCTAGGCAACCCTGGGGACCCCACCATCCGCCAGGCCTGATTGGCCTCTCTCCCGTCTATTGGACCCACCCTGATAGAGGCTAGCCCAAGAGGACCGTTTCTGCAAGGAGGGTGTGTGCCACCTGGTGGCCATTCTGTGAACCTGCAGGGCCACGCTCACCCTCCCATTCTCCATGCCCACGGTCAGCATGACAATGATGTGGACATGCTGCTCCCACACCAGGCGCCAAAAGTCCTCCAGCGTTTTCTTGAGCGGTCCCTGGGTGGCGATGAATTCTTGCGGGTGGGTGTAGCCCTAAGGTGTGGGGTGAAGGGCAGGAACATGTGACATCTTGGTCCCCACCAAATAACAGCTTTCGATGGGACCATGTGTAACCTCCAGGAATGAGGACCCTGTGTACATGTGTAAGCACACGAACATGTTGAACTTCAGGAGCTCAAACCAGCAGGGGCTACTTTGGAGACACCACCACCCACTCACACCCTACCCCAAAGGAGAGAGAACAGCCTACAACAAAGTCACCAGACACTGAGTGCCAGAACAGTCTACCCAGCCCACCCTTCTTACAAGCCCTGGAGTGACCTTCCCAAAGCCAAATTCTACCTTTCTTCCATACCCACAAGCCTTCCATGTGTCCCCATTGCCCACCAAAGAGAATCCAAAGCCCTTGGTCTAAGGATCAAGATTGTCCTTAATCCTGCCCAATCTCCCTTTCCCATCTCCCTGTACCTGACACGCCCAGGCCACCCCGCCTTAAATTAGCACCACCAACACACATACACACACACACACACACACACACACACACACACACACACGCTGCCTGTGTGTTCCTGCCTGGCTGTTCTCTGAATGTTCTTCCAGCCAGAATGACCTTCCCTCTTTTTCTTCTTCTTTTTTTTTTTAATATCTTTATTTCATTTTATTGTTTATTTATTTATTTATTTATTTATTTCTGTGGTGCTGAGGATTGAACCCAGGGCCTCGTAAGTGCTTGGCGAGTGCTCTACAGCTGCGCCATAACCCCAGCCCGACTTTACCTCTTTTTGCTCTTATCAAAATTCTATTCAACCTTCCAGAGAGTGAATTCCCCCTCCTCTAAGAAGCCTTTCTTGATTTGCTTCCTCAGGTGGACCAAATTTTTTTCTTTTTCCATGTGCCCTAACAAGCACTATGCTTGTTCCCCTATTCCAGCACTTCTCACGCTGTGTGGTAGAGGTCACACATATACACACACTCACACACACACACACACACACAACACCTGTGCTCCTTCAAAGGCTTGCAGATGGCTAACTCTACTGTGCCTCTAGTGGGCCCAGCATAGAGCCTGACATGCAGTAGACCCTCAAAAAAAATACCTGCTGCATGTCCTTAAAGAACAAGCTAGTGATCTTCCTGGAAAACTGCTACAACTAGGGAAGGACAATAAATCCTGCAAAGCAACCCATGTCCCAAACAGATGCACCCACGATGGCCCCGCAGATGGTCCTTACTGGGATGAAGTTGGCATTGATGTAGTCGGAATGGGGCTCTCCCTCTAGCGGGGTCAGCCTGACTCTGGAGTGGTCATCTGCAGAGAGGAAAAGCTGTTTATTCAGGGACCCGGCACATGCAGCCTCCTCCCCAGGCCAAACCCTTGCCTCTGCCATGTCCTCAGCCTGCCCCCAGCACTCACATGGGAGCACATGCGGGTAACGGTTCTTGGTGGTGTTGGCAGGGTGTTCAGCCTCCAGTCTGGGCTGCTCCCTGCCCACCTCCTTCAGCTCCTGCAGAGATGAGGGGCAGGCACTGGATGATGAAACCCATCATCTCCCCGCACAACAGAAGCAGGCAGGGGTGCCGAGTGGGACATCGGGAGGCAGGCCCCCCACCAGCCTCAATGCCCCAGGGTCCTCCCTCCCCTGAGGCTGAGGGCAATGCAGGTCTTACCTCAAACTCCTGAAAGAAAGCCTCATGTGCATGGGCACTCTTGGCCTCAAAGCTCTGGCGGAAGCTGTGGATAGGGATGGGCCGGTGGGTCCGCCTGGTGGGAGAAGAATGGAGTGAGCCCCCAGTCTTGGGCGTGCAGTCCTGCTTTCCCTCCCCGGGTGACAGAAATAGAACTGGCTGCACAGTCTGACTACAGGGCGCAGGGGGGCCTGGTGGAATTGTAGACCCTGAGCTCTGCCCCAGGTGTAGAGCAGCCTTTCCAGAAAGTTCCTCCAATGCTCAGCCTGGGCTGCAAACTCCCAGTGTGGAAATTTGGGAAAAGGGAATGGAAGGGGAGGGGGCAGGGGACAGAAACTACACATGAATGCACACGAGTCTTTTAGACACCCTTGCAGGCCCTGAAGAGGGATCTGTACACAGCCAGTGCTCAACTAATGCCAATCCAACAGGAAGTCAATATGAAGAGAAGAGATTCGACCTGACATGATCTACATGGTCAGTCAGAAAGCGGGTAAGGACTGGAGTAGATAAATGTGATGGTTAATTTGTCAATGTGGTTGGGCCACAGTGCCCAGCCATTGGGTCAAAGGTAATTCTGGATATTGCTGTGAAGGTGTGTTGTTTTTTTAAATAAATACACATGTAAATTGGCTGACTTTGAATAAAGCAGATTACTCCTCCAAATGTGGATGACCTTATCCAACCAGCTGAAGATCTCATAGAACAAAGAATGACATCCCCTGAGTGAGAAGCCACTCTCCCAGGTGGCCACTGCTGGCCTCCCTGGGTCTGTCCTGCTGACCTACCCCGTAAGATTTTGGTTTTTGCTTTGTTTTTGTTTGTTGTTTGTTTGTTATTTGGTGTTTGGTGCTGGGGGTTGAACCCAGAGTTGCCTTACCACTGAGCTAGACCCTAGTCTTTTTTTTATATTTTCAGACAGGGTCTTCCTAGCTGCCCAGGTTGGACTTGAACCTGAAAAACTCTCGCCTCAGCTTCCCCAGGCACTGGGATTACAGGTATGAGCTACCCACCCTTGGCCAGGTTTTAGACCCACCAAGCCTCCACAATCACATGAGCTGATTTTTTAAATAAATCTCTCTCTCTCTTAAACCGCCCTCCCCAGCCGCACCCCTCCACCCCCACCCCCCACCTTGGTCCTATTTTCCTGGAAAGCCCTGACTCAGCGAGTCTGGAGGAAAAGGAAGAAGAGGGCACAAATGGGAGTCTAGCAGAGACTTGGAGCCCCTGTCTGGGGTGAAACAGAGGAGCAGGCTGCCTGGGTGGCCCTGGCATGTCACCATTCCCCCATCATTGGGAAGCGTACTCACCGTAGGCTGTAGGGCATCAGCTCATGGGAAAACCCATCCTTTTCTGCCCTGAAGAAGGGAGAGAGAGGAAGAGAGAGAGATTGAGGGATTACATCGGGAAGCTGCACGTGATGTGGTGCATGTGGGAAGCAGCCCCAGGCCCAGGCCCTGGTGGCCCTCGCTGGTCACAGAGTTCTTCCAGGCCCCGCCTTCCCTTCTGCTCACCTCTGTCCCTTTGCCCGCCGCCGGCACAGCAGGCCCAGCACAGCACAGATAGTGAGAGCACAGCCCGCCACCGTGCCCACCATGACTAGCAGGGGCACTTTCATTGGGGAGATGCTGGCCCGGGGCTCTGCAGAAGGAAGGATGGAACGTGGCAGCCTTGTCCCACTGACACTGCAGGACTGTGCCAGTCTTTCCTGGACTTGGGGCTGTCAAGTGGAACATGCAGTGACAATTTTCTATAATCCTGGAAGTCCCTGATGCCAAACCAAGGCCAGAGCTGGCTGTCTTAAAAAATAGGATGCCCAGCAAGCCAGCCCGGGGGAAAAAACCAAAGACCCTACTCCCGCTGCCTGCACCCTATAAAGCATCTTGCTGCACCTTCTAGAACCACACTGTCCTATGAGGGTATTGAGCCCTCCTTGCTGTGTGGCTGCTCCAATGTAGACTGGCCCAATGTGTGGGATGTGCAGGGGAGTTTAAAGGCACAGTAAGAAAAAAGAATGTAAAATATCTGAGTAATTTTGTTATTGACAAATTGAAACAATATTATTTGAGATATTTTGGCTTGTAGTAAATGTTACTAAAATTAATTGTATCTCTTTTTACTTTTTTAACGTAGTTACTAGGAGATTCTAAGTGATGCTGGTATCAGTGGCTCATCTTGTGTTCCTATGGGAAAATGCCATTCTAGGACGTCGGTGGCCCAGGAGCAGCCGGCTGCAGAGGGACAGTGCAGGACAGTGCTGTTGTTGTTGACAGCAGCCAACCACCTCCATGCACCTGCCTCCTTCCACCTGCTCCCAGGTCACCCAGGCCATGTCTGGAGCCCACTGCACTTGATTGGCTCTGGGTCTCCAGTTCTGCTAAGCACCACGGGATCTCCCAAGAACCTAAGCTCAGTCCCTCCCCACAGATTGAGGATGAGCCTCCAGCGGGGTCCTTGCACTCCCCCTCTTCAGGGTCCCGCTGGAGCCCCAGCCAGGTGCCCACCTACCTGAGAAGGCTGAGAAGGAGATAGTAGTGTCCTGAGGGCCGAACCTGGTAAAGGCAGCAATACTGAACCTGGGACAGAGAAGCAGGACTTTCTATTGGGGAGGGGCAGGGAAATGAGGTAAAATCCCTCCCAGGAAACGAGGCCAGGAGCAGTGGATTGTTCAGATAGGGAGAGCTTCCTCCCTCCTGCCACCTGGAGTCCTAAAGCAGGCTGTCTCCCACCACTCTTCCATCCTCCTCATCCTGTTTGTTTCAAGAGCAAAAAGCAGCTCTAGAAACAGGCATCTGGATATCCTTGGAATTGCCCTGGCGACCCAAACCCAATCCATCCCCCATTTCTTTTTGGAAAAAGACCCCTATAATGGATGGGTGTTCCCTTCTTTTCCTGGCCTACCAGGAAACCCATCAAAAGAGCTGTTGATCCTCTTTGCAGAGATCTGTGTTTGAAAGACTATGTAAACAACCCATAAATGAAACTTACACAGGTTTCTTCCCCCGCCCCAACCCCGCAGACTTAGCTCTCACCTGTACTGGGAGCTTGGTTTGAGTGGCCCATTACATATCTCCTGGGTCTGGCCACAGTCCTCTGTACCCATGGGCACTGTCCAGGAGCTCGGCACAGCCCAGGGTCCTGGGTAGAAGGGGTTGGGGAGCAAGATGGCCAGGTAGGAGTCGTATCCTCTATAGTAGTGGTCGTACCACGTGTGGTTGATGGCTTCCCGGGGAGGGCGGGCCACTGGGGAAGGAATGTGGAAGGTGCAGAGGAAAGTGGGCAGAGGGTTGGAGCCTGGCTCCCTACCACAAGGGGACTACCCCATTTCTCCAGCTTGCTCCCCACTCAAAACCAACCTCAACCCTATCCTGAGATAGTTCATCTTACCAGCCTCGATCCCTGGACCTTCCTACCCACTGCTAGGTAATACCAGGGTCTCCCAACCCCTCCTAAGCACAAGACTCACGTGACATGTTGGTGGTGGCAACGACACCATACCACTGAATCTGTCCATCATCCTTGCCAAACATGCCTGGTGTGATCTTCACCCCCATTCCTGTCTCAGGCTCCAGCTTGGGGGCCACAGCCAACTCTGGGGGATGCCAGACTGAGGATGGAGAGGAGGGAAGCGAGGCCTTGACTAGGCATGAAACCACCAGTCTATAGGGGTAATGACCATGCCTCACTGTCCCCAGCACTTCCTGCCACCCCTGCCAACAAACGGCTTATGGATACAATCAAATATGGAGTGGAAGACAGTGGGTGCCACTGCGTGAGGCTTAAGATCAGAGCGAGAGGAAACTATTGGGGCCTGGGGACAGGGAGAGCCCTAGGCAGCCAGGCCAGCCAAGTGACAACCCTAGCTGGGCAGTGGTAGGGGGGGACCATGGAAGCAGAGGTGGCACCAGAGGCGATGGAAAGTGCCTACCCTCCGCAGAAGTGGCGCACACCAGGGTGACCGCCCGACTCCACAGCCCGTTCCTGCCCAGCGTGGTGAGGCTGAGGCGGTAGGAAGTGGCAGGCTCCAGGCGGGGCAACAGCAGCGCGTCCTCGGAGGTGTTGGCCCGGAACACGAGGTGAGCGCTCCCTCCCGCAGCCAGCTGCTCCGCCACCACCAGACAGGCGTCCACGTCCCCAGCAGGCATCGTCCAGTTCAGGACCAGGTGGGCGGCCTCAGTCTGGCACCTCACGTCCTCCACGGGGCCAGGCTCTGTGGGAACCAAGGGCTCTGCATTGTGTGGGTGTCCGTGTCCCCCAAGAGGGTGGCATCTGGGTGGGGGCTGCCAAAATCAGCAGGCACGAAGGGTCTGGACATTTATGCTTGTGGAAAGGGACCTCAGCCACATGGAGAGACAACTTGTCTTCATCCCTGCCTAATTGGATATGGGGCATAACCCAAGGCAGAGGTGGTCACAATAGCCACCAGAAGGAGCAAGTAGCTCCAAGAGATGGGCAATGGACTGGATTGGACCTGCTGGTCAGGGCACTTCACCCTCCCCCAGCAGGCAGCCACTTACCAACTGGCAGTACCACAGGGTGAGTGGAGGCCTGGAGAGGGCCCGCCTGGCACAGCACTGACAGGGAGAGGTTGCGTCCCGGGGTGAGACCCCTCAGCACGAGGCGGGCTTGGCCTAGTTCCAGGGGCTCCTTCCAGGAGAGGTGCCCAGCTTCTGAGAGTTGAGCATGGCAGGTTCCCTGCCCCAAGGGGCTGCTGACCCAGGCCAGGTTGACCACAGCACTGCCCGCCTGCATGGACACCAACAACTCACTGGGCATGAGCGGGCCTGTGGAGGGAAGGAGAGTGAGCAGGCCAATCAGGCCCCATGGCCTAGTCCTGAGAGACCCCTGAATGATGCCTGGACTCACTGACCCCATGCAGGGGCCTTCTGTGTAGAGGTGGGAAGTGGGACTGATAGACAGCTAATGTGCCACTGAGGGAGGAGCAGGGGGTCTCAGAGGCAGCCCTGCCCTCCTCTCCTCTGTCGCTGACCTTCCCAGGCTCCACTTACAGGTCCAACCAGAGACATTGGCTGCTGCGGTGCGAAGAGGCCCAGCCCATGAGGCAACCTCCACCTCGTACTTAGTGCCCGGAGTCAGAGACGAGAGGCTTGTGCCGTTCACCTCAGCTCCCACGAAGCCAGTGGCTACACGGGTACCTCCTTGGTATGCGGTCACTTGGTAGCTGTCCCAGTTCCCAGAAGCATGGACCCAGGATGCCTGGAGCTTGGTGGGGCCTTCACTGGTCACATTGACCAGAAGAGGGGCAAGAGGAGCTGCAGGGAGCACAAGGTATGGGGAGATGGACAGGAAAGAAGCAAAGAATCTAAGTCAAGTATCTGGCTTCTCCTGCCCCAGAAGTTTCCTCTCTGCTTGGCTCAATTAAGGAACAACCAAGAACCAAGATACAGGTTCAGGGCATCGGGATCATGACTCTCCTCTGAAGCAGGGCCTGCCATTTGTCCCAGGTGGCAGGGTACAAGCTCAGCTGGGCTGGAGAGCTGAATTAATCAATACCCTCCCTGCGGCCACCCCCTCAGTCAGAGGCAGACTGGGCTGCGTGACAGTTGACTCACGGGCCTTTGCCTAGTCCCCGCAGAAAGGGCTTTTAAAGACCCTTACGTGGATGGACAGGTGGGTGTGTAGGGACCCAGTCAGTGCCCTTCTACCCTCAGAGCCTGAGCCCAGGATTTGGAGTCACTTGAGTCCAGCCCAGTCACTTTGTCAAAGTTCCTCTTTATAGTTGGGGACACTGAGGCTCAGGGAGGGCTGAGCTTACTCTCGGGGTGGAGCCCCAGCTAGAACTCAGGTCTCCTGACTCCCAGGCCAGACTTCCCTCCAGCTCCTCCCAGCCTGCCTGAGGTCTCACCCTTCTTGGGAGGAATCTAAAGACAGGGATGGCGGCCCTCATGGAAGAAGGAAGACTGGGGCGGGCGGGGAGGGAGAGCCCCAAGGGTAGAGGCAGGGGAGGACCACACCGGGGGCACTCACGGGTCCATGCTGTGGCATTGGCACTGCTGCTCTCCTCTGGACCACGCAGGGTGGCCACCTGCACCAGGAACTTGGAGCCTGGGGACAGCTGGGCCCAGGAAAAGTTCTGGGCCTCTGGGGCCAGGGTCTCCTCGCTTTTCAGAGCTAGGGGCCCCAGGCTGTAAAGCCGCAGCCGGAAGCCATCCCTGCCACCTGGTGGGGGACTCCAAGAAGCCCTCAGAGCCGGAGGCTGGGCAGCAAAGCCCAGGTTCAAGTTGGCAGGAGGAACAGGGACTGAGAGGACAAGAAGAAAGAGATTTGAAATCATCAGAATCCAACCCCTCTCTTTCCCCAAACAAGCTCCCGAGCATCCCATCCTAAAACTCCAATTTCACAGGGCTCAAAGCCTGTTCTTTTTCTTCCTAGAAAAACCTCTTGCAAAGACACCTGTGCCCTCTCCACACCCTGGCTCCAGGGGAGGTGTCTGGTTCACTCTGCTTCTGCCAGTGCCCAGCTCCACACCCAGGCTCTCCCATGCCTCAGAGTCTTTGTTCTCCAGCGTATCCACGGACGCTCAGTTCCAGCAAGGTCTCAGTCTGTCTGTCTGTCTGTCTGTCCGTCTCTGACCTGTGGGCCTTGGTACATGCTTAGCTTCCTGCTAAAGTCCTCCGCCCCTCCTACCCAGCCCCTCAGGCCTCTCAGCTCACTCTCCTCTGGGAACCTTGTCCTGACTCCTGAAGCAAGTGTCCCTTCTCTGAGTCCAGAAGTCAGATGGTACCACATAAAATTCCCAATAGTCGCCATTTGAGCCTATAAAAATGTAGTTTTGTATGGTTTGAGTTAATATAGCATGCATATTCCTACCAACACATTTACATTTATAATTCAGCCTATAAAACTACGTGCATTATAGACATATACGCCATCTGTCAATTGTCCTTTCTAGACTGTTTTGTTCCCAATGCTTAGCCTCAGCACCTAAATCCATATCTAGGAAATGGGAGATGTTAATCAAATGTTGATTTACGGAAGGATGGCAGGGTGGTGGGTGATAAAAGGGTGTGTGATGGGTGAGTGGCTAGCTGACCAAATGGTAGGAGGTAGGAAACATTTGCAAATAGATTCAGGGAAGGCCTGCCTTTGACCAGTGGCAATAATATGACATACAGAAGGCCCGGGGGCAAAGGAAACCAGGCCCCCAGCTGCCACCCTGGGCTGGCCTCCCAGAGGCTAAGCTGGAACTCACGGGTACAGGAGTGAATCCTTTGGATGCTGGAGCTGATGTTCCCTGCCCAGGCCCATACTGACACTGTGTAGCAGAAGCCAGGGACCAGACCCTTCAGAGTCACACTGGAACTATCTGGGCCCAAATCAAGGTTTCCCAGTGACCTCTGGCTACCCTCCTGGTGCCAAGTGACCTTGTAGCCATCCCACTACCCTGGTGCCAAGGCCCAGCCAATAATCAGGTCAGATGGGCTGTTCTTGCTGATGACCTCCAGTGACTGTGGTGTCAGGGGACCTGAAAGGTGTTGGGGAGGGAGTCATATGTGTCACTGGCCCTGTGATGCCTCCTGCACAACTCTCATGAGCCACTCCCCTACCTGACTTCCCTCGCCAAGCCAAGACCTCCCGGCCCCAGTCCCAGGGGACACAGCAGCTGGCACTCACTTGTGCGGCCCATGAGGCTCTGGGTGATGACTCCCAGGGATGAGGCAATATCCACACGGTACTGTGCCCCAGGGACCAGGCCATAGAAGGTGACATGGGTGGCACCAGAGGGCACAGAGATGTTTCCTAGGAGGCCTGGGGCATCATTGGCATAGAGCAGTGCCCGCCGCCCAGACTCCCTGCTGGCTTCCAACCCTTCCAGCTGCAACTTGGCCCCATGGTCCTTCCTGGGCTGGTCTGTAGAATCTGGAGAGGAGGCCGGTCGCAGAGAATGAGGATCCACCTGCCTCTTGAAGCAAATGGCTCTGGGCAGGACCCCATCCTTATTCCCCCAATCCAGACTCACCATCAAGCCAGGCACTGGCCTGGGCCCAGGCATCATAGGGTCCAGCCAGAACCTTCAGCTCTAGAGCATAGTGTCCTGAGGGGAGGGGCCCTGGGAATGTAGCATTGCAGGCCTCAGGGCCCAGAGAGGTATTCTTCTCCACGGGCCCGCTTAACTTCAGCACATAGCCATCCCGGGCACCCAGCCCTGCCTTCCAGCTTGCCCAGAGCTGGGGGGGCACAGGAGTCAGCACCAGGTCCAGTGGGGCAGAGGGATCTGCAGAGATAGGGGCAAATACTCCTGAAGACCTAAGCAGTGGGTGAGAAAAGCCCCACTCTCTCTGTACCAGCTGCATTCTATACACCCTGGGCCTCATCTCATCCAGATGTTGGCAGCTCCATTTGCCACAATCTGGATGAATACCAGGATCTGGCAGCTACCATCTGGCCATGGACAGCAATAACAGCAAAATAAGAACACATCATATGATCCATTGTGTGTCTGCCAGCACAGTCCTGAGGCCTCTGCACACAGAACCTCACACTCAATCCTCTTGACACTAGGAGGAGGATACTCACTACCTTTAAAAGATATAAAAACTGTGCGGGGGGGGGGGGTGCGGGGAGGGGCTGGGGTTGTGGCTCAGTGGTAGAACACTCGCCTAGCACATGCAATGCCCTGGGTTCAATCCTCAGCACCACATAAAAATAAATAAAATAAAGGCATTGTGTCCAACTACAACTAAAAAAATAAATATTTAAAAAAAAAAAAAAAAGAAAGAAACTGCACTGGGGATATAGCTCAGTGGTAGAGCATTTGCCTAGCATGCACAGGACTCTGGGTTTAATCCCAAACATGCATAAATATATAAATACATAAATAAGTAAACAAACAGACATGAACTGGGCATGGGGGCACAGGTTTGTAATCCCAGCTATTTGGGAGGCTGAGGCAGGAGGATTGCAAGTTCAAGGCCAGCTTTGGCAGCTTAGAGATAGCTTAGCTTGTCTCAAAATAAAAATTTAAAAATGCTGGGGGTGGTAGAGCTACTCAGTGGTAGAGCACTTGCTTAGCATGCACAAGGCCCTGAGTTTGATCCCCAGGACTGTAAAATAAACTGAAAAATAAATAAAGCTTAAAGCACAGAGAAGGTGAGGAAGTCGTCCAGAGATGTGCAGCCAGCAGGCAGCAGAAACAAAACTCAGAATCCAGGCAACCTGGTTCCCCTACTCTTCACCAAGGCGCAACAGCGCCTCTCAGAGAGCAAATGAGGCGTGCTGCCCAGGGTGAGGTCAGCTCTTACACACTGTGACCTTGGGTGCTTTCTCTCTCTTCAGCTTAGTTCTCTCTGTGGTAATACGGGGTAAGGAGACCTACATATAGCTTCATGGAGGACTAAATAAAACTACACATAGAAAGTGCCGAGCACAGAGCCCACCCCAGAGGGGCTCAACTGATGATAACTGTTACTTCCACTGCCATTGTCTCAGGTGGGCACTGACCACCAGTCAACAGGACAGGTGCAGGCTCCAAGCCTCCCAATTCCCAGCTCCCCTGCCAGCTGTACTCTGGCTACTTGACCCGAGGAGATGAACTGAGCACTCTCTGCTATATCCCCCCCAACCCCCCAGGTACTCACAGGTGCACTCAGTGGCACTGGGCCCCGTGGCCTGATGAGGCCCAGCAGCAGCACTAAGTGTCAATTCATAGGCTGTGCCCGGAGACAGGTGGAGGAAGGTGTGATTGGAGACGCCACGTGTGACCACTACAGTCAGATTGGAGCCACCTAGGAGGTCTTTGAGCACTAGGTGGAGCCAGGCAGCCCCCTCAGAGCTGTTCCAGGAGGCTTGCAGGGCACAGGTGTCCAGGGCATGCAGCACCAGGTGACCTGGAGGCACGGGTTCTGGAGGAAGGACAGTAGAGCAAAGCCAGGCTTGAGGAAGGATCCCAGAGCGAGATGCTGGCGCCAGCTTGGGCACTAGGGGTCCCAGAGGCCCAGCCACACTGGGGCCTACCAGGCATTGGACTGTTATTCCCAGACTGGCTGCCACACGGGGCCTCACCCAGGTGCCCACCTCACCTGTCCACTGGTGCATGCTGGTCTTCGCTTGGAGATTGCCAGCCCAGGTGGTAACCTCCAAAACATACTCGCTACCTGGCAAGAGGTTGCCAAAATTGTAGGACGAGGTTTCCGGGGACACAGAGACATTATGTGCCACTGTATGGGATTCCAGGTGGTAGAGGAGAAGTTGATAACCATCCTGCTCCCCCGGGGCATCTTCCCACGAGGCCTCCAGGCTGGCTGGGCTCCCAGAGCCATGGAGCTGCAGTCCATGGACAATTGATGGGGCTGCATCAGAGGAGGAAAGAAAGGGCTTGTGGTGTTTCTGCTTGAAAGTGCTTCTAAATGGGTCCCTGTGCCAGACTGGGTCCTGTGAGAAGTTGTCTCTTTTGGGTTCCTGTCCCCAGCCAGCCCTCCAGGGCAGCCACCTCCTGTTTCCACCCCAGGAAAGGACCCCGCCCCCTCAGCCTGGAGGTCCCATACCAGTGCGGGCTATGAGGGTGATGGTGACATTCTCTCCACAGGGTTGCAGGGCAGTCACTTCCAGCTGGTAGAGACTCCCTGGCACCAGGTTCTGGAACTCAAAGCTGGATTTATTGGTGTGGGCCTGGAGCTGCTGCCCATCAGGAGAGCTCAGGCTTGTGAGGTGGAGAACATGTCCAAGCCCACCTGGCTGGGTAGGCGCCCAGCTCAGAAGGAGGCTGGGAGGGCTGCCCTGACTGCTGATGTTCACGCTCAGGGGTGGACCTGGGGAAAGGGGTACACTCAGAGTCTCCCGGCACCCTTAGGCCCCAAGGAAGGAGGGAAGGCAGAAAGCGGGGGACAAGGCCCCATGTGGAAAAATCATCCCTTCGCCCTCCCACCTTGCCCCCAGAGCCCCCTCCTACACCACAGACACCTACCTCTACCCTCCCCATCTGGCCTCCCTTCCAAGACGTGGCATGGATCTTCCTGTAGAAAGGAGAGGAGAGGAGATGGGCAGAGGCCTCCAGATCGATGGCCTCTGGGAAAGCTAGTGGGGGACAGAGCCGGGATCAGAGAGCAGGCTCCCCACCTGTCTGACACCCCCCTACACACTGCAGAGGGGCATCCCCTGGAGACTCGCCCAAGGTCTGGGAGGCAGCCTGGCAGCTGGAGTGATCTCCATGCTGGCCCGAGTGGGAAGGAGTAGCCTTCCTCCTCGCCTAATGCAGACCAGCTGTGGGCTCTGCCGAGAGGTGGAGGCCTGGACGTGCCCTGGACAACAGGGGCCCACTTGCTGGGTGTGCCCCCCATGCCCGCTTTACCTCAGCCAGAAAGCCCGGGAGCCAGAGGAGCAGGACGAACAGGACTGGGGGCCTCATCCCAAGGATGTCTGCAGAGGAAAGTTTGGGAGGCTGCAGGAGGAGGAGCCACGCCCCCACCAAGCCCTTCCCTGCCCTGCTGGCGGGCGGGCAAGGGCAGAATTTCAAGCAGACAGCAGCAAAGAGCAAGGGGCTGTCTCCAACCAGAGCCCGACCCCACCCCGCCCAGTTGGGGCAAGGCTCTGTGAGGGGAAGGAGGCTGGTTCCAGGCCCAGAAGGTGGAAGAGATCTGTAACTCTCAGACAGTAGCCGAACCCACCTCCCTGCTGGGTCTCTCCCTCCTCCAGCCCACCTCCAGCAGCTGCTCCCAGAGAGGAGAATGTCCTGTGCTCTCAGGAATGACCGAGTAACAACCCTGCAAATGGTCACACGCAGCCGAGACAGCTAACTTCCCCTCTCTCTGACCCTGCAAGAGGGGCCGTGTCCCTTGACTCCCTCATATGTGCGTGAGATTAATAGGATATTTGTGCTTCTGTGGGGATAGAGGGGAGGTCCTGGTCACATGGTGTGGGTGTATGTTCCTGTGCTCTGCGTGGATGGGTCAGCTGAGTCCCTTTCTGGGCACCCGGGTAGCACTATGCTGTACTGGACAGAGGCCCAGAAGCTCATCCTTTAAGCCCTGAGTCTCTGTGACAGTGGATCCAGAGCTCACCTGGCCCTTGGGATCATCATTCCACTGCCCAGATGAGGAAGCTAAAGTTCAGAAAGGGGCAGAGTCCAGCCCAGGGATCCACAGGTACGAGGAAAGAAGCTGGACTTGAACCTGGGACGTCTGACTACGTACAGCAGAGATGGCAAACCTGGTTCCTAGCCCCCCGATCGCTCTTCTTCACTTGGAAGGACGAGAGTCCCTGGGGTCCTCTCCTGAATTCCCTTACCTCTGGCAGCCATGCCCACCCTGGCTCCCCTGCCCCTCCCGGCCCCGCAGAGTCCCGGCTGCGCCTGCCTGAGACCTGGCCTAGAAAAATCTGGCACTCGTGCTCCCTTCACCCTGCCTAGAGCCAGCTGCTCACCTGGCACCGCTCACCCAGGTGCTCCCACGCCAAGTGCCAAGTCAGCTCGGGTGGGAGGGAAGGGAGCAGAGGAGAGGCGCTGGGCCCCAGGAAGAGCCCAGGACTCTGCAAGCCCAGGAGGGGGTGTGCAGAAAGCAGCCGGTACCGAGACTCCAACAGCAAGGCATCTTCTGAGCCGGGGGTCAGACTCCCCTGGGCCTGCCCCGGCAGGGAGGACAGGCCTGTACCAAAGCCCAGCACCTGGGGCTGCACCCCCCCTCCACCCAGCCCCAAACCTCAGAGCCGCCCACCCGGCCCTGGACAGGGGCCTGGAAACTCAGTACTGCAGACTCATCAGATTTTCCAGGCTGTGTTTGTGTGCATGTGTGCATGTGTGTGTGTGTGTGTGTGTGTGTGTGTGTGTACATATGCACACGTGTATTCTTTCAGAAGAGGTGGGGGTGGGGGCCTAGCAACTAGGGAAACTGACGAGAAAGGGGAAAGGTCCCCGTCCCGCTCTGGCCAAGAGGTGGGGCAACCCCTTACCCTGGTCCTTTCCCCATCTCACCTCACCTGGGGACACCTTACTCTGTTCTTTTAGCAGAGTCCCAATCAGCAGCCACAGACAGGAGAGATGGTGGGGTAGAAACATCCTAATTCAGAATCTAAGGAGATAGAGCAGGACATTGGGGGGGGTGGTTCCAAAGTCCCCACCAAAGAGAGGCCCGTTGGGGACAGCCCTGACTCTGAAGCTAAAGAGAACCTTGAGAAGGCACTTTACCACAGTAGGCCCAGCTGCCAGCCCCCAACCCAGCCAGGGGCAGCTTTGGGAGGGGAGGGGGGCTCCAGAGAGAGTACAGAAAGTTTCTGACAGATAAGAATCAGCACCACCTACCCCCAAGACCAAGCCTCTCCATTCAGCAAAAAAGAACCACAGGGCTGTACCTCTTCCCCAACAGCCACCCCCACAGACAAACCCACATCCTCTCCCTAGAGAACCCCGAGGGTCCTCCCAAGGTCTCAAGGCACCTTACCGGTTCATTCTGGAAAGAGTCAGTCAAGAGGCAGAAGAGGGCCAGTGGCAGGTCCTGCTGTCTGGGCTCCCAAATGTGAATTGGCCTTGTCTCTCCCTGCAGCTGTCCCAGGCAGCTCTTCCGGCCCCTCCTCTGCTCTCCCACAACCCGAAGCCAGGCCTTGGGCATCCCCCACGCTGGAGGCAAGATAATCACCAGGCAGGAGAGGACAAGTCGCCCACTGTCCCTCCCACGTTCTGGGGAAGGTCGCCGGGGAAGGGGGAGGCCTAGGTGCAGCTGTGGAGAGACAGCAGGGGCTGGGGGCCTGGGCAGGGGTGTGCCCCAACGGCGTGTGTTCAAGTGTGCACACGTGTATCAGGAGGGAGCTCACGCCTGTCTGAATGGACACACGGGGGTGGGGGGGGGGTCCAGAAACAACACCCAGGAGAGCCCCTGGGAGGAACGGGCCACGCTGTAGAGCAGATGTCCATTTCTCTGACTCTGAGCTTGGAGTCAGGGAGGGACTTTCCTCTGCCTGCCAGGGTCCCAGTGACAGGAGAGGAATTGGGGTCTTTCCTGGAACTCCCAGCAGGCTGGCCCTGGTTTCCTCCATGCTGAGCTGGTCCTCTCAGCCAGGATGAAGGGTATGGAAAAGTTCCCTGTACCAGCAGGGCACTCAGTGGTAGCAGGAGGGAAACGGGGTTGGAGTGGGCCATGGCATTTGAGGTGGCTGGCACAGAGGGGCAGCCTGGGACATGCCCTGTGGGCCTCCCCGGAGGCTAGCCCAGGGGGCCGCCCAGCACTCCTCTGCCCCACTCACCGTGTGCCTGGTGTATCCCTGCCTCCCGCTCCAAGACCTCGTTGTCTGTCTCCCCAACGCCGCCAGGACAGGCCTGGGCCCGCCGAGTCAGGGCAGAACAAGTCGGCTTCCTCAGGAAGAGCCACCTAGGATCCAAGGGCTTGTCCAGAGAGGAGCTAGTAGGGCAGCTAAGGAGAAGAGCAGGACAGGTGTGAGGCCCAGCAGTCCTGGCCCCCAGCAGCTGACCCTTCCCCAAGATGCCCCCTTGGATTTTACAGAGCAGGGGTTTCTGGGAGTTGCTGGTGTATCCCGTCCCCCAGCGGCTCTCACACTGAGCATGGGAGTCCGGTGCACAGCCCCAGGAATCAGGAGTGACTGGAGGAGACAGACTGGAGAGCCAAGTGGTAACTGTGTGTGCAGCCAGAGGGACCACAAGTCTCAGATGGGACGAGACACGTGTCCTCGCCCTGCATCAGCCCCTCCCCGGCCTGGCCCGAGAGCCTGGCCAGTTCCTCCCTGTCCTCTCTGGCTGCTATGAGCGACTCCCGCAGAGCCTCCCCTGAGCTGCGCTGGCACCTTCTCCCTGGAGGATGTAAGGCTGGTGAGGGGCAAGGCACAGCCTCCATGGCCTCCCCCACGCAGCTCTCCCCCACCCAGTGTGGCTCCCTGGCCCACTTCCCTCGCCAGCTTCTCTTGCTTCTGCTGACTCCTGAGCTCTCCTGTGAACAAAAGCACTTCACAGGTCTCCCTTCATCTGCCCACATGGGGTTATTATCCCTATTATCATCCCCCTGGGAAGGGAGGAAGCTGAGGAGGAGTCGGAGGCACAGGGAGCCTTAGTAACTTGCCCAAGGTCACACAGCACTGGGCCATAGTTTACTCATGACATGCAGGTCTTCTGGCGCCCAGTTATTAGTATACACATTCTCCGGAGCAGAAGGTAGCAGGAAACTCAATCCCAACCCAGGAAGACAAATAAGAAATCTCAGTGATGAAATTTGGAGAGCCACCCGGGAGAGCTCCACCCCAGGCATGGGAAGGGAGAGTCACTTTAGGAGCCTCAAGATGGGGCAAAACTCACACTGGGCGGGGGGGCGGGTGGAGGACGGCGCAGAGGGTGGACTAGGTTCCCAGGCCAGGCTGGGGAGGGCCTGGGGCAGCATCTTGTCCATCAGAGGCTTGTGGTTGGGTCTCGAGCCACATGCTCCATGGATGTCCAGGCGTTTCTAAGCAAAGGGGGAGAGAGGGAGTGGGTAGGAGGCCAGAGTGATTCTCCCCTCCACCTCCCAAAGGAAACTGGGAGGGCCCAGGGATCTTGCTCAATGTCCAGCATTACACCCACCCCTTATATCAACCCCCTTCCTCATCTCCAGGCTCCTGGCTTCCTTGAAACACTTGGACCTCTGCTGGCCCTAGCCTCTGAGGGGTCAGGGGTGTGCTCACAGCCAACAGGGCTCAGGCATGGAAACCCGGGGGCACTGGGCAAACCAGTGGAGGGGAGACTTGGCCCACTTCCTCCTCCCCCACCCCTGTGGTATCCTAGCTTCCTGTTCTTGATCATAATCAACAGTCGGCCCAGAGCGGGGGCCCTCTTTCCAAGCCCCTCCTGCCCCCTCCTTTACTCCAGGGCCCACAGCACTGACCAGTAGAAACACTGACCCACATGGGGAGGTCAAGGCAGAGGCCAGCCTCAGATCATTGCCCACAGCGACCTAGGGATTCCCAGGTTCCTGCTCCTGCCACCTCGCCTGGCCCTGCAGCCAGATACTTCCCAGCTCCACCTAGCCCCCTTCCTTGGGTGACCCCCACCCTGAATTCTTAGAGGAACACCGACTATAGGGTAGATGGACCCAGGATCAGTTAGCCAAGGAGAGGCTCAGAAAAGAGTCTTCACCTCCTAAGGGCAAAGGAAGGTAGCAGGAGGCCTCCTGAGCCCAAAGGGTCACTCTTGTTCTTCACCTCAAACGTTCTCCTGCGAGGGTCAGCTGAAGCCCCCCGCCGCCCCCTGTGTGCCCTCCCCTGGGCCTATTGTACATCATGTCTTCTTTGCTGTCACCGTTTGACAGCTGAATCAGAGAAGTGGGAGGAAGAGAGGGAATGCGGAGGGAGCGTGCTGGGGCCAGGAAGGATGTTGGGAATGTTACAAGGTCTAAGGAGACACAGCAGCATGAACCGCGGGGCGGCTGGGCTGCAGGCCACCATGGGCCGGCCAGAGGAGTCAGGCAGGGGCGGAGGGCCCTGGCGTCTTGGACTTGGGGGCTGCTCCCCAAGCCCCAGGCACGTAGGTGCCCCAATCGTGAAGAGGACATGGGAGTCCCCTGGCAGGAGGGCCAGAGCCTGTCGACGATTCGTAAGTCTTCTGAAAGGATGTCAGGTTCTGGGAGGAGGCCCAGAGGGGGCAGGGGACCTAGGGGAAGCCCCAGACTCTCCTCCAACTCAGCTCTACTGTCCACTCTCCAGTGGCTGGCCTATGTGCAGGCCAAGGGAGCGGAGAGCTGGGCAGGGCTCAGAGCCTGAGGAAGCCCTTTCTGGCCCGGCCAGGGGCCCTCCTTTCCCACATGCAGCAAGGACTCTGCCTCCTGCTTCCCACCCCAGGTGTGCGCCACGTCTGCTCTAGGAAGCTGCAGCCTGTTCTTGGCCATGAGGTTCCAAGGCATGAAACAGCAAGGGCTTCCAGGGAGAGGGCCCCCGGGCAGAGGCCCAGGAGTGGAAATAAGCCTCTGGCATGGTCAGGTGGACGAGGAGCCACCTGGGGTTCTTTGTGAGATGGCATGGAGCAGGGGGCCAGCTGAGCTCTGCCCAGAAAGCAGACAGAAATGGGACGTGACAAGGACCCACAGGAGCAGTGTGGCAGGAAGGAAGAGGGTTTAGGAGCCAGAGGAACCTGGTGCTCAAGGAAGGCCCAGCCCCTCACCTGTTCCCGGGAACAGGACCTTGGCCCCTGGCAAAGGTGCCAAGACATCGCACGAAGCCTCTAGGGGCACAGGCAGGAGGCACCGACCCCTGGTGGCAGCTGCACAGGCGCGGGAGGGCGGCACGAGCAAGCCGGGGTGTGCGTGGGTGGAAGCGAGGAGGGGCCGAGGGAGGAAACTGGCTTCCTGAATCCTTCTCAGTCCTCAAAGACAGACCGACAGACAGATAGACAGCTGGCAAGAGGCAGCCTGGGGAACACAGCTGCTTCAGTAAGTACCTGAAGCAGGGAGCAGGAGTGCTGTGCCCCAGGGTGGGGACAGCCCGGGGAAGTGGTGTGTGGGAGGGCGAGTGGGCCGGGGAGTGGGTGTCCAACACCTGATGTCCCTGAAGCCAGGAGGGCAGGGAAGCCACAGGGAAGGCAGAGAATTGAGAGAAAGGGCCCCCCTGCTGCAGGAGAAGCCCTCTCCACCACCTGCACCTGCAAGGGCCCACGCTGTCCCCTCACCTCCATCCCTGTGGGCTTAGCAACTTAGACCCCGCTGTCTCAGCACCTGTGTGACCCTGGCTCTGGGAGACGGGGACTGCCCCCCAGAAGAGGTGGCTTCATCACCTCCATGCCCCCACTCATGCCCCTAGCTGTCGCCTCACCATGCACTGTCGCTCAAGGGCTTGGTGAGGCCATTTCCTGTGACGGTTACAGAGGCGGGAGATGGGGGAAGGGCAGGAGGAGGAAGGAAACACCCCCAGGCTAACCTCCCTGGACGGGGACCCCAGAAGCCAGAAATTATCTTGAGGACCATGTGAGGGGCCAGCAGCCCGGTGGGTCTGGGTCTCCAACGGCCTCCAACACTGCCAGAGGCGTGCGCTTTCTCATTCAGGAGCAGTCCCACTGGTTAGAGTCAGGGGTGGCTTCTGAGAGCTTTGTCCCTTCCTTCTGTGTGGTTCCCACCATTGACCTTTCTCCCTGGCCTCCTCTCACCGGGACCCCAGCTGAGAGCCCGGTGCGCTTTGGTCTCCCTCCTTCTCCTCCCTCTGGATTCTTTCCTATCTTCATCCAGGACTCCACCCTTTATCTTTTCCTTACTCCGACCTCAGTCGGCCTGTGCCCTGGATCCCACCAAAGAGATCCTGTCCTCGGGGTGAAAATGAGGCCACCTCTTGAGGAACAGGGCTTGGGAGCCTCCTTCTGGCCAGACAGGCTGAGGCCAGCAGCTGCAGGGCCTTGTCTTCCAGGCAGACGTCATGGCCACGGCCGAGTGAGCCTCCCTTGGGCCAGTGCCCCACCCCAGCATGGTCCAGGCCCGTGGGGGGCGCTCCAGAGCACTGTGGCCGACCTCATCTTTAGGGGCAGCCAAGATGACCCAACCTCCACCTGCCAAAGCACCAGCCAAGAAGCATGTGCGGCTACAGGAGAGGTGAGATCTTCCCTGGAGAGGGTCTTCCCAGCCCTGGGCCCCGGCTCGCTTCTCCCCCTCTCTTCGTCTGTCCCTCCAGTTCTGATAGCTGAGTCCAGAGACCCTCTACTTTGGACTCCAATCTGGAAAGAAAACCCGATCATACTAATTTGCATATCCTTTGCATGTTCTTTGTGTTTCTGGGGCACAGAGTTTCATGTCAACCCCGAGCCTGCACCCTAAATCCTAGGTTTGGCTGGCTGTCCCTGGGGAGAGGTTGCGTGTAGGTGTGAGCCTGGGGGCCAGGTTGAGAAGAAGAGGTGGCAGCAGGGAAGAGCAGTTGTTTCCTGACAAAGGGACAAAAGCATGCAGCAGGGCCCTGAACCTTCGAATGCACTAGGCCTCTGGAGCACTGACGAGGAGCCGCCTCCTCAAATGTACCCTATACAATAATAACTGTAACATAAGCGGTTTTTGTTGGGCGCTCGCTAGGCGGGGCTCCAATGTGGCTCTGATGCTGGATGTGCGCTCCCTGGGCACCGTGGAGCCCATCTGCTCGGTGAACACACCCCGGGAGGTCACCCTACACTTTCTGCGCACAGCTGGACACCCCCTGACCTGCTGGGCCCTGCAGCACCAGCCACCCAGCCCCAAGCAACTGGAGGAGGAATTCTTGGTAAGAACTGGGGGTCCCTTCTGCATCAGTCTGTCTTCTGCATCAGAGGTGGCCAGCTAGCCTCAGTCCATCATGGACACCCCGAGCATGTCTTCTCTTTGCACCCTGGGGGCTTAGGAAAGGAGGTTGCCCCCATGTCTCCTCTTTTACTTTCCACCCTAGCCTGCCTAGAAGGGATGGCCAGGGTCCAGCACTAGTAGGAAAGGGAGGAAGGGGAGAAAAGCATGCTGGGAAAGGGAGCAGCTGTTCACTCATTTCTTCCCCTGCCAGAAGATCCCCTCAAACTTCGTCAACCCTGAAGACCTGGATATCCCTGGTCACGCCTCCAAGGACCGGTACAAGACCATCTTGCCAAGTAAGAGCGGCGGTGGGGATGGAGGGAGGTGGGCCCTCTGCCCAGGACTGGCAAGCTTCAGAAGGCAAGATGCACAGCCTGGGTGAAGGAAGGACAAGAGAACTTGGAAATATTCTTCCCCTGGTGGGGGAAAGAAGGGGCATTAATGGCAGCAGCAGCAGCGATGATGAAATTTGCAAATACCTACTGGTACTGCCCTCCACCCTTTCTGTGCATTCATTTCTCCCAGCGTCCCTGTGAAGTTGGCATGATGGTATTAGTATGCCCATTTTGCAAATGAGGAAACCGAGGGACAGAGGATTTCATAGCTTGCCCAAGGTCACACAGCACCCTGTACCAAAACTTCCTCATCTTCCTCCCATGTAGGGAGGCTTCACAGCAGCAGAGGCTTCTGGGAGGACGCCCCAAGACATAGAGGGCTTTGAGAAACACACATGGAGGCAGGACAGAGAGGCTGCTCGGCAGGTTGGGATGGGGGACACTGGGCTGACAAGCCAGGGCTAGCACCTGCTGCTCTACAGAGGCCTCGGAGCCTCTCCCCCGGAGAGCAGCCCCATCAGGCTGCCCCCTGCAGTGACTCCACACTGGGGTTACCTCCTGCTGGTACTCCCTTCCTCCTCCTGCGCCTCTGCCAGCTGAGATGGGTTCAGAGGCTGGGAGTGCTCCGCCAAGTGGAGAGGGGGTGAGTTTAGTCCTTTCCTAATTCTGACCAGCCCTGCAGCCACCAGAGAGGGGACAGTCCCCTTGCCTGAGATTTCCCTGGCCTCTGGGCCTCCTCTGTTCATAGCCAGGCTGGCTCTGGAGGGGAGTATCCCCTCTCCCTTCCTCACAGGCCTGCTTCTTTATCCTCGTTTGGATTTGATTTGGATAAATCCCGTCCCCTAGAGGAGAAACCACAGGATCTAGTAGCTGAATGAAATCCAAGTCCGAGTCCCACTTAACCACCCAGTGATCTTGGGCAAGTCCCTCCTCTGGACCTCATATCCATCACTGGAAAGACACTCTTTCTCTACAGCACTTCTTTTTCCAATTTTACTCATATTTTCCTGTTCTGCACCCTCATTGATCTCAAGAGTAGATCGTTACAAGAACTTCCTGTGTGATCTTTGCAGCTCCGTGCCCTCTCCTCTCTAGTCTATCCCACACAGTACCACTCAGTTAGCCTTCCCAAGTTATGGCTGGAAATTGATATCAATCTCCTGCTCAAAATTATTCTGTGGCTGCCTAATATCTACATATAAAATAATCCAGTGGGCATTGGGCTACTTGCTATATACAAACGACTGTGACAGTCACAAGTCTTTTCTCTGAGTCAGTTAGAGTCTGTATTAGTTGGTCACCTTTTGACCTCTGACCGCCACTGATTTTTACTTCCTAGATCCTCAGAGCCGTGTCTGTCTCAGTCGGGTGCAGAGCCAGGAGGATGGAGATTACATCAACGCCAACTACATCCGAGTGAGTAGCCGGGCTGCAGAATGGGGGCAACGGGAGTGTGATGGGATTGTGTTTGAAGATGTCAGATGATATCTCCCAGCTGTGGCTGGTAGGTCAGGGGCGTTGATATCCCTGCCTGCTCTGACTCATTGCTGTCATAGCCCTGCCAGGCTGAATGGACACTAAACAGACCCAAAGTCACCAACCTAGAAAACATGCTAAAAATTTTCTGAAAAAGAAGAGATGTCAAATTTCCTTAAACCAACTTATCACCCTGTGTATGTCAAGTCTCTAAACCTGGAGCATTGCTGAACCTAGCCATTAGCTTCATAAAGGCTAATGACTCCTGAAATCTTCATGGGAGAGACCAATACAAATAGTAACACCCCCCGCGCCCCGCCGCCCCCCTCAACCGCCCAGGCTCCCCCCAGATCTTCATGGGAGAGGCCAATACAAATACGGAAGAACCCCCACCTGTGTGCTTTTCCCAAACATCCCCTCCTTTGTGGAAATGGTTGGATTAATATCCAGGTAATAGGAACCTAAAAGCAAGGTAGGCTCTCTACCCCAACTTCTCACCTCTGTCCACCCTAAGTAGAAATAGAAGCAGCTCCCTCTATTGGCCAACATGGGTATGACAGCAGTTGAGGCTGCAGGCGGAATAGCTGTTGTCAGAAAAGCAGTGCGGACACAAGGTCTTCCACTAGTCAGCCAAAACTACCAGAACAGTGGGCTGGATTTCACCATCACCTTGAGGAACAGGAAACTGAGGATCCTGAAGGGGACAGAGACAGACCTGAGAGAGGGTGCTACATTTCACTGCTAAATATATAAGAGTGATATATAAAAGTGAAACATTAATTCACATCAATGAACAATTTTGGTATTTTGTACTAGAAGAAAGCAGCAAGGGAGGAAGGGAACAAATTTTTATATAGCACCCATTATATGCCAGACTCTTAGTATATTCTATTAACTTTAATCCACACTACGTTCCTGCAAGAGAGATATCAGTATGCCAGTTTACAGATAGGAAGCTGGGACTTACAGAAGCTAGGTAACTTGCTTATAATAGCATAACTATGAAACATCAGAACAGGGACTTGAACTCACATGTTCCTCACTCCAGAACCCATGTCCTGGGCTGAGGGTGTGGCTGAGTGGTAGAGCACTTGTCTAGCCTGTACCAGGCTCTGGGTTCAATTAAAAAACAACAACATCAACAAAAAGACCTTGTCCTTTCCACCCTGTGGCTTCTGAGAGTGTGTGTGCTTGTACACGTGCGTGTGTTCACTGGCTTCAGCCTGATCCAGCACCTGCAGAGCCTGGGCTTTCCCTGGCACTCGGATCTCACTGCCTCCCTGTGCTCCCACCTCCCCAGGGCTACGATGGGCAGGAGAAGGTCTATATCGCGACCCAGGGTCCCATGCCCAACACCGTGTCAGACTTCTGGGAGATGGTGTGGCAAGAAGAAGTGTGCCTTATTGTCATGCTCACTCAGCTCCGAGAGGGCAAGGAGGTAGGCGGCAGAGCCACAGTCCTTGGTGAATCCCTAAAAGGGCTACATCCTGCCCCAACACACTCACACACCCCCATGCAGGCAGCTTGGCACCACAGGCTCCCTGGGAGCTGAGAACACGGACAGGCAACCCTGGCTCTTGTCTGAGCTATTCTCCAGGTAGCGGGATCTTGGCCAAAATATGAGATGGGACGAATACTTGGCCTGCAGGGTCAAACTCAGGAGAGCCAAGTCCCAGTTGCTGACCTCCCCAGAGGAGATGGGATATGCAGGGTGATACCAGCCCCCTCAGAGCTTCCCCAACCCCTGCTGCAGCTGATAGACACCCTCCTTCTGACTCCCAGCTCCCTCCCTTCTAGAAATGTGTCCACTACTGGCCCACAGAAGAGGAAACCTATGGACCCTTCCAGATACGCATCCAGGATACCAAAGAGTGCCCAGAATACACTGTGCGGCAGCTCACCATCCAGGTACCACCCTAGGGACCAGGGAAGTCCAGCATCTCTGGGACTCAGGCCCAACCTTCGCTGGGAGCCAAGCTTACTCATCCAAATCTTGAGCCCACATCTAAAAGAGGCGTTTGATCCACAGAAGAGAGACTTGGGCACTGTCCTCAGGGAGCCTCTAGTCTAATAGCACAGAGGGAACAAATCATATAGGAATGGACAGGAAGCCACTCCACCCCTGCTGAGTGGTCCAGCAAGGAGAGGAAGGATCCAGAGTGCGCTGAAGGAATGAGAGGAGGTTGGAAGAGATGTGTAACAGTCCACGTGAAAGTGCTTTAGAAAGGTTTTCTGTGATTGCACAGTGTTTTACATTTTTCAAAACATTTCTTTGTTGATTCATTATTTTCCAAGCAGCCCAGGAAATAAACCAATATATCACCGTTCCCACTTTCTAGGCAAAGAAAACAGGGTTATGTGCTAGTGAGAGGCAGAGTCAAGCCTTGAACTTGGGTCTTTCCCTGTCCCAGGACGATGCTCCTTCACTGGAGTTTGGCGGGGCGGGATGATGAGCCCGAAGAGTCAGCCCTGCCCGCTCTGAGCTGACGACTCCCCCACAGGGTTATTGTAGCCCCTGCCCTCCTCTAACGCCACAGAAGGTGGGCAGTGCCCCTCACCCGGCCCCCGTCCTTACGCCTTGTCTCTATCCCAGCACCAGGAGGAATGCCGGTCAGTTAAACACATCCTCTTCTCAGCCTGGCCTGACCACCAGACGCCGGAATCAGCCGGGCCCCTGCTGCGCCTGGTGGCTGAGGTGGAGGACAGCCCAGAGACAGCTGCCAACACCGGGCCCATCGTGGTCCACTGCAGGTGGGGGACCACTGCTTCCACCGTGGCCTGGATCCCATGCTCCCCTCCCTCCCACTGGGTCTGGGAAGGGGGTCGGAACAGAACAGCATCAGGCAAGCCTAGTTCTTACCTGGACAGGAATCTGTGTCATTCAGCAAGTGTTCTGCTCTTACTACCTCCTTCCCACAGAACCCAGACATCTCTGCATACCCAGGCACAATGCAGAGAGGCGTCAGAATATCGGGAAGCTCCTAGTTGGCTATTGAAAGGAAACATGTACAATCCCTGCTGTTAGGGGATCATTCAACATGTATTTATCGAAAACCTCTTATTGTCAGGCACAATGTTAGACTCTAAGAAGGTAACAGTTACTGAAATAGTTTGGAGCTTCCCTGATAGTTTTAGGGCCTGGTGGGAATGATGGCAGATTAAACAACTAAAGTCAACACAATGCTGTGAGAGCTCTGATGGGCAGCGTAGAGTCAGGTTGCCTAACTCAGACTTTAACCAGAGGTTTTCCAAGAGGAAGGACAGCTAAGCTACCCTAGGACCTGGAAGGGAATTGATCAAGTGAAAAGGGGACAGGAGAAGCATTCCAAGCAGACAGAACAGCACACCAAAGAGAAGAAATGTAAAACTTGGTCCATTACTGGCTGCAGGGTGGGAGGGCGAGAGGGTGGGCCGTTACGTGTGGGAATAATGATGGGAGATGATTCCAGAAGTCAAGTGAGGGCCACGGGAAGAACAGCCTTAGAGGGACGACTAAGACACTTGGGTTTATTTTATTGTTTATTTATTTAGGTGCCAAGACCTTGGATTTGCCATTTTATTTCTTTGAGGCTTTTTGGTTCTGTTTGTTTGGGTACTGGGGATTGAATCCAAGGCCTCCCACATGCTGGCCAGTGCTCTGCCACCAAGCTACATCACCAGCCCTTTCTAATTTATTTTTGAGGCATGGTCTTCTAAGGGTCTTGCTAAGCTGCCCAGGCTGGCCTCACATTTGTGATCTTCCTGCCTCAGTCTTCCAAACTTGCTGAGGTTCCAGGCATGCACCACCCCACCTGGCTGAGATTTGCAATTTTAAAAGGATGCTTTGGCTACAGAATGAAAGTAGGAGTGGGTGGAGGGTGACACAGGGGACAGACAAAGCAAAGAGACCACTGGGGAGTGGACATCCCAAATAAAACAACATTCAGGCAAAAAAAGTATAAATTAGAGGGGGCTCCTGGGCTCACCCACAGGTGACCCCTGGATATAGGTGCTGGGTGTCATTAGAGGTTTCTATCAGGGGTCATGCAAGAGTTGTTCAAGAAGGAAGGAGAGGGTTTTGAAATAAAGGGCAAGATAGCGCACAGCAGAGAGAAGAGGACTGTGGATGGAATGGAGGGAGGTGTAGAGGGAGCAGGCCTGGGTAGCCGTGGAGGCTGAGTATAAACTGGGAGGAAGTCATGGTCAGATAAGGAGGGCCTGAGGGGGCAGCCAGCCCACAGTGGGGCACCGTCAGTTGGAAACTGTTGTAGATTGTTACGCAGAAAAGAGATCATTGCAATGTCCACAGGAACCGGAAAGTGACCTGGACTAGGCCTGGAGTGAGGCTGAGGAGCAGTGCAGGCTCAGGGTTGGGGCATGATTCAGTGGTAGAGTGCGTGCTTAGCATGCAGGAGACCCTGGGTTCATCTCCCCCAATGCAAAGAGAGGCAAACTCCTCCAGAGGTGCTGGAAGCTGGGGTACAGCGTTTCATCCTCAGAATCCTGCCCCACAAATACAGCACCTTCAGGTCATTTTTTTTTTTTTTTTTTTTTTGGTACCAGGGATTGAACCCAGGGACACTCAACCACTGAGCCATATCCCCAGCCCTTTTAAATATTTTATTTAGAGACAGGATCTCACTGAGTTGCTTAGGGCCTTGCTAAGTTGCTGAGGCTGACTTTGAACTTGCAATCCTCCTGCCTCAGCCTCCAGAGTCACTGGGAATACAGTCATGCGCCACCACACCCAGCAGGTCCCATTTTTGTCCATAGATTTGGGACCCGGCTCCTACATTTCCTGTTCACCTTACTCCCTTGCTTCTTCCCTCCTGTGACCTCCCCGTCTTCTCTCTGGTTATATCCAGTGCAGGGATTGGCCGGACAGGCTGCTTCATAGCCACCCGAATTGGCTGCCAACAGCTGAAGGCCCGAGGGGAAGTGGACATTCTGGGCATTGTGTGCCAACTGCGGCTAGACAGGTGGGTGATGATAAACAAGACTAGTCATGCTAATGAGTGGCCAGGGCCCTTGGGCATCAGCACCACTAGACACATCACCATCAAGCACTCTTTCAAGAAAGGAAAGGATCCCTTTGGCTTAAGAGCTGTTTATTTTGCAGCTAACATCCAGGAATGAATCTCTACTTGGAATTTTAGCTTGGGGACTGGAATTATATATGCCACCCTACGGACTTCCCAGGACCCTTCAATTTCTCGTGCATTCCCCAGCCTCTTCCAAATGCCTATTTGGGAAAGCTTGAAAAAAAAAAAAGATACAGTTGATTCTAGAAATGAGGTGGCCATGGGCAAGTCCCAATGCACACTGGATTTAGAGATTGAGGAGCAGTGTCCAAATTCCCACTTGCATCTTACTGAGCTGTCTCTAAATTTCTCTGGGCCCATTCCTTCACCCTCAGAGTGCTATTGAAAGGAATGGGTTAATTTATATGAAAGTATTTTGGAAAGCGGGAACTACTATACAAATGCACAGAATTACTATTTTTACTTTTAGGATTATTAGAAAGGAAAACTTGTGGCTCAGGGATATTCCTGACCCAACATGAGGAAATCAGAAGTTTGGTTTTGCTCAGGAGCTAAATGGATCAGAGAAGACCAAGTGTCAATGTAGGGTACTTCCCCCTTAGTACCCAGCCTCCCTCTCTTGAGGGGAAGCTTGAGGGGCCTCAAGGAGGAATAGAAAGAAGTAAAATTAACACAGGGAAGGGAGAAAGGCAGGACTTTCCCAGTAAGACCAGGGAGATGTTTGACCCCAGCCATTCAGCAGGCTCCTTGTCTCTCCTTCGATCATGGTCTGTTTCTTCTTGCAGAGGAGGAATGATCCAGACTGCGGAGCAATACCAGTTCCTGCACCACACTTTGGCCCTATATGCAGCCCAGCTGCCCCAGGAACCCAGCCCCTGACCCCTGCCACCCTCCACCAGCCCAGGTGCCAACCACCCTTCAGGCCTGGGTTTGGGGAAGTGGGCTGTGGGATCTAGGGTACCCCCTGCATGAGAGTGGGAAGGGATGCCCCATTAGTGAGCACTTAGGGTTCCAGGAAGCTGAATCAGCAAGAATGAGAGGCCAGGCTTCAGGTGTCCCCACTGGCCACTCCTCTGCCTCCCCTAGTGGCCCCAGATGGGTAATAGAGGAGCCTTCAAATCTCTGACCTTAAAGATAGGAGCTGGCACAGACTGAGACACAAGCCCAGGTGTGTTGTTCTTCCCGAAAATGCTCTTTGTGAGCATTCAATCTTCTCATTTATGTCATGGACATAAAGTGCTCTGCTGTCAAAAGGGAAGTAATCAGAGAAGTTCCCAGCTGCTGTTCCAATGGTCTCTCCTTTTCCTGGGGCTGGCAAGAGGGTGATTCCAAGATAATCCTCCACCTAGGCCCTGCCTAAGCACTAGCCAGATGAAGAGCTGGGAAAAGTCTGGTTCTGACCTCAGTCAGATTCTCAGCATCCTGGCAGGCTCCCTGCTCCACCCTATGCATCAGTGAGTGCTGGATGACCCACTCGAAGGTGAACAAAGACCCAGGTGATTCCTGTTTCCATGCATGTATCCTGAGAGGAGGTTACAGCGGTGACCAGGCATGTCAGTTGAAACCTCTGAAAGAGAGAATATATGGGGACAAATCAGAGGCCAAGAAGGCTGCCCCTGCCTACGTAACTGCCTGCCACTTACCCATCTACTTTCTGTGGAGCCCCAACACTCTCTGCTTTGCTCTATGACCTCAGAAGATACCCTGGGTGCCCAGGAAGCACCAAAGAAAGAGGAGACAGGAGGAGACAAAGAACTCCATCTGATTCAAAAACCCCCACCCCCACCATATCCTCCATGCCCTGCATTTGCAGAGTACATCTGGAGAGCTTGGCTGTTTCCAGAACATTCTGAGTTCCAACCACCCCGTTCAGACAGACGGGCTCACACTGAATTGCAACCCCTCACATCTACCCCAGAGAACTAATCACCATTCATCTCAACATGATTTCCAGGGCAACCCAGATTTCTCTCAGGGCTCAACTACAGAACCTCAGGAAGTACCCAAACCCTGAGCCCTTCTTGACTCTGAGAATGATGGTAGTAAAGCACCATTCCTCTTGGCCCTCAGCCCCAGAGGGTGGCTGACACCGTTCTCTGTGAAAACCCCAAGGAGCTGGTCCCAGAAAGCAGCTGGGCTCCCCTCTCATGATGTCTCTTTTAAAGGACATGCAGTGCTGCTGTTGAGGTTCATTTTCTTCATGCTTCTGCTTGGCCTTATGGAGAAGTCCCTCCATCCTTCATAGGCCTGGAGTGGGCTCACCTATACCTCCACCTTCCAGAGCCCTGTGAGAGGCACCACCATCTGTGCCACCCAAGCGAGGTGGAGGGCTCTCAAGTGCCTGATCCTGCCCTGAGCTCAGACCCAGTCTGGAGGAAAGCAATGGCATAGCCCCCAAGGGCACCCTCCTGCACTGTGAGTCTAACCTTGCTCCAGAGCTCAGAAGGTACCAGCTCTGGAGAAGTAACCAAGTGGAAAAAATAAAGACTTGTTGGATGACTGACTGATTCCTTCTTTCTATCTTCTTAAGCCTCTGGGGCTCTTTATAGCAATACAGCTTACTCCACAGACCAGTTACAGGCTGCAGCAATCTTTACCCCTGGGATGTTCATTTTTCTAGCCCTTCCAAGGATAGGAAACAAAGTGCAACTGTAAGTCAATTTAGGAAATGAGACCGAGGTATGCTATCTTAGCCTGACCAGGCTGCTATAGCAAAATAGCTCAAACTGGGTGGTTTATAAACAACAGAAACTGGGGCTGAGGGGCTGGGGTTGTGGCTCAGTGGTAGAGTGTTTGCCTAGTACATGCGAGGCACTGGGTTCGATCCTCAGCACTGCATAAAAAGAAATAAATAAAATAAAGGTATTTTGTCTAACTACAACTAAAAAAAATTAAAAAGAAAGAAAGAAAGAAAGAAACTGGGGCTGAGAAAGAAAGAAACTGGGGCTGAGGATGTAGCTCAGTGGTAGGTTGCTTGCTAGCACATACAAGGCCTTTTAGTCAATCCCTAGCACCACACAAGCACACACACAAACACATATTCGAGAAATTTGTTTCTCAATGTTCTGAATAATAGGAAGTCCAAGATCAATGTGCTTATAGATTCAGTTTTTGGTTAGGACCCACATTCTGGCTCATAAGCAGAGCCTTCTGTTTCCTTGCCTGGTGAAAGGGTCATAGGCTCTGGGCTAGACTGCACGTGTTTGTTCTCTCTCTCTCTCTCTCTCTCTCTCTCCTCTCTCTCTCTCTCTCTCCTCCCTTTCTCTGTCCTCTTTTATAAGGACACTAATCCTATCTAGTAGGGCTCCACCTCATGACTTAATCCCAGGCCCCAGCTCCTAATACCATCACTTGGGGGATTAGGATTTTGACATATTAATTTGGGGGAGACATATTCAGTCATTCAGCATATCAAGTACATTAGGAGCTAAAGGGAGACTTAAAAAGGGTACAGATTAGACAGACAGTGCTTAATAAACCAGAACATTATACTGATCTAAGGTGGGGATTCCTCCACTTTGGCAACTATTTGGTCAGTTGGGGTCATCTAACTCTTGGGTAGGTTTGATGGATATGATTGATGTTGAGAGTTTATTTGCTTTTGACTGAGAGAGTAGACTCCATAGGAGTATTCTTGGAAATCAAATTCAAAGGAACATCCAACAGAAGCTGGGAACTGCCCTGAAGCTGGGGACTAGTGAGGTACAGCTGGCTGGGTGAGCAGGCCCGGTTGTTAGTTTCTGCAAGAGAGGAGTGGAGGCGTCTCTGCGGTCCTACACCACCCACTATCAGTTCTGCTCTGGAAGAAAACTTTACTTTTTACCAAAACAGCACATATTTCCCTTTGCCACAGATGTTCCTCACTGGGGATCCCCTGCCAGGATTTTTGTCTGTTTCATTGTCGTCATGATACTAGCAATAATCAGCATCAAGTTCAAACATCCATTTCACTTTGGACCAGAGGCCCTCCTGAACAAGTAGCCTGGGCAAGTTGTGGTTAACAAAACAAGATGGAGTATTAAAAGATCCAAATGTGGCTGTTACTCTCCCCTGGGTAATTTTGGAGGAGGGGACTCAGTACCCAGGGATATTGAGAAGAAGGGATTAAGAAACAAAAAGCTTCCATTGCCTCCCTTTCCTAGAAATCTCATCTTTGTGTCCTGGAAAGTGGGCGACACCAGCACCCCTTTCTTCAAACTGGAGACGCTGTTGCTTAGTGGCCCCTCACCCGCATCAGGACCACCACCCTTGAAGAACGAAGGAGTGGCAATAAGCGCTCAGTGGCCCAAGAAGAGAGAGAAAATAAAATTCGCCTCCTCTCCCGTCGCTGCCAGTCAACCCCTACCCTTGCAGCCCCGGCTTCCCCGCCCACCGCTCGCGGGCGTCGGCCCCTGGCTGCGGGCGAGGGAGGAGCGCGCGCTCGGGTGCGAGCAGGACGCTGCCCGGCCCGCGGGAGGGCGGCGGCGGCGGCGGCGGTAGCGGAGGAGGAGGAGGGCGCTGAAGCCACACCCATCGGCGAGCGGATCCGGGGGCAGCAAGTCGTCGGCCGCCGCGCTCGAGCCTCCGCCCGCACCGAGCAGCGGGACCCGGGCCGCACCGGGGAGGGGCCGCTCCGGGCCGCAGCGCGAGGGCAACGAGGGGCGGCGGGGACCCGGCACCGGGCGGGGCCGGCGGCAGCGACCATGATCGCTTTGTTCAATAAACTGCTGGACTGGTTCAAGGCCCTGTTCTGGAAGGAGGAGATGGAGCTCACGCTGGTCGGGCTGCAGTACTCGGGCAAGACCACCTTCGTCAACGTGATCGCGGTACGAGGGCGCGTGGCGCGGGGCCCGGGCGCGGGCCGAGGGTCTGGCCTGTCTCCGTCTGCACTGCGCGCTGGGAAACCCGGGTCGCCGCCTGGCATGGCCGGGCACCGCCGGGTGTCGGGCGGGGGAGGAGCCGGCCCCGGGCGCTTGGGGCCTAGCACGGCCGGTGGGGGACCCGAGTGGCACGCGACCCGCTCTCCCTCCTGAGCCAGAATGGCACAGCTGGGGGCAGGGGAGGGGGATCCAGGAGATGGGTGGCGCTCTGGGGTTGGCGGCACAGAGAGGGGGTCTCCAGGCACCTGGGACCCGCTGCGGGCTGAGACAGGCCCCTTTGCAAGGGGGCATGACGGGGCGAAAGTGCCCGGGCCTTTCCGCCCCGCGCAAGGAGCGTCACGGGACAGGCGGTCTGAGCTGCTTGGGAGGGGGCCTGGGCCAACCCAGTCCCACCCTGAGGGCTCCATCCCATTTTGATAGATGATGCCCTGACCCCACCGCGTAGAGGGGAGGTAGTCCCCAGGGACAGAGGAGTCAGCTGAGGCCCTTGGCTCAGACCCAGACTCCTCCTTCCCGGAACCTCTCCGGGACCGTGGTGTCGCTGAGGGTCCAGAGAGGATGGCACCGTAAAGGGAGTTTGGAGTCTTCGCCTGGCTCAGAAGTTGCAAGAGGAAGTACTCTCTACCAGAGGATGAGTTGCAGGGGCGCTACCCACTTGGGGACATGGCAGAGAGTGGCTCCGGGGGCATCCGGGAGTCAAAACTAAGGAGGGCGATTACTATAGTCTTTCTGTACCAGGGGAGTGGTGGAGAAGGAGTTAAAATCTGTCTCAAAAAAAGGGAAGATGAGCTCCCTGGGTGTGTGAGCTGAGGCTGCAATAATGGCTGCGGCCTGCATTTCCCAGCAGGCAGGACTGGGCTTGTGGGGCCCAGGAAACCTTGGGACAGACCCTAGGGTTGTCCAGGGAACTGGTCCTAGACCCAAAGATGGGATTTCCAAGAACCGTGATGTGGCCAAATATTGATACAAAATGCTGAATAGATAGGTAGGCAAAGGATAGTGGCCCCCAGCCTAGCACTGCCACCTGCCTAGTTGTTACCCAACCTTGCAGGACCTGAGTCTCCCTGACAGGTCTCAGCATCCCCCAGGGGAGCATTGCAGGGTGGAGTTGTTACTACTACACTTGGTCTGAAGCAGCAGGACAGATGGAAGGCTGGAGGGGCTGTTACTCACGGTCACATGATTGGGCACTGGCTTCCTTCCCTATTCATGCTCTGCAGGTGACTGACCTCTGCCCCTTCCTCTACCCAGCATCTCCTGCCAGGGCAGAACGTCTAGTTTGTGGCTGAGGTTTGGGGCATGATGTTTTTCTGACATGCTTCTCGGCTCCTGTCTGCCTAAGCTCTAACTCCAGGGTCAGAGACTCCTTGGCATTGACTTGGCTCTTGGGATCCCAGAGCAGCAGCACACCTGCACTCCTCCTTGGCTCTGCAGGCCTCAGTGGCTGGGCTTCTAGGCATTTAGTTCTGGGAGATGTCTCTGGAGTAAGACCAAGAGGAGAAACAAGTCACCTCCTGTCCCCAAGGAAACTCTCCTCATGGAGCATTATTAAAGCCATGCTCCTGGGCAGGGATCGACAAGTACCCAGGTGGGTTCAGTTTCTGGGTCTGGAGGCCCCTTCTGGATGAGCATCAATCCAGATGGGAGGCTATGACATAGGCCAGCAACAGAACCCAAGAATCCCAAATGCTGCTGCCAGGGTCAAGAGTTTCTGGGATGTTCAGGGAAAGTTCCCTCTCTCTAGCCCAGGAAACCTTGAGACATACTTTAGGGTTTTGTGGGGCCCAGGAAACCTTGGGACAGACTCTAGGGTTGTCCAGGGAACTGGTCCTAGACCCAAAGATGGGGTTTCCAAGAACCGTGATTTAGATATTAAGTTTATCACTTCAACTGGTACATCCTCAAGCAGCAGGACCCAGGGTCCCTTCCCTAAAAGAGGTCTTCCAAGAAAAACCGCCCCTTGCAGACTGCAGTTGGAATTCCAGCATCTGGGTAACTCCAGTGTCCTCAGATCTACAACCAGCGCTACCACATCAGATTTTCTGCTCACCCTGTATATAATAAGTAGTGTCTTCTAGAAATGAAGGGCCAGGAATCCAGGGCTCTGTTCCCATGCCCACCACTGACTTTCTGCATCACCTCCCTGTGTTCCCCTGGCCTCTGTCTCGGCATCTTCCCATTGGGTTCTTTTCTTCACTGGATGAGGTCTGGCTTTAAGTAGGAAGTGAATTGAGTGTGTGTAGCCGCTCAGCAGGTTAATAGGAATTTGAAAAGAAGTTAGGTAGAAAATTTACAGCGCTTCTAAGAAACAAAACCTGATCTGAGTTCTGAAAGAATTGTGATGGTAGAAAAGTAAATGTTTTAGCCCAGGAAAATGGATATTTTCAAATATTTAAAAGTGTAATAAAAGACTGTCCTATGGAAGAACTAATCTTGCAGTACTCACCAGGATTTAGGAACAAAAGGCTAGAAATTATAGGAAGATGGATTCTTGATGCATTATAAAGAACTTTATAATAGTTAGAGTGGACCCAGGAGGGAATGGGCCAGAGGATGTCCAAGTCTGAGACAAGAGGTTGGGCTAAATAACTTAAGATTACTTCCGTTCTTACCTGAGGAACTTGGGAGGCTTCAGCAGGGAAATTAAGTCATACCCTGATCCACCTTAGCTCTGACGATAGCTGAACAGAAGAGACTCCTTGTGGGGGGGCCACCTGACTCCCTGAAGTTCTCCTAGCATCTTTCTTTGCCAAGGTCACATTCTACCAGGCTAGATTCTCATCTATTTGGGAGCCTGTGAGTCTTATTGCTAAAGACCAATGATGGTTCCTATGCCATATTACAACTTATTCTAGACAGGTGTGGTGGCGGGTGCCTGTAATCTCCATTACTCAAGAGGCTGAGGCAAGAGGATCATCAGTTCAAGGCCAGCCTGGGCAATATAATGAGATTCTGTCTCAAAATTTAAACATGTGAAAAGGGCTGGGGATGTAGCAAAGCTCATGCCTAGCATGTGGGGAGACTCTGGGATCTATCTACATCACCCCCACAAAAAGAAAGAAAGAAAATTCCAAGCACTTGGTTAGCCTTATTCATAACTCCTAGGAAACCAAAACCTTTCTCCCCCTTTTTATAGTAGGAAACCCTGGGTCCCAGAGAGGATAAAGTATCTTGTTAAAGCTCTCCTGTGATGGTGGATGAATAAGAACTGGGCTTCCTTCCTCAGACTTATGGGGGTTTTTGTTATACTAGGGTTGAACCCAGGGGTGCTTTACCACTGAGCCATATCCCCAGTCCTTTATATTTACTTATTTATTTCATTTTGAGATAGGGAGGGTCTCACTAAATTGCTGAGGCTGGCCTTGAAATTGTCCTCCTCCTGCCTCAGCCTCCTGAGGAGCTGGGATCATAGATGTGCACTGCCACACCCGGCTCCAAATTCTTTCTTTCTTTCTTTCTTTGGCAGTACTGGGGATTGAACCCAGAGCCTCACACATGCCAGGCAAGTACTCTACCACTGAGCTACACCCTAAACCCCTCCATGTTCTTCGTCAGCTGGGATGGGGCGGGGTGTCCTTTGGCCCAGCAGGTGCCCAGTCCCACAGCCCAGAGTCGTGCCGGGGCTTGGGTATCAGGCCACCCTTGTTCTCCTTACTTTGCCAGAGGGCAGGCAGTCCTCCTTCAGGTACACACTCCTCTTGGTGATTCCTAACTTCTGGGGGGCTATTGGAGGCTTTGGATAACTGAGAAAAATTAGGGACCCTTTCCCCCAAGAAGCGTACAGTCAGTCCTCCTTATCAGTGGGCTTTGAATCTCTGCATGCAACCAACCAAGGATCAGAAATATCCAGAAGAAGCCAGACAAAATGGTGCATGACTTTTGTCCCAGCTACTTGGGAGTCTAAGGCAAGGGGACAGATTCAGATCAGGTGTTCGAGGCCAACCTGGGCAACATAACAAGACCTCTTCTTATGAATACTTTTCAAGCTGGGCACCATGGCGCATGCCTGTAATCCCAGCAGTTCGGAGGCTGCGGCAGGAGGATCATGAGTTCAAAGCCAGCCTCAGCATCTTAGTGAGGACCTAAGGAACTCAGTGAGACCCTATCTCAAAATAAAATATAAAAAAGGGCTGGGGATGTGGCTCAGCGGTTAAACACCCCTGAGTTCAATCCCTGGTACTGGGGGAAGAATAAAAGTGTTCACACACACAAAAAAATTTCATCTGTATTGAACATAAATCTAATTTTTCTTTTCATTTTTCCCTAAATGATACAGGATGATGACAATATGGTAACTATTTACATAGCATTTGCACTGTTATTAGATATAAGTAATCAAGAGATAATTTAAAATATAAGGGAGGGCTAGGGATGTGGCTCAAGCGGTAGCGCGCTTTCCTGGTATGCGTGCGTCCCGGGTTCAGTCCTCAGCACCACATACAAAAAACAAAGATGTTGTGTAGTCCGCCAAGAACTAAAAAAAATAAATAAAAATAAAATAATAATAAAATAAAACATAAGGGAGGCTGTGTGTGGGTTATAGGCAAATACTGTGCCATTTTATCTAAGGGACTTGAGCATCCCCAGATTTTGTACTGTAGAGGGGTTCTTGGGACCAACCCCTGTAGATACCAAGGAGTGACTGTACATATAAACGGAGCTTCACACACAGAGATGGTGTGCAATTTCAGGAAATCCAGGGACCTTTAAAGCCCCAGATGAGGAACCACTGCTTTACCTTGTTCCTGGGCGTTGTTCATGGGCACTGGGTTCTCACATCCCCCTGAGGCCTTGGGGAGCAGGTGTTCCTGTGGATGGAAGGGAAGGGTGCTCAAAGGGGACCTGAGGAGTCTTCATTTAGACTTGGAGGTGCTGAGAAAGAACTGGTCATCTCCGGCAGCTTGGCCAGCGGTCAGAACCCCTGACCTCTTTACGGGAACCGAGGCAAGTGATTCTTTCACTGGGTGGGAGAAAAGGATGTGGTAAAGGAACAGGGCTGTCCTCTCAAGTTCAGGGTTAAGTGAGCCCCGTCTCCTTCTGGGTGGTGAGCAGAAGTGTCCTATGTGAGTGGAGATGACCCTGGAGGGAGTTGAGTCTGGCCTTGTTTGAAGTCTGTGGTTGGTTTAGAACAATCCAGAGATCTTAGAGACAGTTTAGAGGGGAGAAGTGAAAACGACTAGAATTTGAACATGGATTATGGAGAATGGAATTCTAATCAACTCTCAAGTAGTCAGCAGACATTCCCTAATGCTATTGCTGTAGGCATGGGCCCTCTCCCTAAGAAGCTTTTGGTCTAGGGGGAGATGCATGGAAACAAATAATAGAGTGTGGGTTATCCGCCCTATCAGATGGAGTAGAGTGCAAATAAAAACTATGGTTAATTCTTTTTTCTTTCTTTCTTTCTTTTTTTTTGGCACCAGGAATTTAACCCAGGGACACTTAACTACTGAGCCACATCCCCAGCCCTTTTTAAAATTTTATTTAAAGACGGGGCCTCATTAAATTGTTGAGGGCCTCACAAAGATGCTGAGACTGACATTGAACTCAAGATCCTCCTGCCTCAGCCTCCTGAGCCGCTGGAATTACAGGCATAGATGCCACTGTGCCTGCCTAACCAAGGATAATTCTGAAATTTCTTGGCATTTATTACATTTTGAGAGTGGTCAATTTACACCTTACCCCACAATTTTCACTTGAATATTTACTGCTAGTTTGAAAATATGTCTGTTTTCCTTGATTTATCCCTTGAGTGTTAGACCATGACCTGTTCCAGGTCCTTTTCCTGGGAAGTAATTTATTCTTCCCTTCCACTGCAGACTAAATACAGTCAAGAGGCTTCACTTAACAGAGTGCCATAGATTAGACCTTATGAAGAACTTTCTCCCAGTCTGGGTTGAGAAACTTTGAGATTGCTTGAGGAAGATGGGCCTGTTCACAGGAGATCTCCAGGTGCAGGGTGGACACCTAGTTTGGTTGTGGACCATCCTGCCTGCAAGCAAGAGGCATTCAACAGATGGTCCCTGTGACACTGACCCCATGCCTCACTGCCTCAGGGAAGTCTAAGAGACTCTGGCTTCAGTGCTGCATTCTTCCTGCAGTCCCTTGGCCTGTGACCACCAGGGAGGGCACATCTGGGCCTGTTGGGCTTTGCAACTTTTACAATTCTGACTCTTCCCTCCAGTCAGGACAGTTCAATGAAGACATGATCCCCACCGTGGGCTTCAACATGCGCAAAATCACCAAAGGGAACGTGACCATCAAGGTGAGAGGCAGGAGGCTGAAACTACTGGCACTAGCAAGGTGGCTGTAGAGGAGCACGTGTGTTGGGGAGGGCCAGATGGGCTCTTGGGAGGAGCAGACCAGGGAGACCAGAGGCCAGGGGTCCCATTGCTGGGAAGCTAGAAAAAGAGAGCAGAAGGTGTCAGAGGTGGCTGAAAGGGTGTGGGGACAGAGGAGGAGAAACTGAGAGGAGGGGGAACTGCTAAGGAGCCAAGATGGGTTTTGGTCACCTACTTGCTACTGAGGCCATGTCACCCTCTTCTTGCTCAGCTCTGGGACATTGGGGGACAGCCCCGTTTCCGCAGCATGTGGGAGCGCTACTGCCGGGGAGTGAGTGCCATTGTGTAAGTATGGGCCGGTGGGGCTGAAGGACTCCTCCGCTTACCTGGTCCTCCTCCATCCCACCCCACTCCCCGCCACACACACTACCTGCAGGGACCTCAGAGGCACAGAATCAAATCAGACCTAGTCCTGGGTTCAGGGCCAACTTCCTGTGCACAACCTGCCTGTTTTGCACCCTGCTTGTTTCTTATTAGGTAAATGCTCTGGAACGCTGCCCAGTCTAAGAACCAGGGCCCCAGCAAACCAGCTGGACTGTCGGGGGGCTCCTCATTGTCCCCCTGCCTATCCCCAGCTCACATCACCACTGTCTTGAATTTGGGGGGTATTTCATTGCCTTACGTTTTAGAAATAATTTTGCTTGACATATATATGCCCAGACAATAGGTCGTTTAGTTTTCCTGATAGAACAGACAATAGATGGTTTTTAACCTGATTTTTTTTTTTTTTTAAGCATCTTGCTGCAAGAAAATATCCTGGGATTTCCTTTGCTTTTTCCACTCTTGCCTTACGTAGGCTTTTCATGAGAACCTAAGTGGGTCACTTTGGGCTGGACTTACAGCTGATCCTACAGGGCCCAAGCCTGTGCCACACGAGTAACAGCTTCACAGATGCCAGGATAGAAGTGGCCCCAGAGTCACCAGTTTTTTACCTGCATAGATTGAGAAAGCATTCATTGAACTAGAGCCTTGAGCCCAGCCAGGCTCGCCTGCAGCTCCAGAAGGGACCACCCCGCAGCAAGTAGTTTCCTGCTCCCAGCACCAGCTCCCTCTTCCTTCCTGCCCACCCCATTCATGGTGTCCACGCGCTGTCCTGCCTTGCCTTTCCCCAGGTATATGGTGGATGCTGCAGACCAGGAGAAGATCGAGGCCTCCAAAAATGAACTCCACAACCTACTGGACAAACCTCAGTTGCAGGGCATCCCGGTCAGCAAGGGAATGGAGTGAAAGGAGCAAGGGAGCTTGGCTGGGAGGTCACTGGGGGTGGGAAAAAAGCCTGCGTCCCAAGGGTGGGGAGAGGAGGTGGGGAAGGGCAGGCTGCTCTACATTTAATCCTCATCCTTCCTCCACTGTAGGTCTTAGTCCTGGGTAACAAGCGAGATCTCCCAGGGGCACTGGATGAGAAGGAACTGATAGAAAAAATGTGAGTTTGATGATTCTTTGTACTTCCAGCTCCCCAAATTCCCCAGCCACCTGACCTGGAGGCTGGGCTTGTTGCAGTTCTTAGTATTCCCCACATGGTGGCAGCAGGACGCACCTTTCCAAGAGCCTCACCCTCCTCATTGTAGCAGGTTTAGGCAGAAAAAGCCCCTGTCTTTCCCTAGTCCCAGGTCCCCAAGCAGTCCCAACCTCAGCAGACTCTACTGTGGTCTCCCCCCAGGAATCTGTCTGCCATCCAGGACCGAGAGATTTGCTGCTACTCCATCTCCTGCAAAGAGAAGGACAACATCGGTGCGTGAGTTTGGGGAGCTACCAACCTTGGGGAGTGGCAGAGGGGAAGGGAGAGGAGACCTTTTCTGGATGTCTTAGCATTGGGCTCTCAGCGGTTCCCAGTCCACAGCTGGCCTGTAGCACAAAGCTTCGTGATCCTCGGATGCAATGGGCAGCCAGGAGGCCCCACTAGTGTATACTAGCTCTGCCTCAGTGGTGTTTGACCTTGGGCCACTAGTCCCCTTCTGCTCCTTGGAGTTCTGGATTTAACCAGACAACTCCAGACCAGTCTACATGCGGGGCTCTGTCTCCTTCCATTTGGGGCTATTTGGAGCTTTGTCAACCTGGGCTTTGGGTGGCCTTCGACGTGCTTCCTGGCTGTGGTTTGGGGAACCCTGGGCTCACTTGTCACTCCCCAGCCAGCTTCAGCAAAGCCTTATACACTTCTCTCATCTCCTGCCCAGACATCACCCTACAGTGGCTTATTCAACACTCAAAGTCACGGAGAAGCTGAGACCGTGGCCCGTCTCCCTCCGACCAGGGACGGCAGTGATCTAAACTGAAGCCGAGCTCCCCGCCCACCCCATCCCCCCAAACCCACCCCTCCTCACTCAGTGTGGGGACGGCCTTCTGGGGCTCCCAGAGACCCATTCTGCTGAGGTTTGAACTCCTGTTTTTATTGTAAAATAAATTGCCCCCCAACTGGGCCTCTAACCTCTCCCCCTTCTCTCCCTTCATCCCTTCACCCAACCCTGCTTCCCTCCCACAGCCTGGCCCCACAGCCCCGGCTCCCCCCGGCCCACGCCTCGACTTCCCTTTTCAACACTCTCTGTTGTTGTCCTGTGTGTACAGTATATATATGTATATATATTTTAATTTTTTAATTTAAGCAAAGACTAAAATCAACCATTTGATGCTGCAGGGGCCATTTAGGATCTGGGAGGGGCCATCTGGAGAGAAGGAGAGAGATGCAGGGTGGGCTTGGGGCAAGTTCAGACCAGAAAGGCAGAGCCTGGCACCTGGATCAGGTATCAGCCCAGGATACTGGTGGCCACCCCCCCCCCCACGCACCCCGGTCCTGTGTGTATCTGCCTCCCAATCTGGCTTGTCCCCACAGGGCTGCAGTGCCACAGGCAGGTGGGAACCTCTCTGCCCCCAGCCTTGGTAGGGCCACCAGGCACAACCAGGTGCCAGAGACCACCAGGCCTAAGGGGCAAGAAAACGGTGTCCGTGCTGCCCCAGCACCCTCTCCACCTGTTCCTGGTCCCTGGCTCCTGCCCCACCCAGGGCTCCCACCTCCACGGCCCACCTCATTTTCTGTTCTCATTTTGCAGAGTTGCACAAGGAGAGAACTCAGCATGGGGGGTTGGTTCTTTGGGTTTGGTTTTTTTGTTTGTTTATTTGTTTAATTTAATGATTTGTAAAGTGATGTTCCTCTTCCTTTTTTACACTTTTCAGCTCATATTTAACCTCTGTTTGGAATATGATTCTTGTAACTGTACATTTTTTTTGCCTCCTAATAATAACAACAATAAATTACCAATTTTGTGTTGGGGGGGTGCGTGGTGCCAGTTATTTTTCTGCTGGTGGCAGACCCACGGGGATACCAGCCCACCCCACACACTGGGCGTAAACAGCCACGGGGAGCCGCGCCCACGGTGGGCACGTGCTCCTGCCGGGAACAATGGTTCCTCACAGGACAGCCGCCCACACGTGTGTCTGCGCTCCAGCGTTGCCTCCTTCCCGTTCTCTTTTCAGACCTTCATATGGTCCCAGCCTTGAACTGTCAGCTGCCAAGCGAAGCTGAGGAGGTCTGACGAAGGAGCTGCCCAGGGCCTGGGTCAGGGTGGCCGGAGGACAGGGCTGGAGGCTGGACTGTGCTCCGACTGAGCTGTGTCCATACAGCCAGCGCAGCCCTTAGTCCTTCTGTTTTCCAGGCCCCTGACCTCATCCACAGTGAGGGTTGGATCAGAACCAGTACTCTGCCCCACCCCCCCAGCCCCACTCTGCAGCTGGGACCAGTTAAGTGTCTTCTCAGAGTAGCCAACGCCTGCATTCAGGCCCCAGAGCCTGGTGGCTCTGCTCCTTTCCACCTCTCGGTTGGTGTCGATGCTCCTGGTTTCCTGGGAGAGGCCCTACTTTCACTCCTCTGCCGATTTGCGTCCTCCTCCCACCCCTCCTGTCTAGCCAGACCTCTCTGTGGTACCCGCAGCTACTACCCCAGAGCCTGGTAGGCTCTGCTCACTCAAATCCGAAGCCATCTTGACCCAGTTTTCAATAAGCCCTGCCTCCTGGCTCCGCCTCCCCCGCCTCCCCTTCACCCTGGGAAATGGAGCAGGCCTCTGAATAACGTCCTGTCCCTTCCTACTGCTGCAGGAAGAAGAAGCCACATTCACTCTAAGTTCTGCAAATGGGCTCCCGGGGCCCTGTGCCCTTGCCCTCCCGAGTCCTGAGCTCTCCCAGCCCTTTCCTCTTGCCCAGGGACGCTTCCTGGAGGCACTGCTCACCCCAGAGCCATTGGATGCTGATCCTGCCTAGAGCGGCAAGCCCCCATTGCCAGAAGAATTTGAGGAAGGACTGTAGATGGGATTTGGGAACTAGAGCTAAGTGATTCTCGGGTGACCTCCAACCCCTAAGGAGTTGGAGATGTGCCCACCCGGTTAAGGAGGTTGAGGGTGGGCTCAGGTTCTGGCCCTGTCCTCGAGACTGCGAAGGTGGCTGGGTTTGCCTGCGGCCCAGAGCCTGGGGATGGACCAACAGCTTCATTCATCTAGGGATTTTGGGGCTGAGCTGCCTCAGATCCTGTTCTCCTTCAACGAGGGTTAAAGTTGGAGATACGAGAAATTGGTAACCAGTAAGTCAGCAGGCGTCACCCCAGCCCAGTGCCTGCATGGAGCAGGTGCCGAACAAGATTTAAGAACTTGTTTAAGTTGAACAGGGAACGGACTAGGGCTATGGTATATGTAAATTATCATATTTAGGGCTTTGATGCCAAAAGTGGATGAAGTTAAACACACCGTGATGAGGAAGCGTTTAAGAAGATCCCGACCTTCTAGAAAGAAAGAGAAGGCAGCAGGCACAAGGCCAGATGCTTGACATATCTTGTCTCATTTAATGACCACAGCCCTCTGTGAAGGAGGGATTGCTGCTATCTCCCAGTTAAGGAAGCGGAGACAGGCTAAGTGGCGGCATTCAGGTTCCAGGGTAAATGCTGCAGCAGAGATGGAATGAGGGGGTCCTTGGACCGAGGGGAGGCTCAGAGGATTCCCCCTGATAGCAGGGGCTGAGGGCTGCCCTCGTAAGTGTCACACCTCCTCTGAGGACCCCAGCTCAAGTCTACCGCCCACCCCAGGGCCTTCCCCCACTGCAAGCCTGGGACCCCTACGCAACAAACCCCACATTGTTCCCTAGCTGGCCCAGGCTGGAGGGACAGTGGCTCTTTCCCAAGGCAGGCCAGCCTGCTGACTAATTCTGCAAGCCATTCATGTTGGCAGGCCGCGGAGGCAGCGGCAGTGGCAGGGGCTTCCAGCCACCACCTCACCCCCTGCATCTCTGAGCAGCCAGCCAGCAGGAGGGAGGGGCCAAGGGGACCCTTTGTGGAAAAGTGCCCCCAAACAGGATGTTGAGGTGTCCCCCACCCCGAGCCTTCTAGCCTCAGCCCTGCCCCTGTCCCGGACTTCACCTCGGTTCACCCGCATCCGCCCCTGCCTCCCTTAGGAAGTTATTGGTGTTAGAAGTGGGGGGCTGGGGTGGAGAAGGGATTGTGGGGGAACGGGGAGGAAGCACCCCTGGCAGCTTCCAGCACCCCCCGCCTTTGGCCCCCAGTCCGGCCTGCCCACCCCCTATCTAAAGTTTCTACAAAGCTGGGGGTTCCCGTCACTGTGGCAACAGGTCTGCTGAAAACTGGGTGGGTGTCATCCCCAGCACAAAGGGTGTGCGCATGGCAGTACCATCGCCTAGCAACAGCCTCGCTCTCCTGGCGGCATCAGCAGCCCCAGGGGTGGGTGCCAGGGAGTAAGAACAAGGCAGTTAAGATCTCTAGAGGTGGGGGGAGGCTCGGCCCTGGGCAGGCTGAGGCCAAGGGGTGTGGGTGGCTGGAGAGAAGAGAATGGGGCCGGGGCCACCAGAAGCCCCTGGCCTCTATCATCCTGGGCCCCTGGGGACACTTCCATTCAGATGGGGGTTCCAGGTGGCCTGGCAGACGGGACTGTCTGGTGGGTCCCAGAGCTGAGCTTTAGGCTCAGGACCCTCCGGAAGGGCCAGAGGCCGAGCTGGGGGAAGCTAACCTCAGGGACGGGGACCAACAGGAGGAGCTGCAGGGTCTGTTGGGGACACAGCATGCAGCCCTGGCAGGAAGGGTGCAGTGGGGGTGGGGTGGGGGCAGGCAGGGGACAGGCAGCTGGGCCGTCTGCGGGCAAAACAGTCCGTTCTAAGAAATCGAACAAGAGCCGCTCTCAGAGCAAGAGAGGCTGGGAAGCCCCGCAACGAAGAGAGGGGAGGCCATGGATTCCCTCGAATGGGGGCTTTGTGAAGAGAGGGAAACCAGAGGGGGGGCTCCAGAGGAGATAAGTGGGCAGCTTTTTGACTTCCCAGGGACTCTAGGTCTAGGCCAGGATGAAGGCTCAGTTCTCCTCCCCCCCAAGACCTCCATCCTTGTTTCTCAAAAGTCAGATGCTCTCAGAGCCCCAGGGCCAGGTAGCAGCCACAGGCCAGGACCCAAGGTGGTCAAGAGGAATGCCCCCAGGACACCGCCCAGGCCTGGGGAAGGGCCAGATGCATTGGGACACTGCCAGGACATGGCACAAAAAGTTCAGGGGGCACAGGGGTGAGTTCTACCTGGTTTATTTTCAAGAAGGGCCTTCTATAAGGTAGTACCTAAGGAGAGAGGTTTGGAGAGGGCCACCCGGGGTACCTCAGAGAGAGGACAAGGGAGGGGAGAGAAATCTTCTGAAAGAAGGGAGGAGGTGTCCATGGCAGGGACAGATTCAGTCCAGAGAAAAGGGTCCTGAGCTGGTCAGGCGGAACCCCCATTCCAGGATGGGTCCCTGGGTTGGGGGATGAGGAGATGACGCTTGGGGAGGACTCAACTGCCATATGGTCAGGTTCCAAGGCAGAGAAAGGAAACAGGCTGCAACCAAGGTAGGGAAGGCCAGGTTCAGGCTCCCAGGTGGTAAGACAGCGATTTGGGGCAACTCTAAGGACCTAGGAGCATCACCGCCCACCCGTGGAAGGGACAGGGCTAGCAGGCCCCTCAGAGCAACATGGAAGGCCCTGCTTGGGAAAAGAGGTTTGGCACCCTCAGCCTTGTCAAGAGGAGCCAGGTCCATGTCTAGACAGCAAGATGGGCAGAAAAGCAAGACCTATAGGGAAAGAAACAGCAGGCTCGGCTCCGGCTGGGGTGGTGCCGCTTCCTGCCTGCTCTACCCCTCCTTCTGTGCCCCCATCCCCAGCGGGGCCTGGTCTCAGCAAGGTGTGCCCAGGGGCAGGAGTGGGGGGGACTCCTTGGGCTTGTGGAAGTAGATGGAGGAGGACACCTCGGTCTTGAGCTTGCTGTCCGAGCCCCCCGCGGTCGAGGCCTCCGAGGCCCCGCACTCCTCGCAGCAGCAGCAGCAGCAACAGTCCAGGAAGGCCTGGCCCAGCGGCCTGCAGATGCACAGGAGGAGCACCGGGGTGATGGCGCCTTTGAAGAAGGTGGAGAACTGGTTGATGAGGCCCAGAAGGTCCAGGGTCTGGCGGGTGAGCTCGGTGGAGAGATAGGCCACCACAATGTTGCAGACGTTCTCCGGGAGGGTGCAGAAGGCGTAGACCACGGTCAGGCCCACCACGGTGCTGTTGAGCTGGCTCTCACACTGCTCATGTTTACCTGCCCGGCACTCTGGCTTCCTACCCGGCGGGCCCCGCACCCGCCACGTCACCAACTGGCAGGTGACCGTGAAGAGGATGGGCAGGCAGAAGTAGCAGCCAAAGTACCACCACATGCGGGCGTTCTGATAGGTCATCACTAGGGAGTAAAGGGACTCGGGCAGGCTGGCTGAGGGTTTCATGATGCACGAGTCCACGGTGCCCGTGGTGGGGGCTGGCTCCTGGACCAGCTGCCACAGCAGGAGCTCGGGCACTGCCAGAGTCATGGAGCCCACCCAGATGACAGCCAGCTTGGCCAGGATTGACTGGCACCGCTCAATGGGCCTCACCTTGGGCAGGGTGCTGGTGGCCACATGGAAGCGGTCAATGCCCAGGGCACAGAGGCTAAAGGTCGTGACTCCCAGAGAGGAAACCTGTGGGCCAGGGTGTGGAGGGAGACAGAGGCACATGATCAGAACCTGTGGGACAGGAAAGAAACTCTGGTGTCTGGCCAAATAGAGCATGAATTACTTCCTATTTGGTATGGAAATAATAGTAATGATGACAGCTACCATCTGGTGAGAATTTTCTAACCATCAGTCCTCTTCCATACATTGTCAAACCTCCGTCAACCATTTCACAGAAGAAGAAACTGAGGGTCAGGCAGAAAAAATCTTAAATGACAGAGCAGGAGTTTACCCCACACCTGCCATCTGGTCTACCCATCCTGCTAGGGTAGGAGATAAGGAAATGGAAGAGGAGGTGCCCAGAGACACTCCTTGAGCTAGGGGATGTTCATACTGTCTCCTCCAGATCCCGGTGCTTGAGAATCATTTGAGAACCATCACTAAGGAAGACCCAGGACAAAGACATGGAAGTTCTGGCTCTTTGAAGCTCTTTCCACTTCCTGTACCGGCTTCCATGCATTCATTGGGAGCAGTTTTTGGGAAACGTGGCTTATATACTCATTCATGCTGGCTTGCTCTCTGTCTCTGTCTCTGTCTCTGTCTCTCCCTCCCTCCCTCCCTTCCTCCCAACTTGTCCTGAAAAGCCCAGGGCCTCACTGTGTGGGGAGCAGCCCCCGTCAAGCAGCCTGGGCCCACCATTCCTGCGAGCTATTCATCGAACACACAGGAAGATCACCCTGTGAGCCAAGAGGAAGAAGCCCCAGCCGCCGGGAAGAAAGTGCCAAAGAGCATAAAAGAAGAAGAGAACCCTCCCAAGCTATCCAGTGATGTTCCACCACACTCTGGGCTCTGACCACCCGCCCCCTACAGCCAAATTCTTCCCTCTCTGGCTGGGGGAACACAATCCCTGGCTTATTCGCACTGCTGAGTGGCCTCTGTAAGAACCCCAGCCCCCTCTCTTGGCAGGGAAGCCCAGGCCTGCAGAGGAGCTGCCTTCCGCCTCCAGCCTCTGGCAACAACACCATGCTCTCTCCTTCTTTCCCCATGTCTCAAAAAATATCCCAAGCTGCCTTCCCCAGCTCCCTGCAAGGGACCATCCTGACATCCTCCCAACTAGAGAGTTCTGGGCAAGTGTGTTTTGTGCCCCCAAGCCCATCCCATCCCCCAGCCTAGGCTCCATCAGTTCACGGACCATCTCTTTCCTGGGGTCAGAGTCTACATATTAGGCATCGTGGACCCACAGTCAGGCAAGGCCGGGTATCCATTTACCTCCAACCATAAGCAAGAAAGTTCATAAAGTCGGCCTTTGCCCTTCTTCCCCTTATACCATCCCCCAATAAAAGCCACCATATGTTGATTGATTTTAATTCTAAGCACTTTATGCATATTACCCATTTAAACCTCCAAAAAGAGGGGCTGAGTAGTGTGGCTCAGTGGTTGAGTGCTTCCCTGGCCAACAGTAGAAGGAAAAAAAAAAAAAACAATAATTCAAATAGTTATTGCTGTTACTATTGTTTCCAACTTACAGATGAGGAAACTGAGGTTTAGGCAGGTGAGTAACTTACCAGGCTCAATCAGCTAGCAATTGGCAAAAGCCCAGTTTTTTATTTAGACTGTCCAGTTCTGAAGTCCTGTGTCTGACCACTCACAACTCACCCTGGCTGTGAACACCAGATGAGGACGAAGTTATCCTGTGTTGTAGGGTCTCCTATCAGGTTAGAGTACCTCTGGGCCAGCATTAGTTGGACTCCTGGCTTTAGGAGGAGAGGAAAAGACAGTTCTAACTGCTGATCTTAGAGAGTCTGTCCAGGGGCACCAGCTTTGGACCCCCTCCTCTCCGGAGGAGTCTCTCCGTTCTATCCTTTAATAAAACTTTTTGCTCTTGCCTCAGTGTTTCTTAGGTGTTTGATCTTCAATACCAGGGGAACAGGGACCCAATCCTGATTTTTAAGACCAGCTTCAGAGAGTCCGTCCAACCATGAAATCATCGCGAACACAGCCAACTGGGTAGGATCAGGACCTGTATCTAATGCTGATCCTGACCAGGCACAGTGGTGCACATCTGTAATCCCAGCTACTCAGGAGAATGAGGAAGGAGGCCAAGTTCAAGGGCAAATAGGCAACATAGTGAGTCCCTAACTCAAAATAAAATTAAGTATGACGACAGGCACCATCTGTGCTGCTACACCCTTCTTGTGGCTGCTGGCGCCCGCCAGCCTCCTGAGGGGGCCCCTCAGCACGGTCGGAATTCTACTTGGGGAGCTCACTATGTGACAAAGCCGACTGGCTGGAAAGTTGGGTTGACCTTGAGCACCACTGGCTTCCTGTGGTTCTAGCTCATCCAACCACATAATGAAGATGTTTTAGAGTATAAAAGAAGAAATGGTTTGGGATCAACTTTGGAAAAAACTAATATAGTATGCTCCATATAATGGTGACAGAAGTTCCTCTGGATTCACCAATCTACTGAGTTTTGAATGTCAGAGAAAAAGTTACATATGAATATATATGAAGTCAGAATCTGTGTTTTGCATTATTCAATGAAAGAAATCAAAATACTTCTGTATTCTTCAAGTAAAAAAATAAAGTTAGATAAAATTTTAAAAGGCTGAGGATGTAGCTCAGGGGTAGAGCGCTTGCCTCGCATGCACAAGACCTGGGGTTCAACCCCTGTACTGAAAGACAAGAGAGAGAGAAATGATATTTGATTCCTTCCTCAACCAGACAGGAAGGGCACCTGGGTCACAGAGCATCATCCATGGAGTAAAACCAGCCTTCATGGGGAGGTCACAGCCACTAGTGTCTTCATTATTACATCACATGTAACCAAAATTTAAAAGGTCACTTGAGGGCTGGGGAGGTGACTCTGTGATTGAGCACTCACCTAGCATGTGTGAGGCCCTGGCTCAATCCCCAGTAACACACACACACACACACACACACACACACACACAAGCCACTTGCTTATTCTGTGTTCTCTTATAGAGACAGCAGCCTTCCTGATCCACATATGTGGGTACACTTAGGCAGTGATTAAATTGTCTCTGGGTGAGCTAAGCAACCTTTAAAACCATGTGCTTATCTTAACAAAGAAGTATCCAGAAGTGAGGGCATAGTGACTTACTTTAGAATTGTAGAACGAGCCAGCTAGAAGGGCCATCTGGTCTACCCATCCTGCTAGGGTGGGAGATAAGGAAATGAAAAGGAGGTGTGAGCTGCCCAGAGACACCCAGTATGTCAGGGGCAGAGTGGAGACCAGAGCCCCTGTTGGCTCCAGGGCCCTGAAGTGGGTCTTCTCTTTCAGAGAGGATTTAGAGGGTGACTGATGGAGATGGTAGCAATGACACCGATAACCACAGTCGGGAGGGGAATGGAAGTGTGTCCTCCCTGCATTTGCACTTGCAGGGAACAGCAATGCCCAGGAGGCAGGATAGCGAGGAGTTAAGATGGGAAGCTGTGGGTGCGGGGCAGCGGCCGTGGGTACATAGGGAAAGAAGGAGACACAACAAAGGACAGAGGGATTTCTTGGGTGGAACAATGGGGGAGGGTAGAGACAGAGGAGGCAACAGCTCTGATCTAGAGAACCAGGGAGAGACCTGCCCTGAGTTTGCTCGAAGGCGGGAGGCCAGGCTGGGGCTGGAACCCAGGGTCCTGCACACCGCCACATCCCCTGGCCCACCTTGCTCTCCTGACAGCTACTGGACACCAACACCAAGCTGGCCTCCTTCCCCAGCACCGGGGAGAAGGGAGTGAAGGCAGAGCCGCAGGGATCTGGGATTCTATGCACTCACTTCCCAGGGTCTAAAGGGGACTTTGAACTGCTTCAAGGAATTGCAGCCCCACAGCGGAGCTCTGGAAGCGAACACACTCACCTCCATGAAAGGCACGGCCCGGCAAGAAACGTCACCTAGCAGTCTCTGCTTGGTGATCTCGTTGAAGATGACAACAGGGAGGCAGAAAAAGAGAACCAGGAAATCCCAGAGGGCCAGGCTGGCGAGGATGGAGTTCCAGGCACTCTTCAGGTAGTAGCTGTGCCACACGATGCACATGACGGACAGGTTGCCCACTATGCCCACAGCAAACACCACCAGTGCCAGGAGCATGATGGCATAGGCGCTGTAGGAGCTCTCGGTCACCGGATACAGGGGGTTCTGGATCTGCAGCCTCTGACCTGGCGCCCCTGTCAGATTGCCCCTCAGCTCCTGCCCGCTGCTCAGGATGCCCCCATCCTTGTCCAGGCTGGGGCTGGTGGCCTCCAACAATTTGGTGGGCTGCAGGCCAGCAGGGTGGATAGCCCTGGGGTACTCAGCCCACTCCTCAGGCACATAATGCTGCACCTCTTTGGCCTCCTCATCCTCAGCGCCTCTCTTGGATCGGCTCTGCTGCTCTTGGGCCTCGGCTCTGTGCCTGCCCAAGGGTGAGGGGGCACCCCCAGAGACCCTGTTTAGCCCTGTAGCCAGCACCACAGCAAGAGACACAGCCAGGGGACACAGCCACCGCATGGCCGGACAAGCAGGACACAGCTGCCCTGGGGAGAGCAGGTGAGGGCAGGAGACCCAAGTGCCGGGCAGAATCAAGAGAGGCAGCTGGCCGGCTGGGTCCGCCTCCAGTCAGGCGTCTGGCATGGCCAGCCCTCCTTCCCACCCTGTTGGCCAGAGGCTGGCCAGGGCCCTCTGCTGGACACAGAGGAGTCCTTGCTGCCCTCAGCATATTATCCTCCAGGATACTCCATCTCAGACCCCTGGACCATAGCAGATCAGACTCTAGGGCCTCAGGGGGCAGGAGAATAACTGGAGTGAATTCTAAGGCAGCTCCTAATTTCAAACTGAGCAATAAGACTGGGGATATAGCTCAGTGGGAAAGGGCTCGCCTAGCAACCAGGAGGCCCCAAGTTCCATCCTGATGCCCAGCACTATCCAAAACAAACACACAACTGAACGACAAGACTCACTGCGATTATTGAACATTTACTAAGTCCTAGCATACAGCCAAGGTTTTTGTTCTATTTTGTTCTTGCAGTGCTAGGGATTGAACCCAGGACCTCGCATATGCTAGGCAAGCTCTCTACCACTGAGCTACTTCCCCAGCCCTTTTAATTTATTTTGAGACAGGGTCTCACTAAGTTGCCCAAGCTGGCCTCAAACTTGCAATCCTTCTGCCTCAACCTCCAGAGTAGCTGGGATTACAGGCATGTGACAACATGCCCAGGTTCAGCTAATTTCTTGCTGAACCCGCGCTATCTTCTATGTGTGGTCCATGCTCAGAGCTGTGCTTCCCTAAGCCTGCTGGAAAATTGATCTAAGTGCTATTGTAACCCATATTTTTAGGTTTGAAATATGAGATTTGTAGAGGTCAGTCACTTTTCACAAAGCTGATACGAGCCAGACACAGATCCTGGATCTAACTCCAGAGCCTTGAACTTGATGCTATTCTCAACAGGCAAGAGCCCATCTGCTTGCCTCCTAACCACTCCCGGAGGAAAGCAGCAACTAGCAAGATTTCAAAACAGCACATTCTTGGCTGGAGATGTAGCTGAGTAGTAGAGCACTTTCGTCTGGCATATGTGAGGCCCTGGGTTTGGTGCCCAGCACTGCAAACACACACACACTTGCACGCGCACACGCACATACACACACACACACACACACACACACAGAGACACACACACACACCTTGAGCCAAACACAAGGTGGAAGGACATATGCAATAGCACATCTTTTCTGAGTACCTGCCATGCTCTAGAAACTTCAGTGCACAAAAATGCAAGACTTCTGCCACCAAGGAGCTTTTAGTCCACAGGGGGAAATAAATATGCAAATCAATACTTAGAATTCAGTGTGATAGATGCTTGATAGACAAGTGTCACAATGCCAAGAGATTCCAGAGAAGCTTGGAGGAATCTGGAAGGGGTCCAAAGTGAGGCAATATTTGAATGGATCCTAAAAAATGCCAGGGCAGACCCTGGAAAAGAAGGGTTCTAGGGACAGAAGACATGGCACCTGCAAAGGCTTGGCGATGTGAAAGAGCATGGAGTTCCTGCAAAATGTCATGGAGCTGCGACCCATGATGGGGAGTTTGGGGCGTGGGCATTAGCACTTGGGGCAAGAGAGGAAGAACCAGGATGGACTTTGTACGCTAAGCCAAAGAGCTGAGATATGATCTCGAAGGCAACAGAGGGTCCTACAGGTTGGGATATAGAGAAACAATGGACTTGGCCAGGTTATTTTCAAGGGTCTCTGGATGGGGAGCTGGGCAGCCAGAACAGGAGATGCACAGATTCCAGGAAGGCCATCAGCACCAAGCACTTCTGCCTGTGCCTGGGGGTGGGAGAAAGGTCAAGGCTGATCCAGGACAGGTGAGGAGCCCCTGGCGAGTCAGGGATGGGATCTCAGCAAATCAGCAGAGAATCCAATTGTCCTATTTGCTGTCATTGCTACCCAGGTCCCCACAGTGGAGAGGAGAAGCTGCTCCACATCCTTCCTCAGAAAGGTTGGAGAAAGGATGGTAGGAAACATGTGGGGGAACCAAGACCCCACCCTGAGCCTCCCACGCGGGTTCCTGCTCAGAGCTGAGCTCCCCTAAGCCTGCTGGAGAGTGACTCAGATCTCTCTCCTACCAACTCCCATGGCACCAGACTGTTGTCAACGAGACCCACCGACTGCTGCCTGGGCACGGGCTTAGGGTAAATAGCATCCTGTTATCTGTAGCATTTATTGATCATTCACCAGCTGCTATGCTCTTTCTTTCCCTTTTTCTTTTTGGTGCTAAGAATTGAACTCAAGAGCACTCTACCTCTGAGTTACAACTATAGCCCTTTTTAAATTTATTTTTGAGACAGGGTCTCAGTAACTTGTCATGGCTGCCCTCAAATTTGTGATCCTCTTGCCTCAGCCTCCAGAGTTGCTGAGATTATACCAGGATACCACCATGCCCAGCTCTGTTAATGAATGTTGCACTTTTTTTTTTTTTTACTTTATTTTTCCCCGAAGGGTGCTTTACCACTGAGCTACTTTCCCAGCCCTCTACCACCATTTTTTTTTAATTTTGAAAAAAGTTCTTGCTAAATTGCTGAGGCTGGCCTTGAAACTGCAATTCTCCTGCCTCGGCCTCCTAAATGGCTGGGATTACAGGCATGCATCGCCACACCTAGCCAGGCTCTGTCTTAAACACTTGATATGAATATCACTTAACTTTTTGTGACTGCCCAGGTTCAGAGAGGTGAAATAGCCTGGTCAGGGAAACACTGATCCTCTTATTATTCAGAAGAATCAAATGCCAAGGCCAGGCACTGCGCAGACCTGTCTCTGGCAGGAGATCCTTGGTGCCCCTCAGGCAGGTACCCTAGTGTGGGGCTGGCACATGGATCCAGAGAATGTTAGTTCTCTGCTCATTCCTTCTATTTGTGAATATGCCCCCACCCCACCTCACGGTGTGCCTTGGACAAAGCAGGTATGGAATCCCTATAAAAGCACCCCTCTGCTGGTCTCTGATAAGACAGTTGGAATGCATGAGGCCACTAGGTGGAACCAAATGTCTAGTGATGGGAGTTAAGGGCTGGGCTGCAGGCCAGCACCCCCTCTCATTCTAGTCCCGCCTGCTCCGCCCAAGCCCAGCCCACACTCTCTAGGCCATCAGAAAAGAGATTTGGGAGATGATAGCACTTATCCACTGTTTCACCCCTCCTGAGAGGACTCAGCATGGATCCCCAAAATGCTTTTCGCCTACTCCCCCTTCTTCAACTTCTGGAAGATTCCTCTGTCAGTAGCAGGTTGGAAATCTCATTCAGAAGCACACCAGGTGAAGTGGAAGACTTCCCTAGCCCTTGGGAATGGCTCTTCATGATCCCAGGAATTCCCCATTCTTCTCCCTGGGAATTTCCCCAAATAGCGGTTCCAGAAAAGATAATTAGGTGGGACAGGGTGGCAGAGAGGCTGGAGATGTCCCCTAGCATTAAATGAAGTGAAGGTTTAGGGCCCCTACCACCCATGGTAAGAGCTATCCTTTTATTGGATGCTACGTACCAGATGTTCTCCAGCTGAGAGCACTTGCGGTACCCAGACTGCCTGAATGTCACTGCAGATACTACTAGCCATGTATGTGACTTTGGTCAAGTGCTTAACCTGTACCTCGGCTTCCATAGAAAGAGCATGCTCCAGGCTGGCTGAGAAGATTGAAGGAGTTCATCTGTGCAGATCCCCAGAACAAGGCCGGGCACACGGCAAGCGGTGCCTGAATGGGGCTGTTGGCTAGCGTGGGTTCATTCAATTCTCACAGCAGCCTTCGGAGGACACTCATTACTATCTTCACGTCACAGATTTCAAAACTGAAGCACTGAGAGGCAGGAGGCAAAGAGGCGGGGAGGACATATGCTGGGAGAAGCTCTTCTGCCAGGGACATCTCTCTGCCTGCCGCTGGCACAGATGAGGGCTCGGAGAGGTTCAGACAGTCTGAGCCCACTGGATCCTGCTATGTTGAGTCTCCTTCAGGTTCTGGGCTTCCAGAACCCAGGGGCACTTGGTTCAGAAGGCCACTAGCAGGAAAGTGTGCTTCCCAAAGTCAGGGACTGTGGCCTGATGCCAACTCTCTGCTCACTAGCCCCAGGATGTCAGCAATCACTGAGTCACTCATTTTACAAATATCTGTTGAGTACCTACTGTGTGCTGGGTGTTCTAGATACTCACAAACAGAGTAAAGGACATGACGTGACCTCGGTCCTCATGAAATTCGCTGAGGCAGCCACTGGGGAAAAAAAATAGGCCCAAATAACAGAACTGTAAATTATAATGAAGGACATGGAGGTCATAGAACCACTCTGTCTTTCAGCTTACTCCTTAATAAATAGCAATGAGCATTGTTCCAAGTCTGAGGTCCCATAAGGATTTTATTTATTAAATGTGGTCATTGTGAGGGCATGTTTTTGGGGAAGAGGGTACCACGGATTGAACCCAGGGGACTTAACCACTGGGCCACATCCCCAGCCCTTCTTTTTAATATTTATTTTTTAGTTGTAGTTGGACACAATGCCTTTATTTTATTTATTTTTATGTGGTGTTGAAGATCAAACCCAGGGCCTCCCACATGCTAGGCGAGCACTCTACCGCTGAGCCATAACCCCAACACCCCAGCCCTTTTTATATTTTATTTAGAGACAGGGCCTCCGTGAGTGGCTTAGGGCCTTACTAAGGTGTTGAAGCTGGCTTTGAACTTGTGATCCTCCTGCCTCAGCCTCCCAAGTCCCAGAGAATACAAGCATGTGCGACCATGCCCTGTGGTGCAGGTGTTTTTTTAAAGGTAAGATTTCTAGTACAACTTAAGTCAGTGGTTCTCCAAGTGTGGTCCCAGGATCAGCAGGAACAGCAATACCTGGGAATCTATATTCAATGTCTACTTTCAGGCCCTACCCTGGATCTGCTAAATCAGAAACTCTGGGGGTGGGACCAGCAATCCGTGTTTTAGCAAGTCCTCCAAGGAATTTTTTTTTTCTTTTTTGTGGTGCTGGAAATTGAATTTGGGGTCTTGGGCATGCTAGGCAAGCACTCTACTGCTGAGCTACATCCCTAGCCCCACATGGGATTCTAATGCAGCCTACAGTTTGAGAACTACTACCTAAGGTATTCCCATTGCAGTCAAATGGCGACTGGTGGGGAGTGGGGGTCCCCTTAGCAAATCCTTGGGCAGGTGCTTGTAGGAGGGTGCAGAGGGAGGAACGCACCCTGGAACACTGCAGACCATCGACTCACTGAACTTCTTGGTGAACAAGGCCGAGATCTTTCTATCTGCATTCTCAGTGCCTAGTATTCAGTAGATGCTTAAAATATGCATTTAAGGGAGAAGGGAAAAAGGCCTAATTTGATGGTATAGGCTTGTAATCCCAGTGACTCAGGAGGCTGAGGCAAGAAGATCACAAGTTCAAGGCCAGCCTTGGCAACTTAGTGAGACCCAAAATAAAAAAAATAAAAAGGGATGGGGATGTTACTCAGTGGTAAAGCAGCCCTGGGTTCAAATCCCAGTACCAAAAAAAAAAAAAAAAAGCAATCAGAGACAGAAAAGTGCTCACCCAATCCTACCTGTTCCATGATACCAAACTTCTAGGTTTCTCAGCAAAAATAAACTCACAAGATAGGCAGTGGTAAGACTTCCGACCATCCCTACTCTTGCCCCAGGACGCTGTTTGCCTTGTGGGCTCTCTGTCCCCCTTCCCCAGCCATGGCAGCTGGCTCCCCTGTAATGCCATGCTCTACCTACCACCTTTCCTCACTATCCCACATCATGGCTAAGGCAAGACCAGAAGGTCCAACTGCAAAGGAAGGGACACCAGTGGAGCCACAGCAAAGAGCCAAATGGTCTGGTGCCAGGGGTCACCGTGTCTTTCAGGTCCCCGAGCCCCTCCACCATGGCTCCTAGCTGCCCCGCTGCCACCACCACCACCAGGAACTCACTGACAGGCCTCCTACTCTCATCCAAGTCTCATCCTGGGAGAGGTCCTCCTATGTGCCTAAGGACTGTCATCCAGGTTAGGACTTCCCGGAAGGATCCTTCCAAACCAGAGTAACCACAGGGACTAACACTTCAAGACCAACTGCTGGCCCATCAGAATGAACCCCAGCTGGGCGCCACAGTGCATGCCTGTAATCCCAGAGACTCTCGAGGCTGAAGCAGGAGGATCACAAGTTCAAAGCAATTTAGCTTGTCCCCAAGCAATTAAATGAGACCCTGTCTCAAAATGAAAAAACAGAATGGGCTGGGGATGTGGCTCAGGGGTTGAGCACCCTGGGTTGATTCCCTGGTATCAAAAAAAAAAAAAAAAAAAAAGCCTTGAATTTGTTTGCAGAACTGCACAAAGTAGAACTGGGGACTGAACCCAGGGGCACTCTACCACTGAGCTACAGCTCTTTTTAAATTTTATTTTGAGATGAGTTTTCACTAAGTTGCCCAGGCTGGCCTGAAACTTCCAATTAGCCTTCCTCAGCCTCCCAGGTAGTTGGGATTGTGGGCATGTGCCACCCCACTGGGCTCAACACCCCAAGTTTTAATGAGTAATATACATACTATAGAAAGTGAGTAAATCAAGTATTTGTTTAACAGATGATTACTGAATGCATACTGTGTGCCAGACACATAACTGATACTCAAAAGCCCGTTTTCTTAACCCCTCCATTGGCAAAGAAGCAAAGAGGTCACTACCTCTCAAGGCACCCTTTTGCTATTTTGATCCTCCTCCATACTGGGGGATTGAACCCAGGGGTCCCTAAACACTGAGCTACCTCCCCAGACCTTTTAATTTTTTTATTTTGAAACAGAATCTCACTAAATTGTTGAGGCTAGCCTTGAACTTGTGATCCTCCTGCCTCAGCTTCCCGAGTTGCTGGATTACAGGCATATACCACCATGCCTGGCTCCCCAGCAGCCCATTCTGATTCTAGATGGCTATACTAATGTAGAAGTTGCTCCCTGATTGGAAATGTGGCTCAAGAAAAACCCTCCCATTGGTCTGTCCCTGGGAGACCACAGAGCCTATGCGTGAACAGAGGACCCTCAGGTGTGCACAGTTCACAGTCATAAAATCAGATACACACGGAGCAGGGCCATGGCCATAAGTGGAGGTGTGTGAGGGTGGAAGGAGGAGTGGGCAACCAGATGGGCCGGGGTGAGCTAAAGCAGCCTTCCTAGAAAGAAGACTCAGAGGGGATTTGTCCAGGGACAGAGTCCGGGTAGAAGTGAGGCAGCCAGTTCTGCAGAAGGGAGAGAGACAAGCTCCAGGCAGGAAGGTAGCGGTGGGGAGGACAGACTGGCTCCTGGAACAGCCAGCCTGCTGGGTGGAGTCCGTTGTCACCCAGCCCTGACGCTCAGAGCCCGGGCAGTTGAGCCGTGGCAGGGGTGGGGTGGGGCCATATCTCCCCTCCCGCCATGAATTCAGGGACATTGGACTGATTCCTACCAACACCTGCACTGGATTTTCACCCTCAGGCAGCTGGAGGAACCCTCTGGAGTCTGAGTCCGGTTCCGAAGCGCTGGGTGGTGAAGAGGGTTGGGATACAAATCTTAGGGGAGAAGGGAGCCCAGGCTGTGGCTGTCGGGGGTTCCCCTGAAGCCCAGGGCTCCTGGGGAAAGCTGCCCAGGTCTGTTTAAGTGGTGACTGGGTGAGGAAGCAAGCTCCAGACCAAGGAGTCCCAAGGGCCCTGCTGCCGAGTGACCGGCCCCCCACCCTGAGCTCCTTGCCCTCGGGTCCCACCACTTCGCCATCTTCCCCTCTTCACCCTGCTCCATGCAGCCACAGGGCCGCTGGACTTGGACAAGCAGATTATTCATTGCCAGGTGCCCTGGCCGTGTCCTTTCTGCTTTCTTGCCCCAGTGTCCTGACTTGAGCTGCCAGTCCCAGAGCTCAGCGCAAAAGAATGTAGCACAGAGCAGGAGAGGAGGGGCGGACACTGCCCTGGGAGCCTCCGCCTAGCCAGCTTTCAGAGGGCACGCTGGGTGGGAACTGAGACCAAAGATGGCTGAACTTCTACTCCCAAGTCCTCAGGGGCAGAAGAGCAGCCCCTTCCTCTACTTCTTTGAAGTTGGTGGTTGTCCTGGACACTGCATGAAAGTGGAGTCACATAGATGTATATTCCCTCACTTCTTAGCTGAGCAGCCTTGAGTAAGTCACTTAACCTGTCTAAACCCCTTTTTTTTTTAAACTGCAAATAAGGACAATAATATGCACCTCCAACATGGCCCTAAACATTAAATGACACAAATAACATATTCCTGACACAAAGTATTCTTAATAAGTATCAACTCCCTCCCTCTAGTCCCTCCCCCTACTGACAATGTGCCTCATTCCCCTGCTCCCACTAAGTACACTGCTCCAAAACGCTCCCAGGGTGCAGGCCCCCTGAAATCTCCATGCTAGGGGGTCTCTGGGCTCACTGTCCAGCCAGTCTGGCCATGCAGCTCTGGCTTAGATTGCTGAGGGACATCTGGCCATCTTGCCAACATCCCAGACATCAGGGTAAGTCAGGAATGGGTCTGAAGGTTTCCTCTTCCCCTCCTAGAGTGAAGAATTTCCTCTCTGCCACCATTAGCCATTGCCCCAGATGGGGACTGAGAAGAGGCAGAGAGTGCTTCAGAGGACTGGAGAGGGCAAAGGTCTCTCCCTACACCTCCTTGTAGAAAAGATGGAGGAAATTCCCTACATGCAAAGGAGGCTAAAAATAGACACAGAGACCCCACCCCCAGCTTGGCTGCCTTCAGCCCAGCCCTGAAATAACAGCACAGACTCCATTCCCTGAAATAGGCAGGGCCAAACTAGCTGCCTGGGATTGGGAGAGCCTAGTACAGTCACCTGTAATCCCAGCGACTTGGGAGGCTGAGGCAGGAGGATGGCAAGTTCAAAGCCAGCCCCAGTAACTTAGCAAGATCCTGTCTCAAATAAAAATTAAGAATAAAAAAGGACTGAGGATGTAGCTCAGTGACAAAAATTCCCCTGGATTCAATCCTCAATACTAAATTAAAAAAAAAAAAAAAAAAAGATCTTGGGAGAGACTTGACCTACAGATGAATAGAAAAATGTCCAGTCACAGGCAAAATTCCTCCACCTCTAGCTTTCTTTGACTGTGTGGTCAAGTCTCTCCCTTTCTCTCTCTTGGCTTCTCCCACCCACCACCCCCTTGTTGCTGGGGATAGAACCCAAGGCCCCATGCATGAAAGGAAGTATTCTACCATCGAATTGCACTCCCAGCCCTTGCCCCTTTTCTGAATTTTCCTGGATTCATTCTTTTTCTCTCCTGTCTAAACCAGCATAAAAGTCCTATGGGTCTGCAGGCCTCACCTACAGACTCGTATATTGTCTTGCCTGGGTTTGGGTCTTTTGATGTCAGAGGCCAAGAGAGAGTCCTTTGCGGAAGCTCCCGCACAGCCCCTCATGAGAACAGACTACAAGGGCCAAGGTACATTGTTCACCCCCGTCTCCCCAATGTCCAGCTTAGTGTCTGGCACAACTGGCACAAAGCGTGCACTTCGTACACATTAGTTGTTTTTGTTCTTAGCAAAATTCTACCTGAAGGTGTGGCAGGCTTCTGTCAAGGCCATGTCCAGGGCTCAGAACTGCATAGCCTGAGCTCCCTGCATCTGGAGGTCTTCAGAGCCGTGTGGATTTCCCCTGATCCCTCCAGGGTTACCATGAAACAGACTTACAGGGTCCCCATGTCCTTCTATCAAGGTCCTCCAGCACACAGCACTCCAGTGCTTATGAACCAACATTTCCCCTCGGTTCTGCCAGCACTTGGCAGGACCTAGGCAGGAAGGTCAGAAGGCTATATAAGCACCCCCAGTTTTCCTCTGGGCATGCTCTGTCTACCATAGCCAGCTGGAAACATCCACCCAAGAAGTCCCCCAGGGCAGATCCATGGGCCAACACCTGTCTGAGCTCCTGGAACTTTGGCAAGAGGTCCTTGCCAACAACAAGGGACCGGATGGGCCCTGGGACCCATCTATAAATGGAGCTTTGCTAGGGGAGTTCCTAGTTCCTATGAAACCCAGCATTCCCAGAGGAACCTCTATGGAATGGTTGATGTCCCATTGATATTGTTTGTTTATTGATTGATTGATTAATTGCAAAGAATAAAGTGAAATTATAAATCTTCTAGACCACTGCTGGCCTAATAATTCATAGGAAGCATCACTGGGCATTGGAGAGACACACTCAGGTCTATTGCAATATCCTAGACAGCTTCCCTTTTGCCAATTTCTGATCCAGGAGATGAAGGAGAATGGACATGGTGGTGACCTTGGCAGAGGCAGGAAGAAACAGGGCTAAGGGTGTTAGGTTTTCAACCATCTCAGGTGCATATTTATGTATTTGTACCTGTCTCTGTGCTCAGTATGCATCTGTGAGCATCTCCCTCCATGTTAGGATTACAGAGCTCTCCACATGCAGCTATATAAAGAGATTTCTATTTCTTTTTGGAATGGCTAGGGCAGGGGTGTGGTCCAACAGATGGCTAGCAGGTTACAGGTGTGTCTGGCTGAAAAAGGTACTTGGCCCAGGCCTCCTGATTGGCTCTCAGTGAGTCATGGCAGTTGGGTTCCTGGAGCAGAGCTAATTGGCTGTCATGGAGTCGGGTTCATGCCCTGCCTTATCTTTAGGGCCTTCTCCTGCTGGCCCAGACGGACAATGTTCCTGGGATTGGTAATGACGCTTGCAGGCTGCTGACTCCGGGTCAGTGGGACGTGCCCTTTGGGTCTCTTTCCCAGCAGTGTGTGGGTTCACCTTGACCTCTCCACGCCCTGGCTCCTCAGCCCTCCAGCAGTACCTGATGGATGACACCCCCCAGGGGAGTGATTGGAGGGGATGGCTGGCTGTGACCTGGCAAAGAAGGACCTGCATGAACTGACTGGCAACATCAAAGAGAGTGTTTGAGGATAAACATTCTAGAAACTAACTGTAGACCCTGGGAAGGGCCTCCAGGGAGATGGGCAGGGGATGTTACCATGGCAACTCAGAGAGCAGGAAAAAGATAGGTGGAAGGGGTCCCCACCATGGCTTTTCAGACCCTATGGGTTTCTGAGCATGCAGACCATGGGAAATGTCCTGCCTCCCAGCCTCAAGTCACATGTGCTCACAGAGTTTTTCACTTTTCCTAGGCCTGCACAGGTGTGACTTCATGCCTTCCAGATGGGCGGAACCCAGAAGGCTATCTCTGTCTTTGTGATGGGCAAAGCAAAGCCTTCTTGAGGGCGGGTACCTGCTGCCCAAGGTCACAAGGCAGAGACTAGCAGGCAGCAGGAGTCCAGTGGACCTGGGGACATGTGCCTCTGCTGCACTTGGCAAAGCTCTCTGCCTGTGTCCCCTGGAAGAGCTGAAGCCCTCAGCCTCCCTTAGTGTTCCAGGAACCGCTCAGCCCGGGGCTTGGAGGTAGCTGCCACAATAATCTTGGCTCAGGCCTGCACTTCTGAGAAGCTCCCAGACTTCAATACACAAACAACCTCACACTTCCCATCCTCCTCCTGTGTGTCTGTCCACCTGAGCAGGCACAATTTCTGAGACTGGGCAGTGGGTGGGGGGCAGTTAGGCTGCGGAGGCCTTGGCAGGCACTCTGCCAGTTCCCTGCAGCTTCCAGGCCGTTGGCACCCTGAACTCCCAGCTCTTACCTGTCCAGGTTGGCACAGTCGCCATCCAGGGTGCCTTGGCAGAATGCCAGAGGGAATTTTCCACCTGCCTGGCTTTGTTGTCTGCTCTGTGCTCTGGAACCTGGGCTGGAAGGGGCAGGTCCCCCTGGGTATCTGGAAGGGAGCTCCTGGGTTGTTTGGGGCCACCTCAGACAGGAACTGCCAGCCCTCCCCTTCTTCCAGGGACCTACAGGATCTCTTTTCCTCCCTGAGGGAGATACAGGAGCTGGTGGGAAATGTGGGAAAGGTGGACTCTGGGCTGGTGAAGCCCACCCAGGTGACCAGAGTGCCAGGGTTAGAAGGAGCCTAGATTCATCCAGTTGAGCCCCTTCCTCGTACAAATGGGTAGACTGAGGCACCCAGAGGAGCCAATGGACAAAGGAGGTAGTAGTTAAGCCAGGACTCAAAGTCAGGTTTCTAGAATCAGAAAGTCCAGTGTCTTCACTGAACCTTCTAGTCTTCCCCAGAGCTTTCCTCTCCCCTGACCTCTCTCCTCCACCCCAGGTTGCATTCGGTGTAGGGGCAAAAGGTGTGACACCTCTCTTTACCTATCATACGGGTCACAGCCACAGGCCTGCAACAAAAGACAGGTTAACAAGAGCAAAGCATAACAAATGTGCTTAATCGAAGTTTTACATGTTCGGAGCTTTCAGAGAGGGAGACGCAGAGACCCAGGGAAAACTGTCTTCAAGCTTAGTTTCGATGGAGAATGGACAGCTGTGTGGAAATGTGTTTGGACAAAGGGCAAGATCTTCATCTAAGGGACTGAGGGGCACCCAGCAAGGCCTGTCTGTTCAGATTCCTCCGGGCCTCTCTGCGAGCCTTCTTCCCTCCTGGGCATAGGGCAGGGTCTCTGGGAATGAGGGTTTTCAAGGGAGAAAGGAGAAGAGTTCCAGGTTTTATGGTTTGCTTTGTTGTTGCAATTCTGGCAATTAAACCCAGGACCTTGCGCATGCTCGCACACTCGGGAAGCACTCACCACCCAGCTGTATCCCCCACCCTTTTTTAAAATTTTATTTTGTGGCAGGGACCTCTCTAAGTTGCCCAGCTGTCCTCAAACTTGAGATCCTTTTGCCTCAGCCTTCAAGTCTCTGGGACTACAGGTGTGTGTGTCACAGCCCAGCTGGAATTCTGGTCTCTCTGACTCACTTTGGGGAGAAGGGGGGGACACAACAGAAGGACAGGAGAAGGTCTTGCTTCGGAGACCCCCTAGTCTCCAGTTTGGAGGACTCAGCTCACCCCATGCTTTGGGGTATCATTGCTAAGCCCTAATGCAGGGCTACTGGCTTCTAGCCCGGGTCCCTTTTACACACCTCATCTCTTGGCACCAGGTGTGTGGGGGCTTGGCCTGCCCTCCACCACTCCTTAGTGTAAGCAGCAGCCTGGTAGCGCCTGCCACCTTCAGTGAACTGCTCTCCTGGCTGAGCTCTACGGGGTGGCCTTGGGGGCAGGGGACAAGGCTGCTCTAAAAGTAAATGAAGAGTGAGCCCAGAGGTGACCCAGGGAGGCAAGAGGGAGGCCGGGAAGACAACAGAGGCACATGGCTGTTGGACAGACTGGCCAGAGCCTACTTAGAGAGACTTCTTCATGCCCCCACCAGCACTCCACCTCACTGGGGACCTCCATAACCTCCTCTGGCCCTGAGCCACCCATCAGGGTTGGGGCCAGCAGTGCCCCATCATCCCAGGCCCAGAGCCTCTCTCTCTCCTCCCTGTGGTGAGGTGGCTCAGTTGCACCTGCTCCCTTCCGGAGTAAACAGCCAATGGGAGGCCCAGGGCGGGCCGAGCAAGGCTGAAACTGGGCGCTGGAGCTGGCTGAGTCACCACCGTGCTCTGCAACCAGGGACCAGAGAAAGAGTGCAGGTTGGGGGAGGGCAGATCATCGCCACAACAGGACAGACTCAGGCCTTGTACTCCCCTCCAGAAAGGGAATCCCGAAAGGGTCATTTGGAAATTTCTCCAAACCTTTTTGTCTTATTACATTAGAAAGCTATGCCTAAGAGATGGCCCAGAGAGGACAAGTGACTTGTCTAGAGACACACAGAAAGTTAGTGGTTTCAGGTCTCCTGAACTAGCCATGGGTTCAAATCCCACATTCAGAAATAGAACTCCCAGCAGGCTCCCTGCCTCCCGGGATCCACCACCTCCTGGGAAAAGGATTCAAGAGATCTGTAATTGTAATCATTGCTAAAATGCACTCGATCCCCCCACCCCCCGCTTCTTCAAGGAGAAGGAGGCCTCCTGCAGCCCCTCTGCTGAGGTCAGCGGGGTGTCAGCGATCCCCGGAAGCTCTGCCCAGCGATTTGACGTCACGGGGCAGGACCTGCTCGGCAGCGAAGAGCCCCGCCCAGGAGAGGCGGGGGGAGGGAGCGGGTCTGGGCTGCGCTGCTGAGCCTCACGACCCAGTCGAGCTGGGCCGGCCGCGGCCTTGACCGAAACTCCCCAGGCGGCTCTGCTGCCCACCTGCCACTCAGAAACCCGGGGTGCCTGGAGCTCCTGCCCTGGGCGACTGAGTCAGCGGGCCTCGGGGCCAGGTAGTGAATAACAGCAGCCAGGCCTTCCCCAGACACGTAGGACTGCGGTTAACAGGGTGGAATTCGGAGAATTCACAGTATCGGTCACCTAACCAAGCTCTGCGGGCTCCTCACCGGTCAGCTGCGAGACCAGGGCAGCTCCCTGACCTCAGTGAGCCTCTTCTGTAATCAAGGGGAAAATACCTATCACACTGGATGGCTGTCACGATTCAGTGAAATGACCTGGATGTCCCTCGGGCACAATGCCTGACAAGCAGAAATATGGGCTCAAGTTGTGTGTGTGTGTGTGTGTGTGTGTGTGTGTGTGTGTGTATGTGCGCGTGGCTAAGGTTCAGACTCAGGACTGTCCCCTGCTAGGCATGTGCTCTACCACTGAGCTACATCCCCAGCGCTTGGCCTCCATTTTGCTAGCTAAAATAAAACTTTTTTTTTTTTTTTACATTTGAATCAGATGGGATATAATTTCTCATTTTTCTGAGTGTACAGGTTGCAGAATCATATTGGTCATGCAGTCACATATATATACACACAGTAATAATGTCTATTTCATTCTACTGTCCTTCCTTTCCCCCCATCCCCTCCCTTTAAAATAAAACTATTGCTGGGATATAGCTCAGTAGTTCTGTGCTTGCCTAGCGTTTGCAAGATCCTGGGTTCAATTCCTGGCACTGCCAAAATTAATAAAATAAGATAATATATATATAACACATACATATATAAATTTCTAGTATTAATAATAAACCGAAGTTCTAAACCTTGCATTTACATCATGGAAAAATAATGTAGAATTTTTTTTTAGGAGGGTTATTTATTCAACAAGCTGTGTGTGTATGTGGGGGGTGGGATGCTGGGTATTGAACCCAGGGGCATTCTACCGCTGAACTGTGTACCCATCCATTTTTAGTTTGAGACAGGGTCTCACTAAACTGCTAAACCTGGCCTCAAACTTGCTTTCCTCCAAGCTGGGCAGGGTGGCGCACACTTGTAATCCCAGCAGCTCGGGAGGCTGAAACAGGAAGATCACGAGTTCAAAACCAGCCTCAGCAACAGCAAGGCTCTAAGCCTCAGTGAGACCCTATCTCTAAATAAAATACAAAATAGGGCTGGGGATGTGGCTCAGTGGTTGAGTGCCCCTGAGTTCAATCCCTGGTACCCCCTCCCCCACAAATAAAACAAACAATTTGCCATCCTCCTGCCTCAGCCTCCTAGTAGCTGGGATTACAGGTGTGCCACTGCATTCGGCCTAAACCTCTTCTTTACTGAGTCCAACTCAGGCTTCATCTTCCCTGAGGCTGACCCAGATCAGCACCCCTCTCATGTGCTCCTGTAGGACCCTGCCTCTTTCTTCTTGCAGTTTATCACAATGTCTATCCTTAGGTTCTGCACATTCCTTTTTGGGGGGGAACTGGGGAATTGGGGATTGAAGCCGGGGGTACTTTACCACTGAGCCACATCCCCAGCCTTTTGTATTTTTCATTTTGAGACAGGTCTCTCTAAATTACTTAGGGTCTTGCTAAATTGATGAGGTTGGCCTTGAACTTGTCATCCTCCTGCTTTAGTCTCTCAGTTACTGGGATTACAGGCAGGCACCACCCAAACCAGCCAGCATAGTTTTTCTGTGATGGATGTCTCCTCCCTTAGACTGTAAGGTTGGCTAGGTCAGGGACCCAGCAGAGTTCCAGCAGAGGTGGGAGTAACAGTGGGGGAATGAACACACAGAAGGAACAGGCTCTCAGGAGGCAGATGTCTCTGGGGGTCCTGTGCCCAGGAAAGAGCCTGGTTGATTGTACATCCCAATGTGCCTGTGACAGTAGTGGTTTACACTGTGTCCTTTCATGACTTTTTTTTTTTTTTTTTTTTTTGGTACCAGGGATTGAACCCAAGGGCACTTCAGCACGGAACCACATCCTCAGCCCTTTGTTAAATATTTTATTTATTTATTTATTTATTTAAGTGATTTGAACACTCTTTTTTTTTAATTTTTAATATTTATTTTTCAGTTTTCGGCAGACACAACATCTTTGTTTGTATGTGGTACTGAGGATCGAACCTGGGCCACACGCATGCCAGGCGAGCACGCTACCGCTTGAGCCACATCCCCAGACAATATATTGTCTCCAAATATTTTATTTAGAGACAGGATCTCGCTAAATTGCTTAAGGCCTCACTAAATTGCTGAGTTAAAATCGAGATCCTCCTGCTTCAGCCTCCCGAACCCCTGGGATTACAGGCCTGTGCCATTAACTGGGCTCATGATCGTTCACAGTGTTCCCTCTCACTCTCCAAAGTGTCCAGGTTTTTGTTTGTTTGTTGCTGTTTATTTGCTGCCCTGCCCCACCCCAGCATTGAACTCAGGGGCACTCTATCACTGAGCTTCATCCATTTTATTTTTATTTTGATAAAGGACTGACCTGGAACTTGTGAACCTCTTGCCTCAGTCCCCCGAGAGGCTGGGGTGACAGGCGTGCATCACAGCCCCCACTTTGAATGATAAATACTACAATCACCCTCTGCTTAAGAGTACAACCAGGAAGCCCAGTCTTGATAACCCAAGGTTTCTTTTGAGTCTTCTTGGTTATTTCCTTGTGTTCTCCATTTGTTCCTTCCCTCAGCTGTGTGATGGGAGTTTTTGTTTTGGGTACTGCGGATTGAACCTCTGGGCTCTTTGCCACTGAGCCACATCCCCAGCTCTTTGTGTGTTTTATTTAGAGACAGGGTCTCCCTGAGTTACTTAGGATCTCACTAAGTTGCTGAGGCTGGCCTCGAACTCTCCATCCCTCTCGATCTCTCCTGCTTCAACCTCCTGAGCTGCTGGGATTACAGGGGTACACCACCACACCCGGCTGCCAGCCCCTTTAATTTCTTGAAACACACCTGGAGTGCCCTGGGAGAGTGATGGAGTACTCTAAGGCTGGGCTCTAGGGGGGGTGGACAGGTCATGATACCATACTGAGGCAGCCAGGTCTGGCAGTACAGTCTGACATGAGAAATGCCCCTCCCAAGAGACTTGGGGACTTCTGGAACTGTTGCACTGAAGGAGCCCAAAGGAGAAGGCACTAAAGATACAAGAATTCAATCTGCAGGGGCAGAAATAAAGAGGAAATTCCTGCACAATCAAGTTCTTTAGGTTTCTAGACTCCCAAGGCCTCAGCGGGCCGCCCAAGGCTGAAGTGCATGACCCAAAGTGCCTAGGGTAAAGGGGTGCAGACCCGAGAGTCCTCCCAGTACACACAAATGTGATCACTTAGCCACCAGGGCCTCTCAGAGCCATGCACTAGCTCACAGAGTCCCCCGCGGAGGCCCTGTGCTCCCAGCTGTGCTTCTCTGTAGTGATGGGAGGAGGGTAACACAGGGAGAAAGAAGGAGAGAAATCTGACCACCAAACCCCAGAAGCTCATCAAGAAGTTTGGAAGAGACCTTGAGGGGGCCTCTAGCCAGCACCTGACTCAATTTATTCAGCAAACATTCATTAAGACTTGCAAGGTGCGGGGCACTGGGCTAGGCCCTGGGGATACAGGGCCTGGTGGAAGCCAGAGGCTCCAGGAGGAGGCCAAGAAGCCGTCTGAGCTGGTGGTGCCTGGCTGGGATGCTGGGATGGAGGGAGGCCAGCAGCACTGCAGGAGCCAAGGACGCGCCCAAACCCGGACAAAGTGGGGGCGGTAGAGGCGTGACCTCTGACCTCAGGCCTGGAGAGGAGCAGAGTCAGCCAGGCCAAGAGGAGGAGGCAGACAGGTGTGGGGAGGAGGAACAGCGTTTGAGGCACGGAGGGAAAGCGTGTATGCTAGGGAGGACAGGAGAGCGGCTGTTTGTAGAACCCTGTGTATTTTGGTAGGCCTTGAGGAGAATTATCCAGGGGCTGGGGCATAGCTCAGTAGTAGAGCACTTGCCTACCTTGTGGAAAGCCCTGGGCTCTATTCCCAGCAGGGGGCAGGGGATTCTGTAAAACTTGGAATGAGGTCAAGAAAGGACTCTTATCTTTCAGAATCATCCTAGAGCATTAACTAGCTGAGCTTCCCAAGTGGCTCCACTAACTTTATATATGGTCTCTTGTACCCTTTGTTGAAACTTTGCACCTATTAATGTATTAAATAAAGCTTTGGCTGGAAGGGGAGGGGTGGTAAGCAGTGGTAGAGTACTTGCCCAGGATGCGTGAGGCCCTGGGTTCCTTCTCCAGCAAATAAAAAATAATAAATAAACAAATAAGTCTTTATTATATATACTTACTATTTATATATTACTATTTACCTTTGTGGAATTATACTTTGGCAGAATGCATATGAAGTCATGGTGGAAAAGGCGGACTTAGTAGATATGTTAGAGGGAAATCTATATATTTGACTTTATTAGACACCAACTAGGTACATTATAGTGTTTTGGGGGGATGCTGGGGTTTGAACCCAGAGCTTTGCCTATGCCAGGCCAACTCTCTACCAATTGAGCTACATCCCCAGCCCCATCTTCTGTAGTTGCTTATAAATACACCCTTACATACAGTCTAGCAATGCCATTCCTAGCATCTGCCCAAGAGAAATAAAAGCAGATACACACACAAAGACTTGTATAGGAATTCATTGCAGTCTTCTTCAAACTCGCCAAGTTTGGAATCAACCCCAATGTCCATCAATCATTGAATGCATGAGTGTGTTATCACAAAACAGACCACTCCTAAGCAATAACAAGAAACATTACTGGTTTATAGAACTTATTGGGGGGTCTGGGAGTATAGCTTCGTGGCAGGGAGGGGCCCTGTGTTCCATCCCCAACATTGCAAACAAACAGCAAAAAAAAAAAAAAAAAAAAAAAAAAAATCCATAATGGGTAGATTTTAGAAATATACTGGGTGAAAGCAACTAGTCAAAAATGAGTCCCGATTGTATAATCCCATTTGCCGTCTAGAAAAAGCTACCAAATATTGACAGAAAGAAGACCCAAGGTTGTCTGGGGCTGGAAGTAGAAAAAGATTGATTTCAAAGGGGCCAGAGGGAAATTGGGGGGTTAACAGAAGTGCTCCAGATTTGATTATGGTGTGGATTTTGGGTTGCACCCATGTGCCAGAGCCCACTGAAACGCACTCTTACGAGTAAATTTTATCACAGGGAAATGATGTCTCCGTGAAGTTGCTTCAAAAGGTGGGCGTGGAGAAGGGATGGAAAGGTGTCTGAGTTGGGAGCCTGCAGGTGGGAGGGTTGGCTGGGAGGTGGGTGGAGCCCACAGGTGTCTGCAGGTGAGAGAGGCTTTGTCTAGACAGGCGGGTCGGCTCTGTAGGGAGGACGGAGGGCGCTCTGCCTGGGGTTACTGGCTTCCATCTCCTGTCTCCTGTTTCAAAAAGAGGACCAGAAGGGCCTCCAAAGCCTGGTTTCTTATCTCTACTCTGTCATTTGCCACTCTCATAAGCATGGCTATTAACCCCTTCCCTGCCCACCCTCACAAGGTGGAAGGCAACTGTGAAAATGAAATCAGGAAATGAATCTAAAAGTGCCTGACAGCAGGCATCCTACATGGATAAGATGCAGGGTGACCCCAGCACAGTGTGGCTTCTTGTTATGGATCCCTTGAGGACAGGGGTTCATATAAATACACCCTTCCCATACAGTCTAGCAATGCCATTCCTAGCATCTGCCCAAGAGAGATAAAAGCAGATACGCACACAAAGACTTGTATAGGAATTCATTGCAGTCTTCTTCAAACTCGCCAAAGTTTGGAAATCAACGCCAATGTCCATCAATCATTGAATGCATGAGTGTGTTATCTCACAGCGGAACACACAGTAGACACACATCTGTGTCTACTTCTATTACTTCTGTATTCCCAAAGTCCCTTAGAATGTGGAGTATCCCTTGCCATTGCTTAGGGGTCTTGGTCTCTCCCAGTCTAGGCAAGCGCTCTATTCCGGAGCTACACCCCTAGCTTCCTAGGCTCTTTTTGTTTGTTAGTTGACTGTTTTTTTTTGTTTTTGTTTTTGTTTTTGTTTTTGTTTGTTTGTTTGGTTGGTTTTTGGTGGCAGGAGATACCAGGGATTGAACTCAGGGGCACTCCTCCACTGAGCCATATCCCCAGCCTTTTTTGTATTCTATTTAGAGACAGGGTCTCACTGAGTTGCTTAGCACCTCACTTTTGCTGAGGCTGGATTTGAACTTGTGATCCTCCTGCCTCAGCCTTCCAAGCCTCTGGGATTACAGGCATGTGCCATCACACCCAGCCTCCAGGGCTCTTTTTGATGATATTTTCTGTTGCTCAGGACCATCAGCATGCTGCTGCTGCTGCTGCTGCTGCTGCCACCAATGATGATGATGCTAGCTAAGATTTATACCTATGTATTTATGCTCATTTGTGCTAGCCCATAAATGCCCATTTATTGGACATTTACTATGTGCCAGGCTGTCTTCTATCTGTTTCCTATATGGCAACTCATTTAATCCTTGCCCACCTTTCATGATACCATTACACCCACCCTGTTTCACATATGGGGTAATTAGGGATCAGAGATTACAAATGTGTCCAAAGTCCTATAAACTATAAGGAGCAAAACCCAGATTCAAACATCTAAGGGCTAAGGATCTAGTCTCCTTCCTTCTTTCCACTTTGTGTTGTTGGGGATAAAACTTAGGACTTCATATTAGCTAGGCAAGTGCTCTACATTGAACCACACCCCAGCCTGGGCCTATCATCTTAATCACTGGTCTATTTATCAATGGTTCTGCAACTCTTTCAATCTAAGGCCACCTTATACTCATAAAAAATTATTTATTATTATTATTATATTTGTAAGCATTTTCATTATTAGTAGTAATAGTAGTATTGGAGATTGAACTGAGGGTCCTTAACCACAGAATTATATGCCCAGCTCTTTTTATTTTTTAATTTGAGACAGAGTCTTGCTAACTTGCTTAAGGCCTCACTAAGTTGCTGAGGCTCACCTCAAACTTTTGATCCTCCTGCCTCAGCCTCCTGAGTCTCTGGAATTATAGGCATGCACTAACACACCAGATATGTTCATAAAAATTATTGAAGACTCCAAAGATTTTTAGTTTATAGGGGTTATATCCATCGCCATTTATCAAATGAGAAAACTGAAAAATTTTGAAATTTATCTCTCTCTCTCTCTCTCTCTCTCTCTGTGTGTGTGTGTGTGTGTGAGAGAGAGAGAGAGAGAGAGAGAGAGAGAGAGAGAGAGAGAGACAGACTAGGAATTGAACCCAGAGGCACTTTACCATTGAGGTACATGCCCAGTCCTTTTTTAATTTTTTTTTTTTAATTTTAAAACAGGGACTTACTAAGATGCTTAGGGCATTGCTAAGTTGCTGAGGCTGGTCTCAAACTTGAAATCTTCCTGCCTCAGCCTCCCAAATCGCTGGGATTACAGACATGCACCACCATGTCCGATAAAATATCTATTTAAAATTAATGATAGAAGTTGGTGCTTGTGATGGCAGAAGTCTGTAACCCCAGCTACTCTGGAAGCTGAGACAAGAGAATCACAAGTTTAAGACCATCACTTTAGTGAGATGCTGTCTCAAAGTTAAAAAAAAAAAAAGCTGGGGTGTAGCTTAATGCTAGAGTAATTATACAACATGCACAAAGCCCTGGGTTCAATCCCAGTACCATAAAAAATAAACCAGCGGTCTGGGGATGTGGCTCAAGTGGTAGCGCGCTTGCCTGGCATGCGAGCGGCCCGGTTTCTGATATACCTAGCCTAGTTCTCTCATTAGATCAGAAGCCAGCTTGTCACAAGTTATGAAGGATTCATTTCTGTTTTCTGTAAAAATATTAGGATGTCTGTAGGGCCTGGTCATTAGTTGATGTTGTAAAGCTGATTGGAATGCCTGCCCGTGCCCTGAACTCACCCATGTCCGGTTTTCCCTGACCAGATAACAACCCTTTCCTAAACCTTAGTGACGCCTCATAAATTCTGGCCTTCCCTGGCCGGATAACAACCCTCTCTGAGTCTCTAAGATCTCCATAAATTCTGATGCCGGGGCCAGCAAAAATGTAAACTTGTGTTATGCTCCTCAGAGTGTTGTTATCTGTAACCCCCCTTTGTGTAACTTTTTGGGCTATAAAACTGGGCCGCAAAGAAGCCTCGCGGCTGTCCTTGGCTCCCACGATTTTGATGGGCAAGGCAGCCCAGCCGGTCGAAATAATAAGCTTGCTTTAATTTGATTTTAATTGGAGTCAGTGGTCTTTTCTTGCGTCGTGGTCTAACAGTTCCATCCTCAGCACCACATACAAACAAAGATGTTGTGTCTGCCAAAAACTAAAAAATAAATATTAAAAATTCTCTCTCTCTCTCTCTCTCTCTCTCTCTCTCTCTCTCTCTCTCTCTCTCTTTCTCTCTAGAAAAAAAATAAAAATAAAAATAAAAAAAATAAACCAGCCAGGTGCAGTGGCACACACCTGTAATCTCAGGGACTCTGGAGGCTGAGGCAGGAGGATTATGAGTTCAAAGCCAGCCTTAGGAACTTAGCAAAGTGCTAAGCAACTCAGTGAGACTTCATCTCTAAAAAAATACAAAATAGGGGTGGGGGTGTGGCTCAGTGGTAGAGCGCCCCTGGGTTTAATCCCCAGTTCAAAAATAAAGAAATAAATTAAAAAACAAGTGACAGGGTATTTCTTAGGGAAAATAAAATACAGGAAGTGTTCATAGAATGAGTGGATGCAGTATAGTGGAAGGAAGATCTTGGGAGTTGAAGTCAAAGAGCAAAAATAGTTTACTCCTGGACATTGAAGTTGTTGGGGCTCAGAAAATGATACCCCCAAGTAGGTGCCTTGGTACTCTGAGTACTTTGAACTAAGGATTGGAAGGTCTCAGAAGCAGCCTTAAAATCAACTTCTTTCTTTGACCTTCTCTTTCCCTCCTGTCTCTCACCCACTTTGCCCCCCAAGTGAATCAGATAAAACAGAATTCCTCTTCCCCAAGGCAAGTCACAGCACCTAGGACCCAATCCCCCAAAGCAAGTCATAAAACGGAGACCCGTCACTCTCTCCCTTGAAGACCCTCCTTCCCAGGGACCCTGCCCCATGCCCAGGGGGAAGAAGGCTACACAGAGAGGCCAGAGGAATCTGAACAGACAGGCCTTGCAGGGATGGACAGGCCTCAGTCCCTTAGATTTAGATCATGCCCTCTGTCCAAACACATTTCCACCCAGCTGTCCCTTCCCCACTGAAACCAAGCCCAAAGACGGTTTTCCCTGGGCCTTTGGGTCTTCCATTCTGAAAGCTCCGTACACGTAAAACTTCAATTAAACCCATTTGTTAGGCTGTGCTCTTGTTCATCTGCCTCTTGTTACAGGGGAGTAGACAGTGACACATATCATACCCTTCCATGCCTACAAAGTCACTCTGACTTCTGGTAGGATGAGAAGACGACTCCAACCCAGGTCTCCACATCCATTAGGAATCAGGGTAAATAGCCAGCAAGGCTTGAGGGATCAAGTGACATGAATGAGCAAGGACCCTGCCCCTGGGCTGAGGGAAAAGGGCACCCTGGAGGTGCTTCTGGGAAGCAAGGTTCTCAGGGGAACCAGGGGCCCTGCCAAAGCTGGAGCCTGGAAAAGTCCACAAGGGATGGAGCAAGAGTGTGGAGAGTTCTCAGATCTCAGGATTTTATTTATTCCAGCAGGGCATGGTGGTGCACACCTGCAATCTCAGCTACTTCTGAGGCTGAGGCAGGAGGATCTCAAGTTTGAGGCCAGCCTGGGCAACTAAGGAGACAGACCTTATCTTTAAAATAAATCAATAAATAAAAATTAAAAAGGACTGGGGATCTAGCTCAGTTGGTAGAGTGTTTGCCTCATAAGCACAAAGCCCTGGGTTCAATCCCCAGCACCACCAAAAAAAAAAAAAAAAAAAATAGCAGGGTTGGGCGCTGAGGATGTAACTCAGTGTAGAGTACTCGCCTAGCATGTGCAAGACCATAAGTTTGATCCCTAGTACTCCCCCCAACATACAAAATATTTTTCTTTCTTTTCTTTTCCTGAGGATACTCCTGGGCTCAAGTGATCTATTTGCATTGTTTTCTGTAGTAAACAGGACTACAGGTGAAAGCCACTGTGCTTGGCTCTTGGATAGAGAATTTTTGATGGCAAAAATGAAAAGTTTTGGAAGAGAGGGAAGCCCTGAACTGTTGAGTCTGTTGAGAGGATGCTCAGAACAGCAAAGGGAGGAGTATTTGTAGAACTGGTATTTTAGGTGGCAATTGGCTTTACTGATGAAGATGCAGGGCTTGATGGCTCTGTGGCCTCCCCAGAGAGGTCAGAATCCATACAATGCTAAAATTAACAGTAGGGTTAATCGACTACTGGGGAAGAAGTCGGCCCCATCAGGACTGATGGTCTTTATTATTGTTTTTATTACTTATTTATGGTATTGGGAATTGAACCCAGGGCTGCTCTATCATTGAGCTACATAGTCAGCCCTTTTTATTTTTAAATAATTTGAGACAGGGTGTCACCAAATTGCTGAGACTGGTCATGAACTTGCAATCCTCTGCCTCAGGCTCAAGTTCAAGCATGGGCCATAGCACCTGGCAGGACTGACGATCTTTAAAGGAATCCTAAACCAAGTAAGAAAGTTACTTGACCTCTCTGGGATTCAGTTTCCTTATTTATAAACAGAGCACAATAATACTTAACTCATTGGGAAGCTGAAATAGGAGGATCACAAGTTCAAGGCCAGCCTATGTAATTTAGCAAGAACTTGTCTCAAAATAAAATGGAAAAAAGAACTGGGAGTGGGATACCGTGGTGCATGCTTGTCAATTCCAGTGCCTCAGAGGCTGAGGCAGGAAATCTTGAAAGGGTAAAGTTTCTAAGCTGCAAAGCCTGAGTTAAAATGTAAAGGACCAGGTATTGTTAAGTTCCTATGCTACACCCAAAGCCTGAAATTCCTGTAGCTGTTAGGACAATTCCCGGGACTGCCCATTAGATAATCTCCCCTGACCACCTAGTTGTTTAACAACCTGGGACCCTGTGCAGCTTAGCACGTAGGCATCTCAGAGCCTAAACCAATCAGTTTGAATGTGTACCCCGCTTTATGACTGACCTATCACCCCCACCCGACCTGTTCCCACCAACGAATGTGCTAATCATGTTTGAGAGTTGTTGTTTGACTTTCCTGCGCCTCATGATGATTTACTCTGATGTATGCAAAGCCTCCACCCTCCCCAAAAAGTGCATTTAAGCACTGCTCAACCCCTGCTCAGGGCTCTTGGCCGCTCTCCCTTGTTGAGTGAGCACGGAGCCCCAGCTAGCTGGATCTTCAATAAACCCCTTTTGCTATTGCATGAGTTGGTCTCTTGGTGGTCTCTTCCTCCGTCGTTTGCTGGACCCTTACAATCTGAATGTTCAAAACCAGCTCCAGCAACTTAGAGAGGTCCTAAACAATTCAGTGAGAACTTGTATCTCTAAATAAAATATAAGAAAGGGCTGGGGATGTGGGTCAGTGGTTGAGTACCCTTGGGTTTAATCCATAGTACCCCCCTAAAAAAAAGTCAAAGGGCACTTGCCTCTCATGTGAGAGGCCTAAGAAGCAGGGTGCTACCTAACTTGCCAGGTTGTTGCAAATGTTAGAAAAAGAACAAAATAAGGCACTAAACAGGAGTGTCTGGCCCAAAGTGAGTTTTCAGTAAATAATAGCTGCTGTTATTTTTCTTGTTATTATAATGAAGTCCCTTTGGGGAGGCTGAGGCTGGATGAGAGATGGATAAAGTCAGGGCCTGGGCTTGAGTGACTTCAGTGTCCAGCCAGATCTTGCCCCATCCCTACTGACCTCCTCAAGAAAGATGGCCCTTGGTTTTTCACAGGACCCAAGTTCTATATCACTCAGTCCAGGCCACTGAAAATAGAGTCTCCTGTCACAGGTCAGAAAGGGCTCTTCTGGGTCCATCACCCCTTGAGCCCTATTGCCCAGAGCCCAGGGCACCCCAAAGGCCCAGCCCTGCCTGGCTTCCTCCCATTAGTACCTCTGACCCATTAGACTCCCTGCCCAGGTCCCTTATCTTGCAGCAAGGCAAAATTCCGGCCCGAGGACTACCTGTGGGCAGCAGGAGCTGGACATTAACTCCTCAGCCTGTCATCTCCACGGTAACAAGCTGGAGGGAGCAGGCCCGGAGGAGAAGACAGGGTGGTCAGCCATCTCCAGCACCCCACCCCATCTTTTTGGATGCCTCTATGGCCCTCCTCATGAAAACCCAACCCCCAACGCCACCCTGTCCTTGCTCTTCTCTGTCCCTCACAGACTCTCTTAGGGTTGCCGTTCCACCTGTTTTAATCTCTTTTTTGAAAAGGGTCAATAGAAAATCACTCTAAAATTTTGAAATGTTAGGGGTTGTGGATGTAACTTAGTGATAGCGCTCTTGCCTAGTAGGCAAAGGCCCTGGGTTTAACCTCCAACACCACAAAAAAAAAAAAAAAAAAGAAGAAAAAAAAAAAAGAAACTGTTGGTATTAGTTTTGAACACATGCATACACATGTGTGTGCATTCATACATTCTCTGTCCCCCTGATCTCCTTCCCATCTCTGTCTCTGCCCTTCTCTCTGAACTGGCTGCCTGTTTCTTCATCTCTCTCTCTCTTTCCTCCTCTTATGGATGGATGGTTGCCGCCTCATCTCTGCAGCAAAGATTGGATCTGAGCTTCCCTCTCAGCATGGGTAGGAATGAGATGCCTGGATAGCCCAAGGGGATGCTGCCAAGTGGCACAGCACAGTTGGCCTTTGAAGCTCTAGCCTTGACTTTGAATTACTTCCCATCTGTTCAGTGGAGGAAGCTCTCCAAGCCTGCTTCTTTGGCGGGGGGTGGGGGGGGCAGGGGGGTTACTGGGAATTGAACCCAGGAGCTCTTCGTGGAGCTACATCCCCAGACCTTTTTTTTTTTTTTTTTTGTATTTTATTTAGAGACAGGGTCCCACTAAGTTGCTTATCGCCTCTCTAAGTTGCTGAGGCTGACTTTGAACTCACAATCCTCCTGCCTCAGCCTCCGGAGCTGCTGGGGATACAGGCGTGCACCACCATGCCTGTTTCCCAGCCCTTTTGAATTTTTGAGACAGGGCCAAGGCTGGCCTTGAACTTGGGATACTCCTGCCTCAGTCTCCTGAGGCGTTGAGATGAGGGCCACCCCATGCTCACTTCATGCCCGTTTGTTTATCTATGAAATGGATGATTCAGCAGTGCATGTGTAGATCTCAGTACCTTGTAGCTGCACCATAAGAGATGTTCATAGGATGAGAGTTGATCACCCAAAAATCATCTCCCCTCTCCCCCTGCCTTCTCTTTCTGGGTCTTCAGTCTGAGACCAAGAGGCCACTCATTCAGTCCTGTCCTCTGGCCCTGGCTTCTACCAAAGAGTTCCAGATACTAGCCCTCTCTGGAGCAGCCTTCCTCCCCCAAACACTTGGCCAGCCCACTTCCTCTGCCAGGGCCCAGCCTGCAGCAGCCAGCCTGAACAGGACTGGGCTGGGAACATCTCCAGCCCCCAGCAGGGCCCAGTGTCAGTTTCAAGCCCTTCTGGGGTAGGTGGAGGCTCAGGGTGGGGCTGCCAAAGTCAACAGGCAGCCAGTATCCAAGGGCAGGGACCTGTTTGGCACCTGCAGGCCTGGTTTCCAGCCCACAAGCCTGGGTCTTGGCCTCTTTTGGGGTCAGCCCAAGTTCCTCTCCCTCTCTAAGTTCAAAGCTTCAAAGTCTCCCTTTTGCTGTCTGAATGCTCTGCGGGACCCCAGGCCTGTTCCTGCTCTCCATCCCAAGCCCCAGAGTAGCCCCCAGAAAGCTAACATCATACCCACTAAACTTACACCTAAAACACCAACTACCTACCCCTCCCACAGTCAGGGTGACATCAACATGACTTCAGTCTTCCCTTGTCTGCATTAGCATACTTTACTATACCCATAAACTCTCACCCAGGAAAAAGACTTTAGGAACTTTCCAAAAGGCACATCAATTCTTCAAATGGAGGATTCAGCAAAACTTTGGCTCCTTGGCATTCAAATCCCTTGCTGTTTGCTCTGATTCCTGACTGTTAAATCATGATCCTTACCCAATCCTAATCAAAGCACCTCCCACTGAAAGGTTTTATTTTATTTTAATTGATGTACTTGGGGTTCAACCCGGGGGCCTCACATATGCTGGGCAATCACTCTCACCCTGAGCTACATCTCCAGTCCCTTTTTAGAATCTTTTAAAAATCTGAGACATGGGCTCTCTAAGTTGTCCGGGCTGACCAACTTGCAATCCTCCTGCCTCAGCCTCATGAGTAGTTTGGATTGTAGCTGTATATCACTAGACCTGGCTGAAAGGCCTGTTTTGCAACCAACTTTCGAGGTAGCATCTCCCTCACCAAGGCGGATAACAAACTGGTTGTACTGGTAATATCCGGGGAACCTGGGTTTAACACCTTCTACTTATCTTTATCCAAAATGAGTCATTCTGGTCTCCACGTGGGCAGCCCCAAAGATCCTAAGCCTAGTACTCATCCCCAAAACAGATGGGTTTCCTAAATCCCGCAGGGTCGCACCCAAGCTCCCTGTCCTACAGCCACCTCTGACTGGGAGGCCCCTCTAGGGCTGACCCTGTGCCTCCTCACAGGTGCTTGCAGACAGAAAGCATGGCAAGAAGTGAGGGGCTGAATTTAACTAACAAATGGGCTAGGGGTGTAGCTGGGGTTGGGCAGAAGTCCCACCAATACACACCTCTCTCTCTTGCTCAGGAAAGAGGGCAAAGCTCTCACCCTCTGCCACAGCCTGATTTGCTTTGCAAAATCTGAGGGTGTTCCATGGCCAGGCCCCAGGGAAGCCGTGAGAGCAGGTGCAGAAGGCAGGACAGCTCCAAACTGGTTGGATGCTGCTGCACCCCCTCCTCCCCAGTGGCCCCCTCCTTCATTCCTAGTCCCAAGTGTTCTCCGAGTTCTAACTCTGTGCCCCAAATCCCTCTCCCTATTCTGACACCTGTTTGCTTAGGTGTGGATTCTTGGCAGTGAGGAGCCAGCCCTTCCCCCAAACTGAGGGGGCAGCAGGATACCCCACCATGGGCCCTACCAGGGATAAAGACTGTGTATTTTGAGCTTGAGCCTGGAACGATTCAGAAGGGAGCCCCTTCCACCCCCATCAGAGCCTGGGCGTGCACCTTGGGCGGAGAACGGGGACGTCATTAGTGCCCTTTGCCCATGGGGAGCAGGCTCGGTGGGAGCCACGCAGGTGCCTCGCCCAGCACTGCCCTGCTCCAACACCCTCCCTGCCCCGGGCGGGGCTGTCCTTCCTCTCCCTCAGAGAGGCTCCCGGGGCGCAGGTCCCAGGGCTGTACAAAGAGTCCTTTGTCTGCGCTGGAAACAATTGTTCTCCCCTTTATGGAAACATGGGCTGTGTCTCATAATCAAGCGTTCAGAGGCTGGATCAAAGGGCACTGCAGCAGCTCGGGGTGCTGGGGATTATGGCAGTGTCCTCGGAGGGAGCCTCTGACAACCTGTCAGCAGCCCCTAACCCTTACCTGTCCCAAGCCCGCTGAGAGCACCCTTTCTTCCCTGGCTTGGACCTGTGTGAGCCTTGGGGTGCGAAGGTAGCTGGGGGAGACCAGACAGGACAGGGTGGGTCTGTCCCCCTCCTGGCACCCAGGGCTCAGGTTACAGCCCCTGCCAGCACGGCACTGGGTGTGAACGTGCAGAGAGGCACTAACTGGTGAGAAAGGGTGGTGTCTGGCTTGGCCCAGGGCCACCCCCCCATCTTCCAGATCCTCAGTCAAACAGGGACTGCCCCCTCCGAATCACAGGGGCCTCTTCTCCCCATTCGCCCAGGCTCCTGGGAGTCTCCGCCCAGACTCATGGGCCCAGGTTCCCCATTCTGCCCACAGCTCCCAACCCCTCTGCTTGTGGCCACCCCACCTCCTTCCCACTTCCCGGTTCCACTTCTCCTCCACCCACCTATGGCCCTCCCCACCCTCCCTGTATCTCCCATGTGAAAACAACTGGGTGGCCCCCAATTCTGGAGGGCCTCCCCTTCTCCATCATGCCCACGTCTCCAGGCCTGGAGGCTGAGGACATGCAGGTTCCAGACCACAAACTCCCTCTTTGCCTCCAGGAATGTATCCTACATGATGTTTTAAAGAACCCAACAAAAACATGTCCTAAATCACTCATGTGAAGATTAAAACCAATCTCTCCCACCAGACTGCAGCCTCTCTGGGACAGAGCTATAATCAGAGCATAGAAAACCACATTATCAAAACTGGAAGAGGCCTTAGAGACAGATTTTGAGGCTTGTGATCCCGATTCTCCCAGTTGCATGCCAAATTTTGTGCACCTGTTCATTGTTGTGGAGAGAGCTGTAGGTATCGTTGGTATTTCAAAATAATTTACAGAAATCACTGATCTAGCCCAGTCCATGCATATACGGAGCTACATCCTGAGCTACATCCCCAGTCCTTTTTGTTTTATTTTTCTGTTCTGAGACAGTATCTCACTAAGTTACCCAGGCTGGCCTCAGACATGTGCTCCTCCTGCCTCAGCCTCCCGAGTCACTGGGATTCCAGGTGGGCACCACTCCACCCAGCTCCAATCCTAATATTTTGCAGATGGGAAAACTGAGGTTCACAGTGTAGGAAATCATTCAGGAAGTTTAATGGTTCCACGGAGGCTAGAGGTAAAGTCCTGAGACTAGAGATGTGGATCCCTGTAAGGGTCTCCTGTAAGGCTTGTCTCCTTGTCAGTGGCCACAGGGACTTATGTGTCCTGTGGCCACTGACAAGGACACATAAGTCCTTCATAATTTTATTATAAAATAAAATTTATTTTTTTTTAGTTGTCAATGGATCTTTTTTTATTTTATTTATTTATTTCTATATGGTGCTGGGGATTGAACTCAGGGCCTCACACATGCCAGGCAAGTGCTCTACCACTGAGCCACAACTCCAGTCCCAAAGGACTTATGACTTTTTAAAAGGATGAAGATTAATTCAAATGTTTGGGAGACCCAGGTCCCTCCCTGAGGAAGATTAGAATCCAGCAGAGATGGACTAGGTGAGCCCTGGCAGGCAGGGAAATGAATAAACACAGTGGTTCAACATAACGCCCTGAAATAACACCCAAAGACACTCACCACAAAGACACAAGTAAGCTGGTCCAGAAGAAGGAAGGCCACCAGGGCCTGTATGCTGTCCCTGAGAGGGTTAGGCTGATTGTGGGCATGTGAACAAGCGCAGCCCGGGCTCTGGTATATGGTCTGTGGTCCTGTCTCCAAGAAATTCAGTGTCCTGCCCAAGAGACAGACACAAGGGCCCTCCCTACACTCTGTTCCCCACACAGCAGCAGGACAGTTGAGACCCTCCATGGCTCCCCATCTTACAAAGTAAAGGCCGCCCACCTGCGAAGGTCCTGTGGCCACGTTGTTGAGCCACACCTCCTCCCCGCCCTCCTCTGCTCTGTTCCAGCTGTGCATGTCACCTTGCTATTCCCCCAGGAGCCTCAGGTTCTGGCTGCTGTACCCCTGCAAGCAGCTCTCAGGCTGACCATCTCTTCTCCAAGGCGGTCCCTGACTCACATCCTCAGCTTCTGATCAAACATTCCTTTAACCCAGAGCCCTTCTATGCTGAGCCATCAAAGCTAACTGCACCCCAGCGCTCCCCCTGGCTTTATATCAGTGCCTGACATAATTATCTGTGTACTTATTTCTAATTATATTTGCATTGTCTGTCTCCCCAAATAGAATATTAGCCCCGCGAGGATGGAATTTTTGTCCGTTTTATGTACCGCTGTGTATTGAGTGTGTAAACAGCACATAGTAGGAGCTCAAGAAATATTGTAGTGACTATTCTTGAAAGAATATAGAAAAGGGATGTTAGGTAAACCACAAGGCTTCAGCTTCCCCATATGGCAGAGGGTAGGGGGTGGGGGCATTAAACTGGGTCTCTGGGACCCCATCGGCCTCCAGCAGGCAGGCTAAGCTGGGGTGGTCCAGGGGGGCTGTCAGGGTGTGACTGAGGAGGATGGGCCTGCAGGGTGTGGGCATGGCACGGCCGAGTGAGGAGGGACCGGAAGGACCCTGCTGAGGACGTATCCAGAAGACTCTAAAGTTCCTGGGAATGGAAGAGGGCACGAGACCCTTCCAGACAATAGCAAAGCCTCAACAAATAGCAGCTCCCCAATCTTGTAGAGCCAAAGCCCTGGGAGATTTCTGGATTTCTCTTTCCCTCAGTCCCCACCTATGGTCAGCTTGCAAACCCCGTTCTTCCCAAGTCTCCCACAATAGTGATCTTTACGAACAGGGACGTCTGCTGAGCTCCTGCCACGGTCTTCTGAGCACTCGGTTACCCCTGACCGCCCTGTGAAACTGATCCCTCAGCCCCTTCCCTCCCCAGCTGGGCTCATCATAGCTGGAACGTCCTCCTCGAAGTGGTCTTCTCTAACCACACACAGTCATCTTCCAATAATCTTTTTTTTTTAATATTTTTATTTTTTGGTATTGGAGATGGAATTCAGGGTCTCCCGCTGAGCTGCATCCCTGGCCCTTTGTAATTTTTATTCTGCGGTAGGGTCTTCCCAAGCTGCTCAGGTTGGCCTAGAACTTATGATCCTCCTGCCTCAGCCTGTCAATCCTTAGGGGTTACAGGCGTGCCTCACAGTACCTGGTTTAAGCTATTTTTTTACCTATTTTAATTCCCCACATAACATTTAGCACTCCCTGTGGGTTTTCTGGTTAGATAGCTGGATTTTCCCCGTGAGAATGTAAATTCCAGCCAGGTGTGGGTGTGCGCCTGTAGTCAAGTCAGGAGGCTGAGGCAGGAAGATCTCAAGTTCAAGGCCAGCTGCCTGGGCAAATTCCCAAAGCCCTATCTGAAAATTAAAAAGCAACAACAACCAACTGCTGTAACACAGTAGCACAACACCCCTGAGTTCAATCCCCAGGACTACAAAAAAAGTCCCACGAGGGGCACCCTCCACCCAAAGAAGGATCAGAGCACAGCAGGCACTCAGCAAGCTTAACAAAGACAGGGTGAATAAAACCCCATTTAAAGCCATGAAGACAGAAGCACAGAGAGGTTAAGCAACTGACCTGAGTTGTAACAGTAAACAGCAGAGCCTGGATTCACCTTCTACATCTGCTGTGTTCCCTTCTTATCAGCCTGTCCCTTCCATCCAGTCGCCACATAGCAGCCCAAGCGAAATGTTCAAAATAAAAGGAAAATTCCTCCTGACTCTCCTTTCTGTGGCTTCCTTTGCTGCGCTCATCTGTAAACTTCTCGTGGAGACGTAATCCTACCCTCCTCAGCTGGCCTCTGCCCACCATCATTTTCTTTCTTCTTCTTCTTCTTCTTCTTCTTATTATTATTATTATTATTATTATTATTATTATTTGCAGTACTGAGAATGGAATCACAGGTGCTCTGGCACCGAGCTACGCCTCCAGAGCTTTATATTTTGAGACAGGGTCTCACTAAATTGAACTTGCTGTCCTCAGCCTCCGAAGTAGTTGGGATTACAGGTGTGCAGGGCTAAGTGCAGTGGCACACACCTGTAATCCCAGCTACTTGGTTTTCTTTTGTTATTTATTTATTTTTCTTGCAGCAGGGATGCTGTGCTCTTCCACTGAGATACAACCCTGGTCCTTTCTTTAATTTTTTATTTTAAGACGGTCTGAGTAATTTGCCCAGGCTGCCCTCAAACTTGCAATCCTCTTTCCTCAGCACACCCAAGTTGCTGGGAAGCCCAGCCTCACCATAATTTTCTACCACTCTCACCAACCCCCAGCCTCTGTTTCTCCCCCAGGCAGTCCTCCCTCACTCCTACCCCCAGGGCCTTTGCACTTAGTCTCTCCTCTCCAGAAAGGTTTGTCTTGGCTCATTTTTACTCACCAAGTCCCCTCGGAAATGCCAGCCTGGGTAACTTTGCAAGACCCTCAGCAACTTAGCAAGACCTTGTCTCAAAAGAAAAAAAAAAAAGTGCTGGGAATGAAAGAAAGAAAAAGTCATCCCACCACTCTAAAGCCACCCAGCCTGCTCTGCCTAGTTACTTTCTACCGCATCCCCTTAGCATATCCTCACCACCTACTTGTCACCCATTATAATGACTCTTCTATTGTTTGTCCCCAGCTACGATCATAAGCCTCATGAAAGCAAAGACTGTGCCTCCTGGCTTCCCTACTGTGTCTCTGGGGCCCACAACAGTGCCAGGCATAAAGAGAACCCTCGTAAAACATTGTTAACTGAATGAGCCCAGGAGCCAATGCACTTGGGAAGAAGGTCTAAGGGACAGGGAAGAAGTGGGGTTGGGAAGGCAGGGTGGGCTGCAGACAGCTGTCCCAGGGGCAGGAGCAGAGCCTGCAGGCCCAGGCACTCATACCAAGAGACATGCCCAGACCACCTGTTAAAAGACTAGTAACACGGAGCCCTCCCTACTGGTGACTCAGGAGCAGAAGACTCCATTGAAACTGGCAAACAGCAGGGCACAGTGGTGTGCATCTGCAACCCCAGCTCCTTGGGAGGCTGAGGAGGGAGACCTAAGAATTGGAGCCCAGCCTGGGGAACTTTGCAAAAGCTCATCTCAAAAACAAATCAATGAATAAAAACTGGCAAAAGGCAGGCAGGCACCACTGGTGAGCTGAACCCAGTGCATCCTGCTCCTCTTATCGACTTTCTCTGAAGCTGTTATCTCTCTGGACTTCAAACAGCTGCCTCTTATCTTTGGCCCAGCCCAGGCAGTTATCAGGTTCTAGAATAACAGCTTCCCAGGCTGCTAGGATCCCAGCGCCAGGTCTCCTGCCTGGATGAGGAGGCCCAGGGTGTCTTTCTGCCCTGCGCTCACCAAGGTCCCCTTCATTCCCCTCAGGGGGGTGTCACAGCACAGAGGGAGGGGACAAAGAGCAGAGACAAATCTCCAAAAGCCACCTTGGGCAGGGTCCGAGCTAAAAAAAAATTAGCCCAGGGGTCCAGCTGGTCTCATCAGGGACAGGCACGAGGCCTCCTCTGAGCTCACGTCTTAAATGAACCTCTGATGTTAGGCCTCCTCTGAGAACGTTCTAGTCTAGGCACCCTCAGGACAAGAAGCTCACCAGAAAAGAAGTGGGGCAATGTGCCGTGCTGTACCCTCCCCCAGAAGCCACCTGTCACTCGCCCAGAGCCAAGTCACCTTCAAGACTTGGAAGACAGATGGGCAGGTCACTTTGCAGGATAGACCAGGACCTCTGGTTTCTGCCTCCTCACCCTCCCCAGGAGGGCACAGATGTTTCCAGGACTCAAATAAAATCCAGGAAGCCACAGGGTGACCCCCACCTCCCTTTACTTCACATCAGGTGGCCCACACCCCATTAATGTCAGAGAGCCAGGGCCATCCTGGAGGGTGGGGCACAGCGTTTCACACTCTGAAGGACTTGTGCCAACTGCCTTCCCCCTTGCCCCCTCTTTATTTGCTCCATAGGTATACCGTGAGGGGCAGGGCAGGACTCCTAAGGAATATTTATTTATTTATCTTTATTTTTTATTTTCCATATTTATTTTGAGATGCCACCTTGCTACGTTGCCCAGGCTAGTCCTGAACTCCTGGGCAAAAGCAATCTTCCTGCCTGAACCTCCCACGTGGCTGGGGCTTTCAAGCAGGCACCACTGTGTCCAGCTCCTAAGGCATCTCTAAAAGTTGGCCAGGCCCCCACGGGTGCAGCTCAGCAGTTGAGTTCCACTGGGGGTGGGGGGAAATCAATGAAAAGTTGGCCAGACTCTCACCTCCTGCTCCACTCTGCCTTGAAGATCAGCGGGATGCCAATGAGGAAGAGGCACCTGGAGAGGTGGCACTGGGAGCAGCACGTGGGTGCCCAGGCAAAGCATTTGTCAATAAGGAAGGGCGACGGCAAGGCAGAGCTGAGAGGAGGCTGCAGGGCTGGCAGGTTTCCCATCATGTACCGCCCCCTGAGCTGAATGACAGACCCTGGACCTGACCCCCAGGGACAAAGGGAAACTGCTGAGGGGCTTTAAGTAGGGGGTGGCCAGCATCAGATTCACAGGTTTGAAGACACCTGGCTGCATCTATAGGAAGCATCGGAACTCCAACCCAACCTGTCAAATCTCCCAGGGGGTGCCAGCCTCTGTCTCCAACCCTGTCCTTATGTGTGCATCCCAGTGCCTCACCCGCAACCCCCACTCCCTGCTCCAGGGACCACGGTGCCCCAGGCCTCCACACCATGACACAGGCTGCCCCTCCATGTAAGATGCCCCTCTCCCCTTGTGTGTTGTTTAACACCCAGGGCAGGTAGTGCCTGACTCGTGGTAACCCTCTCAATCAATGCGTGTTTGTTTTACACACAGCAGAACTAATCCTCCCTCTTCCCCTCCCACTGGTTAGAGCGCACACCTTTAACACAGCTCTTAGGTGGCTCTGCAATAACCTGTTGACTTCACTTCTCCACCCAGACTGTGAAGTCCTTGAGTGTTTGGACTTTCGCATCTTTGTGTCCCCACCACGTGGTAGACAGTAAGTTCGACCCGTGCTCTGTATCCGCAGGCTCTGCATCCTCAGATTCTACCAACTGGGGATCAGAAATATGTTTTAAAATGTTACATGGCAACTGACACCTGTTACAGACCTAGGATGGCCATGTCTCTGCTGAACATGTATAGCTTTTGTTTGTTTTTTCGCCTCACTGGGGATTGGACCCAGAGCCTCCAGCATGCTAGACGAGTGCCCCACCACAGGGTTACATCCCTAGGCTTTTGTTTTGTTTGAGACAGGGCCTGGCTAAGTAACCCAGACTTGAACTTGGGATCCTCCTACCTCAGCCTCCTGAGTAGCTGGGATTAGACACCTGCATTACAGCACCTGGCTAAAATGTTTTTTCTTGTCACTATTCCCTAAACAATATAGGTTAATACTATTTACATAACAGTACAGGGTATTAGGTATTATAAGTAATCTATACATGACTTGAAGTATACGGGAGGATGTGTGTGGCTATGTGCAAATACCACACCATGTTTTATATATAAGGGATTTGAGCATCCATGGATTTTGATATCCACAGGAGTCTCAGAGCCAATCCCCTGCAGATACCAAAGGGACACTCACTAAATGCTTATAAAATGAATGAATGCATGACACCTCTCTGAAACCTTCCCTAATTGTGTGTGAGTGTGTGTGTGTGTGTGTGTGTGTGTGTGTGAGTGTGCTAGGGAGCAAGACTAGGACCTCAAGCACCCAAAGCATGCGCTTTATCACTGTACCACACTGCCCCACTGAATAACCATGGTGCATTTACACCCTCTTCCATACCCCTTCCATACCCCTCCCTCCACTCTTGCAGGCCCGTAGTTAATCCAGAGCCCTCAGTCAAGTCCAGGTCCAAACCCTGGCTGCACCTTTTGAGGACCTTGGGCACTCCATCAGCCTCAGTTTCGACTTAGTAGGTAATTAATAACGGGGGCAAGATCTGTACCTATTCCTTTAGGGAAGCAGAAGAACACTGTCAGGTAATTCATGATAAGAGTTGAGCAAATGTCAAATCAATGGCAACTGGGTTAATCTAGCATCAACCATGATTTTATCACTTCCAGAATCCTAAAGCCAGATGTGTGTGCCTCAGGCTCCTAGGGAATAAGACCCCTTAGCTGTGGCTGGAGAACAAGAAGATACAAAGTGAAGATAGCATTTGTAAAAATTTGTAAAGTTGAAGAATTGAAAAAAAAAAAAAAGTAGAGTAAGGCTGGCCAGGGCAGTGACAGAGTCGGGAGGGATCTTGAGGCAGCCTGGGAGTGCCCGTCTATATTGGTGTGGCAGGGCCAGATGACAGGCTGCCTGGCAGCTGGGCTCTGGAGCTCCTCTGGCCTGAGCCGGATGCAGCCCGCCACCACCAGTTCTCCTTCCTGCGCTCCTGGTTCTCCCAAGGAACCTGCTGAAAATCTCCTGGAATTGCTCTCCAGTTAGGCATGGGGGGCCTGGGAAGCTAAAGACAAAACTGACCTCAGCGGCTGGATGTGGCTCAGTGGTCGAGAGCTTCCCTAGTTTGCCTGGGTTGGATCCCTGGCACTGCAAAAACCCAACCACATCAAAAATGTCATCAGGAACCCCGACAAACCGCCCTGCAAACTAACAGCATTCCCTGGGCCTCACAAGCCATAACTTGTACAAATATTATTTACAAATATTTGTACATTGGGATAGCATTATCTAGCTCATAGATTTTTTTCTTGCAGTACTAGGATGAAACCTGGGGACTCGGGCATGCTATGCAAGCACTCTACCCCTGAGCCACATCTCTAGTCCCTCTTTATTTATTTATTTTTTATTTTGAGACAAGTCTTGTTAAGTTTCCCAGACTGCCCTTGAGCTTGAGATCCTCCTGCCTCAACCTCCTGATTAGCTGGGATTACATGTGTTAGCCTGGTACTCATAGCATTTTAATGACTCAATTTGATGATGTTAGGGCGGCCATATAACTTATTATCCAAACTGTGGTACATTTGAGAGTGAAAGGGATCACTGGTAGTATTCACCCTGGGACAATAGGCTAAAACAAGGATTGTTCCAGGCAAACTGGGAGGTAAGGTCCCTGGTCCTATATGTAAGCACCTTGCCCTAGTAATAATGATCGTAGCTGGTGCTCACTGGCTCTGACTATGTGTGGTGTCTGGTTCTAAGGGATTTCCCTCATTTGATCCTCACAACAGAAGTGCCTATTTTACAGTTGGATATCCACCATTTTATAGGTGAATAATTCAAGACACAGAACAGTTAAGTAATAGCAATGACTGAACTAGAAATTGCTATGTGCTAAATTACTGGACCATGTCTCTCTCTCTTTTTTTTTTTTTGGTACGAGGAATTGAACCCAGGGACACTCAATTGCTGAGCAACATCCCCAGCCCTTTTAATGTTTTGTTTAGAGACAGGGTCTCACTGAGTTGCTTAGGGCTTGATCAGTTGCTGAGGCTACCTTTTTACTCATGATCCTCCGGCCTCAGCTTCCCAACTGCTGGGATTACAGGTGTGTGCCACTGCACCCAGCTTGATCACATCTGTTTTGCTAAAAACTATTACAGTTCCTCATTTCCTTTTTTTTCACTTTTAAGAGATAAGTTCTCTCTATATTGTCCAGGCTGCCCCCAAACTTCTGGGATTAAGGAATCCTTTGCCCCAGCTCTGGAACAGCTGGAACCATATATAGGTGTCCACTTCTGCTACTTCTTCTGCTCCTTTTCCTTCTCCTTCTTTGATGGCAGTGCTGGGGATTGAACCCAGGGCCTCGGGCATGCTAGGCAAAGGTTCTCCCACTAAGTTTATCCCCAGCCCTCTTCCTTCCTTTTTAAACCCTCCCACACTGATCCGTGTGCATGAGCCCCAGCTGGAGCAGAGGTGTCCCTGTGGCATGGGCCCTCCCCCTCACTGTCCACGCTCGTTCCCTGGGTGATCCTAACCCCACATGCTGAGCTACAGCTGTGACTACCAGCCCACTGTCCTCTGCTGAGCTTCCAAAACAGCCGAGCATATTCAAGAGCTGCCTGGACACCTCTGACAGGCATCATCTGAAACCAAAGCCTACTGAGAGGGGTCAAGGTAACCTCCTGCAGGGTCCAGGATGCTCTGGGGTGGGTTATCTAGACTAGAGAAATAGAGGAACCCATGTGCTTGAAATAAAAATAAGTAAATAATTTGAGACCAGCTGGGCACACCTGTAATCCCAACCGTGTACGAGGCTGAGGCAGGAGGATCTTGAGTTAGAGGCCAGCCTGGGGAACTCAGTGAGACCCTGTCTCGAAATAAAATAAAAAGGGCTAAGGATGAAGCGGAGTGCTTACCTAGCATGTGCAAGGCCCTGAGCTCAGTCCCCAGGAGCAAAGAAACAAAAGCCCTGCCTGTCGCTGAATGGCTGATAGCTCCTGGGCAGCCAGAGAAGGAGGCTGTTTCTGACAACGCCCACGTCAGCACGTCACAGGTGGGGTTCTTCAGAAGCAGACGCTGAGTCAGAGTTTGGGGTGCAAGATGTTTCCCAATGACCAGAAGGGGAGGAAGCAGGACTGGTCACACGGGGAGAGGCTGACCTGCAATGTAGGCCCAGCAAGGCCTCCACCCACCCAGCATGGAGCCAGGGTGAGTGGCCTATGGCGGGCTGAGGTGGTCAGGCCTTTATACCCACCGTGCTCAGTTCCCAGATGTGGGCTGTCTTGCAAAAATGTGACTCAGGGAAGTCCCTCTGCAGGTGGCTGACCCTTGGGAGCTCACAGTGGGAGCTGTCTGGTGTCTGTGCTCCCCACAGCCGGGTGTCAGATCCTGCCCCCAGGGGGATTTCACCTCCATGTCACTCACAGCCCACCTGGTCTGCCTCTCCAGCTGTGGGTCGGGTTCACAGCTCCACATCCCCTCAGGCCTGCCTCTTTGATAGGAGTCCATCGAAGGGGACAGGGACAAACTGAAGACCTCACAGCTGTCACAAGCTTGAGTGTGTTAGAGGCGCTTATCTTCTCCCTACTCTGACATCCATTCTAGACTCCCTGCCCACAGCTGGCACCTCTGACCACTGTGACTCACTCGGTGGTGTGACCCCAGCTCCTCCAGACCTGGTGTGCTCCTGGCTGGGGCTGCTGTCCTGACTTGTGTACGCCAAACTTGGACAAAGGAACACCAAGAGGCACTCTCATTGATCTCCAGGGTCCCACCCAAATGTCTGTCTGTCTTAGCGGCAGGCCAATTTTCTCCTGATGACCAGAGTCAATTACCCCTGGAAGGTGGCGACTCCTCATCCTGCCTGCTGGGCCCTGGACCCAGTGAGGCCAAAGCACCCAGCTCAGCCACAGCTTAGGGGTCAACGGAGGGCTTGCTGGGGGTCCTCTGACAGCAGAGCCCTGAGAAGGAGCTCATCTCCAGAAACGGGGCCACGGACGAGAACTTTTTGTTTTGGCCACTACTCCCAGCCTTCTAGTCACCCTTGGTTTCTTCCACTGTCACCTCCAAACATTATGTTATCGTCATCATTCAGGCAACCCTCTGCAGGTCGGCCTCCCCCTCCCTGGCCGCCATTCTGACCTCCCCAGTATTGACCGTGCCTGCCACAGTCTGGTGTCTCGTCCTTAGTGCAGTCACATGGTCTCCATGGTTCCTGGATAGTCCCACCACCTCAACAAGTCTCTCTTACTGGGCCCTCAACCTAGAGGACAGCCACCACTGAGCTCCGGTGCTGCTGCCCCTCTTGACTCATGGTATAAATGGTGTGTCCTCAGGGCCTCCTGAGGAACCTGATATGCCTGGGGGTCTTCTGACAGCACACAGTGAATGAGGTCAGCCTTTTCCCTTCCCTGCCCACCTTCTGCAACAGCAACTCTGCCTTTGCAACTTCATTCCATGTGGTCAATCACTTTTTCTAGCTTCTGGAAGCACTGACTATAGCAAGTTCCTACGCATCTCTTGGGGTCCTCACTTTAAATTCTAAATTCTGTATCTCAGATCTCACTCCAGTTAGAATGGCAGTCATTAAGAATATAAGCAACTCTAAGTGTTGGCAAGGATGTGGGGGAAACGGTCCACTCGTACATTGCTGGCGGGACTGCGAATTGTTACAACCATCCTGGAAAGCAGAATGGAGATTCCTAAGAAAACCTGGAATGGAACCACCATTTGACCCAGTCATCCCACTCCTAGGTTTATACCCTAGGACTTAAAATTAGCACACTACAGGGATGCAACCACAACAATGTTTATAGCAGCTCAATTCACAATAGCTAAACAATGGAGCTAACCTAGGTGCCCTTCAACAGATGAATGGATGAAGAAAATGTGGTACATATACACAACGGAATATTACTCAGCCTTAAAAAAGAATGAAATTATGGCATTTGCCGGTAAAATAAATGAAACTGAAGAATATTATTCTAAGAAAAATAAGTCAGTCTCAAAGAACCAAAGGCCAAATTTTTCTCTGATATGTGGTTGTTAATTCACAATAAGGGGAGGGGCGAGTTTTGAACTAGACAGAATTTTGTACTAGGTTGGACAGAGGGGAGTAAAGAGAGAGGAGTGAAGGGAGAGGAGTTGAGGGAGGGGGCTTGGGGTTGAGAATGATATAGAATGAATCAGACATTATGTGCATATATGGTTTCATGACCTGTGTCACTCTATATCATGTACAACCAGGCGAACGAGAAGTTATATTCCATTTACATATGACGTGTCAAAATGCAGTCTACTGTCATATATAACTAGTTAGAATAAAGAAAGTTTGAGAGGAAAAAAAATTCTGTATCTCAAGGGAACTCAATAAAGTCAAGAAATTCTTCCCCTCCAATTTATGTTTCGCTCCTAAACCAAGTCTCCTCAGAATCTAGTTAAACCCAAGCCCCCTGACCCTCCTGGGGCTGTTGACTAGTTTTGCTGCTCATGTGGAGTGCAGGCCCTTCTCTTCCTTGAGAAAGACGGAGAAATTAGGCCCAGTACTTTCCCAGCTGGGTCACCGTGAGTACAGATGATGTGATGGGTCCCCTTGTGACCGGCTTCCCGGGGAAGGAGCCAGAGCTGCACTGTAAGAAACGTATTAAGCACCTTCCTAAGGAAGGGAGAGGAAGCCAGAGTGGGCAGAGGGGAAGTCCAGGTGCGGCGTGGGCCTGGGAAGCCCAGCCCCAGCAGCGGAGAGCTCTGGAGTGAGTATTGCCGTCAGAGTTGCCCTGCGTTAGGCCAAGATGTCCAGGTGGCCATACCCACGTCTTGCTCAGTCCTGGATCCTGGCTGCCCTGCGGGGGGTGTGGCCTGTGGTCTGTGAAGCTAAGGCGGATGCTGACGGTGCTGGTGACTGGAGCTGGGACCTCACTCCCCACCTCTGGGCAGCAGGCCCTCCCCTGAAGGAGGCTCTAAGGCAGCACATCACCGAATCTACACAAAAAGCAGCTCCCCTCACCTGCATTGCTCCTGGTAACAACCTAAGCCCTGTTCCAGGCAAGAGACTAAGTCTCTCTGAGCTGCAGGACTTAACGCAGTGTTCATCTAGGGATCAGGTTGACGTCACCCTATGAACTTGAGGATTCAAATAAGGCCAGAGTCAGATAGAGGACCGTCCACTCAGAGGTGCTGAGGGGCAGCGTTCTTCTGAAGTCAACTGCCACCGGTCTGCTTTCATGTATAAATCATGGAATTAGGTGGGGTGGGGTGGTGCACACCTGTAGTCCCAGCGGCTGGGGGATCACAAGTTCAAGGCCAACCTCAGCAACTTAGCAAGTCCCTGTCTCAAAATAAAAAATAAAAAGGGTTGGGGAGGGGCTGGGGTTGTGGCTCAGAGGTAGAGCGCTCACCCAGCACGTGTGAGGCACTGAGTTTGATCCTCAGCATCACATACAAATAAATAAATAACAGTATTGTGTCCATCTACAACTAAAAAGGGGGGGAGTGTGGAGCTGGAGATGTAGCTCAGAGTGAGAGAGCCCCTGGGTTCAATCCCCAGTATCACGAAAATTTTAAAAAAGAAGGAATCAAGTTCTCAAAGTTATACTACATGAAGCATGGCCTTGGCCTTGATTTCTTTTTTTAAACACAGGGTCTGTCTAGTTGCCTAGGCTGGCTTGAAACTTGAGATCCTCTTGCCTCAGCCTCCTAAGTAGCTGGGATTACAGGTGTGTACCACTGTGCCCCCAAACAACAACAGCAACAACAAAACTTGACTAAAATTTAATTCAGATGCCACATAATTTACCTATTTAAAGTATACAATTCACAGGGCATGGTGGTGCACACCTGTAATCCCAGTGGCTCTGGAGGCTGAGGCAGGAGGATCACAGTTTCAAAGCCAACCTTAGCAATTAGCAAGGCCCTGGGTTCAGAGCAACGTAAGCAACTTAGGGAAACCCTGTCTCTAATTAAAATATTAAAAGGGCTGGGGATATGGCTCATTGGTTAAGCGCCCCTTAGTTCAATCTTTGGTACAAAAAACAATTTAAAAAAAAAATAAGTTACACCATGGAGCTTTAGTGTATCCATAGAGCTCTGCAGACATCATGACAATCCACTGCAGAACATTCTGACCACTCCACAATGAAACCCTGTGCAATTTAGCCATGATGCTACTCTACCCCACCCCGGCCCTAGGCAAGCACTAACGTACTTTATGTCTCTTGCATATTCTGAATATTCATAAAAATGAACATTTCATATAAGGACAATATACGGCCACTTGTGTTTGTATTTTGTGATGCTGGGTTGCTCACACTAGGCAAGCACTCTACCACTGAGCTACATCCCCAGCCATTCTGTGATGGTTCCTTAGCATGAGACCTTCAAGGTTCATTCTGATTGTGATATGTATCAGAACTTTTTTTTTTGTATGTGTGTGTGTGTGTGTGTGTGTGGTGCTGGGGATTGAACCCAGGGACACTTTATTTTTTTTTTTTAATATTTATTTTTTTTTTAGTTGTAGTTGGATACAACACCTTTGTTTTATTTATTTATTTTTATGTGGTGCTGAGGATCAAACCCAGGGCCTCACATGTGCTAGGCAAGCGCTCTACCCCTGAGCCACAATCCCAACCCCCAGGGACACTTTAATCTTGCCTCATCCTCTGGAGTCACTGGGATTACAGACATGCACTACTGGCCCAGCATTTCATTCATTTTTATAGCTGAATAATATTCCATTGTATGACTATGCCACATTTTATTTTTCCATTCTTCAGGGGAAGGATTTGGGGGTTGCTTCTGGGTTTTGCCTATTATTCGTAATAATGCTGTGAACATTTGGGTACAATTTGCATGTGATCATTTCTTTCTTCTTTTTTAGTCCTGGGAACTAAACCCAGAGCCTTGCACAAGCTAGCTGAGTGCTCTCCCACCGAGCTACATCCCTTTTTAATTTTGTATTTGAGACAGGGTCTCAGTAAGTTGCCCGGGCTGGCCTCAAACCTGTAATCTTCCTGCCTCGGCCTCCTGAGCAACTGGGATTACAGGTGGGTGTCACCGTGCCCAGCCAGAAGTGGCATTCACACCGAGAGCAGGAAGACTAGAAGGCAGAGGGGCGAGCAGATGCAGGAGCCCCAGGATGGAATAAGTGACGTGCTCACAGAGCTCCAAGGAGACCGGAGCGGAGTGGCCAGGGACAGTCGAGGGAGCAGGACTGGGAAGGTCAGGCGTAGCTAGGTTTCGCTGGCCTCTGTGGCCGGGACAAGGCGTGTAGATTTTATCATAAATGTGATGGAAAGTCATTGAGGTATTAAATGAGAAAGTGACATAACTTATTTATCTTTCTTATTTTTGTAATAAACTTATTTTAGTACTTGATAGTACTAAGAGTTCTCATATACCTCACACCTGGTTTCCTGTGATTTATTTATTTATCTATTTATGTATTTGTTTATTTATTATGGTATTGGGGATTGAACCCAGGGGCGCACTGAACTGCACTTTTAATTTTTTTTTTTAAATTTTCAGACAGGGTCTCACTAAATTGCTCAGTCTGGCCCTGAACTTGCAATTATTATTCTCCTCTCTCAGCCTCCCAAGTACCTGAGATTACAGCTATGTGCCACTTTGCCCGGCTTATTCTTTTCTTTGAACACCCCGTAGTTTTATTCATTCATTGTTTGTTTGTTTTTTATTTTTTCCTACTTAATGTTTATTGAGTAACCATTATGCTCCAGGCCCTGGGATTTAATGGTGATTAATAAAGACACAAAATCTCTTATAGTACTTAGTATTGTATTGTCAATCAAGCATCTAATTCATTCATTCAACAAACTTTCATTGAGCACTTACTAAGTGTCAGGCATGGTATTAAGTGCTGTGACTACAATGGTACCCATAATCCCTTATAACCCACAATGGAGGAGACAGGTGCGCCAACCAAGAACGATGAAACAGTAGTGCAAGGGCTCTCTTAGCTTTCCTCACCTCTAAGCTCCCTGAGGATAGAATCTATGTCTCATTCAGATTTGCTTTGCATATAAAGAAGCGCTCTGTAGGTGTCCGCTGAATTCATGTAAATCCACAGACTCTCTAGCTGGACTAGATTCCCCGGGATCTCCCCTTCAAGCTGCCCTGGCCCTGACCCAAATGACTTTGGGCTCCAAGCTCCCCTCCACTCCTGCAAACCTCAGAAAGATGCGTCTCCTTCCAGTCCCCACCTCCACCCATGCCTTCATCTTGCTCCCTGTGGAATTTGCTGGACTGTCCAGATGAACTGTGGGGAGGGAGACCAGAAAAGCAGCTCCTGCCTCCCACCTCCCTCCGTACCCCAGATGGGTTTCCAGTGAGGCTCCCAGGGACCCCAATCTGCTCCGGCCAATCTTGTTCCTCTGCCCTCATGGGGAGCCTTTCTCCTGGGATAACCCTGACCAGATCAGAGCAGAGCTGCTTTGGCCCCCAGCCCCACCCTCTGCAGCTACGGTTGCCCTCCACGCTGTGGCCACAATGACAACCCAACTGAACGTTTTGTTGGGTTCGTGACTTGAGTCTGTTTGCAGAGTGCTGGCACCCGGGGGCAGCTGACGGGTTGAAATTCGGCTCCACTCTCTGGCCCTGGGCCCACTCAACCACGCCCGCCCACACACCACCGAGGCCAGCATCTCAGGTTACACCAGCGCACCCATGGTTACCCGGGGCAGGACTGGGCAGGAGGCCTCCCCCACCCCCCAGGTGGCTTGGGTGCCTGAGGAACACAGCAGGGCCCCATTGGACGTCTCCAGGACAGCAGAATGGGCATGCAGCAGCCCTGGTTGTCCTAGTCACCAGAATCATGGGACAGCCCCACTTCCCTTTCCCTGGGGATTTTTTTTTTCTGTTGTTGTACTAGGGACTGAATCCAGGGCGTTCTAACCCTGAGCTACATCCACACCCCCCCCCACTTTTTTTTTTATTATTTTGAGACAGAGTCTCACTAAATTACCCAGGCTGGCCTCAACCTTGCAATCCCCCAGCCTCAGCCTCGCCATACCTGGGATTACAGGTGTGCACCATCACCCCTGGGTTCCCAGGCTTCTCTGTGCGGAGCCTCACCAAGCCACTCTGGGCTTGTTCGTACTTGCCTGGGAAACCTGAGTCTAGCTCTCCCTATCAGGACCCCCACTAGGCCTGAGAAAAGTGCTTCAGGTAATGGTAGGGACCATGTGTCACCTATGAGCATGATGTTGCTCCCACCTGTGCTCATCACCATCCCCATCCCCCAAGCAAACACCTTGACTTCTTGTGCCTCACGGCTAATTCATCAGCAGATCCTATCAGCTCTACCACCAGGTACAGTTCTAATCAGTCAGTTTTCACTATCTATGGCTGCTCCACCCTCGTTCAATGTACCATGATGTAAAACATTCCAAACAAGGGCTTCCCATCACCCTTAATGTGACCCTCCAGCTCTTTGTTCTGACCTTTAAGACCCTGTATGCTCTGCTCCCAGTGGGTCTCCCTGCCCACCGCTTGTCTGGTTCCACCATGGATTTTGGCTTTAGCACACAGCTTTCTGCTTGTCCAAATCACCCAGTTGGCTCTCATTTCCAGGCCCCGCTGTTCCCTAATCCCATGGCTCACTACTTCCCATCAGGCAGGCCTTAGCTGTCATCGCATCTCTGCAGAGAGCCTTTGCCCAATGCCCCATTTAGAACAGGGCTCCTCCTCCCCCTGCTCTGTGCCAGCGCAGTATCCTGTCACCTGTCTTCGGAGCACATAGTGCCCTAAGATTTTTCTGTCTTTCTTTACTAATTTACTGATTTTACTGATTATCTGTCCCTTGCCAGCTCCAATGCAAACACCTGAGGACAGGCATGTTGAACCCAGGGGTGCTTAACCACTGAGCCAGATCCTCAGCTCTTTTTAATATTTTATTTAGAGACAGGGTCTCACTGAGTTGCTTAGCGCCTCATAGTAGCTGAGGCTGGCTTTGAACAGTTCTCCTGCCTCAGCCTCCCAAACAGCTGGGATTACAGGTATGCACCACCGTGCCCAGCCCCATCCCAGTATTTTATTTAGAGATAGGGTCCTGCTCAGTTTCTTAGGGCCTTGCTAAGTCACTGAGGCTGGCTTTGAACTAGTGATCCTCCTGCCTCAGCCCCCCCAGAGCCACTGGGATTACAGGCGTGTGCCACCACCGTGCCCAGCTGTCCTGTTCTCTTGAGTGACCTCAGCACCACTAACAAGAGATGCTCCATAGAAACATTTTTGAGGAATGGTGATGCTAACAATCTAGTTATCTACCCTAACACTTACACCAAACTCAAGGCCCATAAAATTTTGTAGTAGTCCTGGTTTGAAGATAATTTGATGGGGAAAAAAAAAAAAAGTTGGAGTGCACACACCACCATGGATGAACTCTGGAAAAGGTATCCAAGTGGAAGAACTCAATCCTAAAAGGCCATATGTTATATGACTCCATTTATATGAAATGTCCAGAATGGGCAGTCTGTAGAGACATAAAATGAATTAATAGATGCCTGGGGCAGGGTGGGGGGTGGGAGCGTGACTGCCAATAGGTATTTTTTAAATTTTTTTATTTATTTGGTATTGGGGATTGAACCTCGGGATGCTTTACCACTGAGCTACATCCCCTTACTTTTTGAGACAGGGTCTCACTAAATTGCTGAGGCTGGGCTTGAAGTTGAGATCCTCCAGCCTTAGCCTCCTGAGGAGCTGAGATAACAGGCATGGTGCCCCCGTGAACACAGACTTTCTTCTTGGAGTGATGCAAATGTTCTGAGGTTGGGTAGTGGTGATCTTGCACAATTCTGGGAACATACTAAAAACCACGCAATTATATTCTTTAGAAAGGTGAATTTTGTGGTGTGTGAATTAGGTCTCAATATAGCTGCTATTTTAGAAAAGTTATTCTATGATTGAAATAGTGCCCAAACAGTAAAAAGAGGGATTAAAATGCGTCTTAAATGGCAACCGACGAACTGCTGGTGGTTGACTTTCCAGATATGTGGCCTCCAGGGAGCACATGTATAGACAGTTACTGTCAAACCTGAGATCAAATCTCCTATAGACCATGACATTCTCCCTTGGGAACCTGGGATAAATTTTGGAGCAAGTCTTTCCAGAATCATGCTCTGCGAAGGTTATAGAGGGTGGTGAACACCCAGAGCTCTACACCAACCCTTTAACCCTTTAACCCTGCCTAAGAGTGCATGTATGGACACTGTGTGCCTTGCTTAACAGTTCCCTGGGAGAGGCCACCTCTTCTAGGAAGGTTTTGGCTCACCCACACCATGTGGACTACCCCCACCGCCTCTCTAAGCCCTTCATTGATTTTTTTTTTGGGGGGGTGGATTAAACCCAGGGGTGCTTACCCACTGAGCCACATCTCTAGCCCATTTTTTATATTTTATCTAGAGACAGGGTCTGGCTGAGTTGCTTAGGGCCTTGCTAAATTGCTGAGGCTGGCTTTGAATTCACAATCCTCCTTCCTCAGCCTCCCAGGCCCCTAGGATTATAGGCATGTGCCACTGCACCTGACTCTTCCATTGATTTTTCTCAGTGGAAAGTACACCAAGGACAGTGGGACCCCAGTGTGGCTGTTCTGCTGCCTTTGCAACCTGAAACTCCAGGCTTGAGCAGAAAGCAAACACTATTAGATAAATACGTATGAAATCAAGTTTTAAAATAATGAATTAGGAAATGATCTGCGTAGATAATGATCTGACCCTGGAGCCTCTGAAATTGTGAATAAAAAACCCTCTTTCTTCTACATTCAGGTATTTTAGGATTGTAAAGCATTTTCCTGTGCGCCACCATCTTTTTGATTTCTTAAACATCTACTGAACACCATAGGCAAGAAGGCATCATCATCCTGGGGGGACCGGAGGGCAGAGTGCTAGCCAGCATATGCATGCCCAAGGCCTGGGTTGTATTCCCAGCAAAGGGAATACTTACAATTCTTACTCTATCCGTGCATAGAATGAACTGAGATCTGAGCTTCTAGACCATCTCCATAATGGTGTTTGCTTCAGGGGGCTCAAAGTGTGAAGGTGGGTCTTTTTCCCTGACATGATGCACCATGAACATCAAAGCACAGATAGTATGAGTCCTGATTGTCCAGGTCCTGTCCATCATGTCCCAGAAATGAGAAAGACTCCTAATGTAGGAGACACCAGAGCCTCTCATGGTTCCTCCCTCCCCCAGGCTCTGCTCTCCTCTGAGCCCCTGGCCCCTGGCATTACCCTGCAGGACTGCTGGTGCAGGACTGGGCTGAGGGCCTCGTCCTTCCGGCCTCTGACAAGGTCATTCCTGAGGGGACGGCTCCCTAAGTAAGGGTCCCCTGGGAGATTCTCTTCAGGCAGTACATGATGGGGTCCGTAGATAGGTGCAGGTCCATGTTAGAAATGGCTTATATAGCAACGGCAGAAAACTTTTTTATTGAACCCAATAACAATAAGAAGAATGGCTTCTACTTTGCACATCTTTAGCAGCAGCAGCAGCAGCAGCAGTAGTAGTAGTAGTAGTAGTAGTAAGTAGTAGTAGTATTTTTATTTTTCTAGTCATTCGTTTTTATTGTTTTGAAACAGACTGGAAATTAAAAACAAAACAGAGCAAAGCTGCCGGGCACAGTGGTGCACTCCTGTAATCCCAGCGGCTCAGGAGGCTGAGGCAGGAGGATCACGAGTTCAAAGCCAGCCTCAGCAACAGTGAGGTGCTAAGCATCTCAGTGAGATCCTGACTATAAATAAAATACAAAAAGGGCTGGGGATGTGGCTCAGTGACCAAGTGCCCCTGAGTTCAATCCCCAGTACTCCCCACCAAAAAAAAAAAAAAAAAAAAAAAAAAAAAAAGAAGAAGAAGAAGAAGAAAGAAAGAAAACAGAGCAAAGCAAAACAAAATTGGTCCTTGACACCAAGCTCTTGAAGCAGCTCTGGGCTGGAAGGGCTTGGCTGGTCATCAGGCTCCGCCCCGCTGCATACGACTGGGCTCTGGGGGAGTGACCTAACCTGTGTGGCTCTTCAGCTTCCTCATAAATAAAAAGGGATAATAATAGCTCCTACCTGAAAGGGTTGTTCCAAGAATTAGATGAAAGAACATATGCAAAACGCTTCTAGACTACGAGCTGCTGGCTCTTCCCGCCCTGAAGTTCCCCTCCCGTCCCTTCTGCTGACTCTGGGATGACGTATGCTAGAGACAAGGAGAAACCCCGGGGAGTCAGAGACGTGGGGCAATCATGCCTGCAGACAGGTGGAGCCGCGGGACTAGGGCATCAAAGGACAGTAAGGGAGTTGGAAAGTCCCCTCTAGAGAGGGCAGTACGGACGGAGGAACTGGGTCTCCAGTGTGCCTTTGCTTAGAAATGCAACTAACCTGGGAAGGGGACCAGAGTATCAGAATACGCTACCCCAAACCATGCCCACTGAGGCATAAGGAGTGTCTTCAGCTGAAGGAATTTGAGAAATGGCAGACCCAGGAGGAGGCTCCCCCTGATCTGCCTAGAAGCAGGGCATAAATTTCCCCCCCCAGGTGTCTAGCAGTGGGAGGAGAGCGACACTTACCACCAGGGTCAGAGATGGCACCAAGATGAGTCTGCATCAACAGGCCGTATTAAATCATTCTTCTCGGTCATGGGGTGTGACTCGGGGGTAGAGCACTGGCCCAGCGTGTGCAAGGCCCAGCGTTCGATCCCAGCACAGCAAAAACTAAATATGTAAACAAATAACCCTTATCTATTGTTAGCGTCCCCCCCCCAATATTTACCTTCCCACAACTGACCCGCCCAAGGAGCCCAAAGCTCATTTCTGTGTCCAGTCACTCCTGCACAATTTATTGCCCTTGTTAAAATGGAACATAAACGGCCGAAACTAACTATAACTAATCTATTCTTCGGGTGTTCATGTCTTTTCTGTGTAGCCCTCATGCATATAAAATTTAAAACATCCATTAAATCCGTATGGCTTTTTTCCTGTTCATCTGTCTTTTGTCAGTTTAATCGGCAGTCCCCAGCAACAGAACATAACAGGGTAGAGAAGTTTTGCATGCTGTACTCTTGTCCTTTATTAGATCCTGCCTTTCTTGAGGACAGAGACCCCACCTCTAGTCATCTCCTTGGCCTAGTGATTTGCCTGCCAGTCAGCATCCTTGGGCTCCTCGAGAGAGTCCTGCAGCTTACTCAGTTACTGCCAAACAACTGGGTTCTGGAGGAGGGGGTGATGGAGTAGGTGTGGGAGAGCCGCCACCGCTCTAGGGGAACAGCTGAGGGCGGTGGATTCAGCAGGAGTGAGTCTGGAACACAGGAGGCTGGGGGGGGGGGCGCAATAGCAGGCTGTTTCCAGCTCTGGTGACATGCTCCACTAGACACTGGCACTGTGAGTTTGGGCAAAGTGGCAATAGGCAGTGGGCCACAGACTTGCAAGACCTTGAACGATGCCTTCTACAGCCGACCCAAATGGGCTTGAGGGCAACAATCAGGGAGCTGGGAACCTAGACGGACAGTAAAGGTCATGAACCTGGGAATGAGACTGGCAGCTGGGAGCTGGGGACCCTGCCACTTGGTTTGGTCAGGAAACCCCTGGCCCAGGCTGCCTAAGCACCAAGCCTCACTGTAGAGAAAACTGGAAAAGCCCCCGGACACACACACACACACACACACACACACACACACACACACACAGATCTGTTGAGGAAACCCACCAAGACAGGATCTATGGATGCCCATAAAGATGGAACGGAGTTGCCGTGTCCCAGGACATTCAGGGTGCAGTCGGGCTACCCGGTCACAGCAGAGGCATCCCAGTGCAGCTGAGCCAGCCCTTCTCGGCTGGGGAACGTGGCCCCTAAAGTAGGACACCCCTGGTGGTCAGAGCTGAACCTCTCTGGGTTGGCCCCTGGCCCTGGGGAGCTGGGCAGGGATGGGATCCCTGCTCAGGGGCTGGGTCAGTACCCCATCCACCCCGATGGAGGGAAGGTGGGGTGGTGACAGCTCAGCAGGACAGGAACGGAAAGAATGTGCTGTTTGAGACCCTGACATCCTGGCAAGATGGTCAGCAAGGTGTGGAGGTGGAGACGCAGGAGAGGAACTCAGGCGGATGGAAGGAAGAGGGACAGGGCCCTACCGAGAAGGAGGCCACGGACTGTGGTCACCAAGAGCCCAGCTGGGACCTGAGCACCCAGCCAAGGGCTGGGCACATAGTAGGCAGTCAGTGCATACTTGGTGACTGAGTGACCAGTCACCATTGTTGACAGAGACAGAGAAGAGACCAGGTGGAAAGCAATTTGACATGAACTCCGTCAGCTAATCCTCTGGTGGAGGAAGAAACTTCTCCCCCTGAGTCACACCTACCCACTCCTCCCGCCCGGCCGTAGCAGTCCTGCCCAGAGGAAACCTGGGGCTGCAGATGCCCTGAGGGACAGACACCAGCACCCTCCTCCTCTGGGACAGAAGCTCTTCTCTGGCTCAGGCTGGCCAGCCCCGGCCGCTGCTCCTCCCACCACCTGCCCACACCTGCCTTCTCCCCTGCTCCTGCCAGAGGCCCTGTCTCTAGGTTCATCCTCTTCCTCACTGACTCAGCTATGGAACGAACGAAGGCCAGAGCCCCCCGGGGCACCAGGCAGGAGAGAGTCCAACCCCAGTGCAGCCACCTCACCCCACGGGTCACTATTAGGTCCCTCTCAAGGGGGGCATTGGCTCAAGAGCAGATCTGATCGCCGATGCAGTTCTCTGTCTCTAGGCAATGCTCACTGAGAGGGAAGAGTCTTGGTCCTCCCCCCTCTGGGGACTTGCCAGGAAGGCCCCCTGGGTGCATCCCATCCTATTGGAGTCAGCCAAGAATCCTTGGCCCACGGCGCAGGAGCCTGGCACCGGTGCTGCCATGGGAAAGACCAGAGTTTGTTCCCCAAGGGCCTGAATCACCTGCCAGGACTGCCACCAGCTCCCCACCCCCAAGCGCTCAGCCCAACCTGTCCTACAGGTGTGTCTGGCTCGCGGCCAGTGGGGCCCAGTGCCCAACTCATTTACGGGAAGGGAGGATGTAAACAAAGGACAAGGGGCGGGCAGAGGACAAAGGCAACCCCTGAGTCTTTTGTGAGCACCCAACTCAGCTCAGAGGCGCTTCATATCACACCACAGGGGGCTGGCACCCTGGGCCCTGCCCACCAAGGGGCAGCACACCTTGCCAGGAGCTGTCCTCACTTGTCCCCCAAGACTCTCCTACCTGTTGACGGGGTGGGGGTGGGGCTGCCCTGGCCCACCTGTCCTCCCTCACGCCAGGGTTCCTGCCTCAGGCAACACCCAACCCGCCTGTGGCCAGGGCTCAACCCCAGAGCTGCAGGCACTGAGGGATTGGCCAGAGTCGACTTCGTGGCTGCTCAGAGGGAAAGAGGCTCTTTAGGTTTCGTTTTCACACTTTGAGGTGTTGAGAGGTAGAGGCTGAAGGCCAAGGACATCTGCAGAGGCCTCCACTGTGGTGGAGGATCCCGCACAGAGCGAGAACAAAACCAGCTGCCTTAGGGCTGACCGCCCAGGAGACCCCCCCCCCAGCACCTGGTGCCTAGGAAAGTCAAACCTTCTGTGCACTCAGAGCAGGACTTCTTGGCCCCCACCAGGTCCCCGGCACCCTCTAGGAGCTGAGATACATCACAGAACAAGTGAAGACCATGCCTGCTACCTTAGCCTCCAGTCTAGGGCACAGACAGTAACCAAGATAAATACATGTCCAGTACCTGGGGGCACAGGAAGTGCAGGGGGTGGGAGATGCAGCGAGGGCTTCACAGGACGGCCTTCCCCAGAGAGGTCACTTGAAGACAGCGGGGGGAAGGTCCTGGGGAAGCCGAGGGAAGGAATGTTCCAGGCAGAGTAGGAGTCATACAAGGGACCTAGGTGTGATCATGTGGACTTGGGGAGGACAGCAAGAAGGCCAGGTCAGGGCGAGGGTGGACAGGAGCCAGGGCCCGGCAGAGCTGCCCCGTGCTCTAGAGAGGTGCAAGTTTGGAGGCTAGGGATGGAGGAGAATCACGTTTTACTTGGATCCCACTGGGTACTGGGGTGAATGATATGCTTATTGAATATTAACTATTAAATTGTGGTAAAATATATATAACCTAAGATGTTTAAGTGTACCATGTTTGAGAGTACCATTTGGTGGCATAAAGGACAGTCACGTTGTGTGACCATCACCATCCAGGTGAAATCGTCCCAGGCTGAAACTCTGTCCATGGATCTCCCATTCCTCCCCCTCCCCCAGCCCCTGGCGACCACCATTCCACAGCCTCTTTCTATAGATTGGACTCTGCTGGGTACCTTGGGCAAGTGGAATCCTACAGTATGTGTCCTTTGGTGTCAACTTACTGACGTAGGCATCTATTTTATTTATTTATTTATTTGGTACTAGGGATTGAACCCAGGAGAACTTGAACACTGAGCCACATCCCCAGTTCTTTTTTTTTTTTTTATTTAGAGACAGGGCCTTGCTGGGTTGCTTAGGCCCTCCCTAAGTTGCTGAGGCTGGGTTTGAACTAGCAATCCTCGTGCCTCAGCCTCCCAAGCCGCTAACACATTTTTTAATAAGACTTACTCTGACTACTTCAGAGTCGGGTGAGGGTGATGACCGTGAAGGTATGCTGTAAATGCCTGACCTCAACTCCAACATTAGGAAGATCAACGTCATTATTCCCACCCAGGTGGGTCTGCCCAGCTGGAGGTGAAAGGTCATGGGGCACTGAGGGGAATTCTGGCTTCCTTCTAGATATTAGAAGGACAGTGGCAGGTCACCAAATGCGGGGCAAATGGTAGCTGCTGTCCCTGGGTCAAGTTGGGGTCTGGTAGAAAGGGTTCTCAGGCTGCTGTCTGCTAACCGCTCTCCCAGGGCCTTACTTGGTGGGGTGAGGCGGACCTTACGATGGGCAGGGAAGCCCCCTCCTCCTTCAGACATCTGGTGCCAAGGCTCCCTCGCCCGTTGAAGCTGTGTGGCTCAGCTCACCGTGTATTCCTGAGCCACTGCCATAGTGACAGAGCTTCCCACTGCTCACATCTCTGAAGGAACTGGCCACCCTAGTGCCACACCAGGGCAACAGCTCTGTGTGCAACTGTACCGGTCCCATTGCAAATGTTCTGATAGAGGTGTTCCTTGGGAGTTTGGGAGCACAGGGGAGCAATGGACTCCACCTGGGCCAGTGAAGGAGGATGTCAGAGAAGACTTCCGGGAGGAGGGGACCAAGTTACTTTACCTTCTATTGGGACACTCTCAGGACCCCACCTTATGTTTAACGAAATGCCAGAGAGGTGCAGCCACTTGCTCAAGGTTACACAGCTCCCATAAGGCAATGGCAGCATGGGATCCGAGGTCTCCTGGCCTCCATAATCTGCACTTTGTCACAAGGTAGACTGCCTTTGGAGAAGCAGGGCAGCCCAGGGGTGGAAAAGAGTACTATTGGTGGCTTGATGTCATTTACAAGGTGAACTTTGGTGGCCCAGGGACAAACATTTCTAAAAAGTTCACAGATATGAAAGTGTTTCAGGAAAATTACAAGCAGCACGTCAAACTCTTGATGAGCGAGAGATGAAAAATCTTCGAATTATAGTTTAGTAAAAAAGGGGAGTCTTTTGTGTAACTTATTTTTCTCCTTTTTTACTTTTGAGACAAGTTGTCACTGTTACCCAGGCTGGCTCAACCTCCTGGCTCAGGTGATCTTTCTGCTTCAACATCCTGAATAGCTGGGACAGCAGGTGCCATACCACCATGTCCGGTTGGGATTCCGCTTTTAAGGTCTCAATGCACTTTTAAAAGAATTTTGGCAATACTGGGGATGAACCTAGGGTCTTGCACCTGCCAGGCAAGCACTCTACCACTGAGCCACATCTTTGGTCCTTTTAATATTTTTATTTTCAGGGTCTTGCTAAGTTGCTGAGGCTGGCCTTGAACTTGCAATCCTCCTGCCTCAACTTCCTGAGTAGCTGCGATCATAGGCTTGTGTTGCTGTGCCCCTCTGGTTGTTCTTTCTTTCTTTATTTATTTTTCACTGTAATAAGATTGCAACTTTTGCTGAGTGCCGTGGCACATGCCTGCAATCCCAGTGGCTCGGGAGGCTGAGGCAGGAGGATTGAGAGTTCAAAGCCAGCCTCAGCAACTTAGTGAGACCCCAATCTCTGAATAAAATATAGAAAAGGGTTGGGGATGTAGCTCAGTGATTGAGTACCCCTGGGTTCAATCGCTGGTGTGTGTGTGTGTGTGTGTGTGTGTGTGTGTGTGTTATATATTGCACTTTACCATTTAACCCTTTGTAAGTGTACAGCTCTGTGCATTAAGTTCAGTGACCTTATTGTATGACGAACACCAACAGAGCTCTCATTATCCCAAGCTGAAACTCACCCATTAAACAGTAGCCTCATTCTCCCCTCCCCACCCCATAACCAATACTCTGCTTTCTGTCTCTATAAATTCGCCTAGTCTAGGTGCCACATATAAGTGGATCATATAATACTTGTCCTTTGGTGACTCACTCATGTCACTTGTAATGCCAAGGGGAGCCTACCTAAATAGAAGAAATTAAAATAAATGATAGGCCAGGCGCAGTGGCGCACACCTGTTATCCTGGCGGCTTGGGAGGCTGAGGCAGGAGGGTTGTAAGTTCAAAGCCAACCTCAGCAAAGACAAGGTGCTAAGCAACTCAGTGAGACCCTGTCTCTAAATAAAATACAAAATAGGGCTGAGGATGTGGCTCAGTGGTGAAGTGCCCCTGTGTTCAATCCCTGGTACCCCCACAAAAAAAAATAATGATAAAAATTAAAAAGTAAATGACAGTTTAGGAGGTCTGCGGATGTGGCAATGGTCTAGGGGTGACCAAAGATGGAAAATCTCAGAGCAGAGCACTTCCCACACACCTGCCACTCCATCTGCCTTGCTGAGCCACTCGGGACACCTGTTGGGAGAACCGGGGAGGAGAAGGAGGTAAGAAGGGGACAGGAGTCAACTGTGGTAAGCTCCTCACCCAAAAAATCAACCAGGTGTGACTCAGCTACTCTGGGAGACTCTCTGGGCCCAGGGCTGGCTGTCCACTCTGTAATGTGCAATGGGCTGCAAGCTGGCCCTCTGGGCTATTCCTCCAGAAAGGATCCTGGCTCCATACCAAGGCTCCTGGTGCCATTTTCTCGCACCTGTTTGACTGGGCAGTGTCCAGGCATCCAAGGGACTTTGCACTGCTGCTGGCCCAGATATGTCCCAGAAACCAAGTGGGAACCAATGACTAGACACCCCGTATCTCCAGGTTCTGAGTCAACAGGTGACATAATAATATTCAGGGCAGGACGTGAGCAGAAAGACGGAGGCTGGGAAATCCCCAGAGATGAGGGATTCTGGGATTGAAACAAAGAAAGGAATTTCCAGAAAAGAGGGGGAGACAGTCCTCTTCTGAGGATTGGAGTTCTAGCAGAGAATAAAGACTCCAGGTCACAGCAGGCAGACTCCTGACACCCTGCTCTTCAGGCCCAAAGAACCAGAAAGGTCAGGGTATAGTTTCTTTCCAACCAGCACATTTGATGCCCAGCCTCTGCCCTGCCACCCCCACCACTCAGGATTGAACCCTCTTTATTTTTTAGACTGGCCTCTAACTTGCGATCGTCTGACCTCAACCTCCCGAGTAACTGGGATCACAGGTGTGTGCCACGGTACCAAGATCACGGTGTTCTTTCAAAGTTTATATTTACACTTACACATATGTACATGAGCATAAATGCTTTGTTAGCTTTATATATTTATTTCTTTAAAATCCCAAATCTTTTGACATTTCTTGAGGAAAAAAAAATAGTTTTCTAATAGCTTTGCATCTCCATTGGTAGAGGAGTATTTACCAACTCCTGAGGTCAGGACATTGATTTCTGAAAACAGAAAATATGTCCTATGATCACATAGAAATGTCCTAAAAAAAAATTCTTTTTGAAATACAACAATCGCAAGACATTCTTTTGAGAAAGGGCACAATTCAAATGTGAATGAGGTCTTTATGGATATATATAGAAACATAGAATGTTTCTATGCAACATTCCCCTTTGGGAAGCTGCACCTCTTATGGAGAGGAATTCAGGATTTTTTGTTTTGGTTTGATTTTGGGTGTTTTTTTTTTTTTTTTTTTGGTACTGGGGATCAAAGCCAGGAGTGCTTAACCATTGAGACACATTTCAAGCCCTTTTTAATATTTTATTTAGAGACAAGGTCTCATTGAGTTTCTTTAGGACCTCACTAAGTCACCAAGGCTGGCTTTGAGCTTTTGACCCTCCTGCCTCAGCCTCAGAGCTGCTGGAATTACAGTTGTGTGCTCTTCTGCCTGGTTAAGGAGTTCATTATTCTCCTGTACTGAGGACTGAATTCAGGGGCACTTTACCACTGAACTAGACCCCAGCACCTCACTAACTTCCTGAGAGCCTAGTTGCCCAGGCTGGTCTCAAACCCTCCTGCCTCAGCCTCCGGAGTCACTAGGATTGTAGGCATGTGCCATTGTGCCAGGCTAAAGAGTGATTCTTTTTTTTTTTTTTTTTGGAGGAGGGGGGCAGGGGTGTACCAGGGACTGAACTCAGGGGCATTTGACCACTGAGCCACATCCCCAGCCCTACTTTGTATTTTATTTAAGGACAGGGTCTCACTGAGTTGCTTAGTGCCTCACTTTTTGCTGAGGCTGGCTTTGAACACACGAGCCTTCTGCCTCAACCTCCTGAGCTGCTGGGATTACAGGCTTGCACCACCATGCCGGGGGAGAGTATTTCACTTTTCTCCTCAATCAAGAATATGCTGCTGCAGGGTGCCATGGTACAGACCTGTAATCCCAGCGACTAGGGAGGCTGAAGCAGGAGGATCCCGAGTTCAAGGCCAGCCCAGGAAAGTTAGCAAGATGCTGTCTCAAAATAAAAAATAAAAAGGACTGGGCATGTAGCTCAGTGGTCGAGCCCCCCTGGGTTCAATCTCTAGCACTAAATAAACAAAACAAACAAACAATTCAAAACCAAAATGCATAATCAATTCTTTCGTCCACTTCTGGCTTTGGAAATATTTTGGTGTTTTTATATGTGTATGGTGCTGGGGTTTGAACCCAGACCTTGTGCATGCAAGGCAAGCACTCTACCACCTGAACTATATCCCCAACCCTACTTTTGGTGTCTTGAGACTAATGAACATCTTAATTGGTAATAAGTGGTTTTTACTTATTTATTTACTTACTCACTTACTTTGTGGTGTAGGGATTGCATCCAGGGCTTCGTGCCTACTAGGCAAACACTCTACTACCCTAGCTACATTCCCAGTCCTAAAAGGTGGTTTTTAAATCTATAACTTAGTTGAGATGCAAATATATACTTTTCAACAATGCTAGATGAGTAAAAATCCATCCAAGATTGCACAAAATGTAAAATGTTGTTTTCCATCAAGAAGCCTTCTGGGCCAGGTGCAGTGGCGCACGCCTGTGATCCTAGTGACTCAGGAGGCTGAGACCGGAGGATCGGGAGTTCAAAGCCAGCCTAAGCAATTTAGCCAGGTCCTAAGCAACTCATGGAGACCCTGTCTCTAAGTAAAATACAAAATAGGGCTGGGAATGTGGCTCAGTAGTTGAGTGTCCCTGGTTCAATCCCTGATACAAAAAAAAAAAAATCAAAGCCTTGTATGTTTATGCTATGGACAAATTTTTTATGACACTTGTGAGCAGTAATGCAGATAATGAGGCAGTGACCAAGGACAGGGCCATCACATGCCCCAGCTCTGACCAGGGTCCACTCTACTCCCTGCCCTGAGGGTGTGCGCCCCAGGCTGGCCCTTGAGGCCCTGCGAGGAAGCTGGTTAACCATTCCCTCTGGTCCCGGGTGAGGCAAGCCAGCCTCCCCAGGGAGAGGCAAGAACTTCCAGGTAAACCAGCCCAGCCTGCGGGGCAGGGCTGATGTCACCCCGACCCCCGCAGAAGCTGGCCAGGCTGAGTGGGTGGGGAGCCAGGGTCCCGGCCTTCTCTGGAGCTAAGGGCACATTCCTGACTAAGTGTTTGCCCCTGGCTGTCCCTGTGTAAACCACCAGCCAGAGCCAGAACCCTGGGGCAGCAGGGAGACCCACAGGCTGAAGAAGAGCCATGAGAAGGACCCTAGCAGCCTAGTTTGGGGTACATGGAGGTGGGGACAGGCTGGGTGGCTGGAAAGTAACTCTGCAGCTATCATGGAGAAATCATCTGTTAGGACTCAGCAGACCCTTAGACCTGGCCATGACACACCACACCAGTGCCCTGCTGGCCTTCCTTTACCCTGCCCTCCATATAAGGACAAATGTAAGTTCCTTAGACCCTTTTCTCTGTCCCTCCTCCCAGCATATGCTTTGGGGGACCAAACCCAGGGTCTTGCACATGCTTGAAGCACTAACCACTGAGCAACACAACCAACCCCCACAATCACCTCCAATCCATCTGCCTTTAGGTGCCCACTATAAGCCAGAGCCTCTGGTAGATTATCTTATATGTTTCTCTCTCTCTCTCTGTCTCTGTCTCTGTCTCTGTCTCTCTCTCCCCCCCTCCTCTCCCCCTTTCAGGGGTATGTTTGTATGTTACTGGGAATTGAACCTCCAGGGATGCTCTAACACTGAACTATACCCTTAGTCCTGTTTTATTTGTTATTATGAGACAGAATCTCACTAAGTTGCCCGGTCTGGCCTCAAACTTTCGATCCTGCTGTGGAGATTGATTCAGTCCAAGCTTGAAACCAAGAAAAATCCATCAGTAGCAAAAGGTCAATCTTTTACCCACTGATAGGAGCTAAAGGTCCTCAGCCTTGCCTGAGGTCACCAATTAAGGGTTCAAAGATGATAAGCAGTGGCCATTCATTTATTTACAAAGTATGAGGTGGGTTCATTTGTTTGCTCAGTAAATGATACGTGCACTCCAGGAGAGACATTGTGAACGAAATGGGCAACATGTCCCGCCTTCTTGGGGCTTGTATTTTACTGGGGGGAGAAAACAATTTTTAAAAATTAAGACACATAGCCAGGTGCAGTGGTGCACTTTGTAACCCCAGTACTCAGGAGGCTGAGCAGGAGGATCGCAAGTTCAAAGCCAGCCTCAGCAACCTTGTGAGACCCTGTCTCTAAATAAAAAATGTAAAGGGCTAGAGATGTAGCTCCATAGTAAAGCACCCCTGGGTTCAATCCCCAGTACAAAGGCAGGAAGGAGGTACAAAACAATTAAGATAAATACATCTTAATTTTAATTAATGGTGTGTTTGATCATGATTAATACTGTAAGAACTTATAAAAAGGATGGAAGCCGGACGCAGTAACATACACCTGTAATCCCAGCTGCTCAGGAAGCTGAGGCAGGAGAATCGCCAGTTCAGCCATTTAGTGAGAGATCTTGTCTCAAAATAAAAAAGTAAAAGGGTCGAGATGTGGCTCAGAGGTGGAGGACTTGGCTAGCATGTGCAATGCCCTGGGTCTGTCAACAGATAGGAGTCCCACTAAGTCCCCCAGGAGAGAGAAGGGGACCTCAACGAAGCCCTGTCAGGCTCCTGACTTACACTGCAGAAAGGAATTCAGGACACGTCCAAACAGGCACAAAGATTTATTTAAGAAAACAAAAGATATATTCAAAAAAGCAAGCCATAGAGCAGGGTACACACTCCAAGGGAGGAGGGTGGGCACTTGAGTGGGCCGCGCTTTGGGGTCTTGGGCTGTTCTTTTAATGGCCACTAAATAGTGACCATGGGAAGTACATGGGGTGACATGGGCCTGGTGAGCTCAGCTGTCTTAATGGTGGAGCACAGAGTGGGTCACGGTTGTCTGGTTCTTTGGATCTCCAGGTTGACGTCACCCAGTCAATAGACAATGTTTGGAATATCCTCATATCCTAAGTCTCTAACAATATTTCCCTTGGCTTTGTTGTGTAAACTAGCAACACATGTAGGCATTCATCGTCTGAACTCGCATTACTCCAAGAATCAAGGGCTTTTAAGAATTTAGGCCTGAAGGAAAACAGGGCTGGGGAGGGAAGGTTGGGGTGCTCATAAACCTCTTTTTTTCCTTTCTTTGTTGGTCTCTTCTCTACCTATCCGATGTCTTCTCTCCTACCTCTGTTTTGAACCCCAGTTCCAGAGGGCAGGTAGGGAGGACTGGGTGATAAATGGGCTGCAGTTAGGTAGATCCATGGTCAGCAAAGAGGAGGTGATATTTAACAGAAGAGGTGAAAAATTAAAGCTTTTGTATCTGGGGAGGGTTCAAGGCGAAAGAAGTGCCTGTGTTATTTTTTCTTTCCTATCCAGTGCTAGGGCTGGAAGCCAGGGCCTTATAGATGCTAGACAAGCACTCTACCACCGAGCTACACTCCCAGCCCAGTGCTGAATATGTTTTGAGTGTAAAGACAACAGAACCTGCTGCCAGATGAGATATTCAATGTGAGAAACAGAAGAGCCAGGGATGACTCTGAGTTTCTTATCTTGAGCATTAGAAGGAAAAGATTTTAATTGGTGATGGGAGAACTGTCAGGAGGGAAGTGCAGAGTTGGTTTTGAGTGTATCAAGTGGGAGTTGCAAGGAGAGATGTTACAGAGGCAGTCAGACCCTCGAGTCTCTAGGACAGGGCATCCCTCAGTTCTCAGGTGGCATTTAATGCCATGGAGCAAAGGAAGGTCACGGTAAAGGTGAGGGGAGATAGAACAGAGAGGGTGCTATGTGTTTGGAGCACTCGAACACAGGGAGCTGGGAGGCACTGGCCAAGGAGTTTGAGAAACAGTGGTCCCCAGCAGTCGAGGGAAGAAGTATCCCAAGGCAAAGGACGTGGTCAGGGTTCCATGTCTATTGCTAGATCAAAGGCTGTTGAGAATCAGCAGGTGGATTTAACGTGATGGTCATTGCTTACACACATGCAGAATGGTGGCAGGCACCGCTGGGTGTGTGCATTGAGGAAATCACTCACACAGACAGAACTTTGCCGTGAAGGGGGATAGGGGAAATGGGCAGTAGCTAAAAGGGAATGAGGACCAAGAGAGGGTTATATTTTTTCTTTTCTTTTTTTTTCCAAATGAGAAAAGTTGCCCTGGATGGTGGTGCACACCTGTAACCCCAGCAACTCAGGAGGCTGAGGCAGGAGGACCTCAAGGCTAGTCTGGGCAACTTAGCAACTTGGCAAGACCCTGTTTCAAAATAAAAACTAAGGCTGCGAGTGTGGCTCAGTGGTAGACTACTTGCCTAGCATGTGTAGAGCCCAGGGTTCAATCCCCCAATAGAAAGAGAAGGAGAAGGAGTAGAATATGAAATAATTCTCTAGCAAAATAGGAGATTGAGCGGGGTACAACAGCACACACCTGTAATCACAGTTATTCAGGAGGCTGAGGCAGGAGGATCACAAGTTCAGAGCCAGCCTAGGCAATTTAGCAAGACCCTTCCCCAATACAAAACAGAACAAGACAGAGAGAGGTGGCGGGGAGGGAGGGAGGAGAGGGAAGAAGAAAGGGAGAAAGAAAGGAAGGAGTAAAAGGAAGGTCTCAGATGTAGCTCATGTAGAGTGCTTGCCTAGTATGCCTGGGTTCAATTCCCAGGATCAAAAAATGAATTAAAAAAAAAAATGGTAGTGTGAGCCCATAGAGAAAGGTCAAATGATTGTCAACTAGCACCACAGCCCAATGGAGACTCATGGTTGTCATTTAAACCAGGGTTTATCAATCTTAGCTTGGTTGACATTTTAGGCCAGACTTCACTGTGGGGGTTACTGTGTATTGCAACGCTTGCCACCCTGTCTCCACCCACTGACGCCAGTAACAGCACCCTCGCCCAGTAGTGATGGTCACAATGTCTCCAGACACTGCCAAGTGCCGCAGGTGCAAAGTTGTTCCCCACTAAGCAACAGATTAAGGGGACCGAGGTTGTGGCTCAGCGGTCGAGGGCTTGCCTAGCACATGTGAGGTGTTGGGTTCCATCCTTCACACCACAAAAAAAATAAAAACAAATAAAAATAAAGGTATTGTGTCCAGCTACAACTAAAAAAATATTTGAAAGAAAGAAAGAAACAGATTTAGGGGCTGGGGCTATAGCTCAGTGGCAGAGTGCTTGCCTGGCACATGTGAGGCACTGGGTTTGATCCTCAGCACCACATTAAAATAAATAAATAAATAAATAAGGTTACTGTGTCCATTTACAACTAAAAATATTTAAAAAACAAACAACAACAACAACAAAAAAAAAAAAACACCAGATTTAGACTGAGAACCATCAGGACTGTGAATCTTTCCAGGCACCAGCTCGGAATGTCTGAAGGTTGGATTTTAATAAGATTGTGATTTTACCAAGAGAGTGAGACAAAGTAAAAAAGGCGAGAGGATCCAGGGCTTCTGAATGGAAGTGTCAATAAAGCAGTCCATAGAATTTCAGCTGACGAGGAGGGAGAGAGAAACGTTCATCTTTTCTCTGACCCTTAGATGCCAGTGCTCAGGACATAGCGAAGGATTTAATGATCTACAATCCACTCAGCCCCATTTTTGCTCACCTTTGCCTCTGACGGCCTTTCTGGCAGGATGACCTGCATCTCTGCCCTGGTGAGTTACTGCTCATCTTCCCAGAACCCTCCCACCCCTGGTTCCTGCCTCTGTGTCCTACTCTGTGGTTTCAATGTCACTTTTCATGTACTTTCATCATACTACCAATCCCAGTGTGTGGTAAGCATCTGCTTAGCTCATGAGGGAGAGTCCTGTCTTGGCTTCCTTTACATCATCAAAGCCTGGCACAGAGCACATTCCTCAATGAATCACCATTTTTAAAGGATGCATAGTATTCTATATTATAAACACATGAGCCTACTTTAATTTATTCCAGAAATCAGCCATATTGTTTATTTCACTTATTTGTTTGTTTATTTATTTTGGTATCGGGGATTGAACCCAGGGTTACTTAACCATGAGCCACATACCCAGCCCTTCTTATTTTTCATTTATTTAGATAGAGTCGGGGTCTCACTAAGTTGCATAGGGCCTCACTAAATTGCTGTGGCTGACTTAGAACTCACAATCCTCCTGCCTCAGCCACCTGAGCCGCTGGGATTTCAGGCATGCACCATAGCACCTGGTGTATTTCACTTTTCTTGAATTACTAATATTTATTTTTCAAAATGGAGAAAGAAAGAATTTGTATTTTTTTATTTTAAGAGAAGCAAAGGCTTATTACAAAAGAAAATTCAGATAATACAGAAAAGTATAAAAGCAAAAGTCAGGACTAGGGATGTAACTCCGAGGTAGAGCACTTACCTAGCATGTGCAAGCCCTGGGTTTGACTCCTAGAACCACACACACACACACACACACACACACACACACACACACAGATATATAATCTCACTACCTGAAGATAGCCACAGTAATCAAGCTGATATAAAGCTGGTACATGTCCTTTCAGTCTTTTTTTTTTTTTTTTTTTTTTTTTTGAGGAGGGGATCGAACCCAAGGCCTCACACATGCTAAGCACCATTCCACCACTGAGCTACATTCCTATTCCCAGCCTTCTTTGTTTGACAAAAGGTCCCACCAAGTACCCAGGCTGGCCTCAAGCTTGCCATCCTCCTGAGTTGCTGGGATTACGTGTGTGTGACACCATGCCTGGCTTCCAGGCTTTTTCCTGTGACTATATATAACCACGATTGTCACTGCATTTCTTTTTTCCTTTGAGGTACATAGGATCAAACTCAGGCCCTGTGCATACCTGGCAAATGTTCTACCACTGAGCTACACCCCAGCCCTATCTCTACATTTTAAATCAAAATTGAAATACATTGTCCACCCTGTTATATAGCCAGCCTTTTCCTTTAACATATATACCATGATATCATGAACATTCCATGGCCCAAATATTCCCATATCATCATGTTTAATGAGTGTATGATATTACTTTTTTTTTTTTAACCAGGGATTAAACCCAGGGGAGCTTAACCACTCAGCCACATCCCCAGCCCTTTTTATGTTTTATTTTGAGACAGGGTCTTGCTGAGTTACCAAGGCTGGCTTTGAACTTGTAATACTCCTTCCTCAACCTCCTGAGTGTCTGGAATTACAGGCATGCGCCACTGTGCCCGGCTGCATCATGTTTCATGGAATGAGTATAACAACATATTTATTTTTATTATGTTTTGTTAGTGCATCATAATTATACATAACAGAGGAGTTTATTGTGACATAATCATACATGAATATAATTTGCTCATTTCATTTCCCAGTACTACCCTTTCTCTTCCCTCCTCCCTTCTTCCCCTTATCCCTTTCGTCTATTCTATTGATCTTACATCTATTATGATATTGCATAATTATACATGAAAGTAAGATTGACTGTGATACATTCATACATGCACATAGCCTAATTTGGTCAACTTCAAACCACAGTTCCTCCTCTTTTCCTTCCCTCCTCACTCCCTAACAATATATTCAAGCAATCCCCTTTCTTTGGACATTTTGATGATTACCAATATGCCTGAATCTCCTGATAGATACATCTCTGATCCCAACTAAGTTGTCTGATTATTTGCTAAAATTATATTCCTTGAAGTTGAATACTTCACCTAGCATGGGGACTTGCACGTTTTTAAAGCTTTGGCCAAATTGTTCTTCAGGAGGATTATACAATGTTATCTTCTGTCAGTCATGAAAGGCAGTCTCCCGACACCCTTGCCAGAGTTGGGTATTACTATGTTTCATCTCTGTCAACTGGGGAGGAGAAAGGTACAGTTTCTATTCCCTTTGAGAGAATGCTGAGCAGCTCTGAGGCCGTGGTCTCTACAGATAATCACAGTTAGGTGCTTAGTAGGTAATTTATGAATGAAGAATGAATGAACAAAGACAAATATATGGAGAAAACTCATTGTACGGATAAGCTCTGGACCCGAGTCAGACACACTGGGTTCAAATCCCAGTTCTGCTGCCTAGAGTTTGTGCAATCATAGACAAGCTTGTAACTATTTTAGAACTTGATTTACCAAACTGTGAATTAGATATCACGATTCCTACCCAATATGATTATTGTGAGGTTAACGAGACACACTGTGTCTTTAAAAATGCTAAAAGCTGGAGGATCTGTTGGTGTAGCTCAGTGACAGAGCACTTGCTTAGCAAGTGCAAGGCTCTGGGTTAGGTCCCAGCACCACAAAAAAAAAAAAAAAAAAAGGAAATTTTTTAAATTAAAAGAAATATATGATTAAAAATTCTAATAACATCATAGATTATATTATATAAAAGTTTCCTCACTCACTCTGACTCTCATCCCAGAGGTCGTCAATTTCTTTTGTGTCCTTCCAAAATTGTTTCTCCTCTCCTGTACTGGGGATTGAACTCAGGGGCACTCCACCTCTAAGCCACATCCCCAGCCCTATTTTGTATTTTATTTAGGGACAGGGTCTCACTGAGTTGCTTAGTGCCTGACTTTTATAATCTCTACATACTATTCTGCCTCTGCTTTATCTGCTTAGATCTGCTTTGGAGATTGGTCCACAGAGACTAATGCAGAACACCTCATTCTTTATAATGAGCTGTGATTTATTCAACAACTTTAGACGTTGGAGCCCCATTTAAGCACATAAACTCTGGAGTCAGGCTGCTTGGCTTTGAGTACTGGCTCCATAATTTACTAGTTGTGAAATCTTGAGCAATTGACCTAAATTCTTTGTGCCTTGGATTTCTCATCAATAAAATGGGGATGATCTAAACTCACTTGGCATAGTGCCAGCTCCTCAGAAGGCAGAGGAAACGGCAGTGAACCGATTCAGAATTGGTACCTGTAAAATACTAACGACATATAATAATCATTCAGTAAATTAACTTATATGTGTTTCCAGCATGTTATTACTTTCCAAAAAATGCTGCAAGAATTATCCTTGAGTTAATATAAAAGTATATCTGGAGACTAAATCACCAAAATCAAATAGCATGTCTTTTTGTTGTTTATTTCATTTGTTTTTGGGTTTTTGTTTGTTTGGTTGGTTGGTTGGTTTTGGTTTGGGTACTGGGGATTGAATCCAGGGGCACTTAACCACTGAGCCACATCCCAGCCCTTTTTTATATTTTATTTCAAGACAAGGCCTTGCTGAGTTGCTTAGGGCCTTGCTAAATTGGTGAGGCTATCCTTGAACTCACAATCCTCCTGCCTCAGCCTCCCAAGCTGCTGGAATTACAGGTATGTTTTTGTTTGTTTTGTTTTGCTTTAATGCTGTGATGGGGATCAACAGGGCATAGAGAATGCTAGGCAAGGGTTCTACCATTGAGCTGCATCCCTCCTGAACATGCGCATTTTAAATTTTGGAGCCCTCCTAAGAGGCTGATCTAGTTAACCCGCCTAGGAAAACCGTGGGAGAAGGAGTACATTTACTCCCATTTCTAGGCCAAAATCATGTGTTGTCCAACATTTTCTTCAACTTTGTCAGTACAATAAGACAAAACCAGAATCTCATGTGTGTTTAGTGCATTTTTTTTTTAATTTTTAGTAAATATGAGGGAGCTACTTTATCTTCAGCACTAAAAAAAAAAAAAAAGATATTTTGGGGCACTAGTGGAGAATTCATTGATAGGCAAAATTATATGCCTTTTGAAATAAGAATGGAGGAAAGTTTTTTGTTTTTTTTTAAAGAATTTAGCCTTTGTTTTTATTTTTGTTTTTATGTGATGAGGATGGAACCCAGTGCCTCACCCATGCTAGGCAAGCGCTCTACCACTGAGCGACAACCTGGAGGAAGAATTTTTATTCTTTTAATGCTATCAGAGGGGTCGAGAACTCCCCTAAGAGAACCCATATACACAGAATGTGACAGAGAGTAATCCTCCACGTAGATAAAGAATGAAAGGAGGTTGTGTTTCCACCACTTAGTACATCGAAAGAGATCTGCTCTCAACCTAAGAGCAAGAGGTCAGACAAACTACCAATCATAGCCCCTCTTGACTCTGTCAGAGAGATGGGGTCACAGTGCCAGCAGATAACTAGAACTCAACCACAAGGAGGGCACCTCTGAGCACAGATGAGATGTGGACCAGTTCTGAAAGGCAGAGCAAGGAAGGAAAACACACCCCGGGCAGGAAGAATTTTGCAAACGTGTTTTCCTTTGTGATGCTGGGGATGGAACCCAGGGCTTTGCACAAGCTAGGCAAGCGTGCTACCACGTGCTACATCCCCAGCCCCTTTTAACGTTTTTATTTTATTTTTGAGATGGGATCTCACTAAGTTTCCCAGGCTTTTTGGTCTTCCTGCCTCACCTCCTGAGTTGCCGGGGTTACAGGCGTGCACCTCTAGGATTAGCATTTGCTACTATTTTTCACAAACAGCTGAAGACTCGCTTGGCAGAAGATCCTCAAAAGCTGACACTCAAGATGTCAGCATTCACTTGTGAACTCTTCCGGGACAGGCCTGTTAGGGGGCTCAGGAGGACAATGAGATGGCTGGAGAGAGCCTCCCTGGGTGGTGCCCCCTGGAGGAGTGCTGGATGCTGCTAAGGGAAGACAGGAAGCCTCACCTGGACCCTTCTCCCAGGAGAAGAACAAGGAGAGGAAGAGGAGGAGGAGGAGGAGGGGGAGGAGGGGGGGAGGAGAAAGAAGAGCAAACAAACTGAAGCTACAGCGGGGGAGTAACTAACCCTGCCCGCCCCCCACCCAGAATAGGTGAAGATCCCTGCAGGAGGGAAGAGGTAAGAGATGAAGGCTTCTTACCTCCAGAAGGGCCAGGAAAGTTCTGGATTCAGGATCCTGTTTCAGCCCTGGCTCTAGGGGCAGGGAGTTTTGCCACCCAGGGGACATTTGACAATGTCTGGAGATATTTTTGGCTGTCACAACTGGAGGAAGTGTGAACTATACAAGACTCCATGGTAGAGACCAAGGCTCCTACTTGGCATCCTAACTAGCTGACTGTGGAAGGCATAGAGAAGGGCTTTCTGTGGCCCAGGTGCATGGGAAGGCTGAACGCTCAGGGTAGAGCCTCCACATTGGAAAAACCCAGGACCAAGCAGAAGGTAATGCTAGAACGATCTGAAGCCAGGGGTACATGGAAGGTAACCAACCATAGCAACAGCAAAGCCCAAGCCCAGGCAAACTCCTGACCCGGCTGACCCCACCCTCCTCCACCTCGCCACCCACACACAGAGCCAAGCAAAAGAAAGAAAGACGTGTACCCATTTCTAACCACAAGTACTACTGTCTCCACTATTCTACCTAAGACAACTAGCATTTATTTTCTTTCCTTTTTCTTTTCTCTTTCTTTCTTTCTTCTTCTTTTTTTTTTTTTTTTTTTTTTCTGCTACTGGGGACTGAATCCAGGGGCACTTTACTTCAGCATCCCCAAACCTTTTCTTAAGTTGCTGAGGCAGGCCTTAAACTGTGATCCTCCTTCCTCAGCCTCCCAAGTCCCTGGGATTACAGGTGTGTACCACTATGCCCAGTTAAGATCCCCAGAATTTGGGGCTGGGGTTGTGGCTTAGTGGTAGAGCGCTTGCCCGGCATGTGTGAGATACTGGGTTCAATCCTCTGCACCACATAAAAATAAATAAATAAAAGTATGTGTCCATCTACAACCAAAATAAAATTTTTTAAAAAAAGATACCCAGAATTTAATTTTAAAAAATTGTGAGAATTATTTTTTAAAAAATTGAAGAAAAAGTAAAAACCATTACCCACTGTCAAGGAATGAAATAACCAGAGAAGGAGCAAAGATGACGGAATGAGGCGTGCCTTGGCTGTCTGTCTGGCCTGTGGGCCTGGGGCAGGCGGGCCCCTAGGAGGCTGATTGCGTCTGCTGGACCACATGAGGATCCTTAGCCCATAGGAAGAACATTTTCCTGACATTTAGATGCTTTTATATTCATCTCAAAACAAAATTCTGAACTCAGGACGTGACAGTTAGAAATACCTGTCTTCTAGCGTGGGGAGCCCTGCTTCTATCCAGCCACTCTCCCTGTTGACATGTGTGTACCTTTCTACAATGACCTCCATGGTTTGGAAGGGGAGACTGTTTTTCTTGTGTTCCACCTTTCAGATCCAACACAGAGAGAAGCCCTTAGGATGCAGTTAGCCTGCTGACTTCTCCAGGAAGAAAAGAGCAACTGATAGGCGTCTTATGATGCAATCTGCTTAATTATCAAGAAATCATTTGGCAACCTGAAAGCTGATGTTGAATTTGAAACAGGTGTTTGTTTAGGTCGTGGTATTTGTGAATTCTTTGCCTTTTCTCCAAACAAGAAGACTAAATAAATGGCAGATATAGATGACTCCAGAGTTTTAAAAAAATTTCTTCCAGTTTCAGCCACTATTATGATAAACCCATTCGAGACTGCAGCCGTAAGTTCCAAATATTTGTTGTATTTTGAAAAGAAAGAGACGCTAAGAAGTTACATGTATCTCTAAATCCCGGTTCATCTTGTGACATAGAATTACTGGACAGAAACAAAGGACCAATTTTGCAGTTAACTCTTTGATATGATAAAGAAGCATAAAGACAGATATCAGGATTGATTTTGTATCTGAATAAATCTTCAGGGTTTCTGTATAGATACACATTTTTTTAATGAAAGGAGGGATTTTTTTTTTCCTCCTGGAAAAAGAAACTTGTTGAATTTCTCAAAAGTCTTGGTACATTTGCTACTTTAATTTTTTTTTTTCATTCTTTTATGGAGGGACCCACTGTGCAGCAGCTGACCCTGTGAACACAGGCTCATATTCAATGGAAAGAATGGCAAAAGCAAACAACACAATTCGAGTCCAGTGGAACCCTGCCCGCCTGTCTAGGTTGGGAGGCTGCTTATTACAGTACTGTTCGTCCTGTTCTGTGGACTAAAGCATGTAAGACATACTTCTCCATGTGACCAGGGCTTGGAAAAAGTAGCACGACTGTGATAGACATTTACTAAAAGTAAGAAGATGGGATGGATCCTACTGTATAATCTGCCTTCAACTTTGGACATAGAGGAGTGGCAGGAAAAAATGAGAAATCTCCATATAGAGAGAGATTATATATAAGATTTCTCAGGCTGGGGTTGTGGCTAAGTGGTAGAGCACTTATCTTGCATGTGTGAGGCCCTGGATTCGATCCTCAGCACCATATAAAAATAAAGATATTGTGTCCATATACAACTAAAAAATATTTTTAAAAAGATTCCTCTTAGGAGAAAGGAGTAATATCTATGTATATATATATTAATTATTAAGAAATCATTTTGCAACCTGAAGGCTGATGTTGAATATGAAACAGATGCTTAGTTCATGATATTTGTGAATTATTTGCCTGTTTTCCAAACAAGAAGACTAAATAAATGGCAGGTATAGATATGTATTATTTATAAATAATAAAATAATATATATTAATATATAATATTATATATATACATTTTTTTTGCTCATCTCTCCTAAGAAACAAAAATTTCTTATGAAGCACCATCTGACTTCTTTGGAATTTCACATTTCATAGTTCCATTTTGTTAAAATCATAAATAACTTCCTTCAACTCCAGTGGGTACTTGGATTTGTTTTTCTAGGTCCTAGGTGTAAGGTTAAGCTGTAAAGGTTGGAACACAGGTAAATTTCCCCAGTTGGAATTGGACTTTCTTCTCAGCAAATGGATCTTTCAAGAAATGTCACCAATCCTGTGGTTGGATTATTGTAGATTTAGAAGAAATTCGGGATCTGGAAAAAAACTTAAATAAGAAAAATATTCTTAATAAGAAGTGTGAGTCTTGTGTTTGGTTCATTATAGATTTAGAAGGTATTCAGAGTTTGAGAAAAACTCAAGAAATATGGATCCTCCTTTAAAAGTTATATTAGATGATAAACAGACGAGCATGAAAACCTGTCCTTTCTTCCAAGTAAACAGAGGCCCATTGTATGAGAGCAAAAAGAAAGAAAAAAAAATAACCAACAAATCATACTCATAGATAACGCCACTTTAAAGGCTATACTGGAAAATGTAGACAACTGGAGAAACAGAATTTTAGCACAGTGTTGAAAACTGTAAGACAAGACTCAAATGGGGATTCTAAAAACAACAACAAAAAAACAACCTGGTAACAGAGATAAAGAATATCTTCCATTATCTCATCAGTAGACCTGACACAGCTGAGGAAAGAAAGAATTAGAAAACCCCCCACAATTTGTTGTGAATCTTTGGACATATTAATCTTTCAGAGCCAAAAGTTCTTATCAAACTGAAAAGAATAATTTTGCTGGGCAAGGTGGCACATGCCTGTAATCTCAGCTACTCAGGAGACTGAGGAAGGAGGATCACAAGTTCAAGGTGAGCCTGGGTAACTTAATAAGACCCTGTCTCAAAATAAAAATAATAAAAGGCTGGAGATGTAGCTCAGTGATAGTGTGCCCTTGGGTTCAATCCCCAGGGCTGCAAAAAAAGAAAATAAGTAAGTAAATAAATAAATAAATAAAACGGGCTAACGATGGAATTCAATGACAGAGCACTTGTTGAGCATGCAGAAGACCCTGGATTCCATCCTATCATTCTTTCTTCCTTCCTTCCTTCCTTCCCTTCTTTTCCTCTCCTCCCCCCTCCCCTCCCCTCCCCTCCTTCCCCCCTCCTCCTCCTCCTCCTCCTCCTCCTCCTCCTCCTCCTCCTTCTTCTTCTTCTTCTCTCTCTCTCTCTCTCTCTCTCTCTCTCTCTCTCTCTCTCTCTCTCTCTCTCTTGTTTCCAGTACTGGGATGGAAGCCAGAAACACTTGACCACTAAGCTACATCCCCCATCCTCTTTATTTTTTATCTGGAGACAGGATTTTGCTAAGCTGCCCAGGCTCACCTCCAACTCTCCACCTTCCCGCCTCAGCCTCCTGGTCTCTGGGATTACAGGGGTGCCCAATTGCACCTTACTAGGGAGAATTCTCTTTATTCTTGACAGGTTTGGTATATGAAAAATAGTATTTCCCAAGGCCTTAAGCTGCTTGCACTTCACAGACGTCAAGCGAGCCAGTACATGCACCCTCTGCATTTAAGGTAGAGATTCGTTTTCCAGCCTTAGCGTTTGCTCTGGAACATCTTTCTGCAATCAGCCAGGGAACAGAACTTGAGATACAAGGACTCTAAATCCCAGCTTGCCTTGCAAACTCATGAGGATGGACCAAAGGGTGCTGGGACTTTCCCCTTGGCATTGTGGCCTGGGTCACTGAGGCTGGCAGGTGTGGAGGTGGGCAGGTGAGACTGAGTCATGCGGGACACTGGGCGTGGCTTCCTGGATCAGCTCCAGAGTTGACTTGCAGGTTCCAGTAACGGGCGGGCAGCTGAGCTGGGCTAATAGCTGCTGCTGCTGCTGTTGCTGCTGCTGCTGCTGCTGCCTCCCAGCCCAACCCTGCACGTAGCAGGAGAAGGAGGAGGAGGGGGTTCTGGGGCAGGGATGAGGAGGCCTTTCCCAAAGGGTGGAAACTTGAGGGTCTCATGATCTGAAAACTCAGTCTTCAACCTTCCCACAGGGTCAAGGAGTCCCTGGAAAGCAACACACTAATTGAATCCACCCTCACTCACCCCAGGTGTGTCCTTATGTCAATAGGGCAATTCTCAGCTGGAGAGGTGGCACATGCCTGTAATCCCAGCAACTCCAGAGGCTGGCACAGGAGGATGAAACTTAGCAAGACCTTTTTTTCAAATAAAATAAGAAGGGCTGGGGGTATAGCTGAGTGGTAGAGCTTTTGCCTAGTGTGTGCAATGCCCTGGGTTCAATCCCCAGCACCTAAAAAAAAAAAAAAAAAAAGACAGGGCTCTTCTCAAACTGTACCTCTGATGGTAGAATTTCAGGCACCAGTGCAGCAGTAAGATGTGTAGGCTGCTTAGCACCTTTCAAAGGAGAGTCAGATGTGAGCTTGAGGAAAGAGGGAAGCCAGGTTCAAATGCTGGTTTTCTAAACTTTCTAGCTCTGAAAACCTGAGCTGTTTCTTGAGCTTTCTAAAACCTTAGTCTCCTCATCTGTAAAATGAGGCACTTGCCTGGAACTAGCAGACTTGGTGGGAGGTTTTAGGAGATGTCTTTGGAATTTCTTAGGCTCCAGCCTAGGCCCTAGTTTCCCTGGGTGACTTCTTCCCTTCTGGGTCACCTGTCTCTACTATGGAGCCAGGTGCACAGCAGATAGTGAATGAACACTGAGAGAATGAATGAATGATGGGTGTAAATAGCTGGGCACAGTGGTGCACACTTGGAATTCCAGTGTCTTGGGTGGCTGAGGCAAAAAAGATTGCAAGTTCAAAGCCAAGTTTAAAGCCAGCCTGGGTAACTTAGACTCTGTGTCAAAAATAAAAAAATAAAAAAGGGTTGGGGATGTAACTCAGTGCTAGAGTTCAATTCCCAGTGCCACAAAAATAAAAAATAATAACTTGACACATAGCCTATTACCTAATAGGTGCTCAATAACGGACCAGCTGTCAATATTAAGCCCGGGCTCTGTTTCAGCATTCTGTGTGATTTTGCATGAATCATCTTCCTTTAAAGAGACTCATATTCCTCAACTACGAGATGAGGGTTGTTCTAGATCTAGTTCTCTGTTCTCCAAACTGTTGGTAAATGGTTATGATGTAGGGACTCATATAAGGTGTTTGTTCTGCCTGACAAGAGATGAGGTAGGGGAAAAATATCTGAAGAGCTATTGTGTAGACACATGAGGTTGGGCCAATTCTCCTCCATCAGCAGGGAGAGAGGTATAGAGACAGGACAGACTGCCGAGCAGTGGTGCCATCTGTGGGCCCTCCCCTTAGGCAGTCTTGCCCAGCCAGAAGGTCATACAGATGAACTACAGTGTCTGTGAGGGTCACAATATGGCAGGCACTGAACTGAGCTACAAATGTTCTTGCAGGTGAGAAAATGTAACACTTCCCAGAAAATATAGGGGCCTCTGATCCCCACTGCAAAATAAATAAATAAATAAATAAAAACTTCAGAGCGGAAGGAGCTGGCTGGGCTTCTAACCCACGAGCATCACTACTCCCAATTCTAGACCCCATCATCCATTTATTTATTAACATCCTCAACAAGCCACCATTTTCCAGGTAGAGAGGGAATCAAACATTCTCCCAGGAAGGAGCAGGGGTGGGAGGCAGGCACGCCCCCCGGGGCCACCAAGGTGTTGCATGGTGGCAATGGTGGTGAACTCAAGACCCCATAGAGAACGGCATGATTCCACCTCTTTTTGTGACAGGGTCTCACTCTGATGCCCAACATCAGGCTCAAGGGATCCTCCTGCCTCAGCCTCCCAAATAGCTGGGATGGCAGGTGCCACCACTGCCCTGGGCTTGGCCTGGTTTCCCTTCTGCAGACTGGTCCCGTGGAAAAACTCACTGGCCACAGCCAGGGCTCCTGAGCTTTTAAAGAGAACCACAAAGTCAGTTTTTTTTCCATGAAAATTTTTTCCAATTTAAAAATGTCAGCAAGTTCCTCACTGTTTGGTGCTCATTGCTGACATATCTGTAGTAAAGGGCGTGGTGAGTGGCCAACAGCCTACAGGACACGTAGCCAGTGTTCCCTTCATCATATAGGGCCCTGCGCTCAGGGGACAGAGCCCCCTGCTTGAGCTTATGCTCTGTTGAGGCAGTTTTGAAATTATAAATAACTTTTTAACAAGGGCCAAAGTTTCCTCTTTGTGCTGCAAATTATGTAGCTGGTCTCAACTAGAGGGAAGGGCTGAACCCACCTGTGGAGGAAGGGCAGAGTGGAAGCCATGCTTCAAAGACAAGGCCAGTTGTCTCTCAGCCCTGGGAGGACATAGACAGTGTAAACAAAAGGCTGGTCACAGCAGGGGTTGAGTCTGGTTGTGAGTGGTGTGGTTGTGTGAGACTGGTGTATGTGTGTGTGTGGTGTGATTGTCACACAGAAGCATATATGCATATGTGGGTTAGAAGTGTGTTTGGGGCAGGGGTGTGTTATATGTAGCAGTGGGTGATGGTGCTTGAGTTGTGTTATGGGTACAAGTGTGTGAGTATGGCGCATGAGTGAGTGTGGGTGTGTTCTGGTGTGTGGTGTGAGTGTGTGGAAGGGGTGGCCAGGGCAGGGAGAGTCACAGGGCAGTTTGACAAATATTTATGGAGCACCTTCTGTGCGCCAGGCGCTGTGCGCTGTGCAAGGCCCAGAGTTGAGCAAGCCCAGCACTCGCCCCAAGGCGCTCAGGACCCAGTAAGGGAGGGAGATGTGTAAACAGATAACTGCAGCAAAGGAGCAGACTGATACAAACCCCTTTATAAAAATTCCAGCTGTGTCCCCACTTTGTTGACCAGCCTTGTAAATTGGGTTTTTCCCAAGTGGTGAGAGGGGTGGAGCTTTGTGGGATTCTGGGCACCAACCCCGGGGAGGCCCAGAGCAGCAAACTCAGCCCCCCTGGGCCTGGACCCAGCCCTCTCTGGGCACACCCAAACACCGGAGGGGTGACCTCCCTCTGACCTGCCTAGCAACACACCCAACCCTGGAGAAGTCGATAAGAGGTGACCAGCAGCTCAGGGCAGGATATAAACAGCCCAGCCCCACCCCCAGTCCAGGACACACCTGAGGGGACCCAAGGCAGGTGGGCAAGAGACAGGGCCACCTCTGAAGGTGAGTCCATCCCAGGCTCCCAGTTAGGTAAGGATAACTGGCTCCTAAAACAGAAAGCTCTGGGGGAGGGGCCGAGAACAGCTGGCCTAGGTGTATGTGGGCGCTCTGGTTTTCTGAGGGTGGGAGGGCAGAGAGCAAGATATCTTGGGTAAGGGGAGAAAGATATCTTGGGTAAGAAACGTGTCCCTGGTCCAGGCTCTGCCCCAGGCATAGGCAAGCACATTGAGTTCTGGTCCCTACTCTCCCCTGGCCAGTGACCTTGGGCTAGGCTCTGGCTTCATCAGAGAAATGGGACGCCCAGTCTCCTCAGAGGCTGTGGGGCGGATCCAGTGAGATAATGGGATGAAGAAAGTGCCTCATAACAGAAGACAGCAGGACAGAGGTCAGCAGGCGGTGTGGGCCTCGCAGCTGCTCTCAAGCCCTTCTGGAGGGCTTGAAGGTACTCGGCGCCATATGCTCAGCCCTCCAGCCCCGCACATGCTCTCTGGTTGAAACTCACTGCTGGGATCTCCTTTGGGACCTGAAGAAATGGAGGACCTAGGGAGGCCTATCAAGTGTGTCTTGGTCACTTTTGGCTAGGTGATCTTAGGCAACTTTGGGTCACCTCTCTCAAGCTTGAAAAGGACCCTGGAGATAATATGGTTGAGCAAATAGCACAGGATAAACTGCCTATAAAATTTCGAGAAATGAGGTTGCTGTTATGCTACGTGGTTACCAAAGTTCCCCAGCTAAGTGGCCTTCTCGTGGGAGCCAAGCCTGCCTGAACCGGAGCCCTCGCCCACCTCTGTCTTTGGCTAACTTGCTCACTATGGTCTCCAAGCTCCCCACTCTCCTTTCCAACACTTGCTGTTTCTCCAGAGCAAGCTCCGTGCTCATATGCCCACCACCATGTCTAAGAGCCCTTCTTTGTCAACATCCCTTCAGCAAATAATGTGATATTTCCAAGACAACTGAGCAGTATTTCAAATTTATAGAATGGGTTATTCATGTGCCCTGTGGAATCCAAAGCCTTGAACTTAAGTAACTTTCCACCTGGAGACTATTCTTCGTAAGTAGACCTATGGACAGTCCCATCAATGAAATGTCCTCCCTAACACCAGATACATGCTAGGCATGGGGGACTCAGGAGGCTAAGGCAGGAGGATCTCCATTTTGAGGTCAGCCTGGGCATTTATCAAGACCCTGTCTCAAAATAAAAAAAAAATTAAAAAAAAAAGACTGGGGATGTATTCAGTGGTAGAGTGCCCCTAGGTTCAATCCCAATACCATAAATCAATAATCAATCCATCCAGAGTCATCACTGTGGAAACAGTAATGCAGTTCTGGAATCTGCTGAGGATTGGATTAGAAGTTAGTGAGGTTGGAGAAGCTCCCTGGGGTAGGGTAAAGGACAGAACCCATGTACATCAACCAAACCTTGTGCTCTGCAACTGTAAAATAGGAACCTTAAGTCTCTCTTCTTAGGAGAAGATGCAGAGTGGCTTTAGCTCAGTGCCTGGAAGAAGACTCAGTTGTCAAGAAATCTCAATTCCTTCCCCTATTCTTTCTCAGCAAGCATCCTCTCCATTTTGCTTTGCTTTCTCCCTTCACAAGATCTTAACTCTGATTTCATATCAGGCACAGAAGCTAGGATTCATGTTACAGACATTCAACTTGCAGCCAACTTAGCTGGAATGCAGAGGCCCCTCTTTATTCCACAAGGCTGGACATGCAATTCTCGATGTCTTGGAGAACATCCGGTCCAAACCCCTTCAGGAGGAAGCAGCCCCAGAGGGCAGATGTGGCCGAGGTCACTGAGCACACATGTGGTGGTGGCAGCCTCTGAAGCTCATGTCCTTGATTGTGTGACCATCTTGCACACCTTCCCTGTCGTGAACGGCCTTACCTGTCCTCTTTGCCCCCAGTCAGGGTCCTACCAGCCCCACTCTCCTGCTTCCCAGCCCCCAGCTGCTCTGTCTTCCCCCTCTGTCCCTTAAGACCCCTTTCCCAGCTCAGGCCTATCTGATCCGGAGGCCTAGATGTCAGTACACAGAAAGCAGAGACAAAGGTTAGAAAAACCTAGAAGGCGCTTTATTGGAGGTCTCGGCCTCCATTCACAGGAGAAAGGAGCCAGGACCCCCGTCTTGAGGGGTCTGGCTGCAGCCCTCCTCTCACTGGCCAGGCAGGGTGACAAGTCTGGCCACAAGTGCTCAGTGAGAGAGGAGGGGGGAGGGGAATGCCTTAGAAAAAATAGATCTCTATGTACATCTGACGTATTTATAACACATAAATTAGGGATGCTCTGACCCCCCACCGTGGAGCCCAAGCACTGAGCAGAGAGGTGGAAGCCAGTCCAGAAAGGAGGGGCTGGAGGACACTGCCTGTCCCCTCTGTACCAGGGCTCCCCAACAGTCTCCATGGCTGAGTCCAAGCATCTGCCAGGGAAGGTGTCATCGGCAGCAGCGTTGGGATTGGAAGCAGCCAACCAGCAGCTGTAGAGTCAGCGAGCAAGTCGCTTCAAACCCCAGGGCTTATAATTCCAGAAGGAGGACAGAGGAGAGGCTGCAGGCCCCGCTCCAGGAAAGGCCTGACCACACACCAGACTTCGGCTTCTCCACAGCTTTGCAGGGAGCACATCCAAATGGAGGGGCTTCCAAGCCTGCCTGGCCTCCAGGAGGGCTGCAGGCCTCAGTCCAAGTCCATGAGTTTGGTCCTGGTCTAGTTCAGCTCCTCAGTTCCGACTCTGAACCACCTCTTCTTCCTTCCAGCCACTGGAGTTTTTGCCAAACTTGTAGACCAGTCGGCGGCCATCCACCCGTTCCAGGATCTCGCGTTTGTAGTAGTACCTGGACCAGAGGCGAGGTGGTCAGAGATGCGCAGGCAGGAGACGTGGCCTGTGCTGCAGCACGTCCCAAATGGCCCAAGTCCTCGGCTGATCTGTCCCCTCTGGTCTGCAGCCAGACCCACCTGAGCCTGCCCCATACTTCCTGGACTGCTCTTCCCATCTGCTGCAGCCATACCAGCCTATCAATGTCTGCAGGGCACCTGCTTCTGCACTCTTTTGTTTATAGCTTATGGCTACGTCCTGGGACTTTTCATGAAGGCACATGGTGCAGGCTGAAGGGAGCCTAGAGATGAGCGAGGCCATCATTGTGGCAACAGGAGGAAACTGAAGCCCAGAAACAAGCAAGCAGAGCCCTGGCCCAGGCACGGCTGTGGTCTTTCCAGCACTCTCCAGGTGCCTTTCTTAGGACCACCTTGCAAATAACACATATGTCAGCTGAAGTCACGGTGCCTGCAACATGCCAGGCTAACACTTTCTCTGTGCTACCATTTGACCCCCCAGGTCAGTGGGCAACTTCACCGCCCTCACTCCACAGGATTAACACTTACTACATGGATCCCAGGGGTGACAGAGAGGGTGGGGAGGGGGGAGGGGAACACAAACAACCGGTCAGATCAACAAGTCCCCGGATGTCCAGCTCAGTCATGAGCCCCATGACTCTCATGAGCGTCTCACCTCATGGCCCGGCTCAGCTTCTCATAGGTCATGTTGCTGTTTTTTTTCTTTTGGCCCCACAGTTGGGCCACGGCCTCAGAGCGCAGGAACTTGAAGACACCCTCATGCCGGTTCTCCCACTTCATGAGACCTTCGTTGAGCTCAGGGTGGATGAGGATGTCCCGGATGAACTCCCATAGGTGGGTGCCTCTGGGGGCTACAAGGCCAGATCCCTTCAGTCAGCAGGCCAGGGCAGCCCCTCTCACCAGGCTGGCTGACCCTAACCCTAACCCTGCACACTGCTGACTAATGGCCAGAGCAGGAAACCAAACCTTCAAGAAACCGGCTACAGTGCCCTTGGAGTGTGTATTATAGTGAGCACTTTCCTCCTCATGTCCTCCTAGACGAGGCGCTCCAGGAAGACTGGACACCTCTTGCACAGCACAGATGTTTCACTCCTGACAATACTGATCAAACGTCTGGCTGGCATGGATGGTGACAAGGACCCCTATGGCCTCTGGGAGCTCATGGCTTGGTGGGGGCCCTACAGAGAAACCCATGGTGAGAGCTTGCTGAGTATGGGAACAGATAAGTAGCCCCAGGCTGGGGGACCAGGGGACAGCTTCCTGGAAAAATACACTCCCCACAGAAACCAGCTATATGTGCGTGAGAGCAAGCACCAGGCAAGAGAGGCCTTCAGGGCAATCTCCCAGAGGCTCAAAGCTGCTGGAGCACACAATGCCTGAGGCCCCTTCCCCACCCTCAGCAGGCTGGTGTCCAGAGTTTCAGCCCAGTGGCTCTAGGTCCCCTCCAAGGCACCCACCAGCGGCCTCCACCCACCACCTAGGGTGTCCCAGCAGGCAGGACAATGGCTAAGTGCGGACAGAACTGGAGTGGGTGGACTGGAAACCTAAACACTCAAGCCAGGGGCCTCCCTCCGGAGCCTCGTTTCCCCTCCTCATCAAGACCACATGGTAGTCCCTGCAGTGAGGCGTGAACCAGCGCCATACAGCCCTCCTCCTCCCCGCCTGCGCAGCAGCAGGGAAGCAGAGCAGAGGTGGCCTGCCGCCCACCAGCTGCCCGCCCGCAGGCCAGGGCTCACCCACCGTGCTTGCTCTTCTTGCCCTCCAGGCACTCCCAGTACTCCTTGCTCAGCTTCCGCGGGCGGCCCCGTTTCCGCTTTCCGTGCTTGCTTTCCCCCTTCTTATAGTCAGGAAATCCATCTATGGTGGGCAGGTGGAAGGTCAAGAGGGTGGTCATTGGGGGAGCAGCTCCTATCCAGAAAGCCCTGCAGGAGCAGGGAGGAGGGAACGGGACCCCCAGGGCCTCCCTCTGCTCACCTCTGGGGAACAGCTTGCTGTCAGTGGGGTCCAGGTCCACGTCACTTCCACCGGAGTCTGAGGAATGGAGGCTCTGGGAAGTACCGGTCCCTGGGTGGGGAGGTTAGAGTGAGCGCCTGTCTGCCACACAGGACCCAGAGGCCTGGGTTCCAGTGCTGGGACCCAGGGCGGGGGCGGGGGTGGGGGGGGTGGGGGGTGGGCTGAGCTCTCACCTGCGGTGGAGACGTCAGAGCTGCCAGGGGAGGGGGCTCCTGCGCCATAGCTGCCTGCATAGTAGGGGCTGGCCTGGTGGCCATCTTCCAGCAGCTCCTGGGTGAAAGGGCTTCCCTGATCTGAGGGGAAGAGGAGAGAGGGCTCAGGGGACCAGGCAAGGGCAGGTAAGGCTCCGGGGCCTGATGAGCTGCTGCCGGGACTTTTCTAGTTGGGTTAGGAGGCCTGGGGAGGGGCCGTTCCTCTCACTCTAGGTAGGGCCAGGGATAGGACAGGACAGGTAGACCTGGGCATGGGGGAGAAAAGGAGCCTCACCAAAGGGGCCGGGGTCTCCTAGGGTGTCCTGGAAAGCCATGCCGTCCTTCTCCAGCAGCTCTATGATCCAGCTGAGTTCGTCAGAAGAGCTGGAAGCTGAGGAGAAGGAAGGAGGGGTCACTTCCCTTGCCCCTCCCTCAGGGCCCTCTCTGGCTGCGCCCTCCGGCCAGGCTCCAGGTCTTGCCCAGGGCTCACCCTCTCCTCCCCTCCAAGGCCCCTCTGGCACCAGTGGCCTGCACTCACTGAGGTCCCGCAGCTGGGCATGGAGGTGGTCCCCCAGAGGCCCAAAGACCAGACGCAGCTCGTCAAGGGCACAGTTGCAGAGGGTGGCCCCGTCCATGTCACACCGAGAGAAGTCAATGGAGCTGGCATCGTATTTGTTCTTCTCCACTTGGTAGCTGATCCAGTCCAGAACCTGGGCCTTCGACCAGAACTGGGGCTGCTCCCCCAACCAGCTGGCCTTCTCTGCAAGGGGCCCAGCACAGCAACCGGGTCAGCACAGGCCCCATTTCTGGTGCCCCTTTGGGATTCTTTTTTTTTTTTTTTTTGTACCAAGTATTGGACCCAGGGGTGCTTAACCGCTGAACCACATCCCCAGCCCCTCCACTTTTTTTTTTTTTTTCCTAAGACAGGATCTCACTAAATTGCTTAGGGCCTCAGTTGCTGAGTCTATCCTTGAGCTTGTGATCCTCCTGCCTCAGCTTCCCAAGTTGCTGGGATTAAGGCCTGTGCCACAGCTCCCAGCCCCTTTGGGATCCTGTGTGCACTCCCACCTCATTTCTCAGGAAGCCTCCCCAGGAACAGGGGGAGAATGTGGCTTTCACGACACCCTGGTCCCAGTATCCTCTCTTGGCCCATCACAGTCCCCACAATCCCCACCACCTCAGCCCCTAGTCCTGGAGTTCACTTGGAAACCCTCCTCCCCGTCTGCTTCCCCATTTATCTAGCAGACAGCCGTGTCTCCCTCGGTCCCTGAAGGCACCCCATCCCACGTCACACACCTGTCCCCTCCAGCGACATCTGTGGGTTGCTCAGGGTTAGCACCAAGTCATCTGCCCCAAAGGTGGCAGCAGGGGGAGCAGAGGCCAAGCTGGGGTCCTCGGAGCTGTACATAGCACTGAAGTAGTTGCTGAAAACGTTGCTAATCTCACAGGTTGCAGCCATGAGGCTACCTGGGGAGAGGGGACAAGGTTGGTGAAGGTTCCAGACTCCTCCCCTTACACCCTGGCTGCTCTTTTCTGGCCAAACCTGGGCAGGAGCCACCCAAAGGGGCAGCAAGGTCAGCATCTGCGTGCGTCCTCTCTTCAAAAAGGGCTTCTAGATTCAGAGCAAAGTGTGGCTACTAGACCCTCCTGCTGGGGCTCCCTGCTCGGATCGCCCAGAGCCCTTAAGCGGGAGCTTCCAAGTCCCTGTCCCTCCTACAGACAGGATACTCTGACTCACAGGACCCCCCTACTGCCGCACACTCCTGCGGAAATTCCAGACTAGAGGCGGCAGGTTCAGAGCCGCAGATCCACTAAACCATCCCTGGTTTCCCGGATGGGAACGGACAGGTGGGGGTCCTACCGGGTGGCAGGGTACGGGCGTCAGGCAGGCAGGCAGGCTTCGGAGGTCACAGGTGGAAGAGAAATCCAGGTGGCCAACAGCTCGGCCAGGTAGCAGTGAGGAGTCTGGCCCCTGTGCTCCCCCACCCCTCCTATATAGAGCCGCAGGAGCTCCTCCCCACACCAGGTCTTCGGAGTTTGTCCCGGCGGTAACCTGAGCTGGTGGCTCATTGGATGGAGGGGATTTCCTGGCCTTCAGACTGGGCTCCTGGCCCCAGGTGATTTGCATATTCTGTGCCACTTGGCCCGGATCCTAGCAGGCGGTGCTGGGAAATCAGGCCCGGCTGGTTTAATGATTGTCAGACTCTGTCATCCTGCACCCTCTGGGGTTGGGCCCAGGGCTCTGACCTGGGCAGGTGGCGGGAATGCCGCTGGGGTGGGCATCTGTGCTTCTGGCCACCCTGTGGCTCAGGAAATTCCTCCTGGGGGCCAGGCCAGGGATGGGCTAGGGAGGGGAAAAGGTAAGTGGGGAAACCAGAACCCCTGATTGAACCCTGGCCCTGCCTCTAACTGTCCAGAGAACTGGGGACAAAGGAGCCTAGGAGGAGAGAAGTTATTGAGGTTTAGGGATTTTCTCCACAACACCCAGGATTTGGAGTGAAGGACGACTCTCCAGACTCCTTGCAAGGCAATATTCAGGGCTAATGGGTGTGGCCTGTCCTGCAGGTGTAGCCCCAGGCTCCAGGGTCCCTAGCCTCGGAACCCATTCACAGGGTCCACTTCATTTTTTGCCTGCCTAGGCCCCACCCAAGCATCAGGGTTCTGCAGCCACTTATGGTGAGATGGGGCTGTACTTAACAGTCCTCCCTCAGCTGGACATGGTGGTCAAAGCCTGTAATCCCACCCTACTCTGAAGGCTGAGGCAGGATTTCAAAAGTTTGAGGCCAGCCTCAACAATTTACCTCAAAAAAAGTTAAAAGGCCAGGGGATGTAACTCAGCGGTAGAGCACCGCTGGGTTCGATCCCCAGGACCACCACAAAACAAACAAGCAAGCCAAAAACCTTCCTCAGATGCCTAATTTAGTAGCCCTCCCTGTTTACCAGTACCGGTCTGCTGCCCTCTACTGGTCAGAAGCCTGACCCCGGGTCACGTCATTCGGAGAAGGGAATCCTGTGGCATTAGTTTCCTATTTTGTCAAGCTCTTTGTTTTTGCAGTTCGGGGATTGAACCCAGAGCACTCTGCCACAGAGCCACATCCTCAGCCCCTTTCATCTTTTATTTTGAAACAGGGTCTTCCTAAGTTGCTTAGAGCCTTGCTAAATTGCTGAGGCTGGTCTCAAACTTTCCACCCTTCTGTCTCAGCCTTCCAGGTCACTGAGATTGCAGGCATGTGCCACCACACCCAGCTCTCCAATACTTTTTATTTTGAGTCAGGGTCCCACTAAGTTGCAGAGCCTACCTTAGCCTTCAGAGAGGCTGGGATTATAGGTTTGTACCACTTGCCCAGCTTACCAAGCACTTTTAACATAAAAATCTTCACATAAAAAAATCCAGTAAGCAATATGCATCTTTTTTTTTTGTTTTATTTTGCTGTACTGGGATTGAACCCAGGGTCTTGCACGTGCACTGCGCTACCACTGAGTTACATCCCTAGTTTTTTGAGACTCACTAAATTGCCCAGGCTGGCCTTGAATTTGAAATCTTCCCCCTCAGTCTCCCAAATAGTTGAGGTTATAGGTGCACACCACTGCACCTGGCTAGTTACCTTCATTTAAAAAAAAAAATCTATTTTTTAGTTGTAGGTTGACACAATACCTTTATTTATTTACTTATTTTTATGTGGTGCTGAGGATCGAATCCAGTGCCTCACACATGTGAGGCATGCGTTCTACCTCTGAGCCACAACCCAAGCCCTACTTACCTTCATTTTATAGGTGAGAAAAATGCAGCTCAGAGGGGTGGAATGGCTTGCCCAGGCCAATGAATTAGGTAGGTGATAAGGCTGGGAAAGGAACCAGGTCCTTACACTCTTGAGCCTCTGGCTGCAGTTCTCCCCCTCAGTCTTGGGTGGAACCCTAGCCTCCCCTGTGGCAGAGGGAGTCCCACATACCTGTGCTTCTGTGAATTGAGCTCCAAATACAAGAGACTGGGTCCCACAGACCCACCCCTGGAGACCCTGAGCAGAAGTAACAGGATGGGAGGAGGTGGGAGATTAATGTTCCAGAGTCTGTTCTATGTGATCTTGGGCAAGGTGCATGGATTCTGCACATCTCCTTCTTTAAAAATAATGTTTGGGGCTGGGGTTGTGGCTCAGTGGTAGAGCACTTGCCTCAGTAGTAAAGCACTTGTCTAGCATGCATAAGGCACTGTGTTCTATCCCCAGCATTAAAAAAAAAATTAAACTAAATAAACAAAATAAAGGTATTGTGTCCATCTACAACTAAAAATATTTTAAAAAATGATAATGTTTGACTAACTGAGGTGACACACGTCTATAATCCCAGTGACTCTGGAGGCTGAGGCAGTAGGATCCTAAGTTTAAGGCCAAGCTGGTCTTAGCAAGACCATGTCTCAAAAAGCAGAGAAGGGTTGGGGATGTAGCTCAGTGGTAGAGTGCCCCTAGGTTTAATCCCAAGTACCATGACAAAAAGAAAGAGGTTGTTTGGAATAAAGAATCCTTAAGGTCTCTTCTAGCTCTTTGTTTTGTGTGGTGCTGGGCCTGGAACCCAGGGCCTGGTGAGTACCCTACCACTCTACACCCTCAGCCTCAAACTTTATTCATACATCTGAGATACAGGGTGCGGCTCTCCTCCCCATCCCCTTAACTGACAACACAGTAGTGGGGGAGGGGGTATTTTCACAGGTCACTTTAACAGAAGGTGACTCATGATTCCACATCCAGGTACCCCTCTCTGACTTGATAGCTGGAGGATTTGCTTCTCATCTTTCTTGTCTCTGAAACTACTGGGTGCCTAGGAGAGAGGGTTCTTAATGTCCAGAGTCCCCTTCACTGGGCCAGGGGTGGCAGGAGAGCCAGGGGCTCTGGGCAGGATTATTTTCAGCCCTTCAGGGGGCCACCCCCAAGGAGCCCAAGGCAGGCACACCCTCTACCCAGTCACTCACCCTGGAATGTGGGAGAACCGGCTGCAGCCCCAGGGCTGCTCACATGCTCCCTCCTGAAGAGCACCTGGCCAGGGCTCCAGAGGCAGGGTGAGGAGGAGGCACAGAGCATAATGAGAAGGCCACCAGCAACCCTGCCTTCATGAGGCTTCTCCACAGAAGAAACGGAGCTGAGGAAATCCTGCAGGCTCACATCTGTCCAACTATTAGTGCCTTCAATAACCAAATGAGGCAGGACAATAGAAAAGACTTGGACTTGGGGTCAGTGCCTCGGAGGACTGAGGAGGTTCCAGGACTGTGGTCAGACCAGCTATGGAGCAGGAAGCAAGGGGCCTTCCAAATACCACAGTGGCACAGCCTCACTCTCAGGACGGGAGGATGGCAAGAGCATAGCCCCCAGCCCTTTAAAGGACAGACACACTCAGCAAGACAGCAGGGAGCAAAGGTGGTGTGCCCATACTATGAAACAGGAGGACTCACAAAGCAAGTGCGACAGAGAAGGCTGCAGAGGAAGCACTCCCAGCCTTGGCTTCCAGAACCCTTCGTATTTACTAGGCTCATCCATGTTACAGGGTTTTAATACAGAACAAGGCTACTGGTCTCAGCTGATATGCTAAATACTAGGCTGGGATATGAGGATGATCTAGACAAGCCCTAAAATAGTCCTGGCCTGTAACATATTGCCAGGGGCATCCTGAAAGAGTTTGGGAAACAGTCTGGTATTAAGTTGCCAATGCCTAGGGCTGAGGCTGAAGCTCAGTGGTGGAGTACTTGCCTAGCATGCGCAAGGCCCTGGGTTCAATCCCAGTACTGCCAGGAAGGGGGGGAAAAGCCAGTGCTCTGAGTAGCTGCCCCAATCCTGGACCTCCCAAGTCATTCTATGATCCACAACTGCCCCCCTCTTCGGGGGAGGCTCTGAGCGTGCCATGGGGAAGAGGTGCTTTCCTGCCAACCGTCGGTTACTACTATTCTCTTGCTTTGGCTAAGACTGAGAACAAATCAACTGAAGTACTCTCTCTCAATCCCTGTGCAGGGAAGGCCACATGGATAACCTAAAATAAGGGACAGAACCACAAATGGATATTGGTTCAGGGATCCCTGTAGTTAAAAAAGGTAATCTAAATATAATTTTTCTTTCAACCCTCCTCTCACCTCACTCTCAAACCCAAGTTACTCACTGCTTAGCCTACAATGAAGCCAAGAAATCAGAATTTAGTATCAAGTTTTGGTTTTGGAATGCTGGGGATAGAACCCAGGGCGTTGCACATGCTAGGCAAGGTTCTACCTCCCCGAGTCCAAGTGCCAAGTTTTGAACAGATTCTACCCATCACCACACCATTAAAATATAGTTATCGAAGAGCACAGGCAGGTGAGGCCCCCGCAAAGGCCAGGGACGGGAAGGAAGGGGAGAGAGAGAGAGCACTAGATCAAATTTGTGTGTGAGAGGTGGGGAGGAGAGCACTGGACTGAGGCTGCAGCTAGGGAACTGGGCTTCGCTCCCTCCCACGGGGCAGGATGGAAGGCTCTTCATCCCCACGCTGTCCCTGCAACAGCCCTGCCATGTGGCCAATCATTTTTTTCACTAGCCTGCGTGGGCCCCACTCCTCTGACAGTTCCCTAAAGACAGGGAGACAATGTCCCCCCCGGCAGTGATGTTCTCTTATCACTCACATTAAGAAGGTACACCTGGTAGAAGAAATTAACAGTTACTCAGTGTATCACTCCAACTTATCTACTTTTTGCTTAAAAACATTTATTTAAAAAAAGAAAGGAAAACCTCTCTGCTTCTCCCCAGAAACTTAAGTGGGAAGGCAGGAGAAGACCGACTGCCCCCACCAACACCAGCAGCCTGTATGGAGAGGAGCTGTGGGAGGGAGGGACAGAGAGAAGCTCCTGCCAGAACACAGGCCCAAAGTGACAGATACCTAAGGTCAGAAAACAGATTATCCTGAGGGGACCAAAACTTCCGGATGTTGACTGGAAAACTAGAATTTGAGAACAATTATTCTGAAAGCCTGGGCAGTCTGAAGAGACAGGCCATGCACATGACCTCTAACTGCCCTTGGGCTCCAGGATTTGCTGGACGTAGTTGACAACATTGCTGTGGAGCTGGGAGGCAGTGGACGCAAAAGTCTCCTTGGCGAGGGTCTGGGCCACTTCACTGCCACTCATCATGGCGTGGTACAGCGGAAGGGTATACTTCTGCTTCCCCTGCAGAAACACATGCACGGGCTCTGAGCAGCTTGCTGTTGTCTTCCCAGCCCACTTCCCCTGGAAACAGTCTAACAGGGATCATGGTCAAGTGCCAAGAGGGATGTGGGACCAGAGTTGAAACAGAGAGTTTCCCAGTCAGAGGTGCTCTGATTCTGGCATCTTCTCAGGTGGCAAAGATCCATGGAGATAAATCTCAACATGCATCCAAAGTCAGGATAACATAGGGACCCTACATCCACAGAACAAATGAGATGGGTTAACACAAAGGGGCTGGCAACTTTTGGAGAGCTGGAGGTAGTCAGCTACCAACGTAGTGACAGACATAAAAGGTGACAGCACAGGGCTGGGGTAGGGCTCAGTGGTAAAGCACCCCTGGGCTCAATCCCTAGTACCATTAAAAAAGAAAATAACTGGGCTGGGTTGTGGCTCAGTGGTACAGCGCTTGCCTAACGTGTGAGGCCCTGAGTTTGATCCTCAGCACCACATAAAAATAAATAAATAAAGGTACTGTATCCATCTACAACTAAAAGATTATATATATATATATATATATATATATATATATATATATATATATATATATATTTTTTTTTTTTTTTTTTAAGACTGTAGCACATAAAATTCAGGACCATATAAGGTCAACTACAATCAAGCAAAAGAAAACCCCTAAGTCAAATTTGCATAACTGTCTACCTCACAAGAAGTGGTCAGAGGGCTCAGAACACCCCCAACAGACATGCAGCTCCTGCTTCATGCAGATCAGAGAAGCTGAGCATTGCTTTGTATCCAGCCCACTCTTCCCTGCTCTGCAATCAAATGACATTCAGTTCCTGGGGAAAGCCCCACCCTTACCCAGGAGGCAGATCTCATGAGCTGATGGAGGATCCTTCTGTCCATTCTAATCCCAAGTCCTGCAGCTTTCCCATGAGGCAGGGATCTATATAATCTAGCCTTTGCTCACCTTGCTTGTCCTCTGGCCCTCTCCCATTCTCCCCATGACCAGAACCATGCTATGTGTTACCCTCCTTACCAGTTTTGAGTGAGGGTTAGCTGACTACCTTTTATCCCTCAAGCCTCTACCAGATTATCTGCAAAAAAACCCCTAAGCTTGCAGGCTTTCTCTTTCTCTAGGACGATGTCTCCAGCAGCCACATTATTAACACAATGAGGAGTAAGATCCTCTGGAGGTCCCAGGCCCCACATCCTCTGTAGCTCTGAGCTCAGACCACAAGACACTGAAGACGCTTCGCCCACAGGATGACTTCAAGTATGGTGGATAGTCCACATCCCGCCTTCATGGGACAGGGAGATGGGGGTCACCCACCTGGCTCTGCAGGAACTCTTTCACTTTCCAAAAATCCTCCTGATGGTCATTTTTAAGTACAATTTGACCCCATCGTAGCCGCAGCTCTGCATTCCGGGCATTTGAGACCTTCGGGTATGCCTCTCCAAGTTTTTTCACATTCCCTAGAAAAGAGAAAGAAATGGAATGTTTTGTTTTTTTGGTACCAGGGATTGAACGCTGGGTGCTTAACCCTGAGTCATATCCTCAACCCTTTTTTTGTATTTTACTTAAAGACAGGGTCTCACTCAGTTACTTAGGGCATCGCTCAGTTGCTGAGGCTGGCTTTAAACTCGATCCTCCTATCTCAGCCTCCAGAGCTGCTGGGATGACAGGCATGTGCCTCCATACCCAATAGGATGCGTTGTTAATGACCAGCAGGGGAAGCCAAGAAGCCCCATTCTCAGGGACACTAAGTGCTTGCCTACCCTGAGGTCCTCAAAGAGGCCACAACCACCCACTTTATCATTCATTCTTATGCTCCGGAATGGTAACATTCTATTATCACAGTTACTTGAACTTCTTTTTTTTTTTTTTTTCATTTTTTTGTAGTTGTAAATGGACAGCATGCCTTTATTTTATTTGTTCATTTTTATGTGTTGCTGGGGATCAAACCCAGTACCTCATGCATGCTAGGCAAGCGCTCTGCCACTGAGCCAGAGCCCCAGCCCAGTTACCTGAACTTCCAAGGCTCTTCTGTCCAATGTCCCTTACTGTCCAGTCACCTAACCCCAAACTGGTAATATGGGTGCAGGTCACAGACATGCTCTTTTCCTGTAATCATCCTATTTTTCTTTATGGATTATAACACATGTATACCCCCTAAAATATGCTTCCCCACTTTTTTCCTACCATTAACCTGATCAATTCATCTGAACTTTACCTGCATCCCCCCAATACTGGAGACTGAACCCAGTAGCACTTTACCACTGAGCTACACCCCAAGCCCTCTTTATTTTTAATTTTGAATTAGGGTTTCAATAAATTGCTGAGGTTGACCCTGAACTTATGCTCCTCCTTGCCTCAACCTCTTGAGTAGCTGAGATTACAGCCAAGCACCACTATGTTTTAGCTTTTTCTCACCCCTTGGTGAATATTATCTCTTTTTCTTTCTTTCTTTCTTTTTTTTCTTTTTGGTACCAGGCCACCAAGCTACATCCCCAGCCTTTTTTATTTTTATTTTTTATTTAGAGACAGGGTCTTGCTAAATTGCTTAGGGCTGCCCTAAATTGCTGAGGCTGGCTTTGAACTCATGACCTTCCTGCCTCAGCCTCCCAAACGACTAGGATTACAGGCATGCGCCACCACACCCAGTGGTGAATATCATTTCGATCAAGCAGCAAGCATTAATGGTTAAAAGCTTTGGATGACTGTATTCAAATTCCAGTCCATTTATTGGCTGTATGAACTATGTGTGCCTTAAGTTCATTTGGTTACATGGGGATTAAAATCACAATTCCTTCTTCACAGACTAGTTATAAGGATTAAGTCACCTCACAGATATGCAGAGCCTAAAAAAGTGGCCTGCAGCACCTGAAGCATTGAGGAATGCCAGGCTTACTCTACCCCCCATGGCACCAGTACCCAGGACCTGTATTCTTCTGATGACAGGTTTCTCATGAAGTACTTGCCTCCCTGCTGTATCTGGCACTGCCTTGGGCCAAGATCTCGACTCCTCCAGACTCTCCTTCTGGACCAGGTTAAAAGCTGTTACCCAAGGAGACTTGATTCAGCATATTGAAGAAATAACCCACTTATTCTTACCCGGAGGGAGAGGGGATTTCTGGAGGATCTTATCTAGGAAGTAGATCAGCTGGTAGGTCTTCCAGGAAGAGATGGCCACAGCCTCAATGGCTGGCATGTTTAGCTCCTCAGTCACCCACAGCTGGGCCAGATCTTCAGCCGGCTTCATGAGTGAGTCCCCAGGAGAGAGATCAGGAAGGTAGGGGGGCCAGCCAGGAGTATTCAGCCATCGATCAAACTCAAAACCTGTTGAACAAAAGGAGAGAAGATACTATCAGAATTCTCTGGCCAGGTCAAGGTCAACTTTCCCAAGCAACTCCTAGAGACCTCAAGCCCTACCTCTCTTCAACCCAAACTCCTTCTCCAGTACTTAATGTCACTTTCCCAAACAACAATTTGTCCAGCAAGGTCGAAGTTAGGTGATACCTGGAGAATATCATAGTAAGGCTGGACTGTGACTATTTCTTCTGTGAAAGTGTTCTATGCATTTGTTTTTCAGTACTAGGGACTGGACACAGGAGCACTCTGTGAGCTCATCTCCATTCTACCTTTTATTTTGAGACAGGGTCTTGCTAAGTTGCTGAGGCTGGTTTTCAACTTGAGATTCTTCCTGCCTCAGCCTCTTGAGTGGCTGGGATTCCAGCAGTGAAAGTGTTTTGTTGTTTTGCTCTATAATTAACCTTATGTTGTCAGATGCTTTCCTAGCTATATTCTCCTCTTGATCATTGCAACAGCACCGTGCTTAAACACCAGGGCTCCAAAACAGGGCTCCCTGGGTTACTGTCCCAACTCTTCCCTTAACTAGCTGGGAGACCACAGGCACATTACTTCATGTCTTGGCGCCTCAGTTTTATCTGTAAAACGGTGGTGACAGGCCCTACCTTGTTTGATAGCTGTGAAGATTAAATGAGCAAATACACATTAAAAGCTTAGCACACTGCCTGGTGCATAGTAAGCACTCAGGAATTGTCACCTAGTGATAGCTACAGAATCTCATGACCTTCAAATTCAGGCCTCTGTCTAGAGAGGAGGTACTACCCAGGGCCTAACCAATCCAGCTGTCATAGGAGGCTGATGTTAGCAGGCCCAAGAGAGTGACTCAGAGTTCACAGAAGGACCAGGGGGTGTGTCTAATGAACTATCTCACCCATGACAGGACATTCTCTCCTCTCTGAGGAGGCAGAACCTCCCAAGCAGACAGCAGGACAGTGGCTGGCATTTTCCTTTGCTCAGAGGGCCATAAAGGCCAAACCATGAAGTTAAGGCAGGGGCTGCCCCTGTCCTGCCCTGAGACCGTTCGTATGGGCAGTGGCAGCAACTCTCTGGGGAGAGAGAAGGGAATGATCATGTGTGTTCAGGTGTGAGGAAAACACACCTTCCCTCTGGAAGAGTAGAGAAGCAAAACAGTTGAAAACGAGGCCAAGCGGAATTGAGAGAAATCTTTTACAGTGGAATTGAGAGAGGTCTTTTTGCAGTCATTGCTAGTTCTGAGCCCAGGGCCTGGCACACACTAAGCATGTGCTCTCCCACTGAGCTGCATCTTACATCCAAGAGAATCACTTTTGTGGAACAGAGCTGGGACCTGGGCTTGCTCCCCACAAAGGGCCACTTATCAGATAACTTTTATCCACTGACTTCCCACCCACCTTGTTCTTCCAAACATAAACTAGATATAACTCTCCATTATCTCCTAGAAGCCTGTGAGCCAGTTCCTCCACTTACCTGGGATGGAATCTACTCTCTTCTTCTTCAGCTCAGGGAAATATTCCAAGTAGAATTCCAGAAAGTCATCAGCTAAGATACTTTGGAATTTAAACTCATCCACATAGGCCTGTGGGAAGGGAGGTGCCTTTTAGCTTCTCTGGATGGCTTGGGCCTTCTCCAACCCCTTACATCTATGCCCTCTGCCTCTACCCTTGCATTCCTCCCAGCTGCTTTATCTGTTCCTTGTCCTTCTCCCCTCATTGAAAGTTGACTATACCTTGAGAAACTTGTCAAACTGATCCTGATCACCCACCAAGTGGGCCAAGTATGAGACAAAGCAGAAACCTTTCTCATAGGGTGTCTCATTGTAGGTATCGTCTGGGTCAACACCTAGCAGAGGAGAAAGCAGACAGGATTTGAGCATCTATAATCTACTCCCCTCACTGTCCCCACTGCTCCAAATTCAAAGACTAATGTTGCAAAACATCAAACCAGCTTCCCCAGGGACAGGAAGATCAAGGTTTCTAGATCCATTCTGGCCTCTCCCAAAGCACTTCAAAGGAGATCTTAGAGGGTCAGAAACTATGGACTTAAGAAGAGGAAAAGGAAACCAGCCATCCAGAGGAACTGACACATTTCCTTATTCCTGAGGTCTGCTTTGCTTGGGCAGGAACCATCCATTCATATTGGAACATGGAAACATGGAGTGCAGTCTTTTCCAGCCATATGGATCACCCCCTACCTACTCAACCTCCCCTCCCAGAACCCGTTGTTTTCACAACTGTTCTAGACTAAAACTAATTTACCAACGTACAAGAAGTTCATTTCCATAGTTGGAGGGACCAAGGAACATGAGCTTCAGCTGAACAAAATGGTTTTTACATTAGTCACCCATGGAACATTAAAAAAAAAAAAAAGTAAAAACCTCTGAACCTAAAAATGATTAGGTTCATGACCTTGGACAAGCCACTGAACTTGTCTAATTTGTCTAATGCTTCTCTGTTTACAAAAAAAAAAAAGGCTGTTTTCTATAGAATTCACAGGTGGCACACGCCTATAATCCCAAAGGCTCTGGAGACTGACGCAGGAGGATCACAAGTTCAAAGCCAGCCTCAGCAATCTAGGATGGCCCTAAGCAACTTAGCAAGACCCTTTTTCAAAATAAAAAATAAAAAGGACTGGGGATGTGGATCAGTGGTTAAGCACGCCTAGGTTAGATCCCTGGTACTTTAAAAAAGAAAAAGAAAAGAAAGAAAAAAAAAGGAAAAAGGAATAAGAAAACACCTCATGAAACAGCACGGACCTGTGAACTGTGCAGGGCTGGCCTGAACTCCAACCTGGCTGAAACGGTTGGGTTGTCAGTCTAGTGGCCAGGGACAGCTAGAAAGAACTCTGGAGGCTCCTCCCTCCCAAAAAAGTGATTCTAAGTGCACAATGATCAACATGAAATTCTAGCTTGGGGATACAGTGCAATTCAGGGGAGAGGGGAAGGCTGAGCAGCTTTCAGACCTGGTTCAATCTTCACTCGCAGCTTGTTGAGCGGGTTTTCCTCTCCGGTGATGTCCATGTGCTGCCGCAGCAAAGCTCGCCCAGTAGCAGCTTCCAAACAGGTATAAGCAGCCCCTGGAATGGACAAAAATGGACAAAATTTTTGAAACCCAAAAGCTGGTCACCACTTCCAAGCGTATTTTCCTGGAGAAAGCACTGTGCTGCCCCCTTGTGGCGTGAAACTTAATAAGGTCCCTTCCTGGAGTCAGAAGGTAAATAGGGTCGCAGAGACGTGACTCAGCTCTGAGCTCCCTGTTGCTCTAGGCTATAAGGACTAGGCTAATTAAGTTGTAGGTTTCTCCCAGGAGGACTGGGAGAACCACACCTTCTCCCTGACAGTTACCTTTTCCTATCTATTTTTATTTTTAGATAGCAATTGGATCTTCTATGAAAATTTAAATATTTTTCGTTTGTCAAACAAGAGAAACAGTCACAAGATTTTTAAAGATCTCAGGGCTGGGAATGTAGCTGAGTGGTACAGCTCGTGCACAGCATGTGCAAGGACATGGGCTTGATGTTCCACAAAAACAAAGCAAAATAATCCTAGGGACTTAGGAGGCTGAGGCAGAAGGATGGTAAGCTGGAGCCCAGTCTCAGCAAATTAGCAAGACCTTATCAAAATAAGAAATAAGAAGGACTGGGGATGTGGTTCAGAAGTGTCCTTGGGTTCAATCCCCAGTACCCACTCACACACACACACACACACAAATTCTTTTAAAAATCTCTAACTCTCCTTATGGCTTTAAACATAACTGAGAGCCTAGTATAGTGGTGTACACCTATAATGCCAAGTACTTGGGACACTAAGGTAGGAAATTGTAAGTTCAAGGCTGGCCTCAGCAATTTAGCTAAGATCCTGACTCAGAACAAAAATTAAAAAGGGTTGGGGATGTAGCTCAGTGTTACAACACCTGCGTAGGTTCAAGTGAACCCTGGGTTAAATCCCCAGTACCATAAAAAACAAATGAAACAACACAAAAACGCTGAAGGAATGGTGGAGAGGAGGGGACTGAGTGTTTCAACCAGCCAGCTCTGCCATTTACTAGGTACTCTGACTGGAAGCCTCTCTTAGCCTAGGTCTCTTCCTCTAAACAATGGGAAAGTATCATTTCCCTTAGGATTCTTAGAGGCTGATTAAGACATTCATAAACAGGCTTTTACTCTATCTACTCTGAATCGAAGTATAAATTTGTACTAACTTTCTGGGAGGTTAGGGACAATATGTACTAAAAAGTCTCTAAAATGTCCAAAACCAAGTGGTGCCTAGTAGTGCACATCTACATGTAATACCAGCCACTCAAGAGGCTGAGGCAGGAGAATTCCAAGTTCAAGGCCAACCTGAACACTTTACCAAGACACTGTCTCAAAACAAAAATAAAAAAGGGCTGAGGATGTAGCTCAGTGGTAGAATGCTTGCTTGGCAAACAGGAGTCCCTGGGTTCAATCCCCAGTACTTCCCAACACACACACACACACACACACACACACACACACACACACAGTTCAGATCCAGAATTACATTTCTATGAATTTACCCTTATTGAAGTTGTATCAGATGTGCATCAACATTTCTACAATAATTTCCACAATATTTCAGTGGAGAGCCGGGGATATAGCTCAGCACCAGCACTTGCCAAGCATGCCCAAGGCCCTGGGTTTGATCCCCAGCACCACTAAAAACATATTTATAAAAATGTCAATAGATGTTAATGGAATTTTACTAAGCAATTAAGAGAGAATAAAATCATGGCATTTGCAGGTAAATGGATGGCCCTGGAAAAGATAATGCTAAGTGAAGTTAGCCAATCCCAAAAAAACAAATGCCGATGATATTTTCTCTGACATAAGCAGGCTGACTCATAGTGGGGTAGAGAGGGGGAGCATGGGAGGAATGTCCTCATTTGGATAATGAGGATATCATTATCCAAAGTACACGTATGAAGACATGAATTGGTGTCAACATACTTTATATATAACCAGAGATACGAAAAATTATGCTGTATATATGTAATAAGAATTGTAATGCATTCCACTGTCATTTATTTTTTAAAAAGAAATACAATAAGTAAATAATGAAGCATTTTTAAAAATGTCAATAGATGGGAATAACCTACCTAACAAGTGGAGATTGATAAATCATGAAACATCCACACTATACAGCCATGTGTGTATACATATATTTATATATCATACATACATGTATATACACACAGGCCTTCTGCATGCTAGGCAAGTAGTCTACTTCTAGGCTATATCCCTAGGCCCTTGGACAAAATTTAATGACTTAACAAGCTTTTAAGACTCTTAAATTTTAAGTTTAAATAGCAAGACAGCTGTAAAACCATGGAGAGTTTGATAACTCATACACACGTACTACATATATATATATACATAAAAACAATTTGAAAGAATATACATTCATTATGCTTGAATAATGAGATTATAGATAATTTTTTCTTCCTTTTTGTGTTTTTCCACATATACCAAATAGATCTTCTTTTTGAGACAAAGCCTCGCTAAGTTGCCCAGGGTAGCCTCAAACTTGTGGCCTGTCTGTGTCAGCCTCCTGAGTCACTGGGATTATAGGTGTGCTCCACTGCACACGGCAAATTATGGTTTCTTTCCTCCACTCTCCCTAGTACTGGGGATTGAACTAGGGGCACTCCATCACTTAGCTACATTCCTAGCCCTTTTCATGTTTTTTATTTTGTGACTGAGTCTAAGTTACCCACGCTGGCCTTGAATTTGTAATCCTCCTGCCTCAGCCTCCTGAATAGCTAGAATTATAGGTGTGCATCACCATACCTGGCAAATTATTTTTTGCAAGGCATCTAGGACAAAGTTGGCATAAAGGTGATTAAGATAATGATGACAATGATTTTATGATTCATTCACAACTTAGCCAGCCACCTGGATGATCAACCCTGGGCAACTCTCCCACAGGGGTTGCCTGGCTCAGGGAGGAGTGTGCCTGGTGTGTGGCTGCAGCTTAGATTGGGAACTTTCATTTTTAGTTCACCTGTTAGTCCATTCGGTCAGTATAAACCACGGCTGCCACTGTCTCTGTGGCAGGCGGTGGAGCAGGGATTACCTACTTTAAATACAATGTTTATCCACTAGCCCTGTATCATCTTTCACCTGAATTTTCTGCACTGTGCCCTCCCCTCCTCTCCATGCCCACCTCTATCCTAAACCCCCAAAGGAGACAGCACTGGCCTCACAGTGGGGAATGGGGGCAGGTTGCCTGGGGGGAGGCTGGCACCTTACCAAACAGGATGGTGGAGATCCTCCTCTGGGCATACATGGTGAAGCCTTCGTTAAGCCAGAACTCCCCCCAGTTGGCATTAGTGACCAGGTTCCCAAACCAACTGTGGGAGATCTCATGAATGATGACGTCAGCCAAGGAGCGGTCCCCTGCTAGTAGGCAGGGGGTGACGAAGGTCAGACAAGGGTTCTCCATTCCTCCAAATGGAAAGGATGGTGGCATGAAGAGCAAGTCATACCTGCCAAAAAACTGAAAGGTCACAGAGATGTCCTGGCTCCCTGCAACAGACCTTACTTCCCTGAAGTGGCCTTCCCATCTCGCTGTAAACCCTAAGGGTTGCGGTTGCTAGACAGGCAGAGCGTGATCTCAGGTGGAAATGAAGCCCAGCTCCTCAGTCTTCTCCAGAGGGCAGGGCTCCCCTGTCCTCGGCCTCCCCTTTCCTAGGGCTCCAACTCTCTCTCCTCCAAAGCATGGGGTGAACATACTCCTGGCCCTGTCACACTCAGCTCACACCCTCACTCCTTTAGGAGGCCAACTTGCAGTCACAAATACCAGTGAATATCTAAGAAGCCTGAAGTCTAAAGATGTAAAAGGACAAAATGGAGAGTGGATAACTTCCCACCAGGATCAAAGGCCCTAGCTGAGTCTCCCCGTCTCTAACATGGCAGCAGAATTTTATCATCTAAAGATCCTTCCCTCCTGGCGTCCCCTCCTCAGCCACTCCCAGGGGCCTGGCTCACCCCTTTCTCTTCTCTACCTCCTCTCCTTCACTTCTAGGATCAAGGAAACCTTGCTCTAGGAGACACAAGGAAGGGAAGTAGCCCCAGAAGGCAGAATGGAAAGCAAAGACTCAGTTTAACAAAACACACTTGTCAGTGTGATACCACACCTTCCCCAAACATAGGGTCCAAAAAGCTTCTCTCCTGTCGCCAAGAATTCTTCTATCACTCCGTCATATTCCTCCTTGGCAGCGTCAATCAGGCAGGGTTCTGCCCACACCCGGCTCCTTAACGGTAAGAACACAGAAAAAGCAGAGGGTGTGTCGACACTCCTACAGAGACCAAGCCACCTTAAACCACCTGTAAAAACCAGCGTTGGTCTGTGTCTGAGTCAAATAAATGTGACCATGTGGTCAGCCACAGAGACAGAAGATGCAAGATCAGATCACCCGCACCTACTACCTTGGGGTAATGGGAGGTACCCTGCAGTGCTGAAGTCTGTGGCTTCAACACTGAGTGTGATCTTGCAAAACTGATCCTCAGTTTTCTTGATCATCAATAACAGATGAAGATTAGCTAAAACAGCATACAAGCTGGGCACAGGCCTATAATCCCAGCTACTCAGAAGGCTGAGGAAGGAGGATCACAAGTTCAAAGCCAGCCAAGGTGAATCTGGCAAGATCCTATCTCAAAATTTAAAATAAATAAATAAATAAAAAGGGCTGGGAGTATAGTTTGGTATTAGAGCATCCCGGGTTCAACACCCAGTGTGGGAGAAAAAAAAAAAGGCAAAGCATATGGGGCTGGGGTTGTGGCTCAGCGGTAGAGAGCTTGCCTCACATGTGTGAGGCCTTGGGTTCAATCCTCAGCACCACATAGAAATAAATGAATAAAATAAAGGTATTGTGTCCAACTACAACTAAAAAATAAATATATTTTTTTAAAAAAGCAAAGCATGAGAAAGGCCTTCATACAGTGACATACAAATGTTAAGTTTCCTTTTTCCTATTTACAGGACAGATGAAGAAACAGTTCTTTTTTGTTTTTGTGCTACTGGGGATTGAACCCTGGGGCCTCCTCCACTAAGTTATATTCCCAGACCTTTTTATTTTTTAATTTTGAGATAGGGTCTTACTAAATTGCTGAGGTTGGCCTCCAATTATGATCCTACTGCCTCAGCCTCCAGACTGGCTGGGATTACAGGGGTGCACTAGCAGGCTAAGAAAGAATTCTAATAATAGCATCTTTGGAAATGAAAGAAACCTTGAGAGATAAATCTATTAATGTTAATATAAAATTGCTATTGACCCAGGTGCGATAATGGTATGGTGCCTTTATTCTTCACAATTAAGGAAGAATCGTTTTACTCTTAACAGAGGCACTCTGATTTACTTTAAATGGTCTACAACAAATGAAAACAAACCCACACAGAAATAAAATTGATAATGACCAAATGAATGAGCATATAGATATTTAGTGCCTCATCCTTTCAATTTTCTGTACATTTAAAATTTTCATAATAAAAAATAGGAAAACAAAAGGAAAAGGCCAAGGCTGAGAGGTAACTGTCAGCACAAGACCATTTACTGAACCCAAGAAGAAGCTGACGCCAGAATCCAGGGCTCCTGTGCAAGTCAGTGTCCTAGAGCCTTGGTCTGCCTAGCTACAAACCAGACACGTCCCCATGGAATCTGGGTGAGCACTACAAGAGGTCATGTACAAAAGGCCTTCTGGGGTATATCACCAACCCCTTTCTGGCCAGGACTCTTTTCCCAAGGTGACAAGACTGGGGACAGGTGGCACATTTTGCTAGTCCTTCACATTTAACGTACTCTATGAGACCTTAAGATGTGACCCATGAGGCAGGGAGCATGCATCTGAGAAGGGAAGGAAAAAGTCACCACCAGAAGTTAAATAGATTCTGTCACCTAGTTTGATATACTGGTTGTAATTTTCTCACAAAGCTTCAAAAGATAAATAAAACATTATCATTACGTATGTTTAGAATTTGTTTTTCTCTGATTGCCCATTAATAGTTCACATTCAGCTAGGCACAGTGACACATGCCTGTAATCCCAGCTACCCAGGAGATTGGGGTAAGAGGATCACGAGTTCAAGGCCAGCCTTAGCAATTTATCAACTCTGTAGAGTGTTCTTGGGTTCAATCACTAAGTACCAAAAAACAACAAACAACAACAACAACAACAACAAAAAACACCTCACACTTTTATTAATAGAAACTTAGTAATGGTAAATACATTCTCAAAATGACATTCCTTTATTTATTTATTTCCCTGTCTATTGCAAAGATGACATCCCTTAGGTTATCTTTTCTTTTTATCCCTTAGGTTATCTATGGCACTGCCTATTAGGAAGAGGATAAGACCTTGTCTTTTAAGACTGACATTGTTTTGAGTGTGTTTGTTAGAAGCAGACACCAATAGAATCCTATCTATTATTCCACCCGATACCCAGGAACTAGATTCATGAGCCCTGCAGTGTTACCATGCCCAGTTACAAAGTCTGAGGCTTGTCATCACAATCTCGTTGAGGACACCACCACCTCCAGGAACTGAGAGCAGGGCCAGAGATAAAAAGCAGCAGCAGAGCCAGCAAAGGGCCTCAGCTTTGCAGTTCAATCTTTGATCCCGTCACAGCAAGAGCAAGCTGCAGTGGTAGATGATATAACATCCATAAAACCTATACTCCTGGTAAAATTTCTTGTTTGAGGAAACCTTACAAAATCTGTCTCCACCAAATCCACCTAATTTCACGGAGGCATTGTGTCACCCTAAGTTTAGATACATGCATCTGCAGCAGATAGAGACCCCTCCCTCTCTAGAAGGAAATAATGAAATCAAAATTGTGTATTTTTAGGAATAAAGTGTTAAAGAAAAATGGGAAGATTTGGTACAAAAATCATTTTTTTTAATTACTACAGTAGCAGGATGCAGTGACACAACACACATCCATAATCCCAGCATCTAGGGAGGTTGAGGCAGAAGGATCCTGAGTTCAAGGCCAGCAACTTAGCAAGGCCCCCAACAACTTAACAAGACCCTGCCTCAAAAAAAAAAAAAAAAAAAAAAGGGCTAGAGATGTGGCTTAGTGGTTGAGTGCCCCTTGGTTCAATTTCTGGTAACAAAAAAAGAAAAAAAATTACTATAGTAGCTGGGCACTGTGACACAGGTCTGTAATCCCAGCGATTCAGGAGGCTGAGACACGAAGATTGCAAGTTAGAGGCCAACATTGAGAACCTGTCTAAAAATAAAAATAAAATTAAAACGACTGGGAGTAGCTCAGTGGTAGTGTGCCCTTTCCCAGTACTGTCAAAAAATAGTGAATATAGTTGCTAGAGGGCATTTAGAATTTAAAAACACTATTAAAGATCAATCTTCTAGCCTGACATGGAGGCGCATACCTATAATTCCAGTGGCTTGGGAGGATGACAGGAGGATGGCGAGTTCAACGCCAGTCTCAGCAATAGCGAGACACTAAGCAACTCAGTGAGACCCTGTCTGTAAATAAAATGCAAAATAGGGCTAGGATGTGGCTCAGTGGCCAAGTGCCCCTGAGTTCAATCCCTGCTACCAAAAAAAAAAAAAAAAATACAAAAATAGGGCTGGGGATATGGCTCAGTAGTCGAGTGCCCCTGAATTCAATCCCCAGTACCAAAAAAAAAAAAAAAAATCAATCTTATAAAACTGTCACCTAAGTCTCAACATGACTCTAAAATGCAGCTTAGGACATGTGATCCCATTCCAGCAGGATTGTGATCTCATTCCAGACAGCAGGTTTAGAACTGGAGAAAAGGAGGTTGGAGGAGAAGATAGTAGAGGAATGTAGTAGAGAAAAGGGTGCCTCCCCCAGCTGTACTCTGCTTCTCCACTGCAGAAGGCTCTAGACGCAGACACAGGATCCCATGCTGTCCCAAGAACCATCCCAGTGGTACACTGGTCAGAGTCCTCCTTGACTCCAAGATCAAACCAACCTTGCCTGTGTGGTCTTTGTCTCCTACCTGGGTCCAACTTCAGCTGAAACCAGATCTCCGATGGCCAAAGCTATCAGATAGGAGGGGACAGGCTGACACATCTGGAAGAAGAACTTATTTGGACCTCTCTTCTCCCAGGTACTTGCACTCATCACAGCTGTGAAGCCATCTGGGACCTAGCAACAGAAAAAGCTTATAGGGCCAACCCAGAGTCTCCTGTGACTAGCTTGAAGAATAGTGTGTCCAGTGACCTGCATGGTGATACTAATGACCTAGAATCCACTCTACCTAGAATCCACTCTACCGCTGAACTACATCCTCAGCCCCTTTTTAAAACTGTGAGACAGGGTCTGGCTACAGTGTCTAAGTAGGCCTCAAATTTGTGACCCTTCTGCCTCAACCCCTGCAAGTAGCTGGGATTACAGGCCTACACCACTGTGACCAGCACTCTTGATTGTTTTCTGTTAGCTCTTAAACCAAGGGGAAATCTGAACACAAAGGCTTCAAGAAAGTAAACCTGTGCTAAATTTATGGGATTTAGAAAGCTATATAAAACTTCTGTAGGTAGAAGAGTTAAAGAGGATTCAATCTTTCAGAGGTACTACTGGATGGATAATAATTTGTCAACTAAAATGTAATATGATAGGTCTGAAATTATATATATATATATATATATATATATATATATATATATATATATATATATATATATATATTTTTTTTTTTTTTTTTTTTTTTTTAAAAACAGAGAGATCTCACTATGTTGCCCAGGCTGGCTTCTGCTTTGAACTCCAGTGTTCAAGCAATCCTCTTACCTCAGCCTCCCAAGTAGCTGCAACTACAGGTGCACAACACCATGCCAGGCTGAAATTATTTTCTTGGTCCCTGAGGGGAGGTGCACCTAACTTTAATCTCCTTACCTCAACAAGAGCTGAATATTTGCATTTCACTGCAGGAGTGTCGAAGCAAGGGAAGAAAGCCCGATTTAGAACAGCTTGACCCTGGGTATAGACAAAAGGCTTCTTCTTTCCTGCTGTCTGCTCAGGAGACAACCAGCAAACCTAAAGGAACAGAAAAGCATTTTGGAACTGACATCCCTCAGAGGAACTCAGTCCAGCCAGACAAAAGAACTGGCTAGCATGGGAAAATCTCAGGGAATTCTTCCAAGTAATTCAGGAGGCAAGAAGATTGTACATTTGAGGTCAGCCTTAGCAAGATCCAGACCAGCTAGACAACTAAGTGAGAACTGATCTCAAAATTTTAAAAAGGGGAGGGGGGCAGGGCTGAGGATATAGCTCACCCCTGGGTTCAATCTCCAGTACACACATATTAAAAAACCCTCAGGTAATTCTTAAAATCCTTCTGCCAGTTGATTGGGCTCTGACTGGAAAGTTCTCTTCTACTGTGTATTTACTCTCTCCTAAAATCCACACCATGTTATGTCATCCTCTTCACAGGGCAGAACTACCACAAAGGATTCATTTCTTACTGCATCCCAGGGGTCATCTCAGGAATCCTACACCTAGCCCCTGATCCCGTCACTTTGTCTTCTTCCTGTGTTCTTCTTACTGTAGTAGTCAACACTGAAGCAACTGTATTGGGACTTGTGATGACACAGGAAAGCAGAATCAAACTATGAATCTATGAGTCAGTGATTAACATGTGCTCTCCATTGCTGAAGCTTATCTTTTCAGCATAAATATATTTTATAAATTTTATATTATATGCATTAGTTGTATGATATTATTATTTTTTTTATTTATTTTTTTTTTGAGATGAACTCTTGCTAGGTCCCCAGGCTGGCCTTGAACTCCTAGAGTCAAGCAACTCTCCTGCCACAGTTTCCCAAGTGCCAGGACTAAAAGTATGCACCACAGTGCCTGATGACTATTGCAAGACAAGCACTCTACCGCTGAACTACATCCTCAGCCCCTTTTTAAAACTGTGAGACAGGGTCTGGCTACAGTGTCTAAGTAGGCCTCAAATTTGTGACCCTTCTGCCTCAACCCCTGCAAGTAGCTGGGATTACAGGCCTACACCACTGTGACCAGCACTCTTGATTGTTTTCTGTTAGCTCTTAAACCAAGGGGAAATCTGAATGATAAACCTAATTTCTGCCCACAGTAAAAGGTCACTTACAACATAGATATATCTGGGTGGGTGGGAGGGAATGTACAGCCATCCCACTCCTGCTTGTCTTGGCAGTAGGCTTTGCTACAGAGTGGTAGGAGACAGGCCTCGGCAGGTATAATGAATGGTTTCAATATAGAAGCATTTGAGACCTATTTTCAAGAAAGCTACATTGGGATGTCAGATTTTTTTCTCTGCTTGAGTTTTTATTTGTAAATGTGAAAAATTTAGTCTCCTTCTAACAAACACAGTATAGTATGGAAGTGGGGAGGTAACTTTGCAGTAGAGAAAACTGAGATATACTACTTCAGCTAGGCAACGGAGGTCAACATCAACAGTCAGAAATCATGGCAGTACTATGCAACCTCAATATGATGTGAGGAAACAGCATCTTACCTATGTGAATTTCTGCTCAAAAACCCATGATCCTAAATTAATCATGAGAAAAACATCAGATAAATTCCAGTGGAGGGTCACTCTATAATATACCTGACCAACACTCCTCCAACTGTCAAGGACATAAAAAACAAAGCTTGAAAAACTGTCCAGTGCCAAGAAAGATGTAAGGCTACACACCAGCTAACTATATGCGGTGTTCTGGATGGGATCCTAGAAGAGAAAAAGACATTAAGAACTAAGGAGGGCTGAGGGTATAGCTCAGTTGGTAGAGTGCTTGCTTGCCTTGCCCTGGGTTCAATCCCCAGCACCACAAAAAAAAAAAAAAAAAAAAAAATGAACTAAGGAAATGGAAAAAAAAACTATAGTTAATAATAATAATATACAAGTATTGGCTCATTAATTTTATCAGAAATGTCATACAAATGTAAAATGCTAATAGGAGAAATTGTGTGTATCAATGGGAACTCTGTACTATCTGCTCATTTTTTCTGTTTTAATCTATTTTTTAAAATAAAGTATATTAATTAAAAGATGAGTTAGCAATAAGAGTAAACACTCCTAAGAGTACTCACTATGTACCAGTACATAGTACTGGTACTATACTGGTCACTTACATAAAGACATCTCACTTAACTTTGTGAAGCAATTAGACTAGAGCCTGGCACATCTTAATAAGTACTGGCCATCATCCTCTTCACCAAAATTCCTTTTTTATCATCTGCATGAGTTTTGGTTTTTTTTTTTTTTTTTTTTTTCTTGGAGACAGGGTCTTGCAATATTACACAGGATGAAAGGGTGACCTCAAACTTTCAATCCTCTTGCCTGGGCCCTCACTAATCAATGGTATTTCAGGCATGTTCCACTGTGCTGAGTTTTTGTTGTTGTTGTTGTTTTGTTTTGTTTTGTTTGACAACAGAATGAAGAAATCTGGCAGTTCATACATTATATAAAGTCGTAAAGTCAGGGAGAGGGTGCTGGGGTGATTAATGTGAGAACCTTCATCAGAATGATAGTGAGGATCAGAGGGGAAGGAATACGTACAAGTGCCATTAATGCAGAACTTCACAGTGCAAAGGACGGCTCCTTGTAAAGCACAGACCTCTGCCATTATGTCTTAAATGAAATTCAATCCTGCCACTTTTAGTAGGCAAATTCAGGAGGGTTTAATTTTTCCATTCATCCTGTTTAATTTTTGTTCCTGCCAAAAAGCAAGGAACCAGGATATAACAGAGGAACCAAAGACACTAAATAAAGGTTACATTTCTCCACAGGGCACTGGGGTTTTCTTTCTCCTTCTAGGCTAGTTTGCATCAAGTGCTTTGGACTTTCATTTTTCAAACAAGTCCTATCATAAGATTAATTTTTTTCCTCCAGTGGTGAACCACAGGAACAGAACTGCTCTTTGGGCCAGTTCTAAGAGCAAAGGGGAACTGCTAGCTAGATGAATAAGTTTCAACTGCCCACTGTAAAACTTGTAATCCACCCTGAAAAATAACTAGCAGCCACAGCCTAAGGCCACCAAGGAGTACCTGACTATAAAAAAGGTACACCATATGACCTTCCATCCTCATATTTCCAATATTTGCTCCCAAAAATGTAAGATTTGCGAGTCAACCAACAGTGAGAAGTCCAAGTTATTATAAAGCCTAGAACATTCTAATCCCACTTCTCACTTTCACTCAAACTCTTCTGTTAATCAAATCCAGAACTACGTAGAATGAAACAAAACTAATTATCTGGGCTTCAAGCTTGTTTCAGCCTGTGGAACTAGAAGAGCACACAGAATAAAGGACAGAGTCAGCATCTGGCTAACTAACCAGCACTGTCCAGGGTCCCATAACACAGAAATAAAGTCCCTAGCTGACAATAGGACATAAATCCAAAAATCCCATAACAGCATTAAGTTCGGTGTATGAGCAGTTCGTTATCCAGAAAGGCATATGGAATACTGGATGTGGGGTATGTGATGAGAGGGAATGTGGGGTGATCTAGACAAGCCTCTACCGGGCCAGGGAGGAGAGGCAGGAAGGATAGTAGAAAGGCCAAGCCTAGTACACGGTGGCTGCAGCGGTCAGACTCCAGGAGAGGAAAACCTGGGTCCAGGGAGTTCAGAAGGAACTGATGGTCACTAGGGGAACTGGGGGAGCTCCAGAGTAGCGCTGTGAAGCAATTAGACTAGAGCCAACTTAACCAACTTATCTCTTCCTTTCCCCTCCCTTGGGTTTGCGTGAGTGTCTCCAGGCGCGGCTCCGAGGCCGGAAGAGAGGCAGGAAGACACCCGGCAAGGCCAGGGACCAGGGCTGGACACCGGGGGGGGGGGGCACTCACCCCGGGTCCCTCTCCGACGCGGTAGGTGAGCACCACCTGGAAGCGCTCGGCCGTGTGGCAGGGCTGCGGGAAGTCCAAGCACAGGGCTTGGCCGTAATGCGAAAAGGGCAGAGTGTGGAAGGGCACGGGTTCCGTGGGCAGCTCCTCCGATTCGGGCCGCTCTCGCCGCAGCATTGCCGCTGTCACCTCCAGGCAGGGGTGCGAGTCGAGCCGCAGCTCGGTGGCGCCCTCCGGCAGCAGGCAGCGCAGATCCAGGATCGCAGTGCCATTCAGCCCCCGGCTCCCCGGGCCCGGCCCCGGCGGCCCGAACTCTGCCCGCAGGTCCAGGTGTAAGTGTAGTATCTCGAAGGCCCGGAAACTGGAGGCCGAGGCCACGTCCACTGCCTGGGCCGAGTGCAGCGGCCGCCGAGCCGCGCTGCCGGCCGGAGGCCCACAGCTAGCCATGGCCCAGTAGCGCCGTTGCTCGTTGCTCGACCGCGGGCAAAGCCGGCCGGCTCCGCTGGGGTCACGGGAAGCCACGCCTCGTGGCGACGCGCCGCCGCAGGCCACGCCCCCGCCCCTGCCACGCCCCCTGGATCCGGCCGGACCACGCCCTCTCCATGCACCTCTTAGCCCACTCTAATAGCTTCACACAGAGGCTTCAGCATTCTGGAAGGGAGTGGTGGGACCAACTTATCCCACTGGAATGTTAGAGTAGTCCGCGGGAAATACCCGTCTCTGCCGACACTTCCTGGTTCCTCATTTTCCACACAGGCAGCGGGATATGGGGACAGAGTCCTGGGTTTTAGGTCTAGTTCAAAATCTCATGCTGTGTGCTTGCTCGGCCAGTTATTAGGACTTTGTGTGTCACCTTGGGGAAATTATCCACGAAAGGTAAATCTTTCCGAATGTCTTTCTGTCTCCATCTGTAAAATAGGAGTCATAATAGCTTTCAATTTCACGAGGTAGTGGTGAGAACTCAATCAGGCAAGGCGTCCAATATATTTGGTAAACAGCAAACACCTATATAGCTGCAAGGAATTTCACACCAGATCAAGGTTCGTCCCCTAGAGACACCAAGCACGCCTATCTCTCCGTCGTTGTGCAAAGGACAAGGAACCAGCACCGCACAGTTTGATGCTTGACTGTCCATTAAGTCACTTTTATTACTCTGTATGGTACAGTTTATAGAACTAGTTTATAGAACTAGTTTATACTTTGTTTCTCTTCTATACCAGTGGGTTGCAGTGGCCCTTCTGTGAATAGGAGCCAATCAGTTGTTTTACTGATTAGCTAGAAAATCAGATTTAAAAAAAAGAACAATGTAGGCAGTTTTTCATAAAAGGAAATAATCTTATGTGCTTTGTAGGTTTTTTGTTGTGGTGGTGGTGCTAGACATGGAACCCAGGGCTTTGTGCATGCAAAGCAAGCACTCTAGTAATGAGCTATATTCCCAGGCCTGTGCTTTTTGTAGTTTTATAGAATTGAAATTTATCTTATGAAATGGTGCTTAAAGTAAATAATTTTTAAAGTCCTCATCAATTCAATACAATTTCCTTCCTTCCTTCCTTCCTTCCTTCCTTCCTTCCTTCCTTCCTTCCTTCCTTCCTCCCTCCCTCCCTCCCTCCCTCCCTCCAAAACCTTGGGATACTGCTTTTCTATAGCTTTGAACACAGTGCTTGGTACTTGTTAAATATTCAATACACCTATCTTGAATTTACTCAATCTCCATTTTGTTAAGTATCTACTGTATGCCAGCAGTTAGGCTGAGTGCTAGGAATACAACTGAGTGTGAAACACACCCATCCTTGTGGTGCTTACAGCCCAGATCATGCACAAGAGAGAGTCATGACAGCTGTATGTGCTGTGATATCATCAGGGAAGGAAAGAGTCCTCTGGAAGCACATGATAGTGACACTTAGAGTGATCTTTCCAGTAAATATTGCTGGAGGAAACGAATCTTATCCTTGGATATAGGGTAAAAAATTTTGGAGTCATGATACTTCTCCATTCGGTTTTTTGATGTTGTTTTGTTTTTGTTTTTCTTATACCAGGGATTGAACCCAGGGATGCTTAACCATTGAGCCACATCCTCAACCCTTTTTATTTCGAGACTCGATAAGTTGCTTAGGGCCTCACTAAGTTGTTGAGACTGGCTTTGAACTTGCAATCCTCCTGTTTCAGCCTCCCAAACTGCTGGAATTATAGGTGTGCACCACCACACCCAGCTCCATTTAGTTTAAACTAGGAATACGAGAAATTTTATTTCTGTTTCTTCTTCCTTGCATGGATCCCACAGTGTTTGGTTTGTCTCAGATGTTGCCTGGAGATGGCAGGGTAACAGCCACAGTATAGAGATTTAGGAAGCCTTCTCTGCTGAAAAGAGACCCTTAGGCACCACATGGGGCAAAAGGTGATAACTGAAAGGAAAAATGGACAAATCTATGATTATGGTTAGAGATTTCAACACTTGCCTTTCAGTGTTTGAAAGAGCAAGTGATAAAAAATCAGTAAGAATACGTGGACATGAATAATAGTATCAACCAGCTAGACCTAATTGTTATCTATAGAACAACATCAAGGGCTGGGGGTGTAGCTTCAGTGGTAAAGCACTTGCCAAGCATGTTCAAGACCCAGAGTTCAATACCCAGTACTGCCAAAAAAAAAAAAAAAAAATCTCAATACCCATTCTTTTCAATCATATGTAGAACATTCATCAAATATACCATATTCTGGGTCATTAAAAAAAAACTAACATATTAAAAAGAATAGAAATTATACAAAATATGTTTTTCAGAGCATAATAGAATTAAGCCAGAAAACAAAAGCAGAGAGATATCTGAAAAGTTCTCATACATTTGAAGATTTTAAAATAATCCATGGATTATATAGGATGGGTTAATGCATATAAAGGATATTTTAAATTAAATAAAATTTTTAAAATATAAAAATTTGTGGACTACACTAGTACAGTGCTTGTGGGAAATTTTATAATAATAAATAGTTGTATTAGAAGAAAAAATTCTCAAATCAATAATGGAAACTTCCTTCTTAAGAAGCTAAATAAAGCTGGGCATGGTGGCACATCTGTAATCCCAGCTACTTAGTAGGATGAGGCAAGAGGACTGTTTGAGCCCATGAGTTTGAGACCAGCCTGGGCAACACAGATCCCATCCCAAAAAATAAAATAAAATAAAGAAATTATATACAGAGAGAAGACACAAATTACCCATATCAGGAACAAGAGAGAATATTGGCATAAATTCATAAATATTAAAAGGATGCCCAAAAGGAAAATGACAGATAATTCTGTTCATAAATTTGACAACTTACACAAGTCCTCAAAGACAAAACTAAAACTCACTCAATTAGAAATTGATAATTAAAAGTCCTGCATCAATTAAAGAAACTGAGTTTGTACTTAAAAAACATTCAGTGAGGGGCTGGGGTTGTAGCTCAGCCATAGAGTGCTTGCTTAGCACATGCAAGATCCTGGGTTCAATCCTCAGCACTGCATAAAAATAAATAAATAAAATAAAGACATTGTGTCCAACTACAACTAAAAAAAAAAAAAAAAAAAAAAAAAAAAACTTTCAGTGAAGATTGAACCCAGGGTCACTTTACCACTGAGCTACATTCCCAGCCCTTTCTATTGTTTATTTTAAAACAGGCTCTTGGGTTGGGGATGTGGCTCCAGTGGTACCGCACTTGTCTGGCATGCGTGAGGCAATGGGTTCCATCCTTAGCACCACATAAAAATAAAGATAACCTAAGAAAACTAAAAAAATAAATAAATATTTAAAATAAAATAAAAAACAGGCTCTTGATAAATTGCTCAAGTTGGCCTCAAACTTACCATCCTCTTGCCTCAGAACTCCTGAATCACTAGGATGACAAGCATGCCCAGCTCTGATGATTTCACTGATGAATAATGATGCCCACATGATTTATTTGATGAAGTCTATCAAACATTTAAGGAAGAAATGCCAATTACATACAATCTGTTCCAGAAAATAGAAGAGGTGAAAATTTATTTTAATGTCAGTATTATTCTAATACCAACACTAGACAAAGATATCTATCATTAAAAACTACAACCAATATCCTTCACAAATATAACTGTAAAAATCATCACCAAAATATTAACAAATCAAATCCAAAAATATAAATGAAAGATAATACATTATTATTTAGTGGGGCATATTTGGGAATTCAAACCTGGTTCAGCAATTGAAAATCAATCATGTAATTTACCATGTTAACAAATTTAAGAAGAAAAACCAAGGCTAGTATGTAGCTTAGCTCAGTGGTAGAGCACTTGTCTAGCATGTGCAAGGCCTTGAATTTCACCCCCAGCTCTGCAAATAAAAAAAGAAAGAAAAGAGAAAAATAATGCACTAATCTCAATTAATCTCATAGATGCAGAAAAAGTATTTGAGAAAACCCATTCATGACCAAAACAAACAGTTAAAATCCCTCAGCAAATTAGAAGGAAACTTCCTCAACCTTGTAAAGAGAATCTATAAAAATTCTATAAATATACTTAATGCTGAGGATGGAATACTCAATAATAGGAAATAAAGTTGGATATTCTCTCTTACCATTCCTATTAATAATATACTTGAAGTTCAGGGCCACAAGGACAAATAAATAAATAAATAAAAGACACATATACTAGAAATAAATGAACTGTTTCCATTCCATAATATGATTATTACAGATAAATAATCTCAAAGAATCTAGAAAAATCTCAATCTAAAAAAGCTACTCTAACTACTAATTGATTTCACCAAAATCAATATCTAAAAATAAGTTGGGCTGTGGGTGTAATTCAATGGGAAAATGCTTTCCTAGCATATATGAGGCCCTGTGTTTGATCCCCAGCCCTGCAAAAAGAAAAAAAAAATGAATTGTATTTGTATTTACTAGCACTGAATAATGGAATTATTCTCCTTAATGGAAGATGCTAGTTTATTTAGTGATGCTGGAATTGGGGCCTTGCACATGCTGGGCAAGCACTCTACCCCTGAGCTACACTCCAGCCCTTAACAATGGAATTGAAAATTTTAAAACCAACACTATTTACAGAAACATGCCCCAAAATGAAATATCTAACAAATTACATGCAGGATCAGAATGCTAAAAGTTACAAAACATGATGAAACTCAAACCCAGTAAAAATCCCATCAGGCTTTTTTTGTAGATATCAACAAGTTCATTGTAAAATTTACAGGGAAAAGCAAAGGGACAAAGATGAACGAAATCAGAGGACTCATACTACCAATTCCAAAATTTACTGTAAAGCTATAGTGTGATACTAATTATAGGCAGACACAAAAGTCAAAGCAACAGAATAGACACCCCAGAAAGACCGATTTTTGGCAAAGGTACAAAATACATTTGCAAATCATATGGCTTCCGTGTTTTTAACACAGAGCAAGATGGAGCACACCAGTAATCCTAGCCACTCAGGAGGCTAGGCAGGAGGACAGCAAATTCAAAGCCAGCCTTAGCAACTTAGTGAAGCCCCAAGCAATTTAGTGAAAACCTATCTCAAATATAAAAAATAAAGGGCTGGGATTGTGGTTCAGAGGTAGAGCACTCGCCTACCATCCGTGAGGAGCTGGGTTCGAGCTCAGCACCACATAAAAATAAAATAAAGATATCGTGACCACCTATAACTAAAAAATAAATTTAAAAAGTGAAAATGAAAAATAAAAAGGGCCGGGGTTGTGACTAAGTGGTTAAATACCCTGAGTTCAATTCTTTGTACCCCCCCAAAAAATAAGATTTATATTCACAATATATAAAGAATTCTCAAAACTGAATGATAATAAAAAGAAATAATAAAAATAGGCGATGTATTTGAACAGTCAGTTCAAAAAAGATAAATGGCAAAAAATACGAAAAGATGTTCCACATTAGTCATTAGAAAATATATAAATTAAAACCATAAGGAGATGTCCCTATGTATCTACTAGAACTGCTAAAATTAAAACAAAAAAAACATATTGGCAACTACCAAGTGCTGATGAGGATAGAGGGCAGCTAGAATTCTCATATGTTGCTAGTGGAAATGCAAAATGATACAGTCTGTTTGGAAAACATTAGGCAGTTTCTTGTAAACTTAAACATATAATTACCTTATAACTCAGCAACCCTATATATTTACCCAAGAGAAATGAAAATATGTTCACAAAGAGGCTGGGGTTGTGGCTCAGCGGTAGAACACTCACCTAGCACATGTGAGACCCTGGGTTTGATTCTCAGCACCACATAAAAATAAATAAATAAAATAAATATATTGTGTCCAACTACAACCAAAAAACAAATATTTTTAAAAAGATGTTTACACAAAAATCAATAAGTGAATGTTTATAGTAAGTTATTCACAATTGCCAAAAATTGGATACAACTCCCATGTCTGGTGAATAGATGAAAAAACAATGGTACATTTATATGATGGAATACTACTCAGCAATCAAAAAGAACAAACTTGGGCTGGGGTTGTGGCTCAGCAATAGAGCGCTTGCCTCACATGTGCAAGCCCTGGGTTCGATCCTCAGCACCACATAAAAATAAGTAAAGGTATTGTGTCCAATTACAACTAAAAAAAAAAAAATCAAAAAAATTTAATCTATTAAAAAAAAAACAAACTATTTATTCACACAATATTATGAATGAATTCCAATTATTATATGTGGAATCAAATTGTATGATTCCTTTTGAATGACATTCCTGAGAAGATAAAACCTAGAAAGTTTATCAGCGGGGCTGGGGATGTGGCTCAAGCGGTAGCGCGCTCGCCTGGCATGCGTGCAGCCCGGGTTCAATCCTCAGCACCACATACAAACAAAGATGTTGTGTCCGCCGATAACTAAAATAAAATAAATATTAAAAAATTCTCTCTCTCTCTCTCACTCTCACTCTCTCTTTAAAAAAAAAAAAAAAAGAAAGTTTATCAGCAGTTGCTATGGGTTAGGAAGCTAAAGGGAGAGGTTGACTGTAAAGGGGCAATATGAGGAAATTTGGGGGGGATGCAACTATTCTATATCAAACCGTGGTGGTGGATATCCCTCTCTATGCATTGTCAACATTTATTAAAACTGTACTCTACAATGAACAAATTTTACTGATTGTAATTTCTAAAATATTGGCCAGAACATGGAGAAAAAATTGGAATCAAGACTGGGAAAATGAATACAACTGTATTACAAATGAATCACAAAACTAGATTGAATGGCCAGATGGAATGTGGAATGCTGGATTGGACTTGGAGGGACTCATTATTTTCATTTTATAAATACATGAATAGAGCCTGGCCCTGTGAGGAATGCTGCAGTCCCAGATACTAAGGAAGCTGAGGCAAGAGGATCACTTGAACCCAGGAGTTTGAGGCCAGTCCAGGCAACATAGTAAGACACTGACTCAAAGAAAATTAAAAAAAAAAAAATGAAGAATAAAAAGTTCACATGAATAGATCCAGAAACAAATGTAAATATGTGAGTGTGTGGATTAGATAGTGTGTGAATTTCCTAGTTTTATATACTGAAAGGAACCAGAAGCAGTGGCTTCCAGTAGTGATGGACCTACCTAGCTTCCAGATTTGGTATCTAAATACCATTCTTCAATAATCTTGCAGAGACAGATTCCAGGACTTGGGCAGGGAAAATACAAGTTGAGCCTAGAGCATTTTGTGGTCTAGAAAGTCTAGAAGTGCTAAGATCCAAAAACCAAAATCAATGAGCAACACTGAAAGGGTAAAGGTCAACCAGAAAGAGTTTCCAATGGGAGTTAGAACAACCTGAGCAAATAAATAATGACAGTAATGGATTACAGCTCCAAATTAAATGAAACTCATGAATCCATACTGATAAAAATAAGAAAATAAATAAACAAATTGGAGAGAAGAGATGATTCTTTCCAGCAGCTGAATTCCGATTAGTACATCTAGAAGGAATGAGATAAACAGAAAATCACTATTAGAACACCATGTCAAAATTAGTGGGCAAAATTAAAGCAAAGACAAGATATTTGAGCCAGACACAAGTGGCACATGGCTATAATCCCAGTGACTCAGGAGGCTGAGGTAGAAGGATTGCAAGTTTGAGGCCAGACTGGGCAATTTAGAGTGAACCTGCTTCAAAATAAAAATGGCTGTATATATCTCAGGGCCTCCCCGCTAAAAAGGATATTTTCAGTATTTCACCAAAACTATTTATTAATCACATAGGGAAAGTAGTAATTGTTCCACAACTAGAGAAAACCAGAAGATGCCACTGTAATTGAGAGGTCCAAGTTAAAATCACAGGGCTGGAGTTGGGGCTCAGCTGTAGAGCTCTTGCCTACCATATGTGAGTAAGGTTTAATCCTCAGCACACATAAAAACAAAATAAAGACATTGTATCCACCTATAACTAAAAAATATTTTTAAAAAGTTAAAATCACAAGTGATAAATATAGATACCATCTATCCTTTGCCGTGATGTATTGAGAGGAGCATATTGTCTCCTTCCTGTCCAGTGATGCATAATCTTATGAGAACATAGCAAACTCAAACTGAGAAACACCTCAAAATAACAGAGCACTGCTCTTAAAAAAAGCATCAAGGTTGGGCTGGGGGTGTAACTTAGTGGTTGACCACTTGCATTGAGTGAGACCCTGGCTTCCATCCCCCATTAACACAAGTATCAAGGTCACAAAAGACAAAAAAACCAAGAAACTGTCAGACTAGAAACTAAGAAGACGTGACAATTAATTGAATTTGGAATCCTGTATTTGATCCTAAGACAAACAAAAAAAAGAATATTATGGGAAAACTTGGAGATCCAAATAAATTCTGTAGTTAATGTATCCACTGTGAATGTCTTAGTTGTGAGATAGATGTATATATATTTGGTACTAGGGATTGAACTCAGGGTGCTTAATCACCAAGTTACAACTCCAGCCTTTTTTTTTTTTTTTTTGTGACAGGGTATCCCTAAGTTGCTGAGGCTGACCTCAAACTTGCCATTTTCCTGCCTCAGCCCCCCAAGTTGCTGGAATTATGGGCACACACCACCACACCCAGCAGTTTTGATAATTATTTTATGGATATGTAAAATATTAACATGCAGGGGAGCTGACTGAAACATGTACTAGAACTCTATTTTTGTAATTTTTCTGTAATTCTAAATTTATCTCAAAATGAAACAATTGGGCTGAGGGTATAACTCAGTGGCAGTGCGGTTACCTAGCATGTGAGAAGCCCTGGGTTGGAATCCCAGCACAAGAAAGAAGACAGGAAGGAAAACGAAGGGAAGAGAAAGGAATGAGGAAAGGGAAGGGTAGGGAGAAAGAAAAAAGGGAGAGAGAGAAAAAAATTCATAAAATAAAAAATACAAAGAAATACATGAGGGCTGGGGTCGTGGCTCAGCGGTAGAGCGCTCGCCTGGCATGTGGGAGACCCTGGGTTCGATCCTCAGCACCACATAAAAATAAATAAGTGAAATAAAGATATTGTGTCCAAACTACACTAAAAAATAAACATTAAAAAAAAGAAATACTTGAGAATGATAAACATCAAACTCAGGATAATAGTTAACTCTTAAGGAAAGTAGGTGAATGAAATCAGAAACTTCAACCATAGGAGGAATGTTTATTTCTCATGCTGTGTAGAGGGCATGTTAGACATTTAGCATATTTTTGTTACATTTATATGCCTATCGGTGCTGCAGTCTGGCTGGGCACAATTCAGGAGCCACTTGTCAAAAGAAACTAACTTTATTTTTAGAACCACACATGCCAAACAAAACAGCTCCTCAGGAAAAACCCCTCAGAGCCCAACTGCCACCACCGACTTCCCACAAGCCACACACTCCAACCCAGCCTCTTCCTCCCACAATCCTCCTGCTCTTGAGTCAAAGAAACAACAGTGCGGAAGTTTTCTATTGCTTCAGTAGCAATCTTTCCAGAACCTTCTAGTTGTTTCTTATCTTTTAGTGCTTGTCCAGACAACATTTTCATTTCAACAACTCCTGCTATTGCAATGATGGGTACAATTGCTAAGAGTAGAAGTGTTAATTGCCAGCCATAGATTAAGGATATGATAATTCCTGTCCCAAGATTTGCTATATTCTGGGTAATTACAGAAAGCCTGGAGCCTATAGCCCCTTTCACTTGAGCAGCATCATTGGCAAGCCTGGTTGTCAATGCTCCAGTGGTGTTTTTAGGGTCATCAAACCAGCTCACATCCTGTCTCAGCATGGACCTGAAAACCATGTATCGGAGTCTCTTGGTGAGGATCTCTCCAGCTTTGCCAAATGTGAAGCCCTGAAGGAAAAATTTAACAAAAGAAACGATTCCTAGGATTAGAAACAACAGCAAAAATATGTTACTGTTCTGTCGTTGTATTTCAGGATCATTATTTTTTGTAAATACCCCTATAATCCTTGTTAATATTATTGAAAATGCTGGCTGCAGGCCTCCATTTATAATAGAACAAAATACACCAACCACAAAATAAGGCCATTCAGTTAAATTCAGCTTTAGGATCCTCCAAAAGGAAACTAGAGGTACATTTTCATCCTCTTTTTTGTCTTGGCCTTGTGGTCCATGGATTGATGAAGACATCAATGTCAATTTTGGATTCACCAATTTCATTTTCTAATTCAATTTCATTTCCTCCTGTCTGCATTGTGACAAGTTTGAAGTAAACACCTTTCTCTTTCATGAGTTCATCATGATTTCCTTTCTCCACTATGACTCCATCATCAAAACCAGCGATGACGTCAGCATTACGAACTGTGGACAAACGGTGAGCTATCACAATGGTGGTCCGGCCTTCTCTGGCCTTATCCAGAGCCACCTGAACCACTGCTTCACTTTCTGTGTCCAAGGCTGATGTGGCCTCATCCAGCAGGAGGATCTTAGGGTTGCGGACAAGGGCACGGGCAATGGCGATTCTCTGTTTCTGGCCCCCACTCAGCTGAGCGCCCCTTTCTCCAACCAGGGTGTCAAATTTATGAGGCAGTTTCATGATAAAGTCATAAGCATTGGCTTCCTTGACGGCTTTCTTAATCTCATCCATGGTGACATCTTCACGACCATAGCGAATGTTTTCCGCTATTGTGGTGGCAAACAACACAGGTTCCTGGCTCACCACACCAATGATTTCCCGCAGGTATCTTACATTCATTGTCCTAATGTCCTGCCCATCAATACTGATCACTCCCTCAGTGGGGTCATAGAGCCCCTGCAGCAGCTGGACCGTTGTGCTTTTCCCACAACCACTGTACCCAAATGGGCTACTGTCTGCCCACTCTCCACCTTCAGGTTGAGGCCTTTCAAGATCTTAACTTCTTTTCGAGATGGATAACTGAAGTGAACATTTCTGAATTCCAAATTTCCCTTAATATTGTCTGGTTTGTGCCCACTCATTGAGAAGCTGTCAATGCTTGGCTTATTATCAGTTATCTTAAAGACTTCATAAGCAGCTCCTCTTGCGTTTGCAAGTGCTTCAATGTTGGGAGATGCCTGTCCAATACTGAAAGCTCCAATTAACACAGCAAAGAAGACAGTGAGCACTTTTCCAATAGTATACTCCTTTGCGAGGACCAAGGAAGTCCCATACCAGAATGCCAGTGCATATGATGCATAGATCAGCAAAAAAGCAGCACCCATAGAAATGTTGGCTGTGATAGCTTTTTTTATTCCAATTCTTTTAGCTTCTTCTAAATTTTTATTGTACCTTTCAAGTTCTTTATTTTGTCCTCCAAATGCAATCACAGTTCTAATGGCTGCTAAGACTTCTTCAGCTACTGCTCCAGCCTTTGCATAATGCCAAGAGTTCTTTATCAGTAAAGGATGATAATATCTTTTCCCAGAGAGCAGCTGACAGTCCAAGAACAGGGCTGATGGACAAAATCACAAGGGTTAGCTTCCAATCACGTGTAAATCCTATTATATAACCAGTGAAAAATGTTGCCAATGACTGAAATAACATTCCAATTTTGTCACCAATTCCTTCATTAAGCTCGCCAACATCATGCACGTCAAACCAGCCTATCTCCTGCTTCATTATAGCATGAAAGAACTGTTTTCTAATTTTGTGGACTTGTCTTCCAGCGGCCATGCACCAAAATGAAACCTGAATATAAGCAGCAACAAGCACACCAGCACCGATTCCACTATAATAATAGGCATACGTGGTCATTTCTTCCTCCAGACTGATGTTCAGTTTAAAGTCAGCTCCACTTGTAAAGTTTTCTAACCATAGGAGGAATGTTTATTTCTCATGCTGTGTAGAGGGCACGTTAGACATTTAGCATATTTTTGTTACATTTATATGCCTATCGGACTTTTGAATTGGTTGACACTTTGCCTATAATTTATTCATTCAGACAATATTTATCAAGTACCTCTTTTGAAATGTGGTTCCTGACACCAGAAAATTCAATTTCATCATCTCCTGAGATCACAACTTACTTTTGTGTTGGCTGGGGGCATAAGATCTCTGTGGCAAACTCTGCTATGGTGCTAAGAAAGCAGCAAAACGCTGTGTACATGAATGGGTGTGTCTGAATTCCAACAAGTTATTTATAAAAACAAGTGTGTGTAGCCTGCTGACCTGGGGCCTAACAGAATCTAGACTCTGTTTTAACTACAACTAACAGACCACAGGATGGAGCTCTGAGTACATTTTCATCACTGGCGGATATTCCATATGTGAAATCAGATGCACTTCCAAGAGCAGGTGCAGCTGAACCCACTCTTCCAAACCCTCCCTCAAAAATCCACTACTACATGCTAATTTCACATTAGTCAGATGCTAGGAGAAAGGGAGAAACAGATGGGATCTTCTGATGAGTGCTGAAACCCCAAAATTGAAAATCTTCACTATTCCAGGAAAGATCTAGGGAAAACCTCTTTCCCACCTACTAGTTTCTCCAATTATTTATTTTAACATGATTTTGATGTTTATCACACACTCTACTAAACCACAGTTAGTTCTAGAATATTTACTAAATACTTCATATCAGTATTTTTAAAGGGTAGTTCGTAGAATCTAAACTACCCAATTTCTCTCTGTAGAGCTCTAATGTAGACCCTCTCTTGACCATAGGAGAAAAGGAAAGAGGCCCCAACTAGGTAGAGACAGGAAGCCTGGGAAACACAGCTGGAAACGTTTCCATAGGAGTTCCCACCTATACCTACTATCCTGCATGTGGTATGAGAAAATGTAAAGTCCTTTCCACCTCTTCCCATCTTCCTCTTTTCTACCCCATCCCTGATTCAAGAAAATTCACTGGTAATAAAGAATTGTCTTAGATATGCTGGGCTGAGGACACCAGAGTTAACCAACAAAATGATAAAAACACACCAGCATCAAAGAACTAGAATTCATATGAAAGCCTCAAAGAAATAGAATTCACATGAAAGGAATTTTCCAAATTGTTGCACCATTTAAACAATGATAAGGAATTTAGGAAACCTTGTTTTCTTTTAAGTTTAATATTTGCAGTTTGAACTGCTCTTCTGATACTGCCTCTCCTTGAATTTATGACTAAAAATTGAAGAGGTATAGACTTAAAAACAAATTATCCCCAAACAAGATATATGTGGGTTAGGGCATAAGGCCTTGAGTGTGGTCCCTAGCCACACACACACACACACACACACACACACAAAAGGAAGCCCATAAATACATGACAGTTCTCAGGATCATGTCTCTTGGGAAATGCAAATAAAAGCCATAATGAAATACCACATCACAAACATTAGGATGGCTACCTTTAAAGAAAAAGGAAGGACTGGGATGTAGCTCAGGGGTAGTATGCTTTCCTGGCACGCGAGAAGCCTTGGGTTTGATCCCCAGCATCACATGCAAAAGAAAAGAACAAGTGTTGGCAAGGATGTAGAGAAACTGGAACCCTCATGCATTACTCTTGGGAATATAAAATGGTACAGCCGTTGTGGAAAGCAGTTTGGCATTTTCTCAGAGTTAAACATAGCACTATCATATGACCTAGCAATTCTCACTCCCTAGGTAAAGATCCAAAAGAACTGATAATATGGGACTCAAATAGACTTCTGTACACCAACGTTTGTAGTGGTGTAACTTGCCACAGCCAAAAGATGAAACAGCTCAAGTGATCAACAGATGAATGAATAAGCATTATGTGATACACTCATACAATGGAATATTCTTCATTCGTAAAAATGCAGTTTTTTTTTTTGGTACCCAGGATTTAACCCAGAGGTGCTTCACCACTGTCACATACCCAGCCTTTTTAAAGTTTGAGACAGGATCTTGCTAAATTGCTGAGGTTGGCCTTGAACTTGCAATTCTCCTGCGTTAGCCTCCTAAGTCACTAGATTGCAAGCATGCACCACCAACCCAGCAATAAAAATTTTTGATATATGCCACAATTATGAATGAACTTTGAAACATGCTAAGTGAACTAAGACACAGGACAAATACTGTATGATTCCACTTATAATAAGCTACCTGGAAAAGACAAATTCAGACAAAGCAGGATTGTGGTTACTAGGGGCTGGAGAGAGGGAAGAATGGGAAGTTATTGTATAAGGGGTACAGTTTGTTAGTGATGAATACCCATCGGGTATATATAGTAGTGATGGTTAAATACCACTGTGCCCATATTTAGATACCACGGAATTGTACACTTATAAATGTTGGTGCTAGGGATAGAATCCAGCCAGGGCCTTGTGCCTAACAGGCTAGAGTCCTACCATTTTTTTTTTTTTTTTTTTTTTTTTTTTGAGATGCTGGTAATTGAACTCGGGAGCTTGTGCACACCAAGTGTTCTACCACTAATATATATATCCAGCCTGATAAATATTATATTATGTATACTTTACCACAATTTAAAAACCCTAAATCATCCACTGTAATTAGTAATTAAAAGCTCACTATTGTATGGCATTGCACTAAATAATAACTGTTTTCACAGTATCCACATGGATTTGTCTTGTTTTGTGCAGATGTTTAAGTAGGCAAATGGGAAATTACTAACATCATGCCTTAAAGGCCACATGCCACTTCCAATAAAATCAGGAAAATTGCCTGTTCTGAAACTCTCATACAATTTCCAGGCCCAACCAGACCCCACAACACACCCCTTATGGAGATCAGCTTCAGGGGACTTGGAACACATTAAAAACAGCATATATTTTATTTTCAAGCACACAACACCAAAATTTTCTCTGCATGAATTCTTCTCATACAGAAATGGGCATATTGAAAGCAAGTTGTTTCTGGTGAGGTTTCTGATGATCAGGATTCAGGACGTAGTAGCCCTAAAGTTAACAGTCTTGTACCCACCATCCTCAAAACCAAGACAGCATAGTTTACTTTCAAAGTAAAAGATAGTTACCATATCCTTCAATCCATAAAGCATTTCACTGTGAAATGATTCATGTCGACTCTGCATAATTCTTCTTATACATAATTCACTTCAAGTGAGATGAGGGACGAGTATAAAACATGCATTATTTGAAATATGCTCAGTATGAAAAGGCAGAACTTTATAATTTATCTTAAAAGAAAGAGTAAGTTCCAGGAGCTTTTTATTGTTTGAATAATAGAACACATAAAACCAGGCAGAGAAGTCCCTAAGGAAATGATGGTCATGTTCCACTGCTATTTGCCCTTTGGTCCTTCATCTTCTAAGCACTTATTATATTTTCTTTTAAGGACATTAGATATTTATTTTGATCACAAATGCAATCCGAGTGTGAATACATAAATGTGGCATCTTTTATTCCCCCACTCCATGTTCCTTTAAATAGAAAAAAAGTGCTAAATGTCTCTTCATAGCCTATTTGGCCACAGTTGTTCCACCTATGGTTTTAAAAACAGACTGCAACTTGATCTTCTGAAATCTTTCTTGAACTACAGCTCATTCTGTTAAAGAAATCCTGGGAAAAAAGTTCTACTGATATTGTCGATAGTCTCCAAAAGGTGAGGATGGTAACTGGGTGGAAGGCAACTGGGAGGGGTCTTCAGCAAACTGAGGACCTGCAATTAAGAAATAAAAATGATACTTAAATAACCTGAATGTTATATAATTAAAAAGAACAAGTCTCTGTATAAAGTAAACCAATCAACTAAAAAATTATGTGCTACACTAGAGCTGTAATCTGAATTTCATTTTAGACCTGCCTATTTCCCTCAAGAGGTCTGGAAAACCTTCAAATTTGTTGTAACATAACAGGTGTCTTCCATTTTTTCCCAGAATGAACAGCTCTCAAATGTTATGCCAGAAAAATCAGATGGATTCATTATAGCAAAAAGCAATACTTGAGGTTTTATTTTGGTTGGGGAAGGTAGAGGTACCGGGGATTCAACTCGGGGGCACTTGACCACTGAGCCACATCCCCAGCCCTATTTTGTATTTTATTTAGAGACAGGGTCTCACTGAGTTGCTTTAAGCCTCGCTTTTGCTGAGGCTGGCTTTGAACTTGTGATCCTCCTGCCTCAGCCTCCCAAGCCACTGGGGACTACAGGCATGCACCACTGTGCCCGCTAATACTCAAGTTTTTAAAGCAATTGTAATAACAAGCTGACATGTATCAATATTGGAAAAATCTCTCCCACCTCTTCACACATTTTTCGTAGCTATTTAAAATTATTTTTACCAACTAGTAAAAATAGTGATGCACCTATAATCCCAGAGATTCGGGAGGATGAGGCAGGAAGATCACAAGTTCAAGATCAGCCTGGGCGCCAATCCCCAAAAACCAAAGTCCAAATGTTTTCTTTAAGAAGTGGATGCTCATCCATAAGGGAGAAGAGGGGAGGGAATATTGGGAGAGAAAGATGATGGAATGAGATGTGCATTATTACCCTATATACGGGTATGACTGCACAAATGGTGTGACTCTACATCATGTACAACCAAAGAAATGAAAAGTTGTGCTCCATTTGTGTAAAAAAAAAAAAAAAAAAAAAAAGATCAGCCTGGGCAACTTAACAAGACCCTGTCTCAAAATAAAAAATAAAAAGGGCTGGGGATGTAGCTCAGTGGTAAAGCAGCCCTGGGTTCAATCCCCAATACCATACACTCATACACTCAGAATTATTTTCACCAAGTTTAAGTACTTAGACATGTTTTAAAAGAATTCAGTAATCCAATTTATATAACCAATTAAGTATGGAATAAATGAAATAGGAAGATATCCCCTAGCTTGCTATAGAACTAAGTCTTAGTTTAGTTTTCAAAGGATGAGGGGGCCTGGGAACTAAGAAAAAATGTGACACAGTGGCTCATGCCTGTAATCCCAGAGGCTCAGGAGGCTGAGGCAAGAGGATTGCGAGTTTAAAGCCAGCCTCAGCAAAAAGCGAGGGTTTAAGCAACTCAGTGAGACCCTGTCTCTAAATAAAATACAAAATAGGGCTGGGGATGTGGCTCAGTGGTCGAGTGCCCCGAGTTCAATCTCTGGTACCACTCTCCCCTGCCAAAAAATATTTATAGAGGAATAAACAAATCTTTTTTACTTTAGGGAAACTGAAACAGGCAAAAACATATCTAGGGGGAAAAAAAGAAGTAAAATGGTAAAATTCCCTGAATCTTTCTAAGTACTTCTACTCTAATGATATTTTTATTTCACTATAAAAGCAATATCTGTTCATATCATAAAACCTGAGAAGGCACTGGATGGAAAAGACAAATCAAAGATAATCACTGTTGTCATTTAGATACAGGTCTAGCTAATCTCTTTTTCATTATTTTAAGAACTTACTTTCTTTTTTGGTTTTGTTGTTTTGCAGTGTGTGGGTTGAACAGCCAGGGATTTGTGTCTGTCCGGCAAGTGCTCTACCACCGAGTTACATCCTCGGCCCCCCACCTTTTTAAAATTTTGACTTTGAGCCAGGGTCTTGTAAAGTTGCCCAAGCTGACCTTATACTTGCAATCCTCACAAGTTACTAAGATGTGTAAGTTAATTAGAAAAATATGATTACTTCTCAAAGATCTTCCCCCTATACAACATTTTAAAAACATATCTCTTGTCTGAAAATAAATGTGCCACTTTTAGGTTGCTTCTATATAAATGCTGAATTTTGATTACTCAAAAGGAGATTCCCTCTGAGGAAAAAAGCTTAAAGCAAAGTAACCAAGGCTAATCTCTATCTATAAGATAATATAACTATCTAAGTTTTGTTATATCCATATCTGAATTTCTGGAAATATCAAATTCTCCTGATGTTTCATGTGAAGTCTTTTTTTTTTTTTTTAAATCTTATTTTTTTAGTTGTAGGGTGAACACATACCTTTGTTTTATTTTTATGTGGTGCTGAGGATCGAACCCCGTGTCTCATGCATGCCAGGCAAGCGCTTTACCTCTGAGCCACAACCCCAGCCCTCATGTGAAGTCTTTTACACACAAAAAAACTAAAAAGCAAAATTAGAACATGACCATCATAATAGACTGTTAAAACAGAAATATAAAGTGAGATGGTCATCTAGATCATCCCACTGGCAACTAATGAGCAGTGCTCTCAAAAACTGTGCCAAAAAGATACTAATCTCTCCCTCAGTGCTTCAGGGAAATCAAATCAAATTGGGAGGTATGATCTATTCCTGATTCTATGCTGATTCTTTTCCAAGCTCCAAAAATAATTTTCATCATGTCTCACTATTCTGCCCATTTCCTTCCCCAAATGCCAGGTCAAGTTTTTTACTACCACAACCCTCATATCTCTGCTTGCCTTCCAATATCAAGGAATATTTCCATTTTGACCCTGAAATTTTTAACAGTTAATAAACTGTACAAGTTAATGGCTGAGTAGATATTCCATGACCATGTAATGATCACTGAATCCACAATTTAACTTTTTCCCTATGCATCAGACAAGAGGAACAATCAGCAACAAATTACATGACCAATTTCTCAAAGAGACTTTCCTTACAATCCTAACTCTACCCTCCAAAATATAAGCTACCTTCTACTACTCTACATTTTATTTTCTTCAAAACAAGCAATATTATTTTAAAGAATCCATTAAACTGTTAATGTATTACCCCATGAGAATGTAAGTCTTCAAGAGTAGATAAGGGTTGTCTTTTCTTTCTTTCTTTCTTTTTTTTTGTTTTGTGGTACTGGGGATTGAACCCAAGGATGTTCTACCACTAAGACACATTCCCAGCACTTTATTTTTGTTTGTTTGAATTTTTTTTGCAGTGCTGGGGACTGACCTTTTTTTATTTTTTGAGACAGGGTCCCACTAATTGCTGAGGCTTGCCTTGAACTTGTGATCCTCCTGCCTCAGCCTCCCAAATTGCTGGTATTACAGGCATGAACCACTGGGCCCAGCTAAAATGACTAGAAATTTCTTAGAATAAGCAAAGAAGCATCGATAAAACCCGAGATCCATAAAGAAAGACCAATAGCAAATTAAGTAACGAAAGAATTTTTGTCAATGTGGTTAACGAAACATCACCAAACTTAGATTATATTCATGTTCACTTTTTTGACTAGAAATTGAGCCTATTATCATAGTCTTCATGAACTTCAGCATGTTAATACCTAATGTAGAAATCAAACTATTCCATTTTAGCAGACAAAATATTCTTTCTTAACATTAGGAAACCAGGGAATATAGCTCAGTTGGTAGAGTGCTTACCTCAAATACACAAGGCCCTGGGTTCAATCCCCAGCACCATTAAAAAAAAAAAAAGCTCATTTTTTTTTTTTTTTAAATAAAATAAAATTTAGGAAACCATTCCAAAGAGCTACGGTATTAAGAAGAAAGAAGACTCACCATTGGGAAACTGTGTAGAGGCAAATCTTGTCAACAAGATACCAGCTCCTTCAATTAAAGCTAGGAGAATGCCACCCATTGCAGCTGACCCAACCATGGCCACTGGACCATCTGAAGACAATAACAAAGAGATTACTTTAAACGAAAGTGCTATCTGTATGGCATTCCCATTCCCAAACTCTTTCTCATTGTCTAGGACCCATAGTCAGCAAACTATGGTCCACAGGTCTAATTCAGGCCACTGCCTACTTTTGAAAATAGGTTGTATTAGAACACAGCCATGTTCTTTCACTTATACATTAGCTATGGATGCTTTCACACTATGACAGCAGAGCTAATTTGTTGTGACAAGGATCACAAAGTCCACAAAGCTTAAAATAATTACTATCTATCTGGCCTTTTACAAAAAAAAGTTTGCTCACCCCTAGGCTAAACCACAAAGTCCAAAGGAATTCTGGTTTGCTCTCTGTCTCAAAGATCCAGAAGTTGTTTTTAAGCTTTTTATTCAATATGGCAGGTACTATTATTAATTCTAGAGTAATGATGAAATCATAGCACAAAAAGTTTGGCAGACTGCCAGGTCATACAGGTAATAAATGACCTGAGCAGGACCTATAGTGCTCTTAACCATTCTCATGCACGGGTTAGAACTCCATGTTATATCCTCAAACATTCCAAATACATAGCCTTACACTTTTTTTTTCCCCCTCAAATGACCACATATATTCATGCTACGTCAAATTAAGCAATGTTCATTTTTTATCTTACAGATGTCACTAAATTAAGACAGGAGAGGGCTTCCCAAAAAGTCTGTCTATAATGATTGCTTACTTCTTGCTGCCAGTATAGCTCCTGTTAAGGCACCACTAGTGATGGAGTTCCAGGGATCTTCTTTTCCTCTGACTTGAACCATACTACAGTCAATCATAGAGAACAGGCCTCCCCAAACCGCAAAACTACCTATTTCATCATAAAAACAAACAAATACACATAAAAATTTCTTTTAACCCTTAAACTGTTCATTTGAAACAACATTTACCACATTTGCGAAATTCTCACACTCCAAATATGTACAAACACTGAACAAAAGTCAGAATACTTTATCTTTTCTTTTCTTTTTTTAATATTTTATTTACATTTTAGTTTTTGGCAGACACAACATCTTTGTATGTGGTGCTGAGGATTGAACCCGGGCCACACGCATGCCAGGTGAGCGTGCTACCGCTTGAGCCACATCCCCAGCCCCACTTCATCTTTTCTTTTTGGTGGTACTGTGGATCATTAGGCAAGGGATGACTTGCCACTCCAGTTACATCCTCAGCCCTAAATTTTTCCTTCTTTCTTTTTTTGGTACTATATATTGAACCCAGGGGTGTTCTTCCACTGAGCCACCTTCTTGGCACTTTTTATTTTGAGATACAGTCTAAGTTGCTGAGGGTTTTGCTAAATTGCTGAGACTGGGCTCAAACTTGGGATCCTCCTGCCTCAGTCTCCCAAGCTGCTAAAATTACAAGTGTATGCCACCACACCTGCATTACAATTTTTACTTCTAAGGAATGACAAGTAAAAAGTTTTCTTATGTCTTAAGAAAACAGTTGTCTCCACTTGGCTATATCTTTGATGTGAATATAATTTCCATTTTTTTCATCTCCCTTTTCTCAGCTTCTGAATAACCAAGTTTTATAAGCACAATGCAAGCACCAATCCTTGCACAATGAGTAAAAGAGAACCTTGGAGAAAAACCCAACCAGCTTGATCAGTTTCTCTCTTATGAAATCCTAACCCTTCAGATCACATTCTCTTCAACTTTACATTACTCCAGAAACTATTTATTACTGACTCACCAACACACTGTTTTTTTTTGTTGTTGTTGTTGTTTTTTCTGGAGCAGGGAAAGGGAAAAAAATTTTTAAACCCTGAACATCTGAAGGATAGACACAAGATTCTCAAGTATATGCAATAATTCAGTTAACTTTCCCACACATAAATCAAGAACTTATAGGGATCCTAGTTTGTGACAAGATGTTAAACTAAAATCCTCACTGGCATAATCTAAACTAACAAAAAAAATATATAATAGTTTCATCATCAAATTAACAGAAAAAAACAGACTAGAGTACAAATGGAAAATACTGCTTACCTCCCAATTGTGGAGCCCTGGTTCTAATAGCTGTCAAACTCCCTCGTAGTCTGTGGTTTACTCCCTATCACAAAACAAAAGGAATCAGTCCAGATTACTACACATTAGATGTATAAGACATTACTAACCTGCTGATGGGGATGCCAGAAATATTATCAAACTCCAGTTTCCAGGGAAGATATATAAGACCAATCCCCTACTTACCACTGGAGAATTTCGAAAACCTTTGATTGCTTGAAAGATACCACCACCTATGGTACCCATCGTAAAGGCCCCACCACAGTCATCCACAATTCGCCAGGGGCTAAGGACAGAGGAGGGAAAAAAAAAATGACCTTATTTCTCATTCATAAGCCATAAAACTTTCTTTGCTAACACAATAAGGGATACAACAGATTCCAATTCAGGATCCACTGCAATCAGCAAACATGTGGTCTATAATACATATATATGTATGTATATATATTTTTTATATATGTAGTTAGGCATGGTGGCCCACACCTGTAATCCCGGCTACTCAGGAGGATGATGCAGAAGGACCATGAATTCAAGGCCAGCCTGGGCAAATAGCAAGACTCTATCTCAAATGAAAAAATAAGAAAGGGCTGAGGGGGCTGAGGATGTGGCTCAAGCAGTAGCGCGCTCGCCTAGCATGCGCGGGGCGCTGGGTTCGATCCTCAGCACCCCATAAAAAATAAAATAAAATAAAATAAAGATGTTGTGTTCACCGAAAACTAAAAAATAAATATTAAAAAAAAAGTTCTCTCTCTCTCTCTCTCAAAAAAAAAAAAGGCTGGGGATATAGTTCAGTCATAGAGCAACTTGGGTTCAATCCCCAGTACAAATAATAATAATAATGTGTGTATATATAGAGAGAGAAAGAGACAGAGAGACATATACACACACCAAGATAAAGGACACTGATAATATCCATATCTATTCAACCCCAAGTCATCTAAGCTAGAAGTAACAGAATTGGCATTAATTTCGTATTTTTTAAAAATATTTATTTTTTAGTTGTAGTTGAACACAATACCTTTATTTTATTTATTTATTTCTTTTTATGTGGTGTTGAGGATCAAACCCAGGGCCTCACACATGCTAGGCAAGTGCTCTACTGCTGAGCCACAACCCCAGCCCCTAATTCCCTATTTTTAACAGGACTTTATTCATTCACTTACAATTACCAAATGTATTGTAAATCAGGCATTGTGCAAAAGCAAAGAAACAAATACTCGGGAAATTATGCTGTAATTAACAATGCTGATTCAGTCTCTTAGAGATCAGGGTTAAGTTCTCCAGCTGCAATAAATTTCAAAGCTGAGACTCAGTGAATAAAGATTTAGTAATTACAGACAAAAACAAATTTTAAAAGTGTGCAGTTCTCCCCAGGCTTATGGAATCTAACTAAGCATTTGAAACTGTAGTCTACATCATATCTTTTTAACACACTGGAATAACATACAGTAATTTGAGGTTAAATTTGTAACCCAGCTTCCAAATGTAGCACCCTAACTTATGCAACACTAAAATCTTGAGTAATTTGATAAGTAGAACAGAATTATTATTCTAAGAACCTGGCTTATAAAATTCTATGAGTCGTTAAATTCATTTTCTTTTATCTAGTCTCAAGGGAAAAGCACTACAATGAGCTGCCTGCTCTTAAGCTTATAAATTCAAACAATACTTGCTGGTTGGAGATTGATAACTAGAATAGAACTATTATTCTAAGAATCTGGCTTATTAAAGTCTGTGAGTAGTTAAATTAAATTCACTTTCTAAGTCCAAGATTGTTTTTTTTTTTTTTTACCCTACGTAACATTACAATTAGTTGAAGCTGAAATAAATCAGCATTTAAAAAAATGGATAAAGCCAGGCATGGTGGCAGACACCTATAATCCCAGCAATATGGGATGCTGAGACAGGAGATCACACATTTCAGGCCAGCCTCAGCAATTTAGTGAGGCCCTAAACAAGTCAGCAAGACCCTATCTCAAAATAAAAAATAAAAAAAGGACTGAGGATAGCTCAATGGTGAAGCACCCCAGAGTTCAATCCCCAGTACTAAAAGAGAAAAAAAAAAAAAGGATAAAAACAGCAGGCTTCAGATCAAAGAGCAGTTACAGTATTATAAGAGAATATCTGAAACAAAGGCAAGATGGAAACAGTTTGTGACTGTCTGGCTAAATCCAAAATGTTCCTACAGCAAAGTGATGGGCTGCAAAGGATAAAGCTGACTCCACAAGAATATAAATATCAGGTAAACACAGGCAAGAGAGAACCAGTAAATGGACTGGAGTCCTAGTTCAGTGGTAGAGCGCTTGCCCAGCATGTGTGAGGCACTGGGTTCGATTCTCAGCACCACATATAAATAAATAAAGGTCCATTAACTAAAAAAAAAAAAAATTAAAAATAGAAGCAGTAACTAACAATAAGATTAAAAGTATCATCCATATTTTAGGCAACCACTTATGCAAATACAATCAAGGAATTCCAAAAATGCTAAGTTCTTTTCCTTTAGAATCCATAATATTTAACTTCATAAAAGAACATTCTTGTCTCCTCTGCATCTCAGATTAAAAAAGAGGTTCATACAGAGATTAAGTAATTTGTTTAAGATCATATAAGCAGCAATTAGTAAAACCAATTAGAGTACAAAATCCAGTACTCTAAAGCCCCCCTATCTTTCCACTAGCCTAAAGGTTTGGTTTTGATCTTGGTACTGGGGATTAAACTCAGGGGCACTATACCAATGAGCCACATCCCCAGTCCTTTTTATTTTTTTTAAATTTTGAGACAGGGTCTCACTAAATTGACGAGGCTGGCTTTAAACTTATCGTCCTGTCTTGCCTCCCTAGCCCCTGGTATTACAGGCTAGTGCTACCACACCTAGCAGCCTAAAAGTTTTTGAAAAAAGAACCATGATGATTAAGCCCAAATGCTATATTAGACAGTGCTGGAGATAAGGAAAGCAATTAGGAAGTTATTGTAAAAGGCCTTAAGGCATCAAATAATATCATAACAATAAAAATTGAAAGAAAGGCAGAAATTTTGAAAGAATTCCTACTGCACATGTGGAAGGTGGGCAGTGGAGGGAGGAAAAAAATACTAATAATTTAAGATTGGATGACTTGAGAGGTTGCTTCAGGACTATATTGCAGGGTAGGCACACCCACAGCCCTGAATATCATTATTTTTATAAGATGATTAACTCAAGGAATTTACTTTACCTGCCCCCAACCATATCCAACAGCAATTTACAATGTGCTGAGCTCTGCATATAGAAGCACAATACACAAAGGGGGATAACTGTCTTTGATGAGGTAAGTGAGGAGCCAGGCAGTGCTTAAATAAGGTAACAGGGTTATTGCTAGCAAGGTAATAATTTAAACTCCTGGGCACTTTCACAACTTGAGGATACTTTGGTTCTTGTTCTTACACACACACACACACACACACACACACACACACACACACGCGCGCGCGCTTAACCCAAATATCAAGATATAATTTTTCACTTATGACCTCAAAATCTTTAAGCTCTGATAACCTGAGACCTCTAACAGGTACTACATAATTTTACAATGATCTATTTATGTGCTTGACTTATTCGTCCTTTTTTAAAAAATATAACTAATTGCTAAGCACAGAGTTTTCACTCAATAAAAGGTGAAAGAATGAATTTCTGTTTATGGCTTTTTAGAGAACATCCAACCATCTTTTTCTACTTCCCAGATTTTTTTTTTTTTTCTTTCCTTCTTCCTCAAGAGAGAATTCCAAGCAGGAAAACGATGCTCTGGCCTAATGAGAGCTTATCCAGACCCCGTGGTTGAAATCTATGTCCCACTCATTTGATATGCTTCACCTTGTGGACACGTCACGATACAAATAAGGACTCAAGAATGGCACTTCCAGAGGGCGTGGTGGTGCACGCCTGTAATCCCAGCGATTAGGGAGGCTGAGACAGGAAGATCGCCAAGCTCGAGACCAGCCTCGGGGAACTTAGTGAGCCTCTCAACAACTTAGCGAGACCCTGTCTCAAAACAAAAAAATAAAAAGGATTGGGGTGTACTACAGTTCAGTGGTAAAGCGCCCTGGGTTCAATCCTCAGTACCAAAACAGAAAAAAAAAAAAGAATGGCACTCGCTCAGAGGTCTATTTTTCCCTTTTTCCATGCAGGCACTGAGCAAAACAAGGCGTCGGGAAGCGTCCAAGGTCACCTCAGTGGGTCAGCGGGCAGAGAGGATTACTGCTGACCCCGCACAAAGTCGACGCTCTCAGCCTCGGGGGGCGGTTCCCAGGCTCCATCATGCCCAAGCCAGGACCGATCTCCTCACCATCCACCGCAAGGTCACTGGAGTCTTGGGGTGGGGGAGTACAGGACCGAGAAGCCAACTGACTGCTCACGTCCGCACTGCCTGCGATTATCAAGCCCACGTCGACGAGCTGCGCCTGGGTTCGGCTGGCACCTCGGGAGACTGAACAGGGGAAAACGAGGGCCGAAGGCAGAGGGGTAAAGAAAAGCAAGGGCAGCAGATGAAGCTCACCAAGGCTCTCTCGCATACTCCTCCATCTTGACTCCAGCCGCGCGGGCGAAGCCGGGCAAGCTGGGCGGAAACTGACCCCAGCGGCGGAAGTGATCCGAGAGGAGGGCGTTACGGTCTACGGGGATTGGTTCACCGCTTCCCTTCGCAGCCAATGGCAATCGGGGCTCCTGGGGGCAGTGCGTGGGCGGGGCCCAGGCCCGGCTCAGTGGGACTAGCCCCGCCCAGGTCCTCGAAGGCTGTGGGTCTGGGTTGTGTAGGCGAAGAGCTGCCAAGTGACAGAGTTCAAATTACTCAGTCACTGAAGTTCCGTGGCCTGAGATAAACCTGATATTATTCCGCTAGTGTTCATCAAGCTTCGTAAATACTTTACGGTTCCTTTTTTTTTTTTCTTTTTCTTTTGAGATACTGGGGATGGAACCCAGGGCCGCGCACTTGCTAGGCAAGCATTTTACCACTAAACAGCATCCCTGATCCTTTTAAATTTTTTTTATTTTGATACAGGGTATCACTAAGTTGCCCAGACTGACCTCCTACTTGTGATCCTTGTGATACTTGTGATCCTCCTGCCTCAGCCCCCCCAGTTGCGTCGCTAGGATTATAGGCATGAGCCACCAGACCCTTTTGATGCTGCTGCTGCTGCTTCTCCTTCTACTTCTTCCTCTCCCTCCTTCTCCTCCACTTCCTTCTCTTCTTCTTTTTCTGTGAACTGTGAGTTAATGCTATCTAATTCATTGTGAACTGTGAATCTCTTAGCAGCTACACCTAGCTCCTTTAGGGGAGACGCTGTCTCATTGCCTTATAATCACAGTGCCTGAAATGTAATAGATGCTCAATAGATGTTTCTGAAATTGAACTGCTTGAGCCAGCTGAAAAGCCATGACCAATTGGACCCTTGATTTGAGGGTCTCGACTCCAGAACCTCTTCTGAGCCTCCCCACTAATGATCACAAAAAGGCATGAGAAATTTTATCCCTGAGAAAAGAAACTAAAATGATGGGAACCCATTAGATTGTTTTAGCTAACAGTCAGCAAAAACCAATCATGCGATGGCTGTGGAAGGAGTTCTGTACTTTTGACTTTAAAGTGTGTACATTTTTTGTTTCATGGAAAAGTCAACGTAATAAATAGAAGACTTCAATGAAAAGTGGGGTTCCCTCCATTGGCTTGGAAATAACTTAAGCAGATGGATCAAACCCTTAATAGAACTAAAGATTAGCAGTGTCTTATATGTGAGAAGAACAGTTCAGACTAGTCATCTGATTTGGATATATACATATTCCAAAGGAGGCCTGTTTGGATTGTGTGAATGTCATTAAGCATACTTAAATCTAATTTATTCTACAAGCTGAAGAGAATAAGGGAGAGGGACAGTATGAGCCTAGAAAGAGGAATTCAGAGAGCAAGTATTTAATCAGCACTCCAGACAAATATTTCAATGACTAGAGATTGGCACTCTCATGGGGCAAGGATAATTTTTCTGGCCTAACAGTCAGGTGGAGTGGGGGAGACTAAGTTTCTTTTCTTTGCTTCCTAAAGGAGCCATGTGTAGTTGCTGAGACCTTCATAGTTCACAACAAATTAGGAGGTGTTAATTCACAGTTGACAGAGATCTTTGTTCTTCCTTGGTCTCAATAGTCAAGCTCTTCCAACCTCTTATTCCTTATTCATTATGCAATCTTCTAGTTATGATTTGGTTTCTGAATATATTTCCATATAGGAGTTAATTCCCGGGCCCATGCTTTTAACTATTCTTGTCTCTCTGGTAGTTAATATTGGTTTCTACATCTGCTTCTTTTGAACTTGGTTCTTTTGACTCAGTCATCAGGAATAGTCCAGGTTCTCCAGAGATATAGAACCAATAGTAGATAGATAGATAGATGATAAAAAAGAATGAGAAACTGAGTCATGCAATGATGGAAGATGAGAAGTCTCATGATCTGCATTTGTAAGATGAAGACTCAAGAAAGCTGGCAGGATAGATTCACCCAAAGCCAAAGGCCCAAGAACCAGGGGAGTCAATGGTATAAATCCCAATTTGAAGGCAGGAGAAGATGAGATGAGGTGTCCCAGGTAAGCAGTAAGGCAGGAAAAGAAGGGAGGTTTTCTCCTCGATATCTGATTCTATTTAGGCTCTTAGTGGATTATGTCCAGTCCCATCAGGAAGAACAGTCTCCTGAGAGTCCACCAATTCAAATTCTGTTTCCCATGGGGAACATCCTAACAGACATACCCCCAAACAATGTTTAATCTGGACACCCTGTGGCATAAGATTAACCATCACAATGCTGGTGCTCAGAGTTTACAAAGCTGAAGTCCAGATTCTAGCCTTTGGTTTTTCCAGCTGACTATTTCCTTTAGAGTAGCTATCCCTACTCTAAAGGAAATTACTGTTCTGGGAGACCCTCCCTAAGTGACTTGTAAACACTCTTAGACTTTTCCCTCTCTGTTTTCTTTACTTTCATTTTCTTCCAGTGCTGGGAATCGAACCCAGGATCACCACCATGCTAGGCAAGTACTGTACCACGGAGCTACACCCCCAGCCCAGCTTTGTTCTTTTTTTTTTTTTTTTTTTTGTGGTAGTGGAGTATCAGGGATTGAACTCAGGGGCACTTGGTCACTGGGCCACATCCCCAGCCCTATTTTGTATTTTATTTAGAAACAGGTATCACTGAGTTTTTTAGTGCCTTGCTTTTGCTGATGCTGCTTTGAACTCTCGATATTCCTGCCTCAGCTTCCCATACCACTGAGATTACAGGAGGGCACCACAGTGCCCAGTTGTTTTTTTTTTTGTTGTTGTTGTTGTTGTTATTTCGTTTATGGTACCTGGGATTGAACTCAGGGGCACTCCACCACTGAGCCACATCCTCAGCCTTATTCTTGTATATTATTTAGAGACAGGGTCTCACAGAGTTGCTTAGTCCCTCACCATTGCTAAGGCTGGCTTTGAACTCATGATTCTCTTGTCTCAGCCTCCCATGCTGCTGGGATTACAGGCGTGTGCCACTGAGTCCGGCTCAGCTTGATCATTTTTAACTGCAACAGGTAACAGGATTATTTTTGCCTGGGAAAGCCTGGGACTTAGGCTTTTTTGAAGAACATGTCACCTTTCCCTCAAAAATATCCTGGGTTCCAGGGTGTTGAATCAGGAAACCTTTTGGAATAAAAGATCTTGGTACTCTAATCTCTAAGCCTGAGGGATTTCAGTGGTCCTTGGTGAAGAAATAGTGATAAGAAGGGATGATAAAAGAAAGCAGTGGAGGTATTTGAGAGAAAACCCATCACGAATGTGGGGGGAGTTGGAGTTGGTGATTCTAAACACCAAGGTGAGTTTTGTTGGAAGTTTTCAAGTACAGATAGAACTCTTTCTAGAACCCTTTGTGATCAGATACTGGTAGGATGGACATTTTCAGAATCTGCCTCTCCTGACCACTCAGTACTTGTGTTGACTTAGAGGTTCCTGAGCCTCAACAGATTGAGTTCTGTTGAACCAGAAGCTACTGTGGCCTTAAGAGTTCCACCTACACCCAGGCCAGGTATATGCCCCATCCCCAGTCTTGCCTGGTCAAGTCACCAAAAAACTAGCTTGGCACAGATAAGTGAGACCTAAGCCACAGCCAGTTCTTGGGTTTGGGGTTCTAGTCTGTGACTAGGGCCAATCTGGTAGGCAGAGGGGTTTTAGCTTAGCCCAGGTAAAGGTGGGAAAAATAATCTCTTGTCCCTTTTCAGCCATTTTTCCTCTCCTGGTTCTCCTTTCAGGAAGCCTGTAGTAGGGCTTGGTGTTATCTCAGAGCTCCCCTCCAACATTTCTGCTCATATCAGGAGTGTTAGACCAGCCAAGTGGCTGGCTTCCAGACAAAGACTGCTGCTTCCTTCTAGAAAAACTACTCACGACTCCCAAAAGAGAACCAGTGTCACCAGGTGAGGTGGAACATACCTGTAATCCCAGTGACTCTGGAGACTGAAGCAGGAGACTCACAAGTTCAAGGTCAGCCTCAGCAATTTAGCAAGGCCCTCAGTAACTTAATGAGACCCTGTCTCAAAAAACAAAAAAGGGCTGGGGATGTCACTGGGTTCAATCACCAGTACCAAAAAAAAAAAAAAAAGAAAGGAGAGAGAGAGAAACCAGTGAAAAAATTTCTCTTTTGTGACTTACTTTGGCCCCTGCTTTAGCTATTTACATCAGAGCATATCTATCCATCTGTATATCTATATCCTTATATATAAACACATATGTAAGTATGAAAGAACTATGTAGCAAGAATTGTTGAGTGCTTACTTCATGCCTGATGCTGCTACTGTTAGTACTTTGTGTTATCTTATTTAACTTAATATCTCCATAACTCTATGAGACAGTATTAGGTAAATACTTTTAATATCCTAATTTTCCATTTCCTAGGCCTCAGAGAGGTTAAATAACCTACCCAGGGTTACACAACTCATATTTGAACCCATGTAATTTGACTCCAGAGCCTGTGATCTTGTCCACTATACTATACTACCACCCTATATTCCAGAAGATGTGACTTTCCTGGGGAATTCCAGTCTCATTAAGAGCCACCTAAGCCTTAGTTAAATGAGTCTGGATCCTCACTATCCCTCTCCCATCCCACCACATTTTTTTTCCTTTTGTTTGTTTTTGCAGTCCCATGGATTGAACTCAGGGCCTCATATGTACTAGGCAAGTGCTCTACCAGTGAGCTACATCCCTGGCCCTCACCATATATTTCAACTGGAACTTAGAGTCTCTTTCTTCTTTTTTTCCTCTCCACACCTCTAGCAACAACATGCTTAATTTTCTGTGAGGAATAGGCCAAGCCAGAATCTCCTGACCCCCAGGATGAATTTGTTTCAGATGGAAGAGGATTCTGAGCCTGGGCAACCATGGCCACCATACCTGTGTGGCCCCTGGTGGCAGGGCCTGGAAGAGGCTATACAGTCCCAGCTGTGGTGCCTTTCAAGGAAAGATATTCCAAGTCTAAAAGCAGTCTCAGGGGTCCCTGGGAATCTAGGGATCCAAGAGCTTCAGAATGTTATGTCAGCTGTTTGGAACTACGGGATCTGAGGCAGAGAAGTTACCAGGGTTCATGTGTAGACACCTTTGGTTAGGAGACCATTGTTAGCAAAAATAACTGAAACAGGAGCAGACCTCAAGTGAATCGGCAAGCAGTCTTTATTAAGGATGGATGCAAGAGCACATTTTCAGGGGAGAAAATGGCAACTGTTTACAAGAGGGGTCTGTTTTTATAAGTCTTAATGAGAGTTAATCCTAACAGAATGTTTAGTGTGACTTAATCATTAAAGACTTGGGACGTGTTGGCTGGGCAGTCTTTAAAAGGCTAAACTGCTCTGTACTAAATTTGGTCACGCAGCGCTCCTCATTGTGTAGGTTAAAAATCTAACTCAGGGAAACAGCTGTAAAAGCTGAAACTCACTGTTACTGGGATGAAAATCCAGAGCTCAGAGCCCAGAGTCCATTTGTTTGCCTTCCCCCCCAGGACCTGTTGCTGGGAAAGGATGAAAGACTAAAGCCCAGAGCCTAATGATTACCTCCTTCCTCCCTGCTCAGTGTCACTGGGAAGGGATGAAAGTCCAGGACCCAGGGCCAAATGTTTACCTTCTCTCTCCAGGGACCCATTGTCACCATTGTCCTCCCTTCTCCCTGGGGACTATCATTCCCCTTTTCTTGGGGGAATGTTATTTTCCATATCCTTCAGCCATGGATTCTGCCCTTGTGTCTAGAAGCTGTCTGGAAGTTTTTGTTGTTGTTGTTGTTGTTTTAGTGTATTCTAGAACAGGGACCACTAGGCTCGGGGGAGAAGGCCACTGAAACCAAAGGGTTCAGAGGCTGATCCCGGGACTGAGATAGTTATGTACATTCGGTCCCTGCTTCCTCTTCAGGAACAATGAACATTACTGGCAAAAAGCCTGAGAGAGAAGAATCTCAGGAAGCTGAAGAGCTGCTCTCAGCTAATGGGGATTAGAGGTTGGCTAGGGGGGGCTCCACAGCCTGAGGTCCCAGAAGATGATGCCTCTTCCAAGTAACAGTGAGAATGAATTAAAATTAATGCATCTTCCTTAGGACTCCTAATAGTTCCTAATAGTATCTCTTGCCTTTTTTTTTGCCCTACAGTATAACTATTTTTTTACCCCATTAAATTATATATTTTTGGCCAGGTATATGACACATGCTGTAATCCCAGCTACTTGGGAGATTGAGGCAGGAAGATTGCAAGTTTGAGGCCAGTCTCAACAACTTAGTAACACCCTGTCTCAAAAAGTAAAAAGGGCTGGGAATTTAGCTCAGTAGTAGAGCATGCCTGGATTCAATCCCCAGTACTGCAAAAAGAAAACAAAGGGAAATATATATACATTTTTAAGAGTGTTGTAATTATTTTGTATCCCTCTATCCATGGTGCCTAGCAGGGTGATATATATATTTAGTAGTATCTGAATAAATCTTGAATGTATGAATGGGAACTAAGTGAGAAAATGTGTGTGCATGTGTGTGTATGTGGGTGTGTACTGAGGGTGGTTACTACTGGAGGAAAAGAGGAAAGAAGAGGTGGGTTGAACAAAAAGGACCTAGGATAAGAGTAAGTATAAATAATTCTAAAACTTCAAATTGGGTGGGCTCTGTGGCACATGCCTGTAATCAGAGAAGCCCAGGAGGCTGAGGCAGAAGAATTTCCAGTTCAAAGCCAACCTCAGCAACTTAGTGAGGCCCTAAGCAACTTAGCAAGACCCTGTGTCTAAATAAAATATAAAAATGGCTGGGGATGTGGCTCAATGGTTAAGCAACCCTGCACCAATGTACCAGACAATTCCTGGTACTAAACAAAATAAAACAAAACAATAAATAAATAAATAAATACTATGTTTCTCTTGTATCAGCTAAATGTTTTCATATATATGACAATTTAGTGTTCATAACAATCCTACAAGGAGTGGGGAAAGGTTTTTTTTTTTTTTTTTTTGGAAGTTGTTATTTTACTGACAGGAGAAGCTAAGTCTCAGAGGAGAGGAAAATTTTCCCAAAGTTATATGACCAGAAAGCAGCAATACCAGGTCTGTTTGTCAGAAAAGTGCAAGCTTGTATCTCTGCAACCACACTGCTGTCCAGCCTCCTAGGTTGTGTGTTCCCATAGCCTCTGTACTTCTCTTTGGAGGCATTTTGTAGACTTTTAATTAGATAAGGATTATTTGTTATTATTTGTTTAATAACTGTCTTCACTGGTAGACTGTAGACTCCCAAAGGGCAAAGACCAGACTGATTTACATCCTTATTTACATTCCCTGCTCTCAGAGCAGTCACCTGTCACATAATAGGCACTCAATAAATACATGCTTATCATGACCAACCCCTAACTACTGACACTTACATGAAAACCCCGAGGGTTCTCTAGTCCTTTTCCATTCTCCCATCTACCTGCCTCACTTTTGTCTTCCAGTTTCACCAGTCAGCACCTTTTTTGCCTAAGCTGGACTAGTGGGCATGAATGCCACAGCCAAGTTTTAGTCCCAGACGATCCTGAACTCAGCAAATGCTGATCAAGTGACTGTCTCTCTCTGGCTTAGGATGGAAAGATGCCAGGAAAGATCGAAGCATCTACCCTGATGGTTTACACCAGGGCTTCTAGAAGGGATTTTGTGGCAGGAGGGAGGGGGGCAGGAGATTGAATGTCTGTGAGTTGCGCAGGGCAGCATGATGGATGAGTGGTGGAAAGCCCTTCAATGCGACATGCCAGAGCCATTGCAATAGTATCTCTCCCAATGGCCCAGAATTGTATTTCTCTGAAGACATGTTAAATTGTGCTCTGGATTTATATGTGGGTGGCAACCTGCTGGCTCCTCCTCAATGCTCCCCAAGGAGGTCTTTCTACAGATGCCCCAGCAGAGGAAGCAAGATGAGAATGGACAGAGGGGTGGAACCCTCTTCCCTAGAGCCTGGGGGCTCATGGAAACTGACAGCTCTTTAAGAGTTTCCAGAGTCCAGTAGATCCCACGCTGTTCCTCAAACAGACTTCCAGTTTTCAGTTTGGGTGCACTGTGAAAGGGGCTTATTCCTGCCCTCCACCCTCAACCCACACTGACCCCTGCCCTCTCTCTGGAGGTTAGACACAGCCTGTGATGCTCAGCATTCAGGTTCTCCTTGGTTTAAGAGAATGAGTAGGTGGAGCGTAGCATGGCTCCTCGTTAAAATCGAGTGTCTTTCCTGGGGCTATAAACACTTGGGTGTCTCCCGCACATTACCAAATACAGTAGAAAGGAGTCAATGAGCCACACACTGGCCACAGCAACATCCACCTGGCAACAGAGAAGCAAAGTGTGTTTGACCAGGGCATGCCTTGGGCTGGCCAGTTCCTGAACTCGCATGTCCTCGTCCTGCTTTTCTGGCTCTCCGGGCTGCGGTCCGCTTCTTCCAGACTCCGCATTTTTGTCTCTCTTTCTCATTGCATGGCCCCCTTGTCTTTAAAAGGCTAAACTGCTCTGTACTAAATTTGGTCACGCAGCGCTCCAAGATTCCCTGGAATGTCCTCAAGTTTCAAACAGCTCTGACAGAGAGGCAGGCCCGCCCCCAGCTTGGGGATTGGCTTCTCCTTTCAGGGCAGGCAGTTGCCGGGTCTTATTGGCCACTGGTTAGACCAGGCAGGGTCCGCTAGCCCTGGGCTGCAGGGAGGCTGCTGTGTCCACTGAGCACCTGTGGCTCGGCGGGGCCAAGGAGCTGCAGTCCTTGACCAGCTGGAGATTTGCTCCTAAGCCCCACTTGGCTCCATCCAAATCTGCCCCCGTGACCCTTCCCTGCCCACCTGCATTCCCATAGTCCCGGCAAGAGCCGTAGCCCACTTTGCCAATATGTCGAAGGTAGCCAAGTATCGCCGGCAGGTGAGTGAAGACCCTGACATCGACAGTCTGCTGTCCACCCTGTCCCCGGAGGAGATGGAGGAGCTGGAGAAAGAGCTAGACGTGGTGGACCCAGATGGGAGCATTCCCGTGGGGCTGCGACAGAGGAACCTGACGGACAAACAGTCCACGGGCGCATACAACCGGGAAGCCATGCTCAACTTCTGTGAAAAGGAGACCAAGAAACTTATTCAGAGGGAGATGTCCATGGATGTGAGTGACGTACCCTGGAGGGAAGAGGGAGGAGGGAGGGCTGGGAACCCTGACTCCTTGGCTAGGATGCATCTTTCCTCAGAGGAACTGCTCTCGATGGCAAAGGATTAAATGCTTTAGAACTATCATCACTAGACTAGCAGTGTGAATCTCCTACCTCTAATTTCTGTTGTATGAGCAGAAGTTGGTATGCTGCAGGAATACAGCCTCTCACAAAACCAAACAGGGCTACCAGTAGAAAGGGAGCTGGGAGTGTCCTTGAAGTATTCCTTGTCCAGTTGACTTCATCCTGGTCCCTGACATCTGTTTTCTCCTTCATGTTCATCTCACCCTATAGGGAGGAGGGACGCAAGAATAGAATGCTTGCAGTTTCCTGCCAGCTACCAAAGAAGAGAAGCTAAATCCTCCTTGTGAGACAAAGAGTCATCTTTTCCCTGACCTATGAGCTCCTCATAGCATAGGAACTATTCAGAGAAGCTTGGGATGGGGAAGATGGGCTTCCCAAAGCCAGGATCTATGGGCTGGCACATGTCTTAACCTGAAAGCTTCCCTTTTATTCCCAGGAAGGGTGAGGTGCTGTGTCTTCCTTCCTTCCTTCCTTCCTTCCTTCCTTCCTTCCTTCCTTCCTTCCTTTTTCCACTCTCTGGAGAAGCCCGTTGAGGGACCATTCCCCCCCTTTTGGCATTCAGCTCTTTATAAATTAATTAAGTCACTTTGCTAGGAATTCAGGAGAGAACAGAGGAAAGAAAGTAGAGACTGTTTGGGAGCATCTACCCACATCTAGGATGAAATGAAGCATGGCTTGCTTTCTGTTTTCCTGCGTTGGCATGGAGGAATTATTTTTCTTCACCATTTCTTTCATATATTAGTTTCCTTTGGACAAACAAAAGTGGCCTCCAATTGAGTCTGACTTTATGGGATCGCTTGGTCCATGGGGAAAAGGGCGCTAAGACTTTGCACTAGTTCTCTTCTTCTACTCAGCTCCGTCTCTTGCACAGTATCCATTACTTGAGAATTCTTGCAGGAAAAAGTTCATTTTCAATCCTTGTCTTTTGTTTTACTTCTATGGACACTGAGGCACGCAACATCAAAGTCACATTCATTCCCACAGAGAAACTGGGAATGTCTGCATGGAATGTCTGGCTGGATATGCAATTGTGTTGACTTCTTGTCAGAGTACCCTGGGGGACATGGTCCTGACTTCTCAAGAGTAGGAATGAGAAAGTAGGGAGGAGGAGAGAAGGGGTAGAGGTAAAATAAGTGAAGGAGGTGAGACTCTGTCTCTGTCCTGCCACCCACTGGGCCAGTGTTTAAGGCTCTGCCAAGAAGTGAGGAGAGTGTAGGAAGCCAGGGGTCCGGGTTGTTACCCTTGGGAGGGTGGTTGCCCCTGATGCAGTATGATAATGAAGAGTAAATGCCAAATCACTTATAGAAAAAAAATGACAGGATTTACTGCGAGGGCCTTCTGCCTCAGGACAGCTATCAGGAAACGTACAGAAAGAAATGAAATGCCATCAAAACTTTGGCAGCTCTGTGACTCCTGCCCTAGTCCCCAAACGTTCTTTCTGGAGTTTGGCTCTGCTCTTCTCTCACTCGCAGTCCCTAGTCCCTGGGCCTATGGCTGCCTTGTGTCCAGTGACTTCTGGAGGCTAAGGTCAAAGAGAACTTTTTTCTTTTCTTTCTTTCTTTCTTTTCTTTTTCTTTCTTTCTTTTTTTTTAACAATACTAGGGATCAAACGCAGTGCCTTGTGCATGCTAGGCAAGTGCCCTACTATTGAACTATACTCCAAGCCCTGAACAGAACAGGGCTTAGTAATGAAGTACAATGTTTAGGCCACAGAAGGCAAGTGACTCTTGTGCTCCTAGAACTTTCATTCTCCAGCTTTTCTGCTCAGCCAGTTAATACCATGGCTTGCCTCCTCTCCCCTGCCCTCCCCTTACCAGTTCCACACTTGATCCTGCAGACAGAGCCAGGGAATAAAGGAATAAAGGGTGGTGAGTGTGTGTGTGTGTGTGTGTGTGTGTGTGTGTGTGTGTGTGTCCTCAGGTTAAAGAGCTTCCTTCAAGGGGTGGGGGTCGTGGCTTAGTGGCAGAGCACTTGCCTAGCATGCGTGAGGCACTGGGTTTGAATCTCAGCACCAATTATAAATAAAATGAATAAAATAAAGGTCCATTAACAACTAAAAAAAAAAAAAGGAACTGCCTTCAGGATCATGGAGTTAGGCTGTTATGATCCTCATACTCCTACACAGTTCAAGGGCATTCACTGGTGTAAAGGCTGGCTGGAGTTCAGGATGTATGCTGAGCAACCGGCAGAAGTCACATCTACAAATCTGGGTGAATGGGAATGAACCATAAAAAAGTGACTTCTTTAACACCATTAGCAAAATAGTGAGTGTGGGGTCAAGGACTTAGATTTAAGTATCAGAGAAACCTTGTGTGACTACGAATGTCTCTCTTTTTTAAAATTTTTTTATTTGTTCCCAGTGTTTCTTGAGAATAATAGCATCCACCTCATGGGACTGTTATGAAAACTGAGAGATGATAACAGAAAGCTCTTAGCACAGAGGCTGGCATATAATAAACAATAAATGGCAACTACAAACCATGGATTCAGTTAGGTCAATTAACCCAGAAATTGGCCAAGTGAGCCAAAAGCAATCTCTGCTCCGTCTAGCCCTCCCTTCCCTCAGTTCCCTGGAGGTTTTGCAGGCCACATCTGTTCCTCAGTGTCCACAGCAAATGAACAAAGCCTGGTGCTCAGGTTGGGGATCACTAGTGCCACAGCCTCAGAACGGTGGGGCAGCTCCAGACTGCTGGACTGACTGCAGCAGCCCTCTCTCCTGAGATCTGCAATGAGGAACCGGAAGATAGTGGAGCCAGAGAATGTGAGGCAGTCTCACTGGATCTGAGGAAGAGCAGCAAGTTGAGCATTTACCGAGAAACTTCTACCTGTTAAGCTCATTCATACTTTTTTCTTTAAGCCTCACAAGTCTTGGGAGATGGGTATTTTTACTCCCATTACACAGATGAAGAAAATAATTCTCAGGGAGTTTGAATAACTGCCCCAATAAATAGCCTGCCTGACTAAGATGTGTGACACCGGGGTACAAAAGGGCAATGGTGCCAAACCTTGCTCTGAAGAATTTATGGCCCAGAGTCACAAAACACATACACATAGAACCACCAGAGAGGAGTGACAGATGAGTGGCTGCGCAGTCATATATTGTCACAGGAGCAGTGGATGTCACATAGTCTCCTAAACCTAACCCTAACCCTACCTTCGTAAGCAGGACCATGACTTATAAAACCAAGTATGGATGAGGGGAAGACAGCAGATGGTATTAAGGCGTTTTTGTTAATTCCTTTTTAGTGTGATGATGGGTCTATTTATAAAAGAGTGTTTATCTTTTAGACATAAATCCTGAAATATTTATGGAGAAAATTGGATTAGGGAATTTGCTTTAAAATGTTCAGACCGGGAGTATAGATGGAACAAGATTGGTCACGAGTGTCTGATGGTTGAAGCTGGGTGATGGTCCATGGAGCTGTTCATTGTGTAGTTTTTCTCTACTTTGGTTGATATGTTTGAATTTTTCCATAATAAAAAAGTGTAAATAGAAACCAAGAGTGGGGGACTGGGGTGGTGGCTCAGTGGTAGAGTGCTCGCCTAGCATTGAGGCACTGGGTTCAATCCTCAGCACCACATGACAATGAAATAAAGATATTGAGTCCATCACCTACAACTAAAAAATAAATATTAAAAAAAAAAGAGTGGGAGGGAGGCCAACTTGGGCCTTTCCTGGGGAGGGAGAGCCTTAAGGTTCAGATCCTAGCTGGGGTGGGGAGGTGGGGCTAGACTATGGGAGGGACCTACCTGCTTCTGCCTCAGCTGAGGATCTTCAGGACTGCTAACCACCTCTGTTGTCTTTTGTCAATATTCCCCCAGGCCTCTTCCAGGTCACCTCCTATTTTTTCCTTCCTGTATCATATAACACTACTTGCAGGTAGACTTCCCTGATCCCCCCAAGCAAGGCTGGGCACCTGGTCTGGGCACTCCAGTTTCACCCTCAGGACTACCTTCCTTTCTTTCTCTTTCTTTCTTTCTTTCTTTCTTTCTTTCTTTCTTTCTTTCTTTCTTTCTCTCTCTCTCTCTCTCTCTCTCTCTCTCTCTCTCTCTCTCTCTCTCTTTCTTTAGGATTGAACTCAGGGACACTCAACCTCTGAGCCACATCCCCAGCCCTATTTTATATTTTATTTAAAGACAGGGTCTCACTGAGTTGCTAAGCACCTCACTGTTGCTTTGAACTTGCAATCTTCCTGCCTCAGCCTCCCACAGCAGTGTGGCCACCACTGCGCAGAACATCACTTTTATTTACTTATTTATTATGCTGGGGATTGAACCAAGGTCTTGAGCATGCTGAGCTCCACCACTGACCGACACCCCCACCCCCTCTTTTCTGGAATTATTAATTTTATTGAGTATCTCCTTCTCTAATTTATGTGATTCCAAAAGGCAAATGCTAATGCAAGGTCCCATAGGTGCAGGCAAGGGGTGAGGGTGAGACTGAAGGTGGGCTTGGCAGAACTGACTGGGGACATCTGCCCCCTTTAAAGGTACAGACAGTGGCTTCCACCCCAGTCTTCAGGGAGTTCTCTTTCAGCCCAGGTGGAAGACAAAGCCCCTGGGCAAGTGTGCAGTGGACGGTCCAGTCAGACGTCTAGCCTTGGCTCAGGTTTCAGGAACCAGATCCCAACAGGTCAACCCGTGTGTGTGTTTTCTTTCCTTCCAAAGTGGGAAAGAAAATCTCCAGCCTGCCTCTCCTTCCTTCTCTCTGGGGCTATGGGGGTGGAGGATTAGCACCTGCACACAGCCAGGGGCAGTGGCAGGGGCAGGGGCAGGGGCAGCTGAGCTACGGGGCAGAGGAAGCTCTTAAGTTCTTCCTAGAAGTGAACTTGAGAAACAAACCTGAGGTTGGGCCTGAGCCTCTGGTTGCGCATACAGCCTCAGCAGCCCCCCTCTCACAGTCCGGGTTCCCTGGGGAGCGCCCTTTTATCCCCTTGGGGTAGGAATGCCGCTGCTGCTTGCTAACCCAAACTCTCAGCATGCCCTTTGCAGAGACGGGAATGGTCTGGAGCACACTGGGCAGCACGGCTCAACGCTTAAGGGGATTAACCCCGACTGGTACTCACCCAAAATAGCCCTGGAGGCCAGGGTGGAGAGGGCAGAAGAGGTGATGGGGACCTGTCCACCCGGGGAGGCAAGAGCAGGCACCCAGAGAGGGCTGGATAAGTTTACATTCTCTCCCTGGAGTTTGAAAGCTGCCTCCATCCAGAGTTTGGCAAAGCAGCTGTTTTCTTAAACTAGGTGGTAGGATCCACAGATGTTTAAGTGTTATTCTTACTCATAGAAGTGTTCTTCTGTGTGCTCATAATATTTAAAGGATTTGGGGTAAGTGAGCATCTCTTTGACAGGACAACAGGTATGAAAACATGTCTGGGAGAAAAATGCCACAGGGAGGCAGGACAGGTGGACAGGACCGAGGAACACTTGGGAAAATGAAATGGCTCAACAGTGAAAGGGGGCTGGGAGATGGTTCCCAGCAGGGATGTGAGTGCCACTGGCCAAGGGGGAGGGTACACCAGCATCTTGGAGGCCTAGAGGCTTCCTGCTTTGTGAAGGGGAGGGGCACACGGTCCCCAGGCTAGGACAGAAAGGGTTGGACAAAGCCTTCTTCTGACCTGTCTCCCCTCCCACAACCTTCTCCAAGAGACTGTGAGTTGGTGTCAGACCATGTCAGCATATTCACAGCTGGACCCCGAGTGGGCAAAGCCTTGAGTGAAGTGTACCAGGAGATATATGCAACCTACATGTATGTTTGCACGCGCGCGCACACACACACACACAGCACAGCAGGAATGCAACAAAGCACATAGCCCTGGGTGCAGGAAGAGAAGTTGATTTTAATATGCCTGCCAAGTTGGATAAATGGAACATCCTGAACTATAGTATACAACCCTTTCAGATTAGGTCATTTGTTAGACCACCCTCGGCATAACCAGCAAAAAGAAGTGGTCTGGATCCAGAGGATCAGTTCCCATTCCCACATCCTAGCATCAGGGCAGGGTGGTGAGATAGAAAGCCTGTGGTTCTTTGGAATCAGATAGGTCAGGTTTGAATTCTGCTTCAGCCTCTTGATGCACAAATGAACTAGAGTCAGTTGGGTAAGCTAGGAAGAACTTGAACTTTATTGACCACCTGGTGGTGCCAAGGGATTTATCTGCGATCTCATTAGCATAACCTCATTAGCATTACCTGTCAAATGGCAAAGATAAAATCAAACTTGAAGAGTTACTGTGAGGATTAAATAGTATGAAGTATAGAAGTGTTAGCACGACAGGGGAGTGAGAATGTTCTTACTCCCCTTTATACTTGCCTATATGCCAAAATTCTTCACCCTTTATACTTGCCTATGCCAAATCAACATTTTTAAAATCTCTCTTGTGGTTAAAAAAAAAATGCCATCAATAGAAGGGAGGAAATGACAGAAAAGGAGAGGGGAAAGGGGAGGAAGAAAAGCAGAGTTAATTTTAAGGAAGAAGGCAAGGCTTATTTAATTACTTAGAGCTGAGCTCCAGTTCCCTGATTTCTTGAAGTCTCTACCTAATTTATTTTATACCCCAAACTTGAGGGTCCAAACTGAATGGCTGAGTTGGAAAAAAAAAATGGCAGAGGAAAGGGAGATTAGGGGGAGATGTCAGGACTGGAGAATTCTTGTCTGCTCCCTTCCACCCCCAGCATGATCTCAGAAAAGCCAAGGCTGCTTTGGGAAACTTTGGCCTCAGCTATCTCTGGGGTCCACTGCAGAAAGGCCAAGCCAGGTCGTCAGGACACTGTTTACAAACAGCTAGGAATAGAAAGGCCTCCTGCCCCACACCCTCCACCCTATCCTCCCCTCACCTGCCTTCCCTCCCCCAGGACCCACAGGCTTAGTCAGGTTGTGGCCCTTCCTTCCAGATCAAATGATCAGGGACAGGAGGACCCCTGCCTCGTGAAACCAGCAGGTGAGAGGTAAAACATCCCTCTACCCCCGACCCCCCATGCCTAATTCCAGGCTAAGCTTTGGGTGCAGAGTGTATTGAGTCTGGTGGTTAGAATATCCCTTCAGAGGCCAGCCAGACCCAGATTCCCATTTTACTCTACCAGTTATTGGCTATGTGTGCTGAATAAGTTACTTCACCTCTCTGAGCCTGAGTTTTCCCATCTAGAAAAGGAAAAATGCAATGCCTAGGCAGATGATAGCAGGAGGTTTAAATTAAACAGTCTACATAAGACCCCAAGCAGTGTGCTGGGTTGGAAACCCAGTGCTAAGGGCCCATGAGCATTGTTTCTTCCTTCCTTTCACTCTCATCCATTCCACTCACTCCAGTTGTCTTCCTTCTTTCCTCCTCCTTCTCTTCTTCTCTTTCTCCTCCTTCTTCTGTCTTTTTGTGTGTTTGTGTGCTGGGGCTCAAACCCAGGGTCTCATATATACTAAGTACTGACTCTACCGCTGAGCTGGACCCCCAGCCTCTTTGTTCTTTTTGTGCACAGGATTCATGAGTCTCGTTTTGTATTTATAAGGAGGGAGGAGGACTCCATTAAATCATTTCCTCAACTATTTAGTGAGCGTCTATTGCATTAAGCCACTTTCTAAATATTAGGACAGAGTAATGAGTAAGACAGACAAGGTCCTTGCCCTCTTAGAGATTATACATGTTCTTCTGGTCTGGACAAACAATACACGTGTTACTGGAGAGTTGCATTGTGTTCTTAGCTCTTGTGTCTTGGCAAGAGGAGATTTCGAGCAAGACAAGAGATGTAGTAAAATTATAGTAAAACTTGTTAGATGAGAAAAAAGAAGGGGGAAAAGACACTCGCAAGAGAGAGAGTAGATCATCTTTTTTAATATATATTTTTAGTAGATGTTCACAATACCTTTATTTAGTTTATTTTTTATTATTATTATTTTTTTATGTGGTGCTGGGGGCTGAACCCAGTGCCTCACATGCGTGCTAGGCAAGCGCTCTATCACTGAGCCACAACCCCGGCCTCAAGAGAGGAGATCATCTTAAAGAGGAGATCCACAACTCACTTCTCTGTGAGCTCAGCTTTTATTGGGGTTAAGGGCAATTTTCAGAGGGTCCTGCCTGATGACCATCTCCTAACTCTCGACTGTCAGTTGGATTGTATCATATTTCTAAATCCCTGTTGTGTTTTACTCATGACTATCTAAGTGAAACCCACAGGAGTAAAAAGATCATAATTACGACAAGATTAACTAATATGCCAAGGACCTAAAGGCAACCTAAAGGTCATCTTGGTTTGTGCTGTGTGGTTTTATCTGAAATTCAGTTTCACGACCTTGAGACCACTGAGTTTTCCAGTCTCTAGTCAGAACAATCTGTCTTTTTCTTATCAGAAGAGGAGTCTTGGGCAGACGCTCCTCAGCCCTGTGAATAGTAGGTTGTAAGGGGACTATTATCTTAAATCAGAGCAGAGCTAGGATGAGTTTGTGTAAGATGTTTCTTTAAAATCACTTTGTGGGGACTGGGGTTGTGGCTCAGCAGTAGAGCACTCGCCTAGCACATGCGAGGCCCTGGGTTCGATCCTCAGCACCACATAAAAATAAAATAAAGATATTGTGTCTATCTACAACTAAAAAATAAAATATAAAAAAAAGAAAAATATCACATTGAGAATTAGCACAGGGCTGGGATGTGGCTCAAGTGGTAGCGCGCTCACCTGGCATGCCTGTGGCCCAGGTTTGATCCCCAGCACCACATACAAACAAAGATGCTGTGTCCGCTGAAAACTAAAAAATAAATATTAAAAACTCTCTCTCTCTCTCTCTCTTTAAAAAAGAGAGAGAGAGAGAGAGAATTAGCACAGAGGCTCAGTCTGTAGAATTAACTCCTCATTTTCCATGCTCCCCCTGCTCATGTCCACCTGCCCCCATGGCACACACCTGCACACCCAGACCACACAGAGCACGCAGAGGCAAGGACCCCGTATGTAATTGACCATATTGGTGGGGGACCATTTTCCAATGGAGTTGCCAGTGTCTTTTTCACCAAAGAGGTGACATTTGAGCCGTGCCTGGAATGCAGCCAGCCTGGAGAGAGAGCTTTCCAAGCCGAGGGGACAGCTACACACAGCCCTGAGGTGGCAGCCATTTGATGCACTAGAGAAAAAGCAAAACCAGTGTAACGGAAGCAGAGGGAGCTGGGGTGTAGGCGGGGACTAGAGAAGATGAGGCCCCAGAAGGAAGCAGGGTTCCGATAGTGTAGAGGTTTTAGGGCAGGCATCAGAGGAGTTTGGATTTACTTATTTACTTATTTACTTATTTTTGGTTATTTCTTTTTGGTGGAGCCCAGGGCCTCTCTCATGCTATGCAATTGTTTTACCACTGAGCTGCTTCCCAATCCAGAGTTTGGATTTTTATTCAAAGTATGGTGAGAAGTCTTTGGAGGGTTTACAGTGGGGGAGAGATGTGATAAGTTACATGGTTTGAAAGCCTCATTCTGCCAACTTTCATATGAACAGACATAGAAGGGTAAGAGAGGAGGAGCAAGACCCATTAAAAGGGTGCTGCAGCCACTCAGGAGTGAGATCAAGAAAAGTTGGGACTGGGGATGTGGCTCAAGCGGTAGCATGCTCGCCTTGCATGCATGTGGCCTGGGTTCGATCCCCAGCACCACATACAAACAAAGATGTTGTGTCCGCTGAAAACTAAAAAATAAATATTAAAATTTTTTCTCTCTCTCTCTCTTAAAAAAGAAAGAAAGAAAAGTTGGGATAAAAAATGGAAGCTTCTGGAAATACTTTAAAGGTAGCACAAAAAGACTGCCTAATGTATTGGGGCAAAGAGAGGAGTTGGGGTGACCAGTCCTGCCAGAGCTATTGGGTAAATTTGATGTCACTTACCAATATGGTAAACAGCAGAAAAGGAGTGGATTGGGGAAGCTTAAAAATTCAAATTTGAACATTTTTAAGTTCATCGTGCTAGCCGACACTCCCCAAGTGGAAATGCTGGATGGACAGGGAGTTAAGGCTCAGCAGGGAGGTTAAACTTCAACTTCAACTTGGGAGTCATTAGATGCTATGTAAAGCCATGAGCCTAGTAGAGATCACTCAGGGATGCAGACGGAGGAAAGCAGAGGGCCAAGAACCCAGCCCTTCCTATACCAACACTGAGGAATTAGAAGAAGATAAGGAGTAAATGGAAGGACCTAGAGGTGGGAGGAAACAGTGGTTTTATAAAATCAAGTGGTAAAAGGGCTTCAAGGAATAAAGCACCATGTCCATTCTTGCTGAGAGGTTTAATGAGAACAGAGAATCAACCATAGAAAATCAACTGGTAAAATGGGAGCCTAAACAAGAATTATTTCACTGTAGTGAAGAGTGCACTCAGGGCTGGGGATATGGCTCAAGCGGTAGTGCGCTGGCCTGGCATACGTGCGGCCCGGGTTCGATCCTCAGCACCACATACAAACAAAGATGTTGTGTCCGCCGAAAACTAAAAAATAAATATTAAAAAATTCATTAAAAAAAAAAGAGTGCACTCAATAGAAAAGCAGATAAGGATTGCAGATAGAAGAATATAGACAAGTTCTCTCTCTTTCTCTCTCTCTCTCTCTCTCTCTCTCTCTCTCTCTCTCTTTCTCCTCAGCTTTGTTCTAGTGGAAAGCAAAAACAGCTGGAGGCAAACCCTGTAATCAGGGAGGATTTTTTTGGTACCTGGGATTGAACCCAGAGGTGCTTAACCATTGAGCCACATCCCCAGCCTATTTTTGTATTTTATTTTGAGACAAGGCCTCCCTAAGTTGCTTAGGGCCTCAATAAGTTGCTGGGGCTGGCTTCGAACTTTCAATCCTCCTGCTTCAACCTCCCCAAGTTGCTGGGATTACAGGCATGCACCACTGTGCCTGGTTCAGAGAGGATTTTTTCAAGACAGGAAATATTACTGCATGTCTGTATGCTGATGAGGGTAATTCAGTAGAGAGGAAATCTCCAGGAAAGGAGACAAGGAGGGATGAAACATGCCGGACTTAGCAGGTCGGGCTTAGCAGCAGGCTGTCATTTCTGCATGAGGAGGGAAGGCAGTGGGGTTGGGCAGGAAAACAGTCTCGTGGAAAATGTGGTGAGGGAAGGTAGGGTTTGGTCTCTGATGTGTTGCCATGTGGAAGTGTGCTCTGGACAGGCAGCACTGTAGCCATATGTATGCTCGGCTGAAGTAGGGAGGAAGTTTAGGAGGCTGTGACAATGGTCAGAGGTGAAGACTGAGGACACAAGAAAAATGCTCAGTGCTCACTGAGTAAGGGGAGAGAAGACATGAAAACACTTCTGGACATGAAATCTGGCATTGAACAGCCAACAGACAACAACCAGCTGCCAAAACGGCTTGAAAATCCAGTAGATTTTCACCTCCTGTGCATCGATCTTCTGTCCCCAAGGCCACCCATGCCCAGGGAGAAGGAGGGAGCACACAGGTTCTTTCCCAGCCCACAACTGACAACTGGTGTAGTGGGACCAGCACTGGATTAGGGAGCCAACCTCGGGGGCACACAGACATAGGACTAATTCCCAGCTAGAATATTTGCCAGCTGTGTAGCCTCAGACAACAATTTATATTTATAAGCTTTACTTTATTTTATTTTTATTCTTGTCTATTTTGCATTTGTACTCTACAAAAATATATTTTTTTCTAATATGTGTTTTAATGAAATATAAAATACATACAGAAATGTGGACAAAGTAGCTGGGGCCGTGGCACACACCTGTAATTCCAGCAGTTCCAGAGGCTGAGGCAGGAGGATCGTAAGTTCAAAGCCAGCCTCAGCTATGGTGAGGTACTAAGCAACTAGATGAAACCCTGTCTCTAGATAAAATATAAAATAGGGCTGGGGATGTGGCTCAGTGGTCGAGTGCCCCTGAGTTCAGTCCCCTATATCCCTTCCTCCAAAAGAAAAAGAAAGAAAAAAAAAGAAATGTCCACAAAACCTAAGTGTAAAGTTTCACGAATGATCACAAAGTGAACAGGACATAGAGCATGGTCAGCATGGCAGGACTATAGTAGCCCCCAAGCGGCCTCTCCAGAGGTAACCCCCACCCTGACTCCTAACCTGATAGGTTAGCCTTGCCTATTTTCAGATTTTATAGACTCATATAGTATGTGTTTTATCTGACTTCTTTCATTCTACCTTAGATTTGTGAGATTTAATTTTGTTGTTGTCTATAGCTTTTGGTTTGTTTTGCTTTTGCAGTACTGGGGATTGAACCCAAGGACGCCCTATCACTGAGCTTGTTAAACTTTTTTTTTATTTTGAGACAGGTTTTTGCTCAGTTGCTGAGGCTGGCCTTGAACTTGGCCTTGAGTCCTCTGCCTTAGCTCCAGAGTCACTGGGATTACAGGCATGCGCCATTGTGCCTGGCTGCTTACAGCATTTTTAAACCTTCATCGCTATGCAGTATTCCATTGTATGAACATGACGTGATTTATTTATCCATTTCACTGTTAATGGAAATTTGGGTTGTGTCCAGTCTGAGGCTATCACAAACAATGCTGCTAAGAACATTTTTGTACATGTTTTGGTGCACTTATTTCTGATCGGTATGTACCTAGGAGTGGAATCACTGGGTCACAGGGAATGCATAACAAACTCTAATTTCTCCATCCGTAAATAGGGATGATACTACTAATTTGAAGTAGTCTCTACAAGGATCAGATGCAAAAGTTGAAGAAAGTGTAATTAATGTAGTATTGGCAAACAGTAGGCACTTAATTGATAGCCATCATTACCATTTCTAGAGGAGTTTATCTTTGATTTGCCATCATATCCTTCAAACTCATTCTGACTATCTGACCCACCCTGTTAAGATTTGGACACTTCACTAAAAGCCAGGCCAGATTCCTCTGCCTTGGAACTCTACCTTTCGCAAAGGTAGCAACATAAAAGCATGTTATGCTTCATGACCTCTTCTCACCCTTAACTTTACTTACTCCCAGTGTGGACTCATTCTCTTCCACTGAATTTTCAGGCCCTATCTGGCCTTATTTATTTTCCTCTGTAGTTTATATTTTACTTTGGTCATTCTCAATATCATCCTCCATTTTTATGCTCTGGTCTCTCCAACCTTTCATCACCGCCCCCCCAGGATGAGACCAATCATTTGGCATTTCTGTTCTGCACCCAGGCTGTTGATCACACCTAGAGAAAACAGCACAGGTGCTTCTGTGGATTAAACCCCATGACCTCAGCTGATCCCAAAGGCTGCCCAGAAAACCTCTACAGGTACCTTTCACTCCCCTGAGAGGTTATTCCAAAATCAAGTTTTCTCTAAATTCTTTATTATTATTATTATTGCTATTATTATTATCATTTGTGGTGGGAGTGTGAATGGAACCCAGGGTACTGTGCTTGCTAGGTAAGTGCTTTACCTCTGAGCTACACCTCAGCCCTAGATACCCTTTCCTCCTGCCATCTGTCTGCACCCTTAACAGATGATCTAGTTTTGTATTTCACTGAGAAACTGGAAGCCATCAGAAGAGAATGCCTTCACATTTCTCTTCTGCCACCTGAAAATACATAAACGTGTATATGCAAGCTTTCCACCTTCTTTCTTTCTCACGGGAAAGATAACTTCCTCTTGCTCCAGATTAGTACCCTGACCCACTTTTTGGATTCCATTCTCTACCTGCACAGGAAGCTTTGTTCCTTTAAACATCCCATCCTCCATCTTCAACATTCCTTTCTATTGTCTCCAGCTCCCCCCTCCCCTCCTTGGCTTTGTAGCCAAACTGGAGGAAATACCTTCTACACTCATGGTCCCTCAGCCAGTCTCTTAAGTGCCAACATCAGCCTTGGTGAGGTATCCAAGGACTTCCTTGTTGCTTAAGCTTAATCCATTGCACACTTTTTAGTTTCTTTTGTTGTTGTTGTTGTTTTGTTTGGTACTGCAGATTGAACCCAGGGGCACTTAACCACTGAGATACATCCACAGTCCTCTGTGGCATTGGTAAGTTGCTGAGGCTGACCTCGACTTGCAATCCTCCTGCCACAGCCTGCTGAGTTGCTGGGATTCTAGGCAGGAGCCACTGGATGTGGCCACTGTTTAGTCTTTATCCCATTTGCTTACCTTGTGGTATTGAGGCACCCTCTCATTCTTAAAACACTCATTTCTCTTGGCACCAGGACAACACATTTGCTGGCTTTCCTTTTCTCTCTCTAGCTATTCCTTCCTAGTCTCCTCTGAGAGCAGTCCTTCCTTTAATGCTTAAATATGATTGTTCCCCAGGACCCTGCCCTTCCCATGCAATCTTGCTGGGTGCCCTCATCCCACCCTATGGACTCAGCTACCTGCCGTTCGCATGCACTGTCTGATAGAGATATCACTGGCCTAGATCTTCATTTTGAGTTCTAGATCATTCCGTTGCCTTTTGGACACCTCAAATGTCTCAAATTCAACCAGTCTAAAAATAATTAATCATTGTCACCCCACCCTACCCCTAAACCTGCTTTTCCTCCTGCATTCCACACATTGGTAACTAGAAGCGCCATCTTATGAGACACCTAGGTCATAACTCTAGGGAATAACCTTCCCTCATCTCTCTCCCAACGTTTCCAAATTTCCTGGTGATAGAATCCTGCTGACTCTACCTCTGTGCTCTCTCTTGACTCTGCCCCTCCTCTCTATTCCACATCTATCACTTCCACCCATATCACTATCAACTAGAAGAGTGTCATGACCTCCTAACTGATCTCTTCTCGCACCATTGCAATCCATCTGCCCCACAGCTGCCAGGGTCTTATTATAAAATGAAATCATGATCTTGACACTCCCTGCATGAAAGCCTTCAATTGCTCAACATAGCTTTCACGATCAAATTTACACTCCTTAGCGTAGCGCAGAGGGCCCTTGGCAACCCAGCGCCTCCTGATCTCTCAAGCTACTAATACTCTTCTCCTTGACATTTACTGTTTGCTGTAGTTATACTAGACCCTTGGTTCTTCAGAGGGGCCAAGCTTTGTCATGCTTCTTGGTACCTTTGAACACACTGTTGCCCCTAAACGGGACATCAGACCTAGCTGACCCTTACTTATCTTGCAAGTATGATGCCTTTTAGAAAGGTTTCTTATCTCCCCAGTTGTGATTCTATGTCTACAAAGTACCATCTGCAGCTTCTGCCACTTCACCCACCCACCAGCTTCTGCCACAACACACCACTTTGGCATTGTTTGTTTCTGTGCTTTCCCAAATTTCTTGATGGTAAGAACTGACTCTTATTCATCTGCATGTCCCCAAGTGATGAATATGGTGCCTGGCTCAACCAATGCCAGTTGAATGAATAAAGAACGAAGAATTTGCATATGCCATTCTTGTCCAATTTGACTAGATCTACAGAAGTTGTGAATCCATCTATACTCTTCTAAGACTGCTTGTAAATCTGATTTGGGGTCCAAACTCTCAAATGGAGGGAAATTCAGCAGTGATCCCCCTACCCCAGTTTCTGTAAACAATCAATGAAATCAGTTTGAAATTTATACTCTGGGGTCTGAATTATTGGCATGGATTTCTATCATATTTTCCCTTTAGTTTGAACTTATCCCATTTCTTCTTTCTTCTATCTCTGTAGGGATCTGAGATTATAGGCTAACATTTTCAGACTGACTCAACCAAATCCACCCACGATCCCTGGGGCCCTTAACATACCCTAAAGAGCATATTAGTAATTTGTTCTATATTTAGCCAGCCAAGGTCTACAGCTCCCATTATCTGGATTCTTCCCTACAATGTTGGGGGAAGGGCAGTGTCTTTGCCTCTAGATCCAGAAAAAATAATACAGCTCCCTCTAGAACTTGCTACAACCAGATTTCCCTTTGGATCCACACAGAGCAGGAGAGGGAGCTGCCTTTCTCATGGTACTCACTCAGCAAGCCACCCCTCTGAGGAGGCCCAGTGCCTGGATTGTGAATATGGTGATCCAAAAGAGTTTGCATATACGAATTCTGTAGCCATGTAGACAGACTTAGACCTGCCCATCTGAAGCCAGAATTGTAAAGCTGGAGAAAAAGAGGTGCACAACTGAGACTAGGTTCTTGTTGACAAGATTAGGTCCTTGTTGACAAATGATCATCTTTTCTCAGTCAGGTTCTCAAGTGAGAATTAAGTCCTACAGAAAATCATTTCCTCTGTCTTAATCTGTTCTGTACTGCCACACAGAATACCAGCCTGGATAATAGATAATGATTAGAAATTTATTTGGCTGAGAGTTATGGCATCTGGGAAGTCCAAAATCAAAAAGCTGGATTTTGCAAGGGCTTTGATGCTATGTCATTCCATGCCAGGGGTTGTAGGGTTGGGGTTGGGGTCGGGTGGGGCGGGGTGGGTGGGGGTGGGGCAGAGACGAAAAGCAAGCATGCACTCAAGAGAACCAGGCTTCATATAAGAAATCCACCATACAATAATAGCATTAATCCATCCAGGAAAGCAGTGCTCCTGTGACCAAACATCTCCCATTAGGCCCCACCTCTTGATACCATCATATTGCGGATCAAGTTTCTTACACCTGAACATTGAGGAACACATTCCAACCATAGCACTGCTAAAGATGCCTACCAGCTGGTCCCATTTTCAATACATAGGGAAGAAATTAATTCCTTACATAATCGATGCCTTAGGGCATTAAAGATTTACATTTTCTCCCGGAATTCTGGTTGCTAAGGGCTGACATTGGGCAATTTGCTTATACTAAATTTACTAAGTTTCTCCAAGATGGATCTCTCACCTAATCCAATGGCACCATCTCTTCTACTTAGTATCCTCTACTGTGCTGAAAAGCCTAATTTAATCTTAAAATTACCAAGAAAATATCAATTATGACCCCAAAGTACTGAAGACTCAAAGGTTCCAATGGCCAAGGGTCTTTCTGTTTGGGAGGTTTTCAGATTTAGCTCCAGTTCCCATAGTCCTTGCCTTAAGGGCAGGAGTGAGGGGAAGTCCTCAGAGCATAGGTGTGCTGTTTATAGATCGACTTTCTTTAAAAAAAATAATTTATAATGAAATAATTCTCATTACAGACAATGTGTAAAACATAGAGGAAAAGAGAAAAAATAACCAGGAATTCTTTGTCTTATTAGTTAAATGTTAGGTATTGTCAAATTTTCCCTTCATTTTATTTCTTATGTTAATTTTTCTCTTTCTTCCTTTTCACTGGTGCCTTATAGTTGTACATGAGATTTTTTTTGTTACGTATTCATACATGTACACAACACAATGATATAATTTGGCCATGTCATTCCCCAACACTTCCCTCTCCCTCCCCTCCTCTTACCCCCGACCTTTTCCTCTATTGATTTACCTTTGATTTTCATGAGATTCCTGCCCTTGGCCCCAGCCTTTCTTTTCCTTTTTTCTCTTGAGCTTCCTAATAGGAGAGAAAATGTATGACCCTTGACCTTCTGAGTTTGGCTTATTTTACTTAACCTAATGGTCTCAAGTTCCATCCATTTCCCTGCAAATGACATAATTCCATTTTTCTTTATGGCTGAATAAAACTCTTATTGTGTATCTCCTATTGAGAGAGTCATTGCCTGTGTCTCTGTGTTGGAATGATGACCCTATGTTTTCTTTTCAGAGTTGCAGTGTAATTCCTAGGTCTTTGTCCCATTTTGAGTTGATTTTTGCACAGGGCGAAGGATAAGGGCCTAGTTCCACTCTTCTACATATGGATGTCCAGTTTTCCCAGCACCATTTGTTTAAAAGGTTGCCTTTTTTCCATTGTGTTTTTTAGCCATTGTCAATTTTTTTGCGGGTATAGTTCTATATGTGCGTTCCCTTTTGTAGTTAATTCTGTGCATGCACATATATTCACATAAATTTTTCCCACTTTTTTTGCTTATCATAATATACTCATTTTCCCATGTATTAAAAATTCTTCCTACACATCATTTCCAGTGGATGACATCATCATCCATCATATGGTTGTGTTGAACCATTTGCCTATATTTGGACATTTACACGGTTCCCATTAAATATACTTTCCAAGGCCCCAAACAGATCCCCAGAGCTTCAGCACGAACTCCTTCCCTTGGCCTTTGGCACCCTCCCCGGAGGGACAGAGCCAACCAAACAAGATGATAAATAGAACCATTAACACTCTGTTCTTGCGGCTGAGTCTTAGGGCCAGATGGGTGAAACGAAACTCCGAACGAGAGACAAACTCCTTGGACACTGGAAAAGAGGGACTGATGGGCAGATCACAGGGCAGTCACTCCATAGCCTGGGGAAACATGAGGCCACATAAGTTATTTTTTAGAGGATCAAGTTCCTTACGTTGTAATATCCACCAAGCAGAGCACTTACCCTCTCTCTTTGACTCAGGATAATGTGACAGTTTATGTGTACCATGGGTAGAGCAGAGATACCCAGTTTCCCTCTGTCTTGGGAGGGAAAGGATTGCTATCACTTAAAAAAAAAAAAAATGAAGTCTCCAGCTTTGGAAATTTTTTAGGTGTAGAAAGGGTGTCAAGAAGGGGCAAGCAGTCCATTCTCCCACTCCCAGAGGGCCCTGCGACACAGATTCTGGAGTATCATACCAAATGCACAGCACCAGGCAAGGTCGTCTCCCTTTCTATGAAAAATAGAAGGGGAGCCCCTCACATCCAGAAGACCATAGGGGAGCACTTGGCTGCTGTCTTAGGACATCACACAATATGCTCAGGCACAAATAATTACAGAGCTTAAAGCCTGGTGTGTGTGGAGCTTTGCAGACGTCCATGTCCATCATTTCATTTGATCCTCCCATGGCCTTGTAAGGTAGATAAACTTCAATCTGATGGACAGATGAAAAACTGAGGCTTCATGAGGTCACCCAGTTGGTGGCTGAGGAAGGTCTTGAGCTTTTTCTTTTGAGCTCAAGTTGCAATAAATCATGCACAACTTAACGTCAACAAAATCTGTCCCACCAGCCTTCACTGTGGACCTCCACTAGAATGGGAGATGCATTTATTCAGACAGCATCTAGGAAACATACACTGTGTGCCCAGTTCTAGGAGAGGGGCTGCTCAGTCCTGGTGGCTGTGGCAGCCAACAGTTTTCCTGTAACTGTGCTGCACCCTAGAAACTTGCTATGCTCTGAGATGGACACTGACCTGGCTCCTATACTGCCCTCTAAGAGGCCTGGGAATGGCTGTCAGGAAACACTCCAGGCCATTCTGTGGCAATTCCTTTTCCTGCCTGGAAGAATCCTGGTGTCCTGGTTTCCTTCCCCACTCTTCTCCCTCAGGGTCTGCCCCAGACTTTACTCACCTAGCTTCTCTCTCCTCTTCAAAGCTTCTCTCTCCTCTCCACCTCCACTCTCCTTTGAGGTTCTTCTCCCAAACCTAGCTATAGAACAGACTTAGGGTTTCTCCAGCCTACCTCTGGCCAAAGATACTGGAGGCAACCACACAAGCCTAGGGCTTTTCTTGCTCACCACGAACAGAAATGAACAGAGGGAAATAAAACTGGCCTCCATGGCAATGGCAGCCACCTTAGCGTCGCCCTGTCTGATGTGGCAACCACTGGCCACATGTAGCTGTCAAACACTTGAAATGAAGCCAGTCTGAACTGAAATGTGCTACAAGTGTAAAAATTATATTGGATTCCAAAAACTTAGCAGGAAAACATTCTGGAAAATTTTATATTGTTTTCATGTTGAAATGGTAACATCTTGAATGAGTTCAAAACGTATTATTAAAACGAATTTCACCTGTTTCATTTTACTTTTCCTAATATGGCTAATAGAACATTTCAAGTTACATATGTAGCTTGCATTATATTTCCTTTGGGCTGTGCTGTCTACAATATAATGTTTATAACTATGGTGCCTGGCATATTATTTTTTGTTTGGTTGGTTGGATTTTGTTTTCATATTTTCAGTTCTTTTTTTTTTTTTTTTTGGTGGTGGTGGGGGGGTATACCCAGGATTGAACTGAGGGGCATTCAGCCACTGAGCCACATCCACAGCCCCACTTTGTATTTTATTTAGAGACAGAGTCTCACTGAGCTGCTTAGCACCTTGCTATTGATGAGGCTGGCTTTGAACTTGTAATCCTCATCTCAGCCTCCTGAGCCACTGGGATAACAGGTGGGCACCACTGTGCCCAGCTATATGTCAGTTCTTTATTTAATCTTCATCCTTTAGAAATTAAAGCAAGAGAGAAAAAGAATGAGATTTTGTTTAATATAGCACTATCATTTTTATGTAATTAAGGTCAGGATATTTTAAAACTATCTTTAGGTTTTTAAATTTAGATGATTCACATACTATATCTCATCCTTTTTTTTTTTTTTTTTTTTGGCTTTGTTTTGTTTTGGTCCTGGGGGTTAAACCCAAGGGCTCTTTACTATTGAGTCACATCCCCAGTCCTTTATTTATTTTTTATTTTTTATTATGAGATATTGTCTCACTAAGTTGCTGAGGATCATGCTGAGTTTCCCAGGCTGGCCTCATACTTGCCATCCTTCTGCCTCAGCAGAAGTTGCTAGAATTACGGGCCTGAGCCACCATGTCTGACTATTTCACTCCTTTAAAGTATGCATTGGAGCTGGGTATGGTGGCACATGTCTGTAATCCCAGCAACTCAGGCCATTAAGGCAGGAGGATGGCAAGTTCAGGGCCAGCTTGGGCAACTTAGCAAGAATCTGTCTCAAAATAAAGTAAAAAGGACTGGAGGTATTGCTCGGTGGTAGTTGGCCTCTGGTTACAATACCCAGTACCACAATAAATAGCAATTTGGTGGGTTGTTGTTATATATATATATATATATATATATATATATATATATATATATATATATATATTCACAAAGTTTTGTAATCATGACCACCTAATTTCGGAGATTTTCATTACCCACCCCAAAGAAACCCTGTATTCATCAGGATGAGAAATAAGGATACTCCTTAGTCCCCTCTCCCATCCCCCCCATCCCCAGCAGCCACTAATATACTTTCTTCCTTTATGGATTTGCTATTCTGGATATTTCATATAAGTGAATCATACAAATTTAGACCTAGTTTATTTCAATTATATTTTCAAGGTGCATCATGGTATAGCATGGTACTTCATTCATTTTATGGCTGAATATTTTTCTGTTGTATGGACATATATCACATTTGCTTATTCATTCATTCAGCAGTTAATGGATTTTGTTTTCCCATTCATCTGCTGGGTGGTTTCTGCTTTGGCCCTGCTGTGAACATTTGTGTGTGAGTTTTTGTGTGGACATGTTTTGGTCCTCCTGTCTGTATATCTAGGTATAGAATTGCAGGGTTGTAAGGTAACTCTACGCTTATCTTTTTGAGGACCTGCCAGACTGTTTTCCAAAGTGGCTGCACTTATTTTTGTCTGACTTTTTTTTTTATTTTTATTTTTAGAGACACTGATTGGTTGTGAAGCATAGCTGATTATGATTTTGCCAATTCAGGCGATATGGGCTTTATTTTATTAAATAATTGAACAACTTCCTTGCTCCTCTTCTGTACATCCCTTTCCTCTTCCTGAAGACACTCTTTTCAGTGTCACCTTACTTTTGTGGTTTTCCTTGCTATTTATACACCCGTGACTCACAAATCTATACCTCAAGCCCAGACCTCTTTCCTAAGCTTCAGATCCTTATTTATTTATTTATTTACTGGGGTACTGGGGATTGAACTCAGGGGCACCACCACTGAGCCACATCCCCAGCCCTATTTTATATTTTATTTAGAGACGGGGTCTCACTTAGCACCTTGCTTTTGCTGAGGCTGGCTTTGAACTTGTGATCCTCCTGCCTCAGCCTCCCAAGCCTCTGGGATTACAGGTGTGTGCCACTGCACCTGGCTCAGATTCTTATTAATGCCAACTAGTTGGGCATTTAAACCTTGTCATGAGCAAAAAAATGTATCATCCTAATTGTCATGTTCATCTGTTCCTCCATATTGCCTGTCATGGTTATAAGCATCACCCCGACCCCATACTGGGGATTGAACCCAGGAATGCTCTACCTCTGAGCTATATCCCCAGTCCTTTTTATTTTTTATTTTGAGACAGAGTCTTGTTAAGTTGCCCAGCGTGGCCTCAAACTTGGCATTCCTCCTATTTCAACCTCCTGAATCACTGGAATTATAGACATGTGCCACCTTGCCCAGATAATAGCATCATTATCTATCCACTCAACCAAACTGAAAACTTCTCCTTGTCATTCCCCACTTCATTGAATCTTATCAACTGTAATCCAGATATGTCTATGGCATGCACTTCCCTCTCTGTGCACACTGCTCAACTTTAGTCCAGGATCTCATAATTTCTTGCCTATTGCAGTAGCTTCTATTGGACTATTGCAGTAGCTTCCTAATGTTCTCCTATTGGTTTCCTTCCAGTTTCTCCCAGTCTCAATTCCATCCTCCAAACAGCTGTCAGAACTATCTTTCCAAAATACAATGTTATTTCTCTGTTAAAAATCTGTGTGCTTCTCCCCTGGCCACTGGGCAAAGCCCCCACTGCTTAGCACCATGTGTATTCCATCATGAACTGCCTCCAGAGCTCAATTCTGGTTTCATCTCCCACCACCACCTTCTTCCCCTGCTGCAGTTACAAAGAACTTCTCTACAATCCCTGGATTTGCCAGGCTCCAGTGAATCCACACTTTGCCTATTTTGTTCCCTCTACTGAGGAGGTACTTCTTTTATCTCTGATGCCCAGATGACTTCTCCGAAGGAGGCTACTTCCAAAGCTTTTCTTCAAGGTTCCCACCACCCTTGTGGATTCACCAGGTTCTGCACTTAGAGGCCACTTGGCCTCCATGATGCAATGGCTTGGATCTTTGTTTGCTGCTCTTTCCTTCTAGATTCTGACTTCCTCCTTCCCTCACCCCCAGTGGCATGACCAGACATCCAATTGTCCTAGAGCTTAACGACTCAGCTAAATGGTTGACTTGTTCTTCAAGTGTGACAGATTCTCCCAGGGTATCTCAGAGGGAAAGACCCAGCCTCCCCTCTCAGATGGCAAGGGAAACTCCCATCTCATGACCATGGCCCATGAAGATCCTATGTCTCCTAGGGCTTCAGCCATTGGAAGGGAACTGTGCTTGGGAGTTGTAATGCCTTTGTAGTCTGAAAGGAGAGAGTTTCCAGAATTGGGCATGGGACATGGTGGTTCAAAGTTCATCATTTTAGTGGGGTAAAAATTCTCCAGGAAGAGTCAGTGTGGAGTGGAGGTGGTGTTGTCCTGGACCCCTGTAGAGACTTCAGGAAAACATTGGCAAAAGCTTCTCATGATGGGTTAGAGGCAGACGGAGAGATGTCAAGTGGAAGGTGGTGCAGTTGGGTGTTGATGGGTACTTCTTGGAGGTTTCTGGTAGGGTGCCAAGGAGTTCTACCCTGGACTCTGCCCTCTTCAGTGGGCACAAGGATCTAGAAGCCATGCCTATCAGATTTGCAGATTATCTGAAGCTAAGAGGGACAATGAACTTTTTAAACAGCAAAAACCAAGATCCAAAAAGTTCTGTTTGGATGGGTTGGGCTCAGTGAACTAGAACTTTTCTTCCCTAGAGAAGAGCAGCCTACAGAAGAGAAGGGGTGGCCTTGTTTTACATGGCCCCAGGAGGGCTTTCTGAGATAGAGCCAGTTTAGAAAAGAAAGAAAGAGCCGGGTATGGTGGCGCTCACCTCAGGAGGCTGAAACAGAAAGATCTCCAAGTTCAAGGCCAACTTAGGCAATTTAGCAAGATCCTGTCTCAAAATAAAAATAAAGGGCTGGGGATGTAATTCAGTGGTGAAGTGCCCCTGGGTTCAATGCCTAGTACTGGGGCAGGGGCTGGGGTGGGGAGAAAAGGAAGGAAAAGGAGGGGGGCAGTGCTTGTTGGCTTGTGTTCCTCAAAAAGAACTAAGCTCCCTGTCACTGGAATTATTCAGCACACACTGCTTAACAGGGACACTGTAGATAGGATTTAAATATTTTCAGTTCATTCCAGCAAATATTTATTCATTGCAAAGTGTTCTGCCAGGCCAGGGGCTAAGGATAGAAATAAAAGAGAGGTCCCTTATATTTCAAGTCACTCACCATCTAGTCCAGGGACAGGTGAGTAAACTAATTAGTGCTCAGAGAGCTGTGAGCTGGACCTGCTGCAGGGACACAGAGCAAGGACTCCTGTCCCAGGGGTTGGGAGGGCTACTGAAAGGGCCCTTGGGCTGAAGGTCAGTAGGCCATCAAGAGGCAAATGCTGTTATTAGTGGTTCACATAAGAAATGTTATCTCAACTATCTTCTTAAAAAGTTTCTGTCTTCTAGAGATGTACACTGAAATATGTATGTATGAAATGATATACCTGGAATTTGCTTTAAAATAAGGATGGGGACTAGGGAGTTCACTCACTGGTGGAGGACTTACATAGCGTACAAGAGACCCTGGGTTTCATCCCCCATGACTCAAAAATAAATAAATAAAATGATCTAAGGATGGGAGATGTGGGGCCTTGAACCCTCTTGTTCAAGAATAAAGACTTCCAAAATGGTCACAGCAGAGCATGAAACAAAGCCCAGGGCCCCCCTGAGCATGGGTCCCTGCAGGACTGCTGAGGTCAAACACCCATGAAGCTGGGCCCAATTAGGCCGTTGTAGCCTTTTCTGTTTAGTAAAAGAAGGAGGGTGTCTGGGTGAGAGCCAGGGCTCCTACTCACAGCTCCAGCAAGCAGCAAGAGGACAACATGTTCTTCTTGCTATCCCCCTGGGACCCAAGAGGGACCCAGCACTCAGGGAAAAATAGCTGACTTTTGAGTAGATCTTTACAATGTTTTCCAAACTCACTTGGGTTTTCATCTGGGCTGGGATGAAATGAAGATACAGAAAGTGGCAAGCAGGCATTTAGACAGCAAAGAACTCAAGTGTCTTATTTGTCTCTCGAAAGAGATTTCCTGGCTTCTCCAAAAATGGGGTTTACTATAAGCTTCCCAGCATGAGTCACCAGACCAGTTGGCAAAATATTTAGGTCTGCAGAAAGCAGTGGAGCTGACCCTTCCCTGGCAGAGAAATTCTGCCCTAAGCACCTCCAGGCCCCTGAGATGGGTTCTTCATAACCCAAGAGGAAACCGGAATGGCCTGCCTAGGAGGTGTTGCCAGCGCAGCCTTAAGGCAATTGCCACCCCTCCCAGCTGGGTCTTCTCTTTGCAGTAGCACGCAGAAGCCTCTGGTGCAAGTAGTAAGGGTAGTAAGGGCACCGGGAGAAGTGATCGCTCCCACCAGGTCTTCTTTCTAGTGCCTGTGGCAGAACTGCTCCTCAAGGTCAGGTCACCTCCCCCATTCAACACCCCCTTCACTAGAAACTGGGCCCCTGCAAGACTCAAGCAACCAAGGATCCCCTTTCCCTTTGGCAGAGAGTTCGGTGATAGATTGCGTGCAAGAGCCCAGCACCCCCAAGTTTGCACATCATTCATTCTCTTTTCTGGAAGTTGCTTCTGCTCCCCATCGCTTCCAAGGGCAGAGCAGGCACAGGGATGGGGGCACTGCTCCCCTGTGGAGCTGGTCTCCTGCCAAACTGCATCAGGAAAGGCCCTTTTCCAGGGTACCACTGCTCCCGCCAAAGTTCATCCTGGGAGAGAAAAATGAGCTGTGGAGTTGCTGTTTACACTAGAGCAGGAGGCCTGAGACCCTCCTGGTTTCTGCTCAGCACTAATATTTATCACCAGAGATGACTGGTAAGTGCTGGAACAGGACCAGGAGTGGCCAGGCTGCATGGTGGTTCCCTGCGCTGCAGAGCCAGGCAGAGGCTAAGCAGCAGGAGGGGAATGACCACCAATCTCTGCCCCCTCCATGCATTTCATACCTTTTCCCTGGCCACTGACTTGAGGGATCTTATTTTTTTTTAAATTTTTAATATTTTTTAATTTCTTTGTTTCTCAGGGCTGGGTATGGAAGCCAAACCTCATATATGCCTGGCAAGAACTCTACCCTTGGTCTATTCCTGCAGCCCAGGTCTTGCTTTTCTATTTTATTTTGTTTTTGCTATGAACTGGATTATTTTAAGATAATTTTCTCTTTCTCTCTTTCTTTTTTTTTTTTTTTTTGGTACCAGAGATTGAACCCAGGGGTGCTTAACCACTGAGCCACATCCCCAGCCCTTTGCATTTTTTATTTTGAGACAGGGTCTCACTAAGTTGCTTAGGGCCTTGCTTTGTTGCTCAGGCTGGCTTTGAACTTGCAGTCCTCCTGCCTCAGACTCCTGAATTGCTGGGATTACAGCTGTGTGCCACTGCGCCCAGTGATAATTCTTTTTTTTTTTTTTAACAAAAATTTTCTTCCTAATCATAAAAGTAGTTCAGATTTTAGATATGTCTTTGAAATGAAAACATTAAATTGTTACCTTGCATTGTAACCAAAGTAAAAAGTCCAGACAGTCAATCTGAACCTCTAAGGACAGACAGAGCTCAGCAGGAAGAAGGGGAAGAGTTTTCCAAAGGATAGGAACATCCTTGCCAATGTGCAAGGCCTAGCTGCCTCAGGCACTTAAGAGTTTTGCAGGATGGATGGTGGGTGGGGGAGGCCAACTCGCCAACAAAGGACTTCAGCGGCCAGGTCAGGAGGGGCCTACAAGTCTGCACTTGTCCTGAGGGTGTTGGGGAACAACTGAGAGGTTTTAGGCCAAGAAATGAGTTGAGGGATGTGTGTGTGAGGAGGGCCCCAGGCTGCAGCATGGAGATTCTCCTGGGGGACATCAGCAAAATCTGAGACAAGGTTGTTGTCCCAACCCCATGAGAGCTGGCCTGGCTGGGACCAGGGCAACCTGACAAAGGACGGAGAGAGGCTGGTTTGAGAGGCATTAGACTTTCTATCATCTACATGTGGGAGACAGGGATAAAGTGGTCTTTGTGAAAGAGCCTGATTTCCCAGCCTCCCCCACGTCCCTTGGGCTGCTGGTGAGGAAAGGGATAAGTGAGTGCACAGGGGTCCGACCACCTCCCAACCTCCCCTCCTCTCCCTTTCCCAGAAGGGCTTCTGAGAAGAGCATGAGATATCTAGAGGAACCATCCTCCAAGACAGGGAGTGTGTGGGAGTAAGCAGGGGGCGGGGGGGGGGGGGGGATGAGAAGCCCATTTTTTTTTTTTTTTTAAAAAAGAAAGAGGGAGAGAGAGGGAGAATTATTTATTTTTAGTTTTTGGCGGACACAACATCTTTGTTTGTATGTGTTGCTGAGGATCGAACCGGGCCGCACGCATGCCAGGAGAGCGCGCTACCGCTTGAGCCACATCTCCAGCCCCAGAAGCCCAGTTTTTGAGGTTCTTTGGGGGCACACAAACCAAGATGTTTGCTAGACAGTGGGATGGAAGGGTCTGAACCTCTGTAGTAGTTTGGAGAGAACATAGAAGGCAACTGACGCCAGCGGAGTGGATGAGGACACCCAGGGAGAGGGTCTAAAAGTGGAAACAAAGGGGCTTGAAATGAGACTTGAAAACACCCCCAGGGCTGCGTCCAGGAGGGGCAGCAGGTGAGGGGTAGGCTACACCTTGTGGGAGACTGAAAAGGAGGAAAGCCATGGGGGGCAGGATGGAAACCAGGGGAGGAAAGCATTCAGCAGGAGGGCCTGTCCTCAGGACCAATTGTTCCTCCAGGAGTTGAGCAAGATAAAGCATGAAAGATGTGAACCTGATTTAGCAACAAGAGGGGCAGAAGTCATGGGGGGGGGCGGAAAACGAACTGCTGTGGACTGAGGGGAGTGAGGTGAGATTGTGTGGAACTGAGGAACAGGAGGGATGAAGAAGTAGAGTTCTTTGGCGGAAGTCTGGGTATGGAAGGCTGCAGAGAGAGGCAGAGCCTGATAGAGATTTTGAGGTGAAGGCAGGGAGCTAATAACAGGGCGAGAGGAAGGAGCTGGGAAAGAGGGAGAGTGTGGAGAGTGGAGGGCTAGGCTGGGGCCCATGGGGTGAGGTGGACCCCAGGCAATAGGAGAGGGATGAGGACAGGATTCAGCAGGAGTGACGCTGGAGATTGGAGGATCCCACTGGAGGCTTTCTGTTTCTTCCCGAGGAGACTCTCTGCCGAGAATGGAGACTGAGACTAGAGACACACGGTCCCAGGGGGTCCCTGAATGTGAAGGGAACTGGGACCAGTCCTGACAGGTGGCTTTCCCACAAGCTTCGGGAGCCCTTGGCGCTGTTGTAGATGCTTTGCCTGCAGCTCCTCATTGGAGCCTCTCAACAGCCCTGTGAAGGATTATGGTCCCATTTGACAGATGAGAGGGGTTCACGAACCTGCTCAGGATGCCATAAGGCAGGGACCGGAACCCTGGCATTCGAACTCCAGAGCTGGTGCTCAGCCTTGGCACTGCCCTGGAGGGTGTGGGTAGCGGGGTCTGCCCCTCACAGTGGGTGGGTCTGGGGAGACCCAGACAGCCAGTAGCCTGGGATGGGGAGCAGATCAGGCAAGGGGTTGCAAGCTACAGGGCTGGGACTTTGGCCATCACTGGTGACCAGGCTGAGGGTATTGGCAAGTTGATGAATGACAGGGCTAGATAAGACAGGAGGTGACACAGTCAAGGCAGCTGGAATAGAGAAGTCAGAATTTGGGCCTCGTTCCTGCAGTTCCATGGATGAGCGGATGCCCAAAGGAGTTGAGAATAACGACTCAGATATGAGGACACATGTTTGTAACAGCATTATTCAGAAGGGCCACGACTAACCTGAGTGTCCCTCAACAGATGAATGAATCGTCAAAACGTGGTATGTACATACAGTGGAATAGTATTCAGCCTTTAAAAGGAAAAGAATGTTTGAATTTGAATGTTTGAAATGTCTCCTTGGGGCTGAGGATGTGGCTCAAGCAGTAGCGCGCTCGCCTGGCATGCGTGTGGCTGGGGTTCGATCCTCAGCACCACATACAAACAAAGATGTTGTATCCACCAAAAACTAAAAAATAAATATTAAAATATATTCTCTCTCTCTCTCTCTCTCTCTCTCTCTCTCTCTCTCTCTTAAAAAAAAAAAAAAAGAAAGAAAGAAAAAAAAGAAATGTCTCCTTGCCCAGGTAGTATGTTGCAGAACTTAAGTCTCACTCCCTCACTATGTGAAAGGGGTGAGTGTTGGGATTGCTTCTTAGGTACTATGGTAATGTGACAGTCATTAGGTCATGAAGGAAAAATATTATGGGAAACAGTGGGAAAGGAAAACCACTCACGACACAGCTGAGGTTCCCTGAACGTGAAGGGCCCTGGCTCCCACCAGCCACCCTGGGCAGGCCCCTCCCGCTAGCTTCCTCCTGCTGAGACTAAAGCCTGAGGAGTCTCTGCCTGCTCTGGACTTGGGAGAAGCACTTAGCGCGGAGTCTGGCACCACGTAAATACTCCTAGATGGTTGTGGAGATTAGTACCAGCATTCTTATTTAGTGTTGGGTGGCCGGGTTAGAAGAGCTGTCTCTGGGGACTAGGTGTTCTGGGGAAAGAGTGGATTGGCTTGTGGCCCCACTCACACACCACAGTGTAATACAACTGGCCTCCTCACCCCCTGGTTCCCCATCAGCAGATTCAACTAGCTGAGGATAGACTATATTAAAAAATTAAAAATAGCAGTATAGCAATCAAAATAATATGTATTTTAAAATACAGTATTAACTAGTTACATATAATTTACATTGCTTTACGTATTATACGTAATCTAGAGATGATTTAAAGCATTTGGAGGATGTGCCTAGGTTCGATGTGAACACTGGGCCATTTTATATTAGGGACTTGAGCATCACAGACTTTGGTATCTGAGGGGCTCCTGGAGCCAATGCCCTGTGGATTCTGAGGAAGATGGCAGAGGGGTTAAAAGTCTGGAGCCTGAGAACCTGAACTTGAATCCTTGCTTCAACATTATTAGCTGTGTGTTCTTGGGCTTCCATTTCTTCTTCTCTAAAACGAGGATGACAGTACTCAGTCCCCGGTGGGCCGCGCGCGATAGGGAGCATGGGAGTTGGTTACCATCCAGGAACACGTGGAACAGCATGTCAGGCAGCTCTGGAGAGGTCAGCTCTTGTCAGGCTGGAGAGGTGAGGTGTTAAGAACCCATGGGGGGGCTCCCTGGACTGAGGATTTGGGGAAAAGCGTTGAACAAAGGTCCTGGATCTTTTCTCAGGTGGACTGGCAGCCCAGGGTGGGGTCATGCCCCTCAGACAAAGGGGCTTAAAGTTGGGAAGTGAGCTCCCCCAGCGCCAGGGTTGCTCTGGCTTCCTCACCCAGTAGAAGGAAGTCTGACTTTTGCCATTCCCAGACCTGAGGCGGGACCATCTACAGACGGGCATCTCTCTGCCAGGGGGCTGATCCTGTGTACTACCCTCGGGAGCTGACCCACTTGCTCACAGCGGCTGGGCTGACCACTGGGGTGCCTGGGAAGCCAGAGAGAGGCCAGGTAGGGTGGGGCTGGGCAGCAGGAGTCCCGGATGCTTGCGAGTGCAGCTGTTCTTAGCTCTGTGACTGCACCGGCCCTGGCTTCTCAGCCCAGAGCTCACCAGGTGCACGCCTCCCTTGGGGGTGCCCGCATTACCCTCTCTGAAGCCCTGAGCCTGTGAGAGGTTGTGTCCAGATGGCCCACATTCTTTTTGAGGATGCAGGGGAAAAGCCTCCAGGTCTGGGTCATGTTTACTGAGTGTTCACTAGTAGGCTCCAGGTTGGGAGCAGGCCTGATGGGGACATCTGCACACCGCTGGTGTTGAAGGGCCAGACTGGGGTGATGTGGGTGTCTCTGGCCTGGTCCCTCTTTGTTGCGGACAGCCTCTATGTGGATTACTGGATGGTGCGCGTGGCTGTCCATGCCGACAAGCCTTCGCACCAGGCTGTGCGAAGCCCTTGCAGGGCATCTTCCATGCTGTCCTCTGTGGTCAGGGGCTGGGCGCTCCAGATGTGCAGAGTGGTCAGTGGTCACAGAAAGCATGGGAGGAGGTGGCACTGCAGTCCCACATCATAGGACAAAGGCTCCCAACCCCAAATTAGGAATTCTATGTTAAGTCCCTATTTTTATGAGACTAACTGTACTCCAGTACGGGCAGGAACTGAGCATATGTGTGGTTGTGTGTACAAGCCGTTGAACATTCTGGAAAGTTTCTTTCCAGAGATGTTAGCTGAATGGGAGGAAGGTTATGGGCTCACTCTCTCCTCGTTGCCTGTTTCCTCCCCACTTCTCCAGCCCCATCTCTGAGGCTTCGGTTTCCTCATCAGCCTCTTACAATTAGGAGGGGTGAAGAGAGCTTTCCTTAGAACTTGTCCTCAAGGGCCAGTGGAGACAGTCTGTGTTTCCCTAGAGTGGCGGGGCTTTGGAATAGGGGAGGCTGGCATGGGATGATCTGGGAAGGGCCAGGGGATGCTGTGAGGTGCCCAGACTTTGTCCACTGCCAGGCGGGAGCTGAGAAAGGGGCTGCCTGACCTTTTTAGGGGGTTGCACAACCCAGTGTGGAGCCCCACGGTGATCAGTCTTGTGCATATAAGACAAATTCAGAGGGCCTAAGTAACTTACCCAAGGTCACACAGCTATCAGGAGGCAGAGCTGGGATTTGCACACGGGCCAACCAGGCAGTTGGGCTCCCATGCCACCATGGTTAGACCTTTGCCAGAACAATCCCCAGTTTTCCTGATAGCTCTGAAGGGAACCTGTGGCTCTCTAGGGGCAATGCCAGTTATTAAAAGATCTGTCTAATGAACCGGGCAGAGCCTCAGTAGAGGAATGCTGTGTCACAGACCGCATTTCCTGTGGTCCCTTCGGAGACTGCCAGTCCTGGCGATGCTATTTTCCCCAAACAGCAGTGGACCCTCCCAAAACTGCTTGCTAGGAGAATCTAGAAACTTTCTTCTTGGTGGAAAACCCATAAAAGAGTCACATGGAGTGAGGCAGGAGACCGAGGAGACAACTCCTTTGCTCCCCACCAGTCGGGGCCAGCCTGCTTGCCTGCCCTTCACACCAGCCCTGAAAGCGAGCTGCTCTCCCAGGGGACCTGTGGCCAGTTTCTCCCAGCCCCCCCTTGTGCAGACAGATGACACTGGCAGCCGCAGTTCCTGAGACCAGGAGGTCACCAGGTGGCTGGAGGGAGTGCCCCCTGCTGGGACAGCTTCTTGAGAAGAGCAGGGGAGTGAGATCTTGTGCAAGACCAGGAAGGACAGGTGGCAAGGGGTCAGCACGTTGGGAGCAGGACTATGAGATGTCCCATTGATCTGGGGGAAGTAAGAAGCAGGCCACCGCCAAGGTAGAAATGCATTTTCTAGTGAGTTCTGGATCCACACACAGGAGCCTGTCAATGTCCTCAGGGACAATGGCAGCTAAGGCCTGGGAAGAGGGTCTACCAAAAGCCGAGTTGGGGACCTGAAGCCCTGCATCCAGCCTGGAGCTCCAGCTGGGGGCGTTCTGGATGCCTCCAGCCAGAAGCCCTTGGAGGTACTGAGCAGGACACAGCAAGAGGGCCACTGCCGTCTGAGTCAGCATCACCTCAGTCTTGCTTTAGGGAGAAACAAAGGTGCCTGACTTCACAGCGGGGTTATCACACGTGAGGGGTACAGTCATGCAGGCGCCCCTGCCCTCCATGACTCTGACTCTCCTAGGCCAGTGGCTGGAAAGGGGACACAAGCAAAAGCAAAAGCAGAAGTCCTGTGCCTTCTTACGGCCTAGGGTCCTCCTGCAGACTCCTGGCAGCTGTCTGGGGCTATTATGGCTCTCAGAGGGGCAGACGCCTCCTCCTCAGGTGCTGGGTCACAGGAAGGAAAGAGATGAGCTGAGAGGAGTTGGCATAAGCCAGCAGGGGTTCAGCGAGCAGGTGCTGAGTGCAGACGCAGAGGCTTTGACTCTCATACGTAGAAAGTTCTCACTTTTTAAGTTTAGACAATTGTCTGTCTTTATGTCTTTATATACAAATGCCTTCTGGATAGACAATTCTCTGCTCTTTTGGCAAGGGAGGTGGTAAATTGTTCTCTTCTCTGCAGTTAGATAAGACTCCACAGGGAATCCTATCAGAAGACCCCCCCGTGAGGAAAAAGATGGTGTGTTCTGCCCATTGACCCCACCAGGGGCATTGAACATGGATCTAACTCATGTGACCATTCCCAGCCCTTTTTATTTTTTATTTGCTTAGGGCCTTGTTAAGTTTCTGAGGCTGGCCTCAAACTTCCAATCCTCCTGTCTCAGCCTCCCCAGTGGTGCACCACTGTGCCCAGCCCCACTAGAGGCTTTCCATTCCCCTGCCTATGGGCTTTCCCTATCCCTTCAGTTTTTCCCAAGGGGGAAAAGATATTGTTACTTAGGTCTCCCATCTAAAAGAATCAAACTGTCATTCTATGGAAGTTCTTTGTCATGGCTAACTTAAACCCCTTTTGCTATAAGGAACAAACTAAAGACTACGGACAGGAACACAAGCAAAAATAACCTCTGGAGGTCACCAGGATGCACCACTAGTTCTAGAAACAAAAAGAAGTCAGCCTGGACTCCTTCTCAGATAAGCTTGAAGGAGATGGCGCTGCTGTGTGCCGAGGAACTCGCCCCACAGAAATCCCAGGCCAGGGAGGACTCCGGGCTCCTTCTCCTTTTAAGGCAACATCTGAGCTCCCAGGGCTGCTCCAGCGCAACAAGCCCCAGCCCCACTCATTCCTGGCTATTTGGAGGAAACTGATGATTAATCAGCCCTTTCCCCTCCCCCACTCGGCCTGTTTTTCATTAGGTTCTTTTTAAAGGGTTGGCACACCTCCCCAGAACAGGCACTTGGCAGATCCTAGCCAAGCAGGACCACAGCGGAGGGGAAGCACCTGAGAGGGAGTGGCAAGAAGTCGTCCCCCCCACCCCAGGACAGAGGGCAGAGGGCAGGACCTGGGATGTAAGGGAGAAAAGTGCCCAAATGTGGAACACAAGCCCTGGTTGGGAAGGCAGCGAAGGCTCTGAATGGGAGCCCGGAGCCTGACGAGGTTTACTGAGGTCCCATGGACAGCAGGGGCACTCGGGGACCCAGGGGATCCTGGGCAGGCAGGGACGGGGAGCCTTGGCCCCTAATAGGAAGGTCGGAGGCAGTGACACTGACTTGGTGGCTGTTTGAGTCAGCTTTTTCACTGCTGTGACTAAGAGATCTGACCAGGACGATTGTAGAAGAGGAAAAGTTTATTTGAAGGCTCACAGTTTCAGAGATCTTAGTTCACAGACAGCCGGCTCCACTCCTCAGGGCTCAAGGTGAGGCAGAACATCATGGAGGAAGAGTGTGGTAGAGGGAAGCAGCTCACGTGGTGACCAGGGAGCAGAGAGAGAGCCCGCTCTCCAGATACAAAACACATACCCCATGACCACGCTCCCAACTCCCACCTCCTCCAGCCACACCCACCTGCCTCTAGCCACCGCCCAGTTAATCCCATCAGGCATCAATCCACTGATTAGTTTAAGGCTCTCACAACCTGATCATTTCTTCTCTGATCCTTCTTGCATTGTCTCACATGTGAGCTTTTGGGGGATACCTCACATCCAAACCATAACAGTGGCTGTTCGTGAGACAATCAAGCCTAACCCCCAGTTTTTCCTGAACCTGCTGGGTGGAATTGGCTGTCATCTCTCTCTGGGTCCCCAGCTTCTCTCAGTGCAGCCTGTGACCGAGAGGCACGGCAACTCTGCAGTGGACGGTTGGGACGTGCCTGGTGGGCTCTGAGACATTCCGCTGTGGACGCATTCTGGGAAGGGAAGGAGAGGGAGGCATGATGTCTAGAGGCCATGCCATCAGCTCTCACCGCCAAGCTCCAGGTGGATGGGACCACTCTGCATGTGGCATGGGAGGAGAGGAGATTCCCTGGTCACATGAGGGCAGATGGTTATAAAAGTTCCTTAAAAGGAAACCCATTGGGTTTCCTCATTTACATCCTATTTGCATTCTCCTTTACATACAGCAAAGTTATTACCACTTCCCATTCAGGGCAATCATAAGTGGGAAACTCAGTTCCTTGGGGGCCACAGTGAGTTGGGGGTGCTCTCGGTCCCCTGTTCCATCAGCACAGCTCCAGGCAGAATCCTGTGCATTCTAGGGCAGGAGGCAACAAGTGCCCTTTCCAAGGCTCTGTCCACCAGGCTCTGGGCCCCTGGGCTGCCTATCATGAGTCTAGCAGAAGAGCCGAGGACTTCTCTGCCAAATACCCAGGGGCTGGTCTCCAATGGCATGTGTTTGTGGTTCCGGTACAAACTGTCTCCAAAGGGCCAACCTTGCCCTCCATTCCCTCTGGGACAAGGAGTGCCTTTCTTCCTTCCCCTCTTTCCACACCCCACTGGGCTCTCTTTAAAGAAACCCTCCATGCTCAGGCCATGGTCTCCCAATGTGTCTTTAACGGAGGTCCTCCCAGCATCCCTTGGAGTCCCATTTATTCTGGGGTCTCCATCCCAGTTGGACAGTTAAATTTAATGCCGTATCGTAGGTAATCTGCTGCTTTCTCTGCTCCTGTGGGGGGGGATGTGCACTAGGTCCTCTTGAAATAGCTCCTCGACTTCATGAAGCAAGAAATACCGGCCTCCCCCTGGGAGGTGCTGGGTGGCTGGTGGCACTAAGAGCACTCAAGCCTCCATTGTGTTCCCCTGACTCCATCCCACAGCCTCCCCAAGCAGCAGCCCACATCTGCATGGTCAAAGTGGAGTTGCAGAATCCTAGTGGACTCCAGGACTACCTACGGGAGAGGCTTGACCTTAGCAAAATTTTTACTAAAAAATAAAGGACTAGAGCTGGGCATGCAGCCCAGTGGCAGAGTACTTGCCCAACATGCATCAAGCCCTGGGTTCCATCCCCAGCATTGCAGTAAATAAATAAATAAGTAAAAGACAACACTGTGAACTTCTGAAGAGACACACGTGTTTCGCAATTTGCTGTAAAGGTACATCTTTTGGTCTGTTACCTACTTCTTAATAATTAGCTCCTTGTTTCAATGAGATGATGATGCTAGGTAGAATTTATGAATATCCTTAATTGGTAAAATGTTAGCAACCCTGTCTTGATTCTTTCAATTTCTTTTTTCTTTGTAAATGTACTGGCTTATAACATTCCAGTATCTGAGCACTGGTGACCTCCCCTTGGCAGCGGGGCTGGGACTAGGTAGGAGGCAGTGTGAACTTGAGCACAGAATGCAGGGGCAGAAGCCACATGAGGTGGCACACACCTATAATCCCAGCAACTTGGGAGGCCGAGACAGGAGGATTCCAAGTTCAAGACCAGCCTCCGCAGCTTAGCAAGAGCCTGTCTCAAAACAGAGGAAAAAGGACTGGGGATATAGCTCAGTAGCAGGAGCACTTGCCTCACATGTGCAAGGTTCTGAGTTCAATCTACAGCACTGGGAAAAAAAAAAATTCAAAACAGGGTCAGTGTTGGTGATTTTTGCTTTTGCCTCAGGTGCTAGCATTGTTGGAAGCAGTCCTTCTAAGGGGGTCAGAGGTGCCATGGGTAAATCATTCATGACAGAAAAGGCAAACCTGGGTCTGAAGATGCTCTGGGAAAGAAACTGCGCTTGGTCCAAACCTCTGCAGGTGTTCTTTCTGGCATCTCATGACCCGTGGCGGGGTCTGACACTGGCCCGTTCTCTCCAGCTGGAATCCCGCAAAGTCCCACTTCGGCTATTCTCTGAGGGACATGCCCATCACTCTCCCAAACACCCAGTGTCCTTTGGAGGCCCAAGGGCAGTTGTATAAGTGCTCCCTCGCTTGTCCTGTAACCCGCTCCTCTACTGAAGCCAGCTCTTCATGTTTATTTTTCTTTTCTGAATTCTTAGGAAAGCAAGCAAGTGGAGACCAGAGCCGATGCCAAGAATGGAGAGGAAAGGGGCAGAGATCCCAGCACCAAGGCCCTGGGCCCCAGACGGGACTCAGACCTGGGAAAGGAGCCAAAGAGGGGCGGACTAAAGAAAAGCTTCTCCAGAGACAAAGAGGAAGCTGATGGCAGGAGTGGGGAGAAGCCAAAGGAGGAGAAGGTGATCAGGGGCATCGACAAGGGCCGGGTCAGGGCTGTGGTGGACAAGAAGGAGGCAGGGAAGGACGGGAGAGGAGACGAGAAGACGGTGGCCGCCAGGAAGGAAGAGGAGAAGAGACGGAGTGACAGGAGTTCAGGCCTGATCAAGGACAAGGACAAGAAGAGCGAGGAGGTGAAGGAGCTGGCCAAGAGAGGGGACAGTGAGAAGGTGAAGGGGGACAGCAAGAGCACAGATGCCAGACGGGAGGAGGAGAAGCCGAAAAGAGCCACTGGGGACACAGACAGGAAAAAGGAGGAGGAGGGGGCAAAAAGAAGAACCCAGGACAGGGACGTGAAAAAGGAGGTTGAGAAAGTCCAGAGGGAGGAGTCCCCAAGTGAGAAGGAGGCCCAGGAAGAGAGCAAGACCAAGACGGCCGAGAAACAGGCGGCTGGTGGCCCCAGCAAACCCTCGGAGGGGCCCCCCAGGGCAGAGGAGGAAGCGGCCCCCAGCATCTTTGACGAGCCTCTGGAGAGAGTGAAGAACAACGACCCGGAGATGACGGAAGTGAACGTCAACAACTCGGACTGCATCACCAACGAGATCCTGGTCAGGTTCACCGAGGCCCTGGAGTTCAACACCGTGGTCAAGGTGTTCGCCCTGGCCAACACGCGCGCCGACGACCACGTGGCCTTCGCCATAGCCATCATGCTCAAGGCCAACAAGACCATCACCAGCCTCAACCTGGACTCCAACCACATCACGGGCAAGGGCATCCTGGCCATCTTCCGAGCTCTCCTGCAGAACAACACGCTGACCGAGCTGCGCTTCCACAACCAGCGGCACATTTGCGGGGGCAAGACGGAGATGGAGATCGCCAAGCTGCTCAAGGAGAACACCACCCTGCTCAAGCTCGGCTACCATTTTGAGCTTGCGGGGCCCCGAATGACGGTCACCAACCTGCTCAGCCGCAACATGGACAAGCAGCGACAAAAGCGGCTGCAGGAGCAGAGGCAGGCCCAGGAAGCCAGCGGAGAGAAGAAGGACCTGCTGGAGGTGCCCAAGGGAGGGGCCCTGGCCAAGGGCTCCCCCAAACCCTCACCCCAGCCATCTCCCAAGCCTGCTCCAAAGAACTCCCCAAAGAAAGGGGGGGCTCCAGCTGCCCCTCCCCCTCCTCCCCCGCCCCTGGCTCCACCCCTTATCATGGAGAACCTGAAGAACTCCCTCTCCCCAGCCACTCAGAGGAAAATGGGAGACAAAGTCCTCCCTGGCCAGGAGAAGAACTCACGTGACCAGCTCCTGGCCGCCATCCGCTCCAGCAACCTTAAACAGCTGAAGAAGGCAAGTTGCTGTGGGCGTGGCCACAGGGCAGGGTGCCCAGGGGCTGACAGGAGAGGGCAGTTGTAACAGGCCAGCATGCAGACACTCCTGCAGGTGCACCCAGACCCCGGGGCCTGCAGGTCATCTCAGCCATGCTCCTGCCCCCAGGCAGGCCACATCTGTACCTCCCTTACAGGTGGGACTCTATGCTTCCTTTAGCCTCTCCCTCCACACCTGGAACTCCTTCACCAGCCATCAAACCTGTTCCTCCTGCTAATGGAGAGGCAGCCTCCACACATGGAGTGTTGCTGTGGCTCTTCCTCTAGGTTGTCTTCTCCTTCCCCTCCCCCCTAAAACTGGAGATATCGAACCCAGGGGCTCTTTGTCACTGAGCTATCTCCCCAGTCTTTTTTATTTTTTATTTTAAAAAGGTCTTGCTAAATTGCTTAGGCTGGCCTCAAACTTGGTATCCTCTTGCCTCTCATCCTATTGCCTCTCATCCTCTGGGCAGGAGGAATTATAGGCCTTATCACTGCACCTGGCTTCTTCCTCCGAGTCTCCTTTTCTCCATTTCCCCAAACAAAAGTGATATTGGTTTTATGTAATCCCCTCTCAGGATCAGCCCAGTTCTATGGGTCAGTCTATCCCAAAGGTTTGCCCTCAGTATAGTTTACCTTTGACTAACCAGTGCAATGGACACATGGATCATCCCTGGACACCCTACTTCTCATAGTCCTGCCTCCCTGGATGACAAAGTCCATCGTCATTTGCCTGTCTGAGTGAATATCCTACTCTCACATTATTTGCCACTGGACACCATGAGATAAAGGACAACCTCACTTATAATTCTAGTGGTCATCTGATGACATCCAGGTTTTTTGTTTGTTAACTTTTTGTGATACTGGGTATTGAACTTGCCACTAAGCTACATCCCCAGCACACACACCCCCTTTTAAATTTGAAACAGGTCCTTGATGAATTGCTGAGGCTGGCCTTGAATTTTTGATCCTCCTGCCTCAGCTTCTCAACTTGCTGGGCTCTGATGTCTAGTTGTTACAGAACAGGAGAAATGCTCCTTCAGTGTCAATACCTCATACATTCATCCCACAGACACATATTGAGAGGTGTGGGATGGTGTACTTCCAGAAGGGAGGGAGGTGAGATGAATTCCAGAGGCCCAGTTGCCAAACTCCTTGCTCTAACCTGTCTCTCTGCCCTACAGGTGGAAGTGCCCAAGCTGCTTCAGTAGGACCAGGCTGCCGGGCTCTGGTGCCAAGGCCATGATGGCCCTGGCTCACATCCAGGGCTGCACAGACCCTGCCCACACCACTCTGGCTGACCTGCTGTGGCTGTCCCTGTTCTGCCATGGGAGAGCTCAAGGCCTGGGCCACACTCAAGGGAGGACGCTGCATCTCCTCTCACCTTCCCTTTCTTGTCTCTGGGGCTCTCCAAAAATTGCTTATACCTGGAGCTGAGGTTTCTGGACAAGAAGAGTTGTTGTTGTTTTTTTTTTTTTTGTGTGCATCATGGAGAAGATGGCACTGCCCAGGCCCTATGTAGTTGGCACGCTGCAAAAGGCCTATGATCCGGGAAAGATGTCCCCAGGGACCACATATCCAGCCCCACTGCCCTTCAGGGCCAGGATCCAGGCCACTGAGGAGCCCTTGGGCAAAGCTGCTGGGCCAGTGGTACTCTGAGGGGCAATGGCAGAGGGAGCCAGGGCATGGGAGTCCAAGGGGACAGTAGGAGGGGCAAGGACACGGAGGGCAGCTGGCCTGGATGGACAGTGCCCGGTGAGATTGGGCTCCAGAGGAGAGGAAAGGAACAGACCTGAAGGTTTGATGCCAAAGCAGACATTTTCCTCACACCCACCCGCTGTTGTAAAAATAGCTGTGTATCTGTTTTTCCATAAGATTTTGATAATATATACAAACCTTTAGCTGAGAGTCACTATGTCTCACTTCTGTCATATACTACAGGTCCTGATACTCACCCAGGGCTCCCAGGAAAGCTCTAGAAGCTCAGATTCCCTGCTTCACTGTACAAGTTGACCATAAACTCAGTTTACCACCACAAAAGGATCACATGGGGGAAAGCCTAAGCTCTGGGTGCAGGACCCCCAAAGTAGTTGTCCTGGGTGTGCTTCTGAATTAGGCTTCCTGCCTGGACTCAGTGTCCAGAGCTGGTCTCAGGGTAACAGGGCAGAGCCAAGCTTGGGGCCCTAGATGGCTATATTAGGCAAGTTCAGGGGATGCTCATTCCATGACTCTTCCCAACTTTGGGCTCACAGCCAGCTCCCCACAGCAGTCATAGGCCCAGGAAGGGAAGTGGAGGGACCATGCAGGGAGTAGCACCCACACCAGATCCCAGGGTACACTCTACCTCAGAAGGTATGAGCTGAAGCTAAGCCATTTCCCCCTATGCCTGCTGGGTTATGTTCACTAGCTAGATGCCTTGTATTTTTCCGGTTATCCTTCAACTCTGTGAGGTGGATACTCATGTTCTCTCCATTTTGCAGATAAAGTTTGAGACAGAGATTAACTGTCTATGATCACACAACTAGCAAAAGGCAGAGGGCGCAGGTCTTGAGCCTTCGGAGCTGCTTCTCATAACAGATCCTCCTGCTTACCCCCACCCCACTGAGATGAGATTGGTGATGGTGCCTCAGGAAAGCACTAGAAACCTAACAGAACTAAACAATCTCCAAATCTTCAGGCTTCAACAGAACCTGTCACCTTAGAGCCCTTTCTACCAAATTTGAACGCGGTTTAGCCAGAGGAGAAGCCTACTCCCTTCCTCTGCCCTCCTGGGGGATCCTGCCGGGGCCTGGGATGATGTAATCATTTCTCTGGTGCCTCTGAACTTGATGCGGGGGCACAGCGCCATCTGGGGGTAGACAGCTTCCCACGTTCTCCCGCTGCTCCTCTAGGTGCTCTGGGGACCTGAAGGAGGCTACCTGGGCCAGGAAAAGAAGAAGGGCGGATGGGACTGGGAGCCTGTCGCACTCTAGGGGACTGTTTCGGGGGCTCTGCTCGCCGTCTTGGAGGGCCAAAGGAGAGCGCTAGGCACGCAGCGGACGCAGGCACTCGCGACCTGTTCTCTAGTGGGAGAGGGGACGGTACTCGCCGGGACGCATTTCTGCAGGACGTGTTCGCACCGCCGCCCACCTGCTCCGCTCGCACTGGGAGTCAGGGGTTTGCTGGCTTTCCCTTCCTGAAACCCAGGGGGAAACAGCCAGAGATGTTTTACCCTAATCCAGAGTATGAGCTTCAAAGAGAGCAGATGACTTGTCCGAGATGATGAATCCGGACTCAAACCCAGGTCTCCTGACAACCAGTCCATCATGCATACATCAAGGAGAAGCCACGACTCGGTTCTGCAGAGTCAGCCTGCAGTCCCCGTCGGAATACCCCCAAGCTCTCCCTGCCCCCATCAACTTCTGGCGGTTCCCCTTCCAGCTCTCCTGCTCCTCTAGCTTAGTCCTTATGGCCCGGGTCCCACCCTGTCTGGCCTCACCCCTGCAGGAAAAGTGCCCTTCCCACCTACCTTCGGTCCCCAGGAAACTCCAGAGCCTGGCCCTAGTCATGGACAGGCACCTGGGGCCTGCCGAGGCTCTTGCCAGACTTACTGTCACAGGAGCTCCAGAGGCTCCCGGCTCCAGTCTCACTCACTCCAGATCTCCTCCTCACTCACACCTTTTCAAGAAACAAAAGTTCTGGGCAAGTTTCACCCAGGATCGTGCTTTTGGAAGGCCAAGACCCCCCCTCAGGGGCTGGAGTGCTATACATGTGGTTCCCGTTGGCAGCTCTCTGCGGGAGCCTCTGAAGTCAGCCTTAAGTCGGACCCTTGAGTGCCTCCCCGGCAGCCCGGCCTTGCCTAAGCGGCCTACGCAACCTCTCCGTCTCCGTCTCTGGGCTCCCACCTCCAGTCCCCTAGATCCTCTTCCCTTACCGGCTCTGCCTTCCTTCACTACCAGCCCCCTTGAAGCTCTGCCTCCCTGATCAAGTTGTTCCTTTGTGGGATTTTGTGGTTTTGTTTTCTGCAGAGCTGGTGATCATATCCAGGGCTTCATGCCACATTTTCCGTTTTATTTTATTTTTTTATACTGGGGATTGAACCCTGGGGTATGCTAGATCCAGACACGGTTTGTGTAAAAAAGCTTCATCTGGGTTTCCTAGACCTGCCCAATTTAGAATGCTCAGTGTTCCCTTGCAACCTAGCAAGATCCTATTTACACTATGGGGTACCCCAATCCTTCTTGCCTTTCTAGGGTGCCTGTTTTTCAGGGGTGCTAGCTGAAGAACAAGGTGACGGGAAGGGACAGTGACAGCTCCTGGCTTCACTCTGCCCTACTGGGCCTTCTCTACTCCCCTGATGGTGAGCCCCAGGAGATGGAGTCAGAGATTAGCATGCTTTGGGAGAGATGAAAGAGTATTGCCCTCATTTAAAGCATCCTGGTATGTGACAGGGTCCTCTGCTCAGAGTATGTAGAAGCCACTGTCAGGGCTTTTCCTTTTTTCTTAGAATTCTTACTTTTAGTGTGTTGCAAAGTTAACTATAAACTGGGGAGCTCCACACCTTCTCCCTGCCTCGACTCTAGACCACAAAATAACTGCACATTGTCCTGGGCTGTTGACTCAAGGATAATTAATTCTGTAATTATGGCCTACATAAATTACACCAATTTCTCTTGGAAACTCAGAATACTTATCAGGCACATCTTTCTTCCTCCCAGCTTTGGAACAGAGGAACCTGGGCTCCAAACCTCAATGACCTGGTCATCTTCTCTCCTGAAGTATGAAGGCAGAACCACTCTGTGGCACCAGAGCCACCCTTTGGCCCCACTCTCAGAACAAAAGCAGATTTGCAGCTGTGGCCCCAGGTCTGTCCTCACCAGCATCAGGTGCTCCTCCCTGTCTGGGTCAGATCCAGGATCCTTGACTATTTCACTGGGAACGGGGAAGCTGCGAATGCAGTGGGGGCAGAATTCTGTCTCAGCAAATCTCAGACCCTGGCCTCAAAGCACTAGTTCAGGAATTCCTGCCTTTCAGGCTGTGTGACAAGAGGTAAATCCCCAGAGTATGTAGGTAGCAGAGGGCCTGCAGCATAGTCAGCACAAAGGCCCTATCCAGAACCCAGCTGGGCTGCAGGACCAAAGAGGTCCAATAGCCTGAGGGGCAGGGCAAGAGAGCAGGGCCTGTGGCTACACTGAGCTTCAGAAACTGGGAGAAAGGGACTGGGAAAAGGAGGGAACATTGGGTGGTGGTGGTTTTGCCAAACTGAGCTGACACTATGCCCACTTGAATTAAAAGCTATAAGCCAGGTTTGGTGGCACACACCTGTAATACCAGGGAGGTTGAGGCAGGAGAATTTCCAGTTCAAGGCCAGCCTTGGTAACCTAGTGAGCCTGTCTCAAAATAAACTAGAAAGGACTGGGATGTAATTCAGTGGTTATGAGCTCCTGTGTTTAATTCCCAGCAGAAACAAAAACAAACAAAAAAACCTTATAAAACTGGGATGGCCAGTTTGGTAGTAGAGTACTTGCCTAGCAGGTACGAGGCCTTGGGGTCTACCTTTTTTTTCCTATCTTGAAAAAAAACAAAAATTTATAAATTTCCCTTCTCTAGTTCTGTCACCAGAAAAGTCTTGAAAACACAAGGAGCCCCGGGGGCACAGCAGTGGAAGATGGACAGTTCCAAGTACTTACTGTCCCTCCCAGGTTCCCTCTTATAAGCAGCCTTCATGGGAGAAGGAGTAATGAGGTCATATCCCTCACTGCTTGGGCTCAGTGGGGGCCCTGAGATGGGCCTGGGGGGCCAAAGAAGTAATCTGGTCAGGAAGGACTTCTGAGTCAGCATCTTCAAGTTTGCTGGGAGCTGTTCATTAATACTTTTTTGGGGATGGGCTTTGGGCCTAGGGCTTTTCCTGGACTTCATTAACATTCCAAGAGTTGTTCAACTTTTCCCAGAATTCATTCTAAACATGGCCTCCATTTTGGATCTTACTCGATATTAGACCCAATTTACCTAACTACACTGACTACCTAACTTTAAATCTGGCTTCAATATCTTCAGGGTCCCTTGATGACCAAGCAGTTGACAGAAGCACCCTGTACCAGCCCCATGGATGCCATCATCCCTCCATTTGGCTCCTAGTCCTAGGAGCTCTGATCATGAAGGAAGGACAGGACTTAGTTCCATTTACATAATATTTCACCCTTATGACAGCCATGCGGTCATAAGGTTTTATAGTTGAGGACACTGGGACATGGAGACCTTCAGAGACATGCTCAAGGTTTGAGAGTGGTAGGGGTCTGAATTTGAATCTATGTGTACATGGATCAGGGAGGCGCCTTTGCAGCTGGTAGTGTCCTGATACTCCAGAAGCCTGACCCCAGACAGGGAATCTCTGCAACGCAAGTGATACCTTCTTCAAAGCTGCCGCCAGATTCACCTCACTGGCTTTGGGACCCAGTCCAAGGAACCCTGCAGCCTGGGGTGGCTCTGCCAGGGATGGCCCAGCAGTGCTAATGGAAGGTGTGGATGGGCCCAAGGATGCCATCGACGTGATTTACATCTTTACAGCTTTAATCCAATAGGCCAGGGCCCTAGCCAGCGGGGCAGCCATAGAGGAGGGCTACTACCAGCCACTGATGGAGCCTCCCATGGCCCCACCTCAGTCCAAAGTGGGCAAACCAGAGCATCCCCACCTTTTTTGGTTGGGATCCTGGAAGCAGAGGGACTACTTGTAAGCAGGGGCTGTGACCTAGCTTGTCATTCATCTGTCTTCCTTGCCCCTGGTAAAAACAGTCCACCAATCCCAAGCCCTCCCCATCCACCCCTCATTCATGGCTTAGAAAACTCAACTCCTGTTCCATTTCTCTGGGGCTCTGTCCTTGGTGGGGCCCAGGGTTTGGCTTGGTATGGGGCCTGGTGACTAGAAGACCTGTGCCATCCCCAGGGCTGGATGCAGGTACAGGATGGGGCATCTCCCAAAGTTGGTATCTTTGAAGGGGCAGCAGAGACATGGCTGGTTCTTCAGGCTCCTGGGTAAGAGGGCTGTGGTGGCATATAGGGGGGAGGGGCTGAAAAACCAAGAAGACAGGATGAGGGTCAGTGGGGTCATAGGAGCACAGGAAATAAATCTCCTCCCCCCCAAGGCATGAGGATCCACAGGGAAGAGCTGGTCTGGAGGTTTCCAGCTAGATGTGGAGGAAGTCTGGGAGAGGGAATCCTCAATGAGAGGCCAGGGAGGTTCTGGAGAGAGCTCAGGGGAGGTGGAGCAAGAACTCCAGATTGTTACTTACCAGCAGGGTTGTAGATAGGGGGCCCAGCTGGGTAGAGTGGATACTGAGGAGCAGGACCACTAGGCGGGTACATGAAGCCAGGCTGTGGGGCTGCAGGGCCAGCTTTGGGGTCCGAAGGATATGGATATACTGGCTGCACTGGGATGCCTGTCATTGGGATCTCCTGCCCTAGATAGGGGACAAGGATGAGCACTCAGAGTTCTACCTCCCAAGAGAAGCCTCTGATCCCTGCCCGGGAAACCAAGATAAGCACCCCACCTGTGGCCTTTACCTCCCAAACCCTGCTTAACAAAGTTGAGTTGGGGGCTGAGTGCATGGCGCTTCTGGTCAACCTGTATTTTGCAAGATGACTCCCTAAGCAGGTGTCAGAGACCTCATGAACTGGGGAGTACAGGCAGGGAAATACCCCACTTGGGCAATGATCAGTTAGCTGCGGGGGCTGGTATCTGTAGCACCACCAAGGGTGTCTTCCTCAAGTCCTTCCCTCCCACACCAATCTCCCATATGGTGTCACTGTCCCCATGTCATTCAGGATTAGGCAAACATGCAGTCACATGCAACACTTAGACATGTATACCACTGTACACTGGAGCACACCCAATTAATGCTCACCACTTATAGACCATACTCTGTGCACTTACTGAGTCACTCGCCTACATAGACCCACTGTGCACTCCCCACTGTGACAGACTGCACTTCTGTGCATAGCTGAATATTCATGTGTGTGCACAAATGTGGACACAGTCCCACATTTCCACATACCCCAGGCACATTCTAGAACTCATGAGTTTACAAGAATATTTCCAGGTTTACACGCTGCCAGGGGAATTCACACAGAAACATACCCTACCACAAAATTCACCAATCCTTGACAGCTCCAGTGCCCACCATGGGACTCAGCCCAGGCTACCTCATGTCCATTTTGCCCAATACTGTGCATACCTTCAAATGGACTCTGGAGTTGCTGGCGCCGTCGGTACAGGTAGCAACAGGAACAGAGGAAGCAGCAGATGGTGGTAGCAACCACAGCAACAAATAGGATCACAGCAGAGGCGATGCCTGCTATGGTCTTGGGACTTTAGACAAAGAACAGGCCCGCTCACTTTCCAACATTTGCAGGAGGAGGACAAGGCTCCAACTCCTGGCCAGCAGGGGGCTACAGCATGCTAAGATTTGGAGTTTCTTGTGGGATTCTGCCCAGTCCTTGTAGAGCATATCTTAGGGACCTCCACTTCCCAGAAGGCAATGCTGCTTGGTTGGCTAATGTGAGGCATGCTGGGATTTGTAGTGTGCCCCTCCCCCAGGACTTTTATATCTACAACTTAATTGATTAGACTTATATGTTAAGCTGTAAAAAAGGCCGTAGGATATAAGCTAGGACTGTTTTTTTTTCCCCCCTAACTGCACTTCAGAAACTCTCCTTACATCTGTTCTATATATTAGCAGCCACCTTCAAAAGGAAGTTTGAAAACCACTAATTTTGGAGCTGAGAAATAGCTCAGTGGTAGAGTGCTTTAGGCTCAAGGTTGGGTTTCATCTCCAGCATCACAAAAAAGAAAACCATTAATTTGGACAATCCCCTTATTTTATGAAAGGAAACAATGACCCATAGAGGGCAAGTGTCTTCCCCACATCACATGGCTGGTAAGAAGCGGACCTGGGAATCAAACCCAAGCCTCCAGCCCTTTTGCCAGAGCTTCCACAAAGCTGCTCTGCATTCTGGTGCTAATCCCGAACAGTCGCTCCGCAGGATCCGGCAGAACCAAGAGGAGGCTTCAGAAGGAACCTGAAACACTCACCCCAGCCCAAGGCTGTGATGGTCACTAACATGCCTTTCTGGAGCTCCCACATCAGGACCACCCAACTGTGTCTCCAAGCTGAAGTCCTGGTGACTCCATTGAGCTAAGAATGTGGAGGTGCACAAAGGGAGGAGGCAGGAAGCCTGTTGAGAGGATGAAGGGGATCCGGGAGAGGTGGCAGGAGCTCACCTGAAGGCCAGGCAGTGCTTCTGTTGTCTCTCGGTGATAAGCAAGGTCAGGTCCCTGCAGCAGTACCGCTGGTAGCAAGTCCCGCAGCAGAAGGTGAAGAACTCGCAGTTAAAGCCCGGATGCCAGGAGCCATTCCGGTCCAGGTACCACAGGCAGTCCTCGCTGGCCAGCGCTGCGGGCAGGGGTCGGGGCGCCGCGGGCCACCAGGCCAGTTCAACTCCGCCGTCCTTAGCCCCACGCCCCTGGGGTTTCTAGCCCTCTGGCTCCGGGTTGACTCTTGTCCCCACCTGAGGGTTCCAGCTTCGGAACCCCGGAGGCCTTTCTCTAAAGCGAACCCAGGTGCCCAGGGCCAGCTGCCCAACGCCCAACTGCCCGGCGCTGTCTCCTCCCACTCGCTGGGGACCCCGCAGCATCCAGGGCGCGCAAGCCCGAGGGTCTCCCGGGAGCCCGGGCCGCGGCCCTCGGGTCGGCTCCTCCCCTTCCCCCGCCTCATCCCACCCACCCGCGCCTTGCCAGCCCTGCCTTACCCAGGGGAGCCCCCAGCACCAGGAGGGCGATCGCGGCGAGCGGTGCGGCCCGGCGGAGCCCCGCGGGCGGCATTGCGGAGGTTGAGAGCAGCCAGAGCTGGGCCGCCCAGAAAAGGTACCCGAGGAGGAAAAGCCAGCCGGCGGGAGCTGCGGCGGGCCCTGCCCGCGGCCAGGCCCGGGCTCCTCTCCCGCCTCCTCGGGGGCGGGCCCAGGCGCCCCGCCTGCGGTAACCCCACCCGCGCCGCTCGGCTCACAGCCCAGGCCCACCCACCAGCGACGCCCACTCAGCCCTGGCTGTAGAGTCGGGCGCCCCTCACCCTGTCCCTGGCACCGCAGTGGCTCCTCCCGTCGGAGCCACCATGGGCACAGCGGGCAGCTGGGCTCTACAGCCACGGAGGCCTGGCCTTGTCCTGGGCCCGCCCCCCGACTGGGTCCAATCATTATCCCGGAGCCTAGAAACCCTTATCCTGGTGCCACCTCCGAATGTCCAGCACATGGGCCAACCCTGGAGGGGCATTGCCGGACCTTCCCTTGTGCGGGACGTCCTCTGCCCTAGTGTCCAGTCCGGGACGCCCTGCGGGCGGGGGAGAGGGGAAGAGGCTGGGAGCCACCCTGCCCCCGTTCTTGAACACAGGCGGTTATTGAAAGGCAGTTCAGAGAGGCTTTGTCTCCAACGTTGCCCACAAGCCTGGACACTGGCAGCTGCACTGGCTCCCTGAGATGGCCCTTCCCCCTCTGGGTGGACAGCGCTCACACCATGGCCTCACCAGCATGAATGGCAGGTCCATGGATGGGGCCTGTCAGTTAAACAGTCTTCACAGTGAAAACCCTTTCTTCAGGGAGCAAGTCTGCAAAATCACTGCACTACCAGGAAAGTATGAGAAAGGCCACGGTTAATTACAGGTGAGGACAGTGTTCAGGGTGGGGGAAGTCAATCTCACAGCACTAGTGATTGTGCTTAGTCCTTGCAAGAGCTTCCCTGATTGGAAATTACCTGTCAAACCAGGGATAGCATCAAACCTACTCCTCAGTATGGCCCTTCCACACTTGAACATCTAGTTTACTTCATTTGATTTTTCCACAACTCTATGAGCTAAACCTGGTTGGTAGATGTTATTATCCATTCCATTTTATAAACCGAGAAAATAGGGTTAAATAAGTGAAAAGACTTTCTCCAGGTAATACAGCCAGTAAATGATAGAGGCAATATCAACACCCAAGTCTTCTAGACCAAGGTGGGTCCTTGCCCTCAGTAGTAAATTGTGTAGTGTTTCTCATTTTCTGGGGTGAGGGCACCAGGCAGGTCATAGAAGGCTCAGAAGAATCTGAACAGATTAGGGAAGGCAGTTGGAAGAGGAGGGCCCATCCCTGGCCTCCATAGGTGCAGGTACATCACCTGGTAGAGATGGAATAAGAGAGAACAGCTTCCTTCCCTAGGAAGCTGCCAGCAGGCCAATGGGCTGGCATGAATATGAACTTACGTAGGACACCGTTACAATTGCAGTGGCCAGGCACAAAGAGCACATTTTTAAATTCATTGCCACTTAAACAGTGTAGCCATTGCTGTCTGTCTCCTCTTTCCTACACCAGGAGCTCCGTGAATACAGGGACCATGTGGTTATGTTCACTTATTCCCCAGTCCTTGGCCACAGGTGCTTGGTCATTGGTTGAATGACCCTCAGATGAAAGGTGTCTCTCCTGTCCAAGGTTAACTCTGCAGGTGTGCTCCTGACCCCATTTGATGTGACTCTACAATATTCCTTCTTTGAGGGTCTTTAGTTTCTCCCTCCTTACTAGCTATTTTTCCTTAGGAAAATGAAATCTCGAGTCTTTCTTTTTGAAAAAATCAAAATGAAACCCCATGCTTCCTGAAACTCACCCCTAACTACCGATTTTCTGCTTTTCTCCTTTTTCTCTCCAACTGGTCTTCCCCCAGATTGGATGGTACTGGTTGACACTCCAGCTCATAACAACCTCTAGCTCTCATCAACATTATCAGTGACTTTCTAGCTGCAAAATTCTAGAGAATATAAATTAAAAAGAACAAATAATTCTTTTTTTTTAATTGTAGGGAAAAAATTCAGTCCGTGAACTCATCCCATTGTACAGACGAGGAAACTGAATTAGAAGAAATTAATTCTCCCAGCTCACACTGCTGTTGGACTTTCTGACTTCAAAGCTCAGGCCCTTGGGCTCCATCACCTGTCCTACTTTATTCAAGTCTCAAATGCTTAGGGTTGTGTATTTCTGAGCATGTACTCCAGGAAACTTCAGTGCCCATCCTTATCCCTAGTAGGATGGGGTGAGAGGGCAGCCAGAATGTCTGGAATTGGGGAAACCAGGAGGAGAAGGGCTGGGATCATACCTGTGATCCAATTTGGGCTGGCCTGGGGCTGTGCTCTGAGTGCTCTACTAAGTCACACCTCTCCTGGGTTGCATGACCAGTTCTGGGTCCCCCAGCTCCTTCTATGCTTCTCCTCATGGAACCTGAGATCCAGCCTGAACTTTGCTGAGCTCTTCCTGACCATCCTTGGCCCGGGACCCTGGGGCCTCCATCCCTGAGGCTTCTGCCTCACCCTCCTATCTGGCCAGGGAGGCTCTTGTCCACTTCTGTCTGGCTGTATGTAGTTTGCACTGAGCTGCTCTGAGATAAGGAAATTCCCCTCCTCTGCTAATTCCTGCCTCTAGTCAGTTTGTGCTCTCTCAAGAAGAGCAACCAGGCTACCTTTCTTCTCCTCCTGGCTTGGCCTCTGGTAACCCAACCTTTCAGACAGGTGATACACATTTCTTCCTGCCACAGAACCCTTGGGTCCTTCTGTTTAATTTAATCTGTCACGACCTCCCTAACAGACTTGGATATAGTCTCTTTGAGTACACAGCTGGAGAGTCCCAGGAACTTGGTCAAGGTCTATGGCTGGGGCTGGGGTTGTGACTTAGCGGTAGAGCACTCGCCTAGCCCTGTGCAAGGCTCTGGGTTCAATCCTCAGCACCACAAATAAATAAACAAAGATCTTATGGCTGAGTTGGGGACTGAAGGTCTTCAGGCTTCCACTGCTCCAGAATAAACATTTCTTCTTAACCAGAACATTTTTTTCTGGTGTCTAATCTTTTTTTATTTGTAGTTGGACACAATACCTTTATTTTGTTTATTTTTATGTGGTACTGAGGATCGAATCCAGGGCCTCACACATACTAGGTGAGCGCTCAACCGTTGAGCCACAACCCTTGCCCTGGTATCTAATCTTTCTTGCTATAAACTACTGGGTTTCTTGTGTTTGTCCTCTTGGTGGGAAGGACAGTGGCGATCAGTCCCTGCCACCCAGCTACTGGTAAGAGGGGCCACTCTTTCCCCAGGAGTTTTTACTCCTGGGGAGTAAAAGTAGAAGTGCCTCTCTGTATGCCAACTCTGGCTTTTTTGCAGAATGCCTAGCACAGTTTGGGCAGAACTAAGGCAGCAAGACAGAAGGGGGTGGCCAGGCTGGCTTGGGTGGCATGTGTGAACAGCCCCCTTCTCAGGCACACCCTGGTGGCTGTGGGAGCAGCAGTCCTAGCAGCCAGAGGCTGGCCTCAGGAGTCTGGCTCAGGTGGTGGGGCGGATGGGGAAGGCCAGGTTATCTTTAAATGGTACCTTACTCAGCCTGTAGCTCTGCCAGCTGGGCAGGGTGGGGGCAGACAAATGTTATTTTGGGATCGGAGGATAAGAGAGGAAGAAGGCTGTTTACAGCTCTCCTGTCTGTCCCTACTCCCTCTCCTGGGAAGAGTGTGTGTGTGGGGGGCCCTAGGTCTCAATGCTCCAGCTGGCCCTTTTTACCCTAGAGTCTCTGTTTTTATGTGGTACTGTTTTAGGTAGGAACTGTTGAAATTTGCAGAGGCCCAGGGTCTGTCTTTGTCAGACCAGCTCTATAAAGACAGGCTTCCATGGTGAGAATTCTATTAGACTTGAGATTAGACTAATAGCTAAAATTACTACTTACTATGAGTAAATACTACAAAGTATTTTGTATTGTAGTGACTTTTAATCTTCACATCACTCCATAAAACAGATATTAATATTATACCTGTTTTGTGGATTAGGAAGTGGAGACAGAAAATTTAAATACTCCCCAAATCACCTAGCTGGTAAATGACAAAGCCAGGATTTAAACCCAGTCCAGCTACAGAGCCCAAGCTCTGAACCACTACAGTGAGTCCTGCTTTGCCACTTCCTGGCTCTGCAAGTTTGGTCAAACCACTCAACCCCTCTGGTCTTGGTCTCCTCATATGGAAATAAACTATTTCAACTGAATCTTCTAGAATCCCCAAGTCAGAGTTAACAGAAGCTCTGGCCCATTCTCTCTCCCCCTGCTCAATGGAAAAGAGCTTATTCAAGGTCACGTAGCAGGGCACTGGCAACTGGCCTGGCTTCTGTGCTCTTGCTAGTGAAACTCTTTCTCAGGAATGAAGAAGGGACAGATATGAGATCAGGTGTGACTTTGCAATCACAGTCAAGTGTGGAAGAAATAATTATCTTTTTGACATAGATCAGACTGATTCTATATCCTGTTACTACTAAGGACGGAAAATCTAGACAAACCCTCTAACTTCACTTGCTTAGTTGATTTTAAAATCACTCATTTTGGAGGACACACAGGTGGGCAATACAGTTAGTTTTCCACTAGCTTTGCTGTAGATGACACTCCTCTGCGTGTGAGTTTTGATAATGGTTGTCCAGGTTACGCTTCGTGTATCTGAATGTTTTGTTTCACTAGGGCCTGCAAAGGTCCAAAGTAACTGGAATGGGATGAAAATGCTGGACATCTCTGTCTGCATGTGATATCTGTCTCTTTGTTTTGCCTTAACCTTGGGTCAGATTCTATTCAGTTCTGCATGTAGACATATTCCTCACTTGAGAAATGTTTCATCCAAAACTGTAACACAGGATTAATTTGACCTAGGCCTGCCTGGACTTTTCTGCTTCAAGGCCAAAGACACCAGCTGCTATCATGGGAAAGATCACACCATGAACGGAGTGAAAAAAAATGGCATCTGAGTTCCTAGAACTCCGCCTCCTCCCAGAAAAGACATGAATATTCTTCCCCTTTATTAGCCTAGTCCTCTCCCTCATTATTCCTATCCTATATTGTAACCCTCAACCCTCTTGGAGTTGAGAAACCGATTTGTGAGCAATTCTCCCTCTTCTTCATTCCCTCATAACTCTTCCTTGACCACTGAATCAAGCCTTTCCTTCTCTGACACTCATCTCTTGGACACTGGTTTTTCCATGAGATGAACCTCTGAACCTGGACTTGGTAACACCACCTGTTGGGGAATTCAGTCTATTGTTACTATCATTTGCTCTCCCTTCCAGGATCCTGAGGAGGTCCTGGGGACCTCCAAAATATAAAATACTGATCTGTCAAGACCTCAGTCACACTGGTTCTGCTCATCAGCCTGCAGGCCCAGGGACAGGGGCCTTTTCAGGGACTGCTGCAGCCTTCTTCCCAGTTTCCTCATCCCCAGATGTTCTGCCAGTATCAGAGCGGCGTCCTCACCACTCACAAGCCTCATAGATTTGCTCCCTTTGGTTTTCTCTCCCCATTTTCTTCCAGGCGCCTGAGCCCAATCTGAGTTCACAGGAGCTCTCACCAAGGGTCCAGAGTGTGGCTACCCTCATATTGTGCTGCTTACTACCCTGAAAAAACAGCTAAAGCAAGGAACTGAAGAACTCACATATGCTCTTGGAGTGAGTAGAGGGAAAAAGCCCAGCGAAAGCAAATTAATACAATTATGTTTTATGTCACCAGATAACCACAGAAAAACGGTTTGAAAGGTGGGAGCTGGGGCTTCCACATTACTGTCCTGTTCCCTATGCAGGGCTGCAGTCCCTTCCTCAGAGTCAGCCTCCCAAAGGCTCACCAAGACCCTGATTTAGCAGCAATAGCAGCTGTGAAGCTGAACTGAGTCAGTCAAATTCAGCTCCTAGGTCTGGGGGTGGAGGGTAGTAGGAGGGGATAACTTCTCACCATTTCAGTGCTTTTTCATCAAGTCAGCTTTAATTCTAACTATAATCCAGTGAGGTAGGTATTAATTCTTCATTTTACAGATGAAGAAACCAAGGCTTGGAGGGGATATCACCTGCTTCCATTCCCAGATACGTAATCATGCCAAGTTAAAACAACTCAAGCCTTGAAGGGACATCTTGGACCTTCTGCTCAGGCCTCATTGTTTTTCTTCCCACAATGATTTGCTACAAAATCACATATTCCACACACAGGCATGAGACCTTTTAGATTTTACAATTTTAGGAAACTAGCACTAATGCCCTCCTTTTCTTACCTCATCAAAAAAGTAAAAAATATTGAAGTGTGAAAGATGGTTGATGTTGACCTGTACCATTTGTCATAAAAAAGTAAAACAGTTCACAAAATTTGTAATTTTATTAACAATTACTTTTGGCTGCTTTGCTACTAGAATCCTGGCAAAGAATTGAGACCTAGTCTAAATCCCTGTGAGAATGAGAACTTTTTCCATGAAATATGACAGCTCTCTCAATGTCCAGCCTCGGGGTTGGGTACTTCCATGGATGGGGAGGAAATACATTTTAAGACTGCAAGGCAACTCACTCCACAGCTGCCAGGTTTAAAACACTCTCCCTTATCAGTAAATAAGCTCCACTGATTCTCCTTTCTATCATTTCACTAATCCATTCGTTTCACTCCAGCTCTCTAGATACAGGCTCTGGGTTCTCCCATCTGGAGCTGCTTCCAGACTCCATTCCTACCTCCCATCTCCTTCCTCTTCAACTCAAGGTTCTAAATCATCCTTCTGGTCATGTTTGGAATGACACCAAAAACACCTATCACTTTTTCACCATCTGCCTCTCACTTGTCTTTCCAGTTTACTTCTGGACAAGACCCCCATGAACCATATTTCTTATATATTTTATGCTGTCCTGTTGTGGTGCTGGGACTAGAACCCAGAGCCTTACACATGCTACGCGAGTACTCCACCCTGTCATTCCAAGATGGGTTAATCTGTAGTTTGGTTAGTTGGTCTTCAGCCACCAACTTCTCTATCTTCCTAATTCTCTGACTTTTCTATGTCCAAGTTTTGTTTTTTTTTAATTAGTTGTAGATGGACAGAATACCTCTATTTTTAACTTTTACGTGGTTCTGGGAATCAAACCTAGTGCCTCATGCATGCTAGGCAAACGCCATACCACTGAGCCACAACCCCGGCCCCAAGGTTTTTTTTTTTTGAATCCAGAGTCTGGCACAAGTGAGGTAAGAGCTCTGTCGGTTACACCCCCAGCCCTGTCCAGGTGATTTTATCTAGTTAACAAAACTAAAGGTTGCAAGACATCCCTTGCTCTTTAGCTCACAATGAACATCTATTAGTGAAACTCACTGATTACTTTTTCATCACTGTTATTTATCTGCTTTTGAATTATTGGCTGTAGGTCATACTTCCCAATGACTGTTTCTTTGTCAGACTTATGTTTTTCAGTCATTTTCCCTTCTGTTGCCACCAACAGCTCAACCAACTCCTAGGAACCCCTTAGTGTCCTGAGGCTTTTATTACTTTTAGTAATAAAATTATCCTTGATCTTCAGTTCCTCCTAACCAGATAGTCCAGCCCTTTTCAGATTGAAAGCTAGCTCTGACCAAAAGGCAGGATACAAAATAGGAGGTTAGAGTTCAGCTTCCTGTCACACCACTGGCCTCCAACAGAAATTCTTCTTGCTGGGAATATCTCTGTCCTTGTTGTAAAGATTAAATGATCTGGAAACACAAGGAAGTACCTGCACAAGGGGTTCAAAACCATCTACTCTCAACCAAAGCTGTCTGTTGGCAAGGGCTCCCTGCCAAGTGACACTAGTGCTCTTTTCTCAGAACTCATTTTCCTAAGTTCAGCCATTGTCCCCCCCCCCGCCCCAAATCAGCCTAAGAACAGAAAAAGGCAGTTATTATCACTTTTGGCAACAGACATCTTATTATTATTTTGGTACTGAGGATTGAATTCAGGGCATTTTACCATTGAATTATAACCCCAGCCCTTTTTGAAACTGGGTCTTGCTGAAGCTTCTCTCAAACTTGTGACCCTTCTACCTCAGCCTTATGAGCTGCTGGGATTATAGAAGTATGCTACATGCATGGCTAATTTTTTAAATCATCAGGCTCAGAAGGGGTCCATCACTCTCAGTCTGTGTTGGAGCCCCAAGCCTCTCAAACCCAACAGTTCAATGTGCTGGCATGAGACCATTTTTTGGTGCCCAAATCAACAATCAACTTTGTCTTCCACCAAATCTAGATCTACCTTGAGATCAGCCACAGAGTGAGTCTCCTAGGATCACACTGATGTTTTCTGGACACCATTGGCCAGACTTGCCATTGTTTTCCATTATCAGCGACTCCCCCAACTCTATAGAAGGAGCAGCAGCAGGGACAGAATATTAGCCTCAGAATCTGGTTGGCAGCAGACAACTGTGAACACACGCCCTCAGGCTTTTCAAATATAGAAACTTAACTAAAATACCTTCCAACTCATCATGGACGCTGAACACTAGGGACATCTAGTGGCATGAAGTCATTACCAGCCACAGTATCCTTAGGCTTCCATGAAAGTCTTATGGAGTAAATGCCCTACAATGGGGCACTCCCCTTTAAGAATGGAGATGCAAACTCATTTTATATATTATTTCCTTATGATAACATCACCCTAAAGAAATATTGTGGCTTCTAAAAACGGGGCACCCAGATGCAGGCACTATCAAAAAGCAGGTGAATATTGGGCTTAATTTTTTTTCATCTTCATTTACTCTCTGAACCCATAACCCACTAAAGCCCAATTAAGGCATTGTTAAGGCATTGACCTTAAAAGTTTTTTTTGGTGATGCTGGGAATGGAACCCAGGGCCTCGGGCAATTGCTGTACCACTGAGCTACATCCCAAGCCCTTTTTAACATCTGGTTAAATAAGCCAGTTCTCTAAGAATTATTTTAAATTAAGTTTGACAGACTAGAATGTCTAAATAGGCTCCATGCAACCCTTTTTCCTCCTCTATTTTACTTCCTTCTAAAGGGAATAGAAGGCAGAGGTGCTGAGATACCCCATGCAGACTAAGTTCATTTGTAAAGATTACTTTACTGTCCTAGAAAAATACACGTTGCAAATTTGAGGGCTACAACTTAACCATTTTAAAGGATTCCTGAGGGACAAGGGATAACCTTTGAATATCATACTCTGTAGTAATGTGTGGTAGAGGCATATTAAATATAGTGGGGTCAGGTGGATTTTTTAAAAATCCTTTTTTTTCTAGTTTTTTTTTTTTTTTCTAAAAAAGGAAAAACAAATTGCCATCTGGCTTATTTTGTGTGTGCATGTATATATAGGAACAGGTTGGGGGAGGGGTTGTGTCATGCAAGGAAGCAAAAACAAGATGATGACTTCCTTCAACAGAGGAGCCTCAGTGTTGCAGGAAGAAAGCAGGGAGGGAGACTGCTGGAAAGGGTGTAGATGTAGGTGCTCCTGCTTGTGCCTGCTGAGAACCAGGAGCATCAGTGGTCGAAGGCAGAGAGCTTAGTGATCTCTCAAAGAGTATTCCTATTTGAACACATCAGATGTCCTATGAAAGTAGACAAGTCTGTTTCAGAATATAAATGGTAGTGACTTCCTGTGCTCCTGAGGTGGGGTAAAATAATCCATGAACACATAATCCTTCTGGGCACAAATGTTTCTGGACTGGCCAGCAGAGGACACTAGGAACAGAGGTGAGGGCAGAGTTAGGGAGACAAATGTTCCAGATATGGGGTATCTTCATGGGAACTTTTGAGAAATGTCCCTTGTTCCACTATTCCTAGGTGATGGCACTGGTGAACTTGGTCAGATTCATTATGAGTGTCACTCTGCAGAGGCCAAGGATCAAGGGTCAGGAAACCACTCTAGGTTGAGAAGAAAGTGCATCTCAAGGCCAATGAGTACTGCAAAATTATTTGTGGCTGGGCCAAAAAAAAAAGCAAACGTGGAAAGGCCATTTTTAGATGCCGATGGTCTGTAGAATCCGCCTCTCGTTGTCATTAAGGTGGCCTGAGAACATTATGTAGCACGGCTGCTGAGCAAACTGGCAAAGGAAGTCTGTGAGATATGCCTGGAGGGAAGAATAAGAGTGGTGTTACTGAGGGACCCCAGGGTCACTCACTCACAACAATGTAAGAACCACCACCAAGTGGGACAATGAGCGGCTGACTTTTAGATAAATGCCACCTTCTTGAGGGATGGCCCTTTATATTCTTGGATCTAGTTTAGATACTACCCAGGGACAAAATTCCATAGGGAACCAAAATATTTCCATGGCTATTATCTTATGTAGAAGCTGGATTATAATACTGGTATAAAATACTTGTGAAATCTCCTAGTCTCCCCAAAGCCCTTGACCACTCAGCAAGATAGAACTCTCTCCCCAGAGGCTCCCAGGAAGAACTATGAATAGATCTGAGACCATATTTCTGCTTCCATGGATTAGGAAATTGTCACTTGCAAGACCTCTTCTCTGGACACACTCACCTGCAGATCAATCTGATAGAGAGGATCCTTCAGGGCATCGGGGTCATCTTCCTCATCATCCTCGTAGTAATCCTCCTCTGTTAGACAGCCAACATAGGGCAGGTCAGGGCAGAGGCCCATGATCAGCCCTGGGTAGTGATGCACCACTGCACGGCTGAGGCAGGAGCCCAAGGAATATTCCTTGTAAGCCTGCCTCTCTCCTTTCCCGAGTACCCCATTCTTGGCACCAGTGTGCAAAGAAAAAGATATTTACCATGGCTGTTTTCTTCTCAAACTGCTTACCATATTTACTGGTAGCAAGAATGTCAGATAAAAGTTGGCCACCTAAACCATCCTCCTCTTCCTCATCTTCCTCCTCCTGGTCCTCCCACATATCATTGGAGTCATCTGCTGGGAAATGAAAAGTAGCTAAAGCACATTCATGCTTTCTCCCTTCCCAAACCCAAACAGGTCATAAAAGAGGACCCTGAGGGTTCCTCTAAGGTGGCCTGCAGTCCCCAATGGGAGAGAATCAAGGATGGACAAACCTTCCCAGTAAGTGTGAATGGAAGAACCAACTTCCAAGAAGTAAGGGTAAGACAGCTTGTCCCCTGGTTGTTCCCCATCCCCAACTTCTGAGATTTCACAAGGCAGACCTAAGAGTGTCAGCCACAGAGTAGCTCTAGCTCAGTATATATTTTTTTCTTTCTAAACCAATGAGTCAATAAATCAAATTGACAATTTGTAACTTGATCTGCCAGGTAAAAGTCTCCTGGGAGTAAGGGCCTGGTGCACCTTGACTCCACTCTGCAGGAGTGGCCTGGCGTGCAGCATTGGCCTCCATGACGTTGGAGAGCTCGTTGATAATCAGCTTTAGAATCTTGACCAGCAAAGGAATATTTGTCCAGCGCTCTGGATCTGGGAAGGAAGGAAAAGGCTTCAAGTCAGACTATTATTGGCTCACTTCTAGCAACGCTCCTTGCTCCCTACAGTGCCATTCAACACAGAGTTCACCAACACTCACCATCACTTTCTACCATCCCTAACTATATTGAGTCATCAAAGAATGACTTAAATAACTTTATTCTGCCCGGTGTTATAAAAGTTCTGAAATTAGGAGAGATTAAGAGAGACTGAAGGAGAGAGTTTGTCAGTAATAAAGTTCTGAAGCCAAATAATTATACAGAGCACAGTACTAGAGTTCTCAGGACTTGCAAGATATCATGGTTATTATAAACCTACAGTTAAAGCAGCTCTACTTAAAAATCACTAGAGAAAACCTGGTAACAAAAACATGCTGAATATGTGTGTTGAAGTCCCAGAATGAACCTAGAAGTTGGGGATCTTTGGCAAATTACTATTTTTGTCAATTTTCAACAGAAAGGAACCATATATTCTAATCCATTGTTTGCCCATAGTTTTCTGTCTCCTCTTCTTTTTAATTTTTGGTATTAGAAATTAAACCCAGGGGTGCTTTACCACTGAGCCACATCCCCAGCACTTTGCATTTTGAGATAGGGTTTGGCTAAGTTGCACAGGGCCTTGCTAAGCCGCTGAGGGTAACCTCGAACTTCCAATCTTTCTGCTCAAGTCTCCTAAATCACACACATAGGCATGTACCACCACACCTGGATTGACTTTTCTTTATCAAACCCGTCACTAGCAATTATGTGTTTTTTTTTTTTTTTTTTTTTGGTAATTGTATGTGGACAGCATGCCTTTATTTATTCATTTATTTTTATGTGGTGCTGAGAATTGAACCCAGTGCCTCACATGTGCTAGGTAAGCACTCTGCCACTGAATTACAGCCCCAGCCACAATTATGTCTTAAAAATATAGATCACAGGGGCTGGGGATGTGGCTCGGGTGGTAGCGCGCTCGCCTGGCATGCGTGCGGCCCGGGTTCGATCCTCAGCACCACGTACAAACAAAGATGTTGTGTCCGCCAAGTACTAAAAAATAAATATTAAAAAAAAAAAATTCTCTCTCTCTCCCTCTTTCTTTTAAAAAAAAAATATATATATAGATCACAGGTCAGCATGGTGGTGTACACCTATAAGCTCATGTTGAGGCAGGAGGATTAAAAGTTCAAGGCCAGCATGTGCAACTGGGTAAGATCCTGTCTCAAAATAAAAAAGAGCTTGGTGGTAGAGTGCCCTTGGGTTAAATCCCCAGTATTATAAATAAAATAAACAAATGAATAAAAAGTATTCTTAGCCTCTATGGAGAGGAAATCAGAGGGATGGCAGCATCACCCACTTTTGGCTGACTTAGAGCGGGTACGGATGCCCTCATCCATGCTGTAGATCTCTTCTCCCTTCACACGGATATCCTGTAGCCGTTTGTCATCTGCATTGATGCCATGCTGGAGCAGCTTACACAGTGCCACAGAGCTGACAAAGAAGAGTAAGAAAAGGTCAATCAGCCACCTATATAGAGTTCACTCTAAGGCGACCAGTCATTGTATCCTAAGACAATAAAAATTCTGTTCATAACTAATTAGGAGAGAGAAAAGAGTTCAGCTAGAAATGGGATTAGAATTTATAAAATGGTCCAATGAGAGAACTGCTTTTCTTGAACAAAAACGGTGGGTAAGCATCATAGTGACTATCCGTGCTATATAGTCAATAGGGTAATGAGAACTAGTGGAATAAAAGTCCAGGCAAGAAAGTTGGAAAGCCAAGGTTAGAAGGCTTGGGTTATAAAGGAGAATAAGTTACTAGCAGTTCTTAGCTGGCTGAAGTCTGTGGCAGAGGAAGCTCTCTAGCCAGCAGACCTCAGAAAAATATTGTCTACCTGTGTTGACTGGGGGATTTCAAGATGGCAGCCATTCAAATATGCAAGTTAACAAGACAGAGAAAAGGGAAAACAAGGGGTAATCTGATATGTCAAACAAAAATCAATGGTGTAAGTCAGGGAAGGAAGAAATGTGAGTAGGAGAAGAATGCTCAGAGAAGATGAGGGTCTACCTGACTTTGCCTTCATACTGTCCATAGAACAGATGCTGTCGGCTTGTCCACTCAGCCATCACAAACTCTAGGGCAGGTTTTCCAGTAGGTCCTGGGAGACTACAGAGGAACTCCAAGAGAGGTTCCAGCTGAGTGTGCACCAGATGAGCGAATACCATGATCAGAGACTAGGATATAACAAGAAGGACATCTGCTTCAGAAAAAACTGATTTCACAGGGACAGGAGATGGAATGGTCCATCAAGAAATACTCTATGCACTGCAGGGACCACCCACAAGGCAAGAGAACATGAAGATTTTCTTTTTCATGTTTCTTTGGCTATAAGAGACCAAACCTTACTTCTTTCTTGTTCTACAAGGATAGCAAGAGGGTAAAATAGTTCAGGGCCCACATAATAATTTGTATCTCCAGAGGATGGGAAAGACTAGTTCTCCACTGTCCTTACCTGCATGACACTGAGTGTCTCTGCCTGCTGCATCTTACTGAGGATGGCACGAAGAATCTGATCCAGATTTTCCCCGAGCTCCCGCCCTGCCTTGGAAATGAGGGTAGAGACAAGGCGGCCCACAAAGGCTGCAGTGAACTCTGAGGTGCGGGGGTCTAGGAGCTGGCTCACCACCTGCATCACATACCACAGTCCATTGTGGCCTTGTTCATCATGCCACTGGGCTACCTGCTCCAGCGTCACTGACACATAGGCCCGCAAGCACTCTCCACCATTCTGGGGAGATAAAAGTAACAAGCAAGATTAGCAACTGGGGAAGAGATGACAGAAGCCCTCAATTTGCATGAGCAAGTATTACTCTGAGGTCTATGCCTTATAACAGTCGTGAGACTACAGGGTTTGTGGTGGGCTCATTCCACTAGAGTCAGGAATTTACTGTTATAGATAAAAATTTTCCCTTTACCCATTCAGTTATCTAAAAATGCATTTTTCTTTTTCTTTTTCCTGTGGTACCAGGGATTGTACCCAGGGGTGTTCTCCCATAAAGCTACATCCCAAGACCTTTTAATTTTTCATTTGAGACAGGGTCTTGTCTAAGTTGTTAAGGCTGTCCTTGAATTTGTCATCTTCCTGCCTTAGTCTCCAGAGTAGCTGGGATTACAGATGTGCAACGCTACTAAGACTCAAAATGCATCTTTTTGACCACAAGGGACAATGACCAAGCAAACTGAGTTTTAACTATTAAGATCTACCTCTGGTACTGGAAAAATTATTTCTGAGATATAGCAATAATTAGATGTCTTGAAAGTCTTTATAGGAATACAGACAGACCTTACATATAATCTCTAAGCTGATGAATATCCACTGGTAAGTTCTATAATCTTTATAATCAACTTTAGTAGTAAAGACAAGAAAAAGTAACCAACTAACCCAAGAAATACAGAAGAATATTTAGGCTTTCCTCACCTCTCCAGAGGCCTACAATTTTGCTAACTTCATCAATAAAAGAAAATATTCAGAAAGACTTTCTTTTCTTGTTTTTGGTGGTACTGGAGATTGACCCTAGGGGCACTCTAGCAACTGAGCCACATCTCCAGACCTTTTTATTTTTATTTTTGAAACAGAGTCTTGTTAATTTGCTGAGACTGACTTCAAACTTGTAATTCTCCTGCTTCAGTCTCTCAAGTCTCTGAGATTACAGGTGTATACCACCATACCCAGCTCAGATTTTCTTAATGGTCCCAGATTTAGATGTCTGTAATCTCTTGTATAGTAGTAATACCCAGATGCAGACGGCCAGAATGCCTGGTTTCTAAACTCTTTAGGGTTATAACACATCCCAAAGTACAGTTTGTTAGTCTTTTGTAGCTTGAATCCTTTCGGCATCCTCTCGGTAAATATGAAATTGACAAACCTGTATTTTATTTTTTTTTAGTTATAGATGGACACAATATCTTTGTTTGTGGTGCTGAGGATCGAACCCAATGTCTCACATGTGCGAGGCAAGTGCTCTGCCACTGAGCCACAACCCCAGCCCACAAACCTGTATTTTAAAAGCATGAAAGCATGTCAGATTTCTCAGCTTACTATAAACCAATGGAAGGAAGCTACCGTTCTTCTAATCTCCATTTCTCAGATACCTGCATGGTGGCATTATCATCTGTGTGCAGGGTACACTGTGCTACAGCAGGGAAAGCTTGGCAGATGAGAAGCTGGGAAAGTGGAGGCTTTGTATTCCGAACTACTGTTGTTAGGATATCAATGGCTGTCTGAAGGGGAGAAGAGAGAAGAATGAGAATTGCCTCTAAGGTGGGAGGTACCCAATAATCAACTACTTACTGGGTGGATACAATAGAGCAACCCAGAGAAAACTCATTAATGAAACCAAGTTTCCAAAAAAAAAAAAAAGAAAAAAGAACATCAGTAGACAGTACTCTCAGCCTACTTATGATGGCTCATTACTTTATTAGATGTAGGAGGTGGGACACACAGCAGTGGACTGGACTGCCAGGTGACATACTTAATGGTGCTGTGTAATGGTGGCACTCTAATCAATTAACCAAGAGTACCTCTGCAATAAGAGCCATTTTCTTAAAGCCTCAGATAACCCACACTGTCCTTAGAGACAGAGCAGACCAGTAAAATTACCCCATGAATCTCCGATGCTATTACTAGTTTCCTGTTAACTATGTGGGATCTGTGGATGGCACTTGCAGATCTCTCTTGTTCTCTTTCTCAAATGCACAGGCCTTGTAGCTACTTACCGCACAGAGACCTGCAGGGATCTTGTCTGCTGGGGCCTGCATTATGCTGACCAGAGTGGGAATTAGCCGCATCTGCATTGGGCCCTGACAGGCTTCAATCTGAGACAGCTCCTTGAAGATGTCCTGAGCCAGTGAGGCGACGACAGGATCTAAAGTGGATAAGGCAATATGGAATCCCCCTGCCTGATGGTCTGCATCTGCTTCTGGCCTTAATGATGTCTATGTTTTGCCCTAATCTATGTTAACTTCTGCACTGATTACATATCACATACCTGGGACCTAATGGGGACAGATGAATAATCTCAAAGAACAGGAGAGATGCTAAATCTCCAAGAGGCAGGGTATGCATGTTTTCATTAAGACAAGGACTAGTCATTAATAGCTACTCCTAAAACAAAATCTGGCTTTTTCCTGGAGTAAATCTTAAAGGGTTTTTTGTTCTTGTGAAACCTGGGCTGATGGTAAAACCAAATGCTAAAAAAAAAAAAAAAAAAAAAAAAAAAAAAAGCCCCACTGATACTTAGTTAGGACGACATGAAAATTTTAAAAACAGCTCAGTGTCTTCCCCCCAGGTTCTCATGTACTGAGGAGAAAACAACCCAAAGCTTTTTGAAAAAATGGAACGTTTGTAGTTCAATCTACTTTACCTATAAGTAAAAATATTTCCCTCAACCTAGGCTGCAAAAATATAAGTGGTATATGTTAAAAATCATAACAGCATTATTTGTAATAGAAAAGAATTGGGAATAATCTAACTGTCCATTAACAAAATGGGTGAAAAAATTATCATATAGCCATTTTGTGAAATTCTGTGTGATGACTGAAAAGAATGAGATATATTCAAGCATGCAAAATGGAAAGCTCTTTGGGACATAGCTTTAAGTGAAAAAGCAAACCAAAGAATATGATTACTATGGTATCATATAAGTAATTCTTATGCCTGTATATTTTTCTGAGCATCAATATTAGAGCTCTCTATTTTAGTTGAACTAGGGACTGAACTTAGGGGCACTTTATCACTGAACTACATCCTTAGTTCTTTTTGTTATTTTTTAAAAATTGTGAGATGGGGCCTGGCTAAATTGCTAAGGTTGACCTCACAGTTGGGATCCTCCTCTTGAGTCACTGAGATTACAGGTGTATGCCACTTCACCCATCAGGAGATTCCTCTTTAAAACCAAGTATCTTTAATACTTTTCAAATAATAAAGTATTAATATACATATCCACTATAAAAAGCTTAAAATGAAGAAAAGTATTAAAGAAAAACCTATACTGCTATCTACCTAATCACCATTAACATTTTGAGACATTTTTTTCTACACACCTATCTATATTCATATCCTTATTGGAAACAAAACTGAAATTTGAGGTCATATATTTTTTTTGGAAGGGGTACCAGGGATTGAACTCAGGGGCACTCAAGCACTAAGCCACATCCCTATCCCTGTTTTGTATTGTGTTAGAGACAAGGTCTCATTGAATTGCTTAGCATCTTGCTGCTGCTGAGGCTGGACCGAACTCACGATCCTCCCTTCTCAGGCTCCTGAGCTGCTGGGATTCCAGGTGTGTGCCACTGTGCCTGGCTTGGGGTCATATTTTATGAATTTTTTGGGGATGACTACCTTTTCACTTATTATAATGTAAACATTTTCTCATGGTTTTAAATAGTATGATGCTTGATTTTAATGGTTTTATAGTATTTCATTTTATGGATATAATTAAACTTCTGTTATTTCCAGCATTTGACTAGGATAAAAAACATTTGGTGAACAACTGTGTTCATAGACTTCTCCATGTTTCTTTCTTCAGCATCTTCTTTTCTAAATTATAGTTCAGGCCTCTTATAGAAAACTTTCATTTATTTGTTCAACTTCCTACTCTGTTATCCAAGTTCTGAATTATGCCTCCTGTCTATGAGTCTTTTATTCACTATCTTTGTTCCCCCAGTTCTTATCAGAGGAGAGTAAACAATACAGGAATAGGTAGTCTTTTTTTCTTGGGTGTGTGTGTGTCAAATATTGAACCCAAGGGTGCTTAACTAATAAGCCATATCCCAATCCATTTTTAACTTAGAAACAGGGTCTAACTAAATTGCTTAGGGCCTCACTAAGTTGCTGGCTTTTAGTTTACAATTCTCCTGCATCAGCCTCGGGCCACTGGGGAAGTATTTTTAATGCTGCTCTATCTACAGCATAATTCTATTCTTTGCTAATTGAAAGCTTTGCTTACAATTTTTAAGACCATCAGACCCTAGGGAAACTTTACCTAGATTTACCAGCCACCACGATTTTTTTAGTGCCTCTCATCAATATATCATCCCTGATTGCATACCATTACTGTACTTTAGGAAAATGGCGATGGTGAAGGGGCAGATTTTGCTTTCCATGCTTGCTGTGAATTCTGGGTCTACAGTACAAACGATGCATAGAGTCTCCATCACCAGGTTGAGGACCTCTGAACTGAACTGGGCTGCTAGGTGAATTAAGCCATCAAGGATGCTGGGGAGGAAGGGCTGAAGCACGTGGGTACTCTCTGAGACTTTCAGTTGGTCACAATAGCTAGAGAGAGATAGATAAGCAAGAATTACAAGCAAATTCCCCAATTACTGGTTTCTCCAATCTTCTTCTCCAAATATATATATATATATAAATGTTATGGCATTTATATTATGGCATTATGTTAGGGTTATACATATATAAATTATATATATATATATATATATACACACACACACACACACAGCATTACAAGGCTACTTTTATAGTTAGGTATGTTTTTACATCTCTGTGCTTATTACATAAATATCAGCACTATTATTTCCATGGTTGTTGACAATTTTTTTTTCTTTTGGTGATGGGGATTGAACTCAGGTCATCAACATACTAAATATAGTTGCATATTTATTTCTGCTTTGATCTTTGCTATTTCCTTTTTTTTTTTTTTTTTGTAGTAATGAAAAATTGAACCAGAAGTGGACTACCATTGAGCCACAACCTCAGCCTGTTCTATCTTTTGAGTTGGGGATCTCACTAAAATTCTCAGAGTGGCTTTGAACTTGTGATCCTCTTGTCTTAGCCTCTTCTCTTTTGTTTTGAAGTAAATCCAGCCAATCATTAAATCCAAATTGTTAACATATTAAGTTAAATGCTTTATGATTCCTTAAAATACTATTTTTTTAGATTATTTTTTTTTTTTTGGTTTGACACATACCTTTATTTTACTTATTTATTTTTATGTGGTGCTGCAGATCGAACGCAGGGCCCTGCGCATGCTAGGCGAGCGCTCTACCGCTGAGCCACAACCCCAGCCCCTAGACTACTACTTTAATCACAATCCTAAGACTTGAATATACATTCCCATTATATTCCAAATATAGTGTTTCTTAAAGTCTTGTTAAAATTTATTTGTTCTAATTAGTTATACATGACAGCAGAATGCATTTTATTTCATTGTAGACAAACGAGGCACAACTTTTCATTTCTCTGGTTGCACACGATATGAAGTTGTACCATTTGTGCAAATATACATTTACCTAGGGTAATAATGTCCTTCTCATTCCATCATCTTTCCTACCCCACTCCCCACTCTCCCCTTTGCCCAATCAAAAGTTCCTCCATTTTTCCCATGCCCCCTCTCCGAATTATGGATCAGCGCCCACTTATCGGCCTTTGTTTTTTTGGGATTGGCTTACTTTGCTTAATAGCTCCATCCATTACCTGAAAATGCCATAATTTTATTCTCTTTTAATGCTGAGTAATATTCCATTGTGTATATATAACACAGTTTTTTAATCTATTCATCTATTAGCTATTGTGAATTGAGCTGCTATAAACATTGATGTGGCTATGTCACTAGAGTATGCTGATTTTAAGTCCTTTGGGTACAGACCAAGGAGTTGGATAGCTGGGTCAAATGGTGGTTCCATTCTGAGTTTTCTAAGTAATCTTCACACTGCTTTATAGAGTGGGTGTGCCACCAGCAATGAGTGTACCTTTTCCTCCACATCCTTGCCAGCACTTATTGTTGTTTGTATTCTTGATAATTGCGATTCTGACTGGAGTGGGATGAAATCATAGAGTAGTTTTCATTTGCATTTCTCTTAATTACTAGAGACGTTGAACATTTTTTCATACATTTGTTGATTTTTCACCCTCCTTGCTGAGAAGCTGCTTATCTGCTTTCTTGGTTTCACACCATGGAGCAGCTAGGAAAGTGACCTTCTCTATTCCACCATCTTGAAAACTCACACTACCAATATATATATATATATTTTTGTGGTGCTGGGGATTGAACCCAGAGCCTTGTGCACGTGAAACAAGCATTCTACCAACTGAGCTATATCCCCAGCCTAATAAATGTTTTTTTAAATTTTTTTTCTTTGTAGTGTTTTAGAGAAAAAATTATTTGTGTAGCTAACAAATAATGGGTTTTGATTTTAGATTTGGCCAGACTTTTTGACTGCTGGTACATAATACCTTGATTTTCAATACTACCTTGCTCAGACCTAACTTCTCCTGTAGACTAATGTGTCCTTTGGCTTTGGTCAGCTTTCAATTCCTTAGACATGGTTTTAGATTCCTCTTTACTAGTGATCTAGTGATCAGCTATGCCTTACTTGCCCCTATAACAAATCTGAATCTGTATAGTTTGCTAGATCACAGAGAATGCATAATCTAGCCATATCACATTAGCTCTTATATGCCATGTTACAAGTTTGGATGTTATTTTGGGAGCAAGTGTTTCTGAACTGTGTTTTTTTTTTTTTTTTTTTTAAATAAACAAATTACTCCTAATGCCTCAATTGCTCCTTATCCAACCCCAAAGTCTTTAAGGAAAACTGATACCCCAATAGGATGTTATATATGTGACTTACAGCTTTATGGACCACCTGGCACAATATGATTTTCTGCTGAGATGCCTGTACAGCAGCTGAATAGTACAGCTTGAATAGTACAACTTGAATAGTACAACTGAAATCCAGGAAGGGCTTTAATTATAAGAACAACAATATTAGTTTTCTATTTTAGAAATCTCAGCTTGACAGCTCAAATAATATGGGTTGCAGTAGAGTAAGGTGGGAGGTAGACAGCTCAATTAGGAAGCTGTTCCAGTAAGTCAGGAAAGTGAATCTGAGAACATAATCTAGTGTAGTAGTAGTGTTAGGGAGAGAAAAATGAGAGGATAAGGAAACAAGATATAAAAGGCAAAAAGAATTGGGATCTTTATGAAATAGGAAATATAAAATATTTATCTTTAAGTTCAAAATGTAAGTAGATAAAATTTCTGCTTTTACTAAAGTAAAGAGTATGAGTAGGGCAGGCTTGCAGATAGTAAATAGTAAGCATAGCAATCAATGTATTTATTTTCAAGTACTTATTATTATTATTTTTTTTTAAATGGGGGAAATAGCTGCCTTGGGTCCTGATGCCCTTTTGGTCCCAGTCTCTGATGACGTCCAGCTACTCTTTGTACCCTTTTATTTTTTTAATTTTTTTTTTTTTTTAAGAGAGAGGGAGAGAGAGAGAGAGAGAGAGAGTTTTTTTCAATATTTATTTTTTAGTTTTCAGCGGACACAACATCTTTGTTTGTATGTGGTGCTGAGGATCGAACCTGGGCCGCACACATGCCAGGGGAGCGCGCTACCGCTTGAGCCACATCCCCAGCCCTATTTTCAAGTACTTATAAGAAGTCCATGCTAATATGGATAGTAAGCAGTGAATATATTAAATTGGAGCTCAGAAGAAAGTCTGGAATAAATATTAAATTTGAGAAATGTGACACAAGTATAATCATTTGTCAATAAATATCTTGTGTCAGAAATTATTTCAGGAAGTTTGCAATGATACATAAACTATGACACAGAGAAATAAGTTAAAGCTGGAGCAAAAGTAAAAAGAAAAGCAAGGGGAGTTTGATCCTGTAATTCCAGGGGCTTGGGAGGGTAAGGCAGAGGATCAGAAGTTAAAGGACAGCCTCAGAAACTCAGTACCTATACAATTTAGGGGGGAAAAAAAGTTGCTACAACTTTAGAAAGAAGTTTTAGTAAATGATAAGGAAGGATATCAAGCCAGATTGTAACTGGCTTAGAATGTAAGAAATGACCAAATGGAGAATCTTGGCTGGGAAGAAAAGAAAACACTTCTCAGGACAGTTGTTTTTTGTTTGTTTTTTTTTTCAGTACTAGGGACTGAACCTAGGGGTGCTTTACCTATGAGCCACATCCCCAGTCCTTTTTACTAAGCAACACTAAGTTGCTTAGGGCCTTGCTAAGTTGTTGAGACAGGCCTCAAACTTGCGATCTTCCTACCTCAGCCTCCTGAGTTGCTAGAATTATAGGTGTATGCCACCGTGCCTGACCACAGGACAGTTCTTAACCTGGAATCCAGAGATAGTCTTAAAGGGATTCAGTGTCTGACATTATATGTACAATTCTGTAAATATGTAAGAGTGTCCATTTTACTGGCATGCATAGCCATAGCTTTTGTCACTTTTCAGAGACACGTTACACTTTTGATGAAATCACTAAACTGCTACCCATGTAGACAATGAGAAATACATGTTTATCATTAAAAAATGTTTTCTTCATGCATTTTTTCTGATTATTAAAATAATATAAACTTATTGTGAACAAGTGAATTGAATATTATAAATATATAACAAGGAATGGAAGTTCTTTGTATTCTAATGCCTCCAAAGATAACCAATCTAAACACTTTATGCCTGATAGGTGCTACTGCTCATCTAAAACACCCAAGAAATAATATACTTATTTTACCCTAAAAATCATCTTCACATTCACACCAAACTAAATCACAACACAAAATAGATACATCTCTATTACCCACTCACAGTCTGTTTTTAAATTTACTACCATTTTGATCCCTAGCCCAATAACATACGGTTTGAAGTTTTAATAGGTTTTAATAGTTTTGTTCTTATTTTAATTTAATCTTATACCGACACTTATCACAAAGGACATTTTTTATACCTCAAAAATAATTAATGAATATAAATGAAATCAAGTTTCACAAAGGTCAGAAGCAACACAGAAATAATCTTCAACATTCATGCCTTGACCAGGTCAGGGCTCTCTCTTCTGAGGTATTTAAGTGGCCTAAGAGCTTTCTGAAAAGTTCTAGTTTGTCTGTTTTTTTAAAAAGAATATTTATTTTTTATTTGTAGGTGGACACTATTTCTTTATTTCATTTTTATGTGGTGCTGAAGATTGATCTCAAGGCCTCACGTGTGCTAGGCGAGCTAGTTCTACCACTGAGCCACAACCTCAGCCCTAGTGTGTCTCTTAATTGATGGCATTTTAAAGTGTTTTAGAGTCAAAATTTTACTTTACATAGATTGCACAGAAAAAAATGGACCTCTGCTCACAGTTATAACATTATGAATTTAATTAATAAACGCAGTCAGAATAGGCAGGTCCTCAATGCTTTTAAAGATATATAAAAAACAATGCATGAAATCTCAATTTCTGCCTCAAAAGGTTACAAAAACAAGGTAGGCAGGTGGAAGATGAATTTTGTGCTGGTCGTGTTTAGGATCTGATTGAGAGAGACATTCAAGTTTGGCCCTTGAAATATTTCCCCAAACAACAATGCTCCTTCTGGTCTGGGTAGAAATAAACGACTATTATTGACTCTAGTCCCTTAGCTCTGAAAGAGACGGGCAAAATTGGAAAAAATAAGCCATGTATCTAGGCCACATTCTCCCAAATTTGGTTTCTAATATAGAGGAAATCATTGAACAAAATAACATGGACTCTAATCCTGCTTCTATCATTCTTCAATTGTGCAACCTGTGCAAGTTATTCATCTCTTCAAAGCCTTTTCACATTTGAAAGAAAGTTTTGTTAGTTTAGATTATTTCAGAGTTATGGTGTTTTTAAAGGAAATGAAGAACAACAGGGAACAGGACATTTGCTGGACTCATAAAAGTCTTTATACCCAACAATTCAAACCCAGGGACTCTTATCACTGAGCTACATCCCCAGCCCTTTTAATTTTTTTTGTAGTACTGGGCATTGAATGTGGCCTTGTGTGTGCTAGGCAGGGGCTCTACTACTGAGCTACATCCTCAGCCCTAATTTATTATTTTGAGACAGGGTCTCCCTAAATTGCTGAAGATTACAAACTTCTTGATCCTCCTGCCTCAGTCTCCTGAGAAGCCAAACTCAACATTTACCTTCAAGGAGATCTACAACAGAAATTTCCAAGCAACAAATACACTGTATAACCCTGGCTTAGGATATCTGAGTAATTTTCTCTTAAAGCAATTCTTATCAGGGCTGGGCATGGTGGTGCAGGCCTTAATCTCAGGGAGGCTAAAATGGGAGGACTAAGTTCAAGGGCAACCGCAGCAATTTAGCATAGCCCTAAGCAACTCAGTGAGAAAGTGTTCCTGAGTTAAATTCCTAGTACCAAAACAAACAAACAAACAAACACCTTACCCTAGGGTAGTACACTTACCCCCAGATGGCTCTCACAGCAGAAATTCGAACTGATGGAGGTTGTGACTCATGAAGACCACTAACTGTTGCTTGTAGGAACTGCTGGATCAGTTCAGGAGACATAGCAACAGTGAACCGACTGGCAGCCCAAAGTGCCCGACCCAGGAGGAAAGGAGACACTGGGAAAAAGAGCAATTATGGGTTGGACAATGAAAGTTGGGGTTACATACCCTTTGTGCCTCCCAACTCCACTCCTTGAATGTCCACAAATAACAGGATGCTACATAATATACACAACTTCTTTGAAAGAAAAAGCATGATCTCATAAAGTAAATGCAAATATGTGACCTATGTTGTGGAATCAACAGTTTCACTTCTCACTATTGGCAAAGTAGATCTTGAATATTCTGAAATTTAAAAAAGACTTTACCATTCTAGTTCCCATCCCTAGCTTCACTATTTATTACCTGCTCTACTCATTTTCTAAATACATTCTCCATTGCCATTTTCTTCCTACTATAACACTGTATCATTATATAGTTCTAATCAGGTCATTTTTCCATTTATAACCCGCCAGTAAATTCCGTCCACCAAATAAGACCACCTCAGTTAGCACAACATTCAAGTCTCCCAACCATCTCCCTTTATGCCTCCTAAACTCAAGCACACATCCTTCCCCAGCAACTCACATCTTACTTTTCCACTTTGGTGCTTTACTTATATTATACCAAGCTGGAATATTTCTCTTGAATTCTCTCTTGGGCCAAGATAATCCTGTCTCTGAGACACTGTGACTGTCTTCAGCTTTCTTACATGTTGTGTATTTTGTTTGGATTCCTATCACTGGTACAAAGATTATAACTTCCTGCCCATTATCACTGCTTGAAAAGACTACACTTATTCAGCCTGTTATAGGGCTTAACTTAGTTACGTACAAAAATAACTGAGAGGAGCTATTGAAAATATCCTAAGAAATTAGTAAAAGAATTATATAATATTTCATTTACTATCAACCAGAAACTCTCAAAATACAGACGAGGAGCTCCTGGAGACTCCTAAAGTTAAAAACATTTTTTTCAGCAATACTAAACATTAATTTACCTTTTCACTGTCATTTTTTTACAATGTACAGTGAAGTTTTCCATAGATTGTATGATATGTGAGATCATAGGTCTGACAAATGATGAAATGTATACAAGCAGAACGTCCCTGTTTTAATTTTTGATGTATCAAAAAAAATGTTTTCCTCATTATTATCCTTTTATTTGTTCTACTTAATAGTACACCACAGCAGAATGCATTTCAATTCATCATACACAAATGGAGTCCAACAATTCAATTTTCTGGTTGAGTACTGTGTAGAGATACACCATTTGTGCAATCATACATGTACCTAGGATAATGATGTCCATCTCCTCACACCATCTTTCCTACCCTTAAAACCCCTCCCCAACCTCCCCTTTGCCCAATTCAAAGATCCTCCATTCTTCAAGCATGGGATTTTAATTAGGACGCCATTCTTGTGGGCGGGCATGATGGTAGGATTCATTTAAATATTTTCATATGTGTACATAGGAAAATTATGTTAGATTTATTCTACTGTCTTTCCTATTCCTATCCCCTCCTCCTCTTTCTTTTGATCCCCTTTGTCTAATCTACTGAATTCTTGCCCTTCCCCACTTTATTGTGGTTTAGCTTCCACATTACCAGAAAAAACATTTGACCTTGGGTTTTTTTGTTTTTCAATAAAACCCACACAAAAATCTCTTGGGGACTAATAATTTTTCAGTATATAAAGGGGTCCTGAGACCCAAAAGTTTGGCTAGTTATAGAAAATCTTTTAGCTATAGGCAGGATTCACAAAACGATAAATATCGAGCCTTTTTCAAATGCTGACTATGCTGATGTGTTTGAAAAATCCTGATACTTTCATTTAAATTAAGTCATGGAAAATGCTTACTATATGGCAAGGCATTTTAGGATACAATGATATATTAGACATGAGTTCTTCTCTCCTCATTAACTACAATATAATGTAGTATATGACAAGTGCAGAGTGAAACAAGATACATCCAACAGATCTGAGCTATGGATGGACAATGATTTTAATCTTATGAATCAAAGAATGAAAGAGATGGGGATGAGATATTCTGTAAGAGATTAACTAACAGACAGTAACAGAGAGGAATGTTTTCAAATGATGTAAGCTATTCCCAGTGCTATCCTATGAACAACAGTCAAGTGATGGATTCAGAAAGGAGCAAATGGCTATGCCAATTATCTAGATACAGTCCAAGAAAATAGTTTGAGGAAAATGACAGGTAACAAACAGGAAGAATGAGCCTGACTAGCATTTTGGACTTATTATTAAATATTTTTTGTTGTAGATGGACACAATACCTTTATTTTATTTACTTTTCTTTCTTTCTTTAGTTGTATCTGGACAAAATATCTTTATTTATTTATTTTTATGTGGTGCTGAGGATGGAACCCAGTGCCTCACATGTGCGAGGCAGGTGGTGCTGTACCACTGAGCTACAGCCCCAGCCCCCTATTTATTTATTTATTTTTACATGACTGAGCTACAACCCAGCCCCACATTTGGGACTTATTATTAATGAAAGCAGAACTCAAGCCAGAGTTCTGAAGGCATAACAACCAGATTTGCATTCCATTCAAAATGCCAAAAGCAGCCATGAATGGAAGGGCTAATTTGGGAGGAAAAGCAGCAGTGAATGGAAGAGCTAATTCAAGGGAGGAAAAGCAATGGTAATTAGTCCCTTAGCAGGTGAATCCTGAACTCAGGTCTCTGGCCTATTTTAGGGGTATGAATTAGTTCAAACTCTAGGGTGCAAAGATTTTCATCCAAAGGACATAAAAATGCTTGGCCTACCTATTTAAATAAAATATAAATGAATTGATGATAGGTCTAAAGAGCTTTCAGAATCCTAGACATATTGAAACATACCTGAGAGGTTGAGGTCAGCAAGGATGACATTGGTTAGGAACCCATGCATGTCAAAATGGATCCTGCCATTTTTCACACTGTCCGTGATAATGGACTTCACTGAGCCTAAGGCAAGCATGCAGGCCTCATGGATCTTCCACCTGTGAGCGGAATAGCAGAGCCTGGTAAAACAAACTGCTAAAACCCACAAATATTTGAGAAAGAAGATTCAGAAAAGGGCATTCCAACAAAATCTGACCCAAAAGGGCAATTTATCTGCCCTTCTAATCTAAATGCTATTATTAAATTATACTGAAAAGAAAAATGAAATTTAATGACAGACTTCCCCCACCCCCCCAGTTAGAAACAATATAAAAGCCCTTCCTTTCAAGGATATTTAAATAGGGATAAAAAACCAAAAGCATTTTAACCAATTATTTTATGGTTGGGAAGAACTGCTTTAGAATAGATGACTCAAAGCAAGGATTTGTTTGTCTCAGATCTGAGGCCCCAAACAGGTCCTTAAATTACGTGTTTGCCGCTCTCTTACCAGTGCTCAGTGCCACTGCTTTTGGTTTGCTCAGCTTCTTGTAAATGCCTAGTGGCTGCTGCAGCCAGAGCTGCTGCACTCTCATTCTGGAAATCTGTGGCCACAGCCTAGGGAAAGAAGAGAAGGGCTAATAAATCTGTGTGTGCAGTCCAAGCATTTTAACTGTAAATTGCTTTAATCAGGACTGTTAGAAATGAATGGTTCAAATTCTTTCACATGTACACACTAAACTCAGATTAGGTGTATTAAAAATGTGACTGCAAGCTGGGCAAAGTGGCGCATGCCTATAATTTCAGCAACTTAAAGACTGAGGCAGGAGGTTTGGAAGTTTGAGGTCAGGCTGGGCAATTTAGTGAGACCCTGTTTCAAAAAAAAAAAAAAAAAAAAAAAAAAAAAAAAAGTGTGGGGGGCGGCCTGGGCTGGGGCTTTATTGTAGATCAGTGGTAAAGTGTCCCTGAGTTCAATCCTCCCCACCAAAAAAAGTGACTCCATTAGTTTATTTTTTTTAAAAGAAAGAACCATTTTTTTTTTTTTAAAGAGAAAGTGAGAGAGAGTGAGAGAGAGAAAATTTTAATATTGATTTTTTTTAGTATTCGGCAGACACAACATCTTCGTTTGTTATGTGGTGCTGAGGATCAAACCCGAGCCGCACGCGTGCCAGGCGAGCTTGCTACTGCTTGAGCCACATCCCCAGCCCCCTCCATTAGTTTTAAGGGTCTCTAATGGAAATAAAAGAATATTGTTTGTTTGTTTGATACTGGAGATTGAACCCAGGAGCATAGTAACCACTGAGTTATATATCCCTGATCCTTTTCTTAAATCTTGAGACAGAGTCTTGCTAAGTTGTTTAGGGAATTGCTAAATTGCTGAGGCTGCCTCAAACTTGTGGCCCTCCTAGCTAAGCTTCCAGATTGCTGGGATTACAGTGACTTGGCTAGGAATTCCTGGCTAAGAATACTTATTTTTCTACAGTGCATTTTAAGCCTAACTAGTTGCTTCCTTAGGCTATGTTCAGCAGAGCTAAAGTAAGAATGACAGATTCAGCTTTGGATGACAAAGGAGGAGATATTTATTCTCTAGGAACCTAATCACGGAAAGGTTACTCTATTAATTGAAAAAAAGTATAATCTTTCATAGGTGCCTTAAGAAATATTAAGTGTAGTGGCATATGCTTGTAATCTCAGCAACTTGGGATGCTGAGGCAGGAGGATTGCAAGTTTGAGGCCAGCCTGGGCATCTTAGTAAGACCTTGTCTAAAAAAAGAAAAGAAGTAATTATAAAAAGAGATTTCACCAAGAAACCTCCTACCTAATAGAAAGCAAGTGGCAGTTTCTTCATAGTGTTCCAGTCTAGAGAGAACTCCATGCTTTTAGTCAGTAGAGCAGAAGAAAACATAAACAGATGTTTGGATGTCCATCTCTGTTAAGAGTCTGTAAACAAGTCAAGATGGCGCCTGGCATTTTGCAGAGGGAGTGGTTTGTGAAGTAATGCAGGCGAGCCATTAAGTGTAGAGATTCCTTATTGGTTGACTGCTGTATCTAGTTTATGTTAATTAAGATAAGCTGTGTGGAATGTATATATACCTCTCTGGTCCTACAATAAACGGCTCCCACTCCTGCTGTATCAATCTACACAAGTTCCTTGCCCCCCCCCCCCCCATTATTTTGCTGCAGCCGGACTGCGGCACATCTCAGTATTTTTTGTTTGTTTGTTTGTCAACCTCTGGATTACACTATAGTCTTGACAAAGGCAGCTTAAAGTAAAATAATGTTCCTTACTTGACTCGTCTTACTCACTTAGCATGTTATCCTCTACACAATTTTTTTTTCTTTTGTACTAGGGATTGAACCCAGGGACACTTCATCACTGAGCTACATCTCAGCCCTTTTATTTTATTTTGGAACAAGGTCCTGCTAAGTGCCTAGGTTGGCCTTGAACTTGCCATCTTCCTGCTTCTGCCTCTTCCAGAGTTGCTGGGATTACTCGCATATGTCACTGCACCCAGCATCCTCTGCACAATTCTTGTATCTAATATCTACTGGTGAATCAAAACTAGTAGAAACAATTTTGGAATTTCTGAGTCTCAAGCTTCATTTGAAAAGCTCTCTTGTATTCACAAAAATGTCTGAGATAAAGCTGCTCAACAGTACTGCTCACCTTGGGTTAGATGTCTAGGAAGAGGAGGAAACCCTCAAATGACGGAGGAGGATTATTTGGTTGAAGTATCAAGGTGACTCTCTTACCAGCAATAGGTCTTGAGCTGCAATTCTAACAGTATAGGAGAAAGTATCATCATCTTCATCTTCTACAAACTGCTGGGGGTTGGCTGTCCACACTTTAATCTGAAAAGATGTTAAAATTATGTTTTTGTTGGGCTACCAATCTGGTTCACATGTTCCTTCTTTTCATCAACAAACATATGAAGACTTTAACCTATTACTTAAAAAAATTATAAGCCTCAAAAAGTCTTTTTTTTTTTTTTTTTAAGAGAAACAAATTCTTACATTCAAGGTTTGTAGCAATGGCTACTGCTCTCTACCAGACCTCATTTTAGAATTTGGGAGATTACTTGCTGTTATTGCCACTTAGCTATTATTCTTTGATAAGTTAGTTTCTTGAATATAATAGGTCTGATGGGATACTGAATATAAAAATCATGTCAATTTCTGTGCTGTTTTCTATGAGAGGTATTATCTTATTCTTCAATGCTTCCCCCCCCCCCCCACTCCCAGTTTTAAAGACCAACAGGTGAATAATCTGATTACTACTTTCTATTATTTATATTGAAGGAACAGTTTCTCCTAGATACCAGGATCTTTGGTTTAGTGGTTTTTAACAGAGATTTTCCTAATGCAAAAAATGTTCAAAAAGCCCAATTATCTAATATAGGAATTGATTAAAAACTCCTCAATACCCAAGGATTTGGCAATAAAATGATGTCAAAACTTTCCCAGAACTTCACATGAAGTTATTCTCTTAGTGTCTACCTTTAAAAAGAAAGCATTTCCTTGATCAAGGCCTGCATTCACCAAAAAGCTGCACTTTCCAAATGCCTGCTGGTAACTTTCTTCCAAGTATTATTTACCTGCTCCTCAGTGATTTGCATGTACAGAATAATATAGTAAATCAACTCAGGCAAAGCTTTCTTAACAGTGCTTTTGAATTTGCTATTTTCTAGGAGGGCATGGACAAATTCAAAAATACTAAAGACGAGATTTTCAAAGCCCAGGACTTCACCTATAGGAAATACACAAAAGAAGAAGTTAGTGATAAGAAAGCAAAAGAAAAGCACATACACTGGAAATCAACTACATTATCTTTGTAAATTAAGAAATATTGCAAGCAGTTGCCAGTTCCTAAGGGAATTAGTAGAAGAGGCTAAAGAGTCAAAGAACTTTGAGGATATCAAATATCCTTTGATTTTTCAAGTAAAAAATACTGGTGAATCAAATATTAAAACAGAAATGAAAATATCATCATCTGGACTTCAAAATTAAACTAAACAAAACACCAGAAGTAGCTGGATTAAATGACTTTTAAGGTATCTCTTCCAAACTCAGAAATTCTATGACCTTATATGACTTTTGCAAATGCCTATGAAGAACAGATTAAAGATCGTCAATTTTCAATTCTTCACATCTAAAAACTGAAAGGAAACTCTATTAGAAAACTCACTTAGAAGAGTGAAGCTTCTGAGTTACTGCTTTTTTCTTTCTCTGACTTTTTTCTTTTTCCAGATCCCTTTTCTCAATAACTGATATTTCTGTCAAGATCAAATAAACTACATACCATCAGAATCCACGGGATCTTCTACTTCCTCTGTGTAATTCACTTCAGTCCTCACATAAGTATGATGAAGAGTAAAGAAATAGAATTTGGAGTCTGCTTTACATATATTCTACAAGAGAATGCTGTATATTCCAACACTAAGAGTGGACACTTAAAAGTGGAGCCCCATGAATATGAGACCCAAGGCTAGATTCCCAACTATAGGTGGTAGTGGGTTCCTTAAACTTTCAGGAAAGGATATAAAGCTGCACTCTCAGTTAGGGTGTTCCAAACAATAGGCAGAATCTGCTGCATGGAGGACACCATGTGTTTTGGGAAGTTTTTCACCAGGGCTGTCACTGCCTGAAGTTAAGAGAAAACACCCAAGAATGACATAGGAGAAATCAATGATTTCAGCCTATCAAGCTCCAAATCTCATAGGCAGTAAATGTTTACCTTTAGGACCTCCATCTTAAACCCACTGTCTGATGTGGGGCCATCTGGTATCTGGAGAGCCTGAACAAAGGCCTCTGTGAACTGCTGCACCACTGGAAAGATCAGGACTTTGGCTGCACCCTGATAACAAAAATCAAAATCAATGCTGACAAACCTCTAATGGATGGCATCAATAACCACATCAAAAAGGGAAACTTAAGGTATCTAAAGCTCTAGTTAGGCCGAGGAAGGAGGATTGTAAGTTTGAAGCCAGGCTAGGCAACTCAGTGAGACACTGTCTCAAAATAAAAAATAAAAGGGCTGTGTGTATAGCTCAATGGTACAGCATCCCTAGATTTGATCCCCAGTACCACTAATTAGAAAGGTATAGGTATCAAGTCATTGGAGGTTGTTTTTCAGTATTTCATGTTTTCTTAACTACTACTTGTAGTTCTTCCTCACATCCCTGCTAAAAGCTATTATATAAGGCCACCTGTTCATAACAGCTTCTTTTTTAAAAAAAATTTTGTTCTTTTTAGTTATATATGACAGTACAATATATTTTGATTTTTTTTTTTTGAGAGAGAGAGAGAGAGAGAGAATTTTAATATTTATTTTTTAGTTTTCAGTGGACACAACATCTTTGTTTGTATGTGGTGCTGAGGATCGAACCCGGGCCGCACGCATGACAGGCGAGCACGCTACCGCTTAAGCCACATCCCCAGCCCAGTACAATGTATTTTGAACTGGTGCTTTTTAAAAAGATATTTTTAGTTGTAGATGGACACATTATCTTTATTTATTTTTATGTGGTGCTGACGACTAATCCCAGTGCCTCATACATGCTTGGCAAGTATTCTACCACTGAGCTACAACCCTAGCCCCGTAACTGCTTCTTGAATTCTCTTGATCAGTATTTATCAGCTAGCTTTGTTTCATAAGAGGATCATAAAATGTAAAAAAGTTCTAGGATATCTCTAATATGAAAAGGATATAGGGTAAAGTATTTAAAGAAATAAGACTGAAACAAAAGGAAACTAATCTATAAATTTAAAAATTTAATTCAAATGTTAAATCTATCTAGCATATTGGTTAGTGTGCTTTCTAATTCTGGTATCATGAAATGAGACACTGCTTTGGAAGGCATTAACTAATTATGTTCTATCATCCTATACACAGAACACATATTAAATCGCTCAATTTAAGTTTTTATAGGTATCCTACATATAGGATGATGGGACATAATGGATTAATAAAAACTTAAACATAAGCATGAAATATGTTATTTACCAAAGGCTCACTTACCTTTTCTAGCTCCTCCATGTTACAGATCATATGGGCACAAGTGGTAAAAATTTCCACAGCTCGGGAACGGGTTCGAATACCATATACCTGGAAAGCAGTTATGGCACAGACATGAGATTGGAATGTAATGAGGTGTGAACCTATGACTTGAAGTAAAACTATCAATCCTTACATCAGATTGGATCCCCTGGACAGATAGGAAATATTATTGTTCATATCTGAGACAGACATTTACAATTAAGAATCATAATGTTAGAACTTATTGTAATTAACATTTTATATAAGCCTCTGTGGACTGATCTGGTTAAAATATCAAGCTGTATAATGTTTAAAATCCTAACATGGCCAATATATTTCTTTTTTTAAATATATGTTTATTTTTTAGTTTTAGGTGGACACAATGTGGTGCTGAGGATTGAACCCAGCGCCTCATGCATGCCAGGGGAGCACTCGACCACTGAGCCACAACCCAAGCCCCACCAATGTATTTCTTTCTTTCTTTTTTAAAAATTTAATTAATTAATTAATTTTAAATTTTATTTATTTCTTACATACATGACAATAGTGGACTGCATTACACTCATAATTATCCATTCACAGCACAATTTTTTGTAACTCTGTATATAAAGTATGTTCACATCAAATTATGCCATTATACATGAGCTCTTTTTTTGCATTACAATTCTTAATACATTTTTATAACACAATTTATCAAGCCCCACCAATGTATTTCTTTTTCCTTTTTTAAAAAAATATATATTTTTTAGTTGTTGATAGACCTTTATTTTATTTACATATTTAATGTGGTGCTGAGAATCGAAGCCAGTGCCTCACACATGCCAGGCAAGTGCTCTACCGCTGAGCTCCAGCACCAGCCCCTCTTATTTTTTTTTTGGTTTTTAGTGGTGCTTGGGGACTGAGCCCAGAGCCTGGCACATGCTCTATCAACTGAGCTACATCCTTAGTCCTCAGTGTGTTAATATGCACACTGTGGTTAAGGGCAGGAGGACAGGGTTAAAACATTATACACTAGGCATTCATATCTTCCTGTGAATGAGTTACCATTCATATACACATTGATCAAATACACACACACACACACACACACACACACACACACACTCCCTGAGTATATTTATGCATGAAGTGATAAGACTACTTCTAAGACCTTAGCTGAGGTAGCCAAGCTTAGGTAGAATACCTCAATGGGAGGTATCAATAAAGATACTAAATACTTAGAAATGAGCTATACGAAGATATATTTCAGTGATTTCATTGTTTTATCAAAAGACTACCCTTGTAGTTGTGAGTGAAAAGTCTATGGTTAATCTAGATTCTGATCCAGATCGTTGTCAGTTCCAGTCTTCAGATATATCAGTGAAATACACCATAAACTCCCATCTGAGAGGCAAAGCTGACCAGAGCCTGAACAGCCCTTTTTTTCTGAAATCATGAAGCTGAGATTTCATACCTCAGCCATGGTGAAGATCTTATACATCTCTGGAAGAATGACAGGAGCAACCAGTGGCATTTGTGTGTCTGTCACCTCTCGAGTGAACTCTATAAAGAAAAAAGTACTGTAAAAAAAAAATTAATTGCTCATAAAGATATTAAGTGTGGAAATTTCCAAACTGTTTCCAGATAGCGGTTCCTAGGCAGCACACAAATAAGGACATTGGCCTGGTGGCCTTAACTAGGGAAGAAAAGCATCGAGAATTACTGATTATTTGTTAGAAGAAGAAGAAAGAACAATATGGCCTTAAGGAAAATGAGATTAAGAAGCAAACCTTAATATAAATACTAAAAGGAAATCTGAAAGAGAACTGCATAAAAGTCTTTATGAAGTTAACCAGAAAATTCTGTATTAGTTTGTGTCCACCTGTCAACATTCAGGTGCACTTTGAGGTCTCTTTGTTTCTCTTTTTATTTTTTTCCCTTGGCAAGTTGTTCTGATGCACATAATAAAGTATGTTCAGATTTACTAGGCTTCAACTCCATTCTTTTAAAACATATAGTAGAATAAGACTTGAAGAAGGTAAGGGAAGTATGAGTCAGCTTTTTCTTTACTTTGAAAAACAAAAACCAAAAAACATACACAATGCACTAAGACAGCATAAAGGACCCTGGATTTCATGTTACTAAGTGGTATAATAAAATATAAGCCCTTGAGTTCCAATAAATGTTCACTTTATCTGATGATATTCCAAATTATTACTATTAAAATGAAGCTAATATTTGGAAAACATTTGAGAAGCCAGTTCAGGTAATTTAGTGAGACCCTGCCTCAAAATAAAAAAGAAAAAGGGGCGAGGGATATAGCTCAGTGATAGAGCACCCCTGGGTTCAATCCCCAGTACAACATATACACACTAATAAGCTTTATGAAAAATGTAGTACAACTTAATCCTACTAATAAAGTGACTTACTACATTTTTTCTCTCCCAGTAGTCTCAATTTATTTATACTTTATAGGTTTAAGTTAAAAATAATTTTTTTCTGAGGTCATTCAGCAAGTCAGGAAAACTCTGGGACACCAATAACACCTCGATTTCCAAACTTACTTGAGACTAAAGAAAACGTTTTAGTTTGTTGATCAAATATTTCAATTCTTTGCCAATATGTTTGCATTTCCTTCAAACCATAAAACTTAGTTCTCTTCCTACTTTTTTGGTGGTACTATGACTGAACCCATGGGTGCTATACACTTGAGATACATCATATATATATATATATAGTTGTAGATAGACACAATACCTTTATATATTTATTTTCCATGTGGTGCTAAGGATCAAACCCAGTGCCTGACATGTGGTAGGCAAGTGCTCTACCACTGAGCTACAGCCCCAGACCTCCAGTCCTTTGTATTTTGAGACAAGTTTTCTCTAAGTTGCACAGATGGGGCTAGAATGTAAGATTCTTCTAACTTGGCTTCCTGAGTAGCTGAGATTATAAGTGTGTACCACTGCACCTGAAGTTAATTATCTTTCATAAATGGATAAATTATTGAGAAGCCTCATTAAAGGGAGTCAGGTACACACTGGAGAAGTTGGGCACAGTGGCATGTGTTTGTAGTTCCACTTACTTGGAAGGCTAAAGGAGGAGGATTGCTTGAGAACAGGGAAACACAGCAAGACCCCACCTCAAAAAAAACCAAACCAAACCTAAACCAAACAGTACCAATAACAAGAAAGAAACACCCTGAGAGAATCAGTCCCATTGTCTATCCATGTACTAATGTCCTTCTATCTTTATGCATGCCTGAGTTTCTGCTGTTGGAACTTATACAGTCTACCCTCCTTTGCAAATATTTGGAGCACTGATTTGGGAATGAAGATTGGCTGCAATCCATTCCATGTCTGATGACTCCATTTCAAAAGTATAAAAATTTCCCTACCAGTTCTTTCCCTTGGCCGACAGAAAAGTGATCTCATTGAACAGTAATTTCCTTAGTAAAGTACAAGAAGGGCTCTTCAGCATTCCAATCAGGATAAATGTAAAACCATCCTTTTTCTTTGGGTCTGTCAGAAGCTGAAATTTATGATGGAAAATTAGAAGGGAACAGTCTTCCTTTCCATGGTAGAAAATACATGTTAACTCATAAACAAGGAAAAAAAAAAATACATGTTAACTGATAACCTGATGTTGTAAATAAAGAATCCTGAAAGTCTGCCACTGTGGTTCAGTGGCAGAGTGCTTGCCTAGCATGTGTGAGGCACTGGGTTAGATTCTCAGCACCACATATAAATAAATAAAATAAAGGTTCATTGATTAAAAAAAAAAAAAGTCTAATTCCATGAGGAGGAGTGTGAGAAGTCACCTGAATAATGAATTATAAAGGACCAGCATGGGAAATAAGGGAAGTAAAAATCTGAGCAAGGAACATTTTGATCTTTTTGGTAAGTCTGTTTTGTATCTGAGCTAAAATCTAAAGCTTTGTTGCAAGCAATCAATAAGAATATAATGGGTGGTTCAAAAAGGCAGCTGGAAGCCAGTGGTGGGGGAGGCACAGGCCTATAATTATAGCTATCAGGGACATTGAGGCAGGAGGATCATCAGTTTAATGCCAGCCTGGGCAACATGGCAATTTTTTTCCCTTCCCCTTTCTCAACAAAGAAAGAAGGGGAGGGGGAAGGCAGCTGGAGCATGAGAAGAGGGAGTTTTGAAATAGATTTGCCTTTGATATGGAATTGATATTATCTATTATCTACCATTAATATCACATGAAATAGTAAAATTCAGCTTAGATGCCATTTGCTAAAACTGAGATTCAAAGGGTGAATCTGGCAATTATAACCAGGTAAGAATACATTTCAGGTAAGTTGGCAAGTCACAGAGAAACAGATAAGATATAGATGGGATTTCCACGAACTTGTAGAACAGGGGAAGGACGATTTCTAACAGATGAGTACAAGATAGTGATAAGAATTTCTTTAAAGATTTCCAAGTGACTTCATTTAGTAAACTGGAAGCAGTGTAGAAATTGCAAAGGATTAAGAAACTTGGGCCACACTCTAGGATATATGAAAGTAGGTTCTGGGAGGAACTGACAGATTAATCAGAAGAGATATCCACCAAATCTCCCTGGAGTAAAAGCTGAAGATCAACCTCTTAGGAAGAAAAAAGGGAAGAGACTAAAGATTACATATTCTCTGAAATGGCTAAATGACAGGATTGTATAGACACATTAAAAAAAAAAATTTCTTAAATTTCTATAAGAAAATCCGATTTGACACGTCTTTTTTTTTCTTCTCTTTTTTTGGTAGTGCTGGGGATCAGTCTGAGACCTCACACATGCTAGGCAAAAAGTTCTATCACTAAACCACATCCCTGGCCCTATTTGACTATTCTTAACTTTGTCTTGGCTGCACTAAGCAATAAAACATAAGCCCTTGAGTTCACTTTTACCCGATGGTTTTCCACATTATCACTATAAAAATGAAGCTAATCAATTGAGAATATAACTGGCTAAATGGAAAATAATATATATTAATAATGATAAATCATAATGACTAAAACTTGCTGAGTGCTTACCACATGTTGGTTATTGTGCTAAACAATTTACAAAGATTAGTTCATTTAAACTACTAAATGCTCCTTCAGATAGACACTATTAGCCTCTTAATTTTATATACAAGGAGACTCAGGTTCAAAGAAGCTACATGCCATGTGAAGAGTAAATGTCAAGGTGAAGCCAGAATATGAACCTCAAATCTGACTGCTTAATCACCATGCTATTCCTGTATCCTTTCTGGCAGATTTCAAACTCAGGTCCTTGTGCATAGTAGGCAAGCGTTCTACTACTGAGCTATACTTCCAGCTTCCTGTATCCTTAAGTGGTTAGGTTTGGTAGTAGAAGTAGTACTATGCCAAATTAATTCTCTAGAAAGAACCAATGGAGCTGGAGGGTAGATGTAGAAATAAAAACTAGGAAAGGAATAGCACTCATAAAAAACTAGAAGAAAGAAGTAGCATTTGTAGCAAATTCTACTGATCTTGGCTACTCTATCATATAGCTTCTTGTAAGTGTTCCTGTCACTTGGAATCCAAGTACCAATACCAGGAAAAGGCTTCTGGTACCTGTCAGCACACGCATGGCTCCATGGACGGCATTTAAGTCTCCGCTCACCAACATCTCCATGAGCAGGTTGAAGAGTTGGGGCCAGGCTTCTGGCCAGTCCCAGTGAGCAATGGCTGACACTGCATAGGCCACACTGGAGCGCACTTTGCTTATCGATTCTCTCAACCCATTGGGCAATAGCTCCCGGATAACAATTTTTGCCTGTAGAGGAGGAAAGTCCACTTGCCATTAGATCAGGTTATAGGTGATCAGCAGAACCCAGTCCAGTTTGAAACTATGTTAGAAAAAAATATAAAAACTGCATAGCTGTAGAAAACTCCAACTTGTAAACTTGACAAATAATTATTTGCAAACTTGACAAATAATTCATTCAGAGAGTTCACCTGTGATTTCTAAACTTATGGTGTCCATTAGAGTAGCCATTAGCTACATGTGGCCATTTCAATTAAAATTAAATAAAATTAAAAATTCAGTTTTTCACTTCAAGTAGGAAGTATTTAATTTTGTTTTATTTATTTATTTATGATCCTGGGGATTGAACCCAGGGGTGCTCTATCACTGAGCTACATCCCCATCCCTTTTTTTTTTCTTTCGACACAGGGTCTCACTAAGTTGCCCAGCCTGGAATCATACTTGTGATTCTCCTGCCTCAGCCTCTCAAGTTGCTGGGATTACAGGTCTGTGCCATCACACCTGTCAGCCATATTTGAAGTGCTCAGTAGCTAAGTAGCTCTTATGTTGGACATCACAGACAGAAAAACATTTCTATAACTGCAGAAGATTCCAGCAGCCTTTGTGTCTCTACAATTTGTATCTCAATACTTTTGGGGGCACAGAATATTTGCAGAGCACTACACAAAGCAGAAACATTATTTTATTTTCAAGCTCTTTGAAATTGGCATTATAATTCTAATTTTAGAGATTTAGTAAATTGAGGCTTAGTAGTTAAGTATGTTTCCAATTATCTCACAGATTGTAAAGGGCAAAACTGGCATTTGAACATAGGCCAGCCTGATACCTGAGTTCTCTTATCTACAGCATTGTGCTCCTCCCCCCCATGCCAGCCACCAATCTCCTTTTCTACGTAAGTCTTTTGATCACTCCATGTTGTCAACGAATGTTGACAATCTCTTATGATGGCTACTCAAATATCTGTCTACAGACTACTCAAGTAACTGTTCTTACCCTTTCTGTAGTTTCAGGAGGCCTAAACTTTTCTGATTGGGCACACCAGTGAGTTTCCACGTATTGTTTCAAGATGACTGATGCTAGCTGTGAAGAGAATAAGCCAAGAAGTGCATTAAGAAAAAGACTTTTCATACATATCATATACATGACTTTATACATTTGGATCATATCTAAATCTAAATCATAGATTATTTAAATTGGCCTTATTCTTTCTCTTTCCCATAAGAAAGTTTCATTACCAAGTAAAGGATGTTACTTGTAAATCATTTCAGTCTGGACTCACCTGACGGATTGCCAGTGCTCCCTGGGGATCTACAGTCAGCTCTGCCAAGTGAACACCAAATTCTGAAAGAGAAAACTTTAGTTTGAGTCTAAGAACATCCAAGAAAGCCACAGCAATTTACCAAGCTCTAATAGTGATACCAATAAGAAAGATTTCAGAAAGAAACTTGATCCATTGCTTCTGAAAGTGCTGATAATTGCTAAGACTGATTGCTTCAAATAAGAGAAACAAGTTGGCCTGTAGGTCATGGTTTGTTACAATTTAAAGTTCTAGTACCTTTTCATTTATTCCAATTATTGCACAGTAAAATCTAGCTATTCCCCCTGCCCTGCCCCAGGGCACAAGGGACTGAACCCAGGAGCACTTTACTACTGAGCTACATCTCCATTCCTTTTAAATTTGATACAGGGTCTCACTATGATGTTGAGGCTGGTCTCAAACTTGTTCTCCTCCTGCTTCAGTCTCCTCAGTCGTTGGGGTTACAGGCATGTACCACTATGACTGACTCTTCTAGTTATCTTCCTTTTAAAAACCATAACATTTTTCTCTTGTCAAGGAACGTAGTAGCTAATTGAAAACTGTAATTTTCTAACCCCACCAACTTAAAAGGTGAGCTTTCAGGAGTTGTCCAGATATATTCTTTTTATAATTTAAAAAAGTTTTTTAGCTGTAATCAGATGCAATACCTTTATTTATTTATTTTTATGTAGTGCTGAGGACTGAACCCAGGGCCTTGCATGTGCTAGGTGAGTACTCTACTGCTGAGCCACAACATCAGCCTATGTCCAGATATATTCTACCAATACATTATCAAGTCCAAGAAAATCTGGCATCAAGAGCTTAGTCCTAAAAATACAAGTGCTGCAAATGAAGTTTCTAATAAGTATGTAAACAATAATCTTGAATTGCGTATTCAGAGGCTCTAAACAACTTTTACTCCAAACCAAAATATAGATCTAATTTACACTGCAAAAGGAGTAAACTATCAAATATTTATTTATGAAAAGAGGAAGAAGAATGTAATATAAAGAGCACATCATAATTTCCACATCTCACAATCTCAGACTGCACTATCCAATATAGTTTCCATCAGTCATAAAGGTTAAGTACTTGAAATGGTGGCTGGTGAGAACTGAGATGGCTGTAAATGTAAAAATACACACGAGATTCCAAACTCAGCATAAAAATAAAAGCAAAATACCTTAATAATTTTTATATTGATTATATACTGAAATAATACTTTGCATACACCAGGTTAAATGAACATAGTATTAAGAATTGTTTATCTGTTTCTTTTTATCTATTTTAATATAGTTACTAGGAAATTTAAAATTTCACATTTGCCTTATATTTCTATTGGATGGCACTGGGCTAGATTGGATACATTAATCTACGGCTGCCATCAAATGGGAAAAAGGAGTCTGCTGTTACCTCTAATTTGGAGGAAGATATAGATTAGTGTAGTTAAGAGTATAAGTTCTGGATTTTGGCAAGTTTAGGTTCAAATCCTGAAGCTACCGTGTTTGTCCTCAGTTTGCTTATCCACAAATTAAGAATAATGGTATCTAGCTGGGTACAGTGGTGCACACTGTAATTCTAGTAACATGGGAGGCTGAGGCAAGAGGATTATAAGTTTAAAGCCAGCCTCAGCAACTTAGCAAAAGTCTATCTCAAAATAAAAATAAAAGGCTAGGGGTATAGCTTAGTGGTAGAATGCCTCTGGGTCCAATCCTGGTACCAAAAAAAAAAAAAAAAAAAAAAAGTTTCTTTCTCTCTATATATACATATATCAAGCAATTCTGTGAGAATTGAATGAGACCATGCATGTAAAATATTTAGCACAATACCTAACACATAATAAAAACTTGAAGAAAAAGTTATCTTGCTATTATTTTTATTGCCCACAACTAGTACATTGTTTGACTTTCCAATGTGTAACTAAAGTTACTTTTCATGTAAAGTTCTATAGCTGGATTTTACTGGAATAGTCATCCAAAGGGCATTTATTCCAAAGAAAAGCTTAACATCAAAAAAGAGTTAGCCGGTGTGGTGGCATATGCCTGGGATCCCAGCAGCTTGGGAGGCTGAGGCAGGAGGATCCTGAATTTAAAGCCACCCCTTCAGCAATGGTGAAGTAGACCCTGTCAGAGAGACCCTATCTCTAAATAAAATACAAAAAATAGTGCTGGGGATGTGGTTCAGTGGTTGAGTGCCCCTGAATTCAATTCCTGGTACCAAAAAGAGTTATTAGCCAGCCCTAGTGGCCACAGGTCTGTAATCTCAGTGATTTGGGAAGCTGAGGCAGAAGGACTGCCAAGTTTGAGACCAGCCTCAGCAATTAAGTGAGGCCCTAAGCAACTCAGCAAGACCCTGTCTCTAAATAAAAATAAAAAGAGCTGGGGATATGGCTCAGTGGTAAAGCATCCTGGGATCAATCCTTAGTATAAAACAAAAACAACAACAAAAAAGAAAATTATTAGACACAATGTTTCATGTTCAAAATCTTATCAAGGAGTCAGGTTAAATCTACTCAGTTGGGCTAGGAATGTTGCTCAGTTGGTAGAGTGCCTGCCTCACATGCACAAGACCCTGGGTTCAATCCCAAACACTGCCAAAAACAAACAAACAAACAAACAAACAAACAAAAAAATCCACCACCAAAAAAAAAAAAAAAAAAAAAAAAAAACCAAACCAAAAAAAAAAAAAAACCACTACTCAGTTATTTATGCCCATATTTTTAAAAGTGTTTTATTTTGAAATAATTTTAGATTCACAAAAAGCTAAAAAGTAACACACACCAGTTCATGGATAGTTCATTAATATTCTCCACCAATAAGCCCCTTATCTACCTGTGGATCAATGATTAAAAAATAGGAAACTAATACGGGTACAATACTATTAACTAAACTAGACTTTATACAAACTTCAAATTCCAGGATCCCACATTGTGTTTGGTAGTTAAGGTCTCCTAAATTTCCTCAAAGAGTGCAACACTTCCCCATTTTCTTCTTTGTTCCTTATAACCCAGACACTTTCAATTAGTTACTTTGTAGAAAGTTGTCTCAATTTGGGATTAACTGAAGTTTCCTCATATTTAGATTAAGGTTATACATTTCTGGCAAGAATATCAGAAAGTAATGCTACTCTCAGTATTTCATATCAGGGAGTACATAATGTTATTACTAGTACTGTTCACTTTCATTACTTGGCAAGGTTGGGTCTGTCACATGAAGACCAGGCAAACTTTACACATAGATTCTGTCATTGCTTGGGCTCCCTTTGTCAGCAACCAGAGAACTTCAAGTCTAATCGCTCTTTGCAGAAGAAAAACTTTGCATAAATATAGTTTTTCCATGTAAGAAATTCAGAAATACTTAATCTTTTCTAATACATAAGTCTATTTTAGTGCTATCAGAGGAAGGCAGAGTTTGGTGATGATTACAGAGTTGGGATTTCTTTAATACATCATAAATTAATCATGTCTGGTACCTATCAAAGACCACAAACACGACAAATTTCACTAACCATCTTGTTTCACACATCTCTTGAGACTGTGAAGGATGTGAGAATAAGAGAACATCAAAAGATTAAGACCCACATGGGGGCCAGAAGCCTAAGTCAACTACAAGTCTGTACCTATAAGTAATTTAAGATGACTTTTCTCCAAAAGTTTATTTTCTTTATATAAGAAAGAAGCTTGAAAGTTCAAATAACATGAATGTCTGCTTAAAAGCCTGACTGGGAAAAAAAAAATCTTTGAAGAATATCATCACTGATAATTATGACAAATTTTAAGATAAAATGAACAGAGTAAACCAGGCGCAGTAGTGCATGCCTATAATCCTAGCAATTCAGGAAACCAAGACAGGAGGATTAAAAATTCAAGGCCAACTTCAGCAATTTACCAAGACGCTGTTTTGAAATTGAAAAGAAAAAGGGCTAGGACATAGTTCAGTGGCAAAAGTGACCCTGGGTTCAATCCCTTGCGTGTGTTCAATCATACACATACACACATACACACATGCACACAGAGAAAACAGATTATCTATATTTTCTTCTCTACAGGTTTCCAGAGTTTCAAAAATGGTAATCCCAAAATTCAAAGAAAAAGAATTCATTTGTATTAAGCTATAGGGGGACTTAAGAGGGGAAACAAATTATTTAATGTGATTTATTCTGCCTAGACCACATATCCATAGAAATACAGGGACAGCTGGGCATGGTAGCACATGCTTGTAATCCTAGTGGCTTGGGAGGCTGAGACAGGAGGATCAAGAGTTCAAACTTAGCCTCAGCAACTTAGCAAGGCCCAAGGCAACTCCCAAGACCCTGTCTTTAAGTAAAACATAAAAAAGGGCTGGGGATGTGGCCCAGTGGTAAAGTGCCCCTGGGTTCAATCCCTGGTACCTGCCCCAACCCCCTCAAAAAAGAAAGAAAATAAATACAGGGACATCAGTTACCACAGAAGAGTGGCACACTCACAAAATTTTAATTTATATAAAGCTAATGAAGAACTGTTTCCAAGGAGTGATAGTGGTGTTATTCTGTTTGTGAATTCTGTTATCAGAGTATTTCAAAGAAGGAAAACACAAGAAAAATATCCTGAAGCTCTATACCATGTTTTAAATCTGATCCACAGAGTTATTCCTATTTTTTATCTGTTAAGTCATAAAAAATAAAAAATAAAAAAAGATTTTCACTTAAAAAGAGACTCTACAATATTTTTTAAATAAATACAACTAAGTATATCTGAAAAAAAGTACTATTGTGTATGTGTGTTTATTTATGTGTTGAGAGATTTCTAGTTTTATTGATTAGTGTCTTTAACATAACTTCTTTTTTAAGTTATAGGTAGATACAATATCTTTATTTTTATATGGTGCTGCGCTTTAGGTATTCTAGGTGATGTGCTACCTCTGAGCCACAACCCCAGCTTCTTAACATAACTTCTTTAGGGGAAAAAAAAAAAAAAAAGAACTCTGAGATGATTAAGGCAGGGAAAATACAAGAGACACAGATATACACAGCTGTTTAATTTTTCTTGGAGTGGGGCATTAGAAAGGATCAATTAAGATTGAACTAAGATCCAAACCATAAAGTTAAACCAAAGGGGACATTCACAAGAGGGCTATATGAAATTAGCTTTCTAAAGCTATTTTTTTTTTTTTCTAGGAAATTTAATTTCTCTAGTTCCTGTTTCCTAGCTGGAAAAGACCTATTTGGTTATTCAGGATTTCTACCCTAACTTTAGGTTCTCAATTATCATTTTATTTCAAACCAAAAGGGTATCTATCCTCTGACTTCCTCTCTAAGAAATCCTTTGCCCTCTTTCATTTTCTAGTCTCATTCTCTACACTGGATTTATTTTCCAGTCTTTCACTCTTCTCTCTTGTTATCCTTGCTCCTTTTTCTCTCCTTTTACCCCACCTGGCAAAACATTATCTGTCTAAACCTTGGCTGAAAAGGGAAAAATCCAGGGAGGATAAAGATCAATTAAGAAACACACTGGTCTTAAGAGTCTATTAGAGTCAAAGACTTAGCAGTGCCTTGACAGTCAACTATTAGGATGAATGTCAACAGAGATTTTTTGGAGGACTGAGTTGCATATAGTATTCTGGAGAAGCCCCCTATTTCTCATGGAGGTTGGTAAACTCCACAAAACCACAGTTGAAAGGAAAATGAAAAACTCCACCACTGGCCTTTATCCGAGCGTGGCCGCCTTCCGCTCGGCTCAGTGCCCGCCACATGCCCAGGAGTGCGTCTGGATCCTTGAGGGGCGCCCTTCGCAGGTGGACAGTGCTTACGCTATACTGCAAGAGAGCCAGAAAAGTGCCCATGAGAACCAGAAAGCAAACTTCCAGCCAGTGGGATCATCTCTCTAGGCGTCTAAGATGGGGAAATCAACACAGATATCTGGGCAGCATCTGAATGCCAGGAAGTTAGGGAGTGACAAATCCTGCCCTCCCTGTCTTCAGATCAAAATAATGGTGGTGGAAGGAAAGAAAAAATGTATTCTCTCTGACATATCTGGTGGGGACAAGACAAAAGCCTGGGCTTGGGGTACAGCTCAGTGGTAGAGTGTTTGCCTAATTGAACCCATGAGATCCTGGGTTCAATTCCTAGCATTAAGGAAAAAAAAAAGAGAGAGAGAGAGAGAGAGAGATGGAAAAAAAAAAAAAAAGAAAAGACCAAGTCAAGGTCAAATGATGGGGGAGAAATGTCTTCATTTCTAATAGTCAAAAAATTGAAATAACTAATAGAAAAAAATTTCCTATAGTCTAAATCTATATTAGAAAGTCTGTGCTATGCTGATATAGGGAATTAAAGGTTATAAATGAAAGCAATTCATCCAAAAATTAGGTGATGCTCTTAGAGGAAAGTAAAAGAACTTCATTCTGAGATATAAAAAATACAGCATAAATATGCCAAAAATTAAGAAATTATCTTTTCACAAGTCATCATCTTACCATAAACTGGACCCTCTTCCACAAAAAGGTTAATGAAGCTAAATTGAGAATATTAAGATTTTATGGTTAGGAGACTTTTGGTAGTTTATAATTTCTCCAGACTGTTTATAAAATGTTTCATATGACCCTATTAATACATGGAACTCAAAGAACATGCTAACAAATAAAAAAATTTCTTATTTTTACCCTATTTAGGCAGAACTAAATTTCTAAACTCTGCTGATCCAACTCAAAATCCCAATCCTAAGAAAAATGCAAAAGTAACAATTATTTGCTGAAAATCATATAGCATAGAAACTTCCAAACTTTCAAGTACTATTCTTTTCAATCCTTGATGGGAGTACTGTCTGAACAAGGTGTAAATGGCACCACATTCTCTAATTAACCCTGTTAAATAGAATTTAACTATTCAGAGAGGTTTGCTGGGTTTCCCTGGATCCAAGTGACTAGAAAAAAATGGCAATCTCATGGGTTCAAGAAAATCATCCCAGGACACCAGGCTGATGATGAAGCAAACTATGTTTGTTTGTTTTTGGTACCAGGGATTGAACCCAGGGGCATTCTATCACTAAACTACATCCCCAGCCAGTCCTTTTTATTTTTTACTTTGAGACAGCCAAGGCTGACCTTGACAGTAAAGCAAACTATCATGATCATTTTCAGATACACACACTAAATAAGTCAGGGTTTTAGCAACTCCATTTTCTAAGAAAACTGCTTCTTAAAATTCTATCTTTGGTGCAATCTAGCCAAAGCATGTCAAATTCTCTAGTCAATACTTTTCTTCTTCTTTCCTCTCTCTCTTCCTCCCTCTCCTGTCCCTCTCTTTCTTTCTTTTTTGGTACTGGGGATTGAACCCAGGGGCACTCTACCACTGAATCACATATCCCCACCCCTTTTTATTTTGAGACAAGGTCTCACTAAATTGCACAGACAGCCTCGAACTTATGATATTCCTGCTTGAGTCTCCGAAGTAACTGGGATTATAGGCATATAAGTCACTGCTTGTCTCTTCTTCTCTTTTTAAAATTTTTGTGGTACTGGAGATTGAACCCACAGCCTTGTCCATGCTAGGCAAGCACTCTACCATTTAGCTACTTCTTCAGCTCTCTTCTTGTTTGAGAAAGGTCTCACCTTGGCTGGCCTTGAACTTTTAATTCTTTTGCCTCAGTCTCTCAAGTAGCTGGAATAACAGGCATGGGGGACTGCACCTGATTTTTGTCTGTCCTTTTAAGATAGAGTTGACAAATGACCTGTGCTCTTTCCCAAATTAAAGATTCTTCCACTTAAATCTTGAAGACTAGGGGGCATCAGCTGGCAATCAAGGAAGGTGACACTTCTTTTTGGCAAAAGGAATTAGACTAGTTGACCCTAACAACTTGGTGGAACTAATATCCTAGGTGAGGCAACAATGAATGGCTCACAAAGACATATGGTTATTTGAGAGGAATGAGGGACTATATCTGGTGGTCACCTGACCCTGCACTCTATGGAAACCAAAAAGGATAAAAAGATCACAAGTACACAATAATATTAGACACCAACTCCCAGATTTCTCATTAACTTCAAGTTGTAAAGAAGAGTGTTTTCTAAAGCCAGAGGGAAGGTTTGTTACTAAGACACAACAAAATTGTGAAGCAATCTTGAGTAGAAAATCATCTATTCATTCAACTGCAAGAAAGCCTCCTCACCTTGGCTTGCAGGGCATTCTAATAGCAGGGGCGACTCCTCCCAGTTTCACCAGGCCATGTAGTTTGCTAAATCCTGGCTGGGAAGTCAGGTTCTACATTTTCATGTAAGGAAGATGGTGGAGAAGAAGCTATTAGACCATGTTCAGAAAACATCTGAGGGAATTAGAATATAAGATGGGAGAGACTGTGGAGCCAATAGCAAAGATAACTTGTTAAGGTTATAAAAAGAGAGTATAGTGTATTTAAGGGATGAACCACCATGTCCATCTAAAAATATGTACAGAAGGGGGTAAAACTATAGTTTTTTTGATAAATACAAGGAACCAGACAATTGTAAAGACACAACCTTTAAAGGCCTAAGGCAGTATACTCAACTCCCCCCATCCCCCAGACTTGATCCAGCCCTTGTAACCACAACCTAAACCCTAGTCATATGCCTTATTACTAGACCACCAATATCAGGATAATTTCCATACCTCTCTCACAGCATGCACAACAGCACAACACCAGTAAGTTTTGGGGGAGGGAGGAGGAGCTGAGAGGGAGAGTCCATCTATTTCCCACCAGTGGCCTGGATCAAATCTCTGTACTTTTGAAATTTAATTTTTGATTTCAAGACCCAAAAAGGCAAAGAAAGTGGGAGACCAGAACTTCAAAAAGATCTCAGGAAATTTACAATTGACTCTGGCTATGGCTGTAGAGGCCACGGCTACTGAGGCCACGGCTGTAGAGGCCACAGCTTTTGGCTACAGCTGTATAAGAAATCAGAGCCAAAGAGGAGTTACTGGCAGTTTAAAACAAGCTAAGGTCTACCTTTTATGGAAAAGTGTCAGACATGCCTTTGGAGCACCAAGACCACTGGGTATCATTCAAAGAAGATTTAGTTGGGATCAATTTGTATCAAACCACCAACTTTATTCAAGTGGAAAATTAATTTGATGAGGTTTCTGTTTTTTCACTCTTCCTTCTTCATATCCAAGAAAGGCAGAGACATTAATGTGAATAAAGGAATTTTACATAGGAGGCAATAAAATCCCCCCTCAGATTATTTTATACATGGCTTTCCAACAGCTTTCTCCTAGCCAGTGGTTCCTCCTTTTGTAGAGTCTGATATTTTACAGAACAATAACAACTACAAATGAACTTTCAGAATGGCTCTTAATCCCAAATCTCAATGTTTTCAATAGCCCTTTCATATTACAAGTAAACATAAAACTAAATTTAAGGGAGATTTTTCTTTTCAGGAAAAAGAAGTCTAGTGGGAGAGTTAACTCGAGGTTTTGAATGCAATCAATCAGACCATGGACAATTTCTCTTTACAGATGCCTAAATTTAAGGAGTGGAGGAAATATTCTCTTGAGCTGGGAAATTCTGAGGACTTGTATTTACAGCGAAGCTATGGCCAAATATATTTCTTACATAAAGACCAAGAAGATTTCCCCTTCTGTTGTAGATTAAACTCTTCGTTGTACAGTGGCTATGCTGGGCCTGATAAAAAGTCCATCAGAAGGAAACTTAACAAAAAAAATCTCTCAACTCAATAGTTTATTTTCTCCTCCATCACTTTAACACACATAATAGGAAGATGGGGACAATGATCAAAACAAAGGAAGATCGGTTCCTCCACACAGAAATCGTACTTAATAACTGCAAATAACTCCGAAAATACACGGGGAGTGTGGTCAGAAAGGTGCAGCAGCTGCATGTGCTTATAACTTATAAATTATGAGACAACATGACATGTACAAACAACCAGCCAGGTTTAAAGTCAGTGGCAGAAACTTGTTTGATGACATCCACTAGATTTGATAGCCACTGCCCTCTCGCCATTTCTAACAGCTCCCCCTACTCTAATCACAACACAATCAAGCTGGTGAGAACAGCTAAAGATCCTGGTCCTGCAAGCAAAAATGATCTCCCAGACGGCGCGGCACCAACACCACAAAGTCGATCTCCATCTCTGTCCTCGGCAGATCCCAGGCTCCATCTCTTTTCAAGTCTCCACCCTCCTTTCCCGGAGGAGGCTCCACCTCTCCGGCCCCGCTCTTTTCAGACGCGCCTCCGGTCTCTGGGACTTTCACAGCCACCAGCGACATCAACCTCTCGCGCTTCCTACTCCACTCCCCGGCGCCCAACTCTCCACTGGCACAGCTCCGTGTGTGCCTTGCCGGTCCCGAGCTGCAGTCAGCGGACTGTGAGGCCCGCACAGGTCCCAACCATCCTCGTGACGGTCCCACCTCACTCACCCTCCGTCACCTCCAGCACCTTAATCTGTTCTTCGGCAGCAGCCCGCACCTCCTGCACTGGGGACAGGATCCCAGTGAGAGTATCCACCAACGCCTCCTTTAATCCTTGTGCTACTGGACCTGGCAACCCGGAGGCCGCACCAGCTGCAGCTGCCGCCGCCATCTTTTCTCCCCTCAGTCCCCCAGCCCGGACCCGCCACTGAATGACGGCTCCCGCGCACGGCCAATCCACGAAGCCGCGCCTGCGCCCCAGATTCCGCGGGAGCGGGCGGGAGGCGGGGAATGGATCTAAACCTCCAGAGACAGCGCCTCCTGCCGCTTAAACGAAAACTGCACCTTTGTCAGCAAGGATCGCTTCGGATTTATGTCTAAAGGGAATCCCAGAGAGATTAAGGGGCTTTTCTAAAGCCGCACAGTAGGTGAGCCATCTCATTTAGAATAAAGGCTCTGGTGTATGCCTTTAGACTCAAGGGTCGTTCACATATTAGACTCTGTGTTAGGAGAGGGGAGGTGGGGTGGAAATGGATGACGAGGGCTGAGTGTGGTGATGCATGTTGGTAATCCCAGAGAATGGGGAGGCTGAGGCAGGAGGATTGAAGTTCAAGACCAGCCTCAACAATTTAACAAGACCTCTGTCAAAATAAAAAGGGCTGGGTATGTAGCTCAATGGTGAAACGCCCCTGGTTCCAACCCCAGTACCCACCCCACCAAAATGAAAAAGGAAAAGGATTTTTTTGAGGGCTTTAAAGAGAGGAGACTGAGTCAGAAAGACCACCCATTTTAAATCAACTTCTTTCTCCTCCACCCACCCCACCACAGATAGAAAAAAACAATTGGCTAAATTTAATTTCTTCATCCATTAGCCTTAGGAACCACAGATAGGGTGCTGGGAGAAACTGAAGGGAAGTGGGCAGTGGGCCTGGGCCTGGGCGTGGGTAGGGTTACCTTCCAGCCTAGATGAACCCAACCTCAAAATGGGAAGGTGATGGAAGGGGATAGTACCAACATGTAAAAGGGTATTTTCTCCAGATTGACACTTTATGTGAGAATTTGATAGCTGAGAATATATGCCACCTCCCTCAAGTGAAATTATGGCTGGACATCTCAAGAAGTGGGAACAGAAGTTATTTAATATACGAAATGGCCCAGGGTATATAGTACTCAACAATGTAGGTGGAGGGAATTAGAGAGAGGAGTTGAAAACACAGGAGCCTGGGCTGGGGCTGCAGCTCAGTGGTAGAGTGCCTGCCTTGCACGTGTGAGGCACTGGGTTCCATCCTCGACACCACATACAAATAAATAAAGATATTGTGTCCATCTACAACTAGAAAAGATATTAAAAAAATAAAGAATAGAAAAAGAAAATACAGGAGCCTGGCCGGTGAGGTAACCTGGGAAATGTAACCCCTGTGCTTCCTCTCGGGAGGCTGAGCCAGGATGACCAGGAGTTCAAAGCCAGCCTCAGCAAAAGCCAGGCATTAAGCAACTCAGTGAGACCCTGTCTCAAAACAAAATATAAAATAGGACTGGGATGTGGCTCAGTGGTTGGGTGCCCTGAGTTCAATCCCCAGTACCAAAAAAAAAAAAAAAACCAAAAAACAAGAACCATAAAAACCAAACCAACCAAACAAGAAACAACAAAACATAAACCTGGGAGCCTGGCAAGTATGTAGTGGCTAAAGGGATGCAATTGCAATTGTATGTTATTGGAGCAAAAAGGAACAGGTATTTCTTAGAAAGCTGTTCATAAGGTGGTTTCCAGGAATGTTTACCATTTCCAAGTGGTAAAGGACACTAGTAATTTTTGTTTTTAATATTTTATTTTTTAGTTGTAGTTGGACACAATACCTTTATTTCATTTATTTTTATGTGGTGCTAAGGATTGAACCCATGGTCTCATACATGCTAGGTGAGCACTCTTCCGCTGAGCCACATCCCCAGCCCCCAAACTAGTAATTCTTAAGACAGTTCCAAGACTGTGGATGCTAAACTATTAACAACTGATGAAGATGAAGTCACCTCATCTGAGGATTCTTCCAGAAGAATGCTTTAGAATGCTTTCTTGATTTATTTTGAAGAGTACTCATTTATCACCTCCCATGTTAGGAGGGCAGAGGTGGTTTGTGTTACCACCATACTTTCATAGGGAGAAGGTTGCTTCTTGGACCTGAATTCCACAATAGAGAATAGTTAAGACTAATTTTCCTTCTTCCAGTGGCCAGGAGGAGAAACTGAATTTCATTTTTAGAACAGCTTCGTTACTTAAAGATTAATTCACTTTTACCCCCCCCCCAAAAAAAAAAAAAAATTCAGGGATGTCCAGCAGGTGGTGTTTTCAAACTTTGTGGCAATGGATGGAGGACTCAGAGACACCCCCACCTCAACCAAAGGAGTCAAAAGAGATTCCATTTAGGATTTGGGGTTTGGGCATTTCCAGGCAGGTGGGTTTGCCTCTGGGTTTGGCAAATGACCACAACCAGACTCACTTCCCAGATCAAGTAATGGGTCGTAAAATAAATGGAGACAGAAATCAGGCAGAGAGGGAGCTGGAGAACCAGTGGACAATACAGGAGATAACTTTATTGAAACGCAAATGGCATTGAACAGATGAATCTTGCTGGGAAGAGACATGCCTGAGGACAGAGGGCCCAGATGAGGGGGACACCATGGTGAGGGAGGAAGGCCTCTTCAGCTGGCCCAGGCATGAATTTAATTTTTGACCAATTTATTATTCAAAATGAATTACTGAGGGGACAGCCCAGCTCTCTTCATGATTGTTACCGCAACTATATACAACCATTTCCTTTCCAGATTCAATTTTGCTTTTTCTACATTAGCTATAAAAGGGAGTAGATTGGAAGAGGCAAGGGTCAAATGAGAGAGGAAAAAAAAAAACAACAACAACGACAACAGATCAATCAAACACACACACACATACACACACACACACACACACACACACACATATCCTGGTTTGAGGTTTTGTGCCCAATAAATTACAAACAAAACAAAAACAAAAAACTGTTGTGAAAATTCCTGCCCACCCTCCACCTGAGGAACACCATGTACTTGAGAAACACAAACTCCATCACAGAGTGCTGCCCCAAACAGGATGGGGTGGGGGTGGGGGGGGGAAGGAAGCTAGAAAATTCATTTAAAAAAAAAGATCTTTTTTTAAAACAAAAGAACATTAGGAAGTGGTGGCCCACTGCACAGCAGTAGCCCAGAGATTGGCTGCAACACGAGCCTGTTCCTTACTTTCTTCCTTCTCAGAAAAATGGCAGGGAAGCAGGGTGACCCCCTCGGAGTTGGCCAGAGGACCCATGGCAGGCTTTCTGGGGGACTAAGGGAGTGATTTTAGTGCAATTATTTGCCTTCCTTCGGCTTTAGTCCTTCCTCCAAGTGCTGAGTGCCAGGGCACAGGAGACCTAGTCCTATTAGGTTTCTTGTGCTCAATCCTCAAGCTCTTTCATAGGGAAAAAAATCAACAAACTTGAAGCAAAACCAGTTCCAAACAACCTCATCTCCCCCATGGCCCCATGAGTCTGTGAACTTTGAAATATATGAAGCTCTTTTCAGACTATTTGTTTTTTAAGGATTTTATTCTATTGCCTTGGCTGAGTAGTTCTGTATCCATGACCTGGTGTGGGGAAAGCTTAAGCCCAAGGATTTAGGTGCCCAGCAGAGCACAAAGAAGGGGTCTCTTTGGAATCCTGGAACCCTTAAGTTGTTAGCTGCCTTGGGGAAGAAGGTTCTGACTAGGTTCTCAGACCAGTAGTGCTCTTTGTAACTCAAATAAAGGAGAGGGATGTTCCTGGGAGAACATTTTGTTATGGAAATACAAATTAATTAAATTTTTTTTTTTTTTACTTTTCCCATTCTGTTACATAATTGGGAAAAGGCTAAGAATAGACACAAATAGTCCACCAGAAGAGAAATCTGGAAGAGACCTCCAACCACTTTCCTCCATGCAGTTTGCCAAGTAGAAATTTCAGAGGTGACATTTTTCTCTGAAGGTTGCATTCAACTAGGAAAGCTGCAAACACTCCTCTAACTCCCACCTGGAAGCGCACATATTGTTTCCTTTGTTAAATTAAATGTAAGGAAAACCGAAACATAAAGAAGTATGATAAAAGTGATGTTGAAACTAATAGTAACATCTGGATTATAACCTAGGACCTTCTTATTTTTGGTCCTAAAGCCCCTGAAAGTAGGCACTCTGATACTTAGCTTTCCCTTTAAAACAGTCAAATCTCCAAGTTCAGCGTGCATCAGATTCACTGCGGGGTTTCTTCACACAAGTTGCTGGGCTCTACCCCTGGAGTTTCTAACTCATTAGGCCGGGCGGAGCCTGAGAATTTAATTTCTAATAAGTACCCAGATGTTGCTGCTGATTCTAGTAGTCCAGAACCATCCTTTTGAGAACCATGGTCTTCAGAATTGAAGGGTTGAACCAAGAAACTAGGGGTTCAGTTTCATAATCACATGATAGAAAATTTTCCAAGTCATAAACATTAAGAAAAATGGTTAAAACATCTGTATCTGCCTTGGTCTCCCTGCAGCTTCTGAATTTCAAGAGGTTTCCTTACTTTAAGGCTATAATTCCATCCAGTTTGTTCTACCTTCTCTAGGATCTGTGGTGGCAGTACTTGATTCTAGGGCTAGGCTGAGCAGACACGCACACCTGCCCTCTGGGCAGTGAGATAGATCTCTGGAGATTGATTGATGTCAAGAATATATAAAACTGATTCAGTTACAAAGGGCAATATCAGGCTTTGGGAACATAGTGCCCCATACGACCTTTTTTGTTGTCGTTGTCCTATCATGGAAGTTGGCTTATGGGGTACAGGATTAAGGAAAGAAAAGTATGATGAAGAGCTGCATTTGCCAATGTGAACTACGTTGAATGTGTATGAATGTGTAATTAAACATCTTTCCCTCGCAAACACATTGGAATAAAGAATCCTTAATGTCTCATTGTAAGCATCACTTTTATCTTGGTTTTGCAGGACTGAGTCCCATTCAGTCAGGCAAATTTCACCTACATGCTGGGTTGCTGCACACGGGTGCCCTTCCACACAAGGATGTTTGTTACTGCTTCTCTCTTCCCACTCTTTGGAATACTAGGGGAAATAGAGTTCAGACCACTAGAAGGCGGTATCCCTCTGAATAGTATGTCTTGGGGATCTAGAACTAACAGATAAGATTAGGTGCACTCATACTCTTGCAAACCAGGAAAACCAGAAGGCAAGATACGAAAAGGAAAAAAAAAATCACTATTTGTCTTCAGTCCTTAAGGAGTATGGATGGATTAGTTGGAAGGTTGGTAACTCAAGACCAAAATGTAGTACATCGGTCTCTCCATGGACTTTTAGCCAATTCTTCTTCCCTGCCAGCCTCTACCTTCCCAATGGGTACACTACATGAAGAGCATTGGTATGGGATTTACATGAAGACAGAAATAAGCACCGTAATGTGGCCACAAAGAATAGAATTCTTAAATATACTCTACGAAGCCTCAGGATAGGACATAGCAACAGCCAACTGCTTGTGTGTGTATGTGAGACACAACACACAAACACACACATGAACACACACACACACACACACACACACACACACACACCAGGTCCCATATTAGCCTCCAATTTGCTAGTATTTTATTTTTAGTGCCTAGGCAGGGACTGAGAAAAAAATATATTGGACACATCTTGTTGGTCTTCCCCATCCAGAAATGAGAGGGACTCTGCCGAGGAACCTCTCTCTTGAGTTGTGGCTCTCCCCATAGATTGATGTTAGGTATTGAACCATGTTCTATGCTAGCTCGCTTTGGTAAGGGATGAAGTCAGGGGCTGGAGAGGAAGGAAACAGTACAAATTCCAGAATTAGGCCAGATTCTTCCAAAGGTGCCTGGGGGTTGAGAATTTAGCTATGGGACCCGGTTTTCTCTTTTGAGGGATCCCAGTAGTCTCAACCAAGAAGCAGGTGTGTAGGTAGGAGAGAACGCTGCGGATTTGCTCCTTGCTGTTCATTCTTGCAGCAGGTCGGGGGAGCTTGGTGTTCTGCTTCAGAGAAGTCTGGATGAGCGTCCCAAGGGGTTATAGCACCATGAGGAGGCCCAACCTTCTTCTAGAGTTGCCAGATAACCAGGATTCCTTTGTGAGATGATCAATCCCCACCATGAGGGGCCCAGATGTGCAACTGTAAACAAGGTCCCAGGCTGCAGAGGGAAAGCTGAGGCTTCATTACCACTTCACAAAGTTGGGAACACACTTTCTGGAGGAAAGCAATTAGACACCTGGGCTAAATGCAGCAGTCAACCAAGAGCAGAGGGTGATGGATCCCAAGAATAGAAATGAAAAGTCAGAGCACGAGAAGCCTCCAGAAAAAAACCTGCTGAAGATCTACACAAAATTCATGGTGGTATCCATGGTTACCAGAGAGACAAGAATCCCTCTGCGGTCTGAGGCAGTTGGAATGGAAGAAGGGGCTCTCCCCTCTCCTTTTTCTCAAGTAGCCAGTAACATCCATGTCAGAAGGCACTGGCTGGGCAGCACCGGAAAGTAGAGTTAAGGGCTCAACCATCAGATTAAGATGGCATTAAAAGTCTAAGCCTTGCCATGGGACTGGAGCTTGGAATAGGGTACACAGAAGAGGCCTAGGTCCAAAGCAAGCCCATCTGGTCTTTCCTTCCTTCTAAGTTGGAACACCCAGCTCTGGGGCCTCATTTTGCGCAGCAGAGACCTTAAGGCAGTGATTTCAGCACCAACCTTGGACAAACAGCTTCTTCCCACCACAGAATTGCATATTTTACAGCCAAGTTGGTTGGGGGATCTTCACAGCTCATGGAATTAGCAGCAATAGCAATAATAGTCTCCAGCACAGAGGACCCTGTCTTCCCTGGGAGCTACCATGTGAAAACAGAAGCTTTCTTGGGGGTGGGAGGTGATAAATTAGACCATCTTGGGAACTAAATAAAAATATTCTGATATGAAGATTCAGATGAATCTACTCCTTGGTTGGGTGGAACAGAGTGATCCAGGATGCCTGTAGAATCTGATAGTCTTGTGCTACTTAGGAATCTGAACAGCAAACTTTTAAACCCAAGCTCACCACATATCCCTGATTGGCAGAGCCCTGAAATTTCAGCCCACTTGGCAGTTCAGCCTGGAATCTGTTCCCTTAGGGCTTTCAGAAGTGGCAGGAAGTAGACTTGCCAACTCCAGACAAGCAAGATTCCATAGTCTTTCAGGTTCCACCTTAGTTGATCCCAGATCTTCTGCCCCCAATGCATTAGACATCTAATCAAAGGCTTCTTAGCTGACTTCTTGGATTTCAGCTACATTTCTTGGGTGATCCTGAAGGTCCAGATACAAGGTAGTATGCATTTAATGGGGGTCAACATTTTCTACTAGACATGAGCTTACGGGCCCAAGTCTTGTCTCTTATTTTTTTAAATCTAGTAACTGGTACACAGTTAAGTACTCAGTATCCATCAACCGAAGGAACATGGACTGGCAGACCTTCAGGACATCAGGAAAAGAGCAACTTCTTGTAAGACGTGGGATCTCCCCGGAAGGCAGATCTTGGCCACCAAATCAAGCTCCTTGAACCTATAATTCTGATTTGGAGTGTCTCACGTGGCTGTTCAGTCTCTTACAAGTGAATACTCACCTGTCAAAAACAAATAATAAGGGCTATCTGGGGAATTTTGATTCGGTCAGGTGAAATGGCTACCATTAAATAGTGCAGTGAGAGGGACAAGCAAGCCACAAGATAGAAGAGTCTCTCCAATTTCTTGGTTTTCCTACAGTCTACAATGAAGCTCAAAGTTGCCAATTGAACTCCTGGCCAGAACGTGTGCTTTTTGAGAAAGGGAAGTTAAAGGAACTGGGTTCCTCTTCTCCCACTACTGCTGATCCAATGCTTCATATCTTATACAGGCTCTAAGGATGACATATAGAGTGGCATGACAGGTGTTTAGCTGGTACCAATTAGATGGCATCAGATTCTCCAAAGAAAATCCACTTGGAAAAGCCAAACTAACCCCCCAAAAAGCAACCCAGTATCTCATGGACATGTGAAGAAGTGGGGAAGCAGGGGAGGAAAATAAATAGGCAGATGGTAGGGGGAAAAAAAATCAATGCAAAATAAAAAAATAAAAAATTAAAAAGTAGGATTTATTGACTCTCATGCATGTTAAATTAGAGGGTAGAAAGACAGAGCTAGGAGTCTTTCTCTGAAGGCTGTAATGTTATTTTTGTGGTTTGGCGACTTCTTAGATTGGCAGGCATCTTGTCAACACCCCCTGTTATCCAGAAGGCAAGAGCTGGCAGTTTTCTTTCTTGCTTGGCAACTGGGTCCCCTCTCTCCAGATTCATCTTTTCCATTGCATTTTACCTTTTACAGGTTGATTTACACATTGTTTAAACCACATGCTTCTTTTCTGGGCTCCGGCCAGATCTCTGGGGGAAGAGTTGTTGGCAGTGGTGATGGAGTTGGGAAGGGTCTGCAAGAAAGTCCGTGGAGCGTCCTGCCTCCCTCAGGTCTCCCCACCTGCGACTGTCTCGGAGTTGTTTGTGAGAATCAGGAGCTGCTGCAGAGTTTTTTGATGTCTTCTGAACCCCTTTTCCCAGAAAGCCCAGGAATTTATAATTGAAATAAGAAATCAAGGAAAAGACCCAGAATCATCTTTTCCCCAAAATGGTGAGAGAAGGCCAGTAAATGTATTTAGGGGACACAAGTTCCCAAACTCCACCCCACCAATCCCTATTAGGAAGTTCTCCAAGGTGCAGCACCAAGAACCTGCCCCTCTTCTTATCCTCCTCCTCCCTCCTGTTCTTCTCCTCGGTTGAAGAGCTAGCGCTCTGAAAGAAGAGGGGAGAGGAGGAGCTAAGGAAGCTGATGCCAGCCTTCTGTAGTCCGGGGTGACAGTGACTGCTGGGACCTCAGAGTGTGGCCTGGAGGTTGGGGTCCAGAATCGTCTCTCGATCTGGAGATTCAATGTAGTTGGCAGCTTCTTGAAGTTTCAGCAGCATGGCCATCTAAAGAGGGGCAAAGGGATAGACTAATGAGAGTAGGAAGGCTAGGTCCTGCCTGCAGAAGGGAAACAGGAAAAACCTTGATCATAAGTTTGATTCTTGGTTTGGAAATGATTAAGAGCTTGGAGTCAAGAGGTTATTTATGAAAAGCATGATGATCGCTTCAACCCTGTTTGTAAATACATGCACGGACGTGGTCACCTGTGGGTATCTCCGTTATACAGGGTGCCATGCGTGATGTGTGGGGGAACCACCTCTGTCTGCATCGTGAGTGCCCTTCAGGGGAGGGCAGAAGAAACACACATCCCACCAATACTGAGGGGAACGTGAGAAGTGTCATAAGAACACTTTTGTCTCTAACAATTCCCATTTCAGGAGATCATAACCCAGAAGCGAGGCTCCATGGTATATGAATCTGTTTCTCCCCAGCTAACAAAACCTCAGGGCTTTCATCTCCTTTTCTTTATCTTCATCTGTTTTTGACAAGGTCATAATTTAAATAAAAATGCATTATGACTCAACTAGAAGACTTCCTACTTGAGAGGTAAAACTGTAAGGCCATTGGATTTGTTCAAGTTTTTCTTTTTGTACTGGGGATTGAACCCAGGGGCATTTAATCACTGAGCCATATCCCCAACCCTTTTTTTGTATTTTATTTAGAAACAAGTTCTTGCTGAGTTGCTAAGGTCTGCTGAGGCTGGCTTTGGACCTGTGATGCTCCTGCCTCAGCCTCCAGAGTTGCTAGGATTACAGGCATATGCCACCGCGCCCAGCTAAATATGTTAAATTTTAATATAACCTGCTGAATGTCCTCTGGAATAGTTTTACCAATGAACACTCCCATGCAGAGTGTGAAGTCCATGCTTCCACACATTAATTTTGCCAAAGTGAAACACTATACCCTTGTTTGAATTTGCCTTTCCTCATCAGAGTCTGAGGATCTAGATATGTCTGCCCAGTTTGTCATGCATCTCAGCCCGATTTCTACAGGGGTTGCATGAAATCCATTTAGCTGAAGCAGTCCTCAGGATTGTAGCAGAAGAAAGGTAGAAGTAGAGAGTGCTAATGTGTCATATTGCTCTACTTCTTTGGTTGGTATTTCTATATGGAATCTGTCTGAAAGTTAGGTCTTTGCTTGAATGCATCTTGCTGGGATGTATTATTAATTAGCTTCAGCAAGGCTGTAAGCATGCAATCTCTAACTCAAGATTCTATACTCAGAGCTCTGTACTGGCTACATTCTGGTCCTGGACTTGTTGAAACTTTTCAATTCCTTTAGCCCCCACCTCTGAATATGCATGAAGACTGTGGAAAAATTCCATCCATCAGTACTTTTATTTTCACCTTAGTGTGGCTTATACTCACCAGAGGGTCCGAATCTAGAGAATTTGGAGTGCTGTCTTTGACTGTTCTGTCTTCTGGAGGTGAGGCAATGCTGTGAGGGCCCACAGTGGGTGGAGGCAGGTGGTACAACTTTGATTGGTCTTGTTGGGCTGATGGCCAGGGAAGAGTATCCCGGACCCACTCCACTGGGTCCTCCCAAGCAGCTTTCTGTCCATGAACCTGGAGAGGAGAAATTAATGGGAGGGGAATCCACAGATTAGAGGCTTGTTTGTGCACTCTCTTATAGTTCCTGCACAAAATCATATTCCTTCAAAACATGCAGTCCCTCAAATGTAAAGATTTAAGGCTCTGGGCAGGTGCAGTGACACACACTTATAATCCCACCAATTTGGGAGGCTGAGGCAGGAGGAATGCATACTTAAGGCCAATTTGGGCAATTTAGCAAGATCCTCTCTCAAAATAAAAAGGACTGAGGATGTAGCTCAGTGGGAGATCTCCCACAGTTTGCTCCATCACCACCACCAGAACAAAATTTGAGGCTCTTATTCCTGTGGAATTTTCCTGAGGAAGATGTTTGTATAAACTGATATAAATCATTCTGATAATATAACAAACTGTAGTAAAGCTTTAAAAAAATCTTTCTTTAATTTTACTCTTTAAATTGACAAACAAAAATTACATCTATTTCATATGCCTGTAATCCCAGCAGCTCGGGAGGCGGAGGCAGGAGGATCATGAGTTCAAAGCCAGCCTCAGCAACTTAGAGAGGCCCTAAGCAACTCAGCCAGACCCTTTCTCAAAATAAAATTTAAAAAAAGGGATGGGGACGTGGCTCAGTGGTTACTGAGTTCAGTCCACTGTGTTCAATTCCTGGAACCAAAACAAACAAACAAACGCCAAAAAGAAAACCCATGTTTGTGGAAATATGCATAAATTGTGGAGTAGCTAAATTGAACTAAATTAATATATGCATGTGAGATCACATACTTTTTTGTGTGAGGTGGGAACACAAGTCTATTCTCTTTTCAAGTATGTAATACATTAATCACAGTTAACACATAATACTCTTGTATTTAATTTTCCTATAGAACTGAAATTTTGTGTCCTTCGACTAACACAGCCCCAACTCCCACCTCCCCAGTCTCTGGTAACCCCCATTTTACTCTCTTTGAGTTCAACTTTTTGGGATTCCACATAAGATTGCGATCATGGGTTCTTTCTTTTCTGGACCCTGCTTGTTTCACTTCAGATCATGTCCCTCAGGTTCCTCCATGTCTTTGCAAATGACAGGACTCCTTTCTTTTAAGTAGGAATGGCTTTCTATTATGTATATATGAATACCACACTTTCTTTATTCATCTGTTTATGAATCCAAGGGTGCACTGAAACATAATATAATACAAATTTTATGACCCTGTGATTTTGCTTTACAAGTAGGAAATTCTACATTATTTATAATATCTTAAATTTTTTTAACTTTCTTGAAAACAGACATTATCTATGTGAAAATGTCTTTATTTTTCATTGGTGCATAATATTTATACATAACAGTAGAATCTGTTGTTACATGTTTGTACATACACATGATATAACAATATAATTGGATCCCAGGACCTCTCCTATCTCTCCTCTCCCTACTTCCCTGTTCCCCTTCTTCTATTCTACTGGGCTCCCTTCTATTTTCATGAGACCCCCCCCCCCAGCCCACCAACACACACAAACCTTTTTTCCCCTTTTTTCTCTCTAGCTTCCACATGTCAGAGAAAACATATGGCTCTTCATTTTCTGTATGGTTTATTTCACTTAACATAATGCTCTCAAGTTCCATTTTCCTGCAAATGATATTTCATTCTTCTTTAGAATTATTATTTTTATTATAGGTGTGAGCCATCATGCCCAGCACTAGATTTAGGTTTTTTTTTTCTTTGTTTTGTTTGTTTTGCTTTTTAGGCTACTGTGAATGGGACAGTTTTCCTGATTTCTTTTTCAGCAAATTTATTATTGGTGTATAGGAACGCTATTGATTTTTGCACTGTGAGTCTTATCCTGCTCTACTGGTTACTTTGCTGTGTTTGTTTCTAGTTCTAGCAGTCTTCTGGTGGAGCTTTTTGGGTCTTCTAAATATAGGATCATATCATCTGCAAACAGTGATAATTTGACTTCTTCCTTTCTTTCCCCCCCCCCCCCAGTACAGGGGACTAACCCCAGGGGTCTTTAACCTGAGCTGTATCCTCAGCCATTTTTATTTTTTGAGATAGTGTCTCACTGAGTTGCCTAGGCAAACCTCAAATTTATGATCCTCTTGCCTCAGCCTCCCAAACAGCTGAGATTACACCTGTCTTCCTTTCCTATTTGTGTCCCTTTAATTTCCTTCTCTTGCATAATTGCTCTGCGTAAAATTTCAAGAATTATGTTGAATAAGAGTGGTGAAAGCAGACACACTGTCTTGTTCCTGATTTTAGAGGAACTGCATTCAGGTTTTTCCCATTCACTATGATGTTGGCTTTGTGTTTGTTTCATATGATGTTAAGGTAAGTTCCTTCTTCCCGTGGTTTCCTCAGTGTTTTTATCATGGTGCTGAATTTTGTCAAGGTATTCTCTGCCTCTTAGCGTGCCCTATCTAAAAATTTCTCTGTATTCAGCTATAAAAAAATAAAATCCTGACATTTGCAAAAATATGGATGGAACTGGAGATCATTATGTTAAGTGAGATAAACCAGACACAAAAAGACAAGTACTGCATTTATATCAATAAAAAAGTCAACCTTATACAGATGTTGAGAGTAGAATGGTAGTTCCGGAGGTGGGGGAGAAAAGAAGGGACAAAGATGGGGAAAGGTTGATCATGGGGTACTCAGTTGTAGTTAAACAGAAGTGAGAAGTTCTGGTGTGCTGCTGCATAGTAGGGTAACTATAGATAACAATAATGTAAATTTCAAAAAGCAAGAAAAAGGATTTTAAGTACAAGAGGATGTATTACTTACCAAAGAAATGATAAATGTTTGAGGAGGTAGGTATGTTTAATCTGATTTAAACATTACACGATGTACACATGTATTGAATCATCACATGGTACTCCATTAATTTGTATTTTGTTTTTAATTTAATACTTTAAAATAAATCTCAGGCTGGGTATGGTGGCACCCTTCTGTAATCCCAGCTACTTGGGAGGCTGAGACAGGAGGATTGAGTTTGGAACCCTGTCTCTAAATAAAAAAAATACAAAATAGGGTGGGAGATGTGGCTTGGTGGTCGAATGCCCCTGAATTCAATCCCTGGTATTTCCTCCATCAAAAAATCAAAATAAAATAAAAATAAATCTAAGCTGGGCGCAGTGGTGCATGCCTGTAATCTCAGCAGCTCCGGAGGCTGAGGCAGGAGGATCATGAGTTCAAAGCCAATCTCAGCAAAAGCAAGATGCTAAGCAACTCAGTGAGACCCTGTCTCTAAATAAAATACAAAATAGGGCTGGAATGTGGCTCAGTGGTTGAGTGCTCCTGAGTTCAATCCTTGTGCCAAAAAAAAAAAAAATAATAATAATAATTATTATTATAAATAAATAAATCTAATAATAAAAAATAAAATGACTCCTTTCTTATACAAAGTTTTTTGACTTAAAAATCTTTTTACATATTTTGTTTGTCTTCAAAACAAGGTAGAGCAGAATTTATCTCTCTCTTCTCTTTTTATACATGAGGACATTTAAAAAGGTTAAGTAACTTTGGCCAGTGTACCATACTGATTAGTAGTTAGTAAATAGCTAAGGCTATAATAGAGTTTTACTTAATTCCCAGCTCAATTACTTTTCTATTGCTCTGCCTTCTACAAAGTGGTGTGAACTTGGCTTAGAGCCAGAGGCCTAGGATTAGAGAGAGAGCCTTAGAGTCATCTGCCAAATGGAAAGCAGCTTAGTCTTCACAGACCTTGCTCTATCTTTTTAAAGAGAATCTAACTAATCCCAATAGTTCCACGCTAAGTATTGAAGAAATGTTTCTTCTTTACTAGGTGGGACAGCCTGATGGTGGAGTTTGAGAGGAGTCAGAGGGTGGGGCTTACCTTGATCCCATCTTTGGCTCCTTCCTGCAGATAGGGAATGATGGAGTTGTTCCACAAGTCAATGAACCAGGTCCGGAAGTCCTCAATGCCAATGGGACAGGACAGGAAGAAGCACGGGCCTAGGGAAAAAATGAGATCATGCAGATGGCTGAGATACCTACACCTCCCCAGTCTTGTGCCTCCTTTATCTGTTAGTACCAAGCAGAGGGGGCTGACATCCAGACTATCAAAGGAAATTTAGAATTATCATGACCGGTAGGCACTGAGTGCCTGGGGGACAGTCTCATAAATCATGCCTCACAATGCAGAAGGGAGACAGGGAACAAGAGGAGCTTCAATTCTCTCCTATATATTTTCCTTCCTTAATTGTGGGGAAAGATGAGGGAAGGAGTTAGTTTTGTTTCTCCAAAGCCTTGCACATCCTAAATAAGTGGTCTACCATTGAGCTATACCCCATCCCTTTTATTTTATTTAAACTTATTTGAATCAGGGATTATGCTAATATGTAAAGGCTCTATGAGTTGTAGAATATGGTTCCCAACCAAATTAATGTACCTGTGTCAATTTTGTTGAAATATTTACAGAATTGAAAACTTGGGACTCATGGTTTAATGGTTAAGTGGTTCTAAGTCTGCAGCCACAAGGCTTGCAACTCCTTTGCAGAATGAAGACTCCAGAAAGCAAAGGGAGCACCCGCCTGTGGTGCGCTATAAGAGGGAAGCTGTCTCTTGCCCCAGGGGAGCTGGAGTCCAGTACCGATGAGGAAGTCTGAGGTGCTGTGCTTCTCCAGGAAGGTGTGGAGGTGATACCACAGCTTAGGCACCCAGTCCAGCACGCGAAGCAGCTCTTCCTTGTTGGCGTTGATGTCACTGTCTGACTCTACCAACTTCCTCCGCAGGTAACGCACCAGGAAGCCATTGGCTGGCTCTACATTGTTGGAGAAGGTCAGCATCCTGCCACCGGAAATGGGGAGAGTGGGGTCAGAGTGGCAATGGGGACACTGAGGATTCATCCCCTCCTGCAGAGCTGTTCTCAAATTAGTGACCCTCTTCAAATAACCACCTGACCTCTCTGATCTGGTCAGGGTGGAAAGGCAGAGAATCCTAATACAGCAGCCTATCAGAGTCCCTCCTATTTTGCTACCCTTTCATCTCCTTAAAGGTCCCACCCTGCCTTGTAGCTAACATGCAAATATATCTCTTTTCTCTGCCCAGCCTGAAAGACTCTGGCTACTTCTCTTTCCTTCTGGTACTTAGTGCCCCTCTGCTCTCAGAGCCCAGGATTTAATTAGCGTGTAGGCTCTTGGGTAGGGTTAGAAGGTTCTTCCTGTGCCAAGGTTCTTACCTGAAACTCAAGTGCAAGCCATGGTTGGGTGTCATTTTTACAGGCTGATTGGTGGTACCTATAATATAGGGACTGAGGAAAGAAAGGGTTAAAAGATTCACTTAGATCTGTCTTAACACACGTACACACAATGGAAAGCTCACAGGTTGGTCTGGACTGGACCTCCTCTTCCCCTTGGGATGAGTCCCCACCCCAGCTTACCATTTGTGATACTTGCAGGTGAGAGCCCCATTGACCAGCTCACTAATGGAGCCCGCTTCACTCAGGTCATCCAGTAGGATCACCAAGGGCACATCTCCAATTCCTGTTTCCCGATCTATCTGGTTGGCTAGGTTGGAGAGGTACAGTTGCAGATCCTGGAATCAAAGAAAATCGTGGGTTAACACTCAGGAGTTGGCACCCAGATTCGCACTGGAAGGAATTTTGGAGAAGCTCTGCTAGTTCTGGATTTCCTTGGGGCCTTTGGCTCCTGTTTGATGCACTTACACATTTGATTTCAGAACCAGATTTACCACAGACTGATAAACAGTGCTCCCAGAGGCTCTCAAACAACCATCTTAAGCAGTTGCCTCTAAATCCCCAAAAAGGTGGGGAATACATTTTGTTCTCTAAGTGGCTTTTCCCCGGGTTGGTATCACCAACTACCGTTAATGGATGTGCCTCCCCACAACAGCAGAGAGCTAAGATTTGAATCAACTCCAAAGAATTAGAGTGGGCACAAAAGACATCACTGAGGAGGGGGGCACAATATATAATATTTAATTCTGCATAATTCCTCCCAGAGAGCCCAAGGTCAGAGAGGAATAGAGAAAAGGAAGGAAGAGGGAAGAAAATAAGAGAAGGGATGGAACTAACAGAGTTGGCAGAGAGTGAGGTGGAGCCGAGGAGTCAGTTTCATCAATGACCAACTGAAGGGAAGGCAGCTTACTAGACCAAGTGTGGAGAAGAAGAAGAGATGGAGGTGGAAGAAGTTAAGGACAAAAGTCTGGAAAGAAATTGGGCGGGGGGGGGCAGGGGAGGGAGAAGGCCAGAAAAGAAAGGAGGTAGGGAAGGAAGGAAAAGAATACTGAAGAAAGGGAAAATATTATGGCAGGTGGGGACGGAAGGAAAAGGGGGCTAGAAAGGAACCCAGGGAAGGTCCTGGGGAGCCTGGGGTCTGAAGGAAGGCTGGCAGGGGATCTCGGGGGGCAGCCACCTTGCAAGACTGCTGGTGCATGTTGAAGGTGCTGACGATGCCCTCGGTGACCTCGCGGCCAGAGCGCTCCACTAAGTATTCAGCCAAGCGATTGGTCAGGTAGGTCTTGCCAGTGCCGCTGGGGCCTGAGAGCACGAGGCGCCGGTGCTTGAGCAGGAGGCTAATGTAGTGCTGCATCATCGGTTTGGGGATCAGCGTCTCAAACACCAGGCTGTCCACGCACTTCTCCTTTAGACCTGAACCCCACCACGGAAAGCGTGAGTCTGGAACGTGGCCCTGAGGAGGGCAAGGGACCCCAAAGAGTTTTCTTTTCTTTATTTAGGAGCCCACTGAAGACACTCAGAGCCTTGTGTTCCAGTTCCATAGGAATTCCCTTGCCCCTAATTCTGAAAACTTGGCCCTCGTTTCTAGGGACATACTCTGAGCTGGAGTTGAGTGGGCAGAGCAAGAAGCCCAGGCTTGGTTAAAAAATGTTCCTGGGAACAGAAGTTAGAACTTATCTTTATCTTACTTATTTTTTTTCTACCTCTCATTACTCAAGCACCTTCAAGTTATAGCTTCTCAATAAATCCTTGCTGAACAAATGCATGATGGTCCCCTCCCTGCCTCGATGCCACACCACCTTACTCCAAGAGATGAAGACTGACCTTTGAGGGAGACCGAAATGTTATTGACACCTCGACGGCAAGGAGGCATCTCTGGGGGTTCAGCATCCAACACTCGCTTCACGTGGCTGAGGCTGTAGCCGTGGATCGACTCAGTGCTTAGTCCCAGGGTGGAGGCTGGGTCCATTTTAGAAATGTAGTCCTGAGAAAAGAGAGGGGAGAACAAGAAGGAGATGGTGAGGGACATTGCAAAGATGCAATGCAGTTGACAAAGCCACAAGTTAGAATAAATATTAGAGGAAACAAAAGCAGGTGGAGAAAGAGAAGGGCATATGCTCTCGTTATGTTCCCTTTCTCCACAGAGCATCCAAGGTCCCCAGGGTCCCAGTGCATAGATGGCTCAATATCCCGTGACAGGATGAGCAGCCCTGGTGATATCATGTATTCCTTTACCTTGAACACTTGGAAAACAGCTTCATCCAGCATCTTCCAGTCAACTTTTCCACTGACTTTGCTACATCCCAAGAAGAATTCCTGCTGCTTCAAGTCCTGTAAGGTCAAAGTAGAAGCATGTGAGCTTCAATGCAGATGACTCTGAGAAAGGAAGATCCTAGAAGGCTTTGGGAGTTGAGTACTCTGGTATGGGAGTATTCGGAACCCTGAATTTCTTGCAACAATATGACAGAACGGATGCTCTTCAACTTATAATGACGTCACATCCCAATACACTCATCAGGAATTGCAAATATCCTGAGCTGATGTTTAGTACCCCTAAACTACTGAATATAGCTCAGCAATGCAGTCCACTGTAAAGCGAGGGTCATTTCCCCTGTGATTACGTGGCTGACTGAGAGCTGTGGTTTGCTTCCACTGTTCAATATCCCAATTAGAGTTTCATATTGCATACTGCTAGGCCAGGAGAAGTTCAAAATTCAAAGTATGGATTCCACTGACTGCACGTCACTTTTGTACATCATAAAACACTTTTGTACAACATAAAACAGTGTTATGCCGGTTCCTACGCTGGCCCTTCCTGAAGTTCCTTACCCCTTTGATGATGTGCTGTGGGGGCATCCGTACTACCACTCGAAGGGTCACTTCCTCCTTTAGACCACAGGTGCTGATGCCATCCATGGGTGACAGGTCTGTGAGGATTGAAAAGGACTAATTGGTTTGGGGGACACCCACAGGCTTTCCTAAATTTTTTAGTCATAATCGCTTCCAAATAACTATTTGCCACAAAGAAGAAACTGGAGCCCCAAACTGAAAAGACAATAGGATCTAAAAACACAACAACTCTTAATGTCTCCTGACACGGGCATCTGCTTGATTTTGGCATTGTTACCTCCCTGGCCCAAGGAAAATGCCATGGAGCAAGCGGAATGGAAACAGTGGAATGAACCCTGTTCTTCTCTCCACCCTTACAGGCTCGTCTCCCAAGCAGGTACCTGTGTCTGTGAGACTTGGGCTGAAGGAATGGGTGAGTGCGAGGCCCAGGGAGCGGCGAGGGGATGACAGAGTAGATGATCCAGGGACCTGCCCTGGAGTGGAGCCTGAGGAGGGGCCAGGGGCTACCTTCAGCCGGTCATTCTCTGCTTTCAGCAGGTCCACCTCCAACTACGGCAAGAACAGACAGGGAAGGAGGGCAGAGTTGGACGATCTCAGGCCTTGACTTCCCCGTTCCTGTAGCTCTCGGCCCAGACACTGACCTGCATGTTGTGCATGGTCTCCCGAAGTTGGTCCAGCTGGTGGGCAGAGTTGAGGGCCTCCAAGCGGATGTCTGTGAGCTTCATCTCTTTTTCCCACAGCTCCGAGCGCAACTCGGATACCTCCTTCTTTTCTGGCTCCTCCTCCTCGTTGGTGTGGAACAGCCTGGTGTGTGGGGCTGAATGAGCAGGGGCCCTGTAAGAAAGCACATGTCAGCCAGGCTACTGGGGAAGCACTAGTTACCGGGCTAGAGCCATGAGCGGTTAGTAGCCTTGTCTCCTCCTGCCCACAGAACCCAATCAGTAGGAGAGGAAGGGTCCCTCTGTGGTCTTCTACGCCCAGAGAGAGGCCCGCAGTTAGGCGTTTTTTGTCCAGGGTCTATGGGCTCACTGCCCGTTCACACAGTGCCAGGCTGAGTAGCAGGTGGTGAGAGTACTTACTCGGTGACATCAATGCCCACAGAGGATGAGTTGGAGGACTTGATGGAGGGCGAAGCTGTCTCTGTGGAGCCATGTTGCAGTTTGGGTGACGAGGGGGCCGAGGAGTCTGGTGTGGCAATCTCCTCGATATCAGAGTATGAGGAGGCTGACTTGGGTCCCTTTTTTATGCTGAAGGCTTTGTTGAAGGAACTTCGAAGCTAGAAAAGAGCAGATCCAGGAAGAGAGATGTCAGGGATCCACTCTAAGGATGTGGGAGGGGGACTGATTTGGGACAGCTGGGGCAGAGAGCTGTGGAGGCAGGGAATTTACTTGTTATAATTAAGCCTATTCCTTGAGGCTTCATTTGATTCATGGCACAGGGACAGAAGAGTGGCCAGAAACTGAGGCAGAGGAAAAGAGTGGGATCTTTCAGCTTGCCACTGTCATAGGCTATGGAAACTTCCTGAGTCCTCTCTCTCCCATGGGGGGAACTGTGCCCCTGATGAGGATGGAGAGATGTCCCCAGAAGTCACATGGTGTATACCTCTCAACAATCCAATCCCACCTTCTCCAGCAGACCCATTACGGCACAGTCTAGTTCATTTTGGGTCTCAGGATGCCACCTCTGACTTAGGCTTATCGGCCCTGAACCTGTTCATCTCGTTAGAAATCAATCAGAAACTGACAACATAATTCTGTGGAGACGGAGAAAAGGCAGTGGTATACTAAATTTCATTCAGTACTTTTGTGCCCAGCATATGACCGAATGGTTAAAACAACCAGACATAAGCACTTTTTTTTTTTTTTTTTTGCTATTTTGCAGTCCTGGAATAAGGGTTATTTCCCAGCACGTACTTAGGTACTCGAGGCATTACGATCAGACCATAGCTTGTTTAATCTCGGTGTTGACGAGCTTGGGTGTTAGGGATGTGAGCTGAAGATGCAAACCAGGGTCCTGTCCCACACCCATTCACATGCATCCATACAGCATGCACACACACGCAGGGACACAGACATGGAATGGCAGCAAGAGACAGAGAGTAAAGGAGGGGTCAAAGGCTATGGGGGACAAAGGCAAACCAGATCTTTGGGGCAGCGAGAAAGATGAAGGGAAAATTTGAGCATATCCTTTCTAAATGTCTCTCCCGGGACACAAAGTCAGTTAGGTGAAGGATGGGGCTGGTGGGTGGTGTCAGGATTTCTACTAGGCAAGACATAAGGGATGATCAATCTGGCTGCGTGAGGATGAGTGACAGAGTATATATGCACATCTGGATAGTTCCAGGGACTTAATATCACTGAGCAATCAGGGCTCAAAAGCACCATAAAGCTTAGTTTGCTGAGGAGATAAAGACCCGAGGTTGATCAGGCCAGAGTGGATTTGCTTGACACAGCATCACTGAAGGAAGATGTGGGACTAGAATTTAAGCTTGCTAATTTTCAATTTAGTGAGCTCTTCTCCACATCACTGCCTTAAGGGAAGCTCTGTGTGTCTCTGTATGTATGCAGAAAGAAATTCTGTAACCAATCAGCCTGGGGCAGAAGCCCTCTGAGATCTAAGATCTAAGATCTGAGATTCCAAGTGAGATTAGGGTGCGGTGGTGCACTCTGTAATCTCAGCAACTTTAAAGGCAGGAGCATCACAAGTTCAAGGCTAGTGCAGCAATTTAGTGAGGCCCTAATCAACTTAGCGAGACCCTGTCTCAAAATAAAAAATTAAAAGGCACAGGGGATGTGACTCAGTGGTAAAGCATGCCTGGGTTCAATCCCCAGTCCCCTACCACTACCAAAAAAAAAAAAAAAAGATTCTACATGAGAACAGTGGTCTATGTGTCATTCAGTATTCCAAAAGCCAGAACTATTAGGAGATGTTTAGTGTTGTGTGGTTCCATGGTTAAACGAGTTCAGGAAACAATGGATTATGAAGAAAGAAGATTCTTTACTGGGTATCTCAGAGCTTCTCCTCTGCAGATGTGTCCTGCAGAAGATGTAGTGCTTCTCAAATTTATTTAATGATAGTGTCACTTTTTAAGGAGCGCCCCAGTGGATAGGGGATCTGTGGAACACACTTCAGGAAAGGCTAATCTGAAGAATCAGATTTAAAATCAGGCCTTCCCACCTGTGCTCTGTCTTACCCAGTCAGGGCCTTGGCTGCACTGGACTTTTTCTTGCCCCACTGCTTCCCTTCTGAGCAGACAGTGCCCATGTACAAAGCATGCCAACGTGTTCCTCACCACCACAGCCCCACCTCAGTTTGACTTTGGCCACCTCTGTGATGTCTGTCTGCCCGCTGTGACCACAGTCTCTCATCTGAGCTATGTTAGCACTTATTGCCTGAATAAGCATTTTGGCCACTGGACTGTTCCACATTTTCTATGTACAATATTTTTTTTGTGTGTCTCCAGCAATATTGCAGTCTCCTTCATGACCGAGATACTGGATCCAATTCTTCATATCTGCCACAACACCTAGTATGAAGTTGGAATAGGGTTAGAGTGAACCTTGATATCTGAATTGGAACTTGCACTTTAGATTTACTTTCTATGTATCTTAGATATACTCTAATCCCTGAAATGTCTTTGGAAACTCTGTGAATGCTTAGAAGGTTTTAGCTATGAGGTGACTTAAGTGTACCCTAGACTGGCACCTTCTCTGGATTATCTTACTCTAGAGCTAAATCTCCAGGTTAGACCCCAATTGAACTTTGGAAATTATGTGAAGATAACCATCATTCAGTAATTCTTTTATTTTGGGCTTCTAGGTTTAATGGAGCAAAAACAAAAAAGGGTCTGCTGGGTGATGTGCACACCTGTGATCCCAACAAATTGGGAGGCTGAGGTGGGAGGACTGTAAATCCAAGGCCAGCCTGGACAACTTAGCAGGACCTTGTCTCTAAATAAGTCAGTAAAATTAGAAGGCTAATGTTCTGAACAGGGTGGGCTCAACTTGACTTCTTTTTAGAATAGTCCAATTTTGTAACAAGGGAAGGCAGTAGGGAACAGATTTGGATTTTGTCTGACTTTCCCATTTGACCCACGACCAGACCGCTCCTCTGTCCTCACGCGGGGCAGCTGTGGATGGACCATGCAGTGGAGTGAGTCGGGAACTCCAGGGCGGTTGTTACGGTTAGTGTTATGAGTGGCCATTTTTATTTTCATGGGGAGAGAGTTGCTCTGGAAACAGGGAAGGTATGGCAGAGGGAAAGAGAAAATAAGGGGAGAGGAACCGGGTCTCTTACCTCATAGACCTGGAAAAAAATAGGGATTTGAAGTCAGCATTTTGAAAGGAGGGGGGAAAAAAAAGAAGCAACACTTAATCACTCATTGCACACGGCCGGCTCCTATCTGGACTACCTAAAGGTCTGTGGGCTACTTGTCCTGAATAGAGGACAGAGGACAGACGCCTCCATCCAGGGTGCTCTCCCTTCCACAGTGAGCTGGGGAAGCTAAAAATGGTCTAGACCTGACTAAAGAATCTCAGGAAGGTCATCCAAGGTCAATAAAGGGTTATGGGGAAGAGGATGCATATACATTAAAAAAACAAAACCAAACCCTGCCTCTGTACTAGCCATATGGAATAGCAAGAGTACTTTCAAAGTAATGAGAAAAGCTTCACAAATACCTCTCTCAAATGGAAGATGTGACCTCCCGGAGCATCTAGAATGAATTGTCTGGTTTATAAAAATCTTTTTTTTTTTTTTTTTTTTTTTTTAATAGTGAATAAGGTAGTGGGGAGTTGGGGGGAAGGAAATGGTAATTCATTTCCTTCTGGGTGTTTTCTCTGCTTCCTTCTGGAGTCTAATGCATCTGACCTAAAAAGTAGGGAGAGCTGCAGGAAAGCAGGTGTGTATCAAGATCGCAGGGAGAGCTTTGGGACAAGTAGGGAATGGGGGCAGGGAGGGACAATTTAGCAGACCTTGCTCTGAGCGGTTATCTGACTGAGGATTTTACTAGAAGGGCCACCTCTTGGTTAATCCTAGAAGGATCGGATCACTATACTGAGGTGGAAGTGATCCACCATGATTCTACATAGCTCCACCCCCAAACCTCTACCTACCCAACTCTTTTTCTTCTTCTTTTTCGCATCAGCGTCCTTGCCACTGCCGATGCTGGAATGGCTGGTGATGCTGTTGAGGCTTGAGATGCTATCTGAGGAGTTCTGTCTCTTGATCCGTAGTTCTAGGGGCCAAGTACAAACAGGAGGATCACAGAGGTAGATTTAGAGAAGATAGGAGACTTAAGGCAAGTCTAGCTGCAGAAGATAAGAGGGGAAGGGAATCAACTAACTCCTAGGTACACATTGTTCTTTTTCTTTTTTTTTTGGTACTGGGGATTGAACTCAGGGGCACTCGACCACTGAGCCATATCCCCAGCCCTATTTTGTATTTTATTTGGAGAGTTGCTTAGCGCCTTGCTTTTGCTGAGGCTGGCTTTGAACTTGCGATTCTCCTATCTCAACCTCCTGAGCCTCTGGGATTAAAGGCATGCGGCTACCGTGCCAGGCCACATTGTTCATTTTTAAAATTACTTGTTCAACAAACATTTATGGAGTGCCAATCATGTTTCAATATAGAAAAAAAATACTAAAGGTAAAAGTTCTCAAAATTTATTATTATTTATTTTTTTATTTCAAAATAATTATAGAACACAGAAAGTTGCAAAGAAATGTATACCACCTTTCACTCAGTGTCATCCAATGTTAACATCCTGCTTAATCACAATGTCAGAAGAGTTTTTAAAAAATAGAGCTTTTATGTTAACAATGAGAAAGATGAAGAAGCAGGAAACTATTCTGGATGTTGAGAACTAGTTAGGTGGCAACTGTTCTAGAAATAAGAGCTGTAAAGTGAAGGAGATATGGATTGTATTTGGCTATTTTCTCACTCTCTCCATAACCAGAAATGGATCATTAAGCTATAATTTTCCCTTGATACTACCAGGAAATCAGAACCTAGAATCTGATGTTGGAACTACCAAGACCCTCTGTTCAATAATTATTGAAGCTAGTTTATGATACAACAGAGTATTTCAGTTATTTTAAAAGACATGGAAAGTCCTCAAGAGAATATGCTTATTTGAAGGAAATAAATTTTCATTTTCATTGAAGGAATGGAAATATATTTGCTTTTTATGAATATTTTTGGAAAGATTTGTAAGATCTCTTGCAGTACTTACCTTTAGGGAGTGGTATTTGGAGGAGTAATTCAGAGACAGGTTTTTCTTGTGTGTGTGTGTGGTATTGGGGATTGAACCCAGGGCTGCGTGCATGTGATACAAGCACTTTACAAACTGAACTATATCCCCAAACCCTTAGAGATCGGTTTTTATATTTCACCACATAACCTTCTGTATTGTTCACCATTGCGGTTGGCAAACTTTTATTGCAAAGGGCCATACAGTAAATATCTTAGGCTTTGTGGCCATGGGATCTGTCTCCACTACTCAATTCTGCTGCTGTGGCTTTAAAACAGCTGTAGATGATATGTAAATTAATGATTGTGACTGTGTGTCACTAAAACTTTATTTAAAATCAAGAGGTGAGCCAGCTATGGTAGTGCATGCCTAGAATCTCAGACCTGTGAAACTAAAGCAGGAGGATCGCAAGTTCAAGGCCAGCCTCAGCAACTTTTCGAGGCCCTAAGCAAATTAGAACCTGTCTCAGAATTGAAAAATAAAAAAGGATTTGGGATGTGGCTCAGTGGCACAGCATCCTTTGGTTCAATCCCTAATACCAAAAAAAAAAAAAAAAAAAAAAAAAAAAAAAGTGGGGAGATGCATTCCAAATCTTTAGCATAGAGTTCCACTGAGTTACATTCCCAGTCCTTTTTTATTTTGAGACAGGGTCTTACTAAATTGCTTGGGGCCTTGCTAAATTGCTGAGGCTGCTGGTCTTGAATCTATGATCCTCTTGCCTCAGCCTCCTGAGTCACTGGGATTGTAGGAGTGCATCACTGTACCCAGCTATTCTTTCCTCCTTTTAACTTGGTTCTTTGAAATATTCCAAACAAAGAGAAAAAACTCAAAACATAGTACAATGGACACCCATATGCCCTCCACCCAATTCAACAAATGTTATATTTTATTTTATTTGCCCCGCCCCCAACACACTCTTGAGCAATTTGAAAATAAATTGCTGACAATATGATATTTAACCACAAATTCTTCAGAATGTATCTTCTTTTTTTTCCAGAGAGTGAATCCCTGGGTGCTTAACCACTGAGCAACATCCCCAGCCCTTTTTATTTTTTATTTTGAGATAGGGCCTCAATAAGTTGGTGAGGCTGGCCTCAAACTGGCCAGACTCCCAAACCACTGTGATTACAGGTGAGCACCACTATGCCTGGCTTCAGGACATATCGTCTAAGAATAAGACATTCCCCCACAATTTCTTTATCACACCAAAGAAAACTAACAATACTTCTTTTCGCCTAATATCTAGTTCATATTCAAATAAATGTGTTCTGGTCTTAACTGAATTAACTGGGGGTAATGTAAAGGAAGGCCCGGACCAAAAACAGACCAGTTAGGGAATTACTGCAATGACCATGGAGAATAAGAATGAAAATCGGAGCTAGGAGAGTGACAATACAGAGGAAGAATACAATTGAGGTCTACACCGGGGATTAAGAACTAACTTGCTGTACAGAGGGAAGTTGCGAGGAGTCAAGCATGACTCTCCATTTGAGGGTTGGGTGACCAGGCAGATGATAACACGTGGGGTGGCCAGAACTGTAGAGGGGGAAAGAACTGGCTTGTGTACTTACAAGTGGGGTGGAGGGGATGACTTCTAATTCTGGAAATGTTAAGTTAGAGATAACCTATGAAGTCAACTAAATGGAAACGTCCAAAAATGGTTGGAAACAGAGGTCTGTTACTCAGGAGAATAATATTGGTAGAAACACACATTAAGAAGAGATTATGGGGCTGGGGAGAGATTATTTTGGCTCAGTGGTAGAGCGCTTGCCTAGCATGTGTGAGGCACTGGGTTCAATACTCAGCACTACATAAAAATAAATAAATAAAGGTATTGTGTCCAACTACGACTAAAAGAAATATTAAAAAAAAAAAAAAAGAGAGGGCTGGGGATGTGGCTCAAGCGGTAGTGCACTCGCCTGGCATGTGTGCGGCCCGGGTTCGATCCTCAGCACCACATACAAACAAAGATATTGTGTCCGCCAAAAACTAAAAAATAGATATTAAAATATTCTCTCTCTAAAAAAAAAATAAATAAATAAAAATAATAAAAAAAGAGAGAGAAAAGATTGTAAATATTGAGCTAACAAACGAGCTCAGCAAGTTTGTAGGATATAAGATCAATACATTATAAAAAAATTAGTTGTATTCCTATGCACTAGTCATGAATAACCCAAAAAGAAAATTAAGAAAACAATACAAGACTTTTACAATAAAACTGCAAAATATCACTGAAAGAACCGGAAAACTAAATAAGTGGGAAGGCACGCCAAGTTCAAGGATGGGAAGACTCGACATTTTTTTTTCTGTGTGTGTGTGTGTGTGTGTGTGTGTGTGTATGTGTGTGTGTGTGTGTGGTGCTCAGGATGGAACCCAGAGCCTTGTGCATGGCCCTTTTATATTCTTACAGTGGCAATTCTCTCCAAATGGATATACAGATTGAACACAATCCCTATCAAAATCTCACCAATTTTTTTTTTTTTTAAAACAGAGATTGACAAACCAATCTTAAAATTCACAGGGAAATGCAAAAGGCACAGAGTAGCCAAAGCAATAATGAAGAGGCACTAAGTCAGAGAACTTCCATTTCCTAATTTCAAAACTTTCTACAAAGCCACAGTAATTGACACAGTAATCGACCCTTGTGGGCCCACAGTACAGTACTGGCTAAGGATAGGCATTTAAGATCAATGAAATAGAACCGAGTCCAGAAATTAACACTTAAATTTTTGGCCAATTGATTATCTAAAGATACCAAGACAATTCAATGAGGGAAAAAACAGTAATCTTTTAAAGAAATATTGCTAGGACAACTGGATATTCACATGTAAAAGAATGGCGTTGGACCCTCTATCTATCAATCTTTTATTAAATATTATTCTAAATGGATCAAAGACCTAATTTAAAAGCTAATACTATAAAAACTTATAGAGGGAAACATGGGAATGAATCTTTGTGACCTTGGATTTGGATCACTTAGATTTATTCCTGTTTCCTCCTTTTCCTGTGGATGGGGGAATAGTTTCTTAGATACAACACCTAAGCACACATAGCTGAAGAAAAAAAAAATAGACGAACTTCATCAAAATGGAAAACCTTTGTTCTTCAAAAGATATTTTCAAGAAAGTGAAAAGACAACACACAGAACGAGGGAAAATATTTGCAAATCATTATCTGTTCAGGGTCTAGTGCCCAGAATATATGAACTTTTAAAAGCTCAGCAAAAAAACAAACTGATTAAAAAATAAGCCAAGAATTTGAAGGTTGAGGAGGGAGGGCACTCATGGGGATTACAGGTTTCCTCTACTTGCCCCCATCCCCTAGGATGGGGATCAGTTCCCTGGCACTTCTCATTGATTAGTACAGATACCCCACTGAAGGGCACTTAAGGGACATCACCTTACAGAAAAAAATTGCAGGGCGGGGACAGTGGGGAGTGAAGCCAGGGGCACTTTTCCACTGAGCTACAACCCCAACCGTTTTTATTTTTTTATCTTGAGGCAGTATCTTGCTAAGCTGATGAGGATGGCCTTGAACTTGCAATCCTCCTGCCTCAGCCTCCTTCGTCAAAATTGGGATTATATGTGTACAGCATCATGCCTGGTTCTCCTAGAAATTTGATATGGGAGCAGACCATTGTGGGCCCACATAAAAACCTGCAATTGGACACAGGTTGTAGCTCAGTGTTAGAGCACTTGCCTAGCATGCAATAGGCCCTATGTCCCACCCCCAGGACTGCAAAATAAAACAAAAACAAAAACCCGCAGTCATCTTCTTTCCCCCTTCCCTGTTCTCCCTCAATCTGTGGTTGGACCCCCTACCTTTGGGTGTGGTTTCTGAGGCATTCAGGGCTCCCTGAATGACTGCCTGAGCCTCAGAGTTCTTTTTCTTCAGAAAGTCTATGGTTTCTCGCAAATCCAGCAGCTCAGTGTCCTAAGAAGGAATGAAAATGGTCATTAGTTGGGCTTAGTAGGAGCACTTATAATGAGCCAGGCAATGGGCTAAACCCTGGAATTCTCCCTGACATGATAGAGAAGGGCAGGGAACTGGGGCAAGGAGGATGTTGACAGGGTACCGAGGGACAGCTGGAGAGTGCTGGGCCATGGTCGGGGAGGTAGAAACTGGCGATTGTGGGGGAGGGGAAGCTGGCCTCCCCATCTAGGCCTCTCACCTTCTCCTCTGCTGTCTCTGCCAGGTGTCGCAGGCGGGATGTCATACTCACAAGGCTCTGCTCGAAAGCGGCCACTAGATTAGCCTGAAACAAACACATCAGGGGATCTTACGTTGCAAAGTCTCAGGAGAGGGACACACTGACATGGAAGGCAGTTTTAACTGATTTTCTGTGTATCAGAGGTGACCAAGGCCAACAAACTTCTTGGGGATTTTAAAATATTGACTTCCCTGAGCAGACAAGGTGGAGATACAGCGATTCTCCAGCAGGTCCAGCCTCTTGAACAGTGGGGACCGCAGGAGGGTAGAGTAGGGATCTGGTACCTGGTGTCTACCAGGGATGGGATGGTTCTTCTGCTCTATGTGACATGTGGGTGGCAGGCTTGACACGAGGGTCATATTCTCTGGGGTAGGTCTTATTTTGGTTTAACTCCACTGTGTAGTGGTCTGGCCCCCAAGGGAGGGATAACCTCCCAGGAGAATCTGTATGGTGTATATCTTTCATCTCTGCTTCTTAACCTGTTCTTATTTTGTGCCTTGTTTCTGGTTTCTTCCAACTCCACTTTGCAGGGCTAGAGGGAAGTAGGAAGAAACTTCCAGGGGCATTACACCATCTGGCCACTAGGTGTCAGGTCTGCTTCAAGAGGAGTGTAGGATATGGGAAGGCCAGCTAAGGAAGGCGCAGAGGGGCGCCCAGGCCACAGTGGAGCATGGTTTGAACTCTTGCTGCCCAGCTGGAGCAAGATGTATAGGAAAAGGAAAGGAAGGAGGCATGGGGCCAGACCGGGAAACTCTGGAGGATGGAAAGAGAGCTTTCAGTGAGGGCATCTGAGCCAGCTGGTGACCCTAGCAGGAAGTGATGAACTTATTCTGGGCAGGACCTTTACCCTAGACCTCTAATATGTCTGGGATACCCACTGCTTACTGTTGGTTTATAATTCTCCCTTCCGTTTTCACTCAGTGTCCTTGAAACCATGACTGGACCATGACTGGAGGTGATCACTTTGGTCCCATCTGAGCCTCATCTTCCACTTCTATAGCCGATTTGTCAAGGCCTGGGCTTGATGTATGTCATGACCTAAGCAACTGCCCCCACCTCTTCTGTCTTCTGGGCCTTAGGTCTTATTTGCTTCTCTATATCTTGGCACATGTCTGAGGTCCCATAAAATCTACTCATGAGCCCTGAAGAAGCCCTGGCCTCTTGTGTGCTTTTCTGTGCTGGCCTCTCCTCATCTGGGGGACTTGCCTTCCCTCCCATGTCCTGCATTTCCTCCCCTACCCTAAATCCCAGTCAAGGGCTAAGGTGCCTGAGAAGCTCAAGGTTAAGCGATAATGCTATCATGAGGTTAGCATTGGGAGCCTGCACTCCTTCCAATTCAGGGGGAGTCCTCCAGCTTCAGTTTCTTGGAAGTTCTATTCAACATGACAGTGTCTGATTCAGCATCAGGGCATCCCAGATGTGGGACCTTCCCAGAATCCTGCCATCACATCTCCTGCTTGAGGGCAGGGCTCAGAGCTTCAGCAAAAATCTAAGATTCAGAACTCACCGTGTCTGGGTGTTTAGATTGTTCTCTCTCTTAGCCAAATGGAGCTTCCTGTTCTAAGAAAAATCACCCTCTAAATTCATTTTCTTGGCTGTAGCCCAGTCTTGACAACACGATGGCTGACAGACTGCAGTATAAATGAATGAGACATAATGTTCTCTGCCTCCCAGGCGCCTCTCCCCCAGCATCTCCCAGACATGAATTTCCTGGGGTGTGCAGGATGTGACCCAGGCCACTGGCCTTGATGGGTGTGGCATATAGGAGAGAAAAGTTGGTTCATAATTGTGTTATGATTCTTTTTTTTTTTTTTTTTTGAGACAGGGTCTCGCTTGATTGCCAGACTGGACTTGAACTTGCAATCATCCTGCCTCAGCCTTCTGAGTCATTGGGATTACAGGCATTCACTATCATGTCTGGCTTTGTCTGTCATAATTCTTTTGGGTCCTCAAGAGAGGGAAAAAGTGCTTGATATGAGCTTCAAACAAACTGGTAAGTGTGCAACTTATACACTGGGGATTAGGGAAAAGAATAAAGACAAATAACCAATGTGGTGAGGGAGCTATGCTATTGCAATAATTTGGAAACATGAAAAATCTTGGTGAAGATCCTACCTGATTCCAAAGAACAGACCCAGGCCCAACAGCTGGGTTCCCAAGAGAGGAAGGGAAGAGAGAAAACCAGAAACTACTGCGGAAATTGCAGACATGGTTACTTTTGTGCAAACACTTGGAACGCTCCTGCAGATCCGGCTCAGCTGTTGTTTATAGCTTTGGGGGAAAATGGCTCTTATGTTCTCTGTTTGCAACGTGGTCACAGGGGAGAAACTACAACAACCTAGTTACATGAAGTGGCGTCTTTTCTCCCCATCTCACAGAGTAGAAAAACTAAGGCCTACAAGGAAGAAACTCACTATAAGTGGATGTACTGAGAGCAGAAACAAAGAATACTATTGCCAACTAAAAGCTCAAACTGCCAAGGAGATTACTAGCAGGGCAGATGTGAGTGAAGGATAATGGGAATGAGAGGCTAGGGATATAGCTCAGAGGTAGAGCACGGGTCCAGCATGTGCAAAGCTTTGGGTCTGATCCGTGCACTGAGCCGCCCCCCCCCCCCCAAAAAAAAAAATTCTGCCTAGAATTAGGCTTCGAATAGTGTGGTGGTCCCCAGACTGAATTCTAATGACCAGTTCTATGCCTGCCCAGTTACGTGGCATGAACAAACACATGAACACATCCAGGGAAGGATTCTCAGGGCTCCATAATTATAATTCATAACTATTTTAGTTCATGGCTAATGGTGAGATTGTTTCCATCCCCTGCAGGACCACTGGTACTCCTCTTATCTTTCTCCAAGAGGTCAAAGTCTACCAGAAACGAGTTTATCCACACCTACTCATTAGGGTGGGGAAAAAATAAATTTTTATAAAAACAGACTCAAAGAAGGTGAAGGACAATCCTCAGGTTCTCCACTGTAGGGTTGTGAGAACACCCCTCCCGGGAGTCTAGGCCCAGGGCACGCTTCTCAGCTAATTTTCCTCCCTTAGTTGATCTTATCTAACTTTGGCCAAAATAACTGCCCAGGTCTTTCCCTATTCCAGACACTCACATTGGCGGAAAGCTGAGATGTCAGGGTGGCCACTTTTTCCTGGGATGATTCCAGTTCTCTACGAAGCTTCCGGATTTGCTGTGAAAGAAGAGAAACACAAACTACTGGTGGCAGAAGAAACGGGGTACATGGAAGGAAAATGGGCGCAGTGGTGTTAACAAGCAGAGACCAAGGCTTTGTACCCTACCTCAGACTGCATCCTCTCCTCAGCCTGAAGAAGGGAGCACAGAGGGAGAGAAAGAGAGAGAGCGGGTGTTACTACAGGGGTGAAGAAGCCAGGCCCCAGTGAGTGGCAGGGCAAAGACTTGAAGAAGCGGGATTCAGAGGTACAAAGAAGTGGGATCTCTTGTTCCTTGGCCCTGGCTCCTGAGGTCTCAGCTCAGATCTATGCTAGGGTTTAAATAAAAGACTTCTCGGGCAGTCAACTCCAGCCAACTTTGTCACTGCTGAGAAGGTTGGGAAATGAAATTTTGGTCGTGCTGAAAGGTAACCCTTTCTGCTTAGCAACCTGAAGAGTGAAGAAATAGGGACACAACAAAACAGAGAATCTAAGAACACCGAAAAGCCAAATGCTCTGGGAGATGCCCCACAAAAAAACATTTGGTCAATTCTATACACTGTTGGGGGTCTTAGAGCCTAAAGAAACCTACCCAGCTCACCTTGCTATAAATGTTTTCCATTTATCAGGGGGAGAAAAGGGCTCTATAACAAGGAGAGTCTTCATGTTTTGAAGGAGGGGAACAGAAAGCCTGAGGTGCCCAGGTGAGAGCTCCAAGCTGTAGGCACATTTCCCCACCCCCACCCAAGATCCATCAGGGGTAATGAAGAGATAGTAGTGCTCCCCGCTGCTCCCCACAGTGGCCCAACTGAAGGAGGTTTCAGGAAGCATGGGCTGGTAGGGACAGGAGTGAGCGAGGAAGGGAAGTTATTGCTCTTACTGAGGAGTATGTGGAGGAGGCACTGGAGGCCAGGGACAGCACCGAGCCGTGAACTGAAAGAGAAAGAGAACATGAGGGGTTAACAGGGGGTTCCAGGAATAGGGGTTTCTGGGAAGAGCCCTAAGACAGGAGGGTGGATACTGATTCTGGAGGGCATCTGGAGCAGATGGAAGGAACAGAGCAGGAAACTCAGTCGGCATCCCAAGAGCCCAAGGTAGGCAGGTGTCCAGGGAGATACAGTCCTGAGTAGAGATGGTGTCCTCTCTCATCTACCTTCTCTGCAACCCAGCCATGGTGGTCCCTTGCTCAGCCTGCTGCAAGGGGCGCAGGGTTTCAGAGAAAAGGAAATGAGATTCCTGTGGGTAGTCGTTATCTCTTCTTCCCAGCCAGGAAAGTACTTTAACTGCAGAAGCGGGGTGTTTCCCATCAGAGCTGCTCAGAACAGATTCTGCAATTCGGCCTGTGCCTCCTCTTCTCAGCACTGGGGGACACTGGGGGAGCCTGGGGGACACTCAGATGAAACAGATATTTAGGTGGGACACGGGTCCTGATTTTTCAATAGAACCTGCTGTGAGAACCAAAGCACATTTGCAAGCAATCCCCCGTGACCTAAGCACCCCAAGAACAATGGGGGTCAAACGTACACAAGGCTCCGGCTCCAGCCTCTGGTCCACCTTAACACCCAGATCACCATCATCCACCAGGTGCCCCTTCCCCTCCCCGCAGCTAATCTCTGGAATATTCTGAAATCAGGAATGAGATGTCTAATTCCTTATAAGCGTTTTAAGAGCTACCATTGTGTCCCTGTGTCTTTTCTAATACTCCGGGAGACTGTGAGGAGGAAAGACCACTAGCAGAATCAGGAGGAAGGAAGAGATAGCCTTAACCCTTTCCACTCTTGATTTTCCTCCCCCGGCCCTCAGGAGTTGCTCCATCCCAAAGTCCCAGTGCTAGATGGTGCCACCCAGGGTTTCTGGGCCCCCAGACCCTTCAAAGGTATGGGAAGAAAGAACTGAAATGGCCCAAGTCAATGTCCTGTGGATCATATACGTGTGTGTGGTGGTGGCAGTGGTAGCAGTGGAGGTGGTGGTGGGTGAGGGGACCCAGCAGAGCTGGAATGAGCGTGAACCGCGCTGGCATGAAGTCTCACCATCGTCCGTGGGGTCTCGGAAGGATCCTGACCGAATCATTCCCTTGGGTCTCTCGGCCAGGGACAGGGTGCTCCCCATTTGGGAGCCGCTGTACAGCTCGAAGGCCGCTTCGTGGGTGGGGATGCTGTTGGAGCGGGTGATTCTTGGCGTGGTGGCCGCCGTGGGACTCACTGGAAGGACAGAGGGAAGGGGGACAGGAGAGGGAGGGGGAGGCAGGAGAAGAGGCAGGGTCATCAGCTCTCTTGTCCCTTGGGGGATGGAGCACCAGGAGCATGAGAGGCAAAGGGGAGAGGGTGGGAGAGGAGGGGGCAGGCGGGCCGGGGGCGTGTGCAGAGGGCGAGCCCTAATGGAGAAGGACCCTGCTGTCTGAAATAAAATGGACATTCCCTCAAGCCTGCCTGCCTTGGCGTCATTGCTTTTGAAGGGGCCTGGCAGCTTATTGGAAACCTTCACATCGCTAGGATGTGACCATAAAAATGGGATGTTGTCATCCTCTACAACACAACCCGGGAGGACCGAGAATTCACACCACAACTCAGATCCAAGTGATGTGGGGGTCAGGCTGCGGATCCAATGGGCTCAGCATTATGGAGGGATGTGTCTCCCTACAAAGCAGTGTCACTCTAGATCAGTCCTAAAGCATCAAGAAATCAGGCCACCTCTGCCCAGCATCCCCTGGCTTTCAGGTCGGATAGATAGAGCAGGTGGATGTGTCAGTAGGGCTTAGAACCTGCTTTGGGGTTTGAACTTGCTTTGAATAATCTGCTGGCTCCTGCTCACCTGCAGAACCTGACCCCATCCATTTGCCCCTTGCTGGGACTACAGCCTTTTGGGGTTCACACCTTCATGGAACTCCCTCCACAGGCCGGTGGATAGTGCGCCTGTCTGGAAAGACCTGTGCAGATCTCACGCCCCTCTCTTGGCGCTTTTGAATCCATAAGGTGAGTCCTACTTAGCCCAGGCCCTCATTCTGCAGCAGGAACACCTTTCCTCTTGGTTTATCTTCAACAGACATGGAAAACAAGCTGGCCCCATCCTCCTTTAAGAGCCCTTCAGAGGCCAGACGACCCTTAAGGCAAACATGATCCTGATTCCTAGTCTTTTCTCAAATTCCCCACCGTCACTGTACGGCAAGTCACAGGTCCTTGTCTTACATTAACTCCTTCCCTTCACTCAGCTGAAAGAAGACATGGATTTAGAGAGAGACAGCAAGCAAACAACAGGCCCATCCCGGGCACTGTTTGAAAGGGTTCCTAGTAGGCCAAGCCTGGCCCAGTGCTTCTCAGAACCAGGGCTGGGCCCGGCCCTCGCCACCCCAGGCTTCTTCCCCTCCCTGCTTTCTGAGTCATCCGGCCACTTCCTTCTATCTCAGCTTTCCCTGCTTCTCAGGATCTAGAAAGGGTGTGTCCAGGATATGTTTTAGTCAGCTCTGCCTTCAGGGCGAGGAGGGCTTGCCCTCAGCCAGGCAGCTGGGGAATCTGAATTTTTCGGAGTTTGGATGCAGATTCCACCCGCCTCCATCCACTACCTTTCCCTCTTCCTCCCCTCCAGTCTCACATTTTAGTTCTGCCCTCGCAGCGGCTGGCCCTGGCAACCCTGGGTGTCACAGATCCTTTCTGGCTGATCTACAAGCCTGGTCATTGCACTGGTTTGATCCCTGGGCTTTGGCTTATGGCTTTTCCAGGACATAGTTCTGACTCTCTGATACTAACAGGACCCTACAACTTGTGCCCAGGGGCAACTTTTCAGTTGAGGATTTGCATACTTTGCCTTCCATCTTATTTTAAGTGGATAAACTGAGGCACTGTGAAACCACCAATGTAGCATGAGTCGAATACTAGATGAAACCTCAAGTCCAGCTGCCTTGCCTCACCCTACAGGGTGACCCCTGCTTCATCCCATGCCACAGTGAGCGACCGCAAACACTGACCTATGTTGGTAAGTTGGCCTTTTGCACTCAGGGACATGGAGAGAGCAGGGGGAGAAGGCAGCTCTGACTGGTCATCGGATTCAGGTAGCCCACCAATGGTATGGGAATGCCGCCTCTCCTTGGTCTCCTCCTGGGACTGGAGCTGGTACCTGTAGAAGGCAGTAGAAGAACTTAGACTCAGCAACCACAAAGTGATACCAGACGCTTAAAAGGTATGGGGAATATCTAGGAGAATATCTCCCAGAATACCTATATCTGAGAGCTAGGAGCCAGGAGATCTGAAAGTAGGTCAAGGAAAAGGGGAGCATCCAGGGCTGCCAGGAGGGGGCAAAAAGAAGTGACTCAGCGTCCTCCCCCAGCCCCTCAGCTGATGTTACAGCACTAGCAGGTACTCTACACAGAGCTCCTGAAATAGGGTCAGATAGGACAGAGAAGGCGCTAGAACTTCACCCCTATAGCTCAGGGCAGAGCCTCATGATTCTATGTGTTGGCTCTCAGGTCACAGGAGTCCCCATCCAACTGAACAACTCAGTGCTGTGACAACATCAGAGGACCAAAGGTGTCCTGCCCTTTTCCCAACCAAGTGGTCCCGGAGGCACAGAGCAAGAAAGCAAAATTACAGAAAGGAAGTTTGGGGAGCCCTGGGATATCATAAAGGAGACAGGGGAACTTGTGATTCCCATGCAAACTCCTTCTCCCCGTCACCAAAGACCACCTGCTGTAGACGCTGACTCACATGATGGTGAGCAGATGCTGGATGGCACACATATGGGACCGCATACAAATTATTTGGTTAAAAGGGCTATATTCATGCAGAGGGCCTGGGACAGGTCAAATATGGATTTTTTATATATACTAGGAGCACCAAGTATAGGGAGGAAAAGCTGTAATTAAGGGTTACCTGAGTCCTTTCTTGGGAAGGGTATTCCGATCCCGCTGATTACTGTGGAGACAAAAAAAGAGAAGTATGTGAGTCCGCCTTAGAAACTAGAGTGTGGGACCATAATAGGCTTGAGGTGAGGTCTGCAGACTCCGGACACAGAGCATCAAACTACCTCTATAAACAAAATAAGAAGACAGTCTCAGCCAAGTTCTTGGTGCAAACTTGGGAAATTTACCTGAAATGTTGAATGTTTTTCTCCAATTAGGAATTAGGGTATGGTTGGCTATTTAAAAGATACTGTGGGTAAAAAGAAGGACGTGATATATTAGGAATGATTGTGGATTAGGAAGCAAAAGCTCCGGAGAACGGGTCTAACCAATTATGAGATCTTGGCTAAGTCACTTAACTTTCTGCGCACCAGTTTTTCCATTCATGAGATGAGGAAAAAAAAAAAAAGCATCCTACCTATCTCATGGAGTTGTTTGAAGCATGTAAAATCACTTAAAATATGTGAAAAAACTTTGAAAGTTACAGAGGCAATCAAATATAGGATGGTATTGCCAGTGGTCTGGGCTCACTCTCAGCTCCGTCTCTACCCACCTACCTGTCCACTTGTCCAGCCCTGGGGCTTCCACTCCAGGTCAGCTCTTCGGTCTCTTCCTCTGCGGGGGCAGCAGGGGCCGCAGGAGGGGTGGGGATGGGGGAACTGCTTGGAAAGGCACTGGGCAGGCTCATTGGCATCTGAAGGGACTCCATGCTCCTGTGCAGGCTTGAGAGTTTGGGGTACATGCGGGTCTCCTTTGGGACACTGAAACCACTCATCAGCTCTAGGCCCTGGGAGAAGCTGGCTGAGTTAATATTGAGGATGGGTGCTGGACTGGGGGTGAAGCAAGAAGGGAGAGGGCCCCCAGTTGCTGAGCTTGTAGCATGCAGATCTGGGACCTTTGGAGTGTGGCTGTCACTGGACGATGGTAGATCCAGACTGTTGGAGTTGACCTTGTCTAGATTGGCTAGTGAGGGAGGCTTGACAAAGCTCTTAGCTGTGGCCCTGAGAGAAGTGAAGATAAAATAAAATATTTAAGATAACAGAATTACAGAGCAAGAGGCAATCATTCTTTAGTTTCCTTGTTTTCTGGCTATTCGCTAAGTACAGAGGCTTATTCTAATGCTGTTGAGCAACCAGTTGGAAGGAAATCCGACACCTGACTGAAGGCACCTGCAGTCTTAATAGGGGGGCAATACATGCCCATGGGAAACACAGGTGAAGTTACATGCAAATGGGTATATGTGTGCAAATAAACACTGAAAGACCACCTGTACAAGTGTTATGGAAACAGGTTAGGCATTGATAAGAAAATAAAATAAAGAGTAAGTTTTGAATAGTTGTTTTTTTGTACTAGGGATTGAACCCAGGGGTGCTTAAACATTGAGCCATATCCCCAGCCCTTTTTTTGTATTTTATTTAGAGACATGGTCTTTCTGAGTTGCTAAATGCCTTGTTAAGTTGCTGAGGCTGGCTTTGAACTCAAGATCCTCCTGCCTGAGCCTCCAGAGTCGCTGGGATTACAGGGGTGCACAACGGTGCCCAGCTCTTGAATACAATTTTCAAAGAGGGAAAAGAACTTGGCCTACAGGGGAAGCCAGAAGAGATTTTGGAAAGACCCATGCAAAGGCCTAGAGATCAAAGTGGACAGGACATGGCACTCCTAGTCTAAAGAGGACCAGAATATGCAAAAGAATGACTGAGCAAATAGACAAGGAGGAAATACCCAGTTTGGGTACCTGAGAGGGGTTGGTGGTAGCTCTGCTAACTTGGTGGCTGGCAGGTGGCTTGCTTGGTTCTTGGGAGTGCTCTCTGGGGAGCCAATACTCTTCAAGGAGATGTTGTCTGAGTCCAAGGCCACTGCTTTGGCTTTGGCCTTTTCCTTTTCCCGGTCTGTCTGATTGACAGGAGCTGGAGTGGTCCGCCCACTGGCAACCTTGGAAGGCTCCTTCAGTCTGGTGGGTGTAAGGCCTCCTTGCTTGGTGCTGAGGACACTGGGGTCAATGCTGCTGCTCACAGGGCGAGGTCCACCCCGCCCACCTGTCACACTCATGGAACTGGACTTGGCTGGCCGGGGCAGGCTTCGGTACTGGATGTTGGAACGGGCTCCGGGAGCCAGGAATCCAGGCTCCGCGCTATTGGACACATCTAAGCTAGTTTTTCGCCCATTCACTGGCTTGACGGGGATGCCTGAGGACTTCTGGATCTTGCTGAGAGTGGCTGAGCCACCAGTCTGCATGACTGTGGCCGTGCCTGTGGCAGGAGGGGGTTTCTTGTAGCCAAAGGATCCCGAGGTGGAGGGGCGAGCAATGCCCGAGGGGGGCTTCTTAGCATCACTTAGGCGATCCCGGCCAGCATCAGAAGAGGAGCGCTGCAGCCCAGTATTCTTTACAGCAAGCTTACCCTTGTCTGTAGCTTTGCCTTCGGGTTTGCCTGTGAGAGGGAAGGAAATGAGGTGAGAGTAGCTGACACTGACCAGGACCTCAGAAATCTTTTTCTTTCCTACTCGGGAAAAGGAAAGGAAAGAAATCAATGGGGGCTGGGGATGTGGCTCAAGCGGTAGCGTGCTCGCCTGGCATGCGTGCGGCCTGGGTTCGATCTTCAGCACCACATACAAAGATGTTGTGTCTGCCGAAAACTAAAAAATAAATATTAAAAATTCTCTCTCTCTCTCTCTCTCTCTCTCAAAAAAAAAAAAAAAAAAAGAAAGAAATCAATGGGAAGTGTTTGAAGGAAGGTCAAACTAGTCTCTGAACATAACACACGTTCCTCCTCTGCTACTTATTCATTGTGTGAGAGTAATACCCTTCCTCACTCCGAGGACCATCCTGAAGATCAGATGTGTGGATGTTAAAGCATTATGCAAATGTTTGCCATCATTCTATGGGTTAATGGCCATTCAGAGGGACAGCCAACCATTCAGAGGGACAACCAAAGAAACAGATCCTCACTCTTTCTCTTCCTTTATTCCAGACTTACCTGCAACTTTGAGGGCACTCTGGGCTGTATGAGTGATGGGGGAAGTGACAGCCACTGGTGGGGTCTTGCCCTTCTTCAAGGAACCAGGATGTCCCAGACTGATGGGTTTTTTGAGTTCTCCGCCCTTGGAAGAATCATCACAGCTCTCAGGCCGTTCTCTCCGCCACTTAGAAGTCCCAGGTTCCATCTTCAGGCTACCGCTGTCGTACTCCAGCTTTTTGGGGGCCTTCTCTTCTGATTCACTAAACCAGCTCAGCCCACTTTCTGCCAGAGAGCGTTTCTCTGAGTCTGTGCGCAGCTAAAGAAGAGAAGAGGAACATTCCCATGGGGGTGGGGAATGGTTAGCTGAGGGATTTATTTGGTTATTAGGTGGCCCCCCTCTTCCCAGAGTGCTTAGACAACCCAGGGCTCCTACTGTATCCTTAGGGTTCTGGAGAGTATACCGGATTTATCTCTGGGAATCTTTTTCTTTTCCAGTTGGATTAGCTCATTTTTTTTCTTCCCTGTTTCAGCACTAGGGATTGACTCCAAGGGTGTTCTTCCACTGAGCTATATCCTAAGCCCTTATTTTTTGTTTGTTTGTTTGTTTTTGTTTAATTTTGAGACAGGGTTTTGCTAAGTTGCTGAGACTGGCTTTGAACTTGAGATCCTCCTGCCTCAGTTGCTATGATTACAGGTGTGCACCACCAAGTCTAGCAAGATGGAATAGCTCTTACATATGTCACTCTAGACACATGTGGGCCCCAAATATAGGCACTATGACAACGTTTAATGTCTTAGGGGACTGCTAAGAAGACTTACTTTTGTTTTTTTATGGCCAGCTCTACAAGAACTTGGTCAATGGGAACCAATTCCATGGAGTGGGTATGACTGGGCATGCAAACCAAGGCACTGCCCAGTTAGGCTCATCTCGAGGTGGTGGCCCAGGTGTTTGCAAACTCACATACCACTATTGTAGAGTTCCTGCGGGAGGCAGTGGGAGTAGTTGGGAGGGAGTTGAGTGAGGAGCTGGCATTGAACTCTTCTGAGCTGAGGTTGTCGGAGGCATCACTGAGCCCACTGCTGATGGAGCTGCTTTCATCCCAGCTGCAGGATAGGAGAGAGAAAGATGAGCAGCTAAAACAGAAGCCAAGGCAGGAATAAATGTTTCCTATTGGCGGAAGGATGCCTTTATACATTCTTGACAAAGGAAAAGGCTTGAGGGTTCGTCCTGACTTTGCCAGTAATTGGAAGTGTGACTTCGGCCCCTTTGTAATTTGGTGGTATTCTTCTCTAAAAAGAAGGGACTTTGTCTTTATCTGGCAAGAAAAGATCTTATATCTCCTTTACAGGAAGGTATAATACAAAGACAAGGTAATTTTTGGATCCATCTAATTATACGGACCAATTTCCTCTCCCTGTAAACAGCTTCCATTCTTATAATTACCGTATCTTTGTTCATTTTTAGATGTGTTCTCCAGGTATCTCCCTGCCTCTATCACCACCTTGCTAAAATTTCCCATACCTGGTGACAAGGCCGAGGGAAAGATTTATTTTTTCTGTTTTTTTTTTTGAACCCTCTAATTATCATTTCTCATTGCGCCCGTATATGGAGTTCACCCCATCCGGGGAACAGGTGCTGCTTCTAAACAGAATGTGCTGCTCTTTTGGTAAATAAGTCAAACTCGAGATGCCATGGCCATCAGAGGTGCCTGATTCCTGCTGAATGCTTTCCTTTCTCTGCCAACTTCTTGGAAGATCAGGTTTATGGTATCAGGAGAGACTGCTGTTCAACATCTGTATCTATAAATATCCGTTATATGAGGCCCCTGGCCATGTACCAAGGGAACTTACCACAGCCTCCAGAGCTCTGTAGCTTGGGGCTGTTCAATTTTGGAGTTTAACAAGTTTCACCAGTCAGAAAGTTTATTCTTTTTTGTACTGGCTATTGAACCCAGGGGTGCTTTACTACTGAGCTACATCCCTAGCCCTTTTTTATTTTTTATTTTGAGACAGAGCCTCCCTAAGTTGTTGAGGCTGGCCTTAAACTTGTAATCCTCCTGCCCCAGTCTCCCAAGTCACTGGGATTTCAGGCTTGCCCCCACCCCCCCACTACACCCAGCAGAAAGTTTACCATTAAGATCTAACCAAATAGCCTCTTCTGCCATGGACACTACTTTATTTGAGTACTCTCCTATTTGCTATTCACATATTTTCTTCTCTTTTGCCCAAATTCTGTCTCCTAGAACCTTCCCTCAAAGACCCTATGTTCCAAGTCTTTCCCAATTTCCCCAGACCCTAAAATGTCTTTCAGCCTTCATTCCAGTTTTAGAGCCTAACCTCACACACAGGAGTACCGTGAGTCTGCCTCACATGAGTATCTGTTTGTGATTATAGAAATTAGTCTCTAAATACTTGTATCTGTGTGCAGGGCAGGTCTGTTTATCAGCCTTGTGTGTGTGCCAGGACGAAAGAAGATGGAGATTTTTTTTTGTGTGTGAATTAGCTGGTATTTGGAACATGTTTTTCCTTTTTGATTTATTTTGAGTTCCAAATCATGGAACAAAAATCAGACATCACAAGTCATCTAAGTGCCTGGCCCAGATTTCAGCTGGCCTCCCTCTAATTCATGTGCTGGGAATAGGCAAGTGGGTGGTTTGGACTTAGCTGGCTTAGTTGCTTTGTAGTGATTTATGCAAATACGTTGCAAAGGAGCAAAGAAAGCATGGGGGTTAGGATGCACTAGACAGTTATCCAAATTTTATTACTATGAAATATAGCCATTATTAAATGACAGCCACCCCCTCATGACAATATTAAATCTGCCTTTTGTCCTGGGCTCAGTGCATTTTGTGGAGAAAGGACACTGCGAAGAAGAGATCAATGCTGATATTATGATCCTATCAGCTCTTCTGGGTGAAGATAAGATCTCTGGCAAGCAAACAAACAAACCATTCACAGCCTGTTCTCTTAGTTCAGAGACAGAGGAAGCCTGTAGCACTGAATCTTTCATCTGAGATTAATTATTGGTAATCAAGGTTTTGGAGCAGAGAAAGCTTTTATGGAAGGGCTCTTCCAAAAAGAAGTCTGCTGTAGTCCTGAAGCCCAGAAGAAACCTTCCTCTGCCCTCCATAATGGCCAGCCTAACGCCGAAGAGGAGGAGGGAGGATATCTTCTAGGAGAGAGTTCAGGCTCTTCTTGTCCAAAAGACGTTCCTCCCTAGCTCTTCTATCATGAGAAGTGTATGCCTAAAATTATCAGTAAAGATTGGCTAGAGGATTTAAAAATATCCTAGAAAAATTGCTTTCCAGTTTCTGAACAACAGAAAAATTCTGTTATCATTATCTAAGGGTTAAACAACATCTCCACTGGAGATGCGCTACTGGAGGGAGCATTTTCCCTTTCTCAAAAAAAAAAAAAAAAAAAAAGTGTGATGGGGGCTAGGATTGTAGCTCAGTGGTGGAGTGCTTCCGTAGGATGTGTGAGACACTGGGTACGATTCTTGGCACTGCTATAAATAAATAAATAAAATGGGGGTCTGTCAACAACTAAAAATATGTATATATATATATATATATATATATATATATATATATATATATATATTAAAAAAAGAAAAAAGTAATATATGTAAAGGAAAATGCTCTTTCTCTGCCTTCCCATTTTTATTTACAAGATAACCATTATTGATTTTCTTGTGTCTCTTTCAAAAATATCCTATGCATTGCTCTGTCTTCTGGCTATTTGATCTCTGGCTATGCTGAGTAGTTGACACCAGGGACCACACTTCATCCACCCGGAGAGTCCCCTGCCTGACTTAAACTGGGACTTCGGTCTTCTTCTTTATTGGTTTATTGCTTTGCTTTAGTGAAGTATCTCTTCCTGGGAAAGGATGCTTTGGAAGTAAACTTGGTAAAGTCTTACACACCATAAAATATCTTTATTCTGTGTTTACATATGGAATTTTGCCTAGGCATAGATTTCTAAGATGAAAATAATCTCCTTTTGGGATTTAAAGGCATTGTTCCATTGTCTAGCTTCTATATTGCAAATCTGATCCCTTAACCTTATCCTTAGTATGTGACTATTTCTTTCATTCCTCTTTGGAATTTTTAGCTTCTTGGTGTTCTGAAATATCATTAATGACATGCCTTGAATTGGTGCCCTACTCAACACTTGGAATCCAAAAAGTGCATGACTTTCAGTTCTGGGAAATTTCTAAAAAAAAAAAATATGAGGGGGGGGCAGGGCGCGGGTTGAACCAAGGGTGCTCTAACACTGAGCTACATCCCCAGCCCTTTTTATTTCAAGACAGTGTCTTGTAAGTTGCCCATGTTGGCCTCAAACTTGTGATCCTCCTGCCTCAGCCTCCTGAGTTGCTGGGATTACGGGTGGGTTTGGGTCACTCAAATTTTTTTTAATGACTTTTTTCTTTTCATTTTTCAGTTCTCTCTTCTAGAATGTCTATCATTCAAGATGACAGAATTTTAGGCTAACACCTGAGTTCTTTACTTTTCTCTTACATCCCCTTTTTGTTTTTTACTTTTTGGGCAATGATCTAAATTTTTATTTTCCCTTCCCTTTATTAAGTTTTTCATTTTTGTTATCATATTTTAAGTAATTTCTTTATTTTTTAAATAACACATCATTCATTCCCCACCCCCATATGTGAATGAAGTCCACGGTAGTACTCTACCATGGAGCTATGTCTCCAGTCACCCCCGAACACACACCTTCCTAAAACAGGGTCTTAAAATACAAAATTTTAGGGCTGGGGATGTGGCTCAAGCGGTAGCATGCTCGCCTGGCATGTGTGTGGCCCGGGTTCGATCCTTAGCACCACATACAAACAAAGATGTTCTGTCCACCGAAAACTAAAAAATAAATATTAAAAAATTCTCTTTCTCTCTTTTAAAAAAAAATACAAAATTTTAAAAAGAGCTAGGATGTAGCTCAGTAGTAAGAGTGCTTGCCTAGGATGCACAAAGCTCTGGGTTCAATTCCCAGTACTGTGAACAAGACAAAACAAATCTCAACTCTCAGAGACATTCATCCTTTCATTTGGAAAGGCTGGTTTATGATCCCTTTGCACAGTTTCTGGTTCCAAGTTGCTTTGTTCTGTTGTTTTGGGACACTTTAACATTTTAGACCTTCTCCTATGTCAGACAGTCCTTGGCTGTTGCACATACTTAAGACAGGGACACTGGGTTATTTGAAAGCCCTGTGCACATAGGGTAGGACTTGCTAATTATGGCTCTGGATAGGGAATTGTGATTGCGATAGTTCATGTAAGTGTTTTTCTCTTGGGTTGGTCAGATTTCCCAGAGAGAAATCTTGCAAACTCCAGACTGAAGGCTATAAGACCAGTGTTCTGAAAGCAGAGCTGGAGAAGGATCCTGGAGGGTTCACATTCAATATGCAAAGGTCCACTTATTCCCCCCTGGTCTTGTTCAAACTCTATGCCCTCACGTGTACCAGCAATTAGGAGTCAAGAGTCCAGAGACTGCCTGGTTTACACTCTTCAGAGACAAGCTCTGTCAATGAAGGGAAAGGACGGTTGTTTCTCTGGGAGCTGTTGAAGGAGAGGATCCGGGAGTCTGTTTCTTACACACATCTTAAACCAGTCCTCCAATTTCCAGTTTTATCTCCACCTCTACTAACAGAATCTGAAGCCTCGACTAAAGGACCCGATGCCACCAATTATCAAGCTTTTTGAAGATTCTAGGATGTCGGAAGAGTTGCTGCTGAGTTCCCCACTGCTGCCCCAGGATTCAGTTTGAGGTCCCAAAATTTCATCACTACTATCCCTTCCTTCTATTATTCATCCTTGAGGTTTTATGAGTTAAGGTAAAGGTCTTTATTGTCACTTTACTTTTGTGTAGTTGTGAAATTTATATTAAACTAATCTATCAGCAGCATAATGTCCCTAAATGACTTTTAACAAAGTTCGCTTTTTCTGGAATAGACATCCTGGTGGTGGGTAGCCTTCAAGTGGACTGAGGAGAAATCAGGTGGAATGTTCTATCATCAAATCAAGTAGAGGCATGGGGCTGGGGTTGTGGCTCAGCAGTAGAGGGATCGTCTAGCACGTGCAAGGCACTGGGTTCAATCCTCAGCACCACGTAAAAATACATAAATAAAATAAAGATATTGTTTTCAACTACAACTAAAAAATATTTTTAAAAAATCAAGTAGAGGCAGAAGGAACCATCTATATGGTTGTTTTTTTCTTTTTTGAGATACAAAAACAGCTGTGCAGCCAGGTATGGTGGTGCATACCTGTAATGCCAGTGACTCACGAGGCTGAAACAGGAGGATCACAAGTTTAAGTCCCGCCTCAGTCACTTAGCAAGAACCTGTCTCCAAAAAAAAAAAAAAAAAAAAAAAAGAAAAGAAAAGAAAAGAAAGAAAGAAAAGAAAAGAAAGAAAGAAAGAAAAGAAAGAAACAGTTAATACTGAAACATATGACCACCTAGAGTCTAAGAACAGAAAGTCTTTAGAAAGTCTTGCACAATTTGTCAGTTAATGAACCAGAGGACTAAAGAGCAAGTGCCTAGCCATTCAAGACAGTAGGGAGAAAGAAAGGCAGTTCCACATAGCACCAACAAGGATAAAGAGGAGGACAGAGATCAGAGTTAGGGAGGGCTACTGCATCTGTTTTTTTGGCAGAAAGAATTTCTGTGCTCACTCTAAGCAGGATTTTGCTATCTCCCTCCTATTTCTCTATAAATTTCTCACATAGATCTCAAGTGGAGACAAGAGAACTGGGTAACAAAAAGCTAGGCCTAAACTTTGGACAAGAAAACAAGGGAAATCACAGACCTTAATATTCTTCTATAATTGAATCTCTTCGTAAATCCAAACAATCAATAATGAGTTGCCAATGTATAAGAGAAACTGGGTAAGTTTTCATTCTGGGAGAGTTCAGATAAGCACAATGACACTTTATCATTTTATCTACCCGCAGAAGAGAAGAGGAAATGAGTCTGAATCAGCATATGAGAGGTTAGGTCAGATATAAACAGTGAAAATGAAGACCCTTGTCAGCGGATATTTCTAGAGTGCTGGAACAGGTTTCAGAAGTAAATTAAAGGATCTTCTCTACAGGAGACTTACTTTCCCGTTTACTGTTTCTCCTAATATCCATACTCAATCCACCCTCTAAAATTTACACTTCTCATTTCCTATTTCTACTAAAAGCATCCCTTTTTTCCTCCCTGTTGCTCATAGAGGAACTTAGGTATTCCGTCAACTTCTTTTTCTTTACCCTTCTCACCAAGAATTTTCACTGATTGTGTTACTACTCCCTTCTCAAACCTACACCTTACCTTTCATTTCCCCTGTCTTTGTTCTGGTTCAGAGTCTTATCCTCTCACTTGAACTGCTGTGAAAGCCTGCTTATTGGTCCTGTTCTTGAGTCTCCTTTCCTACCACATACACCAAATATTATCAGAAGTCTAGCCAGATGCAACGGTACACACCTTTAATCCTAGCAACTTGGAAGGAGGAGCAGGAGCATTGAAAGTTTACAGGCAGCTTCAGCAACTTAGCGAGATCCTGACTTGAAATTAAATTAAAATCGTTAAGGATGAAGCTCAGTGGTAGACTGCCCCTGGGTTCATCCTTAGGGCTAGAAGAAGAAGGAGGAGAAGGAAGAGAAGAAGAAGAGGAGAAGGAGGAAGAAGAGGAGGAGGAAGAAGAGGAGGAACAGGAGAAAGAAGAAGAGGAGGAAGAGAAACAGCAGCGGCAGAACCTTCATTAGCTCCTCATTGCAGATAGAATAAAATCAAAATTCTACAGATCATTGATCAAGATATCCTTGAGTCATCATTAACACAGTGTAGTGATTAAGAACCCAGAAGTTGACTACCTGGGAGTCCTATTAACTCTATCTGGGGTTAAATTTTACTTGAATTGGGCAGACATTCTCTGAGCTCCTAATATTTATTTATAAGGCATAATGCCATTTTCTATGGTCATTCAGATATAAGTGGTTATCCAGAAGGAGCTTATAACGCAGGTGGAGAAGGAGGTATAAATGAAATAAATTCTATAATAGAGGTATAGACAACATACATAGGAGGATACAGAGGCAGGAGTGATTTAGTTCTCCAACAAAATCCAAAAATATGATTTTGCCATGTTAGAATACTGATAAATATAATTACTCCACTCTAATTCCTCTCTTCTGATGTCTCCTGGGTTTCCTGTAAGGTGACCAACTCTCTGGTCTCCTTTTAGAAATACAGAAGGGGCCAGTCCTATGCCGCATCACTGTGCAATCATTTGTGTGCTGCTGAAGATTCTGGAGTCCCAGCTTCGTCACAGGGTGATATCACAGGGATTTGACATCAATGGATCTGAGTCCTGTCTCTCTCACATAAGAATTTTACCTTTCCTTGAGGTCCAGACTAAATACCGAGCCTTTCACGAGGCCTTCTATGATCCTCCTTGCATGAAGACATGTCAGTCACTCATATTTCTAGAGATTTATCTTGAAATAGTTAATGCTTATACCTCTCTTCACTAGACTAAATTTCCCTGAGGGCTGTGATCGAGGCTCATGTGTGTCTGTACTCTTATTCCTCATACAATATCTTGAACATAGTGGTCACCCCCTCGTGGACTAGAATTCCTGGTTTATATGAAAGTAGGAATGTATAACCTCAGGGGAAGGGGTTATGACTTTGGGGCTGCTATTTATGCATTCTCCAAGAATGACTAGTAATTTGTTTCTAAATAATCCTTGCTTCAGGGAGGAATTTATAAACATTCTCTTTATAGAACTTTCAGCTTTCTGCTGAAATTCCCCATCTATTCAAGAACAGATTTTGCTTTTTCTACAAGGTCCTTAAACACATTCGTAGAAAGTATTTTGGAACCCTAATCTGCTAACTCTAACATCTAGGACATCTATAGGTCTGCTTCTATTGACTATTTTTTCCCCTCAGTCATATGCTTCTGCTTCTTCCTGAGTCTTTAAACTTTTTATTACATGGCAACACGTAGCCTTAGAAAAAGGATGTACCCCTTCCTCTGTCAGGCTGCTAGGATTGAGAGCCGAGTCAGTCTAGCCCATAGCAGAACTTGGTCTGGGTTTTGCTGTAGCTTTGGTTAAAGTCAGTTCTCTGTTGGTTTTACTGGTGTTGAGGGTACAATCAGGATTGTCTTTTCAGCAGGACTTGGGATATGAGGATAGTGAGACTCCAGAGATCTCTTCCTCTGACATATAGCCTAGCCACCAGCTTTGTGTCCTTCTGTGGAGATCTCTTTGCTCTTGATGGGCCACTTCTGTATATTCAGTGAAGGGTCCTTGTGCTTTGGAGGGTCTTTCACTCAGATCTCACTGCACCATGCAGCTGCTGTGCAGCTTGGCCCTGGGCAAGCTGGGCAAGGGTGAGTCTTAGTTCTCCACTTTCAGCTCACTGCTACAGGCGACTGAAGTGTACTTGGGAAAGGCTGCATGGGGAAGATTTAAGGGTGGGTGGGCATGTATTTGCTCTATGATTAAAGGTCCTTGTAGCCAGCCCAGGTAGCCTTCCAAATTTTGTATAAAGTTTGTCTCTTCTCTATCCTCCATGGTAGTTTGCTCCTTCTTCTGCCACACCCCTAGGATGAAAACAGTTATGCAGTCCTTCTCTCCTAGGAATAGCTCACCGCCTTCTGGAATTTACTGCAACAGGTTATTTTGTATACACACACACACACACACACACAGACACACACAAAGTTACAATATTTGTTGCTTATTCCTGACATTATCATAAGAATGACAGTGTACTGTGATACTATACCTTCCCTCACCTAGGGCTGTAAGAACGGCAACTGATTGCCCTTCTTGTTTTCTTGCCCATTTCCTAGCACTGATACCACAGACTAAGGAACACTCTGGTGCACCCATTTCTGTAGGATGAAAAGAAGGACTGTGAAGAGGCCAGCTCAACTGAACACTGCTCTGTTTGTGTCTGTGCAGACACGTGGCAATGCACGGGGCAGGCAACACTCCTCCCCTCTGGGAAAAGCACCAACACTAACATAGCTCTTGGCTAGGACTGGCCACCCCTCCCAGATTTCTCTTATACTGTCTGCTCCCCACATTTTGGGCCCACTATTCCATGGAAATGGAATGGCCAAGGGAACCTGAAGGCAGCCAGAGGACCAAGGGTGTGGACTCATTAACTGAAAGGGTGGACTAGCTTGTGACTGCACAGGAAAAAATCCTTACTGCCTCTCTGTCCCAGCGTAATTCTCCAAAGTCAGACTTGAACACTGAATTCATTCTCCTTCTTCCCACAATACATATGCCTGGTGAATCAGTAACCCAGTTTCTCGAATTATTCAATACTTATTGAATAAGAGTGGTATATATGGAACCCGCTCTGAGAGTGAGGAAATATCTGCAGTCTAATAGGCTGGTTATAAAAGCTGCTTTGGGGCTGGGAATGCACTTCAGTGGTAGAGCACTTGCCTAGTGTGCAAGAAGCCCTGGATTCATCCTCAGCACCCAGCACTGGGGCTAAGGGGTGGTAGAAAAGAGCGATTATTGTTTTCTTGAAATTATTTTTACTTCTGTAAAGTCTGTGGAATTGGAAACCTACTGCTTTGTCTCCAGAGCTACCTCAGATTTCTTTCTTTCCTATCCAGGAAAGAGAAGAGGAAGCCTTACTATCCAAACTGTAAACAAGCTCCTAAAAATCTGACCACGCCACGTACCCAACTTCAGGGAAGCGAATCCCCAAACCAATCAAGAAAAGAAGCCAGAGTTGGAATTGGAGGGTTTTTCAGTCCCCGTCACTGTACCAACAAGGTATGTACAAATATTACAAAAGTCAGATGGGGCAGATAGGTAAAAGATCACCAGTCTCCACAATGCTTGATATTGTCTCATTTGCTGGAGTTGACGGATGGTGGCCTGAGCTAGGCAGTTAAATAGGCAACAGTGACAAAGTGTGAATCAGAGATTGAGAGCATCTGCTAGCAGAGATGAACAGGAGGCATCAAGTCTGATAAGCCTGGCTCTAGATTGCTTCAAGGGTCAGAATATCTAAGGATCAAAGTAACAGAATCATTTTCATGATGGGTGTGTTGTAGATAAGGCTGTCAGCTAGGGGTGTCTCATGACATCTCTCCTGGAACTCACTAGTCTTGATACTTTAAGAGAACAAGGCAAAAGTCCATAAAACTAGATATGGGGATGGCCAAGTTAATGAAGTACATAGAGTAAAAAATCAGTCTGGCCCCTTGAGGAGGCTAACCTTATTGGCTAGAAGTGGACTAGGCTGACTTCAGTAAATGTGCTTCTACAGGTCAGAATACATTTTTTTTTTTTTCCTGGTACTGGAGATACAACCCAGGGTTGCTTTACCACTAAGCTACATCCTCAGCCATATATATATATATATATAAGTTTTAAGACAGGGTCTCACTAAGTTGCTGAGACTGGCCTCAAACCTGTGATCCTCCTGCCTCAGCTTCCTGAGTTGCCGAGATTATCATGTGCACCATTGTGCCTGATATACATTCTGATACTTGCTCTGCTCTTGAAAATTTCCATAACCTGGGAGGATGGGAAAGACAGTAGAATGAATCAGACATAACTTTCCTATGTTCATATATGAATACACGACCAGTGTAACTCCACATTGCGTACAACTTCTAAAATGGGAAGTTATACTCCATGTATGTATGATATGTGAAAAATACATTCTACTGTCATGTATAACTAAAAAGATCAAATAAAAAATTTTTAAAAATTCTATAATCTTCTTGGAACTACAACTTCTAAAATGGGAAGTTATACTCCATGTATGTATGATATGTGAAAATACGTTCTACTGTCATGTACAACTAAAAAGAACAAATAAAAAAAATTTTTTTAAATTCTATAATCTTCTTGGAACTACACCAGGTTAAAATTAATATACAGTCTTCCTTGTTCACTACTTCAAGAATATTCTTGCCATGTTTGATGGATGGAACAGGTTAAACCATAAAAAATTGCCAGTCTTGTAGGTCAAAAATGATTCATGATCAAATATATCTATTTTCATATCTGTTTTATGCTTCAGCACTTGTTTGCTGCAAAACCATAGTGATGGATTCTTTTTTTTTTTAATTTTGATATTAGAGATTGAACCAGAGACGCTTAACCACACCCCCAGCTCCCTACACCTTTTAATTTTTTAATTTAGAAACAGGGTCTCACTAAGTTGTTTAGGTCCTTGCTAACATGCTGAGGCTGACTTTGAGCTTATAATCCTTCTGCCTCGGCTTCCTGAGCTACTGGGATTACAGGCGGGCGCCATCATGCTCAGCTGTAGTGAGAGAGTCCATACTCGACAGAAAGAGACCAAGTTCTAAAATCTGAGACAAATGACAGAAATGACAGCCTACACCTGGTCTGAACCATCTGAACAAGGGAAAATGCCTGGGACTCCCCACAGTCCAAAGTTCAGAGATACTCCACTCTTCATGTATCTCTAGACAGATCAGGTCCCCTTCTGGAGGTGAGTCACTTGGTTGCATTGCAGAATGCAGGTGTCCTCAAGGGTACTCAGTCACGGAGATGTGCATTTCCAGTTAGAAAACTAGTATTGTTCCATCTCTGGTTCCTGCAGCAAGCAACCAAGTGGACTCCCTTGTTCTCCATATTATTTATTTATTTATTTATTTATTTATTTACTTTTTGGGTACCAGGATTGAACTCAGGGGCACACAACCACTGAGCCACATCCCCAGCCCTTTTATCTATCTATCTATCTATCTATTTATTTTATTTTGAGTAGGGTCTCCCTAAGTTGCAGAAGCTGGCTTCAAATTTGCAATCCTCCTGCCTCAGCCCCCCAAGCCACTGCTATTACAGGCATGCCCCACTGTGCCTGGCTCCTTGTTATCCTTTTAAAATAAGGTGATAGCCTGGGTAAGTGTTAACATTGTGGCCACAAGTCCTATTTGGCTAGTGAGTACTTGAAATGTAGCTAGTTCCAATTGAGATTGCAGCAAATTCAAAGACTTAGTGGAAAAGGAAAATGCAAAATATCTTATTAATAATTTATATATTCATTCAATATTAGGAAATCTATTTTAGATAAATTGGGCTAAATGAGACAATGTTCAAATTAATTTACTTGTTTTCCTTTTAAAAATGTCTCCACTAGAAAATTTAAAATTCCATATGTGGCTTGCATTGCATTTCTATGGGAAAGCACCGACCTAAACAGGAAACTTTTGGTCAATACAATGTCAGCTTTGAAAAGCTGAAATTCATTGATTGACTTCTACAATCTTTATACTTGACTCTTGACCTGAAAAAGTTATGGTCTGCAGTTGAACTCATCGGATCCTCTTTATGGCACCAAATGTGACAGAATTTTTACATGCATACATTGAGTTATTAGCCACCGTTTTCAGAAAGCATTCAGGAGATTAAAGAGGATTAGTGCTTTAAAAAAAAAAAAGATAATGGAAGAATGAGAGTGAAATTGGGCAATTTTGTGATGCTTGGTTTTGAAAATGCATTAAGCCCATCCAGAGATATTGCCAAAGTTCTTCAAATCAGTAACCTCACTGGCTGTCCACCCCCAAGTGGCCTCAGAGAACTCAGGGGAATAGAGTGTCTGCTTCATTACATGTCTGTGGTTTGGCGGGCAGCAGTCACCAGCTTGATCCGGCCAACAGAGCCAAGCGATGGGAGGAAAGGATGAAATACATAGTGAGAGGCTGAGAGGAAGAGTGGGTGGAGCGCAGAAGACGCCAGTGTAAATTTTTTTGAGCTAAGAGTTTGCCAAGTCTTAAGCAAGGGTGAAGATCACCAAGAAGAAGGGACTCTCAAGAACAAGGTAACCAGAGTCTTCTATGAAATTGGAGATTATGTATAATCAGAAAAATGTATTTGGCGCTCAATATTGTCAGTAAGCTTATACTACTGCAGTCCTTCCAGAAAACAAATGTTTTCAGGAACTTCTTAAAGATACTCCCTAAGCTCCAGTTTTGAGTAACTGTCTGATTAATTGGTTCAACATTCAAATGTGGAGGCTAACTTTGTGAATGGATGATGGGCCAGAGATCTCCAAATTCAGATTTAAATCCTGAAGACTGATTACTTGGTACTGCTGGCACTAGTAAAAAATCAGAGTTAACGGTCATTACAGATTGTGGTCCTACCATCATAGGGACCTGTCCCAACATCTACAGATGAATTCTTACTCGGACCCCAATGGGAAGATGACAACGATTAATTCCAGCCGAAGAGAAGGGCCCCAAATCCAACAGCACTTTGGTTTTTCTGTTCAGTTCTGAACTCAGGAGATTTCCACGGTTGCCTTTTTCTTTTTCTTTTAAGTCACTCAGCTCTGATTTCTACAGTGACTACCAAAGGTCCCTGTGGCATTTAGAAAGGAGGCAGTGTAAATAAACACCATGAATCTACAAAGCCACCCCAGGGTACATATGGAGCACTTCTACTGTCATTTCTGACGATGCTCCATGTAACAAAAAAGTGAGGAAACTTCTTCTGTTTGGTCACAGCTTTAGTCTGACTGTTCTTTGCTCAAGTCCTAACCACCTCAGCACGCCCACTTCAGCTCACTCTTCTTTCCTCCAAGGCCCAAGAATTTTTAGAAGTGTCAGCAGGGCCACAGGCTCAGTCTTAGGTGGAATTCTACTCAGTTAAAATAAAGCCACAAGTTTCTGCAACCTGTTCTAGTGGCAACCAGTGGCAGAAGAATGTTTTATTTTTTGAGAATCAGCCTACTACCATAGGGTACATGATAGGTTTGGAGAACTGGATGCCCTTTAAGTTATTTAGAACATCCTGTGCATGTTCCATTTTATGGTATCTGGTGATTCTGAAATAGTTATGACCCAGGATACTTTCTTTCAAACTATCCACTTGCCCTGTTAACCCCCTGCCTCAAACACTGCCCTGTTGACTCCGGGGATAGAGACCAGGGCCTCGTGTCTACTAAGCATACACTTTATCGCCGAGCTACTTCCCAGCCCAAACTTAAACCACTCTTATGGACTGCATTATGTTGTCCCCAAATTGATATGCTGGAGCCCTAACTCCCAATGACTCTCCAGTATTTGGAAATAAGTCCCTTAGGGAGGTAGTTACGGTTAAGTGAGGTCATAAGGGTGGGGCTCTGATCTGTTAGGAATGGTGCCCTTAGAGAAGAGGAAGAGATGCCAGCGAGCTCTCTCAGTGCAAGCCAGAGGGAGGGCCATGTAAGGACACAGTGACTGCATACAAGCCAGGTCTCACTGGAAACCAACTTTGATGGCGCCTTGATCTTGGACTTCTAGTTTTCAGAGCTGTAACAAAATTAATTTTTTTGTTGTTTAAGTCACCTGGCTGTGGCATTTTGTTATGGAAACTCAAGTAGACTCGCATAATCATTAAGTGACGAAAATTAGCTTATTTTTTACACATTAATATCCCCATTGGGTCACACTGGACTTTGACCACCTTCCTGATTCAGACTTGTTAACACCAGGTTTTTGATCCCGATAGCACAGGTGAAATAAAATACCTAATTCCATCAGTTAGAAAAGTAGAAGCTATGGATTAAGAAAGCCAAGGAGTCAAGCAAAGTAGAAGGAATTATCATTGCTGCTTTGTCTTGGCAGCAAAATAATCCCAAAGAAATTTCATCTTTCTATGATGAAATCAGGTTCTATGTGAGCTCTCCCTAATGACATGATCCACAATTATTCAGCCTTTGCAAACAGCTTGGATAGCACTTTCTGGAAAGAGATGGATGTAATTGGATTAGGGGTATCAATATATTTTATTGGGATCTTAATGTGGGAAAGGGTAATTGCAGGGTAGTGGGAGAGACACAGAGAAGTGAGAATCTAAGGGGAAGACATGAGGAGGCTGTTTCCGAGACGTGGGCTAAAGCTTTGCCATGTCAGCTGGCAGGGAGAAGAATAAAGAGCAGAAAGTTGAGCTGTTGAACGGGAGACTCCTTAATTAGGACCAACTGTGGGTGCGGAATGCTGACTCCGCTGGCCACAATTTGTTTGAGTTTTCTCTAGTTTCAGAGATTTCCCTTTTTGCCTGCCCCCAAACCTTTCCTCTCCTCTACTTCTTTCAGAGGCAGGAATGAAAAAAAAAAAAAAAAAAAAAAAAGGCACCTTCCTCTCTTGTTTAGATGTTCCTAAGCCAGGAAATTGAAATCCTTCGAAGACGAAAAGATAAATGAGAAGCTCTCTCAAGAAATGAGAAAAATTCTCAGGGATCCCATCAAATTCACCTTCAAGTGATAAAAAGCAGCTCTTGGAGCAGACTCTGGATTATTGAAACTGTGCTTCTAAGGCCACCATCCATCCTTCCTTCCTTCCTTCCTTCTATCTCTCCCTTCTTCCTTCTCCTCTTTCTTTCTCTCTTTCTTCTTTTTTCGGTGCTTGTAATAAAAAGTCACATCCTCAGCCCTTTTTCCTTTTTTGTTTTGAGACAGGGTCTTGCTGAGTTGCTTAGTGCCTTGCTAAATTGCTAAGGCTGGCTTTGTACTTGAGATACTCCTGCCTCAGCCAGTTGCTAGGATTACAGGCATGCACCACCACAGCCGGCTTCCTTCTCTTTTTAAAACAATAGAGATGCCCTATTTTATAGATTTTTGAAAATGATATTTGACCTAAAACTTCATGAGCTGCTTCCTGCTTCCTCCGCCATGTCTTACCCACATTCTTCCTGGGATGCTGCTTCCTTAGGAGTCTACTGCACAATTCCAAACCCATGACTAGGGGAAAGAAAAAGATACCACAGTGTTTGCATTTCTGCCTCTCTTCCAAACTAATAAAGAAATAAAAGGCAATTAATAATACTCTGAAAAGTAGGAAAGTTAAGGGCCTAGAGCAGGGGTTGTAATTTTTTTTATATGTAGTACAAGATGGTAAATATTTCAGGTTTTGCAGACCGTAGGATCTCTGTCACAATTAATCAATTTTACGCAGCATGAATGCAGCCATAGCTAAAATGTAAACAAGTAAATGCAGCTATGTTTCTTCCAACAGAATTTTATTTATAGGCACTGAAATTTGAATTTCATATAATTTTCATGCGTCACAAAATATTTTTCTTTTAATTTTTTTAAAAACCATTTTTAGCTTGTGGGTCATATAAAAAAACAGGCAGTGGACTAGAGTTGGCCCGACCCAGGACTAGATCAATAAAAGATCTCTAAAAATGAAAAGAAATAACAACTCCTCAACTGACAAGTCCTGGCTGAAACAGCAACTCTGGACTAAAGGTGACCTCTTGGATTTCCACTTTTATACCTCTTCCAGTGCCTTTCTGAGCTAACCCGCTCAGTTTACAAGTCAAAACAAGACTTTTCTGCTCACAGTAAGACTGGCTCAGTTTTGACTCAGGAGGGGAAATAAGGGGGAGGGGGTGTGGCAGAGAAAGAAAAGCACCTCACTGCCAATCCTCCCTCCCAGAAGCAGGCAATGCCTTAAAGTAGCATGAGATTCAAACATATTTATAGCTTTTAGAATGATTTATGTAGGGCTGACAGAAGCAAAAATCCTTTTTAGCTAGAAACACGAATCCTGCTTCCCAGACAGGCTGGAAGAAGTCACAAAGAATGCATGTGTCCTGCATATGTTCCTCTTACACAAAAGGTGACAAGTTAAAGTGCTTGATGTGAACAAGTTGCCCTTCAGCTTCAGATCTCAAGTCATACTGTTAGCTCACTGTGTATACGGAAAGAAGTGAGAGGGACAGGAATCAGGTCCTCCATTCGAACTCCTCGGCTAAAGAATCTGTGCAACTCGGGGCAGTTTCTGGCAGCTCCAAAAGCTTCGGGCCAGAGGACTGGTGCGAAATGCTGATCTAGCAATAAACACCTCCAGCCTGGGAGCTCCTCTTCAGGAATGGAGCTCCCACCACAAACCATACGACGTGCCAACGGAGAACCTTTTGAAAACATCGCTCCCCGTTTTTTGACTTCTTTGTATCACGGTCAGTCTTCTCACATTCACCAGAATCCCTGGACTTCCATTATCGCCTTCTTTCCCTTTTTAGTCTATTAAATAGGAAGTCCACTTCCCAACCTCTACTTTGGCATTCCCACACCAGTACATTTCATCTTTTTCTGTGCACTGAGCCTTTCTTGTTCAGTTAAAAGTTTACATCTTGACTCCAAATAGAAGGCTCGTGAGCCGCCCAAGTTTTTCTGCCCATAATTACCCTAATGCTGTCCACATTCAATCTACCAAAGAAAAACAAAGCAGGGAACATCAAAAGGATCTAAGCCAGCAAAACAGACACAAACACAAATTCCAAATGCTAGAACATAAACAGAAAAATACTGATGCGAACTCCCTGAGTCTGAGTGTTTGCACACCACCACACCGGAGGGCACAGCGGTGGATTGGTGAGAGAGGCTGAAGAACCTCAGGTCCAGAGCCTTGAGAAAAGTAGGGGGTAGGTGGGATTTGACAGGATGGTATTTTGTAGTGTACATAAAGGGAATTCGTCCAAATCCAGGGACTCACCACAGCCAATCAGTTATTGGAGTGTATTTTGCAAGTTAGGCTACTTATTTTCCATTTTAAAAATACACAGGGAGTGGGGGACCAATCCACTTCTCTCAGGAATTCACACCCTCCAGAGATCCCCAAGGAGAATACAATGAAGTTCCTCTAATACAAGTCAATGCAGGGTCACACGAAAAATAGCCGTTATCCTTTCACTAAATATAGAGGAAAACAAATAATCTCAGGCTGGTGGGAGAAGAGTAAGTAAAATAAAAAATGAGGCCATTTTCCAGATTATATAAGCTTTCTGATAACATTCTCTGCAAACCCTACTAGAATTACTTCAAGATTCTGACTTTGGCTCGATGTCTACATTCTTATAACTTCTGCAACTTCTTTTTCATACCCTGTCCTCCTTTAAATTCCAAGCTAAAAATATTAATCATATATGATGGCAGTGGCCACATGGGTAGGAGAGTTCTTTCTTTTTACCTGTCTACAGGAAACTATAACCTGACATTTTGAAAAAGCTTCATTGTGACGCCAGGGAGGTTTATCAATTTGTTACTGGGGGAGCTCACTGAATCTCTCAGTGAATGCTCCGATATCATGATTTCCAAAGAAGCAGTTGTGAGAAGGTAGGAGAACTTAAGGACACATTTCACTTTGTTATTGAACATTTTTAATTTATGTGGATTCAACTGTCAAGATTTCCATTGTAGCAAAGCAATCCACGTAAAAGTCTGAGACTGCTTTGTGGGAAGTGGCTGTTCACTTAATCATCAGGCAGGCTGGGATCTGACTCAACATTAGCTATTACTTACACCCACCCAGTCAAGCCGAACCAATGTAACCTCTGCGCTGCTGGACAAACACGCAGCAATGTCCTGCATTTAACCAGGCTGAAGTCCTCATCATTACTAAAAACTTACAGCTTTCTGGAAGACCACCCTATTAAATAATTACGAACTTGAGAAGATAACCAAATGATAAAAATGAACACTTAAGATCTTTGCATCAATCATCCAACATCAGAAATACTGAAGTTTGGGTCAGGGTCCCCTGAGGTCTGTGAAGTCCACACAGTCGTCTAGCTCACTCATTTGTTACCTTTCCATAAGTCTGTGTCACATTAGTTTCCCTATTTCTCTGTGAACAGTGATGTGCTTTGGGAACTCAGTATTTCTTAAGTACTCACTGTGAAAGGCATCTTTAATATGCTGTATTTTGTAATAATCTATGGCATTTGATTTTGTCAAAAGGGTATGAATTTTACATTTCTAGAGGAGTTTCCAGGTTTATGATAATCAATGCAGATGTTCTAATCTTTTTTCTTTGTGAACATCACCAGATATCATTATTAAAACTATAGTTATCATATGTTCAACATTTAACTATGTATGTCAAGCATTTTGCTGGGTACTTATACATATATGTACAATCTCATTTCATCTTCATATTGATCCTGGGATAGATATTTTACCTATAAGAGAGCTGAAATTTAAGACAGGTAACATTCCATGTCCAAGATCCCATGGCTAGTAAAAAACAGAGCCAATTTAATATAAAATTTGTGGGTGTTTTTTTTTTGGTACCAGGAATTGAACCCAGTGGAACTTAATCACGGAACCATATCCACATTCCCAGTCCTTTTTATTTTTTTCATTTTAAGACAGGGACTCTCCAAGTTGCTGAGATTGGCCTTGAATTTGTGATCCTCCTGCCTCAGCCTCCCAAGTCACTCGGGTTACAGAAGTGTACCATTATGTCCAACAAAATTTGCCTTTTTTAAAACCACCTCATAGACTCATAGACTATAAATACTCCCATCATGAGATAGATAACTGAAGTTAAGGGTGATTATAGAATAGCAAGATTAAATTAGGTATTTACTTGGATCACGAGGGGACCATTTGACATTACTTCTGCAGTGCATTATTTGGCCGCTTTCCAAATGGTGTTCCACTGGAGAGCAAAGACCACTTATGCATCTCTAGGGGCTCTTTGTACCAAAAGGTGGTCTCCAGGTCAAATTTAATTTGTGCCTGCTCTGTCACTTTTACACTGAACCTCAGTAGTTACTGACACTTGGGATTTAGATCATGAAAAAGAAATGAAGTTAATTCCCAGGCTTCAAAAGCCTGTAAACCAAAACAACGTGCTTGAAGGAGTGACATTCTCTTAGCTAACTACAGGAATGGCTTTAGCAGGTAGAAGTTGTAACAGCTCTGTAACTGACAGAAACCTTCCACAGTTGCTCAGACTGATTCCTACGGTTTGCAAAGACTGATCAGCATGCACTTTCTTCTTCTTCTCTTTCTTCCCTCTCTCTCTTTTCCTTCCCAGAACTGGGAATTGAACACAGGGCCTTGCCCATGGTAGCAAAGTACTCTACCACTGACCTACATCCTCAGTCCTCTAGTCCCTTTTTATAAGTTATATTTTGAGACAAGGTCTCACTAAGTTGCCCAGGCTGGTTGTTATGCTTTGGTGTCTCCAAAAAGCTCATGTGTTAGACAATGCAAGAAGGTTCAGAGGAGAAATGATTGGAGTCTTAACCCAATCAGTGATTTAATCCCCTGATAGGGATTAGCTGGGTGCTAACTGGAGTGGGGGTGTGACTGCAGGAAGCAGGAGTTGGAACGTGGCTTTGGGGCTTTATATCTGGTGAGTGGACTCTCTCTGCTTTCTGATCATGATGTGAGCTGCTTCCCTCTGCCACACTGTTGCGCCATGACGTTCTGCCTCACCTCGAGTCCTCAGGAACGGAGCTGGCCTTCTATGGACTAAGACATCTGAAACTGTGAGCCCTCAAATAAACTTTTCCTCCTCTATAGTTGTGCTGGCCGGGTCATTTTGTCACAGGAGCAAAACAGCCAGCTAAAACATTGGTATCGAAGTTGGGGATCCTCCTGTCTCAGCTTCCTGAGTAGCTGAGATCATGAGATCACAGGTTTGTGCCATTTGGTCCAGCAGTGCTTTTTTTTTTTTTTTTTTTTTTTGGTACTAGGGGTTGAATCCAGGGATCCAGGGGCACTTAACCACTGAGCAACATCCCTAACCTTTTTACTTTTTTTTTTTTTTAAGACTGGGCTCACCGAGTTGCTGAGGCTGGTCTCCAACTTGCAATTCTCCTGCCTCAGCCTGCCGAGCTGCTGGATGCCAGCAGCAATACACATTCTTAAACATTATCACTACCCTATAAAAATCTCACACCACAGGTTTGCACTAGAATGGGTAGAAAACCAACCGATGCTGATGAGTCAGCAGGAGAGAAGCTGCTGATAATGTTCACTGTTTTAGCATTTGGTGGGTAGATCATTCTTTATGGATTGTCCCACTCTAGCACCTTTCCCTCTAGGAAAAACCTATGAAGAACCCTACCTGGCCCGTGAATATGAAGTCCACCCTTCTGAACCTTGCTCTACAAAGAAAGTATTTGCAATTCATGGGCAAAAATCCAAATACCACTGTTTTGGTGGGAAGAGTAGGAAATGCTGAATGAGTCCCACAGGTGGGGTCACGATATTAAGGCCTTTGGCCCGGGGCTAGGTGCCCTGAGGTCCCTGGGTGGGGGTGGGGAGTGCTGCTGTGGACTGACAGGGGTTGCTCTGCACGCAATTAAGCCCTCCATGACCACCGGGAAAGAGGCTGCGGCATCCATACGATGTCTCACTCCACCATGACTAGGCCAGCCAAGTAATACCTGTGATGCTTTGCTTCCAACAGCCTTGTCATTTTGGGTGGAACCCGTTGTTTTTCAGAGTCCAAGTTTTTGATGGCCTGGTTCCCCGCATTTTAGGCTTTAGGGGTCATCTTGACAGCTGACGGCTGTCAAGATGAAAATGCTCAACCATAGAAAACCCCGCCCACTGCTTCCTCTCCCCTTATCTATCAACATCCCAAGCGATTGCCCATTGGTCTTCTTGGAGCTGGATGTCTGTGCCAAGATGCTCTCCTGGATGTTCTCAGGGAAGTTCTCCTTTACACCCTCACCTCGGAAAGTGGTGCAAAATCCAGAGGCTTATTAGGGCGTGGCTACATCTGGCCACAAAGGAAGTCTTTGCAACTCATGGGCCAGAATCCAAACACCACAACTTTTTGAATGAATCTGTGCCAAAAAGCAAATAGCTCTGGAGTTAGGCCCTGGGTTAGCTATGGATACGAAGGAGCTCCGTAGACTCCCTTTCCCATGCAGAAGCGGTTGTTTGCCCACCAATCCTGCCAAGAACCAGAGCGCAAGAGGAAATGTGCTGTTCTCATGCCTTGCTGGATGAAAATAAATTCGGAATAACTTCCCAGGTTGATGGCAGGTGTGACTGGTCAGCTGATTGGGGCAAATATCATTTGATGACACCTCTGGAGATGTGGTTTCTGGTATGAACTACACTGTGTGATCTTGCCGGATCAAGGCAGAATATCAAACATGGAAACTGAAATCAGCTTCTAAACTCTTTCCCTTCCGGGGTCTTGAGGAAAGTTGCGTTTTCAGTTGTTCAATGGCATGTATGACACAAAAAGTCAAGTTACAGGGGCAGATTGTTGAACAGAGATTATGGGGATTGCTTCTTTGTCAGAACAATGTGACATTATGGAGAGGTTAAGAGCCAGAAGTGCTGGATTGGTCAGCTTAACAGCTGTGTCTTTGTGGAGAGCTTGCTCTGACACACTTGTGTGCCAGACCTGCTACTATTATTGTAACCAGAGAAGAAAAAATTTGCAGTCAAGAAAGAATCATTTTCTGATCAATCACAAAGATAGCCAGAGTAGGGGTCAGGAGAGAAAGAAAGAAAGTGCGTGCTCATTGGTTCTGTGTCCTTTTCCAGACCCCTGGAGAAAGAAGTATTAAAAAAAAAAAAAAATGTTGGATGTATTAGAGGAGAAAACCTATTGGTCTGGAGAAGGAATTTTTCTCCAGGGTGAAAATGCAGAGAATTTCTACATATTGAGTCAAGTGAAGGCAAAATACTGACTAAAAAGCTAAGCAGCAAGGAAATGGGGATTTGGAAGCATTATTAAGGAGACCGTTTGGCGAGTTTTCCCTGCTTGGCAGCAACCCAGGATATTATCAGCCTATTTGGCCAGAGAGGTCAAATGTTTAAGTTATCAAATGTAAAGGCCCCTGAGACACTTCTTGGGTTCTGTGTGGACATTTGGCAGAGAGAGATGAAACCATATGGAGAGTGGGTAAAATGATTTTGTTCCAGAATTAATAAGGAAGTATGAAGTGTTTAGGGAACTAAGCTTTTAAAATATGATTATGTGCTACAGAGTAGGTCGACTCTAGAAAAACACATGAGAACTGAAGGTTTATATACTTTTATATAAGCTCTGCATTGTGCTCACATTTGTTTATTTTTCTTTTGTTTTCAATCTGTTTCTTAGAACACTGCTCCTTAGCAGTATTTAAACCATTATGAGGCAATTTCCTTATGCTGGAGCTATTCTGCCCACCCTCCGTAATTAAACAAAAAAAAAAAAAAATTTTTTTTCCCCTTCCTCTGAGGATCATTTTTTCCATTTCAGATACAGAGTTCCCTTTAATGATTTTCACCTTTTGGGTCTTTCCCCACATTAGTTGGCAAATCTCACAAGTCATACCACCACGATCCTTGTGTTACAGCCTCTCAATAAAATCAGCCTACATCTGGTCATGAAAGACAGTTTAGTTCCCACCCTATACCAAGGCTGATAAGCAATCATTAACTGCCTTTTCAAGTAACAACAGCAATAACAACAAAATCTTCCATGTCACTTTTTAAATGTATTTATGTGAAACATTTAATTTTTATTTTGCAGTGGCAAAAGTTTTGTTGATTCTTTCTAGTGTTGCTGAAGACAGAAATATGTCATATGTGAAATGTCACCTGGGCAATATTTAAAAGAAGGTATTAATAACATGCTGTCTTTACTCTGAATTCTCATGACTGGTATTTAAAGGCATTAATTTTTCTAAAGTAATATCTCAAATTATTTAAAATCATTCTCTATTCCTTACTGACATTAGAAAAACCATATCCAACATTATATTTTCAATACTTTTGTTTAATTTCACTGTATATAAAAAATTAATCATATGGGTTTATATACATGTTGAATGAAATGAGTTATTTCTCTACTTAAAAAAATAAGTCAATAAAACAGGACAAAACAAAATTGTAGTACAAATAACAAAAAATGTAACTCTCTAACAAAGATCATAGGTTTAAAAAGGTAGGGGCTGGGGTTGTGGCTCAGTGGTAGAGCACTTTCCTAGCATGCATGAGGCACTGGGTTTGATTCTCAGCACCACATATAAATAAATAAAATAAAGGTCCATTGACAAAAATATTTTAAAAGATAAAAGTAGAGCTGGGCGGGGTGGTACATGCCCTAATCCCAGTGACTGGGGAGGCTGAGGCAGGAGGATCACTAGTTTGAGGTTAGCCTGGGTGACTTAGTGAGACTCTGCCCCAAAATAGAAAATAAAGAGGGCTGGAGATGTAGCTCAGTGATAAAATGGCCCTGGGTTCAATACTTAGTAATGCAAAAAAAAAAAAAAAAAAAAAAAAGTGAAAGCAGATAGAGCAAGTGATGCTGTTTCATTGCTCCTAAGGCTCGTGGCAAGCAGTCTACCTGCATTTGTAAGCTGGTCTCTGTCCTTTCAACTACCTGTGATCACCACCTCCACCTTACCTCATTTACTCCTGTACTCACTGGAACTTGACTTTCATTTCCACTGCTAGGGCAGCAAATATCTCTGGCAACAGCAGCCGAATTAAGATTTCTTAGACCTATCTTTCTGACTCTGAGTTTGACCCTGTCAGTTGCTCCTTCAAATTCTTCCCTCAGTGATAGCGTCATCTTCCTGTTCCTCCCTATCCAGATTCCTTTCTCTTCCTCTGCTCATGCCTTCAACCTTGGTCTTTCATTTTATGTGGCTCTCGACATAATGGTGTTCTTCTCCCACCTATTCCTTGGGGGCTCTGATGGGGGGTGTCTTCCTGTACTGGGTGAGAAAATTTGAGTATAAAGGTCTGGCTCAGAGTAAATTCTCAATAAATGCCTGCTGAATGACTGAATCAAGGGGCCATCTGGGAATATCTTCCCCAGTATGGACATGGTGACACGGTTAGAGAAGACCACAGAGTCTTGTATCAGATAAGAAAGCAATATGAAAAACCAACATTTGCTGAGTGTTTTTCTTCAAAAGAACTTGATGCCAACTTCTAGCTTTCCCCTTCTTTAGGCATGCATCCCCCATCAAATGGACTATATACCTGCTTCTGGCAAACAGTTTCATCATGGGATCCATAATGGGTAAAAATCACACTAGGGTCTTTAGTAACCCCATCTTTAGTTTAACGACAATACAACTCTTTACCCACCAAACAAAAGCCAATCCTTTATGTAGCACCTGATGTGTTTCTGGAAAGTCTTCCTACACTGAGTTTTCCCAGACCAGACAAAAAATGGCAAGGTAGAAGCAGAACTGGATGTAAGACTCTGTGTAAAATGTTTAACCCATCATAAAAGGCTGAAGCCTCATCATTTCTGTGGGAAATCCTTAGTGATCAAGCTGAGCACTGTCACTTTGAAAACACCCCTGGAGAAGCATCACTGAGGCTAAGCACTTCCCATTCTAACAAGGGCATTTGAAAGATGCACTTTCAAATGTACTTTTTACTCCTAGACAGTAGCCAAACTTAAGGCCACTAAATTTTCCTGCCACACAATGGATAGTGGAATTTAATTAAATAAGAGGCTTCTCTAGTTACCCAATTACAGGCTGAAATTTAATATAGCACAATTGCTTCTGCTTTTTACATTCACAAAATACGCAATGTAGTCCTTACGGGAGTCTCATCAATTCTGTACCCCAAGATGAACTGCAGTACTTACGCTATAGTGGCTCTGAAATAAGCCATTTGAAAGCATTTACATGATCATCTTTTCCCATGAAGTAGTCACTTCTCCTTAGATCATGAACGCACATCATTTGGAAGATAGTCATGAGGGACTAAGAGAACTTTCGTTGCTTAGGGGATGTGGGTTTCCAATTCATTCTCAGATCCTCGACAAATCTGAGATACTATACAAGGTAACCTTTAATTTGAGCCTCCCTTCCCCAAAACACAACCCATACATTCTTTCCTAATGTAAAGATCTCCAATAACAGCATAAAACTAGCAGTTAATAATAGGTCCCAGCATGTAAATTACAGTGGTCTCCAAAAATAAAGCTTCATGGGGGAAAAATTTGCAAGTTACCACTGTGAGGTAGATGCAGCAAAAGAACAGTTTCCTCACACCACGGAAATCTGGATGTCTCTGCACAACTGGCATACAAGTATTCTGAACAGTCCTTAGAAATGATTTTGTTTGTGTGTAAACCAAGCTATGACTTTTCCCTACCTCGCCTCTCTGTCTCCCTGTCCTCAACCAACCTTGCAATTAAGCACCCAAAACTTGTTCATCAGTCTGACTGTACATTTTTAGAGAGCAGTAAGCGGATGGCGGGGCGTGTGTGTGGGGGAAGCTGTAATCGGCTACCTTCTTAGCACTTTGTCTAAGGTGACTGGAACCATGTGTTATTTGTGAAGTCTTTTTCCTTGCCAAACAGCTTATAAGTGCTTACATCCTTGAGACCCTTAGAGTAAGAGTGCTTGTTAAGGATTTCAAAAGAAGTGCTCCCAAGAGGCCCTCTAGAGTCCTGCATTCTGAATAGCTTCTTCCCCCACTAAGATTCTCCACTCTTCCACGGAATAGAAGGTTCACTTGTTTCTTTCATCCAGGTCTTAAGGAAGGTGGAGTCATCGGGGCTCCCATGGGGGAGGGGGGAATCGGTGCTCTGGCCTCCGAGGGCATTGTAATTTTTATAGACCTCTTGCCTTCATCTTTATTTTGAAATCAACTGCCTTCTTATCTTAAGTCATTTAGTTCATGGACTGCTTACTCTTGGTGACATATCTTTGTTGAGGGCTCTGAAGGTTTTCACTTCAGAGAACAGGACAGCTGAATACCACATTGTGCATGGGGCCAAAGGTCAGCACTGCAGAGAAAGCCCAGCTAATGCATTGTGAAAGACCTTCATTTTTATGGGTGAGTTTTCTATGCATGTGAAAGTAAGCACATCTCTCACCAATTACAGAGCTTTGAACAAAAAGAATGATAACAAAAAACGATCTTAATTCTTAACCAATAAGTGGATGAAGTAAAGACCTAATTCCAGAGAAACAAACCACACACAGGTGTTCAGGCAAGGTAAAAAGGCACTTATATGCCTCAGGCATGACATTCTGCCTGCTTACAGATGAGGAATGAATGGGGGAAAGCATAATAGGCAACTGAAAACATTTAAACTTCTCAAACCCTCACCTGCAAATGTCAGAGTCACCAGACATTTTTGAAAGGCAGATGTTCTACCCAGTTTTTACAGAATCAGGTATTGAGGTAGCTGTAGTGCTTGGCAAGTATGGACACCAGACCATTTTTGTTACAGGGTAGGCTTTCAACACCCCAGAAGAATGGATTGCATATTTCTGTAGCAAATCCTTACTGATGCACTTTGCATTTAGACAAAATTCCATTCCTTCCATATCATCTCCCACCCATTATAGGCCTCTCACTGCTGGTGGCCTTCCTTCTCCTTCAAAGATGGGAAAACTAAGGCTGAAAGCTTTGCCTTGGATCATGGAACAAGTCAGTGGTGAAGTCAGTATTAGATCTCTGGGTGCTTCATCTCTTCACTTCAGTATTAAAAAAAAAAAGGTACTCCAATACTGGCTGGATATAAAACATGCTTAGCAAGACATCAACCCTTTCCCCAGCTTCTCTAAAGGGTCTTTTTATTACGCTGTCTTCAAAATGCCTCCTGCCACAACACCTCCCCCAGGATAAGAGGGAGAACAGTTTTTGTTATCTAAAGATATATATCTTAGGAAAAAATAACAAGTTTGAGAACACAGGAAATGACTGGCTAGGAAATTACTTCTGGTATTAACATGCTTTTCTTGGGCAACTATGAGTGAAATCTGTTCTGAGACTTTAGGATCAGTCTGGGGCTTCTGGCATAATCCTTAAAAAAGTCAAACGAAGGAAGACTGAAATTAAAAGAAGAGAAGGTTAATCAAAATCAAACTGGTTGTTTCTGGAGAAGATGCCTTCAGGCCACAGACAGAACAAAAACATCCTGCTCTTCCCTCCATTCTGTTCTGATTTAGGGTAGATGCAGTCACTTGACAGTTCAGAAAAGAGGTCCTCACAGTTCCACCCCAGGCTCCAGGTCTCTTCCAAAACCAGACTGTGCCAAAAATCCCTGTCTGCCTTTCTGGGATTTGGAAGAAAAAAGCCCTAATGGGGCACCTCTTAGAGGTGACAGCCCCCGGGGGCATTAACCAAGTGTCAGGTTTGAGAAAATATAAAATTCATCAATTATCACTCCAAAGGAGTTGAAAATACATGGGGACACAAGATATGACTTGGGCACTAAAAATACATTCTCTGTTCTCACTGGGGAGAGCTTAGTTCAGTCTTGCATAGATGTGGAGAAAGAGAGAAAAGACCTCACCTTGTAGCTTTCGAGCCCATTTTAAAGAAAAGGAACCTTTTTATTCTCCCTCTAACACATTTACCAGAAGCCTTCGATGTATAAAGCACATACACACAGGGCTGCTCTGGCAGACAGGGAGGCAGAGGCTCAGGGGCCACCTGTCCCCTCTGTTCTTCCCTTCCCACTTGGTTGCTCCTCAAACCATGAACCGTTTGATTTCAGCCATACTCTCCCCTCAACACCAATATACCAAGTCATCCAGGCTAATGGATGCTTTTCTTCTTTTGAAAAACTTCCAGGGAAGGACCTTCTACATATTCCTCATTAACATGTAAAATCCTTACAACAGTAAGTCCTTGTTACAGAAAATTATATAGCAAGATGCCAGTGAACCTCAGTGCCTTGGAAAGTCCTAGAATCCACAGAGTTTTCCCTGACACACTTCTGCTTTCCCAGCCCCTCTCTTTACGCCCATCCCCACAGTACATGATTATCCCCAGCATCCGTTTCTTGAAAGTGGAACAAAATTTTAATGACACATGACAATCTGCAAGTAAAATCTTTCTTTCTAGTTTTCTAATCTCCTCTAACAGTTAAGTCCAAACATTTACTTCAAGTTTTCTTAGCCATTTGCCTTTTCAAGCTTTCTAAACCCTTCGATGTAGTTTTGAGAGAAACGATTTTCTTTTTATGTTCCTATAGCATCAACTGATGTGATGACTAAATTAAACAAGTTCCACTGGCATCAACAGATTTGGGAACACACCACAAGTCTTGGAAAGCACTCAGTGTGACTGGTGGTCACAGAGGGTATAGGTATACCAGAGAGCTGGCCACTGGCAGCTCATGCTCCCTGGGCAGAAGACACCTGCCTGGGGGGTAGAGAGAACAAGTCAGGGAGAGGGTTCTGCTCCATCGGATGCCCAGAACCATTTTAGGAAGATATGAGTGATATCCACAAGGCTAGAGGCACATCACAGCTCCATTTCTAACCTTTGTTGCTCTTCAACATATCTCACCTGTTTCACCTCTGAATTTCTTTGCTAAATATAGAGATTAGACATGGGGATGAGGAAGCTGGGATTACATAAATAAAAATTCAGGTTACTCCTGAATCTTTGGGCTCAGGTCATGTGACCAGCATTATTTTCCTTGGATGGCATTATTTTACTGGTAGAACTGTAAAATAATGAGTTTGAGTTAGAGCTCAAGCTTTTATGAAAGAAACATGGAGTAGTTAAAAGGCTGGTCAGAGCTGACTGTTATTTGAAAACCAGACACTAAACCCAGGAATTCTGACTTCTTTGGGGGGCTCCTACAGGCTCCAGGGCCTCCCTGGCACAGCTAATTTTTTTCCAAGGGCTTTTGGACACTCTGGGGATCAAAGCTGCTTTCACAATGAACAGCTCTGTGCAAATTCCCAGAATTAGTTTCTCAGATAGCAGGAGAGCTCCTAAACCAGGCTGCGCATGAGTAAGCAATGATTTCCTCCCTCCTGCAAGAGGCACACGGTTACTTTCTCAGAGAGAGGGACACGCTGCTCTCTTTCACCCCCTGGGGGTTCCGAGGCAGGCGGGGCCTGGTGGGGACTCCTAGGTTCCCTGCTGAGGTAACTGAAGTGCAGCTGCACAGACTCCAGATTCCAGCTCCTTTCTCAACACCCCACACATCGCAAGCTCTGGCACCACAACTTTGCCAGGTATTCCCATAGAGGACCCAGAAAAGAAAACCATCTGAAAGACAAGGGCAGATGTGAGGTGCACCAGTAAAGGATGAAAGCAATTTCTACAGATCACGTGAAAAAAATGGGGTTTTTATTATACCTCCTCCCTCACATTTAATTTATAAGAGTGGGGGAGGGGAGTTGTTAGTAAATGGAACAAGGCAAATTAATTAATTAACATATTGCTCATTATTGCTGAAATATAATCATTCTAAAATGTACTATGACACTGAGAGAGTGGCTTTTATGAGCTCTCAGACAGCCACCTTTCCAGGACAAGGTGACTAGCCATCTGCTCAAGATCTGCTCAATGCTAGCCTAGAAGGCACCTACCTGCAAAGTTGCTAAGTCCCCAATATACAGGTCCCACTCATGTGGGGTTGTCGAAGGGTCCTGGATAAAGGATCCAGGGATAAGCACTCCATAGCCACAAGCATGGGAATGGGTTGAGAGCCCAGGGCAGGAAGTTACAAGGATGATTACCTAGGGCTGGGGCTGGGGCTGGGGCTAAGCAGTAGAGCGCTTGCCTAGCACATGGGAGGCCCTGGGTTCCATCCTCAGCACCACATAAAAATAAATAAATAAAGTAAAGGTACTGTGTCCAAGTACAACTAAAAAATAAATATTTTTTTTAAAAAAAGACTGATTACCTAGAATTTATGAGAGCAGATTAATGGGGGGCAACAGTACAAATACACATATAATATAGGAAATAGGAAGAAATGGCACAGACTTCAAGACTGTGGAAATATATCACAATATAACACAGGATTTTGAGGGAATTTGTCCCAGAGAAGAGCAAGGCATTCATGATAACCAATTCTGATAACCATTCTGATAACCAGTCGCGCATTGCTTTCCAACCGAATATCACAGACAAGAAGCAGCAGGGTCTAGGATTGTCCCCCAGAAGACAGCTACGGTCTAAGCCATGCATCTGCAGGTACTATTCCAAATATCCATGATACCCAGGAGTAATCCCAAGCATCTGTTTTCCTTGAGGGCCTTTGAGCCACAATTCCGACCACTGGTACGTGTGCTATTTTTGTTGAACGCTGTTGAAAACCTACTTTTAAAATTACATCATTAAAAATAAATAAGTAAAAGTAAAAACAATTTTCTAAAAAATTAAAAACATATAAAACCACATAGTTGGCAGATCCCAGAGATGAAAACCTGACAGTCTAGTGTAGTCTTATAGAAGAATTGAAAATAATCCATGGGAAAATGTTTCAAGCCTGAAAAATAACTTTCTCGCACAGAAAGCATGAAGGCCAGCAGTACAGAGCTGCCACACGGCCTCAAGAACGGGGCCTAGATGGGCATGAAACAGTGGGAAGGACTTCATGTAGCAGTTTCTTTACTCATTGCCTGTGGATTCCAGGGCCACATAAATTATTTTCAAGGTGCATCAGGCTCTCCAGTTTCTCTGCAGTCACCGTTTGAACTCCCAGAATTCTGCCACACTCACTGTCCTCCTACCTAATGTGCTGCTTCTTGCCCAGATGCCAATCTTTCTTTTTGTGTTTCACTTGCTGGCCTCCTCTTTCCAGTGACTGTTATTCCTGGGTCAGGACCCTACACCTAACTCTATCACAAGTTAATCATATCATAATGTGGACTAGAATAGGTTGTCTTATTTTTTTTTTTTGTAGTGACTGACACCTAATAAATAGTATTATTAGTAATTAGTATTATTTAATTAATAAATATTTACTTGGTGGATTTGCTTCTATCTCATTTACCTGTTATGTTTCAGGAAGCATGATTTAACTCAATCTGAAGAGTTCTAAGTGAGAGGACACAGGATCAATATAATACATACAACGCTGTACTGCTAGATAAGCCATTTATTTATTTATTTATTTGCAGTGCTGGGTGTTGAATCCAGGGGCATTCTACCACTGAGGTACATCCCAGCCCTTTTTATTTTTCACCTTGAGATAGTATCTCCCTAAGGTGCCTAGGCTGGCCTCCAATTTGCAATCCTGCCTCGGCCTCCCAAATAGCTGGGATTACAGGTGTGCACCATCACATCTGGTAATGTAAGATCTTATAGTAGTAGTCTATTGGATTTTTCTGATCTTCATTAAAAGACCATTTTTGCATTCTACTATCATATATAGTTAATTAGAACAAATAAAAAAGTAAACAAAATATAAAAGAAAAAGATCATTATTAAATTCCACATATACATCACTTGAATAAAAGTTCCCGGCCTCTGAGAATTTACAATTTGACCAAACTACCAGCATATAATGAAAGAAAAATATACAGATAGATATAGATGTAGATATAGATATGCTGGAAAGCAACTCCCCAGAAGGTTAGGAAACTTCATTAGCAGTTCTCCTTATAGAATATGACCATCCCAGCCATACATGGTAGCACAAGTTTGAGGTCAGCCTGGGCAACTTAGTAAAATATAAATAAATAAAACTGCTGAGTGAGCTGGGGATGTAGCTCAGAACAAAGCACCCCAGTACTGCAAAAACAAAGAATAAAAAAAAGAAGAAAATGATCATCTCAAATGGAAAGTTATTCTCAAGTTTGCAGAAGCACCAAGATTCTCAGACTTACACATTCTAGAGAGGAATGTTCACCGAGCCAGAGCTGAGTTTGTATTTCTGCTCCACTACTTACTGGCTGTGACAGGGAACAGGCACTTTCCCTCCCTGAACATATGCTCACAGCGCAAAAATGGTCATATCACCATCAGCCTTTCAGGGTAGCTGGAGGAGTAAACAAGACATTAAAGTACCCAGTTTGGTGCCAGCAGACTGTAAGTAGGTGCACACTCCTCTCTGCTCACCCCTTTTTGAATAAACAACCCATCTACTACTTAAGTGGAACTTGCATTAATATGCTATTGGAAAACTAGTTTATGAGGAATTTCTTACTTGCTCTATCCTCTTTAAGTCCATGGATTCTATCAAGCCTTTCTTGATGTGCTCAGCACTAAGGACCAGGCTGTTGTGTATATACAGGAGGTGGGGGTGACTTGATGTTTCCTTTCCAATGATGAGTCAAAGTCTTCATGGGAAAGGGGGTTTCAGATTTAAAATGTCCAGTCATGTCCAAGAATTAAACATTTCTAGGAAATTCCTGGAGCATTCCAAAAAAGATTGACAATGAATTTTCATAACCTACACATTCTCCATCTGGCTAGAATTAATGGCAAGGGCAAGGACAATTTAAGGACATTTTATTATATCATGAACTTAACTTGAAATGACACTGACACCCAGGTCCTGGGGACACAAGCCAGCACCACTATCAAAGGCTTCCAGATAGGAATTCTGGCGGTAGTGGGTGAGGACAAATTCATTCAATTATCATTCAGTTATTATTCATTCAATTATCTCAGAAGATTCCATCTCAGACACGGAATCAACATGACTGAAGAAGTCACACTGCTGGTGGGTCTGGGCAGAGAATCTGGAGGATGATTCAGAACTTCTCAATTGGGGAAAGTTCCCTCTTTTCTAAAATGAACTCTTGTCCCTCTGGGAAACTTTTATTTTTCTTCCAGGCCCATCACCTCCCCTGTGAAGTCTTCCGTGACCACTCCAAGTATGACCCCTCCCTGCCCGCACCCACACACTGCACATGTGATCTGATTTCACAGTTATTTGCTTCCTTCAGTCTCCTCCAGCAGACTGTATTCTCCTGCAGTGATTTGCTCTTATAGTTCTCATGATTTGAAATTATATTCATTAACTTTTATTTCCTGTTTTCATTGTAAGATTATAAGGTCTGAACACAGAGTCTATGCCTATCTTGCTGATCAGTATTGTATTCCCAGTGTCCAGCACTGGGCCTGGCATCTGAGGTGCTCACTAGAGTTTGTTGAATAAGTGAATTAATAAGTATATAAATGTCAGTCTTAGGGTTCAGCTCTGCGCCTCTGTTACCCAGCACAGCTGATGGGCACAACGTTACCACATAATAAAAGTTGAATGAATATGGCTGCTTTTTGAAAAAAAAAAAAGGTTAAGTTTTAAAAAATGGTTTATATTTATGTAAATTACTATGAAATAGCATATATAAATATACCATCCTAATTAGTATAGATTTTGGACTGAATAGAAATCTGAAGACGGGTAATTATGAACATAAGTAAAAATCAAAGACAGATTCTGAGCCAGAGAGCTCTAGACTATTATACTGATAGGTACCCTCATTAGATCCTAGCAAGATGGAAGAATGCCAAGGGAAAAAGGCAATCTAAAGAGTACAGGAGACTCCTGAGGCTGAGTGGGACTTTAACAGGTCATAAAAGTTCAAATGTCCAAAGGTCTCTGCTCTTTATATTATCTCATTGTCATTACTCCATCCTAGTAAGGTACACAGGTTAGGGATCATGATCATACCATAAAGGGGGAAACTGAGTCCGCAGACTAAATAACCTCTGTAAAGTCACAAAGCTAATTAGGAGTGGGGCATGTTCCAAATCTGGTCAGCCTACCCCAAGTTTAGTAACCTTCCCACTATATTCCCACTGGAGATCCAGACCTTTGCTGAGGCATCAAATTACCCCCCATCTCTCCCACTTCACCATCTAACATTCCCAGGCTGATGTCAATGAAAAATCTCCTTATCACACAATAGTTAGTGTTGGCTTTAAAGTCAAACAGACCTAGGTGTGAGAACAAATTCCTCTACTGTGATTTTAAGTATTTTTACTTAATCTCTGTGCCTCTATTTTTTCATCTGTTAAATGGGATGACAACAAACTATACCTCATAGGGTTGTTGTGAAGATTAAATGAAAGAACACATATAAAGGCCTTAGCACATGTAGCGTTTTAGAGTGTCATGGTATAGTGAGAAAAGGTGACTGGTTCAGATGTTGGGCAGACTGCAATACACTAAGCCCTCCTTATTAAGATGCTTCTTGCTTAGCACCTCTCCCCAGAGACTTGTCGGGAAGGTTAAGTCAGCAAGTGTGGTTTGCCTGTGGGGTGTGTGCCTAGTCCCATAAACCCCTCTAACGAGAAGCAGCTCATTGGCTTTGCAGTCCCTAGGTATTTGTCTTCTCATAGAGGTTGAGTCTGTGCCAGCCAAAGCACTCTGACCTAGGAAGTCTCTCTGTAGGTCAGGCAAATGCAGTAAGCAGGTCTTGTTCTCATGGATCCCCAGGCTTTACCTGATGGTCCTTTCCAGGTGGTGTGTAGGAGAGAGGGCAGAATGGTCGGGATGCCTGGACTCCACACTTACTGGGGCAGAAGGAGAGAGAAAGAGGTCTCACCTGGAGACCATAATGCTTGAAGTATGCAAGAATGGTATTTACAGATAGAGCCTTCCATAGCAGAGACAATAAGCCCAGGCATCTGAGATGATGGGCATCTTCTCTAGGGCAAATAAATGGAGGCACTGGGAACAGATCTCAGCTCACTCATCAAAAGCTGCTTATGGAGACACTTGAGGGCCAATTAAGTGATTCACCCTATACCCCCACATCCTCCCAGTGCTGCCTCCTTTGGAGATTAAGGGGAACCTGAGCCTGTAGAGAAATCGTTTCTTTGATCCCCCTGATCCCCCGCTGGCCCCAACCAAACATCATTTACAGGGAAGGTTTCAAGCTGTCCCCAGAGCAAAGGGTTGAGTTAGGCTCCCCCTCTGTAGACTAGAGCCAGGCTTGTTAAATTTTATAATTGAAGTGTGGCAATTCCAGGACTGACCTGCACTTTACAACATCCCTTCTCTCTTTGCCTGCAACTCTTGGGCTAGGATGGAAAAGAAACCACAGGCCCAACCCCGCCCCACCCCAGCAGGCAGCAGGCTGGGTAGGTGTAATGTGACCTGCTTCTCTCCCAGGGCTATGGCAGACAGGTCCCCACCCTGGCACACCTGCCCAGAAAATGTTTCTGGTAAAAATCTAGACAAGTTCTCAACAGCTGTGCCCCCAGGATAGGACACTAAGATCATTACAAAGGCCAGGTTTCCCCGGGAAGGGTGGGGCTGAGGAAGAGTGCAGGGAGAACACCAATTCAAAAAAAAAAAATCTCCCTGGAGCAGCCTAGAAAAGGCTATTGAATAGGAAGAAGTAATAATGGGCTCAAGGAAAGGGCTCAGGAGTCACACAGAGGATTTTCGTGCCTCCAAGCCGCAGAGTAGAGCACTACAAATCTTACTTGCTTGACAATTTTCCTTGCACAGCATGAGTGAATTCTAAGTAGGTTCTAACTGGATTGGCAGTGATGGAAGGGGGGCTGGTGGTTTGAACAACCCCTTTTCTCTACTTCTTCAGGCTTTGAGACTCAGCCCAAGATCTCACCTGAAGAAAGAATCCCTAAGGGTCCCTAAATGGATCTATTCTCTATGCACGAACTGCTTCATTTTATGACAGCCTCACCAGTCATCTTAGCAATCTTACCAGTCATCACATTCCAGATGGGCTGCAAGGCTGCAGTCTGCGTATTGTGGTAGGGGACAAAAAGTTCCCAGCCAGCAGGACTCTGGCTTCCAAGGGGCCTGGTGTCTCCATCCTGCAGTAGGAAGGTACTGAGGTAGATGCCTCTCCCTTCCCTACCTTTGCCCAATTCTTTGCTCTTAACCAGGCCTTTGTGTAGTGAGTTGCTACTAAGTCCCAGGAGAGTACTCGGGGTTCCCTCCAAGGAAACAGGAGGCAACAGGAGCTGTTACAGGGTGCAAGTCTGGGCTGTTGGGGCTCAGAGGGCTCAGCGGTTGGGGGTGGGCGTGGCCTTCCATGCCTCTCCCAGACCTCCAACTTCCCAGAGGCTGCAAGGTCTGAACGAGGTGGAGAGGATGGAGTGTTGCACAGTGGTTCCAGCCATGAGGTGGGAAGTTCCCCAAAACCCCAGAAAGCCCCAGCCCTCTTTCTCAGGCGGCTGGAATTTCCTAATCCTCCCCTGGAAGCCAGTTTCCAAGTCAGCTCAGAGGGTCCTGGGGCTGGCTGAGGTCATAGTTACTTCCCTTTTATGAAGGAGCCTCTGTGCACGTCCTCACCTTACAGGACTGCTCTGCTGTCCCTCACAGTGGGACTCCCCAAATCATCCAAGCTCTCAGATTTTTACCCCTTCCCAGGCTAAAGTCCCAAGCTTCACTCCTGGAGGGATCCAACCAGCGGTGGGGTCACAAATACTACGCCCTTTCCCTTACTCACTCCCCCCTCCATTCTTCGGCCTCCCACCACCTCCTTTCACCCCAAAACGACTCCTACTTCGGGGATCAGCGGGAACCTTGGCTGAGTCTGCTTGCGCTGCAGGTCCCTCGCCATATGCCCGCCTGGTCCCCGAGGACCCCGACCCTCACACGCTGCAGTGGCGATCATCGAAGTTCCATCAAGTTGTGCTATTGTTTCAGTCCCTACAGGTCTCCCGAGAGTCTCGGCGCCTCTCTAGACCCCTCTATAACCCACCCCCGGCCCCAATATCAACAAGCCAAATGGTGGGCAGCCAGAAGGTTCCAGCATGTTGAGGAGCCAGAAGGCTCGGGCGGCGCTGGCACTCCTCCTTCTGGCAGAAGGAGCGCGGCCAAGACCCTCCTTCTTGCGGACCCCACACCCATCGCCCCCGAAGCTGCAGCTGCGATGGGGCCGGGGTGCTGGGGCAGCGCTCGGTGCCGCAAACCCCACCCCGGCTCGGCCGGCTGCGGGCGGGCCGGGGGCGCTTACCTGCGGGGGAAATTCACTGTCCTTCCCGACCTGGGCAAGGGCAGATGAAGCATCTTTCCCTGGCTCAGGCGGCCATTCACCGGGAGGGCACCTAGCGACCCTCGGGACTGCCCTCGCTCGACACGCGGTGGACACCCGACAAGATGTGAGCCTCTGACCACGAGGAGGGCCAGAAACCGAACCCTCGCCGGCCCTCCGCTCCCTTTTCTCCCCGCAGCCGGGCTCGTACTTACGGCTCCAGCTGTACTTAAAGCGACAGAGCCCTATTTCCCCGTCGCTGACTTCTGTCCCGAGCCCCAGTGATGCAGGCTGCGAGCGGGCTCTTTAATGCCCAGAGCAGGTAGACAAAGAGCCACCGCAGCCTCCACCGTTCCGGTGGCCTCGGAAGCCTGAAGGTTTAGAAAAGGGCTGGGGGCCTCGACCTCCACCTGGGCTGCTCTGGAGTTAACCCCTGGGATGCCAGCTGCGGTCCGGTCCCTTGGGCGCTCTCAGGGCAGGCAGAAGGGGGCGTGAGCAGCGGGGCACTTGCAGGTCTCTCCAGCCAAGGTGCACCGGTGGGTACAAGGCTGGGGAGGCCTGGGCAGAACCCTCTCCGCAGAGGGGTTCTGCTCAGCCTCTTCCTGGTCCCTTTCTATGTTTTTAGAAATTAGTTAAAATTGGAACATAGCATCACTGCATCCATCGCCTAAAACAAGGCTTAGGGAGCGTGTGGTGGGGGTGAAGGTCAGAGGGGACCTACATATTGCCAGAGGTTGACTCAGGATCCTTCAGGTTGGCGGGGGGGGGGGGGGGGGGGGGTTGGCGGGGGGGTGGTGGTGGTGGCAGTATGGCAGGCTAGTGTAACCTCTGCCGGAAGTATTGATACCCTCAGGGGGCGGGACCTAACATCCCTCCAACATTCAGCAGACCTCAGCTAAGGTGATAAGCGTGCTTGTCCCTGAGCAGTTCACATCACTCCAGGATCTGTCCCAGAGGCATTTGCAGCTAACTAGTTAGGAAGAAAAGGATCCCAAAACATAATGGTTTTAGTGTAGGGTTAAAAAAAAAAGTGGGATCAGTAGCAGGTCCCTTCAATTAGGATCCACTCCCTTTCCCCGTAGGGCCCACATAGCCCTGTAAAAGAGAAAAGAGAGTTGCAGAGGGCAGGATTGCTGCCCTCCAGATTCCTGTAGTCCTCACTCTGCTCCTGGAAGGGTCCCCATTCCCAATGTGAACTAGGCAAGCTGAAAAGACTTTTTAGAAATGGATAGATTGCATCTGCAGGTCTTTTAAGCAAGGAAAGCAACTATGGTAATTACTTCATTTAAAGCAGCCACGCCCCCCAGCAGCCCCCCAATACTAAACTAAGATGACTACTAATCCCAAAGTGTTGTCTCTGGTGTTTGGGCAGCTTGGATAGATTGGGCCACATGTGTTCTCTTAGACCTGCCCCTCCTTTTGCTTTCTGGACCTCAGTTTTCACAAATGTCAAGGGAGCAAAGATTTGCACTCCTGGATTCCTTCCTATGCTCCAGCCTTTAAGGTGTGCATCGTGCTCTGAATCCTAGGGCTGGCCTTTCCCCTTCACATCAGTCCTCTGATTCCAGCAGCACTGGCCAAGGCTGCAGCTCTACAGGGATGAACCCCATTTTTCTGGTATGTTTGGAAACTGGGGATTGAACCCATGAACACCACTCTACCACTGAACCACATCCCCAGCTTTTTTTTTTTTTAAGACAGTTCTCATTAAATTTTCAAGGCTGTCCTCAAAATTCCCCTTCCTTAGCCTCCTGAGTAGGTTTATAGGTATGTGCCACTTGCATCTGGCAAATTTCAGTTAAAGGGTAGAAACCTCAGCAGAGGGATCTGTCTCTGGATTCCTGAACAGTCTGACTGGGGGAGGTTGGTTTTTGTGTCAGAGGGTACACACCAGGACCAAGTTTTCCAAATATGCTTTGAGATCAAAGGTGTGTCAAAAGCTACAGTGATCCTAGACAGATCCCACCTTGACAGGGGGCAGAGGTGGGAATAGCATGGGGGAAATAGACTTTTATGCCCCTTTCTCCGTCCTGAGTGGTAAGAAGAAGTACCAGCTGCCAAGGAGATTGGTTTTGAGGTGCATCAGAGCAAGGTGGGTGGTTCTCCTAGCACATTCATTCTTCTATCTCAGTCCAGGATGTTATCCCTGGACCAAGCCCCTATCCTGTCTCTCCATTCCCATGCTGTCCTGGGCCTCCCATCCTCATCATCACCCTAAATAGAGGGAGAGTGCAATTCCTCCCCTAGGGAGCTCTGTCCCAGCAGCTGTGTTGGAGCGAGTTTGGGTCATCTGGGGAACAGCTTACAGCAACAGCCATAAGGGATTCTCTTTAGTCTCAGTCTAAGTAAAATGACTGTCTCAGCCAGAGGAATGTCCTCAGCAGGGGATGTTGTTCTCCAGATCTGGCTGTAGGTTTTCCATAAGCTTTCCTCCTTTGTGGCTTTCTGGGCAGAGGTGGGGGAAAGAGATTTGAGGCCTGGAAGGGGTAAGGCACGGGGAGTTTACTTGAAGGGAGGGGGGTGTCCTGCAGGGAACTGAGCTAAACACTCCCTCACATCCCCCAGAGCCCTATCCCTCTTCCAGTACCTGGCCACCTGTCTACCTTTCCATCCACCCTCCCCTGCCCACTTTCCCTCTTTTTCCCCACCCCCACCATGGCTGGGGGACCTCAACTGTGAAGCAAAGTCTGAGCCCGTTCTAATCCCAGCAGAGGGGCTCTCTGAGGATTCTGGACTGAGGATCTCTAATCTTCAATTTTAGGATTGGTTCCTGAGCTGCCAGAACCCAACAGAAACTGAGGTTCTTCCATCTGCCACTCTTTCCATCCTCATGAGATGAGTCTCTGGGTAGTGTCGACCTTTCTGCTTGGCAGAAGCTAGTGGGGGCTTTTACAGGGAAGGGGCAGGGACCCAAAGGCTTTGCCACTTAAACAAATAGCATGCAAATTAGCACTTGCTATTTTCAGCCCACAGGTCGAGGCATTTTGGGAAATTGGGCAGCAGCACTGAAGAGAAAGGCTGTCTGGGGGCTTTTGTGAAGACTGGAAAACAGACTTCCTGTCAACGGCCCTGCTCCTGTGCTTGAGGAGGCCCTGACCTTGCCCATCACGGGGGTGCGGCAGACAGAGGGTGATATGGTGGCCTTGACTACAGTGATGGGGAGCATGCAGAGTGACTTTGAGCTCTTCTGAGTCCCAGGCTGCATGATTGAAGCCTGCAGCAGAGGGAGTGGGGACAGCTGAGGCACACATGGTGGAGGGGGAAGACACCTGCTGAAAGGGAGCTGGGAGTCAGGCACTTTTCCAGATAGAAAACCCAGCCAAGAGGGCAAGAAGAAAAAGGCCCATCTATCTCAAATAGGGCTCCTCTGTGCTACTCTGGTGCTTCTCTTCAAAGAGCCTTTGGGAGCCATGATCTCATTTTTCTCCCCTGCCAGCACCATCAGAATGACTCTTTACTAGGGAGAAACTGAGGCAGAGAAAAGCCACGAAATGTCCAAAGCAAGGGCAGGACTTAGTGCCTGAGGTCCCTCAGCAAGTTCCTGTGCAGGGGGTGATTCCTTCTCCCTGCCCCCACTACCCTACCTCAGAAGATCTCTGGAGTCACCTAAATTCAATCCCAAATTCCTCTCAGTCAAGATTCCATTTCATTTTTGGTACTGGGGTACTGAAGACTGAACCCAGGGGCACTTTACCACTGAGCTATATCCCCAGCTCTTTTTATTTTTATTTTGAGAGGGGTCTCACTGAGTTGCTGAGGCTGGCCTCGAACATCTTTCCGCCTCAGTCACCCCACCCTCCCTCTCAACTCAGTTGCTGGAATTACAGGTGTGTACCACCATGCCGGACAAAGGTTCGTGTTCAACAAACAAAACATCCAAAGATAATTTCTGGGGGGCTCTGGTTGTCTCCCTAACAATAACCTCAAAAGATTAATGTGGTGGGTTAGAGGTGGGCAAGAGAGAGAGAGAGAGAGAGAGAGAGAGAGAGAGAGAGAGAGAGAAACTTGCCAGGTACTTTGCTACGCTCTTAATCCCAGTGTCATTTGCTTGGGCATGTCTGGGGCCTGGCTACACACTTGATTTCTTGGTGAGCCTCTGAAATGAGACCCTTGAGAAGATGAGGGTGTCAGGATGGGCATCCACCACTCTGTCCCTTGAACTGCCCTCATTCTTCTCATTCCTATCAACTAGGAAGCAATTTAACTCCTCAAATGAAAAGCTCCTGCCCCTCCACAAGTCCCAGCCAGTCAGAGAACATTCCTCTGGACCCGTGGGTGGAAGCTTGACTCAGGGACCCTTGTGCACCCTGGACAGGCTAAGCTGGTAGCATCTGAGCAGAGGCAGGTATGATGTGAAAAGAAAGAGAAAGAATTAAACCAGAATGGAAGGGCAAGGAAGGAGGAGACAGGATTTGGGAGAGGGACTGTGGTGAATTAACCCTTACCATGGTGGGATGGATGGGGAATTACCTGGCCACATCCTCTGACCCCAGCCTTCAAAAACCTACCCCACATCCCCAGTGATCCCACTAAGTTCTTAGGGAATCATTTTTGGCGAACTTAATAGAAATGTCTAAAACAATGATCCCTACCCTCTAGGTAGCATTAGTTTTTAAAGCATGTGGATAAATTTATTCTATTCAATCCAGGGATCTAAACTGAGGCAGGGATTATTATACTTGCTTTAGCACAGTAAAAGCCAGAAAAGTTCAAAGAGTAGCTTAAGGTAGCCAGTCAGTCTGGAAGCCATGATGGTGACTCCCAAGTCAGGAGTCACCATCCTAGTTTCACTATATTGCCCAGTCTGGGCCCAAATGATCCTCTTGACTTAGCCTCCTGAGCATATGGGACTACATGTGTGCTACTGCGCCCAGCTTCCAGTGGATTTCTTGACCTGATAGCATTTCTGGGTCTTCCAGAGCTTCTTGCTTGTGAGCATGGTGAGCTTCCCTCCTTTCCTCTCCTGACCCAGCAAGGCTCTACCTCTCCTCACCAACCTCCAGGCCCTTTGAGGAGTGATACCAGGTAGCCTGGACCAGACCCAGTTCATTCAGTCGGAGAGTCTCGCACATCAGAATTGAAAAGGACTTTAGGGATCTTCTGGTTCAACTCCCTCTTTTCCACAGAGGACGAAACCAAGCTCAGAACATGCAAGTGATGTGCTCAAGATCCCTCCGCGTTACTCAGGCCTCCTGATTCCTGAGCCTGGGATCTCTCTAACAGACAGCAGTACCACTTCTTGTGAACCCCCTCCCTGGAGCCAGCGAGACGGCTCAGACTGGAAGGTTTTGAAGGTTGGTCGATGGGACAGTCTGAATCGGGGGCATTGAGCGCCAGAAGATGCACCGTGGAGTGTTCCAAAGCCCAGCCCTCATCCCAGCTGAGATTTCTCTGGGGTGGCAAATGAAACAGCTGGAGGAAGGGGCCCTGCTCCCAGCTGTGTTACTGCTCAGCAAATATTTATATAACCTTTGAGGAGACCTGCCTTTCCCACCACCCCTGCAGCTAGGAGCGGCAGCAGAGAGGGGAGCCCCTGCCAGATCTTATATAGTGAGCTACCGTCTTAGGCTAGCTTACCATCCTGCCTCTGCCGCCAACAACATCAGCGTGCCTTTGAGAGCAGGGGACAGGACAATGGGATGGGAAGGGAAGTGAGAGAGGCTGCCATGCCAACAAGAGGGAGAGTCACTGAGCAGATACCAGCCTGTGTGCGGACGTGCGCGCATGTGCCTGTGCTTGCACATTTGCACATGCACACCTACTGCTTCTTTTTCTTGCCCTGTGATCTCTTCTCAGAGCAGCCAGATTGACCCTCTGAATACATGGTGGATTGCATCACCCTCCTCCCTGAAGTCCTTAATGGCTTCTCCTCTCACTGAGAAGCAAAGCCACTGTCTTCAGCCCTGCGTGTCCTCCTGACCTCATTTTTGACCACTCTTCCCTTTGTTTACTCTGTGTCTGCCACACTGACCTCCTAGTGGTTCCTTGAACATATGCCCATTCTTGCCTCAGGCTCTTTGCACAGACTCTGCCGTTTGCTGGATGGCTGTAACCCCAGTTATCTGCATCACTGACCAAACAAGCCTTCTCTGATCACCCTGTCTCACGTCATCCCCTCCCCCATCACTCTATGCCTTTTATTAAGCTTTACTTTAAATGCACAGCACCACTTAAACTATGATGTATTTTTATATATCCATTTGCTTGCTTAGTGCCATTTCTTATTTCATATATGAGTTTAATTAAAAAATACTCATTTTTTTCCTTGGTATATCCACAGCATCTGGTATACAGAAGGTACTTTATAACTAGTTACTGAATGTATGAACGAATATCATGAGGGGGCATTAGCATCATCTTTCCTTTTGGACAATAAGATGAAGTACAAAGACGCTATGTAATACCGAGGTCACGTAGGTGGTGGGAGGCGAACTGAAAATGCAGAAAGTTCCATATACTTTGCCTTCAAGAAGAGGAAACTACCACAGGGACAGATAGGGACATAGACATGGTATAGCCACTGCCTCCCAGACTTCAGTGAGATCACTCAGCTGGATACTCACACAGGGAGCTCCTTGCCCTTTTCTGGATTTCTGGCTCCATTCAGAAAACAGGGAACATCTGGGGCAAGTTCACCCCTGCATGTGCCTGGAATGAGTGGCTATCCCCCAGAGCCCCGCTTTAGAAACTCGTGGCTTGGAAAGGGGCAGTGACAACTAGATAAACTCTGTCCCTCATCTTACAATTATGCTCAGCAGAATGTCAGCAGTCCTGGGAACTCCTGCTGCGAGAAGTCCCACCACCGGAGCCTGTCCACATGGCCATGCATGCAGACATAGATAGTGTCATTCCTGAACCGCCGCCCCTTGTCATCAAAACCACGGGGCCAGGACAGAAACCAGACATGGAAGTAGAGGAAGACTGAGAGATTGAGAAAGGTGACCAGGGAGAGGAGGAGCCGAGGAAAGGGGCTAGAGGAGGGAGCAGTCAAGGGAAGAGGACAGGAACCAGATCAAAGATTTGTCCTTATCTCCCAGGCTGGAGATGCCCCACAAGAAAGAACACAAGCCAGGCCACTTCAAATATCAATTGGCTAAGGGAGAAGAGGAGGTAGGCTGGTGAGAATCCATTTGTCCTGCTCTGAGTCAGGCCCCCAGGCTGGGTTCAGGGTCATCACCCCTCTCCGGAAGTCCCTCCACCTTTCAGACACCCTCTGTGTCTCTCTGGCAGCATAACAGCAGGCATATCCTCAACTGATCTTGTGCACACACAGCCTCTTTGTATCCAGCCACCTCTCACACATGTGTTCAGATGGATTTTACAATGTCTGTCTCTCATTCTCACTCCTTGGCCCATATCACGATCGTGCTGGCTCTGTTTACCTATGGCTCATGCTCCCCCATCTTCCTATCTTCCATGACCCTCTTCCCTATCCTCCCTATCTTCTCTCTCCATGACCAGCAGATTCAGTGAGTGTTGACCTGTTTCAGGTAGCTATGTGCTTCGGGTCTTTGGGGGCCGGACTCCTTTCTATTTGCTTCTCAAATCCATATTTTGATGCATCTGCCCGTACTGTTCCTTTGTTGCCCCAATATACGGGAAGGACAATTCAGTGTGCAACTCTTTGGGTACCCCGGTAAGTCCCCTGCCTGGACTGCTGGCTTTTCTTTGACTGTAGTGAATGGTCTTTTGCTGCCTGGCCAGGGACATCTGATAGCCCAGAGGCCAGAGCTGGCCCCTCAGGAACGTCCCGGGACAGCTCAGCCTTTGAGCTGAAGTCAAACAAGGAGTAGTATTCACAGAGGTTTGGGTTGCTCTTTCTGCTATTGGCCCAGAGCTCCTGGCTGTGGCCACATTTGTGGCTTTCCAAAGCAAGGAAGATGGGAAGGTCAATTAGGGGCATTCCATAAGGGGGTCTCTAACAATGATTCATTGGTCAGTCGACAGCATGGCCTAAGAACCTAAGCTGCTAGATTAAGTGAAAAGAGTAGATAGGATTTTTGTCCTTGGGAAGCTCCTACTCAGTGGAAAGCATATAATCCCCACCCCTGACATGCTCCCAGGCTTCAGGGACACAGGGGGTACACACAGCAAGGAGTGGGTCTACTGGAAAGAGCACAGGACATGAGAGTCGGGTTCCAGGCCTGGGTTCCACTCTGATGCTGCCACTTTCAAGTTATGCAATTCTGCCACATCAGTTAAGCCAAACTCCAATTCCTTCACTTATAATTAGGGAAAAGAAGATCTAATTCATACTGTTAAGATTAAGTAACATAATGCCACATTAGTATTTTGTAAAACTTAATGTGCTATACAATTGTTAGAAAAATCATAAAAACACAAGTTATTGTACTTTTATTGTACTAACGATGCACACAAATTCCAGGACAACCCTAAGTTAGATAGCAACCATATTGCAGTGGATGAACTGGGGAAGCCTCTCTGAAGGGAGAGGATTTGGCAAAGATGAGTGGGCAACTGGGCTTCACCACCCAGGCAGAAAAACTCCATTGCACAGATGGCCTTCATAGCTTCAATGTTCTACAAACCAACCAAAAGGCAGGAATTTAACATCTACTGAGCACCTACTATATGCCAAGTATACCATAGACATTATATACCATTACATCCTAAGAGCAAATCTACTTCCATATTACTAGTCTTCCTTTGAATAAACAGCTTTCCTGAAGCCACAGAGATGGGATCTGAATAGGTTGTCATAGTTCTAAACTTGTGCCTTTTTGATGACATCAACTAGCATGGGATTTCCAGGCATCGCCTGAGCCCAGATGGATTATCACAGAACATAAGGGCATGGAGCAAAGGAGGAGGCTGACAGAAAGGAAAGACAAAAGGACAGGTAGACAGGCGGACAGGGCTAGTAGGGAAAAGTCAATGCCATTTCAACAGTTTCCTCAGCCCCAATCCATTCCGGTTGTCAACCAAATTGTATGTCATCATGCTCAGTGAAAATTTCAGCAGCTCAGTTGTAGGTTAGTAGGACACACAGAGGAGGGGGCCCCTGCTCTTCCACTGGCATCAGTTGCTATGGCAACTAGCATACATCCAGTAGTCCCTTTGGAACACCTGGCTTACTCTATCCTTCCCCCAACCTTGTTGGGTGTGAACAGACACTGGGACACATATGTGCACAATCAGAAGTACTGTCTGATACTTTGTTAAGAATTAAGGGGAGGAGCTAAGGACATAGCTCAGTAGTAGAGCACCTGCCTAGCTTGCGAAAGACCCTGGGTTCAATCCCTAGGACCACCCGAATCCCTAAGCTTCGTGTGCCTGCAGCAGTAACCCTCAGATTCATGCTTCCTTCTCCTCCCTGTCCTATTCCCCACCCCTCTTCAGCGCTTTCTGAGATCACCTCCTAAATAAGCCACTTGCACTCAAATCCTGCCTCATATTCCTCTAAAAGGGAGGACAGCAGGGCACGGTGGCACATGTCTATGATCCCATCCTCTCAGGAGGCTGAAGCAGGAGAATCACAGTTTAAAGCCAGTCTCAGCAACTTAGTAAGGCCCTAAGCAACTCAGCGAGAACCTGTCTCTAAATAAAATACAAAAAAGATCCAGGGATTTAGCTCAGTGGTTAAGCATCCCTGAGTTCAATACCCAGTACCAACAACAACAACAACAACAACAGGGGGTGGAGAGACATGTATTGTTGAGGACTTCAGTACCACAGGGCTGAGAAATAGGACTTTTTTTTTTTCTTTTGCAGTGCTGGGGATTGAACTCAAGGCCTTGTGCATGTGAGGCAAGCACTCTACCAACTGAGCTATATCTCCAACCCTGAGATATAGGATGTTTAGGGGTGATTAGGGGAGCTAGGTTGTGGCTCAGGGGTAGAGCACCTGCCTGGCATGTGCAAGACCCTGGGTTTAACCCTTAGCACTGCCAAGAAACAAAGGGTGATGATGAGGTCATGTGGGCTCTGCCCTTATGAATGGATTAATGCGGTTACTGTGGGAGTGAGTAAGTTATTGTGGGAGTGGTTCTTGAGAAAAGGATGAATTAGGCCTCCTTTGCCCTCCTATGCATACTCTCTTGTCTTTCCACTTTCCACCATGAGATGATGCAACAAAAAGACCCTCATCAGGGGCTGGGGATGTGGCTCACGCGGTAGTGCGCTCGCCTGGCATGCGTGCGGCCCAGGTTCGATCTTCAGCACCACATACAAACAAAGATGTTGTGTCCGCCGAAAACTAAAAAATAAATATTAAAAAATTCTCTCTCTCTCTCTCTAAAAAAAAAAAGAAGACCCTCATCAGATGTGGTCCTGCAATCTTGGACTTCCCAGCTGACAGAACCATAAGAAATAAATCTCCATTCTTCATAAATTATCTAGTCTGTGTACTATGTTACGGCAGGGAAAAAATGGATTAAGTCACCAGCCTGAGACACTTTTCACATAAGAAACATATGTCAGAGTAAGGCACACACAGCCCAACTAGCTAGGTCATGATGGGAAAGAGGTCATGGCCACTTGTGTGATCCTGTGCACAATTAACTTAGCTGACTGCATAACTGCATGCTATACTCACAGCCCAGATCCCAAGCCACAGATGGGCACACGTAAAAACACTGCATGAGCCGGACGCGGTGACGCACTCCTGAAATCCCAGTAGCCTGGGATGCTGAGGCAGGAGGATCATGAGTTCAAAGCCAGCCTCAGCAATTTAGGAGGCCCTAAGCAACTCAGTGAGACCCTGTCTTTAAATAAAATACAAAAAAAGGGCTGAGGATGTAGCTCAGTGGTTGAGTGCCCCTGAGTTCAATACCTAGTACAAAACAAAACAACAACAACAACAACAAAAAAAAAAACCCACTGCACAAACAGGTAAAAACAGGTCAGAATATCCCCTTTGCTCGGCAAATGTGTAAGTTTGTCATCCTCCGAGTGAAGAGCAGAATACTATTTTCAAGCATGAACATGAACACTCACTTTTTCAAATACTATATTATCATTTAAAATGTGCATTTAGAATGTGTCACCTTGCTAATGTCTGTCATCCAATGGCTAACAACAGCTAACATTTATTGAGCACCCCTGACATCTAAAGTAGATTTAGTAACTGCTGTAACCCTCACATGGATCTTAACAGAGTATGTGCCATTACTCTGCACAATTTTCCAGCAGAGGACACTGAAACAGAGAGGCAAAGAACTCATTCTCTCTCGGGAGAGGAAGAGCCAGGATTGAAACCCAGGCAGTCTAGCTCTGAGCCTCTGCTGTAACCACACTACTGCTCTGCCAATCTGTGGTACACCTGTGCGAATAAGCCCGCTCTCAAAAGTCTGTTGTGCAGTAACTGCACACTTGCAGGACTAAATATCAAGACAGTGTGACAAAGCAAAACAAGATTGTTCTTTGGGACAGAAGTCAAGGCCCAAATTCAGTACAGTCATCTGCCAATTTTAAGAAACCTTATTTTGACACTTTAACAATTTCCTAAGACAGAGGCCATCAGGTAAATGAACAGAACATCAGGTCGAGATGGAATAATAGTTTTCAAACCAACAGCCTTTTATACTTTTCAGGGCACTCTTCCCTATTCTCTTCCACTTGATCCTCACAAGGCAAAAATAATCACCTTTTTATAAAGACCCAAAGTGATTAGGTAACTTGCTAGTGCCACACAGCAAGCAAGAGGTGTGCTTAGGACTGAACTCCAGATCCTGATATTAGACCCGTGCTCCTTTCACTGCACCACAAAGACGTATCAGTCAGAGCTATTGGGTATGAATCTGTGAATCAGCGCTGTAATTTTAAACATTATCCTCAAACAAGGCAACAATCGTCGAGTCCCTTCCTTTACTGTGGGTCCAGTAAGCATCTTTCCTTCCTTTTCGATCTGAAGTTCTTTAAGGGCAGAATCCAAATTTCTTTTCTGGACTTGAGCCTTGGGTCCTCGCCAGGACATCCCCCTATCACTCCCTGCCCCTGTCCTTGTGTTTCGGGGGCAAAAAACAGACCTGGTCCATCTGCCTACCAGGCGGGATGCTGAAGAACTGGCAGGAAAGAGAGAAGTCAAAGGCAGAAGAAGAAACAACTCTTTCCTGTCCATTCACACGAAAGAAGGGTTCTCTTCATACAAACTGTGCAAACCCAGTGTTCATGCAAGACAATTCTCATCCCTGAAAGTGGCTGGTCGGGGCACCCTGGGGTCTGGGAGCAGATATGGCCAAGCGGAAGAGCAGTGAGTGGGCTCTTTTTTGCAGGAGGAGCTGCAGAGGCAGAGGCATCACTACCAGGCTGAAGTGTCTCTTTAAGGCTTGAACTGCCTCTGGGAGTCCAAGAGCCAGCCTGGGAGAAGGCAGAGTCCTACAGTTTATTTTATTTGACATTTTTCAACGTCAAGACACTTGAGAGCCAAGGAGGAAACGAATCCCATCTGTCCCTGAGCCCCCAAGCACAGTTCAAGAGGACAGGCTGGGGGAGCAGCGGGGAGGCAAGGAGGAGACAGAAGCCTGGAACGCCCAGCCACACACAGAGGGCAGGGAACCACCTGAGAGCCACAGGGCTGGCAGACAGTCTCCACGCAAGCCCGCTGTGCCCGGGACTCACACACAGAGCCCCCGCAAGATGGGGCCTGCTGACATTGGCTGAGGTTCCGTGGTCCTTGGCATGGGTCACTGGACAGCCACCCTGCGGGGGCTGCAGGGGGCACACCTCTGTCCAGTGTGAGCAGCACTCTCTGGAGTTGTGGGACTTGGCGGGATGGCTGCTCACTTGGCCTGCAAGCTCCTACCCGTCACTGCCTCAGAGCCCCATCCCAGCCATCCAGACCACCTCCGCCACAGACAGAAAGGGAGCTGCTGAGAGGCAGACCCACTCACGGCTGGGGGAGACGGGAGAGCCGCCGAGCTCCTGGCCACCTGGGAGCCTGTGGCCCCATCCCCAACATCTGCACCACCTCTGCAGACTCCTGGCCTTGACTCCCTCCCGCCAACCCTGGATGCCAGGGATGGGGAGGACAGATGGCTAGGAGACTTATCTTCTTACTTAGATTAAATTCCAGACCTTCCTATTTTTAGAAAAACAAATTCCTTTTATTTTTTTCAAGTGGTAAAAATGGCCCGAGCTGTCATCTAGGACAGTCAGCAGCCAACTCGAAGTTGTCTGCAGTGTCATGATTTGAGAATTACCCTGGCAGGACTACTTCTAGTGTCAAGCAGGGGATCAGTCTAGGTGCCAGCATTTAAGAGGACAGTTGACAACTTGAGAGCTTCCAGAGGAGGGTGACCAGGACAATGAGGGGTCTGGAAAACTGGGTCATTTTACAAAGTACTGAAATAAGCCGGGGAATTTTTTTTTTAATGGGGGGGGGATGTCTAAAAAATATCTGAGCAATTGTTAAGTATGTGTTGACATATTTGGATGAGGAGTTACACTTATTCTATTTTCCCCAGTGGCGGTGTTTGAATTCATAGGCAAAAGTTAACAGTGGAGCAGATTTCAGCTGAATATTTAGAAACTTTCTTAGAACTTAATTCCACGTGAAATGGAATAAGCTCCCTGTCATTGTGCCCATGCAAGCCAAAGGGACACTACAGGGATGTTTATACTAGATAGAAGGCAGGCTGGTCCAAAACCACTGAGAAGCTTTAGAAAATATGGCTTCCTGGGGGAGCAGAAATTCCACACTGGTGGGTCTGAGATTAGGCTTGGAATCTGTATTATTATTATTTTTTTTCAAGTTCCATCAGCTATAAAGTTCAGAAGAAAATGGGAGAAAGGTGCATGACATTGGATTTGGCAATGACTTCCTGGGATATGACACCCAAAGCACCAGCAATGAGAAGGAAAAAGAAGAAGGAAAAAAACAAAAACAAAACAGATAAACCGCACTTCACCAAAATGAAAAACTTTATCCAGATGCACACATCTGTAGTCCCAGCTACTTGGGAGGCTGAAGCAGGAGGATCACTTGAGCCCAAGACACAACCTGGCAGCTTGTTTTCAAAAAACAAAACCCCAGACCCAAAACAAAACAAAACAAAACAAAAAACCAGAAAGCCTTTTTCTGTGAATGAAAGGATACTATCCACAGGATGAAAGGCAACCCACAGTATGGAAGAAAGTGTTTGCAAATCACGTATCTCAGGACGGATTAATATCCAGAATATATAAAGAACTCCCACACCTCGACGACACAAACAAAATAATCCAATTAAAAAATGGGCAAAGGATTCAAACAGACATTTCTCCAAAGAAGAGATACAAATGGCTAATAACCATGAACATGCTAATATTATTGGTCATCAGGGAAATGCAAATCCAAACCACTCCTATTAGGATGGTTATTTTCAAAAAGACAAAAAGTAACGAATACTGGTGAGGATGTGGTGGGAATGAAAATTAGTACAGTCATTATGGAAAACAATATGGAGTTTCCTCAGAAAAAGAACTACCATATGATCTGACCACCCCACTACTCGACGTCTGCATTTGTATTTTTATTGCAGCACAATTAATAATAGTCAAGATATGGAACCAATCTAGGTATCCACTGATGGATGAAGGGGCAAAGAAAATGTGGAATATATACATGTACACATATGTGTGTGTGTGTGTGTGTGTGTGTGTGTGTGTCACTATATACACAAATAAGGTAACATTATTTAGCCATAAAAAATGAGATTTTGCTATTTGCAGTGACATGAATGAAACATTATATTCTAACTTATATGTAGAAGCTAAAATGTTGATCTCATAGAAGAAGAGAACAGAATAGTGGTTATCAGAGGCTGAGGAGGAGGGAGGGAGGGATGGAGAGAGAATGCAATTGGAAAGACAAATAACTTCTTTTTTTCTGAGGTGTTGGAGATTGAACCCATGCTAGACAGGGACTCTAGCACTGTGTCATGTTCTGTGCTACAACAGGATAGGAGGAATAACTTCTAATATTCTATAGTTACCAATAACTAATTGTAATTTTCAAAATAGGTATTAAATAGAATTTTGAACGTTCCCAACATAAAGAAATGATAGAAGTCTTAGGTGATGGATATACCAATTACTTAACCTGATCACTACACATTGTATATGTGCACTGAAATATCACACCACACTCCATAAATACGTAAAATTGCCATATGTCAATTAAAAATTATGTGTGTGTGTGTACATTTGCAGTGCTGGGGATTGAACAAGGGCCTCAGGCATGCCAGGCAAGTGTTCTACCACTGAGCCACATCCCCAGCCAAAAGTAAAATTATAGTTTAAAAAAAAAAAAACACAATGAAATACTACTACACATACTTTAGTGCTATATTTTGAATCCTAAATGCTCCCCAAATGCCTATGGGCTGCAGGATTGGTCCTGGTGGAGCCTTTAAGAGGTGGCGGCAGTGGGAGGCCTTAGGTCTTTGGGGTGTGCCTTCAAAGGGGGTTGTTGTCTTCTGCCTCCCTTTTGCCATACAGCCAGCGGTGAATAGTTTCCCCATGCACTTCCACCGTGATGCACCACCCTTGCCAAAATAGGCCCCCAAACTCTAAAACTGTGAGACCAATAAGCCTTTTCTCTTTAAAGTCAATTATCTCAGGCATTTTGTTACAGTAAGGGGAAAGCTGACTAATACAGTTAGGATGGCCATTATTTTATTTTTAAAAAAGCAGAAATTAGTAAGCAGCAAGGATGTAAAAAAAAAATTAGAACTGGAGGAAATGTAAAATGATGTAGTCTCTGTGGAAAACAGTCTTTATGGTTTCTTAAAATATTAAACATAGAATTACCAGACAATCCACACTGCCACTTCTAGGTATATAGCCCAAAGAATTGAAAGCAGGGACTTGAATAGATATTTTTACATCAATGTTCCTAGCAGTATTACTTCCAATAGTCAAAAGGTAATACAATCCATGAATGCATGAGTCGGTAAATGAAATGTGGTATACACCTGTAACAGAATATTATTCAACCTTCAAAAAGAAAATTCTGACACATCCTACCTCATGGGTGAATTAGATGACATTATGCTAGTTAAAATAAGCCAGTCATAAAAAAAGACAAATATGGTCTGATTCCACTTATAGGAGTTACCTAGAGTAGTCAAATTCAAAGAAACAAAAAGTGGAACAGAGGTGGCCAGGGGCTGGAGGTGGTGGGGAAGGGAAGGCATTGTTTAATGAGTGTGTGGAGTTTCAGTCTGGGTAGATAAAAAAAGCTCTGGAGATGGGTGGCCTTGATGGTGGCATCACAGTGTGAATGTACTCGGTGCCACTTTAAAATGATAAACATTGCATACACTTCACTTTTTTTGGGTTTTTTTGGCGGTGTTAGGGATTGAACCCTGGGCCTTGTGCATGCAAGGCAAGCACCACATTTTTTAATACTAAACTTTTGAAAATGTGTGATTCTCGGGGCAGCTGGCATTGCCCTCTTCATTCTAGTTTGTGGACTTGTCTGGAGAATTTGCCTTCTTCGTCATGTGAGTGGCAAGCAAGCTGGGAAGAGGCGTGGTGTCTGGATGGAGCAGGAGCTGATCAGAAGCTGACAGTGGCATAGGAAAAACCCTCAGGGCACCATCCCCCAGCAGATAACTGAGAGCACCAAAAGAAAAAGGGTCAGAGTCACTGTCATCCTTCCCGGCTCAGCGGGATCGCTTGGCGCCCACTGTGTCACCCAGTGGAGAAGGAGGGAGCCCAGCAATCAGCCGCACTTGTCTGGTGGCCCAGCCCTGGGAGCGCCTGGGAATGGCAGCTGGCCAGCGGCCCTGGCCTACAGCAGAGGACCAGGAGTGTCACCATGTGGGGGAGTGTCACCACGTGGGTGAGAAGGGAAGTGCTGAAGGCGGCCCCTCCAGGGACCAGCCCAACCCATTTTCTGAATGGGAAAAACAGTTTTCTTAGGAAGAGGACATTCTCTAACTGACAAAATCTGGATAAAGACCAGAGTGGGGAGAGGAGGGCCCTGAGAAGTCTGAGCCAGGGCAGCTCAGGTTTGCAGAGCTTAAGATTTGCTGGAATCCAGGGTGCTCGGTCTCTCATCAAAAACAAAAATCAACCAAACGACAAAAAAAGCAAGCAAAAACAACAGGTAACCAAGAAAACACAGGATCCAGGAGGGACTGTTTCCACTATAATTACTGACTAATATAAATTGATTCCCTTCCACTGTGATTTCCCAAGCACCGTTAAGGGTGGTCATGTTTACAGCTCTGGCAGGGAATTGAATGACAAACCTTAAAACTGGGATTATGAGTTCTTGCTAACTGAAGATGGACCATAAAAAAAAAAAAAAAAATAGATGGGAAATTATCGGGGGCACTAGTACTGCAGTTTACAGTGTGGGCCACTTTGTGTGTATGGTTGTGCTAACAATTTATCTTGTGCTCCTCGTGCAAACTCCAGGCATCCCTGGGCTTCCGACGGGTGGGTGTGCAGGGAGGGCAAGTTCTTATTCATGCCAGCCTCAAGGACTCTTGATTATTATTATTATTATTTTATTTATCTATTTTTTTTTTACTGATTTAGAGGTACCACACACACGGTCCAGAGGAGGCAAATAAAGAAATGGAACTAAGCTGGGCACAGTGGCATACACCTGTAATTCCAGTAACTCAGGACTGCAAGTTCAAGGCCAGCCTGGTCACTTAGTGAGACCCTGCCTCAAAAGAAAAAATAAAAAAGGGCTGGCCATGTAGCTCTGTGATAGAACACCACTGGGTGAATCCCTGGTACTGCACCCCACCACTCCAAAAAAAAAAAAAAAGAAAAGGAGAAAGAAAGAAAGGGTGCTAGCATATGGATAGAGTCTTTCCTTTCCTGTTTTCCCTGTGGCATCCCATACCCCACACCCTGCTCTAGATGGCCCTGGACTGGTGAACTGCTACTGAATCTGACTTTGCTGCTGACTCTAAATGGCGCTCTGGTGAGACTGTACGCTACCTGAGGACAAGGACTGTGTCTCCCCATCTGTCTGGGACTCTAATAATAACAGGAGCTAACACTGGGAGAGTAATTACAAGGAGTCGAGAATTATTCTGAGTGCTGAACATGTGTGAATTCTTTAACCCTCATCAGGGGCCTATGGCCTTGGGGTCAGTGGTATCTTGTGGTCTGCACTTAGCAAATGAAAGCCTGGGGAAGTGACTGATGTCACACAGCTAGTTGAGTGCCAGCAGTCCTGCCACCTCCCTCAGACCAGGGTCTGTCCATGGCAGGGGTGGGGTGCTCTCTGCTCACACAGGGGGAGTTGTCTGCCATGACACGGGAAGGTGGGTGGCGGGTGGGACTCTCAGAGGGCTCTCACCTTCATCACCTGGGGACTCCCATGGGGACAGGACTTCCCATTACCTTCATCCTTCTGGGAGCCCCGTAGGACTGAGGCCACAGTCCTTCCCACACATGGAGAGATTTCTGAGCCCCTAGCCCCACAGAGTTGTGCTTCCCTCTGCCCTGCCCAGCTGGAAACTCTCCGAGGAAGGGGACCTGACGCTTCCTCGGGGCAGAGGCTGTGGACAGCAGCTCCTCCAAGGCACCTCGCTCTCCTTCCTGCCAGCACAGGATGCTGAGCACAGCCCAGCTCAGGGCCATATGCTGGCGGATCTGAGCGTGAGGTCTGGCTGGCCCCTGGGATTTAACAGGCAGTAAACAACCCCATTCATGCGTCAGTTGTTTTGCTCCAGAGCAGCCTCATCAGCTGGACAGGCCCTGACCAGACCCCGCCAAGTTTATTCCCAGGGGTGGGAATGCGGCAGGAACAGCGGATTGCCTGGAACTTGGCTCTCAGTCTTTTCTGAGGGGCTACTTTCCATTCCCTTCAAGCAGGAGATTTTTACTGGTAATAAGATATTAAGTCCCTGAGAGGTAAAGGGAGAGGGATACTGGTGTGGCTTTTTTGGGGTCCCAGCAAACCAAGAAGGAGGAATGGAAATGACAGTCAGCTGAGAGATGCCCCAGGGAAACTTGCAGGATCTCAACAGCTTCCTGGTCTCCAGGGCTTGGAAGGTTGGCCAGGACAGCAGAGGCCCCCAGCACTTCATTCTTCCTGTCCTCTCCCCTCAGTTCCCAGACTGCTACCTCTGCCCTGCTTGTTTCCAAAGGCCCATCCCTGCTGATTTAGACAGAAAAAGATAAGAAGATGAGGATCCACGTGGGGCAAAGCTCAGGAAAGAAGCTACCCATTCCTAGCCTGGGGTGGGGACTAGGAAGCTATGGGTACAAGATCTGCAGAGGCAGAAACCCAAGGAGACCAGAGGTCGCAGGGGAAGGAAGGGGACTGGAGATTGCAAACTCTCGGCAAAGGAAGAAGCCTTACTGTTACCACTTTCTGCTTGACTCCTGCTGTCTCCACAAGCTCATTTTCAGACTGTTCTGCAAATAGGCAAGCAGATTAGCTTGTCCTGGATCTACAACGTTTGCAGAAGAACTGGTACTAAGAGTTTTCCCTACTCGCCGGTATTAGGGACCCAACCCAGGGGTGCTCTACCAAAAACTACATCCCCAACTCTTTTTATTTGTTTATTTTGAGACAGGGTCTCACTAAGTTGCCCAGCTGGCCTTGAGATCTTCCTGCCTCAACCTCCGAGTTGTGGAATTACAGGCATGTGCAGGGGCCCCAAGCTTCCAGGACTGATCCGCATTTGCAAGCAGAGGATCCAGGGAAGTAGATGGGGCCTTCCACAGAATGGCAGGCATAGGGCCAATAAGGAAGAGGCATCTTTACTGACCAATCAGGCCCTCATATGCCGGCCCCAGGCACCACCCTCAGGTCTAGAATAAATGCATCAGATCACAGTGGTGGAGGCGGTCGGCAATAGCAACCTGTACACAGAAGCCCTACACAGACCCCTTTGGTCAACAGCACCACAAATCGTCCACTCCACTTTGAAGACATCCCCTTCCACTGCCTCTCACTCCAGCTGGCGAAGGGGCTCCTGTGCTTACCCAGTAGTGATGTCGTCGTCCTCTGTCATGGTCTTGCCCATGAGGTCACTGTCGCTCATGTAGCCGGACTTGAGATCCACCTCATCCGAGTCCAGGGACTCGACCAGCTCCAGGCGGGAGATGTGGCTGAGCTTGCTGGGACTGCGCATGGGCATGGTGTGGGAGTAGTGGGCCCGCTCCCCGTGCATGTACCAGGCAGGCGTCCCCTCCGACCGGCAGCTCCCACCCACCGAAGGTGCATCACCAGCCTGCAGCCGTGGGCTGGACTGGCCATAGCGCCAAGACAGAGGGGAGGAGCGGTTGGAGAGGCTGGACACGCTGCGCGGGTTGGCATCATCGCTGTCGTAGCAGGTCATCTCCAGGGAGCTGGGCAGAGAGCAAAAGGGCACTCCTTTAGTGAGCGCAGAGCTGTGCCCTGTCTCCTCGCTGCATCCCAGTGATGCTTTCTCTCACATGCGAGATTCTTGCTTTTCCTTGAGGTCCCTGGGTCACCCTGGTCACAAGGTATCTCAGGTGGTCAAGGGAAAATGAGTTTAAGCAGCTGGTGAAGCACTCCAGCGTATTCCTAAGAGCCTGTGCTTGTAATGTGGATTTGGCCATTTATTGGCAAGTGAGCCCAAGGAAAGTAACTTTGCAAACCCTCTATTTCCTCATCTGTGCAGAGGGGATAACAGCCTAAGAGCTGGTGGAGTTGGGAGGACCACAAGATGACCAGATCTGACAGTGCTTGGTACATAGAAGGTGCTCCCTCAGTGGGAAGAGGCCAAATGAGACCTTCCGGGGGAAGTAGGAGGGACCAGTCACCTGAGCTCAGAGTCTTGACTATTCATTTTATACAGGTTATAGCCATCCCCTCTTTTCTATCAATGAGCTGAGGGCTAGCTGGTCCCCAGACAGCAGATCTTTTAGGAAAGCCTGGCGTGTGAAGAGCCTAGGAAAAGCTTCAGACATGCAGCAGGTCCCCAGGAAGACTGGGCCCAGCCGCAGGCCTAGGGCAGCAGGGGAAGAAACAGCCTCCCTGGGGAACAGAAACAGCGTCCACTGGTTAGGAGAGGAAAGGGGAAGTGGGCCAGGGTGAAGCAGGATGCCCAGGGTCCCAAGCCTCAGGCCCTGCAAGGTCAGGTCAAGGAAGTGATGCCCAGGTAGCACCAGAGACCTGAGGCTGGAGAGGTCAAGGGGCTTGAGGAGCGGGGAAGGTCTCCTCAGGGGCCAGGGAATCTGCAGAGAGGAAATACAAATTGGGATCTGGCTGCAGAGGAGGCCTGAACTTGGGTTCAGACTGAGACCAATCATTCCCAGCCTCACAGTGGTGCCAGCTCAAGGCAACCTTAGGTAGGGTCTCTCTCCCTTGGCTTAGCTAAAGTCAGACAGGATTGAGAAAATGAAATGGGGTTTGAGGCAACCTATGGGGGTACATAAAGCAAAGAATCTGCTTGGTGAATGCATCCATTTCTTCACCGATCTCATGGTTGGGATTGGAGGAGGACACTGACTTTCTATTCTTGTTTTTAAAAGTTCCTTGAAAAAAATGAAAATCCCCTAAAATCATTTTTATTGGACCTGAAAATAGCAAGATTTTATTTTTTTCCTCAATAGAACTGGAGGGAGCCAATGGCCCTTCAAAACAGCACAACGGGTGGGGTGGGGGTGGGGGGCAAGCACATTGGTACATGCCTGTAATCCCAGCGGTTCTGGAAGCTGAGGCAGGAGGATCACAAAGTTCAAAGCCAGCCTCAGCAATAGCGAGGCGCTAAGCAACTCAGTGAGACCATATCTCTAAATAAAAAAATTAAAAAAAAAAAAAAAAAAACACAGCCCAATGAATGCGGTCCTGTGGGTAGGACAATTAGTGACTGCCATGTCTGACCCTCTTAAATGTTCCTGGCCCGTCCACATCTGGATTCTCCCCACCAGATCCCCAGCAGCCCTTAGGCTCACTGTGTTCTGCAGTCCTATGGCACACACTGTGTTGTTTTAGCTTCTGGTTACTGTGGACCTGGACACCTCATCTCCTTGGAGAGAATGGAAGCTCCCTGAAGCCAGAGACTGTGGCCGTCATGTGACCATCTCCCTTGCTTACTGCTGTATTTCAGCACTTGGCATGAGCCTGGGGTGTAGTTGGTGACCAGCTGTGGGTCAACGAGGAGCAGCCCCACAACAGGACTGCTGAATAAGAAGTGGGATGTTCTCATCACAAGACTCATCCCAGGGCCTTGCAAAATAAATGCTTAATAAACACAAGCTGACCATGACCACTGGGGGGAGGGAAGGAGGACGAGGATGGTGGTGACCATGCTGACGGATGGGAAGTTCTCCAGGGCAGTGGGCTTGGGTAGTTAGTTAGCTTACACTGTGGTAAGAGGTTTGTGCAGAGGTGAGGTGTTGCATGGACATCCGGGTTCCTCAGTTCTGTTCCTGGCCTGCCTTTTGTTTAGCTCTCTGCACAGTAAGTCTCTCTTCCTGTCTTTCATGGTTCTGTTGTAACCCCCAAACACACGTCTAGACCTCAGCCAGCAGGGGGCACTCTAGCCCAGACCCTCAGTTCCTGACTTCCAGCCTAACAACCAGCCCAGACTTGCCTCTCTGCAGGCAACAGAGTTTCATTTCCTCTCCAGCCATGGCCCCTGACCTACACTCTCTCCAGTAGAAACACAGGAAGCAGCAAGGGGATAAAGGTTTCTGGAAGAGTCCAGAGTTACCTTGGGAGTGCCTGGCTGAAAGCAACTTTGCTGGCAGCACCCTCTGGACAGAGAGCCCCTCAGGGATGAGGCTGCATTTGCTCTGAAGGCCAGTGCCCAGTGCCACGTGGGCCCACAGCTGCTCCCAGCCTGTGCCACCCAGCAGGTGCCTTCCCTCCCAGCCTCAGTTGGTCCTTCTCTAGTCAGGAAATATGCATAAGCCCTGTGTACCCCAGGGCAGAAGGACTGGCTGATTGATGGAAAGCACTTTTAAAACTAAAGGAGTCATAAAAAGTCAGGGAATTGGTGTCGGCTAACCAAGTGTAGAACCGGAATAGTATAAACCAATGGCTAAGAGAGGAAGTGGCTCTGGGTTCATGGTAAACAGAAAATCCAGCCTCAGGGAGACAGGAGCCAGAGGCCCCCCACACACCCTGCCAAACCAGTCAGCTTTGCACAAAGGCCTCAGCCCCCCTCAGCTATACCCAAGCAGAAGCTGGGGCTAGAGGCAGGGGCACAGGGAGACTGGCGTGGCTGCCTCTACCCGGCCTCTGTGGGTGAGTCATTTGGGGTGTGACCCTTTCAGCAACTAAGCACTTTCTAGCTTCTTTGGCATGAGGCTGGCGGGTGACTTGGTGCTGAGAGATGTTCCAGCAACTTCCCAGGATAGGGGAAGGAACATGTCCACGATTTTAGCCATTGAGTTTCTAAACTCATGAGCCCACTTTAGGTTCTAGCTCTGGGATAGAGGGAGGGTGACGGGAGACAGACATAAGGGGCCTGAGTCCCAGTGCCCCTGGAGACTCTCATCCACATTTTTCCTAGGTCTCCACGAAAATCACCTCTTTCAGGAGTCAGAGTCTTGCTGGCCTGAGCAGAAGCGTAACCCCAGAAAATGGATGCTTTGATTGCTTTTACCATTTAAAGTATTTTAGATGTCTGAGAGGAAAGGTCTAGAACTTTCCAGTGGGGAACTGGAGTGAGGATGGGGAAGGTAGTAGAGAGAAGACGGAAGAACTAGGCCAGTGGGTGGCAGCTCCTGAGGATGAAGTTCAGTTCCATGACAGTCACAGCAAACCCACTGTGGACTAGAATGCTTACAAAGTTCTCTGTCACTGAGGGGACATAAGTGTGCGTTTGGATACTTGGGCTGGCCACACACTGGGCTAAGGAAAGCTCTTTACCCGTTGACCCTATGTCCCAACTTTGTTGTCAGTTTTCCAATCCCAGGAGATGGGGAGGAACCCTCTTCTAGGCCAATTGGGGAGGCTTCCGACCCTCATACAGCCTCCAGGTCCACCCCCAGGACTTCCCAACCTTTGCTGCCTACTCTCCCTCCCTCACCCCCAGAGCTTAGCCCAGCCCTCTGCCCTCCTTGGAGCTGACAACATGAGCTCATCTGGGCAGCCCAGAGGAGCCCAGAGGAAAATCTGAATCACTCGGAGGCCACAGCCAGAACTCTGCTCCAGGGAGAGGTACGGTGGGAGGGGTGCATGCCCCATACAGCTGGAGGGACTAAGGTCTCTCTGAGGGCTGGACCACGGGTGCACCCATGGGGCATGAATGACATTGTGTGGATCCTGCGGAGCACTCAGGCCTCCCTCAGGGGTGATGGAAGAGACTAGAAGGCACCTAACGGAGGAGCCCCAGATGTTGGGAGGGTGAGGAGCCCCAGATGTTGGGAGGGCATGGATTCTGGAATTGTAGAACGGTGGGACCTGGGGAACACGAGGGATATTTAGTAAATAAAGCCCCCTTTGACAGATGAGGAAATTGAGGTCTAAGGAGGGAGAGTGAGCACCAGGCCACACTCTGAGCACCCCATTCCCTACCTAGCCATTTTGAAACTACTTCGTCTAAGCAAAATCTAGGCTCAAACTCAAGCAGAGATAAGACAAAGCTGAGCTGCTTCTGCCAAGATGCTGGACACCCCGTTCCCGGCAGGGCTCTGAAAACTGCACACAGCAGGCCACAGAGCAGGCCGTGTGGCTGGCCTGTGATACCTAGTGGAGATATGGAGACCCCTGGAGCCCTGACCACCAGACCCGGGGAGCAGATGAGGATGACCGAGAGCATGATCCTCTAAAGTTTGAGCTTACCTGTGAGTCACCTGGGAGCCTCGCAGGCTGGACATGGTCTCTTCCAGATTCTGTCGAAGATCCAGGACATTTTGCACTGTCCTCTTTCTCTGGGACTCTGGGTCTGGCAGAGAGAGCAGAAAGAGCCGGGTGAGTGGAAAGGGCTTTCTCCTGAGTGCAGGGGCACAGGAAAGGGGAGACCGACCGTGTACCCATACTCCCTGGGCATGTTAGTCACCTGTTTTTTGTCTTCCTTAAAGATGGCCAGCCAAGCAGGTCCTCTGAAAGGCCCTGGACACGTGCCCTTGGGCCCTCTGAAGCCCTGACCTTGGCAGGAGCTGCAGATGTGGCCTCTGTTGGTGTACTGCCCTCAGATCCCTTAGGTGGTCGGATCTGGCTCTGGCTCTGTTTGGGGGAGGCCCTGCTTCTCCCGGCAGAAGTCACGGGCAAGGTTTCCCATGGTTGAGGTCAGCAAGAACATCTGCCTGAAAACGCCTCTCCAGCAATTCGCAGGTAAGTGTTAAACAACAGGCTCCTGGAGGAGGCGCCTCCGTGACTGTCATATTTGCCAACTGCTCTGGCGTAACTACTCCTACCAGATTTTAATCTACCAACGTGTCACTCATCACACAGTTAGGAAGAGATGCTAACAGTTAGCTGCATACTGGAGCCCCAGGCCTTGACTGGGAACATTTGAGGTCCTCTGTGGGGTTCAAGGAAGATGGCTCCCACAGAGCCTCCTAAAGGCAAGGTGGCTGGAGGCGAGACGCAAGAGAGGAGCAGTCGTTTTCTGGAGCAGGAACTAAGTTCCAGGCAATGCCGAGCCCACAGAGGTGGTGGAATCCTGAGTGAGGAGGCGGCATGTGCGGGGCCTCAGAATCCTAAAGGATCAGGGGCATTCGGTTCCACCTTGGTTTCCAGGCAGGATGACCCTAGCCTGCAGAGATGAGATTCTACAACAGCAATCAGAAATTTATCTCCTCTCCTTTCCAGGGTGAATATCAACTCCAAATGCCTGAGGAGTACCTGAGCACTAAGGAACTCGAAAAACCTTCTCCATTCCATTGACCTATCCAACAAAGGCCCCATGCTAGGCCCCGAGGCCACTAACCAAAAGGACCTGCCCCTGCCCCGTGGTTTATCTGGTACTCTGGGGTCTAGAGTCACTGAATGGAATCCACCCACCACACCAATGCCTCCTTGGGGTGGGGGGCGCAAACTGACCTTCACATTTATGATCGCCCAAGGCTAATGGAGGAAGATCTGACTGCAGCAGGAGAATCAGACTGAGACAGATGAAGATGAAACAACGGAGAAAACAGGGGAATTCTGTCTCTCTGGAGACTTCCCTTCCCATCCATCCATATTGCCTCCTGAGCCCTCTGCAAGAGCCATCTTGCCCCTCTGTCCCTCCCGGACCCACGGACTCAGTTGGAGAGCCAGCTCCTTTTGGTGGCCACAGGACACGTTTCTGAATCCCTTGAGCCGTATGTTTCCTCAAGACTGAGCTCAGGTCACTGGCAACTGGCAACTGGCTGCCATGATTGTTGGCCAAGGGAAGCCGCGTGGGCAGAGTGCATGCTGTGCCACCCTCTCCAGAGCCTTTGAGGTACCTTCTCTAGGACAAGCTCCACACCCTGGCCCAGCCATCTCTCATTTCCCAGTTTGGGGAATCTGCTCTGCCCCCTACCCCATATTCTCAGGGCCAATGCCAAGTATCCAGCCCTCCATGCTGGTGGCAAGGAACAGGGACAAATGGCAGGCCTCTGTGCCAGCAGTCTGCACTCTGTCCAGTATTGGTGTCACCTCTTTGGCTGCCAATGCCTATTTATCCTGGCGAGCGTCACCTTGTGAGCTCCTCTGTGGTTTCAACTGATGGCTTGGCATGGAACACAGACAGGGTCAGAAAGTGTATACATATATATTTTAAGGTTTAATTCTAAAAATGCCTATGTGGGGATCACGAAGCTGCTGCCAAGACACGGGTTTCTGGGTCAGGATGATGCCTTCTATGGGCTTGGCAAGATGAGGGACAGGCGCACATATGTCCAAGGGGTGTGTCTTTCCAAAGGGGAAGGTGACCAAGTTTACTCAGAGACTTGTGTGTGTGCCCAATCACTGGCATACATCATCTAGTTGAATCCTTACAACATTTCTGGGAGATGTGTGCTGACATCCTGTTTTACAGAGAGAAAACTGAGACTCAGAGAGATCAAGTAAACTGCCTAATGTCACGCAGCCAACATGAAGCATGGGGCAGAGTTGAGCCCAGAAAGAAACTAATATTTTTTTTCAGTATATAACAGAGCATCTCTTCACCAGCAGCATCAAGCACGGTGACTGCACATAGTAAGTGCTTAATGAATATTTCAAGAGTGGCTGGATACTATCAGGAATGGTGGCACACGTCTGTGATCCCAGCAATTTAGGAGGCTGAAGCAGGAGGGTTAGGGTTCAAGGTGAGCCTCAGCAGTATAGTGAGATCCTCTCTCAAAATAAAAAAATAAATAGGTCTGGGATGTAACTCAGTGATAAAGCGCCCCTGGGTTCAGTCCCCAGTACCAGGGGGAAAAATGGATATTGTGACACTAGAAAGATATTTCTCTCCTCTCTGTCCTCTCTCTCTCTCTTTAAGGGGAAAACTGTTGAAGTCACACAAAGGCCAGGTTCAAGAAGGTCACTCTACATTCTGTAATGCTCTAGGACCGAGGGCATGGAGGAGGGGTGGTAGGAATCTAGAACTTAATGTCCTAGTAGTGACCAAGAATGGGACACTGCCCTCTGTCCATCTTCTCACTGCAGCAGTCACAAGTGCCTTCTTTCCCCGGGTCTCTTCCCTCAAAGACCCTCCCCCTAGTCCCCACCTCATCTCACGTCCACAGAGTGGGGCAGGAGTACCCCATAATATTCCAGACCTGCCAAAAACTAGAGTCCCAAAGATGCCTGGAAGTGATGCAGTCACTGGACCTCAGAGATGGCTGAGGTCCAGGGAGGTGACTAGCTATGATGGCAGAGAGATGCTGATGGAGGAAGATCTAACTGTGGGCAGCCTCCCCACAGGTGGAGGTCTGTGGCACGCAGCGGGAATTACGACAGGGCTTCATTTGCTGGGGGAGTGACCAGGATCCGCTCTCTCAACTCCCAGGCCAGGACTGGCCTTGCCAAGGCTATAACCTAGGGCTTCCTCGTGCCCTGGCAGTGCCGCCTGGTGGTCATCCTGGGTACACCACCCTATATCTCCAAGGCTCTGCTCAAGGGGTGTGTGAGCTCCTGAGAAGTCCGGCTGTCCTCTACATTCCTGGGTGACAGACAAAACCCTAAGCAGGAAGGATTGTGCAGCTTCAGCCCAAGGATGAGAGGACTTGCAAGTATACGAAGGGCAGGCCTCAGGGCCAAGAGACTGCAGGTGCTTTGATCAGGTATGGGGTGGGGGGGGCGCAAACTCACATTCACATTCATGATCCCCCAAGGCATTTTTTTTTTTTACATTTTTAGCTTTTAAACAGGAGAAGTTGCATTTGCAAGGGAATTCACCCCGCCTTTCACCCTCACCCATATCTAATCCTCACCCTGCTCCAGCCCTCATCCCCAATCTATGACTAAACTTCAGCACTTTCTCACGAGTCCCACGAGGGTGAGGCCCAGGGACAGAGTGGAAGTATCTGAGCACACCTTACTTTGTGAAGACCACAAAAACCTCCAAGTGCGATGGTGTGTTTTATTGGCTATGCCAAGGTGCCTTGGAGGCTGCTGCCACGTGTCCCCATCAACTATTTGGTTAGGGTGTGGGGGGTGGGCCTAAGGGTCATAATGGAGCCCAGACACAGCAAAGATGGAGGAATCTGGTGGCCCACCTCCCCTGGTGTCCCACATTATGGGAAGTGCTCAGGACACTGTCTACGTGGCACCTTTGTGCCAGTGAGATCAAGCTCCTGTCCAAGCCAACCCAGTTCTTGCCAGGCCCAGGCCTCAGCCAGCAAACTACCCCTTTCTTCTTCATTGCGGCCAGGTCAGGATACTACCTACCCTGATACTTTGAGGGCCTGGGAGTGGCCCATGCTCTTAGCTCTTGCAGAATAGATTCCAGCTTCAAGAGTGGGCCAGGGAGAGAGAGAAAGAGAGACAGAAGAAAGCAAACACTCCCTCCTGTGTTGGAGGAAGGCCACGTAGAGCTCCTACCAATCCTGGGGTGACACTAATGACTGTGGGGTGAAGGGAGGCTCATGATGTTATCCCCAGCTGCCTCTCCAAGCCTTTCCCTGCAAATGGAGCAACTGGAGAGGATATACATGATCTTCAGGCTCACAAGAGAAACAAGATTCTCCCCCTACCAACCATCCCCAGGGTAACTCCCAGTGGCCACAGTCAGCAGCATCCTCCCAACATGCACTGGGGCATACGCAGGCTGGGGTGGTATCTCTTTCTACCCACTAGTGGCTCTTATGCAAGACCACAGAGTGTGCATGTTAAAAATCAAATATACCTGACATGCAGGTGCAGGAACACAGGTGCAAATAACCCCGGCTGCTGAATGTTTTACCACATGCTAGGCATGACATTAGGCAAGTTATTCCTTATTGTCTAATTTGATTAAAAAAAAAAAAACAGGTCTAGGATGTAACTCATTGATAAAGCGCTTCTGGGTTCAATCTTCAGTACCAGGAATAAAATGGATGTTGTGTCATTAGAAAGTCTCTCTCTCCTCTCTGTCCTTTCTCTTCAAAGGGAAAACTGTTTAAGCCACTACCATAGTGCCTTGGAATACATGCACATGCCTCCAGACACACACACACACCTATTTGTGATCCAGACAACGGTTTGTGGGAACCCTCACCAAGTTCTGCAATTTTGCAGACATCTGTAGGGAGACATTTGGGTGGACATGTGTCCCATTGTAGAAGAAGGAGAAAGATGACTACGAGAAGCTACAGGGAGAAGGGAAGGCCCAGGGTGCCATGGGAGGATGATGTAAATATGGTTCTTCCAGTTGCCCTGATGTCAGAAGAGGGGAAACAGGCTTCCCCTGGAAGGCAGGACCTGGAACTTGCTAACCAAGAAATTGGCTCTATAAAGTTTAAATTATTAGCTGAGAATTAAGAGATTGAGATACCCAAGCAAGACTGGCCCGCAGTGTAGTGACAAGAACATAGTTCTTAGAGTCAGAAAGTCTTGGGTTTCAGGTCCTGGCACTGCCTCTTTCCAACTGGGTTGACCTTGAACAGTCACCTTACCTGGCTGCAGTTTTGTTTTCTGCAAATGGGGAGAGTAAGAACACCCTTGTGGGTAAGGTCACTGTGAGGCTTAAAAGGCTAATCCTCCAATGTGCTTAGCATGGTGCCTGGCACACAGTAGGTGCTCTACAGATGTTTGGATGAGCAATGGGCACAGACTTGTGCTGGGGCTGGTTCCCTGCCTTTCCTTCACAAATGGGTAGGACCTCGCTCTGGCTGGGTGAGGCCCGCACACCTGGAACTGGGGGAGAGACGGGTGAGATCTTGTCTCTGCATTGTTAGGTCTGACTACCCGCTTCTCTGGGAGCCAATCTCAGCTGGGGGATGTGCTGGACCTCAGGGGCCCCTGAGACCAGCAGTCCAAAAATATGGTGTAGCAATAGATGGGGAAGCCTCCAACTGTGGCAAGAGCCCCGGCAGAGGCAGGGAAGTTTGGGAAGGAGGAGGCTCCAGGGGATCCATCACCCAGCAGTCAGATTTCCCCACGTTCTATAAAGTTTTAATTATTAGCTGACAATTAAGTAAACCGCAATAACTGGTGAAAATTAATTACTTCCACCAATGTTCGCAAACCCACATGAGCAGTTTAGCCCAGGGCAAAGGCCACAGAGGACTGGATTTGCACCTGAATTCTAGACTGGCTTTTGCTGTGAGAGGCTGGACACGGTGGGGACCAACAGGAGGAGCAGAAGTGAACCAAGAGGGAGAACATTAAGTCATATCATTCCAGGGCTTGAAAGCATCACCGTACTGGGAACTGAACCCGGGCCTTGAGGCCTTGAACATGCTAGGCAAGTGCTCTTCCACAGACATGTCTTCAGCTTTTTTGTTTTTTGAGACAGGGTCTTCTTACATTACCCAGGATGGCCTCCAACTTTCTATCCTCCTGCCTCAGCTTCCTGAGCAGCTGGGATTATAGGAATGAGCCACCAAGCTCCTCTTGCCCTTTCAATTTTACAGATTATATGGATTTATGGGTAATTGAGAAGCAAGCTGCAGGGGCCTGCAGAGCCCTTTCTCTCTGGTTGGAGTTTGAAGGTTTGTGTCCTTGAGTGGAGGAGAGGGATAAAAGTGATTCAGCTTCCCAAAGACTTCTGACTCCCTGCAAACACAAAATGGTTACCAAAGGATACTGGTGGTGACGTGTTCAAATAAGTTCTCGAGAATCTTTTGCAGTTGCTGTATGAAGTATTCCCGAAAGAAAGTGACCTGCTGGCTAGGGCTGGAAATTTTTGTGTTAGAGAGACATTTGTGTTTGGGGCAGCTTAGAAACAGCCTATCCCTCAGGCCCAGAGAGGGAACCTAGGCAGTGAGTGAGGGGCAGGGCAGGAGTGACTCCTGACCCAGGGCTCATTCTACCATTGCTCTGTGCAGCTCAGCACTATGGGTCTGAGATGTATCTGCAGAGAAGATGAACTGCAATGTGAATTAACCATGGCACTAGGTCCATTTAGACATCCAGGTGAGGGTAAACGATCTAAAAATAGGAAGAATTAAGCATGTGGGGTGTGTGTGTGTGTTTCGCGTGCGCCCGCACGTGTACACACACACACACACACGTGCGCGTCCTCAACAATTCTTAAAAAGAGATGGCATGGTGGCTTATGTCTATAATCCCAGCAACTCTGGAGGCTGAGGCAGGAGATCACAAGTTCAAGGCCAGCATCAGCAACTCAGGGAGACCCAAAGCAATTTAGTGAGACCCTGAGTCAAAATAATAATAATAATAATAATAATAATAATAATAATAATAATAATGATGGCTGAGGATTGGCTTAGTGGTAAAACGCCTCTGGGGTCAATCCCTGGTGTATATATATATAAAAAAAATCCCGACCCTATTCTATCTCCAGGACAGCGTTCAGGTCTCTCCCCTAAATTCTGAAATTTGTCACACTTTGAGGCTTCTTGTACACACATGTCAAATATCATTTTAATAGAAGCCACCCCAAAGACAAATGTTTCTCTAACAGAAAGATTTCTAGCCCTCGCCAATGGGCCACTTTCTCCCGGGAATAATTCATACAACTGCAAAAGGTTCTCAGGAGCTTATTTGAACACATCACCACCCGTGTCCATTGATAACCATTTTGTGTTCACAGGAGTCAGAAATCTTGGGAAGCTGAATCATTTTTATCCCTCTCCTCCACTCAAGGACACAAACCTTCAAACTACAGTCAGAGAGAAAGGGCGCTGCAGGCTCCTGCAGCTGGCTTCTCAGTTACCCATAGATCCCAGGTCTCCGCCCACCGCTCAGGTCCTGCCACCAGCGGATTCCCTCCCACCCTGAAGTCTGTGCAGGTCCGGCTCTGCAGTGGAGCTGGGACAGGTCTGAAAACTGACAGGTGACCCAGCAGACAGGTCTCCTCCGAGTAACTCCACCCCCCGTCCACGCTTTCCTCACCATCTGTTGAACTCCGAGGCCCCGACGCTGGGTGGGTGAGCCTCCATGCCAGAGGCACCCCATTTCCATGGAGCGCGCAGGCAGAGGACTATTTATGCTGTTACTAATCCTATCATTCCACTTATCCCCCCACTTAAGTCACAATATTGGCAGAGGCGGCTGTCACAGAACCCCGCAGCGCAGCAGATCACAAGCTTGTATCTGTTCAGTGCTCTTGCTCCTTAGAGCAGCTCCCAGGGATTTTATCCTTGTCCCCAAGGATCCCAGACCTGCTCAATCAGTGAGTGAGTCAAGCTGGAGCCAAGGGTCCCGAGGACCTCCTGTTGTGTGATGCTGCCCAGATGGCATACCCAGAGAACACCAGGGCGAAAGAAATCATGCATTGGCCAGGTGGGTGTGTGAGACGGGCAAAGGAAAATTAGGATCTAGAAGCAAATCTGGGGCCAGAGAGAGGGGCACGCATTGCCACCCTGGCCTGGGACCACCAGGCAGGATCTTTCCAGGTCGCCAACAGTTCTGATTTTCACTGAATGAAAAGGCTCTGATTAGGGACGTTGGTAATGTGTGGGCACTGGGCTAAGTGGAACTGTGAAGAGGGAAATGTGGGCAAAGCAACTTAGGGCACATGGGAAGAGTTCTAGCTTGATTTCCCCCAGGGCACACACTAATTGGCTGTGGGGCCTTGGGGTAAATTACTCCCCCTCTCTGAGCCTCAGTTTGCAAATCTGTAAATGAGAGGTTGGGTAGAGGACACCCAAGCCCCTAACCAGTCTGGCCCTATGGCTTTGTACTTGGCTAAAATCCATGTGAATATGTTTCTTCCCCGAGTGTCTTAAAAACACAAATGCCAGAATGTCACTCCCAGAGATTTTGATTCAGCAGTTACAGATGGGTCCCAGGAAGCCGAAGCTTTACCAGTTCCCACAGCATATGATGTGATCAGAAGTTCACATTTTGGGAAATCCTCACTTCTTATTGCATACCACTAGACTACAATGTCCATCACAAAACCAGGTCTTGACTTCCCAATGCCAGGTGGCCAGGAAAAATGTCCCTGGTCTTAAGACCAAATCCAGTCTCTGGGCACAAGCCCACTGTCTGTTCTCTGGCAAAGCCCACTGCTACATCTCCAGACCTCAGATTAAAAAGTCACCTAAATTCTGCTCCTTAATCTTACAGCCAGAGGATGCCATCCCACTCGAGTCTCTGGGGCTCGTTGCTAAGAAGGGCCACAAGGGGGCGCTGCCGGTCCTCAGCCGTTGTGGCCTTGAAGTTGCCGCAGTGCTGCAGGACCCGCAGCTGTCTGGCTCCCAGGCTCCAGAGAAGGGCACAAAGCTCTTTTCCTCAGCCCCTTTCCTCCCAGGCTCTGCACTCTAGCTTCAGCACATCCTCCCCTGGACTCCCAGCCTGTGGGTGGGATGGGGCGTGGTGTGGTCCTGGGAGGAGAGTCAAGGGCTGCAGTGCCTATGCCCGGGCCTGCCTTATTCTTGGGGAAGGAATTAGCCAACCAGCCCTGGGCACGTGAGAGGGCTCTGGGGACCCATGTGGCAAGTTCAGATTGGGGGCCAAAGTTCCAGAGAGACTCCAGCTGACCCTGAGGCACCCCAATGCCGGAGGAAGTAGATCGGAGTTCAACTCTGTGCTGCGGAGGTCTCATCTCTGTTCCCTACAATGCTCTTGATGAGGTAGCCTGCCTGATGAGAAGAGAGGACAGTCATCCCCTCTCCCCCGCCATGGTGTTCTCTCTCTCTCTCTCTCTCTCTCTGTCTCTCAGCACTGGTGGGGATTGAACCCAGGATTCACACATGCCAGGCAAGTGATCTGCCATTGAGCTACATGCCCAGCCCTTTTTATTTTCTATTTTGAGACAGGGTCTCACTAAATTTTCCAGGGCTGACTTTGAACTTGTGATCCTCGTGACTCTGCAGGATTACAGGCATGCACCACCACGCCTGGCTCCCCATGGCCCTTTCTAGAAAGAGTGATCGTCTCTCTGCAGTGAGCTGAGGACAGGAAGTGAACCAGAGGGCACAGCACATGGTTGACCGGTCAGGACACAGCTCTCTTGGGCCCTTGGGAGCAGCTCAGTCTTGCTCAGCCTTGTGCAGAGAACTTTCGTAAACTTTAAGTTCCAGGGGAAAGCCATTCATTTCTTTTCTTTCTTTCTTTTTTTTTTTTTGGCACTGATGATTAAACCCAAGGTGCTTTGCCGTTGAGCTACAACCTCATTTCTTTTTATTTTTTGAGACAGGGTCTCACTAAGTTGCTGAAATTGGCATTGAATTTGAGATCGTCCTGCTTCAGCCTTCCAAGTCACTGGGGTTGCCAGTGATACAGCGCCCAGGCGACTGACACTTCTTAATATCTTACCTAGCACGGATATTGCCTTAGGGAAGGATTTGTTAGGTCAAAGGCAGTCAATGCTAAGGGCTGTGGACCAGGAGAGGCCCTGGCCTGCAGCCCTGCTTGGAGAGAGTCCTAGTTTTGTCAATTCTGTCGTCTTGGCTTCCAGAGAAACACCTCCTGCCCCATTTCGCCCTGAATGTCAGGTCAAGCACATTCAGCCTTCTCTCCTTTAAAGCCTTGAAACTCTGGGCTGGGCTTTCAGAACAGGCCCCGAGCAAAGCATGGCCTGCCTGCCTGAGCCTGGAGACACAGACAGACAGACAGACCCCTGTTCCCTGACAGGCCCTGACTCTTCTGCCCAGGGAGCCTCAGGCTTTACTGAAAAGGTTTTCCATTATCAATGTCGCTCAGACCCTTCATGTGACACCCTGCTCCAATGACGTCACTGCTGCTGGGCGCTGGGAGTGGTTGTTATAGCAACAGTTTACACAGTGGAGACAACCATCTGCAGGCAGGGGGGTGGGGAAGGTGGAGGAGAGTGGGGAGGGGTGGGGCCCAAGTGTACAGGACGACTGGAAGAGGCCTGGGGGATTTCTGGTTTTGAAACTAGTGGTGGATGACTCGCTGCGGGCCAAGCACTGCTCTAGAGCTTTATGTATATGAGCCCTTTCCATCCTCATGACAAGCCTGCGGTGGCCGAGTCATTCTCCCCATTCTGTAGTCGAAAAATCCAAAGCCCAGAGCTGCCTTGTCTGATACTGGAGCCACTAGCCAAGATGGTGAGATACATAAAAACCTCTATGTGAATTGAGATAAAATTCACCCCTTCAAAATATATGATTCAAGCTGGGCTTGGGAGGTTGAGGCAGGAGGATTGTGAGTTCAAAGTCAGCCTCAGCAACTTAGCAAGGCCCTAAGCCATTCAGTGAGACCCTGTCTCTAAATAAAAAATATAAAAAGGGCTGGGGAAATGGCTCAGTGATTAAGTCCCCTGAGTTCAATCCCTGGTACCAAAAATAAATATAAATATAAACACACACACACATAATTCAGTGATTTTTTTTAGTACACTTGCAAAGTGCACCCATCACACTACCTAATTCCATAATATTTTTCACCCTTAAATTAAACCCTGCACTCATTGGCAATCTCTGACCATTTTTCCCTTGCTTCAAACTCTGGTGACCACCAATCTGACTCTGCAGATTTGCCTATTCTGGATGGTTTGTATAAATGGAATCATGCACCATGTGGCCTTTTGAGACTGGTTCCTCTCACTTAGCACTGTTTTCAAGGCTCCTTCATATTGTGGTGTCCATCAGCCCTTTGATCCTTTTCATGGCTGAATAATATTCTATTGTATCAATATCCTATTGTATCGATGGCAGTGTTTTGCTTATCCATTCATCATTCAATGGGCACTTGGCTCGTCTCCACTTTTGCCTATTATGAATAATGCTACTATGAAAATTCATGGACAAGTTTTTATATGGACATCTGTTTTTATTTCTCTTGGATATATGCCTAGGAGTGCAACGCTGGGTCATATGGTAACTTGTGCTTAACATTTTGAGGGATTGCCAGACTGTTCTCCAAAGTGTCTGCACCATTTCTCATTCCCAGCAGCTGAGCTCACCAACACATAGTATTGTCATTTTTAGGACAGTCGTCCTTGTGGGTGTAAAGGAATCTCACTCTAGATTTCATCTGCATTTTCCTAATGATTGATGATGCTGAGCATCTTTGATATTTAAATCAATCAAAATTAAATAAAAAGTTGAGTGGCTCAGTTACATTAGGTTACATCAGCCCCATTTTAAGTGCTGGATAGCCACCTGGCTCCTTTGGCTAGGAGCTCCCGCAGCATGGAGAGAGAACCTTCTGGAGAGCGCTGCGGGACAGGCTGCCTGCTGGAGCCTCTGGGGTTGGTGTGTTCTAGTATCACCAGCTCTTTTTCTGGAAGGTGACTGTCTTCAGTGCATTAAGCCCATTCTCCAGGTAGGGCTGAGGCTGGTGAGGGGCGTCTCTGCCTTTTGTTTCCATTCCTACTGTCCACTCTGACTCCCCGTCCAGGCCTCCATCCCTGACAGCCCCTCCTTTTCCAGAACTGACCAGCGGCAGTGACTGAATCAAGATGACCGTGCCTGCTGGCTCAGAGGCAAGCTTTGAGGACTGTGAGGGAAAGAGCTCAGGGCAGCGTCTGGGCCAGGTGGGGCTGCCCCAGGTCACCTAAGGAGACCGCCCACACCTCCCTGTTCCCCAACCTCCTGCTCTGCCCTCAGAGCGTCTGCTCCGACATCCACCTGGAATGGCTGCCTTCCTGGAGGGTTCCTGGGTCACCAACCCCCCTCAACTCTCTGCTGCCCACCACGGGGGATCCTCAGCCTTTACCCAAAGGCCCAAGAGCTCCCCCAAGAGCTTGGGACAAATCGAAGCAGGAAGCCATGTCAGCTTTAAGGAAGATAGAAATCCTACAGTGACACTTAATAAGGCTTGCTGAAGTGGGCTGTTCTCAGTGACGGAAAAAGAAAGGAAAGGAGACGGTATTTCCTGAGTGTCCTCTATGTGCTGAGCATGGAGCTAAACACTGAAAGGCATTCTGTCCTTGGAACAAAACAACTCTAAGAGGGTAAGTATAATCGCCCCCATTTCACAGATCTCTCGCTCAGAGAGGTGGGTTTACTTCCTAAGGTCACACAGCTTGTGGAAATGGTATGGTAGAGGTCTGAATACCACCCTAGCTCTGAAATCCATGATTTTTCCAAAAGAAATTCTAAATGACAACAAAGACAATCTGGCTGGACACCAGCAGGCCCTTCTTGACTGACATGCTGGAATCATCGTCCCCACAGATCACAGGATGAGGCCGGTCCTCCGCTCCATGGAATGAATGAGATAGAGAATTGCCAGGACACAGGGGAGTAGCGGGCCACCGGCCAGGCCAAGCATTTCTCTACCTCCAAGACCCGGGGCCGCCAGCCAGGCCGGGCCTGGCTGGCAGTCACCACTCCTGTCCAATACTTCCTCGAGGGAGCCCTTTCTCCCCACTGGGCTCTGTCCCAGCTCTGGAACCTGCAAAGCTTCTGGCCTCTGAAGAACCTTCCTAGAGCGTCTGGCAGGCGGGCCGCACAACCGTTGGCCAAGACCAATGGTACTCACACTCCACCGCCTAATCGGAGCGCTCAGAGTTCTCTCCTGCCCTGTTCCATGCAGGAGCCTGGGAACCGGCTGCCAGCAAAGCAGAGCTTCAGCCCCCTCCTCCTTCCTGTCACCAGCCACCCTCTCCTTCATAGGGAACACCCGTGGGAGTGGAGGGTCCGGCTCCCACCTCCTGCCCTGCGCCCTAGCTGGCCTCTCCCTGGAGAAGTCAGGGGGACCAACACGCCGTAACGCAGTGCCTGTGGCTCAGTGCCTGGGTGGAAGCTGAGACCCCCGAGTCCCAGCCCCAGCATCCTCTGACGCCCGGGATTAGGCTGCTCAGCCTCTCTGGGTCTCGGTTTCCCCTTCTGTGAGACAGCATCAGTCCCATAGTCCCTTGCTGACGGTGGGGGAGGGGGATGGAGAGGAGAGGGAAGGGGGTGAATAGCAGCACATGTCCTGGGCCTTCTCCTCCAGAATCAGAGGGGCATCCTGAGCTGGACCAGAGCAGAGAATCTCTACACCCCCACTGAAGGGAGGCCTAGGAAGGGTCAGGAAGAGGCAGTGGGGTAGAGGGGGAGATTGGGAGGTACCCAGGCCTTCTCTAAGCCCCTGCCCCAGCAACATCAAAGCCACCGTGAGATCAGTAACAACTCATCCCGCAGTACCGAGTGCCAACCCCTTCCCCACGCCTCCTTCCCCATACCCTCCTTCCCCCTGGCTGGCCAGACGTGGTTTCTTTTCTTTTAAATATAATGACTTACTGATTGGCGGATGGTCTTGTTTTGGCTACTGGGGATTGAACCCAGGGGCACCCTATCATTGAGTTACACCCTCAATCCATTTTTTTTTTTTTCTTTTTTGGACAGGGTCTACTAAGTTGCCCAGGCTGGCCTTAGACTTAGGATCCTCCTGCCTCAGGCTCCCAGGTCACGAGGATTACAGGCGTGTGCCACCATGTCCTGCTCAGATGTGGCTTCTTTTCTTCTGGTGACCGTTAAAATGAAGGCAGAGGAAAAGGCGTGCTCTGTGCTCAAGAATGTCCATTTGAACCAGAAACAGGACACAGAGCAGAAGTGCAGTGACAGCCCTACACTAAGGGCCTCGGAAAGGAGGTGACCAAGAGTAACCTTGGGGAGGCAAGGGAGGCACTGGCCTGGATGGACAAGGAAGAGCCACCAGATGTCGTGTGCTCTTTATCTTCCCCCCTGAATGCATCCAGGCTGGGGCAAGAGGTCCAGGCAGGGAAGAGGCTGGCCTGGGGACAGGTTCAGAGCTGGGGAGGGCTGGGCCAGAAGCAGGTGCTCCAGGGCACTGGGTGAACAAAACAGGAGGAGTCCCCAGGCCTGGCCACCTCGATTCTTGGAACTACACAGACCTCCCTGCAGAACTGATCTCATCCATTCTATGTTCAGAGACAAACTAGCACCTACTAAATGCCTACTGTGTGCCGGGTCTTTTCACATTCATGATGTCAGTTAAACCCTACACAATCCTGTGAAGCAGGCACTGAGAATTCCCCTTGCAGTTAAAGAGACGGATCAGCAATTTGCTTTTGGTTTCGGCAGCGAGGCTGGGATTTGAACCCAGCCTCTCTGACTCCAACTCCTGTGCTGATGGCTCTGTGCCTCTCAGGACTGCATCTCACCTGCCTCTCGTTTCTCAATGAATATGCAACCTAAGAGCATGGAGCCCAGAGAACAGACTCCTAGCTATTTATGGTTCTCCTGACTCACTTCTAATACTCGTCAATAGGACGTACCTAGTCTTGGGGACATGCTGCTGACCACTCACTAGGCCAGCTTCCCGAGATGTCCCACCCCCACCCCAGTAGCCAGGGCGGGTGGTCCTGGCCACATTCTCCCTGTAAATGATCCCCAGCCCATCTCAGGGCAAGAAGCCCTAGCAGCTGGTGACCCCTGCCCCCAACCTCCCCAGGGTCATCTATCTTTAATGAGCAGGATGCAAAGGGGACACCCCAGGCTCAGAAGGAGGGATGGAAGAAAAGATGGGCAATCAGCTGCCTGGGCCTAGCTGTGGCTCCTTCGGTGAACAAAGGGAGTCCCTTGGCCCTCCAGGTCTCCTGGCCATGGCTCCTACTTCCCCTGAATCCTTACACCCCAACTGGGGGAGTCCCCAGTGATGCGGAGGGGGCTGCTGGTCTCCTTCAGCTCCCTGTGCTCTGCACCCTCCTATGCTAGGCACTGACAGGCGGTTGCCATGGGAACAGCAGGCCAAGGCTTTGCTCCTGGGGACAGGCATGAGCAGAGTCTGGACTGAATTGATGACTGTGTGTGTCCCCTCCCCCACTGAGAAGCCAAACTGGGAGACACACTGGGAAAAGGGAATTTTGCACATGATACCAAGCCCTGGCTGGAGGCTGGGGGATGGCCCAGATGGCTTCAGACGGGCCCTTCCCCCAGTCCCCAAGTCCCAGCTAAGGAGTCCAAGAGCACACCCCATCCACAGAACCTTGAGCCTCTGCAACATGAGACCTCAGCATCTCTCAGATGACACAGGGCTCCTGGCCTGGCACTCAAGGCTTTCTATGGTGATCTGTTGGCCTGGTCTTTATTTCTTCACATGCTCCTCCCCCCACACCCATCCAGGCCTCCCATCATTGCTCGCTCCTCTCTCCAACTGTTCCCATCTGAAGGGCCTTTCTTGGTGGGACATGTCCCCCAGCCCTGAAGGCCCCCAGTTCAAGCCACATCTTCTCCCAGAGCCTTCCACGGCCACTCCAGAGATCACTTCCCATTCAGGCTCCAGAACACTGGCTCTCTGAGTCCCTGTCTAAGAGCACACACTGTCTTTGCAGTGACAGCTCCTGGTCTCTGCTGCTCTTGTCTCGCCCACCCCAGGTCAGTAGCACTGGTCAGCGGCCTGTGTCCAGGAAATGTAGCTTGAGGAATGCAGACCGCCCTTCCTCTGAGCCCTCCTCTTGGTAGAAATCACTATTCCTTTCTCAGGGTCCTGGCTGGCGCATGTGATGGACATCCACCACGGCCGCTTGACCACCCACGCCTCTTCACATGGCTGTCTGCCTCATACAGAGGCCCTATGCAATCGGGCACCTGGCCTAAGCCCGGGGTAAAGTAGGTCCTCAGTAAAGGCCTTTGAGTCAAGGGATCCCTTAGCATACAGTCAGATGGCACCTGCCCTTCCATTCACCCACCTCCTAACGTCCTTCTCCACAGGCCTTTCTGGTCAAGAGGTGGGCAGGGAGACAACCTCATGTCCCCATTTGCTACCTTATGTCCTCCTCTCTGATGCACCACCTATCACATCCCATCTCCCCAGCTCACTTCCTCCAGGAAACTTTGATGCAATCCCTTCCCTCCCAATTGCCTGACCTATTGTCCCAACCCTTGCTTTCTGCCTCTCCAGCACCAGCAGCTCCTCTCTCTGTCAGTTTCTCTTGACAGTGTGGCTGCCTTGACTTCCCAGAAACAGAGACCAGATTCCCCTCTCTGCTCTTTCCACGTGCCTCATCCGGGGCCTCCCTGCAGGTAGACTTAGAGGCAGTCCTGCTCATGCTCCCAGTGAACACCTGCCCTGTCCAGCCACACACGTGAGCCTCTGTCCTCCTGCCTGACACCTCAGCTTGTGTTCCATTGTCAGACACAAGTCAGAGGGAAATGGCTCCCCAGACACATAAATGCTTTTAATGGAGACCAGGAACTCACTCTAAAGATTTTCCTGCATTTTCTAGGCCATTATAAACTCCTGTTACCCAGGAGCCTCAGTGATTTTCCCTGGGCAGGCAGACATATATATTTTACTGGACATGCAACTCTTTAACACACTGGGGAAAGAAAAAAAAATGACAATAAAACTCACTGCCTCAGATTTATAAACCTGAGCTACCTGTCACTCCACCTGGTATCCAGCTTTCAGTGGTCCTTTCCCTAAAAGGGCCCACGGAGTCTCACTCAGCCTGCTCTTAGGCCACGCTCCTCTGGGCTCCCACAGCCCCCACCCTTTTCCACAACCAGTGCCGCGCTCACCACGTCACAAGGCAGCCACCTGCCTGCCCCCCTCCATCCAAATGAGGAACAGCCACTCTGTGTGTCCACAGCAGTGTCTCAGGGAGATACACAGGCTCGTTAAATGTTTGTGAACAGATGAATCCAACAGCTGGGAGAAAAGAACTCAAGACACAGAGCTCAACAGCTCAGAAGGAAAGGGGTGGGGTAGAGAGACAGGACACAATGACCATGACGGGCTCCTGTTCCCTGTGTGAGCTGGCTTCAAGCAAAACAACTTTTCCTGAGTCTGATATTAGTCCCCTGGCCCACAGTCAGGGAGGTTCAGGTTACTTCTGGTGTCCCTCCTACAAACGCTTGGAGAGCAGATTGGAGAATTTCAAGGCCAAGTCCAGGTTTACCAGGATGGAGGGCTGTGATCAACTAGTGGGAGGCTCTGTAAGCCATTCCCTTTCCTTTTCTTGGGCACAACTATATTTGCAGCCCCCAGTCCCAACACCACCACTTCATTTCTTAAGGATCTGCAGAAAAGGAAGCTCCACCTCTGGCTGAGCCAGAGTCACACAAGACACACAACCTTGATCTCTCCCATGGACGAGGGGCTGGGCCACCTGAGATCCTAGAGACGCCTGCCCCTTGGTACCCTGTGCCTTTGCCCACGTTCTTCTCCCCGGAATGCCTTGTTTTGCTTTTTTCCTGCACCTTCAAGCCTTCCTCATTCAGCTCTCTGGTGTTGTTTGTCCACACAGTGAACACATTCCCGGCACTGTCTGTGCCAAGCTCTGTGCCACACTCTGGGGCTACAAAGTGAACAAGCAAAACAAAACAAGAAAAGGCTGCTTTCTTCATGTGGTTCCCAAACCCCAACCACTTCTCCCAGGAAGCCTTCTCTGGTCCTCCCACCCAGAATTATCCACCCTTTCCTTTGGGGCCGAGCATATTGCTGTGCCTCTGTGCTAGTGGATCTCAGCAGAGAACAGAGATTTTTGCCCTCCAGGGAACATATGGCAATGTCTAGAGAAATTTTTGATTGTCATGACTTGGGCCAGGGAGGGGTGCTACTAGCATCTAGTAGGTAGTGGTCAAGGATGCTATTAAATATTCTTCAGTGCACAGGACAGCCTCTTTCACAAAGTCAATAATGCCGAGGTTGATTCCATTACCAAGTCAACTCTTTATTGTCATGTACTACCATTGACCTTGACAACCACCTTCCCAAATCTCTACTTTGAAGTTTAGTTTTCCCAACATAGGGTTTTGCTAAGTTGCTCGGGCTGGCCTCAAACTCACAATCCTCCTGCCTCTGCCTCTGCAGTAGCTGGGATTGCAGATGTGCACCACCACACCTGGAGCACTCCAGAGATTTAAATTACTTGAGGACAGGATCCATGTACTGCTATATCTGGAGCTGTGCATGCTATGCCACAGGAAGTCTAGGAATTCCTTGAAATTACACACAAAGTCTTATACTCATGCATGATGGTCATTTTTCTGGAAAGAAGGATTTGAGATCAGTAAAATTAAAAGCCTCGGGATCCCAGCACTGTGCCTTGGACAGGGTGCTTAGGAAACATTATCCATACACTGGGGGTGCAGAACCCTTAACCCAGTTGCTCCAAAACCCCCAGCAGATGTTCTACCACACTGTTCCATAACTGCTCTCCAAACTTAGGGTAGATTGAATCCAGGGGCAATTAACATCTGAGCTACATCCCCAGTTCTTTTGTTTTATTTTTTATTTAGAGACAGGTTTTCACTAAGTTGCTTGGAGTCTCACTAAGTTACTGAGGCTGCCTTTGAACTCATGATCCTCCTGCCTCAGCCTCCGAAGTCTCTGGGATTACAGGCGTGCGCCACAGTGCCTGGCCCTAGGGTGGATTTTGATGGAAAAGGTGAGCTCACAGCAGGATGCCCTTTTTTGGAGTCTACTTACCATCTTTCCTATTAGTGCCTTCAAGATGGGGAGATTATATCAGTTCCTACAAAAAGAGGACTTCTGCCTTAGAGTTCCTTGAGGATGTCTGAGCAGAAAAGGGCACTTCGTCTCAGTGGGTGTGCTTGGATTAATCCTCTCTCAGATGCATATGAAGGTACCTGGTTAATCTCAAATTGATCACAAAGCTTGCCTTCAATTCTCCCCATGTTGCCCCTGGATAAACTGAGGCCTCAAACTCAAGGTCAAGTGTTCTTGTGGAGCGGGCAACACATCTGGTTATGCAGGTCCCAGCCTCTGCCGCTCTCTTAACCAACCTCCTTTTTAAGGGAGTTAGAATTTATCAACATGAGAGGCAATTTCATTCTATCATGTCAGGGACAGGGAAGAGAGATAAAAGGACATTTGACTCCCTGCTGTCAGCCAGAGACGCTAATGAATCCTTTGCTTCCGAAGACGATTATCGGACAGAATAATTCATCGCTAGAGATTAATTGGACTAATTACATTGGCTCTCAGAATCCTCAGAATAATTATTTTCTATCGGGCGGGTGTCAGTGGTAATCGTGTGATATCTGAGCCTCTAACCCTGAGTGAGCAGGCCGCCGAAAGGGATCCCGGGGTTTGAACAGTGGGCAGGTGTAAATACCACGGACAGCTAGTTTTCGCTCTGATCTGGTTATGTGGTGTCTTGTGTTTTGTATGTTCATCTTTTATTCAGGAAGACAGATCACTTCTAAAATCCCAAATCAACCTTCTTCATTCAACAAATTCTTTAAAACATTGCATTTTCCCCAGGAAGTCCTCCTCCATTCCATAGGAGTGGGGACCAAAAACTGTGTGACTTCACATTGCTCCTGGGAATAGGTTTACCTGCTCCATGGCACCTGACCAGCCTGGTCCCTTCTTCTCCAGTGCTGACCTTGCCCACCACCCTCATCCCACCAGTGAGCCAAAGGCCAAAACGGGGCATGCATAGAGAACTAGGAGGCTCCTCCCCTGTGCCAAGCCGGTGGTGGCCCCTCTGCAGCCTCCCTGCTTAAATGAGAACCTGCTGCTTGGCTATCAAGGTCTAATGCGCTGGGTAAGAATGTAGCTTTTAAACAAGACTTACGGCCAAGTTCAACTGACACATGCAATAATCTGCACTGTCACTTCCACGTTCTGTGGCAATTAGATGTAAAATGCTGGGCGGTCACTCCTCTTTAATTAGATACAGCGGGATCAGGAATATTTGGGATCACACTGCTAAAGGTGATTGGGCGGGAGGGTCCCCATCACTCCCCACCTGAAAGTGGGCCTTGGAGAAACTGACTTTTCTCTTAACTACCCCATTAGCTCCCAGTCCACAAATGAAACTGGGTTTCAGGAAAGACTTCCTCTCACCCAAGTCTATTCTGAACCACGAGTGGGTGGTAGCTTTCAAAACAGGTGTGAGCTGGAAGACTGGCTCCACCATGACAGTCTTTATATTCTAGTCTTGCTTTTGACCTATAATATGAAGGTAATTACTGCTTAGGATTATTAGAAAAAATCCAATTAGATAGTATAAGTTAAGTACTAGCACAGAGCCTGGTACATGGTAGGCATTCAAATGGGTAGTCATTGCTGTTCTTGTTATTTTAAGTAGGAAAGCTTATCCACCTGGGTTCCCTTTGGTTATGAACCCAGGGGGGCCTCAGCTTTAAGTTCTTGCTCATCTTCCCCTTCACTGGAAGCAAGGAGCTGGGGGGATGGTCATATATATATGATAAACGTACCCCAGATTGAATGGTGGTATGATTTGAGAGAGGACATCGTCTCTCTGACCTTCCAACCACTTCCCCCTGGCAGAGGGGATCGATCCATGAAACCCGCCCCCCATGGCAGCTGCCCAGACTGCAGCAGTGTCATACACTCGAGTTTAGTAGTGAAATCCTCAGAGGGAGGATTTTGGTTGGTCATTCCATGTTGTCATTTATGTAACACTGGATATCCCGGCCAATGAGCCTTTCCTAAATATTGTACAGTTATAATAATTGCTGAAGGGAGAAAGGGAAAGGCATTTAAGAAGCTTATGAGGAGCTGAAGGATTTCTGTTAATGGGTAACTAGGCAAAATGGCAAAATATCTTGCCCACCAGGAAGGTGCCTGGGCACTGAGTGACAGAGCAGCTGGTGCTGGAGCTTTGTGCAATGACAGCAGAAGTGAGCTGCCTTCTGCCATCGGTTCTCCCTGCTGCGGACGGGGGCAGGGGTGGGGGGCAGTCCCAGGCTGGCAGGAGAGGGAGATGCAGGGGTTGGGCAGTTCTCCAGAAAGAAAAGGACACTTTGCTGCCCAGAAGCCAATTTAAGGGCTCTTTAGGAGGCAGAGGTGGCCAGATAAGTAGCCGGAGGAGAGCCAACTTGAAGAAGCTATTTAAGTAGGACAATATGGTGGGGGACAAGCATCTTGTGATGAAATCTTGAGACTTTTAGTTCAACATAAAGGAATGTGGGGTGGGGGTGACTATATTAAAGACATTAAAGACCAAGTGTCCGCTGTGGCTCACAAGAGGGCTTCCAAATGCCTAAAGCCTGGTACTTGCTCCCCAAATATTCAAAATGGGATGACAAATCTCTGGATTTCTAAAGTATCTTGTCCTTTAGTTTAATCAGTCTGCTTGTCCAACATCTGGATTAAAGAAAACCGGGTGGGTAAAAACAAATAAATTAAAATTAAAAAATAAAAAGATATGGGTGGGTTGCTGGGGACCTGGGAAGGTGTGAGAGGGAATAAGGGCACATGTGCCCTTGAAAAAGGACTGGACTAGATGAGATGAGAAGTGGGCAGAGATGTGGCAGCAATACTGATAGGACAGGGGATCCAGGGAATGAGAAGAGTTGTTTACACAGGCATGGGGGAGAGGGGAGGTGCTAAAGACAAATGCCTCCCTTTTGCCTAGGACCAACATGACTCTTTCCCTTCTAGGAGGGCAGGAGAACATCTTATCCTATTGATCTGCAGAAAAGTCCCAAACCCCCTTTGTAGGGACATTCTGTAGAAAGCAAACCAAGAATGCCTTCAGGGGTATTTGGATTCATAGTGGCCTTCAAGACATGCAGCCTTTGGTTCCCCACAAATGCATCAATGGTCCTCAGCCTTCTGGCCTCAGGCATTGAGAAGGATGGGCTGGGGACACAGCAGACTTGAGGGGCACAAGGCCTGGGTTCTACCTTGTGCTCTGCCACCACCTACGACTCCTGGACCTGGTCCTCAAATTGTAAAATGACCTGTAAGTCATCTCAAACATTGTGGATTTGACTTAGAGACATATACATGCCTAGCTTATTGCCACAGGGAAAAGAAGTACTGGCTGCTAGGCCAAGGGGGACAGGCAGGGATTGTCATCAGGTTTCTGCCACAGGCAGTAATGGATCCCAGACAGTCTGGCCTCACACCAGGAAGTATCAGGTGTTTGGGGAGCCGGATAGAGAAGGAAATGAGCAGAAACACCCAAACGTGGGGTAATGGACACCTTGGCAGGATTACAGGCCATTTCCCACTGAGCATCACCTGGGGTAAGGTGAAAAGCTCATTTGCTTCGGAGCCCCAGGGATAGGAGATGCACTAAGACGGCTGTAAATCCTGCACATCTGTGATGGGGCAGCTCTGGGTTTCTCTAAACTCAACCAAATTTAACAAACATTTGAGTACTTGCTATAATATTTCTCTGCATTTGGAGGATAATCTTTGGCCTGGCCTCAAAAGACTGTGATTCATAAGAACTGGGATTTCAAAAAGCTGCATAAAGAAAAGAAGATTAAAATGTACCATGTGGGACTCGATCAGAGTTGGAGATATCAGTATTAACTAATGTTTAGTTATTTATATATGTAATATTTATGAGATTAGATACATATACACTTATTATATATATGAATATAGATGTATATATCTATGTATCTGTATCTATATCTATATAGCTATATTTATAGAGAGATATATCAGATATATATATATATATATATATATATATATATATATGTATATACATATATAATCAGAGAGAGATGTGTGCATACATGGATTAAAATAGATACATGTATTCATAGCCTTGCCATCTGAGAAGGCCTAAAAGCAGTGATACCCTAATAGCAATGAGCACACCCAGTACCCTGATCTCAGTTTCCAACACCTCCTCAGTTGAAGCAATAGGGTTCCTTGGAGAAGAGGATAAGGACAGGGAACATGTCAGATGAGCCTGGAGCCTCTTATTCAGACAAAAAAGCAAAATAAAAAAAATATATATATCAGGTATGTCAAAGTGACCCAGGTACCAACTGAAAATACTTCTCTAATGGCCAAAGCTGAAACAATTTGAGCAACAAAATACAAAATGAAGCATTGAATTATAACTCAAAGTGCAAAATAAACATCCAAGAATACACACTGATTTAAATGAAGGGATGATGGTTAATGAATTAATTAATTAATGAGGAGAACAGACAGGTCTCCCAGAGGATTTATGCAGCTCTTCCCCTCTGGAGTCAGAGCCCTCCTGGAACGTGGGCTGCACACTGTGGCTTCCTCCTTAAGAGCATACTATGAAAAGAGGGTCAGGGAGGGACAGTAACTGCAGTGGAGAAACTCGACAAATACTACCTTAGCCAGATGACCAAGGGCAACATCAACAGTGATAAGTCATATGCTGGCCTGAGATTAGTACTTTACTTCTGTGGTCTTTCTTCCCCAAACACATAATTCCTGTTGAACCAAGAGATAAATGTCAGATAAACCCATATAGAAGGACAATCTGTAAACTATCTGACCAATACTCTTCAAAACTGTCAAGGTCATGAACAACAAGGGAAGTCTTAAGAAACTCACGATCTAGAAGAGCCTAGGGAGCCTGATGACTAAAGGTTACTCTAGACAAGATTCTGGAACAAAACAAGGGCATTAGGCAAAAAACAAAGAAACCCAAAGAGAGTATAATAATAACAGTCTATCTTCAACAGCTCAGGAGGCTGAGGCAGGAGGGTTGTGAGTTCAAAGCCAGCCTCAGAAGTGAGGTACTGAGCCAACTCAGTGAGACCCTGTCTCTAAATAAAATGCAAAATAGGGCTGGGAATGTGGCTCAGCGTTTGAGTGCCCCTGAGTTCAATCCCCAGTACCAAATGATTATAACAATAATGACAATCTATCGATATTGGTTCTTCATTGCCACAAATGGACTCTAATCATAGACAATGTTTAGGAGAAAGTTGGGCATGAGGTATATGGCAACTCTCTGCAATATCCCAATATCCTTGCAACTTTCTTATACATCTAAAACTATTCTAAAATTAAGAGTTTACTAAGAAATAAAAAGAGGCAAAGATGGTTCTGAGGCACAGCCAGAGTGATATAATACACAGGAGATACTAAAGGAAACAGAATGTGTGGCTCAGCCCCTACCATTGAGGTGCACAGACTCTGATGGTCACAGTGGGAATTCCTGCCAGAAGAGTAGACAAAAAGCTAAAATTAACAGTCTCAACCAATGAGAGCCATTAGAAATACTGCCACAGAAGTTTAAAAGAACTTCAGAAGAGGTTCATGGTTGGGGCAGGATTGAAGGGCAATCTAGAAAAATACAGTCCATGCTCCATGTCCGCAAACTCTACATCTGTGGATTCAACCAACTACAGGTCGAAAATATTTGAAACACAATTGTGTGTCTACTGAACACGGACAGATTTTATTTCTTGTCACCATACTCTAAATAATAGAGTATAACAATAATTTACATAGCAATTACATTGTACTAGGTATTATAAATAACTAGAGATGACTTAAAGTATATGGGATAGGGGCTGGGGATGTAGTTCAGTGGCAGAGCACTTGCCTAGCATATGCAAAGTCCTGGTTTCCATCCCCAGTACAGGAAAACAAAAATACACACCATAAAAAAATACACACACACACACACACACATATTTGTATATATACATACACGTATATATGTGTGTGTGTGTATATGTATATATATATATGTGTGTGTATATGTATATGTATATATATGTGTGTGTGTGTATGTGTATATATATATATATATATAGAGAGAGAGAGAGATAGATAGATAGATAGATAGATAGATAGATAGATATAAAACACATACATGGAGATTACACCATTTTATAGAAGGAACTGGGGTTCTGGAACCGTCCCTATGGATACAGGGGGACAACTGTGTTCTTAAAGAATGGTCCAGGTGTTTATAAGTGAGGGTGGAGAAAGTAGGCATTCCCGGCTGGGAATATGGCTTAACTCAAGAGGCAGAGGCCAGAAAATTTGGTGCAGATTCTGAGAAGAGCCCAGCCCATCTGAACATTAGGAGCACTGGCCCTACAGAATATTCTGCCAAGACAGGATCCTTGGACAGAACCATCGGGGAAATTCTGCATCTCTTAACCTACTCCTGGGAAGTCACAAAGCCCACCGTATATAAAGACTCTGAAAACCCTTGAACCTTTCTTTTCAACTCAAGAGTTGCCTAGATCTGTTTGACCTCAGAGCCTTTCATTTCTAGGTAAGGTTAATTAACAGGTTTCATAGAAATCCCTCGGGGAAAGGCCAGCAGATGGTCTGAGTAGGGAAGGGACAGGGGGATCTAGAAAGGTAGAGCAAGGTGCAGATGTGCAGGCCTGCCACGTCAGGGTAAGGAATCAGGACGTGACACTGTGGAGAGCCATCAAAGGCCACTGTGCTGGGGAGGGGGGCCTCAGCTGTACATCAGGAGGGCACCCAGAGCAGGGACCGGGGATGATCAGAAGGAGGGGAGGCGGGAAAACTTCACGATGGAAACAATGGAATGAATCAAGACAGTGGCTGGAAGAAAAAGAAAAAGATGTTCAATTTTCAGAGGTAGAAGCCGTAAGACTCAGTGAGCAACTGAACCAAGGGTGGTGTCAGGTGCAAGATGGAGGGAGATCAAGAGGAGGGGGTAGGCAAAGAGTGGGGGCATCACAGCTGGGGGACAGGCCAGCCCGGCCAGTCTACAATGGATCCCTCCCTGCTGTTCTCCTTTCTTTATCCCAAAGGACAAAGAAAGCAGCACCCTCCAAAGCCCCACTGAGCAAAGGGCTCAACACAATAAATTTAATGAGCAATGAAATTAAAAATAAAATAGTATTGAATTATAACTCAGCAGATAAGATACACACCCAGGAGTATATTCTGATAGAAGTCAATCAATGAATAAATAAATGGGGGAGAACAGCCAAATCTCCAAAAAAGAAAAAATCTCAAATAATTTATGTAGATTCTACTCTATATAAAGATGAGAACCTGCACCCAGGCTCCCGACACCCTTTCTGCTCCACTGCAAAGCCTTTCTGAGAAGCCCAGGTTCAAATCCTCTTTCCACCGCTTTGCAGCTCAGTGACTTCAGCCAAGTTACTCGATCTTTCTGCTTCAATTCCTCCGTCAGCAGGAGGATGAAAATAATTCCAACTCTGTCGGCTCATCAGGGGTTAATATGTGTTCACTGCTTAGGACGGTTAAGTTATACAGTAAGCACTTCTGTTTGTCTTGGGGTGGGTCAGGGCTCAGTGTTGAGAGGAAGGAAGGGAGGGGGAGGGGTCTATGGAAGCCCTGGAGGCTAAATTCTAAAGGCTCTGAGCAAAGCAGGTCCTCACGGGTGGCAGCCCAGGTGTGAGATGGGAAAGCAGGGCCCCGGCTTTCCTTGCCCTCTGGGCTGCCCTCCCGCATATGGTGGCTTCCTTTCCCCAGATGCACACCGGTAATTAGAGGACCAGGATTTCTGGTCTCAAACACCTCCAGGCCCTTTGGGAGACAAGTTGTGAATGAGACCACTACCCAGCTTCAACGAAGGGGACCTCAGAGGGCCAGCTGGTCTCCCTGTGCCTCAATTACAGCCTCTGTCCACCGGCAGGCTCTGAGCGTGGCCCCTGCTGCAGTCTGGCAGGGGAGGGGGCTTCATCTGGGTGAGAATTCTGGAGGCAGAGGCACACTGCTGTGTCCCCCTAACTAAGCCCCCTCCCTCCTGGGGTCCCCTCACCTTTGTCTCCAGAACAGCCTCCCCCACCCCAGCATTCTGTGCTTCTGCTGGAAGCAGATGGAGGGGAGGGGCTGCCAACCCCCTCCCCACCGCCCTGGCTCTCTCCCCCTCCTCTGTCCTTTCAAGCTTTTCCCTCTGAGCTAATGCTGTGGAGTTGGGAGGAAAGGACAGACAGAGGGGAGGTGTGTCCTTGAGTCTGAGCTTGTGGTGAGACTATGAGTGGGTGGTGGAGGCAATGAATTCCCCGGGATGAATGGAGCCCCGAGTCTGGAAAGCAGCCTCTTTTGTTGGAAGCTGAGAGAAGTCTGAAAGCTAAACAAAACCACAGATGAAGTTACTTCCTCCTTTCTCACTCCATTCCTCTGCCTTAAAGATGCTGAAGTCATCAATAGACCCGCGGAAGCACAGGCGTTAAGAAGGCAGGGTTCAAATCCTGGCTGCATCTCAATGATCAACTCTGTGGCTTCCAGCTGAAATGAGGCCTTCTCTGTGCCTCAACTTCCTCAATTGTTAAGTGGGAGCAAGAGAACCTACCTGAAGGAGCCGAATGAGACCGAACAAACCATGTGTGAAGGACTCGGGACAGAAGCACTCGAAACATACCAGCTTCGGCTGGCTCTAGTCAGAGGCCTTCGTGGAAGTACAGAGAGGCCTGCTTCAGAGGCAGGGACTTCATCCCAGAGCAAGAGGCCTGGATTCATATCCTAGGGTTGTCACAAACTCAGTGCTTCATCCGCACATGGCACAGCTCCCTCACCTGCCTGCTGGGGAGATGGACGCTTATCCTGCCTACGCATCATAGGTTTGGTGTGAGAATAATGAGATCACATTTGGCAGGAGGCATTTCTGAGATATTAATTCTCTTTGTATTCTACTCTCCTGCCCCCAATTTGAACAGGTCACCAGGTTTCAAATTCCTAGCTTCAATGACATCAGGTAGGGCAGAAAGCAGAACCAGTGGCATTATTTAGTAAAAGCATCAGGCTGCTAAGAAGGTGATTTTAACCAGGTGCGGAGGGTAATCCCAGAGAGTTGAGGGGCTGAGGCAGGAGGACTGTGAGTTCGAGGCCAGCTTCAGCAACTTAGGGAGGCGCTGTCTCTAAATAAAAACCAAAAGGGCTGGGGATGTGACTCCATGGTAGAGCACCGCTCGGTTCAATCCCCAGGACTGAAAATAAATAAGTAAATAAATAAATAACAAGAACAGACTGTTTGTTGAATGTCCAAATTTGTGGGTTGACATTCCCATCATCTATTATACACAGGTTCCAAAGTTTACAAAGTGCAGAGTGCCAGAAACACAGTCCATGACATGACTATTAATTACCTAATTATTTTGGTATAAAAATGCTTGGCAAGAGAGGGATGGGGAGGTTCGACAGGGCCAGAAAAGGTTTAGGCTGGAGTCCTGGAGAGACGGTGCCTGTTTGGGTGCTGGCGGGAAGAATGGCAGAGGACTGGGGCCCTGGACTTGACCTTAGGGAAACCATTTCCTTGCATGTCACTCTCCCAGCCGCGTCCCTCCTGGGTGGCCCACTTTGCCTCCTTGAGATGCCCCGATTCTTTTCTCCCCTGAGGTTCCAGCAAGAGAGACCAAGCATGGAGGGGACAGAGTTGGGTCTATGCCCAGGAAGCCTACTCTGTGGCCTCCTCAGCATTTCTGGGAGCTGCATTTCAGTCTGGAGAAGGAAAAAGGGAGAGAGAAAGAGCCAGAGAGTCCCTGAGCCCTGAAACCCGAGCTGAGCCTGGCTTAAGGAAGCGCAGCTTCCAGGAGGGAGTCTGACTTTCTCAGGCTACACCTTCCTCTCTAGTGCTGGGGAGGGAGCGGCTGGGAGGCCAGGGCCTCCAGGGCAGGCCCTCCTGTCCTCCCTGGACACCTCCCCACACAGCACTCCTATGTGTTCCTCTCACTGGCCCCAGAGGAGACCCTGAAAGTCACCAGGACTCATCAACAGCCCATCTCAAAAAGAGGGCCTGGAATCATTCCTTCTAGTAAAGGAAGAACTGAGACCCAGAATGGCGACCAGGGAATAAATTTCTTCTAATTATGAATGATAACCAATGGGCCAGGCCACTGGGTTGATGAAATGCTTATCTCTTCTCTCCTCTTAAGGTTCTTCTCCTGCCATCAAGCTTCAGAAAACGGTTCCACACTGGCAGCCCTCATTGCCCCAGGCAGAACTCTAAGCCCAGGAGGCTGGGGTGGGGCAGGGGAGTGGAGGATGTGCTGTGAACTTAGAGAAATGAACTTGACCCAGCCCGGTGGTGCAAACCTATGATCCCAACAACTGGGGAGGCTGAGACATGAGGATCGAAAGCCTGAGGCCAGCCTCCATAACTCAGCAAGACCCTGTCTCCATATAACAAATACAAAGGGTGGGGGGTAGAGTTCACTGGTAGAGCATCCCGGGTTCAGTCCCAGTACTGGGTAGGGGGAGAACTTGGGAGAACCAAAGGTATTTCACACCTCACATGTCACTGCTTTGTATTAAACATCATGTGACTTAAGGAAAGGTAGCTGTGGGGAATGATGACAGAGATCATGAAATGTGTACACTCCTCTGAGATGGGTAAAAGACAACTACGTTGGCAGGTGCCACTCTCGGTCTTTATTGTTAACCAACAGGAAGTGGGTGCGGCGCAGTGAGCTAAGTGCCTCTGGAGTTCTCCCAACCACCCCATGCAGCAGGGACCTCATCTCTCGACCAGGGGATGAGAAAACGGAGACTACAAGAGGCCTGCCTTGTGACAAAAGGACCCTGTCAGAGAGGAGACTCTAAGTGTGAGCGGGGCCAGGCCAAGGACCTCAGGGGCAGGGGACAGACAGCAGTGGAACATCAACTCTGCTGCTTCCATGGTTTTGCCAACAGGCAGATGTGGCACTGAAAGGGGCCGTGAGGCGTTCGCTCTCTGAGAGCCCCGTACCCCCAACGCGCTCCAAGGAGGAATCTGAGGAGGGCTCAAACAGAGTCGTGGGCAGCGTGGCACGGCTGCCCCCGGTCCCCACCACTCTTCCTCTCCACTGCAACCCCTCCCCCAAAATACTTTTTGATTTTAGACAAGTTTCCATGGCAACCCAAGTCCCCATCAGCCAGCAGGTTACCATGGCGACTCAACTTGGCTGTGCGTCCACAGCTAAGGAGGGCCCTGTACCTTAGCAGGCAAGCAGGGCACATGGGAAATCAAGTGAAGGGAGGACTGAGGACTGAGGTCTGGGATGGCCTCCTGCCAGGCCTGGTGGGGAGGTCTCCAAGCAGCCATCAGCCCCGTCCCCACTAGGACTGAGAAATATGGGCTCGGGTTCTCCCTGTTCCTCAGCTCTCCCTCGGAGGCACTGACGGGCCTGGACCCTCAGATGATGCTCCTTTCCATGAATGCAGATGACGCTGCATCTTCCGGGCCCTTCCTTCCCTGGGTCTTACTCTCTGAAGCATCCTTCCCTAACTCTAGCTGGCTTCGACAGCTCAACTCCTCAACCATCTCTCCATGTTTCCAGACTCGGTTCACAGTGTTCAGACAACTCTCAAGCAACCTCCCAGGCCTAGGCTCTGGGGGGGCTGGTATCCCTCACCCTGAGCCACGGCTGTATCCATCCTAACTGTCCTGTGCCTTCTCTCCTCAACGCTCTGGCTCTTGACCTCTGTGTCCTTTCTCCCCATCAGGCTGGAGGCTCTCTGTGGGCAGGGCCTGCTTTCTTTCTTTGAATTTCTACATTGAGCTCGGCTAAGGAAGCAGAGGTTAGGAAATCGAGAACAGCCAATACTAGGAGCGGCCGATACTAATGGGCTTGACACTCCCAATTGCGAAAATAAAGAGAGAGCTGAAAGGTCAATTCTCACTTTGGAGGAGGCTGTGGATAATTGAGGCTTCTACTTCAGCCATTTCACTGTCTCCCAATCTCCCTTCCATCTTACCGCTCCCCGGCTACTATGCCAAAAGACGAGAACAGAAATGAAATCTGCTAAGTGTGAGCCTCCCACGACCGCCCCTTACAAATGCACTCTCGCTTTGCTTGTATATGCCACGGCCCATCTGTGGGGCCCTGCCTGCCCACGTGCTGGAAGCCTTGGACTCAGAATCTTAAAAGCAATCCATCAAATGCGGGGACACATTCTTACTGTGTTCTGAAATAAAATTTTAAAACTTCTATTGCATTCTCACAGAACCTAAAACAATACAGTCATTAAAAAAACAGTGAGAGTGTAGGATTAAGTTCGCTTATTTTTTTTTTTTTTTAGCCTGTGAAAAGTGTTATGTTTAAAATTAACAGCAGTACTTTTGTATAGACTAGAGTCAGATTTTTCTCTGACTCGAGTCTGAGAAAAATTGGCCAGTGGGCAAAGTTCTGCACTTGGACCTAACAGGTGCTCCAGAAGAGCTATAGTTGTCCTACTGGCATCTCCATTGGACTATGGGATCCACAGGGCAGTCATGCCTGGGTCTGCTGGGCTGTGAGTTCTCAGAGCTCAGTCTGTTTTGTAGGTTCTTTACAGAATGCAAACTAGGCCTGTTTCCAGAAGCATCTGAGTCCAGCGCTGACCTCAGGGACCCAGGCTGCTGGCTTTAAAGCATCATGACTGTCCCTTTGCAGGTTCACTTTTTCCTGTGTCCTCCAGGCAGCCAGCCGAGTCTATGGTGTCAGGAGTTCTGTCACTTAATAGCAGTAGAAGCTTAAGACAAATAATATAACCTCTCTGTGCCTCCGTTTCATTCCCGTCCACTGTGGGTAATGATGACATCACCTACTCCTAAAGTGGGAGAGAGGGTTACCCGAGCTATTATACATAAGGTGTCTAGAACAGACCCTGAAGCAAGGAAAATGCCCTGCTCTCCCTCACAGCCAGCTCCCAGAGACCTTCTGCTGGAAAAGAATGTCCGTTTAGGCCAGGACTTTTCAAATTGCAAGCCGTTAGCTCAATTTGTGGGTCACGAAATCAATTTAGTGGATTGCAACCAACAATTAAAAACACACAAAAAAAACATGCCTATAAACCCAGCTACCTGGGAGGCTGAGACAGGAGGATTGCAAGTTCAAGACCTGCCTGGGCAACTTTACAAGACACTGTCTCAAAATAATTTTTTAAAAAAGGGCTGGCAGAGGTAGAGTACTTCTGGCTTCAATCCCCAGTACCACAAAAAAGAAGAAAGAAAAAAAAAAACAAAACATATACGATAAAACAGAAAATCAAGTACATTCCATATAGTATTGTTTCATCAAAATTTAGACTCAATATGGTTCTGGTTTGCCAGGAAAAGCATTTCTGATTGAGGTGGGGAAAGGGGGGGGGGGTCAAGGTTAAAAAAAAAGTTTTAGATACACTTCTGTAGGCTGCTGTCAAGTAGTGACAACCTTGGGGTGAATGAGGTCTTGGCTCTATCCTGAGAGAAAGCAGGAAAGGAAGAAGAGACGGGGTGGCCTAGCAGACTGAAGAGGAGGGAGAGAACCCTGTGGACAGCGTGGGAAACAAAGAAGGGTGCAAAGGGCCAGGATGGCAGAGACAGTCTTGTACCTCACGTTTTTGCCTGAGCCTAGCCTGCTCCTATGGCAAACCCGAGAGCCTCTTCTGAGGGTTTACCTCCAGACCACCTGACATCACTCATCAGAGATAAAGGCCAGCTTTGGTGTTGCAACCAGGACCATGATTCCCCATGGGAATCCCCAGACAAGGGCCCCTCTGTGGCCAGGTCTGCTGACCAGACAGCAGGGAGGGGCAGAGTGCCTACCTCTGCCTTTTCCCCTCGATGTGTGACTCCCAGGAACCTCAAAGAGTTTTCCCACCTGTGACCTCATTTGGTCCTCCCAACAGCTCTATGAGCAAATATTATCCTCTGCTTAGAAGAGATAAGCAAATGAGAACCCAGGACTTAATAACTTGTTCAAGGTCACAAGGAACAGGGTTGGCCCAGCAAAGGTCCACGCGCCCGCCTAACCTGTATCCTGCCTGCCTACATGTCTATTCGAGGGGGTTGTCAGCTTTGAAGCAGGCATCGGAGCTCCCCCAGTTCATCCTGTCAAGCAGAGGGAGGGGGGTAAACCCCAGCACCGTGAGATGGGACACCAAGATTTAGTGTGGACTACAGTCTGGGGGAAAGGTAACCTCTCTGACAGCAGGGACCACTTCTATTCTTCTGCTGTGACTCCAGCATGTCCTGGGCTCAGTCATATGTGTTGCCTAAGGGAATAAACAAAGGAGGTCATCTGTTACTCTTAGAATTAGGCACACTTAGGGCAGCAAAAGTCACAGCTACCCAACACTGAACGCCCTGTACTAACCTTGCCTCTGAGGTTGCAGATGGGATGGCTGCCTAGCCATCCCCATGATCATTCCCATCACATCAATGCCACTGGAATCACCACTGCCAAAACCATCACCACCATCACCTCCATTACCCCACCTTCACTCTAAAACCTTCCCTAAGACCATCACCATCGTCTCTACTACCATCACCAAACATCCCCATCATCTCTACCACCCATCACAACCACCACCCCCCTGACCACAACCATCCCCATCATCTTGACCATCATCACCATGACCAGCCTCATGACCACCACCATCACCAAAACCATCATTGTCATCTTGACCACCAGCACCAAACCATCGCCATTATCTTGACTACTATTACCAAAATTATCACCATCACCAAAACTGTCACTGTCATCTCAACTACCATAAGGATCATTACCACCACCACCATCATCATCATTACCAACATCAACAAAAGCAGCAGCAGCATCTCTGCCACCATCACTATTATTGCCATCATAACTGCTTGACATCAGCAGCATGAACACCACCACATCTGCCTGCTCTGGACACTGTCCTGCCCCTTTTTTCCTGAGTTTGGTTTGTATGAATCTCACGTGTCCTAAGGTGAGCTGAGCTGAGTTGACCTTTTTTTTTTGGCGGTACTGAAGATCAAACCCAGGACTTCACAAATTCTAGTCAAGCACTACCACTCTGCTTCATCCCCAGGCCCCTGAGTTGTTGACCTTTCCAAAAGAAGGCATCTTTACTAGAAAATGAGAGGGTCTGTGGTTTTTAATTAAATTTATGTGGTTTACGCATAAGAAACTTATGTAAAGGCAAAATAAAGTGTGGTATTTTTTTTTTTCAAAACTGAAAACAAAAACCAGATTATATATGTAAGAAAACATGAAGGCCCAGGAGCAGAAAGGCTTATGGGGTCCAGAATCCTTATCCTGGTGTCACCAGAAACCTTGCTGTCTGGGCTCAAGGGCTGCAGTCCACTATGCTCACAAGCTCCTGTCCCTTCCCCCAGGGAGACCCTGGTCCACTCTTCTGCCTCTCCACTTTGGCTTTCTCCCAGGAGCCTGCTGGGGCCATGCAGGGGCTAGTTGCAGACAGAGCCCTAGAAGGAAAGCCAAGGCTTGGAGTGGATGAGAAGTGACAGCCAGAGGGGCAGCAGGGTCAGTGCCCAGCACATGGCTCTTCAGGTCAAGGCTTGTGAAGTGCCCAGGAGCAAACATCCATTTCATCTTTAAAAATGCCCCCATGCAGGGGCTGGGGTGGCGGCTCAGTGGTAGAGCACTTGCCTGGCATGTGTTGAGGCACTGGGTTCGATTCTCAGCAAACCCATAAATAAATTAAATAATAAAGGTCCATTGACAATTTTTTTTTTTTTTTGGTGGTACTGGGGATTGAACTCAGGGCCTTGTGCATGCGAGGCAAGCACTCTATCAACTGAGCCCCTATTTTTTAAAAAATGCCCCCATGCATTTTCGTGACGAAGCTCCCTCAGCTCATTTCCACCTGAGAACAGAGCCTGTGAAAGCCACCAGCAAAGGCCATCAGGGTAGGCACCTGGGGGAAGCTAGTAGGGGAACATGACCCCCCTGGCTCTGGGGCTGAAATACCAAGCCCTCACCCATCTGCTCTATGAAGAGTTTGGTCTGCTGCAGACATGACCTCATTCTCCTGCCTCCTGCTGTTAACCACCCTGACTTTTTTGCAGAGGGAAACTGAGGCAGTCTCCAAACCCCAGGAAACCTCAGCAGGGGGAGGGCATGGGTTCTAGCTTTTAAGTGCCTCAAGCTGAGACCATCGCACTTAGAATTTCCTGGGCCTGAGGCCAAGGCCTGTGCTAGGTCGCTGACCAGTCAAACTGGCCCACCCAAGGCCTGTGGGAGCCTCTGTCCTCAAGGGAATGTCATTCCCTACACATAGAGTGGCTGCCAGAACAGGCTTCCTCGGCCAACACCCACAGCCTTGGAGGCCACCTTGGACTGGCCCTCGGGTTTCACTGAGCTATTATCTGAGCCTCCATGGGAGGCAGGAACTGCAGAATACATTTTAAAAGCTTATTTATGAGGTTTAAAAGGCACAGGGAGGGAGAGGTACACTTGTTACTTGACCCTGAAACCTCAGCAGATACAGTTTTTAAAATTCATGGGTCAGGCCAGTAGCAGCTATTTGCTGAGGTGCCACTGAGACAGGAATCATGTCCTCTCCCCACCAGGTCGCCGGCTTAAAATAAGAAGGATCATGGGACAGGAATAGAAGTTGAGAGACCTGGATCTGAGTCCTCAATCTGCCACTGATGCATTGGGTGACCTTGGGAAAATTTTGTTTCTCGGGACTTCGGCTTCCTCATCTGTTAAATGGGGGATGAGGCTAGGGTGTAGCTCAGTGCAAGTGGTGCAGTACTTGTCTCGTAGGTGTGAGGCCCTGAGTTTGATCCCCAGCACCACACACAAAAAACAAACAAAAAAGGGCTTGGGTTCTGGGCACTGAGGTCCCACCCAACTTGACATTCTTAGGTGAGCCTGGGTCCCACTTTCTTCCCCTCACTGTAAGGAGCACACATCTGCTGGAGGGTGGGGGTGGGGTGGGGAGTTTATCTCAGTCCTTCATTTCAAGGACCCGCTGGGACCAAGACAACACAGGGGAAGCGGATCACTAGATCAAGGAGCTGGGCGCGGTGGCACACGCCTGTAATCCCAGCAACTCAGGAGGCTAAGGCAGGAGGACTGCAAGTTCTAGGCCAGCCTTAGAACCTTAGCAAGACCCTGTCTCAAAGTAAAAAAAATAAAATAAAAAAGAGTGTGGGTGTAGCTTAGTAGCAGAGCACCCCTGAGTTCAATCAACAAACAAACAAAACTTACAGGGGAGAAAAAAAATCACTGTACCAGGAGGTGAGGGAGCTCTGCATGATCTTGAGCCAACTCCTGATCCTATCTGAGCCTCGATTTCCTCATCTGCAAAATGAAGGATTTGCATTTCATCTTCAGACCACTCCGACTGGGACACTGAGATGCTGTGTCTTATCACCATGTCAGGGGTCAGTGCCCGTGCCTCCCGGGAACTGCTTGCTGTTCATGTGGATGGAGAGACGTCCTTGACCTCACCTGGGAGCCTGGTTTCCTGGAGAGGAGCCAGGTGCCCTCACCCTCATCCAAGGCTCTCATTTTTTTAACTCCATTCAGAGAAATCTTGACAAGGAACAAGCCAGAGGGCAGCTGCTTGCTGGCTCCAGATGGAACCCTATACTGTTCTGCTTCCCAGAAACTCTGGATCCTGGAATCCACAGGCCCTCAAAATCTCAAGGGAGGAGGCAGCAAGAGTGAGAGCCGGCCAGTCCCTGCCCAGGAGAAAGGCGGTGTCCAGCAGCCCTGTCCCACTTGCCTTCCCTCCAGGTTCAGGCAGGAGGAATCTGCCAAGCGGGCAAGGAGCCAAGGATGTCAGCTGCCCCAGGGATGGGCATGGAGGAGGTGCCCTGGGCTTCCTTCCCTCGAAATTCCCAGGACTCATTTATGACAAAGGCAAGCCCTTAAAGTCTAACCTCTGTCCTGCTCCTACCATTTTCTCCTGATTTCTCCTCGATGAATAGAATGGATAGTGGCTCTACCACCCCCAGAAACCATCCCCCACCCCATCTGGGTTTCCCCCCCAAGATCTGTTTCCTCCATACAGAGCTGCTGAAGATAACGTAGGATTTTTTTTTTTTTTTTTAAGAAGGAGGCAAGACAGGAGTTGGGTGGAGACAGATTCCCTTTCCAGTGCTGTCTGGCTCAGGCTGACGCTCACTCGTGTCAGTTTGCATTCCCTGAACAGATGGAAACCAAGGAGCAAGGGAGAGGCAAGAGATGAGGGTGGGAGGCTGGCCTCCCCAGTCCCCCCAGGGGCATCTCACAGGACTCAGTGTGGCTGGGAATGGGGCGTTGGAAAGGTGTTGTGTCCGAAGTTGGTGGGACTTTGAAGCCCCACTGCCTCAACCCTGGCAACCTGCCCCCCCTGACCTCAGATGCCCATCCACCAGGACTTACCTGTCACTCACAGATCCCTGCTGCCTCACTTCCAGGGAATCAAAATGGATACCAGTCTTAGTCAAAATGACCAGAAATCAAAAGAGGAAAAAGTGCTTCCCTCAAAATCTCAAGAAGAGTGGTTTAAGACAGATGGAATGGCTTCCCCTGCCCCTTTTACACTAACCCAGTTAATGGAGAGATGAGGTATTTGTAATATGGATGCAGAGACTCCAAAAAAGAAGCAGGTTTGCTGTCAGGCTGGGAATGGGCAAGAGGCAGGGGCAATTCTGGCTTCTTAATGAGGATTCTCCCACAGTGAGACTCAGAAAAGGAACAAGGAGTTCTGAGAATCCTGGTCACCCCTCCTCCTTGTCTCTCAGTTAAAGGAGAGACCAACAGGGACCCAGAAACCCTGGGAGAAGGCCTCTACCTGTCCACCTGTGCTCTGCCCTGGGCTCTGCAGACAGGGAAAGAAGGAAGCTTTCCCAAGGTCGTCCCACACCTCGTGATTTCCTACACCTGGCAGTGCTAGTGATGAGTGGGCAGAGACAGAGCCGGGAAGGGAATGAGCCCCACTTCCGGGCCAGCAGTTGGACTCTTAACCATGAGCACCAGGAAGACAGGGTTGGAGGCCCAAGGAGAGCAGAATGTATTCAGGCAAAATCTGCAACACTGGCCCCAGAAAGGAGGGGAGAAACAGAGAATGCAGAGCAGTTCCAGCCAGCAGGAGTGGCCAGGCCTCTAAAGGTAGCCACCTGGAGGATTTCTTGAGTGTGACAAAAGAGGTGGGGTGGGAGAACGGGGATGCTCTTCAAAGAGAAGGTTGGAAAGGAAGAATGGAGGGTGGGAGGATGCTGGCGCTTGTCAAGCAAATGCAGATCTCAGGCAGATGCACACACGCGCACCGACATGTCTGGCTTTTGCGTGTGCAGTCTGGGTGGCTTCTAGAAAGGAGTTAGCATCCTGGGGGTGACACTTCTTGAGCACACACAGGCAGGGGCTGATGAACTAGTCACCTGGTGGACGCGGACGAGATGAGACAGCATGACAGGGATGGCGGAGACAGAAAGGGATGAGTGAGCTGGGGACAGGCTGGTGACAAAGGGACAGGTTAAAGGCAGTTAGGCTCAAAAGGAAGGGTCCAGGAAAACACAGGACTCTGCACAAAGAGGCTGAGGGCTGCTGAGCGCAGGGCTCATGTCTCTGTCACCAGAAGGGGAGAGCCCTGAGACAAGACCTGAGTGTCCCTGGCTGGCTAGTGGATGCCTCAGTGCAGAGCCGTCTTCCTCATCAGGACAGGCATCACCTGAGGGCCAGGTCTCCCACCTTAGACTCAGGTGGGGTCCCCTGAGGGCAGGAGCCATGTCTCTTTCCTCTACCACCCAGCATAAAAGGGCAACTAGATAACAACGAAACGACAAAGCAAAACTCTCCTAATGGGCTGCTTTTCAATGAGCTCAGACTCGTGCTCAGTGCATTACAAGCATTATCTCATTTAATCATCATAGCAACCCTGTAAGGTAGATTGGGGCTACACCTCTGGCCCTTATAACTTAGAGGGTTATTGAACCCATTTAACAGATGAGGAAAATGAAGCTCAGAGAAATTTAATGGCCCAGGGTCTCAAAGCTAGTTAATACAGAACGAAGATTGGAATTCAGGTCTGTCTGACCCCATATAGCCTGGGCATTTGGCCATTATATTCTGTGTTCTCCCTCCCAAGATCCCAAAAGAACAAGAGCAGTGACTTGGATTGCTGCAAACAGCTTGAGTTGAGAGGCTGAGAACTTTACAACTGTGATCCAGTGATACAATTTCAAGGGGAAACCCAATCTCTGCAGAGTGTGGGAAGATGGCAAGAATCCATCCTCTGCCCAGGCTCAGGCTGGGCTCCTCCAGCTCAGAAGTGAGGCTAGATCCTCTGTGGCTGGTTTCTTCCCATCTGCCATTGGACACCCCACCCACTAAGGCAAAGCCAGGGGCCCCTCCCTCCAGCCCAACACCCTGACTGTAACCCTAGCCCCAGCCTCATGCTTGCAGGAAATAAGGGGTCTGCACCAAGCCCATCCACCTGTTCCCCCATGAGAGAAGGAAAGCCAGGATGTCTTGGCATTGGTCCTCCCCAGATGTCTTCCCAGCTGTGTGCTAACAGGCCACTGGGGTGGATTTTATGTCTCAGTCTTGAGAAGAGCCTACAAAGACCATCAAGGGGGTTGTTCCCATCACCCACTGGAGGAGCAGACAAGTCCACGGTAAAGCCATGGATCAGGCCCGAGTGCCCATCCCTACCCAGAAATGAGGATGTTGCCAGTTTTTACCCTGATCTAGCTGGGAACCAGGCTTGTTCAGGGTTGGGAATGAGTAATTAACTTGAACCAAAAGTTCTGTCCCGTGACAATCTTCCACACACCATGGTCTGCACCCTTTCTTCATAGTTTCTGCTATTTTCTTTTCATTGTATGTAAATAACCCCTGGGCTGACATATAACCCTAAAAAACCTTTGGCAGAACAAACTTCCTCTCTCCTCGAGATGGGTCCATCAGAGCATCCTCCGGTCCCCTTGGGTAAACTGGATGATCTATTGGACAGAGGAGGCACAGAACTGTGGGCCTCCTTGTTCTGCCAGGTGGATGGACCAGGGGCAGAAGAAGTCAGCCTGTGCTACAAAAGGAGATGAATCAGATGCGTAGGGAAAAACCAAAGAGCAAAAGTTAGTATGCCAAAGAGGCGAAGATGCTCAATAAAAATTAGCTCCTTTCCCCTAGAAACCTGTCTGATTCCTGAACTCCAGCCCTGCAAAATATCTGTGTCCTATGATGAACTTTTTTTTTTTTTGTGGTCAAAGCTGGCTCCAATAGGGTTCAAAATGCATATCTAAGAGTCTGAACAAGATATCAGAGCTGAATTGAAATAGGGTCAATGACCAGAGCTAAGCTGTGAATGAAATCCATTGGGATTACTGGTCACCAATGACTGGGGTTGGAACAGCCATAGTGGTTAGGAGGAGGAAGGACAAGATGACTCCAGGCCTGTGGGGAAGATGGGAAGGGAACTTCTTATTGATCACTATGCTGTGTCAGGTGCTCTATTTGTTATTACCCACAGTGCAGAGTTAGCCCCAATCTATAGATGAGACATAGGGTCAAACAGGGCCACAGCCAGCCAATCAGTGAGCGTTAGAGTTTGTATAGACCTTCATATGCATGACTCCAAAGGTTCCTATCACCCCAGATAATCAGGGACCCAGAGACACATGGGGCTCCAGGCCAAGGGCAGATTCCAAAGTCTTGGTGCACATCCATCCCCTGTAGCAGACATGCTGGCCATTCTGGAACCACCAAAAAGTTCCACAGGGTGGAAACGTGCATGCAGATGGTGTGAAAGTAAATCAGCCACAGACCCCACAAAATGTCCCCAGCCTCACAGTAGATCACCCAAGTGAGTCCTAGGAATATGCTAGGCTCCCAGTTCCCAGAGCCTCAAAATTCTAACAGGAGACCTCAGCATGGGACCCCCACCCCCTGTTTATAATAAAGGGTCCAGGCAGCTGCCCAGAAGGTTTGCCATGACTGTGGGACACTACAAGGCCAGCTCTCTCCATGTGTGGGCAGTATGACCCACTGGTTAAGGAAGCAGGTGCTCCAGGCCAACTGTCATACTCAGGCCCCTACACTTCCTGGCTGTGTGACTTTGGGGAAATTACTTCATCTCTCAGTTTCCTCACTGGTAAAATGGGTGTGGGGGGGATAGTATCTAATTCTTTTGTTCTGGCAATTAAATGAATTATCTGGTGCATAACACAAAAAGTGATAAATAACCTAAGTCAGATATTCCATGAAGCCAACATCTCCCTTAGATGCAACTTCATGGAAAATCTAGAAATCAGGGGCTGCTGACAGAGGGGGAGTGGGAGGGAAAGCGAAAGGGAAGCTGGTCCCGGAAATGCAGAGGGACTGACATCTGCAGCACCAGCCACGTGCCAGCCTTCTCCCATGCGAGGTCATGTCCAGTCCTTGCAGATCTGGAAGCTGGTGGGTCTAATCTCTATTTTACCAATAAGGAGGCTGAGGATCCGGAAGTTAAGTGGCTTATTCAAGATCCACAGTTAGTGAGCGACAGATTCAGGATCCACAGTCAGAGGGCGAGAGGAACAGTCTGCCCTAGGCTGACACTCCAGGCTCCCACTCTTCCTGACCGCGAGTCACCCACATTCAGGCCACCTTGGTTATCATCTTCTTTTGCGTCCACCTGGGAAGCCTCTGAGAGCCTTTCTGACGCTCCAGGTCTCTGCTGTGTCCAGCACTAGCCATGACTGGGCCAGAATTTCCCACCTGTGCTTCCCACAATGGTCAGGGACAGCTTGGGGAGCAGGGTCCCTGGCAAATAGCACTGAGGAATGTTTGCAGAGGGCAGGGGAGAACTGATTCGTTTAGACCTGGGCAAGCCTGACTGAGCCTAAGTTCTAGAACATGGAGAGGGCAGGGCTTTCCTTCTCTCATCCTGTCTCATGCAAGAGACAGTAGAGCCTAGTGACTCAATCAGGATGCTGAATCAAGCCCTGTTCAAATGCTGGTACAGAGCTGTGGATATCTTTGTTCTGCCACGTAGATCAGGGGCAGAAGTCAATTCATGGTGACACTTGTCACGTGATTTGGGGCAAGCTGTTTGGCATTCCTTAGGCTCCAATCAGTTTTCTCATATCTAAATCTTGTATTATAGTGGGGTTACCAGCCAGAAGAAATGCACCAGTAGGGCCACCCGGTTATTAAATACTATAAACACTCTTTTACAGTAGGAAGGTCCATGCTTCTTTGAGCTCTCCTGTATTCCCCTTGCCACTTGGGCCACCTGGGGCCTTGCTCTAGAACCATCACAGTCCACCAATCACACTATTTTTTTTTTTTTAATACTGTGGATTAAACTGAGGGGCGCGTAACCATTAGGCCACATCCCCAGCCCTTTTTCTATATTTTATTTAGAGACAGGGTCTCACTAAGTTGCTTAGGGCCTCGCTAAGTTGCTGAGGCTGGCTTTGAACTCAAGATCCTCCTGCCTCAGCCTCCCAACACAGATACAACACCTGATATAGTAGGACCCTCCCTCCCAGGGTGGAATCCAGCATTACAGCCTCCCAAGGTTGTTAAATATTTCACATGTGACCCTTGAATAATATCTCGTTATGAGGACGAAATGGGATTATACAAACCAAGCACCCAACACAGATGGCAAACAGTGAGTGCTCAATAAATATTAGTCACTATTGTGACTGATCTCCAGGCTGTGAGCATTAAATGGTGGCCCTGGGACCTGAGGATGAAGGTTCATGACTTAACTACAAACTGCACAGCCTCAATTAGAGTCTCAAGGCTGAGTGTTTTCTTCCAGGAAGCCCAAACATCTCAGCCAGACCCTCGCTCCCCAACTTCCTGTTCTTTCAGGAGGACTTCCTGGATTGAACAAGTAATTTAAGAGCTAAAATGTGGCTCCCACCCTACTTGTGTCTGCTTCAAAATTGAAAACAAGCCGGGTGCAGTGGCACATGCCTGTAATCCCATCAGCTCAGGAGGCTGAGGCAGGAGGATCACGAGTTCAAAGCAAAAGTGAGGTGCTAACAACTCAGCGAGACTCTGTCTATAACTAAAATACAAAATAGGGCTGGGGATGTGGCTTAGTGGTCAAGTGCACCTGAAACTAGGAGAGGGTTGAGGGACCTCAGAAAGGCCTGGGGTGCCCAGCAGGCCTCCCTCCTTGGAGGCCTGCTCCTGGGAGTCCAGTGGATCCCTTGATGTCGGCAGCAGGAGCAGCACCAGCCTCCCATGCTGCCTGCTGAGCAAAGAGCAAATGCCACTGGCTGGGTGATGTCAGGCAGCACAGGGACTGGGCCCTATTCCTGCAGCTAAGGGAGGCTACCCCTCATTGGTGCTGCTGTGCACTGTGGCAGAAGGAGCAGTAGTGGCGCTGGCTGCAGGGCTCCCCCCTGGACAGGCATTGCTGCCTTCCCTGTTATCCACTCCCTCTCCCTGAACCTGCAGGACACTGTGTCATCATCATCCAGGTCCCGTGGAAACATTAAAACAGTGGGGCAGTAGGGAGCGGGGCCCCAACTGTAATCCCAGCTACTCAAGAGGCTGAGGAAGGATCCTGAGTTTGAGACCAACCTGAGTAACTCAGCAAAACCCAGTCTCAAAATAAAATTTTTAAAGTGCTGGGGATGTAGCTCAGTGGTGAGCACTCCTGGGTTCGATCCCCTGTACCAAATAATAATAATAATAATAATAATAATAATAATAATAATAATAAAAATTAAATAAAGACAACAGGACAGTGTCTACACTCTGTAGCAAACTCTGAACCTGTCCCCTGTGGACACCTTCTGGGGACACCTAGACTCCATAATAAAATCAAATCCTCTATGGCAAACACACTGGTTCCTATAACAACGGAACCTCATGATAAAACCTGGGCATGGCAACTGGAATAACCTGGTGGCATCCCAAAGGAACAGAGGCAGAGAAAGGCTTGAGCTTAGAGTAAGAGCACCCCCAATCCCTGTGGGCCCTCCTGCCCAGGGTGGTCTCCTTCCTCTGCTCCCTGAAACACCATCTGCTCTGAGGGCTCCCAGCCAGCCACACCCCAGCCTGCCTTCCTCCATCCTTCAAACAAAATCTGAAGTGCCTGCCCCCAGTGCCAAGACCCGATTCCCTTCAACCGCTCCCCAACTTCCTCTTCTTTCAGGAAGACTTCTCGCATTGAACAAGTAATTTAGGAGCTAAAATGTGGCTCCCACACTACTTGAGTCTGCTTCAAAATTGCAAGCAAGCTAGGTGCAGTGGCTCATGCCTGTAATCCCAGAAGCTCAGGAGGCTGAGGCAGGAGGATCGCGAATTCAAAGCAAAAGTGAGGGGGCTGGGGATGTGGCTCAAGCGGTAGCGCGCTCGCCTGGCATGCGTGCGGCCCGGGTTCGATCCTCAGCACCACAGACAAAGATGTTGTGTCTGCCAAATACTAAAAAAATAAATATTAAAATTCTTTCTCCCTCTCTCTTTAAAAACAAAAAAAAAAAGTGAGGTGCTAAGCAACTCAGCAAGACTTGGTCTATAACTAAAATACAAAATAGGGCTGGAGATGTGGCTTAGTGGTCAAGTGCCCCTGAGTTTAATCTCCAGTAACCACTTTCCCCACCCAAGAAATTGCAAGCAATTGAACAATTCCACTGCCTAGTCCCAAATCGGCTTCACATCTGGGTTCTGCTATGTCTGGGTCATGCGTGGTGAGCTGTAGGTCTGCCTTCAGCAGGGCACTTGCAGAGCTAACGCAGTGGAGGACCAGTCCCCGGTCAGGGAAGAGCACTGTATCTTGGGCAGAGAGTCTCATCAGAGCTGCTGCTAATGAGGGGAAACCTTGGAGCATAGAGGTGTCCTCTCCCTAGGGACCTCCATGGGCACACGGCAGGGGCTGCAAGAGCCATCTTCCCTGCAATGAAGAGATGTGGGACCACAGGCTGGCTTAGGTCTTCACTCAGCCACTGCTCCAAGCAGGGAGGAGACGCAGGACTGTTGGGTAAACCCCCATTGCATTCCTCCATTCAACTGTCTGCCCAGAGCACCCTCACTGCCACTAGCCACGACCCTCTCCAGCCTGCCTTTGCAGTCTTGTCTCTTCTGCTGCCTTCCAGCCTCACCGCCTACCATGAAGCCCAACATTTACCTCCTCCTTTCCTTTTCCAGGCCCTTCCATCTCTGCTACCACAATCTCATGCTCCTTTCAACACTACGTCAATCCTGGGGGAAATGGGAATGGAAATCAAATTCCTTGCAAACATGATTTTGTCCAAATGTACCCAGCTACTATGCATAACTATAATGCTCTAATAAAAAAAAAATTTTTTTTTAAACAAGTCAACCCTTCATCTGCAGTTGCAGCTCATCAGTAGAGCACTTGCCTAGCATGTGTGAAGCACTGGGTTCAGTTCTCAGCACCACATAACAATAAATAAAACAAATCAAGGTATTATGTCCATCTACAACTAAAAAAGGCATTTCCAGAAGTGCCCTGCTGCACGTCTCCCACCCCCACCTGTACTCTAGCTCTAGCTGGCCTCACCCTCCTCAGTCACCTTCTCTCTCTTTTTCATAGCACAGGTCACATTTTACCTTGTCCGAGAATGAGCACGTCTTTTCTCCTCCTCTCACCTGTCAAACTAGCACGCTGGCCCCAAACCTCGAGCTCAGGAGCACGGTGGTTTGCCCCTACCCACTGCTTGACAAGCTGCTCCTGAATTAAATGAAATCAAACAATGTTGGGGGAATCTTGAGGCTCCTGGGAGCACCACATCCCCAGGATTATGCTCCAATCCTGGCTCTGCTGTTCACTTGCTTTGGGCAGATTACCTAAATTTCAGTGCCTCGGTTTCTTCAATTGTAATTGGAATCATGAGATTACTGTGAGCATTAAGTTGCTTAGGATACATAAGGAATAAGTACAATGCCTCGCCAGGTGTAGTGACACACACCTGTAATCCCTGCAACTCAGGAGGCTGAGGCAGGAGGATTGAAAGTTCAAGGTTAGCCTCAGCAACTTAGTGAGGCCCTTAGCAATGGAGTGAGACCCAGTCTCAAAATTAAAAAGAATAAAATAAAAGGGCTGCGATGTGGTTCAAGTGGTAAAGTGCCCTTGGATTCAATCCCCAGTGCCAAAACAACACAAGACAAACAGAATGAAACATTGCCTCTGGTATGCCAAGTGATTGGTAAATAACAGTATTAGATTATTGTAGAGATTTTTTTCTGCGTGGGGGGAGGCAGAAGAGTTGGGTACCAGTGCTCCTAGGAGGCCATTCTCAGTTGTTGGGTATCAGAATCCTATGCCCCACAGCACTTCAGGGACTCTGCAGAGAGAAGGCAGGGCCTCCTAGCTGGTTGCCGGCATACCCCTAAAGGCAGGGCTTGTTTAGGGTCACCAAGGGCAGCGAGAGTCTATGTCTTTAGAGTCCAGGGAGTAACCAGCACTTACAGTGCTTTTCTGGGAAAGGAGCCAGAAGTCTGAGCCCCTGTAGCCTCTTCCTTGTCTGTTTGGGGGAAGTTGTTCCACCATGGCTGTATTTCAGACTCTTTTAAACCTTTCCAGTTCTTGTTCACACACACACACACACACACACACACACACACACACACGTAAGCGTACCTTTAGTGTGTGCATATGTGCTGGAAGCCAGTGAGTGTGCAAGTGTTTACCTGCACTGATCCATGTGAACACACACCATCCACTGCACATCCTGTGTTCACATCCTGACACCCAAACTCACGAAAGCTGCAGGGGTTTCTGCCGCGTGCTATACAACCTAGTCGCCCAGTTGCTCCCACCACACCTGCCTGAGTCCAACTCTGTTAGCCTTCCCATCCCTCCACTCAGCCCAGGGTTACAGCTTACAACCCCAGCTCTCCGTCGAAACACCTGGAGCTTATGACATCCAACCTCCTAGACCAGATTACATCAATCAATAGAAGGACAGCCCTCGGAAACTCTAGGACACCATGGGGACCAGTGGCAGGAGTATTCACAGCACTTCTGGGCTTGGACCTGCCCTTGTTCTTGGTTTCCACATTCCCCCAAGTCATAGAAGTTAGTACCCTGAGAAGCCCAGAGGAAGAGCTGCCACCCAGAAATTAGAAGACGCTGGAGGAAACGCCCACTCCAGTGGCCCTGAAATGTATCATTGAGATGTCTAAAATAGATGCTGATGGCTCAGGGCAAGGGTCCACCCTGGCCCGGCCCTGGCGGCCGTGCTGAGGTTTGGCTGGAGTTGAGTTGGAGAAGAACCGGATGTCAAACTCAAGATGTATGACAGCGTTGACAGCAAGCGCCTGGAACCTGGAACCAAAGCCCTTAGGGGTGAACCTGGGACCTGCAGATGGGCCACGCTCCACCCTCTCCCTCCCTGGCTCAGCACACGACTAGGCTCCCACCCTTGCAATTTGCACTTACATATGCCACAGTCATAAAATCTCAGCCAAAAAGTTGCATATAAAAGATGATAAGCCTCCCAGCCAACCCTGCTTATCTCAGCTGTGCCCACACTGAACAGCCACACTGGACACACCCTGGGTTGGCACAACTCTACTCCTGGCTCAGCCTCTGCTGGAAGATATAAACAGTTCCTGGGTATCTTCTTGGTCTGTGCCCTCATCTCTGCTGCTCAGAAGGAAACAGAAACTATTTTCATTGAAGGAGGTGGAACGGATCCCAGGAGGTTCTGGGGCCCTGCTTCCCAGGCCCCAGTGTGGGGGAAGGTGTAGGAGGTGGAGTCTGCTTCAGGGCTGGCCCAGCTCTCAAGGGTCTCCTATCAGAGGGCGCCTGCCCACGCAGGGTAGTGAGCTGGGCCTGGCCCCTGGCCCTTCCTGTGCATGAGAGAGAAGGCTGCAGGCTCCCAGGACATCAAAAACATCTGGGTAATCCAAACAAGGTGTGGAGGGAGGTCAGCCAGTGCAAATGAGAAACATGTGGCTCCATTTCCCCTCTGCTGGCTGCCTAGCACAGGGTTTCCAGGCTGAGAGAGAAGGCTGTGAGTAGCACAGCTTCCGGGTTGGGCCAGGAGAAAATGCAGCCAGGTGCTGTGGGTCCCCAGCGGGAAGCCACCCTGAGATGCAGACATTATGAGGAGGTGGGAGTGTGATCCAGCTGAGGGGGCTGGACTTCACTGGGCCTGAGAACCAGGTGAATAGGTCAGGCTCCTCCCCTATCAGGTCTCATTTAAAAAAAAAAAAAAAAAAGACAAATGAAAGAAAATGAAGGGAGAGGTATAAGGAGAAAAGATGAGATAGAGCTTGCATAAGTATCTGACTTCAAATATAAGAAATCTAAAATGCAGACTAAATTAATCTGTAAAGATCCAGAGAGCAAATCTGGACCACGGGTGGAAATTATTAGGAAACAGAATCTTGGTTCAACAGAAAAAAAGAGCTTTCTCATAATGAATGCTTTTCAGGAAAATAAGGTAGTGAGTCCTCTGTCACTAGGAGTGTGTAAACAGAACACCCACCTGCCTATGATGGGATTAGTTTCAGCTTAAGTGGGTGGCTCAACCAGACAATTTCTATTCTGTGGTTCTATGAAATCCCAGGGAAGGCTGAGGGAGGTGGAGTGCTCTGCAGAGAGGAGGGGACTTCTCTCTCACGGGTTGTCCAGGGAGACACTGCAGTGTGCTGCAGCGGTGACTGGTGGAGCAGTAGAATGCTGAGCTACAGTTAAGGTCCCTGAGGCCTCTGCTCAATGCAGGACATGTTGTCCTTCGAGCCCATTGAAGCCACCTGCACCTTGAGCCTTGGGTCAGAGGCTGCCAGGTGTGGGTGTGGGTGTGGCGGGACAGCTGCAGGCAAGGGCAAGACTGGAGGTTAGCAAGCAGAAGGGGATGCCCAGGTAGGGGCCAGGTAGGGGCCAGGCAGGAGGTGGGTGGTAGTAGCTCCAAAAGCAGATAGGGCAGGCGGGTGAGGAGGACTGGAACAAGAGAGAAGTGTCAGGAAACACCCAAGGGTTCCGGGTGACTTGGCTCTGTTATGTATTCACTCCAGGTCTAGAAGGGGCCTGTGGTCTGGGGACAGAGCCATCAGTAAAGGGCATTTCCCTGAATTGGTTTATGCTTTGGGGAATGACAGCAGCTTTGGACACGTCTGTTTAATCTGGACCTTCTCCCCAGAATGGAGGGTCTGCCCCCTACTCATCCTCCCATGTGTCACTCTCAGAAGCAGAGCCTGGGCTGCCTTGGGATGGCAGCTTTGGAGGAGGCAATCTGAAGAAGCCAAGGCCCAGAGCAGAGGAGCAGGACCTCTTGTCCACCTCTTGGGTGAGGGCCCAAGCCTGACCCTGGAAGAAAACATCCTGACAAGGTAGAAAAAGAAATGCTCTCAGCACCAAACTTGAGAAAGGAGGGAGGCCTCACAGCTCCACGGTTCTGCACCAATTCCTGATTCATACAGTCCCGGCTCACCTGCAGGAAACACCAGAGCACTCTCCAGCACCACTACTGCTGCCCAGGGGAGGGGCAGAAGTGAGCTTTGTCACACTCTCCTGCCAGGCCTTGGGGAAGCCCTGGAAGCATCTGAAATGGCTCTGGGTGGAGCCTCTGACACTGAGGGGCATGGTGAATTTGCACACACACCTGTCTGCTCTCAGAAGCGATTCTTTGGAGAGTTAACAACATCTCTTCTACCCACCTATCCCCTAAAGCACTAAATATGAAGGACATTCCATCCCCCCAGGACTCAGAGCATTCAAGAGCACATTTTTTGGAGTAACTCTCTCCTTCTGCCCACCACCCCACAAAAAAACCCATAGCAACCAAGTGGCTTAGAAACGGGTAGCTTCCTGCCTTTCTTCCTCAATCCTATTTGGCCTGTGCTTCTGAGGACCTAAATGTTGTCATGGTAACCCTGGGGTGGGTGCCAGACACCTTCTGTGGGGAAGTACGACTAGGAACTCCAAGTTCCTAGGCTCTTTCACACCTAACCTTGGGCAGTCTTAACCGCTCCACCTTGTCCCTTTTTTTCCAGGAGGACCAAATGGAGAAACGCTGAACTTTTCGGGGAGTCCACAGACAGATTTTACTTGAGATCCTTGAGGCCTGGGCCGATGAGGAGGAAGAGTGTGGTCTGGGGATATTTCTTCGGTATTTAACAGCCTTGCACTAATCCAAGTTCTCTTGAAGCCACCTAGGACATTTTCAAGGTTTAATCACCACCCCCCCATCCCTAAAGGGTATGATCGAGCCAAGCGAGGCTCTCTTTCACTCGCAAATGGGGAAACTGAGTCCCAGAAGAGAACTGAGAGCTTAAGACTTCTGGACAGGCAAATGTGGAATACAGCTTCCGGCCCTGCCCTAGATGCAGGCCTGGTGGCCTTCTGGGAGACCAATTGCCTGATGTGTAAGATCGGCCAGGTTCCAAAGGCATCTGATTTCCTGGAATTGGTCTCTTCTCTCTGGGATCTACCCCTCAGTCTTCTTAGTTTCTACAGTTCCCCAGGGGGACCCTGGTTACTCGGCAGCTTCCAAGGCTGGAGAAGGGACAGGGAACCTGCTTAGACCATCTGGGCCCCAGCTGATTTCTGGAAAGAGGATGATCAGGTTTCACTTTTTCCCCTTTATTCCAGAAAGGCTCTTGTTTGGGGTTACCTCACCTCCCCACACCCTCTGCCTCAGAAATTAGATCAAGGTACCTTCTTAAGTCTGAGATAGTCTCAGGGAATGAGCATAACCTGACACTGAGACTCATGGGTGGGGACAAATACCCTTGTCTTCAGCAACAGGGAAATAGCCATTCCCTCCAGAAGCCCCATTGCCCTCCAACAAGGGCCTATCCCCACACTGGGAACACCCTCACAGGCCCTGCAAGGTTCATTGGGTATACTGTCCCCTTCACCCTCATCTGGTCAGTCCATCCTCCATGTCCACCTTCACACCAACGTTGGCCTGGAGTTACCAGCTGCACCCACAGCTGATGCCAAGCACAGTCCTAGGGCCTGGACCCATACCCTACCTCTCAGCTGATGACAGTCCAGCAAGCTCCTCAGACTTTCCACCTGTGAGAGAAGCCCCTCAGCTCTCCATGGGGTCATCAGGACAACTTTGGTGGCCCATGCACAGCACACATAAGGGACTAGAGTTCAGCTTTCCCTGCCACCCTCAACCAGCTCTAGGCCTATTTGTTAGGGTTTCCATGGTTACGCCTTTTGAGAAGCAATTAACAGCCCAGCTCCTGGGGGTAGTGTGGGGACTGCCAGGTCTAGGAAGGGCCAGATCAGCTAAGCCAACCAAACAGGGGAAGCCCTGACCTTGAAAGTGGGTTTGTGCCTTCTGCTATTCCATGCCCCTATCCACCCTTCCCCTGCCCAAATCACAGTGAAGGTCCCCCCCTCTCCTTTTAGTCCTTCAGGCAACATTCTTCCCAGTCAGCCTGGTGCCTCCTTCTCAAGCTTCAGTCACAATTGGATTATCACCTCCTTAGAGAGGCCTCAGCAGGCCTGCCCAGTATCTCTCCAGCACACAATCCAGTTTCATCTTCTCCACCGCCTGGAATTATTTTATTCATTAGCGACTATCTTGCCCCATTGGACTGCAAGCTCCTCGAGGGCAGGGCCTCTGGCCGACTCAGCAGGCAGTGAGCACAGGTGGCAATTTCTCTTTTCAGGGTGAGGCTGCCTTGTCACTGATGCACCCCACCCCCCACCTCTACTCCTCCCTGCTGAGGCCTGAGCTTTCAGGGGCTCTCCAGGGACAAGACTGCTCTTCCCCTTTTGCCCTTGCCCAGTTTCCTGATTGCCTCTGTAAAACCCATCTGCAGCCTCCTTCCAGAGGATCCATTCTCAGAAAGGCCAAATCCTTGACCCTGGTCAAGGGATCCTTATCCTGGCCCACACTGGAGTTGGGGGGGGGGTGCAGGAGTGGGGGCAGGAAACCTGCAGCAGGCCAAACCCATCTCCCTCAGCTTCTCATTCTCCAGGGCAGCCAGGCAAGTTCTACCTTCCATCCATCCATCCATCCATCCATCCATCCATCCCCACCGGCCCGCCCATCACTCGACCCCGCCCCTTCACACGCGCACAGACACGCCCCTTCCCAGCCCCCAGCGGGGCAGCCAGCCTGCAGGGTACCGGGGAAGGGTCCCTAGGCGCCCGGGGCCTGAGGATCCATATTCTAGGCACAGCAACAAGTCTGTTCAACCAAGGCGGTTAGCCTGGGCTCCAGGCCTTGCCGCCGTCCGCGCGTGGCCCCAGCACCGCCCATATGGGCTCCCAAGGCACCGCAGCCTTGTGTCCTGCACATCCTGGATCTGTCCCTCTGTGAGGGCACCGGCCCTAGGGAAAGCAAGAGAACTTCCCCGGCCCGCTCCGGGTTTTTTTGCATGAACTCTTCAGGCTCAGAGAACAATGGAGCAGCTCTCTGTGCTTCCTCCACTCCAGCAAGCTTTGTTCTTCCCTTCCCGCCTGCTCGGCTTCCATTAGCCAAAGGGCAAAGGCTGCCCCGTCAAATAGAGGTCTGGGTGCAAAAGCCTAGACCTTCCCCTAAACGACCTGGGGTGGGAGTGGGGGTAGAGTCTGGAGCTAGAGCCTGGGCTGAGGTATAGGAGGCGCATCCAGATGCGCGCAGCTGGCTGTCCGCCCTCCCCTTGGCCCCAGACACTTCTCCTTGCCAGAACCCCCACACCCGGGAAATCCGACTCGCGCTCCCACCCGGGATCCAGAGGAAGTGGAGCCTCAGCTCTGCTTCAGGGCCAACAGGCCTTCACATCTGCTCTTCTCACATCTGTCCTCTAGATCTAGGCTCTCCCTGGACGCTTCCCTACCAGTGCTGGATGCTATCTGGCACAGTGCAGACCACTCCACAGCTATAGTCTCCACCAGCCCCAGATATTGTCTCATTAGGATTCTGGACTTTAAAATTCGAGGAAACCAATGGAAACCAATGGGCTCTATGACTGAGAATCTAAGTCCTTCACCCCATTGTCCGGGTTCACCTCCCGCAGGCCAGAGTAGGGCCTGGACTCCAGCCAGGTAACATCTTTAAGACGTACTTTGTGCACATCTAGAGGTGGATCTGCACATCTGGGCTCAATACCCCTCTAATCTGACCGGTTATCAGGAGAGCCCTACGGAGCTGGGGCAAGGGAGGAAGCTCCGACCACCCCCACCTCGCTCGCACCTTCCCCTGCAGCTGGCCAGAGGAGCGCCAGGGGCGGGGTGGGGCGGGGCGGCAGGACTTACCCAGCATCTGGCTGAAGAGCAGCTGCTCCAGGTCGCCCAGCACAGTTACCACGAGCTCGGGGTCCACCTTGAGGAAAGCGCGCTCCTCCTGGCCCTTGGCGGAGGGCACAGGCCCAGAACCCTTTTGCGCCTTGGCCTTGCTGGAGAGCAACTCATCATCCGATTTGCCGTCGTCGCTGACCGCCGCCTCTGGCGCCTTGCTGAGCGGCTTGACCTCCGCATAAGGTCCGCGTGGGATCCGGCTGGGTTTTCCCAGGCTGGGCGCTAGAGGAGCTAAGGGGGTCTTGGCGCCGCCCGCCGGGCCGCCTTTGGCCTGGAAGAGTGAATGCTCAGACTTGGACAGCGTCTTGGACATCAGCGGAGTCTCGCGGCCCTTGGACCCCATCTTGCCTAAACCCTTGGGTGCCTTGGCCATATCGTCGCTCCACTCGGGCTCATAGAGCTGCAGCTTCTTCTCTGAGTCTGTGAGGAACGAGAGGTTGGTGAGCGACTTCTGTTTGCGCAGGTTGGAGGCCGGTGGACCGCCGGGAACACGGCTGTCCACGCTACCGGACTTGAAGACCTTCAGCTCAGCAGCGCTGGCCTTGGCCATGCTGCCACCACCGCCCGGCGCCTTGGCGCGCTTGGGCAGCATGCCTCTGCCGTCCGCCGCTGCCGCCTTCCTGCCGGCTCCTCGCGGCTCGTCCGCGCCCTCGTCGCCGCCGCCGCTCAGCTCCACCTCGGGCTGCACGCTCTTGACGCTGCTGCCCAGCATTCTGCCCGCGAGGAGCGCATGGACGATCCGCGCGTCTGCAGGCACGGGGCGGGGGGAGGGGGCGGGGGCGCAGGGAGGAGGAGGCGGCAGAAGAGGAGGGGGAGGGAAAGGACGGAAGAAACCGAGGAAGAAGGGAAGAGGAAGGGGGAGGGAGCGAGGGAGGAGTGGGGCAGGCGAGCGGAGGGAGCGGGGAAAGAAACGCGGGGAAGGGACCCCGGGAAGAGGAAAGAGCAGGGAAACCGTGAAGCGATGGGGCGGGGTCGGAGGAAAAGGGGGCGGGGCGGGGAAAATACAAATTAAAAAATTTAAATCAGTCAAAGAAAAGATGGAAACCCCGCTGCTCCATCAAAGCCTGGAGCGGGATCGTGGCCGCCCTGGCCGGCCTGTCAGTCCTGCAGGCAGTGTACTGCCCGGCAGCTCTCTCGCCGCACTCCGCCCGCCTTGCTCCAGTAAAGGCTGCAGGCTGCAGCTCCGAGCCCGGGAAGGAGGGGAGGCGAAGGCGGGGAGCAAACAGGAGGAGGGGAGGAGTGAGCGCGAAGGGAGGGAGGTGGGGGAGAGAGAGTGTGTCTATTTCTGGCTCGGGAGGGGGAGGTATCTGCTAGCAGGCGCTCCAGGGGCGGATGAGTGGGGGGTAGGGGGCACATAAAGGATCCCACTAGGTTTTCTTCTGCTTTCCGCGCCATGGCAAGGCAGGTTCTTGGAGGGCACGGGTGGTCCCCTGCCGCATCCGGAAGAAAGGATTGATTGAGGAAATGTGGGGGTGCAGGTAAAAGGGACTGAAGAGGGCAGTTCAGGATACAAGGGCAGAGAGTGGGCCCTGAAAAGACATTGGGAAGGTCCCTGCCCCCTACCCAAACCATCCTTGGTTTTCCCACAGGAAATTCCCATCCTATCTTACTTTAGTCTTTGGGGCACAAGGTTGCTTTCCTGAACCCAGAAGGTAGGGGACAGGAGATAGGACAGGCGAGGTTTGGAGAAGACAGGGCCAGGGGTTGCTGGGGAGCCTGGGGAGCCGACTGAGCTCTTTGGAGGAAGGGACTGACCCTTCGGATGAGAAGACTGGGTTCCGTTTCTGATGGACTGCATGACCTTGTCAAAGTCATTGAACCCCTCTGGTTGTCTGTCCCTCTCACAATGATTATAATACCAGTTTCTTAGGTAAAAGAGCTTTAGAACTTAAAGCCCTCTGTCAAACCAGGGGAAGGATGAGCCCTGGTCCCTTATCTGCCAGAGCTGAATCAGTGCTGCAGAACCATTTAAAAAGACACTTACCCAACCCATCTCTCTCCCTTCCGCACCTCCTGGTCCCAGGGAAGAGGAAGCAAGAACCAAATAGTAGGCGGCATTTTGCCTAGGACAGTAGAGGGCCACACTGCTAGTCTTCCTAGGTCCTCCCAAGACCAGGTTGCCTGAGCAAAAGGCTCTCAAGAGGGGTGAGGGACAGCGGAAAGTGGAGGGGAATTCTGAAAGCTTGCTTCAGAAGGGGCAGGCTCCAGATGGAGCTGTGGGCTGGGGATTGTAAAGCCCTAAGAACTCTCCCAGAATGTGGTAACTATCGATTACTCTCCATCCCCATCACCCCCAGGATCTTCTAGCTTCTCCCTTTCTTCCTGCTAGATTTGAAGACCCCTGGGTCTACTGAGTCTTCTGGTTCATCCACTCTCCTAGTACTAAGCATCAAGCCCTACCTAGTGAGAGGGGTACTTCTGTATGCATCTGTCTCCCTATAGCATAGGAGCTCTCCCAGCATGGAGCTGTCTCTCCAGCACGTATGTGTAGCAGGTATCGCAGCAGTGTTGGTTAAATGGATCCCAAGGCCTGCCTGGTGGATACCGGGTTGGTATCCTGCATGATCTTTTGGTCCTGGCAGTAGCCCAAGACTCCCTGCCTTCCATGATCAAAGGGTTGAACTCAGATACCACAAAGTCTTCATGTACAGGGATCTTGGCCAAGAGAATGTGCCTACCCAGTACTGAGAATATAGAATTCTCAAGCAGAAAGGTGTTTGATAAGAAGCATGGACCCTTGGCTGACCTTGGAGATACAGAGAAAGAGGGAGATTCTAGCCTCAAGGAACTCAGTGTCTGGCAGGGGAATGCAAGATAGACAATACAACACTGAGGGAAATAGTAGTCTGGTCCCTATGAAAAAGCAATGTCACAGTTCATCACAGGTAAGCAGGAACGATAAGAGGCACCACCTCAAAGCAGTGGAGGAAAGGAGTCAAAGAATCTGACTAATTTGGCAAAAGAATTTGCCAGATAGTCCTAAGGCAGGGGCACGAGGCAGATCATTCTCAGAGGCCCGAGTCCAAAACTCAGGAAACTCAGGGTGGAGCTAGGGCTTATGAGTCCAGATAGGAAATGACCAGCAATAAGGAGCTGGTTAAAGGGATGTAAGTCGTATCACGCCAGAACTTGGCCAGGCACGGAGCCAAGGGATGAGGCCAGTCATGGGACACACAAGATACTCAGGCTTCTGCATAAACATGAGATCCCAGTTCAAGCAGGGGATCAAGCCCCAACTTTGATGCCAAATCTTTGAGTAAACATGACCACTCCCTTCCTCCCCATCCCAAAGGCCACTTGTAATAAAATTGCAAACCATCACTTCCAAAGTCCTCATCCTTGTGCAGTCATTCTCTAATTCATACAAGATGCCCCTGATTCAATCACAGGGAACCTCACCTTTCCTAAAAATAGCTATTTGAGAATCTGAGGATGCCTATTGTATGATTGACTAGGTTACACTAGCTCTTGATCGTTGTCTGCAGGTTTCTTCCTGCACATAAATTCATCTCCTCCTTAGCAAAGAGAAATTTACGGGTAATCATCCTGGCTGAAAACCATCATGTGCCCTGTGACCCATTCCACCCCAGTGTACTCTGCTGCAGCCCCTTTCCTTGCTGAATTTGGCCTCTCATCTCTGGTACCCACGTCTCTAGATGAAAGTCTTCAGAGTTGCTATGAAACACTCATCCATTTGTTGCTCTGTTCATCTGCACTTCCTTGACACTGGATGCCCACTGCCCCTGGGACCTGGCCTGCTTGCCTTCCTTTCTGGTTACCTCACTCCCTCATCTGATGCGTAGTTCATCCTAGTGGCTCTTTCTTTGTTCCTTTGACCCTCCTCTCATAGAATAGCATATTTCCCAAATCCCTTAATAAACAACTCCTGAAATTCTCCTTATTGAGAGGGGAAGAACAAGTTGCCCAGAAAAAGGCACAGCTTCCTCCATACCATCAAAACCTGCTGCGGGCGGGGGGGCTGGGGTTATGGCTCAGTGGTAGAGCGCTCGCCTAGCATGCATGAGGCACTGGGTTCGATCCTCAGCACCACATAAATGTAAAATAAAGAATATTGTGTCCACCTAAAACTAAAAAATAAATTTAAAAAAAAAACCCCTACTGCCCCAGTCCCTCCTTTGTGACACATCACCTGACAGATCCAAGATGGAAATCACCAGTGCATCTCCTCTGTCCACACAGTATGCTTTCCTCCTGTCATTTTTTAAAGGGTTTTGCCATGACCAGGTAATGGTTTCTTTAAATAGTCATCTTGGCATCCTGGAACTTTCTGACACTCCCTAATGGGACCTCTCACTCGGTCAGTCTCTTTTTTGATTCCTTTCACATCCCCTGAGTTTCCCACCATCCTCTTCTGCAGTGGGAGAGCTCTGCTGCCGTGGCAACAGTCATTCGGCATCAGTCGATAACGCCAATATGATAAAGCCAATATGTGCAGAGCGTTTCCTCGAGTCATTCCTAAAAAGAGAGGGACCTGCCCTGTCACACTATCTCCAAGCCCAGCCCCAAGCCCTCCCACTTGGCCATTTTCCCCTTTCTCACCCATCTTGTGACAATGGCAGGCTTCGAATGGTTCACTAAAGAACGATCAAAGATCAACGAAGGGGCTATGTGACCAGGGAAAGGCCTGGCTGGGCAGGCAGTGGGCGCTGGTGATGTCAGTAACCTGATTCAGGGGGTTGGATCCTGCCCAATTTCTAAAGGGAGGTATAGAAATAGGAATCCTGAAAGTCTCCAATCCCCAGCTCCCCAAAGACAGGCTTATCACCCCACTCCTCTCTTTTTGAAGGCATTGGCAGTTTCTGGGCTGGAAATAGGATGAGTGATTTGACCACATCTGTTGACCAATAACTTAATGCAATTTGAGGAATGAAGATGTAGGCTTATGGCCAAGGAGAGGCCTGCTGGGTGATTTTACATTCTCACACTCCTGTGATTGGAAACGGATGTAACCCAGGGAGTCTGTGGGGGGTCTGGGTCCAGTGCCTGTTAGAGAGGGGTTAGGAGGAGCTGGGGGAGGCAGTGAAAGAGAAAATAGGGTGGGAGGGAAGACTAGACTGCTCCCCACACTGTTAACCTTGCAAGGTGACTTGGGAGCAGAGGGGATCTGGGGTAGGGAGGAGTGGGCAAAGGAGTCCACACTTGGCTCCCTCCAGGAGTAAGGGCAGAGCAGGGCTGAGGGAAGGTGTCCTTGATTTCTGTCCCCACAGTCCAGATCTGGGGAGCAAGGGCTAGGAATCCAGACACATGGCTGTGAACCTAGCCCACCCACCCCGAGTCAAGGTGTCACCAGCCCCATAGAGTTTCCCTGCTTAGACCCCATGATATGGTGTCTTCATCATGGCCCTAGCAGATACCAACATCTCTGGCCCTATAGAAAGCCCTCCAGGGCTGGGATTGTGGCTCAGTGGTAGAGCGCTTACCTAGCACATGCAGGGCCTTGGGTTCGATCCTCAGCACCACATAAAAATAAATAAACAAAATAAAGGTATTGTGCCCAACTACAACTAAAAAAATTATTAAAAAAAAAAAAAAAGAAAGCCCTCCAGCCATTGGTCCCATTTCCTTCTGCCATTTTCCCATGTCATTCTACCTTTCAGCAGGGACTTCTTAAGCACCCCAAATGTGTGCAAGGCCAGACTAGATAGAGGCGGCTGACACAGCTGATGTTTGAGCAAAATCTCATCTGCACCCAGACAACCAGTTTCCCCTGCTCATGCCTTGCTCAGGGCCCACTACAAGCGCCTGAGGATATGGCAAGTGATGAGACAGACCAAATTCTTATCGTCCTGGGACTTATATTCTCATGGGGAAAATAGACAATAAACCAGACAGAGATGTTAGACGAGTTCTAAGGAGAAAGAAGGGGACTATGAAATATCCAGCAGCAGTAGTTGACTTTTCCATACTGTGGCCAAAGAAGGTTTCACTGAGGGTGACATTTAGGTAAAGATCTGAAGGAAGTCCATCTATATGGACATCTGGGAGAGAAGAGACTTCCAGATTGAACAGCCCAAGCAATGACCCCAAGGGGGAATATGCCTGGCATGTTTGAAGGTCAGCAGGGACCTCAGCAGGACTAGAGAGAAAAGAAGGGAGGGGTAAGGTCAGTGATGTGAAGTGGGGTCAGTGTGTGGAGGGCCTTTAAGGTCACTACAAGGACTTGGCCTTTCACTTGGGAGGGAGCTACTGGCAGGTTTGGAGCAGAGAGTGATATGACCTGGCTTCCCCCTTGGAAAGGTCACTTTGGTTCCTGTGCGGAGACAAATGGCTGGGTTCCTGGGCAGAAGCAGTTGCAACAATTCAGCTGAGCGATGCCAGTGGCTGTAGTGATCATGAGAAGTGGTCAGACTCTGGATATATTTTGCAGCCATTAGAATTTGCTGATAGGCCAAATGTGGGTGTGTGGGAAAGAGCGGAATCAAGAACATCCCCAAGGATTTTGGCCTGGACTCTGATTAAAGTTGCTGTCCATTGAGTTACAGAAGGATTTAGGAGGAGCTGGTTTTGGAGAAAGGATTAGAGCTCTCTCTTCTCCCCAGCCCTTCTTGAGAACATACGTATGTCCCTTACGGATGCATTCCCCGAGTCTTCAAGGGGTTCACTGCAGTGACTTTTAATAATTTCCTAACATCTGCAGCTATCGTTCATCATGCACTGACTCCTGTTTCCCAAGACCCAACTTTGGTTGACCTTGCTCTCGAAAGCCATCAAAGCCCTGTGCACATAGTGGGCTCTCAAAAATATTTTGTGAATGACGACTGATTAAATGAATGAATGCGTGACTCAGAACAGATGTGTAGGGGATTGTAAACAGCAGTGACCTCTCGATACCCTGTGGCGAGAGACGGTGCAGCTGGCGTGTGGAATGGAAGCCAGGCTTGTGGGATGCCGTCCCAGAGGCATCTTTTCTCCCTTTCCTGCAGCCCTGGGCTGGGGAAAGGCCACCCGACCCTCTCCTTGCCTCTTCAAAGCAAAGTCCTGTTCTTCAGAGCAATGACCTTGGGACATTCAGGGATGAAACTCTCCTGCCCCCAAATTTCTGCTCTGCTCTGAGAAACGGGGGCTTGAGTGGGTGAGGTGTCCTCCCAACCCAGTCTGCCTGGCTCATGTAGTCCCCGCTGAACTTGAACCTCAGCCTCCCATTTGCAAAAGAAAAGAGGACAGTGGACGCAGTTGACCAACATGAATGCTCCAGCAGCTCCAGCTCCAGGAAACCCTTCTAGGTTGGTCCACTTGCTTCCTCCCAGCCCGGTCGCTACCTTTGCTTTAATAGGGCATCAGTAGCTGAGATGGTTCTGTGGATCACCCTTCCTAGCCCTAGAAGTCTCCCTGAGTTCAGGGATTGGGGATTTTTATTCTGGGTCAAAAGATCAGATGTGTGAGCTCTGACAATAAATTTGTTGTCTGTCTGTCTGCTGGGGAAAACGAGGCTCAGCAAACAGAAGGCTGGGAGTGGAGCCAGGATCATGGGCTCTGTCTGCCCTCTGGCTCGACAGTCCCAGAGGGAGCTTCTGGAAGGATAAAAATGCCAAGAAATACTAAGCCGCACCGCACATCGCTCACAGCCCCTGGGACACATCTCCCTCTGACCAGCGGGGCAGGGATGGGCCGGCCCACAGTGTGAAAGGAAGGGGCAGAAATGAGGCCCAGAGAAGAAAACACTGTCACTCCTGGTCATATAGGAGACAAGAGCAGAGCCTGAAGCCCAGCATCCCTGGCTAGAGGAATGGGACCTTCAGAGTCCTTCAGAGAGAAGTTGCCCCTGGCTGCGTAGACCCACAGGGAGCAGGGACTGTGCGTGAGGCTTATTCAGAGATTCTGCTTCAGACCTAAGTGAGGACAGGAGCTGGAGCTCAAAGGACTGACCACTCCTTCACCCAGGGATCTCAGCTGGCCCCAGAGCTAAAAAGTCCAAGGCTGGAAAATGCAGGGCGGGGGACCTGTGGTCTTGAACTGGGCTGCTGCCCCTCGCTCTGCTAAGTGTTCCTCAAGACCCAGGCTCTTAGGGGGCAGCCCCAGAGAGGCAGGACCAGGCACCGGGCCTCTCTCGCTCTTCTGAAGGGAGCGAACCGGGACCCCCCAGGATTGAGACCCTTCTTCTCCTTTTATAGCGAGAACTCCGTGATCTCCTGGAGGAGGGTACATCTCTGAGAGAATGACCTGGATTGCCTCCAAGAAAAGGAAAGTCCCCCATTTTCTGATCTTGGCTTCCATCATGTCCAGTGCTAACCAACACGCAGGACTAATGTCTTCACCCCTCCAACTTCACCCCCTTGGCAACAATGCCCTCTACTGCTGTCCTCCTTGCCCCTGGTCCAGGCCTAACCCTTCCTACTGTATACCTTTGCTTTGCCCTGCCCTTCTCCTGAATACCTTTTATATGAATTCAAGTCCAATGCACGCTTCAAGGCCTGCCTCAGGGTCCCCTCCTCCAGAAAGCCCTCTCTGCCTGCCCCATCCACACTGCCTTTCTTATTCGTTGATTATAGTCAGGGAGGCATGTGGTCACATTCTGCCTTGTTACATCCTAGGGAGATATCCTCTCCTTCCAGCTAAATTGTAAGCCCCTGCAGGAGAGTTACTAAGGGTGCACAGATACTTGCTGGACTGAAGGCAGGATTCCTACAATCAACAAACCCCGACTCTTGCCAGGAACTCTCTTAGATACGTCATGTGCATTATTTCATAAAACTATATGAAGCAGGGGCCATCCATTGTCTTCATTTTATAAATAAATACACTTTCCCAAGAACACACAGGAGGCTGCTGGTGGAATCAGAATTTGAATCCAGGTCTGTTGGGGTCCTACGTCTTTCCCTAATCTCATCCTCTCACTATGCAGCTGTTTCCAGGGACTTGCTTGGTAATTGCATGTGATACCAAGAAGTATGGAGCTCCTGTACCAGGAAACTCTAAGGTCCTGGCAGAGAAAGGGGGACTGCATCCTGCAGGGTGAGTAGAGAGTAGGAAGGAGAGCCTGCCTCTCCTATCTGACCCACTGAGGAACTGCTATGGCCCAGAGCCTGCTGCAGCCGAGTCTGCATGGGTCTAGGTAGGACTGACTACGCCAGGCCTGGCCCACAGAACAGGGATGAACTGAAGAATTATCCTCTGGATATAGCTGGTATTCCATTGCACCATCAGTTCCTTCCTAGCACAGCCTCATAACCTCTGTCCTAGGGTCCTGGGTCACTTACAGTGGACAAGTCCTAGATTCCTTGTGATCTTCCCCCATCCTCAATCTTGGGAGCCCTGGGTTCTCTTCTTGACTTCCTGTGTGGCCTTAGGAGAATGCCTACCTTCAGTTGGTCATATAAGAAATTAGGTAGGAGCTGGCTATGGTGGCACATATCTGTAATCTTAATGACTCAGGAGACTGAGGTAGGAGATCTCAATTTTGAGGCCAGCCTCAGCAATTTAGAAAAGCCCTTTCTCAAAAAATTGAAAGGGTTGGGTGTGGTGGCACATACTTGTAATCTCAGCGGCTCAGGAGGCTGAGACAAAGCCAGTTCAAAGCCAGCCTCAGCAAAAGTGAGGTGTTAAGCAACTCAGTAAGACCCTGTCTCTAAATAAAATACAAAATAGGGCTGGGGATGTGGCTCAATGGTTGAGTGCCCCTGAGTTTAATCCCTAGCACCCACCCCCTCCAAAAATTGAAAGGGCTGGTTATGTAGCTCAATGATAGAGTACCCTTGGGTTCAATCCCCAATACAAAAAAAAAAAAAAATTAAAGAAAGAAATTAGATGGGGAAGGGAAGGTAGAGAATCTCTATTCTTTCCAGCAGGGAAAAGCAGGAGGAAAATACCTAATCTAGAGCACTCTCTCTTTCTCTCTCGCTCTGAAATTGGACTCATTTAAAATCACATCCCCCTGTTCTACTGCCCAATAAAAAGCCCAGGGTAGGAAGTCCAGATGTTTCCCACATGTGCTTGTCCTGTATGTTACCATGGCAACTGTCCCATATACACAGCTGGGGTGGCCATTGCACATTGAGCCCCAGATGAGCTCTGCACCACCCAGGTACATCACCCTTAGACCAAGACCAGCCCAGATTAGTTGCCTAGGCAACCACAGGCCTGGCAGAGGGAACTGCAGGCAGGCAGTGGAAGAGGAGAGTAAAGTGGGTGCGTGCGTGCAAGAGACAGTGCCCCTGTGTTGGATGGAAGCACACATCCTGTTTATGTGAGCAGGTACCCTTCGGTGTTGTCAAACCTAGAGTCAAAGCAGACCCATCCATGCGGAGTTGGTTGTTTCAATGTCACTGAATTACAAGGCTAACTTTGACCTTAAAGATAATCTTACTCAGCATCTCCCTCAGGGCAGAACTGACCCATTTGTAACAAATCCTATTACCTCACAGAGGGCCAAGTAAACCCCCCAAATGGGAAGAAAATAAAAAACACAAGGCCCAGACCTTGGCTGCCTTGCCAACCCAGTGATGATATCCTGCCCCAGATTAGAACTTCTTAATCTGTGTCCACAGACTGCATTCAGGAGGTCGGTAGAACCAACCATCACTATCAGCCAAACATTGTGAAGGTGGCTATTTGTCTCTGGACACATATTATAATATCCCTCAGGTTCTTAGAGACGGTTGTTTCTTTTTCTTCTTTTTTTAACGAGGGATTGAACCCAGGGGCACCTGATCACTGAGCCTCATCCCCAGCCTCTTTTTATATTTCATTTAAAGACAAGGTTCTTGCTGAGTTGCTGAGGGATTCGCTAAGATGCCGAGGCTGGCTTTGAACTTGTGATCCTCCTGCCCCAGCCTCCTGAGCTGCTGGGATTACAGGTGTGTGCCACCGTGCCTGGCTTCAAGAGGTTCTTGACTCCAAAAAGTTAAAGACAACTGCGAGAGTAAGAAGGAACTTTTTGCCCAACTTCACTAGAAGCAGAAGGGACAGCTCTTTAGAGAAACCCGGTCTTCGTACTGCCCTGCAGAATGTGTTTCTCCACCAAAAAACTCTGGAAGTACTCACGTGCCCCGTTGGTACCTCTGTGCTTTATTAGAGTTTTTGCTAGGTTTTTCAATGAGGCATTAAACTTCACAGAGGTATGCCATGGATTCATATTTCAATGAATTTTAATAGAATAATCACTGGCAATTACTTGGCATATAAAAATGGCTCTGCAAATGCTAAGAATACTCATTGGCATGGTGGGTGGGAGTATCAGTGCCATGAGGAGAACTTTGCCTGATTTCCTCACTGGGAGCTTGCCTCCTACCTCTGTGCAAAGGGATTCTTCAGCAGGAAGGATGTGATGAGCTCATGGGGTCAGATCCCACCCCTGGACAGGGCCAGTCTCAGTGTGGACTAGGCTGCTCTCTCCCTCCACTTCCACTGGGGCTGAGCTCTCTCATTCGGAAGTTCTTTTAGCTGTCTTGACCTCAGTCACTCATACCACAGAACACTCTCATTTCCTTCTCCCATTCTCTGTGGAGGGGGATGACTTCCCTGAGTGAAGGACCCCTAGGCAGTTCTGTGCTCTCCCCTCCCCCAGGGCTTCTCCTGCTCTGGGGTAGATGATCCCAAGCTTGCAGACCCTTCCTGCATCCTGATCTTCAATGATTGGCTCCCTCTCAAGCCCTGAAAGTCCCACTATTGGGAGCCGTGCACAGGCAGCCAGGGTTTTTACTCTTAAGGACCTCGACAGAGGAACACTATGCCTGGCAGCAGCTCTCAGAACACCCTCTCTCTGGTTCTGTGTCTGCGTCACCTCAATCTTCTTCTGCCTCCCCAGAGTTCCTTCCAGGTAACCCTACTGGGCAGCCTTGGGGGACTCTCAGCAGGGCCCCCTGATCCTCTTACCACTAGGGCCAGCTCTGGAGGGAAGGCTGCAACTTTGGACAAGAGTGGCTTCAGAGCCAGCATCCTTGACACAGCTCCTGCAGGCTCTCCATCTGCCCGGGGCCTTCCCAGAAAGATCCTATTTCAGAGACCAGGAGAAGGGCCGGCCAACCTTCGCCCAGGCTTGGGGCAAAGGCCTGAGGAACCAAGTGTTCAGGCTGCCATTGAGGTAGGAGTCCTTGGGTTGGCCACAGAAGGAAGGAGCCCCAGTGGTGGAAATCTGACAAATAATTCCCTGGATGACCACCCCAGGGTAGTCTAGTTGGGGAGATTCCTATTAGCCAGGCCACTGTCTATAACCATCCTTACCCTCTGGGTCCTTCCATGGCCCACAGGCACATGAGGACTAAACACGGGGTTAGGATTTCCTAGGAAGGACTAACTGAAGCAGTGCTTCTTGGGTTGGAGAGCTTCATCTCTAAAAACTTGCCAGGAAGAAGTCAAATCCAGGACAGATGGGTACTGGGTATAGGGGACAATTCTGAAGGAGAACCACAGGGGGAAGTTCATCACCTTCTCCATCTGCACATCTTTCCCAGTACAGAGGACTCTGGGAGAAGGCAGATGCCCTAGACTGCTGTTGCTTATAGTCTTCAGGAGTGTCATGAGGACAGAGCTCTGCTCTCATTCTCCAGGGTGGGAGGCATGTTCCAGGATTAAAGCTTCTCCAGGGTCACATAGGTCAAGTATAGCTGCACAGGCTGCCTGGATCCAGACAGTATCATATATCCCACCAGGGCAGAGTCCTTTACCTTTTTGGTCCCTGGATGTATCCCAAGCTTCTAGAATAGCACCTGGCACATAGTAAGTGCTTAATAAAAATCGGCAAGTGAATATGAATCCCTCTGGAGTTGAGCAGTGCAGAGGCCCTGGTTTTCCAGTGCAGCAGGAAACAGGGAAGTCAGGCCTTGCCAACCCCATGTATCATACTTCAATCACTCAGAGTTGCATACACCATATAGGACCATTCTCACACCTTCCGGAATAGGATCAGTCTGGGGAGGACCAGAAGAGTCATGGGGAAGGGGGCTCCAGGCTGTCTGGCCTCCACTATTCTTGATGCTCCACTAAAATGGCTCCTATTGGATCCAATTCGCTGCCTCCGAGATAAATCACATTCCCAGCCAAATGCTGTCATGAGAAGTCACTCCATCTTCTCCCTCTCCCTCCCTCCTCCACAGCAACACAATCCAGATCCCTCCCATTTCTATTTCAAACCCCTCCAACAGGGAACCTCAGATGACCTTGCTTCTCTGGTCTCCTTCTTCCCCCCTCTCAGAGCCAGGCTCTGCCATGCTGGTCATTCCACTCACTGCCTCTCCCGGCCTCCATGGGGCAGCCCTGGATTTGTGGCTCTTCTCCTCCAGTGAGGTCATGCATAAATGGTGAAGGGCATGACTTTTCTGAAGATTGGCTGCCTGGGATCAAATCCTGGCTGGACCACCTTGGGCAGGTCACTTAACCCCTCTGCCAGTTTTCTCATCTGTACAGTAATAATAGCACTTTCCTCAATCACAAATAATGCTGAACATGTATTAAACACTACTGTGCATCAGACTGTCTTCTAAGAAATTGACCTATATTGATGCATTTAATTTCCTCAAAACTTTTACAGAAAGGTCCAATTATCAACTCCAATTACAACCAAGGAAACAGGCACAGAGAGATTAAGCAACTTTTCCAACACTGCACAGCTAGCTTGTGAGGCAGCTGCAGTGCAAGCTGGGAAATTAGGTTCCAGCCCTTAGACAGTTGTTAGAAGAATTAACTGTAGGACCAATGCCTGGGCTCACAGAAAACCACAATTAAGTGTCAGCTACTACTACAAGTATTATCATGACATCCCATCCAAATTCCTAGAAGCCTATTTGCTCTGTTTACCCAAAAAAGGTCTTCAGAGACCCCCACACTCACAGCCTCCTCTGCCCCACAGTGGCATGAGCAGCTCAAGCCCTAAGATCGTGGCTAATGTCATTGTCCCTGAACTTGTTCTGTTTCCTAGTCAATTGTCTGCATGTCCTCTCTCCACGGATGGCTGGGACATCAAGCTTGTCTTGGCCAGGAAGTCCCAGAGGGAAGGGAACTGCAGCAGTGTGAACTCCAGCATGAAATGACACAGGTTGGGAGTGACAGAAATGCCAGTGACATCCTGGGGCTTACTCAGGTTGAGGGCGATGTCAGCAGGGACTGTGGCTCACTGACCCCATTTCCTTCCCAACCACTTGGCAGAGGTTTAGGGAGACCGAGTTGAGCTTGGACAGTGTGTAATTACCACAGTGAGTACTGGTGGCAGATGGGAAGGCAGGGGAGGAGGAGAGAACATGACCTTCAGACAGGCTGGCTCAAATCCTGGCACAACCCCGAGCTGTCTGTCCTCAGACAAGTTTTCATAGCCTCTCAGAGCCCGAGTTTCCTCATCTATAACAGAAATACCACCTTCAAAGGGTTGCATAAGGCATTTGTGTAAAGCACCTAGCAGTTTGTCTTGTACATAGTACTGAGCACACAGTAGGTGTTCAGTAAATGGTGGTCATTATTACTATTTGGTTATTTCAGCGTTTGGGGAGTCAAAAGGGAGTGAGTGGTTCTGGTTTCAATTCACCTGCTTTTAGCTCGCCATCAGTCTTGAGCAGGACACTTCTTCTGAGTATCATCTCTCCCCATAGAAAATGAGGCCAAATTTGAGTGATCTGTAGAATTTGTAAGAGCTGTGACTTCCTGTGTCCTTGGATTCCAAGTCCTTTGTCATTCTGTGATACTTAGATTTGGCCTGAAACTCCCCCAAACACCTCCGGGCTGCAAGAAGCCTGCCTAGAAGCCACAACAAACTCTTCTTCCAGAGAGCCTGCTCTTGCCCTGGCCGAGGGCACACCAGATGTGCAAGTTTTCTTAGAATAAGTACTCTATCCATGCTCCCAAATCCACAGAACATGAACAACTTAATTGTGGCTTAAAGATGAAGTCAGCTTAACAAGGGAAAGAGAAGAAGAAAAGTAAAACAACCCCAGGCTGAGGCCCAACTCCACTCCTCCCATTCTATATATACCAACCCTTGTGCTAGAAGGGGCAAGCGGAGGCACTGGCTTCTTCCCCGGTGACACATGTTATGACGAGAAAAGATCCCTTCATTATGTGTCCACTTAGCGCTCATTCAAACATGCCACAAAGTGGAAGTAATTAAGGAATCTGTGTAAACCCCAGGGCGACCTTTCCCAGTCCTCCTGCACACAGCCTCACACATGTGGGCACGTGGCAGCGTCAGCCCTGGCTTCCCTGGGCTGTCCAAATTAAGATCTGATGGTGGCCGGTGCACTGCCTGGCACTGGCCAGGAGCAGATGGAACCATCAGAGCCAGGCTGCGGAGGGGAGGGTCAGAGCACATGTACAAACACCTGTGGGTTGGATTCTTCCACACCTGCCCCAAGGCAGAGGCAGAAGGAACAGCTGATTGTGGACAGCCCTTGGGACCTAGGAAGGCCAGTCCCAGCACCTCAGCTTGGAGGCAAGTCAGCCTGGGAGATCCCGTTCCTGCTATATAAAGACTGTAAGCCTTATTTGGACTCCTGGCACAATAAGAAAGTGGTACAAGGTGGAGAAAGCTCTTTGGCCTTCCTCTGCTCCCCTCAGAGACTCTCCCCCAAGCAGTGAGCCTAGAGGCCAGAGAGGACCATATTGGGAAGAGAGCAGAGAAAGACTGGTTGCTCCTTCTCAGCTGCCCAGCAAAAACAGGCTGACAGAGGACATGAGCACCATTGACCACTTATACATGCACCAGCACGGATAAGTTCATGGACAGGGAGTGGAATATTTGAGCTTCAAGAAAAGCCCCCTGCTCCCTGTCGTCTGTAGATGGGTATGGAAATGACATGATCAATAACTGAAATAACTGCGAGGGGTTCTTTAAGTGATAAAATTCTGTAATATAATACTCTCCAAGGCACCCAGTTCTCCTTCCAGAAGAAGAAGAGAAAAGTCCTAGAACCTCCTGTGCTTCAGGGCCCAGTGAGGGAGGTAGGACTGACTGGCTGCTGGTCAACCTGTAAGGGTCTCTGGGTGGGCCACTGGGTGGGATGCCAAGGAATTCTCCAGGTGAGTCTAACTAGAGTGAATCCCTGTACTGTGAACTCCTTAAAGGCAGGTCAAAATCTTTTTCATCTTTTACTTCAGTGTCAAACACAGGTTTTGGTACAAGACAAACACTGATGGTTTGCTGATTAAGTAAAAGAATGCATGAATGAATGAGTCATGTCATGTCGTATCATGTGATGTCCTGAGTGAGTTTGGGAGTGGGAGAGCAAGCCGTAAAATAGAGCCCTTCGGTTGTCCCTTCTCTTCCCCCCATCTTTGTTTTCTTCAAGTTCAGAGGAGTGGGGGCTCCCCCACAAAGAAGGCAAATCCTACATCTCTCTCCCCATCCAGCCCATCAAAGAGCTCAGTGTGTCCTTAGTAAAGATGGATCACCATGACAACCAGCAAGCACCAGAGCAGAGACAGCGCTGTGAACCTTGCTCCCCTTCCCTAGGAGCCTTGGAGGAAGCGGGTGCTCCTCACTGTTCTGTGTGAAGTTCACCTCCAACATGCCCTGGCTCAAAGCCCCGCAGAGCATCCAACCTGTGATCTGTCAGCCACTTTCAGGGCTAGCTGGCAAGGGTGGTCTTCCAGCTGAGAAGCGTGGGGGATTCCTAGTGCCAGTCTGCCACAGATGTTTAAAAGCAAAAGTCCTCTCATCAGCTCATGGGATAATAATTAGGAACAAGTGCCTGGTTAGGAGAATGGAGATCATTAGACTAACAATGTGGCACACAAACACATGGAAGCCATTACACTAACAAAACTGCAAATGTAAAAATAGAGCTCCACATAGTTTCCTGGTTACCACATTCTAATTCTGATGGTTTGTTAGTGCCAGTGAAATTTGGTTTCCTTTTGTCCCCTGCCATTCCCTGATCCCCCTGCGTGTGTGCTTATTGTGTCAGGAGATGGTTCATCCTTTAACTACCCAGTCCCCACCCCAGGGCCTTCCTTCACAGGACTTGCCAGGGAGGAGTGAATGTGGCTGCTGTTTTCAGGGTCCAAGTGGCTCCAATATCACTGCTGTCATCCTCTCCAAAGATGGCTCACAGGCTAAGGGGACACCCGACCACCTGCCTAGCAGGGCACAGAGATAACAAGAATGGCATGCCATTGCTGTCAAATGACGCCAGGGTAAGCTGTGTTCTAAGCCTTAGCTTTGCCCCCTTGAAAAGGGTACTGCAGTGAAACTATAAAACAAACCCTCTGGACAAACTTAGATCTTCCAAAGTCAAGTTTATTACTTTTCTGGAACAAGTTTTCCTTTGTCTGAGAAACTAAAGGGCAGAGCTGTTCCCCACAGTGAGCAGTCTTAAGTGCCCCTTGTGTGCATCATTGCCAGATTCTAGATATATATATTTTTTAATGCTGCAAGAAAATCAACAAATACCCCTAAACACTGCTGAAAGTGTAGAATCTGACCTGCTCAGGACGCAAGCTATAGGTACACAAACAGCTCACTCATCTCTTGTCATTCATTCATTCAGAGACTCTGAGGACCTGAGGATGCACCTAGATCAAGTGAGGTCTCTGTCCTTAAGGAAAGCCACAGTATTTGAGTTTCAAAGGTCTTGTCAATCTCAGGTTCTGGAGGTTGTTATAAATAATGTGCACCAGGTGAGATGTTGTAAGTACAGGATGACACTGGGAAGGGGACGGGTGGGAGACAATGGTCCTGAGAGGAAGAGGGCATCAGACAGCTATCCAGGTGGCTCTGGACTCCCTCCCTGGCTCCTGCACTTCCACTTTTAAGCTTGGCTTCACCCAGAACCTAGATCCCACTCTCCCAGCTTGTTACTGCTTTGTTACGACCTCACACACCGGGCACACACAGTGACCGCCACAACCCGAGCATCCCACAGCACCCCTATGCCACTCCTCTATCCTGACCCTGATGTGCTCCTGGATTGGACGGACCAAGCCTGAGTTGAGTCATGTGTGGTAAAAACTCCAAGTGCATGTGGTTCACAAGCTGTTGTTGCATTGTTAAGAGGTGGACTCATTTGGCCCAGGTCACTTCTTCCATGTGGGCAATGAGGAGAGTTCTAGACCAGTGGCCCCCAGCCCAGGAGGAAGTCTTTTCCCCAGAGCACTTACCCATACAGGAGAAGCTGTCCTCAGTCCTGCTGGGGGGACTGGAGTAGCCATCGAGGGCCCAGCTGCTTTGGGGGAGGGGACCAGGCTCCTGGTCTGTCTGTAACCTGTGGGACCAAGAAGCATAGTTCATGCATGGCCTCAAAACCCCTCTATGGACAAAGAAATCTTCCTTTGAGCTTGGTTCTTTCCCTTTGCTAGTGCTTTGAACCCTTCTGGGCCAGCTGGGCCTCTCTGAAGGGTATGTGCACGGGCACAGCCTCTAGCAGGTGACAGGCATCTGTGCAAAGCTGGGCCAGCAGGGATCAGACACTGAGATGTCCAATGCTAGTAGCCTTTTAGTGTTCTACCCAGTCCCAGGAACGTGGTTCACCACAGGGCAAAAGAGTTCCCGGCAACTCCAGGCCTTGGTTCCTTTCTTTTGCCATGGTCTTTGCCCTCAGGATGTGCACGCATACAGTTGTGTGCATGCTCAGGGGGTGCGCCAGTCTGTGTGGGCTCGCTCACCATCCAGGCATGGGGAGGTCAGGAAAGAAGGAGGGGTAGGCTAAACCTGGGTCACAGTGACTCCTGGGAGGCCAAGTCCATGCTGGGCCAGTCGTGGCAACAGGAAGGAAGGGTGAGGTCTCTGGGCATCAGCTCCCAAGCACACAGAGACCTCTGAGCACAACCCCAACTGTACAATCCAGGAACAAAGGCTGTGAGAGCTTTCATTACAGGCAATTACTCTGGGCTCTTGGAGCTGGCCCGCCCACCATCCGCCCGCTGTCGCCAGCTAAATGGACCCTTTGGCAGCTTGGCAGGAGGGGGAGGGGAGGACTACAGGCAGGAGGAGAAACTGACAGGCTGGGCCTGGGGACCCTGGGAGTCTCTGATGCCACTGAGGTTTGTCTTTCTTCAGGTTTTACTTTTTTCAACACCTAGATGACTGGGACTCTGGGGCCAGCTCTGTCATGGATTCAACTGTGCAACTTGGAAGGAATCTTCTCTCTGGATCTGGCTTCCTTCACAGGGTGAAGGGATGACCTTCAAGGCCCAGACCAGTAGGACAATCTGGAGTTGCTTGAAGTGTTTGTGGCTACTATTTGCTTTCTCCAAGTTTTTCAAGGCAGCGTGATGCTCTCCTGTGTCTGCACGCCCCTTGGATGGGTGCTGGGGATCAGGTGGGATGGGGTGAACTCAGAGAAAGCAGGATACCTCATCCTGGCCTTTGGGAGTGCTTGGCATGATGAGAACACTCAGTTTGCCTAGGTACACAAACTACCAAGGGGACAAAGAAAAACTGGAGTTGGTTGGTTTATTGGAAGAAATTACTATGAACTTATGAATTTGGGTTTTTGAACTAAGAAACGCATCATATTGGTGAGAAAGTAATAAAACATTCTACCAGGGAAAGGGAATTCTCTATAACGTATCAAAGTGAACTGTCAGGGAAAGAAAATCCTTGGTAAGTGGAAGAAATGTAACGGCCGTGGAGAAGCTGCCATAGCCTTTTTTCCAGAAGTTGAAGGGAAAGGAGGTGAGAGATGTGACAGAATCAGGTGAGACCAGAGGGTGGCCTCAGGGCATTCCCCCTCCTCCTGTCCAGGGAGAGGGGTGTTGAGAGGAGGTGGTGCACACACAGATCAGCTTCACTGAGAAGATCATGCCCAGATCTTCAAAAAGAGCTTGTTGGGAGGATGGTGCAGAGATTTGATCCCCGGAGAAGCAGGTCAGACTCAACCCGGCTAAAGATGGGGAAGGGAGCCCAGGAATCTCTGCTTCTGTATTCACCTGGGGCTTTGAAGAAGGCCAAAGAGCTGGGGGCAGGGGCAAATTTCCACGAAAACAGGCTGTCTGTGGATGCTCAGGAGCAGATGGCACTCCCTTGGCTATGAAGCTTGGAGGGGTGGCCCAGCCAGGCTCCCAGCAGAGCTGCCTATGGCAGAGGCTCTCAGTCCTGCAGGGTGTGCTGGGCCCCAGCCCATCTTTACTTCTCTGTCTCAGGTACCTGTGATCCTAATCTCACTCTTGCCTGAGCCATGACCCTCTAACCCGAACCCATGGTGTGAAATGAGAAGAGTCTGGGGCAGGGGAGTGGCAAAGAAAACCCCTCTTGGGAAGATGTGATGTATTTCCATTTCTGTTTAAAATGCAAACATACAATGAATGTTTGCTGAATGAAGGCAACACGGTTCTGTTTAAGTTACACTGAAATGTTCAGAGGAAAATATTCTGACCTCTTCAGAAAATGCCAGATTCTAAATATACCATGGGACTTGTCGAGTGGATAATGTAAAAATCTGAAACAATTTAATACCTCGACACTTTTTCCCAGAGAATGAATTCAAAATGAAGGGAATCAGGAGAGGAAAGTCAAAGAGTCATCAGAGAAATATTAAACTGAGAAAAATGCCCGTCAAAGGAAGGTCAGGGCTAGGGGCGTTTGCCTAACATGCCTGGAACCCTGGGAGGAGGAGGAGGAGGAGAAAGAAGAAGGAGAAGGAGAAGAAGAAGGTCTGTCCTGCATTTCTTGAGTTTCTTGAATTTTCTCTTCAGCTTCAGAATCTGAATCAATAAAGTCACAAGGGACAGAAGTAAGTTGCTCCTTAGAGAAAGGGACATTTTTGCACTTCATGGACAGTACAGTCAGGCTGAAGGGATGATTTGAGAGCCAGGGATTGCCGGAGAAGAACTCCCTTTGGCCACGGAATTAGCTGGAATCCCTGCAGGGAGTTCACGCCTTACAGTCAAATTGTACTCCCCTCCAGTTGCTGGAAAGTTCTTTCTATGGAGCCTCAAATCTGTTTCGAACGAATGTCTCCCCACCATGATGCTGAGTCAGTCCTTTGGAGCTGCACCAAGTAAATCTAATTTATCTTGCGACATGACAGCTCTCAAATATTTGAGAACAGTTCTTGAGCCCTCCTAAGCCTTCCCTTTCCAAAACAAACTTCTTCAGTTCTTTTAATCACCCTCATAACACCTTTTTTGGATCCTTCACTAACCTGCCAGTCTTTCTCTAAATGTGTTTTTCGTGCGTCAATGTCTTTGTAAAATGTGGTGTTGGTAACTGAACGCAGCACTCTAAAAGAGGCCTGAGCCCATGCAGAACAGAGTGGGACTATTCACTTCCTTGTCCAGGACCCCAAGTCACCTTTACTGGAAGGTACGAAAAACTGAACTTGACTTTTCAGAGATCAAGGCATGCGAATTGGCTTCTACTGAAGGTTGAAGTGCCTAGTGGTTCTCTGCCCCCACTCCCAGCCATGCTGATGCCTCAGAGGCTCCAGTATCTAGGGAACGATGTACAAGCTTTTCTATACCCAAAATATAAATGAGAGCACTCCTTACATTAGCATAGGAAAAAAAAAACATAGGAAGCAAGTTTAGTCATGAAGGTACTTAGTTTGCATTTGGGCATTTCTAAACTGTATAATAAAGAGTAATTAAAATTTAGTTTATTTAATGTAGTTATTTTAGTAAAGAGTTATTTTTTTATTTTAAAATCATAGTTGGGGGCTAGGGATTAGCTCAGTGGTGGAGTTCTTGCCTGGTATGCACAAAGCCTTGTGACACCCTAGTGACACCAAAATCAATAAGCAAAAAGTTAAGCTGGGTACAGTGACACATGCCTGTAATTCTAGCAATTGGGAGGCTGAGGCAGAGGATGGCAAGTTTGAGGCCAGCCTCAGCAACTTAGCTGGACCCTGTATCAAAATGAAGAGAGGTAGAGGCGGGCAGTTGTAAAGCACCAGTACCAAAAAAATAAATAAAAATCACAGTTGACTGTTTTTCTATTCACTTAACTCAGGAAGAAGGTTAGAGATACTGACTTACTGACCACATTGCTGTAAATACTGGTCAGCCACAGCCACTACCAGTGGTGACAACACTTAGTTTTATCTATTTGAGAAGCATTACTGACTGCCAATACGCCATGCGCATACAGATGTACACAGGACAATGTAATCAGTGGAGCCAAGAAGCAAGTGAGAGAGGAAGAGAGACCTATAAACAGACAGAAGATATTATGAGATCAACGCAGAGTTTTACTCACCCTGAACTGGAAGCACAGTGTCCAAGACAATGTGACTTGTCTTATGTGTAGTGGGCAAGTATCCTCTATGAGTCAGGCCAGGCTAACCCACCTACCACCCACCTGAGTACAGGTCTAGCTGCCCAGGTATCCACAATACCCTGATATATTGTTTCATTTCCCAGACAGCAGGAGAATTGAACATTTTAGGGGTACCCTTCTTATCAGTCTCTGCTGTAGAGTCCTCAGAGTTCAGAGAGACCAGAGTGTGGACTAGGGTCCCCTTTTGTGTTCTCCATTCATCTCAGCTTGCCAAACCCCCAGGTTTTTAGGCCTCCACCTGCCTATACGCTGGGGCCCTCTGGTCTCTACCAGTCACTGGTCATCAAAGCCCCTCTCCTCTTTGGCCTTGCCCCTGGGTCCCTGCACCTTTCTTCCCTCCTTCCTTCTCTGCCTCTTCCCCCAGCTCACCTGTACTGGAAGGGGGCCACGGTGGCTGTGACCGGCTGGCTCTGCTGATGGACGGAGGAGAAGCTAATGGCTGGGGCCGGGGAGGGGCGCTTGCTCTGCATGGGACTGCAGACTGGAGAGGAAGCCCCTGAAGCTGCTCTGTCGTCGGGCTCCAAAGACCTGAGGATCCCAGAAGTTTTGTAATTTATGTCTCTTTGATCTTTTCCTGGGCAGCTAGGAGGCTTTCGACCTTCAGAAGTCCCTGGTATGTGGGTTTCTCCATGACAGCTTGTCCGGGATGGGCTCCTGCCCCGGGTCTGGCGAGTTGGAATCCCTTCCTGGGCCTTCCTCTTCCCATGGGTGCCTTGAGCCTCTCTGACTTTTCTGGACCCTGCCTGGCTGGAGAGGCCTGCTTTGGGGGTTACCCTGGGACTGCTCCAGGGAGAGCTGGGGAGGCTTTCTCCATCCTCTGCTGATTCCTTCGCTGCCCCAGCAGCCCTGGGGGTGCCTCTGCCCCGGGAGACCTTGGGGGAGGAGTTTCTGGAAGGACCTGCAGCCTTGCCTAGTCTCGGAGAGGCTGCTCGTTGTGGGCTCAGGGCCAGGCCAGCCTGGCGGGGCCGCAGCTGGGGAGAGGCACCGGGTGTATGAATCCTGGTCTGGGAAGACGCTCGAGGCACAGGAATGGAGGAGGCATAGTGCGGGCGGCTGGCAGAATTCACGTTGGCCATCCCATTCATGGTCAGCAAAGCTTCAGGGTGGACTATTGTCCTGTGGGGAGAAGGGAGAGAAGATCATTAGGTCCTGGCCCAAGCACCTACCCTCAGGGAGGGAAGCTTGAGCGTGGGGACTGCTGGATTCACATCCTGACCAGGCCACATCCCTGAACCTCTCTGCTCTGAAGGACTGTTGTTGCAAAGCACTCATGCAAACTCACATGTGAAAGTGCTTTGCGAACCGCTATGCGCTCTACAAATGGGCTTTGTTTAACTTTCCTTGACTTCCTCCCAAAGACTGGGGACAGAATCTCTTTCCCACAGCCCTCTCCCTCTCAGATCTTTCATGGTACCCTGAATCTAGAAATCCCTGTCCACAGTAAACAAACTCCCTCATGCCCTCAGCCATTTCTTGGTCTGTTCCTTCTACTCACACCTAGCTGGTCCCTGGCTCTCCCCTGCAACGTCTCTCCAGTGGAGCGCGGTCTTTTTCCGCATGACACTGGGCTCAGAGCTAGAACAGCCAATCTCACGGTTCCCCATCATAAACCTGTAACTGGTAAATCTCTCCTTGAGGCTCCTGCCACCTGGCTCCTACCATTCTCTGGTCCTCCTCATTGAGGCCATCTCTCCTGGCTCCACCCTGCTGTCCCCTGTCCCACAGTCAGTAGGGATTTGGGCACCCTGTTCACAGTCTTCAACTCTACCCATTCCCTGTTGGCCTCCTGCCCTGGCAAAACACTTCTGCTGCCTCCTGTTCCCTTGGTCTAGTCTCAGAGACTGTCCCACTTTTGTTTTGTGAAAGTTCCCTCTAAATACCTTCTACCAACAGCAGTAGATCCCTTCTCTTCCAAACCTTGATCCATTAATTATTCCGTCTCTCTCCCAGATCTCAACCCCTTCCCCTCTGCTAATTTCCCCCATCCTGTCATATTAATTAATGAATGACTCACACTCATTTAAAAGTTTTTTGCAGCAGTTCACAAAGACACATGCAATCGTTTCCAGACAGATTGAAGAGTCAAATGTAAAAAATGAAGCTATAAAAGAGTTTTCAGAACACATGCATGAATATTTTCATAATTTTGTTATGGACAAGCCCTTTCTAAGCACCACATCAAAGACAGAAATCATAAAGGAAAATACTGATAGATTTTAAAGTACATAAAAATGAAAACTTCTGTATGGACAAAAAAGAAACCCATTTAAAGAGGTTTAAAGTATTAGAAAACCATAAAAATATTTGAAACAGGTACGAAGAACCAGGAGTTCAGACCTTTACAGATGGGGAATTTTACTAAATCAATTTTAAGAAGCAAACACTCTAATGAATATAGCAAAGGACACCCAGAAACTCATGAACTAGTAAACATAATTGGCCAGAACAATACAAAGACAAAAGGTTACATTAGAAATTTAAGAAATGAAAATTAAATAGGTTATTAATTGTTGCTATCAGATTTACTGTCTTACAGAAAGGAAAGTATAATATTGAGTGTTGATAAGAGTCTGGGCCCTCACACACTGCTGTGGGATCAATGCCAGATCTAGAAATTTATCCTAGGAAAATGATTAAAGATGTGGGCAAAGATTTACATACAATGAAAATATTCAACTTGCCTCTTGCAGGGTAAATTCTTATTAAGTGAAGATGGAGAGGAAGGACATCTGGACATTAAAGAGACCACCAAAGCACAGCCGTCCACCTGAGCCCAGTGGGACTCTCTCTCTCATATTGTAGATGAAGCTGTCACCAACAGCATGGGATTGTTTATGGCTGTTGCTGACCTTTCCCTTACCTTTGACCCTGCGCGCTGGGACCTGCTATAGGCTAAACCGTAAGCAGTCAATGCAGAGTCTTGTACATTGATGGATTTATAGAACCACAGGGAGAGTCGGAGCTTCTAGGATGGCTCTATACAAAGGTGAAATAATCTCCACAAGAAAGAAGTGCTAAGACCTCCCTCCTCCGTTCCTCCAATTTGTAGTTTAATGACTTGATGCCATTACTGGATGAGGTAAAGCAACCCTCACCTCCTCCAGCAGAGGAGGGTGGCAAAGGCTTGGGTGTTTAGGAACCACGAGCAGCTCACTTCTGTCCCTCTGATGGCTGCCCATTGCCTAGACCTGGAGGACCACGTCCAGGGCTTGCCTGATTTCTGCTTCCTCCCCATCTATCCACGCTGCTCCCCGACCACCCACCAGACTGAAGGGATGCTTTGAGTCACCCTCTGCCTTCCCAGTTCTCCCATGTAGGCATCCTGCCTTGTTCCCAGCCCCAGCATAACCAAGAATGGCCCAATGATGGGGACCGAGAAGTACTTTCATAAAGAGATCTCAGAGGAGGTCAAGCAGTTACCACCTGAAGCTGTGTGAATTTGGAAAATTATTTAACCTCTTTGTGCCTGTTACGTAAAATGAGGGCAGGATGGTATCTAGAAATGGCAGACAGGCAGAGACTGGAAGTCTTTAAGATAAGAAGAAAACACCATGCTTTAGCTTATGGACCTGTAGTCTGAATTCTTCCCCAGTAGAGGTGACAATGGATTTACTTTGTCTTCCTCCTTCTATCCAACAACCCCTTAGCAGTCAGCTTTGTGCGTCTGTGAAGATGCTGAGCAGGACCAGAAACATACGTGCAGACGTATTCAGATGTTCATGTGAGTCCGAGCTGACCTTGGCTTTCAGCAGAGCTGGGCTATGCACTGCCCAGCAGAGTCAATCATATGAATTCCTAAAAGGAGGGTCTTAGAACACTGACCTGTCGCATCCATCTCTGAGATGTTAGCATTCCCAGATTCGGTCCCCTCTCCAATAAGGTGCCATGTGGCCCATTTCTTATAATTTTTTTTTTTTGATACTGAAGCTATATCACCAGTCCTTTATTTTTAATTTTCAGACAGGCCTCACTAAATTACCAAGGCTGGCCTTGAACTTGGGATCCTTCTGCCTCAACCTCCTGAGTTACTGGGATTACAGGGGTGTACCACCGGTGTGCCATCATGCCTGACCCACTTCTGCTTCTGCCTTCAGCCCCAAGCCCCACCAAGTCCCAGCATGGGTTCCAAATCCAATTAAACATTCCTTCTGGAAGAACAGCATCTTGGCTCTGCCTGAGACTCTTTTGGGAGCTACTCCCCAACTTGGCTTTTATTGCCAAGGAACCAAACTCCCAGGAGCCCGACTCACCTACCTTGTCCTCCATGCATCCCCAGCTCCACACTCTGCAGGGACAGGCCTGGACTCCCGTGGCTCAGACCTCCCCAGGCTCTCTGGATAGGACTGACTAGAGTTTCAGCTAAGAGAGCCAAAAGGCCGAAGGCTGCGCCTACCTCATTCGCTAATGGATCACACACCATCGCTGCTCTTACTGGATCATCATTTTTTCAAAAGCTCAATGGGGGAGGATTGTAAAACATTTCTGTGGTAGGTCCCAGGAGCCCCAACTTCCCTTTCCACTGCAATTGGGGCCCTGCTCTCTCATCTTCCCTGGATAACAGCCCCCAGGGGGGCTAGGATGCATATAGAAGGTGAAAACCACTGTCCCAGGTAAAGCCTGGGAGAATCAGATCAGGTTTGGGGTGGTGGAGAGCTCCCCAGATGGGGTGAGTCCTTCTGGCATGGTGGTAAATGGGTCACAATGACTGTTCCAGGTATATTTTCAGAGTGGGAACACAAAGGTACTCAGCGTCTTTAAGGGCATCTCTGAGGACACTGAGCCCTAAGCCCGGGGAACAGGCTCCTTTGTTGAGACATTATTTTTAGTTTTTTACAACAACCTGAGATGGTGAGTTTTATTATCTCTGTTTCACAGGTAAGGAACATGACGCTGAGATTTTTATGAGTTGCCCAAGGATGCATAAGGATGGAAAGTGGGAGAGCTATGTGATTTGAATGCAGATAGGCAGGATGCCCAGGTTCTTGGATGGATCCTCTGGGCACACAAAAATGTGTCCAAGCTGGGCACAGTGGTGCAAGCCTGTGATGCCAGCAGCTTGGGAGGCAGAGACAAGATTGCAAGTTCAAAGCCAGCCTCAGGGTTGGGGTTGTGGCTCAGTGGTAGAGCACTTGCCTAGCATGTGTGAGGCACTGGGTTTGATTCTCAGTACCACATATAAATAAAGTTCCATTGACAACTAAATATGTATATATATATATAATAAAGCCAGCCTCAGCAACTTAGAAAGGCCCTAAGCAACTCAGCAAGATCTTATCTCCGTATAAAATATTAAAGAAAGGGCTGGGGATGTGGCTCAGTGGTTAGGTATCCCTGGGTTCAGTCCCCGGTACCAAAAAAAAAAAAAGTGTCCCCCCAAAAAAGTGTCCGGCTCTCTCTTTGCTGGGATGGCTGGTCTGGGCCTTCCAGAGATGGAGTTTCAAGCGAGGGGTCAGGAGGTTGAATCTTGCTTACAGGTTGGAAACCAGAGCAGAAAATCCAACGTAGGTAGCACCAAAGGAGGCCTTTTTCTTTTCTTTCTTCCCCAACACCTCTGATCTTGCCCGTTTTTCCTGCCCTTCTCATAGCGTTTGCCTTGGGTAGTGCTGAGGGTAAGGGTGGTACAGGGGCGTTGTCCCATGTGAGACTGTAGTAACATGGAGAGAGGGAAGGAAATGATGGGCCTAATCCAGCCTGGCACAGGTTTAATATCACCTGGTTGGTGGCAGGTGGCACATGTGGCTGGGCTAGGGACTTAGGAGGAAGGTTCTGGGGTTACAGGTCTCTGACAGTGGAGGGTGGAGAGAATGGGGAAGGAAGGGGAGAGAACGCATGCGGAGGGTGGGCTCTGAGATCTGTAAACAATGGTGGCCCCAGAGATCAAGGGTGAAGCCTCTGCCCAGGTGATTTCTCCCGGGCTGCAGACAGATGCCTGCTGGCTGTGGCACCCAATCTGTGTTATTCATGGACCAAATGATTTGGGAGACAACACGCTTGCTCTGGGACTCAGTTTCTTTCTGACTCCATCCCTACTCCCCAATGTGTCAAGTCCTAAGCAGAATGGACAAGGTAATGTTGGCTTCCTAGATGACCATGGTTAGCTGTAATGGCTCCCAAGTCCTGGCCTGGCTTCTGTTCAAATCAAAGAGCTTAGCTATCAACACCCATTATCCTTTATGACACCTTTGCAATGTCTGAAGGAGGGTCAAGGGCAGGTTAGGGTTGAATCTGGAAGGGGAAGCAAGGTAATATTTAATGTGTGTGTGTGTGTGTGTGTGTGTGTGTGTGTGTGTGTACTTGGGAGATTCTATCAGATCCCCTACCCCCAAATATGTTTTCCTCCTAAGCACTGAAATTTCACTTAACCTCAGTGAATAACACGAGGGTCTCAGGAATTCCTTAATTCCCTCATCGTGAGGATCCTTGTCCTCAGCAAATTACCCTAAGGTGTTAGTACTCCACATGACAAAGAGCTTCCCACTTATCAAAGGATTTGTGGCAGGATCCCTTTGTTCAACAACCACACACCCTGGTTGGGCACTTTCCATATGCCAGGTGCTTTTCCAGGTGCCCTGGCAATCACAATGGCTGAGGCCCAACTTCTGCTCTCAAGGATCCAGAAATCTGGTGGGGAAGAAACACATGCACAGCAAGCAGCATGTGCAGTGTGCATCAGGAGAGGAAAACAGCCAGGCACCTCGGCGAAATTCCTAGAATCCCAGCTACCTAGGAGGTTGAGGTGGGAGGATCATAAGTTCAAGGCCAGCCTTACAACTTAGCAAGACCCTGTCTCATTTGATGATAGGATTCCCCCATGCCCCTGGGTCTATCCATTAGTTTCAAAATACAGAATCTACTCCTCAAAGAGACTGTGTGGTATAATGGTTAGAGAGTAAAAATGCTAGAGCTAGAGTTCCTGGGTTCAAAACTTGTCTCTACCATTTGCTGATGGTTTGACCTCAGGAAAATTCCAGAACTTCTGAGTTTTATGATATTTAAAATGAGACTAAGACCAGGACCTGCCTAGTATGGTTACTTGGAAAAAACTGATCAGTTAAATAAACATGAAATGCTTAATACGGTAAAGAACCCAATAGATGTTTTTGCTATTATGATCACAAAGACAAATGACCTTCTTTTCCAAGTAACCCTCCATCCCATGTTCCCAGGGATAGAGGATGAGCTGCCTGCAGCCTTCAGCAGAGCAGAGGAAGATCAGACCACTAGCCTGGCCAGGAACAGAAACCTGTAGCATCAATAGGTTCAAATTCTAGCTCTGCTACTTCTTGCTATGTGGCTTAACAAGTTTTCTGGGCCCAGAGCCCTGTGCACTAACTTAGTCATGGGGATTTCATAAATATTAAGTAAAGTGAATAAAAGTAAGGCATTTAGCATAGAGATGGGCAAATAGAAGGTGCTCAAGAAATGGCAGAAATTATGTTAAGGAGAACAGCTGTCTCTGCTCTCAGCAGGAAAGGAGTTAAATTCCGATATCAACTGGGACTGTCAGGTGAATGGCAATTGAGTGGAGAAGCTGGTGGCTTCCTCCAGGAAGTGGAACAATCCTAGGATCTGAGCATGGTGTTCAGACCACCCCCGCCACACACAGACACTTCCAGCCTGTCCCACTCCTCTCCTTCCAGTGCACACCCCTGCTGTCTGCTCTCCTCCTCACCCTGGTGCTTTATTTTTAAACCAAATTCTTTTTCATTGCATTGGCTGACTGCGTGCCAGGCTCCGTGGGAAGTGCTCCACCTGTATTAAACTGATCTTTGATTGGCTGCCATTATTAACATCCCTACCTCAGAGGCTCTGATGCTGAAGCACAGAGAGGAATCTAAAGAACTTGCTCAGCATCACACAGCTAGTAAATGCAAAGCCAAGGTTAGACCCAGATGGACCAGCTCCAGAGGCTGCACTGGGAACCAGTAACCACTCCTCTGTGCTGCTCGCCCTCCAGTCTTCTTTATATCCCCAACCTCCAGATCTTTCAGCCTCCACTCATTCTGGCCCCAGGCCCCATCAGGACAAATGGGGCTCCTGGCTTAATGCTCTCCAAGCCCCAGAGCCAGTAAGTATTTGGGGGCTATAAATATTTAACTTCAGCTCAGAAGGTGGTGAGGGCCTAAGTGCCAGCTCGCTCTGATCTGCGGGGGCCAGAGGCGGGGCTCGGGGGAGGAAGAACGTTCCTCCCAGGCCCAGAGAACTCTTCAGGTGGCAAGTTCAGGGCCAGCTCTCGGCAGCCCTTTCTGCCCTTGAGGCGGCGCCTGCGGCAGCGTCGGGTGGGCGGGGCGCGCGGGGCGGCGGCCGTGGTGCTGATAGGACAGCTCCTCCTGCAGCAGCCCTGTTAAAGGGGCCGCGACTGCGTTTGGGGAATGCAGTTATGATGTGGGTTCCAAGAGGTCAGGACTTTTAAACCACAGCAAGGAAAAGGTATGCTATATCAAGAGAGGGAGAGAGGGAAGGAGAGAAGGAAGGAAGGAAAGAAGGAAGGAAGGGAGTAGAGAGGAGGGGAAAGGGGAAGATGAGGGAGGGAAAAAGGAAAAATAGAAGAAAGACAGTGGACTTATTCTTGTTAAAGGGTTAGAGCATCTCTGAACTCAAGCACTGAGGCACAGACCACGCACAGTACAGAGTGGTAGCCCAAAACAGAGGTCTGGAACCTGGCTACCCCCTCCCTATTTGCCCTATCCTCATCTTCCCACTCTCCTACTTATCCACTCACCAGTGCAAATTTGTAGGGCTTCCTGCCTGAGGTCAGGAGCAAGGTACTTGACCTCCATGGGCTTCCTCATCTGCAACATGCACATGATGATAAGACCTTCCTAATGGAGTTGTTATAAAGATTCGGTGAGTTCGAGGAACATCCTTCAGATTGTGCCTTGATCATAATAGACGCTGAATACATGCTAGTTATTATTAAGTCAAGTCATCAGCACAGAATTTATATCCTTTCTCTGTTTAACCCCCAAATTTACCCTTAGCACTTTTCATCAGCCATTCTAGTCAGAATAACATAAACATTGTCACCAGAATATTTCACTTTTAACCTAAATTTCTGTTTTCTTATTTGATTATGAATGGAGCAGCCAATTTATATGAGATTGGAGTGGGGTGGGTAAACAAATCCAAAGATCAGGCTGAGTTTCCAACCTAAGCACTTTTAAGACCCTGGCAGGCGCAGGTTTATGAAAGAAGAGGAGGGGTCTCTTTTCATGGAGACCCTTCTGAAGCTGAGGCATTCTGACTATAGGAAGATGGCTTAGGTGTAATGTATTCAGAGACCAGAAAGTGGATAGAATGACCTTGGGGTCCAGATGCCACAGAGGAACTCCTAGACCACACAGGCCTCCTCACAAGCTTCCCCATTCCATCTGCTACACACTTTCTTCTGCCCTTGAAATCCTGATCAGGCCAAGTATGGTGGTACATGCTTGTAATCCCTCTGACTTTGGAGGTAGAGGCAGAAGGGTCGAGAGTTCAAAGCCAGCCTCAGCAAAAGCAAAGTGCTAAGCAACTCAGTGAGACTCTGTCTCTAGAGCTGTGGATATAACTCAGTTGGTAGAGTGCTTGCCTCACATGCATAAAGCCCTGGGTTCAATCCTCAGCACCACCAAATAAAAAACAAAATAGAGCTGGGGATGTGGCTCAATGACCGAGTGCCCCTGACTGAGTTCAATCCCTGGTACCTACCCCAACAAAATCATATATATATATATATAAAATATATAATATATAATAAAAAGAGCTGAGGATGTAGCTCAAGTCCCTGGGTTTATCTCTAGCACTGCAAAAATTTAAATTAAAAAAAAAAAAAGACTGAGCATGTAACTCAGTGGTAAAGCACCCCCGGGTTTAATCCCCGGCAACACACACACACACACACACACACACACATACACACACACCACATGTGTGTGCACACATGAAGAAAGAAAGAACAGAAAAAAAATCCTGATCAGTCTTCCCATGCAAACCTCAACTCAGGCTTCACTTCTAGTTGGAGGCCCAGTCTGGTCTCAAGGAACAGAAAGTTGTGTCCTTTGGTGCCACAGCAAAGGGGTGACTTGTGCTACTGCTTGCCTCAGACAAATACCACATGCAGAGTAATATTCACACACACAGACATACACCCACAATGCTCACTCACACTCATACAAGGTATGTACTTCCATGATCTAAATGTTTGGTTCCTCCAAATTCACATGTTGACACCTAATCTTCAATGCAATAAAATTAGGAGGTGGGATGTTTGGGCAGAGATTAGGTCGTGAGGGCTCCGCTTTCCTGAATGGGATTCGTGCCCTTATAAACAATATTTAAAAGCCAGGCTTGATGGCACATGCCTGTAATCCCAGCTACTCAGGAGGTTGAGGCAGGCAGATTGCAAGTTCAAGGCCAGCCTCAGTGACTTCAATTGCTTCAAAAATAAAAAGGGCTGGGGATGTAGCTCAGTGGTAGGGCACCCCTGGCTTCCTCCCCATGCCAATAATAATGATGATGATGATAAAAATAAATACAAGAGGTTTAAGAAAGCACATTTGTCCCTTTCTTCCACCATGTGAGGACATACAGAAGGTACCAGCTACGAGGAACTATCCCTTACCAGATATTGAATCTGCTGGTGCTGTGGGCTTCTCAGCTCCCAGAACTGAGATCAATACATTTCTGGTTTATAAACTTCCCAATATGAGGTATTTTGTTATAGCAACCTGTATGAACTAACACACATACACACACACACACACACACACACACACACACTTACACATACTTATACCCAGGTGGACATAGAAATGGACATACTTGCACACATACCCCCCAACACAGACACACAGAGAAACTCACTGACACAGAAAGACACACACCTACACACAGACATGGGCTTGCACACACTCTTACACATACACATTTGTCATATACACTCATTCTCAAGTTCTTTTTTTTTTTTTTTTTTTTTTCTTTTTTCCTTGTGGTGCTAGGAATTGAGCCCAGGGCCTCATACATGCAAGGCATGTGCTCTACTTCTAAGCTAAACCCCCAACTTCACACACAGATTCTTAAACACACACACCTTGTGCTTGACTCCTGCTGTTCCTCCTGTCCCTTACTTTCCTGCCCCTTTGGTCCACTTCATGTCCAGCCCAGAGATGAGGAGGCACCTGTGTCCTCTCTCTCTGGGAGTGTGCTCGCAGACTTTCCCTGGAAAAACAGGCCCCAACGCCTCCACTGTGGGTACAACACTTGCACTCACCACCTGTGGGTTAGGGGCCTTGTACAGCTCTTGCGTGGCACCAGAGGTGAGGTTACAGGTGAGAACATCCCTGTGCTTGAAAGGAACTGGCTTGCCCCAGGTCACCCTGTGAGTAGCAGCAGCCTGGTGACTCCTGGGCTGTGCCCCTCCCCACACACCTCCCTTCCACAGAAGACCCCGTGTTCCTCAGCCTGTGAAGAGGCTCTCAGGGCTGAGGACAGGGCTGCCATAGCCGCTTGCTGCAGGTCTCGCCTTCTTTCCAGTCTCTAACCTCTGCCAACCTCTCAGGACAGAGAGGATGGAAGATCTGAGCTGTGGGCAGTCCAGGGGCCTTAGCATCGGACAGCCGAGCCCATCCCCCACGTCCACACCACTCAGAGAGCCATTCAGCTGCCTGGTCCTTGGCAGAGACGGCAGTCACCCCAGGCTGTGTGGAGAGGAGGACAAAGATGGGCAGCCAGTGGTTTTCACTTGAGAGTGGGTAGAGCATTGGCAGGAAGCGGAGGAAGCTGGGGTCTGCTGGCCAGGGCTTGGCAGGGAAGCTGGTGGGGGCTCTGCATCCCCCGAGCGCCCGCCTGGCTGGCTCCTGGCTCAGAATAGGGATGAGGATTGTTCATAGCAGTGGGACTCATCGGTCCCCTCCCATCTTCACCCCCAGAGCCCAGGGCTCTGTCAACTCTCTCAGGGATTCCCTTATCCTACGGTGGCATGGTCTCCTTTTTGGCCAGGTGGTGGTTGTGTTCTTATGGAGGAAAGATGGGGCTGGCGGTGGCGATCGCAGGTAATGCTGGGTGTTCCGCTTCCTGGCATTTACAGTTAAGTGATGGAGCAGGAGCCCAGACCCTACTTTTCACACCCAGCCCAGCCCAGCCCAGTCCTCTTCTCAGAAGAGGCTTCTGAGTTCTATAATACCTAGACTTGGAGTTCCCAGGACACTCCATCACCTGCTTCCCTCAACAGTGCTTCCTGGCCATGGGCCATTCTGTCTATGTCCAAGCTGACAGAGGCAGGACACATGGAAACCTCAAACAGCTACACAGAAGAAATGGCCACTGCATTCTTCCACCTCTTTCAGAATCTCTCATCCCATCTCCCTCGGCTGGAAGTTCTTTCAAATGTCTAACCTCCATCCCTGCTAAAAGCCAAGCTCACTTTCCTAGTTCTCCATTCTGGGGGCTTGTTTCTCACAGCCTCTGGCCTTTTGAGAGAGAAGTGGATTTTGAACTTCAGGGAGGGGCCCCAGAACCATCCCAGCTGAAGATTTACACTGTATCAGCATGTTGGCTTTTTTTTTTTTTTTTTTTTTGCTGATTTGATCCATTCAGATGGCTCCACTCTCAGTATCCTTGGTTCCTTTTCAATTAGCCAAGAGAAATGATTTAGTGCTAATGAAATCAGTGGTTTAAAACTGTCCCACAAATCACTGGGGGCTGAAAGTCAGTTATAAATACCTCCCAGGAAGTTGAGCTGGCACCGGAAGTTCGCGCAGCCGGCACACAGCTTCCTTCATCCCCAGTGGAGCAAAAAAGCTGCCCTTCCTCCCTCCTCCCAGCTCCCAGGCACCTTCCTTTCATCCAGAATACCTCCTGCTCTGCAGTTCCCAGCTCCCACACCCCAGCATTTGGGAGGCTCTCTGTAATACAGATTAGAACCTAGAATTTTAAGTCACAAGTGTACAAATGCCTAGGTCCCTGGGGGAAAATGTCCTGAAGACAATCTATACCCCCCCCACTCCCCACTGCCTCACACCCCCATCCCAGCCATACACCTTCCTTCCAGGGCAGAGTTACTAGAGGTCCTGCTTCCCAAGCAATGGCTTAGATTCCAGATGGACCCAGGAGCTGCTGAGTGGGGGAGGGGCAGGGGTAAGTGGAGCCCTGGGGTGGAGGAGCCCCATTCAGACAGAAACCTGAGCCTGCACAAACCCCCAGGCAGCTGGCCAGAAGACCATGTCTCCCACCAGAGCTGTCAGCTCCCTCCTTCTCACACTCACTTCATTATTATTTTTCTCCCCCAACTTAAAGCTTCCAGCATTTCTCCACGGATGGGTTTTCCAGCCAGGCAGATGAAAGTGGTGTCACTCAACAAATCCCACATACTTCCCAGGCCTCAAAGACCGGTGCACCACTGAGCTGGGATAGGGGAGGGAGGTTCCTTGGTGCTGGGGCAGGGGAGGTCTGGTGGATTGGGGACCATTCTTAAAGGCCTCATCCCAGAAGACCAAACCGCTTTGTTAGCATGTGGGATGGTTCTCAGCCTGGCGGGCCACATCCTGGTGTTTGAAGACAGTTGGGACTCACAGTCTGACTCCGGACCCGTTGGTGGGAGTGGGCTGTGAGGAGCAGACCAGACTGGCTGCACTGGTCTCTAATGAGCTCTGCCTTCCCTGGTGGCTGTGACGGTGTGAAGGGTGGCGTGGGAGATAAGAGGCTTGAGTTGAGTTGTGAGACCCAATAGTCATTGGCAGCCCGGGAGTCAGGGCACTGGACTGGATTCCAGCACTAGTGTCTCCCTGGATTATTCAGGCTCTGGGCCTTTGCTTTCCCATCTGAAAAGTGGGGCAAGCAATTCCAATATGAATAGAATTTGAGTCTCCTTGCCTCTCATTCCAGAGCAGGGAGATCATCAATTTCCTTAATGTCTGTGTGTCCTAAGCGAAGCCAAGTTCTCCTGTCCTGCTGGCTCCGACAGCCTCCCTCGGAGCCAGGCTATGACCACGTTCAGCCCTGTTCCTACCAGCTCGTGCTGCCAAGCCAGGGCGACTCCCCACTTCCAGCAGCACATTAGTGTGGCAGTCATGCATGGAGGGAGGCGCCTGGCCTGGCTGGTGCCCGAGCTGCAGGAGAGAAACTTTCCCCCGCTGATCCCAGGCTCAGAAAAAGTTCCATGAGCAATGAGGCTCCCAAAGCACAGCTCCCCAAGGCCCAGTGAACTTCCAGATACCAGCCGGCGGACAGGTGATATATGGGAGATGCCCGGGGGTGGTCTCCTCCCCCATTCTGCTGGCAAACCCCAGATGCAACTGTCCTCCCAGCCCACACTTAGGGACTCACTGCCCTGGAATTGTGTTACAGGATGCTGAACAGAGTCATCTCTGCCTGAGGGATCCATCAGGAGTTTTGGCCGGGACTGCCTGACAGCACAGCTCAAGCAAGAGGATCCCGAGTTGGGAAGCAATGGCATTTGTACACTTGGAGCAGAAACCCACAGGCCATGCAGATTGGCACCACTTACTGCCCACACCCGTACCCCTACACTGCATGACAGTATTAATCTTTCACAACTTCGTGGGCTCTGTTTAGAGTCTGCTTTTATTTATAAGCTGTGTAGCTGTAGGAAAGTTTCTTAGCCTCTCTAAGCTTTGGCTGGTTCATCTGAAAATCAAGGGGATTGACATCACTGAGACGATATTGTAAGCATGAAATAGACAATGTATGGACCATGCTTAGCATAGGAGTGCTTAAAACTGTAGTTCTTAGCCAGGCATGGTGGTGCATGCCTGTAATCCCAGCAGCTCGGGAAGCTGAGGCAGGAGGATCACAAGTTCAAAGCCAACCTCAGGGCTGGGGCTGGAGCTTAGTGGCAGAGCACCTGCCTAGCATGTGAAGGCACTGGGTCCCATCCTTATCACTGCATAAAATAAATAAAATAAAGGCATTCTGTTCATCTACAACTACAAAAAAAATTTTTTTAAAAAGTCAACATCAGCAATTTAGTGAGGACCTAAGCAACATAGCAAGAACCTGTCTCAAAATAAAAAATAAAAAGGGCTGCGGATGTGGTTCCATGGTTAAGAACCCCTGGGTTCAATTCCTAATACCAAAAAAAAAAAAAGAAAAAGGGTAATTCTTATTACTCATAAAAATAATAACATGAACGTTAGAAAAAAATCTAGAAAAATATAAAGAAGAAAATATTTATCAACTAAGAGCCCACCATCCTATGGATATTGTTTCCTGTAGACTTTTTGCTGTACACACTCATGTACACCTCCACACACACACACACACACACACACAAATTAAAGTTATATCACATATACATTTTATGTCTTTTCACATACTGTGTATTAAGCATTTTTACATTTCATTTAAAAAATCTCCAAAAGTTGCTAGACATGGTGGTCTATTCCTATAATCCCAGCTCTTCTAGAGGCTGAGGCAGGAGAATGACATGTTCAAGGTCAGCACAGGCATTTTAGCAAGGCTCTTCCTCAACATAGAATTAAAAAGCTGGGGATGTAGTTCAGTGGTAGAGTGCTTTCCTAGTATATGCTAGGCCCTGGGTTCAATTTCTAGTACTGTAAGAAATTAAAATAAAGTCTCCAAGAGTTATTTTAAAACATACTTAATAGATAATAATCTATTATATGAATGCATTCTATAAAAATGATTCAACCTTTCCACCTCATTAGCTATTAACGTTGTTTCCACTATTATGAATGACTGTATGATAAACATCCAAACAAGTTTTGCTGGAGTCATAGATTCTTTCTTCAGGCTATATTCTTAGAAGGAGAATCATTCGGTTTAAGAGGAGAATCTTATAAAGACTCTCAGTTCCAAACTGGAAATTGCTGTTCAGAAAGATCAGCCAGCTCCTTCCTACAGCAGCGGCTGGGAGTGAAAGACTCGCAACCTCCGTCTCAGCAGAGAGAATCTTGCATCTAAACTGTCTTGTTGGGCAGTAGGGATGTAGCCCGCTGGGGGCCTGGCCTTCCTTTTGGCCACACATACCCCTAAACAGGTTCTGGAAGAGTCAGGCCAGGTAGGGGAACAGAGCTGGAGGAGAAGACGCATGGGGTGGCCCCGTGGTCAGCAGGCCTCGTTCTTGTGTGGTCCCTCCCCACTGAACACAGTAAGAACATGGACTGCCGTTTGAAGATTAACCTGAGAGGTGAGGAAGAATATTCTGTCCATGATGATCACTAAATGCTGGGACTGGGTTTTTATTTTTTGGGGGTCCTGTTTAGAATTTGGAGGGACAGAGACATTCTTCTGGAATGCTCAGGGCCAGGATGACAGGATGACCCTTGGCCTTAGGAAAGCTTTGAAGTTTACATGCTGTACCAGTGACGAAAGTGCTAACAAAATGGGAGGGTTTGTTGAGTCCCCGTGAGTGCAGGGTGCTGGGTTGGGGGGGTCTCCCATGCATCATGTGCCTTGAACAATCAATACAACTCAAGCAGTCCCTGTGTGCCCACAGGCCAGGAGATTTACAATACGAAGGTCCTTGCCTTCCTGAGAATCTTGGCTGGTCCCTGGCCACATAAGAATATAGTGCCTGGCCAGCTGTTTCTTTTTTAGTTCTCCTTTCTAAGACATCACCCAATATCTCAATTCCAGGTGGGTCCCATAGGCACATGGTGAGGCACCTGGTGAATGTCTGTCAGGTGTTCAGAGACAGTGGCCGGAATAGCCAGGGTGCCTCTGTGAACTCCAGCCTGGGCACCAGGAAATCCGGAGCTGTTCTCACTTCCTTCCCTACCTCCTCTTCCCCTTGTCCTCCCTGCAGCCTTCCTCCAGGCCTTTGGGGAAGGGAAGCAGAGGTACAGAGGCCACCCACTACCCAGAGCTGGACAGACCAGGACTCACACAGGGCTCACCCCCACCCACAGTACTCGGGCAGGAGCCTGTGTGGCCCAGAATCTTGTTCATGACATCCTTTGTCATCTATCTATCTCTAATGCTGCTGGCCAGGCCAGGTCTGGCTCGGATAGATCCCAACTTGCATCTTACTGGAAAACATTCTCCACTGTCTCACTATTGAAAAGCCGTCCCTCATCCGGGTGGCCTTCTCAGACGACTCACAGGAAGGTCATCACATGGCCCAGTTCATCTGTCTAAAGAAAAAGTGCGCATGGCTCTCATCCTTGTCCTCCTATGAGTACCCTTAAGCGGCGGTCCTCCCTCCATGAAGACTCTCAGTCTCATGACTTGCTGTCTCAGGAGGTTTGGGTCAGGCAGTTTGTGATACCCTCTGGGGACCTTGAAAAAGAGCTGGCAAAACTGCATGAATGTCCTGAAATACAGGGTCTCAACACCTCCTCCCACCACATCTAACTTTCTCTCTCCCTTTCTCCCCCCCCCCACTTTTTGGCAGTCTTGTTGTCATGGAGATCCTAACACAATGGGGCAGGTAGGAAGCCTGTTGCTTGGCAACAAGAAGAGTTGGAGGTGCAGGATTGGCTGTCAAGGTCTAAAGGAGCAAAAAAGGATGGTGAGGGAAAGTGGGAAAGTAGAGGAACACCCCGGGGGGGACAGAAAGGCACAGGAGAGAAGCCCAAGACAGCTCCAGAATGAAGAGAAAATAAAACAGAAGCGAGTACATGTAACCTCCCTGGGGCTTGGTCATCACTTGTGTATTTGCTGCAGTGCCCTGAGTAAAAACAACAAAGAAAAACAAACATACATTAATGTATTTTCATAGCTGTGGTTACACTGTAGTAGGAGGAATGAAGACAAAAAAAGAGGCTCCTAAATATCAGGGCAGAAAAATCCTACAAAGGACACCATAGTACAGTAAAGAGTAGAGCTTCAGGAACAAACTTGTGTTCGAATCTTCACACTACCCCTTCCTTGAAGCGTGGCCCAGTCAAGGCATGGCCTTTTTGAGCTTCAATTTTACCATCTGTAAGGTAGGACTAAACAAGTATCTCACAGTGTTGTTACAAGAATAAATGAGAGGAGGCCGGGTGTGGTGATGGGTGCCTGTGATCTTGGCAACTTGGGAAGAAGCTAAAGCAGGAGGATCACAAGTTTGATGCCAGGCTCAGCAACTTCATGAGGCCTTAAGCAACTTAGCAAGACCCGGTCTCAAAATTAGAAATGCAAAGGTTTGGGAATGTGGCTCCGTGGTTAAGTACCCCTGGGTTCAACTCCCAGTACAAAAATAAATAAATAAATAAATAAATAAATAAGAGGCAGAGGTGAGCTCTGGCACATAGCAGGGGCTTGGGAAGTGGTCAGCTGCATGGTGTCCCTGGCCTTTTGCAACTAACCATGTGTTATCTTAATTACAGCAATGTGTGGAGTGGAAAGAGCCTTCTTCCTGCTGGGTTGTGGCTCAGTGGTAGAGCGCTGGCCTAGCATGTGTGAGGCACTGGGTTTGATTCTGAGCACCGAATATAAATGAACAAAATAAAGGTCCATCAACAACTAAATATATATATTTTTAAAAAAGAGTCTTCTTCCCAATGCTCAAAGACTTGGCTCCATTCAGACTAAAACACCTACGGTCTATAAGACTTGGGAAAACTATTAACCCGAGTAGCTCATCTGTAAAACAGGTATAATAATCTCTCCCTTATAGGGTCTAGGAGGATTGGATTTAAACAGGCTGATAAAGCACCAATCCCAATGCCGGATATTCAGTGGATGTCTTAAATGCTGAGCACTAACCCCTGCCTGCCTGCTTTCTGTGCTAGAGACCCACAGTTCTAAACTGGGGCTAGTTTCAACCTTCCTTCAAGGATGGGAAGGTCCCAGTGATGTCCTGCCAAGCAGCCAGTCTACGTGACTGTGGGGAAGACAGCAGGTGACAGAATGCAGGCACCTGGATGACAAAGCAAAGGCGGGTCCTCCACACTAGTTTTCAAGCAAATTAATTTTGCCAAGGTGATGACTTCCATCTGCAGAAGCAATGGTGACAGAAGAGAGCACTCAACAACCATTTCCGTGTATTTTGCAGTGAGATGGCAATTCTGGGTTGTCACCATATGCGATCCATTCATGAATAGGGACACACCAAGACAAGGGCTGTTCAAGGCAGACAGGGCTGCTCAAATTACCTTGGACAGGTGGAGCTTTGGCAAGCTACTGCCTGCCTCCCAGGAAACTGGAACATCTTTGGGGGCCCATAAAGTTCAAGGAATCATTTTTGACATCTAACCTAAATCCTTCCTGCTGTCATTCTCAGCTGGGTCCTCCTGGTTCTGCCTCGGAGAACAATGCAACAGGCTGAGAAGGTAACTGTCTCCCAGCTTCTAGGTTCACGCCAGGACTGGGGCGGCAGGCAGAAGAGCAGTGACTCACGCAGACGCTGTTTCATTCAGCTGTCTCACTGTCTGCACCGCTTCCCCAGCTCTCGCCCCAACACTCTAAACCCCTCTGTGGTTTCAAAGCTGACTTTTCCAATAATGCCAACAGGCATCAGGGGGCTGCTGTTACTGTTTCTGCCTGGCCTGAGCCCAGCTTGCCAGGATGGGGGAGACTGAGCTGGGAGCACTGGGGGAGCCAAGGAGGAGGAACGTGAGTAAGAGCTGGTGGGAAGCTGCTTTCCAGCGCTGCCATACTGGAATACCCGCCAGCCTACAGCACCCTCAGGGGCTCAGAAGGCCTAGCCCTATGGCCAAGACCAAAGGACTCTGTTAAAAAAGAGAACAATGCAACAGGCTGAGAAGGTAACTGTAAAAAAAAGGTAACTATGATCCGGGTGCAGTGGCGCACACCTGTAATCTCAGTGGCTTGGGAGGCTGAGGCAGGAAGATTGCGAGTTCAAAGCCAGCCTCAGCAAAAGTGAGGTGCTAAGCAACTCAGTGAGACCCTGTCTTTAAATAAAATGCAAAATAGGGCTGGGGATGTGGCTCAGTGGTCAAGTACCCCTGAGTTAAATCCCTGGTACAAAAAAAAAAAAAAAAAAAGGTAATTATGAGATGGACCTAACCACAGCTTTAAAAACCTTTACTTAAGGCCCAGTGAGGTCCAGTTTTTTCTCCCTCCTGTGCTAGGAGGAAAAGATGAAATTGCAGAAACAAAAGAGATTTAAGGACGACTGTAGGAGGTGGTCTTGACAATGAGTATGTGGGGATTTTTCTGGCCTGTGTCAATTATTTGGGTCAAATATATTTTCTTCTTGGACACTTAGAAGGTGGACTTCTGCACAACCATCCTCTCTGGTGGGTCAGCAGAGGGGTGAATATGGGAGACATCCAAGAGGAACCCATCTTGAGAGGACCCACGGGGGGTGTTTAGAATGCATGATGACCCAGAGGTTTCCCAAGGGCTCATGGAGACCACTTTGTGGCTGCCATGGGGAGTAGAAAGGGGTGCTGAAATGGGGTGAGGGAAACTCCCCTACTTTAACTAGCTTCAAGATGATCTGTTTCAAAGATTGGCTCTTCATCCATTCTGGCTGTGGTAATGAAATTTCATAGACTGAGTGGTTTATAAACAACAAATACATATTGCCCACAATTCTGAATGCCAGAAGCCCCAACTCCAGGCACTGGAAGATTCAGAGTGGAAGGCGGAGGGTGTCTTGGGGCCTATTTGTTTTTAAATAAACCTTTTATTTTATTTATTTATGTATGTATGTTGTGTTGAGGATTGAACCCAGGGCCTTGAACATGCTAGGCAAGCGCTGTACCGCTGAGCCACAACCCCAGCCCCTTGGGGCCTATTTTCTAAGGGCACTAATCCCACTCAGGAAGGCTCCCTGCTAACATCTCCTAAAGGCCCCACATCCTAACTTTACATGAAGTCGGGGGTTAGGACTTTAACATATGAATGTTGGTGGGGGGCACATGTTCGGTCCATTGCTGCTGTCCATGCTAGATTTCATTTAGGCCGAGGATTCCCTAGCTAAAATAATTTTGGAGACTCCTCTAGTTGAGTTACTCCCTGGAGCTGGATGAGGATGAGTGGGGCTTTGATCAGTTTGTCATGGACCAGAAGCTAGGAGTAGGAGACACCCTGGAGGTCTGAGAGCCTAGAAAGAGGAAAAGAAAAAAGCAAGTTTACTGACCAGCATTTGCAGAGACTGTGGGAGGGGCAAACCTCCCAGGAGCTGACTTCCAAGAATCAGACTTCAGATAGGAAATCTGTCAAGCACTGGAGGGCATCCGGATAAACTTGATCCTAATCCCTTTTGGCTCAAGAGAGCCCTTTGCTCTTCTGCTAGGATTGGGGGAATTTTATGGCTTGTCTTTGTCTTTTTTTTTTTTTTTAACCTTCCCTCCTTTATTTTTTGATGCCGAGGAGCAAGCCTGGGCCTGCATTTGCTAGGCAAGTGCTCTACCACTGAGCTACAACCCTAGTGCTTCCACCTTTAAAATAAAATTAATTTTAGCAGGGCATGGTGGCACATGCCTGTCATCTTGGTGGCTCAAGAGGCTGAGGCAGGAGAATCTCAAGTTCAAAGCCAGGTCTCAGCAACTTCACAAGGCCCTAAGCAACTCAGTGAGACCCCATTTCTAATAAAATAAAAAAAAGGGCTTGGGATGTGGCTCAAGGGTTAAGTACCCCTGGGCTCAATCCCTAGTACACACACACACAGAAGTTAATTTTAAAGTTAAGTTTAGATTTACAAAAATGTTGCAAAGATAGAACAGACTTCCCATCTGTCCTTCACCCAGTTTCCCCTCATGGTAGAATTAACATCGGCACATGACTAGTAATCAAACCGTGGGATTTCTTTGGAGTTCATCAATTTTTCCTCTATTGCCCTATGGCATTTAGCTTCCCTCCACTTTTTTAAATTATAAGCTTCCTTCGCCTGTCTCCACCAGGAGAAAAGAAGGTACTTGGGTAATTGTCCACCCTGGTTCGGAGCAGGAAACTCTGCGCAGGGCAGAGATAGGCATAAATGGAAGGGAAAGTCCTAGAGAAAGTGAGCCAAGGGGAGGCTCATTTAGTTTCACCCTCCACCTGGAGATTGTCATTTGGGAGATTTTCTTGGCCCTCTCCTTGGGGACCCCTCCTACAGCAGTCACTCCATGGTACAAAGGCTTTCGGAGATGCCTGTGAGATCTGTGTCCCCAGAGCCCTAAGAATGAGGTGACCAGAGTCACAGAAGAGCTGCTCTTCCTCAGATCATTCCCCCTAGAACAACCTGTCCCGTGCTGCCCTGTGATCTAGAGCCCAGAACTCGGCCTGTGACTTTAAGATCCAGCCCCTATTTTTGAGCACATAGCACTTCATAAACAGCAGGGAACCAGAAGCCGAGATGAGACTGTATCTCAGCAGAATTGTTTCCAAATAAAGGGTTGTTTCTTTCCCCCTCATACTATCCCTGGAGATGCCTACGGTGCTTGAAAACCACTAAATATCTTTCCTTGTTTATGACACAGACACCCCCCCTCCTCCCTGTCCCTTAGCCTGGTCTCTTTTATAGCAATGACGTGAGTGGTGCTGAACAGGAATCAGAGCAGGCTCCAGGAAGCCGGCTTGGTGGCTCCCCCTCCTAGTCAGAGGGGCTCATGACAAAGCCTTTGGTTTCTTAGAGACGCGAGAGTCAGGGAGAGAAGCTCTGGGACCTGAGCATGGGAGTGGGCCCTGGGTCCTGGGGTGGGTTAGCAGGCTGCCGTGGGCACAGAGCTCTAAGGCATCCATCCTCCTGTCCCAAGCATGGCTCGGAGCTCATGAAACTCTCAACACATTCATTTTGTGCCCCGTGGTTTACGAGGGGCACAGGGAACTGGAATTGCTTCCGGAACAGCGGGTGGAGGGAGAGCCAGCCAGGGAGAGGTTAATGGATTAGGGTGACTCTATCCTGGAGTGAGGGTCAAGGGGAGGCTGGCTAATGGGCTCTGCAGATACAAAGCCTTTGTTCCCCATTCCCACTAAAAACAGGGCCTCGGAAAGGGGAGTCTCCTTCCAACCATTAAAATCCGGGTTGGACAGGAGAAAATGACAAGCGGAAGATCTGGAAGACCCTGAATCACGTGAGATGAGGAGTCAGGATCTGCTGAGGGCTTGGGGATCTTCTGTAGGATTCTGCTTCCTGGGGGCTTCCTGCTGGCCACCTAAGTCCAGGGTGCTGACTGGCAAGGAAGGGGTGACTGCCGCCAGCAAGCAGAGAGGGGACCTTACTCTTCCTTGTGTGTTAAGTGGAACCAACAAAAGCCATGACCCTGTGATCATTTCCTGATGAAGAGTGAATCTCTCCTCATTCCATTACCTCCTCAGTCATGGTCATCTGTCCAAGGCAGGGAACAACATGATGACCTCTGTAAGACTTGCCCAGCTTCAGGATCAGCCCCGGACAGGACAGCTCTGTCCTTTCACCTACCCTGTCCCTGTACTTAAGAATCAGACTCCTGGTGGCTGGAATTCAACCAAGCTGAAATGCTACTGCCTTCGCAGATCACAAAATGGCAGCACGGTGCCTGCCCTCACCCATGGTTCTTATTTCCATGACCTCGGCTCCTTCTAGGAGATGGAAAAGGTATTTTATAGATGATGAACTTGAAGTTCAGAGCGTGTGAGAAACAGTCCCAGTCACAGAGCTGCCTGGAACAACTCGGGTCCTTCTTATTTCTCACCAGGATCTTGTTCTCCTGGCCCCACCCTGGCCAGTCGAATCACACCATTTCTGCACTGAGGCTGGAGGACCTGGTCAAATGGTGATTCTATGAACCTCCCATGGAGTAAAATCAACCTCTTTGGGGGCCCTATAAGACTGTCTAGAATCCCTGCGTCTCCGGGCCTTCTCTCCAGCACTCTCTACCTCAAACTTCAGTCTCAACTTCTGAAAGGTTATCACTTATTCACATGCCACCAGGCTTCAGACCCTCTTAAACCAGTGTTCATGCATCCTCAGGTTCCCCTTGGATGTCATCCCTTCCAGGAAGGCCTCCTTGACCTTCCACGAGCTGCCGAGTGGCCTTAGCGTACTCTGCACTGGGGCCTTGCTCGTGACGTATCTTGAGCTGCTCTCCAAAATCTCCTGCTTGGAGAGCACTTGGCTTTGAACCCTTGGCTCCTGAGCCCACACCTGGCACAGACTGGACAGTCAATAGGTGAGGGAGGCGGAGGACGACTCCTGGACTCCTTGGCGCCTGCAGGTGGATTTGCTCCCGCTCCCCTCCCTCTGCTCTCTCCAGGGCCCTGGGTGGAGTCAGGCAGGAGATGGCCCAGCTTGAAGGGGACCCGACAGCCTGACCTCATCTCACTCAGCCCAGGACGCCACAAGGCCAAGAGGGGGACCTGAAGCCTGAGTGGCAAGGAAACAGATCAGGAAATCATCCCTGCGAAACAGGAAGAGGGTGGAGCGTGGGTGCAAGCTTCCTGAGGAGGGGAGGGAGGAAACCTGGCCCGTCCCCTGGTGCTGGACATGGCTGTGGGATCAACCCAGCTTGGACCTCAGCCAAGCGGAGCAGGGGCTCCGCAGCCTGCAGGAAGGTGTCTTTGCAGAGCGTCTCCTCAGGCACTAACCAGAGGGCCCTGGGGGCACGTTAGGAGGTTACTTGATAGTCTGTGGTTTGCACAGCGAGCCCTGACCAGGAAGCCCCCTCTCAAAACAGTAGAGCCAGCTGGGCGGCCTTCCTGATGGGAGGGGGAGTGTGGGGAGCTGTCTGGCCAGGTGTGTGTGAATCCTGGAAGATGCCGGGTGTGCTGGGAGAGTGGGCTGCAGGGAACCCACAACACCCCTCTCATCTTCCTTCGCTGATTCTCTTCCTTGTTTTAAACCTCTCATCATGAGGTCACCTCCTGGGACTGGGCATCGCTCAGCAAGAGCACTTGCCTGGCGTGTGGGAGGCCCTGGATTTAACCCCCAGCACCAAAAAAAAAAAAAAAAAATGAGTTCACTTCCTCAGTGGTCATTTCCCTCTGCCCTATGCTGGACCAGTGTTCCCATTGTGACCCCCTTGCTGAAACCCACTTGTTCTGTATCTTCCAACTGAGCTGAGAGCTCTATTGGGGCAGGGACTGTATTTTCTTCACCATTTTCTCTCCTACAGTTTGTGTATAGTGTTGATGTTCAATAAATGTGACTGAGCCAGGAGTGGTGGTGCACACCTGTAATCCCAGCCACTTGAGAGGCTGAGGTTAGAGGGTTGCAAGTTTGAGGCCAGCCTCAGCAATTTAATGAGACTCTGTCTCAAAATAAATTTTAAAAAGGGCTGGGGATGTAGGTCAGAGGTAAAGCATCTCTGGGTTCAATACTTAGTACTGCATAAAAAGTTAAGATATTAACAAGAGCTCAGTGGTAGAGCACTTGCCAGGTATGTGTGGGGCACTGCGTTTGATCCTCAGCACCACATAAAAATAAAGGTATTGTGTCCACCTACAGCTAAAAAAAAATATTTAAAAAAAATAAGAGTGGTTGTGGGGCTGGGGCTGTAACTCAGTGGCAGAGTACTTTTTGAGGTATGTGTGAGGCATTGGGTTCAATCCCTAGCACCACATAAAAATAAACAAAATGAAGGCATGCTGTCCATCTAGAACTACAAAAAAATATTAAAAAAACATATCCCCAGCCCTTCACATCAGGGTCAGGGTACCCCAATGGAGGGAAGACAGTCTCTGTCATCAGGAAGCTCTTTGGAAGCTGGAAGGTACATGAAGAGGTATTCATGGCTGTTTCCTAGCCTAATGGGAAAGATGGGGCTCACAAGGGAGACAGAGGCTTCAAGAGATGTAATAACGACAGCTGCCACTCAAGGGACATTCACCCATGCCAGGCATTGCTGCCAGCATTTCACTGTATCGGCTGATTTCATTTTCATAAAACTGCATGAGATAGACAAAGGCATTGTTCTCATTTAATGGGTGGGAAAACGGAGGCAGAGCAAGGTGAAGGCGCTGGCCTTAATGATGCTGCTGAGAAGGGGGAAGGCCTGGTCAAACACAGGCTGCGCGTTGCAGAGCCTGTTTTCCCAACCACTGCAACCACTGCCAATGGCATGCAGGTACAGGTGATTTGCATAACTGCTGAGGCAGTCCCGAAGGTGCCAGCCAGAGCCAGTGGATGAGTGTCCTAGAGAGGAGAGTGCTGGTTCTGGGGGGATGTGGCTCAGTGGAGGAGAAAGAGAAGGACACACAAAAGCGATGACGGAGACAGTTTTTAACTTTGCCAAAGAGCAGTGGGAAGGAATTTCTTCCTCCTTCCCTTGGTTGGAAGACTGTGGCCATGCTGGAGGGCAGGGCTCTGATCCTGAGTCTAACCCCTCAGATCAGCCTCCTGGCTGTGACAGTGCGTACAGCTGCTCCAGCTTGTTTCTTCCCAGTCCCCAACCCGTCCCCAAATTCATCAAAAGCCTGATATGGTTTGGAGATGAGGGATCTGTTGAGTGGATATGACTCTCTTGGCACTTGGGAGAGGGAGCCAGAGAATGGAGCAGGGAGGGCTGGTGGGCCTCTGTAGTTACTGAGAAAGCTTCGGTGGGATGGAAGAGGTTCATGGTTAGGAGAAGAGAAGCAAAAAGTGTTTGGTTTGAAGTGTGAGTCAGGACAAGTTGCCTTAAATGACTCGTACATGTCCTTACAAAGCACCTTGCCTTTGACTGCTGTTTAGCCTTGAACACTGTCCCTCCACCCGTGGACTTCCCCATACAGAAGACTCACATATTCCCTGCTCAACGTCCCCTTTCCCAGGCTGACCCTCTAAGTCAGCCTCACAATCCCTGAAGCAGAGAGGGGGCAGTGAACTGCAGAAGGACGCCGGCTCTTCCCCTGGGCCTCCTTCAGGCTGGGACCCTGCTGGTTTCAGCAGGTCCCCGTGCTGGACAGCTCCCTGCCCGCCAGTTCAGGGTGTAGGCGTCCCACTGCTTTGCCTCAGGGCTCTCCCAGGCAAGGTTGGCTGAAGAAAGGGCCAGCCCCCCTCCCTGCTGCCCCTAGCTCACCTTGCCTTCCTTACTCTACACCCATGTAGAGAGAAGCCACTTCTGCTTCCCAAGGGACGATGCCCACCTCCGGTCTGCACCCCAGGACTCCATCTGGGTTCTGCCAACAGTCTGTATTACTCTGCCTCTGCCTCTGGCTACTGGCCCTGGGTGCCCTCACAGCCCTCTCTGCAAGCTCATGCTCCCTTCCTGTAGCCTCCTATGGAACTTTCTACAAGCTTTGCACTCTAGCCTCACCTCCTCCTCTGCCTTCTCTTATGTCATCCTGAGACGCCAACCCTGCCTTGACTGGGAGTCTCTGAAGTGAACCAAGGAGGCAGAAATGAACCCTTGCCTGCATGAGGCCCGTCTCCAGCACGGGGCTAAGAGCCACCCTGGCCCAGAATGGCCCTGGGAGCCACAGATGGGGCTGGGAAGCAACACGCCCTCCCCCACTGTCAGACTCCTTGACTCTGCTCTTGGCAGGAGCTGCTCTTAGGACCTCCTGGTGCACTAGGCCTGTTCCCACCTGCACTGATGACATTCCCTCAGCACCTGCAGTCAACGTCTTGACACCTGCTCTGAACTCGTCACCTTGCCAGTGAGCCTTCGGGGGTCCCAGGCCCAGCCGGGCTCCCTGCAGCTGCAGCTGAAGCAAAGGCAGACAGGATAGGAGGGAATGGCTCTGAGTTGGGGAGGAGCCTGCACTGAGACCGCTGGGCAGCCCCAATCTGTTAGGGGGAGACAGACTATGTACTCAGACACAGGCAAAACCGTCTCCTTCCCAGTAGTATCAGTGCAGATAATGACAAAGAAACACGCAAATGACTACAAATTTGGTGCAGGCCCAGGACACAGACTATCAGAGAATGCTGAGGAGAGGAAGAGAATGGGACCAGCAGAGAAAGGCCACTGGCACCTGGGTAAACGCTTGGTTCTGGATTTGGTTCTGCCATCCTCTGACTCATCTGTTGTCTAGCCACTGCCCCAGGGCCTGACTAATTGGAGGAAAGTTAAATAGGGCCAAAGAAAACAGGGTGGGTATTACAGAGCCCCAGGTTCCCGGGGCTGCGAGGGAGAGCAGATGTCTTAATTTATGGGCCTGCATTAGCCTCCCCCCGGGGAGAGGAAGTTGTCTCTGGCCTGGATGGATTGAGACCTGAGGACCAAAGTGCCCCCCCAGCCACCTGCTGACAAGCTCGTGGGGCTGATGGATGAAGGAGGGCTACTGCTGGAGTCAGGCTGGACAGGGAAAGGCATCCATCACCCGAGGCCTCCTAAAGCCAGAGAAGGGCAGCTCTGACTGGATACCCCTTTCCCCACCCCACACCCCAGCCTCCTGGTTGCTGTTCCCACTCAGCTCCAGAGGTTTCGACATTTCCACCTTCTGGGCGGGCACAGTGCCTGGGGTCATTTAAGGCAGGCCTTGGGAGGTTCTTGATGATGGGGACCTTGTGCAGGTTAGACAATGTCCACAGAGGTGCCTAGAATCAAGAAGAGGGAATAAGAAAATGTGACTAGGAGGAGCTATGACCCCAAACTGAGGATGGCAGCATCTGAGAGTGACAGGAGGGGACCGCCCGCTGTATTCCAGTTATTCCTGGACTCCTTCCTGGTCTGACAGGTAGTCTGAGCTGGGGGGCAAGGGGTGGGTCCTCATCCCATTGGTGATGGGGCCTCCTGTCCCTTCCTACAAGGTGCTTCCCATTTTGCTACCTGGACCTCAAAACCTGTGCTTTCCTTACATTCTTTGTAGGGTACGACTGGTCAGCTCAACCCTAGCTACTCTCTGTGTTCAGCCTTTAGAGCACAATCCTAAGACTACCTCCTCCAGGAAGCCTTTGGGTGAGGTCACTCATCCTTCAATTCCTGACTTCCCCTCTCACTCCCATTCAATGGCTAAGTCAACAAGGGGTGGAGGACAGAGCACCACCTGGAAACCAGGAGACCCTGTTAGAGTCACAGTACTACCACCTGGCTGTGTGGCTCTAGGAAAACTGCTTGCACTGTCTGGGTCTATTTCACCAACAACAAAATGAGGGGTAGAGCTAGGAGCTCCCAGACTCCAGTGTGGGCCTCCAAAGTGATGAAGTGCTGTTTGTTCTCCAGGCCTTTGTCGCCCGATACCATCCTTTGCAGTAGACTGTGAGCTTTCTCAGGCAGGGACTGTGTGTCTTTCCCTCAAACTCTGGTTGAGGATTGTGTTTGCTCTTGTTGGTTCCAGAAAGATTTGCTGATGGCAAGTGGAAGGATGTGTGTGCTTGATGAAGGCAGAGAGAGCAGAGGCAGACAGCTGTGAGAACACGAAGGCCCAAACCAAGAGAGGAGAGCTGGTCCATCCCACCCAGGTGGAGCAGCGTCTGCACCTCGGGATGCCTGCTTTGGAAGAGCGGAGGGTGGGAGGTGGGGTGGGTAGAGGAGGTCCCATTGCAGACTGTCTTCGCATTGCTTACACTGCACGGGCCCTCCTCACTGAAGACACTGCCAAGCTCTGCCTTGGATTGTTCCAGATGCAGGGCAGTGGTTCCCCCGTCTGAAAGGTAGCAATTTTTACCTGGGGTAAAAGCAGGGCCTGCAACCAAGAGGTAGGGATGGGGTGGCTCTCTTGTCACTGGTTGCAGTCATTCTCAGTTAGAGGCCATGTCCCTTCCCTCCCCTGCCCCGTGACTCAGGTTTCTCACCTTTTCAGACCCCTGGGGGGCTAAGGGGAGGATGCCGCTGAGAAGGAGCAGATGCTCTTGGGAGGGAGAAGCAGGAAGAAGGGATTCACAGGGCAAGAAGGAGATGTCGCACACAGGGTGGGGTCCAGGCTGGGCTGTGGGGCTCCTACTCAGAGAGCCGGCTTGGCAGACTGCAGAGCTGCAGAGATTTGCATATATCTGCATACATTTACACATACTTATTTTCTGTCCCAGAGCCAACCTAGCTCCCCACACCCTTTCTGTCTGTACTAGGCCTGCTGGGCTCCTGCAACAGGCAGGACCAATCTCCGGCTGGACCAATACCAGCCAGGGCCACTCAAGTGCAGTGAGCCCAGGGCAGGGGGCCTGAGTCAGAGAGATTGTGCAAACAGCACTTTCCCTGCTCACCTTTGAACAAAGAGACTCTCTAGGCACATACGTCCATATCAGCCCAAAGTCATAGCTGAGCAGCGACAACTACTATAGCCTCCCTCCTCGGCCTCTTCTCTCCCAGAGGACCCTATGGTACATTAAGAGTGATAAGAAGATCAGAGTGCAAAGGGCCAGGAATGGGCAGGGAACACGGTAGCTCCCAATCAACCCTCACTTTCATAGAACTGACTATGAAGAACAAATGATGGTGTTAAGGACCCAAGAAAACAAAGCCAGCAAAGGGGTGGGAGAGTCAGGTGGGGTGAAGTGGCCATTAGGAAGACAAGTCCCTGTCTGTGAACTTCCATGAGTCAGGCCTGGAATTGGAGGTGCAGCTGGCTCCCCTGCCGCCTAGCTCTGACTCCTGGGGTCCCCATCCACCAAATAGCAACTTCCCCTGCAGCCCTTCCTCGGCTGGGTGTGGGCTCAGTTTCATGCATTATTAACACCTGTGTCAAAAAAAGCAAGGCAGAGGGTGCCAGGGACCAGGAAGTTGGGGATTGACTGGGAATGTTTTAGGGGACATGTAAATGTTCTTAATTATGATTGTGGTGGTAGTTAAACAACTGTATTCACTTGTTGAAAACTCACTAAATTTCATTATACCTCAATACTATACCTTAATAAAGCTGCCCCCCTCTCTCTCCATACACACACACACACACACACACACACTAGCTAGGGACTGCCTAGCTAGGGAAATCTTAGTGTGGGATGGAGAGGTGCAATGGGGCCTTGGGGAGGGTGCAGGCCTTACAGTCAGGGGGACCTGATTACATTTCCTCTTCCACTCCTTATTAGCAGCAGGGTGTTAGGTGTTTACTAACGGCATTCCTCCTCCAAACTCACTTTCTGGATCTGTGAAATGGAGACAATAATGACTTCCTTACTGAGTAGTGGTGAGGATCAAGCTATACAACCTATCCTCAGGACCATCCCATAATATATGCTTGTGTTTCTTCCTTTAAGAGGTGTCTTTTAATTCATTTACCCAGTTATTAATTGGGTTATTTGGGGTTTTTTTTGATGTTAAGTTTTTAGAGTTCTTTACATATTCTGGATATTCTGTTAGAGTAGTACCTAGCAAAGATTGTCTCCCATTCTGTAGGTTCTCTCTTCACATACCTAATTGTTTCCTTTGCTGTGCAGAAGCTTTTTCATTTGACGCCATTCCTCTTATTAACTTTTGGCATTATTTCCTGAGCTTTAAGGGTCCTGTTGAGAAAGTCGTTGCCTGTACTTAGCTAGGTGCTCAGAGCTGTACGCTTTCCTCTTAGAATGGGCCTCCTAGTGTTCTGCTATGTTGTATCACTGTTCTCATCCGAGTCTAAGAATTTTGAAATTTCTTTTCTGATTTCATTCCATTTTGAGTTACTAACCAAAATCAAGGCACAGATATCAAATTTCTTCTCCTTTCCCTATCTGTAAAACGTGAAATTTCTTCATTTTTCACTGTTTCCACTGGAGGTTAATGGGTCCTCTGAGCTAAAAAGGGTTTATATTTTTATTTAGTTAAAGAAATACTGAGTTTGGGCTATGACTGTCGCTCAGTGACAGAGCGCGTGCTTGGCAAGCATGAGACACTGGGCTTGATCCCCAGCACGGCTGAGTTTGAATAGACTTTTTTTTTTTCCATGAATTGAAATAAATTTGTATACAATGAAATTCATTGTTTTAAGGCGTACCATCAATGTATTGTTTTTTAGTGTACTCATAAAATTGTGCAACCATCACTATTCCCTAATTTCAAAACATCTCACCATCGTTCCAAAAACCCATACCTAATAGTAATCACCTCCTAGTTCCCCTGCCCCAGCCCCTGGCAAATGCAAATTTATTTTCTGTCTCTATGGATTTGCCCGTTCTAAAAATTCACATCAGTGGAATCAATACAATGCAGCCCTTTGTGTGTGGCTTCTGTCACGTGGCATATTTTCAAGGTTCACCATGCTGGAGCCTATGTCAGGACTTCAGTTCCTTTTCATGTATGAATGATATGCCATTGTAGGAACATACTACCACATTTTATCTGTCTGTTCATCAGTCATTGGGTTATTTTCACTTTTTGGCTATTATGAAAATTGCTGCTATGAACATCTGTGTACAAGTTTCTGTACAGATATATGTCTTCAATTCTCCTGGGTACATACCTAGAACTGGGAATTCTGGGCCAAACCATATTTTTATGTTTTAAGAAGTGCCAGCTCAGGCTGGGGTTTTTGATCAGTGGTAAAGCACTTGCCTTGCATGTGTGAGGTACTGAGTTTGAGGTACTCAGCACCATATGAAATAAATAAATATAGTGTGTCCATCTACAACTAAAAAAGTATTTTAGTATTTTTTTAATATATATATATATATATATATATATATATTTTTTTTTTTTTTTTTTAGTTTTTGGCGGACACAGCATCTTTGTTTGTATGTGGTGCTGAGGATCGAACCCGGGCCACACGCATGCCAGGCGAGCGCGCTACCGCTTGAGCCACATCCCCAGCCCCCTAAAAAAGTATTAAAAAAAAAAAAAAAAAAGTGCCAGCCCAACCTGGCTCAGTGATGCACATCTATAATCCCAACAGCTCAGGAGGCTGAGCCAAGAGGATCATGAGTTCAAAGCCAGCCTCAGCAAAAAGCGAAGTGCCAAGCAACGCGGTGAGACCTGTCTCTAAATAAAATACAAAATAGGGCTGGGGATATGGCTCAGTGGTAAGCATTCCTGGGTTCAATCCCCCGGTACCAAAAAAAAAAGGGGGGGGCCAAAATGTTTCCAAAGCGACTGCACCATTTTACATTCCCATTAGTTATATAGGAAGGTTCCAGTTTTCCCACCTTCTTGCTAATGCTTCTTATTGTCTGTCTTTCTGATAATAGTCATCAACGTGGGTGAGAAGTGGTGTTCCATGTTTAGATCTACATTTGACTAATGATGTTGAGCATCTCTTCATGTGCCTGTTTGCCATTTATGTATATTCTTTGGAGAAATGTCTATTCAAATCTTTTGTCTATTTTTAAATTGAGTTTATGTGTCTTTCTGTTGTTTAATTTTAAGAATTCTTTGTATTCTCTGGATATTAGACCCTTCTCAGACATCTGATTCACAAAAATTATACCATCCTATGGGTCGTCTATTCACTTACTTGAAAAACAATCATTTAAAAAATTGTGGTAGAATACACACAACATAAAATTACCATCTTAATCATTCTTAGATGTACAGTTCAATGGTGCCATGAACTGAATTGTGTGTCCTCCACCTTCCAAATTTAAACGTTGAAAGTCTATCCTAAAATGTGAATGTATTTGGCACAGGGCCTTAAAGAATATAGCCAAGATGGGTGGGGTCTTAAACCAAAAGGGCTGGTGTTTTTATAAGAAGAGAAAGAACTATCAGGGATCCTCCTCCCTGGTGCTTGCCTGCACAGAGAAAAGGCCACTTGAGGACCCAGTGAGAGGCTGCCCTCTGCAAGCCAGGAAGAAGAGGTCTCACCAGACACCAACCCTGTCATCCTAATCTTGGATTTTCAGAACTGTGAGAAACTGTTTTTAGAACAGTGAGAAAAAAAAATTAAGCCACCTAGACTTTGACACTTTGTTATGGCAGTCTAGGCAGATGAATGAAAATGGTATTAAGTACGTTCCCACTGTTCTGCAACCATTACTACCATCGATCGTCAAGATTTTTTTCACCTTGCAAAACTTAAACTGTGTACCTGTTATGGTTTGGATGTGAGGTGTCCCCCAAAAGCTCACGTGTGCAAGAAGTTTCAGAGGAGAAATGATTGGATTGTGAGAGTCTTAACCCAATCAGTGAATTAATCCCTGATGGAATTACTGAGTGGGAACTAGAGGCAGGTGGGCTGTGACTGGAGGAAGTGGTTAATTGGGGCATGGCTTTGGGTATATGTTTGTATCTGGAGTGTGGAGACTCTCTCTCTCTACTTCCTGATATGAGCTGCTACCCTCTGCCACACTCTCCCGCCATGATGTTCAGCCTTACCTTGAGCCCCAAGGAATGGAGCCGGCCTTCTATGGACTAAGACCTCTGGAACTGTAAGCCCTCAAATAAACTTTTCCTCCTTACGGTGTTCTGGTCAGATCCTTTAGTCGCAGCAGTGAAAAAGCTGACTAAAACACTACCCATTAAAAAATAACTCCCTCTCCATTCCCAGCCCCTGGCAACTACCATCTACTTTCTTTCTGTAGGAATCAAACTACAAGAACTCAGAAAAGTGGAATCATACAGTATTTGGCTTTTCATAGCCATTTATTGACTTATCAAGTTCTTATTTCACATAGCACGTCATCAAGATTTATGTGTGTTAGAGCATGTGTCAGAATTTCCTTCTTTTTAAGGCTGAATAATATTCCATTGTATGTACATACCACACTGTGTTGATCCATCCATCTGTTGATGGACACTTGAGTTGTTTCCACTTTTGGGCTATTGTGAATACTGCTGCTATGAACATGGTACACAAATATCTCAAAATTCTGCTTTCAATCCTTTTGGGTGTATACCCAGAAATGGAATTGCTGGATCATATGGTGATTCTATTTTTAATTTGTTGAGGAAGCATTGTACTGTTTTCCAAATGATTGCACCAATTTACATTCCTGCAACAGAGTCCAAGAGTTTTGTTCCAATTTCTCCACATCCTTGCCAAAATTTTATTTTCTGTGGGGTTTTTTTGGGGGGAGAGGTCATTGTTTGTTTTGCTTTTTCACAGTTTTAAGGATGAAACCCAGAGCTTCATGTATGGTAGGCAAGGGCTCTGTCATTGAGCTACAGCCCCCAAACTTTTCTGTTTTTGAAAATGGCCATCCTATTAGTTTGAAGTCTTTCTTTAATTTTTTTTTCTCTTTTCCCTAGCCCTGTCTCCCTTGGTGTGAATTAGCATCCACATGTGGCAGAAGGGAGTGAAGGGAGGGGAGTGGGTATGGGGGTAAAAAGATAGTAGAATGCATCAGACATTATTACCCTATGTGCATATGTGATTACATGACTGGTGTGATTCTACATCATGTACAATCGGAAGAATGAGAGGTTATACTTCATTTATGTGTGATGTGTCAAAAAGTGTTCTACTATCATGTGTAACTAATTAGAACAACAACAACGAAAAGGAACCCCCAGGCCCTCTTGGGAGTGTTACAAAAGAGATAGATTATGTATTAGTCTCTGATTTGGAGCTTGTTCATTATGAGCAAGCCTGGAAAAGATAAAATTTCTCTAATTAGAAAAACAAACAAAACACCACCAACAACAAAAAACAACTCTTTCTTTTTATTTTGGGGTACTGGGGATCAAACCCTGGGCCTCATGCATGCCAGGCAAGTGCTCTACCACTGAGCCTCATCCTCAACCCATCATTCTATTAGTTTGTATCTCATTTGGGTTTGATTTGCACATCCCTAGTAATTAGTGATGTTGAACGTCTTGTCATATGTTTGTTGGCTGTTAATATATATTTTTTGAAGAAATGGCTATTTAAGTGTCATTTGCCCTTTCCTGCTTTTTTAGTACTGGGGATTGCACCCGGAGCCTTGCATATGCAAGGCAAATGCTCTACACTGAGATACATCCCAGTCCTCATTTTCTTTATAGAGTCCTTTGAAGCCCAATCTCTTAACTTTGATGAAGCCTAATTGGTCTATTTTTTTTCCCCCTTGGTGTTTGTGAATGAAGAACTTCTCAGAGCCTTTCCTATGTTAATGTAGATCAGGATTCCAAAAGACAGATGGATTTCACTGCATTTCCAAAACTTAGCTGTCAATAATAACCTATCTCTGTGCCTCCCCCCACCATCCTATTCCTCCTTGCAGAATATCTTGCAAGAAGCCACAGAACACGCTGAGATTTCCTGCCTTAAGAATTTTCAGTACTCTATAAAAAGCCCTCCACGGAGGAGGCATCCCAAATACAGAATCCTAAAACCAGGAGAGAAACAGCCTAAGGTCTGATCAGACCCCTGGGGCAACTATTCAAACAGGAACCCAAGACAGGAAGCATCTGTCTCATCAGTCTCGGTGGGACAGGGGCTAGGTGGAGCCACCTTAGTTACTTACTTCTAGGGTAAAGATTTTAGGCCTTTTTCTTGCTCTTGTGAGGCCTCAGTTTAGAAATGCAGCGGCTCTTCTCCCCTTCTGTGGGATGCCAGGATCTGGGTTCTCTGCCAGCTGCTAGTCAAGACCTTTACTGCTCTCCCTCATGTCTGCTCCAGATTTTGTCCAGACCCCTGTCTCAGGATGACTCAGGAGCAGATTAGTGAACGGTCCAGCATCCAGCAGCCCTTGGTGGAGCATCTGGACTATCCCAGCCTGTCATCCGGACAGACAGGCTAGGCCCTGGGCAGTTTCTGCAGACTCAGAGGAAATTCTAGAAATAGGCTTAGGAGGGCTCTGCTGCATACAAGCACGTCCCAGGCTGGGTTGGCTGCTGAACTAGCAGGTGTGTTCCAGGCCTCAGTTTACCCAGTGGCAACAAGAGTTCAATGCCCAAAGATTATGCAAATTTTTTGGGGGAGGGTACCAGGGATTGAACCCAAGGGTGCTTAACCACTAAGCCAAATCCCCAGCCCTTTTTATCTTTTATTTTGAGACGGGGTCTCTGTAGGTTGCTTATAGCCTCATTAAATTGCTGAGGCTGGCTTCAAACCTTCAATCCTTCTGCCTCAACCTCCCAAGTTGTTGGGATTACAGGTATGCACCACTACACTCCGCCACAAACTTTTTTCTTTGTTTTAGATCAGGATTCCAAAAGACAGATGGATTTCACTGCATTTCCAAAACTTAGCTGTCAATAATAATCTATTTCTGTACCTCCTCCAACCATCTTATCCCTCCTCGAAGAATATCTTACACACACATCTCAGGTAATCTCTTGTCACACAGGAAGACCAAAGGGAAGATTTCTTTTCGTTCGCTCTATCCCAAACACATTATGACTCCAGAGAGTTAAAGGGTCACAATTCGTCTTCATTCTTAGTTCAGTTTACTGTTTTCCTCTCTATGTAGTTTTATCTCCTAAGGAAGCATGAGATGTGCAGACTCTTAAAACATGGTATCATGGACAGAGCAAGGTTTTAAAGCCTCACATACATGGATTCGAGACCAGAGTCTTCTGAGTGCTGGATGTTTGACCTTGGGCAACTTACATAACCTCTCTGAACCTCATTTTTTAAAAATCACACTTAAAATAGAAATATTGATAAACAGGAAAGATCTGGCACACACTGGAAGTTCAATAAATGCTATTTTCCTTCTCAAATTGTATTGTACAGAAGATCATTGTTGGTTATGGGATTTCTCAATTACAAAGTATCTTGGAGATTATCTAATTGGACTCTAATTTTTCAGAGAAGGAATCTAGAGCGCAAAGAGATTAAGTGACTTGCTGAAGGACACACTGCAAAGTGGGTTTGCTAAATCCAAGTCCCTCGGGGCAGTTCAGAACCTGGATGGTTCCTCTTCCCCAGGCATGGACACCACTACTTATTAGCTGTTTATTTCCATGTTTAAACTGGAGGCTCAAATTTTGACTATAGGAGGTGAGATTAGTCATGATAATAGAAGGCTGGGGATTTATACAGTTGCTCAAGGGAGTAAGCAACTTAAACAGTGTCTTATTCATTTCCATAGGTTCCCTGGGCAGAAGAGAGGAGCGAGAGGATTTAGAAGGCCAGAGGTCACCCATTGAGTCTGAGCAGAACCATGCCAGGGTCCCATGTGCTGCCCTGTCTCCCAGAGCCTCTGCCAGCCTCAGCAGCCTTCCTCACCCCTTTTCTTTGGCTCGGAGGCTCCAGCAGGGAAGGAGTTAATGCCAACCTCTGCTGGCCTCTGCAGGTGCTGCTCTTGAGAGAAAGCTCCTTAGCAGAGTCTGCAGATAATGGGAGCAGAAGAGATAACGAGCGTTCTGTCTTAATTGCAGACGGAAAACAGGGTCGGCTTGTTGGAGGGCTTGGACAATTAACACAGCTGGGGCGCAGGGGTTGATGAGCCCTGGATGGGGCCTTGCCCCTGCTGTCTCCTCTCCGACAAGCACAGAGATCAGGGCTATTATACCCGTGCAGCGGGCTGGCGCCGCGGGAGCCCGGCCAAGGCACACAAAGAAATCAGCCAGGCAGGGAGCAGGCCCAGAAGCCACCAAATGGGCTGAGCCCAAGGGGTTACAGAGCCACCTTGCTTGGCCTTGTTTACGCACTGGGCTGTCAGAGGATGGGCTGAGACCCACAATGCCAGGCATTGGCCCAGGTCTCAAGACAAGGCAGGGGTCGCTGAGAGATTTTGCACAGTCTCCTGAGGCTGGGGGAATTGGCAGCAGCATGAAGAGCTAAGACCAGAAAGTGGCAGTGAGTCTAGACATCAGAGGGCAGCAGCCGGCTCGGGCTTGTGGAAGGGTGTCACAGACGGCAGATCTGCAGTCAGCAAGCCAAGGCGACTGACCTGCCTGGAACTAGACCTCAGCACTTTCCTTAATGAAGGTCACCATGTTGTCCTAATCTCTCAATCCCAGGGACACGTCTCCTCAGGCTGGCTGACCTCTCTGACACACTGGACCTGCAGGGTAAAGCTGAACTTTCTGGCTCTGTGGAGTCTGACAGTCCTGCCACTTGTCCTCACACCCACTCCTCAGGGTGCCGGCCTATTCCTGTGGGAGCAGGCTAGCTGTTCCTGCAGCCCTGCATCAGCTGGGCTTCTGCCAACAAGGAACTGGTACCCCCTGGAAGGTGAGAGGAAGGGAGGGTTCTCTCTTCCCTTTTCAAAGAGGTGTCTCCAGTAGGATCGAAGACTCCCTGGGGGCCCCAATCCCTCCCAGGCTGGCCCTTTGTGGTTCCAGATCCGTAGGACCCAGGTTTCTGCACAGTAGTGATGGCCACTCCCTCCTTGTTGGGTTCTTCAGCTCTTCTCTCTCTGGTGTAGCCAGTTGCCTACATCAAAGCTCCTCTTGTAAAAATGTGAAGTGGCTTCTAATAAGACGGATATGACCACAAGACCCTCTATGACTCTTCTGCTGTCTATCTCTTAATCATGATGGTTCTCTTCTTGTTTTTTTTTTTTTTTTGGCAGTGCTAGGGATTGAAACCAGGGCCTCATGCATGCCAGACAAGTGCTGTACAACTGAGCTACATCACCAAACATTTTTATTTATTTTATTTTGAGACAGAGTCTCACTAGATTGCCCAGGCTGACCTCAGATGTGCAATCCTCCTGCCTTAGTCTCCCAAGTTGCTGGGATCACAGGTGTGTACCACCAGCTCAGATCTTTTTGAATTCTTAAAGCCCTCTCAAGGAGCTTTATGTTTTTAACTATCAATTCTATGTGATGACTCCCAAATCTGTCTCTCTGCCTTTAACTTCTCTGCTGAGATACTTATCCATCTGGCATCCATCCTCACTGGGCTGTTTCCAGATGCTCCAAACTCTACATGTCCAAAGCCGAACTCGTTTTCTTTCTTCCCTTCTCAAAATCTGAGACTGTTTCCTTAGTTGGAGCTACAGAGCCAAGTGGCTGTGCTCTTTCTTGCTCCCTCATCCACCCAGTCCTGTGAATCTTGTCTCCTAAGCATCTCTCAGATTCACCCCTGCAATTCACCTCCACCATCTCTGTCTATGCTCAACTCACCCGAGCCATAATGAAAACTTGCTGCCTGTTGTCTTCCTGCATTGATCGTCTCAGGCTCACCACTCAGAAATGCCAATCTAACCATATCACTTCATGCTTAAAAGCTATAAGGATTAGCAGAGCAAACAATTCTCCCTATGATCTGGTCTCCTCCCACTTCCCTACCTCCACTGACTTCTCTGGTTTTATCAGACCATCACACCTGCCCACAATGAGCAGCCTCAGCTTGCTGTTCAATGACTTTTCCCCAGCTATTTTCCCCTGGGGAGTGTCCTCGATACTAGCTTCCATAGAGAAATCTGCGTATTTGCAAAGTTTGCTTCAAGAAGGTGCTCCTGCTCCTCCCCATATATCCCAGGTAGGATGGAAAACCCACCTCCTTCAGGCCCCCAGAATATCTCAACATCTCCCACTGAAGTACTTCAACATGATATTTGATCTTCACATACATTTCTCTCCTCTGCCAGGCTTTGGGCTCTTTGAAAACAAAACCAGTGGCTGGAGAGGCTGAGGCAGGAGGATTGGGAGTATAAAACCAACCTCAGCCACTTAGTGAGGTCCTAAAGCAACTCAGCAAGACCCTGTCTCTAAATAAAATATTAAAAAGGGCTGGGGGTGTGGCTCAGTGGTTAAGCACAACTGGGTTTAATCCCTGGTACCCAAAACAAACAAAGCAACATTTTTCCATTGTTTTTTAATAGAATGGGTGTCCAAAAATTAATTCCAGGAAGATGGAGTAATGTGATTATTAACTTTAGGTGTCAACTTGATTGGACTAAGGGGTAGCTTGGTAAAGCATAATTTTGGGGTAAGTTTGTGAGAGTGTTTCTGGAAGAGACTGGGTGAGGAAGGGGACACCAGACAATCAACTGAGGGCCCGGCCAGAACAAAGAGGCAGAGAACAAGGGAGCTTGCTTGTTCCCTCTACTGGAGCTGGGACACCCTTTTCCTTTTACCCTGGGACATCAGGACTTCAGGTTCTCTGACCTCTGGACTCTGGGACGTATACCAGTGGTCCCCAGAGGTTCTCAGGCCTTTGGTTTTGGACTGATAGTTACACCATCAACTTTCCTGGTCCTGAGGCCTTTGGACTTGGACTAAGCCATGCTACAACTCCCCCGTTCTCTGGTCTACAGATGGCTTATGGTGGGACTTCGCAGCCTCCACAATTTCACGAGTCAATTTCCCTAACAGACATCTCTCTCTCTCTCTCTCTCTCTCTCTCTCTCTCTCATCATCATCATCATCATCATCATCATCACCTCTTCTTTCTGTTTTTCTGCAGAACCCTAATACAAGTACAAATAACAACCCTGGGCCTTATACATAAAGCAAAGGTGGAGAGACAAAGGGACAGGAGAAATGGCACGGTGGTGAGGCCCCTGGGCTTTCATTTGCTTCCACATCTGGATTTGGAACTAAAGAGGCTGGCAACCAAGAAATACCAGGGGCACAAAATGTCAAAAACTTCAACAAAAGCCTGCTCTCTCTAGCCAAAGACCAGGAAGATGGCAGCCCAGCAAGACAGAAAACTTTTAGACGATAATTGCTTACTCCTGCCAAATGCCAAAGAAAAACGGTGGCCCCACAACACCCACATTAGCAGCGGTCAAGTGGGGAGACTAGAGCCCACCCTCATCAGGCTGTGACAAGGCACCCCTAGAGCCCTTCTGGGGCCCATGTCAGGGAAGGCTAAGTAGGCCAGGCTTTCACCCCCACCCTGCTCAGCTGAGGCCACACGACCACAGGGAGCCCTGACTCCCACCCTCATCTAGCAGGAACAAGCGCCTACCCCTTTCCCAGGGGTGGTGTCTGGGGAGGCCTAGTGGGGAGCTAGAACCTCACTCCAAGCCAAGCAGTAATGAAGAACAAAGAATAGAAGCTATAAAGAAGAACCAAATGGGACATTTTAAACTAAAAAAACACAATCACTGAAATACAATGCTTGGGACCAATAGAGGAAAGAATAAACTGGAAGGTAGAACAATAGAAATCATACAGTATGAACAACAAAAGGAAAATAGGCTGAGACCGATGGAGCAGGTCCTCGGGGACTTGTGGGACTATCACGATAGAGCTAACTTTTATGTTATTGGGGTCCTGGTAAGACAGGGGAAAGAGGATAATGCTGGGAAAGTATTCTTAAAAAATGGCTCCAATGGGCCAGGGTCGTGGCTCAGTGGTAGCGCACTTGCCCAGCATGTGTAAGGCACTGGGTTCAATTCTCAGCATCCATATAAATAAATAAATAAAACAAAGGTCCATCAACATGTAAAAATGTATTTTTTAAAAATGGCTCCAAAATTCCCAAAGTTGGCAAAAGACATAAACCTACAGATTCAAGAAAGCAAGCAAATGACAGACACAAATTGATCTAAAACAAGTGACGTGGTTTGTATTTGAAGTATCCCTCAAAGGCACATGTGTTGAAGGGTTGGTTGTCAATGCAGCAAGGTCAAAGGTGGGGCTCTTGGGATTCATCCACTGATGGGGTCGTAGCTGATGGCGCCACAGAAAGGGGTGGAAACCTCAGGAGGAGGGGCCTAGTTGGAGAAATTAGTTCACTGGGGTTGTGCCCAGGAATAGCATATCACATCCCTGACCTCTTGTATTCTCTCTCTCTATCTATCTATCTATCTATCTATCTATCTATCTATCTTTCACTCTCTCTCTCTGCTTCCTGGCATGAGGAAGCAGCTTCCGTCCTCCATGACCTTCTATAGTATTCTTCTGACTTGCCTCAGGCCCAAAGCAATAGAGTCAGCGCAGTGTGGACTGAAATCCCCCAAACTAGGAGCCATAATAAATCTTTAGGTTGTTGAGGTTCTCAGGTACTTTGTCACAGTGATGGAAATATGACTAACACAACAAGATACATCACAATTAAACATCAGCAAATTAAAGACAGAGAAAAAAAATCTTGAAAGCTGTTAAGACACAGAAAGAAAGACCTAATCTATAGAGGGAAGACTATTAAAACGACAGCAGATTTTCATCACAAACCAGTGGAGGCCAAAAGGAACTAGCACAACATTTTTCAAGTGCTGAAGAATGAACTGTGAACTTACAATTGTATACCAGTAAAAATGTCCTTTGGGAATAAATTTTTAAAAAATCAATATTTTCAAACGAAGGGAAATTAGGAGAATTTATTGCTACAAGCTGAATACTGAAAGAATGACTAAGGAAGTTCTCTAAACAGAAAGGAACTGTGTGAGAGTCCCCAGCGAGAGACCTACATGAATGTGCCTCACTGATTTTTATTTATTTTTGTACTAGAGAGTGAGCCCAGGGCCGTGTGTGTGTGGTAGGCAAATGCTCTGCTGCTGAGCCACACCGAGCCTAGTGGATTTTTGACAAAGGTGCAAAAGTAATTCAATGGAGGAAAGAACTTTTCCAACACCATGGTGCTAAAGTAATTGGGCATCCATAGGCAAAACAAAACAAAAAACAAAAAGAACCTCAGTCTCAGTCTAAGTTTTATACATCATTCAAAAGTTAACTCTAAATGGATCATGAAGTTGGGCACAGCAGTGCACGCCTGTAATCCCAGTGACAGGAGGATCTCAAGTTCAAAGCCAGCCTCAGCAAAGTAGCAAGGCCATAAGCAACTTAGCATCTGGCTCAGTAGTTAGGCGCCCCTGGGTTTAATCCCTGGTACCAAAAGAAAAAAAAAAAAAGGATGAAAAGAAAGGCTACAGAGGAAGAGAAAATATTTGCCAGCCACACAGCCAACAAAGAACCAGCATACAGAATTGCGTATAGAATTGATAAGAAACTCAACAGCCAACTGATTCAATTAGGAAATAAGGAAAAGACACAAAGAGTCATTTCACCAAAGAGGATACACAGATGGCTAAATAAGCACATGAAAAGAAATTCGAAACCATTAGCCATTAGGGAAATGCAAATCAAAATCACGATGAGAGATCACTACACACACATCAGAATGGCTAAGATTTTACAACAGCGATGACACCAGAAGTCGGTCAGGATGCAGAGAAACTAGATCACTCAGATGTTGCTCGTGGAAATGTACAACGGCATCCTTGCTTTGGAAAATGATTTGTTGGATTCTTAAAAAACTAAACACACTAGTCAACAAATGCCTGTCCTATAGAAATGAAGACTTCACAAATTCTCTATTCTTGAAATGACTAAAGTATAGAAATAGAGAACAAATTAGTCAAAGGAGTCAAAGAAGGGGAGGAGCTACAGAGAAAGGGGTGTGGCTATGCAAAGACAGGTGAGGGATCCTGTGGTGGAGGGAATGTTCCGCACCTTCACTGTATCCATGCCCATCTTAATTTTGTAAGATGTTACCATTGGGAGAAACTGGGTAAAACGCACACTGGATCCCTTTGTATTATTATTTTTTTACAACTGCACGTGAGTCTACTATTATCTTAGAATAAAAAGTTTAATAAAGCCAGGTGCAGTGGTGCATGTCTGTAATTCCAGTGACTCCAGAGGCTGAGGTGGGAAGATCACAAGTTTGAGGCTAGCTTCAGCAACTTAGCAAGATCCTGCTTCAAAATAAAAAAAAAAAAAAGGGCTGGGGATGTAGCTCAGTGATAGAGCATCCTGGGGTTCAATCTCCAGCACACATACAAAAATAAGTAAGTAAATAAATAAATAAAAAATATCAAGTGTAAAATGCATGGAATGAGAAAATGAATATGAAAATATGAACTTAAGAAGTATCCCAAGTCTGGTGACCAAGAACCAAGATGCAAATAGATGCTTTAGAGTTTCTCTCCCTTACTGCTTGCCCACTCTGCTTCTCTTGCCTTTATAATGCACTCAAGGAAAACTTTATCCAGTAAACAGTTCGTTCTTGACCTTGGATTTGGAAATGTCAACACTCTGACTGCCTCCACCATTATTTTTCAGTTTTAACATGAAGTATTTTGTTTGGTTTTGGATTCTTCTTCCAAAAAGAGATGTCTGTGAAAGTTTCCTCCATCAGACGGGGGCACCCTAGGGGCAGACACCTTCATCATCCCAATGCACATCCCCCCTCAAAAAAAAATTCAGTAGAAGATCTGCCGACTCCAGTGGTTTCCGTTGTTTCCAAAGGTAGATGTCAATAAATTCTGGCTGATTTGAATTGAATGTGCTATAAATTCCTTAATGGATAGAACTAGATCCTAAAGCTCAGCAATTAATGGGCAAAAAAGCTAAGAGACAGAGGGACTAGGAGACAGAGGGAGGCAAGGGTGCAGAGATGTAAGGACAAGGTTGAGAGGGGCTCAGGAGTTTACCAGGAACCCTGGAAAAGACACATCGCTTCTCAGTTTGGGTTCTCTCCCCACCTGCTTCCCCAATCGATATGAAAAAGGAAGCCCGGAGCTCGGGGGGTTGGAACAGAGTTCCTTTCAGACAGCTGACTCTGTATCAGAACTTTAAAGGACTAAGCCCCATGGAGGGGGAAGATGGGCTCTTTGCTGGGCAGCCGGGAAGTCTGGGGCTTTTACAGGTAGGGATTAAGACAAAGGCTTGGATGCTTTACAGCTTTCCGTGCCGCTCAGCAGAGTGATTGGCTCCCGGGCCCCCTGCCTTCCATGTCCCCTGCCATGTGTAGCACACGTCCAGTGGGGACTAGCAACAACAACCCCATCAGCTCTGTCTCCTTCCACCCGCGATACAAAATCCACACAGATGATAAAAACGGGCAGGGAATGGGCAGAGCTCACACCACTGCCTGGTGGTGGTGGTGGTGGTGACAGGTGCAAATGGTGGCTCTGTTTAGTTTCCAACAGTGGCAGCAGAGTTGCATGACTCAGGCAGTGAATCTGCAACCAGCCTCCTTTGGAAGCTCCAAGTTTTCCAAGCCTGGTTCCTCAGCCTTCCCAGTAGCTCAGGAAGTTACCAGGATCCCAGACAGGCAAGTTTTCTGTGAAGTTAAGCAGGACTGGGTTCCACTGTTCACTAACAGGAATCCTGAGGATTTGGGCAGGACTGGCCAATAGAGCCGCCAGGGTTGCCCACTGCAACCAGAAGCACTGGGCTCAGGCTGCTGCTGGGTGGCCACTCTCTAGCTACAGCCACTGGCCTAAACCTGTCTTCCTGCAAATCCCAGTTCTCATACCACCTCCTCCGTGGTGTCTTCTTGGATCTCTCCAGGGAAAGAGTGCCCTTCCTTGAAACTCCCCAGAGCTTCATCTGACACTCCCTCTCTTAACACCTCCTGCCTCAGGTTACAGAGAACAAATGAAAAAATTGTCTTCTTTGCCAGATGGTGGCCCTTTCTCACTTCCTCCCTGAGTCCAGCCCAATCCTCTGCACCAAAGAGTGCTCAATAAATGGTCAGAGTAGAACTCCATAGTTTGTCCAAACTGGATTCTTATTTCCTCCCTTAAGACTGGATTCTTTTTAATTATTTATTTATTTATTTATTAGTCGTCAATGGATCTTAATTTTATTTATTGATACGTGGTGCTGAAAAATCGAACCCAGTGCCTCACACATGCTAGGCAAGCGCTCTGCCACTGAGCCACACCCCCAGCCCAAGACTGAGTTCTTAACTTGGGATCCAGATACCCATGAACTGAATGTAATGTGTGTTTTTTGGACATAATACCCATAGCTTTCATCATATTCCCAAAACAGGACCATGACCCCAAACCAGTTAATGACAGATATTTGTTGAGTGTTTACTATGTAACTGGCACCGTCTACATACTTTCCACATATTAGATATTTTCATGAGCAAAAGAACCCTGGGAGAAAGTCACTATTATTCCCATTTTATAAAGACCTCAGGGGTTAAATAACTTGCCCAAGGTTACACAGCTGATAAGTGGAGACACCAGAATTTGAACCCGGCCAGTCTGACCAGGCTCCACTCTCTGAACTGCTGTACTATAGTGGCCTCTCTGTACAACCTCCTAAACAGAGACTACTGTGGGCTGAGATGGAGGCTCCAAGGTGGATCTGGGCAGCTGGAGCCTGGGATAAGTCTGGTGGTTCTGACTCCACTGTGCGCCTACTGCCTTCTGGGAAATGTGAGTTCTCGGAGTCAGTGGAGGACATGCAAAGCCACAGGCGACCACTTCGGGAACTGACCACAGGGGAAGGAAGAGCAGCAGGCGGGCCTGAAGCAGAAGATGACTTGGGCCTTCCTCTATCATTATGGAAGGTTCTAGCAGCAAGACAGTGAGGGGGGTTGGTGTGACAGAGAGGTGAGTGAAGGGACAAGTACTCCATGTCAGAGACTGTTCTAGGAAGAGTTGGTCCAGAGGAGGAGCAGGACAGCACCCAGGCACCCCAGGGGCCACATGAGCCCTCTTCAAAGGTCTTCCTTCCTTGCGTTTTCCTTCCTCTATCCCTTCCTCCTTCCTTTGCTCTGTGCCTCCTTCCCCTCCTCCTTTGCTACCCCTTGGTGTTAACACACATGAACTCTCTCTCATCAGGAGACAAAAATTTCTCTGGGTTTGGCAGCCATATTTTGGGAAATCAGTACTCCCGAGTGGCTCCCTGTGGTCTCCTCTGGCTGGATGTCCTGCTGTCAGTGTGTCCTTCAAATTAGAGTGTCTGACCTAGGGGGTAAATTCCTCAGGGACAGGCCTTACACCCTGCAATTCAAACTGAGGTTGACCAACACAAATAAACACTATATCAGGGCTTGAAATGGAGTTTGATTATTTGCTTCCAAGGCAGGGTGGGGGGTAGCCAGACGCAAGGGAGGAGGTCATTTTCAAGAAAAGCACAGCTGGCTGGGCACAGTGGCGCTCGCCTGTAATCCCAGCAGCTTGGGAGGCTGAGGCAGGAGGTTCCCGAGTTCAAAACCAGCCTCGAGGCAATAAGCAACTCAGTGAGGCCCTGTTTCTAAATAAAATACAAAATAGGGTTGGAGATATACCTCAGTGGTTGAGTGCCCCTGAGTTCAATCCCCAGTACCAAAAAAAAAAAAAGAAAAAAAGAAAGAAAGAAAAGAAAAGCACAGATGGACACTAACCCATGCCCCAGAGGATCTACTTGAGCAATGAGGATTGTTTTGTTCTGAGAAAACAAAACAACGCAAAACAAATCTCTGTGTATTCACTTCTACACAGTTCAGAGAGGGCCACTTAACTGCCCCTATTTGTCTTATAATGACTTGTAGGTAGTAGGTCAGACTGTATTGCTGTGCCCATTTCATTGATGGGGGGAGGGGAAGCTCAGAGAAATTAGAACCTGCGTCTCCTGAGTTCAAATCTTGAACTTGCCTGACCACACAACACTGCTCTCAGGGAGCTGTGGAAACCAGGTTGGTTCCAGGATTCTGCAGGTGGGAGATGTTCTGGCCCTTGAAGAGGCCTGTCACATGCCTCAGCCATGAGGTGTCCAAAAATCCCTGCTTGCCCAGTTTCCTCACCATCCCATCACGAATCCTGTACTTTTCTCCCTTAATCTCTGATCACACTCTCATCCATGAACAACTTGAATAAAACACTGTTTGCCTGGAAAGTGCTCTAGGAACATTAGTTAAATGATTAACCAGATGAATTAAATACTGAACATATGAACTGTCAACATCTCCCTATGTGTGCATTAGGCACTTTAGATATTACCCTTCCACTAGGTGGCTGTGCCACTAACACATCTGGCATTGTTACCCACTCAAATTGTCCCCTTCCACTGTAATGAATGATCCTGCGGGGAACATTTTTATAACTAGACCTTCGTACACACTGATGATCATTTACTTGGGGTAAACTCGTAAGTAATCCCACTTTAATAGTGGGATAAACAAAACCAAATTAGGAAAGGAAATTTGTTGGGGGGGAAATAAAACAGCCTGTAATAAGCAATTCTAGGCAAAATAGAAAGCCTAGTCAGGCTCCTACTTCTTGACAGTAGAAACCAAGGAGCCCCTGTAGTTCTATGACTGGGCTCCCATAGCCAGAGACTAAGGACAGGCCCAGAGAGCTCACTCTGTGGTCCACTCTGTCTGTGATCTCACCATGGCAGGGGCCTGGCTCCCCAGCTGAGCGACAAACTCCCTGACAGCAAGACTGCATCTGCCAGTGCTCGAAGCTGGCAGGACCCAAAACGTGGAGGATGTTCTCTAGCTGCCTGATACTTGGCCCTTGGCATATTAAGCCATGGAAATGCGGGAAAGGAGGCTGTCATCAATTTATTGGAAATCTGTTATGTGGTGGACAGGCACTGTGCTAGGAACCTTGTATACATGATCACATCCACTATCTCGTCTAAATTAGGTTCAGGGATGTCGGTCTGATTCCCACTTTGCCACCCTGCAATGGCTTAGTCCCACTCCTCCTCCAGAGGCCCAGGAACCAGTGCCCCCGAGGCCTCCCAGCTTGCACTGCACACTGACCACCCTGCACTTCTGAAATCAATGGCTTCCAGACCTGGCAGGACTGACAGAGCCCTTAGCATGGACAGAAACAATTGCAGGGCACCTCTACCCTGGAGGGGGTGGATGCGGACACAGCGGAAATGGGTGCTGAGATTCTATGAAGCTCAGGAAATGAGAGGACTTTGTTGCCTTAGCAACGGGCAGCCAGGGTCAGCAGCAGAGCAGAGGCAGCCGCAGGCTAATGGTAGAAAATAGGCCATGTTGTCAGGTCTGAGGTTCTGGGATGGAGACCCTGCAGAAGAGGGAGGCCCCTCTTCCTATGCCTAGGCTTCCTGCACAGGGCAGGCTGTCAGCCAGGAGAAAAAACTTTATACCTGCAAAAGTCCCCAGGGCCCCTCGGTTGATTCTACCCCACACAGCCCTGAAGACTTACTCCTCTTCCTCTCTGAAGACAGACACTCTGAAAGCATAGGAGCAGGTGGGCTGGAAGGGCCCTTCCCTTCTGCAGACCTGTGCTCACAGGCTGGACCTGCAGAGGCGAGACGCAAATGAGGGTTTGTGATCTATACACTGGAGCTACAGAGGGACAGAGTTTAGGGCTGTCTTGCCAGGCATTTCCACAGTGGCCAGAAAGAGGGGCCTGGCCCTGGCAGTGGCTGGATCTTTGACTTGCTGAATCTGCTCTTCAAGGGAAGGAGGGGTAGCCATGAGCAAAGCCTGTATATGGGCCATGGTCACCTACCACGAGGGGAGAAAACCTACTTCCTTCCACCTGCTCTGGTTTCTCTGTTAGTGTTTTCCAGGTCACCTAACCAGGGCACACAAGAGGCCAGGGGAACTCCCACCCAGGATGGCTAGGGTACCTTTTCTTAATCATAATCAATAAAATGAACACAGTGTTTTGTAGTTAAATCATTTTCACATATGCTCTATCATTTTATACTCATAATAAACCTGTGAGCAAGGCAGGCAGGTGATATTTCTCTTTCTTTTTCTTTTCTTTTCTTTTTTAAATCACAGATAAAATAGCAAGTGATAAGTAAATTAACTGTCCAAGATCACACCACTGGGCTGAAACCAGGGATCTGTGTTTCTGCGTCCAGTGCCCCTCCTCTCTCTATACTGCCATCCCAGGTGTCCCAGGGAGCTGCAAGAGAGAACTAGAGCAGGGGACATGCAAGGGGCATCCTAACTTGGAGGTGAGTATATGTCTTCATCTGAGATCCCCCTCAAACCTATAGTGTCAGTGTCCCTCTCTGTGAGTGGCCCCAGGGAGGCAGGGCAGAGACATGGGCAGCTGCCAGCATCCTGTACCTTCCCTAGATGGTGCTTTACATGCAGATGTACCTGGAACAATCTAGAGTGTTTTATATGATGTCAGCCCAGAAAAATAGCAGAAGGATGTCTTGGGTGACCTCTCAAGTAAAGGGAGGGTTGACTGACCTGCCTCAGGGGTCCATGGCACCCTGGGAGTACCTGTGGGCTGGGGAAACTAGTGTGCTTTGAGATGCTGGAGCTGTTTGCTCCAGGAACTGAAGGTGGTGTTATTGTGGATATCCAATCCCTCATCAATCAATTCTAGCTCAGTACAGGTGCTGGCATCAGAGGACTTCACACCCCAGCCATGAACCACTGCAGCTGCCAGTTGCCTCAGGGAACCAAGAGGCAGCCAGGCCAACTTCCACTGGCACCAAGTTGCCAAGGAGCCAGCCCAATATCAGCCACAGATCTGGAGAGGGCTGGCTGCTGGGCAAGTCTCTGACCAACTCTATATACAGTACTCAGGGCTGCTGGTGGTTCTGATGGCGGTCCTAGAAGCTGGGGGAACTGCCTACGTTGGCCCAGAACAGGGAGGAAACATGCTTCTCCCTGCATGTCCTGCTAACAGGAAGCAGCTGCAAGGGGGTGGTACTGGGGAGGCCTCACCCTGCACAGCTGCCTGGGCTCCTAGCCCACCTCTCCTGACCTTTCAGTTTGACCTTCCTCCCCAGTGCCTGTCACTCAAGCCCACTGACCTAGGGGAAACCCCCAGAAACTTCTGTGTGTGCTTAAGACACATCTTGACTTTCAGACCAGACAAGCTGGGGAAGAAGAGGGGCCGGTCAGGGAGCAGCCTGAGGACCCAGAGATTGTTGTAATGGACCCCATTCCCTTAGCACAAACTCTGGTAACTGGTTTTTTTTTTTTTTTTTTTGTGGTACTGGGGATCAAACCTAGGGCTTCCTATATTGTTGTCAAGCTCTGGACAACTGAGCTACATCCCAGCCCTCTAAGCAAACTCTGGAATAGGCATTGTACAAACATGTATAGCTTGTATTATTTTACTGAATCACTTCAATGGAGCATATCTGATTAATGTTTGTGTTTACAGATGAGGAAACTGAGGCCAAAGAAGGAAAAAAAAAATCCCAGCAGCTCAGGAAGATCACAAATTCAATGCCAGCGTCAGCAACTTAGCAAGGCCCTAAGCAACTTAGTAAGACCCTGTCTCAAAATAATAATAATAATAATAATAATAATAATAATAATAATAATAGGGCTAGAGATGGGCTTCATGGTTAAGTGCCCCTGGGTTCAATCCCCAATACAAAACAAACAAAAAAAAAAAAAAAAAGAAGAAGAAGAAGAAGAAGAAGAAGAAGAAGAAGAAGAAGAAGAAGAAGGTTAAAACAAAATGCCTAATTGCCACGGGCCAGTATCTAACCCACATCTTCCTGAGCCTGCTCTGCAGCCATAAAGCACTCACAAGAACCACACGGCCCCATGGTAGCCAGACACACCACTACCAACACTCAGAAGGATCAGACAGAGTAGCTAACAGGGATTTTGGATGCGCCCTTGGGAAGCGCCCTTGGGAAGCGTGCTGGGCTGCTGATGCTGTGTTGAGAGGTGGGTCTTGAACATTATGGGAAATAGGTCCTGGTTCCAGGAATCTGGGTTGGCAGCCCAGACCTTCCCATAGGAAACTGTCAGCTAGGGCCAAGGAGAGCTGCCTCAAGGCTACAACTGGGCAAGGGGCTCACTCTGGGCTTTAGAGGAGCAGTGTGAGGCTCTCTGTGGCTGTCCCCCACTGCCTCTTCGCCCCAGCCCCACCGTTTCCTTTCTCTCTGCCAGTCCAGGATGCCCACACTCCAGTTACTTCTTTGTACACAGCCCAGGTAGCCCACGATGGGCGACTTCTAGACACTCAAGAGACAAAGTATAAAGTACAAAGTATACTTTGATGAAGGGAAGATGGTTGGACACAGCTGGACTGTACAACTGCTTGAAGCACTCAGTGAGGCTCTGTCTCCCAGGCTGACCCCCACATAGAGAAAGGACGTTCTAGCTGTGAGGTCTGGGGCTGCATAGGCAGGATGCACACCAGGCCTTGGAAACATACATGACTGGCAAAGCAGTGTCCACGGATTGGGAGGAAGCCACAGTCTCTCAGGGGACACATCTCTCTGTGGAGAGTCAGTTGCCACCTTCCTAGGCAAAGCAGTGACACATAAACACTGGCCAAGCTGGATATGAACACACATCACCGGGAGCTGGAAGTTCCATCTCCCTGCACTTGTGACAGCCTGGAGACATCAATACTGTCTGCACACAGAGGAGATCCTCATAACTTGTTGAGTTAGACCATCTGGATCCCTGAGATGCCTCTCTGAGCAATGCTGTCAGGAGGACTAACAGGTGGCAGAGCCCTGGCTCCCTTGGCCTGGATCTTCCTGCTGAGTGTTGGACAGGCTCCATCCAGAAGCATCTAGGCCCTTCAGTCAGTGGTCCATCTCCTGAACCCCCATTAATCTCTGCAGGACATGGTCCCTCTGGCCTGATTTGTGCCCTTGAGTCTGTGGACAGCCCCACCAGGACAAAAAAAAAAAAAAAAAGGAAAGAAAGTAAAAACAAAAAACAGAGATAACCTCCTGAACTAACAGAAGCCCATTCCCCAGGGACAGGGTGGGGATGTTTGTTGCTCCCCCGCTTCCCCTACATCACCACCACCACCTCTAGCTGGTGGCTTTTTCAGCTTATGGACAGGAAGGGGTAGGGTGTGGAGAGGGTGAGAAGGTGTGATACTGATTTCCAATTGCCACCCAGTTCGAGATCCTAATCAGCAGGGCAGCTGGTGCAGGGCAGCTGGTCGTTGCTTTTGTCTCCTAGAGATAAGCAAGGGAGGGGGCAAAAGGATTCCCAAAACACTAATGAAGTCACCATCCTGTGGCCTGGGGATTATTAGTAAGGAGGGATCATTCATAGATGAATACATCATGGTATAGACAGGTGAGGGGATGTTCCGGTGATGCATAGAGCTCTGATGGATATGGAAAAATGCCTGAAATAATACTAAGAAAAAAAGGAAAAAAAACCCAGAAAACCATGTGCAGAGAATGATGCCAATTGTGTAGAGATAACTGTGACTTTAAACACACACACACACACACACACACACACACACTGAAAATTAGAAATAAATATTAGCAGTGTTTGCCTCTGGAGCAGGGAATTCTGGCTACTTAAAACTTTTCTATTTTTCTATGAGCTTTGTTAAACAGAAAAAAAATTAAAAAACAACACTAGTTAAAATTTAGGGGGCTTATGCCCTCTGTGATCCAAGGGACAGAGAGGCTGGGTGTGACTGTGGGTGGGTAGGGAAGAAAGTGCTCTGTAAGTTCTCGCATGGCCAGGGGACTGGACGGCCGGGTGGCACAGAGCTGGTGGAGGTCAGGGGGTGTTCAGAAGTTTCCAACAGGAGCTTCCCCGGGAAGAGAGCCCATGAGGAACATAGGTACAAGGGACAGGGATACAGCCCCGTAATAGCTGAGGTTCTGTCCCTGGGCACTGGGGAACTCTGCAGCTGGACAGGGGTGAGTGGCAGCGGCGGGCTCAGAGGTGAAGTGAGGGGCTGTGGGTCCACAGGCAAGAAGAGAAGTGGTCTCAGAACAGAGGGCTGGGGTGCCAGGAGAGGCAGTCTGCCCTTGACAGAGAGGAGCCAGCAGTGAGCCTCATGGTGAGAGCAGTGCATGCTGGGAGGCTGCTGGGACAGGCACCGAGTTGGGGGGTAAGGGGCTGGAGCCAGAGGAAGGGGTGTGGGTGGGATGGGGAGAGAGCAGGGCTGCGGAGGAAGGAAGAGCAGCCAGGATCTGAAAGAAAGGACCAGCCGGAGCCTGAACATGTAAGAAGGTGGCTGCATTTCAAATTGGTCTTTTGAAGAAAAGTCTAAGAGAAAGGTACCCAGCGGCCATTTGGGTGTTAATTTTTAGTTCAGTCAGTGGCTGGGGGTTTGGGGGGTGTCTGGCGCCTCCAGGGTAAAATGATGGCCTGAAGCCGCAAAGCCCCTGGGGGTCAAATCCACCTCATCCTGTGGCCTGGGGTCCTGCCTCCCACTGTGTGGGCCTCAGTTTCTCCCAGAGAGGCAGGGGGTGGACGACAGCCTTTCTATTATCCTCAGGTCTCAGGGGCTCTGCTAGTAAAAATGATTGTAAAATGCTTTGCAAATAGCGCCGCTGCCTCACAACAGAGGCAATTCTTTCCCACAGAGAGGGTTCAGTTCTTGCAGGGATCCGCTTGGAACCTCTCTGCCCTCCAAAGAAGGGACCCTTCTGTTCCCTTGTGATCTCAGTGAATGCCGAGTCCCTGGGATAGCCATGGGCCGGGCCCCGTGCCCGCTGCTGGCAGCCGCCATCACACAGCACAAGGGAAACTTTGTGTGCCTCCCAGGGCTGGCGCGCGAGCAGCCAAGTGCAGGCCCGGCCTCTCCTCTGACAGCGGAGGAAACTGAGGCACAGGGAGGAAGAGGGACGTGGGGCTGACAGAAAGCAGAACCGGTACCTCTGAGTTTTGAACACTGGCATTAACAACTAGCATTTAAAAAGTCACTTCACATTGATTGCCTTTATTTATTTATTTATTTATTCTGCCAACCCATTAGATAGGGACCATTTGTTTTCTCTATGGTGGGCAGAGTGATGGACCCCAGATGGTACACCAGCCTTATACTCAAAGTTGTGGAGGTCACCAAAAAGGGCCAAAGGGCCTTTGCAGATGTGATCGAGGTCAAGTCCTTTGCGGTGGGGACAACATTTTACATGTTGCCTCTGTCAATCCTCAAGAAACCCCCTGAAACGGAATGGACACCTGCATTCTGAGATGAGGAAACCGAGGCTAGAAGAAGAGGGTGTCAGACACAGCATCCCCAGCTGGCCGCATCAGGCACGGAGGACATGTTCCTGGCATCCTACTCCAGGTTCTGAGCTCCTGTTTACTTCAGGTATGGAGGGGCTTGGGGGTGCACCCTGCTGCACCCCCTGTGGTACTTGAAACAGAGATTTAGGGTACTACCACCCCAACAAGCAGCATCTTGGCATTAGGAATCTCATGATTTTTCCCCAGCCCAGTTCTAGGCTACACCATGGAAAATCATGTCAGGCCAATGAAAACCTGTGGGGGTGAGTTAACACCCCTTCTGCCATCCAGGCTGGGTGCTCGGTCCAGAAGCTGTTTGAGGGGCTGTCTCCCAGGGACAGCGTTTCCTGCTGCTGCAGATACACAGGAGGGGTGCAACCAGGGGCAGCAGGCCTGGGCTCACACTGCTGGCTTCCTAAGAATGTCTATACCTGCTGACTCTGCTGTCACCTCCTAGTTAGTCTGTCACTCCCTCACATGTCCTCTTAGGGCTTCACCACAAGACCAGGATAACTCAGTCAGGGGCCCAGACCATTCCTAGTGGTCAAAAGCATCCATTCTGGAAAAACCTGTTTCCTAGGGGTTGAGGTGTAGCTCAGTGGTAGAACACTGGGCAAGGTCCTGAGTTTGCTCCCCAGCACTGCAAAAATAATAATAATAATCATAATAATAATAATAATAATAATTATATATATATATATATATATATATATATATTTTTTTTTTTTTTTTTTTTTAAAGGAAGCTGATGCTCAGACAGATAGTCCACACTGTGTCACAATATCATCCAGGACCTCCCACTTCAGAGCCCACCTCCCTTCCTGTCCACTTGCTGTTCTCTAGTGACAAACACTATAGGAAGGACCTGTTGGACCTGTCGCTGTCTGCTCACCTTCATCCCCCCACCACGGAGACAGCAGAAACAGCCTGTGAGCCCCCCACCCTCCCCTGAGCTCAGCTAGAGAGGGCCCTCTGCTGCCTTCACACATCTCCAGGATGACCTGCTCAAGATGGTGCCTTACACGGTACCCAGAGGGAAGCTTGGACCTTTAGGAGGCAGCAGCCCCTGCTAGGATTCCTTCAGTCCTTTCCTGCTGAGAGGCAGCTGTGTCCAAGACCAGGGACCACTGTCCCCCAAGGGCCTGGATCACAACTCCACGTAGCCCAGGCTCTGGCCCTAGGCACCCAGCTGCTGTGGTGGAGGGTGAGTCACGGGGCCTGGAATCTCAAGTGTTCCAGAGCTTCACCCCTCCCAGTCAGCTCCACATCTGCCCTCCAGATGTTACCGCTTTAGAAACACTTCTGCCAACAGAGATCCAAGGTCAGGGGCATACCCGACCTTAGAAAAATACCTTCAGACCCCCACCAAGTGCCTGCCTTGGCTGATTAGGGATTCTCAAACTTCTCAAACCTAACTTGCCATACCTCTTGGGTACTTTTTTCTTCCATTGAAAATCTTATTGCCTGAGGGCCCTGGAGAGGTGGGAGTCTGGTGGGAGAAACAGCCCCTTCCTTCAGAGAGCTCCCAGTCAGATGGGCTCTTGAGTCAATTCCAAAATGATGGAGGAGACACAGCCCTGTCCTGAGTCTGATAGAAGAGACCATCTCTGTCTCTGGGGAGCTTCCAATGTCTGGGAATAAAGGACTCAGAAGAAAAGCCTATGAAAACCATGATTTAATAAAATGAAAGAAACCAAAGTTCATCAAGTTCCTACCAAGTGTCCTCTTCAGGTTCAGCCAGCCTTCTGAAATCCTCACCATCACCTCATCTATACTCAAGGAAATGAAGGCACCATGGTTGGCTCCCAGCTAGTCAGGAACACCTAGGGTTCACACTCGGGTTGCAGTAGCTCATACATGGCACTTTGGTGTCACACCACATTGGTAGGACAAATCCCCTTGCTTTCTTTTCCCACTCTACCCTCTAGGCTTACAGCAAGCTTTCTCTCCCATCTGCATATTAAATAGTTCTACATTTAGGACAACCTCATGCACCAACAATGTCCCACTGTCCCAGCAGCAAGAGGGACTATCAAGCAAGAGAAGGATCACAGATGGGCTCTCATCCTCTGTTAGTGGAGGTCCCGCGCCAAGGCAAGCTGTGATCCAGGCAGGGGCTCTTTGGGGTCTCAGGGACAGAAGGCTCAGAGTGCTGAGCCTCCCCACCCCCAGGCTGGCCCCAAGCCAGTCACTGGGTGAACAAACTGCCCAGGACCTCTGGAAAGAATAATGCCTGAGGCACACACCAGGAGGGCCTGTGGTAGCGGAAAATGCAGTGGAAACGCTGAATATATGTTCCCTGAGCTCTCTGTCTGCTTTGTGGCACCCAGGGTGGAACAAAAGGCTGGCCTTCCTGTCATTGTGCCAGAGCCCTAGGAGGCCTCTACTCAGGGTACAGATTCATGGAGCTCAAAGCTCTCTGAGGCTCCTTCATCCCCAGGAAGAGGCTCTGCAAAGAGGGGAGACAGAAGTGCTGCCCTGAACAACAGAGATCCAGGTTGGAGAGAGACAGTTTCTTTCCGTGGGAACAGCAGTTTGGGCCTTGCAGGATCTCATTAAATCCTTGCTCATGGGCCTGTTATGGGGCGGGGGCCCTGGCAAGGAATCCAGAATCTAATGCTGATTCAGCTCCTTCTTTGCTTTTCTCTGGCCCCCCAAAGCACCCCAGATTCAGAGGCTCTCACCTGTTGGTTACTAGCTCAGTATGGCCAAGGCTAGGTTTCTGCCCACGTTGTCCTGACCTGACAAGAGGGTTGCACTGATAGAGGAGAGAAGGTTGGTTCAGCCCCATAACCCATAAAAGAGAAGATTCCAAAAGAAGATGGAAAATCAATGACCTTTTGATTTTGCCAACCAATAGCATCCTAGCCTGCTCCATATCCTGTCACCCAAGATACTGGGCTTTACATTCTGAACAATAAAGCCTAAGAGGAAGAAAGCAAGAATCTTATTTTTTGATGGGGAGCAGTTAGTTTGTAGAAGGACTTTTTAGGATACACCCAGCAAGCTGGAGGCAATAGCAATGGAGGGTGACAGAGCGCTACTCTCCCCGGTCACTGAGCTTCCTCAGCTCGCCACCCTTTCCGGTCTTCCTACAGGATGCTCCAGACCAAGGCTCCCACCCTAGACTTTCTTCTAGTCTGGAGAGGAGGAGATATGCTCTGGGCCTGCTTTCTCAGCTCAAAAGATGCTGAGCTGCGGGTTGCTAGACCAAGAGAGGAGGGCGTGGGGATGGGGCTGAGTTTTGCTGGGCAATTGTGCCCTCTTGTGGCAGCAACATGAAGCTGCAAGGACATGCAGACAAAGGGTGAAACACATTCTTTTCTCCCTTTCCCAGAATCCTTCTATGGGGTCTTTATTAAGCACCTATTGGTAGATAGCACTGGATTGCCCCAAACCAAGCAGGGAGACACTGGCTTCTAAATGAAACCTTCCCTGGAGGAGGAGACCAGTCCTTCCGCATTCCAGCTACAGGCCTTCCCTACCCACACACTCTATCAATAAGTCCTTGAATGGACAAAGCCACTCTCCTCTGACCACATGTGTGGCAGGCGCCTCATCTCAGTCAAAGCATGCTCCTGGCCTTCCTGAAAGCCCTGCTCTAAGTGGCCAACTCTGGCGAAGGCCCTGAGCCCTCTGCAGAGGCTGAAAAGCTGCAGCTACAGGAACAGTCACTGTTCGTGATGGTTTATGTCCAGTGTTGGATTCTCCGAGACACACTTCCAATTGTTCCAGATGGACTGGGAGCCTCCCAAGGGCAGGGGCATTGCCTGAGAACCTATTTCATGCCACCCCTTTACAACCAAGCCTTGTTCTGGTTTCTCAGCAGGACTGTAAGAGTCATAAATAAATCTCGATTTATAGAGTGGGAACTCGGGCCCTGGAAGGTCAAGTGACTTGCACAAGAGCTGCCATTTGTCTAATACCCACAGCTTTCCACCCACCTGGGGCCATGCGAAATGTGCTATATGCATTATCTTTTCAGTCCTTATGAGTGAGATTGTCCAGGGAGCTACGTTATAATTATCCCCATTTTACAGATGAAGGCACGGAGTCATTGAGGGGGTAAATAAAAAGCTCAAAGTCACACAGAAAGTGGTAGAAGCATAGGAACTCAGCCTGTCTCACCCTTACTCAATTCTATTTGGTTTTTGAAGGGCCAGGCCTCCTCCTTCCTGCCCCCCCAAGGGCCTCATACAGGGCTCCACACCCACTTCCAACGCTGCCCACCACATAGACAAGCTTCTTTTTATGGTCCTGGAGGAGTCCTTTTGTCCTTCTACAGAAAATCCCAGAAATGACATTTAGATGCATCAACTCCTATTGGAACAAAACCCACATCTAACATTTCTCACCATTATTCCAGTAAAGGGATTGGATGCCAGTGAGTGAGTCCTAGGCCTTAATTACTCTTGCTTTCCAGTCTAAGCAGTAGGGGGGTCCTCGGTTAAACCATCTAAAATCTGGGAAGATTGAGAAATATTAGCAGCAGAGGAAGGTGCTCATGGGGAGGCTGGAGTTAAGCACACTGCGGGTGGCTGGGTGGTTTTTTATGTTGATTCTCCCTGAAAAAACAGTGAGTCCTTGGGGCCACAGGGCAGCTCTGGAAGTGATCTCCCCATGGAGGATAAATGTCCTGAAATCAAGCCCCAGCAGAGACCCACTAAGTCACTACGTGTGTGTGGTCACACAATCACCAGGACATGCCTAATTACTGTCTGGGGGGGCTGGACTGAGGGACACTGGTCAAGTACGTATGCTAACTTTTGTCTTTCTTCCAAAATCACTATGCACTGTTCTGCAGAGGGAAACGCAGGGGCTGGGATTTCTACTGGCCCCTCAGAGGCCTGGGATCCGGTCTTGGATACTAATTGCAAACCGCCCTGGCTGAATGACGGGGGTTGAAATGTGGCATTTCAACATCACTGTTGGTGGCGTGGGAATGCAAAGGAATCTTAACTTGACACCAAAGCAGACTTCTCTGGGGCTTCCTAACAGAAACAGCAGCCCATTTTCATCTCAGGCCCCTCCAGCTATTAAGGAGGGCCCTGTGGTTTGGCAGGATCATAGAGGCCTGGGGAACATGGAGTCAGGGCTGCTGGGTCTCTGGCTGACTCACTGTCACCCTAGATGTACCCACCCGCATGAGCTTTTGCCTGTGATGCACACCACTGCAGAAAGCTCAGCAGAAGCAAGCTCCTGACTTTATAGGGGACCTTCTCCAGTAGGTGCTCTCATAGGGTTCTTGAGTGGCAGACCCCAGACAGAACTATACACCAGCCTCAGAAGCTCGCATTACACCCACCCATGGACCCCCCGCCCCCAGCTGCCTCCTCTAGTACCCAGGAACTCAGTTGGCTCCAGAATCCCCAATCCCCTCTCGCCTTTCTTGGCTTCTCTTTCGGAAACACCTTTTTCCTGCCCCATTAGGCTATTGGGTTTCCTGCAGGGGAAGAGGGCCTGTTAATTCCACGTACTATTTATAGCAGGTCTCCCTCCTTCTAGACCTCACCAAGGTGAGGGGCCATGGTGCAGGAGGTGGACGGAGGCTGCTTGGGGCTTTCCAGGATCCTGGCCACCAGGAGACGCAAACTGAGGCCCAAATGAGGGGCAGAACCCAGAGGAAGCATCAACGCATTTTCTGATCCCTAAACTGGTTCTTCCTCCTGACTCACCCATGCCTATTAGGAGTCCCACAGTTATTAGAAGGCCCTCCGGGTCCAGAACTTAGGGAAAAGGCCACAGGCTTTACATCTGAAGAAAACCTGAGGTCACATTTTGTAGAGGAGGAAACAGACCAAGAGAGGAGAGATATGATCGAGGTCACCTAGGAAATTAAAAACAGATCCCCGGGCTAAAATCATCTGACCCTGGTCTAACACATAACAACTCCAAAGGATGACCTCATTCAATCCCATGAGCAGGTGAGGTGGCTCCTTGGGGGTTGAAATGTCACCAATGAAGACAGCTGATATTCTAATTCCAAGTGTCTCAGAATGTGGCCTTATTTGGAATAGGGTCATTGCAGATGTAATTCTTTAAGATGAGGTTTGTTGGACTTGGCCCCAAATCCAATACCACTGGTGTCCTTCTAAGAAAAAAGAAATCTGGAAACATATAGAGGGAAGATGATATGAAGACCTCAGACGGTCTTGCAAAGATGGAGAGAGACTGGAGCAGTGTGTCTACAAACCAAGGATTACAAGCCAAGGAGTGTCAGCAATCACCAGAAGCTACAGGAGGCACAGATGGATACTCCTGGACAGGGTTTAGAGGGAGGGTAGCCTTAGAGATGCTTGCAATTTGGGCTTCAGGCCTCTAGAACTGAGATAATAAATTTCTGTTGTTTTAAACCATGTAGTTTGAGGAACTTTGTTACAGCAGCCATAACAAACTGATACGTGGTATCATATCCACTTGACAGATGAGGACTCTAAGACTAAAGCAAGTTAAGTGAGTTACACACTCCGAGGAGTGGGACCAACTCGACTCCCAGTCCAATCCTCTTCCAAACAGGCTGCACACCTTTTTGATTCTCCACTCTGTTGCCCTCCCACGTTCCAAATCCTGTTGGATTTTCCTTTGTAAAAATGTCTCACCCACTCACCCTTCCTTTCCTTTCACAGCAGGGCCACCATAGCTCAGACATTCCACACCAGGAGGGTGATAGTTGATCTGCTAGTCCAGTTCTCCCTTTCCCAACCATTATTCATCAACACAACTTCATCCAATGCTTTCAGTGCACCAGGTCCTGTGTTAGGCCCTGAGCTCCCATCAATCAACAAAACTGACCTAGTCCCTGTCACTCGGACTGTAATCCCGATAAACACTGCCTCTACATGTCACCTCCCAGCTCTCTGGTGTCTTCCCACCACTGAATGATTCGGGTCCTGATAGGACCCTTTGTTTCTCAGATGCAGGGTCATAGGGTCCTGCTTGTCAACACGTGCCAGCTCAATTCAGGCCAGAGGACAACATTGGGTCCTGTGGGGAAATCAGGGTCCCTCTACCAATGCTAAGAACTTCCAGCCCTAGGAGGCAAAGGAGGCACCTATCCATGAAGTAAAGAAAGATTCCCAGGGCTGGGGTTGTGGCTCAGAGGTAGAGCGCTCGCCTAGCATGAGTGAGGCACTGGGTTTGATCTCAGCACCACATAAAAGAAAATAAAGATATTGTGTCCACCTATAACTAAGAAATAAATATTAAAAAGAACGACTCTGAAGCCACAAAAATGAGACTTGGTCTGAGTCAAAGAAGGGGACACTGTGAAGACAAAATCCAGAGGACATACTAGCTTATCTTTTTTTAAAAAAATATTTTTTAGTTGTCAATGGATCTTTATTTATATGTGGTGCTGAGAATCCAACCCAATGCCTGACACATGCTAGGCAAGCGCTCTACCACTGAGCCACCACCCCAGCCCCCTCCCAGCATATCTAAAATTTCAAAATCCCGTCAGATTCCCCAGCGTTGCTTGACAGATGGGAAACCTAGAGTGACTACAAGGATTCTCCAGAAACCAACTGTGGTTACGTTTATACATCAGAACGTACAAGGAATAAACTACCATGCTGAACATGGATAAATCTCAAAAAACATTATGTTGAGCCAAGAGTCCAGACAGAAAATAGAAACTACCACACAATTCCACTTATATGAAGTTCAAGAACAGGCAAAGCTAATGGATGGTGACCCAAAACAGCACAGCGCAACAGTGGCTGGCGAGGTGAGGCTGATAAAAGGGACAGGAAGGAAACTGCAGGCGGTGGAATGTTCTATATCTGGATTAGGGTGTGGGGTACCTGTGTGTGTGTGTGTGTGTGTGTGTGTACTTGTCGAAATGCATCAAGATGGACACAAGATCTGTGCATTTCTCTGTAAATCATACTTCAGTTAAGATAGAATAGAACAAGAGAAGAGGAAAGGGTTCGCTGACTCTCAGTTGGAGGGGAAGACTGGCCTGGCCCACAGCATAGGGTCAGAGAAGGCTGCTACAGGTGAACGGACACCCGCATTTTCTCCACTTCCCTCCCTAGGCCTGACATCTTGCTCAGACTCTGTTCTGTCCCCCAGCTGGGTTCAGGCAGCAGCCCAGGTCTCTCTACAAAGAGGCAGATGGAAGTAAATAGAGCAGGCAGCCCTGGCCCATGGGCCACTAAACCCAGGCTCTCTCTGGATTTGTGAGGCAGGCCTTTGCCTCCAAGGCGTCCAGGCTGAGCCCTCCTCGGTGTCCTATTGCCATGGAGACCGCCCCCCTGCCTATCTGCTGGCCCATAAGCCTTGAATTCAGCATCTCAAATCTCTCACCTTCCCATATACTTTGCCTTAGCCACATCTGTGACTCCTCCTCCCAAAGCCAATGCTATTTATAATGCCCTGAAACAGCTTGGGCCAGATAATAGGCAGCCTTTGCCAAACAAAACCCCAGGCCACTCCACTCCCCATCACCGCGCCCCCCCAGAGGCCTGCCGTCTGGAGCCCACTGGGACCCGCAGGGACTATATATCTTAGAACCGGCACCAGAGACGGTCCTCCCACTCATCCCTCTGACCCCCAGACAGGGAGACATCCCCCCGCCTGTATATAAACACCCCTTTGGGGATAAATCCACCCGGAAGCGTAGTCTGCAGGGCTGGGAACTGAATGTTTGAGGCATCTTTGGCTTTGTTCTGTCACTCTGCCTGTCCCACATAGACTGCAGTGGACCAAGTGTTTATGCATGCGGGTGCAGCCAGCGCCGGGCAGCCAGACCAAGCAAGCACGTCGTCGGTAATGGCCACTTTTAGCTCTATGCCAGAGGGTGTTTAACACCTTCTCGAATGTTCCTCACAATGCTGTGAGTTATTATCATCTCCATTTTACAGATGAGGAAATTGAAGCCCAGGAGAGTTGTAGGAACCCAAATGAGGCTGACTTAAAAACCTGTGTTTTCCATCACGCCACCTGCTTGAAGCAGGTGCCAGGGAGAGACCAAGGAAGCAGGGAGGTGGCCTCTAGGCTGGCCAGGGAAGTTCAGGACTGGAGGTACTGCTGTGGGCGGGAGAAAGAGGAGAGGCATCCATTCCTGCCTGCCCCTCAGCAAGGCTTAAGCTTAACCACATCCCTTACCCCTGAGTAATCAATCTTCAAATATTTCCTGAGCTCCTACTATGTGCCAGGACCCAGCTAGGCCACTGGCCTATTTTAAGCCCCGCTGTGCTGCCCTTACTGGCTTTTCTCTGCCTTGGGCCTCCTCTTCCAGACTCGATCAGCTTGCCAGCCCCCACCCAACATCTGGCCCCAGCCCTGCCATCTTCAACACAGAGGCCTTTGTCTGGGACTGGATGTGATACAGGACTGTCACAGTCTCAGTGGCCAGCTCAGCAGCAGCCCTTCCCACCCGCTTCCCACAGCCACCCAATCCTGTGGTCACTCTTTGGGCCTCTCTTCTATCCTCTGATTTTCTGGCCAGGGCTAATGAGAAGATGTGGGAGATGACTCAGAGGTGTGATGTGGTGTCTTTGTGATGACATTCAGTCCGGAGACTGGTAAAGCGTGACAGAGACTGGGATTTCACAGGACATGTGTAAATTGGGAGGGGCAAGTTTATTAGCTCCAGACCAGCTAAAAAATTTAGCAAAGAAGTTTAATGGGTTGTTAACCTAAGTTCATATAAAAGTTATTTCTAACTACTGAGAAAATGAGAAAGAGAACTCAAAATACAAGACTTCTTTATTGTTTCTTTGACAACGTGGGTAAAAATGACCTAATAATAAAATTAGAGATAAGTTTTCAAATAGTTTTTATTGTTGCTGGGTGTAGTAGCACACACATATAATCCCAGCAGTTTGGGAGGCTGAGGCAGGAGGTTTGCAAGTTCAAAGCCAGCCTCAGCAAATAAATGAGGTCCTTAGCAACTTAGACCCTGTCTCAAATGAAAATAAAATAAAATAAAAATAAAAATGAACTAGAGTTGTGGCTCAGTGGTTAAGCACCCCTAGGATCAATCCCTGGTACCAAAATTTTTTTTTTATTATAAAATAAATTTGGGGGTAAGGGTGTGGCTCAGTGATATAGCACATGCTTAGCATGTTTAAAGCCCTGGGTTTGATCCCCAGCACTCTCTCCCATATAATAATAATAAATCAAAGCTGGACATAGTGGCACATGCCTGTAATCCCAGCAACTTGGGAGGTTGAGGCAGAAGGATTGCAAGTTCAAAGCCAGCCTCAGCAAAATCAAGGTGCTAAGCAACTCAGTGAGATCCTGTCTCTAAATAAAATACAAAGTAGGGCTGGGGATGTGGCTCAGTGATTGAATGCCCTTGAGTTCAATCCCTGATACCAAATAATAATAAATAATGAGTCAAAGTAAATCTTAAGGACTTGTAAAATAAATGCAATAGCAAAATTAATAATAAAAACCTAATGATTTCTGCATTAGTATATCAGACATAATGTCTGTGGTTAAGTTCCATCACCCATTAAGGATGCTGCCCACCTCTGCCATCCATGACCCTGGAGCGTATTAGAAAGGACAAAGAGCAGGAGTCAGAAGACCTAAGTTCTCCACTTGATTCCCTGAAGCTATGTCCCTTTGGGCCAGTCATGTAGCCTCTCTGAGTCCTGTTTTCACCATCAGTAGAAACGGAAATCCTTGTCCTGACCAGATCACAAGGTTCTTGTGATAAGCAAGTGGGGTGCTGGCCAGGGAGTCCCTGGGCTTAGATCACACATTAGCGAGGGGCAGGCGATGACAGCAGGGTGGGATTGGGTCAGGGAATGTCAATCGAGGTTTGCTCTGTCCTCAGGGTCAGGCTATGACCTGGACCCTGAATGGTGTGGGTCTCAAACGCTCACCCAGATGCACCTCAGGACCTACACCTGCGCCTACCAGCTGTCCCACCTGTTCCCAGAAATAAGGCCCATGTGCAAGGCTCAGAGGCCGGTGGTAGAAAATATCAAGGGTTCCAAATTACAAAAATAAAAGGGCAAAATTGGAATAAATCAAGATTAATTAAACATCTGTAAAATATATCATTGTGTCAACTTTATTCATATTTAATGTTAGTTTTTTTCCAAAAATGTGTTATATTTGAAAATAATTTTTAGGTAAAATTTTTGTTGCAGTAATTTCTGTATATATTCAAGGTTACCAAGAAATAGACAATTCAAAATGACAAATAAATGAATTGTTGATATCCAAATACTTTTTTTTTTTTTTTTTTTTTTCAGTACTAGGGATTGAGCCTAGAGGTGTCTACTACTGAGCTACATTTCCTGCCGGGAATTTGTAATCCTCCACTGTAAGCCTCCTGAGTAACAGGGATTATAGGCATGCTCCCCAACAACCAGCTTTCCAAATACTTTTAAAAAGTGAAATTATACAAATCCTTCAAACATTTTCCAACAAAAACATGAACTCTGAAAATGGGCCATTGGGGTGTGGCTGCATCTTGCTGGGCATACTTGTTTTTGGCTCTCTGGGGGCTGGGGGCGGTGAGAGCTATGGCACCCCCAGGGGTCTGGCACCCTCTCTGACCCAGCTCAACATTTCAGGGGAAGCTTCCCCAGGCCAGGCCTTGGGTCCTGCTCCCCTGGCTGTGCCTAGAAACCAGGATATTGAATTCAAAGCCTACCACTGTCACGGCTATTATGGGTGGTCCCACCGGAAGGTACAGAAGATGTTAGGCTAATAAGCAACACTTTCTGTCCCACCCAAACCCAAGATAACACACTAATAGCTCTCCTCCCTGCTTTGACACCTCTATCAATGACAATCACTCATTGCCTTTAAAATAGATGAGGATAGACCACTCACACCAAACACAGCTCTCACTCTCCTGTCCTTCAGGTATTTGATTTTAGTTCCTTTATCTATCTATCTATCTATTTATTTATTGTACTTTAAAAAAATTTTATTAGTTGTCGATGGACCTTTATTTTATTTATTTATTTATATGTGGTGCTGAGAATTGAATCCAGTGCCTCACACATGCTACGCAAACGCTCTACCACTGAGCCACAACCCCAGCCCCTATTTATTGTACTTTTAATTTTGGAATTTGGTTTCTTGTTTCATGACACTTGACAAACTCCTGAAGTCCTCTGCGTGAGATGAGGGTGTTGGAGGCCCTACCCTTCCTCCTCCTCTCCTACCTTCAGTCAGCCCAGCCACTGCAATGGAGCATATGGAGCTTTGCTCAGCGATTCCCAGTAAATGTCATTTTTACGTGATCTCGACTATGTAAATGTTGTTTAATCCCAGTCTCAGAGGCTCTCTTTTTTTAAAAAAAAAAATATTTATTTTTTAGGTGTAGATGGATACAACACAATGCCTTTATTTCTTTTTATGTGGTGCTGAGGATCAAACCCGGGTCCCGCACGTGCTAGGGGAATGCTCTATCGCTGAGCCACAATCCCAGCCCCCTCAGAGGGTCTCAATCTCACTTTCCTCATCAGTGAAATGCGGAAACCATAGCATGTCCTTACACCTCATCAGACCTGGTGAAGAGGGTAAGAAATGTGAATGGCAGCCGGCTTTTCACAAATAGAATATCTTATTTTTCTATATTTATAATATGACACACAGCATGAACGGTAATAATGGCTCATACTATTTGGGCAATTTATATAATTTTCCAAACTGATTTCTCACTCATAAAATGGAGAGAATACGAGCACCTATCTCAGTTATTGTAAAGATATAAATAGATGATATAAATTAAAGTGCTTCTCAGTTTGGTACGGTGCTGCTTGCCTGCAGTTCCAGACACTCAAAGAGACAGAAGCAGGAGAATCACTTGAGCCCAGAAGTTGGAAACCAGCCTGGGCAACACAGTGAGACTGCATCTCAAAAATAAATAAACAAATAAAGTACATTAATTTTAATTTTATTTATTTGTTTGTTTATTCACTTATTTATTTTTCATTCAGTGCATCACTATCCCAATTTAAGGGATGATCAGGATCTTATTTCCTTCTTTCTAGGAGAGATAACTTCAGTCCTCAACACAGAGGGCTATGGATTAAGAAGTGCATAGCATCTGGGCATAGTGGCGCATGCCTATAAACCTAATGACTGAGGAGGTCAAGGCAGGAGGATTGTGAGTTAAAAGCCAGCCTCAGCCACTTAGTAAGACCCTGTATCTAAATTTAAAAAGTGGGGAGAGTGTGGGGGATGTGGCTCAGTGGTTGAGTGTCCTTGGATTCAATCCCTGGTACCAAAAAAAATAAAAGTAAAAAAATTTTCATAGCCCTCTTTAAAGGGCACTTAAAAAACAACTGGGGAATTTGAGTATGGCCTACATATTAAACAATTCTCTTAAATCCAATTTTACTGGGTGCAATTAAGGTATTAAGGGTATATAGGAGGGGCTGGGGATGTGGCTCAAGCAGTAGCCCGCTCGCCTGGCATGCGTGAGGCCTGGGTTCGATTCTCAGCACCACATACAAACAAAGATGTTGTGTCTGCCGAAAACTAAAAAATAAATATTAAAAGATTTTCTCTCTCTCTCTCCTCTAAAAAAAGGGGGGGTATATAGGAGAATTGTCCTTGTTTTTTAGGAAATAGGTGCATAAGTATTTAGAGATTGAATGTCATGATGTCAAGAAATTATTTTCAGGGCTGGGGTTGTACCTAGCATGCACGAGGCACTGGGTTCGATCCTCAGTACCACATAAATATAAAATAAAGATATGTGTCCCCCTAAAACTTAAGAATAAATATTTAAAAAACAATAAAAAAGAAATTATTTTCAAATGGTTCTGAATACAAAATTTTATCATCTGTAGGCCTGCATAGAGATAACAAATGTCTAGATTCACTAATATCTTGCTATACTGTGCTTTAAAGACAGTCAGCAGTAGAGTCAAATGTTAACAATCAGTAGATCAAGATATTCATTGTAGTAGTCTTTTCACCTTTTCTACTGATTTGATAGCTTTCAAAATAAAACCTTGTGGAGGGAAACTTGCAACACTGGAAAGCACCTTATCTGCTCACTCACTGTCCCTGGACATTGGGTGTGAGCACTGACAAGCAGCTTCCAAACTCCTCCCAGGGAGGCACAGGTATGATTTGCTGTTGCCTTTCTTTCTTTCTTTCTTTCTTTTTTTTTTTTTTTTTTTTTTTTTTTGGTACTGGGGTTTAAACCCAGGGGCACTTAACCACTGAGCCACATCCCCAGTCCTTTTTATTTTGAGTCAGGTTCTCGGGAAGTTGTTAAGGACTTTGCTAAATTCCTACAGCTGGCCTTGAACTTTCAATCTTCCTGTCTCAGCCTTTCAAGTAGCTGTGATAACAGGTATGCGCCATAGTGCTCAGCTTGCTGATGCCCTCTTAAAGGCCCTGGGTAAAGCTGATGGTGCCCAGGTAGCAATGGATGGCACCAAGGTCTGGGGGCCAACATCCACACCTGGCAGTGTGGATTGTCCTGTAAAACTGAGCTCCTCTGAAGCTTGGGAGAGGGAGAGGCCCACGTCCTTATAGAATCACAGGACAAGGCAAGACAGGCAGCTGCTGAGTTGGGGTCCTGGCGGCGGCTCCTTAACCGTGTGTCTCATCAGCTGTCTCTCCTTTGTTCAAGGCAAGCAGGAAGAGAACAGTTGGTGTCTTGGCACTGCCCGGAACCCAGTTACTCCTTTTCAGTCTACTCAATTATCTGCACCAATGATCTGGGAAAGAGCACTGGAAATTGACTTTACTAATAATTTATTGAGGACCTATGTTTGAAGTCTACAAAAAAAATGTAGATAACACCAAAAACGAAGTGAAATGACTCGAAAACCAGTGGTGAAAGGTAAATGATATAGTCAGATTCATTCCTTCCAGCCTTCATTTATCCCTCCCCAGACAGTTCTCGGGTTTTCAATCTACAAATGGAAAACAAAAATCTGCTTTGCTTAACTGATTCTAGGTGATCTGCCTGTGGATAATCTGTGCCAGGGAGCTCGGAACTGGAGTGTGGCACTTCTGCACACATGTGGAGATAAACTGTTTGTTGTTAGGATGACAAGAGAGAGGGAACTTCCGTCTGGCACTGATTAAGCATACACCTTTAGCATCCCAGGGACCGGGTCAGGTTTTTCACAATCTTACTTGATTCATGCAATCATACTCTGACTGAATTTTCCAAACTTGCCATATTTTTGGAATCAGTGTGGTATGTGTGCGTACTCATGCAGAGTGGGGGATGTGGGGATCAAGATCAGGCAAGTAGGGAACCACTGTCCTATGAGAAAAGGCATTTTTTGTTTCACTTTTCCTGGGGAAGAAGCTGAGTCTCTAAGAGTTTTCCTGACCTGCCTAAGGTCACACTGACAACAACAATAATGCTAATGTGGAAGGTATATAACCTAAATTGCCAATGTTTGCTTAATACTCAGAATGTACTAGACTTTACATGGGAAGTCAAGATTTGAACCTTGACTCCAAGTCTGACTCATTTCATGATTCAAAATCTTGCTAGTGTATCACACACACATCTTCCCTGGAAATCTCTGATAACACATCAAGGACTATCTGAAGGAAACGGGGCTGTTGAGACCAAGGAGGAAGAGATGGGGTCAGATGCGTGACAGCTGTTTCCAAACAGTGAAAGACTGACATTTTGAAGGCAATTACACTTGTTCTGCCCGGCTTGTTCTGCACGTCCCCCACTTTATTTGGGAATGCATTTTGGTGAAACCCACTAATCTTTTGGTGTCTTTCACCAATGGGTGGAAGTTACACCCATGGCAGATTAATACAAGAGAAACTCTAAAAGAACTGTCCAAATAGGGAATAAAATGATTTCAACATACTGTTTAGAGTCCCCAGCAACAGATGTAGCTAAGCTGCATGCCCCTGGAAGGGAAGTCTTAGATGTATCTGGGGGAGGGGAGAAGGAGGAAAGGAGTCCTTTCCAACTCTGAAAGTTAAATTCTGCGGAAGTTGCCATTTACTCTATTTACAAATGGATTTTAAAATCAGGGAAGGGATGTAAAGTGGGTCAGTATTACTGACCAGATGGGGAGGGAATTGCGTCACTAAAAGCTGTGACCAGTCAAGGGGTCCAGGGAATAAATCAGCTCAACCATGGAGTGTTTCTAACCCTCACAGCGCATCAGCATTACCAAGGGAGATTTTTTTTTTTTTTTTAACAAAACAAAAAAAACCGACAGCTACTGGAGCTGCATTCTAAACCAAATGAAGTTGTATCTCTGGGGATGGGCCCAGGAATCAGAAAGGCTTATAAACTCCCCAGGTAAGGCTAATGTTCAAACAAGATGGAGAAGCACTGAGCTAGAGGAAATGGAGTTCCCCCTGAGGCCCTTTTGTTGCGCTTTCTGAGCCTCACGATGACCGATGACCAGAAACTAAGATGACCAGATGACCAGAAACTACGTCTCTCTGCACCAATGTCATCCTGGCTGGGGGACTTGTTGGGAGACCAGAAGCTAAGGCTCTTTAACCCTGTAATGCTTGAAGCCTTGACCTTGCTAGGCATTACAAAGTGTTTGCAAATTTATACACAGGAAGTAGAATGGTGGCTCCTAGGGCCTGGGGGGAGGGACAGGGAGTAATTCTATAATGGATACAAGGTCTAATTTGGAAAGATTTAAAACATTCTGGAGATAGTTGGTGGTGATGATTCTACAACAATGAGAATATATTTAATGTCACTGAACATCAGTACACTTAAAAGCATTTAAAACAGTAAATTCTATGTTATATATGCATTTTACCACAACATAAAGATTTTAAATGTTTCAAGGATAATAATTATAAAGAAAAATGTAATTACATGCATCAACTCGTCCCACTGAAGGTTGATGCTTTACTATTGCTTTGGTGACATGAAACTTTGAAGATTAAAAAAGAAAAAGAAAAAGAAAGAACAAAATACAAAAACTATCTTTCAGAGGGATTTATCCCAGGAATGCAAGGGTGGTTCAACATAAGAAAAATAATCAATTAACAAAAATAATCACATTAACAAAACTAAGGAAAAAAGCAAACCACATGATTATCTCAAGTGATGTAGGAAAAAGCATTTGATAAAATCCAACATCCTTTCACTATAGAAACACTTAGAAAACTAGAAATAGAAAGGAATTTCCTCAAGATGATAAAGGGCATCTATGAGAAACCCACAGCTAACATCACACGCAATGGAGAAAGACGATTTCAATCTTTCCCACTAAGATGGAGAACAAGAGGGGCAGGCTGGCTTTCACTGCTGCTACTCAACACTGTACTGAAAGTTCTAGCCAGAGCAATTAGGCCGGGAACTAGAAAAATAAAGAGAATCTAAATTAGAAAGGAAGAAGTAAAACTATCTCTATTCATAATTGACCTGATCCCATATATAGGAAATCCCAAATAATCCACATACAAAAAAGCTTCTCGAGGTAATAAACAAATTCAGCAGGGAACAAGATCAACATCCAAAAATCATTTGGGTATCTATACCCCAGCAATGGAGAATCCAAAAAGGAAATTCAGAACAATTCCATTTTGGAAAGCTTTCAGAGTATCTTAGGATTGGACATCAGAAGAGTCTTGTCATCCTTTGAAGTGGAAACATCTTGTTATTAACGGTGCTTTGTGGAGGCATATGCATCAGCGCCTTTAATTTTTCATGCATATTAGTGCATCTCATATTAAAATTAAGTAGAGCAAATAGATTTGATGAGGCTGGTAGCGCAGACTGCATAGGACATGCATAAGAAGTTGAACCTCATCCGTGGCCTGATGAGTGTAGGCTGGGTCTCAGCCATCCTGCCTCCCTTTGCGTCTCAAGAGTCATAGGAAGCTGGGAAGCAAAATCCCAGGCCCCCTGGAGGAAATCAAGTCTGAGTCAGTCTTCCTAGGAGGTGGAGGGAACAGATTAGGCCCAGGAAACTGTTCACTGAGAAAAGTGTTTTTTTTTTTTTTTTTCACTTGAAAAGTTGATGTTTTTCTTTTTCTTTGTTTAATCGAAGAAGGAACTAAAAGTGTTTTTAATTATTGTGTGTGTGTCTTATCCACACACACACTAGGGGTCAGAAAGAGGAAGGGTTTGCCAAGTATTGCCACATTTCTCAGATCTCTGTGTTCTTGAGACTGAAAGCTGGTAGGTGGTTCCATCATAATGATAGCTCTTTGTACCCCTTGCTGTTTCTGTTCCTCTCTCTAACAGCTAAGTAACATCTCCTCAGATCTGTGGATGGAAATGTTGGAGGCAGAAAAATTCTGAGTACAAGGAAGAAATTTGCTAGAAGAGAATGAACTCTGGTCAGGGAGCCAGAAGACCTGTGCTCTAGGCTGTCCTCGGCAGCGCCACAGCTGTGTGGCCAGGAGCCCATCCCTTCCTTTAGGAGGCCCTGATTCTTGTCTAGTGAAGGGAAGAAGGGCAGGACCACAGCTGGGAGGGGCTGAGATCCTTTTGACTTTAACATTTTAGTTGTTCAAAAACATATTCTTTAGGAATCAAGAGAATTTTGAAAGAAGGGGGAAGTGACATTGATTGAAAATGACATTGAAATGAAAAGAGTCACACATTTGAAAAGATGGGCAGGAACTTTTTCTACTGGAGGCCACTCTTTTCTACTGAACTAAAAGCTGAGTCAATAGGGAAGGCTCACAAAGACTTGGGTGCGGGGAGTAGATGAGGCCAGGGAAGGACAAACAGCATATCTCCACTTTCAGTTTTCCCAAGCCAAGGCTCACCAGGACAGCTGGGCCTCAGAAATCAGCCTCATCGTGGGCCATGATTTTTTGCTTGTTTTAGTTGAGGGGATGGGGGGACCATGAGGGGGCATATCAAATAACTCCCAAAGATGAATAAATGGGCACTTAAGTGAGATAGGAGACCTCTGTGGTACTTAGATTCCCCTCCCAATTTTATCAATTCAGCAAATGTTTATAAGGTGCCTACTGTGTACTGGCGGTTGCAGAGAGTCAGAAAGGGTGTTTGGTTGGAAGACATTCACAGAGAAGTCAGGCATGTGCACAAATACCCAAATGTCTAAAATGCAAAGCAGAATGTGAGACTTGCTCCAAGGGAATTCAGATAAATTTCTGGAGGAGTTCAGATTAAGGGCTGATATCTATTTATGATATGTACTAGTACCTGGAAAGTTTAGGAAATGGACCCTAGAGGCTGGAGCACAAATTTGAAAAATCTTATTCTTCCAGCAGTAGCTATATTCTCTGGTTCAATTTTACAAAAATGAAAACCAGAGCAGAAAGGTGAGGAATTATTTGCACTCTGATCATCCAGAGAGTTGGCAATGTAGCTAGATACAGAACTACAAACTGAATCCAGCAGTGAAACCATGTACCAGTATAAAGCTCATCTCAAAAGAGGAAGCCCAAAGTTACAGCCACTCCCTCCACAACCTTCCCAGGGTAAACCCAAAGAGTACCAACCAAAATTCAAAGCAAGATAAAAATAATCATAAGCAAGCTGGAGTCACTGGGCATCTTTGGCCCCCAATAAGCCAATGTCTCCAGAGTGACAAGTCCACCTTCTTGGGGAGGGCATTCTTTGTTGAAGCCCTCCTGCCCCTTCATAAGTGAGTTGTAGGGACCTAAATTGAGGGGAGGCTAGAAAAAAGATAGCCCCCCGAGATGAAAACCCTGGCAAGCTCACTGCTTTTGCAGAGCTTACTGGCCACAGGGTCTCAGCATTGAATTTGAACGAGCCAATGGTATCCCAATGGCTGAAACAGGAAGCCAGATAAACAGCATGTTATCAAGGGGCGATCCAGCGCTTCCCTTAAGCCGGCGCCAGCTGCGCCCTGTGACTATCCTAACAAAGTCCCATTGACTCACCAGCTGATTTTCCTGTGTTGGGCTCTGGGCACAAGGAACCGGCTCTGCTGGGTGGATGTCACCCTAGCATACTACCCCTGGCCACCCACTGCTCATGTCCTCCCCAGCTCCTGCCTCTTCTCTGCCCTCTCGTAGGTCGCTCCTTCTCAACCCTATGATCAGTTTTGCCAGGCTCTGAGAATATGAAGGGACCACAAGGACCAGGCACCGGACACCCTCGGATGAGCGTCTCACCTGATGTTCACCCAACCTCTCCCTTTTCTTCCCTCTCATATCCTCCGGGAGCACTTTTCTGCTCCCAAACTCTCTGGATTGGCGCCAGAAAAGAGCTTCAGAGAGACTAAGAAGCGCATCCTGGGGGCCGTGCAAGGTCACCTGTCCCGGCTATTCTGCAGGCTCCTGTTGGGTTGGGAGAAGAGTTAACTCAGCGCTTCAAAACAAGGGAAATATGGGTTACTGGTGTGTGTGTGTGTGTGTGTGTGTGTGTGTGTGTGTGTGAGAGAGAGAGAGAGAGAGAGAGAGAGAGAGAGAGAGAGAGAGAGAGAGAGGGAGAACATAGCGCTTGGTGCCTCCGATTTTAGGAACGCAACGCACTTTAAATCTCAGATATTTCACAGAAAGGAAACCTGGGATCAGAAGAATTGGAGTTGGGTAGCCCCGGAGAGCCGACCCCCAGAGTCAGCTTCACAGTCGGGGAGCGACGTCTGGGGACACACCTTCCAGACAAGCTGCTAGCATCTCCGTTGTTATTCCAAAGCGTCTCCCGAGCCCAGCCCACAGCACCCCCTGGCACCAGGCTCCCCTCCCCGGAGGCTGGCTCGGGGCCCCGAGGACCCGCCAGCTAAGCCGCGCAAATTGCGGAGCGCAGACCCTCGGCCCGGCTCCCGCTCCGCACCGGCCACTTACCGGCGCGCCTGTCCTCCGGGGCTTGGGGTCCACACCGCCGCCACCACCGCAGCGCAGAGTCGCGCATCTCCCAGCAGCGCCGGTCCGGGCGTCCTCTCCTCGCGCACAGAAACTTTTCTGGGGGCTCCGCGACCCGGGTCGGCCCCTCTCACTAGACTCAGCCGGCGCAGCGCGATCCGGCCTCGGGCCTCGCACTAGGGCCGCCGCCGGCCCCGGCCCCACAATGAGGAGGAGGCGGCATCCTGAACAAAGTGCCGTCCCCCCGGGCCAGGCGGTCGGGGGCGGAGCCTCGTGACCCGCTGCCCCAGGCACACGCCGGCTGCCTCCACCGCGGGCCCCGGGAGGGGAGGGCCCGGGGCCGGGGGGCGGGCGGCAGGGGAGGCTCGGCTTCGGATCGCCCTCGCTTTCCGCTTCTGCACTGTGCCAGTTTAACCCGCAGAGGGGCGGAGGCATGGGTCCCTTCCAGACTTTGTCATTGGAAAGCTATTCCCGTAACCCTTTCCTGCCTTCGCCTTCCCGCCCCGCCTCCCCAGCCCGCCGCAGAAAAGCGGCTGCTCGGCGGCGGGGCTGGGGCTGCGAGCTGTCAGGACAGGAAGCCTTTGCACAATTGAGCTTTTCCTTTGCCCAGGAACCCGCCACCACCACTTCCAGGCCGAGGTCCCTTCCTCCCCCACACACGTCCCCCAGCTGCCTCTGGTTTTGCGGTTTTTTCAGAGAAGGGGACACAGATGGACCATTGAACATCCCTACCCCGCATCCGACTCCGGCCACCCCCTTCCTCCCTCTCTGTACACCTCTAAAAGTCATGCTGTCAGAGACAGGACTTTTGGGTGCAAAACAAATAAGTGACTTTGCCCCACCTTCCAGACCTTGCTGCAGCCCCTCCTTCTTTCTGGGACTTGGTAAAAAGGAGAAGAGGGGAGAGGAAATGACAGGACCTGAGAAGAGTGTATAAAGTGCCTTCAGCTGAGCCTGGCACAACCAGTATGTAGTGCCAGGAGGCCACCGCTTCTTCTGTTCTGGGGGCTTCCAGGCTCTGAGGTCAGAAGGAAGGAGGAAATCAGGTGGCATATGCTCCTGGAGTAGGTTTTGATCTATAAGGGAGAAAGGAAATAACTGGGGCCAAGGACCTAGCAGATTGTGATCAAACACTTCCCCAACAAACACAAGAACTGATTTATAGGGAGGTTGGAGGAAAGCAAAATACTTACTCCCTAGGAGGCCACAGAGCTCTTTGCTGCCAAATCAGTCAGTGGGAGCAGAGTCAGGATTAAAGCTCCTGAATCCTGGTTGCGCCACCCACCGAATCAGCATAGTAGCCATGGACATAAGGGGGAGATAGGGACCACTAGACAAGGAACAGTGACATTCGAGACATTCCTGGTTCATCAGAGACAAGAATAAATTGTCTTTTGGCAATGTGAGGGGAATGTAGAGTGACATCTGATATGAGCCTCTTAGCCTGTGTATAAGTGGTTAAAAGTGGAGATTTTTTAAAAAATATTTTTATTAGTTGTTCATGGACATCTATCTATCTATCTATCTATCTATCTATCTATCTATCTATGGTGCTGAGAATTGAACCCAGTGCCTCGAACATGCTAGACAAGCTGTCTACCACTGAGCCACAAACCCAGTCCAAAAGTGGGGATTTTTAATGCAGATTGCATGGGCCTACTGCTTATTAGACATAGAAACTTGAACAAATTCTTTAACTTCTGATATCCTCAGATTCTTCATCTGTGTAAAATGGGATAAAAATAGTTCCTGTCTTAAAAGGTTGCTGGAAGGATAAAATGAAGTATTATAGATGAAACAGTTAAAATAGTGCCTGACACATAGTTTTTACTTAGTAAACACTGGCTATTATTTTGATCTCCAAGTCCTACTAACTTGCATCCAATTTAACATTCAATGATGTGCTAGCCGCAGTCTTTTCTTGCTTTTCACAGTCCCCTTAGCATAAATAAGAAATCCGGTCCTTTAAGAAGAAATCCTGTCCTTTTCTCAAGTGTTCAAGGATGGGTCTGGCTGAGTTTCTAGGCCCTTCTAGGCCCAGGGACAAGAGACCATGCAGGAGGCATGTAAATGTGCATCAGAGACAGAATTGTACCTATCCATTGTAAGGCTGGATGAGGACCCCATCCCTCCACACTGGTAATGCTGACCTGATGCTGTTCCTTGGGTGCTACTCAGGGTGGAAACGAAGGCCATAGCTCTAACTTAACTAAGGGTTAAGTCTCTTCCATTTGTGCATAGGATCAATATTTCTCTCCAATGCATGAGTGACTCATGTACAAGTCCTCCCTTGCTCTGCTCTAAATGTCCCAATCACAGACTTCTAGCAGTGAACTTGTGGCAAACAAGTGGATGGTTTGGGGGAGGGTGGGGGTGAGGGGGCCAGTCTGGTTGGAATGATTAGTAGAGGATATGAAGGCTACAGAGAAGGTGGCTGGGACAAAGTGACAGAGAAGAGAAACAGAAATTAGTATGTATGGAGGGACATTTAGGTAAGAAACTGGGTCTCCGCCCATCTCTTAGTGGCCTCTGCCAAGTGCCTACCTAATGAGTGGTTTTCATCTGAACACTGATGACTCAGTTGCTCTGAATCAAGCAAATGGATTTTCCTTAAATATGAAAATCAATAAGAGGTAAAGGCAAGGAGGGGAGGGAGGGGCAAGCCAAAAGGGAGCTGGAGAGTGAAATGGTTGGAAAGTAATGGACAGAGAGGGACTTAGGCTCCCTGCAGGGGATCTTTGGTATGATCACTGTGCCCCACCCCACCCCCACCAGAGAAGGTGACCTTACTGAGGGGTCTTCACACCCAACAGCTTACTGGACATGGTGGTGCTTGCCTGTAATCCCAGCAACTCAGGAGGCTGAGGCAGGAGGATTGCAAGTTCAAGGCCAGTCCGGGCAATTTAGAGAGACCCTGTCTCAAAATAAAAGGGCTGGAGCTCAGGATAGAGCACCCTGGGGTTCAAAAAAATAAAAAACTCCACAGCTCCCCTGCTCCCTCCTCCCCACTTAGAGCCAATCCTGCTTCAGGGCAGGAGATTATTAACAAGAAGGTCAATGTCAATGTGACAAATAGGTTTTAAAATATCAGTGCAGAAAGCCTGTTGTCACCCACATAGCCTCAGATCTGGCCTGGATACAGTGAGAGCTTTGGAAGTCCCGGGAAGCACAGCAAATGCTTTTTCAGCCACAGCCTGATTTCTTTGGGGTCTCTGCCTGTTTCCTGCCACCTTGAGCTCTGTGGACCAGTGCTGATTTGTTTTGTAGCTTGAGTTATCTGATGTGGGATTTGGGGAGTGTGAACAGAATCATGACTCCTACATTCCTTGTGGTCCACAGGCTCGGGGCGGGGCAGGGGGACAGTCTTGACCCTCCTGACTATTGCTCAGGGCTGCCAGAGCAGTTGGTAAGGCCCTTGCAGGGATGTGGAGACCGCACATTGCTTGATTTTCTTGAGCATTTAATAAAAGTCATTAGCACCCTGAGGTGGAGTCCTCGGATCTTCTGACTTCCTCCTCTGAAGCCAGTGGAAAAACACTGGGCCTGGCCGCAGAGGACCCAACTCCATCCTTTGCTTGTGCTGTTTGCTAAAGTACCTCAGTTTGCTTGTGAGTAAAAGGGGGTGTTGATACCCAGGGAGCAGCAATAGCCACCTAAGAGGAGGCTGTGATGAGTATTCGGTGAGATAAGGGGAGAGGGAACCCTTCCAGTGCAAGTGCTCCTGTCCCTTGCATTGTCCCCCCTCTCCCCCCAGTGGTGGGCTCTGTGCTTGACCGCCCATTTTTGAGCGCTAGAAATCTGACTGTCCATTCATTATCCTTGTCATTTTTAGTTGAGGAATTAGCCTGCAAGGGGCTTCCTCTGCTGGTGGCATGGGGTGGAGTGGGGTGGGGGCAAAGCTGTGACCCCATCCTTAACCACTATGGCCTCACGGCTGGCCTGAGGTAGGGGGAGCTTAAGAAGGGCCCTCTATTGACAGCTTAAGCTCATGAAGACCCAGGAGAAAGAGTCCCTAGGGAAACTGGCTCTGTAATGAGTGTTTTACAGAGCGAGCGAGTCACTCCTTATCGGGAAGATGCAGTTTCTCTGTTACCAGGAAGTGAGATGAGCTGGGAGCCAGCACAGTGTTTTTCCAAAGATGGACTTCGAAGAGGAGTGTTTCTTTAAGGAGCCAGGAGAGCAGGGGCGGGGTTGCCAGGGAGAAGCGGGCCCCTTTAAGAGATCTAGCTGGCTGCAAAGCTGGAGATGATGGTCCATATATAGCACCAGTGTGCCTCAGCGGCAGTTCTAACCTATATTAACACATTGAATCCTCACAAGAAGTCTATGTCATAGGTATCATTTTTTTGTCTTTTATCTTTTATTAAACTTTTTTTTTTTTAAATGCCAGGGATTGAACTCAGAGGCACTTGACCACTGAGCCATATCTCCAGCTCTATTTTGTATTTTGTTTAGAGACAGGGTCTCACTGAGTTGCTTATCGCCTTGCTTTGCTGAGGTTGGCTTTGAACTTGTGATCCTCCTGCCTCAGCCTCCTGAGCCATGCTGGGATTATAGGCATGCACCACTGCACCAGGCTATTAAACGTTTTTAAAGAGAGAAGTGTCTATGTTGTATAGGCTGGTCTCAAATTCCTGGGCTCAAGTAATTCTTCTGCCTCAGCCTCCTGAGTAGTCATGATTACAGACACACGCCTCCATGCCTGGCCATAATTATCATTTTATGGTGAAGAAATTGAGGTCAAGTATCTTGTCTGGGTTTCAGAGCTGTTAAGTGCAAGAGCTTGGATTTGAACCCGAGCTGTCTGGCTTCTGAGTCTATTGCTCTCAAGGTCAATATATAGAAACTGGCAGAAGATGACAGTCCAGTTCATTATAGGATGGTGGAAAAGGGCCCTGTCATTTACTGGATTCAGTGGGTTTCTTTATTTCTTTTCAACAGCTTCATTGAAGTATAATTTACATACCTCAACTTTAACCCATCATAAAACGTACAACTCTGTAGCAAATCTGCCGAGTTGTACCGTCATCACCATTAGCAAGTTTTAGACCATTTCCAAGTTTTCTCACTTATGGTTTAATATGAGTCTCAATTTTCCTCATCTGAAAAATGGGATTAACAGTATCTGCCACATAGAATTGTTATGAGCGTAAAATAAGCTTGTAAATGGTATATGGTAAGTGCTCAGAAACTTTAGTTAGGGCTGGGGACATGGTTCAGTGGTAGATTAATTGCCTAGCGTGCATAACGTCCTGGGTTCAATTCCCCGCACTGCAACAAGACGAAACTATTATTATAGTCTCTGAATCATTTAAATACAGACTTTTAGAACTGGGAGTGGTTTTGCTTGGTTTGGGAGTTTAACCCAGGGTGCTTTACCATTGAGCTATTTCCGCAGTCATTTTTATTTTTATTTTTTTGAGACAGGGTCTTTCTAAGTTTCTTCTTAGGGCCTCATTAAGTTGCTGAGCATGGCATTGAACTTGCGATCCTCCTACCTTAGCTTCCTGAGTTGCCAGGATTACAGGTGTGTGCCATCATGCCCAGCTGGGAGTGGTTTTAAAGATCATCTAATCCCATCCTCTCCAAACAGATATGAAACTAAAGTGCCAACATGCTCAACAACTTGTCAATTAATGACACACAGCAAAATCAGGGGCAAGGCTGTAACTGGGCCCAGGTCTCGTGGTTGGTATTTCTGTGCTTTCTTATCTCCAAAGAGACTTTCCACCCAAGACATAGGAATGTGATTGTTCAACACTTTTATCTTTGTGGGTTCCTCCAGAGCATGGACCCTGTGAGTTTGCACGTGTTGAAATGCCCAACAGTCTGGTGTTAACAGAGAATGAGGCTGGGTGCAGAATCAGGGGACAAGATCCAGTGTGGAGGCTGAGACAGGAATGTTCATTGTCAGAACAGGGGATGCATTGACTCGAAGAATCCAGAATATAGCCAGTGCAACAGTCAGCAAGTCTCTGTAGAGTCCCGGCAGGGCCAGCCAGCATCATGGGCATGTGATCTTGCAGTCATGTGGTACCCTATGCTTAAAAGGGCTCTCTGCTTGGTTTAGTGCTGATAATCTTCAAATTCTTGATAATTTTAAACAAAAAATCTCACGGTTTTGGTTTGCATTGAATCCTGTAAAGTATATAACCATTTTTGCCCAGGAGACAGAGAGCAGAGCCCAAGCTAGATTCTGTGTGTGTGTATGTGTTTTGCAGGGGATTGAACCCAGAAGCATTCTGCCTCTGAGCTACACCTTCAGCCCTTTTTAAAATTTTATTTTGAGGCTAGACTTGCTAAGTTGTACAGGCAGCCCTTGAATTTACGATCCTTTGCTCCAGCTTTCTGAGTAGCTGGGATTACAGGACTGTGCCACCACACCTGGCTTATAAACACATTTTTAAAGTCTGTAAAGATACTCCAAACTGATAGCAGTTGTCTCTTCTGGGGAAAGTCTTCTAGGAAGCTGTTAATTTTTTCTGTGAGTTTATTTATTACATGGAGATTGTACTCAGGTATTACATAAATTACAAATGCAATTGTATCAATAGATAGTCTTAAAACACTAAAAGAGAAGCAGCTCAGTTTGGGATTGTGACTCAGTGGCAGAGCACTTGCTTAGCCTGTGCAAGGCCCTGAGTTCGAATCCCAGGATAGAATCCCAGGGAAAAAAAATTCTTGAGAGAGGAGAAAAAAAAAAAAAAAAACAGGGCACGAAGCACAGACACTGAAGATTGGTGGAGACTCAGGGCCTGATGAGGGCAGGTGTGAACAGAGGAAGGGAATATTGGAAGAAGGAGCCCAGAGGCAGTGGGCAAAGTGAGTGTGGGTATTAGTTCCATGAGAATTCAGAGGTTGAGGTTGTATGTCCCCTTGAGTGGGGTGGTGGAGGGTGACAGGAATTGTCAAAGGAGCTGTCAAGACTCTATATGTCGAGGTTCGTGGTGGCATATACCTGTAATCCCAGTGACTCTGGAGGCTGAGGCTGGAGGATCACAAGTTCAAAACCAGCCTCAGCAATTTAGCAAGACCCTAAGCAACTCAGCAAGACCCTGTCTCTAAGTAAAATATAAAAAAGGCTGGAGATGTGGCTCAGCAGTTGGGTTCAACCCTTAGTACAAAAAAAAAAAAAAAAAAAGAATGAATTGTCAAAGGAGATGAAATAGGCTGCAGAGGTGAGCACAGATGGATGAGGTGGGACTAGGTGGGAGTGTCCATACACAGGAAAGAATGGGACCCAGAGGTCAGATTTATCAGGCCTGGGAAACTAGAGGCAGTGTGGGCCAGTGGACAGTGTTCAGGCTTTGGAGTCAGGGGTGCAACCAAGCTCCAGATTTGTGACATCTTAATTGTGCATCTATAACCTTGCTTTCTCCCCTGAGAAATAGAAATAAGCCTGGCAAGGCTTGTGGGGCAGAGCTGCTAGGAGGATTTGATGAGATGATGTAGGTAAAGCATTAGATCAGTGCCTAGCTCAGTCTGGGATCCCCAAATATTCCCTTCTCCTTTGGATTGATTCTGGAGTTTGAAACTCTTACATGCCAAGAATCATTTGCAAGTGTAGAGAGTCCTTCTTCCAAGCACTTCCCTCCCTGCTTTCTGGGAGAGCCAGGATCCTGAGTTCCACCCTGCAAAGCTAAGCCAATCAGGAAGGAAGAGAAGCTAGCTGCAGCCCAAGGGCTGGGGAGTCAGGGAGAAGAGAAACCAACCCTCCTAGTCCAGGTCGGTGGGGCTGCCAGGCTGACTCTGGGCAACCTTGTCAGGAGGCCTCCCTTTGGGATTTTCAGAAGAAAGGTGCTCTGTGAACTCTGATCCCAGTTTCCTCAAGTTTCTCTCAGCTTGGCTTTTTCAGGACACCCTCCCCCCAGCTCTGAGGACTGTGACTGATGGGCCCTGCTGCAGCTGCCGCCTCCTCCTTGTGAGTACAGATGTGCTCAGCAGCAGCTGTAACCCAGAGCCCACACCTGTTCCCTAGATCAGCTGCTGTAACTCTACTCCTGGGGAAGCAGGCCAGGTGCCCAGGCCTCGCCAAAGTCCTCCTTTCCAAAGGCAGGTGGAAAGGCGGGCATCTGCCTGTCACAGCAACGAGGGTGGAAAGCCTCGGGGGTCTCAGCTACAGACCCTCTTCCAGGCTAGCCTCGCTCCCAGCAGTACATGCCTCACGTGCTCTGCCCCGTTGTACCTCCTTAGTGGAGTGGGAAGATTGAGGAGCAAGAACAAATACATGCTGAACCCGGTGACTCCAGCCCTCCAGACTCTCTTGGGGACCTTCAAAGTTTTCAAGTCAGGCTGATCTACCCTGGGCAGTGGGGGGCGCTGTGCGGCTCGCAATGTGATCCAGAGAAGACCAAAAGAACTGGAGCTAGGAGAGGCCAAGGCTGAGAATGAGTTTAAAAACAGAGCAGGGCTTTCTCCTGAGAGGCATCTCGGCTGCGGATCCATTGGTCGCGGACCTTGGGCCACCACGCGAGAATTCCATCCCCCAGCATCCTTGAGAATGCTCCTAGGGCGAGAGAGCAAAAGGCCCCTCGGGGAGAGCCTGGATGGTGGGGAACCCAGAACCCAGAAATCCCAGGTCTGTGGGAAATTTTTACCAAGGCAAATCCAAGGCACACGGCGTCTGACAACCGGACCTACACAATAAGTTGCCCGTGCCAGTGCACATAAAAACCTGCCGGTAGAAAACCAGATGGTGAGTTGGCATTGCTGATGTCTGCATCGTACACCCACACCCACATCAGGGCTGTTGCCGAGCATGCGCCCACTCCACGTTCGGGGAAGGGAATCTTGAGGCTGCGTGCTCAGCAATGCCAAGGTCTCAGTCGGAAGGTGCTCTCCAATTCCCAGGCCGCTCTGGCAGCGCCAGGAGAAACAGCACATGTGGCAAGCGGCTCGCCGCCAGGTGCGGGACACTGCTGACCCCTGCTGGCGCTTGTGGCTCTGGGCAACCAGGGGGAGCCCCAGGGAGAATGGAGTATTGGAAAAACCGTGCAATCCGTCTGGGAGGGGTAGGAAGAAATATACCCTAGCTCAGAATCTCCTCATCTGGAGCTCTTTTGATGAGACCAAGAAGAAATTAGAATAAAACCCAGACTGAGTTTCTGGGAGGAGTGAGACAGACTAACAGCGTGTCCCCTTCAGCCTCTGTGGCCTGGAAAGCCCTGCTGCCAATCCTCTTGAAACTAAATTGGGAAGCCATTAGTAACACTCCATTGCAAGCTCAACCATTAGAGGACAAAAGGGGGGAAAAAAAAGAAAAAAAGAAAAAAGAAAAAAACCACCCTCAAGTAGCACAATATTTTTCAATCATAATTTGATCTCTCTCCCTCTCTCTTATTTCAAGGCAGAGCATTTGTGAAGTTTTTAGCTTGATTTATTGAGGGTCTCACTTTCCTCTTAGACCTGGGGCTAAGATGTATTATCATGATTTTAATGCCTTTCCTTCCCCAAGGGATTGGTATTGTAGTCTTTGCAAAACCACTATTAAGAAAGGAGATATCTAGTCTGGTGCTGTGGTGCAGGACCTGGGAGGCTGAGGTAGGAGGATGGCAGGATAAAGGCCAGCCTCAACAACTTGGCAAGGACCTAAACAGCTTAGTGAGACTTGTCTCAAAATAAAAACAAACAAACAAACAAACAAACAAATAAATAAATCGAAAGGGCTAGGGATGTGGTTCAGTGGTTAAGTGTTCCTGGTTAAGTGTCACTTAGAATAACCTTCCAATCTACAGACCAAAAATTTTTTAAAAAGCTGATGTAGAGTATTTGTACTTACTTTCACTTCAGTCTAGACTCTATTAAGGGTGTCTGTGCTTCTGGTTATTTCACTGCCTTTCAGCATGAGGTCTCCTCTACACAACTGTTTCCCCCTCCCCTTTGGTGGTATTGAGGTTTGAACCAGGAGTGCTCTACCACTGAGTTATACCTCCCCACAACCCTTTTTATTTTTTATTGTGAGACAAGGTCTCCCTAAGTTTCTGAGGCTGGTCTGCAACTTGTGATCCTACTCAGCCTCCTGAGTTGCTGGAATTACAGGTGTATACCAGCGTGCCTGGTTCATCTAAAAATACTCTCATGGGAACACCCAGAATAATGTTTGACCAAGTATCTGGACACTGTGGGCCCAACAAGTTGACATATACCACTTAACCATACTACTGTAAGTGACATGAAGTTTAAGAAATAAAGTACTACAAGCATGGTTTAGGCTGGTCCTTCATTGCATTCCTATCTGCAGAGGAAATACTAGTCTGAATTGGAAGTTAATCATTCCCAGCAACATTTATACTTTTGCTACATTATATGCTACATATGCACCACATATTTTAACTCTATGAAGGGCATTGTATGAAGGGCAAAGTATATTCTATACTTTTATTGTGTGTCTGTGTGTGGTGATAGGGATTTAATACAGGACTTTGTGCACACTAGGCACAAATATGCTTCCTCAGTTCTATAAATTCTTTTTTTTTTTTTGACTCAACATTATTCTTTGTAAGGTTTATTCTGTGCTGCTGTATAATATCTCATTGTATGACTATGCTATAACTTCTCAGTTTTATTTTATATAGGTTTTTCTTTTTGGGGTGTGTGTGTATGTGTGTGTGTGTGTGTGTGTGTGTGTGTGTGTATGTGTGTTTGGTGGTGGTGCTGAGGATTGAACCCAGGACTTTGTGCATGCTAGGCAAGCACTCTACCAACTGAGCTATATCCCCAGCCTTAACTTTTTTTGGTTATGATAAGCTGTTTGCTATGTATAGAAATTCTAATACACACCTTATTGAACATATTTGTATTTCTCTAGTAGTCAACCCAAGAGTGAAATTGATGGTTGTAGAGTCTGGACACTTTTAACTTGACTACATCCATGCCAATACTTGGTATTGTCAGACTTTTTTGACAGTCAGATGAGTATGAGTTTACACATCATTGTGATTTTAACTTGTTTTTCACCAGCTATTATTCAGGTGAAGAATCTTTCCATAAATTTGTTGGTCATCAGGATTGCCTTCTATTCCTATCTTCTAATCTTTTTCCAATTGTACTGTCGAGCTTTTCCTTTTTGATTGGCAATAATTACTATTGTGGCTAACAATACTTTTTCAGTTAGATGCTTTTCACTTATCTTTTCCAAATCAGTAGCTTCTTTTACCTCCTTAGTCATTTTATTGAGATGTAATTTGCATCTCTAAAGTTCACCCATTTTAAGTGTAAGATTCAGTGATTTTTTTTAAGTAAATTTAAAGAATTGTGTAACTTTTACCACAGTCCAGTTTTAGAACATTTCCAACACCACATGGCAATTCCTCCTACCCGTTTGTAATCAATCCCAATTCCCACCCCTAGCCACAGGCAACCGCTAATGTGCTCCCTGTCTCTACAATTCTGCTTTTCTAGACATTTCATATAAATGAAATCATGCACTATGTGGTCTTTTGTATCTGACTCTTTTCACTTAGAATAACCTACTAAAGGTTTATTCGGGCTGAAATTGTACTAGTTATTTCTTTTTACTGCTGAGTGCTATTCCATTGTTCAAATATAGCACGTTTTATTTATTCACCATTTAATGGATATTTAGCTAATGTTATATCTGATGAGAAGCATCTCGTATTTATTTATATTATTCCTCCTATGTGTAATGTACCTTTATTTTCCCCTCTGGCTGCTTTTAAGATTTTTGCTTAATCTTTGGTCTTTTTTCATTTTACTACTACATGTTAAGTGTGATTTTGTTTGCATTTATCCTGCTTGGTATTGCTTGAATATTTGGACCTGCAGATAATAATTTTTTCATCCAAATTTTAGCCACTGAATGCCTTCCTTCCTTCCTTCCTTCTTTCCTTCCTTTCTTCTTTCACAGTATTGGAGATTGAACACAGGACTTACCCATGTAGGAAAGTGCTCTACCACTGAGCTACATCCCCAGCCCTTTTTGTTTTGAGACAGGGTCTTGCTAAGTTGCCCAGGCTGGCCTCAAACTCTCAATCCTCCTGCCTCAGCCTCTCTAGTAGCTGAGATTACAGGTGTGTAGCACCATGCTTACTCTAATTTTCTTTAAATCTTTATCTGCTGATTTCCATGATTAGCTCGTCTGAGGGTCTAGTTTTCTTATGGTTATGGGTCATATAAAATTTGTATTCTATGTATTTATATGAAAGAGCAGTTGAGATTTAAGCATAATATTTTCTTTTGTTTTGTTTATTTGCCAAGGAGAGCTTGCTCTTTCCTCTCTTTGGCAATTAAGCTATATAAGCATAAGATCATTGCATCCTTCTGGATGAAATAGTCCCTTTATTTTTTATGAAATTATGCCCCTTATCCCTGGTGATAGTCTGCTGTGAAATCTGCTGTGTCTGAGATTAATGCAGCAATGCTGACTTTCTTTTGACTAGCATTAGCATAGTACATGCTTTCCCATCCTTTCCTTGTTTTTATATAAAGTTCATTTCTGTGGGTAGCAAATAATTGAGTCTTACTGTATTTCACTGCATAACTATTGCAGATTTTATGACAACTTTTTATTTTGCAAAAAAGTGGGGTGCAACCATTATGTGAAGCTTATTTTTTATTGCCTGGTATTACTTACAAATTACTACACTGTCTTTGATGTAAGATTAGGATGCACAAAATATTCATGAATACATGTTAAAATTGTATAGTCCAAATCAATGCACAACATTCTTTATGACAATTTAGCAAACATTTTTCTGGTCTGAAAAAAAAATTAACAAATGAATTGTTATTGATTTGTGCATTCTAGGCAAAATATTAAACTTGAGAAAATTTACTACAGTGTTATGAAAGTTTGGACTTGCAAAATTTAACCTTTGTGTCCAAAGATTTTGTGCAGATTTGGTTATTTGGTGCACTGTCCTTAGCACCACACATATAAGATGTGTTTACTGTTAGGATGGTAGCCCCCTAAACAGATGACCCAAGTCAGCTTTTGGAAATATTCTCACAATGTGCTAGCATGGAGAATTCTAGGCTCTCAGTACAGGAGGAGACAAATGTTCATCCATATGTCAGTGGTAAATACATTGCTGCTGTTTACACTTTAAGTGGTGTAAGGAAAAGAATTATACCATGTGGTGATTATGCAATGAAAGGTCATAAACCAATTTTTGAACTAAAAAAAAAAATAGGTGCCATGATTATGCAGTGGTGACAATTACATGGAGAAATATGGTCCTTGAAAACAACAACAACAACAAACAGCCCAACCATCTCTCCTTTGTAAAATGTGAAGTTTAGACCATTTACGTTTAATATGATTGTCGACATGGCTGGGTTTGAGCCTGCTGCCTTACTACTTGTTTTCTATCTGTCCCGTGTGTTCTAATGTTCTTCTATCCCCCCACCCTTTTTTTCATGCTCTTAGATTGACTACTAGCTGTACTTTGTTATTTTGTTATCTCAGTGGTTGCTTTAGGATTTATACCATATATCTTTAGAGTATATGATTTCAGGCATCCATATAAAAACCTTGGAGTGATGCATGTCTGTTTCTCTCCTCCTGGCAGTTATACTATTACAGTTGTGCGTTTGTTTTTATAAATGTTATAAACCCTGAAATGTATTGTTATTTATTTTGTTCTGATTAAACAGTCAATTTTTCTTTCTTTCTTTTTTTTTTTTTTTTTTTAAAAATACTGGGGATCCAACCCAGGGTTTCAGGAATACTAGACAATCATTCTACCCTTGAACCACATTCCCAGTCCTTAAACATCTTTTTAAAAAAGGTTTTAAACAGTATTTTAAGACCTCACAGGGCTGGGGATATAGCTCAGTTGGTAGAGTGCTTGCCTTGCAGGCATGAGGCCCTGGGTTCAATCCCTAGCACCACAAAAATAAATAAAAAAGGTCTCACATTTTTATCCAGGTAGTTAACATTTTTGGTACTCTTCATTTCTGAAAGATATTTTTCTGGATACAGAATTCTATGTGGACTAGCAGGGCATGGTGGCACACCTCTGATCTCAGCTAAAGCAGGTAGACCAAGAGTTTGAAGCCAACTTAGCAAGACCCTGTCTCAGAATTAAAAATAAAAAGAACAGGGGAGGTCGCTAAGTGGCAAAGCACCCCTAGTTCAATCCACAGTACAGCAAAACAACAAAAATAAAACCCCCAGAGTTCTATGTTGATAGTTCTTTTCTTTTAGTACCTAAAAAAATGTTGTTCCTCTGTCTTCTTGCTTGCATTATATCCACTGAGAAATAAAACCTGATTCTGATGGACTCTGTGTCTCAGCCTCACCAGGAAACTACTTCAGCTCCTATGAAACCAAAGCAGAATTTTATAAGAGCATTAAGGATGGAGAGTCCAAGGTGGCTGTGAAAGCCCCAGGCAATGTATGTCTGATTGACATCTTCTGCTGGTTGTGAATGGATTGTAAAAAGAGAACATGCACTTACATCAGGAACAACAAACGCCATGTTGAGTGGCTTGGTCAGTTTGCAGAAAATGAAACCAACAAGCCAATTTTAAAGAGGGCCCTTCACATGTGCTATCAAAAGTGTGCCTGTATTTTACCCAGAAGGCCGACTACCCTCACAGTTCCATGGGATTCCCAAGTCACCAATTGCATCTGAACTTGCACTAGAACTGCTGATAACTGTGAGCTTCCTAGATTGTTAAAGAAAATAATTATAATAATTTACTCTTTTCAGTTACAAAAAACATCCCTAATCTTTATCTTTGTTCCTTCTTTTTTACTTCTATCTTAGCACTTCCTTTAACATTTTTTTATATTGTAGATTTGCTGGTTATGAATTACTTGACCTTTCCTACATCTGAAAATGTCATTATTTCACTTAAAAAATGTGTAGTTCTATTGAAATAAAATTTACATACCATGCAAATCACCCACTGAAAAATGTACAGTTCAACTTCTTTTTTTTTTTTTTTTAATATTTATTTATTTATTTTCGGCAGACACAACATCTTTGTTTGTATGTGGTGCTGAGAATCGAACCCGGGCCGCACACATGCTAGGCAAGTGCACTACCACTTGAGCCACATCCCCAGCCCACAGTTCAACTTCTTAAGGACCACTTTATTGGGCTGGGGCTGTAGCTTAGTGGCAGAGCACTTGCCTAGCATATGTGAGGTGTTCAATCCTTAGAACCACATAAAAATAAACAAATAAAATAAAGGTATGCTGCCCATACACAACTACAAAAATTTTTAAAAAATCACAAACCACTTTATTAAGGTATGATTGACATATTTTAAAAAGTACATACTTAATGTATACGACCTAATGAATTTCAAGGCTTTTAGTATATTCAGAGTTCTGCAACCATCACTACAATCTAATTTTAGAATATTTTATCCCTCCCCAAAGAAACCTGGAAACCCATTACAAATCACTGTCCATTCTTCCATGCCTCCACCCCCACCCTAACAACTGCTGATTTACTTTTCATCCCTATAGATTTGCCTGTTTTGGACAGTTCATGTATATAAATGAAATCATATAATATATGTGGTCTTTTAGGACTGGACTCTTAGCATAATGTTTTTGAGGTCTATCCTGGTAGCATATAACAGTATCCAGCCAGATGCAACGGTGCAGGCCTGTAATCCCAGTAGCTTGAGAGGCTGAGGCAGGTGGATAGAGAGTTTAAAGCCAGCCTCAGCAACAGTGAGGCCCTAAGCAACTCAGTGAGACCCTGTCTCTTAATAAAATACAAAATAGGGCTGAGGATGTGGCTCAGTGGTCTAGTGCCCCTGAGTTCAATCTCTAGTACTGAAAAACAAACAAACAAACAAACAAACAAAAAACAGTATCCACTCTTCTCTATTACTGAATAACATGGCCTTGATTGTTAGGAGACTTTTGTGAGTTTTTTGGCGTGGGGGAGGGGGCTTTGTAAAAATTCAAGTTTTTGCTTTTTGTATTTTAAAGATGCTGCTCCACTACCCTCTTCCTTGCATAATTATCAGTGAGAACTCTCCTCTGTATCTTTACTCTTCTCTATTTACTGTGTCTTTTTTCCTCTAGTTGCTTTGAAGACTTTTTATCACTGGTTTTAGACAATTCAATCGTGATGTGTTTGGAACCTCTTCTCCCTACCTGCCTGCCTTCTTTTCTTAATTCCTTCCTTGTCCTTCCTTCTTTCTTTCTCTTCCCTTATCTTGCCTTTTCTTTTCTTTTGGTACTAGAGATTGAACCCAGGGCCTCTCTGCCACTGAGCTATATCGTTTTCCACTTTGAGACAGGGTCTTGCTAAGTTGTTGAGGCTGGCCTCAAACTTGTGATCCTCTTGCTTCAGTCTCCCGAGTAGCTCGAATTACAGGTGTGGGACCCTGTGCCTGACTTCTCTTCATGTTTCTTTTATTTGGTCTTTATTGAGCTTCTTGAATGGGTATGTTCACAGTTTTCATCAAATGTGGGAAAATTTTAGCTATTTATTCTTCAAATATTTCTTCCCCATTTAGGGAATACAATTCTGTGTATATTAGGTTGGGGTTGTCAACTCAGTGTACTGATGCTTTCTTCATTTAAAAAATTTATCTTTTCTCTCTGCATTTCATTTGGGGCAGTTATCATTGCTGCCTTTGAATTTGCTAATCTTTTTCTTCTACCATGTCTAATCTGCTGTTAACTCCGTTCTGTGTATTTTTCATACATTACAGTCTTAATCTCTAGAAGTGAAATTTGGGTCTTTTATTTCTTTAATCTGTCATGTGTCTGCTGAGATTTTGAACACATAAGATTCCTAGTATCTGTTTTAATATCCTTGTGTGTTAATTCCAGTCTCTGTGTCAATTCTGAGTCATTTTCAATTGATTGGTATTTTTTTTTCCTCTTTGTGTGTCACATTTTCCTGTTACTTTGCCTGCCTGGCACTTTTTTTTTTTTTTTTTTTTAATGGATGCCAGACATTGTGAATTTTACCTTATAGGGCAATGGACATTTTTGTCTTCCTATATAAATGCTTGAACTTGGTTCTGGGATGTGGTTATGTTTGGGAAATAGCTGATCCTTTCAGGCCTTGCTTTTTAAGATTTGTAAGGGGGGGTGTACTCAGTCTGGGGTTAATTTTTCATTAAGACAGCCCCCTTCCCATTTATTCTACTGGATGCCCCACGACTCATGAGTTCCATTCCTGCTGAGAACAGGCCCTGCTCCTGACCCTGTAGGACCCCTGGGTACTGTTTCCTCTAATTCTTTGCAGTGGTTCCCCCCAACCCCCATCGTTCCTCCCAGGAATATCAGATATCCATTCCTCCCCACTGAATGCTCCCTGAATCCCCTGGAGATCTCTGCAGGGCGCTTTTGCATAGGTCCTTTTCTCTCCTTTGTCTGGTGAATTCTGGCAAAATTTCCCCAGACTCTCAGCTCCTTCACCTCCACTCAGGAAATCTGCTGAGCTCTGCTGGGGTTCCCCTTACAGTGCTACTGTCTGGAAACTCCCTAGAAGGCTCACCTTGTTTGCTTCTCATTTACTAAGGGTCACTCTGCTCTGTTATCTGATTTCCAGTGCTTGAAATACTGTTGTCTGACGTATTTTGCCTTTTGTTGTTGTGGTTTGAAGCAGGAAGATCCCTGATAGTCCATCTGGGCCAGAAGCAGAAGTGCATTAAAATGGAAGCACCTAATCAAAAAGCCTGACAGGAAACACGCAGGTCCCTAGACACAACATTTATGGAACTTCAGTGTAAGAAATGTTAGCTGGGTGTGGTGGCACAGGCCTGTACTCCCAGTGACTCAGGAGGCTGAGGCAGGAGGATCGAAAATTTGAGCCAGCCTTGAAAGTTTAGTGAGATCCTCAACAACTTAGTGAGAGTCTATGTCTAAAATTAAAAATAAAAAGGACTGGGGATATAACTCAATGATAAACACCCAGTTTAAAAAAGGAAAGAAAGAATGAAAGAAATGTTATTTAATAATCCAAAGGTAAGTGATTTAAAAATGAGCAAAGGATTTGAATAGGCATTTCTCCAAAGAAGACATACAAATGGCCAAAGCACAGGAAAGAATGTGCAGTATCATCAGTCATCAGGGAAATGCATGTGGATACCTTAGTGAGATACCACCCGTTCCCATTAGGATGACTGTGATCAGAAGACTGATAATAACAAGTCTTAGCAAGGACATGGAGAAACAAGAGCCTTCATAAGTTTAGGCTGTGAATGTTAAATGGGGCAACTGCTTTGGAACACAGTCTGGCGGTTTCTCAAGGTCTAAGGAACAGTTACCATATGACCCAGCCATTCCACTCCACAATACATTCCCAAAAGAGATAAAATATACATCCTTACAGAAAACATACAAATATCCAAAACACCATTATTATTATTATTAATTATTATTATTTTGAGAAAAAGGAAGAAGAAAGTTTATTGCTTTGCTAGCAAAAGAGAAAACAGGGGACTCCTGTGTCAGAGGCTGTGATTCTGCCCATCAGCAGGAACAGGGGTCTTTTAAAGAGATGACTCAAGTTGTAATTCACTTGTTAATTTGGGAGACAGTCATCATAACAGCATTATTGAAAACAGTCAAAAAGCTAAAAGCACCTAAATGTCCATAACTGATGAATGGGTAAATAAAATGTTTTATGTCATGTAATTGTATAGTATTTGTCAATATAAAGGAACAAAGTACTAATACATGCTACAACCTGGATGAACCTTGAAAACTTTGTGCTAAATGAAATAAACCATACATAAAAGGCCATATATCAAGGGCTAGGGATGTGGCTCAGTGGTCGAGTGCCCCTGAGTTCAATCCCCAGTACTACCAAAAAAAGGCCACATATTGCCCAATTCCATTCATAGGAAATATTCAGAACAGGTAAATTAATAGAAACAGAAAGTAGAATAGCGGATGCCTAGGGCTGGGGAGATTGCTGGGAAAATGGGAAGTGACTGCTAATGGGTGCAGGTTTCTTATTAGGGTGACAGGATGTTCTGAAATTGATTGTGGTGATGGTTGTCAAACTGTGAGTAGCCAGGCTTGAGGGTGCACACCTGAAATCCACCCGGGGAAGCTGAGATGGGAGGATCACAAGTTCAAGATCAGCCAGGGCAACTTAGAGAGGCTCAAAACAAAATAAGAAAGTGTGTGGATGTAGCTCAGTGGTAGAGCACTTGTGCTAGGCCCTGCGTCAATACCCAGGACTGGCAAGAAGGAAAACAAAAAACAAACAAACAAACAAAAAAACCTTGTGAATATATTAAATGTCTACTAAAAACTGCTGAAATGTATACTTCAAGTTGGAAAATTATATGGCATATGAACTAATATCTATAAAGTTGTTTTTGATTATTTATTTATTTATTTGTATTTGGGTACAGGGGATTGAACCCAGGCGTATTTTATACTGAGCTACATCTCTAGTCCTTTTTATTATTATTTTTTTTATTTTGAAACAGAGTCCCACTAAATTGCTGAGGTTGGCCTTGAACTTGAGATCTTCCTGTCTCAGCCTCCCAAGTCATTGGGATTACAGGTGTGCATCACCTAGCCCAGCTGTTTTTGCTTTTTTAAAGAAATGCTCTTATATGCTGCATGTCCATAAAAATCTAGATGCTTCCAGCAACACTCTCAAGCTCTACTGGAGAGTCCAGATCAGGTATGATTAAGAAACCATGATATGGCTTTTTATATCATCTGGACTACCAAATCCCTCCCTCCTTCCTTTCTTCCTTCCTTCCTTCCCTTCCTTCTCAGACATTTAGTATGAGCCAGATATCACCGAGGACTGAGTTTACCCAAGTTGACCAAGATCCAATCCTGTCCTCCAAGTATTTAAACCTCTCGATTCTTCTTAGTTCTTTGTAGCAAAGGACCACAGCTAAAAAAGAAAGTTCTGTTGGTATCACTTCTGTATGTCCTGAACCAGGAAGAGAAACCTAATCTTCTGAGTCACATAAATCTGCACTTAGGGGAACTCAGGCAAAGGAGCTCCAATGCTCTTAAGCAATGAAAAACATTGTAGATAGACTTTAATATCTTGCAGCCATTTAGCCCTTGTTTTAATCCACTTTATTTGCCAATAACACAGTACCAGGCACTAAGTAAGTTATAAAGAAAGCAGATTTACATTAGCTTCAGGGGTGCAAGACCGAGAGGTCACATCTAGTGATGGCCTTGTTGCTGACAGAGAATCCCAAAACAGTACAGGACATTACAGGGCAAGAGACAGAGAGCAGGTGTGTGTGTGTGTGTGTGTGTGTGTGTGTGTGTGTGTGTGTGTATGGTGTGTGTTTTTGGTTTGTCTCCCTCTTCTTATAAAGCCACCAGAATTCTATCATGGGTACTTCACCCTAATGACTTTAATCCTATCACCTTCCAAAGACTGCACCAGTGAACCCTATAGTCAGATTAAATTTCCATCCTTTTAAATGGGGTTAAATTTCAACTCACAAAGATTTGCGGGGCAAATCTTTGTGAGTTGAAATTCAACCCCATTTAAGAGGATGGAAATTTATCAATCCTATCTGAACAAGCAAAGCAAGTTCTCCTCTCCAACCTGGGTCATGGAATGCCCATAGGGAAGGAAGCTCATGAGTCCTTGCCCTTGGGTCTCTGGGCCCAGATATTGAGCAGCCGGAGCTCACTATGGAGCAAGGGATTGGGGGAAAACATCTCACTTCTCCAGCCACACAGGATTCCTTACACTCCTGGCCTTTACACCAGGTTTGTGCATCTTTTTTTATAAGGCCAGCAGTTGACAGGGAACATCCTGAACATTGGGGTCTTGGTTCCACCACAGGCCTTGAACCTCAACCTCAGCTGTTGTCCTTGAGTTCACTCCCTCCGTGGTCATCTCAACGCCAACCTGCCTTCCTACCTAAAGGCTGTGTCTTGTCTCTGGCCCAGATCTTGCTCTCGCCCTTGCCTGATAACTGCTGTCTGCTTCTGTTTTACCCCAAACTGACAACTGCCTGTGTTGTGGTTGTTGGGGACATGTCTTATCCACCTTGCAGCACTATGACTTCTTGTTAACTGCTGCTTCCTTGTTCTGCCCTGTCCACTGCGGCTCTCAGCTTGGCAGTAGCCTCTGGCTCTTCCTGGCTACTTGCTGTAATGACATCCCCCACCTCTCCCACCGCAAGAACCAGTCTAGTCGGAGCCTTGGGTGATGGCCTCCTCTTCACTACTCCACCGCCTCAGCCAGCTGGTACTGGCCCTCGCTCTCAGCCTCCTGCCTCCCCGACTCCAGTATGCCCCTCCTTTCTTAGAGTTGTTTTCTCATAGAAGAAATGTCTTAGGGCCAGTGGTTCAGTGGTTACTTCACTGGTGATGCTCCCTATGAAAGCTGCTTCCTCTTAGAACATGTACCTTTAGAAGTCACATCAGTGGAAAGGCCACCTGAAATGGCTTTTCTGCCTGTGGCAACTTGTATTTTCCAAAGATGGTTGCCGTAGTACTTCCCATTCCACAGGCTTCCAGAACCTTGCTGTGCAGACACGCGGTGTCTATGTCCTTTCTCCTTGAAACGGGGTAGGCTTCATGACAGTCTCAACTTGTAGAGCACAGAGGACACTCTGCTAGGGGCCTAGGTCTAGGTTTCAAAAGGCAAGCTAGCTTCCTCCAGGCTCTCTCTGGGGTGTACCCTTGTAATTCCAGCTGCCATAATGTGGGAGGGTCCAGGTCTTGTGGGGACACTTCAGGTAGGGGCTTCTGCTGATAGTCCAGCCGACAGCCAGCTTCAGCCTCTGCCAGGAGCAAGGAATCCTTCATGATGACTCCAGGCATCTATCATCTGACTGCAGCCCCAGGGGAGATGCTAAGAGCTATATAGGCGAGCTCAGTAAAACCCCAGAGGAGATGCTAAAATAAACAAATGATTGCTGTAAAAAAAGTCCCTAAGTTCAGTGTGTGTGTGTGTGTGTGTAGCTGGAGATGGAACCCAAGGCCTCTGGTCTATTAGGCATTCTCTCTGTCATTTGGCCACGCCCCCAATCTTCTAACTATCCTTTATAGCCAGCTCATTAGCATGGCACCTCTCCTAGAAGCCTCTGGCTTCCCACAGTGAAGTTCTTCCCCTCTCTCAATTCCCAGTGCCCTGCTCTGCCAGCCCTTCTCTGCCACGCCCTGATCCTCCTGGCACCTAGCTCAATGCCCACTATATACTAGGTGCTCAGGACCAGTTTTCTGTCTGGATGGATGATGGGAAAGTGATTTCAAGGAGAGAATATTTGCAATGGAGAAAAGAGTGTCTTGAATTGCAAAACTTAGCTTCTACTACCTTGGAAAACCTTTTCTCTGACCAGTGTCCCCAGGACATTTTTTTGGCTTAGTACCCTCCATATTATGTACAACCACAAGAATAGGAAGTTATACTCCCTGTATACATAATATGTCAAAATACATACTACTGTCATGTATAACTAAAAAGAACAACAACAACAAAATAAGTTGCAAGTAATCCTGGTCAAAAATTCTTCTAAGCCTGGGCTGCTGAGAGGGGTCCTTCATAAATTCACCAGCAGGGGGCAACCTTGTTCACAGGTCTTATCTTGTGAACTGTGGATTCCTTCTGCACCCTATCATAAAGCATCAACCAGCACCACCTAAAGCAACCCGTGAGGACAGTCAGCTGTGATTCCTGCCCCCCACCAGAGCTGCCAGCCTGGCAAACTCCGTATTTCTTAAGCTTGTCTTTTGAGTGAAATCCTTCCCCAAAAGTCATCCAATCTTCCCCTCTCTTTCAGAGTGCCACGTGGACCCTGATGGAACAAGGGTGTTGCCTAAAGCCAGGTCATTTCCAGTCCACTTTGCTGCTTGAGGTAGATTAGCAGATGATCACGGAGAAGCTCCAGCAGCTGTGGTTGGGTGTCCTGGCCCCGGAAGGGGGAGAAGGGAGGTTTAAAGCAGGAGGGGAGCAAACTGATCAGGAGCAAGGGAAAGCTGGAGCGTCTGGGCCGGGGGCTGTGGGAAAAGTCCTTCTGAGCCTTCAGCCAACCTCCCTGGCTACACATTCCCTGGAGCCCGTCAGGCTCAGAAGAGAGCTATACCAGCTCTCTTGCTCACCAGCCCTGGGACTCCCTGTGCCCCCTCTTGTCCTGGCCTCTGAGGAAGAACCTTCCCCTCCTTCCCTGCTCCTCCTGCCTTTCCCTCCCCCGCTGACTGAGAGCCACCACACGCAGTCTGTTGCCTATTTTGGACAGAGGCTACTGAGGGAGCAGGAGGGCAGTGGCCCTACATAGCTGTCAGGTCCCAGGGCTGAGGGAAGGCGAAGAGGAAGTGGTCATTTAAAGAGCTATTTAGACTGTTTCACAATATCTTTGAGGACTCAGCCCTCAGCCACCCCTGTGAGTTTCTGAATCACCTTCCAAGCTCCCCTGGAACATTCTTTGTGCTTCACAGTATCAACTTCAACTTGAAAATCAGCTTTCCCTGATCGGGAGCCCCCTGGAGTATATCCATTTTGTTCTTTTCCACATGTTTGTCCCCTTTTTCTTGCCTCCAGGTATTTTATCTTTATGACAGTTACACACTGCCTTTTCTGGCTTTTCTTTTGACAACTGCTGTGGTTTGGATATGATTTGCCCCTCGAAGTTTCACGTGCCAGAAGCTTGGACCCAATGCTATTGTGTTGAAAGGTGGGAGGACCTTTAAGAGGTGGAGATTAGTGGCAGGTAATTGAATCCCAAGTGTCCTCTGAAAGGGGTCCATGCTGGTCTCACAAGATGGGTTGGGTCTCCCAGGAGTGGGATAGGTTCTTATAAAAGAGCAAGCCTGGCCCCTTCCCATCATGCCTCCTCTCTGACTACATAACCTCTGTCTCTCACAACCCCCTACCAGGTGTTATCTGCCATGAGGTCCTCACCAGAAGCCAGTTTTGGTAGCATGTTCTTGAATGTTCAGAGCTGTGAGCAAAACAGACCTCTCTTCCTTATAAAGTATCTAACCTCAGGTATTTTTTTTTCCAGAGCAACAGGAAATGGACTAAGATAGCAACTGAGCTCATTTCTCCAGTAAACCCTGAGAGATTTTAGGAATGCTGAATGCAGAGACTGAGAGAATGCAGGTCAAGAATGCTGGGCCCATTCTACAGCTCCCTTTGACTTGCCTTGTCACCTTACATACCACCCACATGGCCAGGGAGGCTACATAATAAGCTTATACATTTTCCAAAAATTTCTACATATCGTCAATATGTATTTTTTTTCTTTTGTTTGTTTCTTTCTTTCCTTCTTTCTTTTTGGTACTGGGGATTTAACACAGGGGTGCTTTACCACTGAGCCATATTCACAACTCTTTGTATTTTTATTTTGAGACAGTGTCTCACTGCATTGCTTAGGGTCTCACTACATTACGAGGCTGGCTTCAAACCTGTGATCCTCCTGCCTCAGCCTTCCAAGTTGATGGAATTATAGGCATGTGCCACCGTGTATAAGTAGCAATAAGAAATTTTAAACATCATCTTTTTATTAAGATGCGGTACTAGTGTCTAAGAATATTGAGGTGGTCTGATCTCTTATTTCATGCAGAGGAGAACTGATGTCTAGATCATGGTTACACGGCCACTAAGTTACTTACTGCTCAATGCCTTGGTTTTCTCCCATACAAAAATAGTCCTTAAATCACTCAGTGACTATGAAGATTAAAGGAGATGATTGTGTAAGTGCTCAATAATTTTTCATTATTATCAATATTATTATTATTATTGAGTACCCAGGATTGAACTCTGGGATACTTAACCACTGAGCCACATCCCCAGCCCTTTTTATGTTTTATTTAGAGACAGGGTTTCACTGAGTTGCTTAGGGCTGACTTGAGGCTGACTTTAGTACTTGTGATCCTCCTGCCTCAGTCTCCCTAGTGGCTGGGATTATAGGCTTCTTATTCTTAATAGTATTTTTAATGAGTGACGATAAAGTTGAGATGCAAATTGCAAGTTTAACACTGGACCTTCGAAAGTGTACTGGTTCCTGGCAATCTCAGGGCTCTTACTTTTTTTGGGACCCACATTGGCTATGAAATGGCTCTGAATGCCCCTGGGAAACATGGAAGGCAATGAGTGTTTAAGGAAAATATCCTAATCTGTGCAGTGAGGCCTTTGCTCCCGAAGCCATCAGGTTTCCCAAATTCATTTCTTTAGCTCTCCAGAATCCTCAAGCCTCCAGAGAAGAAACTGGGGGACAACTCACACATTTTCCAGGATGTGTGAAAGGGGAGGGACTACTAAATGGCTTGGTAATAAAGGGACAAATACCCCTGTAGTAAGAGCACTAGAAGCCTCAACCTACCACTTTCCTTCCTTGACTCCTCCGTTCATTTTCTTCCCAGGTATCTCCACACTTCCTAGGTCTCCCCTGGCACAGCACAAAATGAGGCTCAGCCTGTGCATGGCATGGTTCCATCCTCCTGAAGCTCTTTCTGTGCCACCCTCAAATATCAGTGTCCCTTGGGATTTTTTTTTTTTTTCTGAGCCATATCTCCAGCCTTTTTCATCTTGAGACAGGGTATTGCTAAGTTGCTTAGGGCTTTGCTAAATTGCTGAGGTTGGCTTTGAACTTGCAATTCTCCTGCCTCAGTCTCCTAAGCTGCTGGGATTACAGGCGTGCACCCCTGTGCCCCCCCCCTTTGTGTGTGTGTGTGTGTGTGTGTGTGTGTGGTGCTGGGGATTGAACCCAGGGTCTTGTGCACGCAAGGCTAGCACTCTATCAACTGAGCTATATCCCCAGCCCCTGCCATCCGAAACTCTTGTCTTTTCATCCTAGGTGTCTGATGTGCTGATGAACTTCAGTTCTTTAGTTGACCAATTCTGTTCCAAGATCTTGCCCCTTCTCTTTGTCTCCTATCCAATTCTGAATCACCTCTTTTTCCTCCAGGGGGAAAAACAAAGTGTTCATCCTTTGTCCACCCACTGTCCCCTATGTCCCTTCTCTTGTGCCCCTGAAAGACTTTGGAGCAATACTAGTGGTTTATCCATTAGGTTGTAAACTCCATGATGTTCAGATCTAAGTTATATTCTTCTTTATATTCTTAGCACCTGTGGAACTTAACCAGCACAGAGTGGGACCTCAGTAAATATCTTCTGAATGAATGGAAGGATGGAGGGATGGATGAATGGATGGATGGATGGATGCAAAGACAGAGCGACAGATGGATGGATTGATGAAAAAACAGAGGGATAGCTGGCTGGCTGTATGGATAGACAGATGGGTAAATGAATAGGTGGATGGACAGATGGATGGATGGACATGCAAGAAATCTCTGGCTTGGGGCTGGGGATGTGGCTCAAGCGGTAGCACGCTCGCCTGGCATGCGTGCGGCCCGGGTTCGATCCTCAGCACCACATACAAACAAAGATGTTGTATCCGCTGATAACTAAAAATAAATAAATAAATAAATAAATATTAAAAAAAAAAAAAAGAAATCTCTGGCTCAGTCTGGACCTCTGAGCTCTTTAGGCTGATGTGCAGAGATAAATCAGCCACATGTCCCCGTTTTCCTTCACCCTTACACTCAGGTCCCTTTCACTTGTGTTCAGCAGGGGAAAAAGAAAGACTTTGCAGCAGGAAGGGAGAGAGAAGACAAGTGACATCAGGATGGTGATGGGGGAGGAAGTAGCACAGAGGACTCCAGGGAGGGGAAGGGCCTGCCTACCTGACATGCCTGACTTCATCCCCAGGAGCTCTTAAAGTACCAAGGTGGATTAGATAGTAGAGCTCACAGAGAGGAGCAGAAGATACTGTAAAGTTTAGACATTTTTAAGAGTCCTGAGGAGCAACCAAGCCCTTGTGATGTGCCATATTCCATTTTAGAACCCCCTATAGAAATGAGCTCTGACTGCATTGTCTCTGCAGATGTGGGTGCTGCTGGCTGAGCAGAGACACTCTGGGCACAGTTATGTAACTGAGGTCAGCCAGAGTGACTTTCCCTGAGAAAATTTAGGCATCATATTGTCCCAAGTATTGATGATGTTTACTGGCCTGTGGTTTCAATATCAGGCTCATGCCTGTTTGCCTGGTGGATAACCCCAAGATCATCTTCGTCTCAACTAGATCCCAAAAGTGTTTTTTTTTTTTTTTTTGTACTAGGGATTGAACCCAGGGGCACTCAAACACTGAGCCACATCCCCAGCCCTTTTTTAAAATTTTGTTTAGAGACAGGATCTCACTGAGTTGCTTAGGGCCTTGCTAAGTTGCTGGGGCTGGTTTTGAACTCCTGTCTCAGCCTCTGGAGCCACTGGGATTATAGGCGTGTGCCACCATGTCTGGCCCCAGAGTGTTTTTAATCACAAATGGGCTAAGACCAAGCTCACATGCTTGGCAGCATACAGGGAGGCCAGTGGTGTGAGGTACTGGGAAACCAGCAGAGAGGGCAGAACCTGCTTGGCTTCCTTTATCTCCAATGCTTCCTTGCTAGCACCTAAGACACATGCACTCACTAAGTCACAAGCAGGGTGACCACACTTACATACATACTGGATTGTCTCAGACAGCCATGCTACCTTAGTGAAGTTGGGAATACTGTCACCATATTAGTCACTATCAAAACCACTCTAGTTTGGATGACACATTGTTCGGCCACTTTATTTACATGGTGCTTTAAGATCCTCTGGGAGAAATCCAAGTGTGACCGCCTTTCCCACTTTCCTTTTCCTCAACCATCTCTAAGAGCATTCCACAGAACAGGTTGACATATCCCCAGTGAAATCTATCAAATGATCCACAACTCCAGAGGAGAAAAGTCCAGACCAAAGAAGGAAATCCAGGCATTTACTCATTTTGTAAAGTCTTGGGCAGAACACCAAGGCTCATCTCTACAGGATACTGAAAGATCCTGTAGAGATCTTACTCTTCAGTAAGAGACAGAAGAAACCCTCCAGGGATCCGCATAGTTGTGCAGGAACCCCATGGTCTCTAACACTGATCACAGTTCTGCAGTTTAATGTACCTCTTTATCTGTTACATGCTCAGGGCAAGAAAGACCCGGAATTCTCCAGGTTTCTTCTTCTACAATTTGGTGGAGTCAGATGAGGATGGCAGTGTTTCTGCAAGACACACTGACTGGGTTCTTATCTCAGTCTTGGAGGGTCTTCATTACATATGATGGGCCTTGATAGAGGAAAGATGTTTCTTATGGGAGCAGACAAGAAAAACCGAGATAAAGATTTCATTTTCTGGATCACAACATTCTTAACTATATTCTTGAAAGAAAGTAAATTCAGCAACCCAAGGTTATAAATGAAGCCTGAGGGCTTGCCCAGGGTAGAAGATATAGGATCTGCAGGACCTGGGGCATTTTGGGGTCAGAGAAGTTCCAATGCACCTGTAAAGTTGCTACTGGGCCAGATAAAACCCTGCCTGACAACCTAACATGAAAGACCCCTGAAACAGTCCTGAAAATTGAGGTTTTTCTTCAGGCCTCTAACCTTCAGGATGACACACACAGGCCCAGGCAACAAGAGCTGCCTCTTGGGCAGTTCCCATGTCACTCCACCCCTCCCCTTACCCAGTTCCCTGACGTTCCAACTGCTTTTTTTTTTTTTTTAATTTTTAAAATTTATAGATGGACACAATATCTTTATTTTGTTTATTTATTTTTATGTGGTGCTGAGGCAAGTGCTCTGCCACTGAACCACCACCCCAGGCCTCCAATTGCTTTTGGAGGTGGCAGGGCAATCTCCTTTGGGAAGGTTGGGTAAGCTGAGGGGACAAGAGCGGTGTTCCTGGAGGTCCTACGATGATCTCATTTAATCCTCCCAACATCCCTAGGGCTTATACCCCATGCACAGATGAACCTGAGGCCACGGCTCAGCCAATGAGTTGAAGGGTAAGGACCAGATGTGCCCTGTAAGGGGTCCGTCTTACTCTGGAGCCCAACATATGTCCCTTACAGTCTGCCACGGGGACACGCAAATTTGAGCACCCCCACTCTTCCCCAGGTCCCCAGTTTATCTCGGGTCTGATCTCTCTGGTTACATCTCCGCCTTCCGGTGTTGCTGACAGGGAAACCCTGAGAAGTCCCTCCCACGTGCAATACTTTTCTCCCGCGACGGCGGCGGCCACTGGGCGCCCAGTGGGACCGCAGCGCGGGCGGCAGGCGGGCCCGGAGTCGGCGTCTCTGCCCCCGCTCCCGCCAGCCGGCGGGGCTGCTGGTGTCTTGGGGGGGCAGAGCCGCGGGGCTTCGCTCCGTGACATCAGCCCTGCTGTGGTGCTGTGTGCAAAGCCTACTGGTTGGCGTGGCGAGGGACACGCCTTCCCCGAGCGGAACAAAACGGCGCGCAGACTGGGCGCACCCAGCCGTCGCTTCCTACAGTGTCTGCCGCCCGCGCCCGCCGCCGACCGCTGCCAGGTGAGTGCGTCCAGCCACCCTCCCGATCGTCGCCCGCCTCTGTCCCCTGCAGCCACCCCCCCGCAGGGGCTCCTGGGACGCACCCTGATCTTTCCTGCCCGCGGCGGCCTTGGCGGCTGCAAGGAAACTTTGGAAGGAAAGTAACGCGAGCCGGGACCTTTGCGGGCGAGTTGTGAGAAGTGACCGCAGTTAGCTAGGGCTGTTTTGCTTTTTTCCTGGAGACACTGGGGCTCCACTCAATCCGGGGCTTCCTGGACACAGTTGGCTTTCCCATGCCCCTGACCTAGGGCGACCCGGCACCCCCCGCCGCCTGCAGGTCCCGCAGAACAATTGGCAATTCTGCGGGTCACTGACGCTCATTGTATGGCAGAGAGATGAGGGCATCCGTGCCACCCCCTCCCACCACCTCCTCCTCTGGGACAAAGTGCCCGCGGGTGGGATGGGGAAGACATCTGGCTTCATGGGCCTGGTCTTGGGTATCTGTGCCACTGTACGCAGGTGTTTTCCTTTTTCTGAAACAGCACCCCCCACCGCCCCAAGTCGTAGTTAGTGCTCCGTGGAAGGGAGTACTGAAGCCTGAAAGCCTACCCTGAGTGTTTTGTGGTCTCAGACCTTGAAAACTCGTTTGTGAGAAAGGGGCTGATACTGAGCACACTTAAACAAGTCGCAATATGTTACCCAAGACGCAAACCACAGAGGCAGGTATCTTTATCTAGAAGCACAGGCCTGAGCATATTCTGCAAGTTTCTGGTCCTTGTGGTCTTGTAATGCAGTCCAGTCTGTGTCTAGCTGGGAGCAACATTGAGGCCCTGGGCTCCTGCCACTCACCCGCTTCTCCTGGGGGAGAATGAATAGGCAGGCTTTCCCCATAGTGAGAGGTCACTGCCTTGGGATATTGTCACAGTGGCATGGAGGAAGTCCACCTGGCTCTGGTAGAAAGTTTACCAGGATGAAGTAGCCAGGAATCTTGATCAGCAATTGGAAGGCAGACAGACTGAGTTTTGACTCCTGGATCTGCCACTTACTACAAAAGTGTCTTTGGACAAGGGACAAAGTCTTGATGCCTCAGTTTCTTTCAGGACCTCCAACAGAGCAGCACTTAGGTGCTGCCCTCTCCCCACCCACACCCCCTTCCTCTCAGAAACAAAGTTGGCTGGAGCTGTGAGCTGCCTCTCTGTCATCTCAGAGTCAGATTGGGGATTCGACCCAGGCGTGATTTGGAGACTGGGTGCTGAGCTTCTGGGCTCTTGCTAGCTGCTGCCTTCTGATTCTGTAGCCAGTCTCCAGCTCAGGAAGCCAGGGCCATGCCTTCTGAGAGACGGACCGGAGTCTGCAGCTGTTCTTACCCTGTATTACATTACTGCCAAGCCAGACTTGCTGCTCAGTCTCCCAGTGAAGGACCCTTTGCCTTGCTGTGGATATCCGGGGCGGGAACAATCAGAGGGGAAGGAAGTTTATCCTGCAGAGGGTGTGGTGTGGCCCAGAGAAGGGGGAGGGGAGAATTGAACCAAGGTCTCCCATGCCTGGTGTTGGGGGTCAGGGAGGATGTAGGCTCAACAGCTCAGCCACTGACCTGCTAACAAAGTGCAAAAGACAGGGGTGCCCCAGCCTCTTTGCCTCAATTTCTCCTAGCACCTGCCTTTGGGCCCAGGTGTTTTCTAATTGCACATCTGCCTCTGGAGCCAGCCAGTCCTCCCAGGGCCTGGATGGTGGGATGGTGGTGGGAGTTATGTTGACACTTGGTATGTGATCAGTAAACATGAATGGGGGTAGGAATGGGCTTTCAGGGGAGTTGTCCTATTAGAATTCATAAACCTTTTCCCTGCAGGTAGTGTTGACCAGCAGGTGTGGGGAAAGAAGCACTCTGGATCTCCAGGAGAGGAAAGCAAATTAGGCAGGCTTTCTGGTGGACTACTAAAGTTTTAAGTATTGATGTAAACCCAGCTCGGCTCACTGTGAGAAGCTGGCCTGCTAGAGGCCTGGGAAGAGGCAGGTATTGAACATTTTGAGATCCAAAGAGGTACAAGTAAGAAAAAGACTTTTTCTCCAAGCAAACCAGCTGTTTGCCATTATGCAGACATACTGGCAAATACCTAGAGGCTCAAAGCAATGAGTGTTAGAATTGGCCTTTTCTTAAGATAACAGTAAGCAGATCTCTATACTTGCTGTGTGCCAGGCCTGTGTTAAGTATCGTATTAAGTATTATCTTGGACAATTTATCAGGTAGGTGCTGATGCTTGCCCTTTTACAAATGGAGAAACTGAGGCTGAGAGATGAGAAGGAACTTGTTCAGGATTGCAGCTGGTCCCCTGAGGAGTTGTCATCAGGCTGACACTTCTCTTTCCAGATTAACTCACCAGGGAAATAGCTGCCATTTGTGAAACACATTAACTTTACAAGATACTTAAGACTTATAAACAATATAAAGGCAGATAGGACTTCTGCCGCTTTTAACGTCAGGGTCAGAGCTCCTGACCTCTAGATTTTCACTCCGCTGCATGGCTGGGGTGGGGGTAGGGGGAGCCCTGCACTTGAGTTGCCAGATGTGCTTTCACCAGCTCTGATGCATGTTTGTGTTTTGGGACCGGGACTGCAGGAAATAAAAGAAGCCTGGCTAAGAGCCAGCTTGAGGGAGGGAGGGGGTGAGGGAGAGAGAACCCTGCAAGCAGGCTGCCCCAGGGAAGGGGAGGGGAGGGTCTTGAGTTCTGACAGGAGCTTTGCCTGCAGTTACCACTTGACAGGAATTTATATGGTAATGACGTGGCTTGGACTACGTAGGTCCCCAGGAATTTGTCTGACGCCAGCATTAATTCCCATGTATGGTAAAGTGTGTAAATACGGAGGCAGCTAGTGTTTCCAGACTCTGGTATTTCCAGTGCTTCCCAGAGGCCAGAGGCAGCGTCTGGCTCCTGTGTTGACAAGGGAGGAAGAAATAGAAGGTCTGCAGCTGGAGGAACCAAGTCAACCCGGGGTGGGGGTGTGTCGGGGGCGGGGGGGGGGACACTCTTTATACAGGGGCGTCCATAGTGGGATGGAGCTGCCTGAAACGTCAGCTGTGAGCAACCTGTGTTTATGAGGCCTAAGTGCTCATTTGTTTTTCCTTTTCAAAAATGAGTACAAGCCAAATCATTCAGACCGTTTTGTTCAGCGCTTGGGATAACCAACTGTTACCACTCTACGTTGACATCATTCCAGACAAAGTCAAGACGCTCCATCTGTTAATGAGTCTGCGAAGCCTTATCATGCTATAGGATTTCCTGGATTGGTTTTGAAATACTTCAAAGAAGCCAGAGACTCCTATTTTACCTCAATATGACCTTCAGATTTCTGAACTCCCCAAGTGGAGAACTCTGTTATAAAAGGGCCTTAGGGGACACATGGGGAAGGGGAGACACATAGCATTACCTTGTGGCAGCTCACAGTCCCCCAAGGCCCATGGGGCATGGATTTGAAAAGAGAGAACTCATGCCACGGAAGGAGGGAGAGTGCTGAGTGGTTCCAGTCGTGTTCTGGGGTGCCTGGGCTTGGAGCCGTGAGCTTGGAGAGGTGAATCATGTACATGCTCCAAAGAAATCATGTAGGGGGACATATAATCATAGCCAAACTAGTCCCCTTCTCCTGTTGGCCATCTCTCCCCAACCAGTGACCCTTACCTTCAGTGAGGTCTATTTCCTAAGTTCACAGGTGTCACTTCTAATATACAGGCTCTATGAACTCTGAACCAGTGGGTCCCCTCCTTCCCTTTCTGTCCTTGGCTGTTCTCTGGATGTGGGGGCATGCAGGAAGAGGCTGAGCTGCGGGGTTGGAAAGGATGACAGCACTCCTCTGTACCTGGCAGATACCAAACAGATTACCTAATATGAGCAGCACTTTTCTAATTAGATAAACACTTGACAGGTCTCTACTGGACCAGGAGGGTGGGGACTTAAGCCCTGGGCCTGTCAGTCCCTCTTTGGCCCTAGGGAACAAATGATTAAGAAATGGGAGAGAAGGGATTTTTCCATAGGAGAATTAAAGATGTGGGGTGGTTTGTCAAGGGTTGATGTGAGGGGACCTCCTTCAGGCATTGGTGGCTGGTAGTCAAGGATTCTACCTCCCTGAGATGATTTCTTAAACTTGAAACATGACGCACTGAACATATGACCTTTGCTGACTTTCATGAGATTGGAGTAAGCACCAGAGTCTGCGCCCTGGTCTACCCGCTGCTCTGCTGCTGTATGAGCTGCCATCTTGGATTTCTCCTCTCAAGACCGAGGATCTGGGTACAGCTCTTACTGGAACAACTAGACAGGGCAGCAGGCTGGAGCTGGTTGCTTACAAGAAGAGGTCAATTCTTGAGTTCTGTTCTTCAGCCAGCCCTGAGGATCCTGACATTTCAGGTGAACAGCTGACTGGCTATTTCCAGTTATTCAGCAGCAAATTAAAGTTCTGTTCTCTGTTGAGATTATGAACACAGTGAAGTAGTACAAACCAGAACACAGACAGCAATTCCCAGTAAGGATATAACTCTCTGAAGGGAAAACACTGGATAGTGCGGTCACAGAAGATAGTACTGATTCTTGATGATCCAGGGCTATATACAAGAGGTCCCTGCTGTGGTCTCAGGTTGCCCAAGGAATTGAACCCCACAGGAGGGCAATAGCTTGTTGCAGAGTCATTAGCTGGGCTGACAGACAAGTCAAACTCCTGGTCCCTATTTGATATGTTGCTTTCCAAGCTTTTCTCCTTCAAGATGGGGGCTAGCTGGGAAGGAAGGTATTCATCTGGACCCACACCTGGCGGGATGGTGGTAAGGCTTGCTTGGGCCAATCTTTTTAGTGGGAATCAAAGGTGTGAGCTCTGATGGGGTGCCAGGAGCAGTGCCTTTACTTTTATACTTTCTCATTTAATCCTCAGAATAGGATTTGGGGTAGTCAGTCCCCCCAGCACCCCCTCACAGCACCCCGACCCCGCTTTGGTACCAGGAATTAAACCCAGGGGTGCTTAACCCTTGAGCCACATCTCCAGCCCTTTTTAAAATGTTTTATTTAGAGACAAGTTCTCACCGAGTTGCTTAGCATCGCATTTTGCTGAGACTGGCTTTGAACTTGTGATCCTCCTGCCTCAGCCTCCCTAGCCGCTGGGATTATAGGAGTGCTTCACCATGTCTGGCTGTCAGTGTTTCATTTTAGAGACAAGCAAATTAAGCCCAGAGCAGAAAGTAACTTGACCCCTGATCACTGAGCTAGGAAGGGTTGCATCTGATCTTTTTAGCCCCAGCTCCCATTTTTCTAACCATGGAACTCTGACCTAGAGAATTTTCTTTACGATACCCTCCCACGGGTCTGCTGTCCCCCAGAACAGGGAAGGCGATTGAAAAGAAAGGAGCCAAGTGGCCCTCGCTTGGCACTCCACACTCCAGGAACTGAGAAACAGCTTTCCTTTTAAGGCAACTCAGCCTCCCCTCAGGCAGAATTTGGCTATTGGAAAGAGGGGGCTGGGCCGAAGGAGTAGCTCCAGCCCTCGCTGCAGAGCAGATAACCCGGGCTCCTCCAGCAGGGACTTTTCCCCAGGTGCAGAGTCGCCTGGAGGGTCCTCATCTGATCCCAGGGGCAGGGAGCCCATTCACAAGGGCCGTGAAACCCCTCCTGGCTAGGGACCCCATCACTGCTTTTCTTCTCAAGTTCTAGAGCCATGCCCGTCTCTGGGCTCCTAGGGGAAGACCCCCCCCACCACCACCAACCAAATGCCAGGCTCAAAGAAAAGGCCCGGCCAAGAGGCATCCTGGGCAGATTTTCCTCCCTGACAGGTCCTTGGGCTTCACCCATTTCTCCGCCCATGTTCCTGATTCCCTGGGGCCCTGCTGGATGTGGGCCCCTGACATGGGGCCAGGGAGAACAAGGGGAGGCCTGTATGGAACTGTGGGTCTCCCCCAGGAGGAGAAGGGCTTTTGTGTCTAGAACAAAACACTGCTTGGAACTGACTCCCCATCTCGTGGTTAGGGGAACTTTCCTCCCTTAGGGGTGTTCCTAGGGGTATGAGTGTGTCCCCTCTGGTTCAGGGGGTTGGAAAGGGAGAAGAGGGACAGGGAGAGAGTCAGCATTGAAGAACTGCATGCCCACCACGTGCAGCCAGTCTCAGATACTCTAGACCTGCAGCATGGTGACTGGGGTCATCGAGGACACAGAAATGCATTCGAATCTGCATTAGACTGTAGTTGTCTCTTCTAGCTGTGTGACTACAAGCAAGTTGCCTAACCTCTCTGAGCTTTGTTTTTCTTGTCTGTGAAGTGGGCCTATATTCTCCATCTTCAGGCAATGAGAGGGAAATGGGGTGATGCAAATAAATTATCTGGTACATGGCAGGTCAGCAGCAGCAGCCTGGTGGCCTTGGCTGGGTCATATTGAGGCACCTCATCAGGCTTAAGGAAGCCAGTGTGGCTCCGTAGGACTGAGCCTTTCCCCTACAGGCTTCCCAGGCAGTTGATTCAGGGCTCCCACTCTAAGGACAGCTGGGACAGTGGCTGCTGTTTAAATGGCCAGTAATCCGCCTTGCTGTTCTTGTTGAATTATCCTCCACCGTGTGTGTTTTGGCAGCGTCGAGTCCTTGTTGCCCAAGTGCAGTTAGCTCCAGAGTCCTCAGGACAAGACAGGGCTGAAGCACTGATCATCAGTGGCTGGGAATGGGCACCGGCCCCAGGATCTGGGAGCTCAGGCACTGCAGTTATCTAAGGAGGCAGAGAGGCCATGTGCAATTAGAGGAGTCCTGTCTGTGGCCTGTGTCAATGAAGCACAGGAGCCTGAGGACCTGAGGTGGAGACAGAACTTGGAGGCAGTGGTCCCTCCAGACCCTGGAGGAGGACAGTGGGTCCCAGCCTCAGCCCTCTGCCTCTGCACAGCTTCCCCCAAAGCTTTGTGCACAGGGTTGGCCAGAGGGCTTCCTACTTGCCGGGCCCTTCGCTGAACACAGGTCAAGTGACTATCCTGGTAACTGAGATGGAGTACTTGGGACAGCTGGGAAGCAGCAGGACTGACTGCTGGGGAGACTCTAACACCAGGGGGAGGGTGTGATCATTCGCAGACAGTGGGAGGACCTCATGGTTTCTTTCTTTGTTTCTTACTTTTTTTTTTTTTTGTACTGGGGATTGAACACAGGGACACTTAATCACCCAGCCACATCCCTAGCCGTTGTTGATATTTTATTCAGAGACAGGGTCTTGCTGAGTTGCTTAGGGCTTCGCTAAGGCTGGCTTTGAACTCACGATCCTCCTGCCTCAGCCTCCTGAGCCGCTGGCATTATGCCACCTTGCCCAGAACCTCATGGTTTCTGAGCAGGGAAATGCTCCATGAGACAGCTCTGGGGGCCATGGGCCAGGATGGCCTAGGAAGGAGACTTCAGAAGCAGCCTGGCCATCAGGGTTGTCACTCTCAATGTGCCCCATGCAGCTGTTAAGTAACTGGCTTAAAGGGAGAGGGAGTTTGTTGCTTTGTCTAACTAGAGTTGGAAAGACCTTCAGGCTTGGCTTAATGATGTTATAAAGACTCAGTTTCCTTTGCATCTCAGCTCTGTTCCCCAGCTATCCACTGTATGCTAGGAGCGCCTGTCCCCTCACAACAGTGCCAGAGCCCCCTGCTCCCTTTCTTTGCTCCAAGTGGGGGTTGGGGGAACTTAACCCTCCCAGAAGACAGAGCCCCAGAAACCCTTGTGTCTCCCTGGCTGGCCCTTCCTAGAGCTGATAACCCCGGTGGATGAGGTGAGTCCAGGCCATGTGCCATGGCTGGAAACAGGGAGAGTTACCAAGAAAAGGGAGAGTGTAGCAGACAGAGGTCCTCTTCAGGGGGCTGCTATGACCTCCGGGGGAAGGTGAGAGGACATCAGGCTGGCAGAGGGTAGTGGGAAGGACAGAGAGGACAGGCACCAAGAGGTGGAAGAACTCAAGGGACCTGGCTTGTGACCTTAGGAGTGCGTCCAAGGGGGCAAGGTGAGCCGCAGCTGGGGAAGGGCGAGGAACCCATTTTCTCCCGGGACTGAGAGGAGATTCCTTAATGCAGGGGGAGGATGGTCCTGGTACCACAAGCAAAAATGGAGGAGTCCGGAGAAGAACGAGGTTGAGAAAAAGGTAGAGAGATCAGGTGGCTCATGTGCAAATCTGTGTCCCTGTGTACTGCCCAGGTGGAGATGCCCACCTGAAGCTGGGTGTATGAACCTGGACTTAGAGGAGAGACCAGGGTCATAGGTATATGAGAGTCCTTGCCATGAGGTGCCAGCAGGTAGATGGCAATGCCAGAGACTGGGGAGGGAGGAACTAGAGGGAACCCCAACTTTGAGGATCTGGGAGTGAAAATCTCTCTCTCTCCTCTGCTCCAACCAAACCTTGCTGGAGACCCCTGTCCTCCGGGTAACATTCAGCTGGCCTCACCAAAACGACTTTTCCATTTTAAGCCCAGCTCCCAGCCTGTGCACCTTTCCAGAGCGTTCTCCCAGGTCCCAGGCTCTGCAGCAGAGGTACACTTGTGCAGAGTCTAGGGCCCCAGCTGTGGCTCTCAGTCCCTGGGCATCCTTCACTCCTTCCTCAACTATCTGTTGAATACCACTATGCCAGGTATGGAAATCAAGGTTTGGAAGAGCAACTACTTCACCCAGGGTCACACAGCCAGTGAGTGGCAGGATCCACATTGGACAAAACTATCTGGCACCAGGACCCCAGCTCTGAACCAGTACCTAGGGTATCTCAAGGTTGGTCCAGGCTACCTGTTTAGTCTCACCTAGGGTACTTACTAGAAATTTGTATCGCTCATTCTCAGAGATTATGATTCATCAGGTCTAGGGCTGTACTACTAAATTTCATTTTGCAAAAGCCCATTACCTGGTCCTAAAGCCTAAGAGCAGTGTCTCTATGTGCCTGTCTCCTGTGGCTCCTGGTGAGCTATATCTTCCATATAAAAGAATGTCTCAAAACCTACACATATAGTTCAAAGAGTAATGACAAAGGGAGCCCTCATGTGACATTCCCCCAAGTTTAAGAAAAAGAACTTTGGCCTGGTATGGTGGCACGTGTCTGTAATCCCAGCAGCTGGGGAGGCTGAGGCAGGAGGATGATGAATTCAAAGCCAGCCTCAGCAATTTAGTGAGGCCCTGAGCAACTTAGTGAGACCTTGTATCTAAATAAATTTTTTTCAAAAAGGGGGTGCTGTCTGTGGCTCAGTGGTTAAGTGCCCTGGTTAAATCCCTGGTACCAAAGTGGGAGGGAAAGAACTTTGCCAACACCCCACAGCCTGTCTGATAACCCCTGACCTACAGTGCCCCGGTCCCTGTCTTAGGCATAACTCATCTAAGACAGTAGTTGGTGACCATCCTTTGCTTTCCTGTAATACATTTCCCCCCATACGTTCCTCTATCAATAGTATGAGTTTTGCCTCTCTGTGAACTTTGCCTGATTGGATTTGGGGTTAGGAACTCTGGGCTCTTTTGTGGTCCGCTCTTTTGGTGACGTGTTCCCATGAGGCCATGTACAATGACAGCCACCTCGTTCACATTGCTCCTGCAGCCTCCTTCAGTGTGCCCTACTCAGGGCCGGAAACAGCAGCCCAAGAGGCAGCTGAAGGGTGCTGGGGGAACCAGGATGCTGGGTGACCCACAGGGACAGGTGGCCTCCGCGGGAGTCCTGCCTCGGCCTTTGCTCCTGTCTCTGCCTGTTGCTTCTTGGTCATGGTTACTCTGTGTCTCCAGCTCTCTGGGAACTTGATTCCCATTTTGGTGTCCCTTTTCAGAATGCCGAACTGGGGAGGAGGCAAGAAGTGCGGGGTGTGCCAGAAGACGGTCTACTTTGCCGAGGAGGTCCAGTGCGAGGGCAACAGCTTCCATAAGTCCTGCTTCCTGTGCAGTGAGTACCGCGGGCCGGACCGGCAGGCTGGCCTGTCTGCACCCCAGGGATCGGGTCCCACGGGATGTAAATAACTTGACATTTGGCTGAAGCGCAGCTGGGGAGGGACGCCCTTAAGGGCTTCTTTGTTCCCTTCAGAAGTTGCTTTCTGAGGGGGTGACCGGCCCAGTGCTCATGGGTGGCGGGTGTGCCGGGCAGATGGCCAAGCTGGAAAGACTCGGGGAGCAAAACTTTCCACCCCGCCTCCTCCTCTCTTTCTCCCCACCACGGCCCTGTCATTTCAGAGGGAGACCTTTTAGCCCAAAGTCTCACGAGCCTTCAGACCCAAATTATCCCTGGGTGAAAAGCCACCGAGGCCTCAACCTCGTGGTGAAGGTCAGTGTGGAGGAGGGGCTGGCTCTCCAGGGCACTCTTCCAGGTCAGCACGTCCGTTTCTCCCACTCCCCACCCTACTGCGAGGAGAGGAGGAAGAAGGGGTGCGCCGTCACTGTCATCCATTCTGAAAAAATCCAGAGTGACAGTTGCTGCAGTCATGGGACTGCAGGAGTAGGAAGCCAGGCCCAAGACACCGAGAGACTGAGAGACGTCAGGCTGACCCAGGGGCCTTGGCTCTGGGATCTCTACTGGCTGGTACCTGGGCCAGGTGATGTGTCCAGGAAGTGGTGACTTGGAGACACCTCTTCTTGGATTCCTAAATGTTTGATTCCTGTGATCAGAGCAGAAATCTGCATTAGAAGAGGCAACTATTACACCACATGCACACACCTGTAATACCAGTGACTTGGGAGGCTGAGGAAGGAGGATCATAAATTTGAGGTCAGTTTGTGCAACTTAGCCAGACCTTGTCTCAAAATATAAAACATAAAGGGCTGGGAATGCAGCTCAGTGGTAGAGCACCCCTGGGCTCAATCCCTGATATGGCAAGGGGGTGTAGAGGGCGGGACAAAGAGGCAACTACAGTAAAGTCTGTTTCCTTGAGGACCAGCTGAGTGGGAGGCCGTGGAGCGTCCTGGTTAAGCCCCAGGTTTCATCAGGGATAGAATCAGAATTCAGTTTCTATTATCCATGCGATGATGGACAAGTTACCTACTTTCTCTCTGGTTGAGGGTTCTCATTCGTACCTACCTCTTGGGGTCATTGAGAGAGTTGAAGTAAAAGGATCTTATAGAATGAATGAAGCACTTCAAGCAATTGTGAGGTTCAATAAACAATAGGCACATGCATGTGTGTGTGTGCATGCACATGTACCCACTGCTCCCGGGTCCATAGCAAAATGGTGTGATAAAAGGAGAGCCGCCGGGAGTTGGAGTCCCAGCCCATCTGATAGGCCCAGGAAGTGGGGTCCTGTCCATCCTGCCCCACATGAGATCAGCGGAGAGATCTGAGCTTTCTTTGTTCTCTGGGAATTTGGGCTCCAAAGTAGGAACTAGGCGGGCCAAGGGCCACCTACCTGTTCATTGGATGTAATCCAGATCTGTTGCTGGGCGGGCCAGTGCAGGGCCACACTCTCCCTGGTGGACCTGGAGTGACAGCCCCAGGGCTCACTGATGAATGGGGAGGCCACAGGCTTCAGTGGAGCCCTGCTGGCTTCCAGCCTGTGGAGGAGGAGGCCACACGCAGCAGCGCTTTGTTATCAGCAGTTCATCATTTAGCCATTTTTCAAGCTATTTTTTTTTTTCTTTCTTTTCTTTTTTCTTTCCCAGAGGGAATAAGAGAGGGCTTGGCACTGGCTGAGAAGAGGGCTCAAGCTGCTGAGGTCCCAAAGACCCTTCTCTTTGCTCTCAAATGTTGCTTAGTCATTGACTAAGAGGGACCATCTGTGGCTGACAGCTCCTGCCTGTGGAGGAGTAGCTGTGGGTCAGGCATCAGGGGAAGTCAGGAATTCAGGGGGTGGCCTAGGAAGGAAGGAGCAGGGCCTGAGGCAGGGTGTGAGGGGGTGTTGGGGATTAGAAACAGTTGCGGGAAGCCAGGCTGGGGAGCAGGGCAGCTGGGGAACGCGTGTTATGCAACTAGCAGCCCTAGGAACTGGCATGTGTTCCTCTGGGGTCTCCGGCCTGTGGGCTTCCTGGGCTCTGAGCTCTCAGGGGACTGTGTTGTGCTGCATGTGGCCCGGCCCACTGAGGCATCACTCCTCTTGCTTATTCCCAGGGCCTAGAGCCACACCTGGCACCTGTGGGCTCTCCACGAAGATGTGTTTAGGGATGAAAAGGGCATTGTTTCTCTTTTTCAGTCAAGCACTTTTCCCAACTTGTCCAGGTTTTGTTTTGGTTTTTTGCTTAACATGATTTGGTGGAAGTTTAGTCAGGTTTTCCTTGAATAAGGAATATATTTGAAATTCCCCTTGACTGACTCTTTGGTGGACCTTACAAAGGAGCTGAGACCCTGACTACATCATCCGGATGGAGGGGAGGGGCAGAGGGCTGCCTGGGGTGGGGAGGGTGGCCCCCAGGGAGGAGTTCCCTCCTTCCTTCCCTCCTTCCTTCCCTCCTTCCTTCCCTCCTTCCTTCCCTCCTTCCTTCCTTCCTTCCTTCCTTCTTTCTGTTGTAGATGGACTTTTACGTGGTGCTGAGGATCGAACCTAGTGCCCTACACATGTTAGGCAAGTGCTCTACCACTGAGCCACAACCCCCACCACCCCCCCAACCAGTCTTATCTCTGCTTTGTGCCTTCCCTCTCTGGTCTTGGAATTCCCGGTTCAATTTAGGTCTTACAGGAAACAATTCCAGGCCAATTCCTGACTTCCCACCCTAGAAGGGAATGTTGGAGCCTTTGGCCTGTTGTTCCCTGGCCCTCCTCAGGAGCCAAGCCCCAGGGGAGGTGGTGGGGAGGTTCCATATTTGGGTGGCCCAGAGTGCTGGAATGAGGTGGAGATCTGGAGGGCAGGACAAGAGGGTCCTTATTTAGTCTGAAGTCTCCAATCTGGAGCTGAGAGAGAGAGAGAGAGAGAGAGAGAGGAGCTGGTGGAGGGCTCTGGACCCTTTAAAGGCAAGAGAGAGCAAGTTGCTGGGAGCCTTCTCAGAGGGAGGTGAGAGGCGCGGCTTCGTCAGTGGTGTCCGACTTCTAGCTCCAGAGGGGGTGTTTGAGGTTGCAGTTCATTTGGGCACACTGAACTCCAAAATTTAAGAACTACTGTAAAACCAAATTAGGCTTCCAGGACGAGACCTAAAGAAATAGGGTGAAGTTGAGCCTCGTGAGGGAAGTAGCTAGAAGTTAGAAGCATATGATCTCTTGAGGCCCAGACCTGCCCCTCCCCGTCTCTGTCTCCCTATGGGGCTAACTTTATGTAATGCTCATCAGAGTAGCCAACTTATATTATGCACCTATTGTGTACAGGGTATTGTGCTAAGTATGTCACATATAAGATCTCATTTGATTCTCTCAACTACCTTTTGGGGCAGAAGTTATGTGCATTTCCAAATGAGGCTAGAAAAGCAAAGGTAGGAGCCGAAGGCACCCAGCTGGAAAGGGAGAGGGCTGGGATTTGACTCCAGGCTCTCTACCTTTTTATGCTTGATAGCTTGCACAACTCACCTGTGAGATCCACCGGACAGAAGGATGTAGGAAGCTCATCCAGGTGGCTCCATTCCAATCTCTCACCGTAGGACTCAGGACAGTCTTCCCAGTGCCCAGCCTCACATCTCCCTGTTATTTCTGAGACTGGAAACTTCAGTGCTGTTGTGATTAGCATGGCCTACATGGCATTTCAAAGCCCACCACGTTGGGCTTTTCTTCAGGGCATATCCCTTCACCTGCACCCCTCTCCCCAGTTCTACCCCCACACCCCTCACTCCCACCAGCATGTGCAGACTGTCTCCTTGGAATTCCATGGTTGCAGACAGGAAAACCCTGCCCTTCCTCCTTCCTTTCTTTATTCTTCTCTCCTGTTGGGCCACGTGGTCTCTGTTAAGGGCAGAGTGAAGAACTTCCCTTGGCATCGTGTGGTCTGGAGTCAGCATAGGCTGTTGCCTCTGAACTGTGGGGGTGCATCACAGCCTGGGGAGGTTCAAGGGTACAGAGGTCCAAGGGAGACACCCACAAATTCCTGGAGGTGGGGGACATGGCCACCTAGAGTCATACTTGCAGATCCCATCCCTCTGTCCTCCAGTCATTGGCCACCCCATGGCACCCACACCATTCCTGAAAGGTCAGGATAATTTGTATGTAAACTGCCACCAGACACAGTGGCACATGCCTGTAATCTCAGCTACTCCAGAGACTGAGGCAGGAGGATCGAGAATTCAAAGCCAGCCTCAGCAACTCACGGAGACCCTGTCTCAAAATAAAAATATAAAAAAAGGGCTGGGGGCTGGGGTTGGGGCTCAGTGGTAAGAGCACTCGTTTAGCATGTGTGAGGCCCTGGGTTCGATCCTCAGCACCACATAAAAATAATAACATAAAGGTATTGTGTCCACCCACAATCAAAAAAAAAAATTAAAAAAGAGGGGTACTGGGGATGTGGCTCAGTGGTTAAATACCCTTGGATTCAATCCCTGTACCAAAAAAAAAAAAAAAAAGACTGGGGATGAAGCTTAGTGGCAAGGCACCTCTGGGTTCAATCCAAGTATCAAAAAATAACAAACCCCCACAAAGTGTGCAGAGAACTTCAACTGCAGAGGGCTGCAGGGAGCAAGCCGCTCATTCCAGCTGTGACTCACCATTCCTGTGTTCCCCTCACAGTGGTCTGCAAGAAGAACCTGGACAGCACCACTGTGGCCGTGCATGGGGAGGAGATCTACTGCAAGTCCTGCTATGGCAAGAAGTATGGGCCAAAAGGCTACGGCTATGGGCAGGGCGCAGGCACGCTGAGCACTGACAAGGGGGAGTCCCTGGGCATCAAGCATGAGGAGTGAGTACGAGATCTTCTCCCACTTTGTCTCAAGTTTCTCTCCCTGCCCTGGTATTGGGCATGTTTTCAACCACAGTTGGATAAACAGTGGAAGGCTCAGAGAGCCATTTATTTCAAAGGGAGTCATAGAGCAGGCTACTGGAGCTGCTGGGAACCCAGCTTGGAATGCACTAGGCCCGGGTCCTCCCTACATGTTATATTTTTATAAGCATCAGAGCTGGGAAGGACCCCAATAATTCCTTAGTCCAATTTCCTCATTATATAGATGAGAAAGCCCCAGGGGTCCCCTGCAAGTGTCTGAGCCAGACCAGGGATTTGAGCAGCACACAGCCAACCAGCCTCGCTTGGCCCAGCCATCTCTCCTGCTGAGGAGAAATCATGTCCTTGCCTTGGAAATGCCACAGGGTGTCATGGGGTCCCTACTTTCACCCTAAAAACTCCCTGGCCTCCAAGCTGCTGGTAAAGGGTGGCTGTTGGCAGCAGGCCTGGCTAGTTCCTCGGCTCCAAGGGGATGGGTAGAAATGATGGATGAGTTACTGCATTTCAGCCAAGGTCACTGACCCAACAGGAATGACTTTTCAGCAGATTTCCTCTGGAAAGTATCTGATGATAGACCAACTGCAGAAATGAGGGGCAGAAGAGGGTGACTCTTAGCAAATGAGGTGTGAAGTGATTCCAGGGTTTTAACTGGGTGACCAAGGGAAGTTTGATGTCTCCATAAAAATAACACTGTGCTGAGCCTTGGTTTGTCCCTATGTATCACGGGAGACGACACTAGAGGCCCCCGGTGGCCCTAACTCTTGTAACTTCTGCTGGGAGAGCTGCTCCTGCCCTGTCATGAGGGGAGGGTGAGTCCTGCCCTGCAGGGCCAGCCCCGCCTGGATTTATCAGTGTGTCATATCCCTTCTTGTCCTTCTCCATGCAGAGCTCCTGGCCACAGACCTACCACCAACCCTAATGCCTCCAAGTTTGCCCAGAAGATTGGAGGCTCCGAGCGCTGTCCCCGATGCAGCCAGGCAGTCTATGCAGCGGAGAAGGTGATTGGTGCCGGGAAGGTAAGGTGACTGCTGGGCACCTTGAGAGGGGCAGGAGACCACCTTCCTGAAATAAGGATCCTAGAACTTTGCAAGTGGTGACCCTAGCTCTGCTCAGGGCAGCCTGACCCTGGCCTTTAAATCCCTTCCCTTCTAGGGAAGGAATAACCTTCGTCCCTTGGGTTGCTTGTCCCAGACTCCAAGGGGCTCACATCATCCACGCACAGCAACATTCCCAGCATTGGTGGGTGTCTGTTAATAATTTATAGGGAGTTGCAAAGATCAATCTGTACTCTGGAGTTGAGGACCACAGTATCTAGGAGTACATGGCTGAATTTCAGAGGTCCTGCAAGCCCCCTAAAAGTACATGTGAAGATTTGTGGGAATGTGTCTCCGGGAAGAAGATCCGTAACTGTCATCAGATTTTCAAAAGGATTTGTGATTCCCAAAGTGTCAGAAACCACCCAAAGACCAAACACAGAAGAGCTGGAGATGGGCTGTAGGCCCAGCTGGTCCGTCAACATATTGTGTGATCTTGGCCAAAGTTGGGCGCTGTGGCGCATGCTTGTAAATCCCAGGCTTTGGAGGCTGAGGCAGGAGGGTCATGAGTTCAAAGCCAGCCTCAGCAACTTAGTGAGGCCCTAAGAAACTCACTGAGATCTTGTCTGTAAATTTTAAAAAAAGAAAAGAAAAAGAAAGGAAAAAATACAAAAGAACCATCCAAAAATATATGTTCTGTTTCATGGGTATGTACTCCCAGAAACCCACCCATATACCCCCAGGGTGGAGATTTTTCAAGGTTCAGATCCTATCAGAATCTCCTGGGAAGCTGTTTGTAATTGCCTGCCCTTCCTCCATGAGATTCTAACCATAGCCCCCCAGCCACAGTGCACAGTAGGAATCCCCTTAGGGGCCTACTGTTCAAACTTTGCTGATCTTATCCCTCACTCAAGCTGTAGTGGGCAAGGGGAATTCATGCCCTGGGGATAGGCAGTCTAGACTAATAGTCGGAAAACCACAGACAAGGAATCTCTAAACTGTGTGGTCAGAGAGGATTTCTGGATTGTCACATGAAGCCTGGGAGGAGTGACTTGGCCAAGATCACTCAGCATCTGATGGGCCAGCTGGGCCTACAGCCCATCTCCAGCTCTTTTGGGTTTGGTCTTGGTTTCACGGCCTTTTGACTTTGAGTAAGGGGGCCAAGAGGAAGGAACTGGGGAACTAACACTTATGCCAAGTCTAGACTGTAGCAGGCTCTCAACTCTCACAATTACCGTTGAAGATGGAAATTATTATTCCTATCTTTAAAAGAAAAGGGTACAGCGTAGTGCCTGGAATGTTGCTCAATACAGGTCAGCTATTATTATTATTATTATTATTATTATTATTATTATTATTATTTATGTTTTGCCATTGTTATGAAGTCAAAATGAAGATTCCTGCATTGATTAAAAGATATGAAAACAGGAGACATTACTTTTACTTTTAAGTTGGATTTTTCTTGTTTCATCTCACTATGAGATGAAAATGGAAACTTATCAAAAAGTCCTTAAGACGCTGGGCATGGTGGTGCATGCCTGTAATCCCAGCAGTTTGGGAGGCTCTGGCAGGAGGATTGCAAGTTTGAAGCTAGCCTCAGCAACAGTGGGGCGATAAGCAACTCAGTGAGACCCTGTTTCTAAATAAAATACAAAGTAGGGCTGAAAATGTGGCTCAGCGGTCCAGTGCCCCTGAGTTCAATCCCTGGTACCCCCACCTCCCCCCCAAAAAAGTACCTAAGAGCCAAGCACAGGCACAGTGGCTCATGCCTGTAGTCCCAGCAGCTTGGGAGGCTGAGGCAGAAGAATTGCAAGTTCAAAGCTAGCATCAGCAACTCAGCACGGCCTTAAGCAACTCAGTGAGACCCTTTCTCTATAAAACATAAAAAGAGCTGGAGATGTGGCTCAGTGGTTAAGTGCCTCTGGGTTCAATCCCTGTACAAAAAGAAAAAAAAAATCTATGAATTAATATTCCTGTCACTTAGGTTCTAAGGAAAGTTAAAGTCGTACTAAGCCGTAGGATAAAAGAATTTTGCTTTCAAGAGGAACAGGCAGGGATCAACCCCCTCTTTTCTTTGCCTGGGTGAGGAAAGAAATATCAAGGAGCAGGAGTACTTTCAGGTGTGGTATGAATGAACAGATTGAGCTTAGTTTTGGGGGGCGGTTGGAACATGGGAGGGTGACGGAGGCTAGGTGCCATCCAGTCTCATCCAGCTGGGAAGCTGAGGCAGGGCCTCTGCCTTACAGAGGAGGAAACAAAGGCTGGGGACTGTTGAGGTTGCAGAGGGCCCCGAGGGGAGGACGGAGACCTATGTCCCCCCCACTTAAGCTCCTTGAACCCCACTGCAGTCCCAGGAGGTAGGAGTGAGTGAGGTTCAGCAGCCAGGAAGTCTGAGCGGACATCTTCCTTTTTCACCCTCCAGTCTGGGCACCAAGTGGCTGTGCTGCGGAAGTCTCTCTGCCCTTAAAAGGCATTGTTCTCTCCTGTCTGGCTGCCGCCAGCCCCTTGCTTTTCCTGGGTTTAGCAGAGCTGTCCACACATCAGCCTCTGAGGCTGCTCAGCTGTTGCTAATGGGAGCCGGCTGCCGCCCGGGAGTCTGGCTGTGTGGGGCAGGGGTGGTTGCTGTGCACAGACAGAGGCCCTGCCCCTTCCCTGGGAGGTTGTTTGCCTGTACTACCTTAGGACACCTCTCAGAACCACAAAGGGCCTTCTGGGGCCCCTGGAGAAACTGCATTCTGGCTTGTTCCTTCTCCATGGAATGCATTTCACAGACCCCTTCTCCTTTCAGACAGCCCTGGCCTGGGATCTGCTGTGTTCCAGCCTCTGTCAGGCTCTGGACACTGATGAAGTTATTTAGGGAGAGGCCATGCCATTTTCCAGGAGGAAAAATTGCCTTTGGACAAATGAGGCAATGAGTTCTAGAATTTTCGAGGCAGGGCAATGCCTGCTCTGTGGCTAGACACTGGATGTTTAAATATCAAGTCCTCACATCCATTCTGTGATAGGCAGGGAGGTCTCCAGAGGAGGACATTAGGGAGGCTGTTCAACTAGTGGCTGTTCCAAGAGGCATCTGGAGCCTTTGCTCACACCACTGATCTGCAGGTGGAATGGATGTGGACAAAGGTTGTCTGACCCCAACTCTGGGGGCAGCAGCTACCCGGCTGATAATTTCACCCCTTTACCCCACTTTTGTGGTGTAGATGGTGCCACTAACCACAGAATCATTGTGATACTTTATTGCAACACACTATTGAAGGCGCCATGAGGTGGTGTGTTGGAAAGCTCCCACCTGCTCTATGACAGCAGCCCTAGCCTAGCAGGCGACAGGAAATGCCTTCCACTGTCTTGTGTGAAGGGGATGGGCTGGGGCTAGGGCAGCCTAGTCACTGATGGCAGCATTAACAATTTTCTTCTTTACCTAGTCTTGGCATAAGTCCTGCTTCCGATGTGCCAAGTGTGGCAAAGGGCTGGAGTCAACCACCCTGGCCGACAAGGATGGTGAGATATACTGCAAAGGTGGGTAGTTTCATTTCCAGTTGAGTAGCGGGAGGCCTGAGGGGTGGGGAGACCCTGCAGTTATGCTATTGCTGAGTGTGAACCAACTCCTGGCCTTGAAATCCAAAAGTCAGAGCATCAGAGGGGAAAACGATCCGAGGGAGACAGTAGAGAAAGCCAGAGTCAGGTGGAATATTAGGGCAAGGACAGGCCTACAGCCTGGGTCCCTAACTCCCTGCCCAGGGCTCTAATCAGATAATGCTCCTTTTCTCCTTTAAGTGGTAAAGGAAATGGGTATAGATCTCATGTTGAGATTGGAGGTACAGTAAAGGTGAAGGGCACTGATGGACTTTCTTTTTGCAGAGGTCAGTCCCCAGGGGTGGCAGGAGGGTCTGCTTGGGGAAAGGAGCATGTTCTCATCCTTCTTCTTTCTCTGCAGGATGTTATGCTAAAAACTTCGGGCCCAAGGGCTTTGGCTTTGGACAAGGAGCTGGGGCCTTGGTCCACTCCGAGTGAGGCCACCACTGCCTGCCACACCCTGCCCACTCCTGAGCTTCTCATCGCCATCCCCTTCCCAGCAGCCTTGGGGACCTCCAGGATTCTTTCTCACTCAGCCTAGCCGCACATCACTAATGACTTGAACTTGGGCCTCTGGCTCCCTTTGGTTGGGGGTCTGCCTGAGCTCCCGCCCCACTAAGGAGCTACCCCTGCCTGGCATCTCACACCATCACCAATAGGAGATGTCTGTCTTTATAGTCTGTGTGGGACCAGACCCTGTCTCCCTACACCTCTCTCCACAGACCTGTTCTTAACCTCTTAGGCTGAGCATCTATCCTCATTGGCCAAGACACCTGTGCCCACGTGTTGGTGCCCTAAGCAGCAGCAACAGGCCAGGAGGGAGAGGGAAACAGGACCAAGATGGAGAGGGGGAAGGCTGTGGGTTTATTGGACTCAGAGATTCTCTTTGGGAAAGAGGGTGGGCTTCTTGGTGTTCCTCAGAATAAGCCTGAGGATTCCCAGCTCAGGGAGTCACTACGGGGAGGCAAAGAGGCATACAGACAGGGTCATGGCCACAAAAAGGAACGACTCAGTTCTCTAGGCCTGTTGCCTGTGAGTCTCTGGAACTGGAGTCCTCCCACCTGGGATTGGAGGGTAACAACCCAGATCCAAGGACCCCAAAGTCAGAACACCTTAGGCTTCTAGTTCCCTGTTCCATGTGGGGCGGGGGGTTCCTAAAGAAACACTTCCAACACCCATTCGCAGGAGCCAGTGGTCCAAATATCAGGGCAGCTAGATCTGGCCCTATTCGTGGATCCTAAGGGTGCCGTGGGCAGCTCCTCCCCATCCCAGCACAGCGCAGGCTAGCACTCTGCTGTCACCAGGCCTGGTTGTTCATCTGATTGAAGGGAGGCAGACACATCCTCAGCCTGTATCCAACACCCTGTCCTTCTGTTTCCAGTCCTCAGGGCCTCCCCCAACCCAAGACCTGCCCCTTTCACACCACCCTTCTCCAGGGATTCTTCTCTGGCCACATCACCCAACCCTTCCAGGACCCCAGGTCAAGAACAGCAGAAAGAAGGGGGAGGGGCCGGACTTTGCTGCTCCCAGTGACTGAAAGGACGACACTGTCTGCAGCACAGGCTGTATTCAAGCTGATTTCTTATCTGGTTAATAAAGCTGTTTAGAACAAAACTCTGGTGTCCCGATCCTGTGTCTGTGTGTCTATGCACCACACTCTAGGAACTAGGAGGGAACTATATTGGAGCCATCACAATTAGCAGGAGGCCTGGTGGGAATGAATCAAAGACCATTCCTTCCTGCTTTTTCTAAGAAAAACTTGCTTTTTCACTATTCATTCTAACAGAACCATACTATCTGGAGTAACACAATCAATAGGGTGTCACCGCCTTGTGCCATTTGGCCTCCACTGCCACATCTGGGTATAGGGACTGCATGAAGGTGGGCATTAGAGGGCCCCAGCCAGGTCCCCAAAGTGTGCTCAGAACATCCCCCCAGTTGGTAAGCTCCAACGTGAGAGGGAACTCAGCCAGAGGTAACTTGTGTCAAAGCTCGAACGTTTACTTCTGTAAATTTGCACTGTTCAGGTCCCCACAGCCACTTCCCACGAAAGGCCAGACTCTTTGGAAATAGGCTTCTCTGGAGGGTTGTAATGTTCTCCTGTTTTACAGATAACTATGTGATGTTTTTCTGCTGGATTTTTTACTTCAGCCCTTTTGGGAAATGTGTCCACACTGAATTTTCAAACCAAAAGCAGACGCTTTAACAAGGCCTCCTCTGCTTAGTATTCAGATGACCCATCCAGCAGTGGCCTTGAAAACCCTCCGCACCCAGAAGGGGACCTATATTTGAATAGGATCCATCGATGGTGCAGTAGTGGGAAAGGCAAGGCTCCAGGTGAAAGTGCCAGAGATCAGAGGAGACGGCTGGTCGGCGTGGGCACTGACAGCTCCCCAGGTAGGGTCAAGGTCTCCCTCACCTTGGTAGCCCCGCTATCCAGCACAGGGTACGTCCTCCGGGGAGATTCTGGGGGAGGTTTATGTAGGCAGGAGAATGGATGGTTCCACAAATACAAGTAGGTCCTCCTGTTTGGGGAGCGACCCACGAAACGGCTAGGAGGGAGCCTTTGGGGCCCAAAGCTGGAGACAGGCTGCCCTCTGCCGGCCGCGCGGGCGCTCCTCCCTGCACCCCAGCACCGCACCGAGCTCCCGGCCGCTGCTACTAGGGTCTTCCCGCTGCGGGACCCGTCCTGGGCAAGCCGCGCCAAGGAAAGAGCCGCGGTGGGCACACACTTCTTGGGAAATAAAAGCAGGGGGCTGCGAGAAAGGCGGGGAAACGCCCACAGGACAGGGCGGGAGGCGCCCGGAGACGGGTGCGCCCGCGCGGAGAGGGCCTGGAATCGCAGGCACCGTGCTAGGGGACACGAGGTGGTGCTGTGAGGTCAGGGCAAAAGGCAGGCGCGCCCCTTCTGCGCCGCCATACCCTCTTCCTCTCTCCGCGGGTCCCTAGGACCCTTGCTCCTGCGACACAGCTTACGCCTGTAATCCCCATGCTAGCTTCTCCCTGGGCGGATTTGTGCGCTAAAAGCGCCGAGTGGTGCCCCAACCCGTGGGATTGACCAAGGAAGAGGGTGAGCAAGGATCTTTATTCCATTCAGGTATTTCCTTTCCGCTTTCTGCGCTTTGAGCAGAGTCGGTCCGGGGCGCCCCCAGGTGAATGCATGGTGGGAGCCCAGCACAGAAGTGGCCCTGGGCTTTTAGGGTGCGGTGAGGAAGAGTGGCTCCTCCTGATACCAGGCAGGCTCAGCCAGCCACTTCCTCCAAAACCCTTTGCAATCTCTTTGGTCACCGAGAGGCTGAGGAGGGACAAGGATCTCAGATGGAGCCAGACTGCAGGGTAAAGACAGAGTTGAAGGAAGGGTGGGGATAGATCTGCTGTTAGACGTATGGCAGATCCCCGAATCTAGCGCCTAGCAACTTTTGGGGAGGGGCAAAAACCCAGGAAGGCCAGGTCCCTAGATTTGCTTCAGTGGGGTGGAGGTGGTCAGCTGATCAGGAGGAACTTTCCAGATCAATGCTGTATGATTCTGGCTCCTTCCCACTCATCCCCTGGCCCAGCCTTCAAACTCACCCCCTTATTATGAGAATCATTGAGGGAGAGGCTTTTAAAATGGATTCCCAGCCTTACGCCTAGAGATTCTGATCAGGTTGGCCTGGGTGGTGACTGGGAATCTGTATTTGAAAAGCTCCTCAGGTGATTCTGACACTCAAGACCAGTCAGGCCTGGGGGTATATGGACTAGCCCTGCTCCACAGCCTGGGAGACCTCCACCCTATAACTGGGGCCTCCTAGGGCAACCCTGAGCTGCTCATCTTAGTGCCCCACTGGAGGTGCCTCTGAACACTTTTCAATGATTTGAGAAGACTTCCTGGAACTTCCTTGTTATGGTGTGTCTATGAGGCATCCCCGCAAAGCTTCCATCTTAATGCAGGAATGTTCAGAGATGAAATAATGAGATTATGAGAACTATAACCTAATAAGTCCACCCTAGTTTGAATGGACTAACTGTAATTGTAGGCAGGTGGGGCCTGGCTTGAGTAGGTGGGTTGGTGGGTTGTGCCCTGGAAGGGCTTATCTTCCCCCTGACCCCTTCCCCTTTCTTTCTCTGTTCCTCTCCACTGCGCTCTTGGGCACAGAGCAATGGAGTTGGCCAACCATAGACTGAACCTCTGAAACTCTGAATCAAAGTAAACTTTTTGTCCTCTAACTTGTTCTTTTCAGGTATTTTGGTATTGAAAGCCTAATTAACACATTCCTGTTTCTGTCCCTTAGAGTCATCCAGAATAGGTGCAATTCCTTTCCTTTGTGATGGTTCTTCAGAGACTTGGCAGACAGCTGCCCTCCTGCTTGAGTCTGCCCCTCTTCGGCACCAACCTTCCCTGCCTTTCAGTGGTTCCTCATTAGGGCACCGGGAGCCCAGTGAGTCCATTTCATCAGCTGAGGAAGAAAGAGGAGACTTGGGGTGCTGTGGATGTAGCTCAGGGGTATAGCACTTGTCTTACAGGCATGAGGTCCTGGGTTCCATCCCCAGCATTAAAGGAAAGAAAAGAAAGCAGCAAGTAGGTCCTGGGGACTTGTAATACCTAGACCCGGCAAAGCAGAAGCAGCTTCCCCTGGGAAAGACCTGCCTGGGCCACTAGTCCTCCACCCTTGCCTCCTTCATTTGGAAATTTTGGAAATGTTAGTCCATCATATCATGGGTTTACTCTGCCACACTGTTCAAAGGCCTGAAATAATTTAATTCATTTGATCCTCACACTAATCCTATGGGGCAGGTTTAATCAAAGTAAAACAGGAACCAAAGAATAATTCAGAGCAGGATGTGCACGTAGGCAGCTGGGTCAGGTCTTATCTTTGTACTGCGGTATACCTGACCCTGAAAGAAACAGGGAGGGAGGGGAGGGGAAGCCTTAGTACAGTGAGCTAGGGCCATAGTACTAGCTAATGTTTATTAAGCACATACTCTAATTGCTGTCTTATTTGAAGCCCACGTAAGCACTAGGAGGTGGTTTTGGCACACTTTAACACCAAAGAGGGAACTGAGAATCAGTGAATATTTAAGTGACTTACTCAAAGCCACTGGCAAGTGGTTGAGTCAGGATTGGAACCAGCTGTGTGACTTTGGGCCGGCCTCCTCTCCTCTAGGTATCAGCTCCTCATTTGTGAAATGAAAATGCTGGCCTCAGTGAGTTCTAGGGAAGTGCTCCTCCAATTGCAATGTGCCCACACATCTCTTGAGGATCTTGTAAAATGCAGATTCTAATTCAGTAGTTTGGGGTGGGGCCTGAGACTGGAAGTGTCTCACAAGCTCCCAGGGGACGGTGTGCTGATGCCGAGATCCTGGGGCCACACTGGAGCAGCCAGGCTCCTGAGGACCTGCCCGACTCTGATGTTCTGAGTTTATGGGCTTAGCACGACTCACCCCAAAGGCCATGAAAATTCAGGAAGCTGATTATGGCGAATGCTGCCCTCAGTGTGCCTTTTCCAGGTACACGCGAGACGTTGGTGGTTTTCTGAAGTATTTGCCCCTGAGCCTTCTGCAATCCCACCCTGCTGCAGCCTGACCTCCCCAGAGGGCTCAAGGACTGGGTCCTGGGCCACGGGGTCGGGTGGGGGGATATTTCTCCCTATAAGAGGAGTCCCTGTGATATTGTCTCCTGGGGCACCTACAGTCCCATGGTAGCCACACTGTCTGCTCCTTTAGGGCTGTTCTTGGATATCCACTATCTTCTGGGCACATGGTTAGGTTAGATTTCTCCTCCTCCCTGGCAGTAGGACATACATACCATGTGGCTTGCTCTGGTGTCTAAATTGAGATCAAAGCAATTTATGTCTCATCGGTACAGAACCCTTTAAGAGCCACCAGGTAAGTCTTTACTTCCCTTTCTGCCTTGCAGACAGGGTGGGACCTTCATCAGCCTGAATCTGTGACGCAATGAGCAGAACCTCCCAGACAGCCTGAGCTGGGAATGCGAGACGAGTGGTGTGGCCTTCGCTGGGCTAAGCTGTTGGGTCTAGGGGAGTTCATTAGTAGAGCATAACCTAGCCCGTGCTAATAAGCATACCAGCATCAACCATGACATGGGGATGTCACTTAGATAGACAGTCCAGTCCTGGGAGACCATATTTCTAGTCAGGATTGTGGGCTGTCAAAGCTCTAATACTTCTGTGACCCTCTTCAGTAGACGGGAGTGTTTTGTGCCTTGTTTTACCAGTTTCCATGAAGAGAACTCTTATTCACCCATTCACCTAGAGTTTAGTCCAGAGCCTGGCTCACAGAACACTTAATGCACACGTGCTACGAAGTTCCTATCTGTGGATCACATCTTTGTCCATCATATCCACGAATGTGCTGTGAGCCTGCCTCTCTGCCTCCACCTTGAGCCATCTGTTAAATTCCTCCTTGTCCTTGGTCTCAGGATGGACAACTCACAGCCTCCTTCTCTGCCTGATCTTGGCAATGACACTGCATAGGAATTTCCTTATTATCAAAGTAACATTCATGAAAATTCATAATTCTCACTATGAAACATTTGAACCTCAGAGGCAGGAAGAATATTCATAATCACCTGTTGTTGACACCGACAATGTTCTCCTTTCTTTCATTTTTCTTCCTCCACCCCTGTAATTTTAGGGTGATCCTATGAAGGTTTGTTCTTTAGGAAGAGTGGGAAAAGCCACACTCCAGGGTAGAAAATGTCAAAGCTGGAAGGGGACTTGTGAATCCTCCCGCCAACCCTCACATTACCAATTAGAATCTTGCTTTATATGGTTCTGGGTGCAAATGGGTGAAACTTAAAGACAAACGTCTGGTAAGATCCACAGCATTGGCTCTGGGACTGGAAGAGACCAGAAGGATGGTGAGAAGACACATTTTGTCACATTTTGAATCTTTGTCAGTAAAAATTCATTCAAGTGGTCATATGCCAAGTGACCTGTCAGTCAGTGTTGGAACATATCAGACAGTGGTCTCAGGATTATTATGGAGTTGCAAATTCCCGTTGCCTAGTTTTGATGCCAAGTTATCACAATGTTGTGCACACTGCGTTCCTCATGTATTTGTGGCAATGCTGGTGTAAACAAACCTATGCATGTAAAGAGTGTAGCATATACAAGTCTGTGCAGTATGTAATACCTAATAATGACAAATACATTACTGGTTTACATATTTACTATATCACACTTTTTTCCCCTGTGATGCTGGGGATTGAACCCAAGACCTTGTGCATGCAAGGCAAGCATTCTACCAACTGAGCTATATCCCCAGCCCATATACTATACTTTTAATTGTTATTTTAGAGTGTATTCCTTCTACTTATTTTTTTAAAAAAGTTTACTGTAAAACAGTATGCCATGTTTTGCCCGAAGAGCTCTCATGCATCTCATGTTTACCGTGGCTTCCAATTGCATTGAGGGGCTGTATCATTGATCAACCTGTACCGTGTACACGCTGATGCTGCCATAATGACAGACTCACGTAATAACTCAGTTTTCAGAATGTCTCTCTTGTTAAGTGACACATGACTGTATCACTTGCATTTAACACGTATTATTATTACTAAAAGAAAAGAAGCCAGGGGCAGTGATGCATGCCTGTAATCCCAGCAACTCGGGAGGACAAAGCAGTAGGATCCCAAGTTCTAGACCAGCCTAGGCAACTTGGAGAGCTGTGTCTCAAGGGCTAGGAATGAAACTCAGTGGTAGAGACAGCTTGCCTAGCATGCTTGAGGCTTTGGGTTCCTCCCCAATACTGGAGAGGGAGAGGGAGAGGGAGAGGGAGAGGGAGAGGGAGAGGGAGAGGGAGAGGGAGAGGGAGAAGGAGAAGGAGAGAAAGAGAGAGAGAGAGAGAGAGAGAGAGAGAGAGAGAGAGAGAGAGAGAACAGAAAGCAGCTCTGTGCAGAGGATTGCATGCCTCCTGGCAGGTAGGTGAAGGCCCCTGGTTCTCTGGGTATCAATCAGTTTCTTTCTTGTGTTCTTGCTCCTTGGTCCAATGTTTCTGAGGGTCATTCTGAGGTAGCCCCTTTGCTCCAACAACATGGTGACCCAGATGCCAAGATGGCATGGGAAATGGGAAAAGTTTGCAGGCCCCAGCCTGAAACCCCGAGCCCACAAATCCAATCTCGGTCAGCCCCAAGCTGGGATCAAATGCCTTCAAGTCCAGACTCAGCCCCATCAGAGAGGGCAGTGGGCGCTCTCAAGACGAAAGGGATCCCTGGTGAATCAGGAAAGTTATTGGGCTGGAAAGTGATTAAAGGGCTGAGCGTGGGAGGGGATTTCCACGGAGAGAGCCAGGCCCGGGAGCAAGCCTGGGCGGGTTGGCTGCAGGGTTGCTGCCCACTTGAGGTCTGTCGCAATGGTGCCCATAAAACTCAAGTCATTAGAGACTTGAAACCTGGGTTGGTTTTTAGAAAAACAGAGATTGGAGGAAACAAAGGGCAGTACATCAAAGGGGTGCAGGTAGATCAGGAGGAGTCTGAGGGAGAGGTCAGCTGGGGGCTGGGAGGGGAGAACTGGGAGGAACCTGTGGACTGGAGGGTGGTGAGCAAGCTGGGAGAGGGAGGGGCGGAGCAGGGTTGGGAGCAGACCCATTCTCCATTTGTGAAGGAGGGGCTACCTGGCCTGATGAATCTGGAACTTGGAATCACTAAGGAGGGAGCAGCAATGTGCCTCTTTTCTTGGCTGTGTGTGGGGTTTTGTAGCTGCCCCCCCTGCCCATGAACTAGCCAGGCTTTCCTGGAAATCTATACTAAATTTTCAAGATAAAGCTTTACAAGTCTCCCTTTTGCAGGTGAGGAAACGGAGGTTGGAACTCAGGAGTGACTGTCCAAAGTGTTATTGAACTGGGCCTATTTCTTGGTGTCCTTTCTTCTAGCTGAGTGTTCCTTCCCCTACTTTAGTGGTTTGCACATGTGCATGTGCCTCATTGTCACCTCGAGGGCTTGTTAAGGCACAGATCACTGGGTCCCAAAGCCAGGGTTTCTGACTCCGTAGGTCGGGGTGGAGCCTAGCGTTTGCATTTCTAATGCTGCTGGTCCCAGATGACATTTTGAGAAACACTGTTCACGAGTCTTCTTATCAAAAATATATGGACTAGCTGCAACGGTGTTCCACAGAAGCTACTAGAAATGCAGAATCCTAGGTCCTACTCAGACCTATCGAATCAGAATCTGCATTTACACAATCCCCAGGGGACGTTTTGCATAGGATGGTCTGAGAAGCACCCATCTACACCACACAGCCTCTTCCTGATACCTGTGTACCCTGTGTAAACCTTCCAAGCCCACTTGCCAGGGGCAAGGGAGCAGGTATCCAAGGGTCAGTGGGAGAACCTGCCCCTTTCTGTGTTTCCTGAGGTTGGGGATGGGGGAAAGCATTGTGGATGGGAGAGGCTCAGCCCTGGGTTCTCCTTGCTCTGAAGCCTGTACCCCACACCCAGGAGGCTCTGCCATGCCCACCTGGGGGAATGTCACAAATGCCTGAGGCCAGCAACTGCCATTTGCATCCCTAAATCAACCCCTACTGGCAAGCCAGCCCCCATGTTTTAAATTTTATTTAAAAAATATATGTAATGTATATGTGCTCATTTTATTTTATTTTTGTGGCAGGCAGGCACTCCTTTATTGAGCAAATCATCTCCTTCTCCGGGCTCTGGCTCCTGACAGGTGCTGGGTCCCTGCAGGAGGTCAGGTTGTTTCTTGCTCATGAGCAGATAGTGTGTCCACTGGCGCAGCCAGCACGCAGACCCAGCACCCAGCCAGCCTGGGACATAGCTGTGCCCCCACCTATGCATGAGCTGAACCCTGCTTTAGAATCAGCTCTTGCACGCTAAGATTTGCAATAAAAAATAAAATAATTTGATCTGTAAACTACAGTAAAAAGTTTCAAATGTCTTAAAAACTGTGTTCTGTACAATGGAAAGGCCTTTGTTCTTTTTGGGTGAAAGGAGACCCCAAGGTGCTGAGGCGGGCGCAGCGTTGCTGGGTGGGGCGATGCTGGATGTGCCTCCCTGCTAAGAACAGAGCTGATTTCTTCCCTTGGGCACCAGAATGTTAGGGCTGCTCTGTGGCCACCTGGTCCTTGGCAGCAGCCACCTCGTGTGACATGAGTATGCTATCCAGCATGTAGATGTATGCATATGTTGTAGACCACATATTGGTGTGAATCCTTCTAGATACAACCTTATAACAGAGGTGGACTTTTGCTCACGTGGGTTATACTACTTTTACTATACTGAAATATTTCCCACAAAACCATCTATTCTAGACACCTCTCCCTATGAAGACTTACAGATAGTTTTATTATTTTCAACTACTCCTTTGCATGAATATGGATGCGTTATGCACCTAACTTGGTGTTTTAAAGAAGCAATGCTGGTGTAGGATTAAGAATATTCAAGTCTACAGAATGATGAATCATAAATAAATAAATAAATAAATTAAAGTCTCTATCTTCCCTCTTCACCCTTGCCCAGAAGACTACATGTTAACTACAGAATTTCAGGTTTTAATTAATACAATTAATTTTGGTAACAGTTTTAGATTTGTAGAAAAAATTGAGCAGATAGTACAGCATTCCCACATACCTCCTCCCCAACTGAAGTTGTCTATGTTAATGTGTTGTTCATTTGTTACAATTAAGAATGGCACATGTCTGTGATTCCAGTGGCTCCAGGAGACTGAGACAAGAGGATCATGAGTTCAAAGCCAGCCTCGGCAACTTAGCAAGGCCCTAAGCAACTCAGTGAGACCCTGTCTCTAAATAAAACACAAGATAGGGCTCAGGATATAGTGCAATAGTTGAGTGTCCCTGAGTTCAATCCCCCAGTATAAGTAAGTACATAAATAAATATTTATTTTTTTATTTTTTAAAATATTTTTTAGTTATAGATGGATGCAATATCTTTATTTTGTTTATTCATTTTTATGTGGTGCTGAGGATTGAACCCAGTGCCTCACATGTGCAAGGCAAGCCCTCTGCCACTGAGCCACAACCTGATTCATTTATTTTTAACTAAAATCTACAGATTATTTTTACTCCTTTCCCCCCCTTATGGTACAGGAGATTGAACCCAGAGGCACTTTACCATGAGCTACATTCCCAGACAGTTTTATCTTTTTTTTTTTTTTTTTTTTTTTTTAATTTTGAGACAAGGTCTTGCTAATTTGCCCAGGCTGGCCTCTAACTTGTGATCCTCATTCCTCAGCCTCCTGAGTGGCTGGACTCACAGGCATGTGTCACTGAGCCAAGCTTATGTTTTACTCTAGATGTTGCACAGCTGTGTGGGCTTCGACAAATGCATAATGACCCATCCACCATTATCATATTGTACAGAACAGTCTCCTGTAACCATCTTTGGTTTCCATTACTGTTATAAATAATAGACCTCTTGATTAGTTGGTTAGATCTAGATAGCATTTATTGACTCCCCATAATGAAAGAAGAGGAAACTATTGCATTATCCTTTTCCACCTCCCAATCTGAGTCAGGTCCGTTACCAATTCATTCACTCATTCAATAATTATTTATTGAAGTCCTACTGTTTACCAGGCAACATTTTAGGTGTTGGAGCTACAGAGGTGAAGAAAACAGATAAAATCCCTGTCACCACAGAGCCTACAAGAAGAGATAGGTAATAAATAGGGAAAGATGTAATTGTAGATGATGATATATTTTATTGACAAAAATCAAGCAGGGAGGAGATACAGTGAGTGTCTGTGTCTAAGAGGAGGGTTGAGGTTTGAAGCAGGGTGTTGGGTGACATCTTGCACAGAAGGTCATATCTGAACAAAGAACTGAGTGAGGTGAAGAAGTAAACTGGGAAGTGAACCAGGTGGTGGTGTGGGAGAGTGGTCCAGGCGCTGAGAAAGGCAGGTGCAAAGGCCCCAAGGAGGTCTGCCTTGTCAGGGGTGGTGCCAGAGGTGGGTGGCTGCAGTGGGGGCAGGGGTGGAGTGGGGGTAGGGTGCAGGAGGTGAGGCCAGAAAGCAACAAGCAGGTCCTAGAGGGACTTGCAGTGACATCACTCCCAGTCGCTTTCCTCGGAGTTAGGTGAGAAGACTCTGGTAGATTTTCAGCAAAAGGAGCGGTATCATTTTGCTTTGGTTTTGTGTTTTTTTCAGTGTTAATCTAAATTTAAATTCATTAATAAAATTAACTTCAGTGTTCTTTCTTCGTTTTGTTTGATAATTTATTATCCTGAAACATAATTTATATTAAGTAAATGTTCTCGAAAATGAAAGCTGTGTGACTTAGTGCATCTCTCTGTGTTCCATCCTAGTCTCGACCTCACATTCTTCCCATCTTTCTTTCCCCTCCTCTCTACAAGGTCTCCCTACTCCCCATGCAGGGTGGGGTGGCTGAGATCTAGCTAGAACCATTTCCAGTACACTCTTCCCCGGGGCCATTTTAGAGTCTAGCCTGTTCCAGCTGGACTTGGACTGACAATGCAGATCAGTTTTCCCTTTGGGGTGGGCAGAGGGAGGAGTCAGCTTTGGGTTGCTACCAGGGTACATTCTGTCCATCTGTCTGATATATAATCAACAAGTCAATAAGAATTGAGTAAGAATCTCCTGGCCCTAGCACTGCCCCAGCCCAGTAGCCCAAGAAGGCTAGGCTGCAGCTCCTGTTGGAGCTCCGTGGAACTAGGGATACCCTGGCTGGGTGGTGGCACAGCACCGCCCCCTCTGCACCCTGTTCCCCTGGCCTTTGAAAGCTTCTTGATCTTCTGATAGCCCAATAATCCAGCCTGGGCCTGAGAGTCTCCCAGAAGAGGCTACCAGGCAAGATGCCAGTTTTAGGGGATGAGTCATCTTCCCTTGTCCCAAGAGGTCATGAGACTAGAGGACAAGACTTCCAGGTTCCAAGGGTCTACTCAGGCCATTAGGAAGTTGTGGTGTTGCTGGGAACTGTGTGTTTAGTTGGCAATGACCCTTCCAGCATTAGAGTGTACTGGCTGAGTTTCCTCCTAGAGTCTAGTCTCCTCTTTGCCCACTCACTCTTGCTATCCCATATTCCTGATTTTTTTGGGGTTGTTGTTGTTGTTTTGTTTTTGCTGATACCTAAGAACCCAGGGCCTTGCACATACTAGGCAAGCACTCTGCCACTGAGGTACAGCCCCCCGCCCTCTAGCTCCCCAGGCCTCTAACTCCCCCCTTCCCCCCCTTCTGTGTCTAAAAATCTAGCAGCCTTCCACCCAGTAGCCGAGGAGGAAAACGTGGATGACTGGGTCATATCTAATATCATGCCTCTTGTAGAGGCAGTGTGGCTCCGAGTCCTGTTAGCCACCACACAGTCTCATCCTGGCTTTACCATTACAGAATAGTGTGACCTCATTTAGGTTGCTTGTCCTCTCTGGGTCTGATTTTTTATCATCAGAAAAATGGGCACAATAATAATACTTTTCTGTCATAAGGATCTAAAACATGTGCTAGGACTGTAAACTTAAAAAACCTGTGTATAGTGAATTAACTTGAAACTGTAGAGAACATAAATGAGATCCAGGCCCAGTGCCAGGACAGGAAGAAATGATAGAGATGGGAGAGTTAGCGGTACAGCCTGGTCTCTAGCCCATTTCCTCAAGGACAGAACTTTGGGTCATGGTAGGACTCTGTCAGGTTGGTGCATTCAGGAAATTCCTGTGGAGGAGTGGGGGAGAAAAGAGCCAGGGAGGGCATGCTGGCAGACAGGGCTGTGGCCACTTCAAGCTCTTCTGCTGCTGTCCTCTGGGTCTTAGGAGACACCTACCTATCTTGTTTGCTTCTCTTCTTTTATGTCTATTCCCTCTCCTTGAGGGGCATTCTGGAAGTCAATAGTTAGTGGTTTGTGTGTGCACGTCATGTGCACAGGGCTGTGTCTGGGAGGCTGATTTCTGCCTTTTACCAGACCCTGGAAGGAGAGAGCACCCCTGGCCCACAACTAGACCCTCCCTGTGCCCGTTAGTTTCTGCTCACTGGGCATGACAGAAACACAGGGTGTGGTGCAAAGAGGTCTCCTCTCTGCCATTATTATGTATCATTATTCTCATAACAATCTATCATTAACATGTCGATGAATAGGCTCTTAAGAACTTTGGCCTGGAGGAGCTGACCAAGATGGGGCAGAGGAGAACCCAGGGAGCCATCTTGCAGCACCTGGCCTAAGCCAGTCTCTCCACCCTGTCCAAAGGAAAGGTAACAGAGGGAAGGAATCACAGCTGCTGGGGCTTGTTCTAGCCTTTCAGAAATATTCTGTAGCTTATTCATCACAACAGCCCCATGAGAGGAGAAGAAATTAATCCTTCCATTTGACAGATGAGGAAGTGGAAGGACTTTAAGGGAATTGCCACACTAGGGTGTGGGGAAGAGGGAGGTTTGTACCCCACGGGGCAGAGCTCTGGTGTTCACACAATAACACTCCTAGGCAGAAAAGGGAAAGAAGCCTTTTCCCTCCACATCCCTCCCTCTTCAGTGTCCAGAGAGATGTCCATTCTCTTGGGATAGGGGACAGGGGAGAGAGATTCTGTAGGGAGGAAGCCACTAGGCCGGAGCAGACTGATTACGCCAAGGCATCAAGGGTCGTGGGGTTGAGCACCTGCCACCTCCAAGACATGCCAGGGAGAGGACTCAAGCAGTGACATCCCCAGATCGCTGTCAGCCACAACAGAGAGGCTTTGATTGATCTCAGCTCACCTCTCCCCAGTTCGCACTGGCAACTCTCTACAGGTCTCCCAGCAGCAGAGAAGCTATGGACAGCCTCTCTAGGGCCCGCATAGGAGAGAGAGATCTTCTCTCTGCCATTACTATGTATCATTAAATCTGTCATGGGGGAGGAAATCTGTCGATGGGGGAGGAACCCAACACGGGCTCCTGGCTGAGGCAATAGGCCAGAACTCCCGGGGCCTGGGAAGCATCCAGCAGCTGTCTGACGCCCACTGTGCAAGCGGTGCCACAACGCGCCAGCTGAGCAAACCCACCCCCTCGCAAGCAGTGACCGTTCATCTAGAAGACGCTCCTTCGCCTCTCTCCCGCCTCTCCTCTTCTGTCCAAGGCCTGGGGGGCTGTGATTCCAAGAAGCGGCAGACGGCGGGCCAGAAGGCTTGGACTGTTGGGTAAGCGCCCCCGCTGGGTCCCGGTCCTCCCCGCCCCGTGCCCTGCGCCTGCAGAGTGTGGCGGAGCCCCGCCCCCCGGGGCCCTGCCCGGGCGGGTGCGCAGCGCGGAGGGGAGGGCCGGCGGGGCAGGAATGCGGGGCGGGCGGCGCAGGAGGCGAGCGGCGGAACATGTAAGGACAGATCCCGCGAGCTGCCGCCCAGCGCGCAGCCAGAGCCCAGGGGAGCGAGCGAGCGAGCGGACCGGCGGGCGGTGGGGCTTACGGACCCGGGAGGCTCAGCGCACTGGGCAGCGGCGCTGCGGGACAGCTCGGTGCGGAGGAACCCAAGCTGGTTGAAGCGAGCGGCAGGCGGGGGCGACAGCACGCACTGCCCGCGCGGTCGTGTCCGAGGACCGCGGTGCGGACTCAGGTGGGCAGGGCGCACTGCCAGCCGGCCCCGGGGCCAGAATCCGGCGCTGCAGAGCCGGGAGGGGCGCCGCGCCCGCCGCAGCCTCTAGCGTTCTGGGAACCCCGGAGTGCCCATGACGGCGGCGGCGACAGTGCTCAAGGAGGGCGTGCTGGAGAAGCGCAGCGGCGGGCTGCTGCAGCTGTGGAAGCGCAAGCGCTGCGTGCTCACCGATCGCGGGCTGCAGCTCTTCGAAGCCAAGGGCACCGGTGGCCGGCCCAAGGAGCTCAGCTTCGCCCGCATCAAGGCCGTGGAGTGCGTGGAGAGCACCGGGCGCCACATCTACTTCACACTAGTGACCGAGGGTGGCGGTGAGATCGACTTCCGCTGCCCCCTCGAAGACCCCGGCTGGAACGCGCAGATCACTCTGGGCCTGGTCAAGTTCAAGAACCAGCAGGCCATCCAGACAGTGCGGGCCCGGCAGAGTCTGGGGACCGGGACCCTGGTGTCCTAAACCACCAGGCATACCATTTTACCGTCATGCTCCCCACCACCACGGTGCCCAGAGGTCATGCCAGGTAAGATCCTAGGAGACTGAGCCCTCTTTCTTTCCTCCCTCCCCCCTCCTCTATCCCCTACAGAGAGAATCAGGGACCAGCACTCAACTTCAAAACGGGACAATCCTAGGGAAGGTTCCTGGGGCCAACAGAGAATAGGAGCTCAGGAGTCTGAGCTTGGGAGGCCTAGTGGGTGGTGGCCAACCCAGCAGAGTTGGCATTTCCCCTGCTGTGCCATGCAGGAGGGTCGTGAATGTGACCTAGGTATCTGAGAGGGAGCAGGGACAAATGGAATGGGCCTCCCCACAGGTAGCCCTGACTTGTATGAAGGGACATTGGCCTGCAGGAAGTGCACTCCCATCCCCCACCCCACAGGGCTCCTGGTTGTGGCTTTCTGGAACCTGGGGAAAACTGAGGTTGGGGATGAGAAGCAGAAACCCACTTCCTTCTGCTAGATTGAAGCTTGTCACAGAGTTTGAGCATTGACTTGAGGCAGAAAGACATATCCTTTGGGTAACAAAGGGGTCTTTAGGATTAGGACCAAAACCAAGGAGTCCCTGCTCCAGGTGGGTTCTCAGAGGAGGCCTTGCCTGGCTGGCCTGAGGGTCCAACTATGCTTTCTGGAGGCTGGGTTTTGGGCCTGGGGCTGAGTGTTTGGGAGAACAGGAGAGCCAGGGGAAGAGATAGGCAGGCCAAGGCCAGGCCACTGATACCCAGGGGATGTGCCTGTCTGTCCACCTGTCTAGCCAAGAACCAGCCAGGCCTGGCCAGGCCAATGGAGCGGAAGCTGACAAGAGGGGACAGGGCACTGAGGAGGGTGGCTGGCTGGTGGGTACAGGATGGGGCCATGAGTTGTTATTTGTGATGTCTTAATCCTCCTTGAGCAGTAGGGCAGAGGATGGAGGGCTGCTTTGTGGTCAGGAAGGCTCAGGGGAGGGACCAGGAATAGAACCTAGAAGCCTGGCACTCAGCCCCATGCCCTCTTCCCCAGATGCCACTCCCTCCCCATGGGAACTGGGAACAGGGTTGGGGAAGGGTTTATACCACTCTCAGCTAACTTCTGAGGTAGAAACCTGTGTCCCCCCCATCCCCACTCCACCCCCCATAATATCTCAGGTGCCTTGCCCTGCATTTTCTCTGGTTTCAACAAGTAGAGAGTCCCAGGAACCTGGGGCCCCATCTAGTGTCATGGCCCCTTTGATCCTCCTGTTAACTCCCTCCCACGCTACAGTGAGGGTTGGACACAAGGCTGGATGGGAGGCTGGGTGTAAGACAGACCTGCTGTACTCCAGTGGGTCTACGTTGATCCCTCAGGCCTAGGAAGAGGTGGTCTATGGGGGGAGGGGCGGATTCCACTGAGCATAGTCAGCTCTGTATCCAGGAAGTCTGCATCGGGGATTCAACCAACTCAGAATCCAAAATAGCTGGATAAAATTATGTTATTTTGAACATGTACAGACTTTTTTTTGAGGTCAAACAATACAGTATAACAACTATATAAGCTTAACAGTATAGTAACTATTACAAGTAACATATACAGGAGGTATGCATAGATCATATGTTAAACCATGCCATTTTATATAAAAGACTTGAACATCAGATTAGGGTATTCATGGGGTGCCCTGGAACCACCCTGTGGGTAACTAGGGACTGCTGTATTATTTTTCTGCTTGTCCTGGAGTGGAAAAGGGTGGGAGGGTCTGGTGTGATACACTCAGCTCCTAGAAGGTTGCCCCTGTCCTAACCACTGTTCTTTCTCTCCAGCTTCCTTGCCCCCGTTGGCTGGTGGGAGCCTGACTGTGCTTCATGTGGTGAGGCAGGTGCCATGGACCCTGGAGGAGGCATTGGAGCTGAAGGAGTAGGCAGAGCGAGGGGAAGAGGACAGAAGCCTCCCCCTGCCCCGGGGCTGAGGATGAAGATTCAGATCCTGGATGCCTGGACTGGCAGGAAATGCCCAGCTCAGGGTCTTCTAGCCTCACATGTGACGGCAGAGAGTTGGCATCAAAGCCCTCCCCACTGTGATCCTGCCTTTGGTTCTGCAGACTGCTGTTAGCCCCTGGCTTTACCCCAGGCCCTGGGGAAGCCAGTCCCCCATGGGGTGCTTGGCCAACTCCACAGGACTCAGGAGGCCAGCCTAGTGTCCAGAGAACAAACCATCCTCGGACGGCCTCTGGACTCATCTCAAGGAGGGGGAGCTGCTGGGCCTGAGGCCCATTCCTGGGGGTCTCCTGCTGCTTAGGTCCTTTTGGGACCCCCACCCATCCAGGCCCTCTCTTTGCACACTTCTTCCTCCACCTCTACCCATCTTCACCCCACTGTGGTGCTAGGCCTGGAGGTGGTGGGGGTGGGGTGGGGGTTTGGCCATTACCATTTCATGCATATTTGGAAATGAAGATGTCCCACAAAGGGTAATAACCACACTGTTTGCTGAGTGAATTCTTTGCCCACAAAGACCCAGAGCTTGGAAGGTCTCTGCCTCCACCACACTTTCCCAATCCATAATCCATTTAGAAATCTCTAGCCTGGTAGGGGACATGCCTTAGTGGCTCTAGGAATAAGGGGCCTCAGTGTGACTGAGAGATGTTATCTAATTCTGAACCTATAGATGCTTCTTCTATAGAAGGTTACCTTGCCCCTTCCATCCTGGAAGATGGCTCAGATTTCTGGGCAGAACTTAACCCCTTGCCATTTACACCCTCAGGCTTATGCATCTATACAGTAAGTGAGTGTTCCTTGTTGGGTGGCTTAAAAGAAATAATTTCAACTTGGGGGACACTAAAATGCAAGTAGCTGCCCTGAGTTATACAGAAATTGCTAGTTAGTCCCCCCCCCCCCCCCGCACCAATGGGCTCTCCGCATTATAGCCAACAGTCTACTCTTCTTCCTTTCCTCCATCTTTCATCATGTCTGACCTTCTGGGGTGGAACAGTGGCCTACTCCAGAGCCTCTGGAAGGAGCAAGAAGGCTGAGTGACCCCCTTCAACACTGTGAAGGCTTGCTCTTTGTGCTTCCAACCTGTTTTGTTTTCCTTCAGATTTCCTCTATCTGCCAATCAATCAGTCCCCCTGTCCCAGTCCCTCAGTCCTCAGGAGCATCTTGCTCATCTGAGATGTGAACTGAATTTTACAACTGAACATGAATTTACAATTTACAAACAAACTTTTTAATGTCCCACTTTGTATGTCATCAAGTTGTCCAACCACCTGTGGATAACTGAATCTCATCATGGCAGATAAGCATCACCTTCCATATCATCCCCATCAGTACTAAGAAGGAAGGAGGCTGCCACCCTCTCTCTATTCAAGCTACGTCACTGGGAAAGGATGAGCTGCTCCATTTCCCCATAAAGCAGCCATTGCTAAAGCAAAATCTTTACTCTTTCAACCAAACACAAGGGTGACTGATGGAAGGGATTAAGGTGTAAAGGAAAGAGTTATCCAGGCCCTCAGCAATGGGAGTGTTGTGAAGGTTTGGGTTAACAAGACAATTCCTCAGCAAACGAAATGCCTCTAATGGTACAGGCACTCTGCTCTGCACTGAGGATGTAGAAGCAAAAAGGTACCATGCAATCCCTGTCCCCAGGAGCCAGAGCCCAGTGGGGTGATAATGCCAGTTGGTACCAATGGAGCTGGCCACAGGGAGCCAAGAGGGTGCCTGGTTATGTGTCCTCTGTCTCTCGCTGTGTGGGCCTTAGCAGAGTTGGGAAGGCTTATTCTGGGAGCTTGGCTGCAAAGGGCAGTGAGGGGCATAGCTAGTGGGGGTGTGTGTCAGGGCAGAGGGCAGGTGGAGGGTGAAAGGACAAGCAGGCCAGTTTCTGGCGCTCCTTACTTTTTTGGAACGCTTAGCCCTGTCGGTTCCCAGGAAGGCTTTGGTTCTTGTTCAAAGCAGCTTCAGTTTCTCCCTGACTAGGAGAGTCCCAGGCCCTCTTAAGTGCATTGCTATGAGACCCTCTACAGATCTTGGAATGCAGTTAACTCCCAGGACACAACAGTGTAGGCTGGGGCTGCTGTAATGAATGGTCATTTAGCATTAGAACTGGGACTTCTCGAGGATTCTAAAAGCCTTGAGAGCACAGAGGTCTGAGGTTCCCAAGCCAGGTTTTTAAAAAAGAATGGTGACCTCTTTAGGGAATCGCTGCCTCTTTGATAGGGAGGGGAGCACCCTGCTTCCTGGGTTCAGGGGTGTCTTCACTGCTTTGAATTTTGTGACTCTGAATTTCAAAGCAGCAAAGACCTTTACCCTATGAATGCTTGGCTGGACCGCAGAGTAGGGTCAAGGCCTCTTTGGGGGGGTACACACAGGCTCTGATGGTGCCAGCTGATACGCAGGAGATGGAAAAACTTTGCTCAGTTGGGCCGGAGAACGCTGTAAGTCCAGGGAGGGGCTGTTGCCACCAACTTTCCCCCTGCCCTGGCAGCCCTGGCCTCACCCCCACCCAATACATGAGTCATCAGTGGGAAAATGAGACAGGGCAAGTCTCAGCTGAGCAAATGGGAGTCCACCTCGGTGGGGTGGGGTGGGGAGGCCGAGGAAAGAAGGGACGGGCTTGGTCTGGCCAGGGTGAGCTGGGGTTGGGAGCAGAGGCTTTGGCAAGAGTGAGCCTGTTGCAAGGCTGAGAATGGAGCCGAATGTGAAGAGCTAGATGAGAGTCTGCGAGCTGGGATTGCAGCAGGAAGGAGTCAGAACAGACCTACAGGGCAGGGTGGGCTGTCACCTGGAAATCTAGAGCAGATGTGCAGGCATTGTGGCAGCTGCCCCACTGGGGCCATGAACCAAGGACCCTGGCAAGACTGTGCCTGGCTGGGTGCCAAGCTGCCTGCGGCTGCATACAGAACCCTGGCTCAGTATCCTTGAGCCTCCAGCTCCAGTCTGCCTTCCACGGTCCAACCAACGTGATCCATGCAGGATGCAGTTCACGCTCCGCTAAAATTGCCAGTGGTTTCCTCCCTGCAATGCCGGAAGGCCAAGCTCCCCAACAGTGCCTGCTTTCTCTCTGGTGTTTCTCTCCACATACCCCATGCTCTGCTCTCCTGCCTGCAACTGTCCCCATCCCAGGAACAGTGAAGGCTGCCTCACTCTGCCAGGCGGGAACCCCGCACTCTTCCTACACATTTTCTTATTGGTAGCTTGGTGTTCTCTCATGCCAATGCCTCTGAGAAGCCTTCCATGACTGCCCTGTCTACAGGCCAGCTGCAGCCCCTGCTGCCTCCTGTGTGGGGCTCTTCCTCCTCTATCAATTACGCTGCATCGAAGTTACTCGTTTACATGTCTGCCTGTGCCACTAGACTGCTCTGTGCTTAGGTTTGTTATGTGTGTATTCTGGTGCCTTAGAGTATCTGGCACACAGTAGAATCTTAATCATAATAATGGCAAATACTATATGTTGATTCTGTGCTAGGCATTGATCCAAGAGCTGTACAAGTATGTGTACAATGTTAAATCACTTAGCACTCCAACACTCTGTGCCGTAGTAGTTGCCATTACTAAGGCTCCAAGCTTTACCTTAAGAAACTGAGACCCAAAGAAGGTAAATGGCTGTGGGCTAGGGAGGGGGATTCTCTTGTTTTAGCACTGAAATTTCCACATCCTGCAAAGCCCTCAATCCTGGCAAACAGGAACGTTAGTCACCAACTCCTCTTCTGCCCCAGCACTAAGTCCTGTTGAGGGGGTCATGGCAGAGTCCAAGACTATGGGCTATAGGGTATGGCCCAGAGCATCAGCCAGCCCTGACCCAGGCACTATCAGTGTCTCCTGCCATCTTAGAGGAGGGACTGAGGTCTCGGCTGCAGGGAAGAAAGCCAGCTGGGTGTCTCTCTGGGGCTTTCTAATCAGCTTGGGGGCTTCTCCTGAGCTCCATTTACATTTCAGAGTCCAGCTTAACCCTAGTCCTTGTTTACCACCCGGATAGAGTTGATCCTGCCCAGATCCTGGCCTCAAGGAGCCCTCAAGTTCACTGAGACAGAGGGCAGCAAGGGAAAGATACAGGCAGAACCCTGAAGGGCTGGCAGGGGCATGCAGGGTACATTTATTTAAGGGGGTCCCTGAGGGGAGGAGAGGATGCTGGCTGTCGTGGTGGTGGGAGGTGACAAGGCCGGAAAAGCTGAGGTGACTCAAATAGGAAACTTAAAGAAGTCTTCATAGATGCAGGAGCGTCACAGCTGAGCTTAGAGGAGATGGCCTGGAGCACACTGAGCCCTGGCCCGGGGCTGGGCTTCTCTCTACAAGAGGGAGCCATTGCAAAGCTCTACTGCAAACACACACACACACACACACACACACACACACACACACACACGAGCGCGCGCACGCGCGCATTCCTTTACTTTTATCATATTTTTTGAAAAAAAATGTGAAAGTTAAGAAAATTATAAAGAAGACAGCAAATGTACTTGCATATTCTTATATCTTGGGGCTCATCTTTGCATTTCCGTCTGCTATACTTCTTTCTTTCTTGCAGTGCTGGGGATCAAAACCAGGGCCTCATGTGTGCTAGGCAAGAACTCTACCACTGAGGGGCTAGGGATGTGGCTCAAGCAGTGGCGCTCGCCTGGTATGCGCACGGCCCGGGGTTCAATCCTCAGCACCACATGCAAACAAAGATGTTGTGTCTGTCATTAACTGAAGAATAAATATTAAAAAAAAAAATTCTCTCTCTTTCTCTCTCCTCTCTCTCTTAAAAAAAAAAAAAAAGAACTCTACCACTGAGCTACATTCCCCAGCTCCTCTCTCTACATTTATTTATATGCAAATATATAATATAAAAAATATAATATGTAATTGCATTTCATAATGGGGTCATGTTGTTTGTAATCTATTATATTCTGGTTCTTGATGAATCAGTGTATTCTGGTTATGGGGCAATACCATTAATAGTTTTTTAAATGCCTGTGTGTTTATTCTTATTATATTTACTATTATCTGTTCAACAACGGTTGGGCACTCATATCCTTTTCATTTTTTCTCATATAAGGCAGAGATGACCACTTGTATAATCAAGTTTCTGGTTATGTCCTCAGGATAATAATTGGAGTGTAAAGATCAGGTTCCCGTCAGAGAGCAGGCTGGGGTGGGCTGACTACTGTATTTTAGGACTGAGGTTGGTCTGGTCCATTAGGAGGCAGAAGAGAGAGCCCTGGAGCCAGGAAATCAGGCAGGAGTTGAGGTATGGAGGGCTGGAAGGCCAGTGGTGGGAATGGAAATGGGGACAAGAGGCAAGGATGAGACTGAGTCCAGTCTGTAAGCACCCACTTCAGGGCAGGTACTTCAGCACCTTATATCCCACGTGGAGGCATTCCAGCAGCAGTGGAAAACTCAAATCACAGCTCTGAGTGTGAATCTTCCCTGTGTCTCACACTGGCCCTGTGACTTGGCACCCTGTTAAAACAGGGATGGTAATGGCCCAACTTTCTAGGATCCTTGTGAGAACTAATTGAGAATGCCTGTTAAGCAGATAAAGCACACAGATAGTGAACACTCAATGTTTGTTTTTATAGCAGTATAATAATCCTCCCAGCAACCTTGCTTTGCCTAATCCCTATTTAGAAAACTGCATGCAATTAACAACTCAAATTAGTAACACTTACCTGGTGCTTTTACCTAATACCAATCCCTAGAGTCCATGGAGTGTGGTCTAAATTTCAGACTTACCTCCCTTCAAGATAAGTCTCCTCCTCTTACAGAGGGTGAAGCTGATGCTCAGTGAAGTTAAAGCATTTATCTGAGATTACTTCTGTCCCTCCCCAACCCCGCCCCTAGTCCCAGACAGATGGATTCAGACTCCCTGGCTCAGGATCCTATGTCCTTCTCTTGACCTCTGAGTCTCCTGGTAAGAGCAGGTATGGTTCATCAAGATTCCTTGGTTGGGGCTGGGATCATGGCTCAGTGGTAGAGCCCTTGCCTAGCATGCATGAGGCACTGGGTTCCATCCCCAGCATCACATAAAAACAAACAAACAAACAAAACCTAAATAAAGGTATTGTGTTCATCTACAACTAAAAATATTAAAGAAAAAAAAAAGATTCCTTGGTCAGCAGCGGGCCCTGCACTGTGGTTATCTCACACCAGGGTTCACCAGGCTCCATTCCAATGGTTCCATTCTACTGGCCTTGCACGCAACATCCCCTACCCCCATCTCCTGCCAGGGAAGAGAGGGCAAGTTGTGCAACAGAGTTCACAGCCCATGTTGCTGACCAAGCCAGGAGAAGGCACAAGTTTGGCCCTGTGGAGTCCTGTTGAGGGGCAGGGGGGTCTCCACGCTAACCAAGACAACACAAACAGACGGACAGCTCAGGGAGCAGCTCCTAGGAGCCAGCAACATCCATCAATTATACTTGACTGGGTGATTAGGACTGGGGGTTGGAGTTTTCAGCTATATATTCAAACTTCAAGGCCCTCTGTGCTCACCCCACTTCCAAAATAGGCACACAAAAAACTAATGTTTCTTGCAGCCTGGTGGTCCCCCTTGTGGGTTCCACCTGCCTGTAATAGTGGATTTCTCCAGTGGACAAAACATAGGCACCTCCCTGCAAGGTATGTGAGAGGCCCTGCCCGGTCCTTCACCTTCAGTCTTGTAATCTTTGTCACCACTCCTGTGTTCTACCCAAGTCTGTGACTAAAGACCCTCAGGTGTAACTTCATTGTATTATCACAACAGCCCAGAGAATATTTTCTGATGTTTAATGGTGGTAAATCTCAGACTCTGGGGAGTGAAGTGTACCCCCCATCGTTGAATCAGGGTGCCTGACCTAACACCTGTCTGCAGTTAGAAAGACAAGGGTTCCCATCCAAGGCCTTCTGTGTACCCACCTCTGGCCCCACTGGGAGTGTCGGGAGAGGATGTGCCCAGCTTTCTCCCTGGCCTCTGGAGGGCACCTGAGTGCTCCCACCAGCTAGTCTGCCATCCTGTTTGCTTCTGGTGCCCACTGCCAGTGCCCACTGCAGGGCTGAGATACTTTCAACAGAAAAAGCACCAGAAAATCTATAAAGAAGCCCTGGGCCCACATTGCCTTGCACTGTGCCTCCTGAGCCCCAGCTCCAAAGCCCACAGAACTCCTGCCTGCACAGGGCAAGCAGCCAAGAATCCATTCCTTTGCTCAGTGGCTTCTGGGCCTGGGCAGAGCCCTGCTGCTGGAATCAGCTCTGATTTACTGATTTATCGCCCTAGACTGGAAGGGCCCTGCTTCCCTGCATGTTTTCTGATAGATTCTCAGCTCATGGCTTGGCTGGTATGGAGTGAGTAGGTGCTCAGTAAACACTTGTGGGAAAAATGAATGTGAAGTTGTGCATGTGAATCATGAGTGTGCTCACAAGCGCATGCATGTGCATGTGAAACGTGATAGGGCTTATTGGCACCCAGGAGTGTCTTCTGTATGTGGGCGGACATGGCCTGGGTTCCTGGAGCCCCCGGCACACAACAAAGAAGTGGAGGCTAAAAGAAATCAGGCAGGTATAGAGTCAGGGGCAAATGCACTGAGAGGACCTCTAAGTGACTCTCAGTAGAAATGCCAGTGTGGGGCTGGGGATGTGGCTCAAGCGGTAGCGCGCTCGCCTGGCAGGCATGCAGCCTGGGTTCGATCCTCAGCACCACATACAAACAAACAAAGATGTTGTGTCTGTCGAAAACTAAAAAATAAATATTAAAAAAATTCTCTCTCTCTCTTTAAAAAAAAAGAGCACTTCTGGATCCTCATTCAGCCTAAGCCACCACCTAGCTCTATGACCTTGGGCAAGTCCCTGATTTTTAGCCTTCATTTTCCTCACTCATCAAACAAGGAAGCTGATCTGTGCTTTCTACCATACAGTTGAAGGGCGGAAGCTCCTGGGAAAGCACAGAACCCCGGCCCTCCCCGAACTTTACTGAAGCTGAGCCTCTGGAGCTGGCCCAGGCAACTATATTTTTAATAAGTCCCCGTAGTGATTCTGAAGCTGCCAACTCAAGGGAATGATGCTCAATGATCTCTGACAGTGACGTTCATTAAGAGATCAGGGTGTAGGGAAACCAATAATGCCGTCTGGGTCCCTGGGGTTTAGGGCCCAGGTGCTTGCTTGGTGATTTATTGAATAGAGCCTTCTGATCTCTCTCTCTCTCTCTCTCTCTCTCTCTCTCTCTCTCTCTCTCTCTATCACACACACACACACACACACACACACACACACACACACCCTGCAAGCTCAAATACATCCACTTGGCCTCTTTGCCAGAGTCTTGGGTAGTGCCATCTGGCAACAAGGCAACCTACTGCCTCTATTTCCTGTGTCTTTTTCGGACTGCAGCTTGTCTTTTGTGATTGTCTTTTTCAGATCCTGCCTGTATCCAATGTGCCCTGGAGAAGGGAGCCCCCCCACCCCACCACCTACCCAGGGCAATTGGCCTCTGGCCACACTCTTACTGGTTTGGGCCTTGGATTTTATAACTGTCAACTAGGAACGGTAATCTTCCCTCTTTCTAGGAATACTGTATACATAAGGTCAAGGACACAGACAGAGCATGAGGTAAACAGCAGATCCCGGGCTGTGTGCAGCACTGAGTTCCATAGGCCAGCTCTGCTGTGGCTACCCTTCCTGTTCTGGTCTCCCTATAGGCCTCTATGATTTCTGTCCCTGCCCTTACCTGACTCACTCCAGCTGCTCCTCTGAGACTCAGTTCTGGAGTCATGGGGACAGTCACACTCTAATTTGGCCACCTTGTCCTCTGATGATCTCTGCCTCCTGGAATCATGTCCTTGTGCACGCCCCCCCGCAAGAGTGGACTGGCCTAGTGACTTGCCTCCAGCCTATTGTGGATAGATGTCGCCTCTACAGCGAGGCTCCACACGACGATGATTCCCCTCTTGCTCGTCCTGACTCTCTTCCTTGATTCTTTCTTTTCTTATTTGCTGTGCTGGGGGGTCTCTGGCTCATTTTGATGAAGCACAGCCATGGTGGGAGGATCCACATGACCAGGAACCCAGGGTCGCCTCCTGCCAGCAGCTCATGAGAAACTGAGCCCTACCCACAGCCATGTAGGTTTCCAGGAGGTGCCTCCTCAGTCCAGCCTTCAGGGGTGCTCTCACTCCAGGCTGACACTTAACTGTGGCTTGACGACAGACCCTGGGGCAGAGGACTCAGATAAGCATGCCTGGATTCCTGACCACAGAAACTCTCAGATCATACGTATGTGTTGTTTGAAGTCAACTAAGTCTGTGCCTGTTTGTTACACAGCAAAAGATAACTAATCCCGACCCCCTCCTCCAGGAAGCCATCCCAGGGTTCTTTTCTTACCCCTGGTCATGACCACCTCCCAAAACTGGACCCTCCCAGGCTTCCATTGGCATCTGCTAGGTTTACTGGCTGTTTCCCCTCTAGCTAAGGTTCACATTCTCCTGACCTTTTTGACTCTTGCCCCTGCTTTGTGTCTGACACACAGGGAGGGTTTGGTACGTGTCTGAGATTCTAGGGTCTCTGTTCCTCTTTCTTCCCACCTCTCCCCAGATCTGACAGTTAGCTTTCTCAGAAAGTATTCTGGTCGTCTGAGATTACCGACTATATAAGACACCAGCGTGCTCGGGTGGTGGAGGGGCCAGGCTAACACAGAGAAGAAACTTAGGGCTTGATCTGGGGTCTTGGAGGCCATGCAGACCATCAGGAAGCAGAGAGCTGGGGGCTGGAAGGGCTGGGCTCTGCTGGCCCCCACCAGGGCACTGCGCTTTCCTGGCCGGCTTGGCACAGGTCTCTGTCCTTTCTACTTCAGGGGAACGTTCCCAGGCTGGAGTGATGCTGGTGGGCAGAGCAAAGTGCTGTCCCAGGGCAGGCGAGGCGAACTCCTTATAAAGGAAACTCTGACCCCATGTGGGGAAAGACCCACTTCTGGGGAACCAGGGCTGGGAGCATGCGTCCTTCCACTCATTGGGCAAGGAGACAGAGTTGGTTTCCTATGGCTGCTCCCATGGTTCTGGAGGCCAAAAGCGGGGAATCGGTATGCCTGGGTTGAAATCAGGGGGTCCTCTGGTTGTGCTCCCTCTAGAGGCTCTGGGGGAAGAGGTTCCTCGCCCTTCCCAACTTCAGGTGGCTCCAGGTGCCCTGTGGCTTGTGGGACAGCAATTTTGATCTCTGCTTCTGTGGTCACATTGCCTTCTCTGCTGCCAACGATTTCTATGTGCCTCTTTCTTGTAAGGACACTGTGGTGGCATTTACAGCCCACTTGGGTCATCCAGAATGATCTTACCATCTCAAAACCCCAGGTGGAATCACTTTTGCAAAGTCCTTGCCATATAAGGGAACATTCAGAGGTCCCCTAGATTTGACATGGACATTCTGACGTCCACTACTAAGCTGTTCCAAAGGGTGTCCTCAGAAGGGGAGAGACCGAGGCAGAGCAGCGCATCTTCTACTCTTTTGGAAATTTTTAAAGTCTGGAGTTTGAACTCTCTGACCCATTTCCCTGCCACTAACTACTGTACCCAAATGAGGTAAGGCCCAGGAAAGACAGGGCCAGCTCCGTCTTTGCCCATCTTGGGATCTAGAGTCCTTGTCCTGCATCCCCTGGCTCCTCTTTCCTGCCCCCTCCTCTCCTCTGGCGCCTGCGTGGGAGGCCCTGGCGACATGACAGGGGAGTCTGGCCACAGAGCAAGGACTCTTCTTTCCCTTTCCCGGAGAGGAGCATCTTTCCCCAGAAGTGGCTGGGTAGCCCCACAGTGCAGCAGGCTGTAAATCCCCTGCCCGCCCACGGAAACAGCTGGGTCGCAGACACAACTTGTGGACTTAACCCCTTCCAGGCTTGTAGACCCCTCCCTGGGCCAAGCTGGGAAGAGGCAGGGACCTCTTGAGGCCTAAGATATTTCTTCTCATGCATGAGTTGCTGGCAAGTGGCCCTGCTATTGTTTATTGAGGGGATCTAAGACTGCTCATCCTGCCAGAAGTCAGGAAGGGCTGGGTCTGGGTAACCCCTGGTGTGGTTGGCAAGGACTGTGGCAGGAAGGGTGTTGCCTGAGGCACATGAGCCTTCTCTGTGGTCATCACTAGTATCCAAAAGGCCTTTGTTAAGAACCAGACTGTACGGGGCCCTGGGGTGAGTCCTGGATCAGCTGGAAATACAGACCCACATCGGCTGCAAAGGGCTGCTGAGAGCTCCCAGTCCACTCAGCTTTCTCCTTAGCAGGCCGTCAGCTGTCTAGGGAGAGGGAACTTGTTGATCTTTGCAGATAATAAGCTCTCTATAGATGATCTGATGGATGCTGGAAGTTTCTAAAATGATTCTCCCTCTCTATCTCTTCTGATATCAGATCCACTTGAGAAAGTCAGACTGTTTTAAAGGTCACAAAAATGCTCTGTAAATTTAGGACCTTACATACCTCAAGGATATTTATCACTAGAGTCTCCAAGAAGCTGGAAGAGGACATTTTAATGTCTGAGTTGGGGGTGAGGAAGGCATCCTTTAGCATGTGGATGATTGTGATAATGGCCTTGCTGTGTGGCCTGGTGATACGTTGTCACGGGGTTTTCATGGCCACTATCTTATCTGATCTGCTTTATACTTAGAACACAGATGGTTCCTTTTTACTTTGTGGATAAAGAAATGGAAAGATCAGAGAAGTTCAGTAGCTTGCTCAAAATCACATAGCAGTTATGTGGTGTAGAAGCTGGGGCCAGAGCCCAGGTCTATGGGGCAGGAGAACTGGCCCTAATGGAGCCACAAGAAGATGTCCAAGGTGTCCTGAAAAAAGCAGGGCCAACAGGAGGCAACAAAAGTTGGACTACAGGACTGAGGGTGAAGGCTTGAGAGTTTTCAGTCCCCATCCTGGGTGACTTAAGGTGGTGGTTGGGTCCTAATAGCACTTTATGGAATCTAATTATAGGTTAGTACTGCTTGGTGCATGGTATGAATTGCTAAGTAATTCATTTAATAGGACAGCAGAGGAACAAGGAAGGGATGGGAGTTGTGAAGACAGAGGACAGGCAGAGGTGCCTTGATCAACCACGACCTAAGCCGCCTTGGAAGGCCGAAGACCAAATCTGTCAGTCGCCTGGGCCATTGTGGGGTGGGAGGGGATCTCAAGGCCTCTAGCCACAGCACCCCAGGAGGTGAGCACAGTGGGCCTGGTGTGGTGGGCCTGGTCTGGCCCTGATGGGCCATGATCTACCCCTCCCCCAAGCCACATCAGAAAGACAATAGTCCCAGAGAGCCTCCTGGGACAGGTCAGAGGGTGCCAGGCTGCCCAGCAGGACAAGGGGCCCTTGTGCAGGCCTCAGCTTCAGATCCTGCTCCTCCCTCCCTGGCCTTGGGAGGTGGTCAGAAGTTCACAACCTAGAATGGCGGGACCCTGGGAATTCATGCTTCAGGACATGCTGCAGGTAACTAGAGTTACCTGGAGGTCTCCAAGGAGCCAGGATGGGCCTGGGTAGTATGTTCTGGGTTTCGGGGGGAAAGCAGGGGATTGGTGGCTTCTGGTGGACCTTGAGGATACCTTCATTGGATAGAAAGGAACAGAGATAGTAAGGTTTCCAGACCTTTCCCCATTGATCCTCACAATGGGGTATGAATGCACAGAATAATAGAGATTCGAAGAGGTGAAGCCTTTTCCTGGGGACACATAGGGTTTTAAAGTAAGCTCTGGGGTCATTTGGTGCTGTAGAGGGCATGGGAGGTGGGCTGAGAGAAGGTTGCTGAAGGCTCTGTGGATCAGAGCCCTGAAGGCTATCCAAAGAGTCGGAGCAGGGTTCTGTTTATGGTGAAGATCGGAGTTCCATTAGCCAGCTCTCCAGCTGAGCCTACCTCCCATCATTGCACCTTGCCCATCCATCCTCCCCCACCCCTGCCAGGGCAAGCCCCTAGGAGCCCAGGCCAAGCATGCAACATTCCAGGGAAGGGAGGCGCTGCTCCAGCAGGAAGCTGGGTCAGGAAGGCACAGCGGCCCATCTGGACAGCCCAAATCTACTCAGCTTTTCCTTGAAATTCCACACACCCTGGGCGTTTGGCAGGAGCCGGGAATGTGCTTCATCTGAACAATTTGTCTTTCATGGTGCATTTGCATCAATTACCCCATTGTTCCCTTTGCCTTTTCCTGGACCACTGTGGCTGGCTCCAGAGCTCCCTGTGTGTACTGTGAGTGGGTGGGAGGGCATGGGGCATGCAGCAGGAGGGGCGCCCCCTGGTGGCCCTATCTGCAAATACACACCCAGGTAGTCCAGCTGAGCTTCTAACCAAGCAGTCCAATGGCACCTCCCCAGCATGACACATCTGACTTCATCTCCCTTTCTCCTCCCCATTCTGCTCCCAGGGGCTCTGGGTGGAGTGGGAGAGAGAGATTATTGGAGCCGAGAAGGCATAAGACAAGCATATCAGGCACTTTGTAAAAGGAGGGATACTATTATGAAATAGCCACTGTCCATGGGCCCAGGGCCTGATTCAGCCTCTGAACTGTCCCCAGCTCCTGGGTAGCCTCAGGTGATCCAGCAACCTCTCTGGCTTCAGTGGTTTATCTATAAAATGAGAAGCGTGGCCCAGAGAACAGGGGACAATATTGCTAAAGTCCTGGATGTGGAAAAGCTTTGTACATGGGGTTTGAATCCTGGCTCTACCCTCATGGGCTGGGTGCCATCTGTTTACCCTGATGACCCTCAGTTTCTTGCTCTGTAAAATGGTGACAGTAATAGAATTGATCCTGGTTATTTGTGATTTCTGCATTTGTAAATGATTCCATTTGTTGAAATTGATTTGTAATCCTCCCAAATCAATGTTTAGGGAGTTTGGGGTCATTTGAAGACATGTGGGGACCAAAAACATTCAGTTGCCAAAGCACATGTTAGCTGGGGTTGAATAAGATGATGCTCTGTATCGTCATCCCAGTTCGTTTTTACCCTGTAAGCAAGAGTCCTTCTTTTGGTCTATTTAGTGCCATTCCTTTCTTTTCCTGCATATTTTTGCTTTTTTGTTGGTGATTTTGTAAATCACCACCAAGCACAGTGCTGAAGCGCTGTTGGTGTTCCAAAGTGCAAGAGGCAAAGATGTGTCTTATGGGAAAAATTGTGTGTGTTAGTTAATTACACACAGCTACAGTTATAGTTCTATTGGCTCTGAGTTCAGTGTTCATGAATCAACAATATATTTTAAATAAGGCATCTTTAAGTAGAAATATACATAATGTGAGTTTATGCCTTGATTAGTTGATTAAAAAAAAATTGTGACCAGAGGCTCATAGGAACCTCACCTGATGTTTCTCCTAGGAGCAGTGTGTCAGTATTTGCTAAGTCAGTGTTCAGAGTGATTTTACAGAATTTAACTACCGCAAATAACAAGAGTCAACGGGACCTATTTCATAGCCTTTCGCCAAGGCTTGAGTCAAGTGTGGTCTTGTAGCGAATGCAGTACTACTATCCCATGATATATGTAGCCACCTGTCCATCACTTGAAGCCCCTGACGTTGGGATCCCCCACATGCCTGGAAGTGGGATCCCCAAATGAGCTCACAGAGACATCAACCCAGGCTCTGCTGCTCCTGCCTGGAACTCACACCACCAACACTTAATTCATTCAGTTTCATTCAGAGGCTGACAGCTTGGGGTGACTCACAAAGGCTCTTTTCACTGATGTGACCCCATTAGATCCTCTTAACTACCGCGTGGTGGTGGCATCATTGTTTCCATTTTACAGATGAGTCTGAAGTTCACAGAGACTAAGTAATCAGCCCAAGATCACCCAGCGTGTTGGCAGCAGAGGCAGAAAGCTCAGAATTCCACTGTCTTTCCACCAGGGGCTCTTTTCTGTCAAAACACAAATGCTCTGGGTAAGAGCCAGTGCTAGTTATTGACAGTTAGTGTGAGTGGGTGCATGTTGGTCCCCAAGGAAATTGGCTGGTGAATGATGATTATCTTAGCGCCCACTCCCCAGCCTCTGCCTCTTGCCTGGGGCCAGGGCTCAGGAAACTCTACTGAGTCACCCCGTCTCCTCCCTTCTTTCTCTGTCTGCAGAGTTATAGAATGTGGGCAGCTCAGAGTCACCTGCTCCATTATCACCCCAGTCACCTTTCTGAAAATCAGGTCTGATTCTCCTATTTCGGTAAGATCAGAGGTTGCCTTTGCCTGTAGGATGGGTCCATACCACTTAGCTGGTCTTTAAAGCCTCCCGATGACTCCGAGCTTCCTCTCCTGCCTCCCTTCCTACCAGCTCCCTGCTCTCTGGTCACACAAGTGTCGCAGGATTTCCACAGCACTTGTGCCTTCCTTCCTCCAAACTTTGCTCAGACGGTCCCCTTGGCCTTTCCTTCCTGTCCATCAGTTCAGCTGCCCTAACAGGACACCTAGACTGGACAGCTTGACGACAAGCATTTACTCTCACAGTTTGGAGGCTAGGAAGTCCAAGGTCAAGGTGTAGGCAGATTCTGTCTGATGAGGGCTGTCTTCCTAGTTTGCAGACAGCTGTCATCTTGTATCCTCATCTGATCCAGAGAGTAGTTGCTTTCTCCCATCTCTTCTTTTAAGGGTGCCAATCCCATTCACAAGGCTGCTGGCCTCCTGACCTAATGCTTCCCCAAAGTCCCTTCTCCTGCTACCATCCACTGGGGGTAAGACCTCAATATGTGGGTATTGCCTTCCCCATGCCCTTCTCATGTGCTCCCCAAGCCAAACGAGCACTCTATAGCCTTTCCTTTTCCTGGGAAAGCCAAGGCCTCCGGAGTATGGCTGCCCCTAACCTCCCCCGATTCCCTACAAATGCCAAGTTTTCCTCTCTCCACACCTCTCCTCCCTCCTGCCTCAGGAACTATATTCTTTTTCCTACTGAAGCTAATCTGGCCACCGGAACCTTTTAGTTTTTTTTTTTTTTCTTTTTCCAGTTCATTATTTTTTATAGTGGCAAATACTTATATTAAAATGGACCATTGTAGCCACTATGAGGTGATCTGTTCAGTGGCATTGAGTACAGTCACCCTGTTGTGTAACTATCACCACCATCTGCCCACAGACCTCTTCACCTGGCAAAACTGAGACATCAAGCACCAACTTCCCATCCCCCACCCCAGCCCTGCAGCCCCTTCCTTCTGCTTCTGTCTCAGGAACTTGACTGATCTAGGAACCTCAGAGAGGTAGAATCAGATCATATTTTTCCTTTTGTGACTGGTTTATTTCACTTATCATGATTTCCCCAAGATTCACCCACGAGTCAGAATTTCCTTCCTTTTAAAGACGGAACACTATTCCACTGTGTGGATACGCCACGCTGTTCATCCACCTGTTGACACACACTTGGGTTACTTCTACCTTTTGGCTATTGGGAATGGTGTTGCTCTGAACCTGGGTGTACAAATAGCTACTCTCCTATCTTTGGGGCGTATACCCAGAAGTGGAATTCCTGGATCATATGGTAATTCGATTTTTAACTTTTGGAGGGATGCCAGACTGTTTCCACAGTGGCTGTCCCCTTTGACATTTCAACCAAGAGTGCACAGGGTTCCAATTTCCCCACATCCTTGCCCACACTTATTATTACTTGTGTATTTGTAGCCATTTGCTTCACATTTCCCTAAAAATAGAGCTAAAATTAAGCATCTTTTGTGGTGTTTTATTGGCCATCTGTCTATCTTCTCCAGAGAAACGTCTGTGCAAGCACTTGGAGCTGTGCCCAAGATTGTCCTCTTAGTTGCCTGTCAAATCCATCTCCTCTGCTGCACACTGTTGCTGTTGCCTTCACGTAGGTCCTCCTCCATAGCCACCTTTGATTTTTCTGTTTATTTATTTATTTTTTTCTGTGGTGGGGATGGAACCTGGGACCTGTTGCCTGCTGGGCAAGTGTTCTACCACTGAGCTACGTGTCCAGCCTTAGCCACTTATTATTATTATTATTATTGTTGTTGTTGTATTTTATCACATATGTATACTATTTCTATTTTATTATATCTGAAACAATGATTATTACAATTTGAATGTTTTTGTCCCCTCTAAAACTCACATTTTTGAAATTTAATTGCCAAGGTTGTGGTGTTAGAAGGTGGGGTCTTTAAAACGTGGCTAGACTGGGGGCTCTGCCCTGGGAGTGGGTTTAATGCATTTAATCAATGGCTTCCGGGAGTGGGTTCTCCCTCACACTCTCACTTCCCTCCATGTGGTGGGGCAACTAGAAGGCCCCACTGGAAGCCAGCATCCTGGCCTTGGGCTTCCCATCCTCCAGAACTCTGTGCCAATAGATTCCTGTCTGTTTTAAATTATCCAGTCTCAGGTGATGTTATAACAGCACAAAATGGACTTAGATACTGGCGATGAATATTGTAACTGCCTTAAACTGATCTCTTGGCCTTACATTCTTCCTTCCTCTATTCCAGTTTTTATTCTGCAATCTGCATAAACTTTCTGAAATTATAGCCGATACTGTCACCTGGCTTATAGTCCTTTAAGGGGCCCCAAATAAATGCACGAGGTTTGGGTTCCCTAAAAACCGGTATGAAGACCAGGCTTCATAACTTGTCATACCCCATATCTACTCCCAGCTTTGTCACCTTCTGCTTGTCATCAGTCGCATCTTTCACACCCTAGCAAGAGCAAGCTGCCTAAGTCCCCCACACCTTGTGCTTTCTCATGCCATTCACACCTTTCTCTGTGAGCGCCTGAGGGACTCCTATATTTCCTACAATTCCTAGCTTGGGTACGCACTCTGTGAAGCTTCTGTTGGGTCCCCTCTGAGAGAATTCATTATTTTCTTCTTAATAGTGTGATAAAACACATGGGTTATTGCATGTGTCCCAATTTCAGGGGGAATTTTTATGTATTCATGTGAATCTCAAAGCAAGAGAAGCAGGCTGCCTTCTTTCTGGATTTTACTCAGTAACACAAAGAAATCACCTTTAGCAATGTAGAGAGGAGGACTGTGGGAAGGCATAGGAAGCACATTTGTCTCCCGGTTGAACCCCCTGAATTATTTTGAGGCCACAGCACCTGGAGGTAGGGGTGTTTGTGAGAGTGAAGATCACTTCATCACAGATGGGGAAATTCTTGGCCCTCTCGACTCCACCAGTGCTATGGGAACCTTTTCATCCCTAAGCAGCAGAAACAGCAGAGATTTTCTTCTGAGTACATCTCAATTCAGGAATTTTCTTGGCACCTGGGCATCCCTAGTCAGGACCCATCCTCCCTCCCTTCTCCACACCGCTCCCTGGTGTCAGCAGTCTGTTCTTCTCTCTCTCTCTCTCTCTCTCTCTCTCTCTCTCTTCCTCTGTGAGCTTCATTTTCCTCAGCATCACCCCTGGCCATGCCCAGAGAGGGCTGTGGGTGTCCCCTCCCTGCACACAGGATCTCTAAGTCCTCACAGACAGCTGTGCACACGGTATTTCTTCAGTCCCCCACCCTGTGTGTCTCCTTGAATGGGCTCCAAAGGATCTTTGACACCCTGGAATTGGGGCTTGTCAAAGCTTTGGGCGTTCAAAAATGATGTTTGTGAATGTTTATGGATTTCAAAAGTTTTCCAAGAAAGTTCTGTCCTTCTTCCGAGAATTTGAGAACCACAGAACCGCTTAGATCCTCTAGGGAATTCCTGGACTGGTCTCAAGGGAGACTTGACTTTAAGAAAGATAAACATTTTCGAAGCAGTGGGTTTGGGGTCATAGTTCATGCATTGCAAATGCTTCTATCAGAGAAGCTGTTCCTGTTGCTCTCCAAGCTTTAGCCTGGAATTGACACAGACTATCTCGTTGTGAAGAAGGTATGTGTGTAGGGAAAGTTCATTCAGTGATAGGAAAGGCGCCAAGATTGGAAACACTTCTGATTGTACATCATCTGGGGGGAGAGGGAGGGGCATCTCTCTCTCTCTCTCTCTCTCTCTCTCTCTCTCTCACACACACACACACACACACACACACACACACACACACACACACACACCTCCCTCTGGTGGCAAAAACAAGAACTTCACTTATCTCTCCTGGGAATAAATAAAACCCAAACTCCTGGAAGCAAGCTGGTCCACACTGCAGAGAGGAATCAAAACAAAAGTCATAGCTCCATTTCATTCAGTACCTTAGTGATTTTATTAAACAACAAAATCCTCAGGTCTAACAAGCAATGGCCAATCTTATCTACATAACTTGGATTTAAAAAATTTTTTGATTGATTTCTGTTACTGCCTGCCATTGGATAGTGTGAAAATTATGCTTCATTTTTTTTCTTGATTGATTTTAATTTAATTTAAATAATGTAAATCAGGATAATAACAACAACTTTCTAAAAATATAGGATAGTGTTCTCAAACTTTTTGGAACCAGGACCTCTTTACACTATTGAGGCCGCAAAGACTTTTTGTTTAAGTTAGTTCAGCCTATTAGCATTTTCCACACTAGAAATTCAAACTGAGAAGTTTAAAACATATTTACTAGTGCATTTAATAATTTAAATCTATCTTACATGTTTATTTAAAAAATATAGATATATTACAAATAAATGATATAAGCAATAAATACAATAGAATAATATTACTTATTATAAATATGATGTTTTGTAATAAAATTACAAAACAAAAACACCTAACAAGAAAAGCAGCTTTATATTTTTACAGATCCTCTTGATATCTGGCCTAATAGAAGACAGATAGATTGTCATACCTACTTCTGAAGCCAAGCTGTTGTACTGTTCTCATTGAAATACACATAAAATATACAACCTTACACAAACATGCAATGGAAAAAAGAGAGAAATATTTAAATCTTTCCAGAAAATTGTGGATTTTCTTTTTGAATATTAAGTCAAGATTCAACAAGTGGGAGTTTCCTAAAGCTTAGCAACAACGTGCAATCTGAAACCATATGAATGCAGTTTTCATAATGTGTTACATAAAATTCCATTGGTTTATCTTGCACTTGGGATGATTGTTTTACCCAGATGTGATTTTGTAACATTATGAATTAATCATTTGGAAGATATTGATATTCTGAGGTAGGCAGATCTTCCAAATGTTGATACATTTTATATATTATACAATGATTTAAAACACCACACCCTTTATTATCACCCCAGATCTTATCAGAGAAGTCTTTACATATCTGGGAACCTGTCAAGCTCACAATGGCAGATATGTTTTCCAAGATCCCACGTTTTGCTTGGAATTTTGCAATTGGCTACAAGTACTCTCAACTGTTTTTTCATTTTTTGAGAAAATACCTACCAGCGTTCAAGTCTGATTAATAGTAGTCTTTTAGTTGTTCTTTCAAGATGGAGTTCAGCTGGACATGCTGCACATTGCAGAAGTGCTTGATGTCCGCAGTTCTATTTTAATATTATTAACAATTTTTCCTGCTTCATCAAGGACTCGCTTAAGAGAAACTGGCTTTACCTTCCAGTGAGTGCAGGCTGGGGAGGAACACAGTGACTCCCAGTGTCGTTTAGTGCCATGCCTTGATTCATGCTAAGGCACCAGCATTTTTACCTACCATTTGCCTGAGTACTGTCCTGGCTAAGGCCCACGTGATGCAAGTGGCAAACAGTGCCCAGGAGTTAGAGGACCACACTTTGAGAAGCACTGCCATGGGCTATGCACAGCACAGCCATATGGTGGGGAAGAGATGGGTCTGTCTCCCGTCTCCCTGTTTTGGCCAGGAGAATTCATTTCATCCCTCAAGATCTTCCCTGCTCCCTGCCCATATCTTCCTCCCTCTGCTCCAGCAGTTACCCCTCTGGATAGTTATGTCTCTGTTTTCCCTGCTGAAACAGCAATTGAGAGCAGGGCTCGATGTCACCAGTTCTCCTAGGCCAAGCCTCTGACAGGAGAGAGATGCGTGGAGGTGGTGGCTGGGGTACGCATTTGAAGGAAGCAAATGAAGGGGCCTTCTCTTCTTCTCTTTTTGCACAAAGAGGAGTATAACAGCGTTCCCACTCTACACTCCACTCATCTCCCTGGAGTGAAATGGCGGGACCCTGGGGAAGGCCTACCTTCCACAGCAGGTCCTCCCCAGCCTCAGAGTCCCAGAGAGCTTATCCCGTCCTGGCTGGAGTCTCAGAGGAACTTCATTAGACTCGCTGACTGAGGAGGCCCCTCCCTGACTAATTCCCTCATAAAGCACCTGTGACCAGGTGGGGGCAGGAGTGTGAGGCTGGGTGGGGTGAAAGGGTTGGGGTCTGTGGGGGTTTGGAGAGCAATGACCAAGAAGAAGACGTGGGAGGGAGGCTGTGATAGTTAGGAAACACAAAGGCAGGGCCCTTTGCCTGCACTGGCACCTGCCTGGCCCCGGCCTGGGCCTGGGGTGGAGGGGGTGGGCATAGCTCAGGAGCTAAGTTTAACAACAACAGAGGCCCAGCTGCCCAGCTGTTGTTTCTCTGCGTGTCTGAACACATTGTTGGAGGGGACAGCAGGTCATCACCTATGTCAAGGGCAGCTAGTGGCTGTGGCTGCTCCTGCCTGGGGGAGGGGCAGCTGATGCGGAGAGCCTGGGTGAGATGGCTTCCTGGGCACTTCTTTCTCAGCGCGCTTAGCTGTGAGCTCCCCAGCCTTATTTCAGGAGCTGGAGGAAAGACATGGATTCCTCCTGAGCCATGAGAGACAACTTCCTGCACTGTGTCTGGTCAGAAGCCAGCTCTCAGTGCTGTCCCCTTGTCCGTTGACTTATTCAGTGAGCCTTTATTGGGTGCCTACGAGTGCCAGGCACTGGCCCATCACTGAGGATACAAAAATGAGTGTCAAGATTCAAGTTTCTCCCAGACTAGTAAACAGATGACTTTAGGACTGTGGGTTTAGTGTAGGGGAAGAGGGACACACAGGGGTAGAAGGGCCTGGAGGAGGTGACCTAATGTAGTCAGGGGTGGGGGTAGGGCATGCTGAGACTGGAAGAGGGCAGGCGGTTGGGTGGGATGGGAGTGAAGGGCCTCCTGAGAAGGTTCTGCTGCCCTGAGGACATTGAGAAGTTTGGTGGCTGTAGCCAGGGAAGCTGCAAGGAGGGTGACTTGACTCAGGGGTTGCAGCTCCGATCTGATCCTCCTTTTAGGGCATGGTTGAGGTGCCCTGGGGATGGAGTCGCTCCCTCTGGAGCCAGTAAGAGCATTGCAGAGGCTGGTACAATGAGGCTGGCAGGACCCAGTGGCCTGAGTGGACAGTGGCAGATGGGGAGATCCCAAAGAGGGAGCAGGACAGAACCTGGGACTCACCTGGCTGTGGGGAGTGAAGAAGGGAGGATTCTAGGATTTCTGATTTGGCTCAGGGGCAGAGGCTATGTCTTCCTGTGACCTTGAGAATGAAAGGGAGCAGACAGGGGGAGCAGGCAGAGGGTTCAGGCTGGGCCCACTGGTGAGGAAGGGCTTGTGGATGCCTGAGCCAAGGTGGTTAATAGGGGCCGTGCATGTGGGTCTGATGTAGGAAGCAGCCCAGACAGGAGACAAAGGGAAGATGGAAGGTGGGAACTCTGTCTTCGCTGACTCAGCCTCCCCTCCTACCAGGGGATTAAGTTCATTCTGTCTGAAAAAGAGGGTTCTGTTCCTTTCTGTCTGCTGTATGGGAAGGTGTAGTGTGAAAGCCAGGAGAGGGGGTCAGGAGGCTCAAGGGACCCTGTCCAGGTGCCCAAGACTATCCCCGAACGTGGTCTGTAGCAAGGTTTTCTGGAGGTTCATTGCCATATCCCCAGGGCCGGGGTCCATGTCTGGGACCCAGGGTGCCTCCCTAAGGGGCAATTGAGTGAATAAATGAATGAATGGGTGGTGGGTGTCTGGGGCCTCCAGAATTATCTGGGTCTGGAGCATGGGATGGGGCAAGAGAAGGCCCAAGGCCAGGGTGGCTCATGGCTGGGCGGTTTGTGCCCAATGCAAGGGTCTTGTGGTGGGGTAGTTCAGACTAATCAGGCCTTGGCCTTGGAATTACTGTCTGCCCAGAAAAGTGGTTCTCAGAATGTGGGCCCCAGACCCTGAAGCACCTGCACTGCCCGAGACTTTGTTAGAAATGCCCACTTCTGGGCTGTCCCCAGGCCTGTCGAATCAGACACTTAGGGTTGGGGCCCAGAACCTGTGTTTCAACAAACCCTCCTGGAGATTCTGAGGTGCTACAGGTTTGGAAACCACTGGGCCAGTAGGGGCCTGTTCTGTTGCGCATGTGAGGTTAGAGGGTAGAAACCCCAACACATACCCCAGGAGTGACATTCTCAGAGGGAAGTAGAACTCTCCACCAGAAAAAAACACAACGCCCAGGGCTGTCTGCGCAGACAGGAGAGCCAGGGGAATCCAGAGAGCTGAGGAAGGGCCTCTGGGAGTGGGCCTGGGAGGAAGGGCTACTGGGGTGGGGGTGGGGGTAATACCTTGACCTGGAAACTTGCACATTGAAGGGACAGAAGCAGGGATCCCAGAGAGTCTGGGTTTAGACATGGTAAACAGTCACAGGGCCAGATGGGGTGAGGGGCAGACTGGAAGTTGAGTAGGAGAGACCTGGCAGCTAGAGTTCCAATGCTGGGGTACACTGTGCGGGGGTGGTGGGTAGGGAGAGGTGGCACTAATGTCCCAGTTCCCAGGCTCTCTGACTGCTCATGTGCAGCTTTTTTTTGCCGGGTGGAGTCCACTCCTGATTCGCTAGCTCACTTTCCACCTCTCTTCCCCACACCCGCCCTTCCGGGCCCCACAGGGTCAGTCCCAAGCCTCACCCACTTCTGGGCTTTCTGGATAGGCTGCCTGCTTTGCAGGGACCTGCCATGTGCAGCCTGGCCCCGGGTTCAGGCCATGAGGCCATCCTTCAATCTCCCATCCATCTCCACGCATGGCTGAAGGCAGGAAGTTGGCAGAGGGCGGAGTAGGATTCTGGGAGGGCCACTCTGAGCTGGAGGAGCTGGGAGCTCAGGGGAGAAGTGAACAACAGGTTTGGGCAGAGAGTGTGGGAGGAAGTCCAAGGTGTGGGGAGGTGCAGAGGATTCAGAGAGAGAGAAGTGCAGATGTTGAGCTGAAGGCCCTAGGGCCCCACCCAGCTGGTGCCCGAACCCAGCTGGTGCCCGAGCCAGCTGGGACTCATGCAGGCCTTCACCCTCCTCTCTCTGTGGACCTCCCCTTTGCTTCGACTCACCCCATCACCATTCCACCCAGGTCTTCATGGTGGGCAGGGAAGGGCTTCCTCCTCTTGGTGTCTCAGTGCTAAAAATGGTACCTAATAACCATAAGTTGCTATGTGGTCAAACGTCTGACAGTTTGGTATATCTAGAATCAATAATTCAAAGCATCGCTTGCAGTTTTAATGTAGGAATAAATTATATGGAGCTTTGGGGGCCCAAGGCTCGTGGATTCCAAATTCCCAGTGGAAACCACTGTGGTAGCAGATGAGAAAAAGGAAACAATAAACATTAAAGTGTGTACTGAACACTTACTATGTGCTAGACCTAGGGCTGGCGAAAGAGCTCAGATTTTATCACCAGAGACTGGGGTGCAGTTCTTGGCTCTGCCTCTTCCTTGCTGTGGGGCCTAGGGTGAGTTGCCTAACTAGTGTGAGCCCTTATTTCCTCATCAGTGAAATGGGGTTAATAATAGGGCCTTTCTCAGAATGACTCTGAGGTTTCGATGACAATACACTAAGAACAAACATCTGTGGAGTGTTTGCTTTATGCCAGACATTTGCAAAGCCCTTTGCACACGTCACCTCATAGAAGATTCACGCATCCCTCCAACTTAGGCTCTATTATTATCCTCATTTTACAGACGAGGAAATGGAGTGTCAGAAGGGTTCAATTGCTTAAGTTACACTTGAGAGGGTCCCTGGTGAGTAGCAGAGTGTCTGCTCCCAAGGTTGGGCAGTGACTCACTGGGTTGCATTCCATGGTGAGGCTGATTTGTGGCAGAAAACTGAGGGATGACAGACTTTCAGTTTCTTTGTTCCTTCTGCTCTAGCCTCGATCCCCCGCCCCGCCCTCTCTCAGAACTCCGCTGCAGACACCCGGCCCTGGATCAACTGATGAGTGTGACATGGCGGTGGGTGGAGGAGGCAGGCAGGGGGCTTGTGCTTGGATATCACTGAGGCATGGCGCCTGAACAGTGGGGGAGGGCTGCTGGCCGGGAAGATGGCTGGGCCTTGTCACTTGCTAATTTGGGCTTCTCTGCTTCCCCCCAAAGACCAGGGCAGCCTGGGCTGACAGGTGTCTGCTACTGAGGTGACAGGCCCTGACTTTACAACCCATGGCCTCACAAGACTCAGCTCTGTTGGCAGATACTTCCTTCCCTTGCCCTATGGCCTTTTAAAATCTGGGAGGGACAAGGGTGAGCTAGAAGCCAGTGGGACCAGAGGCTGGAAGGGGTCCAGGCCACCTCCCTTCACCAGCACCCTTCCTGAGTCCCTTTCTCTCTCTTGGATGAGCCTCGTCCTCCTGAGACCTGGCAGGCCCTGGTTCTCCTACCTTCTTCTCGAATTGTCCCATCGGTTTCCCTCTGAGCTGGGCGGAGGATGCGGAAGCTCTGAGGGACTGAAGCCAGAGGCCAACCTCTGAGGCCCAGTTTCTGGTCAGGGCTGCCTCAGACTCTCCCTGGACTTTAAAAAGAGGCTAAGGGAGTCAGGTACGGTGGCACACACCTCCCCAGGAGGGGAGAGGGAGCCCCGTGGAAACCAGGCTCATCTCGGGTCACTACATAGCCTTAGCCAAGTTTATAAATGAGGAAGTCAGGGTTCAGAGGACACTGTGTGAAGCTGTGTCAATTGTGCAGTGAACCTGAATTTAGGTTAGATTCTAGAAGGTCTGCATGAAGGTTAAGGAGAATGCTGGGGTGGAGGGCAGAGTGGGGAGGAACTAAGGCTGGGCTCATGACTCAGTGCAGAGCAGGGCCTGGAGATAGAGTTGGACTAGGCCTCAGAGCCAGACCTGGTTTAGCATTTTGCACACTGTGTGCGAAGTAGATTAAAAGAAGACAAGTGGCCTCTCAGGAAACCAAATGAGAGAATAGTGAAGGTGAAAGTTCTAGGAGGTCAGGGCTGGGGTGCCTGGTGCAGCTGTGTACATTGCTCATCTCCAGAGACCACTGATCATGGAGGAAGAGGGGGCTAAAGTGTAGCCCACCCTTACTGGAGAAGCCCTCTGCCTGCTCATCTGCTTGACCAGGAGGGGGCGCAGTTTCCCCATTTGCACAAAGGCGCCTTGGACTCTGTTAGAGCTAAAGCCAGGTACAGGGTTATAGTAGGATTGAGAGAGAGAGAGAGAGAGAGAGAGAGAGAGAGAGAGAGAGAGAGAGAGAGAGTATTAGAGTTAGGTTAACACTAGGGGCAGCGTGTCAGAAGCACTAGGGTGCAGGTTAGAAGACCTGACCCAGTCTCCTCACTCACCTAGATTTCCTCATAGACACACTGATTGGGCTGGAGGGTCTTTCTCCTCTGACATCCTATGATTCTCTCAGCAAGATCAGGAGCTTTCCTAGTGGGGCTGGGTTCTGATCAAGGAAATGTGAGTCTCTGCCTTTGGGTTGCCCTGGCTTGGGAAGATGCCACCTGGGCTTCCAAGCCCACCAGTTTCCTGGCAAGCCTCAAGCACAGCCTGAACCATGAAGTCCAGGGTCCAGCAAGGTTCTGGAGAGTGTATTGGTTTCCTGTTGCTGCTATAACAAATTACTACAAACTCAGTAATTCAAAAGCATACAAGTTCATTATTTTATAGTTTTGGAGGGTCTGTGTCCAGAATTAGTTTCATGGGGCTGAAAGATAAGACTTGCTTCCCTTTTGAGGCCCAGGGAAGAGCCATTTCCTTGCTTTTTCCAGCTCCTATATGTCTTACCCACCCCCATGATCCTTGGCTTATGGTCAGTTCCTCCATCTTGAAGGCCAACAGCGTAGTATCTATGTAATTTCTTCTTTGACCTTTGCTTCCTTCACCATCTCTCTTTCTACCAACTTGATCCTGGTGCCTCAGTCTTATAAAGACCCTTTTAATTAGATGGGACCCTGTCCAGATAATCCAGAGGTCTTCCATCTCAAATTCCTTAATTTAATCTCAATAATTTAATTTACTTTAATTGAACCCACAACATTCCTTTGCCTTCATCAGAACATGGTCATCCTTCGGGGGCCATTATTCAGCAGTCTATAGGACACTCTGCCTGGGGCCTTGACAGGCCATAGGTGCTCTTTCTGGCTCCATGTCTAGAGGTCCTGGCTTCTGTATCTGACATGTTCTTATAGCTCCAGGACAACTGTCCCTGCTGAGCAGGTAGAATGGGAAGTCTACCTGGACAGATGTACATGGAGAAGGGATGACCTTTTCTGTACCCAAGGAGGGCAGGAGAAAGGCTGCAGAAGCACATTTGGCAGGGGCAGAGATTGGGGCAGCAGGGCAGAGATGTCCAGCTGCGGCCCCTAAGCTGGGTGGGGCAGTCTCCTGCCAAAGTCCCCCCAGGCCTGTGGATGGGCTCTGGAGGCCCATTTACCCATTCCACATGCCAAGGAAGACTGAGGCAGGTGCAAGGACAACCTCTGAGTCCTCTGAGGAGAAGGCCACCTCTGAGCTGAGAGCAGGAGAGAGACCCTGGAGAGTGTGTACCTGAGGGCAAAGCTCTTCCTTCTCTCCTACCTGACCTGAGTGTGGAAACTGGGTGCTGGATACCACGGGGTGTGGAGGAGGGATGGTAGGGATGGAGTCAGGACATCGGGACCTGGCATGAGAGATCCAGGGACCCCACTTCCTAACAGAGCCTGAGGATGAATAACACCCCAAGACTCAGAGTCCACAATCTTGTGATTCCTGCAGAGAGGAGGCCCTGCTGTCTGCATTGCGTCCACCACATTATGCTATGAACATCTGGTCACTTACTTTTCAGGTTTCTCTTGATTCTCTTTTGCACTTCTGTCAATCCTTTTCAGGAAGCAGGATAATTGATGCAGACAACTCATTTTTCAAGGGCTCTGGAGGCCCATGTACCCACTCCACATGCCAAGGAAGACTGTGTGTATGAAAGTCTTCTAAGAAGGTTACTGCTTAAATGATAAATATAAAAAGCCAAGGCAATGAATTTAGTACATGCATCCCCTAAGCCCCCAGGTCCTCCTCTGATTCCTAGCTGCTCCCTGTGTTGGGTCTCTATCTATTTCTCATTACAGACCTTCCATATGGACACTATGCTCCACCCCCATACCTGCCCAGACCCTGTCTTTGGCCCTGGCAGTTTCCAACACAGAGCTTCTCAGAGCTGACTTGACCAGAACAGGGTTGGAGCCTCTTGCGTTAAGGAGCAGACTGTCAGTGTCCCCAGGGCAGGGCCTTAACCTCTCTGTGGGCACTGGGGGCACAGCTCCTCCTTAGGTTACCCCTGTCCACCAGCTCTCTCCCTCACCACATGGGGAGCTCAGCGAGAGCTCCCTAACCTCCTGCTGCACCGTGAGGCCTCTCCCTGGCCTCCAAGCAAGGTCAGTGTCCTGCCTGCCCTGCCCCAGCATGGGATCCTAGCCCATGACATGCCCGACTATAATAGCCACAGGATTAACATAGCAGGCATTGTCTTTCTCTGACTATAGGGTGGGTATTATGTGTTCATCAACAGTCCTAAAAATACCCAGCGAACAGGTGCAGCCCCTGTGGCCCCAGCCTTGTGGAGTCGCTGGGTCTCTGGCTGGAGATGGAGACTGGAGGTGTGGAGGGGAGAGGTGAGCCAGCGTCACCAAGTCTCAGGCATCGGATGCCGGGTGCCTTTTGGGAACCCAGATTCCAGAAACTCTCCTGGAGAGGGTTGCAAAGTGGCTACAGATGATCTTGCTCCCCTGAGCGTAAAGTGGCCTTGTTGCCATGGTCTCTCAGCTCAGCCCCAGGAACACTCACAGGAGCTGTCTAACGCCTCAGGCAGCCTCCTACCCAATGGCACCAGAGCTACTAAATAGTCTCCAAAGTCAAGTCTTTGGCCCTTTGAAATTTTGCAGTGTGTCCTGGGGCTTGATCTGCACATTTCTTTATAAGAGTGATGGGGTCCGCCTGGTGGCTCCTTTGCCCCAAGTCCTGTTGGTTCCTGGGGGTGTCCAAACACCCCTTGCTCTCCTTGACTCCCCTTCCCAGTCCCCCCCTCTGGCCTGGCTCTTCACTGTCTTCCTTTCCCCCAGGACAGTGTGGCTTTTCCTCAGCTGGTGGCCTCTGTGGGCACAGGATTTGGGCACATACTCATCCTCAAGCCTGTGTGCTTACCGTGTGCATTGCAGGGTGCATCTGCCTGCTGAGGGGGGTGTGGGGAGAGGGGCGGGGAGGGGCAGCAGGAGGGGCAGCGGGTCTGTTCTATTTTTATTGGCCAGTTGCCGCAGGCCACAGCTTTCATAGTTTGCCCTGGGCTCTGCCCGCCACAGTCTGCTGTCTAGTGACGCTCCGAGCAGCCCATTCTTCGGAGATTGATCAAGGTAAGTGTCCGTTGCCTGGGGTTGCAGACCAGGTCACATCCAGGCAGAGAAGCAGGGGCTTCTCTCTAAGGAGGAGGCGAGGTCTTGGAGAGGGGAGCAGACATTTCTTGCCTGTGTAAGTGGGTGTGTTGGTCAAACATTCCCTAAAGGCTCCCAGCCTTTTGTCCCATAGAATGGCCTCTGTCTTGCAGGAACTGTCTTTGTGGAAAGCAAAAGTTTTCCCTGGAGGCTGGAAGCCAGAGCCAGACTTTTCCAGCAGCTTCTTCAGGGTCCCCAAGGCAGAGCTGGGTGGACTGTGTTCTCATAAGGTCTGACCCTGCAGGTCGCAGCAGGGAGAGGGCACCTAGGGGAAGGGGGCCCTCTGGAGCCTCAGAGAGGCTGCCCTTGGAAGTTGAGGAAGAACCTGTTGAGCAGTAATGGCTGGGAGAGGGGCGCTCTGGCTTGCAGTCTTTCTGGGAGCTTAGAAGAAGAACCAGAACCATACCCACCCCCACCCCGACTAAGGAAACCATCTTGCTTCTTTGTTCTTTGTTGTGGAGGAACACTCTCGGCTCCATTTGCCCATCCTGTCTATTCAGGACACCAGCAGGTGAAGATGATTGGCAGCCCCTCTTCACCACTCCCAGCTCTGAGGAGTAGAAGAGTTGTTGGGGGTCCTCTTAGGGTGGGGCAGATGGTGGGTGGGGCTGTGACCACAGAAGCTAGGGCAATACCTGCAGTGTTGATCCCTGGTTGGGCACGGGAGTGGGGCTGCTGGTGGTCGCTGGGGTGCTCCTGCCTCGGGTTTGGGAGTCCTGGTCCCAAAGCTGTTTGAGGGCAGGCTTTCTTGCTGGGAGCTCAGGTGGAGGTGGGTGCACGGCAGACAACACTCAGCTGCAGGCTTGGGATTCTGGCTAGTTAACAGCCAGTCAAGGAGGAAGGGGCTGTTCTTGGAGTGGGGTCCAAGGTTAGGGTTGGGAATGAGGGGCAGAGCAGGAGCCTAACTAGATATTTGCATCCATAACTATTTGGTGTGCAGAGAGGTGAGTTCTGTTCTCTACTCATTTTCTTGATCTCTGTCTCTGTCTGTCTTGGGTGCATGGGCACACATGCCCACGCGCGCGTGTGCACGCACACACACACACACAATCACTTATACACTCACATTTATACATACAGCTTTCATATCATAGTGTAGTTGACGGGCCTTTCAACTCCATGGGCCTCAGGGACAGGCACAGCAAACCCCAAGTCACGCACCAGAGGGTCTTTGGTTCCTCCCTCCTCTTCCAGCATTTGTGATTATCTCCTGGCTTTCCACTTATAGGGATGGAATCCCATTTTTCCAAGCCTCGAATTTGCTATCTACATCCTGACTTCTTATCAGGTCCCTACTTATCTTCTGCAGGGCCTGTCAAGCAGTCCCGTCTGGTGGTGTTAGAGCACAGACTAAGGCTTCATGCCTGACATGGGACCCTTGGCCTGGCATTTGTCAGTGGGGCAGGCAGGGGGCAGGCCCTGGGGCTTGGCAGGAGACCTAGGCTGGCCTCAGCAGGTAGGCCCCGCATTGGTGACAGTGTGCTCTCTGGGGAGAGGGAGGGTGATTGTGACCAAATGCCACCAAGAATCAGACACATCCTAGGCAGACAGACACACGACCTACTCAGCGGAGACCCCATGCCCACTGGAGGCTGGCATTGCCAGAGTGCACACTAACGAGAGGGTGGGTCTTTGTCAGCTGGTGTTTCCTTTTGGACTTCCTCAGCTCTTGAGAGGAGTGGGGCGCCCAAAGTAAGCAGCTGCCTATAAAATCTAATTTCAGCCAGGCATCTCGGGAATGTATGGATCGTCTCCTCACCTCTCCCTTTGTGCCCCAGGGAGACAGCTGAGACTCTGGGGCTGCCCTCCCCCCCCTCCACCCCAGCCTCACTGTCCCCTGAGGTAGAGGCAGAGGCAGGCCCAGGAGGCTTCCTGGCAGGGTGAGAAACTCAGAAAAGTGACCCAGACCTGGTCATTGAGGTCAGGGGATGTTTCATGGGAAGAAATGGGTAAGAGAGAATCAGGGCAGAGGCTCTGGGATGAAATTATTGGTAGCATTTTGCAAGCGTCCTTTAGACTGTGCTCTCCCCTGCTCCAAACCAGATTCTTGAGCCAGTCCAAACTCTGGACCCTGAGCTCCGTGCCTGCTTGCCCTCAGACATACTGAACCATCTACCCTGAACTTCACAGGCCAGGCCAGGCTTCCTCTCCTTCTTTGCACACCTGACCCGGCCCCAGCAGTCCTCTTCCTTTCTCTGAGCTTCAGCGTAATCCCTTCCTCTACCTCCTCCGGCTTCTATGTCCAAGCCTGGGCAGGATGGCTAATCTGGTTTGACTCTGAACATCTCAAGGAGATGAGATGGGAGAGGGAGGGTGACTGTGACCAAATGCCACCAAGAATGAGACACATCCTAGGCAGACAGACACACGACCTACTCAGCGGAGACTCCATGCCCAAGGAGTGCGGCCTCAAGGAGCCCCCCTCATCCTGGGCCCCAGAGGGGGGCTTCTGACCAGTCTCCAGGGTCCAACAGGTTTTGTCTTTTGGATTGAACTTCTTTTGCTTCCAAGGAAGATCTGGTTTGAATGACGTGTTTGAGAGCTAGGTATTAAGTGGGAAGCCGCTTACCTAACCCCGAATTTTGCAGAAAGAAAAACCCGTCCAGAGAGGGTAAGGGCAGACTAGAGTTGAGCACGGGGTTTGCCCTGCCTCGTAGCAAAACCTCCTTGGTTCAGGGCTCCCCTGCCCTATTTAGGGCTGCCAGACACCTCGCTGTCTATTGAATGCTGCCCCCTGGAGTTGTGCCACGTGGCAGCTGCTGGCGTGTCCCTTTCCACTCTGCTTCATTCACCACCCTTCTCCTCCCTTGGCTGAGTCCTCGCCCACAGGGCAAAATCTAAACAGAGCTTGTCTTTCAAGCCTTCTTGTGCAAGCCCCACCTCACTTTCTAACCTGTTTTCTATGGATTATGTTTCCCCTAGGGGTTGGCAGTTTTTTTTTTTTTTTCTAGAAGGGGCCATAGGTAAACATTTTAGGCATTGTAAGGGTTTTGTCCATGCATTCTTTGTTTCACCACTTTTAAAGCAAAAAAGGTGTGCAGGGAGAGCTGGCCTGGGGCTGTAGCTTGGGATCCCCACTGGGCTGGAATCACTCCAACTTCTTCTGGGTCCAAGTCTCCCAGGCTGGGCTGCAGACCCCCAAGACCTAGCTGGCTGGAAGGGTGGGGACAGGAGTTACAAGTTCCCGCCCCCCCCTGATGATTTCTCTGTGCCCTCTAGGTGCTGCCCTGCTGTCACCATGCCGGAAGTGTAAGTCATCTCCCCCATCCAGGGCTCAGGGAGACAAGTCTCTTGCCACAGACTATAGCCCCAAAGCTGAGGACTCTCTGTTCAATCCCCAGGCTCCTCCCCCAAGACCAGATCCTAAAACAGGGACAGTCCTGAGTGCCTGGGTCAGCACCCCAGGTTCCCAGGTGGCCAAATGTCCTCCCAGCCCTGGAATGGAACTTGTATTTCCAAGTTCCCCTGGAGAGACCTTTGGCCTGTGTTCCAGAATTGCCTGTCTGCACTGACATAATGAAGTGCATGCGCCAGGCCATGACCTAACATCGGCCCAACAGTTGAACAAAGCTTTGGAAAAAAACCCACGAGCTCAGATTGGAAGTTTTCATATCATGGCGGATCATTGTCAAGGCTTCCCTGACCTCCCATGAATCCTCCCCAGATTCCAATGAACAGTACCCCCAGAAAGACCATCTGGGAGCCCACAGGCTGGTGGGTTTTATTCTATTCTGCTGGAACCCTCAACCTAGTCCTCCTACCTGAGGCCTGATTTCTTCCCAGTGCGCTGTTGTCACCTGCCCTCTCCTGCCCCAACTGTTCTGCATGTTCTGCTGCTGCAAATATAAAATACTTTGTTCATGTTCTCTGTTTTCTGCTCTTCCCCCATCCTTCCGGTGATGGATGCCTGAAGTGAGGTAAGTGTCTCTCTGCTGGTGAATTCTTCAGACTGGTGAAGGGGCGGTGGCATTGGAGGGGGGGAGAGAGCTTGGGTCAAGGCTGAGGTGGGGGTGAGGGATGCCCAGTGGCTGAGGAAATTCCCAGGAGAATAAAAACCTTGGGTGAAGATTCTGGATGTGGGGCTTCCTGTGATCCAGGATATAATGTCACTGTATGTAATGTCACTGGCGCGTACCCTGCAGCTGGGATAGCTTGCAGCAGGCCTGGGTGTGACTTTGGACCCTCTCTGAGTGCAAGTTCTCTCTTACCCTCTTTGAAAGCTTGTCTGTCCCTGGGGAGGGAATGTCCACACTGTCTCTTGCAGAGCTTATTCTCTGCAAAGCCATGTTTGAAAGGTAAGGGTCATTTCACCCTTTCCCAGTGGCCAAACACTGAGAAAGGAACAAAGGTGTGTCTTTGGATTCCTTCTTAGGTCTTTGGTCACCCTGATTCTGAACATTTTCTACAATCCAGATTTATTTAGGCTGCTGAGGACACAGCCTATATACAGCCCTGAGATGGGACTTCAGGGACCGGGCTGTGGATTCAGTGAAAGCAGGGGTAGGAATCAGCAGCATTGATGGAAGGGACACTTGGCACAGAGGTTCTCAATGAGAATCAAATCTGTTACGTTTCAATAATCATTTGAATTTCCAAGTTTTGCTCAGGTTCCTATTAAAGTTAGTGCCAGTGATTGATGGTTACGTGATGTGCCCATAAGCTCACCAAGTGGTGGAGAAACAAGATGGCGGCGGAGCATTTGCCATGGGTTCATCACAGTGTGTGAATCACGGGCAGTAATGGTTAAAGTGATGGTCATGCTTCTCAAAGTCACTTATCTGAAGTGTAGCAAAAATTAGGCTTTTGGAGAGACAAAGAGAAACCACTCTGAATAGTTTGAGCAGAAGTGGCACATTCCATGTGCTGAAGTTCACTCATTTTACCCCAGAGCTGCCGACTAAGAGCCTGACCACTTCTCTTCCTGAACTATTATAAGGAGCCAGAGCTTTCCCCTCCCAGCGCACAGTGTTAGAAGAAGGTGGCATGCCCACAGTGGCCCTCCTGAAGGGCCTGCTTGAAGGTTGCACAGTCCCTTTAACTAGGGCGGGGCAGCCCTCTCACCTTCACCACCCCCAAGGGACCACTGCCACAGAGCTGGGATTTATTAAGCTCTAGTAGAATATATTTAGTCAGCAAGAATATGTCTAATATTTTTGATAAGAAGAGAAAACAGTGTATTTATGTCTTAGAAACATTTATATGGTAGTGTTATATGGTAGTGTTAATATTTAAAAAAAAAATTAAAAAATTAAATATTTAAAAATATTTTTAAAAAATTACAGGTGTGCATGATGGTGCACACCTGTAATCCCAGCAGTTTGGGAATTTGAGGCAGGAGGATGGTAAGTTGGAGGCCAGCTTCAGGGAGCTTAGTAAGGCCCTCAGCAAATGAGCGAGACCCTGTCTCAAAATAAAACATAGAAAAAGGGCTGGAGATGTAGTCCAGTGGCAAGACGCACCTGGGCAATTCTCAGTATTAAATAAATAAATAAATAAAAATAAATAAAATTCAATTTTTAAATGTCCACATACATAGGCTTCATTTTTTTTGTGCAACACAGCTTGTATCTCTGGCATGATGGATATTGAGATATTGCTGCATTACTACCCAGGTTGCTAAAATGGGCAACTTTTAAGTTTTTCAAAGGATTTGCACATCTGTATTCTCATTTTGTTGGGTAATAACTGTGAACCTAGGTAAGGTGGATCTCAGCATCCTCATTTATGGATGAGAAGGTGCCCTACACAGTCTCCTATGACATTCCATCAAAGGCAGAACCAGGATGGGAAGTGGGGCCTCAGTCCCTAGATCAAGGTAGTTGATGGTGACATTCTCTGAATTTGAGGAGTTAAATCACAAAGATGAACTTAATTTTTTTTTATTTATAGTTGTAGATGGACAGCATGCTTTTATTTTATTTGTGTATTTTTTTATGTGGTGCTGAGGATCAAACCCAATGCTTCCCACATGCAAGGCAAGCGCTTTGCCACTGAGCTACAGCCCCAACCCACAAAGTGTTAAGCCCCAAAGTCCCAAAACTTTTAAGGGACCTAATGTGAGCAGAGAATTCTGGGTAATGATAATGCACATCAACTTGCACTTGCCCTGGCCTGGACAGAAGTCCAGTTTTGCAGCCTCCACCTTACCACCTGTCTCTTCCCCTTTCTTATCCTCAGAGAAAATCCAAGATCACTGCTTCCCGAAAGCTCATGCTGAAGGTGAGGCTGGGTGTGGCCTGGGGGATGCTCAGAGGGGGGCAGAGAGCCTAGTGCAGACTCTGAAGTCATGTGGAGGGCCAAGAGAGGAGGAAAGGAAGGAGGCCAGAGCAAGATGATGAGAGGCAGAGGAAACCTGTCCACGGCTGCAGCCAGTGCCAGGCTCAGGTGGTCAGCAGGTGGGAACTAGAACTACAGATCTGGTACCCACCTGGGTCCTGAGAGGAGGCCAGGACCAGCCTCAGCAAGGGAGGCAGAGAGACTTGCTTTATTCTGGTATGTGCTTGTATCTTTGGAGCTCTGTGGGCCAAAACAGCAAAAAGTGATAAGAAGACTGATGGCAAAGGAAGCTCTGGGGCACGGATGCCAGGTGTGGTTGCTCAGTGTGTCCTAGATGTGGCCTGCTGCTAGCCACTGCACACACAGCCACACTGAACTGTGTTCTCAGAGCTGGCCCAGCCCAGGGCCAACTTCCCCTCACTCCCTGGTGCTCAGTGGGAAATACAAGGGCCTGGACCTAGACTCACAGGGTTTGTCCTGTCCAGAGCCTGATGCTGGCCAAGGCCAAGGAATGTTGGGAGCAGGAGCACGAGGAGCGAGAGGCTGAGAAGGTGCGCTACCTGGCCGAGCGCATCCCCACGCTGCAGACCCGAGGCCTGTCCCTCAGCGCCCTGCAGGTGAGTCAGGTGGGCTGAAGCTCGGGTGGGTGCCCCACACAGGTGGGGTATGATGGGAGGAGCCTGAACTAACAAGGACTCACAGCTCTCCTTGCAAGGCACTCTGTCCTTATGTGGTCTTATTTAATCTTCCCACTGCCCAGGGAGTGGCCATGTTTGATTTCATTAGAAATTTTATTTCCTTCTTTCTTTCGATACTGGGAATTGAATCCAGATTCTTGTGCATACTAGGCAGGTACTCTACCACTGAGCTCTATCCCCAGCCCTTTTTATATTATTTTGAGACAATAAGTTGCTGAGGCTAGCCTCAAACTTGTGATCCTCCTTCCTCAGCCTCCCAAGTAGCTGGAATCCCATGTGCCAATACGCCCACCTTTTAATGTTTCCAAAACATTGGTAATGGTTTAAATGCCAGTGATGGCAGAGAACAGACACTGGAAGGAAATATACCAGCAGGTTACAAATGATTATCTCCAGGTCGTGGCAATCACTGGTTATTTTCGTTTTCTTATTTTTGTTTCACACCTAGTTTTCAGGATTTCTACAAACAGATTACTCTTATCACAAGGAAACTATTTGAAAAGAAAACAAGTACACACAGAAAGGATCAAAGGGTTTACACGTTGAGTTGTTGAGTTGTCATGCTTAGAGTTAGCCTCAGAGCAAAGGAGATCCCAGGCCTTGCAAAGGGGCTGGGGAGAGGCCAAGGGTGCTGGGCAGAGAAGCCAAAAAGGGAGGCTGGAGACTGTCCCTCCTCACGCCTGCCCCGTCAATCGGCCTCCCTCAGGACCTGTGCCGGGAGCTACACGCCAAGGTGGAGGTGGTGGATGAGGAGCGATATGACATCGAGGCCAAGTGCCTCCACAACACCAGGGAGGTGAGTCCAAGGGACGGGGAGAGTGTGACTGGGGTGGGGAGAACGGGAGCTGTCTGGCTGAGGAGGGGTGAGCAGCCATGTGGTCCCCTTCCTGCTGCGGGGCCAGGGAGGTGGCCACTCAGCAGCAAGCTTTGGGACCCCCTCCTAGCCTTGGAGAGCTGGAGATGGGCAGGGAGGATAACCACACAAAAAACACTCACTTCCTCCCACCTGCAGATGGGCTTTTCTCACCCACACGGGTAATCAGATGCCTCCTCGTAATGACATCTTACCTCTGTGAAGGGCTTTCATGTACTTTAGGTCCTTTGATCCTCCCTTTGTGCCTGGGGGTGAAGTGGGGGCTATTATTTACACCTTACAATATGAAGACACTGAGGTTCAGAGAGGCTGAGAACTGGGCCTTGGTCACACAGTGGTGGACCTGGAACCTATGCTGGGTTCTGACTCCCACTTTGGTGCTCAGTGCTCCTCCCTCGCAGAGTGTGGGACCATCCAGACCTGCTCCAGGGAGTGGAAGAGTGTGTGTGGGGGGGACAGGACTCCTGTGGCGGGTGGGCTGTTTTGCACATTGGCCCCAGCAGCGGGGCAGGGAGTGTGGGAGCTCAGACCGCATCCTTCTTCCCACTTCTGTCCACCATAGTGATAATTTGCTCCCAAGAATTCAGAGACCACACCCTGGGAATTCCTCCCGGGGTGTAGGACTGGCAGGGAGGTGGGGTTCTACCTGCTGGAGCAAGGGGCCGGGCTGCCATGAAGGGACCCGTTAGCAGGCAGGGGGCTTCAGGAACAGGAGGATGCTGCTCCATATTCCAGACAGGGCTTCCACACCAGGAGCTCTGGCTTGACAGACTGCCCTAGGCTACAGTGACAGGGTGGCCGGGGTCTCTGTTCAACTGTTCGTCCATGTATTGATGTGCATGTTGGTGATCTGCGAAGGGATGGGTGGTCTGAGTGTTCCAGAGGGTCTGGCCTTGAGCCTGGGGAATTGGGGCTGTGGCTCTGGCTGGAACCCTAGAAGTCTGGGGTCCTTTGGAAGGGAACCCCTGGCCAGCTACCCCTCCGGTAAGCCTGGCCCCTCCTCACCTGCAGATTAAGGACTTGAAGTTGAAGGTGCTGGACCTCCGTGGAAAGTTCAAGCGCCCGCCTCTGCGACGGGTCCGCGTCTCCGCTGATGCTATGCTTCGGGCTCTGCTGGGCTCGAAGCACAAGGTATCCATGGACCTGAGGGCCAACCTCAAGTCTGTGAAGAAGGAAGACACAGAGAAGGTGAGGGCCCCTCTCCTCAGAACTGTCCACCTCCTGCCCTACTAGCCTTCATCTTTTGGTTCAGGAGCTCCTGTGGGAAGCCAGTCAGAACATTTTAGAACACACTAGGAGACCATTAACCAAAGAAAGAGGACTGACTTCCACCTCTCAGGCTGCTTCTGATCTGAGGAGGAGACTGGGACACAAAGAAAAGCAGGTTGAGGAACGAATTGCCCTGGGAATAAAGACAAGGGAGACAGCATCATGGCTATAGGGACACATGAGCATAAGAATTAGAGAACTGGGTTCAGCCACTCAGCAACAAATCACTCAAAGTTGGCTGATCTCACAGTGTATGTACCGAGTCCTGTAAGGACCACAGTCTCTGGCCCTAGAAGCTTCATACAGAGGAGAGATGGGCCAGGGAGTATGCCGATGGAATGGAAAATGGGTTGAATTCATCAGAGCAGGCTTCTTGGAGGATGTGGCCTTAGCTGGAGGGCACCAGGCAGAAGGTGGTGTAGGGGTCAGAGCTGAGGTTGGCCTGTGGTGCATTAGGGTGGAAACCAGCCCTGTCACTCTGTCACACCATCACCCGGAATGCCCCATCCACACAACCTCCTTCTTGTGGCGCTCTGCTTGACCCTCGTCCCCACGTCTGGCTGAATCTTTGCACCTTGTCCACTGGGCAGGGGTGTTGGGATTTCCTGTCATTTTGAGGAGGCTGATTTTCTGCCATCCAATTTCTCTCGAGCTCGGTGACTCTGGCTGCCCCTCTAGCATGATGTGTGTGTGTGTGTGGTCTGCCCACAGGAACGGCCTGTGGAGGTGGGCGACTGGAGGAAGAACGTGGAGGCCATGTCTGGCATGGAAGGCCGGAAGAAGATGTTTGATGCTGCCAAGTCTCCAACCTCCCAGTAGAGGTAGCTAGAGACGGGCTCCCTTCTTCTCTGGACTCTCGGAGTCTCAGGGGAGCAGGAGACTCCAGGTTTGGGGCTGGGAGGTGGAGTGGAGTATGTGCAGGAAGAAGAGCACCGCGGGGCTCAGCCCTTGCCACTCAGGCCTGCTTCTGCTTTGAGCCTTTTTGTTCCCCACTGTATACAACTGGGGGTTGTGTCAGCTCAGTGGCCCTGGGCTCAGCATCATCCATATCACAACTGATTAGGCCCCACCCCAGACCCACTGGAGGGTCTGCCCTCTGCATGATTCTGAGGCTCACAAGAACCTGAGAACACTGGGTTAGATGATCCTAGAGGCCCTCCCCCAGCTCCGACTTTCTGAGACTCTAAGGTCTCATAAATGCCTCCTGAGGACGCCCCTACCCCTTGTACCCTGTAAAGTACCCAGTACTCAGTCCCTGCTCCGAGGGAGGTGCCATTTGGAGAGAGTAAGACCTCCCATTCTACAAAGAGCTGGAGACCCTGGGCAAAGCAGTCACTTTAGGCCACATGAAGCCCAGTGTGGGATAGCTGAGCGCATGCGCGGTAGGGCAGGCAGCTGCAGACGACACATGGCAGGCCCTCTGGACAGAGGAGTCCTCTGATGAATAACAGGCGAGTGTGTGAATGAAGGGGACGGGCACGTTGGAAGATCTGGGGGGTGCAACAAAAGTAGAGAGGTGAGAATTAATGAGTCACAGAGGAGGATGGCAAGACCAGACAAGATCCAGGGAGCAGCCTAGAAAGAGAGAAAGGATTTGGGTCCTGGGCTGAGAAGCTGAGGTTTCACAGGAGACACTAAGGATGGTGATTCAGTCCAGGATGCAGCACTAGAGAGAAGCCTGGGGATTGCCTGTGCTGCCGGTAAATCAGGGATCCTTAAAGAGCACATGTCTCTGTAACTAATGGCTTCTGTCTCTGTCCCCACAGATGGGCTTGCTATGCTGCACTCTGTGCTCCTGCTTCAGGCTCCTTCCTTCAAGCACACTCACCTGTCTCTGCCCCACCTCTGTCTGGAGCATCTCACCTGACCCCTCCTGCACGCTGTTCCCTCCAGCCTGCATGCTCTCCCCGGAGCCAGGAAGCAACACGCACAGTACGAGAGGAGAGAGAGGAAAGAGAAAGCCAGCTGAAGACCTCCCCGCAGTGAGGCCAGCCTGTGGTGCAGCGAGCTGAGGACGGCAGGGAGAGCACCTTCCTGCATCCCTGTGCAGCTCCCCTCCATGGCTGCTGTGACATGTAGTGTCCACGGGCATCGTGGCCTCACCATTAAAAATCCAGTTTCCTGGTCATTTCTGTAGCTCTGACCACTATCCGGGGCTCAGAAGAAAGGGAAGATGTGGAGTTTGTGAATAGAGGGCTGAACTGGGCTTCAGGAACCATCCACAGTCAGGAGCTCAGAATCAGAATTGGTGCCTGCCTGTTAAGGTCATCCTGGGTCGCCTTCTTTCTAGTCCTGGTGACATTACACTCTCTAACTAGCATGCTCCACTCACCAAAACCCTGACCTCTGAGAACAGACTTGGCCCTACCTAGACTCCAGTCACCAAGAAGGGCATATCCATTCAGTTTCCTGCCCTGCCTGATTTCACATCCCCACCCCATCTGCAAACCTGGGTGGGTCACTGTGGTGCCAGATTTGCCCTCTAGTCCCGCTAGCAGAATGCCTTGCAGTTCCAAGATCAACCACTAGATGGCTGCTTCCCTGCTCTCCCTGGGACACTCCTTGTCCTCCACTCTCAGGATTTCCCCTCACACTCCTGCACCCGTCATACCCCCTCAGGACTGATTCTTTCACCAAAGTGGAGGCAGCTGGTGGTCTGTCCTCTGAGTCAGGTTTTTTCTTCTAACATCTGGATGCAGAGCCTCTGAGGGGAGTGGGGACTGGGGCAGCCCCCTCATCCCCAAATACTGAGGAAAGTGGCTCCTAAGGAGCCGAGACCAAAGTTCTGGGCTAGAGTGCAGCTTGACTTTTCAGGGCTGTGTCGAGGTGATGCCTGGCTAAGCCTACACGGAATGGTTGGTCCCAGACCTGGGGCCCTTTGGCATTTAGACTGCCCCAGCACTGGCCCTAGAAGAAACTGAGTTGTGTGGATGGCCCTCCTTTCACCTGCCCCTGCTGATGCCCTGTTGTACCCTCTGGTCCCAGCATATCAACTGCCATAAATGCTAGAGGCTGGTGCAAAGTGCAGGGCCAGCCACCCTGGGCCCCTATCTGGCATCCCGGCCTGCTGAGGCTGCCCTCCCCCTCCAAGGGAGCCACAATGGGGACCAACAACTTGGGATGCAGAGGGGAGACAGCACTGCGTGGGGGGCTCTTGAAACAAACAGGTCAGTGGGCAGAGAGGCAGATGTGTGCGGAGAACACACCTTCCACCACACACACAGCCCTTAGGCACAGACACACCCAGTCACACACAGCTGCTGAAGAACCTGACGGGGCTGGTCCGCAGCACAGAGCATGGGATTAGGATTCGTGCCTGGGCAGCCACAGAAACCCACCCTTCCCTGCCTCACGGGGCTGCTCTCAGCTGGCCTCACTCCAAAGCATGTCTCTCTGCTTTGTCTCTTCCCAGCCCTTCCGTAGAGCCTGACCCCCCAATCTAGAGCAGAATCTCAGTCTTTCAGTCGACTATTAACCTGGGGCCCCAGCAGATTGGGGTCTCCACCCTGACCTGTAGAGGAAGAAGAACTGCCCAGGGCCTGACCCAAAGCAACCACGGGGCCAGGTGTGGTGGCACATTTCTGCAATCCCAGAGATCTGGGGCTGAGGCAGGAGGATCGTAAGTTAGAGACCAGCCTGGGCAACTTAAGGAGATCCTGCCTCAAAATAAAAAATAAAAAGGGCTGGGGATGTAGCTCAGTGTTGGGGGATCCCTGGGTTCAATCCCCAGTACCAAAAAGAAAAAGAAAGAAAGAAAGAAAGAAGAAAAAAGAAAAAAAAAGCAAATACTGGGGAGCAGAGGACACCTGGGAGGGGGCGTCGGGCCCCTAATACCAAGCCTATGGCCTTTTGGGAAAGGGACTGAGGGCCAGCCTGGAGGACTCTTGAAAGTCATTAGGTCCTTCCTTCTGCTTCCAGATGGGGCTAGACCTAATTCATCTCCTTGAGGGTAGATAAGCGCAAAGGTGGGCAGCAACGCTTGCTTTTTGCAAGAGAAGATGAAGAGCCTGAGCAGACCTGGGAAGGGAGGGAGTTTGCCACGGCTCCCCAGGGAGGCCTCTGTGCAGGGCTCCATAGTTATAAGCATGAACAGGGCCTAGTGAGGAGGCATGGTCACTGGAGAGCCCTGATCCCCCATCCAGGTCCTCTCTGCAGGGAGAACTCTCACGGGGCTGCCTGGCCACAGGGGAGCAGGGCAGGGGGGCGGGGCCTCCTGCTGACTGGCAGCTCAGACAGCACATTACTACAACCAGGCACTGCCGTCAGGATCCTTCACAAAATCCGCATGGGCAAACACTTTTACCGTGCCCTTTCTATAGAGGGGGACACTGAGGCACAGGGAGGCTAATGACTCCTGTGGTCACACAGCAAGAAGTGGGGCTGGGATTTAAGCCAAGAAGTCTGTCAGAGTCTATACTCTTATTCCCTACTTTAATTAATAATACTATTTCAAATACGAATAAAGATACTATGCTGAATGCCTTATTGGAATTGTAACATTATATTCTCATGAAGCCTAAGAAGTGGGTATCATTATCTCACATTTCCAGGAGAAAAAAAATGGGCTCTTGGAGGGTTTACAAATCTTCCTCTAAGTCATAGGGTTTAATGATTGCAGACTGCAGATTGGAACCCAGGTCCCAACAGAGCCAAAATAGCTACTGTCCAGGAGGGACACATCTCGGGACAGGGGCCCTGCATATGTACTGGGGGAGTTCCCACATCCCCACCAAGGAGGAAATATTCAAGTGAGATGAAGGGACACCCAGGTGGGGAAAGTTGAGGTCTCCCCCAACAGCAGGGCACGTCTGGGAGTGGAGGCCTTGGTGGATGTCTCTTAAGAACTGACAAAAGACAGCTGGGTGGACACCCCTCTACCCACAGCTGGAGATGGGCCTGGTGCTCCTCCCTCCTTGTAGGAATGACCAGGGCAAGATGCCACCTGCTGTTGCCCCAGCTGTCCTGAGTGTCAGGAGGCTAGGGCTGACCCCCTTCCTCTAGAGTGCTTCACCCCCATGGAACCCAGAGTCCGAGCCCAGCTGTGGGTCTGGAGCCCACTTAATGGCAGGGGTGCTCAGGGTAGGGCCTGGGTGCTCAGGGTTGCTGGGGCTAAAGTGCCCTGTTGAAGGAGGGAGGCAGGTTAAACATTAGCCACAATGGCCCCCCACGAAGTGAGTCACACTCCCCACTAGGCTCTGGGCTGGGCAGCCAGGGGGGGCGTTTCGTTCCAGGTGGGTGACCAAGCTGCTGAAGCCTGGGACAGGTTGCTGGGACCAGTGCAGATGGCAGCTTCCTCTCCTGACCCCATAGGACTCTCTCTTTGCTCAAAGTTCCCCAGTGCTTGCCAGCATTGTGGGTAGGCAGAATCTCTCCTTCCAGAACATGCTCGTAAGCTGGCCTGTGGGTCTCCCAAGGCCAAGGCTAAGCAGGGTGGGTCTTTATATCCCTGTGGCACTGGCACAAAGCCTGCAGTTGTCTGGAGCCTGGAGAGGGAAAGTGACTCACTCAAGGTCAATAGATCTAACCAGGGCTAGGATCGGGGTCCCTAGAACTCCCAGTCTACTCCCAGTCCATCCCAGAAAACTGGATGTGGGCAAACTTTGGACTCCCAGGCAGAGACCAAGGCCTGGGGACCTGAGCAGGCTCCCCAGCTCTGGTCCCACTCAGCACCCTGTCTGGCTCCAGTGCCAACAAGTGCTCATGCTTACTGGCAGGCCCAGGCTGGGGAGCCTGGTCCTCTGCTGAGGTTTTGGGATTCAGGAGACGAATGGCCTCCCCTGGCTGCCCTGGCAGGTGTTCCAAGCTGGAGCCTCTGGGGAAGGAGAATGTGATTGTCTGTGCCTGCTTAGTGATGGGGTGAGCTGGTGTGTGTGTGGCTAGCTGGTGTGTCAGGGGACAGACACCTGTGTGGCTTGACACTAGTGCTTCCCGGAAGCCTTCCTCCTACCTGGCTCTTTGTGGTCCAAGTCTCAGTTGCTCTACTCTACAATGAGCAAAGGAGAGGGCACAGATGCCGTAAGGTTTTCATAAAGCTAAATATTTTCTGTGCAAAGGGCCCAGCTTTGTTCTAAAGCATGCATGCTTCCATTTTATTATTTAATATTATAATAGACTTTACTTATGGAGTGAGAGGATAGGAGGTGATGACTTGTTTCCTTGTTTATTTACAAAGCAAAATGGTAAAAGGGATACCATTTCAATATTCATATGTTAAATGATATTATAGGTTGTAAACACTAAAACCCAGGGACACCTGTCCTGGATCTTTGCAAGGTGTGGGTCTTATGCCACATTTTTTCTTCTCCTCTTCCCTCAAGAGTCCCACAGGCATGGCAGCTGCTGGTGGCAGGGGGTGGTAGACTGGGAACAGAACTGAAATGTCAAGTCATGACCTCCAAGTCAGCTGTCCAGGGCTGGGGATCCCCCAGATTTCCACTCTAGCCTTCTGGAAAAGAAGTTGCCCTATGAATCTTACATTTGGGGGGATTCCAAGCCTGAACTTGGAAGTTCTGGGGCCCCCCTCAGAACCTCAGGGGAGGGGTAAATGAAGTGATCCCTCCCCCAGCCCTGGCTGAGAAATGGTGAAAAGCTCTGGCCCCTGACCCGGGAATACCCAGCTGTGCTAAGCGCGGAATTGGTGGACTCTCCCTGGAGGAAGTGAGTGACACATGCTTACATTTTAAACGTTTGCAGTTATTTAAAGAATTATAAGATGAGCACCCAGATAGCAACCGCCCACTTGGAGAACCAGGATATTGCAAATGCTTTTGAAGCCCTGTGTGCCCCTCCCCAGTCTCGATGGCTGCCTGTCTATGAAGGTAAATGTGGGTCTCAATTTCATGTTTAGAGGAACCCTCCTGATCCATGGTTTTGCTTTCTGTGGTTCCAACTACCTATGTCAACATGGGTCCAAAAATGTTAAATGGAAAGTCCCAGAAATGGACAACTCATAAACTTTAAATTGCGCACTCTTCTAAGTGGTGTGATGAAGGCTTGCTCCATCCTGCCCTGGACGTGAACCATCCCGCTGTCCAGCATGTCCATTCTGTGTAAGCTTCCTGCCTGTCACACACTCGGCCATTGCCGTGATAGGATCCATTGTGCCACATCATAGTGCTTGAGTTCAAGTAACCCTTGTTTTACTTAATAATGGCCCCAGGAGAGAAGTGATGCTGACATTTTTTTTTATCACAGTGTGTTGTTATAATCATTCTATTTTATAGTTAGTGGTTTTGTTTTGTTTTTTAGCCCTGGGGGATTGAACCCAGGATCTTGAGCATGTTCTAAGCACTTGTTTCTACCACTGAGCTATACCGCCAGTTCCTTTATTATCAATTACTGCTGATCTCTTTATTGTGCTTTATAAATTAAACTTTATCATAGGTATATATAGATGTGTGTACATACACATACACATAGTGTACATAGGGTTTGGTGCTATTTGTGGTTTTAGGCATTCCCTGGGGGGCTTAGACTGTATCATCTGAGGGTCTGAGGGTCAGGGGAGCTGCTATATGGTTTTACTTAACTTTATAATATTTCTATGTGTTTATGAATCTTCAATCAGTGCATTACCTAGTTTTTCATCTTTTTATAAACCTTACATAAATGCATGCCTTTTGCTTCCCCCCTTTAAAAATAAAGTCATAAATTCATTCTTGTTGATAACTACAGTTCATTCATTTTCACTGCCATGAAATGATGAAAACACCATTATTTCCTCATTTATTTTCTTGCTCATGGACATTTGGATGCTTTCAGGTTTCTTCACTACCAATGATAGACTCATCCTTGAATATTTATGAGCCTTTCTTCAGATGGACATGTCTACCACAAGTGCAACGGCTGGTGGACAAGACTGACACGGTCACTTATACTCCAATGGTTTAACCTGAGAATTGCTGAGGCTCCATATCTGGTTTTCCAGACCCAGGGAACCAATGGTCTTGGATTCTTAGACCACCCTGACCTCAGTTTCTCCCTGACTCAGTCTCTCAATGTCACCCTTGGGAGAGGTTATCAGGCTATCTGGTTTTCCTGTTATTCCCCAATTGAGTTAGTGCAATTCTCCAAATCTTTATTGATTGCCTACCATGCCAGGCACAGTGTCAAGGGAGTACTGGGCAAATAAGACACTCTTTTCCTCTCTCTGACACACAAGAGGTTCAGGGAGCCTATACATGGGTGCAGATACTGACCTCCCTGCCCCCAAAGAATCACTCCCTCCTCCTTCCTACTGACATTTCCCCTGAGTGCTCTAGAAAACACAAGGTAAAACTGTCTCTTGAGCTTCCACATCAATGCCCAGTCCTCTACTGGACAGCTCCACCTGGCATCTTCAGAGACCTTAAATCCAAATGGATAGAGGCCAGTCATGCTGCTGACCATCTTCCCATGTACTCCCCACAACACAGAATTATCAGGCTAAAATGTCAGTGATACTAAGGTTGAGAAACTCTTGGTGGTCTATGGTCTGTAGTCACCCTCCTCCCTAAGTCTTTTCCCCAAACCCTGTCTCATTGGTGGCATCTGTATTCACCCAGTCCCTCAAACCAGGAAGGGAGCCACCAGTCATGGTCAATGGATTCAGTCCTGACAATTCAGTCTTTCAAAACTCTTGCCAACATCTTCTCCCTCCCTCCTCCTAACTGCCCTTACTCAAGCCCCCTTCATTTCTTTTGTGGGCTATAAAAATACACCTCCCCCAAAGTGTGTGTGTGTGTGTGTGTGTGTGTGTGTGTTTTGTGTGTTTGCCCCTAGAATGGGCATGTCTTGAGATCAGGAGCCAAGTCCTCATTATCTGTCCCTGAATGTCAAAGTCACTTGTTGATTGCCCTAAAAAGATGTGTTTAATCCATAACTCCTGCTACTTGTGAATGTGACTTATTTGGAATTGAATATTTGCAGGAATAATCAAGTTAAAATGAGGTCAGACTGGATTAGGGTTGGTCCTAATCTTATAAGAAGAAGGAAACTTGGACACAGACACAAAGACTCACAGAGAATGCCATGTGACAACGGAGGTGAAAACTGGAGTCATGCAGCTGCATACTGAGGAACTCCCAAGAATTGCCAGCAAACACCAGAAGCTTTAAGAAACAAAGGATTCTCCCTAGGGCTTTGGGGAGAGCATGGCTTTGCCAGCACCATGATCTCAGATGTCCAGGCTTTAGAAGTTTGAGAGAATAAGTGTTGTTTAAAGCCACCCCCTTTGTTACAGCAGTTCTTGGAAACTAATATTACTAACCCTGCACAATGTATTGTACCTGGCACACAGGAAGTGCCTGGTATATACACAGTGCTTCCCTCAAGGAATTTTTTGGGCAATTACATGTGTATAATTGCTTGTTGGGTTATCTGCATACCAAAATGAACTAACTAACTAACTAACTAAATAAATAAATAACAAAAGAAAAAAAAACAGAAACCAACTGCATACCTAAAACTTCCATGTTTTAGGTTTTTATATTCACATAGAGATAATATTGGATTTTGGGCTTTTAGAAACTGGACTGTACTCTAGCTTTGTTAAGTATCCCTGGCAGGGTCAGACTTCAAATAACCAGGATATTTTTCTTCCTATATTGGAATGACATCACGGACCAATCATGGGGAGAATATTCACTGTGTCTCCAGGGAAACAGAGGTTGCCTAGGACATGCCCAGCCTTGGATCAGCATATCCAAGGATGTTGGCTATTGCCAATTCCTCTTCCCTCTGGAGAGAGCAAACAGCTCAGGGTCGTGTCTTTGAGCAGAGTGCTCATAACCATCTGTGGTCTTATCAGTCTTCATGCTGCTCACTCCCCTGTCACCATCAGGGAACTCATTTGATTCTCACAACCTGGAAGGAAGCAAAGCAAGGTGTCATTATTCCCACTCCACAGAAGAGAAAACCGAGACAATCTCATAAATGGCAGAATGAGCGCTCAAAGCCATGTCTCCAGGATCCCTGACCAGAAGTCACTCCCTGAGCCTCTCACATCACCTCCTATGCAAGAGGAGGAGGGGCCCTTTGGGCAGGAGGTTCCTGAGGCAGGTGCACCTGGTACTTGGCAGCTCCTTGCCCTTCGTGGTGAGGTCTGAATTGGAGGGCAGCATACAGACCACCAGCCCTGGGTTAGCACTTGGAGGTGAGACAGTGCAGCAAGGGCCAGCAGAACCCTGGCAGTTCCTGCCCGCCATCTTCTCCTCCCTGTGCAGGGGCTGCATCTCCTTCCTCTCAGAGCAGGATCTATGCAGCTACTACTGCTGATCCTGCAATTCTGATCTCTCAGGGCAGATGAGATTTCCCACCTCAGCACCTGACCCTCTCAGCACCTAAATAGCAGGTTCCTGGATAGAAAGCACCTGGCATTGCACAGACCAGATGGACACCTGTGCGGGGCTGAGCAGCCTCAGGTTGCTCCAGAACTCTAGTCCGTTAGCTGGGCTTCCTCTTCCCTTCTGAGGGAGCAAAGCTGAGCTTCCTCAGTCCTGTCACACACCCTGCCCCAGCGCCCACAGTTGATCTCAGAGCCTAAGGATGGTCCTTTGCACATTTGGGTTTTCAGTGCTGTGGGCACTGATGTGCTTGCGGATTTGAGTCCAGAATGTCACCTAGGGAGGGGCCGTTTTTCTATGCACGTGTTTTGTACGCAGCCAGAGGAAGCCAAACCTAACCTGTCTCCGGGGGGTCTGTTGGGCAGGCGGTGCCAGATTACTGTAACCTGCTCCCCTTTTTTCGCTCGGCTTCCTGCCCCTGGGTTTCTCGGGGCTAAGTCGATTTCCAGGCAGAGAGCTCAGCCTGACCCCATCTTCGGATCCCCGCCCCTCCGCCCCACTCCCTGGTACTCGGGCCGCGACACTGCGAGAAGAGGCGGCCCAGCGCCAAGCTGGTCTGACTGGTTCTGAGCAGGAAGTCGCCCGCCCTCGCCCGGGGCAGCCGAGCAGCCCCGCGCTCCACCGGGCGCCGTCGGTGAGCCCGCGGCCGGTCGGACAGTCCACCCGGCGCTCGCCCCGCGCGGCCAGACCGGCCGGTCGGAGATCAATGCGGCTTTGTCTGGGCCGCCCACACCCCAGAGGCCGCTCCCGGGTCGGCAAATTGGAGCGCCGCGGCGCGGGGCGCGAGCGCGGGTGAGATAAGCGGCCATGTGATCCTACCTGGGCCGGGGGAGGGGCGCGCAGGTGAGACGCGGCGACGGGCGCCCAGCACCCAGCACCCAGCACCCAGCACCCAGCACTACGCACGCGGCGGCCGCGGGGCTCCAGCAGCATGTCTGTCACCAGAAAGGACTGGTCCGCGCTGTCCAGGTGAGCACTGCTGCAGGCAGGAGGGGAGCCAGGCCATGCCTGGCTGTGGCCAGCCGCACACCTTCCGATCTCCTGCCCCTGGTCATCGGTCTTCTCCCTGCCCTGGGATCCTGGCACTGATACTGGTCCCCGGTCTTGCAGCTCCTCAGGAGGGACAGAATTGGGGCCAAACTCACGATCCTTCACTGACAGTGTGGTATTCTCGCTCCTCTCCATCTTCCTGTCCTCCCTTTGAGGCTGGGACCCCAACGGAGTACTTGGCAAAGGAAGGTTGATCCTCAGCCTGGACAGCTCCAGGTGGTGACCTTCCCCCCGCGTGGGGTAAAAAGAACATTTGGGGGAATTGGGAAGGAGTCAGCCTCCCTCACTGTGCCTGGCTCCCGTGCAGAGCTGTAGTGTCAGGCTCCTGCCTAGTGTCTGTCAGCCCCTCTTGGGAGAGGGAATAGGAGTGACCTTACTTTAGCAGAATGGGGAACTATGAATAGGACAAGAAAGAGACAGACCACCCCCCTTCTCCATCAAGGGAGGGTCAGATTGTGAGTATGGCATTGGAGTGGCAGCTTGGCTGGGGACTTCAAGATGGTTGCTGACCCATCTTTATTTGAGAACTCATTTCCCAAAGAGTCTGGGGATTGAGTATCTTACCCCACCCTGCTGAACTTCCTGCCAGGATTGAGAAGCCTAGGAAAGGCAGGTATCCAGGAAGCAGCCCCCTCATTGTGGTTAGTGATTTCTCTTGGAGCTGCCTTCCTCCCCTCTCCAGAAGTGCTGGAATGAGCATCTTTATCTCCTCATCTTTACACTGGGCACCCTGTCTCCCCAAACATACACTCATTCTTTGTTCTTAACAAAACTGAGGTTCATGCAATAGCACATGTTCCAATAGCTGGAACCTTGTTCCCAAGGTTTGATTTTTAGCAGGTAGAAATTGGCCTCTCGTGTCCTCACAGGTGAGTCTTTAGATCTTCGGACCTATCATGAGTTTAGGGCCATCTCTGCAGGTGCAGCCAAGCACCCTCCAGCAGTTTGGGTACCACAGGCCTTCCTTATCAAGGCATCTTGCAGGAATTTTCCAGCACTTTAGGATCTCCTTCTTGCCCTCTCACCCTCCCTGAAGGGCTTCAGAGCTTTTCCAGCATTTCAGACTGAGCTTCCCCATAGCAGCTCATTCTCCTGGGCTGGAGGGAGCGGGGCAGGGAGTGTTCCCCAGACTCTCCGAACCCCACACTGCTCTGAGGACAGTTGCTCAGTAACCCCAGTGCAGAGAAGCCTATGGGGTCTAAAGAGGGGAAAAGGTAAGCCCCAAGAATGGAGGGGACCCAGTGCTCTGGAAAAGAAACCCAGGCTGCTGAAGAGGTTGGACACACCCCAAGGAAGGTTTGCTGAGGGTGGGGCTGGGGGTCAAGGCCTTGGACTCTGCATATGGGCCAGTGTTCAGGGGTTGATGTGGGAGTGTCTTGGCTTCTAGGTGTGGCATTATCTGTACCTATGAATGCATGCTTAGAAGTGTGTGTGTGTGGCCATATGTGTGGGTGAGTATGTTTATGGCCTGTGTAGTGATGAGATGTGTGTGTGTGGGCAGTGGGTTTTTGTATTACTGAGTTCAGAGTTTGCAGATCCAAGTATGTTCAGTCTAAATGTTCGTTGCAGACCTCAGTACTCTGTATTGGGTTAAAAATACACTACAGACACTATGTCCTCAGAAGCTCATCCTCTGGTGGGCTGCATGTGATTCCGTGTCTGAGAGCACAGCTGGTTATGAGCAGGGTGGCCGTGTCTGTATGTGGGGGTGGTGCAGCTGGGGCAGCAGAACTTTTAAAGCAGGAGTAAGGTCTGGTCTTAGCTTTTCCACTGCTCAGATGGACATGGACTACGGTGGGCAGGGGTGGGGCCAAGTTCCCAGGGGATGTCTACTCACTGAACAACAAGCCTCAGCGGGCCAGCAGGAAAGGGCTGTGAGTCACTGTCAACCGAGCCTCCCAGGTTAGGCAGGGTGTGGCGAGTGTGGTCCTAGTAAGGGACCCTAGTAAGGGTGAAGAGCTGAGGGCCAGCCTGCGGCCTGTCCTAGGCAGCACATAGAAATTCAGGCGCTCCAGCCCTGGGATTGTGAGCTGTCTGACTAGCTGCCCTGGTCAGCCGCCTTGTCCTTTCCTCCCTGAGCTGACCTGGTGACTGTGGGGCTAGGCCAGGCCTGTCTGCAGGGGGTGAGGAGTGGATCTGGGAGTGCCTGGGACTAAGCAGCCACAGGTTAATCATTTCCTTGCCGGGGCCTTAAGCAGCCCTCCCACCTCCAAGTGCTTTCCTGAATCCTCCTGGCACCTCTCCCTAGGTCATCTGGGCCAAAAGGGACCTTGGACCACTCATAGTGACCCCTCAGTATGTGGAAGGGGAGTTTGATGCCTGCCCACTCTGGGGTAAAGATTGGCCCAAGGTCATGGCCAGGCCTGGGTGTCTTCCTCTGTTTTTCCCTTCCTCAGCTCCTGCTTTTATTTTTTATTTATTTATTTTTTTGTGGTGCTGGGACTTGAACCCAGGGCCTTGTGCATGTGAGGCAGGCACTCTACCAACTGAGCTATATCCCCAGCCCAGCCCCTGCTTCTTGAGCCCCAGGGTCAACAAAATTGCTTCTGGGGCAGCCTTCACATCCTCTCCCTACTTTAACTAGAATAAAGTTACTAGAACTTTATTCTAGCTAGAGAGCCCCCAGGGCTCCTTAGAATAAAGTTAAAGCCCTGCCTAAAGAATGGGCTTCTGCTGCGTGGGATTCAATTTGGGAAAATGGGTTCTGCTGCTATACTTAACACTTAACAACCACTGGTGCCCTTGATGCAGAACAGATGGAAATTAGATAGGAGAGGGGGCTACATGAGCTTATCGGGGAGGAAGGACTTTAGAATTATATAAAAGAGAACGAGAAGTCCCATACCCAAAGGATGGAGTTGGTGAAATCGGGGGTGGGGAAGGATTAGTGACCCCCTATGAGGCAAATAGAGGGGTGTCTGATCCCAAATGAAGGTTGGGAGGTGGAGGAAAGGTTTGTGGAGAGGAAGGGAGTGGTGGGCCAGGTGTCCAGGGCTGTGGCCCTAGCTGGTGAGAGTGACTGGAACTACCCTGCTCTTGGAGCCTGCAGATTCCACCCAGGGCCTGGTTCTGGGGCTTAAAGGTCACTGGGTTTTCCCCAACCTCTGCCCTCCCAGGTTGCACCCTGTCCTAGGACTGAGAATCCTGAACCTCAGGGCTCCCTGGCTCCTTTCCCTGAATGTTCTGCTGTGGGTGGGCTGCTAAGTAGTTCTCCCCCCGCCTCGCCTCCCCCCGTGCAAGTCCTCCCAGGACAACCTTTTCTGCTAGTTGGTATCATGGTAAACCACATGAGGTCTTGGGTGGCTGACTTAGGTGGACTCTTAGTTCCTTCTTTTCTTTAGTTGCATTTTCTTCAGAAAATGCCTCCATTTCCTCCTATGCAAAACGGGGGTGATGACCTTCACCTTACAGGGATGTAAAGGATAAGGTCACTGGTATTTGTAGTATTTGTACACTGCAGTAATCCTAAAATAGTTAGTCCCTGGTGTTTTGGGAAGCACTTGTTATTAGTGCTATCACTTCTTCCTTTATTCTTTTATTTATGAATTTATTTGTCACTACATTCAACAAACATGAAGCACGGTTCTAGGCCCTCAACTCTATTTGTTATTGGGCTCTTAGCAGCTATACCACCTGGGGACTGACCTTTGTCTTGTGTCCTTTCAATTTCTGTTCATTTCCTCATCTTTGGAGGCCAATAATCTTTGCTTATTGGTGATAACATTCCTCCCTCAGGGTGGGGTGGTGCTGAAGGGACTCTTATTTTGCTAGGTACTGGGGTTGAAGGAAGCCCCAAGATTCCTGAGCAGCCCGAGTGGCCATGTCACTGTGGGTGAGTTGTAGGGTCTTGGTTTACAGCTTGGAAACACTCAAGGACAACTGGCCCCCATCCCCTATAGCCCAGCCCTGGACCAGCCTAGGGAGTGAGTCACTTCTGAAGAGACCAGGCTCAGACTGATCACATACCATATAGGGCCCCGTAGAAGGATAAACAAATACACCGCTTCCCTGAGGGCTGAGAACCGTGTGTGGGAACTGGGTTGCTCAGGACCAAAGAATCCCAGAGGCTCTAGCCCAGTCCTGCTCTGGGTGTGGTCAGGAGTGAGGAACTTCTGACTTTGTGGGTCATTTTCCTCAGTATGTGAATCCCTCTTTGGAGGGCAGGAGCTGTTTCCCAAACTTGGATGGGCAGGGGTGCATCCAGAGAAGAAGAGGTGGAGACGTGACTTCAGATGAAAGCCAGCAGAAGCCAGCTCATAAGAAAGTGAATGAATGAAGTATCAACCCACAAATATGTAGCACCCACAGGGCTAATGTGAAGGCCCAGGGGAATCTTGTTTAAGGTCGTGATTAAGGACATAGTCCTGAAAAATGGATGTTTACACTTGTTCCTTTATATTTGTTGGCATCTATTGGGTTCCTGTTTCCATATTGGAAACTTTGATGGGGGAGCTCCTCTGCATGTGCACTGAAATGGAGTAGAGGGGAGACTGATGAGGGGGGCACCGAGATACTTCTCCAAAGAGCTGCCCTGGTAGCAGAATTGGGAGAAACTGGAAGGTTCCCCTCCCTGCCCAGAGAGGGACAGATTGCCTTTAAGGGGCTCAGGATTTGCTCCCCACCTTTGTGCTCTTGAGATGGCGGCAGAGGTTTGGCAATTCCCTGGGGAGGACAGCAGTCCTGAAAGCTGATGTTTACACTTGTTCTCTCGCATTTGTTGGCACCCGTTGGGGTGCCTGTCACCATCCTGGATACTAGAGGGTCTCCATGGCTCTGTGCTCTGCCCTTGCTTGCTGTCCAGTTTCACTGTGGGCTTCTGTATGGCCCTGGCTTGCCCTTGTCCCCTGAACTCCTCTCTGATCATACCAGGACTCTCTGTGTGCTGTGCTCCCTTTCTGGGACATTGCCACCAGATGGGCTCCCTGGCTGCTCAGGAACCAGGTCCCTCAGAGAGGCCTTCCACCCAAGCACCTTCTCTCCGGTCACTTACCTCGTCCCATGGTCCTCATGTCACCTGGCCCACAGCTCTTTGTTCAGAGTCCTGTTTCCTTGTTGGCAGTCTGTCTCGTCCTCCCGATGCTCTGTGACGGGAAGGAGACTGTCGGTCTCATTCCCCTCTCTATCCCGCCCCCGGAGTCATGCCTGGGACATGGGTGCTCAAAAAATATTTGTTTAGCAAATGTGGCTCTATAAATTCGAGGCTGGACCTAGAAGAAAATTAGAGCTGTTATGTGGCTCATCCTTATCATTTTAAGAGTGAAAACTGAGGAAAATGAAAGGAATCCACTTGCCCCAGGGCAGGAGATCTAGAAACCAGGCCCTGATCCTCCCTTATAAAGACTCCCGAGGAGTCTCTTCTTCAGGAGGCCTGCAGGTGCGTCTTAGATGCAATTCAGTGTATGAAATTTGTGGGTTCGTGTGATTTTTGTTTTTTGCCTTCAGAAGCCAGTCCCCTTGAGTCAAGGCTTGATTTCATGATGATACACTTCAGGGGCAGAGTGACCAGGAGAGCTAAAGAGACCTGAGAGTTTGGCACCTGGAAACAGCAAGAGGAGGCTTTCTATTCATTGCTGTAGCTCAGGGAAAGCTCTAGAAACTTCTGACCTGAGCTCCAAAGAGCACTAGGGGTATCACCAGAAGTGCCACAGAATGCTCAGCCCATCTAATCTTTACAGCCCGGTGCTCCCCTATTTAAATCCTCTTGCCTCTCTGGGTGAAACACAGCATCCTGTCCCAACAGACCCCATTCCTTCGAATTTCTCAGCTTGCTTGATGCCCTGCTTCTGTCTGCATTGCCATTTCCCCTCAGTCCAAGAGCCCTAAGGAAATCACCCATGGAGATCCTGTGTAGGTTCCATCCCTTCTGTGAACCTTTTCTGATAATATTGATCTGCGGTTGTCATTTACTCTGCAGAACCGTTTCTGTACTTTGGTTGGAAGAATTCTTGGTGGATATGCTTCTAGATCCCTGGTTTATAGGTTTCTCCAGGGTGGAGGTCCTGCCATGTTGTTCTCTGATACCCTTGGTTCCTGACATGGTGCTAGGCCTCTTGCAGTTGCTTAGCAAGTATGTATTTGATTGAATTAGGAGGACAGGTGGATGGAAGGAAAGATGGACTGGAGGAGAGGTGGGTAGGTGGGTGGTAGGCCAGTGGATAAGATGACAGAAATGGGCAAGGAAAACCAGTAAGTGACTAGTTAGAGGGACACTTGAATTGGCAGGTAGCTGGATGGAGAGGTGTGTGAATGCAGAGCGGCTGGATGGATTAGTGGGGTCTGGTTGTGAGAGTGCCTGTTTGTCCCAGGAGTGAAGGGTGACTTGGTGCAGGAAACACATTAGGGTGTACAAGGTCCCCTTACTTCTTCAGGCAAAGGGAAGTTCTAAAAGATGGGAGAGGTTCAAAGTGCTCCCCGGAAATGAAGGCATATTAAAATCTTTTCCAGGTGTAACTGGTCTTATGTATGAGTCTATCCCTGCCCCACATCGTTAAAGGCTAAGAAATTTTATGGGGAATTGGATAACTCCGAGGAAGTTCCCCTGTTTATTGTCCATTAAGGGATATTATCTAAGAATTCTCAGACTGAAAAGAGAAAGGGACTTGTCAAGTTCATTTGCTTTCTTTGGGCAGAACTATATTCACCTTTCCACATTCCTAGTCACCCCAGAGAGGGAGGCCCCACATTTCCATTCTGGGGTCCTGAGAAAATTTCAGCACAATGATTCTCATGGGGTGATTTTTACCCCTACAGGTTATTTGGTAATATTGCTATATTAATAGTATTTGGTAATGTTGGGAAACTTGGTTGTCACAACTGGGAAATGTTGTTGCTGCTGCTAAACATCCTATAATCCCGGAGCCAGACACAGTGGTACAAGCCTGTAATTTCAGCTACTTGGGAGGCTGAGGCAGGAGGATTGCAAATTTGAGGCCAATTTAGCAAATCTAGCAGTCTTGCTGTGTTACCCAGGCTGGCCTAGAACTCTTGGGCTCCCGTGATTTTCCTGCCTCAGCTTCCCAAGTGCCTGTGACTTCAGGCGTGTGCTACCATGCTCAGCTACACAAATCTTGTGACCCTCCTGCCTTAGCTTCCCAGGTTGCTGGTATTACAGGTGTAAGTCACTGAATGAGAGATTTTACATATTGTCGTTCATCCTGGGTTTCTGAAGTCCAGCATGGCTCTGTTCAGACTGTCCACACTGCCATGCTTGTAGGCCTAGAGGGTGTTCTCTCTTCTCTCAGCCCTTGGGAGTCTGTCTTGGGAAGGGTGCTGGGGTGTCCCCAGGGCTGTGCTGATCCCCACTTCCTTCCCCCAGCCTGGCCCGGCAGCGGACTCTAGAAGATGAGGAGGAGCAGGAACGTGAACGCAGGCGCCGGCATCGCAACATGAGTTCCGTCACAGATGACGAGGCTCCCAAACTCACCCAGAATGGGGACCATCCAGCCATTGAGAGGTACTCGGGTGGGGGCTGGGCCGCATTTCCACATTCTGGGTGACAGGGATGGACTTAGCTGCCCCAGGCATACTCTGTGCAATGCGTTTGGCCTGCCCCAGGCTTGAGACCCAGAGAATGAGGCTGAAGGGTACAAAGACAAATTTCAAGTTCCTCTCACACTCTCCAGGCCTCTCCTCAGCTCTGCTGGATTCCGTCTCCATTAGAACTACCAGTGCCGCTGTTTGTTGGGACCATCCTTGGGCCCATACGTGGCTGGGCATCTTATGGACATAGCTCATTGAATCCAATACTATCCCTGAGAGACAGGGATTATTACCCAGTTTTACAGGAAGAAACTAGTGGGAGGACATTTAGGTGCCATGCTAAGATCATATACCTAAAGAGTAATACAGCCAGAATTTCCATTTGGATTTGTAAAGTTCCATGGCTTGACTCTGTCCATTCAGCAGGCTGCCTCCCTCCAGCCTTGACCCCCCACAAGTCACTTCTGAGGGGAGGAGTGGGGGGGGGAGAGAAGGGCCCAGAACTTACTGGATGCCACCTCAGCACCAGGACTGTGCTCTCAGGGTGGGAAGCTCATCATGCCTCCTGACAAGCTCAGTTTGCAGATTTGAAAACTGAGAATCAGTGAGTTGACTGGCTTGAAATTAATGGAGAGCAGGGTGGTGGAAGGAAAAGAATCTCCTTTAGCTGGAGACCAAGTGCTGTAGGTTTGGGGCAATCTTCTCAGGTTGCTCTTGTACCTTTGCCCCTCAGAGGAGGGAACCAGGATATGTGTCTTGGGCTAAGCCAAACCTGACTGCCACCTAATCCCAGCTGCACCCACATGACTGACAGGAGTATGGGATGGTGACTTAGAAGCCTTGAGTTCTAATTCCAGTTCTCTCTCCAGTTAGCTGTGTGACCTTTGAATACCTCTGACCTGGATCTAAGCTCTATGGGGCAGAGACCCCATTTACTCTTGTTGACCCCCACAACTCCCAGCACACCCTGGCACATACAAAACTGTTGCATGGTCAGTGTTTGTTGATTGTCTCACCTCTGATGTCTTCTGATTCAATTTTGCACTCCATCTCCATCTTCTGGCTCAGGCTGCCCAGCGTGGAGGAAGCCGAGGTGCCCAAGCCACCACCCCAAGATGAAGCCGAGGTGCCCAAGCCACCACCCCCAGCCTCCAAAGATGAAGTTGAGGAAATCCAAACAATTCTCAGGACTCGGCAGGAGCGGAGGCAGAGGCGGCAGGCAGTGGAGGCTGCACAGACCCCCATCCAGGAGAGGCTAGAGGCTGAGGAGGGAAGAGACAGCCTGGGACCTGGGCAGGCCATGAAGCAGCCCTTAGTGCCCAAGAAGGAACCAGAGCCCCCACCCCGCAGAAGACTGAGCCGGGAGCAGCGGGGACCCTGGGCCCGAGAGGAGGAGCAAGCAGCAGGGAAAAAGGGGCTTCCAGAGGAGGCCCTGGCTCCAGAGAAGACCTCAATCGCTGAGAAATCCCCTGTGTCAGAGAAGATGGTAGCGCCTGGCAAGGAAACCTATGTCTCGCAGAAGGGGTCAGCCCCAGAGAAGACATCTCCAGTTGAGAAGACAGCAGTGCCCAGGAAGAGAGGCAGCTCAGAGAAGAAGCCTGTTCCAGAAAACACAGGCGTCTCCGATAAGTCTCCGGCCCCCGAGAAAACATCTGTGTCTGAGAAAACAGCAGCATCAGAGAAAAGATCCATCTTGGAGAAAAAGTCGATTCTAGAAAAAGCAAGTGTCTCTGAGAAGACCCCAGAGAGGAGATTGGTGTCTGAGAAAGCATCCATCTTTGAAAAGCCACCGGTCTCAGAGACGAAGCCGGCCCCAAAGAGGGCAGTGGCCTCAGAGCCACCCCAGGCCTCTGGGAAAAGCCAGGCTACCACCAAGGAGCAGAGAGAAAAAGCCCTCCCTGAGGAGACCCCATCTTCCTCACCAGACCCTCCAAAGGTGGCTTCCCGCCTCAAGCCCATCTCTCTCCAGGTTGGCAGTACTCCCGTCCCTCCTCCCCGACTGGCCTCCCTGCCAGTCTTACCAGTGGCTTCTGGTTCCCTTGCTGCTTCCTGTCCTCCCACCTTCAGGCTGAGTCTCTCTGCTGTTCCTAGCCACTGAAAAGGACGCCAGCTGTGGGGCAGGGAGCATCTGGGACCCCATACCACATCTTCATCTAGGACCTGGACTCTAGGACCCTAGCAGGTTCTTAGGAAGTCTCAGATCCTTCCAGAAGATCTCCTAGAAAGCCCTGCTGGGGAGCCTGGCTGTCTCCAGCAAAGGCAGGAGAGTTAGGCCCAGGACTGTCTCTCCCGCCCTCTTTCTCCTGCAGCTCCTGGGATGAGCCTGGTCACATGGGTTCCTCATGGCAGCTTGGGTTTAGGGGCTACCTCGGCCGGTAGGGCCCTAGATCTCTGCCAAGGACGGTGAGATCTCAACTTCTTGTCACTCTGTGCTCCACTCAGGTAAAAATCCCCAGCAAGGAGGAAGAAGAAGACGACACATTCTCCCCCACTCAGATCACCTACAGCAGCTCCCTCAAACGCTCCAGCCCCAGGACCATCTCCTTTCGGGTGAGAGCCCAGGACAGTCTTGTCGCTAATCTTCTGGAGGGCAAGCCAAGGAAACTACCCATTATAGCAAAGGAGGCTTAGGTTTGATAGCATGAAGACCCACTGGATGGAGAGGGGCTTTGGAGTCCCCATGGCCGGCCAAAAACATGCACAAGTTCCTATTAAAGGAAAAAGTTAATGACTGGGTGTAAATAAGCCTGAGCAGCCCCACCTAGTGGGGGAAGACCAGAGCTGCAGGAAGATGGCATATGCCAGGACCAGGCAGGGCTGCTGGCCCCACACCTGCCTGTGTCAAGCCTGGTCCCCACCCAGGAGGGAGAACCGGGCAGAGCAGCAGGGTTCCCACAGCGCGCTCTCTGATCTGCTCCCACCCCAACAGTGCAAATCACATGGAGTGGGAAGTCTCATTTGGCTGTGACCCAGTATTTATTCTTAGTTCTTGTGTTCACTGGGTCATCCACTCATTCACTGTTGACTGTGCTTTGTGCCCTAATGCATTCCAGGGCCTGGGGAGGAGGCTGGAGGCCTGAGGTTGATGGGTACCCACAGGGCTGTTGGTCAGTGGGGCAACAGTGGGGTGGTAGGTAACCTGTGAGCAGGGCTCGAGAAGACGAGGAATGGCTTTGGGCCCAGACTAGTGGGAGGAGGCAGGTGCTTCCCAGATTAGAAGAGGGCCTTCACAAAGGTGTGGTCATGTGTTTCTTTGGTGGTAGGGGGTCGGGGAGAAAGAAGTGTCTGAGAGCTGGGCTCTGTCTTGGGGGGCAGGGCACTGACTTCCCTGGGACTCCTGCTTACTGCCTCTTCTTCTCATTTCAGATGAGCCCTAAGAAAGACAGCTCAGAAAAAGCCTTCACCCGCAGGTGGGAGGCCTGGAGGCTTCAACTCTCTGCTGTCTGGTGGAATATTTCCTGAGCCCCTACCCTCCTGTGCCAGGCTGTACAAGGGGAACGTGCAGATCTTGCCAGAGCTCTGGATCTGGCAGAGGGAGGGATTAACAGGAGGGACTGAGGCCATGTGAGATGCAAAGGGAGGGGGCATCCGGGAGAGCTGCTGGGGGGAGGAGCTCTGAAGGAAGGGGGCTTGAGTCTCAGGGTTGGGGTGGGAAGAGGAGGTGGGCTTTTCAGGAGGGAGACTCAGAACAGAGCGAGGAAGGGAAGCCTCTCTATTGGCAGGCCTGGGGTGGAGGCCTGGGACTCTGTGTGTTTAATGAGGACCCCATGCTCTGTGCATGGATGACTGTATTTTGGAAAAAATCTGAAAATGGATCTGAAAAGCGGTTCTGCCCATGCTGGGAATTTGACCCACTCTGCTATATTCTTCTGCCCTCTAATCTTCCTGAGGCCTCCTCTGCTAGGCCAGGCCTTGGGGTGGGGTTGGATGAGGAGAACAAAAATAAGATACAGCAGCTATCAGGGTGAGGTGGCACATGCCTGTAATCCCAGCAGCCTGGGAGGCTGAGGCAGGAGGATCACGAGTTCAAAGCCAGCCCCAGCAATGTAGTGAGGCCTTAAGCAACTCATTTAAGACCCTATTTCTAAATAAAATTTTTTTTTTTTTAAAAATGGGCTGGGGATATGGTTCAATGGTTGAGTGCCCCTGGGTTCAATCCCCAGTAAACTGCCCCCCCCCCACCAAAAAAAAAAAAAAAAAAGACAGTGGCAGCCCTCAGGCAACTCACATGAGACCATCAAATACAGTGTCACCTCAGCAGGGAGGTACAGGATAGGAAGGTGTAACGGGCTCAGAGCTTGGTGGCTGCAGCAGTAGCAGAGCCTGTGATATCTAGAAAGGTGTCACAGAGCGGTGGGACATTCAATGTGGAACTTGAACTAGTGGGAGATTCCCAGATGGAACACTGGAGGTGTGGCATGTTGAACTGAGGGGACAGCAGGTGAAAGGCACGGTGTAGACACAGGATTCTAGCTGGCTGGCACCAGCTAGGTGGCAGGGAGGGGGGAGGTGCCAGCACAGAGAGGAAAGGTAGGGACAGGTCACTTCCAGGGCTGTGCCAGGGAATTTGGTCCTTGTCCTGTGGCCCCAGGGGGGAGAAGCTGGAAGGGACAAAATCTGTTCAAGGTAGGAACAATCTGGTGGCAGTGGAGAGGAGAGCTCAGCGGGGCAAGCAGGGAGAGGGGAAGGTGGCCCCAGGTTTAGGGAAGGCAGGAAGGGGAAGTTCAGGAGATGATGAGGGAGGAGAAGGGAAGAGGGAAGGAGTGAGATATTTCTGTTCAAGAGGGGAGGAAACTCCCTGGAATCAGGAGTCTTCCCTTAACCAAGTCATTACAGACTATTCCTTGTTCTCTTTGCCAAAATGGCAGGATGTGGGGGGGCCGCTCCTCAGGACCCGGGGCCAGGGCCTCCCCAAGGTGGGTGTCTCACCTGGTTTGTCTTACCCTATCTTCCTCCTGCAGTGCCAGCGTGAGGCTGCCAGCCACCTCAGTCAAGCTGGGGGAGAAGCTGGAGAGATACCACACAGCCATACAGGTGTGGCGGGGCTCTTCCCCAGGGCCAAGGGTTCCTGCCCAGGTGGTCATGCACCTCACAGGCACAGCTCAGTGGCTTGTGTCTCTGTTTCCAGAGGTCAGCATCGGTCAGGTCTCAAGGCTCCACCCGCACTGAGTTCTTTGTGGCTCCTGTGGGTGTGGCCAGCAAGCGCCACCTCTTTGAGAAGGAACTGACTGGCCAGAGTCACGCAGAACCAGCCTCCAGCCGGAAGGTGAGGGTTGAAGTCCTGTTGGGGGGTCTCCAAAGCCCAAATGTAGGCCTTAGCAGTGCCAGAAAACAGTATTTTCATGTGTCAATGTTGGAAGAACCTTGACCTACCATTGATGTCCTCAAGCCAAGTCACCTCAACTGGGCACACGAATCCCTACAGGGGGTGCTATCCCCAGTACGCATGGCAAGCACAGATGGATGTGGGACTGAGGGAGAGTCATGTCCTTAGTCCAGGGCCTCTGAAAATGTCCTGAAGTTGCCAATGGTACCAAGCTCTAAGCTAGAGCCTTTCTTTTTAGGACAACTTGAGGTTGCCAGGGGTTGTGACATCCAAGCTCAACTTGTGGATCAGCAAGACTCAGGAGTCTGGAGATCAGAACCCCCAGGTTTCTTGTCCCTCCTTGATGTCTCATGGTGGAGTGACATGGGTCAGAGGAGGGATAGCCTGAGAGCAAGGGGTGGTTTCAGGAGTGGAGATGGGGCAGGACGCGGGTGGGGGGAGGGCTATGGATGGGCCTGCGGGTCAGAAGGCACCAGAAACAGGAGGTGGCCTGGGGTCCTTTTTGCTTTCAGGAGTGAGGTATCCTAAGCAGGGGATTGGGCCTTGGGGACCCCAGCCCCCTCCTTAAGCCTCACCTTAGTTCCTGGTCTCCACTCTGATGCCCCCAATCAGAATGTACGGAAGGAGCTGGCGGCCACCAAGAGGACTCAGTGGGGAAAGAAATCTGATTCCTCCCTGGATGTTGAGGTGAATGGAGGAGGGGCTGACCCTGGGGCAGAGGGCTATGGGCTCATGGTGGGAGGCCCCACTTTCTCACTTATGTATCCATGCTCATTAACCTGCAGTCCCATAGTCCAGCTGCCTAGAATGTTCCCTGGCCTGCATGCTCGGGCTGGCTTGACCCACTACCAGCATCTTGGTAGAGCCCTCCTCTGGCTTTGCTGAAACAGCTCTACAAAGCCACACCCTCTTCAACAGGCCAACTTAAGGTCTCTGACTCGTGTGGGTGTGGGGCTAGGGCAAAGGGATACCTTCCTGTCCGGAGATCCCCTTCCCTTGTTCTAATTGATCTTTGCCTCCCAGGTGTGACAAGCCCTGCCAAGACAGGCCTGTGAGTCTGCGTCTCGGGGCCCTCGCTCACGGCAGGCCCCTGCCTCCTGCAGTGGTGTCCCTGTCTCTCACTGCCTCCACTCCCTTCCTGCTCTGGACCTGTCTGGCCAGGACTCCTGGGGGCCAGGAATATCAGCAACAGCTCCTTCTCAGCACAGCTGCCCCGGCACCTTCTTGTTCTGCTGTGGGCGCAGCAGATCCTGGGACCCAGCAGCAGCCTAGGACACAACACAGATGCACGTTGACGCTGTGGAGCCTCACCGTCCTACCCAGAGTAGTCCTCTACCCCCTGCTCACTTCCAAGGGCAGAAGAGGGCTGTCGCAAGAACTCCAGGGCCACCTGCCTCAGATGGTCCCAGCGAGTGCCTCCATGTGCCTATGGTGCTCCCACACTGAGGCCCGGACCTACCCACCCTAGTCCCGGGGCCTCTCCCATCCTGCTGAGATCAGGCCAGACTGTGAAGGAGATGGCATGTACCGTCCATGTGCCCCACCCCCTGCCCGTTCTCCCCTCCCTTCCCTGGCATGCTGCCTGGCTAGAAGCTCAGTGGCTTTTTGTGCAACTTTTTGTCCTGCCCTCTCAGAAAAAAAAAAAAAAAAAAATCTGTTCTCAGGAAAGATTTGATAAACGCATTCACTCTCAGGTGTAAATGATGAATGGTACCTTAAAAACGAATTCCTTCCTGGAGGCTTTGTTTTCTAACAAGAAACATCTGCAGGGTGCAAGGGGGAAGATTTTGGCTGGGGTGGGAGGGAGGATGTTTTCCTAGTCTCTCCTCTTCTCCTAGGAAGGTAGTAGGTTTGCCGCTCCATGGTCCTAGCTTGGTGACTTGGGAGTTGACAACTGCCACCCACAGTGCCAAGACTGTCTGTACCCAACCTTCCAAAATCTGTTCCTCCATTTCCCAATGCCATGGCCCACGTGGGCTTGGAAAGTGCCCGCTGGAGAACCAGGACCAACCAATCTAAGCCAGTTAGTCCGGGGCCTTCCAGACCCTTTAAGGCTTTAGTGTAAAAATTATCTTTTTCTTTTTTTTTTTTTTTTTAATTCATCAGAACAATTACTCCCAATTGACTGCTCTAGTTTTTCTCAGAACCACCTGGAGGTGAGAATAGATGCAAACCTCTGCCCGATGCCCTTTGCATGCCTGGGAAAATCCCAGGACTTCTCTAGAACATGGCATATAAGGACAGCACCAGGCCCTCTGAGCCCGGTGTGTGCTGATTTCCCAGTGTTTCCAGACTGGTCCACCTCCATTGGAGAGGTGAGTCTCCTGTAGCTGGCTCCCCGTGTGCACTGAGCTAGGGTACCTTGGAGACATGCCCTGAGCACCCGACACCCCCACCAGGGCTGTAGCTATGGCGGGTACGCCAGCTCCCGGTCCAGAGTTAGTTGAAGCCAATGGGGTAGGGTGGAGGAGTGGGCTGAGTACTCAGAGGCTGAGGGGACCCCAACTGCTCTGGCCCTGCATGGAATTCTGGGTATGACCTTAGACAAACCCTTCTCTGAGCCACAGGGTTCAAGCAGATGACCTTCACAGGACTTTCCCATGCTCATGTCCTTCAGGAAGTTCCCCTGGCAGGTGAACTTTTCCAGCCAACACAACTCATCACAGACTTTCTTAGGAGAGGCTCCTGGGCAGTGGGAAGGGCTTCTCTGGCACCTGTGACCTCAGAGTGGTGGTGCCCTTTGTGCCTGCACACCCTCCCTGGGATGCCCAGTGACGCGGGCTTCTCGGGAGAACTTGGGGGCAAGACTCCATGGCTCCTTTGCATTCACGTGCCCAACACACGAGCTCTGTGTCTTCATTCCTGTCGGGAAGGCAGATGATAACCAAGGAGACAGGTCTCCCATGCACTCGCCACCCCTTGACCTGCCTTCCCGCTCTGCACAGGCTTCTCCTCACCTACCATTCTGGCTTTGTTTTCTCTTCCCATCTACAAGCACCGGGAGGTGATTTGTCTATCTTCAAGGGCAGAGGCATCTGAATCGGGTCAGGAGTAACCCTGTTATATCAAGGTGTGGCTGCTGGATGGTGACTTGCTTTGCCCGTCAGCTAAGTGACTGTCTCACAGCTGTCTCGAAGATGCCCTGCCTTAGAACACTTAGTAGAAGGTTCGTTCCAGTAGCCTGTGGACACTAAGAATCCACTGGGGTTTTCCTGGGGCTCTGTGGGGTCTGGATGCCCACACTCCTCTTTCAGGCATCTGTGCAAACAAGGGTTTGGTGTGTCTGAAGGGTTATTTGGTTTATGAGGAATAGGGATGCACTGAAAGTGGCTCAGTTTAAGTTAAGAAAGTTCCAGGAGATTCCAGGCCAGGACATGCAGCAAGCTGGGTCCTGGTGGGCTAGAGTGAAAGACAGGGTCAGGGAGCCTGAGCTGCCCTTTGGACAGCCTGGTTCCTTCCCCACCTCCATTCTGTGAATGGCGCCCTCCACCTGCCTCTCTCTGCCAAGTCAAGCAAATGAGCAAAGGAGCCATGGAGTCTTGCTCCCAAGTTCTCAGAAGCCTGCCTCACTGGGCATCCCAGGAAGGGTGTGCAGGCACAAAGGGCGCCCTTTTTCCCAGGATGCTGGCCGCCAGGCCGTGGCTTTAGCTTGCCCTCCTGTTGATCTGCTGGCAGGATGGAGGCCCACGTGACCTGGGATAAGCCTGTAGCAGGGGGATCAAGGCCACTGGGCTCAGAGTCCACTGGGGACCTTGGAGGGGACCGGGTCAGCTGATTGACAGTCTGTTAGCAGCGTGGGTGTGAAGCAAATGGAAGTTCCATAGGCAGGATGCAGCACTATCACTCACACTTGGCAGGACCAAGGAGCGTGAGCACCAGGAATGCTGGACACATGGCCAGGCGAGGGGTGGAGGGGGCCGAAAAGGGTGAGGCTGGATTTATTTTTCTCTGGAAAATTAAGAGTGTGGATCACTAATTGGCAAGATCCAGAAGTGCAGGGGCTCAGCGTTCAGGGGCACGTGGGGAGAGGTGGACCTGGTTCAGAACAGGGCCCTTCCTTCTTTGAAGTCAGGTGGGCTGCAAGCCATGGAGATTCAGAGATATTGAGGTGGAGATCAGCCCAGCTGCCCCCAGACTGGGTCCTCTCTTCTCCTTTTCATTTTCCTTGTGTACCAGCCCTACCAGGGGCCAGGCTCTGTGCTCACGGTCCTGACATACATGTGCAAACTGACAATAAAGACCCTGGGCCTGAACTGTGGATCTAGCGGGGTGCCCAGGATATGGCCACCATGAGTTTAAAGCTGATGAGAAATGAATTTCAATCTCACTGTCCCCTTCACATAACCCAGCTGTCCATCCAAGGAGAATGACCATTTTGACTTGGATCTGATGTCTTCTATCAGCTTGCGCAGAGGGCTTGGCACAAGGCCTTGGGGGTCATGGAGAAGGCCCCCTTTAGAGATGCCCTCCCTAAGGCTTGTAGGTCTCACCACCTGCTCGTTAGAAGCAGCTAGCAACCTGGAAGGCATCTTTAGCCACAGCATCATTTCCACTGGAGCAGATAAGCACCCACCCTCTGCCCCCTGGGACCCTGGTGCAGAGGCTTGTGTAGTATCCTGGAGGTTGCCTTCTGTCCCCAGCCTGCCCTCCCAGGCCTGTGTTGCTGGCATCTGCTTTATCAGGATTCTCAAGAGGGACAGCTGGTTTATGTGACAGCCCTGTTCCCTGCATATCTGTCCTGGTTTTAAATAGCTTATCTGAGCAGCTGGAGGACCACATGGGCTTATATGGCGTGGGGTACATGTTCCTTTAGCCCGGTCCCTGGCACCTGCCAAAATAGCAGCCAACCCTCCTCCATTGTGTCCCCTCCTCCCCGTCTCCTGCTGCACATTCCTCCCACCGCAGGGCTTGGCTCCCCAGGCCCCAGCCCACGCGCCTGGTTAAAGCCTCTCCATCCCCTGCCCTCACCCAGTCCCTGCCATAGCTGAGCAGACCTCCAGGATCTGTCGGCAGCCCCTGTTCAGAGGTAAGATTTGAGCAAGGCTCTAGGGAAGGGGAGAGCAGGAGGGGTGGGGGCATGAGGGTCCTGGCCCTGGACCCTATCCCCAGCATCTACGTGTGTCCATTCTGAGTGGATGCTGGATTGATAGAGGGGACCACCCTTCAGAGGAGATGTTGCTGGGGCTGGACCCCAAGCTCAGTGCAGTGGAACAAAAGAAAACGTTTTAGCAGAGACCGGGGCTGAAGTCGTGGATCTGCCACTGAAGATGCTATACAGTCGTAAAGGCGTGGATACGTCATTGCCCTCCCTGGGACTCAGTTTCCTCATCTGTAGACGGGCCTAGGTCCTTGCTGGTCCACTGCCTGCCCTCAATACAGAGAAGACCTAACCAAGAGGGATCCCCTCAAAAGACTTGGTGCTTTCTAGGCAGGTTCTTCTCAAGGCCCAGAGATCAGGGTGAGACCTGGGCCATAAAGGTTAGATGAGTCCTGGTGGTCGACTCTCATCCCCAGGAACTCAGGCTTGTCCTGGGAACATTGAGAAAGGCCAAAAAGTCCAGAGGCAGATGGGTCCTCTGGGGCTTCTCCAAGCCTCCTGGTGAATTCCCCTGGACTTTCCTGCCCCAGCATGGTCCCCTCCCTAGGGAAGAGTAAGAGCTGAGAAGCAGGGGAGTTCATGGGGCAGATCCCCCCGCCCCAGGCCTGTCCCTGGGGTGAGCCAAGCTTATCAGCATGGAAGAGTTAACCCTGGGTTTAGCAGCCCTCATGTCGCTTCAAGTGTAAGGCTTGTCCTACCTCACCCCACCCCACTAAGTCCGAGGGACAGACCTTGCTTTGCCTGGGAGTGGTGGGAAGCTCCCCTTGATTTTAGCTTCTCCTGGGCATGTGGAGGGAATTTGGGGTAGGGATGGAGTGAGAAGGAATTTCAAGCAGCTGGGAAGCAGCCTGACCTCCCGAATTCCTCCTCTGACCCTCCTCTCCCAGGGCAAGTCCTCCCCTGGGGCAAAAGAGGAATCCAAGAGGATTGAGTTTCAGGCCGTCCCTCCCTCCTCCCCTCGGCCTGTCCCTCAGTTTCCCAGGTGGGCCAACAGCTGTGTGTTTAGGAAGACCCTTTAGCTCACACTGCGGCAAAGGCTGATGGACAGGGTCTGGGTTCCTCAGAAACTTCGAGACAGTCTCTACAAGATGGGAACTTGAAGCTCATAGACAGGTTAACTGAAGTTCACTGGCTTCACTAAGGTCACCCAGCAGGAGTGTGTGCCTCAGCTTTTGACCCCCAAGGCCAGTATTCTTTAGGCCCTGTGTTGTTGTGCTCCCCAAGAAAGGCGACCTGATATATCCTGCTGTGAGGGGGTGAGGCTAGAGAGCAGCCCAGGAAGTGGGGGAGGCTGAGTATGAGGCCCCAGAGGCCTTGGGACATTCCCATTCCCTGCCTGGCCAAATTCTTGAGCCTCTCCCCTTTGGGAGACCTCAGCCTCCCCTTTCCCTTTATCAGGTCCTGCCTCTGATCAAGTGGCTTGGCTGAAAAGCCCTCCTGCAGCCTCCAGGGTCTGCGAGCTATTTTTAGGAGCTGGATGATGCTCCAGGAGCAGGGAGAGGAGTCCAAGCCGCTCTTTCCTCCTCTGAGCCCCAGCGCCACACCCCGCGGCTCTGAGCTGGTGAGAGGGCAGGACCAGAGAGAAGCCAGAAGCCAGAAGCCAGAAGCCACGGGTCCAGGGCCAGCCACATACCATTCCCCTGAGAAACTGCTCCCTCCTCCCCAAGGCAACAAGTTGTTGGCGGGGGGGGGGGGGGGTTCAGGTAGCAGCTCCCCAAGTTCTCAGGCCAAGTTCTGACTGCTCATGTGGGGTTCAGGCGATGCTCATCTACAAGCACAAAACTCCCCACCCCTCCCAGGGTTAGCAATCTCTTCTCTTTTGGCCACCATCAACCTGAGACCTGTTTGAACCCTCTGGGATTTGAGATTTTTTTTTTTTAAGCAGCATGAGACTCAATTCCCTGTTGTGACACCTTACACATTTGACATCTCTTCTCCCCTCGTCCCTCAACCTGAGACTGTCTCAGAGCTGCTGTGCAGAATTCCTTGTGAATTTTTAGGACTCTTCTCTCGCAGTTTCTATCCTGCTCCAGCAGAGGGAGCAGGGGTGGTTCTTGCTCAGCTGTCCCTAACCCAGCAGGACTGGGCCCATCCCAGCTTCCAAGGTGCTGGGTCTGACGTCTCTATCCAGATGGACAGCTGGGGAGTAGCAGCTCCCTGGGAACCCCTCAGTTTCAGAAGGGTTGCCTTGAAGTGGACATCGCTTCAACCCAGGGCTCCCACTGGATGTCCAGAGATGGGTGCCTGGGGCTGGCCTCAGCCACCACATTGGCATATCCAGGGAGAGCAAAGGAGTGAGCAGGACTGTCCAACTGCTGTCCCCATCTGGGCAGCTTGGGTCAGGCTGCAGAGGGTGGTGAAGCTCCGGCAGGTCTAAGGTGGGGCAGGAGGGGGCAGAGGGCACAGAAGAAAGATCAGAGCGTGGTCTCATCTGTCACCCTGATTCTTGTCCCACCTGACTTCAGCTGCACCCTACATTTCCTTGTCCCTTGAATCCCTTCCAACCCAATAATCGGGATGGTTGCCTGATTATCAGATTGCCAACGAGGACGCGGTTCACATTTCAACTAGCGTGCTCTCAGGAGGGTTGGGTTGTAATTGTTATTAGTTGTAACAGTTGTTCCTGGTGTTAGTTATAGAATTGCTATCAGTTGGGTGCCCCTCTGGGCCAGGCACTTTACATCAACTCTCACCCTTGTCTCTATCCCAGGAGAGGAGCCATGTCACAGCAAAGGGAACTGAGGGTTAGGGAAGTGAGATGACCTTCCCAAGGCCACACACACAGGCATGATGGGGCCAGTATTTAAGACCAGATAAGTCTCCTACCCCAGGCCTTGCTCTTCCACCTCTTGTTGACCTATCCCTCTAATTACGTGTGTCCAGCTGCTCCTGACCTTGCCCAGAGCCTTCCACTTCTCTGAATATCAATCTGATCCTCTTAAAGATCTCAGAGAGGCAGGATGTGAACACTTTATCTCCATAGCACAGAGAAAGAAGCAAGGTTCAGAGACATGGAGAGTCCTTGCCCAGATGACCCCCTCAGCAAATGAACGAGGAAGACTGGCATCCAGATCATTCCAGCCTATCGCCAGAGGGGGTCATCTCAACACAAGTTTCCCAGGGAAACTGTGTGTGTGTGTGTGTGTGTGTGTGTGTGTGTGTGTGTATGTTTGTAGTACCAGGGATTGAACCCAGATCATTACAGATGCTAGGCAAGCATTCTACCAACTAAGATACAACACCCCCCACACACCTTGCCCTTTTTATTTTATTTTGAGACAGGGTCTCTTAAGTTGCCCGGATGGGCCTCCATCTTGGGATCCTCCTTCCTCAGCCTCCCAAGTAGCTGTAATTACAGGTGTGGACCACCACACCTGGCTGGGAAACTATTTTTATTGAGGTAGCATAGATTAATATGCAATTGTAAGAAAGTTGCAAGAAATAATAGAGAGACATTGCTTACATCCTTTGCCCAAATTTCCTCAATGAAAACATTTGAAATTCTCCATAGTGCAATATCACAACTGGGATGTGCACATTGATAAGTCCATTGGGGATTTTAATCAGATTTTCCCAGCTTCACTTGTATTCTCTCTCTCTCTCTCTCTCTGTGTGTGTGTGTGTGTGTGTGTGTGGGTGTGTGTTAAATTCTATAGTTTTATCCTGTGTAGATTCATGTACACATCTCCACAGTCAAGACACTGAACAGTTGCAAAATCACAAAGATCCCACAAGTACCCTTGTATTACCACTCCCTCTTCCCTCTCACCCTCCACACACCCCTGACAACAAATCTGTTCCCCATTTCTATAATCTTGTCATTTCAAGAATGTTATATAAGTAGAATCATATGTAAGACCTTTGGAACTAACTTTCCCCAATCCACAGAATTTCCTGAAGATGCATTGAGTTGTGTGCATCAATGATTCATTTCTTTCGATCGCTGAGTGGCATTCCATGGCATTCCATGACACCCTCCCAGAGGGTGCTCTTGCAGGAGGACAGGGGTGGACTTGTCAGCACCCCCCTGCCCTTAAGGCATCTGCAGATGGATAGGTGGAGCAAGTTGACAAACATTGCTTTCAGAGTTATAAATGGGAACACAAAATCCCAGACAGCATGCCTGCTGGGGGCAGGGGATGAAAGGGACATTAGCTGGCTGCTTGGCTATGATGCTGGTGCTGCGATCTCTTCTTACAGAGGAGGAAACAGGCTTGTCCCTGCAGGTCGCATAGCTAATAAGAGGTGGGGTGAGATTCACCCCAGGGCCCCCTGATCCCGCTCCACCTGGAGCCAGAATTCTTGGAGGAAGGCAGGCTCCCTTTCTGCCAGCTCTCACATCTTTCTCTTTCTGGAGGCAGAGCAGAGACCATGTCTGACGTGGAAGAAGAGGTGGTGGAGGAGTATGAGGAGTGAGTATCTGGGAGCATCCTGTCTCCAGTGTTGACCCCTCCACCCTGCCACTCACTCCCCTCAGGAGCCACCTAGCTGCCTGCTCTAGATTCTGGTGGAAATGGCCTCTTTCTTTCCACTTCTGTACCTCTGGGCAGCAGATCCCAGGCAGATCTCAGGCTGGGGGACTTTGGGAACACCGAAGCTCAGCTCCAGGGTTCACAGGGTCCAACCTGGGTGGGGACCAGCCACGAGCTGCCAAGAAGCTGGGATCCTCTGATGCCCCACCACGCCCACTCAGAGCCCAGTGTTAACACTCCACCTTGGGTCCCTATGCACGAAAGGACGGTGCTGGTCCGCAGTCCTGTCTTGGAGAGAAGCTGGAAAAGGGATACCACTAGGCAAACCAATAACAGTCTCCTGTGGAGGGGTGCTGCCAGGGGGTGCCCAGAGCCACACACACAGCCCCTGTCCTCACAGGGCTGTTGGGGTGCAACAAACTGCAGAAAGGAATTAGCAAGCAGGTGTGGGACGCAGAGGGAGGTAGCGGGCGTTGGGATGGCCAAAGGAGGTTTGTGGAGAAGACAGGTCTTACTAACACAGCATTCGGAGAGCAAAGAGGTTTGGAGGGGGAGAAAAGCTTTCTAGAAAGGGGCACTGCCCAGGGGAAGTCCAGAGGTGAGGTCAGAGGAGGAAGCTGGCAGAACACTAAAGGGACCAAGCAGGCTGATGCAGAAGTTTGCTGAGGGCAGTAACATGTAGCTTGGGTGAGAAGAGTTGGGCCAGATTAGTGGGGGCCTTTGCTGAGCAGGCGGAGAAGTGTGAACTCCACGAAGCAAGAGGGAATGAAACATGGGGTTATCTTCTGGGAAAGGCTGGTGTGTGTGCGTGTGGGGGCTCTTGAATGTGCGCAGGCATTGAGAGTATCTTCCTTTGCACCCAGGGAGCAGGAAGGTAAGCACACGCACGTATGCACATTTGGATGGAGGACAGTGTGGCTGGAAACTGACCCACTTCTTCTCTCTTCTCTCACTGACCTGGCCTTCTCTTCTGAGCAGAAACAGCTGTGGAAGGTACGTACCTCGGGCAGGTGGAGGGCCGGACAGGAGGGATATCAGGAGCCCACTATTCCTGGTAGCCCTGGGGAAACAGCTTGCTTGTCTCTGTCCTGAACCCAGCTGAGCAAAGATTCCCAACAGCTGTGGTCCCTTCGTGGGGGCAGCCTACCTTAATTGCTTGGTCTTGAGACAGACAAAAAGTTTTAAATCTGTCTCCTCTGTCAACTATTAAACCCAGGGGCACTTAACCACTGAGCCACCTCCCCAGCCCCTTTTTCGTATTTTATTTTGAGACAGAGTCTCACTGAGTTGCTTAGGTCCTTGCTAAGTTGCTGAGCCTGGTTTTGAACTTGTGATCCTCCTGCCTCAGTCTCCCAAGCTGCTGGGATTACAGTCGTGTGTCACCGTGACCAGCTGTCAAGTATTTCCTTTACCACTTTTCCTAATCATTTTTATTTTTTCTTTACCATGGAAAAATCTGAAAGGCATATACACGTGTAGAATCTGTGCCCCCTCAAAACAAAACAACAGCAACCACCCCCAAAAAACAAAGTAAAACAAAAAACCCCCAAAACAAAAACCAACCAAACCCCAAAACACCCTCCAGACTCATGACCCCACCAACAATCATCAGCTCATGGCTATTCTTTTATCTCTCTCCATCTGCCCCCAGTTATTTTGAAACATGCATCCCAAATCATTCCCACGCATCATCATTTCATGCTTTAATATTTCAGCGTGTATCTCTAAAGATAAGCACAATAAAAAAAACCCATAACCCGGATGCCATGGTCCCACCTAAGAACATTCCATTTAATAGTCTTTCAATTACGAATCTGCAGAGGCCCAGTTACCTGAGACATTATATACAGACATGGAGACTTATTAGTATTGTCTAGCAAGGCCTGTCTTGTTGTCCCTGTTCTTGGAGGTGTTAGCATCTGCCCTCCACAGATTTGGGTCCCTGATGTCACTGGAAGATCTCCCTGGCCTCTTCTTCCTGAGAGCTTGAAACAGGAAGTGATTAAGAGACCTCACGGCCATCCCTACCCAGTCCACAACTGGCCCAGAATGGCCCTCGGGCGCCCCAAGCCTCAGTATCACAGGCAAGCTGGAACCTGCCTCTTAGTGGCTCAGCAGATTCTCAAAATATTGCGTCAGCACAAGGTGTGCAGAGTTAGGGAAAGGGTCTTCAGGAAGCTCCAGGAAAAGAGTTGGTGGGGTTTCAGGGTCTGGTCTTCCTTTGTTTCCTAGGCCTTCTAGGGAAAAAGGGGGCACCTCCTGCACATTTAGGGCTGCTCCAAGGGCGTCTAGCCAAAGAGGAGACTGGAGAGAGATTCAAAGGCAAAGCCAGCCAGACCCCCTGGAATCATGTTTGGTTTTCCTGGAAGACCAAATCCTTAAGGAGCAATCTTTAGACGTGTTCCCTGCACCAGCTCTTGACATGGTGGAGCTTCTTTACTTTGGGATTTTCCACTTCATGAAGGCAGGTTTTGGTGGCAGGGTTTGAAAGCTGGACCTCTGGATTTGGGACCAATCTGCATGCTACACGCAGCGGGATTTAGTCTTGAGTTAACAAAATAATTTTCTGCAGTGAGAGGGGTCTGAGCCCTGTGCAGTGAACCCCCTTCCCAGCTAAGGACCGGGCTATTGGTGACCAAGGGAGATCAAGGGCTATGAGTGGCCGCAGTGCCTCCAGTATGGACAGCGCTGAGTGTCTCTTCCTCTGGGAGACTAATTGTTCCACTGCGTGAGCTCTTCCTGGAGTGGAGGGTCACAGTTGGAACAGCGAGGAAGTTGCCAGACATTTCCTCTGGATTAACTATGCTCTGCCTTAGATAATTGACTTCCTTTTCCAGGCCAGGGAAGCACCCCGGGTACCAACTCCCAGAAGGGCTTTCCAAGTGTGACTTGGAAACGGGATTTGTCCAAGAGACTCACTAGGAGCAGGAATGTAGAGAAGTTTGACAGTTATCAATTGTTTCTCCTTCTCTGCTCTTTTGGTGCCTCTGTCTCAGGCTGCGCGGTCTAGAGGCAGAGCAGGGAGCTGCTAGTTAGTGCTTACTGAATGCTTCCCTCTGTCAAGGTGTGCCAGAGCGTTCGGTTCTCATGTGGGCTGGGAGTGAGGTCATCGTTTGCATTTACTGACCAGGCACCTGGGGCTCCGGGAGTTACCAAGCAGGGAGCTGTCTGAGCTGCTCAAAGTGGGCCTTAGGCTAACTGCAAGCCCCGCATGGTCATGGCCACGCCCTGCGCTGCTGCAAGCTGCCAGGCTCTCCGCCCCACACTAACCTGTCTCGCTTCTCCCCTCCGCTGCTGCCATCCCTGAACCTGGAAGAGGAAGACTGGCAAGAGGACGAAGACGGTAGTACAGCTTTTCCTGCCCGCTTTCAGCTCCCTGCTGTCCTGAGTGCCACCTGCTTGTCCAGGGGCCCTGTCCTTGGGGCGGGGAGTGCTGAGTGGGTCAGTCACTTTCCTCCCCAGTCTCAGAGGGGCCAGGACCACAGTTCTGAGACCTTCAGAACCTGCGTGTCCTCCAGGGTCACTGGCTCCTCCTGGGCTGGGCGGTGGGAAAGACCCAGGCTGGCTGGTCTTCCCTGTGCTCCTCACAGGGGGCCCTGGAGGGAGACTCCTGACTGTGGTGAATAGCCCCCCTGTCCCGCCCCCTCTGCACATCCCAGGGCTCCAGGCTGGGTCTTTCCCTGTGAGTTGGCCTTTCCTAGGCCGGGTGGCCAGGGGTCAAGGGGCCTGGGGTAAAGTCATCTGAAGAGCAACTGGAAATAGTCAGAATAGAGAGGACATGATGTCAGCTTTCAGATGGGCACTGCTGAGGGGAGGGGTGGGGCTGGGCTCGTCCCCAGCGCCCAGGGTTAGCTCCAGGGCAATGGAAGCAGACCTGGGGCTTATTTTAGAACAAACTTAGGCCCACAGTGATGTCCCAAGACGCAGGAGGCAGCCAGGAGGGGCAGGGAGCACCCCCTCTTCGGGTCTGAGGCATGACCCCTGGGTGAGTGGTGGCACACCTGGGGTGGGCCAGACAGGCGTTAAAACGGTGGCCTGGAGGGGGACCCCAAAACTGGCCCTCTAGACTCCTGCCTTCTGGAAGATCTTTTTTGAGGTAAGCCTCTTGCAGGGATCAAAGAAGAGGCATCTCCAGGCCTCAGGGAGACTCAGACTTGGGAAAGGAGGAGTGAGAGCACGGGGCAGAGGGAAGGAGGCTGAACTCTCTCCCTGATGTGCGCCCTTCCTTCCGTCCTGAGGCATTTTTTTCTGCCCCTTGAATCAAGAGGCTGTCATTGTCAATCAGTCAAGGAGCCTTGCCAAGCACTTCAACAGGCAGAGCCGTGGTGGTGATGTCACCCTGTCCGCCCCCAAATCTGTCTACTCCAGGAGCCGGGAAGGGCAGGGTTCACCTCCTGCTAAGCAAATGGATGAAAAGAGAGAAATCCTGACAACCTTTTGGATAGTACGAGTACTAACTGTGGCATCTCTTCCACCCACACAGGCTCACTGTCTTGGTTTCACTTAGACACAGAGGAAGGGTCTCCAGAGAGTCCCTGGGCCCCACACAGGAGCTTCCCCGACATCTCACCTTAAGCAGGGCCCATCCTATGGTGCCAGGCACTGGGGGGAAGTCCTGGGGTCGAAAGTTGGGGAATGAGCTGGAGTCAGACCCCCAGGGAGGTCACTGAGGTCAGGCAGATGGAGCCCCAGAGACACCCCACATCCTAAGGTGCTTCTACCCCAGATCTCTGGCCCTCCTGGTGACCTCCAGGTAGGGAACAGGTTTCCATAGTGGGAAAGGCCCAGTTCTGATTCCCAAACTCCCAGAGAGGCAAATTTGGGACCAAACAACTCTTCACAAGCCTGGCTGTGCCCTTCTGTTGTGTCCCCCCCAACCACCTGGGGTGGCGAACTCTTTCTGCACAGGAAGAGAGAGTAAATATTTGAGGCCTTTTGGGCCACAGTCTCTACCTCAACTACTCAGCTCTGTGACTGGGGCACAAATGCACCCACAGACAGGACATGAATGAGTGGGGGTGACTGTGGGCCAACTTCATGTACAAGGACATTTTGGGGGGCCAGATTTTTTATATATATATATATATATATATATATATATATATATATATATATTTTTTTTTTTTTTTGACGTTTGGTTTAAATCAAGAACAGAGCAGCCTCCCATTCACATTGGTTGACCCCAATCCATCTGGACCCCGAAGTTGTTGGCCCTGGGTCCCTGTCTCTGCTGTCCTTTCTGGGGCCCCCCTTCCTATCTGTTCTGGGTGCTGCAGGGCCAGGTTGTTCACTGGGTCCGGTTCACTTCTGCAGAGCAGGACGAGGCAGCAGAAGAGGAGGCTGAAGATGGGACTGGGGCTGAGGATGAGACCAAGGCCGAAGGTAGGAGCCTGGGGCACTGTGTGTGTGTGAAAGACCCCGACCCCAGAAGCCAGCAGGCTGGGCTGAGCCAGGACCTGCTCGTGGGGAAAGCTCTTGGGGGGAATCTGAGCTCGGAACTGGACCTCCGTTAACCCTCATGTTTTGTTTAGAAGATGGACTAGAAGAGGAAGCCAGAGAGGCTGAAGGTGAGGCTGTGGACATCGAGAGAGGTTTGGGGGACGCACCAGGACTCCTCACAGTAGCTTGGGGGAGACTGTCCACGGCTTCCTTCCAGGGAGTTGGGGCAGGAGAAAGGAGGATAGAGTTTTGGACAAATAACTTTTAACCCCTGACCCTCCTCATCTCAGAGAAGCTGCTTTGGGGGTGCCCAGTAGGAGAGGGGAAGAGTGTCCAGGCCCCTGATCTGGGCAGACAAGGGGACCCAGAAGTCACATGCACTCAGGCAGCTCCTGGAACAGAGGATAAATAGGAGTTGGGCGCAGTGTTTGTAAGATGAACTCCCAAGGCTCAGGTGGGCCGTGTGCTGGGCCATCGACGTGGCCACTGTCACATCACAGCCTTTACCAGGCTGCCAGGTGGTTGCACTCACACCTCCTCAGCAAAGACAGCGGCTGAGGCTTGGAATCCTGCCCACTAGTTTTCTGGCCCAGATCTCTGGCCCTCCTAGTGGCCTCCAGGAAGTCCAGGGAGCAACCAAGATGGCTGACTTGGGAGAGGATTCTGGGGCCAGAGCCCCCAGGAACCTCTCCACAGGCCCCTCCTCACAGTGAAGCAGAGAAGCAAACCTGCCTTGTCTGGAACTGCTGAACAAGAGAAGGCTTTTTAGTCCTGCGCCGAGTGTGTGTGCCCAACCCCGTTGTCCCCTGACACCCCCCACCCCCCAGCTGCTGTGGGACAGGAATTTGGGGGTTTACAACCCCAGCTGCCTTCAGGCTTTTGGTGCTCCTGGAATTGGGACTCCCTGTGCAGAGAGGGAAACGGAGGCCCCCAGGCCCCCAGCCCACAGGGGTGGAGCTGTGACCAGGCCTGGGCCTCCTGACCCTGGGGCTGTGTGCTTCTCTCTCCTCCAGATGGCCCAATGGAGGAGTCCAAACCCAAGCCCAGGTGAGTGGGAGGCACCTGAGGTAAGGCCCTGGGAGCAGAGGGCCTGTGAGGGAGGGCGGTGAGGACAAGATGGGAGTGCAGTGTGGCACAGTGGGCATGAGCTGGGGGTGTAATAGGCACAGACTATCACATAAGGTTGTACAGGTTGTTTATTGCACAAGGCTCTTTGCCTGAGGGAGTGAAGGGGGCTGAATTCTACCCCACACTCCGCTACCAATCATGCACCCTGACATGGATGGGGCTAGAGAAAGGGGATGGACTAGTCAGGGCCTTGGGCAGACAGACACACCCACCTTTACCCCAGGATGACCAGAACCCCCTCCTCCAGGGCTGATGTGGGACCTGGGGGAAAAGGGAGGAGAATTTGGGAAAACAAGCAACATACCCTGCCAGCCTAGGTGTGGTGGCTTCAGAGAGTCCCAAACACAGGGCAGCTTGGCTGTATACGATACCACCCCTGGAGGCGCTGGATGGTGGTTGGGGACTGGTTGGAGGCAGGGAGCATTTCCCTCTTGGTGATGTTTGTCCTGCCAGCAGACGGTGCGGGTCCACTCGCGGGCCTGGCCCCACTTCTCTGGGTTCAGCGGAAACCAGCTCCCTCCCAAGCCAGGCCGAGCCCCATTCCCGCATCCAGCCCCCTCCCCTTTGCTGGCCACTGTATGTACCCTGCATAGTCTCATTTCAGCATCAGACAGACCTGAGGGCAGATGGGGAAACCAAGGACCAGAGACCCCACCCTGGCCTGGTGTCACATACTCCATATGTGTATTGGGATCAACACCAAATTGTGGGAATCCCTGGGCTCCTGGACAGAGTCTCAGGGTCAACCACAGGGATGTGGACTCAGCCCCATATGCCATCTTGTCTCAGCCTCTCATTCTTAAGGGAGATGGACGCTGCTGCCTTCTCTCTGGGCGTATTGCGAGGATAAGAACACAATGGCGTGTGAGAGAGGGCTCTGTGTATTCCCAGGTGCTGAGCAAGCGTGGGGAGTACTAGGGTTGACATGAGTGTGACAGCACTGTGCGTTGGCTGGGGCCGTGGTGGAAGTCCCTGCAGGAAGGAGAAGGCCCTGCCTGCCCTTTGTAGCCCCTTGGGTTCTGAGCGGGGTTACTCCTCTGACTTCTTACTCCCCTCCCAACAGGCTGTTCATGCCCAACTTGGTGCCACCCAAGATCCCTGATGGAGAGAGAGTGGATTTTGATGTGAGTGGTGGCTGTGGGTAGAGTAGGTCTGGGCTGGGAGTGGTCACGAGAGCTCCAAGGAGATGAGAGACCCTGTGGCTTTGTGGGCTGGGGGCAGATGGGTAGAATGGTGTTTAGCAGAGGCCAGGCTGGGTGCCAACCCTTGAGTGCTGGCTTGGATTCAGAGCCTTTTGCCCTGGGCAGGGGTTATCTGGTCCACCCGTCCACTGGACTAAGGGGTTATCTGGTCCACCTGTCCACTGGACTAAGGTGGCAGCCTCTAAGCCCCAGGGCTCCACCCACAGGACATCCACCGGAAGCGCATGGAGAAGGACCTGAATGAGCTGCAGACGCTGATCGAGGCTCACTTTGAGAACAGGAAGAAGGAGGAGGAGGAACTGGTTTCTCTCAAAGACAGGATCGTAGGTGTCCAGCCTCCAGCCCACCTCCCTCAGCATCCCTGTCTCTCCCTGCATGAGGTCGGCCTCCTCCAGCAGCCTGCCTGGGCTCCAGGTCCTGCAGAGTGTGGCCCTTCCTCAGGATCCCTGCTGCAGTGAGCTGCTCTTGTGTCCCTGCATGGTGGCTCCTTGGGTTCCCTTCTCTCCCTGCCAGCCTCGGTGCTCCTTATTGGCAGAAGCTGGACCTTGGCAGTACCTAGCTCAGGCCCTGGCTGTGCAATGACTACTCAAATGCCCGTGGTCTCGCTGTCCCTGCCTTTTCCCCACCAAGCCCCAGCTACCCCGCTAATGCAGGGACCATGGGTGTGACCTGCAGGCTTCTAGCTCAGTGCACTGGGGACAGAGTTATTCTGATTCCTTTCTTCCTCTCCGCCTAACTTGCCTGTCTGTAGCTCCTCTCAGCAACCTGTGACTTGGCTGTCTATCTTTGAGCCCAGAGGCCAGGGCTGGGGCAGCAGCATAACCCTTGTGGGAGACAGCAAAAGCCACGTAGTGGAGACGGTCTCTGACATACAATGCTGGGTGTGGGTCCCCTGTCATTTCCTCTGTGGCCATCCTGACACAGTCAGCACACTCTTCTGTGGGGCCCACCTGGTAAGGGGTGGACTCCGTCTGCATCTGTGGAGCTGGCTGAGAGCACTTGGAGCCAGGGTATCCCTTGTGGGTCCCTGTCCCTTGGTGACATTACCTCTCAGATGCACACTGGGGTCTCTGCCTCTCTCCTTAGGAGAAGCGACGAGCTGAGCGGGCTGAGCAGCAGCGCATCCGTAACGAGCGGGAGAAGGAACGGCAGACCCGCCTGGCTGTGAGTGCCCCTGACAGCTCCCAGCTCTCTATTCATAGATGCCATTCAAGTCAGCACGGGCCATGGTCTTGGCTCTACATCACACCAGTGAACGAGACGGACATGCTGGGGCCTCCCAATCCTGGTGTTTTAAGACTCCCCAGCACTTATCCCTTCCCTAGTGCAGGCTAAGAACCAAGGGCCCCATTGTCCTCTCTTGTGCAGCTGCTGAGGTCCCTTCCAGAGCACTAGGCCAGCCCAGGGCCTCATTTGTGTCTGCCCAGGGCTGGGGCACCCTCTGCAGCTCCTTGCCCAGTGGGGAGAGAGCTGATCCCACCCATGCAGACCCCTGGCTTCAGCCCAGAGCCAGGCTTTCCCCATCTCACCCTTAATTTGCCCTCTTCCTCCTCTCTGAAAACCAGGAGGAGAGGGCCCGTCGAGAGGAGGAGGAGAACAGGAGGAAGGCCGAGGATGAGGCCCGGAAGAAGAAGGCTTTGTCTAACATGATGCATTTTGGAGGCTACATCCAGAAGGTAGGCGGGGGGCAGCTGGGGTAGCCAGGAGGTCCCGGAGTACCCTTGAAAAGTGAGGTGTCAGCTGTAGTTGTCAGCTTTATATTGAATTCCAGGAACAATTTCCCCGTTGCTGGGGTAGGAGTCTGAGGGCTCCTTAGGCCAAGCCCTGGGGACTCTCAGTCCAACTGTGGCTTAGCTACGAGGGGCCTGCTGTGGGTAGAGGCTAACATACCTCTAGCTCCCTGAGTGCCCATGCACCCCCAAGATGTCTGGGTGCAGCTTGAAGAGCCCTAGGCTTGGAGTCAGAGCCTGGTTGACCCAGCTGTGCCTCACACACCTGTGTGGACCCAGTCTGTTTCCTCATATGGGACTGATATTGCCTGCCCTACTCTTTTGAGAAGGTCCCATGAGCTAACATGGAAAGTGTCTGTTATACTTTCCATGAGGCAGTTTGTTCCTAGGAACTCACTTTGTTCCTCTGCCCCACTGCAGGAGGAGGTGTTGATTTTCTTTATGCAGCTGGAAAGATCAGAACTTTTTCTTAGGTTTCCAAAGTCCCCAACTCTGCCATCATGCCTCTGCCCCATGGTGACCTTACCAGCCAAGAGCTATCAAAGTAGTCCCTGCCCAAAGCCCTAGCTTCCTCCCTGTCCACCAGAAGGCCTGCGCTGAGCGTCTGAATCACTTTTTCCTCCCTGTCTCTGCCTGTCTTCTGCCTCTTTCTCTATGTCTCTGTCACGGTCTCGATCTTTCTCTCTGGGTCTTTCTCTCATGGTTTCCTGGCTTAGCAAGCCCAGGTGGGTACCAAAACCTCACATTCTCTTTCTCCCCTTAGTTGTAAGGAGATCCCTGGGAGGAAAGATGCCTTGCTGGGGAGGGGAGTGCAGAGTTCTGGCTGGGTGGGGAGGAGGAAGCCCAGAGAGGTGGAGCACACCATCTAGGCAAGGGAGGAAGGGGTGGAGACGATCCTCACTGCCCTTGCTCAGTTTCCCAGGGGAATCCAGGCAGAGGATGGTGTGGGGTGTTGCAGGAGCATCCTACTCCCAGGGGCAGTTTGGGAGGGTCAGGGGACAGGGAGGGGTGGTCTCTAGCCATGTCCCCCTGCTCACCGCACCCCATTCAGACCGAGCGGAAGACTGGGAAGAGGCAGACTGAACGTGAGAAAAAGAAAAAGATTCTGGCCGAGAGGAGGAAGGTGCTGGCCATCGACCACCTGAATGAAGACCAACTGAGGTGGGGCCAGGCCCATGATCCCTTGGGCACTGAGGTCTCAGTAAGGGGTTGGAGGTTGGGCGGAGGGCACTTCTCGCTGTGAACCACCAGAGGGCGCCCCACCCTCACATTTCCTAAACTGGGTTTGCTGGGAATGCAGGCTGGGGCAGGTCAGACCCAACCCACCTGAGCTTTGTGGATAGGCAGAGAGCACTGAGCAGGCCCCTTAACTGTCTGCATTTGGCACTTCAACTTGCTCACCTGCTCACTGGAGGCAGGAGGGGGATTGAGCTAAATGATCTGAGTGCCAGGAGGGCTTCTCCTGCTTCCTCCCAGTTCTCAGAACTCTGCCCTGGAAGCCCCTGGTGTTGTTTCCTACATACTCAGCACTGCCATTGGGGCCCCAGGGGCTGGGTCAGGACAGGGTGAAGGGCAGTGAGGGCTGTCCTTATTGACCCTTGCTCCATTCCCACTGTGGCGCATGCAGGGAGAAAGCCAAGGAATTGTGGCAGAGCATCTATAACCTGGAGGCAGAGAAGTTCGACTTGCAGGAGAAGTTCAAGCAGCAGAAATATGAAGTGAGCCCCACGCTACACACCCCCTCCCACGCCAGGCTTCTCCTGGTTTGACTGGGTCCACACCACTGCTGTCCCTCAGGACCTCTTCCATGTCCCCAGTCACTCCATTCAACTCATGCACCAGTCTCCAACGGTGTCCGTGCCCTCTCGCCCTCCCCTGGGCTGCACTGAGCTCCCACCTCCCTCATCCCAGGCCTCCTGAGACCTGAGCTGAATTGTTCTTTGTCTTCTCCACTTTTCTTACAGATCAATGTCCTTCGAAACAGGATCAATGACAACCAGAAAGTGTAAGTACCTGAGGTCCTTCTTTCAGTCCCTATCTCTTGTCCGCTCTGTCCCCCTCTTTCAGCCATCCTGCCCTTGGAGAGCTCTGGACTCCCACCCCTTCCTCCTCTTCTTCAGCTTGTAGACTTCCCTTTCCAGCTCCTCCAACAATTCTCCCTTCTCTCCCTCTTGGCCGTTCCTTGACAGTAGGGGATGGTATGTAGGACCAGAGAGGTCTCACTCCAGCTTGTGGCTGCTGCCCTGTTCTGCCCCTGGAGGTAGCTCCAGGCTGCTCCTCTTAACCCTCAGCATCTCTCAATTTTACCCCTTCCCCATGGAGACCTGCTACTGTGCCTCCATGTAATGGTCCTGCTTTCCCTGCAGCTCCAAGACCCGCGGGAAGGCCAAGGTCACTGGGCGCTGGAAGTAGGGCCCACGTCTTCTTCACCAAAGCTCTCCTCGCCTGTGTTCCTGCCTTGCACACCTCAGCTCCTGGGACCCTCCTGGGACCCTCCTGGGAACCCCAAGAGGGTCCTGTCTGGAGACCAAGAGATGGCCTAGCTGGAAGCCAGCACTCCTGCCTGCCCCCTGCCCACACCATGCCAGGAATAAAAAGCCATTGCACACTGCATACACAAAATGGCATTTCTGTCACCTCCCCTGAGATGAGATCCTAGTCTCAGGAAGTCATGGTAGCCATCAAAGCCCTGGCATCTGGCTAAGCTTGGAGGAGCATCTGGTCCCTTCCATCTGCCTCCAGATGGGAGAAGCCATGGCAGGGAATGCTCACGTCTTCTCAGAGCCCAGAAGGGAGTCACCAACAGTGGAAGGGGCTTGTGACTTTAGCCACTGTGAGTCATGGGGAGCAGCATCCTGGGTAGGGCACTGTCTTGTGTGAGGGGTGCCCACTGTTTGACTCACTCCCTGAGAACAATGCAGTCCTCTTTGGATAGCTGCTATTTCTTTCTCCTCCTGGCCAGGGCACTCAGAGCCAAGCATCTGTGGGGCAGAGAGCCCTTGAAGGAGAAAAGGAGGCTGGTTTCCTGGGCAGCTGTTGAGGCTGGAGCTGCTGAGAGGCCTGGCCCTGTCTGGGTGACATGGTTTTCCCCTTCCGATGACCTGTATATCCTCTAAGGCTTAAAGCCACTTCTTGGGAACCACAATGTCCCTGAGCTAAAGTACATAGCATGGTAGCATGGATTTCAGTTAACAGGATATGCAAACCCCACAGGATGGGAGAGAAGCTGTTTCAAAGGTCTCCAGGCTGCATCCTTGAAAGAGCCTTGTCCTCCTGCACTGCCAAACCTTGGCCCCGGCCACTCTGTCTCCTGGAATGCCTCTGTCCATTACCTATTTGCCATTCATCACAGGAGCCCAGGGGCCCTGTCTCTTAGAAGGCATCCACATCTCTCAGGCATAGGAAGCCCACCTCTCCTCACGCTGAGCACATGGGCCTTGCTGCGACCACTAGCTCAGTGCCACCCAGGACTATGTCACCCCTTATACACTTGGGATATAGTATAGGCCTGTTGATGCTGTGTGCCAAGCACTGTGACAGACACCAGTGATCGACACCACAAGAACATGGTCCTGGGGTGATGGGAGGGGCTCCGCCTTAGCTCTGTTCCTTGTTCATTCTGTCCATCCTGTGGACAGCCACCTCCTGAGCTGACTGCTGGGCCTGGCCCTGGACAGGCGTGCTGGAATCTGAGCAGGCATGGCCCACAGGACACAGCAAGTCTCAGACTCCAGCTTAGCATGGCAGCAAGGAGGGCATAGGGACTGGGAAGCGCAGATGGGGTCCCCTGGCCTTGGCAGGCAGGGGGCTTTCTGGAGGAAAGTATGTCTACCCTGAGTCTCCGAGGGAGAGGGGGAGAATGTCACGGGGGACGAGGTCTGTGTGTGGGTTTGGGGGCCTCGTATAATGTCCTAGAAGTAGGAGTTAGCATGGTGTGTTTGAAGATCCACAGCTATTAGCAGAAGCCAAGCATTTTCCAATGGGGGACAAGGACACCCCGTGTTAAGTGTCCCCTAAATAGGCAGGAGGCAAGATCCTGGGCCTCAGGCCCAAGAAGAGCTCTTACTGTGGTCCCCAGAAGACCTGCCAGTAGCTCCCCAGTTCTACTCACCCTAGTCTACAGGGTAGGACACATGTGACAGCACCCCATCCCCTGGAGACAGTGGCATCAGTTCCAAAACCGGAGTGACAGAATTTTCCAACCACCATCAAGTACCTGTGGGGCTCCACCTCCTATGCCTCGAGGTCGCCCTCGGAGCAATAAGGAGATGGCAGCAGCCTTGGTCCTGCCTCTGGCTCCTCCCTTCCCATTGGATCCTTAGGATCACTCTTCTGTGCCCGTTGAGGTGGGTGTTCCCCAAAACTACATCCTGAGGCAGAGCCAGGAGGCAGCCCTTGCTCTCCTCTGCATCTCCCGCGAGGTCAGTCCCATGTTATATCTTTTCTCTTTAAAGTCACCTGGGGTCCAGGAAAGATCTCTAACCCCTCCCCCCCAATATTCCCCATTTATTGGTGATGAGAGTATTCAGGGATGTTTTGGCTACAGTAGCTTCTCCTTATCCACATTAGGCTTTCTGGGGTTTCAATCATCCAAATTCATCAGAAGAAGGGGGGACACAGTAGTACAGTAAGATATTGAGAGAGAGAGAGAGAGGCTTTCATATAACTCTTATTATAGTTCATTGTTACAATATTTCTATTTTATTGTTAGTGTCTCACTGCCTAATTTACAAACCAAACTTTATCACAGGTGAATATTTGTAGGAAAAATAGCTACATGTAGTTAATTCATTATGTCCACTGCTTTTTTGATTGCCATGGTGTTGAATCAAACACTGGAGATGCAGGATGGCCCTGAGCTGGTCTGGGCCTCCTGACCGCTCAGGAGTGGGAAGGGGCTGTAGTAGGGCCACTGTCCGTGACTAGCCACTGCGACTAGCCACTCTCAGGGGCTCCAGGGCTGAGAAGCCGGGCTCACCAGTGCTCAGTCAGGTTGGGCCCTCCTTGCAGAGGGATTTACAGAGAGCCTCAGGGGACCTCTCTTTCCTTCTGGGGGCCAAGGCCAGGCCTGCTCCCTGACCAGACCCCTGGGGGTTGGTTGCGGGGAGTAGGGATTGAGAGCCACTGCTATGGGCTGTCTCTCCTGGTACTTGGCCAGGACTGTGCCACTGCCCGGATGAAGGTGGTGGAGCTCGCTTCTGTGCAGCCTCCACCCCTAACTCTGCAGCCTGGTTTCTGGAAAGGGTGGGGCCGGTCCTGCACTTTCATGGGTCCGCCCAGGTAGTGGGGAGGGCTGGGCTCAGGGCGGGCCCCAGGGCCAGGCTCTCTGAATGGCCTCAGTTAGGGGTGGGGTAGATTGATGGTACAGGGGGGACCAGGCTGAACTCTAGGTCCCCACAGCATAGCATGGGCACTTACCTGTCTGGGTACAGATGCCCTCTGAAGGTTTAGCCTGCCCTGTTATTGCGTAGAGAGGAAGACCCATCATAAGTTGGGGAAAATACAGAGGATCTAGGTCAACTCACTTCTTTTCTGCACAACATATGTCTCGTGGGTTCCCACTTTGCCCCTGCACCAAGCATCTAGAACTGTTGTCTCTGAATAAGCACCTGTGGCCCACAGGTCACTCCCACATGGCAGATGAGGAAACCGAGGTTCAGACAGTTTAATTCATCCAGTTAGCAACTGGCAAAGAGGATTTTGAACCTAGGTCTCTGGGACTCCTGACTTGTGGACCTTGTAGATTGAGGAGAACCCAATCTCTACAAGCTCCAGTGCCTGGGTCAGTGTTGGAGCCTCTGTGAGCAGGGTGGGGGTGGCCCAGAGTGTGAATGCTGGGGATCAGCTTCCCTACCCACCCAGGGCTAGAGAGGAGATGTGCTGTGTCCAACACCAGGAGGCCAGCCTGGAGGCGGCGTTGATGGGCCTTTGGCTAGGACGCAAGAGCGATCAGGCAGCCTCCTCTTTCTTGGGGGAGGCCATTCCTATGCGGGGAGTGGGCAGTGGGGGACCTGAGGGTCATAGAAGTCCCTGTCATTGCCTCAGTAACCCCTCAACTCTGCAAAGAGTGTGTGAACCACAGGGAGGGCTGAGCCCTGGCTCTAAACATGAGCAGGGCTGGAAGAAGTGAGGCTTCAGGGCGCTCTGCAGTTTCCCTCTACCCTTACTTCCCAGCCACAGGGAGCTAGCTATTGTTTCCGCAGGGCTCTCTGCTGCCTCTGTGATACCTTTTGTGTCCCCTGGAATATCCTTCCTTCCCTCTCTGCCTGTCCAGCTTCTGTCCCTCTGGTCCTTGCTGAAGCCCCTGTTTCTGCTGTTATCCTGAGAACCCCTACACTGAAGGCCTGTTCTCTCTGAGCTGTGACTCCCAGATGCCAGATCTGGGTATCCAGCCCAGCCCTCCATCCATGGCACTGTTACAAGAGCTCTGGCCTCACGCACCTGCCCACCCCAGGCTCTCAGCCCCCACCCCAACAGCTGCAGGAATTTAAATTGCTCTCAAAGGAAGACTCAGGAGGAAAAGATTTCCACATTTATGCAAAGCACCCAGGCCTGGGGCAGGAGAGGGGTCACCCCATCCCACACCACTCCACCCCTCTCCACCCTACCCTGTGGCTCTGCCATGTGCACTGGCCATCGTCATAGAACCACACCTTCAGTGAACCTCAATCCCAAAGCAGTTTCCCCAGCAAAGTCAGGCCTGAGCAGTGCAAATCCAAAGGAGACGGGCAGGGCTGGGATGGCTCTTGAGGAAAGTGGTAGGCAGGGCGGGGTGGGGCAGGGCGGGCAGGAGGACGATTCCCAGGCTGAGATCTGCTGAGATTGCGCTGGGCTTGCAGAGCGGAGCGGCAGGTCAGGGAGACCTGTTTAGGATGAGCTGCATCACCTCATCTTCTCCCCACCCACACTTACCCTGCAGGTTCCCAGGAGGCGCCAGTCACTGGGATTCAGGTCGATGAGGATGAAGGGAGGAGGTAATGGACAAAAAGTTTCCCCTCTGAACCTGTCCCAGAGACCCCTGGGATCCCCCATCTTTCACCTACTCAGGTGCAGGGCAGGTAATGAGCAGTGGATTCTGCCGGGACACATTGGGACCCATAGGCTCTGGGTAATGCTATTAAATGACATTAGCTTCCATATATTAGGCACCAATCGTGTGCCAGGCACTATGCAATGTAATTTCTAATTATAGTAACCTGTGAAGTTAGGTTCTACATCAACAACCCCATCTTTTATACAAGGAAACTGAGGCTCAGAAAAATAAGGCAACTCATCCTAGGTCAGAGGATGACCTAGGTTCTGGATTCCTTTTATCATGATTTTAAAATTATTTGCATGGTATATTTTATCAGATGAAGTCATATTTTAATAGAAAGCAAAAAGCTTTCTATTAAAAAATTGTATTTTAGCCAATAAACATTTAAATAATTTCTGACTCTGCAAGTATGTATGTGCCAATCCCTATCATAGGACAGCTCATATGAAATAATGTTAAAATCTGTCTACTGCAAAATTTTGATCACTTCCTGGGAAGTCATGGATTATGACTTCCTTGCTCAGAGAAAATGACTTGTGAAATAGCATAGCCCTCATCTCATTCATTTGTGACTTTTGATTTCCTCATCTTTCCCCCCACCTGAACTGGGAACCAGGACCCTGTGGTCCTGGCTTGCCATTCATCTATAGATCCTAGTCCCCCGCCAAGCTTGTTGACTGACTTGAGTGGGAAAATCATTCCTAAATTAGGTGATCTTTATAGGATTTGATCCTTTAAATATTCCCAGTGGGAACGAACATATGGAAAAAATAGATTAGAGTTTTATTATTGTCTTTTGCAGTTGTCAATGCACTAGCAAATCCAAACAATGGTCTCTTTAGAAAAAAGAATAATTTTGATCTTGAAAGGGTCATGTTTACCTGGCATCATATCATACAAGGATTGAATTTGCTTGATTGCCAATGCTTCTTTTAAAGGGCCTATAGAATCATTGATTTAGTCATTTTGCAAAGTATTGAGCACATACTCCATGCCAGGTGCTCGCTGGTTATCAGAGTCACCGCTGGAGATAGGCCTGGTTTGCTCCCTACCTTCATAGAGCAGGGGAGGGTGACGTTAACTAGAAGTCAAACCAATGAACAGACACACAGACACACACACACACCATAGAGCACATGGAATCCTAGATATGTAAATATATGGATATATTCATGTGCCTATTTCACAGTGTGAAAGGAAATGCAGAGGAAAAGAACGGCATGTCATGGTAGGGTCCCTGGTGCGAACATGGTTTAGTCTGAGGGCTGAATTTGGGGAGCTTCCTGTAGAAACCTTCTCTGAGTTGAATCCTCAGGATCTCTAGGCCTCAGCCCGAGGAAGAGTGAGAAGAAGGTGCCGACAGGTGGGAATGGCAGATGCAGAGAGCTTGGAATGGTCAGGGGATGGAAAGGAGGCCAGGGCAGCCAAGGTGAGAGAGTTGGGGTCATGCCAGGCCTCAGGGGCTGTGGGTAAGGAGTTGGATTCTACCTCCAGAGTGGTGAGAAGTCATTGAGTTTTATTCAAGAGGAGGATACTCTGATTTATGATTATTTTTATTGGTGCATATTAATTATCCAGAACAGTGGGTTTCATTCTGGTGTCTTGGTACATGTATAGAATGTGATTTGAGCATTTCCACTGATTAATATTTTTAAAGATCACTTGGTTGGAGAAGGGTCAGAGGGGAAACAGGAAGTTTGGACTGGATGCTGATACTGTAGGGCAAGTTGGAGATGGGGACTAGTGTGGAGAGAAGGGGGCCAGGGAGAGAGCTGAGGCAAGTCCAGCAGAGTTAGGGGCACAGGGAGAGTCTTCAGTGCGTACCTGAGCCCCTCCCTGTCCAGGATCTGACCCACTGCCGCTCCCTCCAGTAGTACCCTTAGATCCTGGCTGATGGGGCTCTGTCCTTGGGCCCTGCACTTTCAAAGGCCTCAATCTCATCTCCTCTGGCTGTACCTCCTGATGGAACAAGGAGCCTGTCTGCAGGTCCAAGGGCTGTGCCATCCCATCTCAGCTCATTCTACATCAGAACAGTCAGAAAGAACACAGTGAGAAAGGGAGTTTGCACTAGTCTTGCAACTGGAAAACAAACCAACTGATTAACTAACTAAATTGGAAATCAGTGGACTTGACAATCCACATACTGGCACCAGATTCTTGTATATCATGGAAGAACACGAAGATTTCACACTAATGCTGCATCTGGGGTTCTTGGGACCCCGATTCCCTGCCAGATGGCTCTCATGCTGTAAGCCAGGGCCTGTGCAGGCAGACAACCTGTGTGTGCAGGCCTAGCCCCAAGGGGAATGAAGTGTGACTGAATGTGGGTTGTGGGGGTGGGTCTGGGATGGGGCTCCCAGTCCCTTGCAGCACCAGAGGGGCATTAGGGGTGCGAGGAAATGGGGAGTTAGGGGAGCATGGCTCTTCCTGGGGCTCTGTAGCCAAAGCTCCTCTGCCATCCTTCTGACTTGCTAAGGCCATGCTGGGCTGCAGGGTGCTGTCGGGGAACTGGCTGAGGTTTCTCCCTATCCCTGGAGGGGACATAATAGTGCAGTGTTACTGTGGACTCCAGAAGGCTCAAAATAAATGCTCCCTCCCAGGGCAAGAGAAAGAAGTTTGTGGGCTTTGACTGTGGAGAGATATAAGAAGGCCTGGGAGTGTGACATGGAACCTTTGGGGGTTCATCACAGGAGTGAGATGGAGCTGGGGTCCTGGAGAGTTGGTGGGACACTAGTGCCAAAAGCTTCTTTTTGGGACCCTTCTCAACAGTCCCCCCAAAAGCTTCATGGGGCCCTCTCTGTCCCCTCTGAATCTGTGACAGTGAGCCAGAGGAGCCAGGAGGACCACAAGACAGCCATGGACTGAGTAAGGACTCAGTCCTTCCTGCCTCCAGCAGGAGAGGGGACACCTGGGAAATGGATGCCTGGGAGGCAGGGCCCAACCTCCTCCCTGTTGGCCCCAATTCAGAGTGCGCTGGGCATGAGAGGGAGGGAGGCAGGGGATGCTGAATTGAGTAGAGATTGAGGCTTGAAGTAGATAAGGGTGGTCTTAAACACTAAAACACGGCATCTATAAGAATCAAGTAACTGCTCAGCTGTGGGACCTTTAATTGCTCCCACTGTCCAGCAGGGTGGGGCCCCCAGAGCTGTTGGTAGCCATTACTGAGAAACAATGGAAACTTTATGGACAGATCTCATCTCACCCTCCACAGGGAGGCCATCCCCGATCACAGAAGCTGGCAGGGTAGCCTGTCCCTTCCCCTCCTTCCTTCCCTCCCCAGAGCTTTTTCCATCACTCATGTTGCTTTTGATCTCTTCACATGACTGTGAGCTCCCACAGACCAGGCGTTTGCCTGTTCCACTCGTTGGGCACATGGTGGCACTCTGTGATCAGTCGCTGAATGGATGGATGGGTGGATGGATGACTTTATCCCTAGGGAGTTGAGGCTTCCTGTTGAACAGATTATATGTACACAATGTTCTAGAAAGAAGAGAGCCAATTTTCCTGCTTAGAAAGGGGTCCCAGGACAGGGACAGTTGGATATGAGATAATCATTAGAGTCCAGCTAGGGGAGAGAGGGGCCTGGGCTGCTGCACCCTCGGGGAATGATTGGGACAGACTGTTTGCAAAGGTGGTTTTCCTGAGGAAGAGATTGGACTTCTGGCAACGCCTGATGGGGGCGCTCTTGTCCTGGCCACCAGCAGCCCATTCTGCATCCTGCTAGGACACAGGGAATGGAAGGAAATCATGTGTATCCACAGTCTGCTCCTTCTGGAGAGTGTGGAAGGGCACAAACTGACGCCAGCCTCCCTGGGTTCAATTCCAGCTCTATCAAGTACTTGCAAAGTGAGCTCAGCTGGTTACTGTGTCTGCGTTTTTTCATCTATGCAAAGGGGATTATTAATAATGACCTTATTAGTTGTCAAGAGGATTAAGTGAGTTTATGTAATACAAGTGCTCGGGGCAGTGCCTGGCACGAGGATGCCTGTGAGCATCATTCGCTTTTGTCTTTGGGATGCTGTAGGTTGGAAAGCACCCCCTGCCCTGCCCGCTGTAGGTCTGCCTGCACCGTGCTGCTCACCTCCCCTTCCCACCTCTTTTGCAAGCCCTCTGAGGCATAGGCTGGCCCTGGCTGGCTCCTTCCTTCCCACCCTTTCCTTCTCGGAGCAGGCCTGGGACCCACCCAGCCAGACCCATCTTCCCATGACTTGCAGGTCCCTGCCCCACGTGCCTCACCTGCCTGCTCCGTGCAGCCAAACAGCAACAGGAGGCCAGGGTGTGGGGCACTGATGTCACCCCACCTCCAGCCCTCATCTGTGTCTCCTGCCCCTTCCTAGCTTTCAAATCCAGGCCCAAGTAGGTGCACTTGTTCCCCGTTCCTCCAAAGCTGCCTATTTCACACTCTCTGCCACCTTCATATGATCCTGCAGCCTCTGCCGTGCTTTCTTCTGTCTTTTTCCTCCAAGTAACCTCTCTTTGACATGACTTACCCTTCCCAGAGGCCTTCCCAGGTTGGCTGGGAGCAGCAGTCTTACTACTCAAATTCCACAAACTGGCAGCAAGAACACCACTTGGGAGCCTGTGGAAATGATATGCACATTACCACTTGAGGACATTGAGCAGGTTCCCCCTGTAGTTCCAATGGCCTTCCACTTGAAAAGACAGACTCTGGGAACCAGCGTCAGCTGGTACCAGAATGTTTGGAGACAGAGGAGAAAGCATTTCAAATTCCATCATAATGAAGTGGGCCTCGCTCCCATCTAGCAACCTGAATCCTGTGTTCACACCAGCCTGCCTCCTGCCTGTCCAGCCAGTTGAGGGCTGGACAAGGCAGAATCCCCTTGCAAGGCCCTACTGATTAGTTATACTTGGTCAGCAGGAAAAGATCTCTCCTGGTCATAGCCATTTGTCTTGCCATTTATCATTATCCAGAAGGTACTTTGCCTGGGATTCCTCTTCAAAAGTAAGTTCAAACAATCTAAGTGTTGCAGCCCGGATTGGGTCTCTGAAGCACTGGCCTCTATGGAAATGTTCTGCTGTGAAATAAGTGTAGTAAGGGCTTTTCACCATCTCTGTTTCTCTTTTTTCTTTTCCCTTTTCTGCTGTGATATACAATAGCACATCAAATCTTCCCAGTAAAGAAAACTTAATGTTTGACCTTTTTTTTTTTTTTTGACCAGAGTGTCCAAAAACTTAGACCTCCATTGCCACTTAGCCCTTATGAATATCTTATGGAAATGATATGCTAATATGATTCCCTTACACATACCCCAACTGCTAAGACTTTTTTTTTTTGGCAGTACTGAGGATCGAACAGGTCCTGGGAGTTGCATTTGAGCCACATCCCTAGCCCTTTTTATTTTGAGACACTAAATTGCTGAGGCTGGCCTTGAACTTGAGTTTCTCCTGCCTCAGCTTCCAGAGTCACTGGAATTACACATGTGTCTCACCACGCCTGGCTCCAATTGCTAAGACTTTTACATGGGACTCTTTGGTCACTGAAAGACCCCTTACCTCCATTTTCCAGGTAAGGAACTGAGTCTGATAGAGCTGGGCAGGGGCTGGGCTGGTACAGGAAAGTGCTACTGCATCCAGGGCCTACGAGGCTCGATGTCCTCAACAACCTCCATCTCTCCTGTGTACTTGGTGGCTCAGCTATTATTGTGAGTCTCAAATGCTTTCAAATGCTCTAGCCTCATCCTGGAGTTGGAGTTCCTGCTGGAAGGGAAAAGACTGTTCCTGTGGGCCTGATGGCCCTGGCAAAAGAAGGTGTCATCCCCACCTGAGGGATGGAGGGAGGACTTGTCTAACTCTAGTACTTGAGCTGGTATATGCAGGAAAACTCTGCTTTCTTTGTCCATCTGCAGAGAGTGTGGTGGTGAGATTTCTAGCCAAGGGCTTTTGCTGACATTGTGGTTAGATGGAAGATGGAACTGGCAGGGCCAGTTCTGATGGCCTGACTCACTAGCTTCTTCAGCTCCTGCCTCCCGCTGGTGCAGTGTGGTGGAGGAGGCTGAGCAGGGGAGGGTGTGGGAATCAGTGCAGGAATGCCAAACTGTGGGTTCCCATCCCTGGCCAGGGAGCTGAGGCAGGCTGGGGCCAAGATTTGGGGTTTGTGGAGATCCCAGGAACTCTGATGGACATGGGAAAAGGAGACTGAGAGTCCCGCTGCCCTGAGGGTCATAAGGTGTCAGCATGGGGGGGCAGCACTAGAAGACACAAAGAAAGGAAACGAAACAGGGGAGGAGGTTTTCTAAGGCCATCTACTGACCGTGGAAGAACTAGGACCTCCTGACGGTTACACTGAGACATCACATTTTGTAGCATCTGGGTTGCTTCCCCGCTAGGAACAGCTATATTCAGAATGACTTGAGAATAAGCTTACCCAAGCTGGATCCATCTGTTCTGGGGAATCCTGTTTCCACATACTAACATATACCACACCCATTTTTCACTCCTTATTAAACCAGCTCCCAGAGGAGGTTGCCAACACAGGCTGAAAGAGCTTGATTGATTGTCTGGGGCCCTGTGCATCAAAAGAAACCTTCTCATGAATTTCCAAGGAAAACAAGCCCAGAGACCTTGGTGTTTTCCAGATCTGGAAGGCAGAATAGACTAGAAACGAGAGTTTCCAGCCACTCCGTTCCTGGTGCTCCTCAGTCCAGATTTAATGTTTCTTTCCCTATTCAGAGCTCCAGTTCCTTAGAAGGACAGTGACAACCTGAGATATGTTCAGAGAAGAGTGACTTAAGACTGAGAAGGACACTAATCCATGCCCTAAAGAAATGGTTGAAGAAACCAAAGAGATGGCTGAGTGGCGCAAGATGGCTATGTTCAGATATTGAAATGATTATATGGGAAACGGAAATGGCAGCTGCTCTCCACGGCCCCAGTAGCTATATGAGGCCTGAGAGTGGAAGTCGTTTGGGCACAGAAGCTGGAGCAATCTCAGAGACAGGCTGACAATTAGGGCACTTTGAATTTTCTTCCCCTGGAGAGCTCAGAGGTGCTGCTTGGCCAACCGGGAAGGCTGTTATTGACTGCCAAGGACCAGATATAGGGGAGGGTTTGGAAGAGTTCTAAGGTTAACTTCATGTGAGATTCTATCAATCTATATCAAGAGTCATCATTGACTCAAGGTATGATGAACACTTGCTCTGTGCTAGACACTGTTGGCGTTGAGAAGAGCCACAAATATTTTTGAAGAGAAATTAGAATTTTGCTTAAAGATATGAAGGAAAATATACTTGTAATGAATGAATGAGTAAGAAACATTGTCAAAGAAGTAGAAATTATTAAATAGGACCAGGTAGAAATTCTAAAGCTGAAAATATAAATATAAAATATAAATGTAAAATAAAAATTCACTGGGTGGGCTCAACAGTACATTTAAAATGACACAAGAGTCAGTGAACCTGAACACAGAGCCACAGAGATAAACCCACAATAAGAGCAGAGAACAAAAATAAACAGACACTCAGTGATCTGAAGAATAATATCCAAAGGTCTAGCATTGTACTTGTAATTGTAATTGAAGTCCCAGAATGGGAAGAGAAAGAAAGGGAGACACAAAAAATAATTGAAGACATAATGGCCAAAATTTTCCCAGCATGGAAATTTGAATATAGAGATCCAAGAAACTCAGCAAGCCCTAGCAAAAAAAATCACACTTGAGCACATTACTACCGAACTGTTATAAACCAATAATGAAAGTAACATTTTAAAAAACAGAGACAAGTGATAACTCTATATACATAGAAACAATAACACAAATGACAGCTGAATTCTTACAAAAATCATTTCATAGAGGGAAGAATACAATGGAACAGCATCTTTGAAGGAATTGAAAAAAAAAAAAAAGACTTTAATATCTAGGTAAATGGCCCTTGAAGTAAAAGATAGATGTTTAAAGATAATGTAGGGCTGGGTGTGGAGTTCAGGGGTAGAGCGTTTGCCTGGCATGTGCAATGTTCTGTGTTCAATCCCCAGTACTGAAGAAAAAGTTATCCATTTAAAGAATTAAAAAATAAATGCAAACAAAGAATTCATTGCTATTCGACCAGCACAAGAAGAAATGATAAAAGAAATTCTTCAGACTGAAGGGAAACAATACTAAATGGAAATTTGAATCTTCAGAAAGAAATGCAAAACATGAGAATTGGTTAATATTAAAGGCTATTTTTCTCTTAATTTCTTTCAAGTGCATGTGACATTTTAAAGCAAAATTACAATATTTAATTATTTTTAAACAAATTTTAATTCTAATTTGTTATATTTTAATTCTAATTTGTTATCGACAGCAGAATGCATTACAATTCATATAGACGTATTGAGCACAATTTTTCATATCTCTGGTTGTACACAAAGCAGAGTCACACCGTTCATGTCTTCATACGTGTACTTAGGACATAGTTTTTAACACATGTCACTATAATACATAGGACAACTCCAGTAGAAATGAGGGGGCCGGCAAATGGACCTGGCTGGTTTCAAGAGCATTTTTTTCACACTTATTTTATTGAAATACAAGAAGACAACCAATTTCCAATTTCTGTTTAGCCCCACTCATTAGAAATAGATCTTATTCACATTCTTCAACTAGAATTATAATAATACTGTATTATAACTAGTATTATAATAATACTGCCTATTGCTGTAAAGATTAAAATATTGAAGTGTTTCTCCCTGCTATCTGCCAAATAAATTGACCTGACAATTCAGATCCTTGCTGTCGTCTCCAAGATTCTTCCATTTTATTTAAAATGGCACAAGATCAACTGTTAGGTAGGCTATGAAAATTTTGAAGATGTATATTGTAATCTGTAGAGCAATCAGAAAAAAAATTTAAGAAGGTATATTGGTGAATATAAATGGAACTTTAAAATTATTTAACCCCAAATAAGGAAGTAAGGAAAGAAAAATAGAGGAACAAAAGTAGATTTGAAAATAGGAAAACAAATAGTAAAACGGAAAATTTAAATTTAACCATATCAATAATTACACCAAATATAAACTGATTAAACACTCCATTTAAAATGCAGAGATTATGTAGCTCAGTGGTAGAATGCTTGCCTAGCGTGTGCGAGGTGCTAGGTACGATCCTTAGTGCCACATAAAAATAAACAAATAAAATAAAAGTATTATGTCCAACTACAAATATATATATATGTATATATATATAATGTATATATATATAATGTATATATATATAATGTATATATATATATATAATGTATATATATAATGTATATATATATATATAATATGTATATATATATATATATAATGCAGAGATTATCAGAATGGATAAAATGAGTGAGTCTTATTTATTTGCTATGTAGAAAAGATGCATACTTAACATAAAGACATAACATAACATAAAGACACAATTTGAAAGTAAAAAATGGAAAATATATACAAGATAAAAATTGTAACCATAAGAAAACCGGAGATTAATGCCAGACACAATAGATTTCAAAACAGAGTTTCATGAGAAACAGAGAAGGACATTTTATGATGACATTCATTGGGAAATCATAGCAAGCAAATACATGTGTAACTTGACAATTGTAGAATACACACGTTTTTCAACTCTACATGATTCATTCACTGAGAAAATATGCTGAGCCATGAAAAAAAAAATCCCATAATCTCCATAAACGTAAAAGGACTGAAATGATACAGAATATTTTCTTTGAGGATAATGGAATTAAATTAGAGATTAATAAAAGGAAAGTATCTAGAAACTTCCAACTGTTTGAAATTAAAGAACACTTCTACATAACCAATGAAATTTAAAAAAAATAAGGAATAACAAGGGAATTCAGAAAAAGATGATGAAAGAACAATTTGTCTAAATTTATGAGCTACAGTTGAAGTAGTGATTAAAGAGAAAGCTACATATTTGAAAGGTCTAAAATCAATTGTCTAAATTTTTACTTTAAGAATCTAGGGCCAAAAAGGACAAAATAACCCAAAGCTAGTAGAAGAAAGAAAACCACAAAAAGCAGAAACCAATGAAATAGAAAACACACACACACACACACACACACAAAAAAAAAAAAAAAAAAAAAAAAACCAGATGAAATTAAAGCTCAAAGTTGGTTTTTTGAAAAAATAAACCCCCAGCTGGACTATTCAAGAAAAGAAAGACCAGGGCTGGGCCAGGAGAGAGAAATTACCAACATCTGAAATGAAAGAGGACATACGTCATAGATCCTGTAGATATAGATATTTTTAATGAGGCCAAATTATTCTATCATGGAAAAACAAAAACAAAAACCAGTGTTCACCTCTTAGAGGAGAGGTACCACAGGTAGGAAACGTGCATGAAGGCACTTTCTGTGGTGGTGACAACATTCTGTGTTCTGAAAGAGCTCTGGGTTCAAGGTGCATGCATTTGTCAAAACGTACTTAATGGTCTGCTTAAGATTTGTGCATACTACTGTGTCTAAGTTTTACCTGAAAGAGGGGAGGAAAAGGAGGAGGAAGAAGAGGAGAAGGAGGAGGAGTTAAAAGAGCCATAAATCCAGTGGCCAGGGCTCGTCAGCGTCACTTCCATCCGCTCACCCTGCACTTGGTTTGGGGTGCCACACTCCCCCAGCTTCCCTCTGCCCCCTGGCAGTTCCTTCTCATTTCTCTTGCTGGGTCTCCTGGGTCTTTGAACCCTTCTCTTTCCTGTCTACGTGCCCTCCCTTAGTCATCTCTCCCAGCCTCTTGGTTTAAGAGCCTTTCAGATTTTTGCTCAAAGATGTCTGATCCCAACTATTCTAAACCCTCTTTAGAAAGGAGGGCTACTTGGCACCAATTTGTCCCCTGCTGCATCCTGGTCACCAATGCTGGGGCTATCAGAAGAGTCCTTCTCCTCCTACCAATCCTCCCCGGGCCTCTGCTTTGTGTCCCATGGCGTCCAGTGATGTCCCAGATCCTGGCAGCCACGTGGCTGTGTGTATAGGTTCTATCATTGTGTGTGTGTGTGTGTGTGTGTGTGTGTGTGTGTGTGTGTAGGGGCGAGTGCCCCCTAACTTGAGACTCTCATTTTTGTGAAACCTTGGCAACGGTTAAAATGGTGTTCTGGATAAGAAAATGTCCCTCGTGTTCTGTTTGCCACTCTTCTTCCTTCCTCTGTGCCTTTGCTGGGCACTGCTTGGATTCTTGCCTTCAAGGAACTCATGGCCCAAAATGGAAAGAGGGCAACAGGCTGTGCCACCCCCCAGGGCCATGGGAGAGAGGTTAGGGCTCCGGCCCACACTGCTGGGAGCACCAGGTGAAGAGAGGGGTCTTGGCAAAAAGGAGCCAAGGGAAGAGACCAGAGCTCCAGACATGGCCCCGCTACTAGTACTACTGGTGACCCTTGAGTGTGTCACTTTCCCTCTCTGGGCCTTAGTTTCTTCAACTGCAGAAGGATGGAGTTGGACTAGACCAGAGTTTTCCCACAAGCTCCTTGAGTCCAGATTCTAAGGATTGGGAAGAAGGGGGCCGGTAAGGGGGTAAGCTCCTGCCCAAAGCCCCTCCCATCTGGCTGCTTCTCTTACCTGTGCCATGTCTCAGGTCTCAGCTTTCCATGTTAGATCCTTTCACCCAAAGGATTCTGGGGCAGAACCGTGTGACCAACACCTTCCAAGGAAAGCTCTGAGGACCCTCTTGACTCTCCTGTGATCCCTCCCATGGGCAGCTCCAGAGAGAGGATCCCAGAATTTGGACGGTGCCCACCCACCCACCTGCCCTCCTGCCCTGGCCCCTGCAGCCAACCTCTCTATCCTGCCAGTTGTCCAGCCAACAGGAAGCTCTGGTCTGTTGGGGCCAAGAATAAAGGCTGTGCTCCCAGGAGGTCTCAAAGCCAAGAAGACATGAGACCGGGAAGGAGCAGGCAGGTCTGAGCTGGTGGGAAACAGGGAGAGGATGGGCAAGGAGCTGCCCCTTTCCAAGTCAGGAGTGGCCGTGGAACGAGTTGCCTGGAAGACGGCTGCTCTCAGCTCTGCAGAGTTGGAGTCAGTGGCAGTGTCAGAAGCTGTTTTTGCTTTGAAAGGTTTTTTGGAGGAAGACAAGAACCTTTCTCCCCAGATATATCTTGAATTAAAAGGGAAAGGTCGGAGTAAATGATTGGGGCAACAGGTGCTTGTCCTGGTCTTAAATCTAGGTTACAGAAGGGCACTATGGTCTGAGGATGGCGTCATTAGAGGGCACATTAGGAGTCAGCCAAAGTGTTGTTGGCAACTGCCATCTAAATGACAGCCAGAGTGAAGCAGTCAGAGCACAAGCCATGTCCTCAGAACTGGCTTCAATTCCAAGTCCATCACTTACTAGCTGTGTGAGCTTGAATGGGTTCCTGGGCTCCTCGGAACCACAGATTGCCTGCTCTGCAAAACGGGAATGACTGTACCTACTTTGTGGCACCGTGTGAAAATCGAAGGTGGGTGTCCAGCATTGCTAATGCTTTTGGACTAGATGGTCACCTTCTCCAGGTTTATACCGCAGCCCAGCAGTCCTCCAGAAAAATATAGACCCCAGAATGTAGGAGTGTGAATCTCAGCGTCCATGAGCTCAGTGTGGCCTTGGAAAGCTGGCTGGTATCCTTTCTGAGAGAGACAGAGAGAGCGGAATTGTCACGGCCTTGTGTGGAAAGGTGGCATTGACCGCCCAGAGATTCAGAAAGCTTCATACTTTTCACTTGTTTATTTACTAACTCATGGGTCATGAAACTTCCTAATGGTTGACTGAAGGGGTTGGAACATAGGAAGCAGGAAGTCCTTCAGAGTGCCCATGTCTCTGCTGATCCTCCATCCATGGGTCTTCTCTCCTTTGATAGGCTCCTCAGAGCAGGCCAAGTGTCTCTGGGTGACAGACACACCCTGCTGAGCCAGCAGCAGGTGTCTGCAGGATGATGGGTTAGGGTGGGTGTGTTAGTCAGCTCTTCATCACTGTGACCAAAATACATGACATGAACAACTTCAAGGAGGAGTTTATTTTGGGCTCATAGTTTCATAGTTTTCAGTCCATGGCTGGCTGATTCCATTGTTCTGGGCCTCTGAGGTGCGGCAGAAAATCATGTGAAAAAACATTGGCAGAGAAAAGCTGTTCAGCTCATGGAAGCTGGGAGAGAGTAGAAGGATTCAGGGGGACAAGATATGATCTCCAAGAATGCCCCCCGCCCCCCGCCCCGTGAACCACCTCCTCTAGCCATGCCCCACCTGCCTACAGTTCCCATTCAGTTAGCCCATTCCATCTAGGGTGGACTGATTAGGTCACAGCTCTCATAATCCAATCATTGCATCTCTGAGTATTCTTGCATTAACTCAGGGGCTTGTGGGGGGCACCTCATATACAAACCATGATAGTGGGGGACACCAGCTCGGGTCTTTGAGCCATTTTTTCTTTTTACTCTGTGGCCTCATTAACCCCATATTCTAACCAACCAAACCAGCCAGGCCCAGACTCGCTGGTGCGTTACAGTAGTATCTGGCATCTGAGATTCTGTGAATCGGAGTTTTCATTTAACAGCATGTCTGCACAGCAACCTCACGAAATGCAATCTTCAGACGCTCCAAGGTACAGCAAGCCTCTGATTCACTAGAGATTTGATTATGCATGGTATCGCTGCCACAGCAAGCCTTTCTATCAGGTTCTAATGCCTCTAGAGAGTACTTGGGCTGGGACACAAGAGGTCTGTGCCCCAGGCTTGATGCTGCTATTAACTTACTATGTGACTCTGGGCAAATCATTTAGTCTCTTTGGGTCTTAGTTTCCTCGTCTATAAATTGGAATTTAATTCTCTGTGCTCCTGCCTGTCTTACGAGAATGAAATACCCACCCAGACAGAAAATGAGCACCCTAAGGCTTTGAAAGCAAAAAGGGTTATTCTGTGGCCCCTCAAGGGAAAAGACAACAGCTGCTATTAACCACTTCTGTTCAATATTTTCTCCAACAGGGTTGGGCTACAGAATGAACTGCATTCCAGAAAATGAAGCTCTCTCTCCCATGGGGTCAGCTGGGCCCCGGCCCACGTTAGCTGCAAAGGAAACCGGAAGAAATGGCATCCAGGCTCAGGGTGGATAGACTTGTGGGCATACTGGACACGGAGATTGGGGAGCCTCACTCTCCTGTGGCTCTCTTTTCTTTGCAACTGTGCCTCTCAGTTTGCTTTGCCCATGTGCTCCTTGACCCGAAGCCCTCTGTGCTCATCAACCAGTGCCCCAAAGAGCTGGAAAGGCTTACCACCCTCTTGGACAGGGATGGCTGAATTAAGACCTCCGTAGCTCTTTGAAACTCCTACACATTAAATACACCCACATCCCACATAAAATCCAATTTCCTTACCATTAGCTATAACTTCCTGATCATCAAGCACCTGTGAGAATTTTGGGGCTGTGAGACACTGAATCCTCAAATTGTTTTCAGTTGTTTGTTAAGTACTAGATTGTAACCATGGATTGCCACATGGCAGCGAACGTGACATGCAGTAGAAGATGCATCTTAGGAAGCTCAAGAAGCCAGACACAAAGAAGGACTTACTACTGGCTCCCTTATGTGAAATTCGAGAACAGGCAAAACTGACATATGGTGTCAGAAGCCAGGAGAGTGGCTATGTTACCCCTGGGGAGGGGACAAAAACAGGAAGGGGCATGGGTGCTGGTGATGCCCTGCTTCTGGGCCTGGTGCTGTGTAGTTTGAGGAGGGTCTTAGAGCTACAGACATTTTAAATCTGTGTACTTTCAAGTCTGTGTGCTGTGTTTCAACGAAAGTGTGAATAGGTGTTGATGTTTAATTTGTAATTTCATCTCATATTTTGCAGCGAATACATGTTTCTCAGATATCGAAACATTTCCAGAGGCCCCAGCCTCGTGCATCTAACACTCTGGACCATAGATGGACGCTGTCCTCTCCTGGGCTCTGGTGCAGCTGCTCCTTCTCCCTGGCTATGGTGTTCCAGGAAGCCAGGGACAGCCTCTGCTGCAGCTCAGTCCATAGCCTCCTGGAACATCTTCCCAAGCCAAGAAAAGTTTCCCTAAACCTCCCCACCTTCTCCACCCAGGTGGCCCTGGCTCTCCCAGATGGCCCACAGCAGTTATCTCCATACCATCCTTGGAATTGATTCCACATGTCTTATCCCATAGGACTGTGTGTGTGTATGTGTGTGTGTGTGTGTGTGTGTGTGTGGCACTGGGGATTGATTCCAGAGGTGCTCCTCCACTGAGCTATATCCCCAGCCCTTTCTATTTTTTATTTTAGGACAAGGTCTTGGCAAGTTGTCCAGGGTGGTCTTGAACTTGTGATCCTCCTGCCTCAGCCTCCCTAGTTGCTGGGATTAGAGGTGTGTGCTAGTTTGCCTGGTAGCACATATGAACACCTTGGGGCTGGGGTCCTCCATATCATTTGTGTCTATGACCCTCCAGCACCTGGTACAGAGCCCTAGCAGAGAGGTGTCCAGGAAACATGAGCTTTTTGGACTTGATTCTTAAAGTTGTCTTTCCTACAGGATCCCACCTAGTTGGGGTTGCGCTGGTGGTGGTTTCCCATTTATAAGCTGGGTGACATTGGCTGATTTGTCCCATACTAAGTCTCATTTTAGTTATTTGGAAAAATCAGGATAACAAACCTAGCATCACGGAGTCATGGTGAGGCTCACATGGGCTAAGGGACAGCAGGTGCCTATGAGGGCGTCATCCCTCTGCCCTCAGGTGGCATTCTCAATCCTTGCCAGGTATGGCGTCGGTCAGAGGAGATTTTGGAAGGAAGTGAGTAGCCCTGTCATTTCTCAACAGCACCCCCAAAAATCCACAGCTTAGAAAAGTTCAAAGAAACACTAGTAATTTATTGATTTCCTATATTTCAAAACAAAACAACCAAAAATAAAGCAAATACATGGTATATCATACAAGGGGACTGGGCCCGGCCAGCACAAGGTTCTTATACAAACATAAAGCAAGGGGAGGGTGGTCTAGAAGGAGGCGCCAGATGCCCTATAGTAATTAGGGGCTTCCCTCCCCTGCCCATCAGGGAGCCCCAGCTAGTCTCTCAGCCAGGGGCTGAGGGGGGACAACAAAGGTCACCTCTGCCTCTTGGGGCCTTGGCATAGTGTGGGGTCTGGGCAACTAGTCTGGCCCACACTAAAGGTGCTGCTGGTGGCCAATGACTGCATTCGTCTTAAGCACAGGAGATTCTGGAGTTAAGATGGGCATGGGTCCGTGTCCTTTCTCATTTTGTCCCAAATTAGAACTTCTTGTTTTGGGCATTGTCCTGGTAGCCAGAGGCCAGTGTGGATTTCAAATCCTAAGACAAGCCTCTGATATGACATATAAGGCCCAGCAAACTCCTTTATCTAGGAAATATATCCTCAAGTCATGTTGCTCTTCCCAAATGACAGGCATGGATCAGAGGCCCATATGACAAGGCCCCCACTGGCCAGGGCACAAGAAGCAACCAAAATCAGGCCTGAACTAATTGTCCTTGTTGGGCCACTGAGGTTTGAGCAGCTGCCTTCTTCCCAGAGCAGATTACTGGGCCCATCTGGCTCTTCACCTGGGAGGGGTTGAGTTGGGTACAGGGGCTGCAGGAAGTGAGGACCGTGCTACGGGGCTGGCATCACCCTGGGCGTGTAGGAGATTCACTCTAGTGGTTTATTACCCTCTTGTCCTGACCTCACAGTCCTCTCCGACGGGGGGATCCCTAAAGTCAAGCACCTGGTGCAGTGTCCCCCGACCCCTCCCACCAAGTGAGGTGAAGATAAAGGTGTGGGCTGCTTGTTCACTAATGTATCTTAAGTGCTTAGAACACTGCCTGGCACAGAGGGGTGCTCCAGAAACATTTTTTTTTTTTTTTAAAAGAAATGGATTCCTCTGAGTGCTAATGATGGGCAGAGGAGACTTCCTGAAACCCACACCCAGGACAGTCTGGTGGGACCAGGCTCACACGTGGCTCCCTGGGAGGCAGAGGGGAGCCCAAATGAGGGAGGGTGTGATAGACTCACAACAACAGAGCGCATCCCTTTAGCCAGCCTGGCTAAAAAGAGAAAGCCTGGGTGTGCTCACTCTGCTTCATTTGGTGGTCTGTACTAAGGGCTACTGCCATAGACAGGACTTCTCATGAGGTCTCCGGGGGCCCTTTTGCTACTGCTCATCGAAATGCACAGTCTAGGGTGTAGGGGGTACCTGTTGCCCCTGACAGGCTTCTTATCACATCCCCCATGGGTTTCACAAAGACAGACAGGAGACAGGATTGCCGGGGTTCAGGGGGAGGAAGGCAGGGCCCCTGACAGGGGTGTAGACTTGCTGATAGGATTCCCCTTTTGTGGTCTATATAAACGCCCTCCCTTTGGTCTTCTGGGAACCCAAACACTCCCTCACCTGACTTGGCAGGCTTGGTGGGAGGCAGTTTCCTGGTTAGTTTCCAACTCCTTCCCCACTTGTTCCCCTGACTAGGCAGATGTCCAGCCCCAGCCTATTCCTTTCTCCGCTGGGAAAATGAGACTAAATAGCCATCCTCTGAACAGCCCTTTGGCTTCGAGCACCATGTTTTGCCTTCTTTATCCTGTAGCACAGGCTCCCTGGAAGCTGGGGCTTTGCAGGTCGAGGCTGCTCTGCAGCAGCACAGCCCAAGAGAACAGCAAGTCCCATGTCTCTGGCTGCTACTCCCAAGGCGACCTCACACAGCTAAGCAAGCAAGATTGTCTTGGTGCCTTCCAGAGCCCCACACCCGGCCCAACCCCACGCTTTGTGGCATTGTGGGAATGGAGCATTGTCAGATGCACCAGATTTTCCCATGAGATACACCAAGCCCTGACACCCCAGCCAACCTCCCTGACTGCAAAGCAGCCTTTTAAGGAGGTTAGCTCCAGCCCAGCTCCTCTTCCTCCCACCCTGCCCTTGGAGATGGCCACAGAAAGGCTGTAGGGTACCTCTGTGGCCTGACTCTGGTGAGGGCCCCTGCCCTGGCATAATATATTTCTAGAACTACGGGCAGCTAACCTAAAAGCACATGTCATCCTTGCCTATGAGGGAGAGACATGGAGACATCTTTGCCCTATCTTATGAGTTGCAACGATACAGCTTTTGCAGTTGGTAGTTATGCTGTTAGGCACTCACGCACACGCAGGCACACGCACATGCACACTTACATTATACACATATATATATACCATTTCTCAGAGAAGGAAGTATTGACATCAAATGTAAGCCCATTTAACTCAAGAAAGTCCCCCCCCAACCTCCCCACACCCCACTGCCTGCCAATTCCCCAAGGAAAAAAAAGAATCTAAAAATATCTCCATCATCCACAGTTTTCAGGTTTGTTCTCAGTTGCTCTCAAACTTTTCCAAATACTGCACAGGATGGACAGAATAACCCATCCAGCAAGGCCTGAGGTCTTCTCATATAGGTCGTATCTTTCTGGAAAAAGAGAAAGTCTCAAGTTAGCATGTAGCAAAGTGTTTCCATGTGAGTAAGTCTGGCTCATCCTGCCACCGTCTTCTCGCTCATATCTGGCCTAACGCGGGCTCTGGCCTGAGATTGGATTCAGGGCCATCCAGATACCTTCATCTACAGCACTGTTGGTTCAGAAGCAGATCACCTTTATCCTATCACCTTTACCATCCTCTGCACCCTCAGTTCATTGCTAAGCATGAACTCTGCTACCCTGCCGGGTATGGTGGCACACATGTGTGATCTCAGTTACTCATGAGGCTGAGGCAGGAGGATGGAAAGTTTGAGGTCAGCTTGGGCAACGCAGCAAGACCCTTAGAATTAAAAATTAAAGGGACTGGGGGATGTAGCTCAGTGGTAGAGCATGTCTGGGTTTAATCCCTAGTACCCCAGTAACTAACACACACACACATACACACACACACACACACACACACACACACACACACACACGTCTGCTATCTCTAATCTTCTCCCCTTTCCTGTTCTCAAGTTGCTGAAGCTTATCTATGAGAGGTATCTGTAGTCTTATTTAATATTCCTGTGGACCACCAGGACCCTCCTTGGGCTTTGGGGTTGGGGTGGATTTGCTAGCAGAGGGCCAAGACTGAGAAATCCAGTCCAGGAGGGTCTGTCTTTGTCCCTGGCTACGGTACAGATGGCTCTGTACCAGAGCTGCCACTGGTGAGCCTGTCTAGGTTTGCTGATGCCTGTTTTGAGCATCCTGTGGTGCTTGGATTCCCTGCAGAAGAAGCACTTTGGATGCTCGTTTTAAAAGGTATTTCCTTGGACTCCACTCCAAGAGTCAGAATTTCTGGGGCTGGGAGCGGCTGTGTACATTTTAGCAAGCTTCCCAGGTGATTCTGATGAATGCACGCCTTTGACATAGTATTAGATCTGAGTTTCTGGTCCCTAGAAACATCAGCTGGAATAAGCTTGCCCACACTAGGTATGTGAAGAGACTGGAAGGTAGATTATAAGAAGGACAACAAAGTGAGATTTGGATGATCAAACCAAGCACGACATATTGTATAACTCCACTATCCATATCAGAACCCACTGTAGTCCACGTAACTGGCACTGACTGGGTTTTACAATGGGCAACCTACACAGCTGTACCCAGAAGTCCTGCCCAGACCCCTTGGCCCTTCTGATTCTATCAGGACATTTTACATCTCTACTCTGTGGTGGGACAGCCCAGGCCCTCAGTGAGGAGTCTACATAGCTGTGCTTATAGTCCTTGTATTGATCTGAGTCAGGATGCTGTGTGTCTCTGGCATGCATAGGCCTAGTCCCTCTCTGAGATTGGCCAAGGTTTCAGGGTGGCTCTGGAGGGATCTGGGCAGGGATTGGGCTGGTTCTTACCTGCAAACTGCACTTGCTTGGACAGTCTCTTCTTAGAATCGGGAGGTGAAGTTCCTGAAGCTATTGGGCCCGGCTAGGGCTCCCAGCATGTTCCTATCGAAGCCTTGCTGCAGGAGAGAAACATGAGCTGTTTGATTTATCCTAGGACAAAATAGCGTAGGGGTCCCCGCAGGGCCAGCCACAGCCTTCCCGTAGCATCCTTGGGCTCATGAAGTCTCTGGACGTGGTATGCTCTGACCACGGTGTACATGTGTCATGGCTTAACAGACTATTTCAATGTGCAATCAGACCCAATGCCGTGCCTGTCCAGGAGGTAGTGCAATGTGTTTTGGTTTCCACCAGCACACGGGAGTTCCCTACTTGAATTTGCAGAAACCTGAGTCAGGGCCTGAACCAGTCCTCTACACAACCACCAAAATCAGATTAAGATGTTGCCAATGGTTCTTCTTTCTGACTGCCTCGGCCTGTCTTATTTTAAATTCTGGCAAGAGCTCTGGGGCAGGGAGGCCAGGCCCAGAGTTTCTCAAACTCAGGGGCAGGGGCTGGTGCTGGAGTGAGAGGCCACTGTGCTATGAGGTTCTGTTTACTTATCTGTTCTCTCGCTGGCAGCTCACCAGCCCCTGAGCTCCTGCTGGGTGGAGACAGGGTCTCATTCCTTTTATTTCTTCTAGCATAGAGCAAGTGCTTGATATATGTGTCAGAGTGAATGAGGATAGCAGTCATCCACCAGGGGTGGGGACAGGGGTGACTTGAGAAGAGGGCCCTGGTGCAGCCCTGAGCTCTGAGGGCCAGGTCAGCTTATGGCTGATCTATGAGAACAGGAAGGGAGATGACACAGGGGATCCCAAACAGCAAAGTCCCAGGCCTACTGAGTTTGGGCGTGGATGACATGATGTTGTTTTTTCCCCCCTGCAGATTTGCTTGCTTGCTCCTGTTGAGCTTGGCTGAATTTGGTGGAAAGAATGCAGGAGTGAAAAGTTCTGGATCCCAGCCTCGCTCCTGCCCTGACTCGCTGAATCAAGACAAACTCTTTAGATTCTGATTCCGTAGTCAGCAAAAGGGACAAAAGCCATGTGACCTGCCTCACCTGTGCTGTGACAACCTAATTAATGATGGATCTGAATGTGCTTTGGGAACAGAAACCTTGACCTAGATGCTGCCAAGGCTACTGTCAAGTACCACTGGAGAAACAGGTGGAGGCTGAACGGGGACACTGGTTCCCAAAGGACAGCACAGAGGGGAATTCACACAGAGAGCCTAGGAAGTGGATTCCTTGTGTGTCTTTAGGCCAGGAGAGGGCTCTGTATTTTTGGATGAGTTGAAACCTTTGGATCATCTTCAAAAAGATCAAGGAAGTGTCACCCTGCCCTCCTTACTTGTCTCCCCACACCCACCCCTGTGTCTATCTGGTAGCCGCCACTCGGCCATGCCCACCCTCATGGTGGTATTGCTCGAAAAGAGGGTTGGTTGGCAAATGGAGAACAAGGGCCACTGTCCACCTTCATATTTCCCACTCATCTTGGACCATGGAGACTTCCTAGGCCCCCAACTGTCTCCGTGCTCTGATAAAGGAGAAGTGTCCCTCCTTTTTCCCAGGTTGGTCTCCTGTCCTCTTTGTCCCCCATCCCCTCCATTCTCCCCCTCTTTGCCCACTCCCTCTCCTCTAATGACAGACACACTGGGATCCCCTCTGTCTTTCACAGTACTCTTTCAATCTTCCCTGTCTTCTTTCTTCTTGGGACAAAGTGCAGTGAGGGGCGCCTCCTATCTGTGCCCCCTCTCTCCTGTCCCCATCATGGCCACAAGCCCCGAGATGCTCCCCTTGCTTTGCCAGCAGTACTCTTTGAGGTCCCCAGAGACTTCTGAATTAGCAGCTAGCCCCAGGGCCTATCCCAGTTCTATCCTCCCTGTCCCCTCCACAGCACTGGGCACTACTCTTCTGCCTCTTTCCGGAAACTTGTGCAGATCATCCTGCTTCCCTGGCCTTCTTCCTTCTTGGCCCTCAAGTGAGGGTCTTCATGCTTCTCTGCCCCGGTCCCCCAAGACTTCTCCACAGGCAGGAGGGGCTTGCCTCTTCTCATGGTATCACCAATCTGTACTGCAGCTCCAGCCTCTGCCAGGGTCCCACTCCACTTCCGCCAAGCCATCCAGATCCAACCTCCTACTCCCACCCAAGAGCCTCCTCCAGCTCTCGCCAGCTGATCTGTGTCTGTTGACGCAGCTGCAGTGTCTCCAAGCCTCAAGTGCCATCAGCACTACACTGCTACTTGTGCCTTCTCTCCTTTATTCCCACCTCCCCACGGCCTACACCTCAGCCCAAAGAATGGCTGTGCAGGAATGGGCGAGAGGGTCAGTGTGCGATGTCTCAGAACACAGCCTGACGGAGGACTCGGGGCCGCTGACGCTGGGGAGTTTTGAGGACAGTTAGGGGCAGGTCACCCTGGACAAGCAGAGCAGCCTCCAAGGTCCTCTTGACCTCACTCATTGGTATGGAACTAGTTTTTCCAGGGCTGCTTCCATCATGAGACCCTCTACGCAAAACCTCGAGTGGTTCCCCAGTGCCAAGTCCAAACTCTGCCTGAAATTGAAGGGCCTTTGTAATCAAGCCCAAACCTACCTCGCCAGCAGAGCACCCGTCATGCCCCCAAGTGACTCATGTGCCTTTCATTTTTCTGCTGAACAATCCCACCCCACAGAGGAGACTGTGCACATCTCCTCTGCTCTCCACCCGCTTGCCTGCCCTGGTTGATCCTGGGTCCAGAGGTTTGGACAGAGCATTGATCAGGCTCATTGCGGGGCAGGATCTCCTGCTCTGACTCTGGGGCAAGCCTCACCTGGGTGGGTGGGCAGGCCAATCCACCTCCCGCTTCTTGATCCACTGGGACTTTGGTACAGGGTAAATGTGGGAAGAGCCTCATCAGAAGGGGCTACTGGTGTGGGTGCTTACCTGTCTGAGGACACCCTGCAGCTCCTTGCTGGACCACATGTCAGAGAGGAGGAGCCGGGCAGCTTCTGAAGCCTTGGGTGAGGCACTGGGAAGGTGGGAAGTGCGTGTGTGAGATGAGACTCCAGGAGACACAAGAACACCCTCCGCCCTCAACCCTCCCTTCCAGGTCTTTTTTTTTGGGGGGGTGGGGTGGCTGGGGATTGAACCCAGGGCCTTGTGCATTTAAGGCAAACACTCTACCAACTGAGCTATATCCCCAGACCCCTTCCAGGTCTCAGAAACAGATGTGGGGAGGTCCCAGGGTGCACAACACTGTTGTGCCTTGTCACTACACAGTGGGTACAACCTCAGACCCCTGCACACCTAGAGGTACCCCCGAGGCCACAAGCTGGTAGTGGACTCCTGTCTTTAGACTTTTGTCCTGGGAAGATAGCCCATGGAGCAGAATAAAGTCCCCACAGAGTTGGGTTTAGTGCTCCATGCTTCCTGCCAACCCTCTAAGGATCCATTGTCCCCACATATCACCCAGTCAAGAAGCATCTGCCTCTATCCCCTCTCCTGAGGTCTGGAGGCTGGACCTATACCCCATAAAGCTCAGCTTCTGGACCTTCTTTCCCTGGAGCTCCCCACCCCCACCTCCTCCATCCTAGGTGCTTTCCTGCTCCATGTTTGTTTCTACTGTTCAGAGCCAGGGGGGGACTGTGATGTGGGGCCAGGTGGGCACGGGCACCCATATCCACCCTGCCCACCTGCTGCGGCACAGGTTGATGATGTTGTTGAGCATGCTACTGGAGAAGTACTGCTTGGCCATCTGTGGCTGTGAGGTCATCAGGTTCCTCACGGTGTAGCAGGCTGAGGTCAAGATGTCTTCGGAATTGCTGGTGTTGCCAGTATGGCTGGTGAGGAGCCTGGTCACCTCTGGGAACACTTGGTTCCCTGGGAGAGGAAGGGATGGCGTATGGGGTCAGGATTGCTAAGAAGAAGAGGGGCTGAAGGGTTCTCTCTGGGCCACAGTCCTGGGTTGCCCTTAGCCAAGTTCTGAGCAAAGTGACCCCTTGGGCCTTAGAGCCAACTCCAATCCAGATGGGATCTCTGTAGACTTGCCCCCCTCCCTGCCTCCTCCCAGCTCCACCCCTCTCCTGGGCCAGCTTCCCCTCAGAATGCTTGCTCTGGAGAATGGTTCAAGGGTGACCTTCCAGTGGGCTCACTGTGTCCTCTCTGGAGGGGAAGGTGTGGGCGCTCTTACCCATCACTCTGTGCAGCATGGGATGGCGGGACATGTTGCTCAGGAGGGAGGCCCCGGAGCGAACCACATCTGAGTTGCCAGATTGCAGGAGGCGGGCGATTTGTGGCAAGCCCTTTTCCTTCAGCCCAATCAACTGGCTCATGCCACTGGACATCTACAAGAGAGGGTCCCAGGGAGGAGCTGGTTTGTGGCTTCCCATGCACACAGTCGGGAGGGGCGGGGGGCAGCCAGTCCAAACAGATGCAGAACCTTTCTCCTTCACAGTGAAAGCAAGGGCAGAGACTCACAAATTGCTTCCATATGGGTGACTACAGACCTGTCCTCCCTTTCTGTCTCTGCTCCCTGCTCTCAGGGAGAAAAGCCTACAGCCAGGTGGCTGGGAAGAGGAAGCCTCATTTCCCTCACTCGGGGGGATCCAGAGTCAACAGTGTCACCCACCCCACCGTCTCAGCTCTGCCTTCCTAAAGAATCTGCTCACACAGAACTGCATGTTCAAGAGCATTTGTCACTTAAAAAATGGCTGTCATCTTCTTCCAACTTCCCTACCTCTGCAGGATTCAATCCATATTTGTTGAGGGCTTGCCAGATGGGGTTCCCTGGAGGGAGGTCAGCTCACCGAAGCCTCAAAGCAACAAATGCATCCAGACGTAACCTGGTCTAGGATTGTTTGGGGTCCTCAGAAGCCCCAGCTCCTCCCCTCATGGTCAGGGAAGCTTCCTTTACCTTCAGTTGCCTGTCCACTTCCCTCTCACCCTAAGTAAAACTGGGGAACACCTGTCTCCCTTCTCCTTCTAAACACTCCTAGTTTGCAAACAGGCCTCCTCTAATCCCACTCCATCATGTCCCTCAAAATCTATTTGATTTCAACCCTATACTATAATATATGATTCTGTCACGTATTCCTCTGGATCCGTCTGTCCATGTCCCAAACTCCCTCTTTTTCTACCTCTATTAATTCACCAAATGGAGATTCCTCCTATTAGACACATGTTGCACCTCTGTCCCTGACACCAAGCAGAGCCCAGGAGGCCAGGAACTGCAAGGAAAAGGGGACCATGTGGGTACCAATAGAATCCAACAGGCTGGGCCTGCCCTCTGAGCCCCATCCCAGAGTTCCCAGAAAGCGAGGCATCTTGGCCCTTGTCATTCCCCATGTCCAGCCCAGGGCTTGGCACACACTAGACTCATGTCTGCAGCATGAAGCTCACAGCCATTTGTGTTTGATAGACTTGGCCAGGAACACACTGGTGGGAAAGAGCAGAGCACCCCTGGAGAGCGGGTTGGAGGATTGGGGAGGAGCAGAAGGGAGGGGGCTCTCCTCACCAGCCCCTTGCTGGCTGTCAGGTTCTGCAGGGCACCTGCGCAGGCCTCCAGGGTGGCATCTTTCTTGCTTTTGCCCATGAGGTTCAGGTAGGTGCGAATGGCATCCGAGTGGTAGAGCCAGCTGCTGCCCTTGGGGTTGGTTTCTTCTTCAGGAAGGGGACAGTCATAGTTGTTGTTCTGAGGACAAAGAGTGGGTCAGCGTGGAGCCTGGTGAGGGGACACAACCTGAGACTCCTGCCTGTCCCCCAACCTTGTGGAGCCTGGCGGGAGGCTGTGGCATGCCTGCCGAGGCAGGGAGCCTGGACACCACCCCCCCACCGCTTTCCTCTGTGCATCCGAGCTTGCCAGGGAATTGGGGAACGGGCCAGGGAATTGGGGAACGGGCCAGGGACGGTCTCCTCGGGGTGGAGAGCATTCCTGATGTCCGGGAAGTGCTCTGGGCAGCCCGGGTTGACCTTCCTGCTGTGTGAGGCTGCTCTGGGGTCTCACAGCAGGATGCTTCCTCCCTCCCAGAGTCCTAATGTGGGGCTGACCTACCCTGGGCCCACAAGGCTAGTTCAAGACCTGGCTTCCGCAGCCATGCCCAGTGGAGGAGGCTGACCACCCCTCCACAGCACCCTTTATCCAGGAGGCTCAAGAGGTGGTGGAAACCAGCACCAGAGAGGGGTCAGAGTTCTTGGCTGTCCCCAATCCTCAGGGGCTAAGGAGAAGTCAGGGGAGACTGAGGCCTGCCGGGGGGAGCCTTTGCCCTCGGGGCTGATCTGGGCTCCTACAGATGCCCTTCGCACGCAAGACGGAGCTCCCAGAGCACAGCAAGTCCCAAGGCCCTGGCTTTGGCAAGGGCATGTTCCCTAAGAATGCTTTTAGGTGGGATGGGGCAGCGGACCTGGTGGAGTGCTTGCTGGGTGGGCCCTGGCTTGATCCTCACCATCATCTTGTCGCTCTTGTTGCTGAAGCAGCCGGTGGAGGACTTCTCCGTGTAGGCGTTGCGGGTGTTATACTCCAGCTGGCGGTAGCGGGTGGGCACCTCGGCATCCAGGCGGTAGGAGAGGTTGTGCAGGATGCACATGCAGTTCTCCACGGACTGGGGAGTAAGCAGAAGCAGGTGCCTGAGCCATTGCTCAGCCCCCCGTGGGCTCCTGGGCTTCCTGACTAATCAGACAGTGGCATCAAGGGATAGGAGCACCATCGCCCCCCATAGCCTCAGTCTGGAAAGGGCTCCCTGGGACATGCCTGGGACTTGGACTTGGACTTGAATCCTACTTCTTTTATTTCCTGGCTGTTTCAACTTGAGTGACTTACCTCACCTTATGGGTCTCAGTATTCTCAACTGTGAAATGGGACTAAAATGACTTCACTGGGCTATTGAGAAGATAGTTGGCCCTTCAATTATCCTTGGGCTTAGCCTCCATGGATTCAACCAATCATGGCTGAAATTATGTAAAAAAATATTGCATCTCCACCGAACATGAACAGATTTATTTCTCATCATTATTCCCTAAACAATACTGTATAACAACTGTTTATGTAGCATTTACATTATATTAGGTGTTCTAAGTAATCTATAGATTATTTAAAGGATATGGGAAGAAAACCAGGCACATGCCTGTAACTTCAACCACATGGGAGGCTGACGCAGGAGGATTGCAAGTTTGAGGCCAGCCTGGGAAACTTAGAACCTGTCTCAATTTTTTATAAAAAAGGGAGATAGGGCTGGGGATGTAGCTCAGTGGTGGAGTTCCTGTGGGTTTAATTCCCAGTATATATATCTATATATGTAGATATACAGATATATATGAGATGTGCATAGATTATATGCAAATACTACACCATTTTATAAAAGGGATTTGAGCACCTGTGAATTTTTTATCTTTGGGGGTCCTAGGAAGATCCCCTAGGGTGTTACTGTCCATGGAGAATATCTACCATGGGGTCTTACACACCGTAGGACACAACAGACCAGAGTGTTTTATTGCTATGGACAAAGTGTTGATGGGCATACTGGGTGTTGAGGAATATGGCTGCCCTTCTGGAACAATCTCCTTCTCGAGCAGCTCCAATTCCTTTAGGTTCCAAAGCCCCGCTGCTTTCTCCTGCTCCCTTCCCATGAGCACGCCTCAGCCTCCGTATCCCAGGTGCTAGAACACACCGATAGTGAGGCCCGGGATCTGGGACTTCACAGCAGCTGGCCCCCATCTTTGTCCTTTGCCTTTGGTGTACCTCCGGGCTAGGACTCGGTGGCCACAGACTTGACCCCCTAATGAGGCTTGGGATCTGAAGGAATCTGGCTCCTGGGGTTTGGGGGTCATATGGGTCTAAGGGATCTTGCATGCACAGAAGAAAAGCACCTTGTCTGCAGGAACCAGGCCAGGGAACCAAGTGACAAGGCTCTCTCCTGAGACCCTGTTGTCCCCTCCAGTGGAGGGAGCAGGAGATAAAATCCTGCTGTGATACCCAGCTGTGATGCCCAGCCCGTCCCCTGTGGATGTAGGGGACACTGCAGCCCACTGTCTCCCTGACTCCTGAACCACTGTCCTTCTTCAGTGGCAATGAACCAGACTTGGTTTATCTTCCCTCATGATGTATCCTTTCTGTTTTTTCTGTTATGTCCCAAAGTCCAGGCAGGGCAGGAAGATGGCCTGCTGATGGCCTTTTTGAAGGCAGTGGAAGGGCAGCAGGAGCAGGCGTCTCATTTCAGGAAAAATTTTGAGACCCTGGGAGCGTGAGTGTGTGTTCCCAGAGCTGCCAATGGGGCTCAGCATCACTGGTGACAGTGTGGCCCCCAGAGCCTGCCTTGTGTGCAATGCCCTTGCTCCAGATGTCCTCTCTGCTGCCCGAGACCCCAAGCTACTGTTCTGTCAGTGAGCCAGGCCTCAGAGGCACTCAGAAAGTGCAACTCCTGACTCCTTAGATCTGGGAGACAGAAAAGTCATGACCAGGAGGCCAAGAGCTGGCCTCACTGATTCCAGTTGTGGCCCCGGGTTTTACGCTCTGGACAGAGAACAGGGGCTGGGTCTAGAAGTCAAGGTGTCACCAGGGCTGCACTCTCACCTTGTCATCACAGCGGCTAGCTGCCACACAATTCTGGACGTAGGCCATGAGGGAGTCAATGAGCCCCGAGTAGTTCCGCATGGTCTGGCGGCCTGCGTCGGCAGAGCTCAGGTTCCTGCAGAAGAGAACGGGGAGGGCAGGAGGATGTGGGCAAGGTGGGTAAGAGGACAGGGAGGGAGGTGAGGACAGTGTGGAAGAGACACACAGTGGGGGACAGGGGGACAGCACACGGGATAGGGTGGAGGTTGGGGGTTGGAAGTAGGAGGAAGAAGGAAGGACACGAGAAAAGAGAAAAAGAGTGAAGAGGGGTAAAGAAACCCTGCTTGGATCTCTGTGAGGAGTTGGATGGGGACTGGAGCTCAGGGGGGCTGGCTGGGGACACTGTCCATCAAATCGCACTCCACCCCCAGCTGTAGCTCATTCCCAAGCACTTTGGGCCCTTCTGCCTGGCGTATATGTGTGTGTGTATGTGTCTGTCTGTCTGTCTGCTGTTGTTCCCAGTAGCCCTGGAGCCCTCTAAAGTCCTTAATTACATTGGCTTTTCATCCCCCTAGTCTCTCTGCTCCTGGAGGCTTGGAGAAGCACGAGCCAGCTGCACCCTCCACTCTGGGGGTTTCTCAGCAACTGGGGAAGACACACCCCACTAGAGCAAGGTGGGACCCTCCAGGGAATGTCGCTCCTCTGTTCCACACTCTGCAGCAGCCCCCACCCCTGGCTTGCAAACCTCTGCTCTGAGAACAACCACCCCAGTCCCCTCCTCCAGCAGCCCCCAGGGACTATGCCACACCCTGGTATGGAACTCCGGAAATGTTGGGCAAAGCAGTGCTGTCCTCGTGCCAATGAACATGGCAAGTGGTTTTAGCATCACAGCTGGGAAAGTGACTCATAAGCAGCCAATCAGCAGACTTTTGTCTAAAAGAACACTCTTCAAGATCGCACAAGAAATGCATTTTTCCGAGGCGGAGGAGGATGAAACGGTGGAACCAGTTTGAATACTCTGATCCAGGTGTTTCTACCCTTAGAGTTCTATCTAAGGTCCTCTGTGTCTCCTCAGAGGAGATTGTAGGACCCTGAGCCTGATCCACAGTCAGGGAAGGTAGCAATGCCGGGTCCGTGTCTTGGAGCCAGCCCTTGAGAGGCAGTGCTGGACCAGATACTAGGTTCTCTGAATGCTGGCCAAGATGGCGCTGCCTCCAAGAGGGTCAGAGACCAGGGCAATAAGACCCAAGGACCTTCTTCTCTTACCTCAAGCAGCCTGTGGCATTGAAGAAGACCTCAGGATCCACCATTTCTCGGGACATGTTGCTGTTGCCATCACACCAGCCCGAGAAAGGGATGATGACCCGGTCGGCCAGAACAGGCAGAGCATCGGCCACCAGCTCCTCCTTCAGCTCATCAGTGGAAGACAGGTTCCAGAGCAGCCCTGGGGGTCAGAGATGGTCAACTCAACACCTGTGGGCTCCGAAAAACTTGGAAACCTTGGTGTCACTCCAGCCTGGGCTCTTCTAGCAAATGGACCCTGCCAGTAGGCTTGGTCGATCCAACCAGTTGTTCAACTCTTTCATGAGCCGATTCTCAGGGTCCTAGGTAGTCTGAAAGTACTTTGAGGGACAGGAACATCCAAGTTCTCTTTCTAGGTCAAAATTATGCCTATGGAAGGTGACCATAATATAGTTGATTGATTGGCAGTTTTTCATGTAAATTTTAGCACTCAGAATCTTCTTTTTTTTAAAATATTTATTTCTTTGTTTTAGGTGGACACACTATCTTTATTTTCTTTTATGTGGTGCTATTTTCTATGTCTGAAAGTCATTCCAGAAAAACTCATCAGTTATCACTCTACATGGTCTTATCTTCCCAGTCCAAGTGAAGGTCTTCACGGTGACCTTTCTTACACCCCACCTTGAGTCTAGGGATCAAGCCTTCCTCCCCTTGCCCTCCAGCCGTGGACCATGACCTCCTGTGGATGTGCACACCATTTGGGGTCACCACTGGACACTACTAATATGGCGAGGGCCTGTGCCACTTTTCCCAGACAAATCTGCAAATGTGCCTTGGCCTGGCCTGGAGGGACCGGCCTTCACCCCAGCTGAAGGCCATATCCCACAGTCTGGCATGGTCCCCTACCAGTCAGTTGTTTCTGGATCTCGGTGCTCCCGGTCTTCCTCAGGAGGTTGACGGCTTCACGGATTCCATTCTGCCTCCGGGTCTCCAGCTTGTTGGTGGTGCTCCGGAACACCAGGTTGCGCAGGGCCCCTGCGGCAGCCTGCTGGACATTCTGGTTGGGGCTGCGGAGAAGGTCCACCAGCTTGCAGATGCCTCCCAACTGATAGACCTGCAGAAGAGTGCCATGTTGTCCGGTCAAGGGAGGGAGGCCGAGCCACTCACTCTCTGCTTAAAGCAGATTTTTCCCAAACCAAAAAAAGAAAAGTCTACTTTAACTTCAGAAATATACAAATCAACCAAAATAAATTAGCAGCAAAAGGTGATGGCAACAAACCTAGGCCAGAAGCCAGAAGACCTGGACTCAGGTCCCAGCTCCCTGACATCCTGACTGGAAGACCTTCAGCAAGTTGCTCCTCTTTCCTGAGCCCTGTTTTCCCCTCTAGAGGATGGTGGTGAGGGTTAGATGAGATAAAATGTCTATATGCCTCCCTCAAAATCATAGGCAGAACACAGATATGGGAGATCTTCCCATGGACCCAAGGAAACGCTTTCTTCTTTGGCAGAAATTTTGATGAAAGTAACCCTGGCCTCTAGGAAACTCAATATCCTTGGGCTAAACTGCAGAGTATATGTGTCCCCTTTTCAACGAGAGAGAGAGAGAGAGAAACACTCTGGGGTAGGGAGCCGTCATGTTCTTCAGTGAAATTTGAGAAAGGGGATTTCTGTTGAACTCATGGCTGTCAGTAAAGGGTCTCTTCTGTGACCAGTGGAGGAAATGTACTTGCCTAGTGTCCACTCAACAGAGGACATTGCTGTGCAGGTTAAGATGCCAGGCATACTCCTTATTCCTGGCAGCTGGGCAGGGTGAGAAGAAGCCAACTGTACCTACCCCCACCTGCCTCCGAATGCAGGGTCAAGCTGATACACCCAGGCTCAGCTCCCACCTGCCAGAGTGGAAAGCCTGCAGCCCATTACCTGTTGCTTGGCAGATTCATCCTGGAAGCAGGTGTGCTGGATGTAGTAGGCCCCGATGGCCTGGTACTTCTCGTCCTGGGAGCTCAGATACTGCACGGCCTTGGGGATGGTCAGCCCACTGCACTCGATGTCCTCACTGCAGATCCTGCGAGGAACATACAGTGGGGGTGTGTTACGGGGTGAGCTGGGAGCCCTGATGAATGGGCCCAGAATTCTCCCTTGCACAGCAAGCAGCCACAACCTCATCTGCCTTCCAGAGGGCCAGAGCGAGGCCCTCAGGCCCTCTTGGAGAATACTTGCTATGGAACAGCTCCCCCAGACAAGGGGCAGGCTCACCCACTGTATTTCCCCCTTGTGGGAACATTGGCTCTGGTGAGGCCCTGGTCTTGGGTTAAGGTCCAAGCAGGCCATTTGATTCTCCCATGAGCAAAACTCCTATTCCCTGAGGGTAATCTTTCCACCTATCATGCCTTCTGTCATGTTTGCACCTGGTATTGGGAAAATGGAAGAAAATGGCTGTGAGTTTATTCATCCCTTCTTCCATCCATCCATTCATCCATCCATCCCCAAGTGTAACTGGCTCTTCTTACACAAAAAGAAACTCACACCTCCTTCCCATCCTTATGGCCACAATTTCCTCCTGATCAGGATCATTCTCAGGGGATGGTCACTAGAGACCCCCCTAGTTGTATCCCTTTTCCAAACTCCTCCAACCAGCACATTACAGCCCTTAACAAGAGAAGTAGTTCTAAAACCCTGTCCCCTGTATTGTTTCTTAGTTCAGATACCATCAGAAGCTTCTCCACACTGCAGGTTCAAGTTCAAACTGCTTAGGCGGACATCCCAGGGCATGCATTAGTTTGAGCCATAGAAGATGGCTGATAGTCCACTTTCTTTGAACTGCAAACCAGAAATTGTATGTTTTAACCTCCTCATCTGGAGGATGATGTGATCTTTTGCACACCATGGCGGACCTACTACACTCCCCCTTCTGCAAAGCCTTCCAAAGAAGGATCCCTTTCTCCTAAGAACCCCTCTTGCTCCTAGGGCCAGAGTCACAGGCAGTCTTTCCTGTGTCCTGAGTGTGTCCTGCTTCCCAAGAGGTAGGTTTGCTGAGGACAGGGGCAAACCTTCTGTGATACCCAGCTCTACCCCGTGGGTATCCTTCATCATTTATAGAAGGAATCCTCTAGTCCTCATACTAGATTCTGGTGTTGCCTAAGTAGGTGCTCAATAAACAGACATGGTTTTAACTAGGGCAGCCCAGCTTGATTTCTGGAAAAATCACCCAAAGGGCAGAGCTCTCTGATGCTGGGTTAGTAGCACCCCTGACCTGTATTGAAAGAATGTCAAGGGCTGGGGATGTGGCTCAAGCGGTAGCGCGCTCGCCTGGCATGCGTGAGGCCCAGGTTCGATCCTCAGCACTACATACAAAGAAAGATGTTGTGTCCGCCAAAAAAGCTAAAAAATGAATATTAAAAAATTCTCTCTCTCTCTCTCTCTCACACACACACTCTCTCTAAAAAAAAAAGAATGTCACCTGGCATCCATCAGTCAAACATCTAAATAGCTTGTCACTCAACCCCTCCATGTCCTATCTAGGCCCTCCATTCTGGGCATCTAATTGAGGAAAGATGTTGCTCTGATCAGAGTCTTCAAGAAAGAGAGATTTCTTATTCATTTTCCAAGTTATCATAAGTATATGTTATGTTCTTCAAGTGGAATTCTACTTTAGAATGGTATTTTGCTTATTTTCAGCACAGTGTGGAGAGAACATAGGATATAGAAACAGCTATGTGGTCTTGAGGGTGCTACTTAACATCTCTGTGTCTTGTTTCCTCCTTTCCTTACTGTGGAATGCTAGCTCCTTCCTGGAAGGGGTTGTGATGGTTAAAGATAAAGAACACAACATTCCTGGGGATGTGAGAAGAGGTGGACCGTGTAGCTCCAGAACCACTCTAGGCTATCCTGTCAGGGCCAGGTCCCTTGCACTCGCCACAGAGCTGAGCATGTGATATTTGCTCAGCAAATATTTGAGCAAATATTTGTCAAATAAATGAACAACAATCACTAGGTGATAAAGAATATTTTTAAGGTTCATTGAGCTCTGATGCCTGAAAGACAAGGTCAATGTCACTCACCTATGCCTGTGGCACATATGTTTTCAGGAATGGGGATGGAACCCGGAGCCTCGCTCAGGCTAGTCAAGCACTCTGAGGGGCATCCCTGGTCCAGCCTGTGGCTCTTCGTGGTTCCCAGCCCATTGGTTTCCCTTCATTCCCCCTGGGCAGTGGCCTTTCTTGTGGACGGGAGCTGTGCTCTGTCCCTGAGCTCTAGATCATGTCCCTCGGGTATTTGTCTGTCCTAACTGTCCTTTGGACTTACCTGTTTTATAACATAATCCACAACCTGTTCTGTTCCCATCATTTACACAGGGCCCATTTCTTTGCTTCCAGAACACAGATGGAGATTAATGTGTCTAAGTCCAGAGGCTCTTAGACTCTAGCGTGACTCCCAGGCACCTGTGGGGCTGATTGAGACACGCATTGCTTAGGCCCCTCTGGTGTTTCTGAGTCAGTGGGACTGAGGTGCGCTGGAATGAGCATTTCTATTGCATTCCTGGGTGACATTGACATTGCGGGTTGGAGGAGTTCACTGGGAGAAGCATGGGCCTCCTTGATCATCTCTAGTTAGCTAACCCTTTGCTCATAACCTCCCTGTGACCTTTAAATCTATGTACTCATTATCTGGCTTCGGTCTTCCTTTCATGCTGAACTCCCTGGGTCATGGCCCCTCTGGGTCAAGAACCTCTGGCCAAGGACTCTTCAAGGCGCTTACACCAAAGCCAGGACAGAGGCTGTGCCTCTCCCCACTTCCTGGGAGCCCTGTGCAGAGGGAGCTGGGCTAGCAGCTGACCCCTTACTTGGCCCTGCCCGGCCCCCACCCCAGCCTAGCAACACTCACTTGGAGCTGGCCCTTGAGTGGCCAAAGGACAGGTCCTTGTTGCAGGAGATAGGTGGCACATAGACTGGGTCCTGCTTGGAGGTGCAAGAGGGTGGGCGCCCGGGGCACTTCTTGATGGCCTTTTGACCGCTGCAGGTGCTGTAAAAGCTGTAGCGGTTCTGGGTGGTCTTGTGGCCCTTGCTGCCCAGTGTGCCCTTGCGCAGGGTGCCCCTGGGATCGCAGTAGAGGTCAGGCTCGCTGCGGCTCGCTTTGATTTTCTGCATGAAGCAGATGTCACTGCCTGCACCGGTGGTGTTACAGCTCCCGCGGGGGTAGTGCCGGTTCCAGTTCTCCATCTGACTGTAGGAGCTGAAGCGCCTGTTGTCCTGCTCCCGCTTGAGGGTCCCATTGTAGATCTGGTTAGGGAAAGGGGGAAAAGCTCAGTCAAGCTTCCTGACAGGGCATCCTGGATCCTGCTGGCCACAGGACATGGCCTCCCCTCAATATTCAGAGAGTCCCAGAATGGGGGCCGGATTGTGGCTCAGTGGTAGAGAGCTCACCTAGCACGTGCGAGGTCCTGGGTTCGATCCTCAGCACCACATAAATAAAATAAAGATATTGTGTCTGACTACAACTAAAAAATAAATATTAAAAAACAGAAAGTCCCAGAATGTTTGGCGAGAAAAGACCTGTAGCCATAATCTGCCATATATATTCGTTGTTGTTCTTATGGTGCTGGGGATCCAACCTGGGGTTCATGCATGACAAATACTCTACCAAAAATATAGCCCCAGCCCCTGCTATATTTTTGAACAGTGAATTTTGACCCATTATGGATTTATGTCACTTAGGAGATTGTGCTCAGCATTACTGAAAATATAGAATCGAGCAATATATATGGGAATAGAAAATACCAGAGTGCAATGTACATAATACTGACACAGATTGTTTGTGAACAGTGAGCGGCTGCTGGATTGTAATGTGAAATGTACTTCTTACTGTGGGATGCAGTCCAGAAAGTCTAGCAGCCACCGATCTGGCCACACAGTCCAGGTGGGAAATTGCAGACCCAGAGAGAAGAAGGCCTTCCAACAGTCACTCAGTAAGTCAATGACAAAACCAAGACTTGACCTTGAATCTCAAGCCCTGGCCTCATACCCTTGGGCCATTCCCAGACACCAGCAGCTTCTGACACTGCCATTCTCTTTGGTTACTTGTATCTGCTCCCTGGGCCCTTTGTTATAAGGAACTGCTTGCTGGGGGCCACCTGCAACCAGGAGCTGGGCCCCAGGGACTGCAGGGTAGGTTACAGGCTGGGCCTCTGGGCTTTGCTGTCAGGCTACCAGGAGGGAGAAACTTGGCAGAGTGATCCAAAAGGACAACAGACCCGGGACAATGAGGCGCCCAGGCTGTGTGTGAGTCCCTCTGGGGGTTAGCCTCCACAGGAGGTGCCTGCAGAGACTTGGTGGGAATTAACTCTGGGACAAAACTGTCCAAGGAGAACTTTCCCAGGAGCTCACAAGCTGGTGGGTCTGGCCTGCTGGGACTTGCTCTCAGACTAGAGGATCAACACTGAGCCTGATAAAATGTCTCTGTACAGGTGCTGACTTGGGACTCACCTTAGCTGAGATGAGCCAGGGCCAAGTTCAGCCCAGATCCTCCCTGCCCCACCCTGAGAGAAGGGCAGAGAGAGAAAGAGAGGGGTGGGGGAGAATGAAAGGGAGAAAGCATGGGACGGGGGAGAGAAAATGAGAGGGAAGGAGAGAGAATGAGTGTGTGTGTGTGTGTGTGTGTGTGTGTGTGTGTGTGTGTGTGCATGGAAGGTCCTTTGGGAACTGGGCAATTCTCCAGGATGCAGGATCTGGCCACACAGAACTAGAGAGGAGCTGTCCTTCAGCTTGGTCCTCGTTCAGCTCTGCAGGGGAGCGTAGAGAACAGGGAGTTCTCATGGTTCGAGCTCCCAGGAGGTCTGGGTGTCAAGCTACCCATTGGAAATGGCATTCAACATGAAGAAGCCACAGGCTGTTAACCTTGGCAGAGGCAAGCTCATCCCCTTCACCCACACACCCAGCTGTGCGCTCAGGCAGGTGCAGTTTTCTTCCCCAAACTGGGTCAAACCAACCTATCCACAAAGGTAACTGGTGTGTGGGGGTTGGAACAGGCAGAAGCAGATAGCGACCAGGCATCGGCCAGGGGAGCGGGCAGCATCCTGAGCACAGGACATGGAATGGGCGCCTTGCAGATCACATGCAAAACATGCAATGAGGTTACACTCTGCGTCTTCTCAGGGGAAGGAGTGGGGCAGATGGCATCTTGGAAGGAAAGCTGAGTGCTCCTAAGTGGCAGGCTAAGCCCTAAGAGGAAACACAACAAGGAGCTCCCTTGTTCTCAGCAAATGACACACCTGGACATCATCACAGACACCGATGAGGGGTCCAGACACTCTCCTGGCCCAAACCCAGCAAAGATGCCATCATGATGATTAAGCCTGACAAAGACCTTGGTCCCTGTGCCCCTGTGCTGGGAAAAGGAGCAGCAGGCAGCCCTGGCAAGTCTCAGCGAGGGTGGGCTGTCTGAAGGAACTGGTGCCGGCTGTACCTGCAGGGGAGCAGGCAGGGTGCCCAAGGAAGGGATGCCCAGCCTGGGGATTGATTTTCCGGCCCCCTCTCCGTGGGCCACACCCCAGTGGTATCACCCATTCCTAGAAACCGCCCCCACCCCCAGCTTTTGGAGCCACGGTGTTGGTGGCCTCTGTTAGATGGTGACCAAGGACAGCTATAAATGGCTTCCTCCCATCATGGTGGTCCTTGGCTATCACTTTGACAAGCAGGAGACAAACCTAGCCAGAGTCTTCCATGGGGAGGCCTCGGTCTCCTCCACTGCTCACATGAGGCGGGCCTCCTCTATCCCTCCCTGCATAGATGCCTGTGATCAACTTTGGCCTGTAGCCTCTAAGTACTCCTCAGACCCAATGGGCTGAGACTTACACAGCGGAAGACCCAGTGATCAAGAACACAATGCGGGGGCCAGACTGCCCTGGCTATGCCATTTGCCTGAGGAGTGTAGCAGGGCCAGTGACGTAAGCCCAATGTGCCTTTATTTCTCCATCTGTATAACTGGGATTATAATTGTACCCAACATACAGGGTCACTGGGAGAAGTCAACAGACTAATATTTGTAAAGCATTTAAGACAGTACATGACACAATTGTTTTTTCAATGGAGACAACTGTATCCCTCTGACTCAGGACAGGCTGGCTGCCTTTAGGATCTGGCTGAGGGTTTTTCATCATCCACACCAAACCTGAAAAAGCTACCAGGTTGACACAGAAGAGATGAACCCAGGAAGCCAGCGGAGCCCAGGAAGGACATGCATCCCAGATTCAGAGCGCCACACTGTCCTTACTCCAGGGCACATAACAGGTCAAAATATGTTAGAAAATGGGGGAACCTGGTCCCCCCAGATGGCACACCTACAGTGAAGCCAGGCTGTGTGTTGGAAAGGTGCTGATGAGGGTGCTATGGGTGCTGTGGGCATCCAGGCAGAACAACTCTTCATTGTTCAGGATGCCCCAGGCATCAAAGGGTGTTTGGTGGCCCTGGCCTGCAGGCCCTAAATGCTAACAATACCTTGCAGTCATTGTGACTAAAAAAATGTCCCGCCCACATTTCCAAACACCATCTTCCATGTCCCGAGTGAACAGCTGCAGCCAGGGGAAATGTGCGGGCAGCAGCGGGCAGATGTGCCCACAGCAGGTGGGAGACCTTTGTTGCTAATGCCAGTCTCCAACCACACCCCCACGGTAGATAGTGATCTGCTGGCAGCCTCCTCTTCTTTGAATACAAAGGACAGTCTCTCTCTCTCTCTCTCTCTCTCACACACACACACACACACACACACACACACACACACACACCATGTTTGGTTATCTCATGCTTCCTTGGGAAACTCCAGCCTCAGGTGGGATGGCCCATGGATCAGAACATTCTAGACTAGCCGCTCACCTTCCTGTCAGCTGACCATTCAACCAGACAGAAGACTGAGCCGGACAGCCAGGTTGAAGTCAAGGTTGCCCCCAGAGAGACTTGTTTCTCCACTTGGGAGATCACAGGGCTCTTGAGGGTCCACCCTGGAATTCGTAGCCCAAGGCTGTTTCAGTGGGAGTCCCCTCCAGTGCTCCACAGACTCCAGTGCTCTGATATCACTCCACCTTCCTCCGTCCCTGCTCTGCTCAAGGTTCTGCCAGTGACCTGGGTCCTGTGACTCAACTGCCTTTCTTCCTTCCTCCTCTTCCTTTTTGGAGAAGTGTGGTGTTTAACTCTCTTCCTGTTCCTCCTTAAGTTGGAAAGCTCTCTGAGGCCCACCCTCATGTTGCAAGCAAGTCCAAGAGGGTGACTGGACCTAAGCAAAGCAATCCCAGCCCAAGACCAAGGGCTTCAAAGACCAGAATATAGGTAGCTTTCCCTGGAGTGAGAACTGTGCAGTCTGAAGAGTCTTCCAAACCAGAAAAGCTCCTGTGCGCCCAAGGTCATAGGACAGGCTAGTAACTAGCCATTCAGGAAAGGTGGTATCTTTCTGTCCTTCCATCTGAGAACCCTTTCCTCCTACCTTTACCACCCCTAGTTCCCAGACTGTGGTTGTGGCTCTCCTCAGGTGGCTCCTGGGGACCTCCAGTGCTCTGATATCACTCCACCTTCCTCAGGCAAAGCTTCCATTAGCCTTGGCCTTGCTGGAGAGCCTAAGGCGTCTCTGCTGCTTCCAAGGCAAGCTATCATCATCCTGGGCCCAGCCCGCATGTCAGCCATCTCTTCTCTTTGCTGTTCTGTGGCAGCAGCCATGTCTGGGTCCCCTGCTTCGTCTCTATCCTACATGGCTTCCCTTCCCTACCTGCTTTCAAATCTTACTTACTCCCAGGCTTCTTCTCAAACCTGTCATCTCCACAAAGCCTGCTTTGACCCCGCCCACCCGACTCCCAGATATCAGGAGTGCTCAGAGTTGAAAATCTACCCCCCGCCCCCGGCACACATGTCTGTGGCCTTGGATTCTCTCTAGGTGCTAATGTAGGTTTCTATCCTTCCTCCAAACTCTCTGGGGGCAAAGATGCCCTTTGTTGTGCCTAGAACAGGAGTGAACTCATAGCAAATGTGCATAAAAAAGGATCCCATGATGGACCAGGAGAATTCATATTGGGGATGGGGATTCTGGTTGCTGATGGACACTGGGGTTCCCATAGCCTCCAGGGTACAAAGGAGCCTCCACAAGCAAAGTGAGCTGCTAGGGAGGCAGGAGGGGTCCACCCAGGGCGAGCCCACCTGGGGTGCAGCACAGTCTGGGTTCAGCCCACGATGGACCAGGATTCTTCCCTTTACCCCCTGACTTGGGTGACTGGTGCCTTCTGGCTGAGCCCAGAGAGTTCTATTCTAGCCCTGGCTGACCAAATAGAAGCTGCCTGGCTCTCCGGGAGCTCGGTATGTGCTGAGCAGGCCAAGATGAAAAGAGTGTCTGTGTCCCTAGCTATTAGCCCATTTTGAAACCAAGCTTCTGCCAGCAAGGTGGAGCTGGCCAAACCGGCTCTCCCACGGGACACACCCTGCTCTGCCCTGGGAGTCACACACCCGGCCGAGGGCCCAACAGGGCCATCTTCAGAAAGGCGATCCCCAGGCCCTCTTCATGAAAGCGAGCACACACACGACTTCCTGGGGTCTTCCTGGCTCTTGGGCATGAGGAAGGCTCTCTTGAGGAAGGACTTTGATTAAAATCCCTTTGAGGACGGGTTTCATGTGTCATTTGTCTAGCCCCTGCCACTGCTACTCATTGCCCACTGAGGGGCCGTCCTGCAGTAGGCACACAGCAGTCCTCTTTCATCTTACTGGGGCTTCAGTCAGGCTTGGGGGACTGGACAGAGCTAGCCTAGTCCTTGGCAGCAAGGTGCACATCACACAGGGCTGAGCGGCTCTCCTCTAAGCTTCTCTAGGGACTGGCTGAGTTCAAGTCCTCTCCCAGCATGGTGCCCTAGAGGAGCACAGGAACCAGGGAGTGGAGACTTTTCCCAGAGGGGCAGGGTGGCTGCTTACGCAGCAGTCTGAGTCAGCATGAGAGACACCAGGGCTTGAATCACCAAAGATGGGACTTTAGCAGGAGAGTGTCACTCCCTGACTCCTCTGGGCATGAATCCTTCTCGAAAAGCAGGGGTTCCACCCTGGGCTGAGCCTTTTTTTTTCCTTTTAACCTTCTTTACTTGGTACACTGCTTTGGAGAGGGCAGCCACACTGTTCAGAAACACTAAGATCTGGACAGAGAGCAATCCCGTTTGGCCTTGGAGGAGGCCATGGTGAGTGGACCTCACTGTGGAATCCTGCAAGGCAGAGAGGAGCTGTGCCCACTATTCCATCACCAGGACCCTGAGACCATCAGTGCCTGTAAGAGACAATACCAGAAGCCACCGGATGGGCATCTGCCAACTGAAGGGCAGTGGCTGATGGGCAATCATGTGTGTCTACTCAGAAGAGGCATGAAAGCAACCTGACACAGCCCGATGCTTGCTGGGGTGGGCAAATTTTGTTACCTGAACTTTTAAAACGTAAAAAAAACACAAGTGTTGAAGCCCATCTTGAGAGTGTAGACTTTACTAGAAATCTGGTTACTAATGGTCAGCGTCACTTATAATCTCCAAAGGGTGCAAACCGTGAGTGTGCATCCATCAGCAAATGCTAAGAAACATTTGTGGATAACAGAGGACATACTTCCTAAAGTTTTGAGATAACTAAAGTTCAGACAGAAGAGACCTACAAAGCTTCAGGCTGCAGCCTGGGGGTGTTCATTGAGGTCAGGAATCTGGGGTAAAGGAGGCCTTTGGCCTCTCGGGCTCCAGGGGGGTCAGAACCGCAGCATTTCCTGGCGTCCAGTGGGAGGTGCCCAGCTGAAAGCTGATGCTCAGAAACATCTGCTGTCCAAACCAATAACTGTGCCAACCACAGCACCCAGCTCTGTTTCTGCACCCTGTGCCCTGCCTGGTCTCTAAGCAGATCCTCTGAAGTGCCCCTCCGCTGCTCCCCTCTACATGGGAGCAATAGGTTTTCTCAGCGCCTGACACTCCTAAGATGGATGTGGCAATAAGAATCTCAGGTTTCCTACACAGGTATCTGTTTCCTTCTGGAAGGGGACTCCCAGGCAGGTGTCTGTCACTTCAGATGCAGCTGACAAATCTCATCCATGAACTCAGACAAGTTGGAGACCCAGCTGTCCAACCTTCTAGGAGCCCCGTGTTCTGAGGTCTTGGCTTCTGGCTTTTGAGCCTAGAGGCCAGCTCAACTGTCCAGTGACGGGTCATTCCAGGGAGGGAAAGGCAAGGGGGCATCCCAGTGTGATAGAACTCCTGCAGTCTTGGATAATGGGCCACCTCCCCAGGAGAGTACACTTGAAGGTCAGGAAGAACCCCTGGGCCAGCTCCCCAACCCCATTCGGGCAAGCACATTAAGGGGAAGCCAGCTGTGCACGGAGCCTGCAGGTGTTTCCCAGCCTCAAGAAGAGGACGGTCAAAAGCTATGTGGTGGAAACATCCTGAAGGGCAGATTCTTACCTGGCCCCAAAGAGCTACCTGGAGACCTAGTGGTGTAAAGAATCCACCTAATTAGATAGTCAAGAATCTCACACGTGAAGGGAGGGACACTTGACCGGACTCTCTGGTGTTTGGGTAAAAGATCTTCGCTGTTACCTAATGATGAGCAGGTGTGCGCGTGCCTACATACACCTGCATGCACAGGTGTGTACACTGCCCACCTACTCAAATGCGACATACACTTTTCCAGGTAGGGAGGGTTTTGGAAGTTCCTTGAGCATGTCCTAGAACATCCTAGCATGGGTGGTGTTTTACAGTTTGCAGAGGCATTCCTCCTGAACCATCTTGTTGGAACCTCGCAGCACCACCCACTCTCCCAGATGACCAATGAAGTGTTAAGGCAAAGATCTGTGAGCCTATTAAACTTGGAGAACTTGAGACTTGTCCAAAGCTATGTGGCTAAGATGCAGCAGACCCTGACCCAGAACTCAGAGGTCTCTGACCTCTATCCTAGGCCATGACATGAGAAACTGGGGACTGGAACAAGGTCAAAAGTTTTCTCTTTAGGAACTTTACCAGTGTCTCTGGTCAGTTGCTGTCGCAACTTCTAGAAGACCCACTCTTCAGGCATCCCAGGTCTCATGGATGCCTGCTCCTCCTCTGCTGGCTGATATTGAAATCCTTGGACATGTTCAAGAACAGGGTAGGGCTGGGCGTGGCTCAGTGGTAGAGTACTTGCCTAGCATGCAGGAGCCCTGGGTTCCATCCCCAGTGAAGGAGGAGGAGGAAAAGGAGGGGTAGGAGAAGGAGGAGGAGGGGTAGGAGGAGGAAAAGGAGGAGGGGTATGAGGAGGGGTATGAGGAGGGGTATGAGGAGGGGTATGAGGAGTGGGAGGAGCAGGGGAAGGAGGAGGGGGAGGAGGAGGGAACAAAAGACGTACTCAGCTGTGTGACACAATTCTACTAGTAGCCCAACGATAAAGACCTTTTGGCCAAAGGGGTACATGTGGCAAGGAGACCCTGAGATCTTAATAACTAGTCTGTCCTGACTAGAACCACAAGAGCAATGGGGGGTCAGTGGATGGTTCATGTCCCTCCAACCACACCCTACGACAGATGCACCACTGCACGGACCCCAACACTCCTGAAAGGAGCTTAGGGCCATGAGCGAATGTGGAAGAAACTAGGAGCTTTCCCAAGGACCCTCTCCAGGTGGGCTCCAAAGGACAGTCATCCCACAGAGCTCAGTGCTCAGCAAGCCCTGATGGTATGGAGGCCGGCAGAGGTCAGTCAGAAACATCATCTTGGCCTGCTCCATTGAAAAAAAGTATTTAGCCTAGTGGGCAGGTGGCCTGGGTGAGAGGCCTCAGTGGGTGCTTTCCTCCTTGGGCCTCTGCCTGATCTGCTGGACCACTGTGGGAAAACCACCTTGAACCATTAGCTAATGCCCCCAAGTCTCCCCCACGCACTGCCATGCACCATTGGTGGCTGCCAGGTGACTTTAGGGGATTTAAGAACATGACAATAACTAACACTGAAGCACCCAGAAAGCTGTTTGCCTTTCCATTTTAAAAACCACAAAGAGAAAGCCTGGTTGGGAGCCAGTATGTTTCCTTAGTACTTGCCAACCTCCCTTTCTGGAGCAAAACAAACCAAAATTTTCTCTCAGGCAAACCTACCTTGCTAGAATTAAATAATGTTCTGTTTCTTCCTATTAATTATTATTATTTGTTGTTAAGGTCATGGTTAGCCTTCCTTTATGGCAAAGGATTCTGGTTTTCTCTTTTTAAATTTTTTTTTTTCATTTGAGTTAATGATCTAGTTTCCTTTCAAAGGAAATGCAATGAAATTTAAAAGTAATTCCTTGAAAAACAGGTAAATAACAGTTGGTATGATGGTTTGAGGGAAATTGTGCCTTCAGAGTTCAAATACTCTCTATTCAAGGAAACACGATGGCTCACAGTGGCAAAGGAAGTGTGGGTAGGAGCTGGGTTAAAGAGCTGAGAGACTGGGTTCCAGTCTAGCTGTGCAGCCTTGGGCAATCAGCTTACCTCTCTGAGCCTCCATCTCCCCAACTACAGACTGCCCTACTGTAAAGCTTCTGGCACCGGCAATCTATAACCAGTCCTTTCTGAAGTCACAGCCTCTTGCTGGCCTATCTGAGCCCTGTCTTTGTGTCCTTCCAGGCGGCCCCGCCCTGGTGTGTAGGGTGGAGTGGGAGGGGAGGAGCCCCTGCTGCATCTCTCCCCACCTGTGTCTCTATGCACCCCCCCACACCCCGCCTCCTGATACGATTTTGTTTTTCAGCTGAGTTTGCGCTTCTGGGGCAGGCAGGCAGGCCTCGCAGAGACTTGCCAGGGCCCTGGGGGAGAAAGCGAGCCTCACCCTAGCAAAGGGTGGGGATGGCCCTCCCACCCACTTGGGAAATGCTGCTGCATTTGTCTCACTGGGTCCCAGTCACCAAAGAAAAATTCCCAAAGCAGCAAAGAGCCATCAGAAGATTCCCCCACACCTCCCCACCAAGCCCCCACTTTGTTTCAATGGCTCTTCTTGCTGTCCCCTGCTTTTTTGGCCCTGAACTTTCCCAGCAAGGCAGAGACCTGACTCCCCTTTCCCCCCAGCCCCTGCCTTCCTGGCTCCCTCTCCCCTCAAGTCCACAGGGACTCAGTTCTCAGTTCTGCCAAATCTACCCGTGAGCACAAGGCGAGCCCCTGCTCTGTTCCAAAGCTTAATTTCCTGGCAAATCACACTGGAAAGAGGACATCTGGTTCCCTACTGATCTCACACAGACAGAAGGATCAGGTGGGGACAAGAGGGTATGAGTACTCTGTGTAGATTCAGAATGCTCCACATGCTCAAGGGATCATCAGATTACTGGGATCCCAAGGACGAGACAGCTAACTGGGAGAATGCAGTGGGACCCAGGTTGCGTCACAGCCCATACCTTTTACAACCCAGACCCCAGGGTCCCTGTCCCCAAATCTCCAAGATTCCTGGCACTGCACTTGGAGGGGGATCACCTGGGCCGACCCCTTCATTTACAGAGGAAAGAGGCCTGCAGAGGTGCCGCAGGAGTTAGCTGTTAGTCATATCCTCTCACGCGCTGTCGTTTCATCTGCTCGGTGTTATTAACTGTATTATAAGGACTCTAAAGACTTGTTAGTTGTGTCATTTTTTGCCCTCTGTAAAAGGGACCCCAAACAAGACTCCACTAATTTCTTCTGGAGAGAAATAAAGAAATAATTATCCTTGATTCTTCAAATCTTCCCTCTAAAGTTTCAGAGCCTACACTTGAATGTGACAGTGGCGGGGTAAGGGTGGCACTGGGATTGGGGGGAAGAGAGCACTGGTCAAGTTTTCCAGAAACTTCCTTCTGTGGGAAACGACACTATCCCATTCTCTGTAGCCAGAGAATTAACCTGTCTCCCAGTACCTGGTCAGAAAGGAAGCGACTGAGCCCCAGGTGTTTCAATCTAAGTATGAGTTTGCCTTGCCTGGCCGGAAGGTCAGAGCTCTACCCAAGTGGACAAGTTCCTGTCACCTCAGTGGAGAGTGGCATTCCTTCCTGCGATCCTTCTGAGAATGCCTGTGACCGTGTCCTGGGCTGGCTCTGCCTGATACTTCCCACAAGCCATGCTGCTATCATACTGAGTCCCTTGGCAGTGACATCTCTCCCTGAACAATCTGCCAAATTGCCTGGCCTTCCTCCCCCTCCCCCACAAGGGACAACACACCCAGGACAGGGATCCTGGGTTCTGGCTCCTCCTCAGGGCAAGAACAGGGGGGAGAACAGCCTGCTTGCCCAACTCTGGGGCACATTGCATTCTGGGGCCCTTGGGATTGGCTACCGGAGACCAGGGAGGCTGGAAAGACCTCTAGAGGTGGCTCCTTGCTAGCAGCTACCCTCCTCTGGATGATGCCCATTCTTGTGAACAGTCAGAAAGGCACCCCAGGCCCAGGAACGCTCCTCCCCCACCCTCCATCCCTTGGTAGGCTAGCTCCCTTCTCCTTTACTTTCACTTCCAGTTCAAAGTTCAGTTGTCCCAGGAGCCTGTCCCAGTTTCCTCCATCTGGAGGAGCCCCTCCAGGGAGGGCACCATTTGCACGTAATCACCGGAATACAGACTCCTCTTTGTAGGCCCCCAGTGCTGGGCCAAGTGGGGGCATCCCCCTTCTCTCCCTTAAGGAAGGACAGAGTATGATGTCAGAGCTGCACGTGACGATACACCTGAAGCCCAGGAGGAAGAGGGTCCCATCAGACACCCGGGGGGTAGTGATGGGGTGTGGGCCCCTGGACCAGGTTTTCCTTCTCTCTACTTAACAGGCTTCCCTGGCTTACCCAGTCTTCAGCCAGGAGAAGAGGCCTCAAGTCACACTTGCTTTTCCCATGGAGGGCAAAGCAGGCACAGAAAGGAAGCTCCCGAGTTTGTCCCCAATCCTAAGAATGTCGGAAACTTCTCAGGGTTTATAAAGCCTGTGGCCTATAAAGGACAGCCCATGTCCAGGGGACCCTCCAGACGTGGATCTTTGCTACACAGCTTAAATCTAGGGAGTTGTCCCCATAGCAGTGATTTGTCTGTGAAAACATACCACACGCTCGGCCACCGCCTTCCACAGGGAGGGGTGCCCCGGGAGCCTCCCTGTCAACTCTCTCATTTACCTCCATTCTCTCTCTGAGGCACATTCTGTCCCTTGGCAAGTAGGATCATTGCCTTTTCTTGTTGGGTGAGAGCCTAGGGCCCTTGTGGGACCCTCCTATCTCCTAGGGCTGGGTGGGAGTGAGTCACGAGCTGGCAACAGGGACACTGAGTTGGCAAACACATCAATCACTCCCTCGTGGAGCAGGATCCATGCCTGCATGGGAGCAGGAGGCTGTGGTCTAGTCTTTCTTCCTCTCATCTGGACTTTTCAAGAAAAGACAGAGGCCCAGCAAGTACTGTCAAAGGAGGCCAGCTCACACACCTGGAAAGTGGTGCTCAGAATTAGGAAGGGGCCGGGTAAGGGAGCAGAGGAGAGGGTTGAGTCTCAGTTTTAATTCAGGGTAGTTACTCAGCAGAGCTATTTGCTGTGCCTCAGTTTCCCTCTCTGTAAAGCTAAAGTAAATGCAGTCCTACTCTCTCTCCCCTTGTAAGGGCTAATTAACTGGTGCCTGGAGATGCTCACATGAAAGCAAAGAGGAACTGCAAAGCCTTCATCCATCTGGAGGCCTGAAGCAGAAAGCTGGGCTGGAGGAGTTGACACTGCTTCTGACCCTGGAGAGACCATGGGCTTGGCTTTGAGGCCCTGCAGCTACTGAGTCAGCTCTCAAGCCACACTAAACCCTTAATGAGTCTTTAGCTAAGATCTACTCCAACTGTCTTGCTCCATTGTTGAGAAAACCAAAGCCTAGAGGGGCGAAGGCTCAGTTTGTCTGACTGAGACTGGAATCCAGGTCTCCCACTGACGATCCGATGTCATGTCCATGACTCTCTTACTTCCCTCTGAGATAGGAACTTTCAGCCATTTCACAGGTGGGCAGGCTGAGGCTCAGCCAGATTAGGAACTTGACTAGAGTCACCCAGCTTGTTAAGGGGAAGAACCAGGACTAGAATCTAAAACTCTTGGCCAAAGTCCAGAGCTCTTTGGGCACAGACTCCGTTAGCTTTGGATTGGTAAGAATACTCTCGTTCTGCTGTTTCTAGGACAAGGGTCCTGCCATGTTTCTTTCTGGAAGTCCCTCTGCAGTACTTGGCCCATGACTCTGAATGTGGACAATCAATCAACATGGCTAACTCTGACCAAGGGTAGGCCACCAACCTGGAGAGCACTGTGTTTGACTTTTCATACCCTACTGAAGCCTCACAGAACCATAGTTCCCTCATCTGTAATAAGACTCATGAAGGTTGCTTTGAGTCTAGGGTGGATAAGATCAGATCTCCTCATGGTAAGAGTCTCTAGCATGTTGTATAAGACCCTGTCATGATGGAACCATCAAATAGCAACATCAATTAGGCAAAGGTCTGGGAAAAAGATCTAGTACAAAGAATTCTCTCTTAATAATATTCCTGGAGATTCTCATTCTTAAGCACGTCAGGCTGCATTGAATGAAGCATGATTGAGTGATTTAATATGGCGGTCACCATGGTATGCCATGTTCTAGACTTCCTGGCTTCTTTCCTCTAAGGTTTAGATCATAGGAAGGATGGTCCAGTCCAATCCACAACCACAAAATATTTTACTTGATAGGACTCCCAGAAGAACTGAATGCTCAAGATGAGCCTCTTAGTTTGAAAAAATAAAAACCCTTTAGTACTAGAGTTGGTAGAAAGGGGGATTGCTATCTTAATCTCACATGCATGGCCTGGGAATCAAGATAATCCAATTGACTCAGCCTCATTAGGGACCAATTTGATAGAAACCTATTTTCCAGTTTTGGAATAGAAGGCTGTGCCTTCCACTGGAGATTCTCACTCTTAAGCATGCCAGGCTGGATTGAACTGAGCATGGTTGAGTGATTTAACATGGTGCTCACCATCATATGTTGCACCGTGGCTATAGCTCTCTATTCCCCTCATCCCGATCTTAGCTGACTCAGAGGAAGGTATTCAAATGACCCATTATAAGGACAACTAAGATGAACAAAAGCCTCCATTTTCTCAACAGAAATGGATGTGACCTAAAGTAATTATGCTTGGGTCCCTAGCATAGGATAAAAGTACTTAAAGCAGCCTTGCTTTTATCCTCTAGGGTTACCAGACTCAGCTCTCTCTAGCAGCACAAGATGTAGAATTATATTTGAATTTTGAATAAACAACAAATAACTTTTCAGTGTAATTATATCCCAAATATTGTACTTTGGTATACTTTACCTGGAAATCTTACTTTGGCTTATAGCCAAGGGAACCCAGCTTGAATCTAGGAGGGAAAAATCATGACCATGCCCTGCTTCTCGTGTTGGACCTACGGTGCCCTCCAAGGACAGTAGAGTGGTTGGAAAGCAGGGAGGGGAGGAATGAAGGAATTTGAACTCATGGGTCTCTTGCAAGTCCCTAGAATGGGTGTAGTGTTAAAATACGGAGGTTGTGAAAACCCATAAAATGGTCATCACAGAGATTGCTAATGTTTGGGGTAACATAACCAAACTCCATCAGGTTGGGAGTTAGAGGTCAGGGATCCTGGCTGTACCATTAGGCAGATGTGGGACCTTCTGGGAGTAGTTGTCCTCTCTGGGTCTGAGTTTCCTCACTGCAAAATGTAAACTCTGTAGGGACTCTAATATCCGTGAGTTCCGTTCTGAGAACCAGAGCCTTGGAGCTGATTCTGTCCATCTGAGAAACCAGGTAGTGGGGTTACCAATGGCCCCATCTTTTGCCCCAACTGGCCAGCTCCCTCCAATCCCTGAGGACTGTAGGATTCTGGGGCTCCAACACTGTTCTCCAGCAGATCCTGGTCTCTGAAGGAGGAGGCTGGAGTGGCCAGAAGTCAAGGACGGTCTGTGCCAATGACTTTCTTCGGACTGGTCTTTTCCTTAATCCTCTCCATGCTTTTTGTATGTCAGACTTTGTTTTAAGCCTTACAAGATTCTCTATAGTCAATTGCTAAATCTATGGTATAGATGATCATAGATTATAAGCAGTATGATTTTTTAATTAAGAGGCTATTGCTGACAAAATATAAAGCAAAACTATAAGGTAAGACTTCATATATTTAAATAAAATATCTGCTCACTGGTGACAAAAATTTGTTATTTGAGGATGGTTCCATATTTGGAACTGGATCCAAATTTGAGGAATGAAGTCCTTAAAGTCGGTAATATTTTCTGGTCAAACACAGGTCATGACAATAAAGAAATGAGACTGGTTCTTGTATGGCTCTTCAAATATGTATACTACAGACAGCTCTATTTTAAAATGTTTAAGCCAGGAATGGTGTTTTGAGCTTGTAAGTCCCAGCTACTTGGGGTGGGGGGATGGGGGAGGCTGAGGCAGAAGAATTGCTTGAGTGCAGGAATCAGGAGGCCATCCTAGGAAACACTGTGAGGTCCCATCTCAAAAAAAGAAAAAGAAAAGAATAAAAAGTAAAACTGTTTGGAGGTTCCAGAAACATCTTGAGATTTTGAGCAGGGACAGTATTAGTGTAATACTCGAGTTCAGCAACGAATACTGCATTCTCTTTGTTGACCTCTGTGCTTATCCCAACGTGATGAGAAGTTCAGTGGGGACAAAGCCAGAGTCTTTTCAATTGTCTCTGCAGCGCGCTTCAGTTACTGCCATGCCTCAGCCATTGCTCAATAGCATTTGGCTGACTGAGTGAATATAAAGTGTCTGCAGGAAATGGTCCCTCTTCAGCTCTCAGAAGACATGCTGACGACGCTGTGCAGGGGAACCACACCCTCCTCCCCACGCTCCCTGCCTTCACCTGCCATATTGGTTTCACTAGAGGGTGGGAAATAAAATATTCCATGCCAGGTATACCTTCCATGGGAAAATCCCACAGGCATGGGATTATCTCAGACCACAGATCTCTATGACCATTTTCTCCCCACTCTTCTTCTCCCTAAATCTGGACCCCATTTGGCTTTGCCCAGTGCTCAACTGATTATATGTCTGGCTCCAATATCAATTATTCCACTTCCTCTGCTTGGCCCCCTCCCTCTGTCAAATCCTCGTGTGTGCTCAGCTCTTCCCTGTTCCCATAGCCTCTCCTGAACTGAGAGGAGACGGGACGTGCCTCAGCAGCTACCCTGTCATGAGTCATGTCTGCCATCCTGCCAGCAAACGGGTGAGGAGGGTGGGGCCTGTGGGTGAGGGGAAGGAAAGAGATTTTCACCGGTTGTCAGAAAATGGGCACAGGGAGGGGTGGGAGCATTAAAGTCAGCAAGACAGCTGAGGATTGAGTTAATTAACCAGAAGCAAAGCACTCAACATAAGCCACATGAGGATGGATTTCAGAAACACCTCCTCCCAAAGAGTTCTTCTACAGATTTCCATGGTTACACTGTCCATTGGATAACACTCACAGTTATTGTGGTATGATATCAACCTGCAAGGAAAGCAGACACTTCTACTTTAGGGATGAGAAAACTAATGCCCAGAGTGGTCCCAAGAGTGAGAGAACCAGGGTAGAATGTGACACTTCTAAACTCTGACCTGGTGACATCCTGTATGTAAGGACGCATAACATCTTTAGTGTCAGCATGATTACTCACTTGGATTGCGGGTCCAGCAACCTGTCTTCTTTGGGTTTCACCTAATCCCTTTACCTACATTACTAAGACAATTTCTCAGGGTCTTTCTGGCCATCACCCTTTGTGTCAAAGCCCTTTCACATCTGTGCTTGATCTGCCAGCTTCCTGGGTTCAGTCATCCCTATTGTATTCATGTTGTTTTAAGAGTGTCGGCTGACATCAAGAATCATGGATAGCACTTGTGTGTGTTTTTGTTTAACTTTGAACAAAGACTTGTAGGCAAGTGCAAAAAGTAAATCCTCTTTTGCAACCCAGAACTCATTGTTCAGTATGAGTTTTGATACATGTAAGCAGGAATACTGTACCTAAGAGAGCTTAAAGTGATGAGATATTGATAAATGAAAAGATTGGTTCTAAGTCTAAGAAGTTAATAAAAAGCACAGGTCATAAGAATCTCAGCTTTGTTGATTAAATGTTCAAATTTTCATATTATGATACAGAAGGCAGGATTTAAAAAAGAAATCATGGAAAAACTGCAGCAAATTTAATTCTCTTATTTTTAGTGCCCAACAAATACGTGAAAAATACATAGCCACTAAATATTAGTCCCAAAAGAACTGAATCAACAGGCAGGGCTGGGGTTGTGGCTCAGTGGTAAAGAGTTCACCTAGCACCTGAGGGGCCTTGGGTTTGATCCTCAGCAACACATAAAAGACAAATAAAATAAAGGTATTGTGTCCAACTACAACTAAAAAATAAATATTAAAAAAAGACTTGAATCAAACCAATGACAAAAGAACACCACATTCATAAACCACCCACCTCCTTCCTAGCCCGTGACCCAGTATCTTTGACAATCAGGAGTGGCATCTGCGAGCAACAGGATTGGAAGAAAATGCTACTGATCCAAGAAGACAGAGCCCCGGATTTGACTTTCACTCCCATCTCCAAAATGTCTCACAAAATAATCCCCAAGAAAAAGGCATGCTAAAATTCAGATCAGTGAAAATAAATGAAAGTCAGAATTTGGGGACTGGGAGAATTTCAGAGTGCCTGGTACCCCTGATTTTAGAGTAGAAGAAAATTGTATTGGTTTGTACAATTATATCAAAAGCGCCTACCATAGTGCTTGGCACAGAGTTCCCCTCAGTAAATATATATTCAGTAAATGGTCAGATGGGTAAAGTGGGTTGAAATCATATAGGAAGAGAGAGACTGAATCAGGATTAAAGGATCTAGAATAATCTCTAGCCATGTGAGTTTTTAAAGAATTGTTGTAATCTGTTTTTTTTTTTTTTAATGCACACTAGTTCATTTAATCCTGACAATACCCCCAAGTAGAATTTGTAATGTCTGCTTTACGTGAACTCAAGGCCAGAGGTTGAAGTAACTTATTCAAAATCACAAGCTTAGTGAGTGACAGCTCAAATGTGAGCCCAAGTTTGTCTGATTTAAAACTCAAGAAAGGATTCACTCCAGTACCTACCCCTTTTTTCAGGAGTCGCTGCAGTGGACATGCTCTCTTGACCTCAGGGGACCTTCTAGAGTCCCTCCTTGGCCATCAGAACATACTAAAGAAGGAACACTTTTCAGGATTTTCCTAGAAACAGCTAAACTGGTCTATAAATTGGCCTTAAGAATTCAAACTTCTCTCAAATACATGACTGAATCAAACATATAGGAAAATGGACTTTTTAAATGCTCTCTTCTTTATGCTTTGTCTAAAATGTTCATTCAAATATAACCAAAAAGCCAAAGTTAAGACTACATGCTGAACCAGCTACCAAAGAACTGCAGAACTGATGACCCCTGACCCACTAGCCAAGACCTATATCACTATTTCTTAGCAACCAGTGCAGGCCTTCTCCACCTGGAACCCCAAATAATCCCCCCAAACATTCCAGGTCCTTTTAAATGGAAGCAGTCCCTTACCGGATAGCCCCACGAGCCATTTCCTGCCTGGAACTTGGAGTAGTAGCTGCTCCGGCTGGTGGTCCCATAGTTGTTATAGTTGTCAGTCAAGCCATCGTACATGGAACCTGGAGAGCAAAGGAAGGGGGTTACCTCAGGGATGGTAATGATGTTCCCCCATCCTCCTAGGGCATCCCCGGCATCCAGGTCTCCCACGCCCATGGAGGAGATTGACCTGAGTTCCTGAAGGAGGAGGGTGGGCAATCTCCATCTCCCTCCACAGCCAGGGCCAAGGGAAAGGCCACCACAGACTGTTGCAGGGGACAATGCAACAGAGCGTTTCAGTTGACCTCTTTTAGAGAGTCTAATAGCTTCCCTGTGGCTTGAGGCTGGTTGACACATACAAGTCAGGAGGTGGCCCAGAGGGTCTTGAAGCACTGCTATTCCAGCCCAGGGAATCATGACTCTGTATTCCGCAAAGATCAGCTTCTCACTTGGGGAAGGCAGGCAGGATCTCGACATTACAGGTCCAGAGCCCCAAGGTCAAAGCCACAGAGCGGCGAAGGCTGATGAGAGTCTGGATTCAAACCTAAGCCCAGCCCCAACAGATGACCAGGTTACCTTCCGCCTCTTCCTTCATTTCCGAGGCTCTCCAACTGAAGAGGGAGAAGCGATCAACCTCAAAGGACCGGTAAGGATTAATTAATGTTTTCACAGTGCTTGGAGACCCACAAATGACAGGCTCCAAGGGAAGACAGAGTGTCATTAGGGTTATTAGGGGTAAAGTGGCTTTGAATCACAGAAAGCAGACCTAGATTTTGGGTTCCTGGTGGGACCCCCCACACACACTTCTTCCTTTCACCAGATTGGCATGGGGGCTCCAAGCAAAGTCAGCAACTCTGCAGGACTCTCTTATGACGTTGCTAACTTCATTTCCCTTGCTAACTGCCTTCCCTCCTGGGTCACAACCATTGACTCTCATGGGTCTCGAGACTCACCTCCTCCAGGAAGCTCATTCTGATCAGCCTCTGAACACATAATGCCCTGACTTCTGTATCCATCACTGCCCGTTCCCTCAGCTACCCTGGGAGTTTCAGGAGGGTCAAGCCATGGACCCAAGGCCCAGACTTCTAGAGCAGGTTTTGCTGTACACTCTTGTTAAATGTGGCCTCTGGGAATGAAGGTAAGAGGGATCCAACAAGAGCCTCCTGGCAGGAATGTGCACATTTTTTTCCCCCTAAAGCCATTGTCATACTCCCTATTTGAAACCCTGTCTAGGGGAAGGAGGGCTTGGTTGGTGGTGTCCCCTGGCCTATCAGCCCCTCCTCTTCTGCCATACCCCCTGAGACTTCAAGAGTTTTCCCAGCGACTGGATGGTCTGAGCTGAGGTCAATGGGAATATCAGAGGCGCAGCATTGGAAAGAGGCCAGCATCTCTTCTTGGGGATACCTCCTCTGTCCAGTGCCATATGCCCATACATAGGTCACAAAAGAGGGCACTTCCCTTAACTCCCATTCCCTATCATGGAGGACCAATGAACATTAATACTATTGGGCTGTGGCAGTCACAACTTGTCCTGGACTAGAGTCTAGACTTATTGAAATCAATCCCGTCTGGCGCTTAGGCAAGTGACATGCTTTCTCTGGATCTTAGCTTCCTCTTCTGTAAAAAGAGGGTGTTGGCTTCTCTGCACCCCAAAGGCCCCACAGAGCTCCAGTATTGCATGGTTGTATTATCATAGTGACACAAGTTCAATGGCATTCAGAAGGGCTGGACTTCTCCTGAGACAAAGCTCAGCTTTCAAGGAAGAAGAACAAACGTCTAAAGCTAACCATCGCCTCCTTTGCCACCTGCCTCAAGGTTCTTCCAGAGAACCCTATGCCTGAAATCCTCGACGGCCCAGGTCCAGGCCTCATTACTGAGGACCTTCCCCTTGAGCAAGCCCGGGGACTCTGCCATGGCCCACTGGCCCCTGATTTACTCCAAACCACATATAATGCAGCCAGTTAGCTTCTCACCCTCTCTGCAGCTGCTTCTCTGGGAAGACTGGAGGAGTCTTATGGGATCAATCACCCAGAACTAGTTAGTTCACAGAGAAGAGGGTGCAGCCAGGCACACACAGTCAGGGCTCTAGGGAGCTGACAGCCAGGTCCCTGCCTCTCCTCCGTCCAGCCCACTATTATCCTTGCTAAGGCTTGGCAGGCCAGAGTCTGCCTGGTTCTCACCTTATGAGAGGTATTTCTCACCAAAGGGCAGGCAGGCATGGGTCAGCCAGCTGCTTCCAGATGGAAAATCTGGGGTAGTGACAGACAGAATTCTACAGAGCCCCAGGGAGGACTCTGACTTGGAGAAGCATCCCCCAAATGTTCCCACTGGGGCCTCCGCCCTTGATCAACTTGACGGGACTTTCCCTCCAGGTCATCAGATGAAGCGCCTCCTCCTCCCACACCCCACACCTGCCTCGCTGCCCTCTCACATGTTCTTCTCTGTACAAAGGTGGGGGGCTCAGATGCTATGGAGGGGGGGGGGGTGGACACATGTATGTAGAAGCAGGGGAGGGGTGCTCTATAGTGCCCAAAACCAGTGACCATGTCCCAGACATAACTCTGTTCTGGTGACAAGAAGTATGGGCTGTAACGCTTACTTGGTTGGGCCAAGGCCTCTGGGACCTTCCAGAAAGTTGCTAAAGTTATCTTTCAAGACTTGTCTGCAACCGGGGACTGCTTGGCTCCCTGTGAGAGCAAGGCTACCATCACACCAGCCAGCCCTACCTCTCTGGCATAACGCAGCTGCACTTTTGGCAATGACGTCAAGGGAGGGGGGAGTCCAGAGATGCCATATACCTGAAGTCACACCAGCAGTGTGCTAGATAACTGAGTGGTGCAGGTGGCAGGTGAGCTCTGTCTCTAAGAAACCTACTTATGCAGAAAAGCCGTTTCCCCTGCTCCTGACCCCTGGGTTATGGCTGGTAAGCAATGTCCTCTAAAAGCCAAGTTCAACTGCAAGAACATGGGACTTCTCAATGAGGGCAATGATGATAACCCACTTCTCCACCCAGTTCCCCCACTTCTACAGACTCACTCTGGGAAGCCTTTCCTGACTAATGATACCTCCATCTCTGTCTCCTGTCTATACCAGTCTTTACACCAGGTACTTTGGGCACTTTCCAAAGCAAGAATCATATTTCTACTTTCCTGAGGATCTGGGGCACAGGGCACTGCTTCAGCAGGGACTGGATCTAACTGGTGCAAGCTGGCCGTTTCTGTTGACCAGTTCTTCTCCCCTGCCCAGCCCTGTGGTGAAGGTCTCCGATACCTGGTGCCTAGATGCTCAGCGTCTCCATTAATGCCAAATGGGATCAAGGTCTCTGAATTCTACTCAACCAGGGCTTCCTCCACCCAGGAGGTTTCCAATGGGTGGCATAAAATGGGACAAGACAGGAGCTGTGTGCAGTTTCAGACAACCAAAGCCACTCCCTAGAGTAGGATTCTTGGTTCTAGGAGAGGTAAAGAGAGATTGTCCTTGTTCCCAGGTCACTCCACAGAATCACCACCATCCTCTCAGCCAATCACATGCCTTCCTACTCTTCTCTCCCCACAGGTGCGTTGACCATGAGCAAAAAGATGGTGGCTTCACAGTGAAGCTGGCAGCCAGCCCAACTTCCATGTCATCCCCAGAAGGCATTTGCCCACCCATAGAACCCCAAGGTCAATACACAAATACCTCTGAGAATCTATTGCTTTCCTTAACATACAAGCAATTGGAGTTGGTCTGTCTAGAGAGCTTATCTTGTTTTATGCCAATATGAAATTTCAATGTGCAAAACTGAGTCAGAAAATCTACCACTTGGAAGATCAATTTCTGCATGCAGCTTCCCCTGGGTGCCTTGGACAAGGACGGGCTGATTATCTCTTATGCCCATAGAGGTAACCCAAACATTCTCACCTACAAACACCTTTGAAAATGGAGGCAGCTCCCTGTTAAGATACATGGAATTGTCTCACCCATGGGGACAGGCAAACCATTGCAGGGTGACTCATCCTCTTCTACATCCAGGCTTTCAAGTAGGTCACACCCACTGTACCTGAAACATTCTTTCTCTCCTTCTTAGCCAATCCCTCTCCTTGTATTCAAAACCTTGCACAAAATTCAGCTAAGAAAGGTGACCCCACCCAGCCCCGAGCACTCCAAGCCCTTCAATATAACCACTGCTTACTCTGTGGGTCCCTTGGGGTGTTGTGCTGTATACCCTGTGTATGTGTGTACTCATGTATGCGTCCTATGTAGCCTTCCTCCAGAAAGCAGGGCCTGGGTGTCCCCCATTCAAACTAGGATCTTCTACATCAACTAGATCCATCTTTCTCCATCCCAGGACCAGGGCTCTCAGGACACTGGCCTGCCTGACCAACAGGCAGTCCCCAGGGGAAGAAGGCACCTAGAAGCCCCTCTGCTCTTCCCTTCTCCCAAATCTATCCCCTTTGCTGGGCAAGGGACATGTCACAGGTCAGCTTCTCCAGAGGTTTATCTCTGCTGCTTCTGTCTCCTATGTAAGGCTGAGGTCTCTTTTGGCTCCTTCTGCATTGGAATCAAGCCCAGCTATCCCTCAGCATGAAGAGCTTGAGAAAGAAGCCCATCAGCTTTCAGCATTGAAAATGTCTGTAGTTCATTCCCTAAAATCTCCTCCACCCATTCTGTCCAGGGCGAGGCCCATAGCAAGGGGACTTTAAATGAGGAAACAAGAATTGTCAGGAAGACACTTCTGAGACAACATCCCTCAGAGATGTTCAGGAGTGGGTAGGACAATCAGGCCACATGTCTCAACAGGGAGAGTGGCCGGCCATCTCCTGGCCCTCTACCTGGCTCCTGGGAGCACTGAGGACTGCTTTTCCCACTCTGGAGCTTCCAGGAGCCTGAGGAGGCGAGGAGTTCAGTACAACCTCACCAGGCACTCTGGTGTGGTTCTCGGCCTTTACCTGGGCACATGCACAGAATAGAAATACCAAAACAAATTGGGTGCTCTCTCCTCCCCCTCACCAGCACACGTTGACTCCCCAGGGTTCTGCTGGGACGTGTCAAGCCCAGCTCTGTCGGAATCTGTGGCTCTTTCTGATAATCCAAGCATGGCTACCACCAAACCCAAGGACTAGGTGGAGCGTGGGAACATCCTGTGGGGACAGGCCTGCCACGGGGGGCAGGGCAGTAGGTTAGAGTGGGCAAGGAATGGGACGTGGCTTCCTAGTGAAGGTCCAGAGCAAAAACCCATCACCAGCAACTACTACATTAGATGTGTGTGCGCACATGCATGCGTGAGAGAGAGAGAGGTGTTATGTTAGGGTACAGGGGCAATTCCTTGTGCCAGGCCCAAGTGTGACTGAAGGTTGGGGACTACAACACTGGTTCTTGACATTTGCCACACAACAGAATCACCTGGGAGTTTAAAGTGCTGTCTCCCACCCTGTCTTCCATATTGACTAAGTCAGAACCTCTGGGAGCCAGACCCAGGCATTTGCATTTTTTAATTCCCAGGTAATTCCAATGTGTAACCAAGTTTGAGAATAGTGGATTAGAACTTTATTTCTGGATATTAGGATGTTTGCAAGAGAAACTCAAAGAGCACTGTGCCTTGAGGGAAGGAGCTTTTCTGCAGGCAGCTTGGGCAAAGGATTTGCAGAGGTAGGAAGTTATGAAATCTGCTTCCAAAGAGATTTGCCATCACAAAGCTCTTCTGACATGATCTAAGCCACCCTCTGACAGTTGCAGAGACCCAGAGAGAGGCAGTGATTTGTCTAGCACCATACACCAGCCAGCAGCAGGGGCCAGGCTGGGCCCCTGCCACAACACATGCTGCAAGGTGTGTGTACGTGTGCAAGCATATGTGTGTATACTCATGTATATATGTTCATAGCAAGGGCACGTATACATGTGGGAGAATGTGTTCAATATATATATGTGCATGTGTGCTGTGTATGTGTGTGTGAATACATGTGTATATGGCTATAGGTGTATCTACATGTGTGGGTGTGTGTATTCATACATGCTGAGTGTGTGTGCATACTCAGCACACACTGTGTATACAGTGATGTGTATGCCTGCATGTGTGTTGTGTGCTTGTCTATACGTATGTGTACATAACGTACGTAACGTGCTATGTTATGTGTGGCATATGCCTATAAAGAACTTTGAATAGATATCTAATGTCTGTTTCATTTTGTTCAAACATCGTACACCTTTCCAGAAGTCCCACCTCGTCACAGAAGTACTTCTCAGATTTTTAAACCCCAAACAATGGGCATATTGATATACATAATTTGGTACAGGGGAAGGAATTTGGTTTTTTAAAAATTTTCTGCCAATGAGCGGAGCACAGGACGGGATCCATGGAAACAAACAACAATTGCCTCCAAACACTGGGGAATACTCGGCATTTTTGCATGTGTTGTAACAGGCCACCAGAAATTCTGACTAAAACCCCAACTTCAAGCCAAGGTACATGGTAAAGAAAAAAGAATTAGTTCATTTGAAGTTTAATTAGCATGTTTTGACACTGAAACAAGCTAAAGCATAAATACCCTTTATCATCTCTCATCTCAGCTTGGGTCCTGAGAAAACAACCCCAGAGTGACGCCCAGCCATGGCCTATGGTTAGGTAGGGGCAACTTTCAAGAAAGCAGAATGAGCAGAGCCTTCCTTAGGGAGAGGTTCATGCTGAGACGCAACCCAACACAAACACAAAAAGCCACCAGAGGCGGGGGTTCCCAGGGCACTCCTTCACCATGCTGTCTATGGAGCTGGCCCAAGGCTGCCCCCTAGGAGCCTGGATGGGTACAAGAGGCATGGAGGGCAAGCTGGGCAGCTCCCCAACACAGTTGCTCCAAGCAGATCTCTGAGCAAAGGGTAATAAAGACTCTACATTGCAGGTAGGAAATGGTACTTCTGAGAAGGGGAACTAAGGCCCAGGGCTGAAATGAACAATCCCGTGGGTCAAAGAGGCAGCACAGAGCAGGCCAATAGCACTGGTGGTGCTGATTTCTCTGGAGGAAGTGGTATGGAAGGGAAGGTCCTGTGGAATTTGCTTGTGATGTGCCTGGTGGTGGGAATGTTTGGCTTTGGATCAAATGAAATATGAGTGAAGCTCTAGGAAGACAGCCTAAAGAGAGCCTTGTAGACAGGCACACCATCTGGAAATAAAATACCTGATACCCTGACTCACACAGGGACACCCTGAAAGCACAGGAGAGTAACACTTGGGGGCCAGTTCTAGATGGGTAGGCAGGTCATAGCAACCTCCTTCTGCAGGGTCTTCAGTCACAGAGACCCCCTTATTCCTTCCAGGGACACTCTATGATCAGGGTGAGATTCTGCCTAGTTGGCGAGGTTTCAGGGAAGGTGTGGGTGGAGATGGGCATTTGTCACCAGACTCTTTCCACAGAGGTCCTTCTCCCAGGTCTCAGGGCACACACTCCTCTAAACACACTGACAAGACAGAAAAGAACCCTCGTGACAGGAGTCTGAGGAAAGGCTGGTTCTGTCACTAGGCCCACAGGTAGCCAATTCCTGATTATCCCTCACCAGGGACAAGAAGCAGCGGCCGCGTTGTCAATTAACCTGTGGGGTGGGGCTGGTCTTCACTAGAGTGGACGTTCCTAACTAGGGCGACTCTGGATAGGATTCAGGGGGCCAGAGAAGATCAAAGACCCCAGAAAACTGACTCTTTGCTTTTGTAGAAGACCAAAGGAAAATTTGAGCCTATCCAGGTGCCAATGTCCTTCCACAGCGGTGAGGTCGTCCCGGCAGGGAATGCAGGCTCACAGCACAGAGACCAACACAAGCAAGATGAGCATTTGGGCTACCACGGAGCAAATGAGAAACGCTTGGGCGTTTCTGATGGAGAGGACAGAGAAATCTGATGAAAACAAAGCCAGACAAACCAGAAACACCAGCTCCAAGTGGCCCAACAGCCTTTTCCAGCTAGGATGACGATGGAGAAACTGGGCCCTGATGGGAACCTCCCCAGAGGCTGAGGGTAGAGGAGACCCGCCCACAGGGTCAGTCCTTGGAGAGTTTCTGGATAGGTATGCATTAGCCATCGTGGTCATCAACTCATTGGGCACTCAGAATTGAGACCCCATTAGATGGACATTACCCACAAAGACTAAAGACCAAGGCTTTCCATGATGATAACTGCACAGCTAATGTCACCACAGTTGGGGTGACAGGGCTGTTTGGGGTGCCAGGAGCCAGGTTGAGATTTTTTTTGGAGCTTTGAGCCAGGAGCTGAGGCTGAGTGGAATGGGGTGGGGATGGGACAGGAGGGACAGGCAAATCTTCTGCAGAGAAGAATAGGTAGGGTTGAGCTACACCCTGGGCTGTGGCCAGGAATGGCAGCACTTTCTCATTCTAAAACCTACTTTCAAAAGAGGCTAGTAAGGAGTTAGCAGGGCACTAAATAAAAGGGAAGAGGGGCAAGTGAGTGGAAATCTGGCAGAAGGACCAGGAATGAAACAAGAGCAAAGGGTACAGAAAAGACCTTGACCTATCACAGCCATGTTTCTTGTCCTTATCTCCACCCTGGGGCCACTCAGCATGGGGAAACAAGAGGCCAGAAGCCAGAGGTAGGGCATTCGAGCTGGTGTGTGTGCCCGATGGCAGAATGGGCAGGTCTATATCTTTTGCCTCCTTCTGCCTCAGTCCTGCCTCTCTTGCTTTCCTGGGGCTGGACTTAATAAATAAGTACGGACTGCCCTGGGCTTGTTTGCACACTCCTGTTTGCAGTCTTTACTAGCATTTTAATAAAGTTAGCTAAATAAATTTTAAAAAGCAACAAACAAATTAAGAATTCTAACATGTGGACTTCTTACTGGAAATTATTCGTATTAAAGTATTTTATCTCAAAATCCTCTACCATCAACCCCCCAGTTGGGTATTGCTCCTTTCTTCTTCAGATTCAGGGGTCCTATCCTTTTCTCCTTGCTTCCCCTGGTGGGGGACCTTGTCACTCACAGAGGCTGGGAACCAAACTTGGAGAATTGTCAATGCTGGTTCTGCTGAGGTGTTTCTGGGGCTAGGAGGATTCCCAATCCTGCCCCTCTCATTCCCTACTCTTCCCATAAGACATTTGTTTCTACATAAGCTGGGTGGATAGGGCAAATTCAGTGGGAAAGGAGGTTTCTGCCTTATCGATTGCAGAAAACAGGAGTATCCAAGCCCTGACTGGTGGCATGAGCCTGTAATCCCAGTGGCTGGGGAAGCTGAGACAGGAAGATTACAAGTTCAAAGCTAGCCTCAGCAACTTAGCAAGACTCTGTCTCAAAATAAAAAAATAAAAAATAAAAAAATACAGGCTGTAAACGATGCTCCCCAGTTAAGCCCTGCTAGGTTCTATCCCTGATTCGAAGAAAAGGGGCGGGGGAGAAAGAAAAAAAAGAGAAGAGAAAAGAAAAGAAACAGCATCTCAGACCAATTTCTTAGCTTACTTCAACCAGATTTCCCCTTTCCTGGGGTGAGCTCCACTAGAATACTGGAGAGTTCCAAGGACTTGTCCTGATTCCCATGTACCTCCCGGTCCTGAAGCAACTCTCCCAAACCTTCACTCGGATCTCAGTGATTCTCTCAGCTGACCACGCCACCACGCACCAGCCCACCAAGATCAGGATCCCACTGAATCTGAACGCTGGGCGCTGACCACAGACTGAAGGCGCAGAGGATCGCAAAGCCGAGAAGGATGGATTTGGGGAAGTGACCATAACCCTCCGTGAGCGCTGGGGCGGTGAACCGCGGGGCAATACAGAATAGTGGGCTGGTCCCCAGAGCAAAACCAGAAAGAGAAGGCGGTCCAGATCCAGGGATGGGACATGGACAACAGCTCCCGGGAGATTCTCGGGCTCCTGGAGTGCTGGAGGGATGTTCCAGGCTATTCACCCCAGGGAGCTACCCAACCTTGCCCACTAGCGCACCACCGAGCTCTTGGACCCGGCTAGCCAGTGGCCGGCCGTGGCTCCACCCTGCCAGGAGCTTTGCTCCCATTTGGCGGAGACCCTGCCTAGAGCTGGCAGCCTCTCGGTTCCCGCCGCCTGTTCGAGGCGCCAGGGAGGTGTGCACGGGTCGTGCGGGCGCCAGGCCTTTACCTCGGTTGGAGTGGCTCAGGGTGGACGACTGGGAAGACTTGGATTTCTGCCGCTTGACGGTCATCATCACCTGCTCCTGCACGCGCTGCCTGCCTGAGGTGCCCGTCTTCATCTTTTGGTCCGACGGCAAGGCCAGCGTGGAGTTGTCCTGGTCCTGGAAGCATTCGTATGCCAGGGCTGTCTTGAGCGGGGAGTGGTTCATGGTGGCAGAAGGTGCGCGGGCCGGGACCTGGAGAGCAGAGGCGCGGGCGAGGTGCGGTGCAGCGGGCTGGCGGGAGCGTGCTCTTGTCGCTCTCAGCGACTCCCTATGGCCATAGAGTGAGTGGTCCGCGTGAAGGCTCCCGGCAGCTGCTCCTGGCGCCTCCACCCTGGCTCGTCCGTCTCCAGGCACTGGCAGGGCCCGCCCTCGGTCAGACAGGATATACCACCCCTGCCCTGCACCACCCACTCCACTGGGCTGCGCGCCGCCGCCAGGGCTCAGACGCCCAGCTGCAGGGCACTGCAGCTGCTGCTGCGGAGCGAGCGCTCTTGGGGGCAGGGCTGCTCTCCTGTGTGGGATGCTCTCAAGTTCCTGCTCGCTCCTCCTTTCTCTCCCCTAGGAGGTGAGGCTCTAGGGATACGCCCCTCTGTTCTACTCCTGCTGGCTCATGGAGAAAGTATGTGCTCAGCCCAGGAGTAGAAGGAGACCTCTCTCTAGGAAAAAGGAGTCTTTCTGCCCAGGCCCCCTACCCTGAGAGTCAGGTGCCAATCTCCCTTTGCACTGAGGTCATGGCAGAGACCAACTCCGTCCTTGGAGGCTCCTAGACTTATGGCAGAGGAAGCACAGTTCCTGCCCAAGGGGATTGCTCAGTCTTATGGGGACCCCTCATTCTGCTCTAAGGCAGAATGTTTGAAGGGAAGTGAGGGCAGAAAGCCACACCAAGGACCAGAGGTAAAATGCAACACTGCAAAGTAGCACATCTGTCGCTTGTGGATACACTCCTATACAACACCATGTGAAGAGTGGATTCTCTGAAACTCCATAATAGCCCCTAAAACAATATCATATTTTAGGCACTCGATAAAAATATCTTTGAATGGATGAATGCTAGCTAGTTTAAGGTGAAGAGTAACTTGAATCTTACCCAGATCCTTACTGAAAGACCTGAAGCCATCTCATCTCTAAAACTATCCTACTATGGACTTGGTATTTTAGGACTGCAGTGTGCTTTCTCCTATACACACTCATACCCCCAGGGACACACACAGATACTTCATTTATGTAGCATCCTCTCCAGGCATGGAGGGGGCCACACCAGTGAATTTGGTGAGTAACAGCAGCTGAGTGTTTTTCAAAGTACTTTGATGGGAATCTTTCTAAAAGGCATCGCATGCGATCTTGCCTTCTAAAGAAAGCCACGTTGAGCACCTTGAACATTCTTCTTGATGACTTGGTCCTTTCGTTCTGGACATCCATCACTGAACTGTGTAGCAGTGCAGTCTGGTCAGCTTAATTTTGGGGTCTCCGATATCTATGGGATGCTGTCACCGTGGTCATTTGTAACTGCTTCTCACAGCTCATACATATCACTTTTATTTTGCCCTTCTACTCTGCAGAGAAAGGACTCCGCAAGAAATAAATCAGACATGTGACCAAAAACATGTCATAATTAGATGCAAAAGTTCAACACCTAGAACCCTTTATCATCACTTGATATTTTCAGATTCTGCTTCCAGTCACTGACTACCAGGGTTGGACAGAGCCTTGGAATCACCCAATCCAGCTCCCCACTGCACTAATAAGGAGAGGAGGTAGCTTGCCTGTGGTGTCCCAGTTAATATGTGGCAATATCTCTATTCAAACCAGGCTCCTGACTCTCAGTTCAGTGCTCGTTCTACCACACTATCCAACTGCCTTATAAAAGTCCTATAAAATGGGCATTAAAGTAGAGTGCACACCGAATATATAAGGACCCAAGTATATTATAAAGTGCACATGACAGCATATAAAAATGCAACTCCATTGTATCCCACATTTGGCCTATCTAAAACCTAATATGCTAGCCATAATTAACCTTAATTATGTCTTAAAATAATGATAATTTTGTTACCTACTAGGATATAGAAGGGCCCTGAAGGAGGTGACTAGAGTAGCCCATATCCCTATAAAAATCAAGTTCACAGACATCAAAACTGATTATCTTTACAACTGTTTCCAAGTATAAAGTTCAGTTTCTCTAGCTGCTGATCTATTATTTTGGTATTGACATTATTTTGATACGTTGATGGCAATAGCCATCATTTACTATGCTCCTATGAGCACTCCATGTTTACAAGTCAAACATGATTCTGAGCCTGTCGTATGGACCCTGTCATCCTTATAATGCTTTGAATCCTTAGAATGACCTGTGAGGCAGGTATCAGCACCACCATATTTCTTCTTTAGATGAAGAACCTGACACTCAGTGAGATCAACCAGCTGGTAATTGGTACAGATTGGGCCAAGCACACACAGCCTGGACTGAGAGCCTGGACCCTCAATGATAGTGCCAGGCTGCCTTCTTGTAATTGCTTTGTGACAAACAGTGGGTTCAAAACCCTTCCATGGATCTATCTTCCCATAACATCTATTTCCGTCACCTGGAAGGGAAGTCAGGCCAGCTGGGTTCCCCTTTCAGTTGTCACTAATTTGCTTCATGGTGTCTCCTGATGTTCCATGATGGCTCTTTTCCCCTGCACCGAATCTGTAAAGTGAGGTCAATGGGTTCGATATAGTCAATGGGTTCGAATATCTAATACTGTGGTCCTAACACTATATAATTCTGATGCCACTTGTGGGTTTGGAGAGCAGGGGAATCTTGAATCAGATCCTCTGGACTAACTCTTTGGTCTCCCCTGCCTCCAATATCAAAGTGAATGGGGATCTGCAAGAGGCCGAGGGGGCCCTGACACCCACCAAGCCATTGTTGTGCACCAACGAGCAGGTCTACTTTGAGCTCATTCTTCCTCTGGTCCTCCCCATAAGCACTCCAAGAAGTATAGTTTTGCAGTTGAGAAAACAAAGATTAAGTCAATGGTAAAGACTAGATTTGAGCCAGCATCAGCCTTCTGGACTAGGAGGAGGAGGACAGGAAGGGGCAGTCGAGTCCCATGATCAAGGCCAGCAGAGAGAGGTGTATGTGAGCTTGAAGGTGTCGGTTTGGGGCTCAAGTGCATGCTTTTGAGCCAGTGAGTTGAAGTTCTCCTATTGACCCTCTCTCCCACCTGCCTGAGCCTCACCCCACGTGGGGCCCTATCTTGGAAATCAACCAGAAAAGAGGGTAGCATTGCTAAAATGAAGAACAGGTGTCATGGGCAATGTCACACAAACTCATCTTTGAAGTGGCATGCTTTCAGGTGACTGTCAGAACATATATTTCGATGGTAAAAAAATTTGAGTGTATTTTTTTGGAAAATGAGTTTGGAAAATGAGCAGGTATCTGGGGAAAGCTTCCCAAAAGAAGTTAATTTTGACTTGACTATGAAACAAGATGAGTGAATTTTCATCCTCAAGAGCTTAGGAACAAATGATGAGGAATGGGCTTCTAATTTTCTGTTGTCTGTCTGTCACATCTAGTGATTTCACTCTCAACAACCAAAGCTCCCGGTCTTCAAGAGAGTAAAATAACCCACGGACACAATGTTCACCAAAAAGTGGAACAAAAGTGGCTCTATTTATTCAACAAGTATTTAATGGGCACCTGCTATGGGATAGGCCCTGTCCTAGGCACTAAGGACACAATGGTAAAGGAGACAAACTTCCTGCCTGTGAAGTTTACCTTCTAGAGATGGGGAGGTAGGGGACGCCCGGGCCAGGCAGAGGACAGACCCAGTCAAAGCAGAGGTCTCTGGAATTCCTAATGCTTCTAAGAGTAGCCAGGCTTCAGGTTCTTTTTGCCTAACTTCTAATCCCCTAGGTAAGGGGACCACCTCCCCTTGTGTACCAAACTGATGCAGACCCCCTTTGGGGCTGGGAGACGAAGCAACCTTCCTTTCTGGACCTGTATGCTTGCCAGGATGGCCTCACCTTATTCAACCCAGTCTCTGCCCCTGACTTCTATCCCAGGCACCTGGAAATTTCTGCACAACAGTCACTGGGCCAGCTCTCTGTTGTCAGGCCTTTTCTATCTGAGGCCCTTTGGCCAGACAGCAGAGTCCTCCATGGCTGCCTAATTCAGGCCTCATGACCTCCCCAATGAACAATGCTGCCCCCTCTTGAATCTCTAAATAGCCCCCAGGGGTTCCTTATCACTCTATTTCCCTCCTAACCCTCAACCACTCACTCCATGCTGATGCCTGCCCCAGTGCATTTCCCTATGTGTAGATCCCATTCATCAGCCACTTAAATATGTATCAAGCTCTAAGTGGACAAGACACACCACACCAGCCCCTGGGGATACCAAAAACAGCATCTTACTCTCATGGGGCTTAATCCTAAAGTAGTGTCGAAGGGTAAACTTGCAACTGATTACGGATTATTAAGTGCTCTGGAGGAAACAGATGTGAGGCTGGAGGAGAATACAGGGAGTGGGTGGAGACCGAGTCCTGAAACACGAAACACAGCTGCCCATCGTGGGAGGGAGGGAAGGGGCTCCAAGCAGAGGGAATGGTGGGTTTAAAAAGCCCATGAGCCCGGGATGTCCTTGGAACCCACAGACCAGCAGCAGGGAGGCGGTAGAGTAGGCCCAAGATGGGCAGCAGACAGTGCTGTCCCGAACAACTTTCTGTGATGGTGGAAGTGCTCTGTCTGTGGTGGCTGTTCTATTGCTTAAGATGACATGAAATAAAAAGAAAATTTCAGTTCCTTGAACAAACCAGCACATTTCAAGAGCAGGATGGCCACATGTTTCTAGTGGTCACTGTATTGGACAGAGCAGGATTGTGCTGGACATTCTAAACTTCTGTCTAGGTTTTGAATTTTATTGTAAGTATAACGAGAAGCCATTGAAAGGCCTTAATCAAGGGGCTCCTGCCTTCCTGTCACTTTCAATCCTCTTGTCTTTGCAGGAGACACCCCCAGCCAGAGTGTGGCAGCCCATGACCCACTTGTCAGATTCGTGTCTCTGAGCAGCCTACGGAGAAGCTTTGCTTCCTCCCTGTCCACATTACTGGTACTCAGCAGGTGCTCATCACTGTCGATTTGGCTGAACTGAACCTGTCATCTGCTCCAGAGCAGGGCCTTGGGCAGACTTTACCCAGGTCTCTTGAGTCAGCTGGGCTCCATGCAACCTGGCCAAGCCTTGCTTCCAAAGGCCAACTCCTCCTAGGATCTCACCTCCTGCAGGCAGGCATACCCTCGGAAGCACAGGCACAGCCCCAGCCCACTTCTCTGGGCGTCCATGTGAGGGTAGGGAATCTGCCTTTTTCATCTCCCAAGGGAAATTCATATCAGGAAGCCAGAATTTGTTCAAGCCCTGCCTTGTCCTGGACAACCCAGGAAAACCCAATCTAGGAACCAGATAAACAACGCCTCTTAGTGACCTTGTGGTATCTCCTTTCAGAATCCTGGACCCTGGCTGCCCTCAGGGGACCAGGCCAGGAATAGACCAACTCAACCTTCTCTCCTGGTGTGACCACCCTAGGTGCCAGGCTGCTGGGCCATTGGCCTGGAAGGTCCAGGAGGTGCACAGTGGGCCCTCAGCCATGGACAGGGAAACGGGATATTTGGGAAGGATGGGAACAGCAGAGGCCACTCCCCTTTAGCCAGGCTCCCTAATTGGAAGATCAGAGCATGTGACCTCAGATCCCTGATCCATGAGGGCCAGGACTAGGGAACTGGCCTAGGTCCTATGAATGGACACACCACTGGCGTCTGTCCTGGAAGGAGCTGGGCAGGGCTGGCGGAGGGAGGAGACAGCAGCACAGGGATGGGGCGGGAGGCCCAGAAAGGAGGGCCTGGATGAGTCTCAGGCGTGCTCAGGGGCGAGGCAGGGTGTCACCTGTGGCTCCTCTGCCGCCAGAGCTCTCTCAGAGCTGTCCTTCTGGTCTCTCTGGGTGGGGTGGGTGGGTGGGACAGCAGCCAGCAGGGAGGGTAGGTGATGACTGGTGGCAGCGACCCAGCCCGTGCTGGCGGCTGCCGTCAGCATTGAACTTGCACTGGTGTGCCCTGCCCCTCTGCCAACCTCGATTTTAGTTCTGTCCTCACGGAGTCCTGCCTTTCCTTTTGCCCTCCCCGGCCCCGGCCGGCCGTGCTGTTCTGCAGCCCATGGTAGGCTGAGGGGCCTGAGCCACAGCCTCAGCGTCCTGTCAGTCCACAGTCATCTCTATGTCCCAACAAGTGGCCCAGACCCCAGGGCTGCCCAGGGAGGACCTTGGAGAACAAGAACAGGGGCTTTGGAGTCAACAGATCAAGGTGTGCACCCCACATTTGTCACTGCTCATGTGACCTTGAACAAGTCACTTGACCTCTGTGTGCCTCAATTTCCTTGTTTGTAGCATTAGGTGAGGAACACGTGCCTCACAGTGTTCTTGTGACCATAAATGGGTGTTACATATGAAATGTCCAGAACAGTGCCTGGTATACTGCAGGTGCTTAATTTAAAAAAATGGCATTTCTCCTTCCTCCAGCAGCACCCCTACGTCCCACCTAACTGCCCACACTCTCCAAATTATCCAGGGTCACTTTCCCAGCTCCTGCGCTTCCTCCTTCCTCCTAGAACCTTCCAGTATCCCTCTCTGTTCCTGGGAGTAGCGCGGCACCTGCTTTCAGGTCCCACTCACAGCCTCCCTGGATGCCTCTGCCTCTCCTCCCCTCCCCACCTAGTTTTGTCTGCATCCGTGGCTGTCATTGCCACCATTGGCTGTTTCAGAGGCAGAGGGGACCTCAGAATCCTGTCTAGTCCCTTGATGCATCAGAATTGGTAACTGAATGCAAAGAGGCCTAGTGACAAGGTCTCAGGTGTCTGTCTGGGTCCTGCCTCCCCCACCATAGGGGCACTGGTCCCCTTCTCCCTCCTTGGTAGGTGCTGGATGACAAGCTTGAGGCTTCAGAGGGCTGCCAAGGCAGGGGAGCGATCTAAGGGGCAGTTCCTCACTGTCCTGGGCTGGAGAATCACTGGTAATTGGGAGGTGGAGCCGCAGAGGCCCAGGGAAAGGCCAGGCCATGGGAGCTGCACAGCTGGCCGGAGCTTGGGGTGTGTGCTGAAGGGCTGAGCAGTCCCCCCTCCCCCCTGCTCTTTCTCTCTGTCTCAGTCACCTGCCCATCCCAACCCCAGCCCTGCACAGCCTCGATGGTGATTCGATGAGTCACCCGCCCTTGCCTCCAGACAGGGCAGCCACACCCAGGGCAGCTGGCTCCCTGGCCTGTTTCTGCTCTGAGCTCCTGGGCAGGCAGCCTGCCAGGCCATGGATGGGCACTGGTGGGAGCCAAGATGCTCCAGGGCCAGGCTAAGAACCTGTCTGTGTTGCCCCGGCCAGGGCCTCCTGCCAAAAGCCCCAGCGAGGTGTCTCCTTCATAAGATGACCAGGAATAAGCAATGGCATCTCCCCAGCTGCATTCAGTAGGGCCTGGGCTTGGGGATGCTCTCAAAGGGTATGGAGTTTCTCATCTGCTGAACCTGATTGGGGGTCCATGACTGGTCACTTGGGGCACTCTCCAAGAGACACAGCTAATACTATGTCACTGCCCTTCATATCCCATCCCAGAACTGTCCTATGGAGCCCAACTCAAATCCTTCTCTGCACTCACACCTCCGAACTCCTCCCTCCATAAACCCTTAGAGTAGATTGTACCTCGCGTGTGGCGCTTAGCACACATGCTGTCCCTTACGCACTGCGAGCTCTTCGCATCACCAGCAGAACTACGCCCACGATCTGAATATTGACATGGCTTGATAAAAGTCTCTGTGGCCAAGCTACATTCCATTCACATGTCCTGTATGACATCCCTGTGAGCAGATGCCCCTCAGCTCCCCGTCCAGCTCCCTCTGTCCAGGCAGTATCATCCTGCTGGACACACCCACTGCGCCTTGACTTCAGACCCTCCGGAGTGGGGGCTGGGCATGGACCCATTTTGACAAAGATCTTTGGAGGAATTGGCAGGGGCAGGGGGTGGGTGGAAGGGTTCTATGACACTTTGCTCTTCCAGTCATCTCTAGTCTTAGGGCTCTACTGTCACCACAGCTGCCAAGGGGACAAGGTAGAGGAGCAGGGTGACCAAGGCTGAGCCTAGGAGAGCTGGGGAAGGTCCTCTCACGCCTTTCCACCTGGACCTGCTTCCAGGTCTGATAGTCCAATCTGATAGTCCCAGCCCTTGGTCAGTCTGCTCTGGGAGCCTCTCCTGCCCTAAGAAAGATCCTGGGCAGCCTCTGTCACAGAGGATTCTGTGCCCCCACCTTACTTTCCTATAAGCTGGTCAACCAATCAAAGATCAATGGGATTGGATTGGCCCAAAAGGTCAGTTTGGGACTCCCTACTGACCTCTGTGCTTCAGCTCAGGTCCAATATGGCAGCTCCCTGGCTCAACTCTGAAACTCAGGCTGAAGATGGGGAAGGTGAGTCATGTGACATTTGGGACAAGATTTGGAGAACTTTTCAGATCCAGGAAATACTGGAGACCACTGAAATTGGAAGGTGGGTTTGCAGTCCGGAGCAGAGTTCTGTTTTTATTGCTGCACAGAGAAATCATTTGATGACTCGCAAGCAGAGCCAGCAATTTCTGGGTTGCTGGCTGGTGTGGATGAGTGTGCCTCTGCTTGCCTCTCTTCGTACACAGAATCAGGACAATGTTTCACACCTGTCTGGTGCTTTCTAGTTTACCAAGTGATTTCCAGTCCTTTATCTCAAAATCTGCCCTTCATTTCCTGGAGAATTGTTGGTGCTCCTATTATCACCCATTGTAAGGATGAGGGTAGACTGAGGCTCAGAGGGGGTATGTGACTTTCTCAAAGCCACTGCTGGTTGGTGGCAGATCTGAGCCTTAACGGTGCTTCCTGTGATCCTGAGCCAAGCAATTTCCCACCACACCACATCCATCCATGCCACAGTTATAGGGCAGAGACAGTTGCTGAAGCGCGATCTTTAGTGTACACTATCGCGAACTGAATGGTGTCCTCCAAAAGATGTCCATATCCTAATCCTCAGAACCTGTGACCACGACTAGGTTGGGAATAGGGTCTTTGCAGATATAAATAAGTTGAGGATCTTGCTGGGCTCATTCTGGATTTAGGGCAGGTGTTTCTCCAAGGGAAAGGCAGAGGGCCATCTGAACAGAACTGATGATGCGTGGGAACAGAGGCAGAGACAGGTGTCCTGCCACACACCAAGGAAGGTCTGGAGCCACCAAGAGTTGGAAGAAAGCATGGAACAGAGCCTCCGGAAGGAGCCAGTCAGGTCAACACCTTGATCTTGGACTTCCAGCTTCCAGAACTGTGAGATAATAACTTTCTATTGTTTTAAGACACCTAGTTCGTGGCTGTTCCTGCAGCAACCCCACAAGTCAAATATGCACACTAACCCAGAAACCCTCCTGTTGGGTGGCATGAGCTGTCGGCCTCTCTCAGCAAACCCACTCAGCATGCAGCTTGGTGGGGGTGTGAGACCCATGACTGGCCGGGGGTCAGGGGAATGACACAGTCCCTCAGCAATGGCACGGTGTGAGGACCAGCTGGCTCCTGGCCAGCGCTGGACAGCCAGCCTCTCACCCTGTGACCCACCCCCTCTGCCACCCGTCTTTGCCTTTGGTTTCACTTGACACCAAGAGAAGAATGGTGGCCAAACGGCTCTGGTAAAAGGAAGCGGCCAGGGGCAACGTCACCTCTTTGTTGCGAGGAATTTATGAAGCCAGCTACGCCTCTGCCAGGAAGTTGGAGGGGCCCAGCCTCTCGTAACCACCAGCCTCTCGGCCTGGCGGCCCATCATTTTCATACTTTCCTGTTTAATAGGGTGTCTTAGGCAGCCAGAGGCAGCGCGCTCACCTCCAGCACAACAAGCAGGCATAATAGCTCTCTGTCTTTCTATGGGCCTTTCATTCTGAGTGCTTGGGTGGCTTTATGACCCTGGGGAGGCCTCCGGTTACTCCCTTCTTGGGTAAGCTGAGGTACTCTGCAGGAAGAGCTACTCTGCAGGTTTGGTTGTAATTGACCAGTGCTACCAGCCAAGGACTTGGTTCAGAAGGTCTGTTGGGCTCCTCCAATAATCAGGCCCTCCAGGTTTTCACAGGAAGCTTAGGTCCACCTCCCCAAATTAGGTGTATCTTCTTAGAGATGCACCAGCTTGCCCAGTTTGATGGGCAGTTGAGGGAGATGGGCAGGGGTGGTACTGAGACTAGTGCTGCACTCGCAGTCCCTGGATCTTCCCTTGACCAGGTACAAAGAGCTCTAGGCCTGGCTCAGCTACCAACTTGCCATGTGACTTTGGACAAGTCACGAACTTCTCTAGTTTTTAGTTTTCTTGTTTATAAAAGCAGAGGGTTGGAGTAGATACGCTAGGACAGTACTTTTCAAGGTGCCCTACAATAGATGACTGGATAAAGAAAATGTGGCATATATACACAATAGAATCTTACTTAGTTAAAGAAGAATGAAATTATGTCATTTGCTAGGAAATGGATAGAACTGGAGAATATCATGCTAAGTGAAATAAGCCAGTCCCCCAAAACCAAAGGCAGAATGTTCTCTCTGATTTATGGATGCTAACCCACACAAGGGAGAAGATTAGAAGTTCACTGGACTAGACAAAGGGGAATGAAGGGAAGGGCGGGGGATGGAAATAGAAAAGGCAGTAGAATGAATCAGACGTATCTTTTGTGTCCTTATATATGAATACATGACCCATGTAACCCCACATCATATACAACCACAATAATGGGATCCTAATTGGAACAAGTATACTTATTCTATGTATGTATAATATGTCAAAACACACTCTACTGTCATGTGTCTCTAGAAAGAACAAATAAATTTAAAAACTAAGGTAGATGGAATCACCAAGGAATCTTATTAGAATGCAAATTCTGCCGCAGCAGGCCCAGGGTGGGGCCCGAGGCTGTGCATTTCCAACCAGCTCTCAGGGGACGCGGATGCTGCTGGTCTCTGACCACTGAACCAGACTCAGTCAGGTCACCTATTCACGACCTATAAAATGCCATCATCTCATCGTCATCACCTTCCCCAGGGTGCTGTCTGAAGAGTAGATAGGCTAAGAGGTTTGATATTTCAAGACCAAGTTCTGGCACTCTGACCTGCTAAGGACCTTTTAGGCAAATACTTCATTTCCCTGTTCCTGAGGAACAGGGATAATGTGCCTATATCACAGGCTTGTGGGGAGGATTAAATAAAGTCAGACCACCGAAAGCAGCAGCAGCACAGAGGACCTGGGGCATAGGCGACAGTCACCTTCTTCTGCTTAATCAATACCCCAGTTGCAGGATGGGAACTGACCTGCAGGAGACCAAGGCTTCTACCCTCACCAGCTCTTGTCTGAGTTTACCTGCTGGGTGGTGGTATAATAGCCACTTGGTCCCGGAGGTCCCATGCTGTGCCTCCAGGGCTCCAGCATTACTGTCTTAGAGGGTGGACCTCCAGCTGCCTCTGCTCAAGTCCCCTGACTGTGCTTGTGGCCTACAGCTGCAGCTGATGGGGAGTCTGCACACCAGCCTCAGCAGGTGGAGGCCACTTAGATCAGGTCAGGGGTCTGCATTTCTTTTCCTCAGGACACTGCTGGTTACCCGGAGGTGCTTGGGTTTGGTGGGAGCAGTAGTCTGTCCCAGTGGTGGTGGAGTAGGCCTGTGGGGATGGGCAGGGAGCAAGAGGCACAGCCTCCCACCCCCACTTCAGCATCCCATCCTCTCCCCCAGCCTGAGCAGGACACTTCGACAGCGGTACACAGCCCACTGCCGGCCGATGGCAGTGAAGTCTGATTATGTCTAAACAGAACAATTACTCTAATTGCCGTTTGTGTCAATTATACTATCATAGTCATTGTTGGGAGAGTAGGATGCCATCATTCACCCACCTGGCCATGAAACAGCAGCCTCCTACAGGCCAGAGCCCAAGCCACTAGAGAGGGAGAAACAAATGCAGTGTCAGTCGAGTCCTGTCTCAGCCTCCACCTATCATCCCTCTCTCCAGGCCTTGGGGAGGCCCCGAACAACATTAAGATATTTCTTAGTTTCCAGGTATGAAGGTTTCCTGATCTTGAACTTGATGAACGTGTCTGACCCCTTGAAGGTTTTCAGATGTGCAAAGTTTAATAATATATTTAAATGTGCAAAAGGTGAAGAAAGGAAGGAAGACCAGAAGGTAATAAGTGACTTTATTGTCTATAGCCAATTCTATTGAACCTCAGCCCCTTTTGGCTGATTTGGGGGAATCAATAGTAGAAAACAAACCCATTTGCCCATTTAAGGAGAGATGCTTATTTACAACATCTTCTTCGGGATTCCTTCAAAATTGACACTCACTATTAGATTATTCCTACCCAGCTGAAGGGGGCTTCCATGCCCTACATCCTCTGGCTCCAAATGTGTGCTCATTGGAGAGTGTGTGTGTGGGGGGTCTGCCCTCTGCCTTGTTTCTAGAGTCTTCTGCCATGTCTGAAGTGGGGCACTCTCTTGGAATGTGGCCATCTCCCCTGCTGGTCAGATCCCGCCCCCATCTCAGTGCTTGTTTGTCCAGAAGATGTCCCAAGTCTTGTAACAAGGACTCCATCCCAGCCTGGGTGTGACACCCTGAGGTCTTCTGGCTGCTTTGCTGGCTCCAACAGTGACTCCCTGGCAAATCTGCCAGTCAGCACTCCCAGCCTCTTTTGCAGCTCCCTCAGAGGCATGCAGAACCTTCTAGATGCCCTACATACCTCATAAAGGCATAGGGAGCCAGGGGGCAAGACCTCAGTATCTGCTTCCATGTCCCTTTTAGGATGTGGCCTAATGAAGGCCTTTTCTGGGAGACTTAGACATTTCTAGGTCTGTGCCCTAAGGCACAAGGAACAAGGCTCTTGTACAACAACTGTCTCCTGAGAAACCTCGCTGGATGATCCTACCCCAAAATGACACTTCCTCCTTTGGTCTTGAACTTGATGATGGGGGAAAGCAAGCTGCTCCTGTCTGAACCCTTCATCCCCCTCCCCAGCCTTTCCTCTGCCCTCCTCCAGGCTGCAGAAGACTTTTCTCCTTCCTCTTCCTATTAAGGGGAAGCTTCTGTCCATTATGTCTTCCTCTAGATCTTTCCCTGAGCAATAAGCCTCCCAGCTCAGCCTAATCACGGAAGAACTGCAGAAAAGGAAGGTAAAACTCAGGGTTACATCAGGAAAGATTTGAAAATCATCAACTGAAGACTCAAGGCAACCCCGGGGTAGAGGAACAAGATGGGACTTGGAGCCATAAGGACTGTCCCAACACAGCTCCTTCCTCGCTCTGCCCTTTTGAGGGAAAAAAGAGTATGTGCAAAGGCAGATTTGTGGGGACAGTTTGGAATGATGCAGGATGGAGCTTGGAGAGCACTCACGTGCCATGCAAAGGAATCTGAGAGCCATGAGAGTGCCATGGGACCTTTAGGGTTGCAGCCCACTCGGCTCTGTTTTGAGAAAGAGTCCCCTCTCTAATTCACACAGAACAGCAGCCACAGGCTCCCAGGAAACTGTCCATGCAGCATCCTCTGCTCAGATCATGAGTGACAGGTCCAGCCATGCTTTGAATCAGGACTGTGTGAGAGGGAACCTCTTTGGGTAGTGGGATCCCCTGGTCCACCATGTTGACAGGTTCACAGAGGATCCCACTGCAGAGAGACAGAGAGAATATAAAGCAGGGCCACAGGGAAGAAAGTTAAGCCGGAGGCTCCATAGACTCCTGGCCCCTGGAATGGCCATTTAGCATCCTGGGTCTGGGATCCATGACAACCAACAGTGGATTGTCTGGAGCAAGAGAAGGGCCTGGTCTGTGGGGAATAAAAACAAGGATGACAATATTCCCATTTCCCAGGTGACTCCACACACCTGGCTCTCATCATGGTGCATGACCCTTCTAGCCACAAGCCAGTGTCTACTCTCCCCGGCGCCTCCTGTGGATGGAACCTCTGTGCACACGAGTCATGCTGGGACCCAGACATTGGAAGGCCCCAGTCCAAGGGAGTCTAACAGCAATGGAAGGAAAAGCCAGATGGCCTGAGAGGCCCTTCCCACCTTAAGATCCTCTCACTCTAGGGGAAGAGCTTGGCACGGGAGCAGTTGGAGAAGAGTGGTCCGTACCTACCTCCCTGAAGCCACCACCGTTGGGGTAGGTCATCTCAGATTCCCAGAGAGGGCAGGCTAACAAATTGAGGGTCCAGGAACAGCTTGGTGGTAGAGCACTTGTCTAGCATGTGTAAGGCCTGGGCTCAATCCCCAGCACAAAAGAAAGAAAGAAAGAAAGAAAGAAAGGGCACATCTTAGGAACCCACCCAGGTTTGGACTGAGATTCAGGAATATGAATTTTTAAGGGGTACTCCCATCTAATTTTTTGGTACATTTGTTATTGTGGTAGAATATACACATCACAAATTCACCACTTTAATCATTTCAAGGGGACAGTAAATGCACCCACATGATTAGGCACACCCTGCTGCCATCTGAAGAGCTGCTCCACCATCCCGCACAGAGCTCCTGGTTCCCCTTCCCGGACCCTGCATCCATGTTCAGCTTTCTTTGGGTAGGAATTTGACTACCCTCGGAACCTCTTCTGAGCGGACATACAGTTTTTGTCCTTTTTGGCTTATTTCACTCGACATAAAATGTTGTCACATTTCATCTGTGTTATCGCATGTATCGATGATTTCCTTGCCTTTTAAGACTGAATAACATCCCATTGGATTTTGTTTATTTTTTCACATTTTATTTATTTATTTGTCTGTTGATGGATGGTTGGGTTGTTTCCACCCTTTGCTTATTACGAATAATGCAACTCTGGACACGAGTGTGCAGATAACTCTTCGAATTCCTGCTTTGGATTCTTTCGGATATGTACCCAGATTCTTTGCTTGTTTCTAATTGCCATCCCATTCAACCACAATGCCTTCTTGATCTCTATCTTCCAAGTCCCCAAACGTGCTAAATTCCAAGAGTTTTCTTGCTATTATACAAAGTTTGCCTGCTATTATACTAATTTTACAGCAGCAAAAGCCTCCGTGCCTCTCAGGGAGGGGAGGGTTTTGCTTGGCCCTTCTTCTCTGGGTGCAGAGCTTTGCAAAGTCCTATGCCTCACTCTCCCCCGTCATGAGAAACCTAGAATAATCCTAACCACCATTTATGAAAGACCTACTCTGTTAGAGGCTTTTTACTTCTTTTCCCCTACGCAGCAAGTTGTGTTTTCTAAGTAATTTCAGTTTTTCTTGCTGTAATTTAAACACATTTTATCTTGTGTTGTCCTCAGAAAGCTCCCAGAAGTGCTGCTCAGAGTCCTTTATAATTACATTTTTAAAAAGCCAGGAACTTGAGAAATTAATATAACCCCAACCTCCAGTCACTATAGTCAAACCTTAGACATCCAATCCCATGTGCTCTACCCAGCCGTGCACCAGGGAAAATCACCAAGGTTCGAGAAGAATGAAGCACAGCCCTTGTTTCTGAGGAGTCTGCAGGCATAAGGGCAGGATTTATGGGCATGAGGCAATCCAGGGAACAATACAGGACAGATGTGATTCATCTGCTTTATATCAAAGCAAATAGAGGGTGTGGACAGAGCTGCCCATGTTAGCATAAGCAATATGAAAAGAAATAGCACAGCAGCTATGAAAATACATGACAGGGGCAGGGGACAGGAAGGAAGGAAGCAAGACAGTGTGAAAAAGATAGGTGAGGAGTCCAGTCTGGAAAAAAAACCTAAGCTAAAAACAGAAACAAATTCCTCCCTAGTGTTTCATGCTTTAAAGTATGTTAATATGATATGGACTCAAAGACTAGATAAATTTAAAACCTAATGAGATGACAGAGATTACAGGGTTAGAAAAACAATTTGAGAACTAAATACAATGACATATCTCATAAGTGATTTAGAAACAACATACAAGGGCAAAATAGAATGGTATCTTGGAAAGGGCTCGAAGCCATCATACTCAATGCACAGAAAAAAAATGGACAGAGATTAAAGCAACTAGGTTTGGGAGACAAAATAAAAAAAAAAAGATCAGCGAATAAAAAAAAGCTAATATCTTAAAGGAGAGAATTGTGCAAATGATAAATTTATTCAGAGGTATAATATAGAAAAATTTTCCCTTAAATAAAGGACTAGATTTGCAGACAGAAGGAGCATTGACATATGAGGAAAAGAGAGAGACAGAGAGAGAGGGAGAGAGAGAGAAAATGATCAAGAATGAGGCATAGCCTAAGTTATTGAACTTCAATACATAAAGAACTTTTCAGGTGTCCCAGGCAGAAAAAGACAAGTTGTTACAAGAGGGAAAACAGGCTCATCCCAGAATTCTCCACGCTCAGTGCCAGAAGACAATAAAGCAATGTCCCTGAAAACCAGATGGAAAGGAAGCTGGACCCAGTGAGGGAGGCTGCGCTAGGGAAGCCGTGATCAGTCCTAAAGGCAACAGAGAACTCAGTGTGAGAAACCCTTCTTGAAAAGTACAGAGCTCTCCGACAGTGCAGCCACGAACCCCACTATTATGTATAACTACAATGCTCCAATAAAAAATGAATAAAAAATAAAGTACAATCTGATGATGAAAACTGTAAACCTAAATGATTCGAGCTGAAGACGTGGGAACAGAAGCCTGGGAAGAAAGGGTGGAGGTGAGTGCTGTGTCCATCTAGGCACAGAATGGCTGCAGGGAAGATGATAAACATGCAAAAGTCCCCACACAATGAAAATTACCCACACATGAAAATTACCCAGGGGAGGGGGCAGGTGGGATAACATGGAAGGGACTAACCTTTTCTTCTCTTGCAGCAAGTAGTCAGCCAGATAATCTAAAGTGAAAGCACATTTTTTAAAAAATAAATTACTATAAGCATAAGTTTTTAAAAAAATTGATGACTATAACCTCTTAAAATAATCTTGAAACCATTTTTCTCATTCATAGAGAGACCTTAGAGGTACAAATTTCTCTTGTGGTGAAGGAATATTTAACAAAGATTAAATCATGCTTTCAGCTTTATTTTTACTTTTTCCTATTGTATGTAATTATAAATAAAAATATTTTCATATTTTCAAGATATGTAACAATAGATCCCATAATTACAAAATGACTTATCTCTCTTCTACTGACTATGCTATCTGTATGCATATTCAGCGATATGCCAGGACTGATCTTCAGCAAATAAGTTGTTTTCTTGGGATGGTGGGATTTGGGATGATTTAGAACTTTCTTCTGTGAAGATTTCGGGGTTGCTTGAAATTTTATGGCAAAGATGTACCACTCTGATGCAAATTGTCAAAACCATCACTCAGAATCACTAAAGAAAAGATTAAAGTGAACGGGGCCAAAAATCAGCCCTAAGGCAGAGGGATGTGGACTACAGGCTCTGGAGAAATGAGCTCTCTGTCCTTCTGGAGCCCAGTTGACCTTCTGATGACAGGGATGTGGGGATCCAGGAAAGCTTCTTGGAGGATGGGAGTTGGAGAATGGGCAGGGGTTTTAGAGGGCACCTCCTTTGCCAGGTATTTCATGGGTCATCTCCCTTAACCTTCTAGGTCTGTGGAGTGGGCAATCTGAGTTCCATTTTATATATGAGGAAACTAAAGCCAGAGAAAGAAATCTGGACCGAAGTACAAAGCATAGGCCCTTCTATAGGGTAGATTGGAGACTCTAGGGCAGCAGGGAAACCAACTGGTAGTGCGCAGGTCTGGCCGCTGGGGGCAGAGTTGAGCAGAACTCGGAGAAGGGCACATCCCTGCAGGAGGGAGGCAGGTCCCCAGCAAAGTCTCCGAGGTAGGACCTTGTAACTGTGTGTGTATGAGAGAGAGCTCTGGGGAGGGCCTTAGAACTAGCCCATAATAGCAATGAGAGCAGTCAGAGAAGGGAGCAATGCTTGGTGCCAACCATCAGACGTGGTTCCTATCATGTCACAGAGAGCCCTGGGGACCAGCTCCCAGCAGCAGTGAGCAGAGCCTGGTTTGGGATCTCCACGGAGATCCCCCTGGCTGAGAGAGGGGGCCTAGGAAGATTGAAGCCATCACCGCAGGCAAAGGTCACAGTGGTGACTACACCCACCCTGAACTTCAGGGCACCGAGACTCAACTCTCAATTGGGGTCATGCTCTCAGAGATCATAAATGGCTCTCCTGCTCCTTTTGTCTCCCAAAAGGTCATTAAGTCATTAATTACATAGCAAGTGGCAATAAAAAGGTCTCGGTCTTTCTCATCTTCCCCAGAGCCCAGGCTTTGGGACCCGCAGCCCAAGGGTTCTGCTTTGAGCCCGCTGCCTTTCCATAGTTGGGCTTCAACATTACAGTTGAAACTGGTCACCTCCTGGATAGCAGAACTGTCCCGGCCTCTAAGTCCAACCCTACTGCCTACCCACTGGGCAAACTTAGCAAGACCATTCAGCCCTTCCCACCATACAGGGCAAGGGATGATTCTAGGCCCAGACACACAGAGGGACCCGGAATGTCTTCAGAGAACATTTCCCTGCCATTCTGACTTTGGTCCATGAAACCCATTCCTTCCTTCTCCACAGCCAGAATTCCCCAATCCCACGCCCACCTCCAAAACTCTGAAACCACCTCCCAGGACAAGCTAGAGGTGAAGAGTCTGGGCCCTGAAGCCCTATAAACTTGATTGGAATCAGGGCTCTGTCCCTCACTGGCCATGTGACCCAGGTGAGCTGGTCAACCTCTCTGAGCCTTTGTTTCCTCAACCATAAAATGGAGGTAAGATTGTCTGCCTCATCGGCCTGTCACGTGATTTAAATATCACAGCCCATAAAGATCCCCCAGATGGCCTTTCGGTGGCTCAAAGCCTTAGTGTCATGGCTATTGTTTCCTTCTCACTCCTGACCCTATTCAGATGGGAGGCCGCTGGTGGCCTTCAACAATGAGGGTGTCTCTCTGGGCACAGTTCTTCACCAGCTCTGACAGGCTGCATGCAAGTTCAGCACGACTTCTGGGCCTCTGACCACCTGACTTTTCTTTCAGGCCTGTGCCTCAGACCACGTATTTCGGCCAGTCCAGGAGCGTCAGGCTGGGCTGCACGCTGAACATAGCCCCAGGAGTCCAGGGTAGGAGAGAAGCTTACCAGAGACACATATAGATCACTGCTGTTGAAAAGAAATACAAGATGAACCGTACATGGAATTTTAATTTTTCTAGCGACTGCATTAAAAAAAAAAAAAAAGTTAAAGAAACAGGTGGAATGGCATGGTGGCACACACCTATAATCTCAGGAGGCTGGGGCAAGAGGATCACAAGTTCAAAGCCAGCCTCAGCAACTTAGTAAGACCTGTCTCAAAATAAAATATTAAAAAAGGCTGGAGATGTGGCTCAGGGTTAAGTGCCCCTAGGTTAAATCCCCTGTTCCCTCCCCTCAAACAAAAAAAAAAGAAAGAAAGAAAGAAAGGAAACAGCTGAACTTAATTTTAATAACATATTTCACTGAAGTCAGTATGCCTGAGTGATATTTTGTTATCATTTCAGTAGGTAATCCATATAAAAATTATGGTGATAGTTTACATTCTTTTTCTTCTATAAAGTGTGTGAAATCCATGCTTTACAGCCAAGGGTGGTATTGGACAGCACAGATTTTCAACACAGAGGAACAAAGAATATCATGCTGAGGAAACTGGCGTGGACCAAGGAAACGCAATAAAACATTCGCTCACTCCTCCTGCTCTCCTCCTGCTCCACACCAGAAGCCCCTTGCCCTGTGACTCTCCAGGCCTCCCCCACCTCCCTCACCCCCAGCTATCAGCCATTTCCTCTCCCTCCTCCATACTTCCAGCTCTTCTGTCTCTGCTTGCCCCTCATCCGGGGCAGCTCTAGGCTAAAGAGAGAGGCAGCAAGCCCCTTCCTGCCAGCTCTGCTCTCAGAAAGTCCCTACGTGGGGGAGGGAAGGGAAGAAGAGGGCTAGAGACAAGGCCTCTCTGGGTCTCTTCTCAGGGCGACTTGAGGACACAGGATTTAGCCCAAATACCATTCCCACAACTTCATGCGACACATATGTGCAATGGCAGCCCCGTGACGGGCCCCGGGCAGGATAAGCCCTGCCCTCACAGAGCTTCTGTTTTCGAGGAAGCTGACTTCCCCTGTGCTCACAAAGGCTTCGTCTGAATGCAGAAGAGCCTGAGATCTGCAGAGTGCCTGAAGAGCTTCTCACCTCCTGGCTTTTCCCAGAAACCCTAAAACATGGAGCAGAGAGAAGTCCAGCCCTCAGAATTGGGCCTGAGGGGTCCAGAACCCACCCACCAGGTGCACCCTTCTCTCTCTGCCCCTCATAGCTCTGAGTGCCCCAGAGAGATCCTTGAGTTCCACTTGCTACTCAGGATGACATCAGGCCTCCCCAGACCCCCTCCCACGCCCCCTGCCATCCTGATGAGGCCCCAGAAAACTGATCTCACTGAAGCAAGGGGAGTTGCCATGTCCGGCTGTCCTGAGGATGGGGAAGCACCACAGTCGAGCTCCTGGTGACCACAGTCAATGAGCAGACTGCCCCCTTCCTGCCTTAACCCAGCCTCCAACTCCATACCTTGCATGCTTGCTGAGTGACTGTCGGATGATGTAAATCTCTCAGTGCGATAGGGACGCCCATCTGGACCGGGACTCTCCCACCCTCTGGACTCCTCACCATGACCAGACATTCCTGGGGGAGTGGGGTTTCTGCCACTAACAATTGTGTAATCCTGGGCAGTTTCCTCTCTACTCTCTGAGCAGCCTTCCTCAGCTGTGAAATGGGGCGGTAACATCTGCTTCGTGGATGGTCATGAGAATTACAAGATCATGGGTATAAAGAGGGCACATAGTGCTGGGCATGATGGCCAGTGATTCCAGCGACTCTGGAGGCTGAAGCAGGAGGAACACAAGTTCAAAGCCAGCCCCAGTAACTTAGCAAGGCCCTAAGCAACTTAGTGAGACCCTGTCTCTAAATAAACAATTAAAGCAGGGGCCGGGGTTGGCACGGGGGATGTGACTCAGTGGTTAAGTGTTCCTGGGTTCAATCCCTGATCTAAATAAATAAATAAAGGCACATAGTCATGACTTTTTCTTCTCCACTTATTGCTAGATCCCTCCACAGGGGAGAGCCCACCAGCCATTGCCTCCCCGCTCAGTGTGTATCATGGAACCCAAGGGTCTCACTGGGGCTAACTAAAGCTACTGGAAGCAGAGGGAGAAGGGCATTCCTGGGGGTTGGGATTCTGGACTCCTCATGCCCAATGCTACCTGAGTGACTCCATCTTCTCTGCTCAATGTATTAAGGTTCCAGAAATCATTGCTTGAAAAGAAAAATTTGGAGGGGCTGGGGTTGTAGCTCGGCAGTAGGGAGCTCGCCTCGCACGGGCAAGACCCTGGGTTTGATCCTCAGCACCACATAAAAATAAAATAAATGAAACAAAGGTATTGTATCCAACTACACCTAAAAAAAAAATAAATATTTAATTAAAAAAAAAGAAAATTTTGGTGCCCTGAAAATCTGGAGTTATTTCTGTCTAATCTTCTCATTTTATGATTGGAAAAATGGGGGCCTTCCCCAGGCAGGTTTCAATGAAGCCAAAGTGGACTAACAGCAGTCTAGGAGTCGGGGCGGCAGTGGTGGGGGACACTGCTCACGTACAGGGTCAGCACCCCTGGCTTCCCCAGGCAGCCCTCAGACTCAAGCTTGAGCTGTCAACCTCCTGGCACAGGCAGACATTCAGCTCCCGGCTCCCTGCTTCCTGATGCCCCGGGAGGCATCGCAGCCAGGACTGAGGAGAAGCATGAACATGGATGGTGCTCAGAGGCCAGGAGCACCGAGATGTGGGGAGTGGATCCAGCTGCACCCCATGAGCTTGGTGGAGTGGCCCCAAGCTTGGGCACCCAGAGACAACCTCTGATGGGAGAGCATGGAGGAGGCACCTGTGTCTGAGGAAGGCAGCTTGGTCAGGGAAGGCCTTTCTGTGTACAAACTGCTACCTGGTACCAAGTGTTGGAGGGACACAAAGGTGGTCACAACACAGGCCTTGACCCAGGGCTACTGTTCACAGGGAGGAGCGTGGTTGGAATGTGCTGTGTCTTGGGTTTTATATATTGATTGGAAGCCACCCACATGGACAGTTAAGGACTGGGCATTTTACCATATGTAGAAGGCCTCTCAGTGGCTTTAGAAAAAGTCATCTGAAGGAGACAAACTCAGAAGGAGGGAAATCATGAATTGGGGCCACCAGACAGGTGCCTTCTTTACAAAGGCCCAGGAGAGAGGATGGCATTGAGAGATGGGTGTGGCTCCCTGGCCCAGCTGGGAGCCCTGGGAGTGATGAGATGGGTTTTCTGTCCAGAAACCAAGGCCGGCACACCCATCTGCGTGTGCGCATTTTACCAGAATCTGTCCTCAGCACAGGCCTCCTTAGTCGAGAGGCCACACCAAGACCTGCGCTCCAGCTTGGCAGGCTGGCTCACCGATGTCCCTTCCCATCCTCTGCCCCACCCTCAGGGAGGCTGGGAGAATTCCCGGAGCTACAGGAGCAGGATCTGTCTGATGACAGCTTCGGTTCCCTCTGGTGTCCTGGTGATCCATAGACTGACTCCCTCCTGAAGGGGGTCAGGGCCCAGGGCCACTCTGGGAAAGTTGGGGCAACCATGGGCCACTCTCAGAGAGGGGCCCTGGGGAGTGCTGCAGGAGCTGCGGCAGCCCCACAGGACAGGGTGTGAGCCTCCGCGGCTTGGGGAGGCAGGCTGGGAGCTGTGTCTCATCGCTTGGGAAGCTGGGTGCAAGCGCCGACAGCTCCCCTGACGCAGGCCAGTGGGGTGGGCAGGTGCTGCTGCCAGGGGAGCTGCAGATCTCACCCGGGGAGCCTCCCCAGGCAGGGGAGGGAAGTCCCGCAGTGTGTCCCATGTACCCAGTGCACTTTCCCTGGGGGTCCAGGCCCTGGTGGCCCCTGGGCCTGGCTTCCTGCTGGGGAAGGGGCAGCCCTTCCTGCCTCTGGAGTAGAAGGTTCCTGGGTGACACCTCCCTGGGCGAGGCCTGGCCTGGGGGAGGGATGGGTTCACTAGTGAAGCCCCCAGGAAATAGCCAAGCCACACCTGTTTTACCTGGAACAGGTAAGAGCTCCCCCACTCTGTCCTCCCTGAGCCAAATCCATCCTCTGCCCTCCCTAACCTCTCCTAACTGCTGAGATATAGCATGGCTGGCCCCTGCCAGCTGCCCACTGCTGAGCTGTCCTGGCCGTAGGAGACCAGCCTCCTGCAACTCTGGAAGGGAATGGAGTGGCCCAAGGGGGGGGGGGTCCCCAGAGGACTCAGGGAGCTGGCAGTGCCTGTGATGCCACAGGATGAGCCACATGGACCAGCTCCCTGATGGCTAAAAAACCAAACGCACAACCTTGAGGAAGAAATCTGAAAATGGTCATCTCACCAAAACCAGGGAGCTGTCCGCCCCTCAAGTCTCAAGAAGCAGCAAGGCAAAAAAAAGGTGGGGTGGAGGGGTGGGGAGGGACACAACTGGTCCTCCAGGGGCCATCTCAGTGTGTGCAGCCCTCCCCACCTGTGGCAGCCCGGCCTCTGTCCAGCCCTGTCCCCACATCTCACATAATGCCCATGGCTCCCAGGTCAATACATACATTATTACAGCTTTGAGATTGTGAGTGGGCTGGACTGGCCAAGGTTGGCCCCAGAGATGAGACAGGACACTCAGTGCCAGTCAGAGTGTCCTGAAGGCCATCGTCCTGTGGATGGGGAACTGCTCCTTAGTGAGGATACAAGTTGGCCCCCTGAGCAGGGACCCAGCCCGAGGTGGGAAGAGCCTGTGCCTTGGCTTTGTCTCTTTAGCCCAGCATAAACCATGGCGGACTGGAGGACTGGCCCCTGGGTATGTGACCATTCCTGGAGCTGGGAAGAGGCGGCGAGGGGAGAGGGATAGAGCTGATTTTCCCAGATGAGGGGGATCCGTGCAGGGAGGAGAGTGCCACAGAGAACTGCTCAGCCCTGTGGGGAGGGGTCTGGGACACTGCTGGCCAGGGGAAGGGGAGGTTGGGGATGGTGAGCAGCACTCAGGGACTGAGGAGCCACCCCGAGCTGGAGGCAGTCCTCACAACAGCTATGTGCTGACAGCTTCCAGCCCAGCCGTTCTGTGGCCGTGACTACACCGACTGCTCGGAGAAGCTCTGCCCCCTCCCTTGGGGCCCCACCCTCGCCAAGCCTGTGCCCAGCCTGTGCCCAGCCTGTGCCCCACATCTCAGGCACCTCACCCAGGACACCACGTCCTAGCAGTGCGACAGAGCGGTCAGCAGCCATGGCCACACCCCTCCTGGACAGCACCGCCAGCTCCCCACCACCCTGGGCTGAGATGGGCAAGGAGGGAAAGGGCCTGGCGCCATCTTCCAGGGACAATAAAAACCCCTGGTTAGGCCTGGCCTCATCCCCTGTCTCCAGCCTTATCCACAGCCACTCTGTCCCTTGTTGGGACACTCTGAAGCCCTGTCCAGGTCATCTGAATGGAGGGCCTGAGGAACTCTGCCTTTCTCCCCAGTGTCCATCAGGGGTAGAGGAGGAAGTCTGGCATCCCGCCAGAGATCCAGGAGGGAAGGAAGAAGCAGGCAGGTGCTGCTGAGGAGAGGCGAGAGGGCCAGACAGGCCCCCGCGCAGCAGGAACAGGAAGATGGCACCCGGCTGCGTCTTGCTCAGGGCCCTGAGCTCATGCACGTGCCTTTCAGGACACCTGGATCACCTGACCAACCAAGCTGCTGCCCTCCACTCTGAAGCCCACCTCTGTAACACCCAGAGCCTAAGCCCCAACCTCCAGAGACCCCAGGCTGAGAGTCTTCTCAGAGGCCTCTGGGAGGCAGCAAGGGGAGAGGCTGTGGAAGGAGACACCCCTCACTCGGAGCCAGAATCAGGATTCCTGGGGCCAGCAGGCAGTTCACTCCAGAGCTCACAGAGAGAGAGGAAGGGACAACCTGCTAGTACTGTAGCTTCAGCCATCCTCTCACCTGGTGGCTTGCTCCCAGGCTGTCCTCCTTTCGCCTTCTACTACCTGGAGCATCAGGCAGGGTCTTCTCTAGCTCTGCTGCAAAGCCTATGGCGCCACCTGGTGGTGTGTCTTGGCATGCAGGCTGGTAGACACCAAGGACTTAGAGAAAGGGACCCAGCCCTTCCTGCAGGTTCCAGCTCTGCCCACCTCCTCCACCTCTGTGCCCTTTCTAGGGCTCCTGGACTCAGCTGGTTCCAGGATCTAGTCACCTGCCACATGCTGCTCCTCAGTGATGTTAGAGAGCCAAGCCATACTGGTCTCCACCTGGGGAGACTTAGAAATAACATCAGTGTCATGATATGGAGCAACTGAATTCCCATAACACTCCGGGGGCTTCAGAGTGAAAGGCAGTTGCGGGTCCCTGGGAGGCCCACTATTTTTATCTCCATTTTACAAAGGAGGAACTGGGCCCAGGGATATTCCTAACTTGCCTGAGGCTATCCAACCAGTAAATGACAGCACCAGGATTGCCCCATGCATTCACCGCTCCCTTCAAAACCCTTCTTGAACTCCCTATGAGTCTCCAGCTTCTTTCTGATGAGCAGAAGGTCCCTCCTGTCTTGGACTCTTCTGCCCTGGAACACTCTCCCTGCCCTCCTGGCCTTGGTCCAGACTTCTGGGCCCCTCGGCCATGCAGCCCCATAGCACCCAGCACCTCAGGTGGAGCATGGAGTTGTCTGCCTGTGAAGTCAGTCACTGGGCCTCGCTAGGTGGAGACCCCCTCTGTAACTGCACCCCTGGGGTCAGGTACTGCCCAGAGCATGCAACAGATTCAAAATTCTTAAGAACATCTGCAAATGCCCTAATGTGATCGTCACCACCTAGTGCCGTTTCCTGCACGTTGAGGCCCTTGACCCATTCTTGCTTCCACCCACTCTCCTGCTCCCTGTACCTCCTCCTGTCATCTACAGAAGGAGCTGTGCCTCCTTGCCTCACAAAGGTTGTGGGGAAGCTGCCGCAGTGGGGACTTCAAACTGGACTCCAGCCTGCCTTGGTGGCCACCAGAATTCCATGGTCACCATGTAGCACCCAGCCCGTGCTGCCCTCTCCTCCCCAGGGCAAGAGGGCCCCTTGTAAAATTCTGGGGGGAGGAGGCCCAGTCCCAGCCCAACCAGAGAGGAAGCAAAGAACAAGCAGTGGGGGGGGGGGGGCTCTCATGCACAGAGAAATAAATCAAGGTACAGACGGTGGGCCTGGGGTGTTGCCAAAGTCTCTCAGAGCAGAGGTTGGGGGCCAGGTGTCCTGGCCTGGGGTTTTTACACTGTCCGTGGTTCTGGTGCAGGAGGGGTCTCCATGGAAATGAGCCCCATGTCCATTTCCTGACGAGGTTAAGTTCTCTGAGATCTGAGGGTGCTGGCTGGGGGAGGCAGGGGTAGGGCAAAGGGCAAATTGGGAGGATTGACATTCTCTTCCCCTTGGATTCCATTCTTGGAGGCCAACCTCCTGCTCCCCTGGGGGATTTAGAGCTCCAGCAACTTGGTGGTAAAGCCTCTTGTTGCTACTAATAGGAACAGCCTGATACTAATAGTCTCCAGGGTTCTAACAGCAACAAGTGCATTTGTTCATGGAGCCCAAGAACCCTAAAGCACAGACCGGCCCTCAACCGTCTCCCTGCCTGGTTTCTACACCCTCCCAGGGCCCTCTCCTATCTGAGCCCAGAGGCTGCAGGGGCTGCTGGAAGAGGTCTCCAGGTGGCGGCCTGCGCTCCGCTCCAGGAGGCCCTGTGGGGTGTGCTGCGCCCGCTGCTCCTTGGCCAGCTCCTGGGCCTGCAGCTGCCACAGCAGAGACCCAGGGCCAGAGGCACATCAGCACAGGGTTCTGCGGCTGGACTCGCCAACGGTCACTTCCTCATCCATCTTAGGTGGGATGTCAGTCTGGACAGTGGGGACCCCTGGTTGGGAGTCTGGACCCCCCCCAAGTGCCTTTTCTGGCACTACTTGTCCCTCTTTCCTAGTCTGCCTGTGGTCACCACACTCATTCCCAGACACCAAACCCTTCCCATTGGGATGCCCCATGTGGACATGTAGTCTACCTGGTGGGAATCCGGGGAGCCCAGAAAAGTCTTCTCTCTGCTCTCTAGAAACATCGCTTAAAGGAGGAAGTGGCACCTGAGTAGATCCTTAGAAGACAGATTAGAGTGGATCCCCCTAAGCTGAGTGAGGAACCCCACTGATGCTTTTCCCTCAGGGTGGGGGGAGGAGGGGGATGGGAGACTACACTCTGCCTGGTGCATTCTCCCGTGGTCACTGTGAACAGGGCTCAAGGCTCCTGTCCTTGCACCCATATCCGCTCCTCAGTCTTTCCAAGGGCCCAGCACGGGTCTGATACATTTGGACACAGATTTGGAGAATGACCCAGCTGTAATGGACCTGCTTGGCCATGGCAGGAGCCCCTAGGACACAAATCATGCTGTGTTCTTAGTACCCAGATGGTATCTGGCACGTAGTAAGTGCTCCATAACTACAGGTGAGGGAACTGATAGATTAATGAGGATAGCACTTGGGAAACACCCACAAGGGTAAAAGCAAGCCAGACCATGATGTCTCCAGCGATGCTCCCGGGCTCCTCCCAGGGTCCACTGCCATGGGCGGCCATCAGTAGGACGATGCAGGAGACTCAGAGGGGAGGTGGTCATAACATTACTAGGCCTCACTCTTGCTCCGAGTGTGTTCATCTGCATTACCCAGGGAAGCAGGCAGGACAGGAATGTCATCCCACTTAAGGAAGGTCCAAAACCAAGGATGGTTAAGTGAGGTGCCCAAGATCCCCCAGCAGGGTTGATCTGACCTCAGTGCAGTCAGTCTATTTGACCCTTGCTCTCACCAGATGTTCTCCAGCTGCTGCACCCTGGGGCCACCTCTCATCAGCTCTTCCACACTGTCCACCTTTCCCAGATCCCACCGGTTCCTGTCCAGCAGTCACCGTGAAGCCTGAGATCCGGCCTGGCCAGCCTGTGTCTTCTCCACCCCTCCAGTACACTGAGTGGCAAGCCCAACCTTCGCTCTAGGCACTCTCCTGGCCTCACATACTCCTCTCTCCAGGGGCTGGAGCATCCCCTGGGTCTCCTGGTGGCTGGTGGTCAGGGAGCCTGAGGCTTGGCTTCTGTATGCCCTTGGATGAGCAGAACACCCAGGTCAGTCTCTCCCAGGCAGCTTTGATCAGCACCTTCTTGGCCAACCCTGTGAATTCTCCAAGCTTCAGCCCCAGCTAAGCCTGCATCATGAGAAGCTCAGCCAGCTCCTGCTCCAGGATCTCCCAGCCATGACTCTGAACTCAACAAAGCAGGGGGTCACTTTTCTATATAAGAAATGTTCCTTATCATCACTGCCTTACTAATCATTAATGGTTAAAACCCACATAACATTTTCCTACCAGCACCCAGGGAGTCACTGTTATGCACTTTTAATTCCCCCAACTTTGAAAAAGAGCACTGTTTCTTGCCAATTTTACTAACAAGGAAGTCAAGTCTCTGAAGGTGAAGGGCCTTGCCTAACTTCACACAGCTGCTGAATGTATCGAGACACCAGCCTGCTTCTAATGCCTGTAGTTTAATTACTACTCCATTTGTTACTTACTAAATTTTTGAGATTCGAGAATCTGTTGTTTGTTCTTTTTCAAAGCATCAATATATTTCATTTTACTTTTTCATCCTATGTTTGCCCTGGGAATAGAACAATCAACAAAAAAGACACACACACACACAAAATGTCCTTGTGGAACTTGGATTTCTATTGGATAAAACAAATACAGGGTGAAGTGCACAATAAATACGTCAGATAGTGATCGATGCTTTGGAGAAAGATAAGCCAAAGAAAATGGACAGAGATTTTGCAGCAAGGAAGGAGCTGCCATTTTAGATCAGGTGGGAGTGAGCCATGCAGGTGTCCAGAGGAAGACTACTACAGGCAGGGGACAACAAGGAGTCCAGTGTGACTGGAAGAAAGAGAGCCAAGACCAGTAGCTGCCTCTTGTTTTTCAGTTTTTAAAAGTCATTTGCTGGGCTGGGATTGTAGCTTATCAGTAGAGCGCTCCCCTAGCATGGGGTGGGACCCGGATTCGATCCTCAGCACCACATAGAAATAAAGGCATTGTGTTGGAAAAAAAAAGTCATTTGCTATATTATTCAGAATAGTTTAACTGCTTAACCACCTCCAAATCTCAGGAGGGTAATACAATTAAGGTTTATTTCTCATATCATTGTTCAGAGTATGTTATCATAGAGGAACTTTCGAGTTTCTTTTAGCAATTATTTCCACCATACTCTGAATTACAAAGGATTCTTTCTAGATGATCAATGAAGGAGGGAGGAGAGAGAGATGGTGGATGTTTGCACAGGAAGTGTTAGTGTCTGACCCAGAAATTATTCATATTACTTCTCATTCTTTTAGCCAGAACTGAGTCACATGATCATACCTGAGTGTGGGAGACTGGAAAACTGTCTCCAACACAGACCTTAGCTCATCAATACCGCACTTTTGCTTTTCTTTTTCAGAGTAAGCATATAAAACTATAAATCTACATTTGGTTTTTGCTGGATTCTAAATTTTTTTCATAGTTTTTAAAATTATCGTTCAGCTCTAAATATTTTCTTCTTTTCCATTGGGGTTCCTTCTTTGACTGATTGCTTAAAGCTGTGTTTCAAAGTTTCCAGACATATGTACTTTTTTCAATATAGCTTTCATTATTGATTCCCAACCCAGTTGCATTGTGGCCAGACAGTGTGATCTACATGACACTAATCATTTGAAAAATTTCAGGCTACCTTTATGAACTAGTATCTGGCAATTTTCATAAATGTTTCATGTGTGCTTCAAAAGCCTCCAATTATTGGCAAAGTGGTCTATGTGTATCCATTAGCTCAAGTTCATTAATTTTGTAATTCACAACTTTTTATATCCTTAGTACTTTTTTGCCTACTTGATAAATTAGTTACTGAGAAGAGAATGGTACAATACCATGGAGTTTATTTTTTACTTTCTTTTACCCAGAGAATTTGACTTACACCTTACACTCATTGTTATTACTGATGTATTTCTATTTTTTCATACTAGTTCTTGGCATTTCTGCCCCTCCTCCTCCTCCTCCCTTTCCTTCTTGTCCTCTCTGGAGATACTGAAGTTATTCCTTAGCTATTTCTTATTACTCTGACAAATAATGATATACCACCATTATGGGAGAAAATGCAAATTTTAGTAAAGGACATTTTGAAACACTTGAGACAATAATTAGAAAGAAAATCAGTAAGGACCTAGAAAACCAAATAACACTATTAACCAACTTGACCTAATTGGTCAGAAAACACCCCCCCCCCCAACAGCAGCATACACATTATTTTCAAGTGCACAGAGAACACTAAATAAGAAGGACCATGTTTGGGGCCATGAAACATATTTTCTCTTTTAAAGGATTAAAATCATAAAAATATTTTCTCTAACCACAACAGAATTCAAGCTAGAAATCAATAATAAATACTAGGAAATCCCACCTGCTTTGAAATTTAGCAATATACCCTTACATAATTTATGGGTAAAAGAAGAAATAATAAGACAAATTGGAAAATGTCTTGAACCGAATGGAAATTAAGGCCCAATGTGCAAAAATATGGGATGAAGTTAAAACAGCACTTAAAGGAGAAATCCTTGTATTAGAAGGGAAGTAAAAATCTATAATTTAATGATCTAAGATTTGACCTTAGCAAACTAGGAAGGGGAAAGAGCAAATTAAACCCCAAAGTTAGCAGAAGGAAGAAAATGGTAAAACCAAGAGTAGAAACCAATGAAATTGAAAATAGAAAAACAATAGAGAAAAAGGATGAAATCAAAAGGTGGTCCTTGTAAAAGATTGATAAAATTGATAAATGAATTGATTAAGCATAAAAGAGAGAAGACATAAGTTTTACCAATCTGAAGGATGAAAGAGGCAATATCTTGGAGAGCCTATAGAACAGTAAATAGATTGATTATAAGGGAATGTTATGACAACTTTATGCCAATAAATTCAACAGTTTAGGTGAAATGGACAAATTCTTTGAAAGTCATAAATTACCAAATGTCATTCAAAAAGACGCTGATAACTTGGACAGCCTCATATAGCTATTGAAAAAATTGACTTACACTTGGTGGCCAAATCCCTCCCACAAAGAAAACTCCAAGCCCTCTGGTTTTCTTTGGTAATTTCTACCAAATATTTAAGGAAGATAGAACATCAATTGTATACAATCTTTTCCAGAAAATAGAAAAACCTTGTAAGGTTTTTCAAAGCAAACAAGAAAGGTCTGGTGCTGTCCTCACCCCCTGTCCTGTGATTTTTGTTCCTTTCTTCCAAGGAACTGGGGGCGGGGGGCGGGTGCAAAGGGAAACTGGAAAGCAGAGACCAGGATCCAAAAACAGGGAGTGAAGAGCAGATTGTGTTCCTGCTCTCCAGGATTCTCGCCAGCCCAGACTGTTTCTGTCTCTGGGGAGGGACAGGCACATGGCAGTCCTAGGCAACCAGTTCCGTGGTCCCCTTACGTATACCCCCCAAGGCAGGGCTCTAGGCCTGCTGCTTGGAGGATGTTTGAGGGTGGAAGCATGTGGGAGGCATGGGCCGGGAGGAAGGGAGGCTCTGCTACACAGAGCCTCTAACCTTTCTGGGCTTTTCTGCCCTTGCTATTAACTGCGTAGGCCTGTACTGCAGGAGAGCCTAACTCTGTCCTTGTTCTTCCCTTGAGCCAGAGCCCATGCAGTCTCCCAGTAGGAGCCTGGTATACACAAACCTTTGCTTTGGAATCTTTCCTACAACACACAAAACTCAAGTTGATTTGCAAAAATTTCTTAGATGTTTTAATGAAGGAAAGTACAGAAGGTGTCCCCCTGTGCCCCAACACATGGCCTTGATGCCCTTATTCTCACCCAGGACCTCTGACTTCTCTTCCTCTTTCCTCCCTGTTGTCACAGAGGCTCAGCTTCTCCCACCCTCCCTCCAAGGGGCCCAGACTGGGCAAACAAGGAGCACCCTGCAGGCGGGCTCTTTCCAGGTCTCCTGAAGTGGGGAAGAAAGAAATCCACGTGGGCAGGTCTGGGAGGTTTGCTGTCATCCTTTTCAGTGACTATTCTGGGGCCACCACTTGTACCCTTCTTTTTCTTCCCCAAGGACTCTCTGTCTTGCTGGGCAAGTATCCCCAGAAGCCCTCTCACTCCTGAGTCTCAAGGCATGGACTCCATCCTTCGGGATCAGCTCCCCAGGCCGGCGTGGGTGTCAGAAGTGAAGCTTCAGAGTTCTGTCATCCATCCCGTGGCTGGGGGGCCGGGCAGGGCCATCCCAGAGTAGGGCGAGGCTAGGAGCTGGTTTCTGCAAGACACAGGACATTCCAGCTGGTCTACAAGGGGCAGCTGACCCTCCCACACCTATCCATGGTGAAGGCAATACAGTTTAGCTCTGAGGGCTCTGCCACAGTGGGCCCAGGTTCAAATCCACGGCCACCACATGCTCTCAGAGCTTGGGTAAAGTCCTTCTCTAGCCCTCTGGGCAACTCTAACCACCACCAAATACCTTCTTCTTTCTGGAACTATGTGTATCTACGAGCTGGGGCGTTTGAGGGTAGCACCTAAGTGGCTCTGAACAGATGCCATGAGAAATGCTCTGACCCGGGGCTGAAGGGTCATTTTTGCACAAAGGTCAATTCTGAATAACTAAAAATGTTTAGGATTTATTATTTATTTTTTCTATTCAAAATACAATATATTTTCAGTACCACTGGGGGGAAATGTTTTCTTATCAATAAATACTATTTGCTTTCCTGGAGATTACAGTGAGAGAGTCAATATGGCCCTGTTGGCACTAAATATCCCTATCTGGACATATTTATGAGTGGTCACAGAGAAGAAGCCTCTATCTCTCATCTAGAAGCATGCGGAAGGCCACCCTGGGATGCTCAGGTGGGCAGCATGTAGCCACTGAAGTTAAGAGTTGCTCATCTCGCCCAAATGAGCAAGTCAAGGCCATGGAGGGCCCATGGTGGCAAGTTAAACAGACAGTTCACACAGAGCCAGGTAGAGAAGTCTGTCTCCTGACCCCCAGCCAAGACACTCTAGAGGGGACAATCCTGGCAGGCTCCCTGAAGGCAGGCGGGTGGCTGTTCCTCTGGCTCTCTTCCTGCTCCCTTGCCAGTGTGGCCCATTGCCAGGACAGCCACCCTTACCTGTGACGATGAGGGTGGCAGTGCTGACAGCCTGGCCCAGCGGGTTCTCAGCCACAGCCTTGTACTTGCCACTGTCCTTAGGGGAGACGCTGGGGATGACCAGGGAGCACACGCCCAGCATATCAGTGCTGTATGCTGTGGGGTGTCCTTCCAGACTCTGATCATTCTTGAACCAGGTGACATGAGGCCGGGGTGAGCCCTGCACTGCACAGGTCATGCGACACTCGCATCCTGGAGGCAGCAGGTGGGTCCGCAGGCCCACCAGGAACCGGGGCTTCTGGCTCAGGTCTGGTTCCCGGTAGCTGGGAGCCCTCACTGTGAATCTGCCTGCATGGAAACCAGGGCGACAGGGAGGAGGGTCAGAAAGCGAGAAGACCTGTCTGGGCCAAGTCTACAGAAAGTTCACGGTGCTGACGCCCATTGCCTAACACACATTCACTGCGGACAGATTAGAACCCAGAATCCAAAGGATAAGAGTCAGAACCAATCATGATCTCTCTACCCACATATATATAAATGACTGCAGCTAATATTTTGGTGTAGAAACTTCTAGATATTTTTGCATTTTATAGAAATTAAATCACCCATCTGATTTTATAATCTGCTTTTTCTAGTGACCTCTTTTAAGGTCCACATCTATTTGATTGTAACATACACTTTGTTTTCAGAAACATGTTAACTTCTAAGTTTATGGCTAAATTTATAGCCCTCATCTCTCATCTAGAAGCATGCAGGAGGCCATTCTGGGATGCTCAGGTGGGCAGCATGTAGCCACTGAAGTCAAGAGTTGTTCGTCTCACCCAAATGGGCAAGTCAAGTCCAAGGAGGGCCCGTGTTGACAAGTTAAACGACAGTTCACACAGAGCCAGGTAGAGAAGTCTGTTTCCTGATCCCTAGCCAAGACACTCTAGAGGGGACAGCCCTGGTGGGCTCCCTGAAGGCCCAGCAGGGCTTCTGTTGTGGTCTCCCCAATATGCAGTCCACCCAAACTCCCACAGGCCAACTCGTTCTCCCTGCAGAGAGGACCCACCCCGAGTCAGAACTCAAGGAACATCAGTAGAGGAGGGGTCAGGCAGGACTGGGAAGACCAAGCCATGGCTCTGGTTCTGGCTGGACCCAGGGTCCAGTTCAGTTGGACAGGCTCCCCGCCATCTCTGCCATAGCTGCCACTCTGCCCCACCCTGCACATCCCACTACCCTAGAATAGGTGGCCTAAGCACAGAGCATAGTCAGCTACATTCTCCCCCTCCAGGGGACCCTCACCTCGCTGCCTGGGGAGGCACCAGGGTTCACTGGTGTCTGAGGGTCTGCTGGTCCCCAGCTCATTCTTGGCCACTACTCGGAAGTGGTACTCAATGCCAGGAAGGACGCCCAGGAGGGTGAAGTGGTTGGTGTGGATGCGGTCAGCCACCTCGCGCCAGGAGCCGTGTGACGAGGAGCGCATCAGCACTGTGTAGTGCAGAGGGGGACCCTGGACCTCGTCTGGAGAGGGCTCCCACTGGACTGTCACTGTCCTGGGCACATTCTCCTGCAGGCGGATGGGCCCAGGAGCCTGTGGGCATGCTGCAGGAGACAGGGTAGAGGGAGCATGCGCTGCAGGGGACCCAGCAGGGCTTCTGGTATGGTCCCCTCCAGAGCCCCTGAGTCTTCTGGGGGTTGCAATCTTGGAAGGCAGGTAACTGGAGGGCACTTGGTCAGGGGTGCACAGCTATCTGTAGAGGGTAGAAAACCTTTCCCAAAAGAATACGTTTTAATTCACTTGAGTTTTTAGGGAAAATGACATAGGACATGGCAGAGGTTTTCACAAAATCAAGGTACAGACTCCCTCCATTCGTCTGTTTCATCTTGTGTGAATATCCAGGGACTTCTCCAGGACAAGGGACTGCCTGGGAGTCACTTCAGGGGAGGGCAACCTTTATCCTGTACAAGGGACCCAGACACTTCTTTCCATGGGATCTTTCCAGTGCTGTAATGGTGGTGACCACCGTTGCTCATGGGCTCCAAACCAAGACTAACTGGGGTCTAGGGAGGGGATGTGGCTGAATTGTCCCTAAGGTCCGGAGTCAGAAGAATAATTAAAGCCCATAAGGGACCCTCCCCCTGCCCTTCTTCCTGTCTTCAAGCATGGAGGAAAAGAAGACAGTGTGCCACCTTGCACACACAGGCCAGTAGAATGGCTGAGACCTGTGCCCAGGCAGGGGAAACCTCCGTGCCTCGGTGAGTGGCCCAGCCAGTGCTTGGAGCCCAGAGTCATGCCGCCTCACCTGCCACCCTGATGAGGAAGTCGTAGGCAGCCTCCTTCCCCTGAAGGTTCCTCAGCACCACAGTGTAGCGACCACTGTCTGAGAGGCCAGCTGTAGGAATCAGAAGCTGGGTAAGGCCATCCTTGGTGGTGGTCACACTTCTTTTGGACAAAGTCAAGCCATCCTTCAGCCAGGTCACCTCAGGCATGGGGCCAGCCTGGAGGAAAATGAGAGGAAGGAAGGGTTGAGAAGTGGGAGCTTTGTTGGTGGTGTGGAAATGGAGCTATTCAGGCTGGGCCTAGAGTAGAGGTGGTGAGAAGAGCATTCTGGGAGGGGAAACGTCTACGCAAACTCAGAGGTGGGCAAGTGCCTGTTCAGAAGCAGGCCAGTAGAGAGGCGGTGATGAAGTGTGGGGCTGGCAGGTAGGGGTGGGGGAATAGGAAAGGAAGCTGGCCAGGTAGGCTAGGCAATACCCCCGCACCCCGCCCATGCAGACATCCGGGTCTTATTCTCTAAGCACTGAGCTGCTGCTCTAAGACGTTGAGCAAGAAAACATCACTGAATCTGGATTCACCTGGAGCTGGATGGGAGTGAGAAGGACCAGGCAGGGGGTGACTTGGGAATCCCTGTGATAGGGAGAGAATGCAGGAGGGCGATTATAGTGGTCTGGTCTAGAACTGAGGTGACCCTGACTGACTGGGGAGACCAGTCCAGCTGCTTGATGACCATACTGCCAACCGCCTGTGGGAACCTCAGTGCTGGGCACACTGGGGAAGCTAACAGTAACTGATTGTTAGCACCTGGACTAACAATCCAAGGACTCAAGGAGTTACCAATACTTGGAACGCACAGAGAGCAGGGCTGAGAATGTAGAGAACACTCAGTACATGTTTAACATGTCATCGCTGCCATTATCCTCCAGTGTCTAATAGCTAAAAACATGTCATTTAGATTAAGGCAGAGAAGCATTATGGCTCTGCCATTGCTGAGCCTCCCACACAGGTGATAATGATTTTGATAACAATAAATATGATAATAATAAAAGTAACACATATTGAACGCTGGCCATACACCAGGCTGTTCATGTGCTTTCAGGGGATTGATTCCTTCTGAAAACAACCCTTTCAGCTAGGTTATATTTATCTCCATTGAAAGAGGAGGAAGTTGAAACAGAGAGGTTAAGGTATTTGTCCAAAGTCAGTGATGACATTGGAATTTGAACCCAGGCTATCTGTGCTTTTAATCACTACGCTAGTGCTATGGTGTCCCTAGAGCTGGGAGGTGGGGGATCATCCTGAGACCCTCTGAATTCGCAGACGAAAGTGGTGAGGAAAAGTGAGAGCAATAATTTGGAGGTGCAGTACCAGAAGGTACCATTAGAGGGTTGTGTATACTGTACAGGGAGCAGAAAAGCCACCCAGCCACCAGGGATGTGCTATGCCACTAAAGAGGACCTCCTTCCTCCTTCCTCACCTGTGGCCTGACTTCACTGACTACAGACCCCCACCCCGCAAAACAACAACAACAACAACAACGAAGGCAAGAGAACCACAGAGCTCTCTGTCTCCCTCGGCCACTCTGGATTCCCTTCCTCACACCTTCTAGACCCACTCACTTCAAAGGAGACAGGCACACGAATGGTGTCCCCAACTCTGACCATCACTGAGTCCTTTGCATTGGAGTCCATGAGGAATTTGGGGCAGCCTGGAACACATAAAATGGCTCGTCACCTCCCTCCACGGTTTTACCCCAGCCCCTGGTCACCAACGCAGCAGAGCAGAAGGGGAGGCCAGGCCAGTCTAATTGCTGCTAAAATCCCATCCAGCTGAAAAACCTCAAAGGAGAGGCACTGGGCAGAAGAAAGTGGGGAGGGGAGTCCCAGGAGTGGTGGGGACATGCTGGAGGAGAGGGACAGGAGTTGGGGTAGGGAAGGCAGAGGGTTAGGGTTAGCCTGGAAGAAGGAAGTGACAAACAGTCCATCTTTTTGGTTCTGCAGGTGACATAACCACCAATCTAAGACAGGAGGTGACTTGCCTGGGGTCACACTGAGTTAGGAACAGAGCCAGGACAAGATTCTGAGATTTTGGACTCAGGTGCTACGTGCTTTCCTCCTTATTTTCACATGATGACTAGGGTCAGCTGGGCTGGCCCAGTGTCAACTTGGATCAAAGACAGGTCACCTGGTTCTAGTAACTGAGACCCAAAGGGAAAGACAGTCCGCCTTTTGGTAACGGGGTCTGGGGTATGCTCCACCCTGACCAGGAACTGCCTGAGCTGAGCGGCCCTTGTGCCTTGGAGTCACCTATTTCAAATCCTGGCTCTGCCTCATACCAAGGGTGAGACATTGGGAAAAGGACCTTGGATCTCAGTTTCCTTCTCTGTATGTTGGGCATAAAAATAATATCAACTTTGTAATGAGCTGCAATGAGAAACCATTTCCAACTAGGCCTGCCCAGCCCAGCACCTTGCACATGGGAAGTGTCAACACATGTTACTTTGTTAGGCTGGGGAAGGGGATCCTGGCTCAGCATGTACATGGTGGCTGCTTGGCAGCCCCTCTCAGGAAGGGCCTGCAGGGCTCAGTGTGGGAAAGAGGTGGTACTCACCAGTAACAGGCACGGTGTGCACTACGGTGTCCAGGGCAGTGGGCTGGCCGTGGCCCCCGTCGTTAACTGCTGTCACCCGCACAAAGTAGCCCTCTCGAGGCCGAAGCCCCTTGACTGTGAAGGAGGTCCCAGGCACAGTGCCCACGTGGCATGGGCTCCACTGGAGACTGTCTGAGCCACACAGCTCCACCACATATCCCTGAGCTTTGTCCCCATCCTGGGCATCTGGCCCCACCCAGCTCAGGGTGATGCTGGTGTGTGATGTGTCCGTGACTTGAAGATCCCGCACAGGCCCAGGGGGTCCTGGTCAAGCACAGTGGAAATATCAGAAATGGCATCAGCCTTTCTTGGTGGAGGTCACTCAGGTGGACATTGATTAGCCTTCCCATGGGAGACAGTTTCTTTCTCTTGGGGTCCTTTCACTTCGTGGCCCCTGAAGCACCTACCTGAACCAAACTTTGCCTCTGTCCAGTACCTAACCACCCTCGCTAATTCTTGAAAATGGGGACTTTAGTGGATGACCTCTTAGGATCCTTTATCCCTGAAGACTAGAACTCTGTGTCTTTTTTTCTGAACTGTAAGCGCTGAGTTAGAACTGCCTCTGGGCACGCCGAGCAGACACATCTGTTAAACAGAAACAACACCAGCGCTCCCTACCCCAGGAGGGGGCTGTCTGGAACTCATGAAAGGCAGGGTACATGTAGAAGGGCTTTGGAGAGAGCTGAATGTTGGACCCACCCTGGAGCTTAAAAATATGGGCAGCCCCAGAGATTCTGATTTGGGTGCAGCCTGAGCAACAGGGCAGGAAGAGCTCCCAGGTGTCTCTAAATAAATTCCCAGTAAAGTTTGGCAAGTGTTGGTCTAGGGCAGTGCTTTCTGTATACAAATCACCAGGGAATGTGGTTAAAAACACAGATCTGATTCAGTAGGTCGGAGGTGAGGCCTGAGCAAACTCTAATAAGTTCCCTGGTGATGCTGCCCAGACTTTGCTCAGTAGCAAGAATCTAAGAAACATAGGGCGGGGGGTGTAGCTCAGTGGTAGAGCACTGGTCCAGCATGTGTGAGGCCCTGGGTACAATCCCAGCAACCCCCCTCAAAAAAATCTAGGGAATGTAGTCACCCTTGTGACTACTACCCCAACACTGCCTATCCTATCTGCTATCTCCATTTTCATCACTGACTATAGAGTAGTCAAGAGAGATTTTCCTTGCCAAGAAAAGGTGCACAGCCAGTTCTCCTCCCTCATCCCTCTATTCCACACTTTGCCTTCCTAGGACTGAAATTTAGATGCCCCTTTGAACAATTAAATTTATAAAATATTTTATTCCCAGTGTATTCATTCAAATAGACTGCTGCCTGGCCAACTTGGGGACTGACCTGCCCAGAAGCCAGAGAGCAATGACATGGTCAGGAAGGAGTCTTCTAATTCTGATTGATTTCAATTTAAGGCCCCTAAGATATGCCTCACCCCAGTGGCCTTTTAACCCGAATCTTCCAGCCCTCCTGGCCACTTTCTCCTACCTGTGACCTCCTGTCCTGTCCCACTGGGCTTCAGAACCATCCCATGCTCACCACCCATCCCACCACCACCCCTTGGGTTGATGTCCTACTCACTCATGGGGTCTCGGGCAAAGACAGCATCAGATGGGGGCCCAGGCTCTCCAAGGCCTGAGGGGGCCACTGCTGTGACCCGGAACTCATACTGAGAGCCCTGCCGCACATCTTCCACAGTGCACTTCCTCTCTGTGAAGAGACACCCTACATTAATCCCACACTGGGGGACCAGGAGATGAACAGACATCTTGGTGCTTCCAAGTTCAAAGGAGAACAAGGCTGGGACCTAATACTTCCCTTCTCTGGCCATCCACATGTGACTCAGTTCTCTCCAAGGTGAAAAGAGGCTGGGGTCCCAAATCCCTATCTGGTTCTGCCACCAATTTGCTGAAGTGCCTTAATCTCTCCAGATTGTGCTATCTTACAGAGCTGTTCATTTAAATAAAGTTGAATCAGTAGTAGAGTTGGGAGGGTGGTGCCCTCCCTTCATCTCCGTCTTTCTGGAGGTGGAGTTATAAGGCCCTGAGAGGGTTCTTCTCCTAAGTAGCTCAGCCACAACTAGTAGCTCAGCCACAACTAGAACCAGTCTCCTGACTGTCTGCTCTGGTCCCTTCTTTCCTCCACAATCCTGGCTTCCACAGCATGCAAAACACAGAAATGCAAAGGGTCATGGGATACCTTAGCATCTGCCCAACGCTTTGGCTTTTTCAAGTTCTTTCTGATCTCAGAAAGCAGCTGGTTCTTAGGAATCTACTTAATGAGGCAGAACCATGAGGATTGTTCTCTCTACTTGTGGATGAGGAAATAGATCTAGAGAACAGGGCTACCCAAAGACAAGGTCAGAAGTAGAGGGCCCAGGACTCATACCTTCATTTCTGACTCCAACCCAGGACTTCTGTAAACCAGTGTTCCTCAACCTCAGCACTGTTGATGTTTCTTGCCAGATAATTCTTTGGTTTTGTTGGGAGTAGGGGAGCTCTTGTGTATTGTAGGATAGTCAGCAGAACCCTGGCTCCTTCATATCAGGTACCGGTATCATCTACTCCCCACCCAGTTGTGACAATCAAAAATGGCTCCACATATTGCCAATGTCCCCTCGAGACAAAATCATCCCGGATGAGACCTATTCTATTAAACCAATTTGGACTGGCAATGCTCCTAGGCCAAGAGGAGGTCTAAGCAACTTTGAGAAGCATCCCTCAGGCCTGCTCACCAGACATGGGCTGATCGTTCACTGCTGTCCAGGTGTTGCTCCCCTTCTTGCGCTTCTCAACCAGGTAACCCAGGATGTGGGCACTGCCAGGGCCCCGAGGTGCCGTCCATGTGAGAGTGATGCCCTGGCTGGAGGCTGACAGAATGGCCGGGGTGGAAGGGGGCCCTGGGATTGCTGGGAGCAAAGAAGGTGAAGGTCAGCCAGAGGCTGAGGCAAGGTGCCAGCTCATGAGGAGATTCTGGGGTAGAAGGCACGGGACATCTGGCACCCTACTCTCTCCTGGGACTGTAGGGATTGGCTAGGCTGCTCTGGGACACTTTCAGATTCAGGCATGATAGGTTCAGAATCTTTCAGCCTTAAGTCCCCTGTTAGGATATCCCAAACTAGGAGGATATGATAGAGAAAGATGCTGGCCTCTCCTCGGGCCCTGAGAGAGCAGGCTGTGTGCCAGTCCCTTCACTCCCACAGACACCATCAATCTTATTTCCTGTCCTAGTTGCCAGATCCCAAATCAAGCTGAGGCAAGGAGTCTCCATTGGGCTTTAGAAGGACTTCAAGGCCCCAGGCAGAAGCCAGTGGCCTTTAGCTGCAGGGGCAGACCTGCTTGCCCTCTGGCCCAATGTGGATCTAAGAGTGTTCCAACTACCAGCCCCAGCCCTTTCTCTCACCGTCAGGAGCCACCAACACCTCCTCAGACTCCAGGGCCTCCCCAGCCCCCTCCGAGGTCACAGCTCGCACACGGAAAGTGTACTTCCTGCCCTGCTCCACGCCAGCATCGGTGAAGGTAGTGCTGTCAGTGGGGGGCTCGCCCACCTTCAGCCAAGTGCTCCTGCCAGCCTGTCGCCTCTCCACCACGTAGTGCTCCACGGCCCGGCCCCCATCATCCTTCGGGGGCCGCCAGCAGAGGCAGACACCAGCCCTGTGGCCATCCTGCACCTCCAAGGGGCCCTGTGGGGGCTGAGGCTTGTCTGAGGATCCACAGAGAGGAGCAGGAGGAGAAAGGGGTCAGAGAAGTTGGAAAAAAGCTGTGTTGGCCTTCCCTCAACAGTGGGCAAGCCTGCAATGGGGTGGACTTGGACAGAGAGCCTTGGACATTACCCAGAGGTTCACAGGTTTCCTGAGACAGACAGATGTCCCTGGTCTCTACTTCCCCAACACACTCACACACACACACACACACACACACACACACACACACACGTACCATGGAATGCTTTAACCCATACCAGCCCCATTGGGTGGGTGCATGGGGCCAGCTCAGCCTCCTGGACACAGCAGTCCTATGTTGCTGGCACCACTGAAGCTGGGGGCCTCAATCTCACTCCAGCAACTTCCCTAGCACCCTGTGCTTTGGGGCTCGTGGGAGAATAACCCATCGTCCCAGCAGGAGCCCGGGCCTTGTTCATCCAAACTGCATCTTCCTGCTCAGTATAGGGAGCAGACAGAGGACAGACAGGGGTGGCTTTGGATGCAAAACAGCATGCAAAAAAGGATCAGAGCCCGCAGAGACCGCACCCCAGACCTGCCCCTATTGTCAGGGAGAACCTGGAATCCCCGGGACCCTCAGGCCTCGGATGGGGCAAAGGCTGGGGTTGGCACCTATGACTTGCAGGGTGAGCTCAGCCTGCACAGAGCCTCCCTTGCTCCTTAGCATCACGCTGTACTGGCCACCGTCCTTCCTGCTCGCGCTGGGAAGGCACAGTCGTGTGTAGCCATCCCCCAAGGCCACCTGGGCTCCCCTGCGGCTGCTGCCCACCACCTCGGCCCCGTCCTTCCTCCAGGTGGCCTGAACAGGGAAGTGGCTCTGGAAGGGGATCTTCATTGTCACTGGCTTCCCAGCCTTGACCACCAGTGGCTCTCTCAGTTTCTGTGTCACATCTGGAGCAATTACAGGGGGATCTGGAGGAAAAACAGGACAAGGGAGTCAAAGAAGACAGGCACCAGGTCCCTGGGAACACTGAAAGAAGAATCCAGAAGGGAGATTGGGCTAAGAGTAAGGAACCCCACACCCCACCTCATGAGGACATATAAGGGAAATGGACTTTAAAGCAGGAGGGACCAGGGTTAGACCTCACCAAGGACCTCACCAAGGACTTCCTAGCAAGGAAGGAGATAAGACACTGGAAGGGGAAGACCTTGGGTTGGTTTTATAAGTCATCTTCTCAGACTGAAAAGCTGAAGACTGGCTACAAAAAAATTAAGGGGTTTCAAAGTAAAGCTTATCTACTTTTGCAGAGACTGCCAGACAGGTAAGGACAGGGCTGGACCTCACCCTGGACGGTCAGGGTGGCCTCGCTCTGCTGGTTGCCGGCCACAAAGGTGTACCTCCCAGCCTGGGTGCCCTGCACGCAGTCGATGAGGAGTCTGTGCACCAGGCCATCTTGCTCAAAGACGACCCCATCCTGGGCGGTGAGCTGGAGACAAGGGCCAAAGCAAGAGACAGTCACTCCCATGCGCACCTGGCTCCTCCGGCGCCCTCTGCTGGTGCAGTTGCTATGGGATCTGATAGCTTTGTGCCTGCACAGGCACTCCTTGCTTGGTACCTCATTTAACTGTGACAACAACCTTATCAGATAGGTAGTATTAGCAGGGCTCAGTGGCACATGCCTGGGAGGCTGAGGCAAGAAAATCACAAGTTTGAGTTGAGTCTTAGCAAGTTAGCAAGGCCCTAAACAACTTAGTTGCTAAATTGTCTCAAAAATTAAAAGGGCTGGGGATGTGGCTCAGTGGTAACATCCCTTCTGTGTTAAATCTCCAGTACAAAAAAAAAAAAAAAAGGTAGTATTGTTAGTTCCATCTTATAGGCAAGGAACTTGTCCAAAGTCACATAACTGGAGATCTGGAATCAGATCTCCCAGATGCCATGTGCTCTGAACCCCTATGCTATCTCCTCTTGACATGAGAGCTATGAGGGAGCACAGAGGAGCTGCAAGACTGACGAAAGAGGCCCCTAGTTGGGATGGGAAGGTGCATTTGTATGAAGCCTTGGAGGGTGGGTGGACCTTGGCAGATGCAGGTGAAGAGAAGACATTGGGGGAGGTGGAAGAACAAGGGGTATGCCACGGGATTGGCTGGCACCACATTCATTTATGATTTTTTTTATTTTAAACACACCAAGTTGCTGGCTATTTAAGCTTCTCTCAAGGTGGGTACATAAGTAACATTAAGAGTAATAAACAATTTTTTTAGCCAACCTTCTATCCTCTATTCCTCTGCTTTGTCCCTGCCCCCACCCCCACAGGCACCCACATTGGTTGGTTAAAAAGAAAGTGTGAGGGGACAATACCTTGACTCCATCCTTAAACCAGGCACCAGGTCCCAGGTCCCTGGTGAGGGTACAGGAAAGCGTGGCGGCCTTCCCCTGCTGCACCTCTGTGTCAGCCAAGCCCTGAGAGAAGTAGCCCCTGGGGCCTGGAGATATACAAAGGAGTCCTCAAGGCCCAGCCTCCCAGGTCATAGCCTGCGCTGCACCCTGGGGATGGCCACCACGGTCCTGCCCACTGGGATCCCCCAGTGTCAGCACAAACAAGCCTCCACTTTTCTCAGCAGGACCTAGGCTGGTAGAGGGGCCCCTGAGTCACACAGATAGGAAGTTCCCAGGGTCTTCTGGGGGAAGGGGGATCTCTGGCCTGCTTCACAACTCTGGTATTTCGGTCATAGGATTTTAGGACCAGGTACCCAGGGGGCCTCTGAATCTCACACAGCCTGGAATCAGTCTACACAAAGAGGAGGTAGTTGTTTACTGAATTTGCAAGAGGCTCCTGAAAATGGGGGTGCTGGCACGGATGGGAATGGCCCAGGCATCCCAGTGTTCAGGACACTTCTCCTTTGCTGCACCCCACCCCAAATAGCCCAGCCAGGAATACCTACCTCGGGCCGCCGGGGAGAAACTGCGAGCGCTGGGCTTGTATCCAGACCTGGAACTCTGCATGGCACTCTGCCCCTCATCAAGGATGTCCAACCTGCAGTCTTTGGCACTTTTCCTGCTGCCAAGATGTCTGGGGGTGCCCTGGCTCACATCTCCACTCTGAGTCTCCCCCAGGTGCTCTCCATTATCACTGCCAGGTAGCTGCCTCCGGCCTCTGGACTCCTCTGTGCCCCCTCTCTTCGCTGCCTCAACCCCAGACTGTGCCTGATACCTGCTCCAATGGGGACCTGGCCTCCTGCCCGACCTGCCAGACTCTCCTGCCTCCCATTCTTCATACTCCTTTAGGGTCCTGGAACTTTGGGCTTTGTCATTCTCAGTCTCCAAAAACCCCTGCTCCCCAAGAGACCCCTTTCCTCCTCCTTGTCCTTGCCCTAATTTAGAGCCTGGGCCCTGGATCCTCCCTGATCTACCTCCAGAGCCTTTTCTGCCAAAGGAATCGTCTAAACCATTCCTGGATCCCTGCAGTCTGGATTCTCCAGGTTTGGGGGCAAGACCATCCTCCCACTCTGTGGAATTCCCTGTGCCTAGGCCACCTGAATCCTCTGTACCACCAGACCTGCCTCTTCTAGAGCTTGAACCTTTGTTTTCCGGGGACCGTGGGCCTTGACGTCCACCAGCAGCCCCATAGCCTGGTGCATGTTCCCTGCCTCTAGAGTCCCCTGGCCCCTCATGGGTTCCCCTGAAAGTGGAATCTTTCTCCTGCCCAGAACCATGGGCCACAGAGCCTGGGACGCGGTTGCCAGCATGTGTGCTGCTTTGGCCAAACTCCTGATCTTGCCAGGCTGGGCTACCAGAACCTGCTCCCATCCTTCTGCCTCCTGGTAGTGAGTCCCTCCCTCCCTGGGGTGCCTCTCCCCATGGGCCAGCCACTCTGCCCTTGTCCATGGTCCCTGACCCTACTTTCCTTAAGTCCTGTTCATGTCCAGACTCCAGAGCAGCTGTCCCTGCCCAGGTCTCACCTTCTACTGCCTTCCTACCATCAAGAAACCTAAAAGCCCCCAAATCCCCTGCTTGGCCTGGAGACTCACCCTCCCCGCTAGGAGCTACTCTGTCCCTAGGAGACCCTGGAATCCCAGAACCATCTTGCCACTCTCCAACACTTGACTTTCCTTTGGAACAAACAGCCCCCAAGGCTGCAGGAATCCCTGAGGTTCCATAGCCCCCAAGACTGGTCTTGGAGTCCCTTCCATCTGAAAGAGTCTGTGGCACTTCCTGTGACCCCAGCATCCCTGGACTCCTGGGGCTGTCCCTGTGAGCAGCATCATCTGCAGTCCCCAGTATTCTAGCTATCCCAGGACCTGCACCATGTGCAAGCCCCATTCCACTGCCCTTTTCTGGACCATCATAGGAGCCTGTGCCACCTTCTAATGCTACCCCGTATCCTGCCCCCTCCCCCATAGCTTTGTGGTCTCTGGGTCCTGCATCGTGTCTCATTCCCATCAGTGAGCCTGGTGTTCCAAACTTCCCAGAACCTTCTCCATAGTGCATCTTGCCCTCAGGTCCCATTGTCCCAGATCCTTCTGAGCCTCCTCTAAAACCAACCTCATCCCCTGACCCCATTCTTCCAGCTCCCCTTATACCATCCCTAAAACCTGCCTCACTCCATGGCAAAGCATCCCCAGAATATTCCAAATCACCCCTACAACCTGCCTTGCTCCCTGCCCCCATGTCCCCAGGACCTCCAATACCACCTCTGTAACCTGCCTCACCCCCTGAACCCATATTCCCAGGACCTCCAATACCATCCCTATAACCTGCTTTACCCTCTGACCCTATGTCCCCAGGACCTCCAATACCACCCCTATAACCTGCTTTACCCTCTGACCCTATGTCCCCAGGACCTACAATACCACCCCTATAACCTGCTTTACCCTCTGACCCTATGTCCTCAGGACCTCCAATACCACCCCTATAACCTGCTTTACCCTCTGACCCTATGTCCCCAGGACCTCCAATACTACCCCTATAACCTGCTTTACCCTCTGACCCTATGTCCCCAGGACCTCCAATACCACCCCTATAACCTGCCTCACTCCCTGACCCCATATCCCCAGGACCTCCAATACCACCCCTATAACCTGCTTTACCTCCTGACCCCATGTCCCCAGGACCTCCAATACCACCCCTAGAACCTGCTTCACCCCCTGACCCCATGTCCTCAGGACCTCCAATACCACCCCTATAACCTGCCTCACCCTCTGACCCCTTATCTCCAGAACCTCTAATATCATCCCTATTACCTGCTTTATCCCCCAACCCCTTATACCCAGAACCTCTAATACCACTTCTATAACCTGCCTCACCCCCTGACCTCATATCTCCAGGACCTCCAATACCACCCCTATAACCTGCCTTTTCCCCTGACCCCATGTCCCCAATATCACCCCTATAACCTACCTTACCCACTGACCCCAAACCCCCAGAACCTCCAATACCACTCCTATAACCTGTCTCATCCCCTAACCCCTTAGCTCCAGAACCTCTAATACCACTCCTATGACCTGCCTCACCTCTTGACCCCATGTCCCCAGAACCTCCAATACAACCCCTATAACCTGCTTCACCCTCCAACCCCTTATCCTCAGAACCTCTAATACCACTGCTATAACCTGTCTCACCCCTTGACCCCATAACCCCAGCACCTCCAACACCACCCCTATATCCTGCCTTATCTGCTGCTGCCATTCCTCTGAGGCCTCCTAAGCCATCTCCAAAATCTGCCTTATCCCTTGACCCTATTCTTCCAGGACCAAGATCCTTTGGCCCTACTCCATAAGCTGTTCTGCTCCCAGTTCCCTGAGACTTGGGAATTTTAGACCCATCCCCATAACCCAGCACCTCACCAGGCCCATGAGCCCATAGGCTCTTAGAACCAGCCCCAGCATGAGAAGCTAATGTCTCAGGATGCCTGGTATTGTCCCCAAACCCTGTTCCAGTTCCAGAGGCCCTGGCACCAAGGCACCTAGTCCTATCTCCATCACCCTCTTTTCCTCTTGCCCTCAGAGACCCTGGCTCCATGGCTCCTGGACCCCCTGTCCCATCTTCAAAACTCCCTTCTCCAAAGGTCCCCAGGGCCCCTGAGGTTCTGAAGTCTCCCAAATCTCTAGTCTGACCCCAAGGCCTTATTGTTCCAGACCCCCCTAGTTCTGCTTCTGCATATCCCTCCCCAAGAGTCTGCACTGTTCCAGGGGCCTTGGGGCCACCTCTACCCACAGGTCCCACTGTTCCAGGACTCCCTAAGCTACCATCAGGACAGTACCCTCCTGCAGAGCCTATTTGCCCCTGGCCCCCAGGTGTACCCCAATTCTGGTCTTCATCAATGAGCATTCCATCAGGGCCACCTGAGCCATTCCTAAGACCAACACTGCTCCCAGACCCATATCCTGTAGGACCACGATGATCTTTATTTCCAGTCCACATCCTCCCAGGTTCCCCTGAGCCATGCCTGTAAGTACCCCCTTCCTCAGACTCTGTTCTCACAGGTGCTCCAGAGATGACTCTAAAACCATCACCAGGAGCAGACCCCATTTCTCCTGGCACTTCTGAGCCATCTCTATAAGCAGCCCTATTTCCAGGATCTATTCCCTTAAAATACCCTGAGCCATCCCCATTCCTAGATTCCTCTCCCCTGCTACCTCCTGGGCCATACTTATAGCCCATCTCACCTCTGGCTCCTTTTTCTCCAGAACTATCTGATCCATTCCAGAATTCTGATTCAGGCCCTATTGCTCTGGGATCTCTTAATCCTTCTGCATCTCCTTGTGTTCCTCCAGACTTCGACATACCCAGGCCTGGAGACCTAAGTAACCTGTGGCTTCTGCCATCTATCCCCTGACCAGATTCCATTGGCCCAGCTCCCTGGGCACCAACCATACCCTTTTCCCCTCCACTGGACCCCACTACTTTAAGTCCAAGGTGGGCTCCAGTCTTTCTGAGACTGGACCCTGTGTCATCCCAGAAACCTGTGCCCTCAGACTGTGTTCTGCTGGGGTCCCCTGCTTCCTTCTGCCCTTCTGTCCAGCTATGGGGAGACTGGGACCTTCTGGAGCCATCCCCTGCCCTGCTCAAGGCCCCATCTGTGAACTGGCCACCCCTTCCCTGGAGTTCATGTTGGCCACTTTCCCAGTCCCCAAGATCTCCTGGGCCTCCAGGGCCAGTCCGGTAGCTCCTTCCCACATCCCCAGTCCTCCCTGGCCTTGGATCACCTGCCTCCCGTAGTGAGCCCTCAGCTTTGGCCTCAGGACTCCTGCCCCCCAGAATAGATTTTCTGCCTCCAGGTAGTGATGGTTCTTGGGGGTGCTTGCCTCCGGATATCTTTCTTGGATACTCCCCTGACTCCCAATAGCCCCCAGCTTCCTGATGGTCAGCATCTCCACTTCCCTGGGAGCCCCAAGATTCAGGGCCCATGCCTGCCTTGGAGCTAAAACTTCTTCCTCCAGGAAATTCTAGGGCACCAGGGCCTCCTGTCCCATTGTCTCCAGCATCCCACAGGCCAGTTCTGCCAGCCCACGCTGCCCTAGCTGCTGTTGTCCCCCTTTCCCTACTCAAACCATCTCCTCCCTCCATCTCATCCAGGTGATCTCCAGCCAAAATTCTCTCCCTTCCCTCCCCTTTGAGCCAAGACCCCTCATGATCAGACTGGGGTCCCCACAGGGCCTTCTTTCCTGTTCCAGGTCCCTGATGAGTGTCCCAGAGTTGTTCTTGGCCATGTATGTCCAGCTGACTGCCATTGACCTCTCTGGGCTCCTTTCCTCCCCTGATGCTCCCCAGTCCTCCAGCCTGAGAGTGAGTGGACCCAGCCTTCCAGCCTCCTGCTGTTCTCCAGTTTCTGTCCCCATCACCATCTCTGCCATGACCTTCAAGTTGTCTTTCCATGAAGACCAACCCTGATTCTGGGCCTTCTCCCTGTAGATGAGATCTCCCTGGAAAGCTTCCGCCCCAGTCTCCCTCTAAATGGGGCTGATTGTCCCTGAGAAGAGTGACTCTGCCTTCCTCTGCTTCTAGAAAGCCCTTCCTGTCCTGTCCAGGGCCCCAGGCTGAGTCACCTATCCCTTCATCCCCCATCAAGGAGTAGCCCTGCCTACCAAGGCCATCCCTGTCTGGGCCTGCTGTGAGCTGGAGCCCAGAAGCAGGCCCTGCCCCTTCTAGGAAGTCACCCATGGTGCCCAGTTCCCTGGGCTTCCCTCCCTGGCCACTGATGTCCCTGGAGTCTTCTGCATCTGAGGCTTGAGCTCCTGGTGTCTGCAGCTGGTGGTTAGCACTTGTGGTCTGCAGGCCTTTATCCTTCCCAGCTTCTGTGAGATATTATGTACACGGGAGGTCAATGGGCCCATAGAGAGACAAGAAGAAAGACCAAAACTTCTGTTAAATCAGACCAAAGCACCTGCCTGACCCAACTCTTTTGCCTGACTTTCAGTTTCCCCAGTAAGAAAACAAGCTGCCCATCTAAGAAGGAAGCCAAGATGTTCCAGAGATTGGTGGCTAAATCCCATCTCCATTTCCCCCACCCTGTACCCACATTACACTCCACATGCTTCATGAGGATTTTGACACATAAGTACATAAGCCAAAGTCATTTGCTTATCAAACTGCCAGAAGAAGTTGCATGATATTTAAAAGATTCCCTTGCCCTATCCCCTGCCTTATATCTGTCTGATTTATAATTTTCCAGATTCCAGTTCCAAGGGAGATATAAGAGTTCTCTCTGGCCTGGCCTAGAGTCTCCTTATCTACACTGAACCTGGGCCAATATTTCAAGCCCTATGCAGAGCCCTAGGGCTTTTGGATCTCTGTTCCCAGAGTAGTTCCAAGAGGGCCAGTAGGACAGAGGCCATGGAGGAGAACAGGAATGGCCATGAGAAGACTATATTGCAGTGGAGCAGAATGGATCTAAGGAGGGCTGGGGTACGGGTGGCTCAGTGGCAGAGTGCTCACTAAGTGTGTAGGAGGCCATGGATTCCATCCCCAGCACCAAAAAAAAAAAAAAAAAAAAAAAAAAAAAAGAAAAAGAAAAAAAAGGTGAAGGAGGAGGAGGAAGAAGGGAAAGAAAAATTAAAGCAGTAGATTGTACCCCCCAGTGTGGTGGCACATGCCTATAATTCCAGCAATTCAGGAGGCTGAGGCAGAAGAATTGCAGATTTGAAGACAGTCTTAGCAACATGGTAAGGCTCCAAGCAAACTTAGCAAGACACTGTCCTAAAATAAAAATGACTGGGGATGTATGTAGCTCAGTGGTAAAATGTGCCTGGGTTTGATCCCCAGTAGGGAAACATGCTCGCATGCGCACACCCACACAGACACAGGATAGACTACATCTGGCATTAGTAGACATGGTGGGTGAGGGATGGACCTAAAACAGTTGCTTTAGGCAAATTAATTTTTTAAAAGAAGAGCTCTAAGGACCCTTCCTTATTGTGAGTGAGGGAATGATTCGAAAGTAAATGACTGACCAAAGGAAACCCCGTTGCCCTGACCCTGACCCTGAGTCCTTGCCTTGGTGGAGGCAGGGAAAGACAGAGGTATGACCACTCACCTTCAACCACCAGCCAGGCACTAGAAGCATGGAGCCCGGTATCCAGCGAATAGAGGCCCCTGTCTGAGAACCGGGCCCCTCTCACCACCAGCCGGTGGGTCAGACCATCAGGGGACACAGATACTTCATATTTGTCACTGAGTCGGAGGGGCCGGTGCTTGAAATGCCAGGTAGCATTGGGACAGGGGTTGGAGAGAGTACATTCAAAGACTGCATCACCGTGTTCTTCACAGCGGGCCTCGGCCACTGGGACCACCACTCTTGGGGGGATGGCTGCAGAGGAAACAGGAGATGGAGTGTCAGCTTGGCAGCATGACATGGTGTGACCTGATACAGAGAGGCTGGGAGTTCAGAAACCCAGGTTCAGACCAGCTTGGCTACAAACCTGGGAGTTCAGAACCCAGGTTCAGACCAGCTTGGCTACAAACTCCTGTGACACCTTGGATGGGTCACTTCCTTACCCAGGGAATCAGTCCTCCACACACATAAAATATGGGGATATAGTTAGATTGGGATCCGCTGAGGCTGTTTTCAGAAGTGGTGCCTCACTTCCTTCTCTTTCCTTGGCCTTTGTTCAGCCATGTTCTTTATGGTCTATCTATCCAAAGCTTCCTTCCCCGGGCCTGTTTGTCCTTCCAAGAGCCCTCCAGAGCTGCTAGGTGCTATGCAGTGATAGGGACACGAGTCCTCGCAGGTATGGAACAAGGTTTAATGAGAAAGGTGGGGCAGCACCCAGAGTGTGGGGGTGGGGGTATGGGAAGCAGGAAAGGAAGAGATCTATGTAGGACACAAGGGCACCTACCCCAAAGTGGAGACTGTTGCTAGGGAATTGTGAGAGATGAGGACATGCATCCCACTGAAGTAAAGTTATGGCAAGAGGATGTGAAATCAGTTTGGGTGTAATCTGAAAATAATCAACTGTGGTAGAAGGTTTGTAGTTAGGGGCATGACACGTCTGTTCTGTGCCCATGACTGTAACTTGGTAGAGCCAGCTCAGCACCAAACAGGGGACAGCATGGACCAAGGTTGAGCATCATCATTTAGGTACCTGACTCTGCACCCTTCTCCCCAATTGTCTTTGCATTAGGCCCTGTCACATCTATCCCCTCACCACAGGCCCTGAAATGGAGCCCATTCTTAAATGATGTCCCCTATTCAAATTTCTGCAGTGTAGACAACTCACCACTGGCCTCCAGTTCTGTTGAGAAGACCACAGCATCCTCCACCTTGACCTGGTAAAGGCCAGCGTCCTCAGGCCGCAGGTCCAGGATCTGGAATTGGTAGCGTTTCCCCAGCCGCCGCAGACAGTGCTTGGTCTGGTTGTCAAAGCCATAGGGGATCATCTCTCCATCCTGCCACCAGAAAAGGAAGAGGGGTGGTTCAGGGACTCAGTAGGTCCCCAGAACCTCCTGCTCCACTCGGCTACAACTAGCAGTTTTCTCCTTCTGGCTCAGGCCACAGAAAACCTGGTCCTGAAGCTATAAAGGGCATGGTGGGCCTGGAGGGCATTAAACAAGCAGATGGGAATACCGGGCTAGGAATGTTACACTCCTTACCACAGAAGGGAGATTGACAAGAGGATGCAGAGGCTCTAGACTGCTGACCCAGCTCAGGCTGGGAGGAGAGTTACTACCAAAACAGCCCCATGGTTAGCAGGGGAGGCATTCAGGCAGACTTGGGGCCCCAGGGCAGGGAATGCCTCTATTCATCAAGGGGAACATTAAGGAACATCTTTAAGGCTCTATAAAACCCAGTAATTTACATACATACACCTCCTTTTACTAAGCCTTCCATAGATTTGCTACTTGCTGAATATTAATAATAGCACTTAACAGATGCCCATTGTGTGCCAAGCACACAATGATGTTTGGGACACATCAATTAAAAAAAAAAAAAAGATTTCTTCCCTCAGGGTGCTAAAATCCTGAAGGATACAGACAAATAATAAACAGTATAAATAAGTAATTATTTATGTTAGGAAAAATAAAACAGAACTAGGAAAAACAGAGGAAAATAAAAGATACTGGGTGGAACATTAGGGGGTACATGAGGTGGTTAGGGTCAAGAGAAGTGTCCCTGTAGGGAAGGGAATTAGCCTATAGATGTTGGGGAAGAGCAGACCAGGCACAGGGAGCAGCTGGAGCAAAGGAATGGACTAGGCCAGAGAGAAGACTGGCATAGCAGCAGGGGAAGAGGGGCAGGAGGGAGGGGAGAAATGGGGGAGGGGCATTTCATTGTGCATAAGACAGCCCTGTATCACCCTCATTTCACCAATTAGGAAACTGAGTCTCTAGGAAGATAAAATGTACCTTGTCTGAGTGATGTGATGGAGCCGGAATGAATTTGGCTACAGAAGTAATGTTATGCCCCCCAAACCACACACTTCCTCCCCAACCTCTAGTGCGTTGATAGGTTATTTCTTCTGGAGCCCCTGTACGGATGTGTCAAGTCTCTGGGGCAGGGGTCAGATGGAGAAGAGTGCCCTCTCTCAGATCTCTCTGCTCACCCCCTGCTGTGGAATTAGACACAGCCAGGAGTGTCTGAGGAGAGCCTGGCTGTGGGCTGTCTACACCAGGATTTGACCTAACCCTAACCAGGAACTCCAAGGGATGAGGGTTTTACCACTTGTGTGCTCTGGTTGTTCCCACAGGGGCCCCATGAGATCAATTGTTTCCCTTCCCAGGACCTGTGACATCTCTACCAGTTTCCTCTGCCATGGGCCCTCCAGCCTCACCTTATACAAGTAAATCTTGCTCTCAAAGTTCTTGAGATCCAGCTCCAGGGCAAATGAAGCGACCCCATCCTTGGAGACCTTGATGTGTCTCAAGTTGGAGATGGCATTGATGTACTAAAGGGGAGACAAATCAATCAGGAGAATGTCTCAAACTCAGTCTTCGGAGCACTTGAAACCCTTATGATCCCTGATTCCATCCCTGGCCCACAATGCCCCAGTTGAGAAAGCATTTGCTCATTTTTTAAGTGGGGAGACTTAAGTCCTCAAGGAAGGGAAATCTCCAAGAAATCAGGTCAGAAAGGCAAACAAGGTGTTCAGGTGCTCTAAAAACATTCTAGGGCTTTTCCATTTATCTGTTCTTCCAGCTAATCAACATCTGTTGAGCATCTGCTGCATGAAAATCTCTGTGCTGAGTCCTGTGTTAAAGCAGATGGGAAAGCTTGGAGGAGAGAAAGCTGAAGTCCCAGGTGGGATGTTTAAGTGATAAAATACCATTTTCCAAGTGATGAAATACTATTTTCATGATAACTAAAAGTACTTGATTGTTACTTCCAAAAGAAAAATTAGATGTATACTACAGTTAAGTTCGCTGCAGGAAAAAAACTTTCTACATAGTTTATAAGATGCTGGAATCAGAGTGCTAATGGCAACTGATAAATTTCCTTCCCTGGAAATCTTTTTTAAAAAGGCAGGTTCCTCATGTCTGGTGATGATGATGACAGCTGACACTAGGCCTTTACCATGCACCAGGCACTAGACTAATTGCTTTAAATACAACCTCTTATTTCATCCTTTCAATAACCCCATGAGGTAGGTACATCATCCTTAAAGAAAAAGAGGACAGTAAGATACCATATCCCTGAAATGCCCCTGTAGTTCCCAGGAACCTAGTCAAGTGAAGGGAAGAAAGAGCAGGCTGGGCCAGGAATGCTAGATAAACCAGGACACTGACTCTCATATACGCTGGGAATTAGGGGAAGTTTGTGTTATCTGTAGAAAGCTACCTCTTGCACGTACACCAGGACAGGTGCTCCTTATGATTCTGGTCATACAAGCAAAGTAAGCAAGTTCAAGCTGATAATGTCACTTTTTTTTTTGCAGCCTAATATATAAACCCCGCCTCTCAGTGGTGACTGGTACATTGTAGAAACAGTGTGTACACAATGTGTACAGTGTACACACTGTACCCGTGTCCTCAGTGGTGACTGAGGACATTGTGGAAAGAATAGGTGTCACTTGTCCAGCAGGCTGCCACTGGACAAAACATCATGAGGGGAAGGGGACACTGCTTGGAGAAGCACCCTGAAGGATGGCGGTGCTCTCTGCTAGCCTATACCACTGGACCTTCCCTCATCAGCATTTCTCAAGGAAGCCTTATGCCCCCTATGCTGCCTCTGGGTGTTTCCTTTGGTCTCTCAGCAACCTATGCCACTGCCATGGCAGAGCTGAGCTGTGCCCTTGACAGTAGTTATAACTATGATTCCCATGAGGACACCAAGTCACAGAGGGCCCCACTTTTTCAAAACTCCAGTTTAGCAAGTATCGGACTTTACAGCCTGGGTACCAGCTTGGAACTTGGGTCCTTAGCAGGATACTTTATTGGGAACCAGATGGAGGCAGGCCCTTGATAATATTGGGTTTCCCAAGGCCCACCTCCAAGCCCAATTCCAGGCGTGAGGCCCCTCCGGGCCCCTGTGCTCTATCTGTGTAGAGTGGGGCAGGGTGAGGGTACCTGGGCCATCTTGTCCTCCCGCTCTTTCTTCATCTCCTGCAGTTTGCGCAGCATGCCCCGGAAGTCAACGATGCCATACTTCATGCAGATCTTCTCGTAGTCCTTCCGGTCTGCTGTCATCAGCAGCTGCCACACCTGCTCAGTCTCCATCTTTTTTTCTGGAGCTGGAGGAGGGGCCCTGGGGAGCAGAGCCAGCAGGTCAGAGGTTGGAGGAGCCCTGGGTGTTGACCACCTGGTCCTGGCACTCAGAGAGGTCCAGAGAAGCTTCCCTACGTGCACTTGAGGAAACAGCAAAGGGAGTCAAATCTCTGAGACTGATGGCTTTCTGGACTAGAAGGACCCAGAAGGGCTGAGCCGCACTCGGTTGCTCTAGCTTTCAGGGAAAATCGGCTTCTAACTACTTGTATTGTTGATTTCAGAGTAAGATGTCCTTGGGTGGGGTCAGGGTTGGGTAGAATCATTCTTTTGCTGTAAACATTTTAGAAAATTATAGCTTTAGTAGGTCACCCCATTTTTGCAAGTGAGGAGGCTAGGACCCAGCGAGGAGAGATGACTAGCTCAAGGATGTAGACAATTACCAAGCTATACCCAGAATTTCCAGTGCAGTGCTCTTTCTAGCCTCTCACCTGGTAGCAGCAGTCTAGCTGCCTGCTGAGGGTGGAAACAGAGGCTGAGCCCAGCTTGTGATAGAAGGGAGAAGGGGGTGGTACCATGGGAGCTTCTGAATCCCACCTGGGCAGGCCCAGACCCACCTCTTTTTCAGCATGTTCCGGAAATCCATCAGCTCCTTCCTGAGGTCTAGAAAAGTAGAAAGGATGAGACCCCACTCCCAGGTGAGAGGCCAAGGGGCTAGGCTTGTCTATGTGGTCCAGGGCTGACAACCAAGCTTCTGGAAGAGGCTCTCCTGGGGACTGGTGATAACCCACAGGTGTGCATGGGGATTTGAGCAGGTTGGGAACATGGGGCAAGGAGCAGCCTGTCCCCAAAACCTCCAAGAAGATTTCTACCAAATCTACCTACCTTCCTGTGGTTCCTTTTGCCTTTTCCGGTTCTTCCGAAAGCCAACTGGACCATCCAGGAAGAAATGGAGGGCGTTGGTGTAGACAGGCAGAGAAAGGCAAGACACATTTATGGTCTTCCTAAGAAACTGCTCAGTCCCAGAGTCCTGACCACCCTGCTGTCCTCTAAAGCATAGCAACATCCCAGCTCGAGGCATGGAGCAGGTGGAGATCCATCTCGAATGAGCTTTGACACCCCAGAACCTTAACCTGACCTGGGAAGGTCTGCCTGAGTACTTTCTCACAACGGGGAGGCTCGCTCACATGTCCACATGGTCAAGGAGGTGGCATAAATGAATGAAGTGACCAACAGTAAACTGGGCATCTAAAGGGACAGTTGGTGTTCGTGCCTGAGAGTTACCATTTCAAGGTATGGGCCCAATAGCCAAATGTCAGACACTGCTCCATAGTCATCCATCAACCTCTTCACCCGCTTCCTTTGGAGAGGCTGGAAAAGTTAAATACTTGCCTTCCCAGCTTTCTTTGCAACTAGCAGTGTGGCTACAGGACACCATTCTAGTCAACGAAATGGAAGCAAAAGACTCAGGAGTTCTTGAGAAACCTTTTGCTTCCTTGATAAGAGAGTCAGGTGTACCTGGGACCACCTCTTCCCCCTTCTTCCTGCCTTGGACATGGATTAAGTTTAGACTTGCAGCAGCCATCTGTGACTACAAGGTGATAAACCAACCTGCTAGGGATGGAGAGCAGTGAGACAGAGGAATCCAGCTCTCCAGCTGCACTGTGCAGTGAGCCCTGGACTCCCATCTCAGGACTTCTAACTGTGTGAAGTAATGACCTTTATTTCTTGGGCTGTTCTTAATAAGAATTTCTGGTGGTTGTAGGCCAACCAATGGTAAGCCTGATTAATCAAGAGACTAGATCAGCTTTCTCAATTACCTTCCAGTTATTACAAACAAACAATTGATTTCAAAAAATTCAAGCACCATGCACATCAAAAAAAAAACCTGTCTGAGATAGAATTTGCCCTCTAGATTGCTGGTCACCCCTGATGTAGGCCTGAACAAAACATCCTTTGTACAGTGGAGAAACTGAGACCCAGAGAGAAAAAGGAAGTGAACGAGTGGAAGACCCAGGTTAGAAACCAAATTCCAGGTCGTGGCCTGGTTCCATTGGACCAAAAGGGCATCCTTCCGAGCAACCACAGCAGGCTGTCTACTGCCAAGGATACAGATTTTACTTGCATGCAGATTTAGCGTGTGAGTGGCTCTGGGGACAAACCCACCTTCAATGACAGTAAGCCTTGCTGAGCACGTGGCCTCTCCATACGTGTTCACTGCTATGCAGCGGTATAGGTCCGTATCCTCGCCTGTCAGCTTGTTGATCTGCAGAGAACCAAGGACAGGGGAACAGGACTATCACTTCTCTTCCTCCATGACCTAGACGTGACAGCATGTTGGGTGTAGAAAGATAATAGGACACAGTCTTTGTTCTCATGGAGCTCAGTCTTTATTAGAAAATACAGACACCAAAACAAAAACCTGTAGAGCAGGTGGATGTCTTTGCCATCAGAAAAAAAAATGTGAAATAACAGAAAGACTCACTTCGGAGGTCAGATGGATCTGGGACTGAAAACGATCTCTATCCTATGTTACTAGCTGTGGAACCTTGGGCAAGTTACCTAATCTCTCTTTAACTTCAGTTTCTTTACTTGTAAAATAGAGATCATAATACCTTAAAAGTAGTGAATGGTCAGGATTAAATCATCTAATCAATATCATATGTTTAGCTCAGGGCCTGGCACATAGTAGGTGTGCCATGGTTAGTCTCTATAATAGTACTAATACTAACCAAGGTTGATTGAGCACAGATATTCCCTGACTAACCATAAAGTTACATCCCAATAAACATATTCTAAATTGAAAATATCACAAATTGAAAACGCATTCAGCCAGACCTGGTGGTGCATGCCTGTCATCCCAGCCGCTTGGTAGGCTGAGGCAGAAGGATTGTGAGTTCAAAGCCAGCCTCAGCAAAAGCAAGGCTCTAAGCAACTCAGCGAGACCCTATCTCTAAATAAAATATAAAATAGACATGGGGATGTGGCTCAGTGGTTGAGTGCCCCTGAGTTCAATCCCCATTACACATCCCCGCCCCCAAAAGAAAGAAAATGCATTCAATACCCTTAACCTATGGAGCATCCTAGCTTAGCCTAGACCACCTTATCTGTGCTCACCTAAAAGAACACTTAAATTAGCCTACAGTCAGGCAAAATCATCTAACACAAGCCTAATTTATTATACAGTTTTGGATATATCATGTAATTCATTGACTGCAATACACTATACATTATGAGCTATTTGCCCACCCCATTGGGGGTCACATAGCTGTAGGAGAGGTGTGGTTCTCTGCCTCTGCCTAGGATGAGACTATAGTACTGCACATTGCTAGCCCAGGAAAAGATCAAAATGTAAAGGACAAATTTTGAAATCTAGCCTCTACTTAATTGCACATCACTTTTGCACTTTATCATAATAAAGTAAAAAAAATCTTAAGTCAAATCATGAGCCAAAGATTGTGTACTCACTTCAGGCAAGACACTGGCTAGACCTTTATGTAAACCTTTTATCCTCATAACATCTCCCTAAAGTAGGTATTATTATTATCCCATTGCACAGATGATGAAACAGAGGTGGAAAGAGGTAACTTCCCAAAGTCAAGGTGGTAGGCTTGAGATTTTTATCCAGGCAGACTGTCAGCAGAGATATCTGTGGCTCAGGAAGCCTTGAACCATGGAATGAATTGAATGGACCCAAGTTTGACTAGTAATTCATCTTTTACTTGTTTGGGGATTGCAACCACAAAGGGGACAGGAATATGGCATAGACCTTGGTCAGAGGAGAACTGCAGTGCTTACCTGCAGCACGTGCTCCTTGCTGCCAGGGGCGGAGGAGATCTGGTACTTGCTAGAGTTGCTGAGGTCTCCTTTGGTGCTCTGCCAACGTACCTCGGGTCTGGGCTCTCCGCAGACCACAGCCCGAAAGATGGCATTTTTCCCTGTGGCAGGAAAAGGCCAGTAGGGAGACTGATAATTTGGGATGGAGTGACAGCAAAGTTTGTGGAGATTTTAATTTATATCATCCTCCCTACTCTAGGTATTTCAACTGTCTGTTGCAAGAAGGGTGCCAGGCCTTGGTCCCCATGACCCAGGACCCAGGATGTCAGGTGGAAAGCAGCAATTTCCGGGCACCCAGAGCAGTGCTGGCCTGTGCTTCATGAAGGAAAGAGGCAACTGGACTGTCCATGGTAAGAAGGGAAGGCGAGCAGGGCTGGCCCCTGTTTGAGAGTGGATGTGTAAGGATCCCCACAAGACTGGGAGGGAGATGAAGTTCTGAGTGTTTCAGAAAAGAATTAGAAAGAAGTGGCTGTTTGTTTGGTGCCCAAAGGAGCCGGACCTAAGAAATAGGACCCCGCCTCAGAAAAGACCCAACCTCTATGGCAGGCAAGAGAGCCTGGGAAGCAAGAGAGCCTAACCATCCCCTAGGCCTCCCCACAGGAACATCTCAGGGAAAAGCATTTTGACTGAAGCCCCCAGAGCCCTCCCCAGTTTCTCACAACCTTGTTTTGGATTTAGAAAAATTAAGCATGGTACCATTGTTCCTTGGGTGGCTCTTGGTAAGAATTTCTGGCAAACCAGTTGTAAGCATAGCTAACGGAGGGACTAGATCAGCTTTCTCAACAAGCATCGAACTTGCAATTATTACAAGCTGGCAACTAATTCCGAAAACTTCAAGTGCCATGCCCGCCAAATAAAACCTGTCCGAGACAGGATGTGCCCTTTGTGTTGTCTGTCTGTCGTCCCTGACGTAGGCCTGTACAAAACATCCTTTGTGTAGTAGAAAGAATGCAGCCAAGAGAGGAAAAGGAAGTGAGAGAGCAGAAGACCCGCTCTCACACCGGAATCTCGCAAACTAAAATCCATGGCAGGGAACTGTGTTGGGGACAATGCCATTCCCACCCCTTCCCACTACCTTCCTGGGCACTTTTCTCCTGTGGTCTTCTAGCATGGCTTTCCTGAGCCTAGCCTGAGAGCCAGTGGGCACATGGCTGTCAGGAGACAATTGTTGGGTAGAGGGGTTTTGACACTGATTCTCTGCAGCAGTGACTTCGAGGCCAGAAGGGGAAGAGGAAAACGAGGCTGCAGCTTCTCCATCAGCACAGGATGGCCTCGATTTATTCCCTTTACCCATTCTTCTCCCCAAGACTCTTTGTCCCTTCTAGGGACTCCAGGCAGGCAGACATCCCTTGAGTACAGGAGGGAGACATATGGCCTGGTGACAGACACAGGGACTGGGTGCTCAGGAAAGTGGGCACCCAAGTCTTCTCCCCTGTGCATGATGAGAGGTGGAAGAGCAGGCATCGTGCCTCCCCTGGGCAGCGCCCTCGGGCCTCACCCTCCTGCAGAGCCAAGGTGATGGGCTTCCGCTCAAAGTCCGGTGTGCTGCAACCTTCAGGGATCTCCTCCACCAGCTGCCGGATGCTCACCCCGGGGATGGAGGACTTCTTCAAGAGCTTCCCTGGAGAAGGTAGGAGAGGGGGAGATGGGCCTGCCCTTTCCCATTCTCAGGTGCCCCTCAGCAGACTGAAACATCCAACCTCTCAGACAAGGAACAAGGCCCCTTCTCCCTTCCACCTTGGGCACAGTTGTGTGGCCCACCTCCCTGTGACCAGTGCTTTTTAACTTTCTAGTGGAATTACAGTGGTGGCCTTCCAGCCCCTAGAATGTGGCACGGAGCACCCTAAGAAGGTCCCAAGCATGTCACTAGAGAAAAGCTGTGGGAGAATAGGAAGGGTTCCTTCTTAGGAAGCAAGGGCTCATGTGGGAGGCTCTGCACCCTTCACTCAGGAAAGCAAAGCCAAGCCCAAACTGAAAAAAGCAAAGAGACAGGAGAGTTCCCCAAATCTCCTGCCTCTCTTCCTTCCCGACTCCGCCCTGAGGGGTGCCAACCAGGGGTTGGGGCTGGGAGGGGAGGAGGGGAGGTAAGTTCTCTCACCTGCCATAGCTCTGGCTCCTTTTAGGCTCTTCTGAGGGTAGAATTTGATATCTGAGGGTAGAAGATGAATTACTTATCAGAGGCCCAGGCTGGTCTCACCTCAGCCCATCTCACACCATCAGTACATCAACCCATATCTGGGGAGGAAGTTAGGAGAAGCTGCCACCCCCAAGAGTTAGTCTAACCCCAACTAGATGCCATTTGGTTTTCTTTTTCTTTTTTGGTACGTGAAGATTGAACCCAGGGCACTTTATCACTGAGCCACATCCCCAGGCCTTTTTATCTTTCATTTTGAGACAGGGTCTCTCTAAGTTGCTTAGGCCTCACAAGTTGCTGAGGCTGGCTTTGAACTTGTGGTCCTCCTGCCTCAGCCACCCAAATTGCTGGGATTATAGGCATGTGCTACCGTGCCCAGCTGCTGTTTGGTTTTGTCCAATTCTGTCTCTAGCAAACTAACTTCTGAGACACCAGGGAGGACAGATTGCTGCCCAATCACTACCTTTCCCAGGTAAAGGAAAGCACAACACTGAACCTGCCTACCGTGATGGGGTCTAGACCCATGACCTCTGAGAGGGTGAGACATACTTTCCCAAACCTGAGGAATCACACTGAGATTCTTCCATCTGTTTAATGGCAATGGCCTTGCTCTCTTGACTTTGGAATGTGAATCCTCCAGGACATTCTCCTGGCTCCTCCCCCAATTCTGAGATTTTCTAAGAGCCCAGCAGCCCTTTACCTCCCACCCTCAACCAATCTGGAATCCTTCAAGGTCTGCCGAGGAGTGTCCCTGACTTGGCGAGTCTTAAGCTTCTTCTATGCCCAGCCAGTGGGATCACCATAAATCCATCTGCTCCCCTCTGAGGCCAGTGAATTATAGTGTCAGGTGATCACGAGTGTTTCCCAGCCTCTCCCAACCTCCACCACCACAATTCCTCTGATTTCCTCTCCACCGAATCCATCTGTTAAGGCCAATGCCATGTTCCACACAGGAGAAGGGGTGAGTTGGTTCTGGTTTGGGATGGAGCCATGAGTGAGTTGTGGGAGTCTTCAAAGAGTTCTCCAGCAAGCCCACCTCCTGTGTGGTTGGCTAACGGCCAAGCAGTTCCATTTTGGAAATTCCATTTCCTGCCCAAAGAGCCATCCATCTAGAATCGCCCATGACAGCAAACTCCTCATTTCCATTTCACAAATGCCCACCCACTGGCACTTCTGGCCTCAGCTTCACCTCTGCAGTCTGGCTGCTGCCCCCCAGTGTGCTGGAATGCCATGGTGCGCCAAGTGCGCGCGTTCTGGAGCGGTCACAGGCACCACAGGCGCCGTCACAGCCGCTGCTCAGAAGGGAATCATGAGGGAGGGCGGGGAGAGAGCCGCCAATGAGGAGGGCCCAGCAGGCCAGGCCTCACTGTGGGGTGCCTCGGCCTCTATACCACCCTTTCCCCAGGACGGTTGTCTTGTAGAGGTGCGTGCACTGGCACCTGCCCATGACCCCCACACTGGAGTAGTCTGAGTTCAACACAGCTATCTTAGTCACCATCTTCATCATCACCACCACCATCTATCAGCTGATTACTTGGCTATTTGTCACACATGAATTATCATGCAGGTGCCGGCCCCCCTCCCTTAGTCTCCTGCCTACAGGTTTAATGGAAAATCAGAGAAGCAAGACCCTGGGGAGCTTAGGGATCTGAGGGTAAACCACCCCACCTGCTGGATCACTGTCCTCTTCAGGAATAAGTTAGATCAGTTACAAGGTCAATGACACGTGGGTAAGACATCTGTGTGGTTGGAGATCAGGGGAATGTTGACTCAGTTGGAGGGAACAGAGAAGGAAAGGAGTTCTTCCTTCCATGATTCAATCCCACTTTTGAGAAAAATCCTAATTCTCCTGAGCAAAAGCAGTGACTTGTGCCCTCACTTCAGAACAACAAGGCTCTCAGCCTGGTCCCCCAGGCTGTGTCTCCCTGGCCTGTCCCCAGGACCCACACTCTCCCACCCTCTGCCCCAGCTGCTATTCCGTTCTGCAGATCCAGGTTCCTGCCACCTGCAACTTCTCCACTGGTAGGAAGAGCCAGACAGTTTCTCTCAACTTCTTGACCATGTTATTAATTAAGATGTTACAAGTCCCAGCCCCAAGGTCCCCATTCTGGACTGCTAGTGAGATTTTAATCTGGGTGTCATTTCATACTCTAAACCAAGCAGTGCCCAGAAAATCAGAACCAGGGCAGAATCACCCAGTCAGGACTCACTGAAATTCTTTCCTCCAGATATCCTGGGGTTGACTGAAGGCAATGTGTATGCACCCCAGTGTTTGATCCACAAGCCAGAGAATGTTGCTGGGGCTGATCTCATGCCCACTGTCTGACCCTTCCTAAGTAGAAAAGTTAGAGGACAGGCCACTGTCAGCACCTCTCCTGTCCCTGGCCTGGGTGAACAGCCAGATGTGCAGGGCCCACTTACCTGGGTGTACCACTGGCCTTCCTCCTTCTGTCCACTCCCTCCTCCCTGTTTCCAGCTGCTGCTCCTCACCAGAGCCTCTGAACCTTCTGGTGCTGGACAGACGGTGCTGGAGCAGATGTAGGTCACTGCAGGCGCCTGGGCTCCCTCGCCCCTCCCACTCACCCCGCCTCCCTCCTCCTCTGGCCAGGCTTGGCAGGGCCGGGCCCCCCCACTCCTGACCCTGGAGCTAACACCCTTGCCTGGGAGGAGGTCAGAGATGCAAGGGTCCTGTGACATGTGCCCATCCAGCTCCTGGTTTTGCAGCACTTTTAGCCCTTAACCAGATTGCCTGAGCATGTTTGCCCCACGGTACCTGGTTTATCTGATCCCTGTTAGCAGGGATGTCTTCAGTCCAAATCCTTAAACTTTCAGCTAAACTCATCCCTTGGAACCCTTGACATCATAAGTCACACAGATATAAAAAGCTGTCCTTTTGAAAATTACACCCTAAAGCGGAACCAAACAGTTGACAAACTTTGCAAACTAGTTGCTGTCCCAAATAGGCAGAAGGGGAGATCCTGAAGGCTCCACCTGAGAGCAGAAGGGAAAGGGGACACCTGAGAGCCATAAAGCCAGGAGATCTTCCAGAGAAGGTGAGCTTGCCCAGGATGTTTTTAAGGAATTGAAGAGGAGGCCTGCCCAGCTGGATGGAGGCAGAAGCTGGCAGGGCAAATGGATGGGTTTTATTTTGTTTTTGGTATTGAATCCAGGGCCTCTTCACAATTGAATCCCCAGTCCTTTTGTACTCTTATCATTATTATTATTATTATTATTATTATTATTATTATTATTATTATTATTTTAAAATGTCTTGCTAAATTTCCCAGGCTGCCCTTGAACTTGATTCTTCTGCCTCAGCCTCCTTCATAGCTGGGGTTACAGGCTTGCTCCACCCCTGGGGCGAGATGAATGAGTTGAAGGATGCATGGATGAAAAGTGAAAATTGGAAACAGGCTCACTGGCAGTAGATGTTCTCGGGCATCAGGAGGGTAGGCAAGGCCCAGGAGATGAGGGGATAAGGTCTGCTTTGGAAGAGCCACCTGCTCTTACCTTAAGGACAGAAAGCTAGTTTATTGGCTCCTACAAGCAAGGTGTGGTCAAGGATTCAGGTGAGCAGCGGGAGACTGTTCCTGTCCAGCTGGTGCCTGTCATCTCAGCTACTTGGGAGACTAAGGCAGGGAGACTGCTTCAGTCAAGTTTGCCTAGCCAGGGCAACATCATAAGACCTGAGAACCGTCTCCATAAAAAGGGGGTGGATGAGAGGATTGGAGGAGTGGGGAGGCGGCAGTGTATTTGCCTAGCATGCATGAGATCTGGGTCCATCTCCAGCACTGCAAAAAAAGGTGGGTTTGAGTGAAGTAGAAGAGAAGTGGGTGTATGTTTCCATCGCGGGGATGGGGAGTATCACTGGATATTCCCACAGATTCCTTAGTACCTTGCTAATTCCACAGGAGCTCCCTCTGCCCGAGAGCTGAGAGGGGAAGTTTCAACCTCTTTGTGATGTGCATTTGTGTGTGTGTTTCCCCTCTGTGTGTTTCTGAGTGTCGGGCCAGTCTTGCATTTACTCAACAAATATGTGTTGAACACCTATGTGGTGTTGGGCCCTGGCTCAGGTTTGGCCCTGGGAACTCAAGGGGAAGCAAACTCCTGGGCCCTCCCTACATGAAGTTTACCATTCAGTGGGACAGACAGATACTAGGTTCCCCATTACAAACTGCACTAGAGGCTCTGAAGGACCGAGAGAGTCAGGGAGCAGAAGCTTGGAAACCAGGGAGAGTGCAGCACCAAGTGAATTTGGACAGGTAGGCTTTGGAAACCATTGAGGCATTTTGATCTCTCTGGTAAGGGCTGTTGAGGTTTGTGTACTCAGGAAGGGTGACAGGATTCAATTTGCAACTTTTAAAAGCTTGCTCTGGTGGCAAAAGAAGGGATTAGAGAATGGTGGCCATGAGAGGCAGGAGTCTGGCTCCCAGGAGGGCAGTCCATTTACCCCGAGGTACTCTTGCTTGTGGCAAGCGCTGTGCTCCAGGGAATCTCAGGAGCCACAGTGCTGCAGCATTTAGGGATGGGGGAGAGGGAAGGCTGCAGGTGTGGCCAAATACAGAGGGCCTATAGCAACTCAGACCCTCTCCTGGACCCCAGGGAGTGGATGGGAATGAACAACAGACCTATGAGTCAGAGAGTTCACTATAGCCTGGTCTTTATTTCCCAGGTTTTAAGAGGAGCAAAGTTTTGGGTGATTCTCATCTCTGCACTTGGATATCACTGTATATCACACTTCGATCTCTCTCATTGCAATAAGATAGAAATCTTAGGATTCCAAGGAACAGAGATGGGGAGATACTTTTCACTGCCTTTATCCTCTATCAGATGCAATGCCCAATCATATGTAGCTATGCCTGGATGTCCAGCATCCACATAAGGCTGAGAATCTTTGGTTCAGAAGGTCCTGTCCTAGCCACTGGTGGTGCTTACTGTGATTGGCAGTGAGAAAGGGGTGGAAGGCGGTGCCCAGTCCCTGCTGAGAATTTCCTGGCTGGCCCTCAAGCCAAGAAATGAGGCATTGTGACCCTCTCCCAGTGATCTTTCCTGGTGCCCAGAGTTTAACCAGTGGTCAAATTTCTCTGTCACCTCTCCACGTGAGCAAAGCCTTATAACATCTGTTAGACTTTTCCTTTGGCATATAAAAAGCAAGTTCTGGACAGAGCTCAGAGCAGGAGATTTGCGTTATTCATTTTTCCTCAAAGCCTGACAGCAAGGGCTCAGTGACTTTGGGGAGAGATGGTTACTATATGTTAAAACTCTCCCTTTTGCACAAGAGGAAATGTATTTTATGATAGGGAGCAAGAGGCTCAGGCCCCATGAAGTCTTCCTCTGGGGCCTTCTTGCTCTTCATTGAATGGGGTGGATGGGAGGGTCTCCGAGATCCTGGCCATCATTAACATCTTACAATCCTGTGACTTCTTGAGTCCCACAGATTGAAAAGCAAGAAATGTGGAGTTTAAGGAGAGAGTCTGAATTCATTTGCAGGCTACCATTGCCTTTGAAAATGGCCCTGCTCCAGCTCTCCATGGGATAGTATTTCCTTGTGCCTGGGGAAATGGGTTGGTAAAGTGCGGGTCTAACCAGAGACGTGCAAACACACACATACACATTCCCTGCCACCAAAAGAGCTGGACTCTCCTGAAAGATAGAAAATCATGTGCTGCCCTTTGGAAGTGGCTTCAGACATCTGGGTTAGGTCATAAGACTATTCTAACAGCAGCCTCACCCAAGAAGACTGAGTGGTGAGGGGTGGTGGGGGTTGACAGCACCCTCTCCCGGGCCATTGTCAGGGCGGCCCTCAGGTCTGCCTGCTAGAACCATCCACCCATCTGCCGCCCCAGCTGCCTGCCTGGCTAGTGTGCCTGCCTGTCTCCAGTCCAGCCCACAGTCAGCATTAGCTCACATCTTTCTCACCCCACCTGCAGTGTAATGAATCCCATGTGGCCTCATAGGAATGAAGACCTTGGAGACCCCAAGGGCAATTTCATGCTTGCAAAGCCAGCTTTCAGCCACAGAGAAACTTGAGTCAGGAGTCCATCCTCTAATCTGAAGAGGCCTTGGCCAGCAGGCCAGCTGGCCCCAGGGCTACAGAAAGGGTCCTCTGGACCCCAAGGGAGGAGAGGCTGGGGAGGATGCCCCACCTCAGTTTGAAGAGGGCTGAGGCCACAAATGCATGATTTATTAAAGCAGTATAGATCTTTACAGGTGACTAGAGCAGAGCAGGACCTCTGAAATCATCTCACAATAACAATAAAATATAAAAAATAAGAAAACAGTATTGGACCTTAATAGAGCTCTTGTTCCAAAGACATTCTTATAAGTCTTTATATTTATTAATCCATTTAATCCCTCAGTGAATCCTTAAGGTAAAATTGATTACTAGCTTCACTTTACAAAAGGGGAAACTGAGAGAGATTTTTGCAACTTGCCCAAGGTCACACGGCTAGTGTGTGGCACAGGAAAAATGTTGACCCAAACAGTCCCATGCCAAGCCTTTGCTCTTAATGACTAGTATCCTGTGGATCTAATGTAGCTCCCTCCTTTTCCAAGATGGGCAGGGAGCTGGTAAGGAACAGAGACCTGCTGGAAGGCCCACTGATGTGGTAAGCAGGCAGATTCACCTTTCTAGGTCATTCTGGAATGCCAAGTCCTTCCAGAAATCTGCTCCCTTGAGGTCTCTATGAAGGGGTAAGGAGGTGAATGGTCCACTCCAGGCTCAAACCTACTCTAATTGCCAAGGTTACATTTTGTGTAGTTGGTTGTTTTACACACACTTGCCTAATCACCATAATCCCAGCAAATTGCAGCACTTAACTAGGACTCCAGCTACTGTGTGACAGTCTTTGCATGGGTGACCTCATTCAGCCCACATAACACTTGTGAAGTAGAAACATGTTGTCTCCGTTTTGCAGAGAAGGAAGCAGAGGCTAAGAGCGATGGGTACCGCCCCTGCTGTGACCCAGCTGGTAAATGTTGGAGCAGGAAGTGGCAGGCAGTTTGATTCTACTACGCTTGTGTCTCATGGCCCAGATATTCAGAATCTTAAAAATAAAATAGAAAGGGACTACCATTTTGCAACCTTTGTAGCTGCATTATTTTGTTCATGAACCTTATTGTCAAAAGATGTGTTAGGATTTATCAGAAGTTGAAAGGGACCTGACCACTTACAGTTTTGAGAATGAGAGATGAAACACGGGATACTTTATTTTAAATATTTACATGGAATCACTCAACACTTTAGTTCATAGGGACAAAACGCCCTGTAGTCATCATGCATTGGTAGATGGTGACAGGATTTATATGGGGGTTAATTCCCGGTGTCTGTCAGTGGCATGGCATTGAAGAAACATTATTCATAAATGTCTAAGCCACTTGTCCCCTTCTCCCATTCCCATCAGTGGATTTTCAGTGATGCTGTGGATCATTCACTGGGACATGATGTTAGAGCCCTTTAAGGAGCATGCCCTTTCCACGCATGGGTTGTCTACACCTTAGACAGAAGCCAGGAGGGCAGAGGGTCTCCAGGGGTTCTGGGGAGGGGGTCTCTCCCCTCTTATGGCCAGAACAAGAAGAAAGCAAGCCACTTGGGAAGAAGACGTCCTCCCGCCCATCTCTCCTGAGAGCTGTGATGAGGTCGGATGTGGAGCCCACCTTGGCTTCGTGGCAGTCATGCTGCATCCCCTGGCAACCATGCTGCTGCCATCTCTCCTGGCAGCACAGCAGCAAGAGGTTTCTTCTGGCAGGAGATAGAGAGGGAGCTGGAGAAACCACCTAGACAGTCTTCTGGAATCCTCACCCAGCCTTCAACTGAGTCGGGGCCCAAGTGACTCCAAGCACCCAAGATTGAAAGCTGCTTTCTCAGGTGGAGAAACTCCAAAAGAAGCTGGGGATGCTGAATATGTAAAAGTGAGGCAGTTTGGAGGACCCAGGAGAACCAAAAGGGCACCACAGGCAGACTGGAGTGGGAGAACCAGGAACCCTGAGTCCACGAACTGGTCCCTAGAAGCCCCAGCAGACCAGCCTCACTCAGACTCAGGTTAGAAATCGGTTCCCTCTGGCTGGATTTGGAGTGAAATCTTTTCCTCCAGGGTCAAGAGGCCACTGTCTGGCTCATGCAAGGAGCCTGCACACAATAAACCTAAACCTTCACGGCACACAAAGCCTTTCCACCGACCAGCGCCCTCCCACCTGACCTCCTTGCCTAGTTCTCTTCCGCTCAGCAACCTGGCCTCTGCCCCGGACTTCATTCTCTCTCCGGTCTAGAAAGCTAACTTCCCTTGCCCTCCTATCATCCCCAGACTAAGTGGCATTTTCATCTGACAGCATTAATTCACCTCCGTGACAGCAACCTGTCCCAGAGACATGCTTCATCTTCCTCCACATCCTGGGAATCATCCTAGTGCCAGAATGTGCCTCTCCTTCCCTTACACCTTTCTGGGGCTCTGACACCCTGGGACAGGACTCTTAGATCTTCATCTCATCTTCATCTCAAGGCAGCTTCTCTTGAGCCCACAGTCCCCAAGGTGAGGAGATGGTCAGAAGCTGTACCTACCCTTTCCCTCCCCTGACTCTGCGAGAGGGAGTTCCCTTTAAGCACAGATTCTCATAAAGGAGCTTCAAGGAGGTCAAATTCCTTGACAAGGCAGGAAACAGCTCTTCATCAACAGGCCCACCCACCCCGTGGGCCTCACACCGGGAAGGTTATAAAGTGTCTTTTGTACCTTGCTGTGGAGTTCTGTATTTGTTTTGGAGTCCAGTATTTGTTTTGGAGTCCATGTGGAACTGTGGGAGGTTTTCAGGCAGAGAAATAATATGTGTGTTTTAGAAACAGCCCTGAGGTATTGTATATTGATTAAATTGGAGCAGAAAAATAATCCGAAGCAGGACTCCGTCTTCTTCCATCAGACTAGCACGCCCAAGAGCGGGGGCTGTGTCTCCCACAGCAGACTGGGGGCTCCTAAAGGAGGGGCAGGTGCTAGCAACCTCTGTGAATAAACCTGAATGTGAACCCAGGGAAAGCTCGATGCTGTGGACAGAACCACTTGGGGTGGAAATTGAGGCCTAAATAGAACATGACTTGTCCCTGGGACATTTCAGTCCTCTGGCCCACTGAAAACAGGATCCTGGGAATGAGACCCTGTGACAATCCCCTGCCTCCAGCATGGCTCCTTCCCTGGGATCAGCTAGCCTCCCCCTGGCACCAACTTTCCAAATTCCCAGCAGCCTAGCCACATGCAGCTGGTGGTAAAGATCAGGCTGAAATCCCATCCCTGACCAGTGGTGTGGCCCTGGAACACGCAGTCACTGCAGGCCACCACAGACAGGAGCCAGGCTGAGGACTGAGCAGGGAGCTGGCTGGGACTTACTGGACCCCTTATGTCCTTGGGAAGCCTCGGCACTGGGAAGAAAATCCTCTGCCTAAAATTCTAAAGTCAGGACCTCTGAGGGCTGGGGAGGAGACAGTGCCTAGCCTCAGGAGGCTCCTCCTCTGGTGGGGGACACAGCCCCTGCCTTGCATGTGTGGTATCAGAAGCAGAGAGCCTTCAGGGAGCTGCTGGCTGACTGGGGAGACATGATCTCCACTGTCAGGTGTCCAGTAAACAGTGTCCCTCACTGCTGTGGTTAGCTCCGACAGCCACTCTATAGCACAGAGAGATGGGAACGAGCATGTATTAAAAACTGGCAGTGGGTCAAGTTTAATTTTTGGAAAAGAGACTCAAAATTTATTTGGCGTCATGTTTGAGAAATTAAATGATTGGAATTAAATAATCAATTATGGTAAAGACATGTGGGGAGGCGGGTGGTCAAAGAAAAACTGTGAACTTAAAACACCAAGACCCCACAGGACCTTTTCTAACAATTTGGCTTCCAGGTTGTGTAATTCCAGTGAGTCCTATTCCCACCCCTAAATTGACAGTGTGTACGAGGCACCTGGTATTATTATCTCCTGAAATCACATCCTTTCACTATACCATTTCCACATGGTTTATAGGGAGGAATTTGTGCTCCAGTTGCCTCTGCCTAGATGACTCCTTTTCATGTTGGTTCCATGTGACCTTAGACTATCCAGTTACCTAGTAACTGTGCTTCTTGTCATTGAAGTTGTCTTATGGTCACTAAAATGATCTTATCTATCTCAGGGATGTGTTTGTTGATTGGCTCTCCCTCCACTTAAATATGTAAGCTCATGAGATAGGAATTACATCTTGCTCACTGGGTTGAGAATAGTACTTGGCGTTTATCTGTTGAATGAATAGGGTCTGAGAGAACCTGCACACGGGTTACCTGACTACTATTTGGGGCAGTGACAAAGAGAGTTTCTCCACCACTACTTGATTATATGGCTGGAGACATTTGGACACTCATACGTAACTATAATGTCTAGAAGACAGAGGAGAAGATGCCTATCATGGCTCTGCACAATGAAACTGCAAGACTGGTTAGGGAGGGGGTCCTCACAAAAGGGACCAAGGAGATTTGGGGTGGGAATAGGACTCACTGAGAATTACACAACCTGGAAGCCAAATTGTTAGAAAGGGCCTTATTTGTTTATTGTTTTAAGTTCACAGCTTTCCTTTGACCCCCCTCCCCAAATGTCTTTACTGTAATTGATTATTTAATTTCTCAAACATGAGCCCAAATACATTTTGAGTTTCTTTTCCAAAACTTAAATTTAACATTCTGGAAAGTGTGTGCCATTGTCACAGTCCAGTGAATGACAGCAAGGTCAGATGGACATGAAGATTTTTGCCAGGTCAGGAACTAAGTGTCCTGGCTGAGCGTCTGCTGCCTCCCTGGCCTCTTACAGGTGTGACAATCACCCTGTGAGGTGAGATTCTTTTCTGTTTTCTGCAAGAGAGGGAACTTAAGACAACAGAGGGGATGTGAATGTGGGCGACAGCTGCTCTGACTGATGCAGGCGCAGAGCTGGGAATGGCGCCGGGAAGACAACTCTCTTCTCTCCAAACCTGTCCAGTTGCCATTTATAAAACACATGAAATCCAGGCCTGCTCACCTGCGACCTGGTTCAGGTCCCTTAGAGAACTTTCTCCTACGGAACCAGAAAAGATCAAAGAAAAAGAAAAGAGCCAGGTGCTGTGATGTGCATCTCTAAACCCATCAATTTTGTTGGTTGAGGCAGGAGGATCTCAAGTTCAAGGTCAGCCTGGACAACTTAGCGAGACCCTGTCTCAAAATAAAAGATAAAAAGGGCTGGGGATGTGACTCAGGAGTAGAGCACTTCTGGGTTCAATCCACAGTACCCCCAAAAAATTTAACAAAAAGAGAATGAGTGCTTAAAAACAAAAAGATTGAAAATTCCACCACTGGAAGAATATTATCAGTGCAAGTTATCGGGACCAGTGACAAACCCTTTGGTTTGTTTAGCTCTATGACAATGTTTGGCACTATTCTGTCCAAATTCCCAGCCTGCATTAGTGAGTGATTTCAGGAATCCACAGGGTGCTCCTTCCTCTCTTCCTAGGTCCTTGTTTTTTTTTCCTAAAACTCCTATGCTTCCCACCTTTCTGCAGTTAACTCTGGAAAGTGCCCCAGGCAGTCCCTGATCTAACTCAGAGCATGTCCCAGGGGGCCGCCTGTCAGCCTAGGTCATTAGATGCTTGCTCCTGAGAGATTGATGGGAGCCGGCTGGATCTCATGAATGCCCATGTTGAAAAAGGGCTTTGCTGTCTGATGACCTGATTGGTGACCCCCCCCCAGAGGAACTCAATCAGGAACCACTTGATAGAACCAGACTACAGGACATTGAGAACCTGAAGCCCTGAGGTCCATTCGTTTTCCAGCCTCGTGTCCCTCTTAGAGTTAGTAACTCTGGAGTTCATCTCCATGCTGGAGACCCCCCTCTCTGTTTCTTCTCAATGCATGGGTGTAATGGGATACATGAGGGTGGGGCATGGTGCCCTGAGCTTGATGGCTTTCTCCCAGAATAATCTGCCCTGATGGCCTTTTTTCTGTCCCCTCATGATGCTTCCCTGAGGGTAAGATGAAGGCTCTCACTGGCTTCTCCTCACCCTAACCCTGGGTGCCTTCTCTGCAGGAGTCTGGGAGCAGATCTCCTGGAGCCATGCCACAAAAACGTGCGGATATAAAACTGCCCTTCCATTCTGGGTGGCATGAGAATTTAAAGAAAGAAAAAAATTTCATTTCCTGACTGACTTTCTGAGATCAGGTGAAACCACCTTGGGCTAAAACGGACCCAAATTACAAGCTAAGTAGAATTGCAAATGACGGAGGGCTTGGTATGTTGGAAGTGCCTTGAACTGTCAATGGCACTGTTCCTTGATCTATATCAGAGGACCTTTGGGTCCTCTAGAAGTGGTAAGGAGTCTACCTCAGGAGTTACAACTATGCAGACCTATGTTCAAGTTTTAGCTGTGGCATTTCCTAGCCATGTGACTTAAACTCCTTGAACATCTATTGCCTCCTATGTGAAAAGGAATGATAATATTATCAGTGAAAGGGGCATAGACTTTGGAACAAGACTGAACCAGGTTTAAATTCCACATTTTCTATCTGGAGACTGTGAGGCTGTGAGCAGAGAGGGTGTGAAGGGATATTATAAGGGAGAGGTAAGGGACTTGTTACATAGGAACATAGGCCATGGCGTTGACTTCAGCTTTTTCTCTGAGAAGTATGGAAAACCATTGCAGTGTTTTGAGCACAGCTCACAAGACCTCAGTCAGGTTGCTACAGGACCACTCTGGCTGCTGGGCTAGGGGAGAGGATGGGTAGAAGGAAGAAGACCACACAAGGAGCCCCTGCAATAATCTAGGGGGGAGAGGATGACACCAGGGACCACAGTGGAGATGGTGAGAAGATTGGATTCTAGATGTGTGTGCCATTAGAGTTTGCAGGATTTGCTGGCATGTCACAGTTTATCATTACATAATTAGGTAATTATTTTTTTCTCTTTCCACATTTTTATTGGTGCATTATAGTGTACATATTAATTGGATTTGTTACATATGTGTACGTGCACACAATATAGCAATATAATTTGGCCAGTTTCACTCCCCAGCACTTTCCCCTCTCCCTCCTCACTTCCTACCACTTGATCCCTTTCCTCTAATGATCTCCCTTTGATTTCCATGAGATCCACCCCAACTTTCTTATCCTTTTCCCTCTCCAGCTGCCACGTATGAGAGAAAACATATGACCCTTGAACTTCTGAGCTTGTCTTATTTCACTTCACATAATGATCTCTAGTTTCATCCATTTTCCTTCAGATGACATAATTTCATTTTTTATGACTCTATAACACTCCATTGTGTATATATGCCACATTCTCTTTATCCATTTATCCACTGATGGACACCTAGGCTGGTTCCATAGTTAGGCTGTTGTGAATTGTGCTAGTTTAAATATGGGTGGTAGCCAGGCACATGGTACATACCTGTAATTCCAGCGGCTGGGGAGACTGAGGCAGGAGGATCGCAGTTTCAAAGCCAACCTCAGCAACAGCGAGGCACTAAGCAACTCGATGAGATCTTGTCTCTAAATAAAATACAAAATAGGGCTGGGGATGTGGCTCAGTGGTTGAGTGTCCCTGAGTTCAAACCCCAGTACACATACACACACAAACACACACACACACACACACACACACACACACACACGACTGGGTAATTTTTTTTTTTTTTTGTAGTATTACCTATTCCATTAGACTGAGAGCTCTATGAAGCAAGAATAGTGTGTTTCTCTTATTCACTGATGAATTTCCTGCACTCAGCCCAGTTCAACAATCAGAGCGAAGGAAGGAATAAACCTGAGCATCTTCTTTGTGTGTTGTGTCTGCTGTCCCTGAGCCTGAGACCTCTTGCCTACCCCTGGTACCCAGCAGCTCTCAGACGCCACAGTAAGTTCCAGCCTACTGGAGCTGACGCTGGGTCAGAGTTGCATACTCAGATAGAGAGAGGTTCTGGGAGTGGTGGGAAAATAGAAATGGAAGCAGAGCAGAAAGCCCAAAGAACCAAAGAGTCAAAGACAGGGAGGAACGATGGAGAGCAAGTCACAGGGAGATGGGGCTGGGACCAAAGGAGAAGAAAATGGGGTCTGGGCTCTTCTACAGAGTAGCACCATGATTAATGGTCCAGATGCTTCCTTGAGATGAGCCCACCCGTGACATCCTTCACTGGCCCAGTGTTGGTGAACTTGACATCAGAAACCCTGGAAGCTGTGGAGCTAGGGGTCTGTCCTCTTCCCTGGGCACTAATGGTCACAAGTCTACATCAGGCTTCCTGTCTCTTTTGTAGTTTGGAGGTTCTGGGACAGGGTAGAAGTGGATGTGGGTGTGTGGAGAGGATTATGAGTGAGACAGCAGGGGTGGAGGAGGAGAAGGGAGGGCTGCAGATATGCTGCAGGGAGAACCAGGGAGAGGGTCACTGCTGGGGCTGAAGAAATAAGAAGACAGGGGTCACGGGAAGAGGAACAGGGCTGCCCCTCTTCCTACAGACTTGTCATTCTTTCCTATTTTTAAGCCAGTGATCTTTTTACACCAAACTGCAATCTCCACTGGCGACCCCTGTCCTCAGCAGGGGTTCACACATGCTCATGGGCTGCCACAGCTGTCGCTGCAGCTCACCCCATCCCCACACACTGCTCACACACCAGTGCACACACGCCTTGCTTTCCCTGCTGCTCGCACACACGAACCCCACATATTGACTGTCTAGCATGCATAAATGCGTATGCATACATACCTGGGTACCAGACTCAGCACCCTTGACTGTTCAAAGATTTAGTCTGAGATCTTGAGTTCTTCCCTGGAATGTGAAGCCTCTCTTATCTCATCCTTCTCCCGAAATGTCTGATCTAGAGAGAGAAAGTCTGGTGATGGCTGGCTCTGTATTCTAACCTGACGTACCTACAAGGACTTTATTCCAGTTCTTCTGCAGAATGCCTCCTTTCCTACCTCTGAGCCCTGTTTTTAAGTCACTTATTCTGCTCTGAACCTGGATCTCTTTCTTCCTGTCAAGCAACATTCTTGACAGTTTATGGAAAGCCTGTCTCTGCCAGAAACCTTGCCTGGCTAGGATCTCTTGACTCGGCTCCCCCCGCCCCAGCATCTTCTCCCTCCTTCCCCTCCATCTGCTGCTATTCCCGCATCACACACATGCACAGAAGATGGCCGGGGATTGGACCTGTGTGCCTCACCCCTGCCCCAATTCATCCACAACATTCATGAGCTCCCCAAGGAGAGGACAGTGTCTCCTTCATCCTCTGCTATCCCTACAGCACCTCAGCCTGGATTCTGTCCAGGAATTACTCAGCCCAGAGTGTTTTGCCAGGAGACAGGAACTTTAAGGGCAGAGATGGGGACACACTAAGCACATCGCATGATTATCAAATAGCTGTGCAAGGAATGGAGGGGGTGGGCAGGGGGGTAAGAGAGTGGCTAGCTCAGAACTACAGGTGCTGGGGTTAAGCTCCTCGCCCAGCAACGCCAGTCTCAGAACTTGAGAGGGACCTGCCCTACTGAATGACCTACAAGCAGTTGCCCTTGACAGGCTGGAGAAGATTTAGCACTTCTTACCCTAGCAATGAATGAGCTGCCCAGTCTGTTAGTTGCTTTGTCAGCTTTTCTACCAGGGATACTTTCTGGTGAGAAAAGAAGGGACAAGAACCTAGAACTATCAGGCAGATCTCCTAGGCGGGGACTCTAAAGTCAGAGGGAACTAGGGTGAATAAGTCCCTGTCCCAAGGACCACCCAAGGAGGCAACAGGTCACAGGCACAGAGGCAAGAATAGAAAGACAATGATATACTTGTTTGCAATCCACTTTTACCACCCCATAAACATACTGTACTGGTGACTAGGAACTGCTTTGCTCCTTACTAGCACCCCCCACCCCTCAGCCTGCCAGGCAGGCTCATTCCAGTTGCCCTCCAAGAATACCTCAAGGGTTTTTCCATCAAAGGCACAAAACCCTAAGTCAAGAGGCAACAGCTCCTCAGTAACAGACCCGGTACCATCCACGGGCTGTAACTGGTCATTTACATCAGGCCCCAAAGAAAAGGGTGAGCAGAGGTCAACACAGGTGGCTGCTGCCCGAATTCAAATTCTCAGTGGTAACTTCAACTTGTACTTCAATGTCCCATCTCTACAGGACCCTTCTCTGTTCCTCCTTTCCTTTCTGGGGAAATTAGGAAGGTCAGTGAGGTTTCTGGAAGGTTTTTCTTGCTCTTTGGGATACAGTTGCTGAATCTGAGGGGTGTTATCAGGATCTCTAGGCCACAAGCTTGAGCTTGACCCATGTTCCCCCAGCTGGTGGCAGGCAGGGGTGCAGGTAAATTGCCATGGTGTGGAAATTCTAATCCCAACTACAATTGGAGTTTTCCAAAGAACACCAAAGAGCTAGAAAACTCTCCTTTCCAGAGAAAACCTGCTCAAACTCCAGAGGGAAATGTTCACTCTACAGAGGTTCCATTCACACACACCCCCACACGTACCACTCACACTGTACCTTCCTGTTTTTAAAGGGGGAAACTAATCACAGAGAAATAATATGGTACCCAAGCATCGAGGGGGATAGTCAGTCTCCCTTCCAGAAAGAGTCCAGGAAAACATTACTCTTACCACTTTTCTCCCTAAATGAAGTCCACTAAGATAAGAACTTGGCCTCCATTCAGACACCTCTAGGGACCCATGATACATGTATGTTTGTACTTCAATGAACAGAATCCAAAGCTGAAAGGGAAAATTGTATATAAAACCACAGGGAAAGGCCTTTGTTCCTCAAACATCTTGGGAAGTTTATAGGGAACATGATGGACACATTCATTTCTGCAATAGTTAAAGAATGTTCTGCCTGATGACATAAATGGGATGAATTCTTCTTTTAATAACCATTTATTGAGCAAGTTCTGTGTGCCAAATCTTGTGTGAGTTACTGGGGTCCTTTTCCTCATGGAGTTTTCAATCTAACTTACATTTTTGCAGAGGTACAATCCAAATAAGTGTTTACAACAAAGCAAAATAAGGGCTAGGGTTGAGGACTATTAGGACATAATAGGAGCCCATGATGACATTAGCCAAGACTATGGGGAGGGTAGCAATCTTAGGAGGCTTCCTGGAGGAGTTGGCAGGATGAGGAGAATTTAGCTAAGAGAAGAAGATGAAGGAAGAGGCAGAAGGAACAGCATAAGCAGAGGCTTAGGGGTAGAAGAGAGAGGGGTGTCCCCGAGGAAATGAGACAGGTCTATAATATCTGAGATGATTCCTGGAGGTCTCCCCACTCCCAGGCTAGGACTTCCCAGATGCTGCTGAACATCAGCACCAGACCAAAAAAGCATCTAATAAACACACAATCTAATGGGAATTTGCTTTGGGGTTCCTTCCTGCCTCTGCCAGAAAGGATACAGAGAGCTGATATGGCCCAGTCAAAGAGAAGGTGTTTGTCCACGAAAAACTTTGTGTGGAGCTCCCTCCCTAGCAAGGTAGCTGTCTGAGTGGAGAGGAGGACTGATCGCAACATTGAAAAACCCGAGGGCTCCTCACTCTTGAGGCAGCACCCCACAACCCCATTCCACAACAGCAGACCTCACCCTTACCCAGTGCTTCCCAGAGGCCTCTGTCCACTAATGACTTGAACTGGGATGGGTCAGGTCAGTGTCCCCTGTCTGTGCAGGTCAGGGTGCACCTCAGTCATCTGGAGTATTACACAGAACCTGCTACACAGCTCTCTGCCTGCTAGGGTTCCCACCCAGGCCCCAGCCCTAAACCAGCTTCTCTCAGGGCCTAGCAAACTGTGGCCCATAGGCCAAATCTGTTCCACAGTCTTTTTTCATAAATAAAGTTTTATTGGAAATAGCCACAGCCATTCATTGATGTTTCATGGATGGCATCTTTTGTGTTACAATAGCAGAAATTAGTATGGTCTGTGTATATCATTCACCATCTGGGCATGCACAGGAGAAATCTGCAGAATGCCAGGCCAGTTAAACTGTGTACTTTGAATTCTCATGAGGGCCCCAATTAATTCCTGAAAACATGCCCCCAGAAACTTCATCTCACTGGCTTCATGAATTGTCCTCTATAAGATTCATGGACAAGCAACACAAAGAACACCTCCTGTGGAGCTGTGTAGAAAGAGCTGCCAGGTGGGCACTCCAGGGAACACCTTGCAGAGCAAAGGAAGCTGACCCCTTATTCCCGGGTCTCTATATAAGTGTCTGACATGGGACCAGGGAGGGATGGCTTTGAAGTCTAACAAATATTATGAACCCAAAGCAGCTGTGGGAGAAAGCTCAGGTGGAAATAAGCAGGGCTGGGCTGTGAGAGGCCAGGGCTGCTAGAGGACAAGAAGAGGGCTCCAGGCTCAGCCCCGTGACTTGTGAAATAGAGAGGCCTGTCAAGTGATATTTTCTGATGGCTGCCTCATCAGCACCATAATCCTTCAGGGTTTGTACATTACTTGTTCCTCAGCAACAGCTGAACTCAACCAAGCAGCTCAGAACAGCCTGTTGGATGGTGCAGAAAGAGAAGCAAGTGAATAAAATCTGAGAGCAGGGAATCCTCCAGGGGAATTGGCGGATTGTCAACTAGAAGGGCCTCCAAAGGTCCACTGCATCACCCCTTCTCCAGGAAGGCTGCACACACCTGGTTGGAGGGAGGGGGATCTTTGCATGGGAGCCTGAGACTGACACCATACTATTAAAAAGTTCTTTCCAGGCCCATCCTTTCTGGGTGGCTTAGAGCATGGACTGGAACCAGATGACCTGGGTTGCAAACACAGATCTGACACTTCCTTGCTTTATGACTTTAGTCAAAGAACTTAACCTGTCTGCACTTCTGTTTCCATACTTATAAAATGGGGATAAAAGAATATTTGCTTCATAGTGTTGTTGTGAGTCCTAAATGAGATAATATTTGAATAATATGTCAAAGAGGCTGATAGATGGTAAGTTCCACATACATGATGGCTGCTAAACTCATCCAAGTGATTAAACGTTTCCTCCTAATTTATATTCATTTTCTCTTGCTCTAAGCTCAAGATTAAAATAAGGAGACGGCTAAGGACAACAGATAATTCCTCTGGTAACTATCAGAACGGTGGGTCCAGATGGTCCACGTTCTGCTGGAGAGTACAATACTAGGTTAGGTGGGATATTCTGAGACATGATGGCTGAACTTCAATCTCCTTAACAATAGGCTGTCTAGGATTTTGCTGGAAGCCTACCAGCCTAGTTAGTCCACCAGAATCTTGACCATATGGTCCTGACCATAACAGATCCAAGAAAACCAGGGGTCTGAAGTTGGAGGTATTATGGATAGCCAAGACTGAGAGAGTGTGGGCCCATCAGACACCAAAGAAAGAGAAGCAAGTTCTCAGACATGAAGCTGACATCTTGAACCCACTGACCTGGCCGCTGCCCCTACACCACTGCTCCCCTGCAAGCAAAGATCTGCCCCTGAGTGCCCAGTTGCAGATTCTACTTTGTTGGGGTACTAGTCGCATTGGGTTTCTGCCCAGCAGCTGGCAGTCAAAACCTCTCCCTCCCTCTTTGCTGATGTCTGGGGGAAGAGCCTTCCAAAATCTAGTCTCTTTTCAAGTATTCATTAATCACCTAATGTGTACTCGGCGCCGTGTTGGGCATTTTACTCAGGTTGGGACATTAGGGATGGACTGGGCAGGAGTGAATGAGACACCAGCTATATATGTGCCAGTGTCATCATGTTTCTTCTCTCCTGGGACAGATTTTCAGGCGTCAGGGGTAATTGTAGGAGGCTCTTCCTTCAGTACTTGTCCCAAAGATGGCGGGCTGTCCTTGTCCAACCAGGCTGAGCCAGCTGCAGTTGGCTGTGATTAATGGCCTCTATTAACAGCATGTTGTAAACTGATAGAGTACACGGTGCTCATGAAAATCTCACCTCTGCTAAATCCCACACCAGTGAAATACTTTTTAACCCCTGAAACCCCTGGCTCCTCCAACTTGAGAGAAATGATCTCAGAGATTGCAGGAAACAACCCCGTTAACTCTCTGGGGGAAAAACATGAATCCCTAAACCTGTTTTCACGTGGGGTGAGGCTTTGGGGAGCCAGGATTGAGGTCCAGGTCAGGGAAACTGGTTTTCAATATGCTTCAAAGAAATTCCAGAGCCGCCTCTGGCCAATAGCAACATACCCTTGGGCAGGTCACTTCCCCCTGTGTGGGCCTGTTTCCTTTTCTGTGAAATGAGGGGTTGGCTCAAAATGAGTCTCAATCTCCTTCTCTAATCATCAAATTTGATGGTTCTGATCACAGGAATTTTTACAGAAGTCACCCCTAGACCTCAGGCCTTCCCACTCCTTCATTTCCTTAGGGAATTCCTGCCAATAAGCAGCCCATCCATGTGGTCGTTCCCCAGCTCATAAGCAATTAGGTTGGTTTCCTTCTAGTCAATTATAAACATTTTTTAAATGAAATCAGCATCCCTTGGTGAGCAAACTCACATGCCAGAGAGGGGTGTGAGATTCCTAGCTCAGAGACCCCTCCACTCCTGGCAGGCTTTAACTTTCCAAACACACTTTGAAGTCTCTTTTCTCTTTCAAGAGATGCATAGGGTTCAGTTTAACCCACCGAACAGGTGAGATCCAAAGAGATGCCCTGATCCAGGGCTAGTGGCCACGAGGAGATTAGAACCTGAGAGACTCTGAGAGGCCGCTGGTCCCGCCCTGGGAGGCTCTGTCCTGATCGACCTGGAGAACGTGAGCTGAAAGCCTTTAAAACTGACAGATCCCTTCAGCTATGAGAGCAATCTGAGGTAGGTGATCTCCGCGTGTGAAGTGATTATGTGTAAAAACAGCGGATTAGTGTCTCCGTGCTGCTATGTCTCCTGGGATCAGCGGGACCCAGCTTCCCGCCCCGCCCCGGACGCGGAGCGGTGACCTCAGGGCGCAGTACCTCGGGAGTGTGGTGGCCAGCGCACCCCTGCTGTGGGTGCCCGCTTTCTGCAGCGACCTTAGCTTTTTGCTTTTAGCTGGGGTAGGGGTGGCAGGGACTGGGGGCCCCGGGTCGTCCCCCGCTTGGGCCCATCTTAAATTCTCCCTCCCGACCCCATTAAATAAAGGGGAGACGCCCCCACCAGGTTCCATTCTCAGAAATTCTTCCAGATTCCGTCCCAGTCTAGGAAAGGCCAGAGCGAGCGAGCGGGCATTGGACTGGAGGGTGGATGCCCGGAGATTTGTCACATTTTTTCCCGGGTTAATTGCCTCAGGGAGGGAATCTGAGCTGTGCCTGTCTGGGACACAACAGGCCTTGTCGCCTGGTTGGGAGAATCTTAATCTTTCTCAGGTGACAGCTGCTGGCCCGGAACAGAAATGTCCTTACCGTGGGGGCGCCACCTGCCACTGGACTGCAAACAACCCAGGCATTGGGGACCCAGGGTGGAGCCTCGTGGGATGGGGTGGTAGGGATTGGACAGCGGGAGTGCCAGATGACTCCCGGCGGGGGCTAGGGCGGGCCTTGGCCTGAAATGAATCCCTCCCTGGCCGGCCCCACCCACTGCAACCCAGATGCAATGCACATGCCCTTTGCGTCTACACCCGCAAATATTTAACCTTTCCATTTTTGCACTGGCTTAGTGAGTCTTGGTGTCTAGCACAGGGCTCGACACATAGTAGGCATCCGATATCTGTTTGTTGAATGCACAAGTCCATCAGCTTGTCTGTCGCCTAGGAGAAGCCTGTTCTCACACCATTTGGCATTTCATCACTCAGTCGTGACTCTCACATGTGCTACTAGTAAAAACACTAAGCAACCAGATGGGCGCGTTTTTCACTCGTAAAGACAAATTAGAATACATTGAAGACTGTTACTATCATAATGCTTCTCCAGCTGGGGCGCTGGAAGGCCTGTAGTCCCAGCTACTTGGGAGGATGAGACACCAAGATGGCTGAAGCCTGGAGTTCAAGGCCAGTCTAGGCAACAGAGTGAGACCTGGTCTCTTAAAATAAAAAAGCAAAAACAAAAAACCCACAATGCTATTTGATCTCCTGAGTGGCAGAGAAAAGGGACATGGTGTAGGACACTGGTGGTTTGGCCCTCCCACTATTAATTGTTTATTTGTCTTGGGGGAATACTCTTGGGCCTACCATCAAGGTGTCTTGACCTTTCTGCCAAGGGACAGACATGAGACAAAGTTGTCTTTGGAACTACTTCTGGACTTTACCATACTGAATAACAACCGAGGATGCCTCTTCATACCTGCCTCCCTCCCTTCTTCCTCCTCCTCCTCTCCACCCCCTTCTTCTTCTTCTTCTTCTTCTTCTTCTTCTCTCTCTCTTTCTCTCCCCCCTCCACTCCCTTTTCTCTTTCTTTCTGATACCAGAGGTTGAAACCAGGGGTGCTTTACCTCTGACCTAATATATCCCCAGCCATTTTTATATTTTTATTTTATTTTGAGACAGGGTCTCATTAAGTTGCTGAGAGCCTCGCTAACCTGTTGAGGCTGGCCTTGAACTTGTGATGTTTCTGCCTCAGCTTCCTGAGTTGCTGGGATTACAGATATGCACCACAGCACTTGGCCATACCTTGTTCTTCAGTCATTTTTTTAAAACCATGTGACTTTCCCACTTCTTTCTAACAAACTTTTGTTTTTCTTAGGTTGACCAGTCAGTTTCTGTTGCTTACAACCAAAGCAACGTAACTTCCAGAGTCATAGCCAGGCAACTCATTCTGACTGTAGTTTCTCTGCTAGTGTCTGTTCTCTGCTAGTGTCTGCCTTCTGAAGTCAGATGCTATAAACCAGTCCTCTTCCACACTGCATCCCTTCAGATGGCCCTAAAGAGCTGTCATACTCCTCAGATTTCTCTTTCCCAGGACAATTTCCCATCTCTGTGGCAGGGATTTGAGGCCTTCACCACACTGGCCACTGCCCCATAAAGCAGTCTTGTCTTCATGGCAGGTATTCCTAAATACAGCAGAGCTCCCAGCTGCTGATGCAAAGTGACGTGGATTGATTGATGCTGCCTTATTCTAGACAAAACGAGCTGCTAGGTCTGAAGCCCTAAGTCAGCCCTAAGTCAGATCAGCTTGTCTTTCTAGTCATATTAGACTATTCTATCCACCAACAGATCCAGATACACTTCCTTCTCTCTCCTATATTTGCATAAGTGGAAAATGGAGACTCAGCCTCCATTTCCACCTTACAAGATCATTCTGATTACAGTATTCCCTTTCTGCACCCTCCTCCCCACCCCAGAACTATACACATAACATAGTTTTTTGTTTGTTCTTTTGTTTTAAACATTTTTTTAATTGTAGTTGGACACAATGCTTTTATTTTATTTATTTTTATGTGGTGCTGAGGATTGAACCCAGTGCCTCGAATATGCTAGACGAGCTCTCCACCACTGAGCCACAACCCCAGCCCCCATAACACAATTTTTGGTTTCTGCATTTTGCACACCCTGTGCTCTCTCTTCATCGAAGTTTTGTGACTAAATGTGTGCCCTCTAACTCTCCTTCTAGGCTTTTGTTTGCCAGGACACTAAAAACTCCCTTTTTAGCCAGAAACTGCTAGATGGATATGAAAAAGTTCTGTACCAGCTTTATTGTCCTCCCCTAAAACACATCTCCACTATTCACTCAGTAATCCTACTCCTACACATGTACCCAAGAGGGATGAGTGTATACGTCCACCAAAGGACATTTGCAGTAATAGCAGTGTTGTTCACAACAGCTCCAAACTGGAAACAAAGTGTCCACAGAATGGATAAGTAAATTGTGGTGTATTCCTATAAGGGAATACTATTTGGCAATGCAAATGAATGAACTACTGCCACATATAACAACATAGATAATTTTCACTGACACAATTTTGAGCAAAGATAAAAAAAGCCAGGCACAGATGAAGAGTAGATTGTGCCTGAATTACATGACATTCAAAAATAGACAAAACTCATTTATGTTGTTAGCAATCAGAATCCCGGTGACTTTGGAAGAGCTACATACATGTGCTTTTATGAGAACTGGAATGATTTACACCTGTACTTACACAAATAGATGAAGACCTTTTAGGCTGTTCAATTAAGATTCATGCATTTTCCTGGATTATAATTCATGAATGTTTCAAAAATGCATACCTACGAAAATAAAAAATGTTCTTCCATGTTCTCCATGATTCTCCCATGAATCATCTGGCATGCACATAGTACATTCAGTGACATAACAATCTAGTTTAACGCTCTCACTGTATAGTTATGGAAACTGAAATCCACATGGGGAGTCCTGCTCTGCTCAAAGTCTCATGGAGACTTGACAGCAGAGCCAGGACAGACCGAGGGCTCCTGACTCCCAAGCTAAGTTTGACATTGTTTAAAATTCAGCTGGGCACGGTGGCGCATGTCTATAATCACAGAGGCTTGGGAGGCAGAGGCAGGAGGATCGTGAGTTCAAAGCCAGCCTCAGCAAATTAGCAAGGTCTTAAGAAACTCAACAAGACCCTGTCTCTAAATAAAATATAAAAATGGCTAGGGATGTGACTCAGCATTTGAGTGCCTCTGGGTTCAATCTCTGATACCAAAATAAATAGATAGATAAATAAAATTCATCCAGCTGTATTCTGGGCCTTATACACTTTACCATAGAGTTGTTACACCACCTTAATATATATGTGTGTGTGTGTGTGTGTGTGTGTGTGTATCAGGACTGGGTTTTCTTTTCTCCCTATAACTCCTGACAGTAAAATTCAGTTACATTAGTTATTAATACATATGTTGAATGCTTATAATTTCATGTTGCCTAGACATAAAAATCATAAACTGCCTCAACAGTTTAAATTTATGTGGGACTTTCTCACACCAGAACCAGGGCTCAGTGACCCTTGGCACATCTCCAGTTGTTTCCCTTGCCCCAGTTCCACAGTGCTCCTTTCAGATATCTGCCTCAGACAACTGCTCCCTGGTGACCACTTCCCAATGATACATCTAGATCCAACCTACTTCACTGGCTCTGATGACCTTCAGGCCCCACATAGCCTGTGCAAACGTGCCTGTGGCTGCTTCTGTCACTGTGTGACCTCCTAGAATTCATGTCTGCCTGTTTTGAACCCATCTGTTAAAACTCCCCACAGGAAGCCTCTTTGGAAAATGCACTGGATCCTGTCCTTCTTCTTTGTTGGGAGGATGGGAGGCTGCCAAGTATGGTTGCCCCTCACTGCACCACCATCTGTAAGTATGAAAAACTCATAAATTTTCACACTGTGATTGTGTACTGGAAGCCAGACCTGAAATACGAGATGAGGTTGCCCAGAAGGGACTCTCACAGTGGATTCCCTTTTGTCCACACCTCTGGTGGCTGCTGGGGAGAGTAGCCACCAACTGCATTGATAGGGAAATGCTAAGAGTTTCATTCAAAACAAGGCTTAACTAAATCAAGAGTTATTATTCACCTGACAGTACAAATTGTACTGTAACAAATCATGGCATTATCCTGTAGTGTCTGAACAGTCAGGTAGTCCCTAATTAGTGTTGGCCATAAGTAATAAATCATACATTGGGGGATATTTCTGTTGAGACTACATATAACTTCCTCACAACATGGAAATAGAGTTCCAAGTATAACCAGCACATCAAGGCTAAGTTTAAAAAAACAAATTTGTATAAGAGCAGAAAACATTCTGATAATTAGATAGGCATGGGAAAGAACGTGACTAAACATAAATGATCTGGGAAACACTGGCCAAGCTTAATGGTAATGAATAATTCTTTTTCTCTTAAAAAAGTGATAAAATATGATAATGCTCATTAGATAAAGAATTACAGGGGACTGTAAAGTGAAGAAATTATCCATAGTCCTTACCTTATCCACTCCTATGAAAAGTGAGAAATATACAGAAACATCTGTATATTTGTTATTTCTGCCTAGGCTATCTATTTCTCTCTTTTCCATTGCCATAAAAGAACACCTAAGGCTGGATAATACATAAGGAAAAAGAGGTTTATTTGACTCATAGTTTTGGAAACTAAAATTCCAAAATCAGGAAGTCTCATCATATTCTGGTGAATATGGTTACATCACATCATGACAGATGGCATCATGGCAGGAGTACATGTAAAAGGGAGAGATCACCTCACAAGACAAGAAGCCAGAGGACAGGTTTCAAACCAAGGGTCTTAGGCATGCTGGGCAAGTGTTCTACTACTGAACTACATCTCCAGGGGCGCTTTACCACTGAGCTATATCCCCTGCCCCGCTTTTTTTTTTTTTTTTTTTTTTTTTTTTTTTATTTAGAGACAGGATCTCACTAATGTTAAGATTTATGTTTTCACTGGGCATGGTAGCACACACCTGTAATCCCAGCGGCCCGGGAGTCTGAAGCAGGAAGATCACAGGTTCAAAACCAACCTCAGCAACAGTAAGGTGCTAAGCAACTTGGTGAGACCCTGTCTCTAAATAAAATATAAAATAGGACTGGGGATGTGGCTCAGTGGTTGAGTGCCCCTGAGATCAATTTCTTGTGCTGAAGGAAAAAAAAATTCACGTTTTCTTTACACACATACACACACACACACACACACACACACACATATGTGTTGTTGATGATCCTTTATTGTTATTTATTTTTTATGTGGTGCTGAGAATCAAACCTAGTGCCTTCCACATGCTAGGCAAGCGCTCTACCACCGAGCTACAACTCCAGCCCTTATGTTTTCTTTTCTATTAGTTTAAACTGTCATGAAACACAGGTATGTTTACTATAACTTAAGATTTATGTATATAATGGAGGCATCTTTAGTTAGGAAACTGAGTGGTCAGAATGGAGTCATTTTTTAAATTTGCCAACAGGTATCCAATCACAACTATAGCCCTTTACCATGCTGCCCAAGTTTAGATTAGCTAATCACATAGATTTCTACACCTCAACTCTTCCTATCAGAGCAAGGAACAGTGCTTTGTTAGGGATAAATATTGGCAGACTGCCTGCTCAGATGTGCTTGCTCCCTGGATTCCCTCTGGGGGCCTACCCTTCTAAAGAAGTATGATTTTGCCTTGCCAACCTACTTCCGAGCTTGTGTTTGATTTATTGCAGCACCTCAGTATTTCTAACACTAAATTGCTTAGGAACTCGCTAAGTTGCTGAGGCTGGCCTTGAACTTGTTATCCTTCTGTCTTAGTCTCCTGAGTTGTTGGGATTACAGGTGTATATCACCATGCCCAGCCATTATATATTTTTTAAAGTGCCTGGCATGTAGTAGGTGCTCAGTACAAGGTTATTATTATTAATTTTTGTTCACTCAACAAATATAATATGTATAAAACTATTACTATAATTACTAATATTCTTTCTGTTTAATTTTCAGCAAAATGCAGTTTTCCCAGAGCTGAGTTCTCTTAGCCCCAGAAATGGCTACCATAAGTCTCTGTACTAAATGGACCAACAAACATGTGGAGTTTTGTTTAGAGAAAAACTCAGTCCAAATGATAGAAATTGATCTGTTAAAACTCAGGACAAGGACCTAGCAGCCACTGCAGCAATATTTCTCAAAGTAGGTTCCTGGTACACTAGTCTTGAAAGGTGCTTTTCAAAAGAGAGTTTGTGGTCAAAACTATTGACAAATAATATGCACAATGATAAAGTTTAAGAGATTCATAATATGTGTTAGCACACTAAAGCATCTAAAAAATCCTGAAGCAAAATATGCCCATTGATTTACTTTAAACTAAGGCTTCCCAAACTAATTTATTAATAGAATTCACATTTCACCTCTATCCCACCTTCAGCAATATCCCATGATAGCACTCCTGGGAGTGTACTTCCTAAAAAGTTTATTTTGACAAATGCTACCTACCAAAAAGTGAAAGTATTCTCAGAAAGACCACAGAATTACAGATCCTATAAAAACCTTAGAATTTTTTTTTTTTTTTTTTTTTGGTACTAGAGATTGAATCCAGAGAGGCTTAACCACTTATCCACATCTCCAATTCTTGTTTATTTTGAGTCAGGGTCTTACTAAATTGCATGGAGCCTTTCTAAATTGCTGAAGCTGACTTTGAATTTGCTATCTGCCTGCCTCAGCCTCCCAAATAGCTGGTATTTCAGGTGTGTGCCACCATGCCTGCCCAACGTCATGATCTTTAAATTAGTAGTTTGTGAAATGTGGACCCTCATGAGTCTCTTCAGATAAATCATGAGGTCAAATTATTTTCCTAGCAACATTAAGAAGTGTTTTGGGGGGGCTGGGGATGTGGCTCAAGTGGTAGCATGCTCACCTGGCATGCGTGCGGCCCGGGTTCGATTCTCAGCACCACATACAAAGATGTTGTGTCCGCCCATAACTAAAAAATAAATATTAAAAAATTTTCTCTCTCTCTCTCTCTCTCTCTCTCTCTCTCTCTCTCTCTCTCTCTCTCCTCTCTCACTCTCTCTTTAAAAAAAAAAAAAAAGAAGTGTTTTGGGGGGAGCATGGGAGGAAGGGATAGGGCAGAGGGGTGGGAGGGGAAGGGAAGGGGGTTGGCAAGGATGGTAAAATGTGGTGGACATTATTATCCAAAGTACATGTATGAAGACATGAATTGGTATGAACATACTTTATATACAACCAGAGATATGAAAAATTATGCTGTATATGTGCAATAAGAATTGTAATGCATTCTGCTGTCATTTATTTTTTTAAAAAAAATCAATTAAAAAAAAAAGAAGTGTTTTGGCTTCCCACTCTCATTCTATAAGCATACAGTGGAGTTTTTCAAGGTTAGATGACACGTTGTAAGGGTCCGGTGAACGTCGGAGGAAGAGACCACCAAGAGACCGACTCATGCAATTCGCAGAAGGGGGTTTATTGAGAATCCAGCGCGCTGGGGCTCCGTGCTCACTCAACAAGGGAGAGTGGCCCAGAGCCCCGAGCAGGGGTTGAGCAGTGCTTAAGTACACTTTTTTTTACGGAGGGCAGGAACTTTACATATGTCATGGCCCCCTTTAACAAATCATCATACACCACGGGAAAATCAAACAACAATTCTTAAACATGATTAGCACATTCATTGGCGGGAACAGGTCGGGCGGGAGTGATAGGTCACTCCTAAGGAGGGGGATACATTCAAACTGATTGGTTTGGGCCCTGAATGCCTATGTGCCAAACTGCACAGGGTCCATGTTATTTAATAACTAAATGGTCAGTACCAGGCATTGTCTTAACTGCCTCAGGAATTTCAGGTTCTGTGTGCAGTTCAGAAACTTTATAATACCTAGTCCTTTACATTTTAACTCAGGCTTTGCAGCTTAGAAACTTTACCCTTTCAATGTAATACCACAACTGAATGCAGAAGCAGACAGAATACAGTTATCTTCTCTTCAAACACACATTAAGGGGACTTACAAGAAAATGTCAATGGATGCCCCTTTTGTCATTCAGTTTTTTGTTTCAAAAATACAGCTTTTTTAATTGAAAGATATCTATGCATGCAATAGATTTATTGTTATTTCTAAATAAATAAATGATATTTAAAATTTCTCACTTTTAATTTAAATTATTTTTCAGAATAAGCCTTTTGTTTTTTAACTTGTTCTTTTTTTTCTTTTCTTTTAATTGGGTATTGAACTCAAGGACATTTAACCACTGAGCCACTTTTTTTATTTTTTATCCTAAGTCAGGCCTCACTAAGTTGTTTAGGGCCTCACTAAGTTGCTGAGGCTATTGTCAGACTTGTGATCCTCCTGCTTCAGCCTCCTGAGACACTGGGATTTACAGGCATGCATCACCTCACCTGGCTTTCCTTTTAATTTTAATAATGCAAATACAGTTAGGACCAATAAAAACAGCTCTTTGGGGGTCCTCTATAATTTATGAGGCTGTAAAAAAGAATTAAACAGATGTCTTCAGGGGGAAACTGAGGCCCCACGTGTTGGTGCTCTGACAGGAGCAGTTCAAACCTGATCCCTGATGCTGTGTTGTCTCAGGGACTTACCAGCACCTCATCCTGCCTTCTACTCACGACCATGAGCCGAAAAACTGACAAACCCCTGAGACATCTGATGCAGTTAAGAAAATTAAAACCAAAAGGTGAACTGTTTTTCTACACTGGCGCAGTTCCCCAAACTCTACACCCAAAGCGCATGTGCAGATGTAGGAGTTGAGCCAAGAGAAACAGAACAGAGCGAGGAACTTTCCACGCCTAGGACCATGCATGCCACGGTGCCTAGTGAATGTTTGCTGGAAGAATGCCCGGCATGAAGCGGGTCTTGATAAAATGTGTGGTGTGCTTCACTTATGTCTGTGCGTAGGCATAGCAAACTGGGGAGAGTTTATGTCATTTATGAACTTTGGGTGGAATGTTTTATTCCAAGCTTTGTCTAATTAAAGTATAATTGTTCTGGTTAAATGTTGCTTAGTCAGTTGATGTTTGGAGCTCAGTGTGTCTGTGAGGAGTCAAGTTTGGGAACTCCGGGCAAAAATAAGTGTGCCTGTCCAGGCCATCACCAAGTTGGAAGAGGGTGCTGTACAGCAGGCCCCCTGATGCCCTCAGCTCTGTAGCCCCATTTCCCTGATGCCTGAGAAACCCTGCTTTGGTCAGAGCAGGATGTACTAACGGTGTCCAAGGAGGGTGTTCATCCCATTTCAAGGAGGTGCCCAGGTACCTTGATCTGCCATTTGTGGGCAGAGTGGTAACTTTCTATAGCCCATAGGCCAAAGGCTCCTTAGTATCTCAAGTTATTGCTCCGTTGAGTCTCTAACAAATGACCAAATTCTACCACTTGGGCTTTCTTTTCTGTTTTGGTTGGGTGATCCTTTAGCATAGCTGAAGCATAATTGCTAATGCAAAACTTAGGAAGTTCATCATTTCCTAGGAGTGAAAGGCTATGCAACACGGAACAGATAAGGTTTGCTGGGCATTAGCAGGAAAGCAGGAGTATATAGTTGGTTCCAGGAAAGCAAGCACAGTTTGGGGGTGATGACAGCTGACCAGGAGCATCAGGAGTGGTGGCAGGGAGTGAATAGGAAGCCAAACCCTCAGTTCTGGTATGGATGCCAAGACCTGGCCTTACAAGGTCAAAGTTGGGATTGCTGAGTAAAAGCTGGTACAGGCCAGGGGAATGGGTTTTGATCTCAGTCTTAAAACTCTCAGTCTTAAAACTTGTGAGTGGCAGGATGAAGATTAATAGTTCTTAGAGGAAAGGACAGAATGTCCCAAAGCTCCATTTGGGCCTGTCTCCTGTGCTGGAGAGAGTACATTCCCAGGGTTACCTGTCCCCAACCTGTCAGGAGCTCCAAGCCAGTGGCTCCTGCCCACTTCCTGGCTCACATTCTGATCCTGAAGTCAGGCAGGTTTGGCCTATCTTCCTGCCCTCTCATTCATTTGCCCTGGTTGAAGCCAAGCTGAGCCATTTGCTCTTTTTCTACATGCACTTCCCCAGAGCCAGCTCTGCACTTCATAGGTCGTCTTCCTCTAGCATGCCCTCCTCACCATCACCCTGCTCCTGGAATCTATCCCAAGTCTCACCCACTCGTCCTGACTATTAATTTCCTTTTGCTGCTTATAACAAATTATCACAAATCTTGTGACTTAAGTGATACAAATTTATGATCTTATTACTTTGTAGGTCCTAAGTCTAACACAACTGAAACTGAACTAAAATCAAGTTGTCTGCAAAGCTTTAAAAAATTCTAGGAAGAATCGATTTCCTTGCCTTTATCAGCTTCTATCACCCTGATTCAATGGTCATAAAAATTCCTCTTTTAAGGACTCATCTGGTTATACTGGGCCCATCCGGATGGTCCAAGACACTCTCTCCATACCAAGAACCTTCATTTAATCACACCTGCAGAGTCCCTTTTTGCTACATAATATGACATATTCACAGGTACCAGGAATTAGCATGTGGACATTTTTGGGGGAGGCACTATTCTGCCCACCACACTGGCCCAATTTATGTAGCCCTTCACCCACTCAAGCCCACCACCCAGGGCTCCCTGGCCTTTGATCTAGGTTTCTCACCTGCCTCCGCAGTCTCCCCCAGCAAAGGTTTTTCCACCTTGAACTATAATTGTTGGTTGTCATTACAATTCAATTTTTAATAAACTTCAAGTTCCATGACAACATGGGTACGATTTACATCCCTAGCACCTAGCTCAGTGCCTGGCACAATAGTGCTCAAAATAATACTTGCTCTTCTATGACACATCACTTTCTATATTAACTTGCTGCCCACATGGTTGCTCCTCGAGTGTGAACCATATTGATCCACCCTTTAAAAATTCCAAGGTATCAAAGGTGAAGGGAATCTTAGAATGCAAACAGCTTGTCAACAGCTAAAAATGCTGAAACCCAGAGGAGTGGGGTGGTGTCTTTTCAGTGTAACATAGCTACTTACCGGAAGAGCCAGAACAGAAGCCTGGCCACCTCACACCAGGTCTGGTGCCCTGGACTCTTCTTTCCTTCATATTTGCCCTTCAGCAGCCTGGGACTCCCACCTCCACTCCTGAAGCCTGTCCTTGCACACCTTGCCCCAATTTGCCAGGGCTAGAACTTGCATGGAGGAGAGGGGACTAGGCTGAGGGTGCTGCCCCTGCCCCTGCCTCACATTTTCTACTCTCAGGTGCAGCTGTTTGTCTGTCTATGTGTAGAGGGAGGAGCTGGTGCTGCGAATGTCCTCCCTAGCATACCCATATTTTTAGATTCCTAAAAAACATTTCCAGTTTATGACTGTGGACAAAGCCCCTTAAATCTTTTTTTTTTTTTTTTAAATTGGGGATTGACTCCAGGGGCGCTTTACCACTGAGCTACATCTCTAGCACTTTTTAAATTTTTTTTTTTTTTTTTTTTTTTTTTGAGGCTAAGGCTGGCCTCAAACCTGCAATGATCCTCCTGCCTCAGCCTTTGAAGACTCTGGGATTACAGGCGCCTGGCCATCGCGCCCGGCCTTTTAATCTCTTCATCATTACTGTTATTGCTAGTTTATAGGTATAGTTTATAACGTGCTTTCTCTTTAAAACAGCCATCTGAGTGGTATAACACAAGAAGCGATTAGGGGAAAGACTTCTACGGACCACGTAAAAACAAGACCCTTTCCGGTTTCTAGTACGGAAGCCCGACGTTCCCTTTCCTGGCTAGTTTGAGAAATGCAAGTCTCTCCCAGGAGCTGGAGTCTCCAAACCGAGGCGAAGGTGGGTCTTGTTACCTTGGTGATAGCGAGGCTGGGCTGAGCGGCTGCTCCGGCAGCCAATAGAAACTGGGCAGGGGCGGGGCCACTAGGTCTGGAGCGGCTGCGGCGGGCTTGCAGGTTTGTGGATGCGGCGTTGGGGGAGGGGTGTGGGGATTTACTGGGGGCTCTGGGGGAGTCCCAACCCGGCCCCAAATTCCTGAGCGCCGAGGGCACTGGCTTTCGCCGCCGGATCCGGGCTCCCAGACTTTACACCCGGAGTTCCAATCGGGCCTGAGCTGCCGGGGCGGCGGAGGCGGAGATGGCGGAGGGCGGTGGGTCGCGACGCGGAGTCAGAGCCCGGCCTTGACGGAGCATCCGGGGCTCCCGAGGGCTGTATCCTCAGGAGGTCTGTTGCCTGACACACCAGGTGGCCAGTGGAGAGCCGGAGTGTTGCGTACAGGGGGAAAGCCGCGTTTGGCGACTGGGCGTAAGAGGCCTTGGAATCCTGGAGCCCAGTCTCCAGCCCCATTCAGGTGTCCTGGCGAGATGGTTAGGGGCAGAACTGCTGGCTGTGGTGTGGTCACTTCCCGAGTCCATCGTATCTTTTTTTTCAGGTGTCCGGTCTTGCTGGTTCGGCAAGCCTGATAAGCATGAAGCTTCTGTCTTTGGTGGTCTTGGTCGGGGGTTTGCTGGTGCCCCCAGCTCAAGCCAACAAGGTGAGGGAGGTGAACCTGCAGCATCTCGTGCACTACAACCCCGCCCACAGGGTTTCTCCAGAGGTGGCTGCTACAGGAGCCCTGCCCCTCACTTCTATGGATCGTAGTTGGGGTGTCCCCTCAGGCCAAAGCTGCAGTTCTTCACTAAGGGTGAAAGGATGAGGGGAGAGGGGAGGACAGTGCACCGAGAAAGCTTCTGGATCAGAAGGACCCGTGCTGGAATTCCAGCAAGTTTGGGGAAATTATCCTTACTTTTGTCCTGGGTAAAATAGTAGTGGTTATATTTACTCAGGGAGAATCAAATCGCATAAGGATATAAAAATGCTGAATGTAAAGTCCTGTACAGATGGAAGTTTCTTTTATAAGGGGAACCCTCACAAAGTGATAGATTCCTGAGATAACTCCCATTCCTTAGGGGTAGAGGACCCCCAGTTGGGTTTGGTGTGAGGCTGTGGAATCTTGAGATTCCAGTGATCCCTAAGACTTTGAAATAAGGTTTAGTCAGGTTTGCTTTTGTGCCCTCCAGGGAATTCCTAATTAGAGTGAAAATATATGTGGTGCTGTCTTTTACCTATCCCAGAGGGAAGAACTTTCAGAGAGGTTGTTTGAGTATTCCCACGTGAACCCTTTTCTTTCCCCCATTCTTAACCTTGGAGGTTGGAGATGGGATTAGGGGAAGAGGCTGGCCACCCAGCCTATTGGACAGAAGTACATACATAGTGTGGGTTTCAGGGTACAGAACAGTCACTTGGTTTGCTGTCCCCTGAACACACACCCCAGTTAGGGAATGGCAACCTCAGCTACTTTCTGGGTCTCTTTTGCTGGCTGGACAATTTCTGTCTTGAGGATGCTGTGATATTGCATCCTTAATACAGAAGCAGTCCTTGCTGAACTCAAGCATATGGATAGTTACATTGAAGAACAGGAAACTAAACTTTGGCAGGTTTGCTAGAATCTGAACCCAAGCAAGTGTCCTGCCTTCCGATACTTGTTTTCTCTTCCAGAGTTCTGAAGATATCCGGTGCAAATGCATCTGTCCACCTTATAGAAACATCAGTGGGCACATTTACAACCAGAATGTGTCTCAGAAGGACTGGTAAGGCACCTCCATGGACTGGCCCTTGGCTGCTACACCATTACTACACCTATGGGTGTTTACTAGGGTTCGTGGACTTCCTGACGAATGAACTTGCTCCTGTTTCTATGGAGAGCCTTACAAAGGAATGTCTTTGTCTATAACCAGTTGGAAACAGGACCCAAGTGTCTTGCATTTTATCTGAGGGGTTCCTGGCTAGAGGACTAGATTTTGTTGTTTTGCTTTTATTTTGGATCTTTCTTGATATATGCAAAATGATAGGGAAGTTGGGAGAGAGATATTATGGCCACATGTTGTGCAATGTTCAATGCTTTTGCAAAACTCTCTTACTTGTGTTACTCTGTGCTGGTCTCATAGCTATTTTCTAAAGTAAATAAGAAGGGTATTGTTCCATTTTTATTATTGCATAGGCTGAGGTTCAAAGAAAGAATTTAAATTATACTTCTAGAATCTTGAATTTGCTTCTTGCTGCCTCAGTTTTTTGTTTTTGTTTTTTTTTAAAGACAGAAATAATTCTGGGCACAGCAGTGCACTCTTGAAATTCTAGCAGCTTAGGAGGCTGAGGCAGGAGGATTGCAAGTTTGAAACCAGCTTAAGCAGTCTATCATGGCCCTAAACACCTTAGCAAGACCCTGTCTCAAAATACAAAATAAAACAAAGGACTGGGAATGTAGCTCAGTGGTAAAGCACCCCTGGGTTCAATCCCTAGTACCAAAAATAAACAAGTAAATAAATAGAGAAATAACCAAGAATTCATACAGGTAAAGAACACCAACTTGGTGAAAGGAATTTTCAGCTCACTGTTCTAGAAGGAATGGTATAAGGGACTAGAGTTAACCTGAAGAGGAGAGAACCAGGGGTACTCTATGGCTGACCAAGACTGGGAGAAGGGCTGGCATGCTGTAGGAGGTGGGACATATGGGGACCAAGTAGGTACTCTCTGGTTTCTTGGTATAGAATTGGGACTAGTGGATGAAAGCTTCAGGGAATAGACGTGAACACGATAAAGGAACGTTACTAATCTAGGTGGTTCAGGACTGGGAAACCCTATCCTTGGAGCTATCTGTGTAGACACAGGGTGAGGTCATTGTGGGGGGGATAATATCAGATGGGGCCTGTATAGGATTCTAGGACTCAGCAACATTGGCTCTGTTTGGAAATCATCAAACTCTTGCTTGGAGCCTCTTAGGGATTGGCTGGGGTCTTGACATTGATCCTAGACCTCAGTGCTAGGGCTAGAATTGGGGATCACTTTGATTGGGTCTTCAGGTCTCTGCCACATTTTCTTTTTTTTTTTAAACTTATTTTTTATTCTAAATTGTTTTATATGACAGCAGGGTGCATTATACTTCATATTATACATTTAGAGCACAATTTTTCATATCTCTGGTTGTATATAAAGTATAGTCACACCATCTGTGTCTTCATACATGTACTTAGGGTAATGATGTCCATCTCATTCCACCATCTTTTTTACCCCTATGCCCTCTCCCCCTACCCTCCCTTCCCTTTGCCCTATCTAGAGTTTGTCTAATCCCCACTAGAATTAGCCTCCTTATATCAGAGAAAACATTTGGCATTTGGTTTTGTGGGATTGTCTGCCACATTTTCATTCCGGTGCTACCTTTATCTCCGCAGAAAGAGTGCTTGCCCCCTCCTCTTGATTGTGCAGAGTAAAGCCAGAACCTTCAGAGCTCAGTCCTTGATTTAATGGTCAAGCCACGAGTATTCCTGTGTTGCTGGTATTCTGCCATCTAGTGTTGAGAGTCTAAAATCACATGCATATCAAAAAGCCCAAAGCCCATCAGTATTGCCCTGTTGGTGTGTCTGGCAAGATGAGTTACAGAGAGAGTCCCAGAGCAGGAAGGAACATAATAGGCTGGCTAGTTCATTGCTTTTTGGACATGTTAAAATACAGCCTTCTCCAAAAAAATCTGTTATGGAGACACCAAATGTGTGAACCATAAAATCAAAATTGCTCTGGTTGAGAGGTCTGTCAACCACACCTACCCCTTCCTGCATAGTGTTTCCTATGCTACCCAAAAAGCCACAGTTTGAAAGTATAATAGAGTTTTATTCTCCATTGTAAATGAGGAAACTGAGGCCTAGAGGGAGTAAATAAATTACCCACAATTATGGAATAAGTAGACGAGCAGAAAAATTAAATCCAGTCTGTCTTTTTCTTTTACCTTCTATCCTTAATATCCCTTGACCAGTCCATGAAATCTCTTATTATTAATCACAAAAAGCCAGCAGAGACCCTTAGGAGAGCAAGAAAAGATTTTGGTTTTACTGATTGCCAGGAAAGCCAGAGAAGACAGAAATATTTCAGCTCCTGGTGGCACATATATGTAATCCAGCTACTCAGGAAGCTGAGGCAGGTGGATCACAGGTTCAAGCCAGCCTGGACAATTCAGTAAGACCTTGTCTCAAAACAAAAAATGAAAGGCTGGGATGTAGCTCAGTAGTAGAGTGCCCTGGGTTCAGTCCCTAGTACCACAAAAGAAAAATTCTGTTTCTTATTACCATTCCTCTTATTCACTTACAGCCTGCTTTCTTGGGCAATAGGATCCCAAAGTGAAGGGCACAGGTTGGCCCTTCCTGCTGCCCTGGTGGGAAACCCACAGATCCTCCTGTAGCACCAGAGCAGCTTTCCAAACCCAGAATTCCACATAGCTGAGGAAAATAAAGGATCTTGTCCTTAAGTGGCTTGTAGAGACTAGATGGTACAGAAAAGTCAGCATTGCCAGGAATGGAATGAGGAACAATTGAAACTGGCCTTGTCCCTTAGCTCCTCCCAGAGACAGTGTGCAGGGCCTAGAGGGTGCCTTTTGATACAACTGGGAGACCAATTCCTACACCAGGGAATAGTTTCAGTGGTAGCTACTACCCAAGGATGGAACTGGGATCATCAGAGATTTAGATAACTTGTGCCACTGTTATTTCAACACAGGATCTTCCCATTGCACACCCTTGGTGCCTCTGTCAGAAACCCAGCTAAGAGCCCAGAGGTCAGCTCTGCCCTTTTCAGGACTCTGCTTGACTGTTGCAGGACTTCTTCACAGCTGGAAGAGCCTTTTAAATGTCACCTGGTACAATCATGGCCTCTCACAGAGGAAAGGACAGTCCAGGGCAGACACTTAGTGGCAGAGTCAGAGTTGAGCCCAGGCCCAGGCGCCTATTGCAGGCTGATGCCTGGCCCACTTCTGTGATCCTCTGCAGGTTTTGTTTGATTTTTCCCTAGTGGTAGTAATGTTTCTGTGGGGCCTTTTGCTTGTTCACCTTGGTCTATGAACCAAGAAAGTCAGAAACCTGCTGATCCAGGGAAGGCTAGAAACAAGAGGCTAGGTGCAGAGCCCAGCACAGGCACAGGCCCCACCCAGGCTGAGTCAGCTGCCAGGATGTTGGGGCCCAGGATCTGGACTGGGGTCCCCGCCTTTCCATCTTGATGAAGTGCTGCCACCTTGCTGTCCTGAGCCTCCTTCCTCAGTTTCAGGCCTGTAATCTTAGCACCCCGACCCCTATTCATTGAGGATCACTGCTAGGTGACACTAGGTGGCACATATATACATCTGGCAGTCACTTGATCACAGCCTTGCTCTGGCCAGCACCATGGCCAGCACACAGGGAGTATGGAGATGAGTAAGATGTGACCCTTCTTCTAAGGGACTTCATGTCCACTGGGCAAGACAGTACAAGTGAAGACAGGGTGGTGTGGCCAGGTTCATGGTTGAGATGGGGAACTGACTGGGGACAGAATTCGGACCTTTTAGCTGAAGCAGAGTGGAAGAGGAGATAGGCAGAGCTTTGCGTTCCTGGTGGAGGTGTGGGATGTGGCTGCACAGAGAAGAGTCCAGCAGGTCAGCTGGCTGGAGGGTGGGGAATGGGTCTGGGAGTGGCATGGGCAGCTGGGCAGGTGAGGGGACCAGGACTGGTGGGACAGTTTTGTCAGCCCTTGCTATGGAGGCATTGACTGGTTGAAAGCTGACTTGACAGGAGTTCCATTTTGGTACAGTCACTCAGCTGCCCTGTCAAGGTAGTATCGGGCAAGGCCAAACTAGAGGTAGGAGAGCAGTAGGGAGGCTGGGCAATTGTCCAAGGGCATGATGATGAGGGCCTCAGCTGGGACACAGCACTGGGAGAGAGTGGAAAAAGTTTTTTCTATTCTTTCTTTTTTTGTTTTTTATTATTTATTTTTTCTTTCTTTATTCCATGATTTTAGGAATTTTTAAGGAAGTAAAATTGCTGGCATTTGGTGAACTTATGGGTGGGGGCAAAAATGTTGTTGAAGGTGATTCAGGGGGCATGATTTGGTCAGCAGGGTGAATGCTAGAGCTATCCTCTCTGCCACTGGAAACAGACCACAGAGCCAGCATGGAGGCCTGGGGACCTAGGGGCAAAGAGTACACAGGCTGAGTGTGGAGTGTATGGCCCCTCTGGGACACTAAACAGCAAATCCTCTGATTGTTGGCAATATTGTCCAGTTTAGAGGATCCGGGGCCTGGTTAGAGATCCTAATCTAAGAAACATCAACTTCGGAGTAGAAGCCTTTGGACAAATGATGAAGCCACCAGGGACAGCATAGCATGGGAGGAGAGGGCAGCTGGGCAGAGCATTGGGGAACAATGATGGGTTTTGTTGCTGGTGCTGAAGGTACAATTTGGATAACTGGCCCTGATGGTGGGGCCCATGAGGCTAGGGACTGGGAAGGGGCTTCTGCCAGCCTGGCCCTTTGTAAGCCCTCTGCCCTCCCTGAGAGCACCCTTCACCTATGCCCACCTTATCCCTCAGTTCCGCTAGCTGCCTGCCTCCTGCCCTGGGACTGTGGGGGCTTCCCACGGCCCCACCTTACCACCCTGTCTGTGTTCCAGCAACTGCCTGCACGTGGTGGAGCCCATGCCTGTGCCCGGCCACGATGTGGAGGCCTACTGCCTGCTGTGTGAGTGCAAGTACGAGGAGCGCAGCACCACCACCATCAAGGTACCTCCGGGGCCCGGGGAGCCCTGCCCCTAACTGTTCTATGTGCATAGTTTTTGCTTTATTCTGGAACATTCCAAGTGGCGAGTGGGACTGGCTTCTGGGCCCTCATACAGACACAGGGTCTCACTTCGCACATCTTTGGAGCTGGCTCTCCTCTCCGACATCTTTCCAGTGGCTCCCACACAATGACAGATGAGAGTGTCCTGGGAGAGCAGCTGGAGTCTCCCCTACTCCTTCCATTCTTTCCAGTTTTATTCTTCCTCTTGCTTCCATTTATTTAATTCATTTCTTAAAAAAAATAATAATAATGACTGAGCCATATCCCCAGCCCTTTTTTAATGAGGCTGATCCTTATTGTGAACTTATGATCCTCCTGCCTCAGCCTCCTGAGCTGCTAGGATTACAGGCGTGAGTCACCGCTTGTTCAGTACATCTTTTTTGGATGTCTGCTGTGTTCTGGGCCCCATACACCATGCTGGGAGTAAAGCTGCCTTCTCAGAGCTTAGGGTCTCATCAGACTTCCAAAGTCACGCCAGCCTCCTCTAATAAAACCTTAGATCTGTGGCCAGTGCTGGGTGCCGGGTGCCAGTACCAGAACCTGGGCTTTTTTGTTTTTTCCTGAGCCCTGTTTTCAGTAATCATTTGGGTGAATTCAGGAAAAAAGTGGTAGACTTCACCTGTGCCACCATAGAGAATGAGGAAGGATACCACATTCCTCTGCCACCAGGTAGGACTTGACCAGATCCCATCTCATAGAGGCCATGAAGTCACCTTTCCTTTTTGAAGCTTTACATGACAATTCTAGATAGCATCAGAAAATAACTCTCATGAGTTTAAAGACATTGCAGAGTCCTCCCTCAACCTCCTACTTTTGAGGCATGTTGGAGTGGGAGTGGTCTTCAACCCCCTCTACTTGCTTCAGGGAGCCACAGCCTCTTCCTGTTTTGTAAGGAGAAAGTAGCTGTCGCCCTGTCCAGTCATCCAGGCCACACACCTTTTGTACTCCTCTCCTGGAGCTTCCCCTTTCTGTCTCTGAACTTGCTCCAGTGGGCCTCACTTACTGGGAACCAGATGCCTGAGACTTTTATTTCAGAGCCAGATGTTGCCTCTCCTATTTGGCAAGAAAGGGACCTCATGCTGCGAGGACACCACTGCCTAACCCTCTACCTGAGGGTAGAAGTATCTTTATACCTCCAGAGTTCCCTGCTGTGGGGCTCCCTCAGCTTAGGACAGACCTGGTCAGTCTGTGGCAGGGGCTGTTCCT